>NC_082702.1:39812853-42507035 GCF_949987515.2 Delphinus delphis
GGTAGGGGATTTAAGTTTATAAAATAAATAAGCTACAAGCATATATTTTATAGCACAGGGAATATAGCCAATATTTTATAATAATTTTAAATGGAATATAATCTATAAAAATATTAAGTCACTATATCATACACCTGAAATGAATATAATATTGTAAGTCAACTATACTTCAAGAAAAAAAATGAACAAGGAAAAATATTGTGAAAGAAATGGAAACAGTAGTTGCCTCAGGAGGTGGAGAATGGGCAGGAAGGAGCTTATGGGAGTATGAGAAAGTTTTATATCTTAGTTGGGGGAACTGGTTACAAAGGTGTATACATTTGTGAAAACATCCAGCTGTATCCTTGAGATCTGTGTGTTTCATCATAGGTAAATTTTATCAAAAAGCATAAGCTAAATATGACTGTGCTCAGAATCCAGTGGAAAAGGGTGGACCTTGCTAAACTCCTTTGTGTAGCCACTCCTCTCAATCCCTGGGGGTGGCTCTCTGAAGCAGGAAGTTTCTCCACACCCAATCAGAGAAGTCGTGATGTGCTGATAGCCACTTGTCCTGCTGAGAAGGGGACTCCCGGTCAGGGACATGGTCACCAGAGACTGCAGGAAGATGCCCCTTCAGAGCAAAACTACACCAGGTGAGTATCTGCCAGGAACAGCCTGCGAGTGGGCATATCACCTATGGATCTAGTAGAAATGCAGATTCTGAAAAATCCTAACTAGTACGTTCAGAATAAAGATGGATGCTGTGTCCTTAAAACAAGAAAGACTGTAAAAAAGGGCAATAAGCTAACAATAGTTTTTTGGGGGGAGTGGTGGGGGGAACATGACAAAGATTTAAAAATTTAACAGAAAGTTTGAATACAGCGGAAAATCAGTGCTCTGGAAGATAAAGTCCAGGAAAGCTCCCAGAAAGTAAAGCAAAGAAGGCAAGGAGATTATTTTAGAAGAACTTAAGAGAGACAGGGAGGATAAATCCAAGAGGTTCAACAACCATCTCAAAGGGATCCCATAATGCGAGAACAGAAAAAAAGGGAGGGAAGGAAATAACCTAAGAAACAACTGGAAAACATTCAGCTATAGAAAAACTAAAGTGTTCTGATGTAAAGGGGCCACCTAGTGGTGAGCAAGTTTACTGGAAAAGGATCCTCACGTCCACATTTCTTGGTGAAATACGGGAACTCTAAAGATAAAGAGAAAATCCTAAAAGTTTTCAGAGAGAGAGAAACAGCAAAAAGATGTTACTGACAAGAGAACAACACCAAACATCAAAGGCCACCCTGGATATTAGAAAACAGTGAAGCAGTAGCTTCAAAGTTTGGAGGGAACTAGCAATTAAGTGGAAAAGCAAATAAAAGACTTCCCCGCCCCTGCCCCTGCAACCAGTAATGACTCCAAGATTACCACTGACAAATACTTGCTAAAAAAAATAAATAAAAATCATAATACAACCAAAAAGGTAGGTTGTTTTGGTTTTTTTGTTTGTTTTTTTAATTGTAAGGGGAACTCCCTTTGTCAAACCCTTTATTTGGCTATAAAAAAGCAAAAGAAGAAAATGAAAAAAGAACTGCACCTCAGTTCAACTTGAAATTTATGGTAAAATATCAGACGTATCAACTTGAAATTTATGGTAAAATACACATAAAATATACCATTAGTGACATCTAGTACATTCACAATGTTCTGCAACCATCACCACCCATCCAGTTCCAGAACATTTTCATTACTCCAAAAAGAAGCCCTGTATCCACTAAGAAATCACTCCCCATTCCTTCCTCTCCCCAGCCCCTGGCAACCGGTAACTTCCTTTCTGTGTCTATGGATTTGACTACTTTGGGTACTTCATGTAAATGGAGTCATACAATATGTGGACTTTTGTGTCTGGCTTCTTTCACTTAGCATGTTTTCAACTTCTATGAACATATAGTGTGTATCAGTACTTTGTTACTTTTTAAAAAGGGATAATTAAACATTTTATTGAGGTAAAATTTACATAATATAAAATGAACCATTCTAAAGTGAACAATTCAGTGGCATTTGTTACATTCACATACTTGATGTATGAAGGACCAGACAATGTCTCATGAAGGAAAAGACAGACAACAGAAAGTAATCCCAAGAATATCACAAATGTTAGGATGATTAAACAGATTTGAAAGAGAACATTATAACCATGCTCTAAGAATACATGAAATAAATGGAAAGATAGAAAGTCTCAGAGGAGAAATAGAAGATAATTTTTTAAAAAAGAATCAAGTAGGAATTTAAAAACTGCTAACAATAACCAAAATACAAAACTCATTGGATGGGGCTTCCCTGGTGGCGCAGTGGTTGAGAGTCCGCCTGCCGATGCAGGGGACACGGGTTCGTGCCCTGGTCCAGGAAGATCCCACATGCCGCGGAGCGGCTGGGCCAGTGAGCCATGGCCGCTGAGCCTGCGCGTCCGGAGCCTGTGCTCCGCAGCGGGAGAGGCCACAACAGTGAGAGGACCGCGTACCGCAAAAAAAAAAAAACCTCATTGGATGGGCTTAATGGCAGAATGGAGATGACAGAAGAAAAGAGTTAGTGAACTTGAAAGATCAATAGAAATTATCCAATCTCAACAAAAGATCAAAACAAAATGAACAGAGTCTTGGGGACTTTAGAGATAATTCCAAAAGGTCTAACATTTGTATAAATAGATACTTAGAGGAGAAAGAGTGTGGGAAAAAAATTGAAAAAATGATGGCTGACAACTTCCCCAAACTGGCAAAAGACATAAATTTATAGTTTCAAGTTCAGTAAATTCCAAATAGAATAAATTCAAAATCCATGCCCAGATACATCATAATCAAATTTTTAAAAACTAAAAATGAAGAAAAAACTCTTGAAAGCAGCCAGAGGAAAATGATGCATTACTTATAGAGAAACAGCAATTTGAATAATTGAGGATTTCTTATCACAGACCGTGGAACACAGAAGGAAGTGGCACATTTTTCAAGTGCTGAAAGAAATTAACTGTCAATCCAGAATTCTATATCCAGTGAAATTACCTTTCATCAAGGAAGGCAAAATAAAGACATTCTTGAAAAGAGTAAAACTAAGAGAAAGCATTCCCAGCATATCTACTCTGAAAGAACTGCCAAAGGAAGTTCTTCAGACATTAGGGAAATGATACCAGAGGAAAATATGGAATTTCAAAGATTAAGGATGAGCAACAGAAATAGTAAATATCTGCGTAAACAGAATATCCTTCTCCTTGAGTTCTTTAAAATGATTTTTGAAAGCAAAAATCATAACATTATCTGATGGGATTTCCAATGTATGTAGATGTAATATGTAGATGTAATATGTATGACAACTATAGCATAAAGAGGGGAGGACAAAAGAACAAATATGGTGGTCAGGTTTCTATACTGTATTTGTAGTGGTAACAAGTTAATTCTATGTAGACTGAAAAGTTAAACATGTATTTGCAATACCTATAGAAAGCACTAAAAAAACTGGACAAAGAGATAGAGTAAAAAACCTCAGTTTTTAAGGTAGGTAAGTTATAATGGAATACTAAAAAATATTCAAATAATCCAAAATGAGGCAGAAGGTGAGAAATGAGAACAAAAAGAAGGAACAAACGGACAGAAAAATGGTAGATCTAAATCCAAATATACAAACAATTATATTAAATATAAATGGTCTAAATACACCAGTCAAAATAGATAAATTGCCAGATGGATAAAAAAATTTTTTAAAAAGACCCAACTATATGCCATCTGCAGGAAACCCACTTTAAATATAGTGCTATAGTTAGATTAAAAATAAAATGATGGGAAAAGATATTCCATGAAAACACCAATCAAAAGAAAAGTGGAATGGCAATATTAATATCAGACAAAGTATAAAGCAAAGAAAATCACCAGGGATGAAAGGGTCAATTTGCTTTATGAAGGAGATATAACAATACTAAATGTTCCTAACAACAGAGCCTCAAAATGTATAAAGGAAAAACTGATTGAACTGAAAAGAAAAATGGACAAATCCACAGTTATTGTTGAAGATGTCAACTCTTCTCTCAATAACTGATAGAACAGGTACGGAGAAAATCATCAAGGATATAGAAGAACTAAACCACCACCAATCAATTGGATCTAATTGACATTTACAGAACATTTCACTCAACAAATACACTTTCTTTTCAAGCATACATAGAGAATTCACCAAGATGGACTATATCCTGAATCACAAAACAAATCTCAATACATTTAAAAGAACTGAAATTATACAAAGTATGTTCTCTGACCATAACAGAATTAAACTGGAAATTAATAACATAAAGATAAGTAGAAAACCTCCAAATGTTTAGAAATTAAACAACACACTGCCAAATAATCTATGGGTCAAAGATAAAGCCTCAAGAGAAATTAGAAAATATTTTGAAGTAAGCAAAAATGAAAACACAACATATTAAAATTTGTGAGATGAAACTAAAGTAGTACTTAGAGATTTATTGCATCAAATACTTATATGAGAAATGTATAAACAAGAATGCCAGGAACTTCCCTGGTGGTCCAGTGGCTAAGACTCCATGCTCCCAATGCAGGGGGCCCCGGTTCGATTCCTGGTCAGGGAGCTAGATCCCACATGCCACAACTAAGAGTTTGCATGCCACAACTAAAGATCCCACGTGCCACAGCTAAGACCTGGTGCAGCCAAATAAATAAATATTTAAAAAAAAAAACAAGAATGCCAGATAAATGCTACCAAAAAGAAAGTAGGGGTGGTGAACTTAATATTAAATGAAACAGAATTCAAAGTTAAAGGCATTCACTAGGAAAAAGAAAGATGTTTTATTAAGATAATATCTAATAAAAATGACTATATGCTAGGCACTGTTCTAAGATACATTAACACATTTCATCCCTATAGTAGTCATATGACTTAGGTAATATTATTCTCCTCATCTTGCAGATGGAGAAACTGACAACAGAGAAGTAAAGAAAGTGGTAGAACCAGTGCTTATGCTCTTAATTGCTATACTCCACTGAACAAAATTATGTTAACATTTGTTCATCTAACATCATATCTTAAAAAAAAAAAGCTCAAAAACTATTAGAAATGCAAGGACAGAGTAATAAACCTAAAACCTTAGTGAGGGCTTCCTTGGTGGTGCAGTGGTTAAGAATCTGCCTGCCAATGCAGGGGACATGGGTTTGAGCCCTGGTCTGAGAAGATCCCATGAGAAGATACATGCCATGGAGGAACTAAGCCCAGGCGCCACAACTACTGAAGCCCGCACACCTAAAGCCCGTGCTCCGCAACAAGAGAAGCCACTGCAATGAGAAGCCCGCGCACCACAACAAAGAGTAACGCCCCCTCGCCACAACTACAGAAAGCCTGTGCGCAGCAATGAAGACCCAACACAGCCAAAAATAAATAAATAAAACCTTAGTGAGTAGCTTTAATATACCTGTTTTAATAAGTCAAATATATCAAGTAAAAAAGGATAAGTATACAGAGGGCTAAAATTACATACTTAATAAGATATATAATGGATACATAGATAAATTTTGTACCCAACAAATAAAAGAAAACATTCAGTCTTTTTAAACACACATGGAACATTTACAAAAATTGACTCTCTGTTTATTAGGACACAAATCTTAACAAATTCCAGAAAGCAGAACATATAGAACTATTCTCTGAATAAAATACATAAATTAGAAACTAACCACAATGTACAGTCCAAAATTTATCTAATTAAAAATGTAAAAATACCTTTTTAAAATTATTCTTGGGGGACTTCCCTGGTGGCGCAGTGGATAAGACTCTGCGCTCCCAATGCAGGGGGCCCAGGTTTGATCCCTGGTCAGGGAACTAGATCCCGCATGCATGCCGCAACTAAGACTTTGCATGCCACAACTAAGAGTTTGCACACCACAACTAAGAGTTCGCATGCTGCAACTAAGGAGCCCGCCTGCCGCAACTAAGACCAGATGCAACCAAATAAATAAATATTTTTAATAAAATAAAATAATTCTTGGATTAAAGAGGAGCTTGAAAATTAGAAATGGATACAAACTAGAGCAATATTTTGGGGATGTGTATGAAGTAATCCCCAGAGAAAAATTTATAGCTTTAAATGCATTCATTAGGAAACAATAAAGAATAACACAAAAAATAAAATGAAATAAAAACAAGAGGTCAATTCTATTTATGAAAATCAGGCCAAAATCCCAAATAAAATACTAATAAAATGAATCCAGAGGTTTATCAAAAGATCAAAACACCATGACCAAGAAAGGCACATCCCACTACATCTAAGAATGGTGAGCATCATAGACCCTGCTACTGTCATTCACTACATTTATATTTTCAAGGAGAAAAACAGCAGGTTCTAAAAGGAAAATCTGTATGGCAAAAAAGCAAAGCAAAAGACAAATGACAAACCAGAAAAAAAATTCATAACTCACATTTCAAGATTAATTTCCTGAATATATGTATTCTTAGATATTAATTTTTAAAAATCAACAATAGAAAAAATATGTGAAGGACGTGAAAAGTCAGTTCTCAGAAAAGGAAATGCAAATGGCTCTTACACATGCAAAAAACCCAAGTTTGATTCACTCATAACTAGAGAAATGCAAATTAAAAGTGTCCAGAGGGGGCTTCCCTCATGGCTCAGTGGTTAAGAATCCACCTGCCGGGCTTCCCTGGTGGCGCAGTGGTTGAGAGTCCACCTGCCGATGAAGGGGACACAGGTTCGTGCCCCGGTCCGGGAAGATCCCACATGCCGCGGAGCGGCTGGGCCCGTGCGCCATGGCCGCTGAGCCTGTGCTCCGCAACGGGAGAGGCCACAACAGTGAGAGGCCCGCGTACCGCAAAAAAAAAAAAAAGCATTCGCCTGCCAACGCAGGGGACAGGGGTTCAAGCCCCGGTCCAGGAAGATCTCACATGCCATGGAGCAACTAAGCCCGTGTGCCACAACTACTGAGACTGCGTTCCCGCGAGCCACAATTCCTGAAGCCCACGCGCCACTACTGAAGCCCGCGCACCTAGAGCCCGTGCTCTGCAACAAGAGAAGCCACCGCAATGAGAAGCCCGCGCACTGCAACAAAGAGCAGCCCCCCGCTCACCGCAGCTAGAGAAAGCCCACGTGCACCAACGAAGACCCAACTCAGCCATAAATAGATTAACAAATTAATTAATTTAAAAAAAAACTGCCCCAAGGGACTTTCCTGATGGTTCAGTGGTTAAGACTCCATGCTCCCAATGCAGGGGGCCCGGGTTCCATCCCAGTTCAGGGAACTAGAGAACTAGATCCCGCATGCCGCACCTAAAATAGCCCGCATGCCGCACCTAAAATAGCCCGCATGCTGCAATGAAGATCCCATGTGCTGCAACTAAGACCCAGAGCAGCCTCATTAATTAATTAATTAAAAAAACAACTGTCCGGAGAGATCTTGGTTGCTAAACACCATTCTCCAGTAAAAAGCACTGGAGCTCCTTGGAAGAACAGCTTATCCTAGGGCTGGGATGGGGAGAATATAATATAAACCTGAAGCATCTTACAGTGTCAGAAAATAAGGAAATGTATGGGAACTCCCTGGCAGTCCAGTGGTTAGGACTTCACGCTTCCACTGCGGAGGGCAAGGGTTCGATCCCTCATCGGGGAACTAAGATCCGCATGCCGCATGGCCAAAAAAAAAAAAAAAAAAAACACGGAAAAAAGACAAAAAGACGGGGCATGTTAGGTACAGAGGCACCCACCTGAAGGAGGTCCTAATGGCCAAAGATGGAACTACTTAACCAACAAAATTAAGCACAATAGTACATAATTATAACCCAAAGAATAAGATAAATAAGTAAGTGGAGGAGAACAGAAAATATTCCTTACACAAAGAATGTAAAAGGAAAAGGGCCACCCCACTTCACCCCACAGCAGACATGTCTTGGTGCCATCCTGTGTGACGGGTTCTGGGATGGGGCGGGCCATGGACAGGCCCCTAGGGAGCGCAGAGCCTGCCGGGGAATGCACAGTCGTCACGGGTCTCCAGTCACCTCATACGAGGGTACCCACCCGGATCGGCCTGCCCTCTCCTAGGCCCTCTCAGCCACTCTAGTCAGTCACTGTATTTTCTTTTTTCTCAGAACCCTTTCAGTAGCAGAGAGATAAATTACATGAACTACTACGCACCCCTTTTAAGTGCACAGTTTGATGTGTTTTGACAAACGTACGTCCCTGTAAAACCATCACCCCAGTCGAAATAAAGAACATTTCCAGCGCCCAGAAAGCTTCCTCCCGCCCCCAGGCAACCACTGATCTGACTTCTCTCACCACAGCTTAGTTTCGCCTATACTAGAATTTCACAAAAGTGGACTCATACAGTATCATCCTTTTGAGTCTGACTTTCTTCATTCAACATAGTATCTGCCAAATGCATCCATGTTGCTACGTGTGTCAAAGATTTATTTCTTTTTATTGCTGAGAAGTACTCCACTGTATAAATGTCCCACAGTTAGTTTATCCCTTTACCTGTTGATGGACTGTGGGTGGTTTCCAGGGGGAGCTATTAAAAATAGGGCTGCTATAAACATCTGCCTACAAGCCTTTGTAAAGACACGTGCTTTCATTTCTCTTGGGTAAACACCCAGGAGTAAAATGGCTGGGTCATATGGTAGGTCTCTGTTTAACTTTTTGAGAAACTGCCATTAAGACAGGAATAAAACAGACCTGCTTGGGGCTTCCCTGGTGGCGCAGTGGTTGAGAGTCCGCCTGCCGATGCAGGGGACGTGGGTTCATGCCCCGGTCCAGGAGGATCCCACATGCCACAGAGCGGCTGGGCCCATGAGCCATGGCCGCTGAGCCTGCGTGTCCAGAGCCTGTGCTCCGCAACGGGAGAGGCCACAACAGTGAGAGGCCCCCATACCTCAAAAAAAAAAAAAAAAAAAAAAAAAAAAAAAACAGACCTGCTAGAGAACGGACTTGAGGATATGGGGAAGGGGAAGGGTGAGCTGTGACAAAGCGAGAGAGAGGCATGGACATATATACACTACCAAACGTAAGGTAGATAGCTAGTGGGAAGCAGCTGCATAGCACAGGGAGATCAGCTCGGTGCTTTGTGACCACCTAGAGGGGTGGGATAGGGAGGGTGGGAGGGAGGGAGACGCAAGAGGGAAGAGATATGGGGATATATGTATATGTATAACTGATTCACTTTGTTATAAGGCAGAAACTAACACACCATTGTAAAGCAATTATACTCCAATAAAGATGTAAAAAAAAAAAAAAAAAGGAACTGTCGAACTGTCTTCCCAAGGGGTGGTAACAATTTCCACCCTGTCAATGCTGTCTGAGAGTTCTGGTAGCTCCACGTCCTCACGAGCACTTACACAGCAGCATCCCCTTTTTACGAAGCCACTCTGATAGGTGTGGAGTACAATATGATTTCATGGTGGCTTTAATTCACATTCTTAGATGTCTAATGATATTGAACATCTTTCCACATGCTTCTTGGATGTTCATATATCTTTGTTGAATCGTCTGTTCAGATCTTTGGCCCATTCTTTAAATTGGCTTGTTTTCTTCTTATTATTGAGTTATAGTTTTGAGGCATGTTTTACTTAACACAGATCAGAACCAGGTCATTCTCTGTTCTAATCTTCACCGGGCCTCCTCCCAGGGAATTTGGAGTAAAATCCAAACACCAAGGCCTGGTCCTCCACAATGTGGCTCCACCCCTTGTCTGATTTGTCTTCTCCCCCAGCCCTTAGCTCAGTCCTCTCATCCACACAGGCTGCCTGGCTGCACTCTGAACCAGCCAGACATCTATTACCAGGAATCATCTTATTCAGGATTCTCTGGACATGCTTAGTGTTTACCCACCCAGCCTCCCCGCAAACAAAGCTGGGGTTTCCCTGCATCCTGGGCTTCTAGCACTGCTGTAGAATGAATAAATAAATGAGTGAATGAATGTCTCTTACCTAGCTGGAAAGGTTGGAGAAGTCTCCTCTGAGAAAGTGACAATGCAGTATGATCACAGAAGAAAAGGAGGAGTTAATCAGATAACACAGTGGAGAAAGAGCATTCCAGGTAGAGGGATCAGCATGTACGAAGGCCCTGTGGCAAGAGGGAGCATGGAGGAGATAAGAAGCTCTACAGGTGGGAGAGACAGAGGAAAGGATAGCAAGGGGCTGTTTTTACTCTCTATACCCAGACCCTGAGCAAGATGGAAGCTCCCAAGGTTTTTCCAGGTGAGGAGAATGGAGGTGACTGTGACTGATGATTTAAGCATCCCTCTGGCTGCCAAGAGAGGAAGCAGAGAGGCCTCCTAAAGACACCATCACAACAGTCCAGGAAGGAGACAGCAGTGGTCTGAGATCTAATGGAGAATGTGGTGATGAGATGGACAGAGATCTAAGAAAGCTTTAGGAGGCGAAGATGTGTGGGCCTTGGTGATAGATGGGGGGTGAAGGTGAGGGTGGGGTCAGGGAGAACGAGGCCAATTCCCAGGTCTCTGGCTCTTGGGGGTGGAAGGGCAGATGGCAGTGCCCTTGGCAGAGGCTCAGGCATAGTGAGAATGTCATGGGCTGGGTATTGGTCACACTGAACTCCAGACGCCCTGGAGACATGTGTGTGTTGTGTAAGGGCTGGGGCTCCGAGGTCTCTATCTGGGAGTCCTCCTGGGATGAAGATGGGGGTGCTGCCGAGCCCAGGGCTGGGGCAGACAACAAAGAGGCCGCAGGAGGCTGGGCTGGCCAAAGATGGGAGGAGTGGTCAGGGGAGAAAGAGAGAGGAAGTGGGGCAGGGAGCTGACAGTGGGGTGAAAGCCGCAGGAAGACAACAGAGAGGTCTCGCTGTTTGAAGGCCTAGGTTCCTGGATGCCCGACGCAAGCTAGGGCAGGAAGCTAGACTGGAGACAGCGAATGCAGACAATCTTCTGGGCAAGGAGAGATGGGTGGGAGCTCCGACGGGGGGCGGCAATAAAAAGGTCTCCAGCCGCCAGGACAAGGGTGAGGGGAGAATGCGGGCGTGAGCCTGAGGAAGCCCCAAGCCAGCATCACTGCCAGTCGGACCAGCGAGGGCCTAAGCAGCCCCGACAGCCAAAGTCCGAGGGGGAGGAGGAGAGGGGAAGAGGACGAAGGCGGGCGGAAGAGGGGAGAGAGGAGAGGAGCGGGGAGAGAGGAGAGGAGGGGGCAGGAGGGGGGAGGAGGGGAGAGGGAGGGAGGCGAAGAGGGGAGGAAAGGGCAGGAGAGGGCAAGAAGCGAGGAGGGGCGGAGCGCGGGCGGGGCGGGGCGGGATGAGCCCCCGCGCCCAACTGGTCTGGCTCGATCCTCCTTCCGCACAGTCAGGGTTTCCGTTTCCCTCCTGTACGCAGAGTAAGGGGGAGCGAGGCCGAGCCGCGGCCGCCGCCGCCGCCATGTGGCCCCCAGACCCGGAGCCCGACCCAGACCGCGAGCCTGCCGGCCGCTCCCAGCCCCACGCGGCCCTTCCCGGGCTCCGCGCCCTCCTGCCGGCGCGCGCCTTCCTCTGCTCGCTCAAAGGCCGCCTCCTGCTGGCGGAGACGGTGAGTGCGGGCCCCTGGCCCCCTCCCGGCGGCGCGGAGACCCCTGCGGCAGCTCCCGCCTGCAGCTCCCGGGCGTAGGGCTAGGGGCGCCGCCTTCTGTACGGCCGGGTCCTGGCGCCCCGCCCGGCCGGTGCCCCTCGCAGCCCCGCGAAGTTGGGCTGAGATCGGCAAACTTCCGCGGTTTGGGACGGTCTCGCTGAAGCTCAACCGCGGGTCGGAGGCGAGGCGGGAACCGCAGGGAAGCTTGGGGAGGAGGCCCCCGACGCGGCGGCCGGGCCCCTGGGAGCTCGGCCCAGCGCTGTGTGACCTCCGGCGCCTCCGCCCTCTCTGGGCCTCTGGGACGGGCTGCGTCCCCGCATCTTCTGGCCTCCATCGGGGGCACCCCGCTCCGCATAGCCTCTCGCCACGCCCGGGCCGGGCCTAGGAGGAATCGGCCGTTCGCGAACCCCAGGTCGTTTCTCTGCTCCCTGGCCCGCTTTCTTGGGCTCAGGGAGGACCGACCGGGCCTCGAGCTGCAGGGCGGAAGCCAGAGTGGAGTCCAGCCAGCTGGGAGGGGGGACCCCCGGGATTGGGTGAGGCCCGGGCCACACAGTGGGGGGCGCGCAGGGAGCCCACCCCCACCCAGGCTGCTGAGGGGCGGCCCAGCGGGGTGACTTCATCCCCCTCCTCCCCTCCCTCGCTAGGATCCAGCCGTCCCGCCCCCGCTGAGCTCCTTCCTCCTTCCCGCCCCCGCCCCCCACCCCAGGCCCGTCAAGAGGCCTTTGTCCTCGGGACACTCGGAAAACTCCTGCACTGTCAGCCTGTGGGGTTGGGGTTTTGGTGCTGGGCCTCTGTGGAGGGAAGGGGAGGAAGAGGCCAAGCGGAGGGGAGGCGGGATAAGAGTGGAGCACTTGTTACTTAGATCTCCAGCAATTTGATAATCTGTCATTACTCCCACTTTGCAGACAAGAAAGCTGAGGCCCGAGCCTCTAGGGGATTTGACATGGGTCAGTTGAGGGCCAGGGGACAGCAGGGATCAGAGAGAGGAGGGTTCTGCCGCAGCCTCTCCTTTGTACCACCCAGAGCTGATAGCAGGAGGCCGTCCTACCACCTCCTCTGCCTCTGGGGTCAGCCCAGAGGTCACCAGCCTGGCACCTGCCGGACTCCCAGATGAGGCATCACGGTCCAGGACTCGCAGCTCACACTCCAGGGAGTTGCCTCCTGGTTGGCCACGCAGCCCCACTTTGGAGATTGATGGGAGCCACTTTTTTGGAGAAGCCTTGAATCCACCATCCCCTGAGGGGACCCCAACCACACCCCACTCAGGCCCACCTCATGGGTGGGGGGGATGCTGGCCAGAGCCTAGAGGAGGCCCTCGGCAAAGCTGGGCGCCAAGAATCTAGGTCTAGGAGGATTAAGTGCGGAGGAGGGACGGATGAGGAGTGGGCACTGAAGACGCAAGGGGAGCCACTGGAGGTCACTCCTGCCCCCTCAGGTCACCTCTGGCTGCCCCCAGGCCCAAGCAAGTGGGGAGGCTGACATGGGCAGGAAGGGGGAGGAAGTTGCCACCAGGAATCAGGGACTGAGGAAACAGAATCGAGAGAGGGATCCCCAGAATCAGGCTTTGGGGGTAGGGGACAGGAAAAGGAGAGACAGAACAGCCTTTGGCAGAGGAAGTAGAGGATAGGGCCAGGCCAGGCCAGAGTCCTGTGGCCTTGCCTTCCTGGGAGGCCCTAGCGGCCTCTCAGCCCATCTCTACACCTTAGTTTCCCATCTGTTCAAGTTGGGCTCAGCTACCTCCATTGTCATGTTCAGACCAGATACGGGTGCTCTTCAGCTCATTTGTCTGAAGCTACCACAGGGCCTCCTGTAGGGCATCTGGGTGTCATCCCCACATAGCCCCCTGGCCCACTCTGAGCTACTCAGCCATGGACCTGCTCAAACCCAGCCAGAGTGACCAAAACCAGGACAGATAAAGGCCAGCAACCACAGGGCAGTGTTGCTTAAGAACTCCAGATGTGGAGTCAGCCAAGCCAGAGTTCAAATTCTGATGCCCTCTTCTTAGCTGTATGACACTGAGCACACCACTTCATCTCCCTGAACCTCACTCTTCTCATCTGCAAAGTGGGCTGTGCAGGGCACCTGGTGCCTGGGTGGTGGTGAGGAGCTGAGGAGGCCCCACAAGCCTCAGCAGGCACTGGTCCAGTGAACAGCCCCGTCATCCCCGTCTGCTCTTCAGAGCACACGGGTCTGCAGAACTAACCAGGGGCCTCTGCATCCTCACGCATCAGTTGCCGCCCACAGTGTGTGGACAGGGCTGCAGAAAACACTTTAATTCTTAATCAGTTCCTCATTACAGTTCACCCCACCTTTCACAAAGGCTGAACAAATGATGCAGCAGGGCATGAAGTGTCAGTGTCACCACTCCCTCTCCTGGATGTTTTCGCCTTATTGTGAAAATTTGCAAATATACCAAGAAAAAACCCCATATACCCACCACCTAGGTTATACTATTTGCTTTATCACATATCTATCTGTCCATCAAAACGTTTTATTTTTTGATGCATTCAAAGTAAATTGCAGACATCAGTACCTTTCAACTCTGAATACTTAAGCATGTGTATCATTAACTAAAGCACCACATTTGTGTAGTTTTTCAGGTAAATTTTTCATTCAAGCACAAATCTTGGGTGTAATTTTCTGAAACTGGCTCCTGCTTAGTGGACTGCCTTTGAGACGGCTTGGGTTTGATTTTCCCGTTGGGCACCATCTGAGTTGGTGGATTCTGCCGTAGAGCCTCTGGGGTGGGTGGGAGTGGCACAGCCCCAGGAGGCAGCTTCCTGGGGGGCTGGACGCAGGAGAGGCTGGGGCTTCCTGACTGGGTCCCGGCAGGGAGCTGGCCTGAGGTCAGGATGCAGAGCCATGCCCAGAGGCACTGGGGGCAGCACGGGTGTGCGTCTGATGGAGTTCTAATCCTGCAGCTGCAGGACTGGGCAGGTCACTTCACCTGCTGGAGCCTCCTCTAGTCCTGCCTGCAGGGAGGGGCTGTGCACAGGCTCTGACTTCTCCCTCCACCACCTCCCAGGGTCTCTCTTTCATCACCTTCGTCTGCTATGTGGCGTCCTCAGCATCCGCCTTCCTCACGGCGCCCCTGCTGGAGTTCCTGCTGGCCCTCTGCTTCCTCTTTGCTGATGCCATGCAGCTGAACGACAAGTGGCAGGGCTTGTGCTGGCCCATGATGGTGAGGGCTGGGGCCCCGGGAGGAAGGGGTTGACCGGCTATCACGGAGAGTTGTGCATTTCGGCCCTCACCCTTTCTTCAATGCACTGGAGGGGGCGTTTGCAGTTGGTTGAGCCTGGTGGGTAGGCCTGGCCTCGGATGATCCAGGCCCCACCGCACGGCAGCCACATGACCCAGGGCAGGTTGCCGTGCCTCCAGGGCCTCCAGTGTCCCTCTGTGAGGCTACGAACCCCAGACGGCATCCTCCCCCCTCGCCATCAGGTGGCGCTGGTGTTCCCAACTGGGCCCATTGGCATGAGTCTTAGCCGCAGGAATTCTAGCCATTTCCACACGGGGCAGGGCAGGTTAACTGAGGACTTGCAGGGCTTACCCAGATCTCAGCCGCCTGACAACTCTTTTTATCACCTGGGAGGGCCCAGAACCCCATCCCGGACTTTGCTGTATGAAATGGGTAAGAGAGAAGGTACAGCAAAGGCTGCACTTGAACTCTGGTCTCCTGACTTCATACCCAGTGTTCTTCCTGATGGGCTGCACCCCCTGTCCCCATTTTAGGGACCGGTAGACAGAAACCATGATACATAAATGATCTGCCACAAGTATGTGGCAAAGCAAGGTCCGGGGCCAGATCTCCCTATTGGAGAGCCAGAGGGAGCAGTGACAAGATTTCCAACTTCTCCCTGCCCGCCAAACGGGGAAGTCTGCATCTGGGCCAACCCACAGGGAGAGCTGCAGCCTGGTCCGTACCCTGTTGTCCACCTGGCAGAGGACAGCAGCCTACAGGGGGCCACTGGGCAGGGGCGGGGTGGAGGTTGGGGGAGGACCAGGGAGTGCAGGTGGGGCCAGGAAGAGCGGGAGCGCCGTGGACGCTGGACCTGGGGGCCGCATGTGTCCAGGCTGCCAGGCCCATCCTCCTCTGACGGTGGGATTCCGGCCCTGTTCTTGGCACACAGTGCCTTTCTGAGCCCCCCTCCCCTGCCTCGGCTCCCAGCGGCCCCCTTCCCATGCTGTGCCCCACTCCAGGGAGCTCACGGCGCTGTGACCATGCCCCTCTCTCCCCAGGACTTCCTACGCTGTGTCACAGCGGCCCTCATCTACTTCGCCATCTCCATCACAGCTGTGGCCAAATACTCGGACGGAGCTTCCAAAGCAGCCGGAGTGAGTAGCCACTCTACCCCTGGGAGGGGGCGATGCCCAGTGATGCCCCACTCAAGTTCACCCCACTCCTAAGTGGGTGCCCCTCTTAGCTTCTTGGGCATATTCTGCCTCTGCCTCGGTACCTTGGACTTTGACGTGGATCTCAGCGACTCCACTGTCCTCTTATTGGAGATTTACTCTGCCCAGTGTTCAAAAAGGCTGTTTGCCAAACCAAGTTAACAGCTCGTTTTTCTATCTGTCATTAACGGGAGGGGTCTGTGTCCGCCAATCTGAGCTACTTATCCAAGCAGATAAAAACAAAGCTATGAGGATGGGGCAGCGGCTGCTCCGGCTGCCCCCCCCCCCCATTCCCAGGCTCCCAGCTCCTGATGACACGTCCCATCCTCCCTGTCCCCTGTATCCCACAGGTGTTTGGCTTCTTTGCCACCATCGTGTTTGCAATTGACTTCTACCTGATCTTTAACGATGTGGCCAAATTCCTCAAACAAGGGGACTCCGCAGGTGAGACCGCAGCTGACAAGGCAGAAGGTAGGTAGCCACCCTGTGGGTCCCACCAGGGAACCCAGCGCATCACCTGGAACGGTTGATGCAGGGGCCCTGCTTTCCCCTGGGGACACTCGGCTAGTTTGAGGCTGGGGTAAGAGCATTTCCTCTCTCCCCATGGGCAGGAAGTGTTTTCACAGCCTGATTCTCCTATCCCTTCATGCGGCACTGATCATAAAGCCCGCCGGTCCCCTCTGGGGAGCACAGGATTCCCCAGGGCCTCAGCCTTTCCAGGAAGGGCAAGCTGAGGGCACGCCCGGCACCTCCTCCTCATGAAACCTTCCCTGACGAGCCCCCAGCGCGGCCAGTCACTCGCCTTCAACTCCCTGGACGCCGTCCACTGGGCTGCAGCGTGGCCGCCTGTCCCACAGCAGCGCCTCCGCTCCCCAGTCTCGCCTACCCCCAGCTTAAGGGCCAGCGAACCAAGCTCTCATGCTTATCCGCAGCACCCAGGCAAACACAGTCAAGCTCGGGCTTGTTTCACTTTTTAGACCCAAAGAAAGTGCCACAGACTTTTTGGTCCCTCAAGCCATCCTTCAGCTCAGAATGGCTGTTGTGCCGTTACCTGATTTAAAAAACAAAAACAAAAAACCCCTGCAAGTTAGACGGCTGGTTTTTCCATCCGTGACAGCAGCCATACCAACGTGTCGCATCCTCGGGGTGCATGTGCCCAGCTGGGGGCCCTACAGGGGTGCATCCAAGCTCCAAGCTGGTTTGGAGCTTGTGATCTCCCTCAGGCCCTCCTCAGTCACAGCCCAGGGCTCTCCCGCCCGGGGAGGCCACCAGACGAGGTGGAGGTCCCTGCCCAGGGGGCAGGAGTTACAGGGGCGGTGGAGGCTCCAGCACAGAAATGCTGGGAAGCCCAGGAGCTGACCCGGGACGGAGGGCCCAGGCCATTTACCTGCCCCTTCCTCTCCACACCCCCAGGCAGGCTTTAAATGGAGAAGCAGGTGTCAGCTCCCTGCAACTGAGTAAATCGGATGTTTGGCTCAGCACCAAACTCCCCCAGCCTGGTGTCCCATGATCCCTCGCGGCCCTTCTGTCAGCCTCTGTTGACCCAAACACCTACAGAGGCTGCCATGTGCTGGGCCCTAGGGATGTGCAGACGGGCAAGGCCAACTACCTGCCCTCAGGGAATTCAGCCCAGACAGGAATTAGATCCAGAGACAAAGTGGTGATGTACACACACGGCACAAACGGGGCACGAGGAGCCCAGAGTAGATGTCAACCATAACAGCACAACGAGAGCTAACAGAGGTAGGGATGAAGCAGCTGAGGGAGCACCCACCCTATGTGCCAGCTAGGAGGCTGTGGAGGTGACCCCATTGCTGGGTTTTGATGGATGTATAGGAGTGTGCAGGCAGAAAAAAATGGGACAGGTGGAGGGAAGACAACAGAGTATAAAGGGCAGGTGAGGTGTTTCTCTGGAACAGGTGGTCGTGTCCAGTGAGGATCAGCAGTGACATGTGGCTGGACAGAAGGACAAGGGGGGGCTTTTGAGGGGCCTGTAGGCCCCGCCTTGGAGTTGGCATCTCTCCACTGAGTGCCTGCTGTCCCCAGGCAAGTGACATCGAAACTCCTGGGGCAGGGGAGACTGAAACTATGAAATGGCTAAAAAGAAGCTTCCTGATTTTCCAGTATGTTTTAGTGTCTTGGGCAATAGCTAGCCCCATTTTGACCTGCTGAACTGCGGGTTGGGGGGCAGATATACAACCCTGACACCTCCAGGTAAGAACGGCCCAGGCAGATTTGGGAGGGCCTGGAGCCCCAGAGCAAGGGGCATCTGCGCTCCCCACCTCCATTCGACTGCACCCAGAGGCTCCCAAGCACTCGATGGTCCTCGCGCCAAGCAGACGCCACCCACGGCACCATCAGCTGCAGGAGCGGCCTGAGCCCCGGGTTCCAGCTGACAGTGCCTCCCCGGAGATGGCTCCCAGGCACCGCTGGCCCCGAAACTCCTGCCAGGCATCCTCTTTGCTTTCCTTTCAGAAGAGAATTCCGACTCTGACTCCGACTGAAGACCCGACCTGCCCTGGCAGCCTGAGCCACGCAGGCCTCCGCTCCTGCACCTCCTGACCGTGCTGGCCGGAGTGTGGCCAGGGGACCGTGCATGTTGGGAGGGAGGCTGTGACTTCCCGCACAGCAGCGGGAGTTGCTGACGGAGCAGGCCTCCTCACAGCCCCAGGGTGACGTTCCTGAGCCTGGCATACACGATGACACCCCTTGGCGCTTAGCACTCTCCAGCCTCTCTCTTCGTGAGGGCGTCGTTCTGCCACTTCTCATTTCTGTCCCACAGACCTTAAGCCCTTGAACCTCTGCCAAAAATCAGCACAAGGGGACAAAGCAGATAGAGCCTTGTTATACCACTGCAGGAAGCACGTCATGCTGTGGTGAGTGTGGGGGAGAGACAAGACAGAAACCGGCAGAGGGCCATCCCTGGGCCCCAGCGGCTTCTGTCTGCATCTGGTGCCCCTGCTCACGGCAGGCATTTTGTTGAGAACGACGCTTCCAAGATTCTTTTGTTCAAGGAGCAACAGTTCCCTCTTCATTCTTTTTTTTTTTTTTTTTTTTTTTGCGTTACGTGGGCCTCTCACTGTTGTGGCCTCTCCCGTTGTGGAGCACAGGCTCCAGACGCGCAGGCTCAGCGGCCATGGCTCACGGGACCAGCCGCTCCGCAGCATGTGGGATCTTCCCGGACCGGGGCATGAACCCGTGTCCCCTGCATCGGCAGGCGGACTCTCAACCACTGCACCGCCAGGGAAGTCCCCCTCGTCATTCTTGAAGCAGGGAGAAAACTGGCCTTTGCTGTGTGATCTAGGAGAGAGTGGGTCCCAGTGCCCATGAGTGATACTTTACACCCTTGGAGACCATATCTTCTTCAGATGACATGCCTATTCTGGGTCTAAGACTGTTTCAAGAAGAGCTCGTAGACTAGCTTACCAGGTCCAAGAGATCGAGGGCTCCACACGACAAAGTGGCAGTGACAGCCCCCAGGGCAGCTGGGCAGGCCCAGCCAAACCCTGTCTTTCCTTGGGCCGTCAGCAGGCCAGAGGCTCTCGGGCCCTCAGGACAATGTGCTTCTGAACACCTGACCCTCACGAGGGGCGAGACGTGCCTTCTGTGTTCACCTAAGGACCTTATTACGCTGTGCATGTATCTTCAATGGGATTTTGTAACTTTATAATTTTTTTTTTTTTTACACAAAAGCAGCTTCTTACATGGCATTTCCTGTGACCCAAGAGGCCTTGTGAACGAGCCAGAGCTCTGGACTCATGTTTTGGACATTTGTAATCTTTGTTCTTCTCTTGCATGTGAATCTCCTACCCTGAAAAAAGCCATAATGGATTAAATCAGACTGACTTCCTGCTTGGAGTGTGTGTGTTTGAAAAAAACCTTACACACCCGGAGCAACGCTGCCGGGTGTCATGCGTCAGCAGAGTGGTCCCACGCGCTGTGTAGATCCTGGCAGCTCCAGGTTACAGCAGTGATGCACGCGCACTTGTTCCCCACCAGGCCCCCGCTAGGCGTCGGCACGTTTACTCTACACCTCACACAATCCTCTTTCACAGTTCAGGAAACTGATGGAAGGTTCGGTGACTTGCCCAGGTCCTCGCAAGAGGCCCAGGGTCTCACCCACGCATCAGGCTCACGTCCCGTGGTAAGTCAGTGCTTTGGCCCCGGCGATGGAAAAGGATCGAGGCATTCTGCCCCAACTTTCACACACACTGTGTTCTGAAAACACATATGAAAGTCGACTGTGCAGAAGCCAACGGGCCTGTGGGTGTGGCCCCACCTCGCCAGGCCCAGCCAGGCCCAGCCAAGCCGCCTGTGGACAGCGACACTGCAGAGTCCTCACCCCCAACTGTGGCTGTGTTCAACCCCCGCCCTACGGGCCTGTTTCAGGATCCGGGCCACAGCCTTTGAAGGGGCGGGAGGCAAGGCAGAGCGAAGAAAGAGATGACACTGTTTTTACATGTCCGTTTATTAAACAAGAACTCCTTCATGACAATTTAATACAGTATTTATTAGCGATTAGTGTTGAGAAAATTATTTCCCTCTACATACAAAAATACAGATTTGAACACTATGAAAACAATCAGGACAAGTACCATGAAAAATTGGTCCTTCAAAAGAAATAAAGAGGGAAAACTGAGGGCAGCACGAGGCTTTGTCTGCTGTCAGGGACAAACCAACAGGAGCAAAGGCTTTGGGGCCCCCAAACCACTCCAAATGAATAGAGTCAAACGTGGGAGCCTGTGGGAGCCGGGTGGTGCCCACCCCAGGGCATCCACACCAGCTTCAAAAGCCAGGATGGGAGCTCTGACCTACCAACAGCGTAAACCAAAGTTTGCCAACCAGGCGTCACCTCAGGTCGCCCCGCAGCTGTGTCTACACTGTTAAAGGAAATAGACTTTTAAGAAGCAAAGTGTAGTAGTTGTTAAATTAACATTGCCCCTCTCCCAAGTATCACTGGGCCAAGTACCGAGTAATCACATGGGAATTATCAGCCATCTGACTCGACTTCCTTTGTTAGAAAATGACACATTCCGACCCTTCAAAGCGACGCACACACACACAAAAGCTACAGTTGTATGTTTTAATAAATCCATTCCTTCATTTTAAATGGGCTCAGCGAGTTTACTCAAGACTTTTCTTGACCAGACATAACTCAGTCCTGCAGGGGTGGGAAAGCAAAAAGAGCAGCCGGCACGTCCTCTGTGTCTTAATTTCATCAAGCTTGTCACAGCAGGGGATCTATTACGTTTGGGCGGGAAACCAGGAAGGGCCACGGAACCTACCCAGGGCATCCACAAACCAATCTGAGATCCGAGTGGAAGGTGAGCCCGAGACCAGCAGAGATTTCCCCCCCCCCCCGCCCCCCAGCACGTCTCACGCGGGCAGAGGGAGGCTGGCCAAGGCGGAGGACGGCGGCCTGAGCTGATCCGGAAGACAGACACCAGCCAGAGAAAGGGCTTTTTTCACCGTTTTAGACCCAAAGAAGGGGAAGTCAGAGCACCGAGAATGTTCTGTTCTTTTTTTATGGAACCACTTTCCTCTTACTGTTTGAGATGAGCAGTGGCTGTTCAAACTGAAAAAGGGGTTAAAAAATGCCAAATGCAGTTATACTGATTAATAACTATTTCACAGAAATATATTCTTACTCTCAGACTGTTTAAATAAGCAGAAACGAGATGTTGGGGAGAAAGCAGCAGAAAACAAGACAGGAAAAGCCGGGGGGTTGGGGTTTTTTTTTTCTTCTTTTTTAAGATATATAATGAAGTTTAAAGGGAAAACGACCAAACCTCAAAACCAACATTGCTGGAAGCAATATTAAAAGGACAAAATCTAAAATCATGCTACAAAAATAGTGTTATCTTGTTTAACTAAATGTACATCTTTTTTTTCTTCAATTCCATGATTGACAAGAGTGTTCATGTGACTGACACACGGAAGGCACCAAAGGTGAAGTGATTATTATTTGTCTTAAAATACACAAGACATAATTACCTACTTTGGGAAAAGAAAAAATACAGTCATACCTGTAATAAATAGTTAAGTGTTTTTGCCACGGGTTCCTGAACCCCTACAAATTTCAACATATACAAATAGTTTCGACCCCTAGCATTCTTTTAGAGGAAACTACATCAGAATCAAGTTATGAAAAGCACTGGTTTTATCCACATACGTCAGTTTCATCATGAGGCAGGATTTGAAAACTCGGTTTTAAACGGGTTACGGAGTGACAGTTGGAAGCAGGCGAGAGGCCTTAGCGGCCTGGGCCAGTCCCGGGAGGCGGCACAGGCATCCTGCCCTCCCGCTCCCCCAGGAACCCTTGGACCAGCCAGTTCTCCCTCCAAGCACTGAGTATCTGCCTTCCTCACATCTGCAGAAAGGAGAACAGAGTTGAAACTTGCAAAACCATTCTGGAACATGCAGGAAAGCAAAACGGCCCATGAAGGGAAGCAGACAGACCCGGCCCTGCCTGCGTGGACACCAGGCCCCCATGCTGTCCTCGTTTCCTGACCGTCCCTTCAGGTGGCTTTCCTGATAAAAGGGGTGCTTCCTACCGGGTTTCAGCAGTGTCCTCCAAAGACGACTCAGATTGGATAGTTCCAGGCTACTACTGAAACCCGTGCAAACCACTGTCAGATCAATTGTGTCACGCGTTCTCTCCTCTGAGGTGCAGTTATGAAAAGAAACTTTGGGCCTCTCCCTAATCCCACCAACAAAGCTGATTAAGGTCATTTGAGACAAGTTCCTACTCTAAATTAGAACCATGAAAGTTCTGATGTAGCTCACTAGAGTCCAGGCTATTAACCCCTTAATGAAGGCTCTCGGCCTTGTGTAGAATGCATCCCAAAGAAAACACAACACTCCAGGGTGTCTAGATAGCAAGTCACCCAAATTAAAGTCTTGGCATAAAAACTAGACAACAGACTAACCCTGTGAAAAAGAGAGACGATTCAAGGACCCATAAACTAAACTTTATTCTAGGCAAGTCGCCACTGATTTACTCAGCGGACTTACGGGTAATTTTTTTTCTTTACTTTTATGTTTATAGAATAATCAAAACTAGAAAGGAAAAAATAAATCCCCAAGGTTGAGAAATTATATCCAAATGGAAAAAGAATCTAGACCAAACGAAGGGAAACTATATCAGAACCCACCCCTCTGTGTCAAGCCTAAAAGTATATGAATGCCATTTACTGGCGTGAAGAAAAGTTAAACAAACATTCAACTTTGAGAAGAAAATTCTTCTAGATCTAACAGATAGCGAGGGTATTTTCTTTCAGAGACAGTTTCTAAATAAAAGAAATGTAAAGAGCCAGATATTTCAAATGACCTTCTCAACCGACAGTTATGATTTCAGAGATATCTGCTGAGAAGAGAAGAAACAGGAGATTTCATAAAGAGCCAGGAGCGTTTACAAAGCCACGGCAGGCGGTGTCAGGCCTGCGTCCTCTCTGAGGGGCACCCAAATCAGAATCCGAGTCACCTGTCCAGACCTGTGAGTCCCCAAACTCACGCCAAGAGCCCGGCGCCAAGGCACGCTGTTCCCCACGCTGGCTCCTGCTCTCCGGTGGGCTCCAGAACACAAGACCTCGCTTTTCCAAAGAGGGCAGGAAGCACCCTGGGTGGGTAACCACGTCCAGTGCTCTTGACAGGCCCACGGCAGACATTCTGAGCCTCCCCCTCCTCCCTCTCCCCTCCCAGACCCGCCCCTGCTCCCACTTCACCGGCTGTCACCTAGCTGGTCCTGGGAATGGTTGCTGATGAAATAAGAGGGAGCCCCTGAGTTCTGCGAACTTCACTAGGAGCCAGAAAACTGTCTGGAGACCTCACACGCTAATGGCAGTCGCTGGAGCAGGAAGCAACTTTTTATTTCACTTGAGACAGTCAATCGGCAGCAGCCTAGAAGGTGTTTTCACCTTTTGCTACCTGTGTAACGTCATATTTTCCTGTAAACCAGAGGTGGAGAAAATGAAAATCTGGCACTGGCACAAAGACTTCATGGTTGCTTTGTTTTGAACATGGATGGCACAACGGGACCCACTTCAGTCGTCATGGCCTCCCAGAATCACTACAGGGGCCGCACGTTGTCTCCACACTTTATTCATCCGTTAGGACAGATTCTAAGAACGACCCACAGAACATCTTGTACAGCCCGAGATTAGGAACTTGGTCCGCCTCTTAAACACGTGGGTTTCTTCCCAAACAGCACATGCGAGTCAACAAGAAAAGGTGAGCTTGGGCCACACACACATGAAACTGGGAGGGGATATTCAAGGGTCATTCGCTGCAAGCAAGAATTCACATACACGTGCAGACAAAAGGGTTAGTGCTTCATCTCCTCAGAGGCCGCATGTGGCTTAACCCAAGATTGAATCACTAAGAAACCTTCGAAGAAAGGCAGACGAAACTGCAAACTTTAAAAGAGTAGGAAAGTTTTCAACTGAGTCACAAAGCTCTCTCCAGAAGCATCCGACACAGGGTGGGGTCGGACACACTCCATGCCTGCCCATGGGCATGAGCCTTTAGCCAAAGGGCAGTGATGGTGCCCGAAGGGCAGGGGGTGGCATCCACCTTCCAGAGCCGAGCCCTCAGAACCAGGCTGTGTCCTTGGCTTCCCTGGGGCCAGGCCGGGCTTCATCCACGCTGGCATCTTGGTTCAAGTTGCCATGGAAGACATGGCCATTGGGACTGGGCAGGCTACTACATTCTTGCCTTTCTGTGGACAAAGGGAATCTCTTGGACGACTGTTGCTGTAGAGTGAAAATCTATTTTCTTTGCTTTAAATGGAACTTCTGTTGTGAGATTTTAATCTGTAACTGGCTTTGTCTTTCCCTGGCTTTATATGGAGCCAACAAGTATCTTTAGGCTCTCGTGATTAGAATCTCCCTGTATGAAAGGGAAAAGGTACTTCCCCCCGCCCCACCCCGTGCCTTCAGCAGTGTGAAGGGAGGCTAAAGGAGAATCAGAGAAAAGAAAAAATACCGCATCGACCAAATTGATGCCAGGATAAACTTTCTCTGAAGACGTCAGAGTTTGCATCCATCTAAAACCACCAGAGTTTCCACCAAATGCTTGAGGGTTTCAACCATCCAGTCTCCAGGAACAAATTCAAACATACACAAGTCTGGCACCAACTATGAAAGCCAATATCATCCCACCAGAAAACTGAGAAACACTAAGATTGCCTCAGCCTCAAAAATGCCCCAAACCAAACTGACATGGGTCCATATTGGAACTATTAAATGCAAAAATAAGCTTCCTTCAGTCTGCAAAAAACAGTCCTTTTAAGCCCCCCAAATCTAGATTGTCTTGTTTGTACACACAGACAACATACGGAAAATGCAGGCGTCTTTCCATTCACACTGGACAACCATATTCCTTCCTTCTCACCACACTGCCACGCGTGACAGGACTTATGACTCTGCATCACACCAATTTGCATACCTGGCCACTTCTGGTTGTAGTGGGAGCTTATTAAATATAAAGAAATATATTTACAAAAACCATGGGAGAGTCTCATGGCACAAAGGACATTAAATAGTTACAGGGGAATAAATAATTCCAAGATTCTAACACTAAGATGCAAATTATTCAATAATTCCTAAGTGGCCTATAGCACAAGGTGTCACCACTTTTTATCATCTATCAGCGTTTACAACTGCGATGGGCTTCAGAACCGTTCCTTGCAGCTGACAACACATCCTCAGGAGGCCAATAGGCTCCTTTCAACCAGATGATAAACTGGTTTTACTGAAGTGACTTGGGAAAATTGGGGCAACAACCCTGCCTGAACAGTCTTCTATTTTTCAATCTCACTTCAAAGGCGGCTTTTTTATTGAGGCCAAGTAACATAAGTCCCAGCAGGAGGTTTCTGATACAGTTCAGGGTGGGCCTTCTAAGTGGGCCCCATTTAATGCAAGGCTGAGTCTTTGTGACCCTGTTTTTAAATGGAACTTTCAAAGGGAGAGAAGCCCCATTTTGACTAAGCATATACACTCAACAAATGCAAAATAAATATATAAAATGAACAGATAAAATCCAGATGTCATAATCTCCTCAAAAATCACTACACATAATAGGTATGGAGTTTGTGAAGCATGGTTTGTACGGCCTCACAACATCCACGGGAAGAGGGCTCCGTCAGACCCGCTGTGACCAGGCCTGGCTGCCCTCTGCGGGAACAGAGGGAGGGGAATTACCGCCTGATGAGCTGGGTCTGCACCTGCAGCCCAAGGCCCCTGAGCACACCAGGGGTTTGAACAGGTGACCTGGGTCACGGTCCTGGAAAGGAACTGCGGCAGAACTGGGATTGTATGGGATGTTCAGTTCAGGGAGCCCTAACCCCGACCCTTCAGAGACAGCACAGTACCGTTTCCTGCGGAATCCCCAGGCAAGCAGCGCTACCTGATCAATCCACCCGCGCAGGGAAATCAGACGCTGCTCTGCTCTGCAGAACGTGATGCCGTGTGTGCACAGCTGGACACTTCTCACACAGGCTCTGCTCGCCCCACCCCCAGACCCAGACCCTCTCTCTCGTTACACCGCACGCTGCTGAAGCTGTAAACACTCACTAGGACAAGATCCTGGGGACTCTCCACGTTAATGCAAAATATTCCAACCAGCAGTAAGCGTTTTTTTCCTCGGTCAGGGAGAAACACAAAATATTAGAGCTAGAGTGAGGTTTGTAAACATTAAAAACAGTTCAGAGTGAAAACCTGACACGTTAAAACAATTTTTCCATAAAAGATACAATTAGTCTCCAACAGAAAAAAAATAAAAAACTACAGCATCGTAGGGGCTCATTTAACTCAGTCACCACAATAATCGTCACTTTATCGAGAATCAGTTCAAAACCTTACATAACTGGAACTTTCCCCTACAGATTCCAAGATCGACATTCATGGTTACGACCCTGAGGCACAGGGACGACCGTTCCTCTGAAACATCAGTGAAAGGGTGTGTCATGGTGCAGATTCAAGTATTTTCAAATCCTAGACAGATCTACTCAGAATCACTCTAGAACTCTTCTCAGGCATTTGAAAATCAGTGCACACCCCTAAAACAGAGGTGTGTCCCCACCTGTGGTCCATGATGCCAGCAAATGGGCAAGGTTTCGGGCTGGGGGAATGGACTGTATTTCTTTCATGGCTTTTACCTGGGAAGGTAAAATGACAGAGAATCTGCAGTCCAGCCTCAAAGTATTCAGGAAAGGGAGGAAACTGGAAAAAAGATGGTCCCCACATTCCTGGAGGAGAATCTGAGATTCAGGGAGGTGATTCATTTGAGGAAGCATCAAGGGATTTCTCAGCAGGGTAGGAAACAAATGGTGACCCTCCCACAGGTCAGCAGTGCCGCGGCGCTGTGCCAAGAGGATGCCAGCTTCTCCCACCCGCCTCAAACCCCAGACCCAGCGAAAAGCTCCGCCAGCACACCCACCGCCAAGACCCTCAGTGTCTCACGTGGCTTTCCAGGCTTGTGCTGGTGTCTCGATGCCCCGGGCATGGAAAACAACGGGGAGAGGGGGATCCTGGCAGCGAGACTAAAGCTGACCTGGGGCAGCTATGGGAGCTGCCCCGGAATCACTGCTCACCGACTGTTCCAACCATGTACCTTCATTCCTTGATTTCCGCCCCCCACTCCTAGCAGCCCCCATTTAATCCAAAGTCCTGACTTGTCACAAATACATATGACAGGTGGCTCAGAGTCAGACGTGAAGCCTGTGCTCAGGGACAGTGAAGTGGACATGGCAGCCTGTGAGGCCAGCGGCTCCCAGGGCCACCAAACCAGAGGATCTGGGGACCTGTCCCACCCACCTCTTTCTGAACAGCTGGGCACGGGACTCCCTGCCTCAGGCACCCGCCACGAGGGCCACTGTGAAAACCCTTTCCCAAAATGAACTTTTACCGAGGAGGACAAAATTCAACTTAGTCACATGAAAATCTGACGTGATGAGGGACAGAAAAACGTGATTGAAAGGACGGGCACGAGGAGCAGAGGGAAGAGGACTCTGGCGCGTCCTCACGTGTCCAGGCGCTGGATCTCGGGCCGGCTGTCCACGTCTCTGGACTCCGTGCGGGCGCGGATGTAGTCACTGGCGCTCTGCTGGCGGAGGCTGACTCTCCACTTTTGCGCGGCCAGGAACGCGCTCACCGCGTGCGCCGCAGTTGCCAAGAAGCCAAATATCTACGAGACACAAACCCAGTTAGTCCATGGGCACGTCAGCCGTCTGAGGGGTCTCTGGGCAGCTTACAATGAGCCGAGCTGCAGCAGCTCTCCCAGCTCTAACCCCAACACGCAGCCCCGCTGAATGTTCAGCTTGTCATGGCCAAGTTCATAGTCGTGTGACCCACAGAAAGGCAGGCTAAGGTCTCTTTTAAAGCAATTAGTCTCCAGCAGAAGTGGTTCTACAAGGAAACAGAAGTGCCTCTTTCACAGACCTTCATGACACTGGTACTCGGAGGAAAATACAATGTAGATGAAACACCATGAGATGAAAAATCAGGGTCTCGCTGTGTGAGCCCCAAATCAAACCGCAAGACCTGACGTTCCAAATCACAGCCCCCAGCCCCCACCTGCTATCCAGCTGCCACTCACCTGGGCAGCTCTGGGTGGGCAGCTCCAGGCTGAGAAGCAGTGGAGTTTTAATGATAAGATAATGACTGATGAATCTACTGACTAAAACCTTGGAGAGCTAACAGTTTAGCATTTTTAATAAACCTTTTAACCATCCCCCCCCCCCCAATTACAAAAGTGCTACATATTCTTTGCAAATACAGAACAATAAGGAAATGCAGAACACAGAGGGAGAAACTCTTTCATTGTCTGGCCCCATCCTCCCCAACCCCACCCCGACGGCAGGCATCTGCTTCATTAACACCCCATCTCGGCAGGGAAGGCCCTTAAAAGCAACACCACTAACAGACATCCAGGGCTCCACTGGGAAGAGACTAAAGCAGGAGTTCGCAAACCTGAGTGTGCATCTGAGAGCTTGCTAAAACACGTTTCTGACTCGGCAGCTCTGGGGGAGGCCGAGAAGGGCATTTCTAACACGTTCTCGGGTGATGCTGAGGCTGCTGTTCCAGGGACCACACTTTAAGAACCGCAGCACTGAAGGAACTGGGACCTCCGTTGGCCCAGTAACAGTATCATTAGCAAAGAAAAAGCTAAAGGAGAAGGAGTAGGACACAGGCCAGGGGACCAGAGGAGCAAGGCACAGAAAGTGTACAAATCAGCCCTGTTTCAACCCGTTGAGTTCACTTACCACGGCAGCAATTTCTGCTCCGGTTTTGTGGTTTAAAGCAGCCAGTACAATGGAAGCAATAAAGAAAAAGAAAGTGCTGAGTCCAGTGTTGACCAAATCCTAAAGAATAAGACAAAATAAAATCACTTGAAAAGAAGCATTTCATGCCTTGCCCTAAACGCAACTGAAGAACTTTCAAAATAAAAAGCACAACACCCCGCCTCTCTGCTGCCTCCATATTTTAGTCTTGATGGCCCACGGGTATTGGTCACACAGAGGAAGGCAAAGAGGATAACAGTTAATGATGCTATTTGATATATCACCACAGCAAAATCCACATTTTAACCAACCACGTCATGTTACCATTTCTTTTTTTATTTTTTATGTTTTTTTAGATGATGTTGGGGGTAGGAGTTTATTAATTAATTAATTTATTTTTGCTGTGTTGGGTCTTCGTTTCTGTGCGAGGGCTTTCTCTAGGTGTGGCAAGCAGGGGCCACTCTTCATCGCGGTGCGCGGGCCTCTCACTATGGCGGCCTCTCTTGTTGCGGAGCACAGGCTCCAGATGCGCAGGCTCAGTAGTTGTGGCTCACAGGCCTAGTTGCTCCGTGGCATGTGGGATCCTCCCAGACCAGGGCATGAACCCGTGTCCCCTGCATTAGCAGGCAGATTCTCAACCACTGCGCCACCAGGGAAGCCCACTTACAAGCTTTTATGTAGACATATGTTTTCATTTCTCTTGGGTCATCACATGATTTTATTTTTCCTTTATTATCTGTATCTTCCACTTTTTCTATAACAAACACTTACTACTTGCACAGTTTAAAAGGCTTAAAACTGGAATACTGCAAAAGTTAGTCAGCATCAATATCTTGAGTTCCTTGGCCATGAAACAAAATTAAGGCTTGTAGATTCACCCTTCGTATTAGGGAGCAGACACAGGCATGCCTTCAGATGTGGATTTGGGGATGGGTTGGGTTTAGTCAACACTGGTGCTTTTTGGTTTTGTTTGTTTTAATGCTTTTAATGGGGCATGTACTCATCGGTCACGTGCTTCATGTCTGCCGCTGTGGTAGCTCCCCTCCCTGCAGTCTCACACCCAGCCAAATTGCTTCCTGGGGTGGGGGGGCCCAGAACACCCAAGGTTGCAGCCCCTTCTTAGGCCAGGAGATGAGGAGGAAGGGCACCCTCACACACACATGCTTTCTGGTCTCTCCTTCATTAACACACCAATAAGCACAGGTGGGAGCCGAAGTAACTCCAATAACTGATCATCGGGATCCGGCCCACAGAGAGGTTTGACTTGTACACTGTTCAAAATAGATTTGAACAAGCCAGCATTTAAACATCAGAAGACTGCACATAATAAACTTCTAAAAAAAACAAACAAAATCCATCTTTCAGCTGCTCTTGAAAAACTGTCCTGAAGGCCCATGAAGTAACACAATTGGCTGTGACTGAGTAGGAGAACAACCTCTCCGTCTCCCAGACCCCTGGCCCATCTTCTCACTTGCCCATTTCCGCCACATGCGCAGCCCCAGGGGACCCTGAGTCTATGACCCTGATCCAATCCTAGACAGTGGGCCATCCTACAACGTATCCCACCCTTCCATACTCTGTGCCCAGCGAGCACCTGTTCATCCCTCAAGGCTCAGCTGGAATCTGGCGTTTTCTCCGAATTTCCCTGACTGACCTGCTCCAGGCCCCCTGCCCCGAGGAATCCATTGTGTTCTCCCAGGCCTCACACCAAACGGGATCACCCAGAGCACACATACCACAGTAGAGTGGCATCTACCTACCCTGCGCTTTCAGTTCCCAAAACCTGGCCCAAAGCAGGTGTTCAATACCACTGGGCTCTGTGGTTAGCTCGAGTCAGCCCTACACATGGACAAGAGAAGAAGTTTACAACCACTCGGACCATACAGTGCACTGACTTGTGCTCAGATGGCCCCAGTATCAAAGGGATGATCGTAGTACTGATGACAGGGGCAGCTACCATCTACAGAGAGCCCACTGTGCGAAGCATATAACTCCCAGTGTCTCACTGAGCCCTAACCTAATTACCATCCAAAATACCTATAATAAAGGGCCTTTAGAGATGAGGAAATTGAGCCCTAGAAAGGATGAGTTTGACATAATGAAAAATATATATTTGGTCTTTGTCCCAGATTCCTTGGAATTTCCTGAGTGATAGGAGTGTCTTTCGTCATTCTTTTTTTTTTTTTTTTTTTAATTTACTTTTGGCTGTGTTGGGTCTTCATTTCTGTGCGAGGGCTTTCTCTAGTTGCGGCAAGCGGGGGCCACTCTTCGTCGCGGTGCGCGGGCCTCTCACTACCGCGGCCTCTCTTGTTGTGGAGCACAGGTTCCAGACGCACAGGCTCAGTAGTTGTGGCTCACAGGCCCAGGTGCTCCGTGGCATGTGGGATCCTCCCAGACTAGAGCTCAAACCCATGACCCCCAGGCAGACTCTCAACCACCGCCCACCAGGGAAGCCCCATCTTTTGTCATTCTTAACGAGGCCCTTTCAACTGTCCCTGAGTTTATGCTAATGAAGTGACTCTCAAGCCCCTAGATAATTTCTGATGGGGGTTGGTTATCAGAAAAACCAGCCAGGTGATTAGAGTGTTGGAACTTTCAGCTCCACAGCCCCTGTGGGCGGGAGAGGGGCTGGAGATTGAGTTCAACCTCCAAATGGCCAAAGATTTTAATCAACCACGCCTACGTAATGAAATCTCCATAAAAGCCTGAATGACGTGACGGGGTTCCACGTGCCAAGAGGGTGCTGCCCCCCAACTCCATGGGGACAGAGACTCCTCTGGACCCTGCCCTATGCATCTCTTCCTTTTGGCTACTCCTGAGTTGTATCCTTTAGAACAAGCCAGAAATCATAAATAAAGCACTTTTCCAAGTTCTTTAAGTTGTTCTAGAAAATTATCGAACCTGAGGAGGGGCTTGTGGGAACTCCTGAATCTGCAGCTGGCCAAGCAGAAGTGCAGGTCACCTGGGACCCCATCTGTGTCGGGGGCAGTCTCACGGGACTGAGCCCTTTAACCTGTGGGGTCTGCACTAACTCTGGGAGTTAGTGTCAGAACCGAATTGAATTGCTGGACACCCAGTTGGTCTTGGAATTAGAGAAGTACTCGGTGTGGAAAAACTACACAGATTTGGTGTCAGAAAAAACCACATACTTGGTGTCAAAAGTGGTGTCAGAAAACAGTACCCAATGAGTCGTGGCGAAAGCCTCAGAACTCTGCAAGTGGCCCTTCTGGGGGACTGTTCTCAACTCACCACAGCACCCAGCCTGGGTTCTCAGGTCGGGAGACATCTGTGGGAGGAGCAGGGGCCACAGAGGCCACTAAGAAGGAACACCAAAGAGAAAGAAGAGAGACTGAGATTGTGGTGTCATCAGAGGCAAGAGGAGAGAGTAGGGCAGGAGGGACTGAGCTGAGCGTATTCCGGCGCTGAAACGGTTGGGGGCGGCGGGGAGGGCTGGGGAACAACCATAGGATCCAGGAGAACAGAGGCCCCCAGTGATGCTGACCAGAGGACTTTCAAGGACAAAGTCAGGGGAGTGGATGGGGGAGGGGAAGAGGCAATCCTCCTGTTCGGGAAGGACACAGGGAAGGCTTTTTGGGGTGCTGACACCATCCTATCTGTTGACCCATGTTATGGCCGCAGTCTTTTATCATTCTTCACTAAACGGTACATTTACTTTTACAAGTTTTTCTGAATATGCTGTATTTGACGATAAACGCTGAGATAAGACATCAGGAAGCAGCGAAGTAGAGAAGGCGTGTGCGGACCTCCGTCTGCTTTAAAAAGTTTGGCTGCGCTTACAGGGCTTGAGGGCTCTGAGTGCCGGCTAAGGAGAGTGGGAGCGCCCGGGGTCAATGGTAGGAAGAGGATGGAAGGAGAGAGGGACGGGGTGGCAGAGGAGGCCAGGGGCACCAATCAAGGTGAACACAGGTAGAACACATGGGCCTGTGAGCTCCCAATATACAGAGAAAAACACACATCACAGAATAAGTCCCATAGAGTCACTAAAAAAAACAAACAAAAAAACAAGCTGATATTAACACACTCTTTCTGATTACATCAAATAATGCTTGTATAAAATACATACTTTGCATTGTCCTCCTTATGTACCATTTTTCATGCATATGTGAGTCAACTTATCTCCCAAAATGGCCCAGTTTTCTAAATCTATACCAATCACACCCTACGTCACTCATCAACTGGCTCTCTTGGGGTCAAGAATACTCCTACCACCTTGTTAGGGAAACACACACACCCAAGGCCAACCCACTGTGATGATTCCAGCCGGATCAGCTCTAAGAAATCACTTTTGCTCCCGTCCCTGAGAACAGATGACCTGGGCTCCCATCAGTAAGTACCATCTCCTCGAGTCCATGAAACTTACATACTCTTTTGTTGGATAAGCAGACACCTTCACCTGCTCTAAAAGGGTGGAAATCCTGCAAAGGATCCCAAAGGACAGAAAGTGTTCTCAAGTGACCACATCACCACCCGGTCATCGGCCCTAGCCAACACCATCCGAAAGGACAGGAGGGATGTTAACTTTCCAGTGAAAAAGATGCACTTCGATATAACCCCAAAAATGTGGTTGTCAACCAGTGAAAGTCTTTCACGGTTAAAATAGAAAAATCAGGATTTCAGAAAGCTCAACAAATAGGTATTTCTGGAGATAAGATAAAGGCCAGTATGAATTAGTCAGAAATCTGAAGTATGAAGTCTTTTTTGCTGTTGTTATGGTGATCTGTGATCCTTTTTTAATTAATTAATTACCTAACTAACTGATTATTTTTTTGGCTGCGCCACACAGCTTGTGGAATCTTAGTTCCCCAACTAGGAATTGAACCTGGGCTCGTGGCAGTGAAAGCGCAGAGTCCTAACCACTGGACTGCCAGGGAATTCCCAGTGATCCTTTTTTTTTAAATTGAAATGTAGTTGATTTACAATATTATATTAGTTTCAGGTGTACAGTACAGTGATTCAGTATTTTTGCAGATTACACTCCATTATAAATTATTACAAGCTAATGGTTATAAATGCCTATGTTATATAATATAGTGAAGTATAAAGTCTTCTAACAGATTTATGGCTGTCAAATAAGTAGGTAAGACAGAATTAAGGGAGTGAAGTCAAAGCTGGTGGAAGTTTACAGGAGAATGATGTGGCTGACAGACACCAAGGGCCTCTGACTCACAGTAAGGTTAATATTTCTCATACTGGCAACAGCACCCACTGCTTTGGAGCCTATATACACACTGTCTCATTTCATTCTTAAAACAGCCCTGTAAGAAAAATATTATCATCTCAACTTGGGGCTCTAAGTGACTTGCCCAGGGTCATACCCAGCTCTTAAGATCCACCTTGGACTTGAATGCAGACAGGTTGGCCTAACTTAAAGTCAGTGGGGTTTTTTGATTTTTTTTTTTTTTTGGCTGCATCGGGTCTTAGTTGCAGCATTCGGGCTCTTGCCCCGCAGCATGTGGGATCTTAGTTCCCCAACCAGGGATCAAACCTGCGTCCTCTGCATTAGAAGGCGGATTCTTAACCACTGGACCGCCACGGAAGTCCCACCCCTGGATCTTAACCATCCTAGCAGCTGCTTCTTTGTCAAACAGGATCTCCAGCATGGTTTCATTCACAGCCCGGTCCAGCCCCTCCCTCAGAAAGTATTTATTGTGGCCTTAGAAACTCCCGGGGACCTGGGTTTCCAACGTACCTTGCCCCACAACAATGCCCTTGCCCCCATGGAGCCTGTGTGTGAGTTGGTGGGGGCGGTTTGTGAGGTTCTCTTGCGCTACCTGTTCATTACACTATCAGTTTAGAGCACAACTCTGTAAGCATTTTCTTATGGATAACACAGACTTCATCTTAAAAAGAGCTGAGACATTAAAATCTGTCACCAAAAACTGACAAAATGCCTCCAGTATCTTGAGGTTTTAGAGCTTTTTTCTTAGTTTTCAATGCCGGGACAAAACCATCTGAGTTTGCAACTGACAACTTTTCTAGTCCAATTGTCTTTTTATTTTTCCTCCTAAAAGAGTGTGAACAACACAGAGAGAACTCTGTCAGGAAAACCATCTCCTCTTGGTCCCCCACATGAACACCATGGGAGTGGCCCCACCAGGCAAGGTGACCAGCCCAGGCCTCCTCCTCCTGGGCTCCTGCACTCGGACCACACTTCCCACGGTGCTGCATACACCCAGCACCGGCCGCCAAGAGAGGAGCCTGCATGAGGGCAGGTGGTCTCAGAGCCCCCCACCCACCCCCAGGCACAGAAGGAGAGGCAGCTGATAGTGCTTGCCTGTGTCTCCCTAACTGGTTCCCTGTGAGCTCCTGCACGTGCTGATCTGCAAAGAAATATCAAGAAAACCGAGGGCTGTGAAGTTCCCTCTTCCGTTTGGCACAGTAAGGACAAGTTACACAAGCCCAGGAAAAGGGGCCTGGGAGTGACCGGCCCTGAGATGCCTATGCCGGTCAGAAGGTAAGGCTGTCAAACAGAGTTAAGACCCCCAAACCACAGAGGGAAGAGGACACATTTCCTCAAGACTCTCTGATCAAACCAGCAAACCGTCTGGGACCTCCCAGCTGCTTTGAATTTAATAATATTCCTAGGTTTCACAAGTTAATGGCAATTTCATTCATATTTTCAATTCTTCCTGAATCAATATTTTTGCAAACAGCTTTCGGGTCCAGTGTGAAAAATATGCAAACGTATTAATTCCATGTTCTCTTTCCCATATTCTATAAATATCAACATAACCAATCTTCTCAGAGGACCCCAAAATCGAAATGACATCTTTAAAGGGGTCAGAATAATTGTTATGTTTCTATCATTAGTGAAGATTCCATTAATTTTGTAGTCATTTTATTCAACCCAGTAAGGAAATTTAAAATTTCACAGTTGCATTACAATGGAATATTTAAGTATCAAAAAGAGCTGGAACCAAACATGCCATGGACTGATTCCTGCTTTCCCTGGGAGCCGTGCAGTACCCGATGCTTTCCTAATCTGAGAGCGTGATTTCTACTCACTGTCAGGTTCCAGTTGATCTGGGGGATCCTCATGTGAAGGTTGAGACTGAACAGAATCAGCAAGACTCCAGTCACCACAAACGCACTGCAGCTCACAAACTCAAAAAAGTAGAGGCCTTCACACGGGGAGCACTCCATGATGGTCTCTATGCAGATGAACGCGATCAGGGCCAAAATCTGGGAAGAAAATTACAAACACACATGTACGTGTACGTTCAGCACACATCTGTGGACACACATGTCCGCAGCATTTAAATAAAACTCAACCACCGCCGCCACATACAGCCCCGGAGTTTTTCCCCTGGGGACAGCAGTATCACGGTCAGGGATGTGACCTGATCCAATTCTTACCCAAGAACAGGTATAGGGGGCTTAATGAAAGGATCAGATTCCTCATGGGAACAACCAAGCCCCACCACAGGACACTGACACCAGGCTGGTGCCGTGCAGCTCCTCGTGAGGAAGCAAACAGGAACATGCCCTCAGTGGTTTCAGTCTGCCTCTGCCACGAGTAAGTGGACACTGCCTACACACGCTTCTCATGTATAGTCTCCACCACAAGGATGCCAAACATCAAGAGAGCAGGGTCCTGGTGGGATCTGCAACTACCTTGCTGGTTCAGCTGAGGTCACACAGGCTGACTGAGACCCTTGATGGCTTTAGGAGAAGGATTTGTATAACCTCCTTCCCCCATTTAGAAGTCCCACCCCAAAATAAGGCCCACCTAATTAACTCATGAGCCATGCTTTTTAAAAGTTTATCATTGGACTTGATGATAAAGAGACAGCCTGGCAGTTTATAAAAACATTTTAAATCTACAAACAATAGAATCAATTTCTTTCGGAAGGACCAAAGTAACACTCTAGCAGTATGTCCCAAGCGATGAGAGATCATGAAAGCAAACAGGTATCAATGGAAATCACCAGTTTCAAAGGGAGATTTCAGGAACAGGAGGCGGCAGAGGGGCTGAGTTAGTGGCCCTGTGATCAAGGAAAAGTCAGGTGGTCTTACACCTAAAACCAGCCCAGTCTTGGGCTCCTGGTCTGTACCCCACTTCCGCAACCGAGCGCCTCGCCGCCCACTATCTGTCAAGCCTGTGCCAGAGCTTCCAGGCCGGACCTCCCCAAAAGTCAAGGAAGCACAGGCAGGCAGCTCTATGGTTCCAGATTTGTCCTTAGAACCAGCAACGTCAGCATCACCAGGGAGCTTGTTAGAAATGCAGAATCTCTGCCTCCCCTCCTTGACCTCCAGAGTCACAGTCTGCTTTTTGGACAACAACCCTAGATGACAGAAGTGTGGGAAGCATAGGAGGCACAGGCTGCTCTGGGGCCCTTCTCCACCTCCAGGAGTCCCACTCATGCCTTTCAGTGCCACGCTCAGCTCACATCTTCCCCATGCCCTTCCTGATTGCACCTCTCCCCGCCAGACGTGACTGATCCTACCCTCTCCCAGGAAAGCTTGCACGTCTGTGGTTGCATTCCATCTATCACACTTGCCACCATGGATCTCTCTGCCTCCTGAGCTCTTTGAGGGTAGGGGCCAGTCCATCTCCCTCCACTCCCAAGGCACCAAGCTCACTAACCTGCACAAAGCCAGCGAATGGGGGCCCGGGGAGCCTCTTCAAACCCACCCCAACAATTCCTGACGGACTTGTCAGTCTCCACATGAAAGGAAGGGAGGCTCTGCTTTTTCCATGCCTTTCTAACAATATGTGGTCTTTCCATATTTCTATTCTAAGTCAATACGTAACAATTATGGGCCTTACAGCATACTTTGTGCTTCTCCTAATGGCTCTCCTTATAATTCTCTACAGAACCAGACACTTTCATTCTCAATCTGAATTACATGCCTGACTTGCAATCAATTCACAAAGAAAGAGTTCATATAAGGGAAACTCCTAAAAAAATTTCTCTTTCTTTTTTTTTTACCCCTGTAATTGGACCTAGTAATCTTGGGCAAGAAATAACACACATCAGTATAGAGTTACAAATGTCTCTGGTATGCTAACTTCAACCGTATTTGTGTGGGAAGGTAACATCTACATTCTTAAATATTAAAATTAAAATGGTTTCAAGAATATGCAAATCCAATAGGCAATTCAATAAATACAGACAAAATTCCCTGCTCTCTAGCTCATATGCTAATGAAGGCGTTTTTAAAAAGTAGATTAATAATGTAGCATGTTACACAGTGATAAATACAAAGAAGAAAAATCAAAGCAGGGAAGGAGAATGAAGTGTAACCAGGCAAGGGTGTTCGAAATTTTAGGCAGAGTGACCACGGAAGGTCTAAGAAGGTTCTAGATTTATTACAAAGGATATTAAAGTATACGACTGAAGAGCCAGATGAAGAGATACACAGGGCAAGGTCCAGAAGGGTCTCAAACACAGGAACTTCCGTCCCCTTGGAGTTTGGAGTGCACACCCCGCCCCCCATCACCTGGATGCGTTTTTGGTTCACCAACCTGGAAGATCAATCCTCGAGTTCAAGACTTTTCACAGAGCTTAATCTGGAGCCCCTCCCCTTTTCAGAGGTCAGTGGCTAAGGTTGAAAGTTCCAACCCTCTCATCACCTGGTTGGTTCCCCTGGCAACCAGCCCCCATCCTTAGGAGCTTTCCAAAAGTCATCTCATTAACACAAACTCAGGTGTGGCTGGAAGGGATCTGTTAAGAATATCAAAAATAGGGGACTTCCCTGGTCGCACAGTGGTTAAGAATCTGCCTGCCAATGCAGGGGACACAGGTTCAATCCCAGGTCCAGGAAGATCCACATGCTGCGGAGCAACTAAGCCCGTGCACCACAACTACTGAGCCTGCGCTCTAGAGCCCAGGAGACACAACTACTGAGCCCATGCGCCTAGAGCCTATGCTCCGCAACAAGAGAAGCCCCTGCTCGCCACAACTAGAGAAAGCCCACATGCAGCAACAAAGACCCAATGCAGCCAAAAATTAAAAAAAAAAAAAAAAGAATATCATTATCAAACACCTCTTATCACTTAGGAAATTCCAAGGGTTTTAAGAGCTCTGTACCAGAAATGGAATGAAGACGAAACATATATTTCATTATTATAAACCACAATATCACAAGTATTCCCATGTATAAAGATACAGATACATAAATATATACATATGCACAACTATATACATACAATAATTTAATCAATCCCCCACTGATAGGTAATTAGGTGGTTTGTAATTAATAAGCTGTACACTTTTTATAAAATTTATTATATTGAAGTATAGTTGATAATGTACTGATTTCTACTGGCAAAGTGATTCAGTTATACATATATTTCCCTGTGCTAAACAGTAGAACCTTGTTGTTTATCCATTCTATATATAATAGTTTGCATCTACTAATCCCAAACTCCCAGTCCATCCCTCCCCTATCCCCCACTCCCCCTTGGCAACCACAAGTCTGTTCTCTATGTCTGTGAGTCTGTTTCTGTTTCATAGATAAGTTTACTTGTGTCATATTTTAGATTCCACATATAAGTGTCAAGAGTGTTCTGCCTATGTTTTCCTCTAAGAGTTTTATAGTGTCCAGTCTTACATTTAGGTCTCTAATCCATTTTGAGTTTATTTTTGTGTATGGTGTTAGGGAGTGTTCTAATTTCATTCTTTTACATGTAGCTGTCCAGTTTTCCCAGCATCACTTATTGAAGAGACTGTCTTTTCTCCATTGTATATTCTTGCCCCCTTTGTCATAGATGAATTGACCATAAGTTCTAGTAAGCAGTATACTTTTTATTTGCCTGCACTTTGGCACAGCAAATCAAATTTCTTCCAGCACATTGAAATCTAACAATCACTGCTGAAGCAAAACCTATCAATTGGCCAATAAGAAAATAAGGACTGGGGGAATTCCCTGGTGGCTCAGTGGTTAGGACTCCATGCTCTCACTGCTGAGGGCCTGGATTCAATCCCTGGTTGGGGAACTATGATCCCACAAGCCACGTGGCATGGGGAAGGAAGGAAGGAGGGAAGGAGGGAAGGAGGGAAGGAGGGAAGGAGGGAGGGAGGGAGGGAGGGAGGGAGGGAGGGAGGGAGGGAGAAATAGGGACTCAAAGTTATACTGGAAGCCAACAACTTCAAAGCACCTAAAGAATCAAAAGTAATTCAACTTATAACAATTCTGCAGTAGACAAATACACAAGGAAAATTGCACAGAGATGTTCAAAAAGATGTAAATAAGGAATAGCTATTGCAGTTGCTAATCGGGAGATCACGGGTGTGCCCTTGAAGAGAGCCCTTTCCGTGTAGCATCTACCAACTGACCAGGAGCAAATATTTGCACAGTTGATAAGTAAACTGATACTAAAACATTGTCAGATTTCCACAACTATGGCTAATTATGATTGGCAACATCAAAAAGCGGGGGATGGGGGGGACATAGCTGGCTGATTAAGGTAACATAAAACTTTAAAAAAATTCATAACCCCCCTGTTACCAGTGGTAGGAGTGAAAACCACCAGGACCCTTCTGAAGAGCTGTGTTAATAATAGCATGGTTCACAGTACATCCCGTTCCCCTCCCTCAGGGCACACTGTAGGGTTGGAGATTTGTGCTGAGTTTCCTGGGGCAGATTTACTCTCAAGATGATGAAGCTTATGCTCCAACATCCCATCCATCACAACTCCTTTTCCCAGGTGGTGATGGAGTAACAGTGGGCGTTTTGGGGATTCAGCAAACTGGAAGTTTTGGGGGTTTAGGATTTTTAAAAAATTATTATTTATTTTTTGGCTGTGTCGGTTCTTAGTTACGGCATGCGGGCTCCTTGTTGAGGCAGGCAGGATCTTTCACTGCGGCACACGGGCTTCTCTCCAGTTGTGGCATGCAAATTTTCTCTTCTCTAGTCGTGGCACACAGGCTCCAGGGCGTGTGGGCTCTGTAGTTGCAGCGCACAGGTTCCACAGTGCATGGCCTCTGTATTTGCAGAACGCGGGCTCTAGTTGAGGCACCAGAGCTCAGTAGTTGCAGCACGCGAGTTTAGTTGCCCCGAGACATGTGCTGTCTGAGTCCCCGACCAGGGATCAAACGCACGTCCCCTGCACTGTAAGGCGGATTCTTTACCACTGGACCACCAGGAAAGTCCCGGCTAACTGGAAGCTGAGTGAGAGAGACGGTGAGTTTGGGTTTGGTGGTCACTTTCATGTACGGCTATTGTTAGCCTTCCCTCTGATCTGACATCATGAGGAAGAAAAAGGTGCTAAAATTCACAAGATCAATGTGCCTGACAGTACCAAACTAAAAGTGTGGGTGGTGAAGGGGGAATGGGGTTTGAAACATATGGAGCCAGAAGTTAGCATTCTTTAGAAGGAGAATTCTTCAGATCATCAAACGCCCAAAACAGTAAGTGGACAATTCTGTTTTCATTGGTGCCTAAATGGAAGTTGTGCCCTATCAGGAATATATCCAATAATGCAGAGTATGCAATTATAAACACACTATATACCTTTCCTCCCTTTTCGGTGGGAATCACATGAAATAGAATCTATCATTATTCTGGGGTTCAGGGAATTCCCTGGTGGTCCAGTGGTTAGGACTCCGCAATCTCACTGCCGAGGGTCTGAGTTCAATCCCTGGTTGGGGAACTTAGATCCCACAAGCCATGCGATGCGGCCAAAAGAAAAAAAAAAAAAAAAAACACATTAAAAGAAGAAATTCCAGCAGTGATACTATAAAGAGCAACTACATATATGTGGGAGATTATTACAATTTATGCATCCCCATGTATCAGATCACATCATAAAGTACCTGACAAATCTTGAACTGATAAAGTCTGACAGTCCCCAATAAAATGGCACACAAAGTTGCCTCCAACGAATGGAAATAGCCTGAAGAAACAAATGTTCCAATGACAACCTCTTACACACATTCATCAATAAGTTGATGTATGCAGTGTAAGGGTATATTGATTGTGTAATGATGGTGCTCAATACAATGGAGTGGCAAACTAAAACTTGAGTTGTTCTTGTGTACCCCTTTCAGATCGATTTTGTCTACTTTTTCAGAATTAACTGATCATACTAAAATTCAAATACCATCGATCTTAGTGGAGGCCAAAAGTAAAAACAGAAAGAAAACACTTTTAGAATTTGTAATTTTGTATGCCTCTCATTCTTAAATAGTCATTATTGCACCCAGTTTTATATCTTTAATTTCCTATCTTTTTCCTTAGAGTGGGTCTCCAAAGTCATATGAGTCTCCAGCCTCTCAAAACCTGGCTCTGCTTCTGACTGTGGGCAATCAAAGGTGAGTGGATAAGATACGTTACTCCTGGCAGCAGCCTTCAGGAACTGTAAGCCATTTCACCACGCTCCCTCCCCCGCCAGCCTGCAGTGCTCCTGGTGGGGGTGGCCTCCGAGTAAGGCTGATGGGCAGCCAGCTCCCAACTGACCTGAGATGAGTGTGTAACACAGTGGAGAAGGAAACCTCCCTTGGGTTAAGTCATGGAGATTTTAGGTTTGTTTGTTACTTCAGCATAATCCAGCTCATGCCACCTAGGAAGGGCACCTTGGCACAATGTTAAATTTGCACAACAGGTCCTGGGTATTTAGTACAAAACTGCAAATTTTTACAGGATGAATGTTACCACGCCACTCACTCTTAAAGACACCCGATCCAAATGGCTTTACAGACCAATTCTTAACAGACTGTCAAGGTAAAGATACTGCCTATGTTATTTATAAATTTATTTATTTATTTATTTTTGGCTGCATTGGGTCTTCATTGCTGCACGCAGGCTTTCTCTAGTTGCGGTGAGTGGGGGCCACTCTTTGTTGCGGTGCACGGGCTTCTCATTGCGGTGGCTTCTCTTGTTGTGGAGCACGGACTCTAGGCGCATGGGCTTCAGTAGTTGTGGCTCACGGGCTCAACAGTTGTGGCACGCAGGCTCAGTAGTTGTGGCACACGGGCTTAGCTGCTCCGTGGCATGTGGGATCTTCCCAGACCAGGGATCAAACCTGTGTCTCCTGCATTGGCAGGTGGATTCTTAACCACTGCACCACCAGGGAAGTCCATGCCTGTGTTATTTAAACTAACAAAGAAAAACATAAAATATTTGGAATTTCTGGGATTTATCTATGTGGTAGGACTGTGGATAGATGTTTTAACTTAGGCTTCTATTATTTTCCAAAATTTCTATGAGTACATGTTTTTATTTTAAAAATGAAATAATTTTATGTATATAAACACTTTGGGGAAACATCCAGATTTATTATGAGTTACATGTTAGTGACCTCTAAGAATCATTCCTTATTTGTTTTGAAACCATTCATGAATATTTTAAAATGACATTATATACTTTAATGGAAAATGAAAGTCACTCTCCAAATCTATGTCAGTCCCATTTCTTTATCAGAAGAGTTCATCATCTCCAAGGCCTCCCTGACCTCAGACCATCCTGTTTCCTGGCCACCATTGCACTTTTAGTGCAGGGAGTGGGCACGTAAGAAACAGGGCAGCCTTCTATATATATATATAAAATATATAAACAACAAGGATGTACTGTTTAACACAGGGAACTATAGTCAATATCTTATAATAACCTATAATGGAAAAGAATCTGAAAAAGAATATATATACATATCTGAACCACTTTGCTGTACACCTGAAACTCACACAATATTGTTCGCTTAATTTAAAATAAATAATTCACACTGTATTTATTTCAGTAAAAAAAAAAAAAACTGTCACTTTTTCCAACTTCTGAAATACTGTCCATTGGTTTTTTTGTTGTTGTTGTTCTCACTTATAAATAAAACAAACTGTATTTCAGTAAAAAAGAAAAAAACAATTAAATATAAATTTCTTTTAACAAAAAAGAAAGGAAAAGAAAAAGGGCAGCCTTACTCTCACCAATGGGATGGCAGGGACCCTCCCCCCATGCCTCCCAAGTGAACAGTACTGTCCTGGGTATCTATGAAGGCAACTTGGAAGGTTAGACAAAATCCTAACCTTCCTTGATCACCAATTTATCAAAGGATTTAATGAAGCTCATTTTAAAATACACCTGCAAGCAAAAATCACAGTATGTAAAAACAATTTTCAGGGGACTTCCCTGGTGATGCAGTGGTTAAAAAGCCGCCTGCCAATGCAGGGGACATGGGCTCAAGTCCTGCTCCGGGAAGACCCCACATGACACGGAGCAACTAAGCCCGTGTGCCACAACTACTGAGCCCGCGCTCTAGAGCCCATGAGCCACAACTACTGAGCCTGTGTGCCACAACTACTGAAGCCCACGTGCCTAGAGCCCGTGCTCCACAACAAGAGAAGCCACCACAATGAGAAGCCCACGCACTGCAACGAAGAGTAGGCCCCGCTGACCACAACTAGAGAAAGCCCACACACAGCAACGAAGACCTAACGCAGACAAAAATAAATAAATAAATTGGGGGGAAATAAATAAAATAAAAATAATTTTCAGGACTCTTAAAAACCACCAGGTGCAAAAATGACTCTCCATTTGAAGATGTCTCTCACAACGTGAATCCGTGGTGGCTCCTATGCAGCCAGACAACTTCTTCAGTGACCCTGACAGCTCGGTGGCACCTGGGGGCTTGCTGTGCTCAAAGTCTGTTCCAACCCAGCCAACACACCCCATGATACACGCACGGACAGGTAACTAACCAGGTACCAGGAGCTCAGGGAAGGGTTGAGGTTTGGAAGGCAGAGGGTCACTGAGGGTTTGGGGAACAGCAGAAGGCTCTAGAAGGCTTCCTGGAGAGCACTGGACTCAGTGATGTTAGAGAAAAAGCAAGAGAGGAACATTTGTGCATGGCAGTGCCTAGCTTTCCAACTGAGTTCCTTGGTTGGGGGTGAGGTGGAGGGTAGGGACAGAACCCAGTCCCTCACCCAAGTACCTTTGTTTTAGAGGTTCTTAAACTCTTCTGACCAAAGAACAGGACACCTGTTAATAGTCTCCTGAACCAACACTACAGGAAGCATAGCTTGCAAATCAGCAGTCTGGTTTATACACTGGGAAAATATTTCTGTTGTGCTTTTTAAAAAGAAACTTTTTTTTAAGTTTGAAAACTGTGGCAGTCTGACCCTTCCAGTTGCAGAGAAGCAGTCCTGAATTTGCACAGTGTGGTTCGGTGTGGTCCCCATGGCCACCCACCTTTGGGTTTTCTCACGCTAAGCCCCATGCTGTTTCCATCATAACAACATCCCTCCTGGTCTTGGGGTCCTCACAGCACATCGGCATATTAACAGTTCTGAAAAGGCTCATAGTAAAAAAAAAAACCTGTTTACCTTTATTTGATGTGCGGATTATGTTACCTGAACACAGAATGTTTTTATTCCTCAGCACACCTATTAATACTACATAGCGGAAAAAAGAAACTACTACATAGTGGTGTTTGGAGAGAAATGAGTTAGGGAAACACAAAAAGCATGTGCTGGTCAGTATTCAACGTTGTCAGGTCATACACAATGTAAACTCACAGACTAAAATACAGAAGCTCATTTCCTCAGCAGGGTAGCAACTAGTAAGGACCCTGTTAACTGAGTCACTCACACACACACACACACACACACACACACACACACACACACACACACAGAGCAAGGTCCAAAGTACCTTCAGAATCAGACCAAACTCTAATCAGCTCTAGCACGTTCAAAATGAAAATGTCTCTCTTCCACCAGTACTGAAAAATTATTTGAGAGATGAGACATGGCTTGTATTTAGCCACAAAGATCCAACAGGCAAGTTGTTAAAATGCCACTTCTTCTGGAAGACCCCACGATGTGCAGAAGAGAGAACCCAGAGAGGGCAGCAGAGCGCACTTCAGGAAGCAGCTCCATTCTTATCACTCACAGTGGATGCTTAGACTGGGTCCTGGGGCCAGAACTGCAGAAGAGGCACAGGAGCCCTTTCCCTTCCATCTTTCTGAGTCTGGAGGCCAAGGAATTGAAGTTGCTCTATATAGGGCCAAACAACAGATCACCTTAAAGCGTAAGCTCCCAGGCCAGAAGCCATGCGGCCTGATCTGCAAAGGGTCTCAAATAACTAGCTGTGCAGTGCCAGGCACCTCAGATTGACAACGGCTTGCATTTAGGGAGCATCACTAATGTAATTAGGATGCTCTCAGGCCCTGTGCTGGGCACGGTCCATTTGTCATCTCTGATGCTCATGACCACACCTCCATGGTGTGGCCCAGAAGCTCTGTCCCAGGCCCCAAAGGTAGTTTCTCCACATACCTCGTTCTTCTATACCAGATGCCTAATGGTTGATTTATCCAGGGTCTAGAACCTCCCCACACCCTTGGCCATGGGAAAAAGCATCAGTGTATAATTTCTCTTCAATGAACACAGCAGGAGACCCGGGGAGCCAGTGTCACGCAGGTCTCTGACAAAGCACACAACTTGATTACTCAAAGGGATCTAACAACAGTAACGTCTCACTTTTTTTAAGCAGAATAATCCATGAGTTGCTCCGCTCAAGGGACGCCATCCCATGAGGAAGGGAGATTTAAGGTATTACCCTCCTCTCCCCTGAGACAATAGAGCAATGAGCAAATATTTTTTAGTTCTGAAACAAAGGAGCTAATTACAGGTGTAAGTTATTTAACCTTCAATCAATACTTTTTGCGCATGATCTTTGGTTCCATTGTTTTTCTCCAGCTAAGTAAACAGTGTCCAAGGTACGGATTTGAGAGATGCAGAGAATTAAAAGAAAACTACCTGCTCTGGAAATGCAGGGACGCCCCCAGGAGCTACAGCCACCCAGGCCGGCAGGGAACACTAATTAGGCAGTAGTTAAGCAAAGGAGCCAAGGGGCAGAGGCAAATACGCTCCTGATTGTTGAGAAGGAAGAGATGAGGACAAAAGAGAGGGAGGCTGCCAAGGGCTCCGGGCAGTCAGAAGAAAAGAGGGGACCAGAGAGGCCAGTTCTGCCAGCCACACTCCAGGCTGTGGTCACTTCAAACCTCTGAGGGCTTTGTTTTTGACTGAGGACAGAAGGACTCAGGCTGTTGCTGCTCCAGGGAGCTGTCTGTTGGTTGGTCTGAGCGTGGCCCAATGTCACAAGGCCCACTTCAGCCAGTGCTCTGACATGTTTTTCAAGCTGGGTTCTCCTGTGTAAATAATTTTGCTATTTTGGAATCCTAAAGCCATATGTAAGTTAGGAGCTGAACTCAGCAGACTGCAGTTCGATTTCTTTTTCTGGCAAGACTCTCACCTTTCACATAAATTATTATACTTAACAGCATAAGCGAGCTCTAACGCACACATATTAAACCCCCACGTTACTTGTTGGCAACGGCTGGCCATAGCCTATGACCGTCTCAGACAAATTAAAATAGGCTTATTTGGGGACATCCAACAACTTAAAGCACACACACAGTATTATCCAATGAAGTGCAAAACACATTTCCTTGTTTTTTTTAAAAAAAAAAAAAGTCTTGAAAACTTTATTATGTGGTTGATGATATAACTGCACATGATTTCAGAAAACCACAGGACGGTCAGCATCTTTTTTGCCAAAAGAATGCCCACAACATTCTACTGCAAATGCCATCCTGGCCAAAAAGCTACATTTTCAGACCATTTAAATTAGTAATGGAGCAAAAAAAATGCACATGTAGAGGACACAGGAAACAAGCGCCTTCAAACCATACACATCTGAAGATGTTTAACTACACTGCTGGCATTTGGACTTTCTTCTCCCCCTTCCTTTCTCATATCCTAGCTTCATGCATGAAGCTGAAATCCCGGGAAGCAGTGTCACATCCCCAAAGTGATTCAAAAGCAGAACGCAACCCCCACCCCCACACACACACCCCCGCTCCTTGCTCTCTCTGCTTTAATTCCCGGGCGTCTCCCGGCCCCAACATCTCTGACAAACCACCTTGACAGATGGGAAAAAGGGGACAGCTTTTCTCAGTGAATGAGAAACCAGCAGGCCATGAGCAGCTTTTTGCTAAAGATTAATTTAGGCCAAAATAGCGACCTGCATAATTTAAGAGGCCAGGAGGACGTGCGCCTAGAAAACCCAACTCAGCCTTAAGATCTACAGCCGTAAAGGCCCCCAGCACCTCAGCATCATCCAACTGAGGAAGGGTCCCACAGAAGAGGAGGCAACTTAAGTGGCCGAAGCCCAGGGCCCTGCGCACAGATTCAGAGACTTAAGAGACTCAGGTACCTTCCTCCACACCTTAGCACACAAATCAAGGCACTACAGTTCAGCAGAGTCTTTGTAAACTGGTGTCCCTAGCGCCACAGACAATAAAGACAGTGTCCCTAGAATGTGTGATCCGGTGGTCCTCCTAAAAAAAAACCAACATTTGCTGAGTCCTTTTACTGTGGGTCAAATGCTGTGCTGGGCACTGTCACAAGATTCTCCCCTTTTATTTAACCTCCATCCAATCCTGGGAGGAACATGGTTGGTTTGCTTGGGGTTTTTTTTGTTTGTTTGTTTGTTTGTTTGCGGTACCCGAGCCTCTCACTGTTGTGGCCTCCCCCGTTGCAGGGCACAGGCTCACACAGGACGCGCAGGCTCAGCGGCCATGGCTCACGGGCCCAGCCGCTCCGCGGCATGTGGGATCTTCCCAGACCGGGTCACGAACCTGTGTCCCCTGCATCGGCAGGGGGACTCTCAACCACTGCGCCACCAGGGAAGCCCCGGTTTGCTTGTTTTTAATTGAGATGTAATTCACCCATACCATAAAAATCATCCATTTAAAGTGTACATACAATTCAGTGGTTTTTTAGCATATTCAAAGTTATGCAACCATCACCATTATATAATTGCAGGACATTTTCATCACCTCAAGAGAAAAATCCTTTGTTTGTTTTTTATTTATTTTATTTATTTTTGGCTGCGTTGGGTCTTCGTTGCTGCGCGCGGGCTTTCTCTAGTTGTGGCGAGCAGGGGCTACTCTTCATTGTGGTGCGCAGGCTTCTCATTGTGGTGGCTTCTCTTGTTGCGGAGCACGGGCTCTAGGCGCGCGGGCTTCAGTAGTTGTGGCACATGGGCTCACCAGCTGTGGCTCACGGGCTCTAGAGCACAGGCTTCAGTAGCTGTGGCACACAGGCTTAGTGCTCCACAGCATGTGGGATCTTCCCAGACCAGGGCTCGAACCTGTGTCCCCTGCATTGGCAGGCGGATTCTTAACCACTGTGCCACCAGGGAAGTCTCAGGAGCATCGTTTTTAATCCCCATGCTGTTGATGAGGAAAATGAGGGAACCATGTTAAGCACCCCATCCAGAATCACGAAGTCTCCAGCAGAGCTGAGGTGAAACCCAGTCCCTGAAGCCCTCACAGCACTGGCTGCCACAGCACTGATCACCCCTCCATCCACCCGTGGCTTCCGCCACTCCCTTCCCGTCCTACCAGCCCGCAAACAGTGGGTGCTCCCCAGGGCTTTCCCTCTGCTGCTTCCTCACCAGATAAGTGTACCCAACAGATTTCCCTGATCCTGACTCCCACTCCCAAATCTACTTCTCTAGTCTGAGCCCCGGATCCAGGCTGCAATACTGTCCCACTGGGCATCTCCACCTAAATGCTCCCAGGCACCCACAAATGTGAGAGCAGAAATCTCCTTCCCTGATGCAGTCAATGGCACCACCAGCCATTAGCAATAGCACTCAGCATAGTAGTTAAAGAGCTGGGACTCTGGAGTCTCACAATCCTGAGTTCTGATTTCAGCTCTGCCACTTATTAGCTCTGTGCCCTGGGCACACTGCTTCTCTTCTCTGGGCCTCTATGGCTGCTTCGAGGATCAAACGTAAGACATTTAGCGCCACGCCCAGCACACAGTGAGTGTTAAGTAAATGGTAGCTGTTGTCATTACTATGTGAAAGGTCCAGCAGAACTCAGATACAGCCTCTGTCTTCACCAAGCTGACTCTTGTGGGGAAATGTGCCCATGTTGTAACATATGTCAGAATTTCCTTGTGAAGGCTGAATGATATTCCATTACATGTATATACCACACTCTGTTTATTCATTCATCTGTTGATGGACACTTGGGTTGCTTTTACCTCTTGGCTACTGTGAATAATGCTGCTATGAACATGGCTGTAGAAATATCCATTTGAGTCCCTGCTTTCAATTCTTTTGAGTACATACCCAGAAGTAGAACTGCTGGGTCACACAGTAATTCTACATCTAATTTTTAGGAGTCAACAATTTAAGCTCAGGGCTTCCCTGGTGGCGCAGTGGTTGAGAATCTGCCTGCCAATACAGGGGACACAGGTTCGAGCCCTGGTCTGGGAAGATCCCACATGCCACGGAGCAACTAGGCCCGGGAGCCACAACTACTGAGCCTGCGCGTCTGGAGCTTGTCCGCAACAAGAGAGGCCGCAACAGTGAGAGGCCCATGCACCGCAATGAAGAGTGGCCCCCGCTCGCCACAACTAGAGAAAGCCCTCGCACAGAAACGAAGACCCAACACAGCCAAAAATAAATAATAAATAAATAAATAAATAAAAATTTAAGCTCAACATCACTAATCATTAGAGAAATGCAAATCAAAACTACAATGAGGTATCACCTCACACCAGTCAGAATGGCCATCATCAAAAAATATACAAACAATAAATGCTGGAGAAGGTGTGGAGAAAAGTGAACCCTCTTGCACTGTTGGTGGGAATGTAAATTGACACAGCCACGATGGAAAACAGTATGGAGGTTCCTTAAAAAACTAAAAATAGAACTACCATATGACCCAGCAATCCCACTACTGGGCATATACCCAAAGAAAACCATAATTCAAAAAGACACATGCACCCCAGTGTTCATAGTAGCATTATTTACAATAGCCAGGACATGGAAGCAACCTAAATGTCCATCAACAGAGGAATGGATAAAGATGTCGTACACATATACAATGGAATATTACTCAGCCATAAAAAGGAATGAAATTAGGTCATTTGTAGAGACATGGATGAACCTAGAGAATGCCATACACAGTGAAGTAAGTCAGAAAGAGAAAAGCAAATATCATATAATGCATATGTATGGAATCTAGAAAAATGGTATAGATGATCTTATTTGCAAAGCAGAAATAGAGACACAGACGTGGAGAACAAATGTATGGATACCAAGGGGGAAAGGGGTGGAGTGGGAGGAACTGGGAGACTGGGATTGACACATATACATTATTGATACTATGCATAAAATAGACAACTGACAGGAACATATTGTATAGCACAGGGAACTCTACCTAATGCACTGTGGTGACCTAAATGGGAGGGAAGTCCAAAAGGGAGGCTGATTGTATGGCTGATTCATTTTGTTGTGCAGTGGAGGCTAACACAACATTGTAAAGCAACCACACTCCAATAAAAATTAATAACATAAATAAATAATTAAAAATAAAAATAGCTGTATCCATTGAAAAGGGCTAGAAACAATAACTCAATAACAATGAGCACCTCAAGTGCCCAGAACAAGGTCCTAAATATTATTTCCCACTAACGAACGGAAACTTCTTGGAGAAATGACTGATTCCAGGTCTGGGACAGGACGTACACAAGACAAGCATATCAGAAAGTGAGGATGCTATTAAAGACTACTGAGACTGAGTCAGAAGGACACAAGTGAACTCGAAGGGGCTGCCAATGGCCAACAAGAGGACAATATAAGCATCAAAGTATTTATTTATTCATTTATTTATTTAATTAAAATAACATCCAAATCTTGGTTTCTAAATACCATTCTTTTTCACTGAAAGGAACCAGGGCTCCTTGGAGAATTGCAGGGCTGAGGAAGAAGAGTCTGAGATGAGCTTGGAAACCTTGTGTTAGAGAATGAAGGGAACATGTGTAAAGGACATTGGAGCCAATTCAAAGGGGCTCTCATTGGCCAAATCCAGGACAATTCGATCATCAAAATAAATAATGATAATTAAGTATTAAAACCCACGACTAAAATATGAACTCATGAGTCCACACTGATATAAACAAACAGGGAAGAAGGGAAAACTCTTCTGTAAGACTGAAAATCCTGTTAATAAATACAGAAAGAACAATGGATTTATAAAATTGCCATTTGGCAGCCATCATAACAATACTTGATTCAAGCAAGAATCATCAATGGATATTAAAACCACTGAGTGAAATGCTGGAGAAATTACAGGATATTTACATGGTCTAAAAGTATCTCTCCACAAAAATACTTACTAATTACATAGGAAAAAACAGTAACCTCACAGTAGGGAAGCCTGGAAGACATCATTTTAACTAAGTTAAGATCACCAGCGAAGGAACGAATCTGTATCATTTGCTTCTAATACCATGGACTGAAAAGAATACCTCTGTGGTATTCCTGACAATACTACAAAACAAACAGAATCTAAACAGGAGAATACGTCAGACAAACCCAAATTAAGGGACATTCTACAAAATAACTAGCCTGTATTCTTCCAAAATGTCAATGTCATGAAACACAAAGGCTCCAGACCAAAGGAGATTAAAGAGAGATGACAAGTGAATGCAACACCAATCCAGGACTTTCTTGTACTATAAAGAACAGTTTTGAGACAACCAGGGAACAAGACTAAGGTGTATAGTTTAGCAATAGTATTGTATCAACGTTAATTTCCTGACTTCTATCATTGTACTACGGTTACTTAAAAAGTGGTCTTGTCTTTAAGGATTCTGAAGTATTTAGGCATAAAGAGCCATCAAGTCTGCAACATATTCTCAAAAGACTTAAAATATTATAAAAATATACATATGGGGCTTTCCCTGGTGGTGCAGTGGTTGAGAGTCCGCCTGCCGATGCAGGGGACACAGGTTCTTGCCCCGGTCCGGGAAGATCCCACATGCCGCTGAGCGGCTGGGCCCGTGAGCCATGGCCGCTGGACCTGCGCGTCCAGAGCCTGTGCTCCGCAACGGGAGAGGCCACAACAGTGAGAGGCCCGCATACCGCAAACAAACAAACAAAAAACAACATATACACATGTGTACATACACACATATAAACAGGAAAATAGAAAGGATGAAGCAAATGTGGTAAAAAGTTAACATTTGGAGAATCTAGGTAAGAGTATACATCATTCTGTACTCTTGCAACCTTTATGTAGTACTGAAATTATTTCAAAATAAAGTATTTTTCGATGACCACAAAATACTGAGATATATTAAATACATAAAAATTCACAAGTTTGTATGGACATTACCAGGGGGAAAAGCCCATTGTTCATTCACCTTTGGAAGTTGCTAAAGCATCAGCTTGTTATTACGAAAACTGATAAATAAAGGAAAAGAATCAAGCATGTACCTTGCCTTTCCTGTACAAACTGTATTTCAGGGTAATCAAATGGATAATGAGGGAAAGTTCCTTACAGAATTCCAGCTAATAAATGCAGAAGGATGGATAGATTTAGAAAATCACCATTTTGTAATGGACAAAGGCCAGAGTTTCTCAATCCATTTGAAAACTAGAAGATGTTAACTTTGCTGGACTCAACCAAAAAGCTTTTTTTTCTGTCTGCTCACTTATCAAAATCATTCTTCTATCTTCCATTTGAGTCATCCTCCACGAAATCTTTCTCTGGCTCTTTCTTCCGCCCAAACCAGTCTTCTCTCTCTCTCTGATTTCCTGTAGCTCTTGGTCTATACCAGTGGTTCACATCCTTGGTGCACTGGGGGATCGTTTCAAAATTCTGATACCCGGGTTTCCCTGGTGGTGCAGTGGTTGAGAGTCTGCCTGCCAATGCAGGGGACGCGGGTTTGTGTCCCGGTTTGGGAGGATCCCGCATGCCGCGGAGCGGCTGGGCCCGTGAGCCATGGCCGCTGAGCCTGCGCGTCCGGAGCCTGTGCTCCGCAGCGGGAGAGGCCACAACAGTGAGAGGCCTGCGTACCGCAAAAAAAAAAAAAAAAAAAAAAAAAAATTCTGATACCCACACTGTACCCACCCTGTACTCCAGTACAAGGTTTTTGCAAACTCAGCACTACTGACACTGTGGGTCAGATCATTTGTTGTAGGGATGGTCCTGTGCACTGCAGATGTATAAGCAGCATCCCTGGCCTCTACCCTCTAGATGCCAGTACTCACTCCAACCCCAGTGGTGACAACCAAAAACTGTCTCCAGATATTGTCAAATGTCCCCTGGGGGATGGGGGCAAAACCTCCTCCCACCTCCAATGGGGACCAGTGACCTAGGCCACGCTCATTAATGGCTGTTCGGCTACTAGGTAAAAGGATGATGAGGAATTTTAAATAGATAGATCAGACATCAGACTCACAACACTTGCATCTGAAACCAAGTCCCCCTAAAACTGAGTTCCCCTGCAGAGTTTATGATTAACCTCTCTATCCAAAACTTTATGCCCTTTCTTGTCTCGCCCCTGTTCCCCTCGGGACTGAGGAGTGTCAGAGAAAAGGGGGGACTGAAACCAAGCAGGACTCTGCAGGACTTTCCTGGGTACAAAAGCTCCTCTGTGCCCCTGGTTCTTGTTTGTAGAAGAAGGCTTTAGTCTCCTAGGTCTTCTGAAGAGCAGACTCAACAGTTACTAATTAGAGAAAAGAGGGAATGCAGAAACAAAGGAAAAGCAGTTAAGCAAGAAAAGTAATGATGGCTTTTTTTTTTTTTTTTTTTTGGCTGTACCACATGGCTTGTGGGATCTTAGTTCCCTGACCAGGGACGGAACCCACGCCCTCAGCAGTGAAAGCGTGGAGTCCTAACCACTGGACCGCCAGGGAATTCCCAATCATGACTTAAACAATAGTTCAGCGGTAAAACAGAGTCTTCCTCAAGGGATATAGATAACAATCTGATGCATACCTTTGAGTTAGTCTGCAGAAAACTAAGATCCATACCCAGGTGGAGTTTGGTGACTACATGTAGTTCACAAGCACGGAGCCCCCAGACTGGCGATTAAGATTTCCAAAACATCACCCTGTTACCACCAACTAATCAGAAGAAAGTCCATGAGCTGATCATGCACCCTGCAACCCTCACCCCTAATGTAAGCAGATAGGGTGGGGGATGGGGGTCTCTGGAGAAAGAAAACAAGGCATGGTTTTCTTGACATAAGAGAAGCCGTTTTTGACCTAAGCCATTCTGTGATCTAAGCCTGGGCACAATGCTTGCCCTTGAACAGGTCTCATTATTAATGATCTTAAGGGAACAAAAGAATGCAGAAACACACAACTGTTAGCTGGCAAGAGAAGTAACAGTAGCAAAGATAATTTACCAGTTGTAAAGACTCCCAGTTTTGTTTCAATGATAAAGATTAGCCTGAAGTGCTCAAGCACCAGATGGGCTGGAACCTAAGGGATGATGAGGTTGACCTTTTCTGACCCTTGAGATTTCAATCAACTAAAGCTTGGACCCTGTCTACCACCCAAGCCCATTCATGAATATGCATGAACCCTTAGCTTAAAACTTCCCCAGTTATGTTGTTGGAGGGGGAAATACTGCCTTGGGAAAGATCCCTGGTGTTCTCCCTATTCGCTGCAAATAATAATGAATCCTTCTTTCTCCCAGTCTTGGCTTGGCTGTGTCTTTTGGTTTGACACCCACCAAGAGGCAAACCCAGTTTTTCGGGTAACACTAATGTTGCTTTTTAAAACCCTTCCTGAAAGCCACTGGGGAGTTTGGGTCTTTTGAGGATGAGCTGCCCGTTCTCCTTGCTTGGCACCCTGCTATAAATGTTGTACTTTCCTTCACCACAACCCAGTGTCAACAGATTGGCTTTGCTTGGTGTTGGTTCCGTAACACACCCACCAATCAGCCTCTTGTCTCTAAAAAGTGAGTCAGTGAGACCCTACTGCCTTCTGATGTGGAGGCAGTAGGCCATACACAGCAGTACCTATAAAGCTTTCTTGCAGGCCCCCTCCCCCCAAATCAAGCCTCTAGAGTCAACCAGCTTACAGGAAATAGAAGAGTTAGAGAAACGTGTTAAAACTGCACTAGAGGGGCCATCAGCCAAATCCAAAATGTGGGAAATTCTACATAACAAATTAGCTCATTTCATCAACAAATAAACAGCATAAAAGGAGAGGGAAGCTGTTGCAGACTAAGAGAGATTAAAAATACAAAGCAACAGAAGCAATGTGTGGATCTTGTTTAGATCCTAATTCATTCAAACCAAAAAGGCATTTTTGAGACCACTGGAGAAGAATGTACACATACTGGATATTAAATGATACTAAGGAATTAAGATTATTAATTATTTAGATGTGATAACTGTGAATGTATCATTTGGGGAAAAGCATCTTTAACTGTTAGGGACGCATACTAAGCATTTACAGTTGAAATGCTATGGTATCTGAGACTTGCTTTAAAATACTACAGCCAAAAAAACGAGAGGAGTTGAAGAAACAAAAATGCAAAATGTTGATAGCTGTTGAAGCTGGGTGAAAGGTATACTAGCTGATGGTTAATTTTATGTGTCAACTTGAGTGAGTCACAGGGCTCGAGTCACAGGGCACCCAAATTAAACATTGTTTCTGGGTGTGTCTGTGAGGGTGTTTCTAGGTGAGATTAGCATTCGAATCAATTGAGTAAAGCAGACTGCCTTCCCCAGAGTGGTTGAGCACCATCCAGTCTGTTAAGGGCCTGTATAGAATAAAAGAGGAAGGGGGATTTGTCTCTTTTTCCTGCCTCACTGTTGAGCTGGGACATCTCATCACATCTTTTCCTGCCCTTGGACTCATCATCAGCCCCGCTGGTTCTCAGGCCTTCAGACTCGGAGTAAATGACACCACTGGCTTTCTTGGGTCTTTAGCTTGCAGATGACAGATCAAGGAACTTCTCGGCCTCCATAACCACATGAACCAACTCCTCATAATAAATCTTTTATATGCTACTGGTTCTGTTTCTCTGGAGAACCCCGATTAATACTAGTAAATGTTTGAAAGTTTCCATAATAAAAAGTTAAATTTTAAAAGAATATTGAGGGACTTCCCTGGTGGCGCAGTGGTTGAGAATCTGCCTGCCAATGCAGGGGACATGGGTTTGAGCCCTGGTCTGGGAAGATCCCACATGCCGTGGAGCAACTAGGCCCGTGAGCCACAATTACTGAGCCTGCGCGTCTGGAGCTTGTGCTCCGCAACAAGAGAGGCCGCGACAGTGAGAGGCCCGCGCACCGCGATGAAGAGTGGCCCCCGCTCGCCGCAACTAGAGAAAGTCCTCGCACAGAAACGAAGACCCAACACAGCCAAAAATAAATAAATAAATTATATATACATAAAATAAATAAAATTAAATTAAAATTTTTAAAAATAAAAAGAATATTGAAGGACATATCCAGAATATATAGAGGACTCTCAAATCTTTACAATAAGAAAACAATCCATGGGAGTTCCCTGGTGGTCTAGTGGTTAGGATTTGGCACTTTCAGTGTTGCGGGCTGGGTTCAGTCCCTGGTCAGGAAACTGAGATCCCACAAGCCAGGCAGCGTGGCCAAAAAATAAATAAATAAATAAAATACAAAGAAAGAAAGGGAGGGAGGGAGAAACGGAGAGAGAGAGAAAGAGACAGAGAAAGGAAGAGATGAAAGAAAGGAAAGAAAGGAAAGGAAAGGAAGGGAGGGAGGGAGGGGGGTAGGGAGGGAGGGAGGCAGAAAGGAAGAAAGAAAGGAAGAGAGAGAGAAAGGAAACAACCCAATTAAAAGGTGGGTAGAAGGAACTTCCCTGGTGGTCCAGTGGGTAAGACTTTGTGCTCCCAATGCAGGGGGCCTGGGTTCAATCCCTGGTCAGGGAACTAGATCCTGCATGTATGCCACAACTAAGAGTTCGTATGCCGCAACTAAGAAGTCTGCATGCTGCAACTAAGACCTGGTGCAGCCAAAGTAAATAAATAAATATTAAAAAAAAAAAGTGGGTAGAAGATATGAACAGACACTTCATGAAAGAAGATACCAAGATGGCAAATAAGCACAAGAAAAGATCCTTAACATAATTAGCCACTAGGGAAATACAAACTAAAATCACAATGACATGCCACTTCACACTCACTACAATGGCTATAGTTTTTAAAAATTTTAAGTCAATATCCAGTGATGGTAAGGTGCAAAAGTGACTAGGACTCTCATACACTACTGGTAAGGATGTAAAATAGTACAGCCACTCCGAAAATGTCTTGGCAGTTTCTTATAAAGTCAAACATACACTTGCCATATGGCCCAGTAACCCCCCTCCTAGGTAACTGCCCTAGAGAAATGGAAATTATGATCCTATACCTAAATGTAAATGTTCATAGCAGCTCTATTTATAATCGCCCCCAAACTGGAAACAATCCAAATGTCCTTCAGTGGGCAAATGGATAAGCAAACAGTGGTATGTCCATAAAATGGAACACTACTCAGCAATAAAAAGGATCAAACCGGGCTTCCCTGGTGGTGCAGTGGTTGGGAGTCTGCCTGCCGATGCAGGGGACGCGAGTTCGTGCCCGGGTCCGGGAGGATCCCGCATGCCGCGGAGCGGCTGGGCCCGTGAACCATGGCTGCTTAGCCTGCGCATCCTGCGCGTTCGGAGCCTGTGCTCCGCAACAGGAGAGGCCACAACGGTGAGAGGCCCGCGTACCGCAAAAAAAAAAAAAAAAAAAAGGATCAAACCATTGATACGTGTAGCAACATGGAAGAATATCTCAAATACACGATGCTAAGTGAAAAAAGCCAGGCTCAAAAGGCTACACACTGTATGATTCTATTTACGTGACATTCTGGAAAAGGCAAAACTACAGGGATCGAAAAAAGATCACTGGTTGCCAAGGCTTGGATCGAAGTAGAGAGAGGGACTGACAACAAAACTGCAGCATGAGACAATTTTGAGGGGTGATGAAAGCATTCTGAGCTATGCAGTGGTGGACACATGGATATATGTTTGTCAAAATCAGAACTGTACACTATAAAAAGTGAATTTATTGTATGTAAATTAAAAATAAAGAAAAACAGAAAAAAGAAAATGCTATGAAGCCTGTTGGTAAAGAGAGGCATGTATAAAATTGTTGTGTTATAAATCAATTTGTAGTTAGTGTGCGTGTATTTGTGCATGTGTATGTACACACCCATATTTACACATGTTAATAAATACACACACAGACAAAAGTATTATATGTGCAATGTGAATAATGCTCATCTCTGATTAGCCAGATTCCAGGAAACTTGTTTTCTTCTTTTAACTTACTGATGTTTTCTGATTTTTTTTCTAAAATAAATTAGTATTGCTTTTATTATTTCTTTTTTAAAAAATAAATTTATTTATTTATTTGTTTTTATCTTTGGCTGTGTTGGGTCTTCATTGCTTCGCAAGGGCTGTCTCTAGTTGCGGCAAGCAGGGGCTATTCTTTGTTGCAGTGCGCGGGCATCTCACTGTGGTGGCTTCTCTTGTTGTGGAGCACAGGTTCTAGGCACGTGCGCTCAGTAGTTGTGGCTCGTGGGCTCTAGGGCGCAGGCTCAGTAGTTGTGGTGCAAGGGCTTAGTTGCTCCGCGGCATGTGGGATATTCCCGGACCACGGATCGAACCTGCGCCCCCTGCATTGGCAGGCAGATTCTTAACCACTGCATCACCAGGGAAGCCCCTATGATTTCTTTAAAAAGTAATTTTAAGACAAGCAGATAAAAAGAAAAATGCAAGCTCCTCTGAGATGCTTTTCCTGATTCCTCCACAACTAACCTTTTGCCTTGCACGCCTCCCCTCCATCTCCTCCAAGCACCTACCACAGGCTGCCCTGCAGCCTCAATTCTCTCTGTAGCCTCAGCCTCCCCTGTTGATGAGCTAAAGTGCCTCATCACCCACCTTGTTCCTGTGTTCACTCCAGTTTACTCCAGGGGGGCGCCTGTCTCAGGAATCATGTCCATCTGGTTCCTTGCTCTATCCCAACAGCCACCCCCAACAGGCACTCAGTAAAGAGCTGGTCAGTGACTGACCAAGCAACTGGGAATGAACATGCATCTAATGACCAGTAAACCATATCTACAGGTAACTGGACACAATCCAAAGGGTGATAATTAATGTTTCAAGTCAGCTTAGAATATGGACTCAGGTGAAGGGCCTTTGGGATGACGCCTGCTCACTTAAGTTTCTAGAAATTATTTGGGAGAAAACATACAAGCCTAGCTTATCACTTACCATATTTGTGGATAAGAGGCTTGGAACTGTTAATACTTAAAATGAGAACTTTCAGAATCATCCCAACATGTGGTAAGGTGGACTCTAACTGGTGCATATTTAAGGTTCAAAGAGTCAGCTGTAGGAATACAGAAGAGCAGAAATCAGACTTGATAAAAGAGGTCAAGTGAAAACAGACCTGGTGACTTGACGTGACATTAGTCTTGCTGAAGCTAAGAAGAAGTAAACGACAAATTTTGGTGGCAGGGGTTGAGCTGAGTGATCACAAATCTTTTCTCATCTAGGACCCTCCATCTTCACATCTACAGGCTGAAGTCTATTCATTAGTTTGAAAAGATATTAAGTCCAAAACTTATTACAATGGATATTTTTATGATTCCCTTCACGTGCCAGGAATATCCAGAGTGATATTTTAAACGTCCTTACTTCAAAAATAAACAACAACATAAACAAACCAAAATATCACAGCATTCTAACTTCTCCCTAGCCTAAGCAGACCAAGGTCCTAGCAGCCTGCAAGCCAGTAACCTATCTGCTAAATAAAAACATATCAGGGCTTCCCTGGTGGCGCAGTGGTTGGGAGTCCACCTGCCAATGCGGGGGACAGGGGTTCGTGCCCCGGTCCGGGAAGATCCCACATGGGTCCGTGAGCCATGGCCGCTGTGCTTGCGCGTCCAGAGCCTGTGCTCCGCAATGGGAGAGGCCACAACAGTGAGAGGCCCGGGTACCGCAAAAAATAAATAAATAAAAATAAAAACATATCAGAAAGCTTCCAAAATATCACAACTTTGGAATTCCAGTTGCAGTTAATGGAGTAAGTACACTCTACCCTGAATGCTGCTATAATATCCGGAAACAATGCATGGAGCAACTATTTCAGGACTCTGAAAAATAAATAGTAGTAGGTAAATGGGGGAAGAAGACCAGAATTCAAAGTTCCGCTGAGCCGGCAGTCAGTTTCCTATTTTTCCTCCAAGATTGCCCAGCTTAGACTCAAAGCAGCCTCAAATCCAGAAAAGAGAACCAGGTGTGGACAGAGAGAGCCCCAGGACAATCCCTCCTATTCTGGCTGGAGATGTGGGCAAGGGGACTCTTAACACTATAAACACTGGAGGAAATTCTGTTTTTTGTTTTGTTTTATTTTTTTTCCCTTCATTCTCTCCTATTTCAGACCCCAGGCAAGCCTGAAGTGGCATAAGCAGCTGCAGCAACAGAAGCCTGAAGATGCCTGAAACTGATGGAGGGGAACTCTTCCTGTATGATCAAGAGGAAGGAGAATTCCAAGAGAATGGGTGAACCCCCATTGCTTTTTTCTATCCCTGTCTTCCCACTGCTTGGCCCCAGACAAACAGTAGTGATAGTAATTACAATAGTAACTAAAGTGGCAGCTTTCTGGACACAGACCTGAAAGGGGAGTTACAGAGAACTGGAAAGTACCAAGGAGACAGCAGAAAGAGAAAGCGAATCCATAAAGCTGCTTATAAACGCGGGGCCCACTCCAAGCTGTACATGCAAAGATCTGATTCTAAACAGCATGTTAAAGACTTTAAGAATTGAACTATGGGACAGGTCAACACACAGGTCCCAGATCGGCCATTGGGCGGCACACACAAAGGAAAGATCCAATTAGTACTGCAACAGCTTTGAAACAATTGACACTGAATTCTCAACCCACAGAAGACTGGCCACAACTTGCCACCTGAACCCAATCAGGCTGACTGCCTTATAGAACAAAACAAAACAAAAATCAGCATTCTTCACAGGATTTAAACAAGACCAGAGTTTCAAAATATAATAATCAAATGTCTGTGATATAATCCAAAATTACTTGAAATACAGAAAGTAGGAAAATCCCAGCTCACATGGAAAAAGACAATCAACAGATGCCAATGCTGAGATGACACAGTTGTTGGAATTATCAGACTGTAAAGTAGCTATAACAAGAATAATCCAAGAAAAAAAGATGGACACTCTTGAAAAGAATGGAAAGAAAGTCTCAGCAAAGAAATTGAGATATAAAGAAGAACCAAATGGAAATTTTAGAACTATAAAATGCAATATCCAAAATAAAAAACTCAATGTATGAGCTTAATAGCAGAATGGAGCTGACAGAGGAAAATAATCAGTGAACCTGAAGATAAATCAATAGAAATTACCAAATCTAAACAACAAAGAGAAAAAAATGAACAGAGCCTCAGGAAACTATGCAATAATACAAAAAGGTCTACTGTTTGTGTCACTGGAGTCCCAAAAGTAGAGGAGAAAGAATGTGGAATGGAAAAAAAGTATTTGAAGAAACAATCACAGACAACTTCCCATATTTGGCAAAAAAACATAAATTCAAAGATTCAAGAAACTCATCAAACCCCAAACAGAAAAAACTCAAAGAAATTTATGCCCAGATGCATCATAAACTGCTGAAAACTGAAAAAGAAAACGTCCTAAAAGTAGCCAGAGAAAAATGATGCATTATACATAACAAAACAATGATTCAAATGATGCAGATTTATCATCAGAAACCACAGAGGCCACAAAGAAGTGGAATAACGTTTTTAAAGTGCTGAGAAACAAACTGACAACCCAGAATTCTACATCCAGCAAAACTATCCTTTAAGAATAAAGGTGAGGGGGCTTCCCTGGTGGCACAGTGGTTGAGAGTCTGCCTGCCGATGCAGGGGACATGGGTTCGTGCCCCGGTCCAGGAAGATCCCACATGCCGTGGAGCGGCTGGGCCTGTGAGCCATGGCCGCTGAGCCTGCACATGCGGAGCCTGTGCTCCGCAACGGGAGAGGCCACAACAGTGAGAGGCCTGCGTACCGCAAAAAAAAAAAAGAATAAAGGTGAGGACTTCCCTGGTGGTACAGTGGTTAAGAATCCGCCTGCCAATGCAGGGGACACGAGTTCGAGCCCTGGTACGGGAAGATCCCACATGCTGCGAAGCCACTAAGCCCATGCGCCAAAACTACTGAGCGTGTGCTCTAGAGCCCACAAGCCACAACTACTGAGCCCACGTGCCACAACTACTGAAGCAAGAGCGCCTAGAGCCCATGCTCTGCAACAAAGAAAGCCACTGCAGTGAGAAGCCCGAGAACTGCAACAAAGAGTAGCCCCTACTCCCCACAACTAGAGAAAGCCTGCCTGCAGCACCAAAGACCCAAAAATAAAATACATAAATAAATTTATTTTAAAAAAAAGAAGAAAGGTAAAATAAAGACATTCTCAGACAAAAGAAAATTAAGACAATTCATAGCCAGCAGAGGAACTCTAAATGAAATGATAAAATTTCAAATCTTCAGATGGAATAAAAATTATACCAGAAAGAAACTTGGAACATCAGGAAGAGGAGCAACAGAAATGGTAAAAAGCTGAGTAAATAGACAATTTTTCTCCTTTTGAGTTCTTTAAAATATGCATGATGGTTGAGAGCAAAATTTATAACATAGTCTGATGGGATTTGCAATGTATATGACAACGAAAACAAGGGAGGAGGGTAAAGAGGTAAAGAAACCTAAGTACTGGTAATGTTTCTATATTTTACCTTAAGTAGTATAATAGTAATTATAATTAGACTGTAAAATGTTAATGTTCTGTTAATTATGTATTATGTAATTTCTAGAGCAAATACTGAAAAACCCTATGTAAAGGGATATAGTCAAAACTCAGTAGATTAATTCTAATGGAATACTGGCAAATATTCAAATAATCTAAAAGAAGAGAGTAAGGGAAAACAGAGGAACAAAGCACAGAGGGAACAAGTAGGAAATAAATCATAAAGCTGTAGGCCTAAATACAAATGTAATAACAACATTAAATGTAAATGGTCTAAACACACACCAAGTAAAAGATGGAGATTGTCAGAATGGATTTAAAAAACAGGACCCAACTATAATGCTATCTATAAGAAACTTCAAATAGAATGATTTAAGTAGGTTAGAAGAAAATGATGGAAACAAACAAACATCAATAAGAGAAAGCTGGAGTGGCTGTATTAATATCTGATAAAAGATACTTCATAAGTTAGAAAGAGAAAAACAAATATCGTATATTAACACATATATGTGGAACCTAGAAAAATGGTACAGATGAACTGGTTTGCAGGGCAGAAATAGAGACAAAGATGCAGAGAACAAACATATGGACACCAAGGGGGGAAAGTGGCGGGGGGGGGGGGGGCGTGGTGGTGGGATGAATTGGGAGATTGGAATTGTCATATATACATTAATATGCATAAAATAGATAACTAATAAGAACCTGCTGTATAAAAATAAAAAGATTCTTCAGAGCATACAAAATTACCAGGGATAAAAAAAGAGATTACATAAAAATAAGTTTCAATTCACTAAGAAGGTATAATACAACCAATAACAGAGCCTCAAAATACATGAAGCAAAACTGATCAAACTGAAAGAAATGGGCAAATATAGTCGAAGACTTCAACATTCCTCTCTCCAAAGAACTAGGAGACAGAAAATCAGCAAGAATACAGAAGTACTGATGGATCAAACACTGAAACATAAGACCTAAAATAATAAAACTCTTATAAGAAAACATAGGGGAAAAGTTTCATGACACTGGATTTGGTAATAATTTTTTGGATATGATACCAAAGCACAGGGTAAAAAAGTAAAAATAGATAAACTGAACTACACCAAAATTTAAACTCTGTACACCAGGGGACACAATCAACAGAGTAAAAAGACAACTAGAGAATAGGAGAACGTATCTGCAAATCATTTATCTAGTAAGAGTTAATATCCAGAATATATGAAGTACTTCTACAGCTCAACAACAAAAAAAAAACAAACAGGGCTTCCCTGGTGGCACAGTGGTTGAGAGTCCGCCTGCCGATTCAGGGGACATGGGTTCATGCCCCGGTCTGGGAAGATCCCACATGCCGCGGAGCGGCTGCGCCCGTGAGCCATGGCCGCTGAGCCTGCGTGTCCGGAGCCTGGGCTCCGCAACGGGAGAGGCCACAACAGTGAGAGGCCCGCGTACCGCAAAAATAAATAAATAAATAAATAAATAAATAAATAAATAAATAAATAAGATGCTTAAAACAGTAATTTTTACATTATGTATATTTTATCACAATTTAAAAAAGAATACAGACGTACTGAACAATATCATCAACCACCTGTATCTAACTGATATTTATAAAACGCTTCACCTATCAAAAGGAGAGAACACATCCTTCACAAGTACACATGGAACATCACCAAGATAAATAATATCTTTGATGAGAAAACATACTTTTTTTTTGGTCGCACCATGTGGCATGTGGGATCTCAACCAGGGATGGAACCCGTACCCCCTGCAATGGAACCAGAGTCTTAACCACTGTACAGCCAGGGAAGTCCTGAAAACATACTTTAATAAATTTAAAAGAAAATCACATAAAGTATGTGCTCTGATCATAATGGAACTAAACTAGAATTAATAATGGAAAGAAAATTGGAAAAATCTCCCATCTCTTGGCAATTAAACAACATGTTCTTAAATAACTGATGAGTTAAAGAGCAAGTTTCACGAGAAATTAGAAAATATTTTGAACTGAATGAAAATGAGAATACAACTTACGAAAAACTTGTGAGATATAGCTGAACCAGTACTCACTGGGAAAGTTATAACACTGAATGCTTACCTTAGAAAAGAGCAGGGGCTTCCCTGGTGGCTCAGTGGTTGAGAATCTGCCTGCTAATGTAGGGGACACGGGCTTGAGCCCTGGTGTGGGAGGATCCCACATGCCGCGGAGCAACTAGGCCCGTGAGCCACAACTACTGAGCCTGCGCATCTGGAGCCTGTGCTCCACAACAAGAGAGGCCACGACAGTGAGAGGCCCGCGCACCGCGATGAAGAGTGGCCCCCGCTTGCCACAACTAGAGAAAGCCCTCGCACAGAAACGAAGACGCAACACAGCAAAAATTAATTAATTAATTAATAAACTCCTACCCCCAACATCTTAGGAAAAGAGCAAAGATCTCAAATCAACAATCTAAATTTCCACCTTAAGAAACTAGAAAAAAAAGTAATCCTAAAATAAGTAGAAGAAAGGAAATAATAAAGAGCTAAAATCAATAAAATGGGAAAAAATAGAGAAATGTCAACGAAACAAAAAACTGGTTTAGAAAAAAAGAAACTGGTTTACTTCTGTAGCCAGATGGCCACAGGAAAAAAAAGAAAAAAATTTACCAATTATCAGGAATAAGAAGATATACCAACAGACCCTCACAAACATTAAAAGGATAATAGAGAAATACTGCAAACAACTCTACACACATAAATTTGACAATGATAGGGACCAATTTCTTGAAAGCCACAAACTACCAAAACTCACCCAAGAAGTAAAAGATAACTAAATCTATATTCCTCATGAACAAAGACACAAAAATCCTCAACAAAATACTAGGAAATCTAATCCAGTGATATTATGTAAAAAGAATAGTACCCCACAATCATTGTGATTTATCCCAGGAACAAAAGGCTGCTTCAGTTTTCCAAAATCAGTAAATGTAATCCACCATAAAACACTTCATTATGTCAATGGATGCAGAAAAAACATTTGACAAAATTCAACATTCATTCATGATAAATGTTGCCAGCAAACTAGGAAGGGAACTTCCTCAACCCAAGAAAAGGGCATCTACCAAAAATCTACAGCTAATATCATACTTTCTGAAGAAAATGAATACTTTCCCCCTAGGATGGGGAACAAAGCAATGACCTCTACTCTCATCACTGATATTCCACATCCCACTGGAAGTGCTAGCCAGTGCAAGAAAAACAGATAGAAGGCATACAGATCGGAAGGAAAGAACAGCTGTCCCTATTCACAGACGGCATGATTGTCTATGTAGTTCCACGGGAATCTATAAAAAAGCTCCAAGGACTAATGTGTGAGTTAGCCAGGTGGCAGGATCCCAGGTTAACACACAAAAATCTATTGTATTTCTGTATCCTAGCAATAAATCATCAAAAATTGAAATTTTAAAAATATATATCAGTTACAATAGATTTGAAAAGAATAAAACGCTTACATATAAATCTAACAAAACAGGTACAGGACCTGCACAATGAAAAGTACAAAATATTGAAGAAAGAAATAAAAAATAGGTAGACAGACATACTGTGTTCATGGACTGGAAGACTCAATACAGTTGCAATATCAATTCTCTACAAATCGATCTGTAGGTTTAACACAATCCCAAAATCCCAGCAAGATTTTTCTATAGACAGAAACAAGTTGATTGTAAAATTTATATGGAAAGTCAAAGGAATGATCAAAATTTTGAAGAACTAAGTTGAAGGATTCTTGCTACCTGATTTGAGAAGTACTATAAAGCTACAGTAGGGGACTTGCCTGGTGGCACAGTGGTTGACTCTGCACTCCCAGTGCAGGGGGCCCCAGGTTCAATCCCTGGTCAGAGAACTAGATCTCACATGCATGCCGCAACTAAGAGTTCGCATGCCACAACTAAGGAGCCCACATGCTGTGACTAAGGGGCCCGCCTGCCACAACTAAGACCCAGCACAACCAAATAAATAAATAAATTTTTTTTAAAAAAAAGCTACAGTAATCAAGACAGTATAACAGCAATAAAAGGATGGACACATAGATCTACAGAACAGAGTCCAGAAACAGACATACACAAATATGGCCAACTGATTTTTGACAAAGGTGGAAAGGCAATTCAATAGAGAAAGGATAGCCTTTTCAACAGTGTTGGAACAACTAGATGTCAGCAAGTATATAAACCTCAAGCTAAATTTTCCAACTTGTATAAAAATGAACTAAATCTAGATCTAAATTAATATAAAACATGAAACTATAATTCTTAGAAGAAAACATGGAAAATTTTTCATGACCTGAGATTAGTTCTTAGATATGACTCAAAGAGCAGAATCCATGAGAAAAAAAAAAAAGATAAACTGATTTTCGTCAAAACTAAAAACTTGTTCTGCAAGACACGGTTAAGAGAATGCAAAGACAAACCACAAGATGAGTTTAAAATATTTTCAAGTCATGTATCTGGCAAAGCTCTTATATCCAAAGTATATAAAGAATTCTTAAAACGCAACAGTAAAAAACAAACTGTCTAACAAAAAAACAGGCAAAAGACTCAAATTCTTCACCAAAGAGAATATACAGATAGCAAATAAGCGCAAAATGCTTACATCATTAGCCATTTAGGGAAATGCAAATTAAAACCACTATGAGATGCCACTGCACACCTATTACATTGGCTTTAAAAAAAAAAAAAGAAGGGCTTCCCTGGTGGTGGCAGTAGTTAAGAATCCGCCTGCCAATGCAGGGGACATGAATTTGAGCCCTGGTCCGTGAAGATCCCACATGCCACAGAGCAACTAAGCCCGTGCACAACAACTACTGAAGCCCACGCGCCTAGAGCCCCTGCTCCGTAACAAGAGAAGCCACCGCAATGAGAAGCCCACGCACCGCAAGGAAGAATAGCCCCCGCTCATGGCAACTACAGAAAGCCCACGTGGAGCAACGAAGACCCAACGGAGCCAAAATTAAATAAATAAAATTTGTTTTAAAAAAAGATAACACCAAGTGCTATAGCCAGGATGCAGAGCAACTGGAACTCTCATATACTGATGGTAAAATGCAAAATAGTGCAGACACTCTGGAAAACTATTCAGCAGCTTCTTATACATTTAAACATACACTTACCAGGGACCTCCCTGGTGGTGCAGTGGTTAAGACTCTGCGCTCCCAATGCAGGGGGCCAGGTTCTATCCCTAGTCAGGGAACTAGATACCGCATGGCTCAACGAAAAGATCCCACGTGTTGCAATGAACATCCCACACACAGCAACGAAGATCCCATGTGCCGCAACTAAGACCCAGTTCAGCCAAACAAATAAATAAATAAATATTCAAAAAAATAAACAAACAGACACTTAACGTATAATCCAGCAATTTCAATCCTAGGTTTAACCCCAGTGAAATAAAAACCTATGTTCACACAAAAACTGTATATGAATGTTTATAGCAGCTCCATTCATAATCACTAAAAATTGGAAACAACCCCAAATGTCCTTCAACAGTAAACGATTATAAAGAAACTGTAGTACATACCTACAGTACACAGCAATAAAAAGGAATGAACTACTGATAAAACACAACATGAATGGATCTCAAATGCATCACCTTAAGTGAAAGACAAAACCAAAAGGTTGCATACTCTGTGATGCTCTGCAAAAGACACAACTATAGTGATGGGGAAGAGATGAGTGGTTGTCAAAGGGTGGGTGTGACCGCAAAGGAGAAGAATGAGGAAGTTTTGTGGGTTGATGAAACTGTTCTGTATCCTGATTGAGGTAGTGGTTATGTGAATGTATATCTGTGTTAAAACTCATAGACCTGAATGCCAAAAAAAGTCAATTTTATTGTATTTCAATTTAAAAAATAGAACATGTGGAGACCACCAACATCCTTAGCATGTCCCCAACCTCTAGAGCTCAAATTTCTGCCAGTTTTCTTATGCTCTCGGAAAGAAAATGGTGTGAACTCCCTTATTAAATTTTTTTCTTGTTGGTTTAACTCAAAACCACAATGTGACGAATTTCAAATTAGCTTTTAAATGCTGTTTTTCCAGAATTCAAAATATAGAATAAAAGCCCTTCAATTTTGCCACTCAGTCATGAAACAAAACAAAAATAATCTAAAGAAAGAAACAGATCAATTTCCAAAACGGGAACCAAAACAACAGCAAGACTGAGTCTACTGGATGGGGCCGACCAGCTAGAGTCTAAAACATAATGAATCATAATGTTCAGACATTAGCTGTGCATTTAAGACTGTGCACTCCGCAACAAGAGAAGCCACCGCAATGAGAAGCCCGTGCACCACAACGAAGAGTAGCCCCCGCTCACCGCAACTAGAGAAAGCCAGTGTGCAGCAACGAAGGCCCAACTCAGCCAAAAACAAATAAATAAATGAAATAAATTTTTTAAAAAAGATGTGCAGTTTTCTAAATATATACTATACTTCCATAAAAAGTCCTTAAAAGCAATAACATAAATCTACAGTTATAACTCCAAAAAAAAAAAAAACAAAACCCACCACTCTGTGCCATACCCAAAAGCAAGTTATAGAACAGCATGTACAATATCCCATGTTTACAAATATGCACACACAGCAACAAAGTCTAAAACAACAGATACCTGTTAACAGAAGTTCTCCCTAGCTGATGAGAATACGGGTGATTTTTACTTCTTTCTTCATTTTTCTATAGTAGTCTTTTTTTTTTTAACCACAGAGACAAATACTTTTATAATCAGAAAAATTTTTTTCTCATTTTGGAAAATAGCATTCAAGTTAAAAATGTGATATTTATACTACAGATCAATCTATATATGACTTAGGCTGTGGGCTCCTTGACATAAAGGAGCTTTGTAAGCCTCATACAGTACCAGATTCCCAAAAGACATTTTACCAGATGTGTGTCTGGAGAAGGAAGAATAAAATATGCAAGGCTTCTCACGAGAAGTGGTAACTTCTCTGGCATCTCTGAATTAAAGAGGGGAAGAAATCAGGCAAGTGGCAAAGGTAGGTCTGGATGGAGGGAGACCTGTCAGTGATGGTAAAGAGGCAGAATAGATCCTGACACGGAAGGAAGGCAGGGAAGCAGACCGAGAGGGAGACCAGGAAATCTGGAAGAGGTGTGAAGCAAAAGACCAGTGTGCTCACTAAAAATCAGAGAGCTAACTATTCCATCCCTCTCCCCTCCCCTGCCTTCCCACCCCTAAGAGAAGTGACCCCGAGGCTGCTCCTTGCACAGGGGTGCCATGCTCAGGACCCCAAGTGCCTAACGGGGGCGGGTCCCTGACCCAAGGGCAGCCAACCCACAGGATGGCGAAGCACCTCTAATTTGGCCTGGCTAGGAAAGCTCCACCCAAATAGAGACAGTGGTAATCAGGCCAATCAGACACTCTCTGGAATTCAACCGCAGTCAGCAAGTTAGCGTCAGAGAGAGCAGACAGACCTGGGATGAACATTTTAAATAATCTATCAGAATATACTTATAAGATGTACATCAGAAAACGTAACGCCTGCAACTTTGTCTAAGCGTTCTTTTACGACTCCTCTGACCTTTTAGGAGTTGCTTTTTGGTTTATACTGTCATTTACATAAAATACCTAAGTGCACACACTGCAGAGCCTGAAAATGCTGTCCTGCACTTTTGTGCTGCTACTTAACAGTGAAATGTGGTTTGTTCCATAGGGCCTCTTACTATGGCAATTCCTTACAACAGGAGATTGTGTTTCCCACTGCTAACAAGTTAGGCAGCAATGTTTTTAACATACTCCCCTTTGCAGTCTTTTCCTCAGCCAGTTTTCTCTTCTTGGAAGTAACCAAGCAGAAGGTTCACATTTTATTAAGAAAACTGCCTTCCTCTGCGTAGTTTTCAACCTCCACTCAGGTCCGTGTCCAGACTTGCTGATGGGATTCTTTCATGTTAACAGCACCCAGTCCTTGGCTACCTGAGACAGACACCCTGCCACGTGCTGCCCTCCACAGTGGGGCATGGCCCCTGTGCCCCTCCAGCCAGTTCTCGTCCCCAAGTTCTCAGACCAAGGCAGTCAGTGCTCACAAGCCCCTGCCAGATAAGCCCAACGGACAGATCCCCGTCCCTAAGCAGGCCCAGCTGGCAGCGGATGAGGCACTTGGCTGGCCTCGGGCTAGAACGGGGCCAGCACAGAGCTGAGCAGAGCCCAATCCTCTTTCAGATGTGATGAGGTCACAGGCTGGGCTATGAAGAGAGGACATGGGCCCTCTGTGGCCCAGGAGCCATGGGCTGCCCTTAATCCAGCAGCTAGAAAGAAAAACTGAGTCCTGCTGAGTGAAGCACTGACTCGAGTCCAAGATTCATGAGGCCCAGCTGCTTGGCCCTTCCAGGGTTCCCTCCAAGGCCTGGTGTACCTGGTCCTGCAGTCAACCCAAAGCAACCCACGTGTCTCTCTGTTCCTGGCAACTCAGAGCTGACCGACACTGCAGGGATGGGCTCAGCCTTGGGAGCAGCCCACCCAGTCAGAGGCGCCTCAGTGCTCACACCCAGACAGGAGCTCCTGGGGCAGAAAGTGTGTCAGGATATCTGCCCCGGCCTCGACTACCCAAGCACACATCATCAGTTGTTTGACGGATGTTCTAACAATAATTTAGGTTCGGAGCGGGACCGAAAGTTTAATTTCAACAACGTGGGAGCTCGTGTTTAAATGAGTCAGAAAGTTAACTTTTTATCTGTGTTCATCCATTCGGTCATGCAGTACTGACTTCATCTTCATGCACACACCTCACAGAGGACCACACAAAAGGCCAGAAGGCCCTGCACATGCTTACCAATCTAAAAAAAATCTGTTTTAAATACCGTATCTGGAAAACAAAATTTAAAGTTCACATTTTTGTTTTATTTGGTCTTATTTTAAAAATGCACTCCCCTATCTAGCTTAATATCATGGCTAAGCCACGCCTCTAAAATAAGTTTCCCAATTAAATAATCAAGACAGAAGCTGCTTCACATGGCACCCGTGTGCCAGTTAGAAACATTCCAGTCTGGGTGGCAGCTTGGCTTGGCAAGAGGATAGCAAATTAAAAACAGCACCTGCTCTGGACTGATGAATTGGGACGCTGCCTAGTACCAGGGCATGTGCCTTGGCAAGCAGAGCATGCAGGCTGGATCTCAGCCTCCCTCACCCTCTCGGTTAGACCCACGGTGCAGTGCACAATCTGCCCAACTGTACAAAGTAGCCTTGGACAATAGAGATTTAGAGCAGGAGCTCAGGAACTTTCTTTGTTCCTCTATGACAATAATAATAATAATACGGCTAAACTAATCTTGCTAAATCCTCTACTTGGCTGGTCTTGATGATCTGATTGTCAAATATTAAGAAGTTTACAAACCGGTAGAATTTTAAAATATTGTTTTACTTTGTTTTCATTTATATTGATCTGGTCTGAGACTCAATGATAGATTTCACAGTCCATTAAAAAAAAAAACAAAGGGACTTCCCTGGTGGTCCAGTGGTTAAGACTCCGAGCTCCCAATGCAGGGGGTCCGGGTTCAATCCCTGGTCGGGGAACTAAGATCCCACACGCTGCACGGCACAGCCAAAAAGAAAAAAACAAAAACAAAACTGCAGGTCTCCTACAGAACTCCATGGAGCTAAACACAGAGGAGACCCTTTACAAACTACTGGGCTCCCCCAGGATTCCCTCAACCTGGCAATTCAGCATTCTCTGTGGATTTCACTCATCTAACTAGCTTCGCAACCCCTAGGCCTGCAAAGTCTCAGACCAACAGCTGAAGCTTTCCCAAAGCGTCTAGTGAGGCAGGTGCAGTATCTCCCCAGCTGCCTCACCAAAACCACCTCTGAGCACAACGCCAGTTACATCCTCATCACCACCTTGGCCACCATGGCACATCTCGGGACCATGCAAACAGCCATGTGAATGAGTTCACCTGTGACAAGTGGGGGGTCTGTCTCCCTAGCTTCAGCTCCAAAACCATACTTGAAAGGAATACAGATCGATTTGCTGGCAAATTATCCTGATGTCAATTTATTATCAGAGAAATTAAGGAACTAAAAGGCAAATTCTATCTACCAATATCAGGCTTTTGTTACAATCCAAACTTTGAGGGCTCCCAAGTCCGCTGCCTGCCCCAGTACATTCACTTGGGCCATTTGTCTGGGCTGAGTAAACACCTGAACTTTTTTATTTTTTTAATGTTTATTTATTTATTTACTTAGGCTGCGCCAGGTCTTAGTTTCGGCACGCGGGCTTCTTAGTTGCAGCATGCCTGCGGGATCTAGTTCCCCGACCAGGGATTGAACCTGGGCCCCCTGCTTTGGAAGCGCAGAGTCTTACCCACTGGACCACCAGGGAGGTCCCAACACCTGCACTTTAAACAGAGTATCACAGGGGAATCCCCTGGCGATCCCAGTGGTTAGGACTCCCCGCTTTTACTGCCGAGGGCCTGGGGTTCAATCCCTGGTCGGGGAACCAAGATCCCCCAAGCCGTGTGGCGCGGCCAAAATAAATAAATAAACAGAGTATCACAGGCAAAGACTTGATTTATCATATACAGGCTTTCCTAAAACTACTATCCTAGAAAATGTCTGAGGATGTTAACTATTCATCTGTCTTCCCCGTAATCACATAAAGGGTAAGGAAGATTATCAGAATTCACAGAGCTATCCCACATCTGGCTTCACCGAAAGGAATCAAACTGTCACCCTAGAGCAGGAGCCAGTCACAGGGGAAAGAACGCCAGCCTGAGGCCCAGGTTCCAAGATGACCAACAAACTGGACAGCCATAGGTAAGTCACAACTTCTCTAGGGTCAGGTTCCTCACGTGTGAAAGTGCCATAAACGTTAGCTTCAGTATCTCTTTGATGGAGAAATAAACAATGAAAAATAAAAACAAGGAATATAATAAACCTAACTGCCACCTCTTTACTCCCACTTGCCACGGTCCTTCCCGTCCCCAATCCTCACCTGGACTCCTCAGAGTCTCTTAGCAGGCTTTGGATCATCTCATCCTTCTCAAAGCCAGTCCTCACACCCTCTAACCCAGCGACAGCCAACAAAAACACGTGAGCCGTGTAAGTAATTTTAAATTTTCTAAGAGCCATATTTTAAAAAGTAAAAGGTAGAGTTCACTTTAATAGTAAATTTATATAGCCAAAATACCACCATTTCAACATGTAATTTTACATTCTGCTTTTTTCCTATTACCTCTTTGAACTCCAGCATGTTTTTTACACCTATGCACGCCTGAAAATTCATACTAGCCACACTGCTCAACAGCCACAGCTCTGACTGTTCCTCATCTCCTTCAGAAAATCCAAATTCATTAGCCTAACAAGTCAGGCCCAAACCGGGTCCCCCTCATCCCTCCCCTTCCATACCTCTGCCTGGTGAACCATACCTGGTACTTCCTTCCCACCCGTTTCCTGGGCTTGCCCTCAACTCCCAGGACCTGGTATACTCCTTCTCCACAGGACACACCACACCTCCTAGCCAAGCCCACTGTCCCCACCCCTATTACAGCACTTGGCTCCGGTGATCAGGAAGGTTGTGTACTTTCTCTGCCTCATACCAAACCCTCCTCCAAATGGACTGTGAACCCCTTGGAGGCAGGGACTTTTGTCCTATTTATGTATGTCTAACAGTATCTGGCCCAGCCTCGACGTTCACACACATATGAAGTAGAGATTTTTTTTTTTAAGGGGGAAAATACGTTAGAATTTTTACCAACATCTAGCTACTGACCTTGATCTAACTCTAAAGTTATCTAGCCAACTCTTAACCTGAAATTATACACATGTGTAGGGTTTGGACCAAAAATGGTTGAGAGAAACTAGACAAGCTAAAGAAGCAACTACTGCTGGAAGAGCTGTTGCTCCTTGGGGTTTGTTTTTTTTCCACTGGCACAAAAAACTTTTAGCCTTAAACTGTTTTTCATAGCTGTGCTGGAATAAACGGGAAACCACAAAAATGAAGGCTTCCCTTGCACCAGTCATCAAATTGTAGTGGCAAGAAAGAAACCATTCAAAACTATCCACGTTTGATGAAACTCTGAACATTTTAAGTGTTTATTAACCCATTTAATTCCCAAATTTAACCAATCATTTGAAATGTTCAGAGACAAAATTCTGGATTCCAGTATTTCCTACAGACCTCTCCAATCTTCACTGGAGATGAAGGCCTCCCTTCTCAGGCCTCACAGAACGGCTGTTCTTTTATTTTCATCAGAGAGGTCCATAAAAACAAGCACAAGGACCCTCAGCCTCAATCCCAGTTGTGACTTCTTTACACACGTTAAGTGTCTGCTCTAAGGATTCTCAAAATACTGACGTGGCAGATCCTCAGTGACCCTCTCCCCCAACATGTTAATCAGAAAGCAGACAACTTTAGTAATAATTACAGAACCCCTGGTTTTCATTTTATACGTTCCTAAGCAAAAAGCTTGGCAAAGCCTCTTATGGTTTCCCCTCTTACAAAAATCTGTCTCCTAAGCAAAAGCTTCTGTTTCCTAGTAGCACTAGATACACTTAAAGCTCACGGTTAAAAAAAGAAAAAAATCATTACAATGGCATTTTATTTCCATACTTTCTCCCCAATATTTTCCACTTACAACAGAGTCCAGAAGCTTATTTGCTTATAAATATATAAATGTTATTGTTCCCTTGTAGATCCCATGTTTTCAAATAATTTGACCTTACAAACTATGTTAAATAATACATGAACTGTTATTTTTTTTCTTTCTCCTGTGAAACAGATATGTGTATTCACCTGTTCATTCGGTGCCTCACTATGGGCCAGGCACTGTTTTAGACACTGAGGATACCTCAGGGAACTCAAAACACAAAGCCTCTGCTCTCGTGGAGTTGGTATTCTAGTTGGGTGGTAAATGCTGAGAAGAAAAGTAAAGCAGGGTGAGGGGGATAAAGAGCAGGGATGGGGGAGTGTCCTACTTTTGGCAGGTGGTCGGGGAAGGTCTCTGGAGCAGAAGAGAAGGACAGCAGTTCTGAAGAACAGAGCCAAGTGGGCATTTCTGGGAAGGGGTGGAGGGGATGGAAGAATAAACCTCAGATGCAAAGACTCTAAGGCAGGAGTATGTTACTCAAAAAGTTAATCAAAGCTTCTGGTCAAGTGAAATAAATAATCAGTACCTTAAAACCCCAGTCAAAAAAGAAACTGGGCTTACTCTGTTTAATGCAGTTTATATTAGACTTTCTGAAACACAGTTGGTACCCAGCCCCTCAGTCTGATTCTCAACCCCCACTTCTAAATTAATAAACTCAGGGCTCCCAGGGGACCCCCCCCACACTCTGAAAACCAGTGGCAGACCCCACCATTCTATGTGAGGACACAAGGCCACACACGAGAGGTGCTGAGAGGAGGGCTGGGCGCCACCCCTGCCTTTAAGTGAGAATTTTTCACACAAAAATCCCCCCCATCAAGAAGTTAAACCGCTTCAAAATAAGATAGTTTCCAAATGCTAAAAAGGCAAGATCTTCTCCCGAAGGAGGTGTCACTTTCTGACCTCCGTACCCTTCTACTCATCTGTCCCCTCTTCAGCCAGCTGCAGGCCTGTTCCCAGCTCTGGACCACTTTGAACTGAGCCTTTGAAAGTTTAAACTGGCTCTTCGCCACCAGACAAGATGCTGAGGCCATCCCCTCGTCCGGAGGTGCCCTGCTCTCTTACTCTCTGCCTTTCCTCCTCCTTCTAGACTCTCTGAAGTCTCACCCTGCTAATGAATCCAAATCCCAGTTCATCTCGCCCTGCCTTTTACCTCTCTTGCACACACAGGAATCATCTTATTTTCCAAACAAAAACCTCAGGACTCACTGTCAATATATGGTACTTGCTGCTCTAATTTCAATGCTTGGAATATTTCATAATTTAAAAGTACAGTAATTTTTTAAAACTTAGGATGTACTTATATATGGTCTGAGACAGCACAGAAAATTGAGACTGGGGAAATTTAGGCTCTGTGATCACAGTTACAGGCCTTTGACTATTGCGCTATGCTCTAACAAACAACTTTATTTTCCAAAGAAATACGACATCACCCTACAAAAGGATTCGGAGCTACTTCCAGGAATGAGGATAAAGAGGCAGTGAGTGATAGCTGTGGGTTGAAGGCCAGACTGCTGCTATTTCCAGGTCATTTCAACAGCTCAGGGAGCTAAATGGACCATCATGGAACATAATCAGCTTTGGCAGCCATACAGACCTCAGCCCTTAATGGGGTGGATCACATATGTGCTGCATCTCAGGTAAATCCAGCACTACCTCTAGGCTGGAAACATGCCTCTCTCCAGCATGCAGGTAAGCATCCATTCATTCTACCAGAAGGGAGAAGCATCATGGATTTGGCAGGGCATGTACACTGCCCTTGCCCCCTCTAAGCATCCTATTAAGTGCCATGACCTGGGAAAGGCTCTTAGTACTTTGTAATTAAGAAAAAAGGTCATCAGGGACTTCCCTGGTGGTCGAGTGGTTAAGAATCCGCCTTCCAATGCAGGGGACACAGGTTCGATCCCTGGCTGGGGAACTAAGATCCCTCGTGCCACAGGGCAACGAAGCCCCGTGCGCCGCAACAAAAGATCCCGCAGGCCGCAACTAAGATCCGACGCAGCCAAATAAATAAATATTTCTTAAAAAGAAAGAAAAGATAGGGCTTCCCTGGTGGCGCAGTGGTTGAGAGTCCGCCTGCCGATTCAGGGGACACGTGTTCGTGCCCCCATCTGGGAAGATCCCGCATGCCACAGAGCGGCTGGGCCCGTGAGCCATGACCGCTGAGCCTGCGCGTCCGGAGCCTGTGCTCCGCAACGGAGAGGCCACAACAGTGAGAGGCCCGCGTACCGCAAAAAAAAAAAAAAAAAAAAAAAAAGAAAGAAAAGATAAAAGGTCATCACAATGATCATTTTGAGGTGTACAGAAATATCAAATCGCTATGCTGTATAACAGGAACTAACGTAGTGTTGTAGGTCAATTATACTTCAACATCAAACTCATAGAAAAAGAGATCAGAATTGTGGTTACCAGAGGCGGCACGCAGGGGAGAGGGGGATGGATGAGGGTGGTCACAAGGTACAAACTTCCAGGTACAAGATAAAGAAGTACTAGGGATGTGATGCACAACATGGTGCGTATAATAAACACTGCTGCTGTTATATATGAAAGTTAAGCGAGTAAATCCTAAGAATTATTCTCATCACAAGGGAAAAAAGTTTTTTTTCTATTTCTTTAATTTTGTAACTATCTGAGATGGTGGATGTTCACTAAACTTATAGTGGTAATCATTTCATGATGTATGTAAATCAAATCATTATGCTGCACACCTTAAACTTATACAGTGTCTATGTCAAATATATCTCAATAAAACTGGAAGAGAAAAAATAAATTTTTTTAAAAAAGAAAGAAAGAACCAAGGTTTCCAGGGCTATCAAGAAAGAAAAAAAATTTTTTTTTAATTTTGGCTGCACCAGGTCTTATGGTATGCAGGATCTTTTAGCTGCTGCATGTGAACTCTTAGTTGCGGCATGTGGGATCTAGTTCCCTGACCAAGGATTGAACCCTGGTCCCCTGAATTGGGGGCATGGAGTCTTAGCCACTGGACCACCAGGGAAGTCCCAAGAAAAAATTAATTTGGCCCTATGACCCAGGAGGAGTCCTGAAGGTCTTACTGAACTCAGCATTTCCCAGTGGTAAGTTCTTGTGGGTAAGCACACTGTTAACTTGGGATAAAGTGAGACCTTTACATATGTTGTAGGACCAAGTCCATATATTTTTTTTAATGTTCAGAAATGTAATGATATTGCCCTTTGATCTAGTAATAGCACTCCCTGAAATTTAACAAAAAATAGTCACAATTCAAAAGAAGAATGAAGGACATTTACTGAAGGATCCTTCCTAATAGCAAAATATTGGAAACCATGATCAGGGGATCTTATGCAGCCTTTGGAAGGGAAAAATTCCAAAGTGGTTTTCATTTGACTAAGATTTTTTCCCTAATCTCCTTCAATGTTACAATGTTTTTTTAATTGAGATATAACTGGAATATAACATTACATTAGTTTCAGGTGTACAACATAATGATTCAGTATTTCTATATATCAATATTTGTATCAATAATGATATACACATTATCACAATAAGTCTTATTTAACATGCGTCACCATATATAGTTTAAAAAAATTTTTTTCTTGTGATGAGAGCTTATCAGATCTATTCTCTTAGCAACTTTCAATTACAACTGCAATACAGTATTATTAACTATAGTAGCCAGCCCTATAGGGTAGATTCCTTTCAAATGGGAGAAATTTTTTCATTAGCATCAACAAATTTATTAAGCACCCACAATTGTGCAGAAGGTTTCTTTTTAAAAAAAAAACAACAGGAAAATAGATTGAAAAAACTTTTAAGCTTCAAGTTTCTTCAAGATGTCTGTACTGTATTATCTAAATCATTCTCCCTAAAAGAGCCTCCAAATTAAAAGTAAGAAAGTAATAAAAGGTTAACTAAAGATTATGATTGGTATAATAGCTTTAAGGCTAACCTATACTAAGGTAGAGCTAGTAACAGCTGATGCTTTGGGAATTTTTGAATAGAAGATATCTGCATGTGGTATACAATTCAAATACAGTGAAAAATAAATCTCCCTTCCACCCTGACCCTTGGTCACCCAGTTTCCCAATTTGTACCATTCCAGAGATATTCGATAGTGGTAACAGGTTGGTGTGACTTCCATGTGAGAGACACTTTGCTAAGGACTTTGTACGGAAGGCTCACAGGTGCCAGTAACACTCTCATCAGCCCTGATTTACAAATAAGGAGACCTGCTTGTGTCCTGAAGTGAACAAGCAACTGGCCAAAAGTCTCATGGTGATAAGAGACATAAAGTCCATACTCTCAGAGCCCCTCCCCATCCCAGCCCCCAACACACACACACACACACACACACCCCTAAACTCCATGTTCTATCTTCATGTTGTGTTGTTCCCTCTGCCCTCAAAACCAATCCTTCATCATCCCTCTGCCTGGCTAACCTGACTTTCCGTATCAATTTTAGAATCAGCTTCTCTATCTAAAAAAGTCTTGCTGGGATTTTGGGATAGTGTTAAACCTACAGATCAATCTGTGGAGAAGCGATACATATTTTTTTAATTTATTTTTTTAAAGCTTTTATATATTTTTTTTAATTTATTTTTGGCTGCACTGGGTCTTCGTTGCTGCATGCGGGCTTTCTCTAGTCGCGGTGAGCGGGGGCTACTCTTCGTTGCGGTGTGCGGGCTTCTCACTGTGGTGGCTTCTCTTGTTGCGGAGCACAGGCTCTAGGCGCATGGGCTCAGTAGTTGCAGCACGCAGGCTCAGTAGTTGTGGCTCGCGGGCTCTAGAGCACAGGCTCGGTAGTTGTGGCGCGGCATGTGGGATTTTTCCCGACCAGGGTCAAACGCATGTCCCCTGCATTGGTAGGTGGATTCTCAACCACTGCGCCACCAGGGAAGCCCAAGAAGTGATATTTTAATAACTATATTGAATCTTCCAATCCATGAGCACAGTATGTCTGCCCACTTATTTCAGTGGTCTTTGATTTCCTTCTTCGGTGTTTTGTAGTTTTCAGCATGTAGATCCTGTACATGTTTTGTTAGATTTAGCCCTAAGTATTTCATTCTTTTTAGAGCTATCATAACTGATATGGGTTGCTTTTTTTTTTTCAATTTCAGTTTCCAATGATTGATTGCTAGGATATAAAAATATGATTGATTTTTGTGTGTTGACTTTGTATGCTACCACCTTGCTGACTCACACATTAGTCCTAGGAGCTTTTTTATAGATTTCCATGGGATTGTCTACATAGACAATCATGCCATCTGCAAATAGGGAGTTTTTCTTTCTTTCCAGTCTGAATGCCTTCTATTTATTTTTCTTGCACTGGCTAGCACTTCCAGTAGGATGTGGAAGACAGAAGAGACATGTGGTGAGAACAGACATCATTGCCTTGCTCCCCATCTTAAGGGGAAAGTATTTTCACCACTAAGTATGTTAGCTGTAGATTTCTGGCAGATGCCCTTTTCCAGGTTGAGGCAGTTCCCTTATCTTACTAGTCTTCTTGGCCACATTTATCGTGAATGAATGTTGAATTCTGTCAAAAGTTCTTTTCTGCATCCCCTGACATAATCAAGTGCTTTTTGTGCTTTAAACTGTTAGTATGGCGGATTATATCTCCTGATTTTGGAAAACTGAACCAGCCTTTTCTTCCTGGGATAAGTCACAATGATTGTCCTGTACTATTCTTTTTACATAACATTGCTGGATTCGATTTCCTAGATTTCCTAGTAGTTCGTTGAGGATTTTTGTGCCTTTGTTCATGAGGATGATGTTCATGAGGATGAGGTCTGAAGCTTTCTTTTCTTGAACCATCTTTGTCTGGTTTTATAAAACAGATGTGTACTAGACACTTTCATGAGGTCTTGGATGATAATTTTACTATTTTTAATCATCATAAAAACTTAAGAGTGGTTTTAATCTTTGCTTAAATTCTGCTAGAATTTATTTGACTTCAAGTTTTTGACCAGGAAGACAACTCCCAAAGATAACAAACTGCCCAAAGGAAAATGGGACTGTTTTATAAGGAGCCACCTTAAGGTAGAAGTGAGAATCCAATGCAGTGAAACTACTTCACTGGCCATTCTGTGCACGCCCCTGCCCTGCTTCTGTATAGCCCAAGAAAGCCAGAAAGGTGAGGGAAGTGCTCACCAGCATGCGATGAAAAACTGACAGTTTCCATCAAATAAAAGATACTTATCACCCAACCCTGAAATGCAAACGCTCACATCTGTCTTTGAGTTACCTAAGAAAGCACCTGTCAAACATTAACCGTTTAGTTCTTACAATTCCTAAAATGCTCAGTCATTACCACTCACATTCTACTACGGAGGAAGCCAAGAAACAATGGGGTTAAGAGATTTCAAGGAGATCAGCAGAGCTAAAATTTGAATTTAAACATCACCTATTACCCAACTTTGTTTAAAAAATAGTCCTAGGGCTTCCCTGGTGGCGCAGTGGTTGAGAGTCCGCCTGACGATGCAGAGGACGCGGGTTTGTGCCCCGGTCTGGGAAGATCCCACATGCCGCAGAGCGGCTGGGCCCATGAGCCATGGCCTCTGAGCCTGCGTCCGGAGCCTGTGCTCTGCAATGGGAGAGGCCACAAAAAAAAAAAAAAAAATAGTCCTAAACAAATGCAATGCAATGTCAGAAGGTCAATCAGTCATGGGAGGGGCTCAAGAAAGGGATCCAGGGACTTCCCTGGTGGTCCAGTGGTTAAGACTCTGAACTCCCACTGCAGGGGACTCAGGTTCGATCCCTGGTCAGGGATCTAAGATCCCACATGCCACGGGGCGCGGCCAAAAAATAAAATAAAATAAATGTAAACAAAAAAGAAAAAAAAAAGAAAGGGATCAGAAGCAAAAGAGCTCCTTGAGAGGTGTTTTTGGATCTTAAAAGCTGATTCTGCTCTTGGCTCTTTTGAGAAGGCCTATCCCCTCAAGGCAGAAAGTGGCAGGTCTGCTGGGTGAGGAACAGGAACTGCACACCTAGGGACAGCGCAATGGCCACTGAGAAATCAAAACCCTTGTTAAGTGTATCACTTCAGCACGTAAAAGTCACCCAGAAAGTCACCAGGCTGACCAAAGACCTCAGAAATGTCCTTGGAGTCAAGGTCTCCTCTGCTCTGTGGAACAACTCAAAATGATGTGTTCAGGAGGCAGGAAAGAGCACACCACCTGGATTCAAATCCCAGCTCCACCAACCACTAGCCACGTGACCTTAAACGAGTCATGACCTCGGTGCTTCTAACTTTCTCAACCATAAAATAAAGGTGATAACAGTAGAGTAAGCACTCATTAATGATGCCTGCTGTTGTGATTCAGAAAGTTGTCCCATCTAGGTCCTGTCCTCTTCTGACACTGTCCTAACATCACGGTATAAGCGATAGTATGCCCCACCCCAATCCCAAGAGCAAAATTCTTCTTTCAACCAAGTGCTTTGGAAAAAAAATCAAAACCAAACAATAAACAAAAGGCCCCTGGGCTTCCCTGGTGGTGCAGTGGTTGGGAGTCCGCCTGCCGATGCAGGGGACGCGGGTTTGCGCCCCAGTCCAGGAGGATCCCACATGCCGCGTAGTGGCTGGGCCCGTGAGCCATGGCTGCTGGGCCTGCGCTGCGCAACGGTAGAGGCCGCAGCAGTGAGAGGCCCGCGTACCGCAAAAAAAAAAAAAAAGGCCCACATTAACTATTTCATTAAATGATGTCTGAGAGCTAAAAACCAATAAGCGCTCACAGAATCCACATTCAAAAGAAAGAAGAAGGTATTTAAATCAATAGCTTAAACCAACTCTTTTCCTACAAAAAGTACATTTATATTGTTTGAAATAACCACAGGAGATACTCTCCCCAACTAAGAAATAGGTATGAGTTTCTTTTCTTTTTTTTGCGGTACGCGGGCCTCTCACTGTTGTGGCCTCTCCCGTTGCAGAGCACAGGCTCCGGACGCGCAGGCTCAGCGGCCATGGCTCACGGGCCCAGCCGCTCCGTGGCACGCGGGACCCTCCCGGACCGGGGCACAAACCCGTGTTCCCTGAATCGGCAGGCGGACTCTCAACCACTGCGCCACCAGGGAAGCCCCGAGTTTCATTTTTAAAACATATAATCTAGGACTTCCCTGGTGGCACAGTGGTTAAGAATCCGCCTGCCAATGCAGGAGACACGGGTTCGAGCCCACATGCCTTGGGGCAACTAAGGCTGTGCGCCACAACTACTGAGCCTGCGCCCTAGAGACCGCGAGCCACAACTACTGAAGCCCATGCGCCTAGAGCCCATGCTCGGCAACAAGAGAAGCCCCCACAGTGAGAAGCCCGTGCACCTCAACAAAGAGTAGCCCCCGCTCGCCACAACTAGAGAAAGGCCACGCGCAGCAACGAAGACCCAATGCAGCCAAAAATAAATTAATTTTTAAAAAGATATAATCTATGAAAATGCATTGATTAATTTCCATAATATTTCAGATTAGTTTTACTATCAAATAGCATTCCATTTAAAATATCGATTTAACTTTTAAATCACTAGGAAGTAAACTGTCTTTAATTCAAATATATATAATTATAAAATTATAATTATAAAATATATAATTATAATTTGGGGGTGGCATTTTCACCAAGTTTCTTTAAAGACAGGAAGTATTAGTTAGCAACAGTGACAACTGACGTTTTATTACACACTAACTAAGCGCCTAATAAACTAGGTGCTAATTTCTACATACTACCTCATTCTCTTAATCCTTTTTGAGAGATATAGGCTCATTCTACAGAAAAACCTCAGCTTTGAGGTTGACTATTTACGGTTCTGATAGACAACTGATTGCTAGTACTGTGTAAGGTTTTAACACTAAAATGATACAGAAAGGTAAGTCTCAAACTTTAATGTGCACGAGAATCTCCCGGAGAATCTTGCTAAACTGCAGATTATGATTCAGAAAGTCTGGGGTTAGGCCTCTGATTCTGCATTTCTAATAAGCTCTCAGGTGCTGGCAATGCAGCTGACCACACTTGGAGCAAGGACCTGCAGGTGGCAATAGGCCACAAACCACAAAAAATGTCTCTAAAACCTAAAACGAAAAAAAGTCAAATTTTTTCTCAAAAACTTATATTAGAATTAGAACTTATATTAGACATATTTCTTGATGGGATTCTGAGCTTTGTAACATCTTAGAGATATCTTCAGGGACTTCCCTGGCGGTGCAGTGGACAGGACTCCATGCTTCCGAGGCAAGGGGCACAGGTTTGATCCCTGGTCGGAGAACTAAGATGCCCCACGGCATGGCCAAAAACAAAAAGAAATATCTTCATAACGACTCTTGTCTTCTTTTCCAGTTTAAGTTGAGAGTCCACTATCTTGAAGTTTTGTGGCGGTTCTTCCCCCTAAAAACCCTGATTTTTTTTTTTAACAAGGCTGAAAAGCTAAATGCATGGAACTGTTTCACGTTGCCATACCCTTCAAGCAGGTCCCCATCCTTCACTCACCCACACATAACATAACCTCTCGCTGTTTAAATTCTAGAGATTAGACAAAAGACAAGAGTTAGGCGAGATTTTAGGGGCTGGGCCCCAAAGTTCTTCCAGATGAAAAGTAAAGCTCTACAAAAAAAAAAAAAAAAAAAAACAGCACCTTACGAAAAGGCAGTGATAAATACCACTGGCTTCCATTTCTGGCTTTAGGTGACAAAATTCCAACAATTAGGTGATATCTAACATTTTATATAAACTACTGGATTTCATTCTTTTATCAGATCTTTTGAATGGCAAGCTCTATGTACTTTCAAAAGTCCAGAGTAAACAAAACAAGGTACTTAACAAGGCCCTAAATTCCACCTGGGCCCAGGTTGCCTCCCATCCTGCTCTTTAATTCACTTCTGATTATCAGTGCTGTACTCAAACATCAGCTAGCTGCCTCTTTTTAAAGGCAGTTATACACCTCCCCCACTCCTCCATTCACTTTGCTAACAACAATGCCTAACTACAGAACAAATATATCTCTTGGAACATTCCACTTTACCAGATAAGGTCAGTTTAAAATTCTAGAGAGGAATAACCTGCTCCGTTTGTCTTTCCTGAGAGCCCTTCAAAAATACCCTCCTGCAATCAGCAGAACAAGCCTTTCACCCGAGCGAGAGAGCGAGAGAGTGAGAACAGTCTATGATTCTGCAATTTACAAACACTGAGACCTTTATTTAAAGGATATCCACACATTAAATGATTCCCAAGGAACCTTTATCTATGTACTCAAGTAAGCACAAGAAGACCAATGCTTGGAAGAAACAAAATGCACATACATTGCACCTCTGTGCAAATGGCTTCTCTAGATGAGAAGTCGCTGCCAGGCCTCAGAGAAAGGCCTACCTGTGTCAGGGGATATAGGGACAGTTTTTTCCGAACTGGAGTATGCTCTATCCACAGCAGAGCTAAGTAACAAACCAAAGAGGCCTGTTAGAAAACCACAAAAGAGGGGCAGAGGGGACAGGCCCCTGCCCTGAACACCCTGAAAGCTAAAAATAAGAATTCTGAGAAATGAGCTCTACCATAGACAAGCCCAAAAGAAAGTTCTCTGTTTCTGTTACCTCCAAACCTGGCTGCCCTCCCATAGTGATTTAACTCTGGGTACCAACTGGGCAATGCCAGCCACCGTGCTGGGGCGGAGGATTCAGGGATGCCGGTTCTACCTTCTGGGCTAATTAGAAGGAATCAAAACCTCTGCAGCAGGGACTTCCTTGGTGGCCAGTGGTTAAGAATCCGCCTGCCAATGCAGGGGACACTGGTTCGAGCCCTGGTCCAGTAAGATCCCACATGCCGTAGAGCAACTAAGCCCGTGCACCACAACTACTGAGCCTGCACTCTAGAGCCCGGGAGCCACAACTATCGAGCCCACGTGCCACAACTACTGAAGCCCGAGTGCCTGGAGCCCGTGCTCCGCAACAAGAGAAGCCACCGCAATGAGAAGCCCGTGAAACGCAACAAAGAGTAGCTCCCACTCACTGCAACTACAGAAAGCCCCCGTGCAGCAACGAAGACCCAATGCTGCCATAAATAAATAACAAAAAACAAACAAAACCTCTGCAGCATAAACTGGAGACTCTGGGCAGATCTGGGCTCTCCCAATGCATCTGGACTACATGCCTCCATTCAACATTTATTTGAGCGTCTACCATATGCCCAGCACTGTGCTGGGCGCCGGGGAAGAAACCGAGCCACAGTCCCCAGTGGTGGAAGCCGAGACAAACGAGGACCATCCGGAGGAGTGGAGGATGTGCGGGCCCCGAACACCTAACACAAGTTGCTATGACCAGCAGTACCCAGGGGACAGCATGACCGCGGCCGGGTTTCGCTCACCACCAAACCCAACAGTGAAAGAGGCTCGCGACAGCGAAGGCTGGAGTAGACAGGAAGGCCCGGGGGCAGGTGTTCAGGTAGAAGGCGCACACCTGAGGCGGCAGGGTCCCCAGGGGAGGCGGGAGGGCGGCACGGGGACCCAGCGAAGGAGAGGGAGCGCAAGGACTGGGGCCATGGGAAGCGAGTGCGCGGTGGAGGCCGGCCGGGCCTGCGCCCCCTGAAGCGGGAGCAGGGAGGGAAGGCGCGCGGCTAGGCCGCCCGCCGGCACCTGGGGCCCCGCCCGGCACCTACCACTTGGGCGACCTTGAGGCAGCCAAACGCGCCGCGCAGGTAGTCCGGGTCGCAGCGCAGGCCAGCCAGCCCGCGGCGCTGGCTCACCGGCTCGGTGGTGGGCTGGTACGGACTGCTGGCGCCCGAGATCATGGAGGTGCTCGAGGCCTCGCCCTCGAAGCCGTCCAGCTCCTCGCCGCTCCGCATGCTGCCGCCCGGCCCGGGCCGCCTTGCGCGGCTGGCCTCAGGCGCCCGGAGCTAGCGGGCTCAGCGGGGCCGCCGCATCGCCGCCGCCGCCGCCGACGACTAACTGCCCGCACCGCCGCCGCCTCTGCGCCCGCCGCCCGGCTGCGGCCGCGGCTCGGTCCGCTCGGGCTCGGCTCCCGCCGCCTCGGCAGCGGAAAGGGAGGGAGGCGGGAGCTGGCGGAGAGGGAAGGAGGCGGGAGCCGGCGCGGCCAGCCGGGAGGGGGCGGAGCGAGTGCCCGCCCGCCGGCCGCTCGGCGGCGCTCCGCGGCTCCCGCGGGTGGAGGTGGCAGCCCGCGCTGCGGGGCCTCGGGAGGGCGGGGCGGAGCAGGGCGGGGCGCCAGGGCCTCTGGCTCCGCCCTCACCTGAGTACGCGCGGGGGTCGGGGTCGCGGCTGCGCGCCAGGCGATCATAGCGTGGGAGGGCGAAGGTCGGGGAAAGAGGGGTAGTGGGGAGCAGGGAAAATGGGGGTTGACGGAGGGTCGAGGTGGACCTAGGGGGCACGGAGCTGCTTTCCCAGAGCGCTGCCTCCGTTTCTTCCCTGGAGGAAGTGGGGTCTTCTTCAGGTAGGCCAGGGGACTTATCGGTGAAGACCAAGGTGTGCTGTGCGACCCCCGTGCTGGAAACAGTACGGGGCCCAGGGTGGGCCTGACTTGGACTGTTTGACAAGAGGGGGCTAAGTGTCTGGGCTCCCACACTGGGCAACAAACCAGTACCGAAGTCAGGGACTGAACGGGACAGGGGTGAGAAGTCGGGGTGAGTGAGGTCGCTTAGTACTGGGTCTGTAAGACAGACAAGCGGCAGTATTTGTGAATAACTCCCAATGTACGCTCTGGATTCACCGGCCTGACGGAGAATGGGAGCTAGCCCACAGGAGACCCTCGGTGACTAACATTAGTTTCCTCTCTTAGCTGAAAAGGTTTTGCAATCTCTGCCTAATCACCAAGGCAGGTTAAGCACAGATTTTTGCACTGAAGGGCATTAATTAGGGACCAATTTGCAATTCAAGTGTAAAGGATAGTTTTAAGCTTAAGTAAAACACCGACTTTCTAAGAATTGTCCCTTTGGTATTGAACCCTCCAACACCACAAATATCTAGAGCTTACCATGCTTTAGACACTGAGGAAGGCACTTGAAACTGTTATTCCCATTTTACAGAAGACCAGACTAAGGTTTCAGACTGGTAGTCCCAGGCCACACAGTTGGTGAGCAGAGCCCACTCACTTCCAAATTTTTTCACTACACAGTGTTGCCTAGTATATAATTCAGATGGGCTTGTGAACTTAGGAAGTGAGAAGCAGTAAATGTCATAACTCAGGAGATCTCAATTTAAAGGGCTCTCACCTTTTGGTTACCAAAGATGGGAACGACAATGACTCTAACACTCCATTCAGCCCACAAATATTTATTGGGCACTTATATGCTAAAGAATATGCTAGGACCTGGAGGTTGCCAATGAAAGATAACAAGTTGAATGGTTGGATGCAGACTCTGGCCTCTGCTTTCTCCCCGAATCCCAGTGAAAGGACAGTTACAGAGACATCTTTTAAGGGCATAAAACCACAGGGACAAAGAATGGGAAAGGAGACAATGGCAACAAAATGTTGGAAGCAGAAAAGCAAATGGGCAAGTGGTAGCTAACTTAGCAGATCCAAGAAAGCTAAACCCTAAGTTGGCACAGGGGAAGGCTGAAATGCAACCTAGGTCATATCACAGGAAAAAAGGCTCAGGAATGGGCAGCACCAAGCACATCTAGAAGTGGGGGGGGTGAAAGCAGGAATTAAAAAAAAAGACCAAATGGAAGTCTTTTTAAGAAGCAAATGGGGAGGGCTTCCCTGGTGGTGCAGTGGTTAAGAATCCGCCTGCCAATGCACGCAACAGGTTCGAACCCTGGTCTGGGAAGATCCCACATGCCACGGAGCAACTAAGCCTGTGAGCCACAAATATCAAGCCTGCGCTCTAGAGCCCACGAGCCACACAAGAGAAGCCACCGCAATGAGAAGCCTGCACACTGCAACAAGAGTAGCCCCCACTCACTGCAACTAGAGAAAGCCCACGCGCAGCAATGAAGACCCAAGGCAGCCAAAAATTAATTAATTAAATTTAAAAAAAAAAAGAAGCAAATGGATCCCTGGATCCCCACCCATGACCATCCCCCAAGACTGGAATCTTTTTTCTCTGGAGAAGGTAAAACAGAGGGTCCCTTAGCTAGGGATCACTAGGCACAGTTGAGGGCAGGAGTACCATACTAAAGATTATATATATTTATGTGTGTGTGTCCTTGGATACTAAATAAAATGAAAGCAAAAAAATTTTTTTTTTTTTTTTTTTTTGCGGTACGCAGGCCTCTCACTGTTGTGGCCTCTCCCGTTGCGGAGCACAGGCTCCGGCCACACAGGCTCAGCGGCCATGGCTCACAGGCCCAGCTGTTCTGCGGCATGCAGGATCTTCCCGGACTGGGGCACGAACCCGTGTCCCCTGCAGCGGCAGGCGAACTCTCTACCACTGCACCACCAGGGAAGCCCTGCAAAAAGGTTTTTAATTCAATATAAGAGTTAAAGAGAATCTCACAGGAAATAGAACCAAAAGACAAAGAGATGGAAAATGAGAGAAAAGATAAGAATATTAGAGGTATAGTCCAAGAGAATAATAGAATAATAAGACTCTAATAAAGTTAGAACAGAGAATATAGAGGGAAGAAAACAAAAAATAATAATTAAAAAAAAATTCAGTAACACTTTCCAGAACCAAAGGACATGAGTTTTGGATTTAAAAGACTCACCAGTGCCCAGCACAATGAATGAACATGAATCAGCACCAGGTACACCAGACGACCGGGGGCAAAGAGAAGATCCTCAAGGTTCCAGAGAAGAACAGAGCATGTTTCGTTATAAAGGATCAGGAATCAGAAAGGCAACAGACTTTTCCACAGCAGCTTTGGGAATGGAGTAAACCATTCCACATCCTGAGGAAAAATGATCCCCACTTAGAAGTCTGGTTCCAGCTGCAGTATCAATCGGGTATGAGGATTGATGAAGGACTCTTTTGGACATGCAAAGACTCCCTCTGTCTCTTCTTAGGAGGCTGCTGGAGGAGGACACCACCAGAACAAGGATTTAAACCAAGGAAGCAGAGGACATAGGAGCCAGGAAAGGGTGAGAGAGAGAGATGATAAGGGTCCTATGGTGAAGGGGACAGAGGCCCCTGTGCAGCAGGGCTGGGGGTTAAGCAGCCCAGATTGGAGCAGCCAGAGCTTCGAGAGATGTCTTCAAGATGAAATTAAGAACGTGTTTAGGGCTTCCCTGGTGGTGCAGTGGTTGAGAGTCTGCCTGCCGATGCAGGGGACACGGGTTCGTGCCCCGGTCCGGGAAGATCCCACATTCCGCGGAGCGGCTGGGCCCGTGAGCCATGGCCGCTGAGCCTGCGCGTCCGGAGTCTGTGCTCCGCAACGGAAGAGGCCACAGCAGTGAGAGGCCCGCGTGCCGGAAAAAAAAAAAAAAAAAAAAAGAATGTGTTTGAATACACAGAAAAGAAAGGTTCATAGTTTCTGGAAAGTTTTGAGATAAATTAGTGATAAATGCATAGAAAATTAAGCAAATATTCATAGACGAACTGCAGGAAATAAAATGATATATAGAAAAGAAGTATGCTAAATTACATGTGAATAACATTTGCATAATTATAACAATGTAAACAATGAGTGCAGATCTAACCAAAAGTACCTGACCCTATTAGGAGGAAAAGATAGAGGGACAGGATGTGTGCATGTATGATAGGGAGAAGGGAAAGGTGGGCAAGAGACCTAAATACTCATCATCCATCATGGGAGATCAGTAGATGCTTAAAACTGAGAACTCAACAGGAAGCAGTATATGTATGTTAATTAAATATATAAAGGTAAAGGGACTTCCCTGGCGGTTCAGTGGTTAAGACTCTGCGCTTCCACTTCAGGGGGCACGGGTTTGATCCCTGGTCGAGGAACTAAGATCCCACATGCCACGTGGTGAGGCCAAAAAAAAAAAACCATATATATATGTGTGTGTATATATATATATATATATATATATATGTAAATATAAAAATAATTGGTTAAAAGTTAAAAAACGTCAATTCTGGGGAGCAGGATATATAATGGGGGTTATAGGCCTTGTAGAACTATTTGATTCTCTCAACTATGTGCTCATATAATTTTAATAAAAGCTAAATTTAAAATGATTTTTTTAAAAAGGAACTTGAGAGTCAGATATAGTCCCTGCCAGCACAGACATGGAGACCAAGCATTGAAACCAGTAAATATACAATAGAGCATGTGCTGAGTATTGTTCATGGTGGTATGGGAATTTCCAGGAAGGATTTCATTGAGTCTGTGGGTCAGAATTTCAGCTGAGGTCTGAAATACGAAGAGCAGTTAGCAAGGCAAAGAGATGGTAAGGGTTGGTAGACGAGCATTCCCGGAAGAGGCAACAACATGTGCAAAGGCCAAGAGATAAGAAAGCGAAGTACAGTGAAGAGGCTCAAGTGCAGAATTCAAGGGTGAAAGGTGGCCTTGGGTGTCCCTGCAGGGCCTCAGGGACCATGTGAGAGGGTAGATTCTGGACTGAAGCGTGTTAAGCAGGAGAGTGGCCCAGTGAGGCCTCCTTTTAGAATGCTCTCTTTGGCTTCATCGAAGGAAGTAGATTGAGCGGAAGCAAGATAGGAGGCTCCTCTCCAGTACTTGTTAACTGTTCCCTGTTCCTGGACACTAGCCTACGTTTATTTTTAGTTCCGGGGAAAGACTCGAAATTTTTCCTTCTAGTTTTTAACAGAAGTTCACAGACTTCCAACGGGTGTTATTGGGAATCCCACATATTAAGAGTAGATAAAACTTGGTATTGTGCCTTCCTCAAGTGTTCAGTCGTAATACAGCATGAGTCTGTGGCTATAGCTGTGCCTCCAGGTGTCTTCAAGTGCTGAAGACAAAATGAGGGTGATAAATGACAGAGAAGTGGGTCGCCTCAGGTCCCTGGCTCCAGGGTCTGATCCACATATCCAGGGCTGACTCAAGGAAACCAGACTCAGAAGAGACTGATAAAGAAACCAGATGCTGCTTTGTTAATTGTTGCCAGTGGATAGGCTTTGCCAGCAACCATAATGCTGATCCTTATCTCAGTCCCTGAACTCATCCTGAAAAAAAACTGCTCAGAGTATAGCATCCTTAGATACATGCTAAGCCCCAGTATATGCCGCTTCACCTACATCGGGCTGGCCTCTTCCCAAGCCTCTCAGCCTCTCATTTAGCGGAAGGGCAACGACCTCCAAGCCTGGGGGATTCCCCACTCTAGCCCCCCTCCCCCCTCCTCCTCCTCCTCCTTCTCCCCAAGCACACTGATTCCATAAAGCATTGGTCCTACAAGGACTTTAGAATCTGAATTCCATGAAGGGCTGGGAGCAAAACACCTTCCCGGGGTCCCTGCGTGTTCTGTCCCTGGAGGCAGTGCCTGATAACGTTGAGGAGGGAAGAAGTTCCAGTTTCACTTTGTTTCTTACTGAGGCCCCTCCCCAGGGCAACCCTTAGTGTTGGGGGTAGGGCTGCTTTTCCTGTAACTTCAATTAAGCAATAGTGCTCATCTACTACTTGTAATAAGGTCAGTAATTAGGAGGTCCCTAGAGACTCCTACTTCAAACAGAAAAATACCGTAGTTAAGGAGAACATCGCAAGCATAAAGCATGCAGTGGGAAGACTGAGTTTATCACGAACAACTATCAATGTTAAGCATGAACCAAACATCCAAGAAAATCATGTTTAATGTTTCAAGACTAACAGCTTGGTCTGAAATGATTCTCTACCTTTAAAGGGCCTTTTAAAGAAAGGTACTGGTATAAACTCCTAATGTCTGAGGATTGTAGTCAAAGATGTGAAAAGCAAACAACCTCTTTTTGTGTTTGAAAGGACCAAATGTCCCTCTCCTCCTCCCGCAGTGTTCCCACGAGCCTGGAGGGAGGGGCCGGGCCTGGGCAGATTCCAGGCGGGAGCGGTTCAGGGGTTAGAGTCAACTGCTGCTTCTGAAAGAACTCGTCCCTTCAGCTGGAAAAATGCTCTCCAAGTCGTCTCTAAAAATAGTGCTCGCCGGGATTTTCCAGTTTGACATTCCTTCGGTTCCTATGACCAAGGACAACCCCGGGCCAAACCATCTGCGCCCCTTACTGGGTCCTCCGGTGGAATCCCACCCTCCGTGGGACCCCAGTTTGTTGTTCCCGCTGCCTCCAAACCCCGCTGGCACTTGATTCAGGGGAAGATTCGCCTGCTCAGCAGCTGCCTGGCTTCTCCCTGGCTGCCCTGCTCTGCTTTCTCTTCCCAGGGCAGGGGATGGGGAATGGTTTTCTGGGGAAGAAGGCAGAAAGTGTGGCTACAAGGGAATGTGGACATTGCCTACACTTACCTCCGATACCCGTGGCCATGCCGGCCTGGGCTGGCTAAACTAGCCTGTGAGCCTCTGGGAGCTGCCCAGGTAGCCAGGAGGCAACGTACATACACCAAACATTTGCTGATGGCCCACCCCCCTGTGCCAGGCACCGAGCCACATTGTGGGGCCTCAAGGCTCTCTGAAAAGAACTGTGGAACTGTAGCAGACATGCTTGCTTCTCTCTGCCTAGCACCATCTGCTGCTTTTAATAACAGCAGCCCTCCTTGTTCTGGGGCTGCTCCTCTTCTACGCCAACACCTGCCTTCCTCCTCCCAAGTGATGCCCACCTAGGAAGAGTCAGCAGCTGACCCAAGAATGACCAGTTATGGTTCTCTTCCACCCTAGATTGGCTCAGGGTGGGCATGGGACCCAAGCTGAGCCAATGAGAATCCTACCCTGGGTTTTTTCTCTCTAGAATACTGGCATCTGCAAACTTTAATGTGCATAGGACTCACTCAAGGGGTAGATTTTCAGGACCTCCCCCAAGAGTCTGATGCTTAGGCCTCAGGTGGGGTACAGGAATCTGCTGCTACAATATTTACAGGACTACAAGGCCAGTACAATTGCCCAGGGTGGGAGAGGCCAGGGAAAGCTTCGAGGAGCTAAACTGGGTCTTGAAGGCTAAGTAGGAGTTCACCCAACAGCATATGATCCTGCCAACTGCTTCTGCCTTCTTGTGACGGTCTCCTTGCGTGGCACAGATGGCCCCAGGCACTCCAGATTTTCCTCCCACCTCTCTGGTTGCTCTTTTCAGTCATTTTTATGGGCTTAGCCCCTAGAGTTCAGTGTTCCTCAGGGTGCTACCTTCATCCCCTTTCCCATGACCTTTCTCCCCCTAGACATCACCCTTGGGCGTCCTGAATTCCATTAGGCCAGAACATAACTCATACTCCTACCTGCTGTTCCCTCTCCCACAATAAAAACATCCATTCCTTTATAAGGCCAAGAGGAGGAGGAGGAGGGAAGAGGAGGCAAAGGAGGCGGCGGTCCTTTTTTTTTTTTTTTTTGCGGTACGTGGGCCTCTCACTGTTGTGGCCTCTCCCGTTGCGCAGCACAGGCTCCAGACGCACAGGCTCAGTGGCCATGGCTCACGGGCCCAGCCGCTCCGCGGCATGTGGGAATCTTCCCAGACCAGGGCACGAACCCGTGTCCCCTGCATCGGCAGGCGGACTCTCAACCACTGCGCCACCAGGGAAGCCCGGCGGCAGTACTTTTATCATGCTTCCTACATGCCAGAACCTGATCTACTTGGTTTTCACATATTAACACATTTAATCCTCAAAACAGCCCAGCGTGGATGGCTAGCTCCTGCATATCAGGAACACCTTCCTGAGTTCCCAGACTGGGTCAGGTATTCCTGCCCTGGCTTCCATGGCCCCTTGTATCAAAGTGTTTATTACACTCTGTTATGACTCACTGTTTACCCATCAGTCTCAGACCATGAGCTCTGAGAGGGCAAAGGCCACATTTATCTCTGTTGTACCCTCTGGGCCTGGCTCAGGGCCAGACACGGGGTAGACATGCAAGAAAGCATTTGTGCAACACAGGTTTGTATTCACCGGCTGTATGACCTCAGACAAGTTGTGAACATCTGTGGGCCTCAGTTTCCCCATCTGTAAATTGTAAAGGGTTTAGAATTGCGTCCGAGACAAAGTAGACACTCAGCAAATGTTTACTCATTATTGTTGCCATTATTCTCAACAAGCAAGGCAGGGCAAAGCATTCTGGAAAAAGGACCCAGCCTAAGCAAAGTCCTTGATGGAAAGGCTTGAGAGGTTCAGAAAGAGATGAGCAGTCTGTGTTCTTGCTCAGGCAGAAAGGGGTTAGAAGGCACGCGAAGGCAGGGGCAGGGACAGATTCTGAAGGCCCCTGCAGTCAGGGGAGCCATCAGGGCTGCACTATGCTCTTTAAGAAGCAGGGTGCTGACATGATTGGATTTGGGTGAAAGTAAAGTGCAGATGAATAATTCAGTCTTAACTCCACTGTATCAAATGGGTAGTAGAGATTGTTGTCTTGAAAAATGTACAGAGCCCTTTATTTTTATTTTAAAATTTATTTATTTTTGGCTGTGTTGGGTCTTCGTTGCTGTGTGCGGGCTTTCCCTAGTTGCGGCGAGCGGGGCTACTCTTTGTTGTCGTGCGCGGGCTTCTCATTGCGGTGGCTTTTGTTGCACAGCATGGGCTCTAGGTGTGCGGGCTTCAGTAGTTGTAGCATGCAGGCTTCAGTAGTTGTGGCTCGCGGGCTCTAGATTGCAGGCTCAGTAGTTGTGGCGCATGGGCTTAGTTGCTCTGCGGCATGTGGGATCTTCCCAGATCAGGGCTCGAACCCATTTCCCCTGCATTGGCAGATGGATTCTTAACCACTGCGCCACCAGGGAAGTCCTACAGAGCCCTTTAAAAGAAGAAAAGTCGGGCTTCCCTGGTGGCGCAGTGGTTGAGAATCTGCTTGCCAATGCAGGGGACACAGGTTCGAGCCCTGGTCTGGGAAGATCCCACATGCCGCGGAGCAACTAGGCCTGTGAGCCACAACTACTGAGCCTGCGCGTCTGGAGCTTGTGCTCCGCAAGACAGTGAGAGGCCCACGCGCCGTGATGAAGAGTGGCTGCAACTAGAGAAAGCCCTCGCACAGAAACGAAGACCCAACACAGTCAAAAATAGATAAATAAATAAAATTAAAAAAAAAAAAAGAAGAAGAAAAGTCTCAGAGCCCCCAAGAGTGTATCTGTGGATGCCTAGGGGGTCCCCAGACCTATTCAGGGAAAGCCTGGGACAGCCATAAAAGCCCCAGGAGTTCAACAACCTGGTTCTTGGAGCGGGCATGGAGGCCCCCTGGATCAATGGGCACCTGAGCTAAGCGTCAAAAAACAGACAGGACTTAGGTAAGTGATCAGAGTGGGCAGGAAAGCATGATGGTAGGACACACCAAGGGTCAAGTCTGGGAAGCCAGGAGACTAGGGGAGCAAGAATGAAATACGAGCTGAGAAAAACACAAGGAAGTCCTGACAGTGGAAAGGTTTTAGGAGTTACTGTGAGTGGCCTGAATGTCACACCACCTGGCTCTTCAGTCCATATGCATGGGTAGACTCGAAGGTGGTTGGTTTGTTTTAATTAAATGTATTTATTTGGAAACAGTCTCAAAAAAACAGTTGTAAGTGCAGAATGAAGAACTTTTTTCCTCTAAACTATTTGAGAGTAAGTTGCCAACCTAATACTGCATCACCCCAAATACTTTAGTATTTATGCTTCTGTTCTATCCTCCTAAAGGAAGATGTTCTCCTCCTTTACCAGAATACGACCATCAAAACCCAGAAGTTATTCATGTTGCATTACTACCATCTAACCATTGGATCCCATTCAAGTTTTGCCAAATGTCCCTGTCTTTGTAAGAAAATGGTCCCATTGAGAATCACATGTTACCTTTAGTCGTCATGCTTCTTTAGTCTCCTTCAGATTGGAAGAGGTCCTCACACTCGCCTTGACTTTCACAACCTTCACACTTTGGAAGATTACAGCCAATTATCTTGCAGAACGTCCCTCAGTTTGGCTTGTCTGATGTCTCCTCACCATTAGATTCCGATTATACACTTTTGGCAGAAATACCCTACATGTGATGTTGTATTCTTCTCAGTACAGCCTATCAGGAGGCACAAGATTTCTGTTTGTCCTATTGCTAATGGCATTCACTTTTCGGGATTAGGCTTGTGTCTCCCAGGCTTCTCCATTACTCTTTTTTCCCCCTTGTGATGAACAAACCTGGGACAGAGTGAGCAATCAAATAAGTATTGACTGTAATGGATTATAACCCATCAAAGAAATCACATCAACTGAAATTTTGATGAGGCGGGGAATGCTGTTTCTCATTAAACTTTCAATTTATTTCATTATATCAATATAGACTCACGACTTTCTTTTCTTTTAATGGGCTGTAATCCATTACAATCTTTTTTTTTTTTTTTAATGCTCAAATTGTTCCTCAAATCTGGCCACTGGGCTGCTGTGTTTTTTTGACATGTTTCCATTGTTCTCTGAGCCCTTTCTTACTTTCTAACAGACATTCCAAGCTTACTTATACTGTCCCTGGCCCAGCCCTGGAATCAGCCATTTCTCCAAGGAGCCCTGATTTATTTTATTGGAGAATGGTACCTAGAAACTAAGTCTAGGCATGAGGTGTGTTCAATGGGCCATTGCTGCTCCTAGGCCTGAGCTCTCAGTGCAAACAGCTAGGGAATATATGTATATAAACACACACTTATACATACACATATTTACATCTATATATTTTTTCTCTCTGTGTGTGTACTGAAAATCATGAGTTCACACTGATACCTCCAACTCCAATTCAACGTTCCAGTTTTCTCTCTTTCCATTCTTTGTAACTCCCTTCTAGGGCAGTGAGAAACCTGGCTACTGTCTTTCATACAGTAATTTGCTTGATCAATGCCTCTGTATTAATCCCTTTTCCATCTCCACCATCACCCCATCCCTGCACAGATGCCCCCCTACCACATGACCCCAAACTGGGCCACCCCTCTCTTGTGGAGGCTCTCTTCACCTAACTCAGGTTCTGACACCCCCTCTGGATGCCTTCCTCAGCCCACCCAGGCTGATAGCCTGAGTCAGGTCAGCCCTCTATGGGTTTGCTCTCTTCACCCGACTTGGGCTCTGACACCCTGTGTCCCCGCCCCCCTCCTAACCCCTGCCCTGTACAGGAAGCTGCCCTCTTCACCCTGCTTGGGTTAACACTCCATGCCAGGCCATTCCCTCATCCCTACCCATAGCTGGGATTCTCTTCACCCAGCTCAGTTTCCAAAAACCAGCTCTGGGTCACCACAGCTCCCCACCCCACCCCAACCTATCATGTTCTGCCCACCTAAAGGGTTTAGGGCCAGATCGGTGGGGAAGAGTAAGAGCCAGCACAAAGACCTCTTCTTTTAATTTGTGCAGAGCTGATTGTGGTGTTAGGGACAGCAGTTGGCTTGTCTCTTGCTCCCGGAAGACTACAAGCCCTGCAGGGGAGGACCCACCTGGTTCACCTATCACCAGCATCTTGAATGTCACCCACTCCTGCCCACAGTTCCTTGGAAGAGGACAATGGTTGCTGAGGAGAGGCAGGGAGGAGGCCGCAGGAGGCCCCATACCTCAACCACGTATTCGGATGCCCACGCATGCAGATAGTGGAGAGCTGCCTTGTCCAAGAAATCAGGCAGTTGCCCAGGTGATGGAGTTTATGGTGTGCTGAAAGCCTGTCTGCCCTAAAATAGCTCTTGCTCACAGTCTAAACTAGCAATTTCTTTCTTCAGATTTAAGACCTGGTGTTTAGCACTCCCCGCGCTGGGGAAGGGTATGCAGATTAGGTAGCAGAAGGCAGGGAAGGAGCAGCAATGACACTTGGATTCTCAGTCCCAACTGCTCCTTTCTGTGTAATCTTCATAAGTAATTTCTCTCCCTGGCCTTATTTCCCCATCTTGAAAGTGGCGATTTCTAAGATCCTTTCAAACACTAAGGTCTGTCTCTCACACAATTAGTTCCGGGTTGGTTCGGTTTCAGGACTGTCTGCACACCAGGCACTGTGCCGTGCACCCATCTCAATGCATCCAGCCTCCCTGTGAGGTAGGTGAGATTGTCCTCACCACTTTCCAGATGAAGATGCTAGGATTCAGAGGTTAAGTTACTTATTTGTCACCCAAGTCCACTAGACTCGAGGTTCTCAGCTGAGTCAGCCCAGGCGTCCGGGCTGGAACTGTGGGCAATGGTTTTCCCTTTTATGTTAGAGCAGTTCTAGTTCAGCTCAACGCCAGAAACTCTTCTGGTTCCAAGTGTGGGCAGACTGGCTGGTTTGAAGCTGTGTTTGGTGATGCCTCCCTTAAGGACCCAGAGCCAGCAGCAGGGCGGTGTTTGCTGGCCTCCTTTGTGTCTAGGACCAAGCCACCCATGGGAGTCACTGGAGAAACCTGCTCTCAGGGGCAAAACCTCCTAGGGGTTGTCCTAGTTATGGCAAACCCACCAATTTGAAGCTGATTTCCCCTGAGGTAGCGAGAGGGAAGAGAAGGCGGGGACAGGAGAGAGGATACTGAGAGGCTATACGCAAAGATCACCAGAGTCCACATTCCAAGAGTCATGAAAACATGGACCTTGACCAAGCCTTAGAAACCCTGTGTGTGGATGTTCTCAAAGGGCATTCTGTGGAACCTAGAGGATGTCCACAGTCACAGTCGGCTGGGAAAGCCCACACTTGAGCCTTTCTGAAGACTCACACCAACGCAGTCACCCATAAAACAAATCAAAACAAAAACCTGTTTCATTTAGTTAAAACTTGAGTCTTCTAATCCTTCTTAACCACCTATATGATATGCCCAGAACACACTTTGGGAAACGTAGATTTAGGCTTCGACAAATGCGAAGAGGAATGTCAAGAGCAAGGCTGCTGGAGAGGGGCAGAGCCTGCCCAGAACCAGGGGGTGTGCTGGCGCAGCTGCTTTACTACAAAGCAAAGCCTTGCAGTGTGCTCATCTCCTGTAGCTCTGCTGTAAGAGAGAACAGATCCTCTCAGATGGGTCTTCAGGGTGCAAAGCCACCTAACATTAACTGGAACCTCTGAAATACCTCAACATGCACATATCATCTGTATACATAGTTTAAACAATTACAGTGTTTAGTTTCCCATGTACTCCAAAGTCTAATTCCAGGCTAGCATTTGTTAGATGATTGAGTAGGTCAAAATGGATTCACAGTAAAATGGCGCCAAATATTTTAAATATCAAGGACAGATGTACCACGCCATGGGCTGCTGACAGATGAACAAAGCACCCCACTCTTTAAAATCAATAACTGCCTTAAAATGGGACATAGTTAAAATCTTTAAATTTTTCCCCAAATGAAACTTAAGATCTTATAATCTGAAGTTCATATCTTGTTTGTCTAGAACGTTAAAACAGTTCCATGAAGAAGCTGATTGGGTGAGGTGGGTTTGCGGGGAGGCAGGGTGAGGAAGACAGTGGAGGCTGATGATCACTTAGGAATGTTAACTCGGTTCTACACAAAAAAGTTCAATTATATGTTCTAGGAAAACATCATACAATTGAATACCTCATATCACTCTTGAGATCTATCTTGAGTTGATTGATGAAAACAATCAAGATGGAACACAAAGTTAAACGTTCACATTACTGGAAAAAATTTTTACCTTTACCCACATAGGAATTTCTTAACAAGATCAGAAACACTTGGCAGGCTAGGCTCCTCTTGTCTGAAATGCTGCCCAAGGCTGGGGAAAAGATATCATGACCTCTCAATCCTCCCACACAGAACCCTGGCACCCAGTGATCTGGTGACCACCCCACGCCCCATTCCTAGCCTCTCAAACCCCTGCCATCTCAGCAGTGTCTCCTCTCCCTTCAAGCTGTTGAGTCCCTCAGAGCCCAGGGAGAGGCTTCTGAGCTGTCTCAACTGCGGCCTGGCTCTCTGCACCCGTGGGGGGCAATGTCCACCCACAGTGGGAGCTCTGGCTTCTTCCTCCTGCTCCCAACAACACTGCCACAGGCCTGTCATGTCCATCTCCCCCTAGTCAGAACTCACCATCTGCGCCTCATCAACCAAGTCCGAAGGAGCATCCAGACAGCACTCTGCATCCTCGTGGCTATCTGCAGGCCTTTACAGGGTAAGGAATACAGTACTAAGTAACAAGCACTGTCCTTGCCTCTGGAATCCAGGGCTCAGCCGTGGGATCCCATGGGAACTTCACCAGGTGAACGGTTACAGGAGGATATCCATCCCTCTAACCTCTATTTTCTTTAGAGATGAGATGATATTTAGACCACTAACTGTGAAATGCCATAAATGGAAAGGGTAGATTCTACAGGGGTACAAATGGGGTTGCCGGGACTTCCCTGGTGGCCCAGTGGTTAAGAATCCGCCTGCCAATGCAGGGAACATGGGTTCGAACCCTGGTCCGGGAAGATCCCACATGCCACAGAGCAATTGAGCCCGTGTGCCACAACTGCTGAGCCAGTGCTCTGGAACCCGTGAGCCACAACTACTGAGGCCCGCAAGCCTGGAGGCCATGCTCCACAGCAAGAGACGCCACTGCTGTGAGAAGCCCGCGCACCGCAACGAAGAGTAGCCCCCTCTCGCCGCAACTAGAAAAAGCCTGGGCGCAACAAAGACCCAACACAGCCAAAAATAAATAATAAATAAATAAATTTATTTAAAACAAACAAACAAAAAAAAACAAATGGGCTTGCTGGAACAACATTAACTGAAGAGTTTCCTACAGGGTCAACCATCACACTGAAGACCTACTATATGCCGGGCACACGTGCACCTCCTCTAATGTTCACAATGACAGGAAAGAAATTTTATCCCCACTTTACAAAGAAAGGAGGCCTAAGAGAAGTGAAGTTCCCCAGTTTTGACTGTTTTCTTGTTCTACTTCTTGATCAATTTCTCATCTGTCCAAACTGTACTTTCCTGATTCAAAAGTAATGAGACTTCCGTAGGTCAAAGAAAGCACCAGGATTGGAACCCACTGGAGCCCATGCCCTCCCCCTTACTTGTATATTCAGGAGTATTTGTACTGATGAAGGTCTACATCTCAGGCCAAGAGCCCTTACCACAGATGACCCCCAAAGCCATTCATGCCTTAAGAGGCAGAGATCCTTCCAAGAAGCAGAGTGGCAGGCATCCCAACCTGCCTTTCTCAGCAAAGTAACTGACTGCAATCCCATCCCCCTTTGCCTAGGTGATTGTACACCTTCCCTTTGGGTACATTCTCTGCCATTTTTCTTCCGCCTAACAAGAATGTCTCCTTCATCCCCAACAGAAAGGGGAAAAGGTTGAACAGGAGCACCATGTGTGCTTAAGACCACAGATGAAACACTTCCAATTGCTTTTATTTCCCCCCATCTGCTTTAAAAATGAGTACAATGAATACGAGCACAGCACCGCTGACTGGGTTCAAATTCTGGCTCTGACCCTGGTAGCTGCCTCACCTATCCATCTTTAGTTTGCCTCACAGGGTCTTTATAAAGATTAAATCAATTTACATACAACATCTAGAGGAGTCACTGACTCCTCCTTGCTAATAGATGAGATAGCAATCTCTAATATAAATATCTGCCATGACAATGTTACTGCTAGTATCACCAAATTAAGTAATCCCTAAAGTAAGTATTCACAAAATTTCCTAAACTCAATTTTAAGGCAAAATATAACAAGTTAATAATTTCCACAACTGCTGATAGGCGTACAGAATGATGTGATCTTTATGGAAGGGATTTTGAAAACATCTAACAAATAGATGTTTCCTAAAAATAGGACTACCATATGACCCAGCAATCCCACTCCTGGGCATATACCCGGAGAAAACCGTAATTTGAAAAGATTCATGCAGCACTATTTACAATAGCCAAGACGTGGAAGCAACCTAAATGTCCATTGGCAGATAAACGGATAAAGAAGATGTGGTGTGTATATATATATATATATATATATATACACACACACACACACACACACAATAGAATACTAGTCAGTCATAAAAAATAATAATGCCATCTGCAGCAACATGGATGGACCTAGAGATTATCATACTAAGTAAGCCAGACAGAGACAAATACATGATATTGCTTACATGTGGGATCTTAAAAAATGATACAAATGAACTTATTTACAAACAGACTCAAAGACACAGAAAACAAACTTATGGTTACCAGGGTGTAAGAGGGGTGGGGAGGGATAGATTGGGAGATTGGGATTGACATATACACATTACTATACATAAAATAGATAAGGAAAAAAAATAGATAAGGATCTACTGTATAGCACAGGGACTCTACTCAATATTTTGTAATGGCCTATATGAGAAAATAATCTAAAAAAGAGTGGATATATGTATATGTATAACTGATTCACTTTGCTGTACAGCAGAAAGTAACACAACACTGTAAATCAACTATACTCCAATTAAAACAACAAAAAAAAGGGAGGACTTCCCTGGTGGTGCAGTGGTTAAGAATCCGCCTGCCAACGCAGGGGACACGGGTTCAATCCCTGGTTTGGGAAGATCTCACATGCCGTGGAGCAACTAAGCCCATGCACCACAACTACTGAGCCTGTGCTCTAGAGCCTGCGAGCCACAACTACTGAGCCTGCGTGCCACAACTACCAAAGCCCACGCACTCTAGGGCCCTCATGCCACAACTACTGAGCCCACGTGTTGCAACTACTGAAGCTTGTGCACCTAGAGCCCATGCTCTGCAACAAGAGAAGCCACCACAATAAGACAACACGCACCACAACAAAGAGTAGCCCCTGCTCACCACAACTAGAGAAGCCCGTGCGCAGCAATGAAGACCGAATGCAGCCAAAAACAACAACAACAAAGGGAGTATTGCAATAAAGGAATTCACACGAAATTAAAAAACAAAACAAAACAAACTACATTTATCTTTTGACAAGGAAGACCCATGGCTAGGAATTTACCCTGAAGGTGCATCTCCAGAAATAAAAGCAACACACACACAAGGTTATTCATTGCAGCATTATGTAAAAACAAAAGACTGGAAATGTCTTAAATGTCTATCTATAAGAGACTGGTTGAATAAACTATGGTACATCCACATAATCAAGTACTATGCAGCCATAAACAAGAATACTATACAGCCATAAACAAGAATAGTAAACTGAACTGATATATAACTTTTAGGCAATGTTCAGTGAAAAAGTACATATTGCATGTCCGCCGAAAGGGCCTAGATGCAACAGCACCCAGTAACACTAAGCATGCCTACAGTCCAGATCTTGGTTTCTAAATACCAATCCCCACTAAAAGAAACCAGGACTCACTGGGAAAATGGCTGATTCCAGGTCAGAGGCAGGGGAAATGCAAGGTGGGCCTGGAACATCTTTTTGTGCCAGGAAGTAGGGAAATGTTCAAAGAACGATGGGGGCGAGTCAAAAGGACACAGCTGTATCTGTAAGAGTCTAGTATCCAGAATATATAAAGAACTCTTACAATTATGCAGTAAGACAAATAATTTTAAAGTGGGCAAAGGATATGAATAGACATCTCTCCTAAGAAGCTATGTAAATAGCCAATAACAACATGAAAAGATGCTCAACATCATTAGTCACTAAGGTACCATTTCACTCACTAGGATAACTATAGTTAAACAAACAAAAAACTCCCAGAAAACAAGTGTTGGCCAAGATATGGAGAAAGAACATTATACATTGCTAGCAGGAACATAAAATGGTTCAGTTGCTATGGAAAAGTTTGGTGATTTTCTGCTAAAATAGAATTATCATATGACCCAGCACTTCCACTTCTAGGTATCTGCCAAAAGAACATATGTTTACACAAAAACTTATATATGAATGTTCACAGCAGCCTCATTCATAATAACAATTGGAAATAACCCAAATATACATCAACAGATGAATGGATAAACTAAATATGGTTTTCCATGCAGTGGGACATTATTCAGCTACAAAAAGGAATGAAGCACTGACACAATGCTACAACATGGATGAACCTAGAAAACATGCTAAATGAAAGAAGCCAGATACAAAAAGGCCACATATTGTATGATTCCACTTATGTAAAATATCCAGAATAGGCAAATCCATAGACAGAAAGATTCGTGGTTGCTAGGAATGGTGGGAGGGAAGAAATGGGACTAATAGGTATGGAGTTTCTTTTTGGGGTGATGGAAATGCTCTGGAATTTGATGGTGGCAATGGGTGCACAACAGAGTGAATATACATACTAAAAACCCCTGAAATGAACTTTTTTTTTTTGCAGTCCGCGGGCCCCTCACCGCTGCGGCCCCTCCCGTCCCGGAGCACAGGCTCTGGACGCGCAGGCCCAGCGGCCACGGCCCACGGGCCTAACCGCTCCACGGCATGCAAGATCCTCCCGGACCAGGGCACGAACCCGCATCCCCTGCATAGGCAGGCGGACCCTCAACCACTGCGCCACCAGGGAAGCCCTGAAATGAACAGTTTAAAATGATGAATTTTATATTGTGAATTGTATCTCAATAAAAGGGAACAAAAAGGGGCTTCCCTGGTGGCGCAGTGGTTGAGAACCTGCCTGCCAATGCAGGGGACACGGGTTCGAGCCCTGGTCTGGGAAGATCCCACATGCCGCAGAGCAACTAGGCCCATGAGCCACAACTACTGAGCCTGTGCGTCTGGAGCCTGTGCTCAGCAACAAGAGAGGCCACGATAGTGAGAGGCCTGCACACTGCAATGAAGAGTGGCCCCCGCTTGCCACAACTAGAGAAAGCCCTTGCACAGAAACGAAGACCCAACACAGCCAAAAATAAATAAATAATAAAAATAAAGGAATTCCCTTAAAAAAAATTTTTTTTTAAAAAAGGGAAAAAAAGGACACAACTGGTTGAAGAGGCTCCCACTCATCAAATCTGGAACAATTTGAGCATTAAAAAGTATGAGTTATTAGATTATAACACTTTGAATTAAAAAAACAAAACTGTAAATTCATAGTGAAAATAACTACCCAAAAAGGGTAGAGGAAAGAAAACTCTTCTTTATAGATGAATGCCAGCTAATACATGTAGGGGAATGATGGGATAAGAAAATTACCATTTAAGAACTCCTAATGTGGTAACTGATTTAGGTAAGATCATCAGTGGATGTCATAAAAATGATGTGTAAAAAGGTGGCTGAAATCCAACATCTTCAATGGTATCACCCCACTTTGATAGATATAGGGGACACTACTTTAAACAAGGCATCGAACCCAGCATCACCAATACAGGGACAACCTGATGTGCAATACTGGAACATACACAATCTCACTTATAGCATTCTTACAAAAAATGTTTAACCTAAATGAAATCATGAGGAAACAATAAGACAAATCCAGATTGTGGGATATTCTATAAGACAACTGGCCTGGACTCAGCTAATATATTTAGGGGTGAAATGCCCTGGTGTTTAAAACTTATTTTAAATGACTCAGGGGGAAAAAAGTATACGTGTGTGTATTGAGACAGATATAGGGAAGGGAGGAAGAGAGGGACAGAGAAAGCAAATATGGCAAAAAGTTAGTAACTGGTGAATCTATGTAAAAGAACATGGGTATTCAATATATCCTCTTCCAACTTTTCTGTAGGTTTACAATTTTTCAAAATAAAAAGTTGGGGAGAAAAGCTGTGTAATAAATCAGCTTTAAAGAACAGAAAATTCAACATGCTTAAAGTGTAATAATCAGAAACACAATTCATCTCTAATATAAAGTGTCCGATTTTCTTAAACATACTTTACTGTTGCCCATTTCAGCAGGTGAGAAGCATTATGGTACAGCTGCTCTGAAATTCCTCTATGAATCCTCAAGGCTTCTAAATTAGTTAAGTGAAAATTTCTTACCCAATTCAGATAATCAAAAACTTATCTAATAGACAAGAAAATATGTTGGACAACTCACACCCCTTGCACTTTACTTACAGCCTGGAACTCCACATATATCAAAATATGGTTTTAAAATATTCTTTAACAGAATTTCTGATAATTTCAAATGAGAGAGGTATACATTTTTAGCTACATGGTAGATACCTTATATGACTAGCAGACAATTCAGTGTATCTCCAGTGGGATGATTTATCATAAAGAAAGTCACCAAAAATTGTAAGCAGTCTGGATTCGTGTTTATTGAAGCCAGTAATTAGAGACATCTTCTTTTCCAGCACTAGAAAGCAAGGTTCCACATGACTGCATACTGCATCTGGACAGAGCCACACCCCTGGACTAAGGCTGGTGGGGGAATAATCTGCAGTCCTAATTTTAAGTTAAAAACACCAATAAACCTAGTATAGAGACAACAGTGAACTTTCACATACAGCATCAACATTGTTAAGGTCATGATGTACAGAGCAGTCACTTTCAACTTTGTTAAACTAATAAAACACATCTTCAGTTTAAATACTGGTTTAAAAATGCCAATCCAAAAAAAAAAAGTGCAAACAAAATTAAATAATTCTAGCAGCATACCCGTTGCATTTTTAGGAAAGACCAATTCATGGCCTTTATCGTGGCCTTATCTTCAAGGTTGGGCTTACTTCTTTTGATTTTTCCATTTTAAAGACAAACAGCAGATGTAACCACTACAATGTACATAAATAGTCATAAAATTATCTTTAACAGTCTACCATACAAGTGTATTCTGCAAATGAAATGAATTTTACTTTAAAAAGTAAAGGCTGTTTATTGTTTGGCCTTTGGTTCCAATGCATGAAAATCCCAAAATGACAAAAAATATGCTCCCTCCTCCCACCCCCCCTAAAAAGAACCCTGCAGCTCCCCAAAGTTGGTAGACTTTGGCAACCACTGAGCACATGACACTATACATCAGTTTCTTCTGATCCTAGGAGTATCCACTTGTTATGAGAAACTAAAGTGATCTCCAAGAAACCTTCCTTCACAAGACAGGTGTCTTAGCATTTCTTCGGTTTTAGTACATTTTATATTGACACAAAAAGTGCTTATCAGTTTAAATGATAAAAAATAAACAAAAAGTAAAGTTTTGCATTAAAATTTAAAATCACACTGTATCCCTCTTAGGCATGTGCCGTTCGAAGAATTCTTTCTTATTTCTGAGGTCACTCATTTTGTGCTCCCTGCCCCTGCCAGCTGCTATGGAGGGATTAAGTGACCCCATCATTCGTGTGGCCACAAGCTGTTTGGCATCTATTGGTCATTACACCACAACCATCATTCCAAGTCAGTTTACTGTCATTACCTGGAAAATCTGGTAACTGGAAGCCAGAATACATTAAAAAAAAAAAAAAAACTGAATTAAAAAGGGGGGAAAAAAGTGTATTTTCAACAATAAGACTGGCACAAGAAACACATTTTTATGTTTGTCAGAAAGGCAAGTAAATACTCAGCTTTCTCCTTAACAGTGTTCAGACCTTTACAGAAAAGCAACTCAAGACAGTCTTAGAGTCTTGTTATATAACATACGATATTAAGTTATGTCCAGTATGGTTAGTGGTCAGTCAAATCTGGTATGTAAAAGTAATGACATTAGGGAAGTTATGCTTAGACACAGTACAACAAACATTCATATAAAAAAAGTAAATTCCACATAAGTGAACTGTAGTTTTTCCCTTGATTTGACAACAAACGTTTTATATATTAAATTAATGGTAGTGTTTGCATTTTAATGTTCTGTGTCATGTATAAAATTAAAAGTGCCATTTTAAATCCATAGAAGTCACTTCCAGGATGATGGTGTGGCATGACAATGTGCATGAATTTGCCCTAAATGGAGACACTTGAAACACTTATTTCCATAAGAAAAAAATGCTACAGTTTATGAAAAACATAAAACAAGAGAAATTTCCATTTTCAATATAAAACATTCACACTTATTTGTCCATCTGATAGCACTGATGAGACCAGGGAGCTAGGACAAAACCCTTTTGCATCAAAGGAACTCCACGAAGGTTTCCAATGACCATAAGGCAGGGACTGGTGTAAGCCAATTAACTGGAGTGTATTTACATTGAAAACCTCCTTCAAACTTTCTGTAGCACACTGCATTATGGTAAAATGAGAGGTTGGTCACCCATTCTCTACTAGTAGGCCAGCCTGTGGTAGTTAAAAAAAAAATTTTTTTTAAAAACAAAGCAGAAGCTATTTAGAAAACACAATTCAAAGTAAACTAAATTTGTAACTGCTGACTTTAAACATACCCCACAGTGACTGCCCCACGACACACACGCGTGGAGCCCAACACCTCCCACAAGGACATGGCCTGGGCTAAGCACGTGAGTCCTGGGCAGCTGCCATCTTCCCCACCCCCATACCGGCTCCACCTGACTCAGGCATCCCCACACTTAACACATCTTTCATAAGTTAAAGATGCATTCAGAACAAGTCCAATTCCCATTTTGCTTAGTGTTTAGTTTGGAAATGCTTCTGATTTTAAGTCTTAAAAATGATTATTCGACTTCTACTGAACACACAGTATTTACTAACACTGCTCATCTCCTCCTCCTCCACTTCCTGCAACATTCAGCTTCCCTACCAACACTTCTCTCATTCCTCCTTTCAGTCTTTCTCTTTCCTGGACTTTCTGCTACTTAATCTGCTTCCCAAGAACAAGTGAATCTGTTAACATGCAACTGGTCAGACTAGCCACCATCTGATCAATGACTTCCTGGTCTCATTGGCTCCACCCTGAAAGTAAGTGGGCCCTCTTTCTCTCCATCTACCTTCCCCTCCCCAAGAAGCCCAGCTGCACTTGCTGCCCATGAGAGAGCCACATGCCTGAGAGTCCAAGGGTTATCCTTCACAAAGGGGTCTGACACATAACCTTCCTAAAGGTGCATTTCACACTCGGACAAGCCAATGAAGTATTTTTTTTTTTTTAAGTTCATCTCCCCTGCCCCAAAAAACTGATAGCATGTGCCATATCAGAAAAATCCTGGTCTTAGAGCAGATCAATATAGTTATTTGGTCATTTTACATATGCACTTTTTAAGGAGGATCAGGCTTCATTTTCTGTTGAAGAGTTTGTTACCATGGAGTCTGGTTTTCGAGTCATTCTATCCAGTTCTTCCTGAACATTTGTCAACACAGTCTTTTGTCCTTTAAAGAAAAAAAAAAAAGCAGCAGTGATGAGAGAAGAAAAAAAAATTTTTTTTAAGTAACATTTAAAATTATACAGATTTCAAAAAAAACCTATACAGATTTCTATAATCATTTTTGGTGATAATAACTCCAATAAGAATGAGGAAAGTCTTTTTTCATCGCAATGGTTATAAGGAGACAGACTCTAATTCAGCCCTTCTTAATTCCAAATGCCACAGGTCTGGGCTCCCCAACTACATTACTGCCCCCTGCCTGGGGATGCCTTTGTGCCAAACACAAAGGCCTTTCTGAAAACCCTCTCACCCCATGCTCTCTCATCACCATCTTCCTAGAGGTGGTATTTGAGTTTCTGGCATGCAGCAAACGACTTTCTGTACCTCAGACAGAACAGGTGTTTATGTTTTGTTACTAATTACAACTGATTCACATGGATATCCTGGAACACCATATTTCAATAAGAATATAAGACTAAGGTTGGCCATTTCGATACAGCACAAAGTTGGTGCACATACTTTTTGTTGTTGAACATTAACTGGGGCCTAGAAGTGACCCCTATTTCCTCCCAGGGAATACCAGTTTATAGCCTGGGCCAACAGATCAGACAGATTCTGAGTCTTCAAGAACTCCAGAGCACCTGAAAGCACAGGCTGACCTGACGATGGAGTGATTCCTTGAGGGTTTCCTTTGATTGGAAAACATCAATTAAGGAAAATACTCTATTAATATTACTTATAGCCAATGGAAAATTAAAACCCTTTGGAACTGGCCTCAAGCTTTCCGGGAAAATTTGTAATTCCCAAGGAACCTGTTTCTTTTGTTTCAGAGACCAAAAAGACATAGACTTGCCCTATGTGCCCACATGGAAGAACAGATGGGTGGGCTGTCACAGAGATGTCTATGTGTGACAAGGGTGGGGAGCTTCATGGAGGAGAAAATGACGACCCTCCAGTGAGACAGTGAGGGTTCACAGGCAGCTGACAGCAAGACTGGAGGCAGTAGAGTGAGCAAAATCCTTGTAAAGCAACGCAGAATATTAAAGACTAAATAAAATGTCAATGGTACACTCTAGACCATGACTTCCAATGGACAGAACTTCTACACCTGGCCCATGTACTGGGCTGACCAAAAAGTTCGTTACGTAAGATGTTACAGAAAAACCCGAACGAACTTTTTGGCCAGCCCAATATTTAGGATCTACCTCAACTCAGCCAACAGTCAGTTCTTGAGAACCTGAATATACATAAATCCCACCTTAAATGTACCAAGAAACATGCATGGTAATAAGGTAATCCTACTGTAAAGTATACTGCTCAGTGTAAGGTGGAAATCTGTTCAGAACATCAAGGGGTCCGCAGGTCAGTGAAAGCAAACACTCCTGTCCACCACCCCACCTTCCAGCACTCCTTGATCACAAGGGTCCTAAGTCTTTGGGGGCCCTTCAGTACCTGACTTCTTGGCTGTGCCCTGCACCCCACCAGCACCAGGACTTCCAGGAGAGCCTGTTTTTTTACTCAACAGACTATTGAAGAAGCTGGCCAACACCCCTTCACTTGCTGCATTATCTAAGGAAACATTAAGAAAAAAAGCATCACACAAACTGAATGACCCAATTAAACAGCAACAAACTATTTTTCAGCTTGGAATTATCCATTTGTGGTTATGATCTTCCTGGGATACTGAGCAGATTCATTCACTATGATGCCTTATACATTGCCACTGCTAAGGCTGATTATGTGTTAGCATAATTAATAAGTGGAAACCTGTTTAGATTTCCCACCTGTTCAGAGGCATAATAGATAATCTGTGCTCCATATCATCTCCCTGTCCATGAGGCAGTGTTTTTCAAAGTTTTATAAGCCCGTAACGTTCCAAAGCTGCTGTGAAAAGTTCTCATTCAGAATAGAAGACAGTCATCGAACATGCAAGAACTAAATATAATTTGAGGGTTTTACTGCAGCCAACATCTTGGGGTGTTATTAAGTCACTGGGGTAAGGGCTACTTAAACTAGTAAGTAACTGAGCTTGACAAAACAAGTGACAATTCATAAATGGTAATAATATAAACCTAATAAGCAACAAAACCGAGAACTCAAAATATACATTTTAAAGTGACTTCTTATGCTGTATTCTTCTCTGAATATAGAGGCCTAACCAAGGTCTTAAACAAAGCCAGGTGCAAGGGCCACCAATTCCAACAAAGGAAGAGGCCTTGGTCTCTGCCAACCATGAACTCCCTCTCTGAGAGAGAGGAAGTGGGAAGCAGCCCTTCTTGGGAAAGAAAACAGCTCAGCTGCCTTGAGTCTCCACCTTCCAAACCCAGCTACTCAGCCCCTAAAGTAGGAACGAGGCCTAGGACTAAACCACTCTCCAAAGAGACAGGATACATACTTTTGATGTTTGGGTCCGGCTTCTTTACTGATGTGCCTGGGGAGGCACTAGGCACGCTGGCTGGCCCTCCCCGGCCCTGGGTTCTTGGAGAGCCAGAGGGTCCTCTTGCAGGGGATTCCTAAGTCCAAAACCAGCCCAAGTCACACACAGGCATAAAAATAACAGAAGGTACATATTCCAAAAATGAAGACATGCTTCTGCAGGGTATTTTTCACAGTCTAGGGAGAAGGGTGGCAGGAATGGGAGTTTGTGCCCAGCTCAGTCCCTTTTTTAGATCCCAATTTCTCCTGAGAGAAGAGATACCAAGATAACAAAACCCGTTCACTCTAATTCCCAGAGCTGTATTCCTTCATTAGACATTTTCTGAGTTCCTACCATGTTCCTGGCCCTGGGCTTTTAGAGGGACCAAATTCCCTCCGAATATACAAAAGCTCACACAAATGTAAGCTCTCACAAATAATGGTATAAAGTTTGAAGACATGACATTGGGTCTTGACCCTCTGTTTAGTTTAAGGTACTCACGGAGGCTCTCGTGGGTGTGGCTGGCTGCTTGGCAAGGAGTGACTGCAAAGAGAGGGACACACCGATCATTAACCAAGGCCTGCAGAGTGTACTGAAGGTCCGGAGAAACACTTCCAAGTATTCCACTAGAGGGCACCATTAACAACAACCAAGTCAGAGGTTCTACACTATAAATGCAAAATATTTAAATTGAGCAATTTGGTATATGGTGAACAAAAAATATTCCCAGTAACCAGTTTTGAAACTAAAGAAGCAATGAGAGCACAAAAGGAAAAGTTGGTAAAAAAAAAAAAAAAACATCAACACCCCCTGCTGACCTGCCTGCATCATCAGGCAAACCCGTGATGTGTCTAACACCACTCTCAGTGAAACAGAAAGGTGGGACTGGGTCTGCATTCTGAACTGTCAGCTTGGGTTTACTCTCCTCACCTACATAATGTGTATATCAGCTCACCTGCCTTCACGCACAGGGCTCTGTGGGACTATGTGAACTAACGGAAGTGAGGTCAGGGCGTCTGGTAAACTGTCAACATGGGAAATACTACGCCAGAAAATCTACATTTGCAGACAGAGCAGGTACTTAATAAGATACTAAGCCTATCACTGTAGGAGAATCTGCAAGGCAGGAAGGGGATCCCCTGAGGGGCCCCCTACCCTGTACCAATCCTAGAAACGGGAGAGAACAAGAACTGGTGGCAACCCCTTTGTCCCTGCAAGCTCTTTGTGATACCCCCACTTCATGCCAGGGAGCTGGTTTCATTCATGAGAAGGCCTCTGCTCTGGCCTCACTGGTCTTCTTACCTGTTGCTTCATTAGGAACACCTGCTCATCCTCCGCTGCCAACTCTTTGTCGTGGACCAGCTGTGAAGTGAAGTGACACACTCATTTGTGGTCATAGACCAAGAACACCCCCAACTACTTGTCAAAATTCATGCTGAAAGGAGAATCTTGTGCTCATGTCTCAACATGGGTTTGGGGAGTCCCTGCGGAGACTGCAGAGGTCAAGTCTTTCTAGCCTGGCGAAGACCCTGTTCCAAGACCAGCCTTGGCATATGGCCAAATGACATTTTTAAGTCTGGCAGGTTCTAAACAATACCTCCCAGATCCGGGTCTGCAGGTGATCACAGGAGCAAGTGGGATCTACTAACAGTAATCCAGAGGCAGCAGTGGCAGTCCATCACTCATGCTGTGCCACCCAGAGCCAATTACATAACACGATTTCATCTAAAGACTTTTTTTAAAAGGCCCTTGGATTATTTCTTTTTACCCCCCCAAATGGTTCAATGTGTAAGACTTGTTTCTTTATGTTTCTTTTCCCATGAAAAAAACCTACAACTATTTCTTTTTTTTTTTTTGGTGGTTGAGGGGGGAGGCCACGCTGCGCAGCTTGTGGGATCTTAGTTCCCTGACCAGGGATCGAACCCAGTCACTCGGCAGTGAAAGCGCAGAGTCCCAACCACTGAGCCGCTGGGGAATTCCCCACCTGCAACTCTTAAAGTGATTGATTTTGGTACCTTTCTCACAGGAGGTTTCACAATAAAGTCTTCATATGCATCTTCTGGCTTCACAGTTGTGAAATTTTCATGTAAAATAGCTATTTTCTTTTCATTGTCCCAGCCTGCAGGTCTAAAGGCAAAGACACAGAGACTGACTTGCTTTTTCTGGGACTGCCTTACGGAATACTCAGCACACCGGGTTAGAGAGGACTCCTGGCTGAGATCCTTTCCCACAAGTTCTGGTCTGCAGTTGCTGGGCCGGCTTGTAGCTTTTGGCAGACAAGCCAATATTCACTGCAAGTGTAGTCCATCAGCTCAACCTCACAGGTCCTGCTCCATACTGAGTTCATGAGGCCCAAGGCCTAAGGAGCCAGAGCGAGATCTTACTGACTATACATGCTGACCCACAGGAAGTGTTCAGAGCTTTTCCACAACTCTGCTGAGAAGAACAAGGACACAATGGGGCCCTTTTCTGACAGAGTGGAGAATACAGAGCAACACATAGGATAGAGCTCAGGATAGGGCTGTTTCTCTGGGCTTTGGTATGAAGACACCCCTGTGAGCTGTTTCTCTGAGAACTCTTCTGACAACAGTTTTCTTATGGATTGGTTAATTTTACTGATGTGTGAATATGTACCCTGGAGCCAAGGGGAGTAGCAGGACCTGCACTATCCTGGGCCTCAAACCAGAGGGACACAAGTTCTTGAGGATCCTATGTGGGAGCTGCCCAGCTTGACATCGCAGGGCAGGATGGCACCCAGGTTCCATTAAGCTAAGCTGCAGCCTAGGATAAGGAACAATTGTAAAATGCCCTATATGACATACTTTTATCTAGAAGCTCTAAAAGATGGCAACTGATTGTTCCCACAGGCTTCTCATTCTCCATCCAACTCCTGCTCCACAGCTCTAGAACCAAGAAGGTGCTTAGCCAGGGCTCTCCACCCCAATGGCTCCGACGACTTCACTGGCTCCCCAACAGGCAACTACCAACAGGACCAAAGGTGCAAAGGGACAGAGCATGACCAAGATACTGCCATGACCTGTGTCACCTTCAGAAGCTCTGAGCTTCTTCTCCACTCCAGACCAGCCCTGAACACATCCAGTCTCCCTGATCCTCCCTCTCCTCAGGATCACAAGTGATTTAGGTACTGACTGACTCCAAAAGCATACCACTCACTGAGAGCTTGTGGCTTTGGTGCTGGCCTGACTGCTCTAGACAACAATTCTCTAAAATCAGTCTAAGTCTCTTGTCTGCTGTCTGGGAAGAGCCCAAGTGAGGCTCTCCCTAAATGTTGAGGAGGCAGCCTATTCGGTCCCGAGAGCTCTCAGCTTTCACACCTTCAGTCTTCTCCCAGACTCTCCCACCCTTCCACTCCTTCTGGCCTGCCTGGGACGCACCACTCACCCTCCCAGCATTACTCCTCTGCTCTCCCTGCCACATTGTCTCTACTACCCCAGTACTGCCCTACCCCTCCTCGGCTGTGTGTGTCCATTAAAGTGCCATGTGCAGGGACCACATCTCATTCATTTCTGCCCTCAGCATAGAACCTGGTCTCCGAGGAAGTGCTCAGTATTTGTTGAACGAACTGTAATTCTTTCTTAAGAGGATATCTAAGCCTAAAAGCATGATACTAGCACAAGTCCTCTCAGGGACCACACCTTCAACATTTACTTATGCATGAACAACACCCACCATTCTCCACTGAGAGAATGACACAAATTAGGACTAACAGGTATCCAAGTCTCTGCCCAGGACAATCAGCCCCAGTGGCTCCTCAAATGTGAAACACCAGAAACACAACAGGCGTTCAGTACAGCCAAAGCCCAAGCTGATGGGATGCGAAGGAGGGCGTAGGCAGTCATCCCTGCCAATGGATGCCAATAAACCAGATGCTTCAACGGAAAACGTTCAGAATCCTCAAAGCACCAATTCCCTATACTGCAACTCCCTCACTCAGCCGGTATTCTACCAGAGTTGACAGTAAGTGGCAAAAATGTTTTAGCAACTTGCTCTCAATGAAGAAAGGCAGCACCCCTAACCTCACTCCACCCAGTTCCCCCAGACTGGAAGCAGAATGGCAACTAATCTGGAAAAGAGCAGAGATGGAAAGGTGGGTGTATATATCCCCTGTGAGGTCCAACTCCAAGCACTTTGCCCCAAGGTAGTAGAAAGCTGGCTGTATAAGAGAGAGACAGAGCCATCTTACTTGGAAGGACAGAATGTAAAGAGCAAATGTACCAGGAAGAGAAGCGTTTGAAAGCATCACCTATAAAGAACTCACATAAAAACTGCTTCCTTTTCCACAACTAAGGCAGGCGTGGTAAAGTGGAAACCATATGTTTTATGAACTATGTACTTATACAACAAGTCGAGGTTTTTCTCTTCCTTCACTGATGTGTAAATCAAGGCCGCTCCATCTAATCAATCTGCTTAAGGAAAACCAATTCACTGCAAGAGGAGACAAAAGCAAATACATACAAGCACAATCCTCAAAGTACTAGTCACAGGATACTCAGTTTTTGATCAACACACAATTAATAGAAAGTGTTAAAATGTTAAGAACTAAAAAGGTAATAGTAGCAGAAGAAGCAGGTCAAAAGCATAAAGCATGTTGATGATAGCGGGCCACGTAGTTCATTTCTGAACATGTAAACTGTTGTCTTCTGACCCATCAGGTTGCGTCCCAGTCAACTTAATGGTTCTGAGGGTAGCCCAGGAAAACCCTCAGCATATCCAGGGTACACAGATTCTTTCCTAGACAGATGCCCACATGTGATCAAGTTGGTCATTAAGCATACAAGAGTTGGGTACCTACATGTTATTGGCACCCTCCACTGAGCTGGACAAGCTTAAGAGCCCAAAGGAAGTAGTGGAGCCCACCCTTACCCTCCCCCGCCCAGGATGTGGGATGATGGCACCAACTGCTATTGGATTTTTACAGAAACAAGACTCAAAAGTCTGCTGACACAGCACCTCTCTCACGGACAGCACAAAACATAAACATAAAGGAAACCCTGTAGCAGCCAAAACACTATCATGTTGGATAATTAACCTCTTCTATAAAAAAAGCAAAGTTTAAAAATATTTCCAAGATATGATAAAAATAATTTGCAATAAAAGTATCACATATCAGCTTTCTTCTTAATACAAAAGCCTATCAAATGTACACCATTAAAAATAAAAAGTGATCAAAAATAGGCAAAAATTATTAAGTCTCAAATTCCAACACAGTAAACTTTCAGAAAGTAAAATGATGTATACCACGGGTTCCCAACCCCGGGTCCACAGACCAGTATTGGTCCTCAGCCTGTTAGGAACCGGGCCACAAAGCAGGAGGTGAGTGGTGGGCAAGTGAGTGAAGTTTCATCTGCCGCTCCCCATCGCTCGCATTACTGCCTGAACCCTCCCCTGCCCCCCATGGTCCGTGGAAAAACTGTCTTCCACGAAACCGGTCTCTGGTGCCCAAAAGGTTGGGGACCGCTGATGTACACAATTTCACCCTGGCAAAAAACTATTCTGGATTCAGGAAGTACTTTATCTCTTTGAAGATGCCCCATCTGGAGGAAGCCTGGATTAGCACACACAGAAGGGAGCCTGTGCCCCTGGGCCCCAACACAGCGCCCCAAGGATACACTGGAGGCAGAACCTCCGTAGGTGTGACTGGATGAAGTCAAAGTGCTCGTCCCTGTAATCATGCTCCTTCTCCAGGACACTCACCGCATCACACTGCAGGTAAGATAGAAAGAGAAAGGAGTCATCTTTTTGCCTCTCTGCCTGCTAAGGATGGGAACACTGTCTTTGTTAGTAATAAAGTATCATGGCTTCAAAGGCGGCGGCCATGGGACTTCCCTGGTGGTACAATGGTTAAGACTCCGCGCTCCCAATGCAGGGGGCCCGGGTTCAATCTCTGGTCAGGGAAATAGATCGTACATTCATGCTGCAACTAAGAGTTTGCATGCCACAACTAAGGAGCCCGCCAACCACAACTAAGATCCAGAGCAACCAAAATAAATAAATTAATTTAAAAAAAAAAAAGGCGGCAGCCACAGCCCAAAGTCCAAGCATTAATTAAATAAATAGACAAGAGTGAAAAGCCACTGGAGATTCTTCTTTCATCCTGGGCCTCGGTTTCCACATCTATAAAGTAGGGATATGATAGCCCTGATCACCTCACAGTTGCTCTAAGCATCAAACAAGGTCACATCAAGAAACAGGCCCACTGGACATGGCTGTGCACTGCACACTCCACAGGGCTCCATTCTCACAGAATATGATGTGAATGGCACATGCTGCAGTTGGGCAACCTAGTGGCTCTGACTAGGATCAAAGAACTTTTGAAACCCCCCATTTTTTTGTTTGTTCTTTATTGGATTTTTTTTCTTAATGCATTTTATTTGCTGCACTGCCAAACCCAGCCAAGCGTACAATTCCCTGGCACACACCTTTGTGCACACCACCAACACTGGGATCCCCAGGTTATGAGTCAGCACGTTGTTACCAAGAGGCAGGGCAACATTTTCTTCATCAGGACCTGAGGTCAGAGGCCCTCTTCTCTGTGGGGAACCTTGACAACCTTCCTCAGGCTCAACATAGTCTTGAAAATCTTTCACAACTACAGGTGAAAAAGAAAAAGAAAATTACACACACACACACAATAAAAAATGCACATGCCAGCTTTAGAAAACTGAAGCAGGTAGTAATAAGCACAAAACATAAAGAGTTGTGACAAACTTCCTAACTGCATCTGACTTAACTGCAATATTAGGGATTTAGGGATGGTGATACAAAACCGCAATTCTGACATTTTCAGTCAGTCTGAGCAGTATAACTTCAGAGCAGTAAAGATATTCCCCCGGTCATCTTTAATTGTATCTAACTCTTAACAATTAAACAGGTTTTTAAAAACTCCTAAGGCTTCAATAGTTCCTACTATGAAAAACAAAACAAAACACTTTTTTTGGACCACGCTGCAAGGCTTGCAGGATCTTAGTCCCGCTACCAGGGATTGAACCCAGGCCATGGCAGTGAAAGAGCCAAGTCCTAATCACTGGACCACCAGGGAATTCCCAACACTTTTCCTATATATTTTACATTTTCAAATATTAGGATAGTCGAACTGTGTTACTTCAACAGACGGGACCACTAGAATACGTTACAACTTATAAAACTCCTCAGAGTTCTCATCAGAACCACCTGAATTACCAAGAACATGCTGTTTCCGTACAGCTGAGGTGCGTCCGTGCTAAAGAGCGAGGCTGGACTTACCAGCACCATCTGCATCTCATCATCCTCACTCTTGTGGACTCAGTTTCATCTTTAGGAGATCCTGAGTCACATGTGTCACGGACCTGTTCCTGCCTAACACAATAAGGGGTGAGTGATATAACATCTACTTCTTGGCACTATTTTGGCCATGGGTGCAACCCCACAGGAGGGCCTTCAAGCTGAGTGGTCCATGGTCTTGGTTAAGGCAAGTGAACACAAAGTCTACAGACCTGCACCTTTTCCTGGGTGCTTCAAGGTTATATGTCAGGCCAGAGAACAAGGACATGGTGATAAAAGCTACTTCGAGCCGGCAGCTCTACTCTTCTACACACAACATGACTAAAGGACCAAAAGGACTTTTACTCTCATCCACAACATGCTCACTGAGGAAAACACAGACAACTAGATTAAAGAGAATCTAGAGAAAAGTGCATGTACTCTTCTTCAACCACAGAACAGGTTTCGAATATTTTAAAACAGTGAGTCCTCATTTACAAAGACTTTAGGTTATTGTTATATAAGCTTCTGGAATTATCTGGGAGCACAATATCTTTCATATAATACTGGGAAAAAACCACTGCCTAAACCCTAAAGCACAGATATAACATTTCATCTCTACAACTTCTCTTTAATTAAGCTCATTCATATAATTTCATTGCCAATATAAATAATCTACTCATGGGACTTCCCTGGAAGTCCAGTGGTTAAGACTCCATGCTTCCAATGCAGGGGGCGCAGGTTCAATCCCTGGTCAGGGAACTAGGATCCTGCATGCCGCGTGGCCAAAAACAAAAAAAAACGCACAAAAACAATCTACTCAAGAGATTTTTTTTTTTAACCATCAGTGCAGTTTATTTCTTCAGATTCAATAAATGAATACTCAAGAGATCTTTACTGCATTGCACTTTGGACAAAAACAGAGAAGCATTTTCTGATGACTGTTGAAGGCTCTTAAGAAATCAAAGGCTCCCACATTTTCTCTCTCTTTTTTTTTTTTAAATCTGCTTTACTTTAGCTTTATGGAGCCAAGATTGACACACAAGAAACTGCGCATGTTTAAAATGTAAATCTTATTTTTTTTTTTCTTTCTGGCATGGCTCACAGCTTGCAGGATCTTAGTTCTCCGACAGGGATTGAATCCGGGCCACGGCAGTGAGAGCCTGGAATCCTAACCACTAGGCCACCAGGGGACCCCCTAAATTTGGTATTTTTGACATATGAATACACTCATGAGTCAGTACCACAATCAAGACAGTGCATTCGGGGGCTTCCCTGGTGGCGCAGTGGTTGAGAGTCCACCTGCCGATGCAGGGGACATGGGTTCGTGCCCCGGTCCGGGAAGATCCCACATGCCGCAGAGCGGCTGGGCCCATGAGCCATGGCCGCTGAGCCTGCGCATCCGGAGCCTGTGCTCCGCAACGGGAGAGGCCACGACAGTGAGAGGCCCGCGTACCGCAAAAAAAAAAAAAAAGACAGTGCATTTATCTATCACCCCCAGAAGTTTCCTTGTACCTTTTGGTAATCTATCTTCCCCACCTGTCCTCAACACCATCCCTAACTCCAGGCAACCACTGATCTGCTTTTTTTTTTCAATACAGATGAGTTTGCATTTTCTAGAGTTATAAATGTAATTTATATGTATGTAATTAATTTACATATGTAATTACATTTAAAATATAAATATAATTGAGAATATGTACTCTTTTTAGTCTTCCCACATTTTCTCTTTAAAAGCATTTTAACAAATCTTCAAGTCAATGAAAAATACAATGGCTTAACTGTCTGGGTAATATCTATAATTGCCCAAGGTCACGTGAAGCACTCAACCGGGCTTCCAAGACAGTGAGCATGGCAGAGCCTGGAACAGGTTACAGGTAAGCTAAGTGACTGTGGGAAGGAAGGCAGGGATGGGGCAGCTCCAGCAGTCTGCTCCACGAACCTCCACTACCCAGCATGCTGTATAAACTCTGCTGTATTCTACACAGGCCATGATATGAAAATGGTTGGGAAACCCTGGGCTAGGCTATTCTCTGAAGGAATGACTGAATTATGGCTATCCAAAAACAGTAGGAAACGCACATGTGTTTTTAATAACTCAGCATTTTAGAAAATAAGCTGGAAGGCAGAGCAAATATTCATAACGGGGGTGGTGAAAAGGAATGATAAAAACATAGTGAGGACTGTGTAATTTGGATAATAAAATGTGCATTTCCCTTAGGGTACACACATACCACAGTATTAGCAGTTTCTCTCTAGGTGGTGGGATGGCCAGTATTTCACAGCAGGGGCCATCAGCCCACCAGGGGCTCCCCTGGGAGTGGCTATGGGAGTGGCTATGGGAAGGAGACTGCAGAGTGCCGCCTCTTTCTCTTCTTTTCCCTCCTACCTCATTGATCACCCGTTAGTTCCACAGTTCTGAGAAGACCCAAGAGACTGCACCTAATCTTTTTCCTCTACTTGATAAGCAACTGAAACCCCAGACAGAAAGCAGGAAAGACAAGACTAACCTACACACAAGCACCACCTTCTGGCAGCTTTAGGGGTTGCTCTGCCCTCCCCCTCAGACAAACCCTGCAGCCAAGCAGCTGCCACAGATTCAGGACCACTGAGGAACCTAATCCAGAAAGAGACTGGCTGGCCATGGAGCACTTTCCAAACTCAGCAGATTGGAGACTGGTGTTGGATCAGAAAGCAGGTTGGGTGACAGCCCTTTGCTCATTCAATACAATACCTAGAGTCCAATTAATCTGGAAAGTGGGAGTCCTCTAAGCAAGAGGATGGCCAACCACTTTATTAAAATGTAACCTAAAACTAGCACTAACAAAGGCACTCCTTCAACGGGTAACAGAAAGGCGTGAGTACCATTCCAAACACCTCAGAGGAAAAGTAGTGAACACACGAGAGGCTCTCAGAAGGTTAGCCAGAGCCATGAGGCACGGTTGTGGTTCCAGCAATCGCCAGCCGCCCTCCAGTGTCCTCTCCTCTTCCTCCTTACAACCAAACCGAGCACTGATACTTAGAACACACGGCCACACAGACTACATTTCCTTAGGAAATGTCTCCTTAGGAAGACAGCAGGCACACACCCTTCAGCCCTTCTTTGCGTTTCCTCCATCCTGCTGCCTGCAACACAGATGTGAAGGCTGGAGCTCTGGTTGCCAAGAGGAAGAGAACCACACCCTAAAGATGACAAAGCAGTAAGTACAAAGGAGCCAGGGTCCTTAACTTGTCTTCCTCAAGATGCTTTCCAGGCCTGAACTGCCTCTGGATTTCATTCACAGGAGAGAGAAATAAAACCCAGTCTTGTTTAGGCCACTGTTATTTTGGGCTTGTGTCACAAAGCAGCTCAATCTAATCCTAAGCAACACAGACATCAATGACCAAGACCACAAAATAAATTCAGTGTGTCATGGGAGCACAAGCTCCCCAGGAGCGGGCACCTTGTCTGCTGTATGTATCCCCAATGCCTTGCACAGATCTGGCACCAGGCAGACAGTCTCCCTATTTGGGAAAGAAAAACATCCTTGGCTCAATCTCTTCCTTTTTTTGTTTAACAAATCTTTACAAGGTTATAACTCTAGGAAAACAGGTTCAGAAACTGAAATCTCCTGTGCATTAACCCACTAGTCTGGGTACGATGGTAAATGCGTAGCGAAAGGAGAACAGCTCTTCAGGCTCTGAACTATTCTCAGAAGTTGTCTTTAGGGTCTCTATTTCAGGGGAAAAATAGGCTTTATCTAGAAAGGTCAGTGTTTGAGGACAGATGTGCTGAGCTGCATAACAATCACTGCAGCACACGTGGGTGTCCCAGGAAACACACATGCACACAGTAAACTAAAGAATTCTATGTTAAACTCCCTGTTTTAGCTAATGTAGTCAGGAGCAAGTGAAGTTATGACAGGAAGACACACAGCAAGCTATCTCATTTGAAAAGCACATCAAAATTTCTGAACCCTTCTGCCAGTACGTTTGAAGATCCTGTGTGCCATGCTCCAGAAGCCCTCATTAATTCACTAAAGGGAATGATGTCATCCCGTGGAAATAAGCCAGGCTAAGCCAAGACTGCCCTGGCCAAGACAGCACTGCTGATGCCACAGCTCCAGCCCCTGCCCCTCCCATTTCCCTGGCAAGTGAACAGAAGCTGATGTAACTGCACAGAAGCAACGAAAAGGAAAAACAAGCTTCTGAACCACATTAAGGAAAACAAAACAAAACAAAAAGAACTTCCTTTAAAGTTCTCTGTTCTCAAAAGGGCTTGGATGCCTTGAGTCTTAAAATATCCTTTCATTTTAATGAAAAAAAAAAAGAATTTCTTATTTCTAACTAAAATCATATTTGCTGGATCCCCAAAGGAACTAAGGTAGGAACTCAAAGATTTATCTTTTGTGGGTCTTCCTTTAAACGTGTCAACAAGAGGGTCCATAGGACCTCAATGGAAATACAGGGAAATGGACTCAAGCTGCAGAGATCCCAGTAAATCTCTACACCCACTGATACTAACTCAGCAGACCACGAGTTAACAGAACAGCAAAAAGACTCACAGAACTGATCACATTTTGGGGGTGAAGGAAGAACCCTTATTATAAAAGAGAACCAATGAAAATAGTAAGGAATACTGATTTACTTTCTTCAACTGTGACAGCTGAGATAAAGACTGCTTTGAAGACTTTCTGACTACTGAATCTACAAAAGCAAATCTGAAATAAATGGTGCAAACAAAACACAAACACTCTGTAAGGGAAGCTTTGCAGCCTCTTGACACTGTGAAAAGGAAGGTGGCTGGAACCATCCAAAAAGACGAGTGAATTTTCCAATTAAGAAAATCCTGTTTTACTTACACTTCCGTTCCAGCTCCCTCATTTCTTCTGGTGGAATTTTCATTTTATCAATGTGCTCACGTAAAACACTAGCCCATTTCTGTAGAGATTCCATCATAGTCCAAGGCCTAGACATGTCTGCAACAAAAATCACCAGGGTCTCCGGCAAGAATTCAGCAGAAACTGCAAATTTCAGCAGACCTTTGTGATACAAGTCTCCATCCAGAATCCACACATTGCAGCGTGTGTGATCTAAGAAAAGAAGTGAAGCTAAGTTACTGACAATGACCATCAGCACAGCTCAAAGAGCCACATAAGGAAGAACTTAAAGGTGACAGCCACAGAATTCCACACAGAACAGAGACAGAAATCCTAACCAGAAAAGGGTCCAAGTGCTCAGTGGACAGCAACTCTTCATCAAGGTGCCTTGTGAACTGTTTAAACTATAAAATTTTTTAACAACCATAATATACTGTGTCCACATCCAAAAAGATTCCAGCAATGTCTGAGGAGTAAAGAGTGAAGGACATTTTATCTTTCAATAAGAATCAAAAGATACTAATAAAAGCTACAAATGTTCCCCGGACGACTGTGCCATAGTCTAAATAATCCATTCTTCTAAGATATCAGCAATCTGTGAGGCAGCAAGCTGTGCCGAAAAGCCTGTGGTTAAACAAGCTCTTCTTGTGTCAGTCACACTAAACAGTGTGCTCACATACCACAAAGGGTGCCAAAGAGACAGGACCTTTGTATTTAAATGCCAAGATAAACTCATTACTTATATAAACTGAGATATGAATTACGGGGTGCCTGATAATATTAAGGAATTACACTTATTTTTGATATGATAATATGATTATTTTTTTTAAATCCTAATCTTTTAGACATACATATGGAAGTAGTTACAGATAAAAAGATATAATGTCTGAAATTTGTTTTAATAATCAAATGTGGAGTGAAAAGAGAAGAGGGTGAGAATACAGCTGAAATAAAATTGACCTAGAACTTTTAACCTGAAGGCAGGTGACAGATATATTGGGGTTCATCAAAATGGTCTATGCTTTTATGTAGTTTTGTTTTCCACAGTAAAGTTAAAAACATATACAGACAAATGTGCAAGTGCTGACATTTAATGAAGCATGTGATTCTAAAATTATATCTGGAAGATCAAACTGTAGAAGATAGTTCTCCAAATTAATAATATACTTTTTAAAAAATTTTAGACATGTTTTTGAGAATTTTTTTTAATAAAAGCACCATGAGGGAGAAATCCTACTATCAAAAATATCATTTCATTAATTTCTTCCCCAATAAATTGCAACTTACCCTTTAAAAACCTGTCTTCTGTTAGCTACCTTTTTTTGGGTATAATCAATTCACTAACATGCTGTGAAAAATTTTATATTCATGACTTTATTTCAACAGTACAACAAAGGTATCTACATCTAGCTATACTTTCAACACTCTAATGCATTTCAGATAGCGGTTTTGATTTGGATTCTACGAATGCCTTCAAAAATACTGCACTGTTGGGACTTCCCTGTCGGTCCAGTGGTTAAGACTCTGTGCTCCCAACGCAGGGGACACGGGTTCGATCTCTCGTTGGGAAACTAAGCTCCCGCATGCTGCACGACGTGGCCAAAATACAAACAAACAAACAAACTGTACCTGAAGTTTACAGATTTTAATGTCTGCCCCTCACCAGACACGGTTCTTTTTTTTAGCCTTTCTTCCCACTGCCCACTACATATAACTCACCCATGTGCATGGAATTACACATACCACATGTGGCATTAAATGGATGCCCCCAACCCTTAAGTCAGAGGTCCTTTGACATGCCATGTCCTATCACAAAACAAGGACAAGCCAGAACCTATTTTCTCTACCTGGGTGATTCCTTGCAAAATGTATATTTATAACCTAGTCACACCACACAATAAAAAATACTGGGGCTAAAAGATGTTTAATTAACCACAAGTAAGGGCAACTCTTTCATCAAAGAGGAACTTGCAAGTAGGCAGCTTAAAAAAAATCCCATAAATGCAGAGATCTAAGTTTTTAAGGCAACCTTAAGGAATCTGAAATAAAAATTAACATGTATTTTAACTCAAAGGTAAGTGAATATAGTTACTTTGATCCTTGGCATGAAATATGTTTATGCCCCTTTGAAACAAGCAGCTATAGCAATGTCAGAGTATCTACACCATGTTTCATATACTTTCAAAAGGGTACTAGACCTACCACCTGTCTCAAGCACTCAGCTACACTTGACACATGCCACCTCTCATTCTGTCAACCTACAAACTGGTACCATTGCCCAATACTACAAATAAGGAAACTGAGGTGTAGAGTGGTTAAGTCAGTCACAACTAGTAACTACCGGAGTGGATTCTGAACCAGTTCTGCCTGGCTCCAAAGCCCAAGTTCTTTCCACAATAATCATCAAAGACAGGAAGCAAAACACTCAGACATATGGGGCCCCCTAGCCCAGCTCGGTGACCCCTGAGTCCCAACCCTACCTACACAAACTCCGGTGGGCCTAGGTGGGCACTGGAAAGCCTCTGCTCTCTTTACACAAGGAGAGCCCTTAACACCAGGTCTACCTCCTACCTTTCTTTCACATCCTTCAGAGAATGTTCAGTATGGCAAAGGAAGCCAGGGAAGAAGGAGCAGGAATAAAATCTTGGGGTTCTAAGGTGACTACTAAGTTAAGATTAAAGGGTTTTTCCCCTCTATTTAAATGATTCTTGGATCTCGAAGAATTAAGGTGCAAGGAAGGACCTGGGTTCAGCTTCTTCATTTTAGCAATAAGGAAATGGGGAACCAGAGGTGGTGGGGTTTGCCCCCTTATATAATGACCCCTACATCATGGTCCTTATTGTACAAATGGGTAAACGCAATTTTAAGAAAGTAATTTCATGAAGATATTTCATCCTTACACGGTAACTTTTCTACAAATAAAAAAATCTAGGCATTAATAATTATTTACTTTAGAGCCATCCAAGATCTAACACAAAGCCTAAAATTTTACAAAGGAGGTATTACTGACTAGTGGTAACCAAAAACCATTATTCCAATCCAACTCACAATCGTACTTATCACAATTTTAAATGATATCTAATCCTTATAATAGGGCTTACCACGCACTTTTTTTTTTTTTTACCATGCACTTTTAACCATCCCAATTACCCAGAAGGTAGAAAACGATTATTATCCACATTCTAGACGTGAGAAATTAAGAGAACGTTATTACCTCTGAGCCTCTATTCTCTCCACTGGGGGAAAAAACAAAACAAAACAAAACAAAAACACACAAGCAATCAGCATTTCTACACTGTCACAAAAAGACTCAAAACTCTCTTGTGAATATCTGTTAAGCTTTTATACTCTAAACCACATCAATTTCAGATTCTCCACTAAAACCAGGCAGAGTAACAATGGTGCCCAGATCAGTCTGCCAAGTGTTTCTCTCATAGAAAAGTCCAAAGCACTTAAAAACGTCTTTGTTTCTTAATAAATTTTATCTATCTATCTATCTATGGCCATGCTGGGTCTTCGTTGCTGCACGCGGGCTTTCTCTACTTGTGGCGAGCAGGCGGCTGCTCTTCATTGCGGTGCACTGGCTTCTCATTGTGGTGGCTTCTCCTGTTGTAGAGCACGGGCTTTAGGCGCGCGGGCTTCAGTAGTTGTGGTGCACGGGCTTAGCTGCTCTGCGGCATGTGGGAGCTTACTGGACCAGGGCTCGAACCCGTATCCCCTGCGTTGGCAGGTGGATTCTTAACCACTGAGCCACCAGGGAAGTCCAAAAACTTCTCAGTTTCTTACTTTCATGTGCATTTGAAACTTTACCCTCAGTCTCTCCTCTTAAGTAAGGGCTACCCAGAGCAGCAGGTAACAGGCCCATTCCCCATTTTGCTAACATACTCTGTAAAGAAAAATAGGTAAAGTCCTACAAAGAGATACACTTCATCTATTCCCCTGTGACTAATTCTCTTAGCCCTAAAGAGAAAATTGAGAATGCCTGGGCATGTTGCAGGAGTGGCAACCGAGGAGTCAGAGACTTGCATGGATCAATGCTTCACTCACCATCTCGGTCCTCGTCGTGGACACTGAGGTAGAGATACTCTAGGCCTCTTCCTTTTTTGCCATGCTCAGCTCCTTGAAGTTTAGTCATGAGGGTTGTTTTACCAGAACCATCTTCACCTATAAGTGATGCACGTAAGACAAAGCGTACCGCTTATTCTAGGCAAGGATGGGGAGTCTGGACAGTCACACAAGGAACTTTCATGTAGAGCTTGCTATTGAGGTCTCACCTGTATTCATAAACAAAGTAGGACCTGCTGTAAGAGTGGTCAGGGTGGGGAGAGGTGATAAAGGTGGCAATTTCCAAGATCTAAAATGACAATCTACTGCAGTCATCCTTACCTCACAAGGAAAGGAAGAAGGCAGGCCCGCAGGCCCTACCTATAATTTATAAGACACGCATCTGGAAAAGTGAAAGTAAAAGGAGGGGCTAGTTTCTCACAAAATAAACTTTTACCATAAGGAAAGCAAGAAATCTTCAGAATATAATTAACCTTAAAACCTAGGGACTCTGAACTGAAAAAGTCTGATCCTGCCTCATAATCATAAAGAATGAAGCTGTTATTCACCTTTGATTTTAGTACATTTCTTTCATAAGCACCCTGAAGACTAGGAAACTGATGAAAATAATTACAGACCTAAGCAAAACTCTTAAGCACTACCTTAGTAATGACCAAGCGCCTCCTCATCCCCCTCCACCCAGCTAACAACTCTCCCTCCCCCCAAAAGAAACCTTAAACATCAGCAAGAGCCACCACCAAAACACACTACTAAGCACCCCTGGGATTTAGTAATATGGAATTACAGAACATGAGAACTGAAAGGCATCCCACAGGTCCAAGTCCTCCTTTCCACCGCCAATGCCACTACCTTACTCAGGCCCTCCACATCCCATCTGGACACGGTGAGCACTCAGCCTGACTTCAGTACCTGCTCATTTTGAGCCACCTGCCACTCTGCTGCCAGCACCCCCTTTCTAAACACACATCTGGTGCCCTTGATCCCCCAATTCATGATGACCTCTAAGGGTCTTCTGTTACCCGCTGCAGTGGTCATCAACTAAAGACCAGCCACTCACCTCAAAAACAGTGGGAAAACCACCCTCACAGTGATTCCCGTGAGAATCAGAGGATGGAGGTAAAATAAAAGGCCCTTGAGAATCGGGTGCCTTCAGGAAAAAGCATCGACTCTTCAGCCTTCCACCATCTGCCTCGAACTTACCTCATCAGACACCTTCCACAAGGAGGCTGTGGTAACTTCCAACACCCCCGCCTCGCCTTGTCACCTCTGTATTCCTCCAAACACTAACCCTCTGGGCCCCTACACGTTAACACCTACCCTTCAAAACACCTAACTCCAAACAGCAACAAGCCATATGATGTGCCCCAAATCATCTGTCTATACCCAACATGGTGTAGTGCAATCACCAACACATCTATCTGTGTCTCACTAAACTGACATTCTTGTGTAGTGTCTGAGGAATGTCTGTGCTGTCCCAGTGCCCAAACCGACAGTAAACAACCCACTCAACAAATGGGTCTGCTGTATAAATGAACCCAGCCAAACTCCCTTACTTGTATGAGGAAAGGAGACCAGAGACGCTGAGAGACCTAACCCAGGTAACCCAGCAGTGAAGGCTAAAATAATGTAGGAAAAGTCCCTGGGGAGGACTCCAAGACCTGCTGTCCTTTGCAGCGCCCCTCCCACCGTGCACCGCTCATCAAGATAGAGAAATGGCTCCTGTGGCATCTCCCCACAGCCCGATGACCCCCAGTCACCTCGTTCGCCCGCCTCCTCCGCTCACTTCATCTACTCCCTCCCCTCTCTACGCCCGCAGTTCGGTGAACTTCGAGGCTATGAGCGCAGGAAGTCAGGGACATTTAAAGCAAAGCTGATGTTGCGGCCAAAAGACTATGGAATGTGCCGACGAGCCCTTGCCAGCATCCCTGGGCTCTCGAAAAGGGGCAACGTCCTGACCTCGGCCGTGGTGGACTTGGCCACTCTCAGGCTGTCCAGCCAGGGTCTCCAGGCTCCCCCGGGCAGGAGGCAGGGGAGAGGAAGGCTGGCACCAGTGAGAGGGCGCCCGCCTCGCCCACCCCAGCTCCCCGGGCAACGCCCCGCCACCGGCGCTCACCGAAAACCAGGATGTTCTTGCCGGACGGCAGCTTGGACCTGGCGCGGGTGGACACCTCGCTCAGGATCGAGGACCTGTGGGGACAATGGCACAGCGGTCGGCCCTGGGGCCAGCCTGAACCTGACTGGCCCGCGACGGCCCGTTAAGTCTGTCCGACGGTCCGGCCCGGCCCGGCCAGCCCAGCCCGGCCGCCTCGCGGTCTCACCATAGGCTCTGGCCCTCCTCCTCCTCAGTGGTCAGGTCGCCGGCGGCCGCCACCGCGGGCCCGTTAGGGCCCAGCAGCAGCTTCTTCTCCACCCCCACCGGCGCCATCTTGCCAACTGCAGCCACAAAGAGGGCCCTCCCCCGGGCCCGCCGAGGACCCGCGAGGACCCCGCCGGCCCGCCCGCGCCTGCCGCGCCCCCAGCCGCCCGCCCCGCAGGGTCCGCGCCGCCCGCCGCGCTCCGCCGGGCTTGCGATGTCCGCGGCTCCCGCAGGGTCTTGAGGCCAACGCGGTGGCGGGAGGTGGGCGGCGGTCAGGCGGCCGCCGGGGCAGCCCTGCTCGGGGAGGCGGCGGCGCGAGCGGGAGCCACCCGGGTGGAGGGCGCGCTAGCGGCCTCTGCCGGCCGAGGGGCGCAAAGACACCCGTTCCCGGTCCTCCGTCAGCTGGCCGCTCCAGCTGCGCCGTCTGGGGCCGAGGCACCCGACGGACTGAAGCGAAAAGCTCAGGCCTTGGGATGAGATCAGTACAGGATATCTCACTAAATCTTGTCTAACTCTTTTACGGGTGAGGAACTTGAAGCTCATAAATCTTGAGAAACCTGACCAAGGATCCAGTGCTTTCTGGCTATCTTCTGATAGCATCCCGGTACTTCCAATTTTACCGATCTTAACCTGTTCTATCATGAACTTTGCTTAATCCTAATCGAACCACGAATTGAAAGACCGGCCTTAAACTAGACCCCCAAATCCTCACAAATATCCTGCTTTTCACCTCCTCCTTCCTTGACCCTATTAAGACCACGAGGTAGTGATCTTTACTGTAGTGAGTAATTCGCTTGATTTTACTTATAAACAGGTGTTTGGTTTTTCTTAATGATATTTTCTGGGAGCCAGCATTTGACACCAGAAATAGGAGGCTTTAATTTCCTTTCTTCAGGAAAAAAGAAAGAAAAAGAGAAAGAAAGGAAGGAAGGAAGGGAGGAAGGAAGGAAGGAAAAAAGAGATATGAAGGGGGAAGGGAGGGGAGAGAAGGGGAAGGAAGAGGGTATTGGAAGAAAAGGAAGGAAAAAATACATTTCACCTATCGAGTTTCACTTTAGGTCTGGCCGCTACCTGAGGGCTCTTGCTAGCCTCTGCGGAAGCAGAGGCATTTTACAAGGCATTTCTAAATATCACAAGAAAGTAGGATATGTCAGAAAAGCAACCATGTATGTGGGATGCAGATGAGTAGGATTCTGATCCTGACTCTGCCAGAATTTTGGCAGCATGAATTATGGCAGATCCAACAAATGGGCATATCATCTGCCAACCTGAATATAAGGTTCAAACAAGACAATGGGAGTGAAAACCTATTAAGAATTATACCCTGGAAATCTAGGAAGAGCAGGAAAAGTGCTCTAAGTCATAAAAAGGTAAGCAGTGTCTGAATTTTCACAGGACAAAAGATGGAGTTGAAAACTACAGGCTAGTGAACTTCATCAGCCCTAGGTGAAATTCTCTAATGTGACCAGTTGGAAAAGGAAAAGACAGCACCAGATTTACACAGTTTCTATTTTGCAGGAATAGCAGGTAGGAGGATGCTGCAGACCTTGAAAATTCAGATTTCAACGGGGCATTTGCCGATGCACATCATAGACAAGAAAGTGAAATGTAGGCTGGATGATAGTGTTGAGGCTTGTTACAGACCAGGCCCAGAGGGGGCTGATGAGGAAGGACCACCAGAGGAGGCTGCTAGGGACCCGGCCCAATCTCCTGCTCTGACCCAGCAAATTCAGGGTGCCATCCATGACTTGGATGAGAATGCAGCAGCACACTCACAGAAGCTGTGGATGACCTGAAGCAGGAAGGGAGGCCTAACACACTGGATGACAAACTGAGTACAAACTAATTCTAACAAGATTAAATTTAACAGGGGCCGCTGAAGTCCTGTAGTGGAGTTAAAAATAAATGTGTAAGAACAAGATAGAAATTAATAAAAATTATAAGTCTTAACTATATCAACTATAATCGGAGAGTTGGTCATGTAGAATGCCAAGAAGTATCTTAGGTAAGGTCCATAAAACCTCTTTGGTCCTAGCAAAGAAGTTGATCCCCCTACTCTGCCAGTCAGGCCACATTTCTTTCTGGACACAGTTTATAAACAAAAAGGTACCCAGCGGTCAGTGACTACGCTCATAAGGGGACATGACACTGTTCAGCTGAAACAGGAAGTAGCTGGGGCTCATCAGCATGAAGGATAAAGGATGTAGAGGAGAAAGTGATAGATATCTATCTGTAACTCTCTCAAGGGCTGGTATGTGGAAAAGAGATTCAACTTTTGTGGTTCTGCAGGAGGTACTCCAGAAAAGTATATTTCATTTTAGCATAATGAAGAACTGACCATCAATTATCACCCTGTGAAACAGTAAATTCCAGGTTTCTGAGGATATATGCAAAACTAAAGTTAGCCAATGTCCAGATCGTTGTACAGCAGTTTATGCCTCCGGCAGGGAACTATAACTGAGGTCAGCCCCAACTCCAAGGGTCTGACATTATTGCAATCCCTTTTTATTCCCTGTTGAACTGGCCAGGTCTGAGTCCCTAAAGTCAAACAGTCCTCTAATATGTGATCATTCTTTGGCTTTCCTTTTGATGTGTATTCACTTACTTTACTACCAAATTCTATTTGAGGGAAAAAAGCAGTTCACATTAACCAAAAGTTAGCCAAGGGTTAGGATAAAATTTCAAGGTTTCAGAAGGCAGTATAGGTTATTTTAAATATAGTGTCAGTGACTGACACAAAACAGTGTCCCAGCTACAGTATGTCATACTCTTGGGGATGCTCTGTAAGTAGCATTTGATTTCCTGTTACATAGATAATTTCCAATCAATCAAAAAAAAAAAACTATTGCCAGTAAGGCTGAGGCAACAGACAAAATATTTTCCCCTTTGACCTAAAACAACATTCATACATCTTGAGAAATATACATCAAAATAACCCAGCAGACCATTTAAATCATCCCCATAGTGCTTAGGAAATACTGACAGATAATGGACTAGAGTCATTCACACTTTAAATGATACAAAGAATTTTCCTAATTGTAAATTATTCTCAAGCTTAAAATTTTTCTGCTTATTAAACCTCTGGAATTTTCATTGTGGATCAGAATAAAAGATATTTAATAAAAATTCTGCTTTATCTAAGTAAACATGGTCATGATCTGAAAGGGTGAAAGAATACATGCTTATAGGGAAATACCCTTTGGTATTTATATGAATGACATGAAGCAGTGACCCAATGAGTACATAAGCACAACTGAGCTTTCATGCCCTGATACTTGATCACTTTGCCATAGCAACAGCATTTTAGGTATAATGGAGGATGCATCAGCATGATGGAATATAAAAAGAGTAAGAAAAATAGAAGTTTGAGATCTAATAGTTTGGTTTCCAACTAGAAGAAAACTAACTTAAAAGCAAACAATAAAAAGTTGTTTTAAACAATTTTTGTTGTTGTTGTTATTGTTGTTGCTTTGGCCGTGCTGCGAGGCATGTGGGATCTTAGTTCCCTGACCGGGGATCAAACCCATGTCCCCTGCATTGGAAGTGTGGAGTCTTAACCACTGGATCACCAGGGAAATCCAAAAGTGTATTTGTTTTATAAATTATTTTAATAGTTTGATGAGCTACAGCATCACAAAAAGTAATTAAAACAGTATCCCCATTGCCACATTTCCTGCCTCATAAGAGTTTATAAGAATATTTTAAATTTTGTATTTTCAACACACTGTTTTTTAAGATATCAAACTAAAAACTGACAAGTCTTCCAATCAAGGAGCCACACACTTGGGGCGTTTGGTCAGCTTGTGGTATTTGTGAGCAAGGTCCACAGCCTTCCGTCCTTGCTGAAAGGGGAAAGACCACAAAATTAAATTCCAGTGATTTCCCATTTTCTTAACTCCACTGAAAAGGTAATTTACTTCTTCTTCAGTAAAGTTTTTACGAATTCTTCTTTTTTCTGCAATTAATGAGAATTGTAGAATACATTAGTACTTGCTGAAAAAAGAGTTCTTGAGACCCAAATAAATGCTTAACTTATTCTAAGGATATGGATTACACAGTGAGAAAAATTCATGCCTGGACTACTCATCATTTAGAAATCCACTTCAATTAAAACAAAACAAAACTGAGTGCTTACTATTAAACTAGATGCTATCACTGTGATCTCTTCAATAATTGTAACAATCCTATTGCGATAATATTCTCAAAATCCTTCAATCAAGAAACACAAAATTTTATAAACATTTGATTGTTAATTCTCTCAACATTCCTGTGAGGACAGTTAACAAACAGCTTACCTATCTTACAGATACAGTCTTCCCAAAGGGCTCCATAACTTCATAGAATAGAATCCGCGTCCCCTGCGTTGGAAGGTGGATTCTTAACCACCGGACCACCGGGGAAGTCCCTTAAGCTTTTTAATTCACTGTTAATGCACATTATCATTGTGGGTAGATGCAGATGAGGAAGAGTTTTTGTATTTCCAATTAAGTCTGCTATTTACTTTAGTAGGACCTTGAATAGCTATGCTGGGACATCCTTCGAAAATCTTGCCTTTGCATGTCATGACTGTTAGTCCATCTCTCCTCAGATAGGAGCCATAGTTCAGATCTTTTAAAGGAGGAGGGAAAAATCTTACCAGCAGAAGGCCAAGAAATCAATGAAAATAATGTCTAAATATTACTTAATGGTATTCCTTAGAATGCAGGCTCCATGAAGACTGGGATTTTTGTCTGTTTTACTCCCCATGTGTCCCCAGTGCCTAAGACAGTGTCTGACACATAGTAGGTGATCAATAAATATTTGTTGATGGAAAAATGTTACTACCAGTAAAAACTTTTAAAACTTATCAATGAAGTTAATTCTTACTTGGGTCTACTGGAAAACTGTGGTTATCTGAGAAACATGATTTCAACTTCACTTGCTAAATGATTTGAACTCATTATAATCAGGACCAGATGGGTTATTATAACATTCAAGATATTGGGTCCTGGGGGTGTTCATGTAGAGCCAATCCCCACTTTTCCCCTGCAGTTGCCATCTCACTGACTTCTACACTTAAATTAGCATCTGTGCCAAATACCTCAATGGTTACCACAGCAGCATAGTTGACAGACTAGAAGAAGGAAACAGCTCTCTACACCACAAGACTCTCTTCTGTGACTTCTTTAGTGCTCCTCCTAATACTGACTGGGCATTAGAAAAAAGCAGGGAAAAATAGGCAAGAGGGCTCAGTCCTAGAGACTCTTGTTTTTCAAACCCTCTCAAGATATCAATCCATCCTAAAAGAGAGCCTTGCCCCCAAGGCTCTTTAAATACTTAGATACTGCAAATGGTCCCTTCTCAAAAGAAGAGTCTCAAATTTGAGTGTAACCTATAACCAAATGAAAGGTGATGAATGTCTCTAGTATGAAAGGGAAATTTATTAAGAGGGGGAAAAATGGCAGTACATCAAATATTCCTGGCCTGCTTGTAAAAGAGATATAAGACCAATCTAATCACTACCTCCTCAAGATGCCTTTCTAAATTTGAAAAAAGCAGGCCAACTTATTAACTATTGGATTTTAGCTAAGCAACTCGAACCTACAAAAAAGATGTAGGTATTTACGAGCTGAAAGTGACTTAAAAATATTTAGGATCCTTCTGTATAATCAATATATAACCATAATTATGTATATTTCATGATGCTCTGCAAATGATTTTACTATGAAAAATGATTATAGAATACTTTTAGTTGTTATATATTTGCTTTTAAGACATGCTGCTCAAGAAATTCTATTATTGGGCTTCCCTGGTGGCGCAGTGGTTGACTGTCGCCTGCCGATGCAGGGGACATGGGTTTGTGCCCCGGTCTGGGAAGATCCCACGTGTCGCGGAGCGGCTGGGCCCATGAGCCATGGCCACTGAGCCTGCGCGTCCGGAGCACCTGTGCTCCGCAACGGGAGAGGCCACAACAGTGAGAGGCCCGTGTACTGCAAAAAAAAAAAAAGAAAAAAAAAAAAAAGAAATTCTATTATTTGATGCCAACTCCTTGTCAAAAAGATTTCCAACTGCAACGTTTCTATGGAAAAATACCCATTTTCTAACAGTTTCTACAGAAAATATTACTTAAAAAAGTGGGCTACCCTGTAGTGGTACTGCGCTTAATTTTAATTTGTATGCAGAAATTTTAACCTAGAAAAAGACCTAGTTATAAAAAGTAAATTTGAAATTTCTTTCAAGGTTTTGGCAGTGAAAATGGCCAAACAAAAGTATGTGGCAAAATGTTTCCTGGATGGATCAAGTCCAAATGTCTTCACAATAAATAACTGAATGGCTCTACAGATATTACTAATTTCAAGGTGACTTTGACAAGGAGTGTACTCAACTGCTTAGTCTTACTCTGCACATACTAATTCCATATGAACAGAAGATAATGGTAATGTTCTTTAAGTCTTGTGATAAATTTGAAATGGTGATTAACCCTGTAGTTAAAGAAAAACTCCTGTAAATTAACTCATAGTTTAGAAACATTTTAATTTTTAAACAGGGCTCTAAGGTTTATACTATTTGTCTCTTCAATTTTGATTGTTCAAAGTGCTACAGATGTGAACCAAAATCTTCCACAAAATTTGTCTGAAGCACTTGTGCATAGAATAATTTTGCTCTTAAAACAGAAAAGTGATCCGGAGGATAGAAAAGGGGATTCTGGAGAAAGACAGGCTTGCATTTGAATCTAAGTTCTGCCATTTGCCAACTCATTGGCAAATTTCAGCTATTTTCCTACTGCTATGCAACCTAAAAGAAAACAAATTAAAGTGGGAATAAAATAATACCTTATCTTACAATGTTATTATATCAAATAAAGCAAATAACATGTATAAAACACCTAACACATAGGAGGTTCTTAGTAAATGTTAGTTTTCTCCTGCCCCTTCCCCAGACGGAAAGTAATAGATGAGCAAGCAACATGAAAAAGGGAAGAGGGAAGCCTCTTTTGTCAGGAAGTATGACCCTCATCAGAAGCAAGGGTTATCATTTAAAAGCCATTAATGATGTGACTGAGAACAATCATTCAGCTGTTCTTTTTCAGGAATATATGAAATTTATATTTATTTAAAAATTAAATATATTCACTTATTCCTCCAGGGGTAGTAGATTCATTATTGAGTTTTCCTCTTCTACGTGGGGTCAGCAGAATTTCTGAAAAATACAGAAAACATTTAGTGTACTTAGAGTATCAATCTGAGTAGTATCACATCAATTCCATTAGTATGATATTCCCTTTTTCCCTCTTCTAATGGGAATCCTTAGGTGGATTAGGAAGAATTTTTAAATTACTAGAGACTAAACCTACTCCCTGGGAACATTTTAAATCACAGTTGCTCAGAGACAGATTTTCTTTTTTTTAAATTATTAATTAATTAATTTATTTTTGGCTGTGTTGGGTCTTCGTTTCTGTGTGAGGGCTTTCTCTAGTTGTGGCGAGCGGGGGCTACTCTTCATCGCCGTGCGCGGGTCTCTCACTATCGTGGCCTCGCGGCCTCTCTTGTTGTGGAGCACAGGCTCCAGACGCGCAGGCTCAGTAATTGTCGGGCCTGGTTGCTCCGCGGCATGTGGGATCTTCCCAGGCCAGAGCTCAAACCTGTGTCCCCTGCATTGGCAGGCAGATTCTCAGCCACTGCGCCACCAGGGAAGCCCCAGATTTTCTTTTCAACATTATTTTACCCTTTATCTTTTAATATACTTAATGTTCTAGATCATAGTTCAGAAGGTATGGTTATAATTACAGTTTTGGGTTTTTTTTAACATCTTTATTGGAGTATAATTGCTTTACATTGTTGTGTTAGTTGTTGCTGTATAACAAAGTGAATCAGCTATACATATACATATATCCCCATATCTCCTCCCTCTTGCGTCTCCCTCCCATCTTCCCTATCCCACTCCTCTAGGTGGTCACAAAGTACCGAGCTGATCTCCCTGTGCTATGCAGCTGCTTCCCACTAGCTATCTATTTTACATTTGGTAGTGTATATATGTCCATGCCGCTTGCTCACTTCATTCCAGCTTACCCTTCCCCCTCCCCGTGTCCTCAACTGTATTCTCTATGTCTGCGTCTTTATTCCTGTCCTGCCCCTAGGTTCCTCAGAACCATTTTTTTTTTTTTTAGATTCTATATACATGTGTGTTAGCATATGGTATTTGTTTTTCTCTTTCTCACTTACTATAATTACAGTTTTAAAATTGCTGAATTAATTACTTTTGTTACAGATAAGTGATTTCCTTAGTCCATTTTTATATCTGTCTTCAGCTTCCACAATGACTTTGTGACGATCACATTGGTATGGGCAAGAGTGTAAGAGCTTGCTAAAGGTTCGGCTATTCAGGGATTTTCCTACTGCTATGCAACCTAAAAGAAAACAAATTTAAGTGATGTATAGATGTTACAAAAAATCTAATAACAAATTTATGAAAGCAAATATCTTTATGATGGTAACTGAAGTGAAATCAGCAACTTAATTATAAATACATCAAGAAACTCCAAGTCATGTCATGTGAGAGAGTAAAGACACCAAATATAATACAGTGAAATAAGTGTTGCCATAGTGGTGTGAACAGAGTTATGGTGATATAGAAAAGCAGCATCTACCTTGGCCTAATTCTGAGCAGGAGTCACTATCAGGGAAGATATCCAAAGGAAGTGACCCTTATGCCCAGTCGTCTTTTTTTTCTTCTTCTTTTTTTTAATGTTTTACTATGGAACATTTCAAACACACGAGAATAAAGAGAAAAGTATAATTACCCACCACGTATCCATCATCCAGCTTCAACAATTATTAACTCATGGTCTGTCATATTTTATCTTCCCCCACCTACTCAGCTCTGCCCCCCATGTACACACTGGATTATGAAGGCTGCAATTTGCATTCTAGTATCATTTCATCTGTAAATACTTCATATGCATTCTTAACAGATAAGAACTCTTTTTAAAAAAAAACCACTTACTTTGTTTTATTTTTTTAATGGCAAAACCACTATCACACCTAAGAAAATTATGCTTAATATCTAATATCCAGTCAGTGTTCAAATTTCCCCATCATTTCAAAACTTTCTCTTTACAGTTGGTTTATTTGAATCATGATCCAAACAAGGTCCACCATTACATTCAGCTGGTATGTCTCTTGAGTTTCTTTTAATCTACCAATTCTCCTCTCTTCCTCTTTGTCATTTACTTGTTGTAGACCCTGGGTCATTTGTAATGTGCAGTTTCCCAAAGGCTGAGTTTTGCTGATTACATCCTAGCTGCATCCTTTAAAATATTCCTGTGTGCCCAAGAAACTTGTAATTAGATCTAGATGATTGATCAGATTCAGGTTCAATTGTTTTTTTGTGTGTTTTTGTTTTTTTGCTTTTTCGATACACGAGCCTCTCACTGTTGTGGCCTCTCCCGTTGCGGAGCACAGGCTCCGGACGCGCAGCCTCAGCAGCCATGGCTCACGGGCCCAGCCGCTCCGCGGCATGTGGGATCTTCCCCGACCAGGGCACGAACTCGTGTCCCCTGCATCGGCAGGCGGACTCTCAACCACTGCGCCACCAGGGAAGCCCAAGTTCAATTGTTTTTAGTAGAACTCCTCACAGGTAGTATTGTGTACTTCTTACTGCATCACATTAACAGGAACATAAAGTTTGACTATCTCTCTTTTTATATTAAGATTGATCAGTAGGTTCAGGTAATGTTAGCCACATCCATCCATTATAAAGTTCTCTATCCACCTGTCACCTACAGGAAAAGTTAGCCAGGCAGAAAGTTGGCAAGGATGAGGACATTTCAAGTACAAAGAACACGTCAAAAGCACAGAAGAGTAAAAAAGCATAGTATGTTCAGAGAATCACAGTACTATGTGTGGCTGGAGTATAAGGTATGAGAGAACTGTGGGAGAAAAGTTGAGGTTGGTAAGGGTTGCAAGGGGCCAGGTCAAAAACGGTCTTGAAAGTCATCTTAAGGATTTTTAACTACTATCTTCAAGTCAATGGGAAGAACTGATGGATATTTATTAAGCAGGGAAATGACAAGATTTGTCTACAGAAAGCTCAACTGAAGGTAAGAGGATCAGTTGAGGGGTAACTTAAACAGTCCAGATAAATAAGGAGATTCTGAAACACAGCATTTGCAGGGAGAATGCAGAGATTTCTGAGGTAAAATTGGTGAATAATAATCGGGGTAAGGGAGACATTTAGGACAATTCGATTGTAATGGATCGAATGGCAAAGTTTGGAATAAGCATGGCACATTTCTGGTGGACTTAAACAGAACAAATTGCAGTAAAATTTAACAAGTGGAAGCAGGACAAAATTCCACACAATTCTGAAAGCCAGGCAGAGAGTTTGATTTAGTGAGTTACAGAGAAGCGCTGAGGGTTATTTAGCATGGTGACATGATACAAAGCACATATGAGGAAGAGAAGTTAATAGCAATACACGTTACTTGGGGGTTGGTGAGACTTGAGACTGAAAGACTGCTAGTAATTTAGGCATGAAGGAAAAGGGGCCTGTGTGGGAAAGAAAGAAAGAACCAAATATGATAGACTAGAAATAGGGGATGTAAGGAGAAAAGATAGTTATAGATGATTCAAGGTTTGAAATCTGGGGGGCCAGAAGAATAATGGCAACACTAATAAAAATGGAGTGGCTGGAGGGGGGGCAGTTTAAGAGGGAGAAAGATGTTTTGTTTTGAATACATTAAGCTTGAAATAACAAAATATTAAAGTGAGTATGTCCTAGGTACAGCTGGATATGGAAGAATGAGGCTATAACCCGAAGTAGAAGTGAAGTGTGGAGATACAGATTTGAAAATCATTGGTAAAATGATAGATGATGCTAGCTGCATCTATGATGCTGCAGCAGAGTTGAGTAAGTGCTGTAGACTATATATTGGGGGGAGTATCTGTAGAAATTTGGCAGGAAGATAAGATAAAGGAATAAAGGTAATAAAACGGAGAGCTTTATAGACTGTAAACTTCCTGAAGTGAGGACTGAGTTCTATTCATCTCTGATTCCAGTGCCTGCTGCAGAATAAGCACTCCCTAAGTGTCTGCAAAATGAATGGTCACTGAGGGAGCAAAGCAACTAGGAAGGAACTATCTCAAACAAACTACGGGATGAAAGGGAGTTAACAGTTATAGAGCATCCATTCTACGAACTGGAATATTTTTGACCAGAGGTTCCCAACTGTCTCACTCTGTGGCATCTTTAAGAGCTTGGTGATTGGGACTTCCCTGGTGGCGCAGTGCTTAAGAATCCACCTGCCAATGCAGAAGATACGGGTTCGATCCCTGGTCCAGGAAGATCCCACATGCTGCGGAGCAACTAAGCCTGTGCACCACAACTACTGAGCCCACATGCCGCAACTACTGAAGCCCCTGCACCTAGAGCGCGTGCTCTGCAGCAAGAGAAGCCCGCGCACTGCAACAAAGGGTAGCCCCCACTCACTGCAACTAGAGAAAGCCCGCGCGCAACAATGAAGACCCAACACAGCCAAAAAAAAATTAAAAAAAAAAGATCTTGGTGATTTTTTCACAGCACCCTTAGGCCAAAAGAAATACCAAATGTTCTGTTAGGTCCAAAACAACTCAATACGTATTTATGTTCTAACAACTTGGTAGCCATTTAAAAAAATAATAGACCTAAATTTGAAATATATATATATATTTGTATTTCATTCTTATTAATTACGATTACTTCCTAATGGGATTTGTGCAACAATTGGGTACAGCACAAGTTCTCAAAACTTGTAATCAGACTGGACACTGCCACCCTCATTTCCTGTTCCACAGATTTTCACGTGGTGCTTGCTTTTTAAAAATCACAACAACTGGGACTTCCCTGGTGGTGCAATGGTTAAGAATCCGCCTGCCAATGCAGGGGACACGGGTTTGAACCCTGGTCTGGGAAGATCCCACATGCCACAGAGCAACTAAGCCCGTGCACCACAACTACTGAGCCTGTGCTCTAGAGCCCGCATGTCACAACTACTGATGCCCACAATGAGAAGCCACCGCAGTAAGAAGCCTGCACACCACAACGAAGAGTAGCCCCCGCTCGCCACAACTAGAGAAAGCCTGCGTGCATCAACAAAGACCCAACACAGCCAAAAATAAATAAATTAATAAATAAATTAATTAAAAAATCACAACAACCACTGAAAACCCAGCTTCACAAAGATGTGACATCATCAAAAGAGATGTAGTACAATCTAATGGTGAAACTGTGAACTACTTTGAGCTAGTAGTTTACGTGGTGTCCAGAAGATGTTGACCATTTTGTGTTTCACTTATAAAATTTTAAGTATTGTGTAGTGCCCTTGTGAGTTCACTGCAGAGCCCCAGGGAGCTCGGGTGGACAGTTTGGGAACTATGGTTTTCAAATGAGAGGAGAGGATTTCAAGGAATGGTAGTTGACAGTGCAGAAATACTAAAGACAATAAGAATCTTTTAAAAAGTCATTGGTTTGGGGGTTAAAAAAGAGGTTTCAGGTAACCTTTAACATTAAAGTTTAGTAGAATGGCAATAAAAGAAGCTAGACTGCAGGGAGTTAAGAAGGGAAAGAATACGCTGAAAGAGAAGGGAACAAGAGCAGGAATCTGGTAATAGATGGTGGAAGAAAGAACAGATGAATACTTGAAGGGACAGCAAATCACACAAAGTATTTGGGTATTTTTTAAGATGAGGAGAAATGAACATAGTTTAAGGTGGGACAAATGGAGGTAACGAATAGAAAGGGACTAAAGAGAAAGCCTACACAAGTATTATTATAAAATGGGGAGAAAACATAGATGGGATTTGGATTATAGCTAGATATTAGTTTTAGAGTAAAAGAGATAAACGCTTCATCTAAGACAGAAGAATAGTAATATTTTGAGCCTAGTGTGGAATAGCCTCAGTTTTCTCCAAAGAGCAGGGTACAACAGTAAGAGTAAACGAAGAGCAAATACTGGGATATGAAGGAGAAGAAGGGAGGGAATAAGCACTGTGGAATTCTGGATTATTTATAATCCAGAACATATACCTATTTATTGGCTCTCTGAAAATATAAAAAATGTTTACCTTACTCAGTAAAGTTAAACTTATAGATGGTGACAGAAAGAGAATAATAAAGTAATTTTTTAAGAGTATTAGCTGCTGAACCGGCTTGCAGGGCAGAAATTGAGACACAGATGTAGAGAACAAACGTATGGACACGAAGGGGGAAAGCGTTGGAGGGGGGGTGGTGGTGCTGTGATGAACTGGGAGATTGGGATTGACATATATATACTAATATGTATAAAATGGATAACTAATAAGAACCTGCTGTATAAAAAAATAAAGAAAATAAAATTCAAAAAAAGAAAAAAGAGTATTAGCTGCATTGATTCATATGAGCAAATACTGGGAACACAGACTAATGCAGATAGAAGGTATTAATTCGAGTGTTTTATGAGACCCCAGATTGTTATTTCTCCAAAGGGAATGAACTTTAAATCACACAGGTAGAACTATTACAAATTCTAGTTAATTAACATCATATAAAGCTTTAATTATGAAACAACTACAATTAAAAAAATATTTACCTGAGCATCTATACTTCAATATTTTGGAACAATTGTCTGTTGCTAGAAAACCAATGACTTCTTTATTTATTATATCTGAACATAATGTCAATGGATCTGGGGAAAAAATTGCAAAATGAAAGATATTTTTGATTAGTGAAAAGGACCTGACATTTATAAGATTTATTAATTCTCAAGAGTTTCATAAACTGTAGCCCAGTACTCCACTTCCAGTCATCCTAGTGGATATACAGAAAGGATATCAATAAAAGGTGACTAAGGCGTTTAGACCAGAAAGAGAGTCAAAGGCATGGCTTATATGTTAGAGGGAAGATATTACTTTTAGCTATATTAATCACCTAAATATGTTTTCTTGAACAATCAAAGAAGAAACATTTTTAGTCATACCTGTTACTGGTAACTGTTGCTTTGTGTTTTTGCCAATAGGAGTTGGATGTTTAAAAATATGGTCGCTAAAAGAAAATAGACACCAGATTAATAAAAGTAAACATATTGTTTGGTATGTGAACAAATCTTTCCATAAGCAGTAGTGTGATTCTGATGTTTGACAGGCAGAAAGAGCTGGAGTCAGGATCTACCAAAATCTACCAAATTCTGCCAAAGTATGGTATGCAATGGTTATAGCCTTGTTTCTAAAAGTGGAGTTAACTACTATATATAATAAAAAATAGATAAACAATAAGGACCTATAGTATAGAACAGGGAACTTTATTCAATATCTTGTAATAATGTATAATGGAAAAGAATCTGATAAAGTATATATGTGTGTGTGTGTGTGTGTATATAACTGAATCACTTTGCTGTACACCTGAAACATTGTAAATCAACTCTACTTCAATTAAAAAAAAAAAAAGTGGAGTTAAACAAGACTCCAGAGGTCAATAATACTGATGCCAGCAGAAACATGGAAAAAAAAGTTATAAAAGAGGAAAACAGGAAGGAAGGAGAGCAAAAAAGAGGAAATAACAAATTCATTAGGCCAGAGGGCAAGAAGGTTGGCCCAAGAGCATATCCCACTACTTCCCAATTCTATATCCCTGAGAAATCGGGTTAAAATTACATGAAGAATGGTTTTGAAAAGGAAAAAGGGGGTGTGATGATGTAATCCATCTGTCTAACACTTAGTTTACCCTGCAGCCTCCCCAGAACATAGCACCATTCTCTTCAGTTTCCCTCCTAGCCCAATAACTATCAGAAGAGCAGAACACAAGAAAGGCTTTAGGAAGAAAAGCTGCAATTCCAGGTCCAGCCCCACAGGCTACCCATGAGCAAGAAAGGACATACACTGGAGGTGAGGTACAGGGAACAAATGAAAAGACAAGCCTAAACCAGATTTTCATCACTCCTTACTCCCTTTTATCAAGTTAAACTTACAAACTGGCTTTTGCTAAATTACTGATGGATTATCAATACGTGCATTGTTATTTCAGCTACAGAGGTTCAGTTTAAGTTTTCTGAGTATCCCTTCTAAAATTCAAATCTGATCTTGCCACTCAATTTAAAATCGTCAGCGGCTCCCTATACTCTATAAGTTATAACAGAAAATCTTGAGTAGTATTACATGCAAGGCCCTAGATAAACTGGCCCATACTGGCCCATCCAAACTCCTTTCCCAACATTTCCTACATTAGGCTCCTCCTAAAACCATGCTTATCATTTCTATATCCCAGTGTTTAAGAGTATGGCACATAGTACTACACACACACACACAAATGCTGAATAAATAAAAGTTAGAAACAATTATTAAACTATACCTTGATTGAGAAACAAAATTCTTTTTTTCAAAGGTTGTTTCTTCACGTAAGTTTTGATTGCAGCTTGAATTGGCTTTACATAAAGTCTTATTTTGCTCACTCTCCCTATAACAAGCATTAACTGGATTTGCACTCTTTAACAGGGTCTTCATTTGATCATCATTTGTACATGCTTTGGACATGACTTCATGGGACTTATAACTCTGAAGCTTTCTAGACTGGCTTTTATCCCTATCTTCTGCTTTGGAACCTCCACCACTGCTATCTGCATGGAGGTGTTTCAATGTATTTTGAATATTTATGTTCATAGATGAAACATAATCCTTATATTTTTCTCTTTGTACTCTTTCCTGTAATGTAAAAATAAGTAAATAATTTCAAAATAATCATTTGCTTTATAATTCAATTTACACTCCCTTTAAATAATGCAGAAAAAGTTTATGATTGTCAATAGAATATACATTATAAAGGGGGTAGTTTACATTAGGAAGGAAGGGGAGAATATTCTTTAAATGATTTGGGGACATTGGGTAGTCAACTTGGGAAAAAGATAAACTGAATACATATCTCACAATTTACACAAAAATAAAGTAAAAATTAACTAAATATTTAAATATAAAAAAATGAAATTATATATGTTCTAAAAGAAACCATGATGTTTTAATATTCTCAATGGGAGGAATACCTTTCCAAGTATTACAAAAAAATCAATAAATCATAAAAGAAAAACCTATACTTTACCACATAAAAATTTTTTTTAAGTTCTGCTAGAGATGAAGAATATTGGGGGGTGGGGACCCAGAGGAAAAAAGGGCCAAAAGCAAAATCAAATACAAATCAAAACAGCTAGAAAGAATATGTATGTCATATCTTGAGTTACAGTAGAATTTTTCTAGTAACATTTATAAAAAGCTACTACAATGAACTATGAAAAAGATCAGTAACAGTGTAGAAACATAGGAAAGGAGATGAACAGTTCACAAGAAAGGAAATATAAATAAATAGCTCTTACACATATGAAAAATGCTCCAACTCACTTTAATAAGAGAAATAAACATTAAAGGTAAATGAGATATCTTTCTTTATTTTATTTTTTTTACATTTTGGCCCCACCGCACAGCATGTGGGATCTTAGTTCCCCGACCAGGGATCGAACCCGCGCCCCCTGCATTGGAAGTTCGGAGTCTTAACCACTGGACTGCCAGGGAAGTGCCATAGACATCTTTTTTTTCTTTTTTTTGCGATACGCGGGCTTCTCACTGTTGTGGCTTCTCCCGTTGCGGAGCACAGGCTCCGGATGCGCAGGCTCAGAGGCCATGGCTCACGGGCCCAGCCGCTCCGCGACATGCGGGATCTTCCCGGACCGGGGCACAAACCCGTGTCCCTTGCATCAGCAAGCAGACTCTCAACCACTGTACCACCAGGGAAGTCCCTAGACATCTTTCTTCATCTATGACATTGGCAAAGACCAAAAGGGTATAGGGAAACATTCTGTACATTATGGGGGAGAGTGTAAACTGGTACACCTCTATGGAGAAACAATTTGACAGTATCTTTCATAATAAAAACTGTGGGACTTCCCTGGTGGCACAGTGGTTAAGAATCCGCCTGCCAATGCAGGGGACACCGGTTTGATCCCTGGTCTGAGAAGAACTCACATGCCACGGAGCAACTAAGCCTGTGTGCCACAACTATTGAGCCTGAGCTCTAGAGCCCATGAGCCACAACTACTGAAGTCCGTGCGTTCTAGGGCCCACGTACCGTAACTACTAAGCCCACGTGCTACAACTACTGAAGCCCGCGCACCTAGAGCCTGTGCTCCGCAACAAGAGAAACCACCGAAATGAGAAGCCCACGCACTGCAACGAAGAGTAGCCCCCGCTGGCCACAACTAGAGCGAGAAAAGCCCAAGTGCAGCAACGAAGACCCAACGCAGCACAAAACAAACAAACAAAAACATTGTGTATATCTTTTAAAAAAATCCTATAGATATACTTTTACATGTGCAAAATGTTAATGTTATTAACTGCAGTATGGTTTGTAATAGCTAAAAGTTGGAATCTGAAAGTTCATCTCAAGGGGAACTAGCATATCCATCAGTGGAATACTCTGCAATTGTAAGATATATAGGTAGACAGATAGATAGATAGGACTTCCAGGTAAAGATGATGACTTTAACACCCATATTTATTTTCGTTCCTTCCAAAAAAACAATTAGAACAACAGTTCTTAAAAAGGCATAGGTGGACTTCCCTGGTGGCGCAGCAACAAAGACCCAACACAGCTAAAAATAAATAAATAAACAAATTTATTAAAATAAATAAATAAAAAATAAAAAGGCATAGGGATTTCCCTGGTGGCACAGTGGTTAAGAATCTGCCTGCCAATGCAGGGGACACGGGTTTGATCCCTGATCCGGGAAGATCCCACACACCGCGGAGCAACTAAGCCCATGTGCCACAACTACTGAGGCTGCGCTCTAGAGCCCGCAAGCCACAACTACTGAGCCCGCGTGCACCTAGAGCCCGTGCTCTGTGACAAGAGAAGCCACCGCAATGAGAAGCCCACGCACCGTAATGAAGAGTAGCTCCCACCTGCCGCAACTAGAGAAAAGTCCTTGTGCAGCAATGAAGACCCAACGCAGTCAAAAAAAAAAAAAAAAGGCATAAACCCACAAGGAGAAGCATAAATTCCACAAGGAAAAATGGAAGAAGATACAAATGCAACAAAATTTTGGAATTGGAAAGCAGATAGGTGAATGACAGCCTATTTAGCAGACTTGATAAAGTTGAATTTAAATAAATGAAGCAGGGCTTCCCTGGTGGCACAGTGGTTAGGAATCCGCCTGCCAATGCAGGGGGCACAGGTTCGAGCCCTGGTCTGGGAAGATCGCACATGCCACAGAGCAACTAAGCCCGTGCGCCACAACTACTGAAGCCCACGCGCCTAGAGTCCGTGCTCCACAACAAGAGAAGCCACCACAATGAGAAGCCTGCACACTGCAACGAAGAGTAGCCCCTGCTCACTGCAACTAGAGAAAGCCCGCACACAGCAACAAAGACCCAACGTAGCCAAAATAAATATAAATAAATAAATAAAGCAGATTTAGGCTTCCCTGGTGGTACAGTGGTTGAGAATCTGCCTTCCAATGCAGGGGACATGGGTTCGATCCCTGGTCCGGGAAGATCCCACATGCCGCGGAGCAACTAAGCCTGTGTGCCACAACTACTGAGCCTGTGTTCTAGAGCCCGCGAACCACAACTACTGAAGCCCGCACAACTAGAGCCCGTGCTCCACAATGAGAGAAGCCACCGCAATAAGAAGCCTGAGCACTGCAATAAAGAGTAGCCCCCGCTCGCCGCAACTAGAGAAAACACCTTGTTTTAGATGCAGGGCCTCCCCATCCCCAGGTCTGCCCAATAAACTCTTTGGGAAAACCAGGAGAAAAAATTAGAATTGTCATTGATATATTTAAAAGAAGAATGCCTGTTAAGTCTTAAGTCCATGAAATGAGAATAAGATAATTGAAAAGGAGTAAAAAAGAGGCTTTGGTAACTAAAAACATAATAGCAGAAGTGAAAAACTCAATAGGTTAGTTTAAAAAGTAAATATGAGAACATTTCCCAGAATGTAGAACAAAAAAAGAGAAGAAAATAAGAGAGAAATGATAAGAAGGAAGACCAGCTCAAGAAGTCCAACAAATAAATAATAGGAGTCTCAGAAAACAAGGAAAGAGAAAACAGGGAAGCAATCATCACAGCATAATGCTATAAACTTTCCCAGAACTGAAGGACATAAGTCGACAGATCGAAAGGGCCCACTATGTATATAACACAATGAATGAAAAGAGACTGACACCACACTGTAAAATTTTAAAACACTGGGGATAAAAATTATATAAGCTTCCAGAAGGAGAACACAGGTCACACCAAAGGATCAGAATGGCTTTGGACCTCAAGAGTAACACTGGAAACTACAAGACTATGGAGCAACACGTTTAATATACTGAGGTGATTTCCAATCTAGAATATTTTGTCCAACCAAACTATCAATTAATTCTGAAGGCAAAATAAAATTATTTTCATATTTACAAGGTCTCAAAAAAATTACATACTATGTACCCTTTTTCAGAAAGCTAAAGAAGAATGTAGCCCACCAAATGGGAAACTAAATCAAAAAAGAGAGAATGACACAGGATCCAGGAAATCAGGAATCAAGGAAAGATACAAAGAGAATCATTAAGATGATGGTAAAGGAGTATCCCAGGGTAACAGCTGTGTACATGACATAAAGGATGCACCAGTTCTTAATTTATTGCTCCTCAACTCCAAACCTATCCTCCTTTGTCCTGCATTGTAAAACTTAAACTAGACTCTATAGACCACTATTCTAGGGCTAGCCAGTGTTAGACTCTGACATCAGAATGTGCTAGAGGGGCAATACAAGGATGGAATAAAAAGAAGGGACTTTTTCTTCTTTTGGTGCCGTGTTGTTTTGAGTGGTGGCAAGTGGAGGCAGACTTGTATTATAGGAAATGCTAAAAGAGGTTCGTAGGGCTTCCCTGGTGGCGCAGTGGTTGGGAGTCCGCCTGCTGATGCGGGGGATACGGGTTCGTGCCCCGGTCTGGGAGGATCCCACGTGCCGTGGAGCGGCTGGGCCCGTGAGCCATGGCCGCTGGGCCTGCGCGTCCGGAGCCTGTGCTCCGCAACGGGAGAGGCCGCAGCAGTGTGGGGCCCGTGTACCGCAAAAAAAAAAAAAAAAAAAAAAAAGAGGTTCGTAATTTCTGGGACTTCCTTGGAGGTCCAGTGGTTAAGACTCCACGCTTCCACTGCAGGGGGCATGGGTTCGATCCCTGGTGGGGGAACTAAGATCTTGCATGTCGCACAGTGTGGCCCAATAGAAAAAAAAAAAAAAGAGGTTCATAATTTCTTTAAAATATAATTGTCCAGTGATTTTGCTCTTAGGTATTTATCGAAGAGAAATGAAAATGTACACTACAGGCACAGAAGTGTACACCAATGTTCACATAACATTATTGCTAGTAGCCAAGATCTAGAAGCAACCCAAATGTCTATCAGTTGGTGAATGGATACACAAGTTGTGGTGTGTCCATACTATGGAATATTACTCAGCAGTAAAAAGGAACAAAATATTAATAAAACAACATTGGTGAATCTAAAAAACATTATATATTAAGTGAAATAAATCAAACACAAAATATTATATAATATATGATTCCATTTACATGAAATTATAGAAACGGACACTAATGACAGAAAGCAGATCAGTGAATTGCCTAGGCTGAGGATGGGGAATGGGACTGTCTATAAAGGGACACAAGGAAACATTTTAGGGTGAGTGGACTGTTCTATATCTTGACTGTCCTGATAGTTACACAACTGTATAAAATTATCATAACTCGGGGACTTCCCTGACAGTCCAGTGGTTAAGACTTTGCCTTCCAGTGCAGGGGGTAATGGTTCGATCCCTGGTTGGGAAGCTAAGATCCCATATGCCTCACAGCCAAAAAAACAAAACATAAAACAGAAGCAATATTGTAACAAATTCAATAAAGACTTTAAAAATGGTCCACATCAAAAAAAAAAAAGAAAGAAATATGAACAGAACAATCACAAGTAACGAAATTGAAACTGTGATTTAAAATATTCCAACAAGCAAAAGTCCAGGACCAGATGGCTTTACAGATGAATTCCATCAAACATTTAGAGAAGAGCTAACACCCATCCTTCTCAAACTCTTCCAAAAAATTGCAGAGGAAGGAACACCCCCAAACTCATTCTATGAGGCCACCATCACCCTGATACGAAAACCAGACAAAGATACTACAAAAAAAGAAAATTACAGACCAATATCACTGATGAATATAGATGCAAAAATCCTCAACAAAATACTAGCAAACAGAATCCAACAACACATTACAAGGATCATACACCATGATCAAGTGGGATTTACCCCAGGGATGCAAGGATTCTTCAATATACGCAAATCAATCAATGTAATACACCATATTAACAAATTGAAGAAGAAAAACCATATGATCATCTCAATAGATGCAGAAAAAGCTTTTGACAAAATTCAACACCATTTACGATAAAAACTCTCCAGAAAGTGGGCATAGAGGGAACCTACCTTAACATAATAAAGGCCATTTATGACAAATGCACAGCAAACGTCATTCTCAATGGTGAAAACTGAAAGCACTGCCTCTAAGATCAGGAACAAGACAAAAGGAATACAATTGGAAAAGAAGTAAAACTGTCACTGTTTGCAGATGACATGATACTATATATAGAGAATCCTAAAGACGCCACCAGAAAACTACTAGAGCTAATCAATAAATTTGGTAAAGTTGCAGGATACAAAATTAATGTACAGAAATCTCTTGCACTCCTATACACTAATGATGAAAAATCTGAAAGAGAAATTAAGGAAACACTTCCATTTACCACTGCAACAAAAAGAATAAAATACCTAGGTATAAACCTACCTAGGAAGACAAAAGACCTGTATGCAGAAAACTATAAGACAGTGATGAGAGAAATTAAAGATGATACAAACAGATGGAGAGATATACCATGTTCTTGGATTGAAAGAATCAATACTGTGAAAATGACTATACTACCCAAAGCAATCTACAGATTCAATGCAATCCCTATCAAATTACCAATGGCAGGCTTCTCTGGTGGCGCAGTGGTTGAGAGTCTGCCTGCCGCTGCAGGCGACACGGGTTCGTGCCCCGGTCAGGGAAGATCCCACGTGCTGCGCAGCGGCTGGGTCCATGAGCCACAACTACTGAGCCTGCGCATCGGGAGCCTGTGCTCCGCAACGAGAGGGGCCGCAATAGTGAGAGGCCTGCGCACCGCGATGAAGAGTGGCCCCCGCTTACCACAACTAGAGAAAGTCCTCGCACAGAAAAGAAGACCCAACACAGCAAAAATAAATAAATTAATTAATAAACTCCTACCCCCAACATCTTAAAAAAAAAAAATTACCAATGGCATTTTTTACAGAACTAGAACAAAAAATCTTAAAATTTGTATGGAGACACGAAAGACCCCAAATAGCCAAAGCAGTCTTGAGGGAAAAAAAGGGAGCTGGAGGAATCAGACTCCCTGACTTCAGACTATACTACAAAGCTACAGTAATCAACACAATATGGTACTGACACAAAAACAGAAATATATATCAATGGAACAGGATAGAAAGCCAGAGATAAACCCACACACCTATGGTCAACTACTCTATGACAAAGGAGGCAAGGATATACAATGGGGAAAAGACAGTCTCTTCAATTCAATAAGTGGTGCTGAGAAAACTGGACAGCTACATGTAAAAGAATGAAATTAGAACACTCCCTAACACCATACACAAAAATAAACTCAAAATGGATTAAAGACCTAAATGTAAGACTGGACACTATAAAACTCTTAGAGGAAAACATAGGAAGAACACTCTGACATAAATCACAGCAATATCTTTTTTGATCCATCTCCTAGAGTAACGGAAGTAAAAACAAAAATAAACAAATGGGACCCAATGAAACTTAAAAGCTTTTTCAAAGCAAAGGAAACTACAAACAAGATGAAAAGACAACCCTCAGAATGGGAGAAAATATTTGCAAACAAATCAACGAACAAAGGATTAATCTCCAAAATATATAAGCAGCTCATGCAGCTCAGTATTAAAAAACCAAACAACCCAATCCAAAAATGGGCAGAAGACCTAAATAGACATTTCTCCAAAGACATACAGATGGCCAAGAAGCACATGAAAAGCTACTCAACATCACTAATTATTAGAGAAATGCAAATCAAAACTGCAATGAAGTATCACCTCACACCAGTTAGAATGGGCATCCTCAGAAAATCTACAAACAACAAATGCTGGAGAGGGTGTGGAGAAAAGGAAATCCTCTTGCACTGTTGGTGGGAATGTAAATTGATACAGCCACTATGGAGAACAGTATGGAGGTTCCTTAAAAAACTAAAAATAGAATTACCATATGACCCAGCAATCCCACTACTGGGCATATACCCAGAGAAAACCATAATTCAAAAAGACACATGCACCCCAGTGTTCATTGCAGCACTATTTACAATAGCCAGGTCATGGAAGCAACCTAAATGCCCATCAACAGACAAATGGATAAAGAAGATGTGGTACATATATACAATGGAATATTACTCAGCCATAAAAAGGAACGAAATTGGGTCATTTGTAGAGACGTGGATGGACCCAGAGACTGTCATACAGAGTGAAGTAAGTCAGAAAGAGAAAAACAAATATCATATATTAATGCATATATGTGGAACCTAGAAAAATGGTACAGATGAACCGGTTTGCAGGGCAGAAATAGAGACCCAGATGTAGAGAACAAATGTATGGACACCAAGGTGGGAAAGTGGCGGGGGGGGGGGGGCAGTGGTGGTGGGATGAATTGGGAGATTGGGATTGACATATACACACTAATATGTATAAAATGGATAACTAATAAGAACCTGCTGTATAAAAAAATAAATAAAATATTAAAATTCAAAATAAATAAATAAAACTTAAAAGATTATCTCTTGTGGAATAAAAAAAATTATTATAGGGCTTCCCTGGTGGCGCAGCGGTTGAGAGACCGCCTGCCGATGCAGGGGACGCGGGTTCGTGCCCCGGTCCAGGAGGATCCCGCATGCCGCGCAGTGGCTGGGCCCGTGAGCCATGGCCGCTGGGTCTGCACGTCCGGAGCCTGTGCTCCGCAACGGGAGAGGCCACAGCGGTGACAGGCCCGCGTACGGCAAAAAAAAAAAAAAAAAAAAAAAAAATTATTAAAAGAAAATATATCATAAGTCAAACTGAATGCTTAAAATGTGTGATTACCATTGTATGTAAATATTATTTTATTAAACATTAAAATATTTTTAGAAAAAAGATAGCTGTTTAAAGCAAAAATAATATTACTGGGCAGTTTATGACAAATGTAGCAGTAAAACGTATGGCAATAGCACAAAGAACAAATGGAAATGTAAGCACACTATTGCAAAGGTCTTACAATATTACATGAGTGGAATGATATTATTTGAATATAGACCATGATGAGTTAAAGATGTGTATTATAAATCCTAAAGCAATCCCTTAAAAAACCAAGAATATTTAGCCAATAATCTAACATGAAATATAGAAGAATATTTAAAAATAATATAAAAGGTGGCAGGAGAGCAGGAATAAAAGGAACAAAGAACAAATGGGACAAACAGGAAGCAAATAGCAATATGGTAGACTTAAACCCAAATATATCAGTAATTACATTAAATGATAATGAAATGATCACATCAATTAAAAAGCAGAAATACACAGGATAATAAAGACCAAACTATATACTGAAACCCATGCTAACTATAAAGACATAGGCTATAGGTAAAAGAGTGTGTCCAGGGACTTCCCTGGTGGCGCAGTAGTTAAGAATTCACCTGCCAATGCAGGGGATATGGGTTCAATCCCTGGTCCAGCAAGATCCCACATGCCGCGGAGCAACTAAGTCCATGCACCACAACTACTGAGCCTGTGCTCTAGAGCCCACAAGCCACAACTACTGAAACCCCCGCGTCTAGAGCCTGTGCTCCGCAACAAGAGAAGCCACCACAATGAGAAGCCCGCACACCGCAACAAAGAGTAGCCCCTGCTCGCCGCAACTAGAGAAAGCCCATGCACAGCAACGAAGACCCAATGTAGCCAAAAATATATAAATTAAAAATAAATTTAAAAAAATAGAGTATGTCCATCAACTGATAAATGGATAAGTAAAATGTAGTACACACAATGGAAAACTCTTTGGCCATAAAAAGCAATGAAATACTGATACATGCTGAAAGATGAATGAGCCTTGAAAACATGCTAAGTGAAAGAAGCCAGTCACAAAAGACCACATACTATGTGATTCCATTCTTATGAAATACCCAGAATAGGCAAATCCGTAGAGTTAGAATAGAAGATTGGTGGTTGCTTATGGCTGCGGATCAGAGTGTTCAGGGAAATAGCTAAAGGGTACAGAGTTTCTTTTTGAAGGAATAAAAATATTCTAAAGTTGACTTTGGTGATTATTGCACATATCTGTGAATAAAAACTACTGAACTGTACACTTTAAATAGGCAAATGGTATATGAATTACATCTCAATAAATCTATTTTTTTAAAAAAGGAAAGAAGTACTGATATATACTACAACATGGATGAACCTTGAAAATGCACTAAATGAAAGAAGTCAGTCACAAAAGACCACATATTATATAATTCAATTTATATAAAAAGTCCAGAATAGACAAATACAGAGAGACAAAAAATAGATCAGTGGTTGCCTAGGGTTGGGGGAGGATGGATGGGGGAATACAGAGGGTGACTGCTAAATGGTATGGAGTTTCTTTTTTGGGGTGATAAAAATGTTTTAAAATTAAATGTGGTAATGGTCACACAATTCTGTGAGTATACTAAAAACCAATGAAATGTATACTTCAACTGGGTCAATTGTATGGAATGTGATTTATATCTCAATAAAGCTCTTACAAAGATATAAATGTAGCAGGATACTTACTCTAGAGTTGGTTACACTGGTGAGAGATTAAATATTTTCTAAATGTCCATCAATAAAAGACTAGTTAAATCAAATATGGTAATCTATGATATTGAATACTACTCAGTCATTTAAAAGAATAAAATTACTATACTAAATTAGATACTGTGTTTTTATTTTTTTAAATGCATGCACATACAAAGACACAAAGCATACATACATAGTAAAAATATGGAAATGGGGTTTCCTTGGTGGCTCAGTGGTTAAGAATCTGCCTGCCAATGCAGGGGACATGGGTTTGAGCCCTGGTCTGGAAGATCCCACATGCTGTGGAGCAACTGGGCCTGTGAGCCACAACTACAGAGCCTGCACTCTAGAGCCCGCGAGCCACAATTATTGAGGCAGCATGCCACAACTACTGAAGCCCGCATGCCTAGAGCCTGTGCTCGGCAACAAGAGAAGCCACTGCAATGAGAAGCCCACATATGGCAACGAAGAGTAGTCCCCGCTCGCCTCAACTAAAGAAACCCTGGGGGCAGCAACGAAGACCCAATGCAGCCAAAAATAAATAAATTAATTATTTTTTTAAAATATGGAAATGTGTGTATGTGTATATATACATACATAAACATGTGTATATATACAGTTGACCCTTGAACAACATGGGGCAGTTGAAAATCCACATATAACTTTACAGTCAGCCCTTCATATCCACAGTTCCACATCCATTGAATCAACCAACCTGAGAGCCTGAGACTGTGTAGTGCTGTAGTACATATTCATTGAAAAAAATCCATGTATGAGTGGATTCAAGCAGTTCAAACACCTGTTCAAGGGTCAACTGTATGTGTGTGTATATATATACACACACATACAGAGAGAGAGAGATTATTACTTCTCCATTCTTTCTCCTTCTTGAACGCTTATTATACAAATGATAGATCTCTTGGCTCTATCTTCCATGTCTCTTATTTTTTCAGTCATCATTTCCACTTTTTAAAAATATTTTTTCTGTGTTCAAGGATGATTCCTCAAGTATTACTAATGAATTTTAAATTTAAAACCATTAAAATAAAAAGTAACTTGGCAAGAAAAATATTTTACCCTCCAATCTGTATTATTAAAAAATATTTGAAAAAAGTTCTACATTCTTTGAAACAAAGAAGCCAACCTCATTTCCTTCTCTTTCAAGCTGTTCTATTCTGTGTAGAATTTCCTTCGCTTTCTTCCAGTAATCTTCAAGATTCTTCTCTTTCATATTTATGTCCTTTAATTGTTCTTCATTTTCATCAAAAGAATATTCTCCTAGACTTAGAGATAACTTCTCAGCTTTATAATATGGGAAAAAATAGGAGTTTATCCATTACTAGAAATGTTATTTTAACACTTTTAATAAAGACAAACTCATACCCCATACCCCCTTCTCTAAATTTTGCACATCCAAACCATCTTAACTGCCTAAGTGGTACTGAAAATAAGTGGAAAGCAAGTGCTTGGCAGAGGCTGAGGACACAAAGAGTCATAAATTAGATTTTACTCTTCAGAATTATAGAGAAAAGAAAATAGCAAGAAAACATGTTATGCTAGGCATACAAACACCCTCAGGTTTATGGCTACTGGTTTTAGTTTTTTTTTTTTAACACAGTTTCCATAAAGTGGTTCCTTCCTATATTCTTTTAAATTCTCTTTTTACATATTGTGGCAGCAGTTTTCTCCCAAAAGACCAAAATCCTTTTCATGGCCACTTTCTCTATGCTTCAGCCATCAATTCCTTCAATGCACCAGGCTCCCTCCTCTCACAGGACATTTGTGCCTCACTGTTGCGTATGCCTGAGACACTGGACCATAACAAACTCCCTTCTTTTCACCTAATTAACTCTCTACATTCAGATTTCAGATGAAGAATCACTTCCTCCCAAAGCCTTTTCTGCTCCAAGTCTAGGTCACAGTCCCTGTTACAGGTTAAGATCTGTGCTCCATCCATTCTTAACCTGTACGTTAATTTATAATAACACATTCATTTTTGGGATTATTCAATTACTACCTATTTCTGTAGTTACACTAACCTCTGTAAACACATAGACTATTGTTTCTTATCACTGTATCCCTAATGCCTAGCACAGTGCCTGGCAAATAAGAGACACTCAAACATTTTTTAAATAAATAAATTAAGGTATTTTATGTTATGATTTAATCATAAGTCACTTGTAGCCCTCAAATTTAAGTCCTACAGCTAACTCTGTCCACACTGCATTAAATAAGTGAATTATCTATACTGTTGTTCTCTTCCATATAAGTTTTTTACACGCTGTAGTACTCTAGTTGTCACGTCAAAATTATATAATCTGCTTTTCAAATGTAAGAAGAGCTTGGGAGCTAAAGGGGCTTGGTTCATCAAAGCAGATATAATTCTCTTGCATAAAGTTTGGTTAGTATTTTTTTAAAGTAATAGTAAACTTACTAATTTTTTTGCAGTTGTGAAGCACAAAAGTGGCAGCTTTGTTTAGTTCCTCGTCCTGAGATTCAGTTAAGACTTGTATCATGAGTGGAAGCCCATTGCTTTTAAAAAGGTCATACTGATTTTCCTCTGGAAAACACATCAAAGATTAAAGCAGAAGATAGTTACTTTATTTATTTATTTATTTATTTATTGGCCACACTGCGCGGCTTGCAGGATCTTAGTTCCCTGACCAGAGATTGAATCCTGGCCCCGGCAGTGGAAGTGCAGAGTCCTAGCCGCTGGACCACCAGGGAATTCCCAATAGTTATTTTATCTTAAACTATATGCATGAGGTCATAATTCTTCCTTGTGATAATTATGAACATAGTTCAAATTTTAAGATACAGAAAAACAAAGTTTAAAGGTATTTTCAATTTAGAAAATAATCTACTTATATAAGATACCTAAGTCTCATAAGTGATAATCTCTTAAACACAGTGATAAACACAGCCACAGAGCAGTGTCACACCTCATAAGAGTAAAGAAACTGCCCTCACTTGGTTTAAAAAAAGGTTTTGTTGTCAATTATACCTCAATAAAAAAATAAAAATTAAATTAAAATTTTAAAGGTATAGTGAATCCTAAATTATACAGAGGTGAAGAGAAAGTATAGAGAAATAAACGAATGGAGAGAATGGAAAATGAGGGAAGAGAGAGCAGAAGAAGCAAGAGAGAATAAAAAGAGGGAAGTGGAAAAGTGGGAGGAGGAGAGAGAGGAGATTGGAGGAAGGGAGAAAGGAGAGAGGAAAGTGAAAAGTGTTGGGGGACTTCCCTGGTGGCGCAGTGGTTAAGATCCGCCTGCCAATACATGGGACACGGGTTCAAGCCCTGGTCTGGGGAGATCACACATGCCACGGAGCAACTAAGCCCGCATGCCTAGAGTCCGTGCTCTCCAACAGAGAAGCCACCGCAACAGAGAAGCCACCACAACAAGAGAAGCTACTGCAATGAGAAGCCCATGCACCACAACGAAGAGTAGCCCCCTCTTGCTGCAACTAGAGAAACCCCACATACAGCAATAAAGGCCCAATGCAAAAATAAAATAAATAAATTTATTTTAAAAAAAAGTGAAGAGGGTTGGAAAGGAGGAAAGTGGAAAGAGGAAGAATGGCAGGAAAGTGGAGAGAAGGAGAAAATGGAAGGGGAAGAGAAAAAAGAGAGAGAGGAGAGAATGATAAGTAGAGAAAGAAAGAACTTTCTAAGGTTTTCAACAAGAAAAAACAGGATCGTATCTGTGCAGCAGTGTGAAGAGTGGATTGAAAAATGGAGATAGAAGGAAGAGGACACAGGGAGGAATCTATTGTAATAACATTGGTGAAAGATGTTGAGGGGCTGAGGGCTTAAATGGGGAAAATAGCACTGGAATTGAGCAGAAGGGAATAAGGAGGGGTAAACAGAAGTAGAGCCACAGGTCTTAGGGACTGACTGAATACCACGGCTGAAGAAGGATGAGGAGCAAAATGACTGGTTTGGGGATTAGGAGAAAGGCAATACTTTTAAGCTGGGTGGGTGGGAAGGAATAGTGTATTTCCACTCCACCGTTTTAACTAACACACAAAATAAATCCAATACTTACCACAATCCTCTGTACAATGACCAACAGTAAGTATGATACTAAATTTTTCTCCTGAATCCAGACTTTCATGAAGCAGTAATGCTAGAAGTTTTGAAACAATGTGGTACTTGGATAGTACTACCCCAAAAGTAGCTAAAACAGGAAAAAAAGAACAAGTACAAACTTAAAACGTATAGCTATACATATAGTATTTTCCAGATATTACATTATACTATTTTTCAGATCTTATCCTGGGAGAATGACATTATGTAACTACATAATATCTAAAATTCACATCTCATATAACATCTAATATATATGTATATATATGTGTGACTATAAACAAATTCATTGTAATAAAATGGTGGCTTATATAGCCCTCATTAATTCCTCTTCCCATACTAAAGACATTATACTAAAGCAAGTTTTTTGAAGAATGCTTTCTTCTAAGTTGTCCTGCATAATGTTGTGAATATGAAGTAATAATACTACCTTCCTAAAAGCTACTGACTCTCACCTTACATTCCTCCTCTTATCTAGATTGACAGTAAAGACCTTCCTATGAAATCGATTCCTGCCTGTCATTGAAATACACTATTAACTGGCCACGGTTCTACTGACGTTAATGATGCAGTGGAGCATACCTGAAGCTATACTGAGATGTGAAAAATTCAAGAAGTCCACCAATTTAAGCTACACTTCTCACGGTTTTGTTCTTCGTGTGTATGTGTGGTGTTTTTTTTTTCTTTTGTAACAGAGTTCAGAGTCTAACTACTGACAGCAACAAAAAGGTTGTGAATTCCTCAGCAGACTACATCTTAATAATTTTTGTATCTCTAGAGCTCACATAGAGCCCAGCACATAGCAGGCCCTAAATAACTGATTTTTTAAAAAATAATCTATTTTTTTCAGTTATTTGTGAATGTCGAGAGTTACAGAGATTTATAGACTATCATTCCTCAGTATCTGTACATGTGAGAAGCAGCCATGAGTTCAAGTGTGGTTCTGTTACTCACTGGTTACAGTAGGGTAAGTCTATCTCACACTTATCAGATAGAGGCATACCTTAATTCTTTATCTCACTTTTTAAAATCTATAAATTGGGCTTTCCATTCCCTATGTCTCCAAAATGTCCCTTGATTTCTCATCTAAAATTTTTTTTTTATCACAAGTTGCCAACAGCACTTTATTTTTTCTTTTCAACATCCTGTTCTGCGGCTTCCTTGGCCCTTTTTGCCCGGATGCCAAAGAGCCGGGCATTGGCACGGGCCATGTGGAGTAAACTTTTTCATTTAATGCAGCTTTTTAAGTGAAACAAAGGTTTAGGACTGACAGACTCTTATCTTGATTCTATCATCAAACCTGAACTCAGAAGACCTAGATTTGAATTCTTAGGGAAGTCATAACCTCCATGAGAAAATAAGGAGTTGGATTAGATAATTTCTAAGTTTCTCTCCCACTTATGAGAAACTGGAAGTCCAATCCATGTTAGCGTTCAATCTATCATTTTAACATTCACCATGCTGAATTGAAGCAAAATGCAATTGCAGAAAAATTACTAAGTGTTTTCACTCACGATTATCAGCAATACATGCATCCACTGTCTTTGTCACCACCACTGCAAGCTTAGCACTGGAAAGAGTCTTGTGTGAATCAGATTCCAACTGCACAAGAACTTGAGACAATATATCCAGTCCACCCACAGATATAAAGTATTTCTGCACGTATGCTTAAGGAATAAAGTAGCAGAACTATTATACTTCAAACAAGTATATGGTTTCATTAAATTAATTTGCACTAAATATAACATTAACTTGACTTTTTAAAATACTTACTAAAAATCCCAAAATGAAAAATCCAATCTTTACCTGTGCATATACATAATCACAAGATTGATTTTATTTACTTACATAAGAAACTCACTTTGACATAGTACAACTACATGTATAGTACAGTACTTCTTTCTTGTATGTTAGATATCTTGTTTCATTTAGCAAGAACTGGTATATTTTGCAAGAATGACATTAAATTCAAGTCCTTCAAGAGCTATAAAGAATAGATTCATTCATTTAGCTTGGTATTACAATTAGCAGGCTGACTACTTTCTGAATTCCAACATAACTCATTCCTCAAATCTGAATCAACAAAGGGCAGAGAAAATTAACTGTTTCAGAAAAACCACATATTTCATCCATCTTATTTAAGCCTAATTCTTTTACTTCTTGGAGCATAAAAGTATAACATACTGTTGAGAGTCATAACAACTATTCCAAGCAAAGATTGGATGACAGATACATTTTTAAAAAGCATTTAGTCTTTTGTTCCCCTGTAGGAAATGATTCTGATGGCAAAGTACCCCACAGGTCTGTGAATTCAACAGCCCCTATCCCAGCAATGGGCATATATCAAATGGATATATGGGCTAGTGATTATAATTCTGTCACAAACCTTCTTCCCAGTCTACCCTAGTACCACAAATTGAGCCAGGATGATTTAAACACAAAAATTACTTTTTGTATTGTTCAATAAAACACAAAAATCTTAATCTAAAAAAATCATGTTCAAAAATTTCTACATCAGAACAGAACTGTTAGGAAATGTTATTTAAGGATAAGCAAACATTTTCAATATTATGGAGACTCCAAAATAGGCTTCTTTACTACAAAGTATTTTCATTAAAAAAATCTTTAAAAAAGGAAGTATCTTAAAATTCTTAGATGAAATTGGGCACTATGTTACCACAAAGATTTTCATTTATAGTCTATGTAATGAAAATTCAGGCTTATAAGCAGAAGAACATCCTAGTCTACACCTGTACACTGAATATTTCAAATTACCTCTAATCTATTTCATGTCAGTTTGCTGAGAGTAATAAGGTCCTATAAATAGGACACAGCAGTGTTACTCATCTAAGTTGGTACTTAAAGAAAGAGGAAATGTCAAAGCATCATGGAAATAGATTTCAATTTTTGAAATTATAGAGATATGTTCCTTTGCATGTGAAACATGACTATTTGCTTTAAACATCTGAATATAGATACACACCAGGAACGTGTGAGAAGGTTCTAGTTGTTCCACATCCTCATCACTATTTAATATCACTAGCCTTTCTACTTTTAGCCATGCTAGTGGGTGTATAGGGCTACCTCCTTGGGGTTTTCCTGGGTACAAGTTCTTTATCAGATGTACATTTCACAAATATTTTCTCCCACCCTATGGCTTGCCTTTTCACCTTAACAGGATCTTTTGAAGAGTAAAAGATTTTAATTTCAGTGCAGTCCGATTTATAATCTTTTCTTTAGTGGCTCATGCTTTTTGTGTCCTAAGAAATCTGTCTACTCCCAAATTATAAAGATATGTTTTTGTCTAGATGTTTTATAGTTTTAGTTCTTACATTAAGGTGTAGGGATCATTTCAAGTTAATTTGTGTATACTGTGTAAGGTAAGGGTTGAGCTTCATATTTCACAGATAGATAAGTACTTTTTCCAGCACCATTTGTTTCTACCTTTTCCAACACAGAGTTACTGTGGCACCTTTATAGAAAATCAACATTCGTAGAAAATCAATCATATATATATGTCTATTTCTAGGTTCTCTACTTTTTCCATTGATCTATGTCTACACTTACACCAATGCTACACTCTTGATTACTGTATAGTAAGTATTGAAATCAGGTAATATAAACCCTACAATTTTGTCCTTTTTCAAAATAATTTTGACTATCCTAGCCCCTTTGCATTTCCATGTAAATTTTAGAATCAGCTTGTCAATTTCTGCAGAAAAGCCCGTTGAGATTTTGATGGGGAGTGCCAAGAATCTAGAGGTGAATTTGAGAAGTGACAGTATAACAATATTGAATCTTACAATCCATGAATATGATATCTCTCCCATTAATTTAAAGTTCTATCTCAGCAATGTTTTATAGTTTTCAGCATATAGATATAGCAGATGAAATCATTAAATGTACCCCTAAGTATTTTGTTTTTTTAATATTATTGTAAATGGCAGTTACTTTAAGTTCCCAAGTGTTGCTAGTATTTCTGTATATGACCTTGTATCCTGCAACCTTGCTAAAATCGCTTATTAGCTCTGTAGCTTTTTGTAGATTCTTCGGACAATCATGTCATCTATGAATAAATACTATATTTTCTTCTTCCTTTTCAATCTCTATGCCTTTTATTTCATTTTTGTGCCTTACTGCACTGACTTGGATGTCCAGTCAAATAATGAGAGTGGCCATCCTTGTCTTTTTTACAATCTTAGGGGGAAAGCATTAAGTCTTTCACCATTTAAGTATGTTAGCTGTAGTACTTTGTAGAAGCCCTTCATCACATTGAGGAAGTTCCCTTCTATTCCTGGCTTACCAAAATCTTCTGTCATGAATGTATGTTGAATTATGTGAAAAGCTTTTCCTGCATCTTTGGAGATCATATAGTTTTTCTTTTCTAGTCTATGTATATTGTGAATTTCCTAATGTTAAACCAATCTTGCATGCCTAAAGTGAATGCCACTTGGTCAGAATATATTATCCTTTCTATATATTGCTGGATTGATTTGTTAATATTTTGTTATGGATGTTTGCATCTATGATCATAAAGGATATTGGGCTACAGTTTTCTTGTAATGTCTTTTTCAAGATTTAGTGTGGAAATAATGCTGCCCTTAAAAGTTTGTTGGGAAGTGTTTCTTCTACTTGTATTTCCTGGAATAATTTATGTAGAATTTTTTTTCCTTAAATGTTTGGTAGAATGCACCAGTGAAGCCTTTTTTCTTTTCTTTTATTTATTTTTGGCTGCGTTTGGTCTTTGTTGCTGCGTGCAGGCTTTCTCTAGTTGTGGCGAGTTGGGGCTACTCTTCGTTGCAGTGCACGGGTTTCTCATTGTGGTGGCTTCTCTTGTTGTGGAGCACAAGTTCTAGGCACGTGGGCTTCAGTAGCTGTGGCATGTGGGCTCATAGTTGTGGCTTGCAGGCTCATAGTTGTGGCTCGTGGGCTCTAGAGCACAGGCTTCAGCAGTTGTGGCGCACGGGCTTCGTTGCTCTGAAGCATGTGGGATCCTCCCGGACCAGGCCTCAAACCCATGTCCCCTGCACTGGTAGGCGGATTCTTAACCACTGTGCCACCAGGGAAGCCCCAGTGAAGCCTTTATGACCTGGAATTTCCTGTGTTAAGGTTTTAAACTACAAATTCAATTTCACTATTAGATATAGGAATATTCAGGTTATCTATTTCTTCTTGAGTGAGCTTTTGTAGTTTGTGTCTTTCAAAGAATTTGTCCAGTTCATTTAAGTTATCAAATTTAATGGCATAAGGTTGTTTCTACTATTCCTTTGTTATCCTGTTAATATCTGTTAAGATATAGAGATGTCATCTCTCATCTCTTATAATTTGGGCCTTCTATTTCGTGGTTAGTCTGGGTAAAGGATCCATTTTAGTGATCTTTTCAAAGAACTAGCTTTTGGTTTAATTGATTACTCTGTTCTTTTTCTATTTCATTGATTGCTAATCTTCTCTTTGTTATTTCCTTTGTTATGCTTACTTTGAGTTTAACTTGCTCTGACTTCTAGTTTCTTAGGTGGAAACTAATATAATTGATTTGAGACCTTCCTTCTTTCCTATGCAAGCCTTATTGCTATAAATTTCCATCTAAACACTGATTTTGCAGCATCCCACTGTTTAATTTTGTGTTTTCATTACCATTAAGTTAAAAAATTTCTAATTTCCTTTATGATTTGTGATTCATAGGTTTGTATTTTTATTTTGATGTGGGTTTTTTTAGTACTGTGTTGCTTAATTTCTAGATATTAGGGACTTTTCTAGATGTTTTACTTTTATTAATTTCTAATTTAATTCTATGTGGTCAGAGAACACTCTCTGTGGGTTTTTACAGTTTTGCTGTGTAGGTGTTCTGTTTTGTGAGGATATATGGGAAGACTCAAAACTATGCTGCCACCACCATTTTCCCATATCTTCTTAACAACATCTATTTTTAAGATTTTCTATGTATAAGATTTTAACTTATACAATAGTATAAATGGATCCAAAATGACACAACTTACTGGAATTCATTAATTCAATAGGTTTTTGTTATGCTTTAAAATATGTTTTTTAAAGTATAACCTAGAGAATAATGAATACTTACTGTTATTTGCAAGAGTGAGTCCAATAAATGAGCAAATAGGGCGAATTATCTCAGGTTTCGTGCAATTTATTAGCCAGTCATTAGCATGTGGAAAAAGTGAAGAGCAAAGCATTTGATTTTCATCTGAAAGGAGAAAAAGGCAATCATATTTTAATATACTTGGAAAATATCAGTTTTTTATTTGTTTTTATCTTTATTTTTATATGTAAATATTTGAGATAATTACCATTTTGAGGATTGTTGACACAGACACACAGAGTACTACACACTGAAGACCACAACTGATAACTCTGGAAAACATTTTCATCTGACAAATTCAACTCATATTTTGAAAGGACTGTCCTATTAGGTTAAATAGAAAAGGAAGTAATTAATACAAATGTGTTAAGGTCTTAAGAAATCAATAATTAATAACAAGAAATGTATATTTACTTACTTGAACAACTGTGATAGAACTGAAATACAACCTGTTTCTCTCACAAGCGTCTGTCCAGTCCCTTAAAAAAATAGCCATATATTACATGAATATGACTTCTGTTTAGAAAATAATTTTGTAGAAATGGAGAACAACATTTAAGTAGTATTTTTTTAAGTAGCTTTTTTTTTTTTTTTTTTTTTTGCAGTACGCGGGCCTCTCACTGTTGTGGCCTCTCCCATTGCAGAGCAACAGGCTCCGGACGCGCAGGCCCAGCGGCCATGGCTCACGGGCCCAGCCACTCCGCGGCATGTGGGATCTTCCCGGACCGGGGTACGAACCCGTGTCCCCTGCATCGGCAGGCGGACTCTCAACCACTGCACCACCAGGGAAGCCCAGTAGTATTTTTAATAAATAACTTTCAGTCACTTTAAAGTATTATAAAGTACAATAGAGAATTACAGTAGGTAAAAATCTGTAATCAAGATTATTACGGAAAATACATTACTTACGTTTAGAGAATGATAGTATTCAAATTTCCTCTAAAAATTGCAAAACACTTATTTTGCATGGTTCTGTGTTACAATACCAAAATATGTTCCAAAATAGAAAAAAAATTAATTCAAAACATAAAAATAGAAAAAATAAAATCTAGAAGCATTTAAAATGCATATAATATTTCTAACAATTTGAAGATTTAAATAAGCAATGTTAATAAAATAACCTTAGCCTGGGCAATAGGTATACAGGAACACTCTATACACTACCCTTGCAACTTTTCTGTAAATCTAAGATTGTTCCAAAATAAAAACTAAAACAACAAAAACAAAGTAAAACTTTCGTCAAGAGATACATGAAATTTAACACCATTGCTGACTGATAAAATGACCTTAAATACAATGATAATTAAATGGCCAATTCAGTGGAAAATCAACCAAACTAATTCATTAAACGCTCCCCTTTTGCTTTTAAAGCTGTTTCTTTTCAATGTTAATTAAATAATGCAAATCACTTTAGTATTTTTTAAAATACTAAATTAATAAATATCAAACAATTAAATGCATGCTATTAATTCTCTTTTCTTTAAAGCTGTAGTTCTCAGAAGTTAGTAAGATTAAAAAAGGTACTGACATAAAGACTAGAATAAAAGGACTAATAATGACTGTTCCAATTTATTATTTTAAAAATATTTCCATAACATAAGAGAATGTACTTACTATTATTTGAAACTAGAACCAAAATAACATAGACAGACATTCTTTTCAAATTTGTGTTTGAATCATTGTTAGATAAGAACCAAGTTAAGTCTTCAAACAATTCTGAAGTGCACAAAGTCTGCTGACAGTAAACTGAAATATGAAAATATAATTTTAATTTCTATGTATTAGCACAGACAAGTTTTAAAATATGCTGAACAAAATATAAAATTGCCATATGGACAATTCTCAACCAATTCTCATTTCACTGACATTTATTAGTCATAAAACAAATTCTGACAAACTTATGTGCTTACTCAATTAACAGACCAAAGAAGCAATATTTTAATCAGAAGTAGTTGACTAGGTTCTAAACATGTATTGCAATCTCACAGAATTTCCAATAAAAGCCTAACTGAACAAAAATTTAAAATAAAACATGACCAAAAAATTGACGATAAGTAACAAAACATAGCCAAAGAAAAATTTAAGAAAATTCAGAAACCTGCTTTAGAAAAGAAGGACAAATGATACTTGTGGTATTTTTAAAGACTTTTCTAGATATAAAAATATCTTTCCCAAAGACAAAAATGATACCTACACGACAGGAGAGGCTTTTTGGTGATAATCATGCAATAAGCAGAATTTTTAAAAAATAATTTGAACACATATATCCAGTGTCTAGAATAGCTTTTAGACACTCTCAAAGGCAAAGGCAATGTCTTATTTATCCCCAATGCCTAGCACACAGCTTGGTTCTCAACAAGTGGTGAAGAAATATTTAACGGTTGAAAATATAAGAATATAAAGTTATTTGACAAACTAATAGTTTAGATTTAACCTCATTTCAGGTATGCTACAGAAACATGTTTTTGTTGGCCATACAGAAAGCATATTTATCCACATGTAAGATGGCTGTAAGTTATCTTCATATTTTGATTCAAGTACCTGGATATATAGATAATGAACAGAATAGAAAAACTAGAAATAGACTCATTAAGTGATAATGGTAGCATCTCAAATCAATGTGAAAAAGATCTACTTTTAATAAGAAGTGTTGGGATAGCTGGATTGCCATATTAAAAAAAAGATAAAACTGGAACCTTCACCACATCATATCCCAGGAAAATTCAAAAAGAATAAAACATGTATAACTAAAAAATAAAATCATACAAGTACCAAAAGAAAACATGGGTGGATTCCCCTGTAATCTGGGAGTATGGAAAATTTTCTTATGATTCAAAATCCAAAAGCAAAAAAGAGAAAGAATGATGAATTTTTATTTTTATAAAAATAAAAAACATTCATATGGCAAAAAAAAAGCATAGTAAAAGACAAAGTAAAAAAAATGTTTCCAACTAATGGCAAGAAAAATTGTGAAAGATTTTGAAATGGATGATAACAATTACTGAATGTCCTGTCTAGCACACCCTTCTAGATTATTTGTCTTTTACTGTCTTTGGGCTATTTTATAACTCTGTAAATTGTAGAAAACTGATATTAATGCAAGTTATTCTTGTCCACAGAAATGCAAAACATTTCGACTGGTAGAACATAATTGATTTTTAACCTGCAGACACTGACCAGTTATGTGCCTATTCCTAAATTTCAGCTTTCCCAAATGCCTATAGTATTGTTTTTTGCCATTACTTTTGAAACAGTTGTAACATTTCACTCGTTCCCTCATTAGTTAATAAGATAAATAAAATCTTTGGTATGCATTAATTTAAATAAAATACCTGGAAAAAACTATCCAGACATGTAAAAAAGGAATTGAATTCTAAAATTATTTTTTAGTAGTTTGTTGAAGTATAACACAATGATTAAAGGATAGTGAAATAAAGTTTTCTTATTTTACCATTTTGTTCTGCAACAGCTCCTAATGTATATAATGCTGCTTCTTTTACCATACTATGTTCACTTGACTTTGCAAGATCTTTTACAAACATCAAACCACCAATTTCCCGAAAATAAAGACCTGCATTACCTGTAGAGTGTGCAGACAAAACAAAGAAGAATATTTATTGTAATTATTATTTTAAGGACAATAAATCACATGAACCCAGTAACATAATATGTAAAATAACTGAGAAGAGAAAGAACTATGCATATTTCATATATCACAATACTAAACAACTAGAATCACAAATAAAAATTCACTATCATGTCTTACTGTTTTGTTGGCAAATTGAATGAATAGTGACCAGAGCTTCCTTTTGCGAAAAAGCATTGTCCATTTGATACTTCAGACACTCCAATAATAAGTTCAGGTCAGTCTTCATTCCTAAAGAACAAAAATTTCATTATTTTAAACCAAACATTTCCTTTCAAAATTTAACCATTTAAATTTCACACTCTAAATACATATCTTTGTATTTGCTTTTTAAATAATATGTATTACTTTTTAAAATCTAATAAGCAGGGGCTTCCCTGGTGGCGCAGTGGTTGAGAATCTGCCTGCCATTGCAGGGGACACGGGTTCGAGCCCTAGTCTGGGAAGATCCCACATGCCGCGGAGCAACTAGGCCCATGAGACACAACTACTGAGCCTGCGCATATGGAGCTTGTGCTCTGCAACAAGAGAGGCCGCGACAGTGAGAGGCCTGCGCACTGCAATGAAGAGCGGCCCACGCTCACTGAAACTAGAGAAAGCCCACGCACAGAAACGAAGACCCAACACAGCAAAAAACAAATAAATAAATAAAATTTTTAAAAAATCTAATAAGCAATAAAGATATGTAAAAGAAAGATGTTCCTTAGATAATATAACTTGAAATGAACTTCTTATAATTATTTGATTTTCCCTTTGCATGAAATATATGAAAAGAAAATCCAAATATTATTCTCTTTAATTAAAGCCACATTGGTTTAAATATCTGCTATTTAGAATGAACTGAATGAAAATGAAAATACACTATATTAGGGGCTTCCCTGGTGGCACAGTGGTTAGGAATCCGCCTGCCAATGCAGGGGACACGGGTTCAATCCCTGGCTCAGGAAGATCCCACATGCCACGAAGCAACGAAGCCCGTGCACCACAACTACTGAGCCTGCTCTCCAGAGCCCGCGAGCCACAACTCCTGAAGCCTGGGCGCCTAGAGCCCATGCTCTGCAACAAGAGAAGCCACCACAATGAGAAGCCCACGCACTGCAATGAAAAGTAGCCCCGACTCCCCACAGCTAGAGAAAGCCCGTGCACAGCAACAAAGACCCAATGCAGCCAAAAATAAATACAATAAATAAATTTTTAAAATACCTTTAAAATAAAAGTAGTGTTTTCTGAAGTGAAGATAAGCCACAAATGGAGAAAATACTTGTAAAGCACATATCTGATAAAAACATATCCAGAAAACATATAGACCTTTCAAAACTCAACGAGAGCAATAAAACAATGAGCCAAAGATTTGGACAAAAAAGATACACAGATAGCAAATGAGCACATGAAAAGCTGCTCAACATCATTAATCATTAGGAAAATGCAAATTAAAACCGTAAGGAGACATTATTACATGCCCACTAGAATGACTAAAATTTAAAAGACTGACCACAACATATTTTGACAAGGATACAAAGGAACTATAACTCTCATATACTGCTGGTGGACACATAAAATAGTACAACCACTTTGAAAGTTTAGCAGTTTCATAAATTGTTAAACATACACCTAAAATTTGATGCAGTCATTCTACTCCTAAGTACTTACTCAAAATAAAAGGAGATATATGTACATACAAAGACTTGTACACAAATGTTCATGGTGACATTATATGTAATAACCAAAAATTGTAAACAACTGAAATGTCCATCATCAGATGAATGGATAAAGAAGTTGTGGTATAACCATACAATGGAATACTATTTAGCGATAAAAAGGAACTAAGTATTCATACATACAACCACATGGATAAATCTCAAAATACTTATGCTGAGTGAAATAAACTACACACAAAGAAGAGTATACGATAGTATACTGTACAATTCCACATACTGAAAAAACACAAACTAGTCTACAGTAATGGAAGGCACATCAGTGGTTGCTTGGGGAAAGGAGGTCCAGGAAGGCATAGAAGGGAGGTATTACAAAGGGACATGAGGCTATGTTCACTATACTGATTATGCTGATGTTTACACAATGCTGGGTATATACACATGTTAAAATTTATCAAAATACAAAGTTTAAATATTTATTTACGGGCTTCCCTGGTGGCACAGTGGTTGGGGGTCCATCTGCCGATGCGGGGGACGTGGGTTTGTGCCCCGGTCCAGGAGGATCCCGCGTGCCGCGGAGCACCTGGGCCCGTGGGCCGTGGCCGCTGGGCCTGAGCGTCCGGAGCCTGTGCTCCGCAGCGGGAGAGGCTGCAGCGGTGAGAGGCCCACGTACCGCAAAAAAAACAAAAAAACAAAAAAAAACATATTTATTTACAACTAAAAGGAAACAACAGACAATCATTTCCCTATAAAATTCTTTACAATAGCCTTTAAACAATTTCTTGTCTTGGTTTTAAGGATGTAAATAAAATTGTACATAGACTTTGACATAATGCTTGAATTAATATTTAAAGTTTTCAAAGATATAGGATGAAAGGAGGAAAAAAATATAGAGAAGCACACTAAAAAAAAAACAACTAAGATCTATTGTGAATCAATTAGTCTTCCTCTTGACAGAAATTCAACTGGCAATTTGGTTCAATGAAATAATTCATGACTCAATTTGTTAGTAAAATATCATAGTACAAAGGTTATCACTGAGTTGTCTTGGAGTAACAGCAAACTTTTATTGATCATGTTCTACATTAATAGAAACCATAAGAAGGTTAGTGTGACTGTACAGATATCAATAAGCCATTCATCATCAATAACAAGCCAAAGAGGATTTTTGATGGGGCATGGTGATTTTCAATTCTAGGCACAGAAACTTTTTATGTACTTTTCTTAATTCCTTCTGTACTTCTTTTTCATACTTTAATATTTCCTATCATAATCCCTCCCTTCCCAGACAAAGCACCTACTGATAACTACAACTGGGTTTTTATCTTCTCCAGGCTATGCAAGCTAGCTCCTTCAATAACTCCTGAAGAAAATAAACAAGCAAACAAAAACTGAAGTGTTTACAATACCAAAACCACAAGCAATAAAAGCAAATTCAATAAATTGGACTTAAAACTGAAAATTTCTGAGCTTCAAAAGGTATCATTAAGAATGTAAAAAGACAACGCACAGACTGAAAGAAAATATCTGCAAATCAGATATATCCAATAAGGAAGGGGCTTGTGTTCAGAATACATAAGGAACTCCTAAAACTCAACAGTAAAAGACAACCCAATTAAAAAGCATGCAAAGGATTTAAATAGACATTTCTCCAAAGAACATATACAAATGGTCAATAAGTATATGAAAAGATGCTCAGTATCATTAGTTCTTAGGGAAGTACAAACTAAAGCCACAATTAGATACCACTTCACAACCACTAGGATGGCTATAATCAAAAATAGTCTAACATTCTGACCAAAGATTTGGAGAAATTGGAACCCTTATACATTGCTGTGGGAATGTAAAATGGTACAGCTGCTTTGGTAAACAGTCTAGCAGTTCCTCAAAAGGTTAAACATAAATTTACCATAGATTCAGCAATTCCACTCCTGGGTATATACCCAAAAGAAATGAAAACATATGTCTACCCCAAAACTTATACATGGATATTCATAGCAGCGCTATTCATAATAGCCAAACAGTGGAGACCCAAATGTCCATCAACTCTTGAATGGATAAATAAAATATGATATATCCATTCAATGGAATCATTCCACAAAAAAGAGGAATGAAGATACTGAGACAACATGGATGATCCTTGAAAACATTATGCTAAGTGAAAGAAGCTAGTCAAAAAGGCCCACATATTATATGATTCCATTTATATAAAATGTCCTGAATAGGCAAATTTAGAGACATAGAACAGCTTAGTGGTTGTCTAGGGTTAACAGGGGTGTGTGTGGGGGGTGTGTGACTGCTAAAGGGTACAGGTTTCTTTGAGGGTGATGAAAATGTTCTAAAATTGATTGTGGTGATGGTTGTACAACACTGTGAATATATGGAAACAAGTGAACTGTATATTTTAAATGCGTAAATTACGTGGTATGTCAATTACATCTTAATAAATTTGTAGGTATATGTATATATTTTTTTAATTACTGGTTGACCTAATGACTGAAGTGGCCCCAATCACAGTTCTTTTGGGTGATTGATATGGATGCTGGGAAAGACACAGTCTCTCTCCTTTGCAAGTCGCAAACTGTATGTAAATTTGGCTATTCACTTCCGAGGCCAAATCTGGACCCTTGTCATTCATTAGTCAGAACAGCTCTACCACTGATATTTTCAACTCCATTATTTTATTTTCTGAATATTACTCCTAATTCTTTCAACTGGCTTACTTCCTTATTCTTATATTTACTCTTTGACCCCTATGATCTCTACTTCCTTTACTCATGTTCTCAGAGACTTGGTTTCATTTCCTTCCCTCTTCATCCCAGATCCCATTATTTATCACCTCAACCATTATCTTGCTAGGATTCCTTGGACCCCTTCTCCTTCTACCAAACATGTTTTATAATCCTAATTGTGACTCAAAACAGTTTCTTTTCTCTGTTCTTTCAGCTCAAATTTAGGCATTGCTAAAAGGAAAAAAAAATTAAGCAGTTATGCCATTGCAGATATTTGGTATGCATTCCAGGTTACACCCCCCAACTCTACTCAGCAACCCCACATGGTCAGCTCCATCTCCAATTCCCTTCTGTTGATTCTCCCATTTTCCTCAATGGCTACTCCAAATCTTCAGCTCTCTTCAAACCTCATCTCTTTCTCTTCCACTTCATGTTTTAATTTCAGGCCTCCCAGAAGTAGACCATGAAACAAAAATTTGAGTGCAAGTACTTTTTTGAAAAGATGAAACAGAAAGGGAAGGTAGACACAAGCAACCCCACCAGGAAACTCTGGGAGCTAGGGTAGAGCCATGTGTCTCAGAGTCATCCCAGTGAAAGTGTGAAGAGTATTTATCTATCAGCTCCCGTCAGTTGTTTAGGGCTGATTCCAGAGAATAAGCCGTTAATTATTTGTCATCTCTGTCTCGGCCTTGCTCTCTGGGCAAAGCAGGTTATAAATGCTATAATAAACTCTCAGTCAAAAAGACACAGATGTTAGGCCTTCACAGAATTCCCAGAACACTTTCCACAACACAGAATTCCTACAAAAATATCTGCAGCCACACCCATTCTTACCTCTTCCTCTACAATATCACACCAGGACCCAGCTCCCATCCTGTTCATGGTTAACACATTCACCTGTGTTTTGGGATCCTGCAATGACTACAACTACAGCTGGCACATGAACAACACGGGGATTAAGGGCACCGACCCTCCACTCAGTTGAAAACCCACATATAATTTGTAATCCGCCCTCCATATTTGTGGTTCCACATCCTCATATTCAACCAACCTCAGATCATGTAGTACTATCAAAAAAAATCTGAATATAAGTGGACCCACACAGTTCAAACCCATGTTGTTCAAGGTTCAACTGTACTATAGTTTTTTTCTTGCCCAGAATGATTTCCCTCTTCCTTCTTGTGGTTCCTTCGGAGAACATTTCCTCACAACTCTGAGTTTCCCAGTTGTATGAACTGATACGTTTCCTTTTTTTTCTTGAACTAGTTTGAGTTGTATTTCTCTCGCATACAACTCAAAAGGCACTATTACAGGCCTATGACCTTCTTTAAAATATATTCATATAACAAATCTTTATTGAATGTCTACTATGCATCCACTCTGTATCAGACAGGGATTCTGATTCCAAGGAACTCACAATCTGGTGATAGAGACAGAAGAGGATGTAAGTAATTCCCATAGTGTGATAAGTGATCTGAGAGGAGCATCTCCAGCAATTATCCCGTCTTTCCAGTTTCTTCAATTTCTCCCTCTCCATAATCCCCACTCCCTCTTCACATATTCTCTTATCTCTTTACCTCTTATAAGACTCCTTAACATTACATCCTCCCTCTAGTTAATGCCATATATCTTCAGACAAGCTTTTAAGAAGAGTAAGCTATTCATACTGTCTCCAGACTATTTCCCACCCAGACCTCAATATACTGCAATCTGGCTGAAATCTATTAAATTTACTATTAATAAAACAAAAGACTCCTAAATGAAAAATCCAGTGGATACTTCAGTCTTCATCTGTGATACTTAACACTGAGGCTCTTGGGTAATCTTTCTCAAAGCATTCTCCTAAGGCTGATTTCCAAAATACCACATTCCTGACCTTTCTGAAATGTTTTTCTCAGTCTTTTTTTGAGGGTCCTCTTCCTCAGTCAAACCCTGATGTGATGGGGTCCATTAGGGAATACTATTCCCCATCCTTTTCTATTTTAATATTTCCTCTCTGGTTAACCTCCTTTATGCCCATGAATTAAATTTCCATTTTTCTGAGGACAGCTCTGAAATTTGATGGTGGTCCTCTCAGGTTTCCACTGTTCTTATATATACCTCCATTAAATCAGCTATCATATGATATTCTAATTATCAACATGCCATCTCCCATTAGAATGTCAGTTTCCTGAAGTCAGTGTGACAGGCACAGAGTAGATGCTTAATAAATATTCATGTAAATTGCTGAATAATTCTTTTATTTCCTGGAGCCTGTCAGATAATCTGCAGTATATCCCACAAATACACTATAAAACAAATTCCAGATATATGATCCATAAATTTCTCACCTTGTATTTTCTTTGTGTCCTCACTTTCCATGCTTGTCTGCATTCTTTTACCTATATTTCATCTATAAGATAAAGGTATTTTCTCAATTTAAATCAATTTTGAGAATTCCAGAATTATATATGCAAAGGGGTAGGAAAAGAATAGTTTTCTCAAACCAGAAGAGCAAAGATTGAATCTGAAACTTATTAGGTGTGTGGTATTAGGTATGCTTAAGTTCTCTAAGGCTCAGTTTCCTCATCTGTAAAATATAAATTTCCAACTTCATAGAGTTGTTACAAGAATTAAATTTGAAAACATACATAAATGCACCTCGCACTCAAGTACTACAGGCATTCAACACATTTTATTAAACAAACACAGGAATGATTGGTTGACTGAATCTAGTTGCTCCACTTCTGGTTCTCCTTCCTTATTTTCTTTTCTGTAAATTTTTATCCCATGATTTCAGATTGGGCACTCCTCCATGAACCAGAGGTTTAAAACACAAATATGCACACACTCTTTAGATGTGCATTTCTCTTCACAAGCTTAGCTTAATACTAAAATTTTTTCTAACAACTCATGGTTATTTTCAAGCTTAAACCTCTGTTTATATTCATTAGATGAATTTTAAAAATAACTGGCAACCCTGATACGGCCTCTCACATTCTTTAAAATGCTAAACTGATTTTTTAGAAAAATACATCAGAGTCCAATTAATTTCTTAGAGCTATAATTCAGGACTCACAAAACTCTAAAATTCTTATTTACTAAAGCACTGGGTGGTTAAAGAGAGATAGTTAATTATCCTTTCTTTCATTTTAACTCTCAAACTGAAAATTCCCAAACAAAAAATTTAATGATAAATATGAGAATTTTTTATAAAGTAATATACAAATATTTACTAGTTTTGTCATTTTTTTAACCTAAATATTCCATTTAAAAAGGAATGGGTAGGTACATCATAGTATATCCACAGGACAGGATATTGTTACAAGAATATTGACATTTACTTGAAATGTTTGACAGTATGGAAAAATGCTTATGATACAACGTAATCAAGGGCTTCCCTGGTGTCGCAGTGGTTGGGAGTCCACCTGCCGATGCGGGGGATGCGGGTTCGTGCCCCGGTCCGCGAGGATCCCACATTACGCGGAGCGGGTAGGTCCGTGAGCCATGGCCGCTGAGCCTGTGCGTCCGGAGCCTGTGCTCCGCAACAGGAGAGGCCACAACAGTGATAGGCCTGTGTACCGCCAAAAAAAAAAAAAAAAAAAACAACAACAAAAACAATGTAATCAAAAGAGCAAGACTCAAAATTTTATCTACAGTATGACCCCAATTATGTAGAGGCAAACATAAAATAAAACTTGATGGAAAAGAGCAACGTATTAACACTTGTTGTCTTTAGCTGGTGGTGTTTTATTTCACTGTTTTTCATTTTTCACGAATTTTATAATAGAAGCTTCTAATGTTCAGCAAGCCCAATGATAGACCAGGCTCTATAAACCCCTATAAACCTTATAAATACTATCTTTTTAGTCTTTACAATAACCCTACAAGGGAGCTGTAAGGATAAAGATAGATGAGGAGAAAGTAAACAATTTGCTCAAGTTCAAACAGCTAGTAAGTGCCAGAGCTAGAATGGGAACCAAGAAAATCTGAGGCAAGGGCTATACTCTTGTTATACTGCCTCCTACATATAATTTGGAGACATATTATAAACAAACATACTATATGTCTGTTTCATTTATACTATATATAAATGAAAATTTACAGGAAAATTTACATCCTTTTTTAAAGGCTGCATTATCTTTGAGCAAATGGGTTAGGATTTGGAAAAAGACTAGATTAAAAAACAGCCTGTTAAAAAAAAAAGACGTACCACACATGGAGGTTTTTGCTTTGTGAGGGAGTTTAAGGACTATCTCCTTAATTTTAATTAGTCAATCTATTCTGCTTTTTAATATAATTTTCATATTTAAAGAGGGATATGTTTTAAATTGAAGCTGACAACACAAACTACCTTCTGTTCCCCTTTGCCTGTCTTTCTTATACTGTTTTCTAATAAATGGTTACTTTGCACAGTAAAATAAGATAAAGTTTGCCAAATATCTAGTAGCATTAATACAAGTCATCTATTTACCTGCTACATGCTTAAAAACATCCACAGCAAAGGACAAGTTATGACTTCTAAGGGAGGGATAACCATAAAATTATATTTAAAATATAGTATAATCCCAAGAACAAAATCATCTGCCCAATAAAACATATTATTAAGTATTTTCAGTAACTTAGTGAATAGATGCAGACTGCCATGAACAAGATTTCAAAATTATTTACTGTATTCTCACAGGGGGAAAAAGGGATTTTTTTTCCTGCTAACAGGAAGAAACTATCCTACTTACAGTTTGCGCTCAATCAATTCCCCAAAACACTACTGTTAAATTCAAATTTAAGCAAGAAAATGAGCTGAACATTCCTCTTTTACGTGGCCTAGAAAATGTTAACATGAAAAGCTTTTTGAAATCTAAATAGCACCCTCAAAATATCTGAAAGATAAATGACATCTTTCTGTGCATAAGGCTGGCAGGGCTGAAAATCCCACCATATCTGCCACCACTAAGTTGTTGACAGTGGATCCCCAGCTTGGGCTCATACCAAGTGGAAACTTTCCCCTAAAGTAGGAGAGGCAAGGGAGAAACGGCCAAGATGCAAGTAATGTAACGTAAACTTTCTGTTACAATAGTTTAGACTGAGAAAAAACAGTCGATCAGGTCCAGAAACAGGCTGAGGGTACCAGGAGCCATTTCACTACAACATCAACACTCCCGGCCTCAGGAGACTGGAGCAGCCGTTCCGCATTCATCCTCATCACCTCATCCCAGTTTCCACAGGTAACCGATAGACATCTTTCCCAGGAGAGAAGACTAACTCCACCCTGTTTCGTCCATTTGCGCTCATTAACACCACGACCTGGCTCACCTAAAGAGCTGGAGGAACTCCTTTTGAAGAGCACAGGTGGTCCCTCGGGCCCTTCCCTCCTAGACCAGGGTTCTCCAACTCCTGCAGGGACGTAGCCGCTCGTTAGCGACCCGAGGCCGGCTCCACCACGGGCGATTCACCGGCAGGGCAGCGGGTGGGTCTGAATGTCCGTCCCGTTAACGTGCCCTCCCCCTCAGGTGATGCGGAACACAGGTTCCCACCCCCCGATCTGAGAAACAACTGCCCCAGCAGCGCCCACCCACTTCATACATCAGAACCACCTAGGGAGGAGCCCGAGAATTCTGGAGTACAATCGGCCAGGCTCTAGCCGCCTAAGTGGTACGTGACAATTCTCTTTTTCCCTGTGCGGGCCTCAGCCCGGGGCAACCGCCTCCTCAGAAAGGCCTCATCGCCCCATCCCCTCATGTGGGTCGGTTAAGAAGGTTAGAGCGGGGCGTTCTGCAGCCCAGACCTTCCACAGGAGGCGACGGGCGGGTTCCGAGGCGGGGCTGAGGCAGGACCCAAACGCGCAGGGAGTGGAGGCCGTGGCCCTTACCCTTAAGTCGCAGCGCCCTGGGATTCGCCCTTTCTCCCTCGCCGCCCGCCTCGCACGACGCCCGACCTGGTTTCCCGCCGAGAATACCCGGCGCACTTCGGTGGGGCGGGACTTCCGGTCGCACCGCCCCCACGCCGAGTCTCTCGCCGGCCACTGCTCACCCACATTCCAAAGGGCAGCGGATAGCAAGTGTGCGCCTGTTTAAGTAGTGGAAAGTCGCAATATGAAGGGGAAATCCTCTAATCTCACTGCTCCCTGTGTAAAGGGCTTTCTTTGCCCAAAGGGGCATTCGCCCGAAGGAGTTAGAACGGGCTCTGGGGTCGCTGAGGCCGGCATCGTGGCCTCGGGTAGGTGTGCGCAGGCGTGGGGAGGAGGCCGTCTGAACCCCAAGCACTGCCATCATTAATCTTTTACAACCTTCCCTCCTCTTTGTATCCTGTTCTTGTTTTCTGATAAAACTATACATATGAAACATGTCTTTTTAAAATTGTATTTAAAAATAATTTTTTAAAATTTATTTTTATTTTTGGCCATGTGCGAGCTCTCTCTAGTGTGGTTACACTTCGTTGCGGTGCGTGGGCTTCTCACTGCAGTGGCTTCTCTTGTTGCAGAGTGCGGGTTCTAGGCGCACAGGCTTCAGAAGTTGTGGCACATGGGCTCAGTAGTTGTGGCTTGCGGGCTCTAGAGCGCAGGCTCAGTAGCTTGTGGCACACGGGCTTAGTTGCTCTGCAGCATGTGGGATCTTTCTGGACCAGGGCTCGAACCTGCGTCCCCTTCATTGGCAGGTGGATTCTTAACCACTGTGCCACCAGGGAAAGCCCCTTTTATTTTTTTTTTAACATCTTTATTGGAGTATAATTGCTTTACAATGTTGTGTTAGTTGCTGCTGTAAAACAAAGTGAATCAGCTATATGTATAAACATATCCCCATATCCCCTCCCTCTTGCATCTCCCTCCCACCCTCCCTATCCTATCCCTTTAGGTGCACACAAAGCACCAGCTGATCTCCCTGTGCTATGCAGCTGCTTCCCACTAGCTAGCTATTTTACATTTGGTAGTGTATATATGTCTATGCCACTCTCACTTCCTCCCAGCTTACCCTTCCCCCTCCCTGTGTCCTCAAGTCCATGCTCTACATCTGCATTTTTATTCTCTACATCTGCATCTTTATTCCTGTCCTGCCCCTAGGTTCTTCAGAACCTTTTTTTTTAAGGTTCCGTATTTATGTGTTAGCATACAGTATTTGTTTCTCTTTCTGACTTACTTTACTCTGTATGACAGTCTCTAGGTCTATCCACCTCACTACAAATAACAATTTCATTTCTTTTTACGGCTGAGTAATATTCCATTTTATATATGTGCCATATCTTCTTTATCCATTCATCTGTTGATGGACACTGGTTGCTTCCATGTCCTGGGGGAAGCCCCTTTTAAATTGTATTTTAACAAACAGTGACGGTATTAAGATGTCCACAGCTAAAATCTGCACGTGCCTTAAATTCATTAAGATTATAAGAAAAAATATTTTAAGCTATTTCTAATGTAACTCAAGAACTTTTTTTTTAATTTTTTAATTTATTTTTGGCTGCATTGGGTCTTCATTGCTGTCTGTGGGCTTTTCTCTAGTTGTGGTGAGCAGGGGCTACTCTTCGTTGCGGTGTGCGGGCTGTGCGGGCTTCTCATTGCGGTGGCTTCTCTTGTTGCGGAGCACAGGCTCTAGGCACGTGGGCTTCAGTAGTTGTGGCACACGGGCTCAGTAGTTGTCGCTCACAAGCTCTAGAGTGCAGGCTCAGTAGTTGTGGTGCACGGGCTTAGTTGCTCCACGGCATGTGGGATCTTCCTGGACCAGGGATCGAACCCATGTCCCCTGCATTGGCAGACGGATTCTTATCCGCTGCACCACCAGGGAAGTCCATACAAGACATTTCTATGTTAAGTAACTTTGAAATAGCAAGCCAGAAATAATGAGCTCAGTTAGAAATGGATAGCTTTTATTCTCTGAGAAAACCGTTTCCTTCCTCCCTCCACCTCAGCTCCCCAAAGAACAAGACTACATTATTACAAATGAGAAAAATGTTTATTAAGGAAACAACTTAACAGTTCTCCCTTAGCAGAACTTTACAGACTGGAGCACAACCTGAAGGCAATTACAGTTTCAATCATTAACACACTATAGGGTACTTATTCTACAACTGGAAAGTTGCTGAAGTTTGTGACATGCCACTATAAATGTAAGTATTATTAAAAATTACAAATTGTTTGGTGATTACTTTGATAACCTCTTGAGCAGCAGCTCCTGCAAGGAAAAAGGAGAAAAGCAAATCTTTGAAAAAGGTAAATTTCAAGAGTTCTATAAAAATATTCAATTCTGTACAGAAAACCTTTCCTTTCCAAAACCAAAGATGTTTAAAAGCAATCCAAAAGAGACATAACTTACTGAGTCATATCAAAACAAAGGACTACAATTTTTTATAACTATGTTATTAAAGGAAATAAAACTTTTGTTATATACATTCACACCCTGGCATATTATGCCACAGTTTAAAAGAAGTATTTTTAATTATGGTGGTTTAAAAAGACTGGCAAAATATATTAAGCAAGAAAAACTCAAAACAATAGTATGGATGACTGCACTTTTTTTAAAGGCTAAATATAGGCAGAAAGGATTCTCAAAGGATACCCTTCTGTTGCATTTGAATTTTACCCTGTGCATGTTTTATAATAAAAAGGGGGGGGGCGTTTCCCTGGTGGCGCAGTGGTTGAGAGTCCGCCTGCCGATGCAGGGGACGTGGGTTCGTGCCCCGGTCCGGGAGGATCCTGCATGCTGTGGAGCGGCTGGGCCCGTGAGCCATGGCTGCTGGGCGTGCACGTCCAGAGCCTGTGCTCCGCAACGGGAGAGGCCACAACAGTGAGGCCCGCGTACCGCAAAAAAAAAAAAAAAAAAAAAGAGGGGATAAAGGGGCTTCCCTGGTAGTGCAGTGGTTAAGAATCTGCCTGCCTGCCAATGCAGGGGACACGGGTTTGACCCCTGGTCCAGGAAGATCTCACATGCCATGGAGCAATGAAGCCCGTGTGCCACAACTACTGAGCCTGCGCTCCAGAGCGCGTGAGCCACACTCCAGAAGCCCGGGCGCCTAGAGCCCGTGCTCTGCAACAGGAGAAGCCACCACAATGAGAAGCCCGCACACCACAACTAGAGAAAGCCCGCGTGCAGCAACAAAGACCCAATGCAGCCAAAAATAAATAAATAAATATTTTTAAAAAGGGAGGGTAAAGGAATATCTGTAATTTGGAAAGGATCTATATTAGATACCCAGACTGCTATACTCAGTAACAGTCTGAGTATATAGTAACAGTAACAAGTTTTAAAGTTACTATTCAAAACAAAACAACAGAAAAAAAAAAAAACGACCAAGAAAACAATTTTTCATCTTTTATAATCTGAAGCTTCCGCTTTCACATTCACTGATTCAATAAAATTTGAGACTCTACTGTGTACCAGATACTGTCCTAGGCACTAGGGATACAGCAGGGAACAAAAGACAAAAATCCTTATCCTCATGGATCTTACTTTTCAGTAGTGAGGGAGAGAGAATTTACAAATAAGTAAAACGTCAAGTGACTAAGTGCTAAGGAGAAAAAGCAAGGAAGGGGGATATGATGCAAGAGGAGGGACTGTTTTAAATGAATCAGGGATGGCCTCACAGGGAAGATAATATTTTTAAAAAGACCTGAAAGAAATGACTTGTGCAGAATGATTATAGAATGCACATGTTATAGACCGAATGCATGTCCCCCAAAATTCATATGTTAAAGCCTTAACCCCCAATGTTACCATATTTGGAGATGGAGTTGAAGTCTTTGGGAGGTAATTAGGTAATTGAGGTCATGGGGGTGGGGCCCTCATGATGGGATTAGTATACTTATAAGAAGAGACGCCAGAGAGCCTCCTCACCTTCCTGCACAAAGAAGAGGTTATGGCACACAGCAAGATTGTGACTGCCTACAAGCCACAAAGAGAGGCCTCACCAGAAACCAACTATGCTGGCCCTGACCTCAAACTTCCAGGCTCCAAGGAGTTTTATTTAAGAGATGGTATTGTTGAGTTGGGTCCTGAAGAACAGGTAGATTTTAGACATGCAGGCAAGAGGGAAACTTAAGGCAAATGGGCCCAGATTGGGGTAAAGATTCAAGGAGCGGGAAATCAAAGGGCATGTCTAGGGGAAAAGCAAGTAACTTGAAAAAACCAAGGCCAGAAAGGCTGGGTAAAACCAGAACACAGAATTTTTTTTTTTTGTGTGGTACGCGGGCCTCTCACTGTTGTGGCCTCTCCCGTTGCGGAGCACAGGCTCCGGACGCGCAGGCTCAGCGGCCATGGCTCACGGGCCCAGCCGCTCCACGGCATGTGGGATCTTCCCGGAACAGGGCACGAACCCGTGTCCCCTGCATCGGCAGGCGGACTCTCAACCACTGCGCCACCAGGGAAGCCCAACACAGAATGTTTTAAATGTCAAATGAAAGACTCTGGATTTATTTTCCGAGGACTACTGTAGTGTATATGTGTGTACTGCCAGGTGAGAGGGTTAAGTGAGAGACACAATCAGAGCTATGCTTTAGAAAGATTAATTACTCTTCAGGAGTTTAAAATGGACAGCAGTGGGAGAGATGGAAAGCAGGGAGACCAGTTTGGGGGGTACCAAAATAATCTAAACTCAATATTAACATTGTGCTTCACTGACCTCCCTAGTTATAACAGCTGGGAAAACAAAACTTCATAACTGTACTATATAACAACAGGTGACAGTCTTCTCATCTCTGGAACTCACCCCCTAAGAATGCAGCAATGGTGTGTGGTTCAGCAGCTCCGTATCTGCAACTACAGGAAAGGATGGAGACATGAACATAGATTAGCCTTATGACAGGACAGTATTGTCTCTTGCATTCCCTAAAAAAATACTCACAATTCATGGACATAATCATCTTTCACTATTATGGATAATCCATATTCCTGAAGGAAGCCAGTGAGACAAGACTTCAACTTGCCTATATCTTCTTCAACTTGATAGTTAGATACCCCTAAAATATATATATGCAAATTAATTTTCATTAAAATAAATATGTGACTCAAAATTACTGGCTATCTCCTTTATTTAATCCAGTTTTAGGTATTCTAGTCAAAACATTAAGGTGTAAAACTGAATTAAGAACAAAAATAATGGAAAGTATGAGACAAATATTTGCAGCTATCACAAACCTGTAACAATCAAAGAAACCATCTAAAATCTATTAAAAATTTGAGTTTGACAAATCTGCTTTGTTCAGTGCTCCTTACCCAGTATCTGGAAGAGTATCTGACACGTAGTGGTGCTCAGTAATTATTTGATAGAACTGAATGAATGAGAAAGTAATGTCCTATTTATACCCTTTATAAAACTTATAGCGTTTACTACCCATTTCCAGGAGATTAAATGACATATATAAAACTATAATAATAGATAACACTTACGGAGCATTAATAGATGCTGGACATTGTTCTAAACACCATCTAAAATATTAATTCATTTAATCCTTACAGCAACCCTACGAAGTAGGCACTATTATTATCTTCATTTTACAGATAAGGAAACTGAGGCACAGACAGATTAAGTTATTTGCCCGAGTTACTTAGCTCATAAGTAGCAAAACTGTGATATGAGCCCAGGCAGTTCTTAATGATGAAACTATGATGTCTCCAAAGGTAAGCTATTATTATTATTACTGCTGGAAGGAAAAATGTAATTGCCATAATATCCAGGTATTACTAAAACCCTCTAGTTTATTTTTTAACCCCTCTAGTTTAAAAACTATCATTGGGACTTCCCTGGTGGCGCAGTGGTTAAGAATCCACCTGCCAATGCAGGAGACACGGGTTTGAGCCCTGGTCTGGGAAGATGCCACATGCCGCGGAGCAACGAAGCCCGTGCGCCACAACTACTGAGCCTGCGCTCTAGAGCCTGCGAGCCACAACTACTAAGCCCACATGCCACAACTACTGAAGCCTGCACACCTAGAGCCCGTGCTCTGCAACAAGAGAAGCCACCACAACGGGAAGCCCGCACACCGCAATGAAGAGTAGCCCCCACTTGCCGCAACTAGAGAAAGCCCGTGTGCAGTAACGAAGACCCAATGCAGCCAAAAATAAAAATTAATTAATAAAAAAAAAACCTATCATCACTCCTCCTCAAAATAGTAGCATCTACCCTTTATTGAGTACTTAAAAAAAGCTAAGCAGTATGTTAAGTGATTTTCATACATCACGTATCTAACCCTTACAATCTAATAGAGTAGCTATTATTATCACCTTTCCATACTGAGAGAACTGAGACTTGGAGGGAAATAGTGACTCACCCAAGATCAAGAGATAATAAGTGATAGATAGAACTTGGATTTGGACCTAGGTTTAACTCCAAAGCCTATGCTCTATGTAATAGCTAATCTCCCATGATGGCTCCCCCATGAACACCTCTTCGTGCCCTGTGTGGTCCCCCTTCTGCTCTTAATCTAATGTGACCCTGTGAAGCCAACAGAACATGACATAAGTGATGCTGTGACTTCCAAGGCCAAGTCATAAAAAGCCTTGTACCTTCCACCTGGGTCTTTTGGAATGTTAACTCTGGGGAAGGCAGCCACTATGTAAGAAATCTAGGACTCCCATGCTAAAAGGAAGCCCCAAGTAGCCATGTGGAGAGAGAGGCCTGACCAGCACCCGCCCGCTTCCCCCACAGCAGTTCCGGATATCCCAACTAAAGTGCCACACACGTGAGTGAGCATGTCTTCTTGGATGACTCCAGCCCCAGGCGTCATGCAACTCCATGAGATCCCCTTCCCCCAGTGAAAACTGCCTAACCGAGCCCAGCCCATCCACAAAGCAATGAGACAGAAAAATCGACTGTTTTAAACTACTAAATTTGGGGATGGTTGGTTATGCAAGAGATAACCAAAAATACATTCTAAGCAAACAATACAAATAAAGCAATACATATTTGGTGTTTATTCCTTTTCCTTTTCTGGTAAGCTTGCTCATTAAGATTATAACTCAGTGGGTATACTACGTCAGTTGGGGCAACAGGTTTTATGACACACCCAGAATGTGCTGCTATGCAATAATCCTGCACAATTAAAATTACAATCTTAATAAAGATACCCTGGGCAACTGAAGACCTTTGAGCATATGCCAATTCCCCAATTACTACATTAACAGATAACAAAAAATAGATACTGAGCAAAGAAACATCTTCAGAGTTCTGAGCTGAGAAATCACAGGCATACTTCTTGTGGTTTTCTCATTCCACTAAATCAAACTCAGTGTGAGTCTTAGAAGTAAACTGTACAAAGTGACAGGAAAAAATTTTATCCTATATGCAATCAACCAACAGTCCCCTGTGTTGAATCAAACACTACTTGCAACTGGTTACACTTAAAAAACAAATGGTATTTCCTCACTGAGACGAACCAGGTGTAAATTGTTTACAGTGTGACTTCAAGCATCACTACTGCAAACACCCCAAGAATCCTTTAAGATTTCATTCTATTTAAGTATTTATTTAAGATTTTATTGGGGACTTCCCTGGTGGCGCAGTGGTTAAGAATCTGCCTGCCAATGCAGGGGTCATGGGTTCAAGCCCTGGTCCGGGGAGATCCCACATGCCGCGGAGCAACTAAGCCCATATGCCACAACTACTGAGCCATGTGCCACAACTACTGAAACTTGCATGCCTAGAGCCCGTGCTCTGCAACACAGACAAGCCACTGCAATGAGAAGCCCGCACACCGCAAGAAAAGTAGCTCCCGCTCACTGCAACTAGAGAAAGCCTGCGCGCAGCAACAAAGACCCAACGCAGACAAAAATAAATTAATTAATTTTAAAAAAAAAGATTTTATTGGGAATTCCCTGGTGGTCCAGTGGTTAGGACTTGGAGCTTTCACTGCTGTGGCCTGGGTTCAATCCCTGGTCAGGGAACTAAGATCCCACAAGCCATGCTGTGCGGCCAAAAAACAAGATTTTATTGTATTTGATAATTTGATTGCTATTCTTACCTGGATATCTACCATGTTGTTTATGAAATCTATCAACAGCCCGTAACATTAAGTATAATACTATCTCATTATCTGGATTGTCCATGCTGGAAACTGAAAGGAAAAAAATTTCAGTATAATTTGTGTAATTCATGACATAAAAACAAGGAAGGACTGAATTTACTATATACTCAAGTTTCAGAATACAAGGCAATTCTATCATAAAATTTAAATATTTTGTGACAATAAAATAGAAAATGATAAATAACTATAAAATAAAGGGAGATACGTTACTGAGATAAAACCCAAAGGTCTTATAGACTATTAGCTATGGTCACATAACCTCTACTATGGTAGTAGTATGCTCACTTTAGCTCTTCTACATATCACACAACTTACTCAGTGACCTAAATAGGATTTTATGTATGTATATATTAAGTTTTATATTTGAAATTATGACTTCTTGGATAGGTTTATAGAATAAAATTTAGAGTATAAATATTTACATTATCCTTTATGTTATCACCATACACTCTACTATACATTCTGTTATACACAAAATATTTATATCCTTAGAATTAATTAATAACCTAGCATCAAAAGGTTATTACTGGGGCTTCCCTGGTGGCGCAGTGGTCGAGAGTCTGCCTGCCAATGCAGGGGACACGGGTTCGAGCCCTGGTCTGGGAGGATCCCACATGCCGCAGAGCAACTGGGCCCGTGAGCCACAACTACTGAGCCTGCGCGTCTGGAGCCTGTGCTCCGCAACAAGAGAGGCCGCGACAGTGAGAGGCCCGCGCACCACGATGAAGGCTGGCCCCCCCTGGCCGCAACTAGAGAAAGCCCTCGCACAGAAACGAAGACCCAACACAGCCAAAAATAAATAAATAAATAAATTTTAAAAAGAAAAAAACCTCACTTTAAAAAAAAAAAGGTTATTACTTACTAATTTCATCCTTGTTAACTGTATGCAAGCCATATTCTTCAGCTAAGGATCGACATCTCACCACTCGAAGAAATGCAGAATTGCTGCCTGAACACAGAAAAGACATTATGGAAGTAAATGGTTAAGATATATGACTATCCCAGTTAAGAAGAGGAAATTCTGTGTATCCTCTTCACAGACATGGAAGTATGAAGAAAAGGTTCTAATAGTTAGCAGAGATGGCACCAGAACACAAGTTATCTTAAATTCATGTCCTTGGCATTACAACCAGTTCAGCACTGACTACACAGGTGATGGCACTTCTCTGAGCCTCAGTTTTCACTTGTGAAATGGAGATATACTGTTTACCTTTGAGCTGTTCTATGGATCAAAAATGTAACTGTGTACAGTACGTACCAAGCAGAATGCCTGATAGGGCTCAATGAATAGTAGTTTTTATCATTATTATGGACAAGCAGTACTGAAGGAGAGTGTTATACATACTGTGCTCTGAGAATATGTAAGGCTTTAAAAAAAAAAAAACAAAAACTTTGTATTATGGAAATTTTCAAACATATTCCAATAGAGACCAGAATAATAAACTCTCAAATACCCAACGCATCCAGCTTTTAATCTGGTATCATATAATCTAGTAGCACAAACACTAATGCATAAACACGGTGTAAGATTAGTAATGGAACAAAACATTGAAACTAAGCCTAAACAAACATGTTGAAGAGTCTTAAAATGAATAATTTGGATAAATAATTTTAAGGATGGGTAACACACAAAATGTAGACTTTTGCAGAAACTAGGGGTCATAGCTACAGGGAAAAATCCTCAGATGGCATGTAAAATAGATTTTATTACTCTTAAACTAACTCTTAAATTCTCTGGGCCTACTCAGGAGTTATCAAGAAGACCCCGGGAGCCTAGCCACTCTGAAACTAGATGGCAAAATTCTTAATTCTATCACAGTCATTTAACACTGATCGAAGTTAGTATTTAAACCAATACTGTCAATGTACATGTGACTCAAGACTTCACACCCAAAGTCTTCAGATAAAACTTTCCCAAGTTATTTAAAATGAGTAAGCTGAAAATAACTGTGTTACTGATAATTTTCAATTAATTGATCTTCATGTCTTTTTAGCATTAGATAAATATGCTCTACCTCTGACCAGTCTTAGAATACCCTCTCCATTTATTATGAGAAAAAAAAACCTTACCCAATAATTACCTATGTCAATACCACTGAGACCATGGAAAATTTTTAATTTCAACCATTTAAAATTGCTGGGAACATTTCCCATGGCACATTTTTATCAAACAAAATAAGGAAATTAAGTCAAGGTGACTTACAGAGTAATTTTAATTCTTTCTCTGAAATGGACTCTGGTGCCTGTAAAGAGATAAATGCAGATTTTGCTCCAGTATAAAAGCAGATTAACAGAGGGTGCAGCACAAAGCCCATCACTATGACAGGCCTTTTCATTAGCAGGTAAGTGAGGACACCTCTAAAGAAGCTTTGAGGCAGTGCCACACCTTCTCTCTAAGCCTTTTCTGGCTGGAGTTACATGATGCAATCAGTCCTATATGGAGCTGTACTGTCCATCAAAGGCAGCGTGCCCGGCAGCTTACCTGGCCTATAGACTGAAGCAATTTGGCAACGTGATTACCCACAGCAGCAGCATCTTTCTTTGCTTTTTCACGGTAACTGGAAAAGAACAACAAAAAGCTACTATTAACGAATATTTAAATTACCAAATTTGGGGACTTCCCTGGTGGCGCAGTGGTTAAGAATCTGCCTGCCAGTGCAGGGGACACGGGTTCGAGCCCTGGGCCGGGAAGATCCCACATGCCGCGGAGCAACTAAGCCCATGTGCCACAACTACTGAGCCTGAGCTCTAGAGCCCATGAGCCACAACTACTGAGCCCACGTGCCACAACTACTGAAGCCCGCGTGCCTAGAGCCCATGCTCCGCAACAAGAGAAGCCACGGCAATGAGAAAACGGTGCACCGCAACAAAGAGTAGCCCCCACTCGGCACAACTGGAGAAAGCCCGTGCGTAGCAACAAAGACCCAACGCAGCCAAATATAAATAAATAAATAAATAATTACAAATTTAAATCTCACCATGAATCAAACAAAAAATGTCTTTCCCTTTCATGAAAAAATACTGATCTGAAAACACATCAAATGTGACAATGCCATGGAAATTCTACCAGCACCTGTTAGTGGTTGGTGATGGATTCTTGGACTGCACTAATAACCTAGGCTCCCTCAATACTAACTTAAAAACTGCCCTTCTAGAGAGATCCATGATCCATGCTTCTCTGACAGAGGACCTAACAAAATATGTTGCAAAAGAACACAATCTCCTTGAGGTCAAGTCCAAGGAAAGTTAAATACTTCAAAACTGTCCATCTACAAATTCATGTAAAACTTTTAAGTCTATTTACATTTTCACCCTCTAGAGATGATCAGTGTTAAGCTGACTACCTCTGATATGAGGTCATAATTCTTTTGTCCTCAACTGACTTTTCCCAAGTTTTAGGTAGTTGAACTTTTAGGCTAGGGCAATAAAGATGTGTAGGAGAATGACTGAGATGAAGCGCACAATCTGTCTAGGGAAGAGAGACCTTCTCTGTGTGTCATTATCTGGCCCCTGAAGAAACAAGGCCAGTGGCCCTGGATTCATCAGCACCATGCCCAAAGTACACAAGGGTAATATCCATTGAGACCTGTCCTTATGACAATCTACCTGGGTTCAGGCTAGTGATACCTGGATAGCAGGTGTCTATCTATAGTCATGAACTCTTTAAATTATGAAAATTAATGACAAAAAATTCATCAAAACTAAAGACTTCAAAGTTTTAAATTACAGATAAAAGAGAGTATAGGGCCATGGTTAAGAGTATAGAGGTGAGTTGCATAGATTCAAATCTTGGTTTTGCCATTTCCCAGTTGTCAGACCCTGAAAAAATTACCTCTACTATGTCTTAGTTTTCTCACCTGTAAAACTGGGACAATAATAGTATCTCTCTCATAGGGCTATTGTGAATACTAAATTAGTTAATACATAGAACAGCTGACAGCACAGAGTTAAGTGCTCAAATGTTAGGTTTTATCTTGAAATATGAAAAACAAAATCTGACCCTTCAGGGGGTATATGGGAACTCTATACTTTCTGCCCAATTTTGCTGTGAACTTAAAACTGTTCTTAAAACTAAAATATGGGCTTCCCTGGTGGCGCAGTGGTTGAGAGTCTGCCTGCCGATGCAGGGGACACGGGTTCATGCCCCGGTCTGGGAAGATCCCACATGCCGTGGAGCGGCTGGGCCCGTGAGCCATGGCCGCTGGGCCTGCGCGTCCGGAGCCTGTGCTCCGCAACGGGAGAGGCCACAACAGTGAGAGGCCCATGTACCGCCAAAAAAAATATATATATATATATATATATATATATTTTAAAAATCTGCCCCCTAAATTTTTTAGCTTATTTTTATAAATTTATTTATTTATTTTTGGCTGCATTGGGTCTTCGTTGTTGCACATGGGCTTTCTCTAGCTGTGGCGAGCGGGGGCTACTCTGTCGCGGTGTGCAGGCTTCTCATTGCAGTGGCTTCTCTTGTTGTGGAGCACGGGCTCTAGGCGTGCAGGCTTCCATAGCTGTGGTTCGCAGGCTCTAGAGCACAGGCTCAGTAGTTGTGGCGCACGGGCTTAGTTACTCTGCGGCATGTGGAATCTTCCCGGACCAGGGATAGAACCTGTGTCCCCGCATTGGCAGGGGGATTCTTAACCACTACACCCCTAGGGAAGTCTCTTAGATTATTTTTAAAGTGATAAGACTATAACAGGTTTCCATTTGATTTCTGATTTCTGGTAGACTGATAAAATATGTTCATCTCTAATATAAACAGATTGATTTTTCTACTACACAGTTTGAAAACAGGTGACTTACACATTTTGCAGTTTTATATATTTGCCTGAATCTGCAATCATATCAGGAATTGTGCCTCGAACAGGTAAATTTCCTTGACCCTCTTTGGCCACAAATTCCTTTAAGGCACGAGCTAAAATCCAAAATGTCGGAGTCTAAAAGAAGCAAAAAAAATTAATATTAAGTGACATCTGAATTTGACCCAAAGGTTAAGGTGTCATTATTTTTACTTTTTTTGTTATTGTTACCTGTTTGGTGATATTTATGCAGCGATCATCATTAAATATATCTTCAATACTGCTTGGGATCTAACAAAGGAACAGGAAACATTTACTTATAATAAGAATTAATATAAGTTCACTTTTATTTTCACTGCCCACTTTAACTTCCACTGCAATTTTCCAAACAAGTTCAAATACAAACTTAGACTTTTATTCAGAATCACCACCAGATGGATTTATTGGCGAAAGAGCGAATGGAAGAAAGTCCCCTCCTGCCCACTGCTGTTAGCATTAAAGACTGACCTATTCTCTTACATCATAAATAGAGTAAAGAAGGAGCCTAAGTAAATCTTTTTATAGTCATATTTGAAGACAGAACAAAGATAACAGACATTAATACCAAGCTAGATTTGTAGTCCTTCATGTTTTTCCATCTTGTCAAAAATCTGAAACACTTACACCCTAATTAGTGACTGCTGAAAGAGACAACCACTCTGACAGAAATAAGGTAGTTAAATTAAGGGCGTTTAATGCTAGCAAGAACATCATACATTAATAAAAACTATAGATTTCTTAGGCTTTGATTCTACTGTTGTGTGGAAAATAGAACTTTCTTACTGGTAATTCCTAACTGCTCTCTCTGCTTCCACTCCCAGTCCCCTACAGTCTTTTGACCTCACAAGAGCCAGAATAAGTTTTTTAGAAATATAAATCAGGTCACTCCATTCCCCTGCTCAAAACACTTTAGTGGCCTGCAGTGCCTTTATGATCAGGCCCTTTCTGCCTCTCCAAACTTAAATCCCTCCCACCTCTTTCCCCTTTGTTTACTTCATTCCAATCACAGTGGCTTTCATACTGATCCTTGAACAAATGCCAAGCATCATCCCACTTCTGGGCCTTTGCACATGTGCTTCCTTGGCCTGAAAAGTTCTTCCTCCAGACCTCTGCATGACACTTCACTTAGGCTTCTGCTTAAACACATCTCTTTGAGAGTCTCCCTGGCCCCTCCTGATCCCAGACCTCCTCTCCATCATACTCTACCCCTTTGTTCTACTCTAATTTTGTTCACAGCACCTGGTACATTTGTCTGTTTGCTTAGTTCACTGTCCCCCAACCATGAGAACCTTGTTTTTTTTAATTGGGGTAAATTTTACATTCAGCAAAATGTACAAATCTTTTTTGTTTTGGGTTTTTTTTTTTTTTTTTTGTGGTACGTGGGCCTCTCACTGTTTTTTTGTATTTTTGTTTTGTCCATTATAACTTCTTTTTCATTTCTAATTTTATTGATTTGAGTCCTCCCTTTTTTCCTTGATGAGTCTGGCTAAAGTTTTATCAATTTTGTTTATCTTTTCAAAGAACCAGCTTTTAATTTTTTTTGTTTCTGTTTTTGTTTTTGTTTTTTGCGGTACACGGGCCTCTCACTGTTGTGGCCTCTCCCATTGCGGAGCACAGGCTCCGGATGCGCAGGCTCAGCGGCCATGGCTTACGGGCCTAGCTGATCCGCGGCATGTGGGATCTTCCTGGACCGGGACATGAACCCATGTCCCCTGCATCAGCAGGCGGACTCTCAATCACTGCGTCACCAGGGAAGCCCCAAATGTACAAATCTTAAATGTAAAATTCAATGATTTTTGATAACTATACACATACTTCTAACCATCACCCCAACTGAGACACAGAAAATTTTCATTACCCCAGAAAACTGTGTGATTCACAGAGCACACACTTTTAATCACTCAGCAACACTACCTCATTGTCTCCAAAAAGTATGTAATGACACCTTGAGTGCTTTCCTAACTTGAAAGGTAGCATTTTTTCCTGTTTTAAATTATAAGAAATTCTGGGAATTCCCTGGTGGTCCAGTGGTTAGGATTCCACACTGCTAACTGTTAGGCCCTCACTGCTGAGGGCCCAGGTTCGATCCCTGTCAGGGAACTAAGATCCCACAATCTGTGTGGTGCAGCCAAAAAAAAGATTAAAAAAAAAAAAAGGATTAAAAAAATTATAAGAAAATTCTAACTTACACTACCAGTTGTATTATTCCAAAGTTCCCCAAAGAACTCACTGGCCAGAATTCAAAAACAAAACAACAACAAAACAAAGGGCATCTAAACTAGGTTATCCTCCAAGTAATTTTTAAGGTATACAATGTCATTAAGAACATCTTCCTATATATCCAAATAATTACTGTCAAAAGCAAAGCAGGGTAAGATTTAACTTTTCAGGCAACACTATTTTGGACCAGCAAAATACCACCTTCATTATATAATTCCTACCCCAAAACACTTATTATTCACAAATCATGTACTTCAAACAATTAATTTATATAAATCACTGTATCAAATTATATGCTGAAGCACTGAGATCCATTTTAACAAGGACAATACAGAATCTTATTAAAAGAATATTCAAGCTGTATTATAGACATTAACTTCTAACCAACTCTACAGTTTGAGAAATATTAAATTAAAATTAAAATCAACTATTTCACGTATGAGGACTTCAGAAAACACCTTTCATTTGTGAATACCTCATCAGCTCTTAATACCTGAGTTGTATTTAGTGCTGTGTTCACATTTTTAATAGCTTCTTCAAAATTCTCTTCATCTTCCGGAGCCCCATTTTCATTCTTTAGAATTCCTATTAAAATAGAAATTGATTAGCAAACGACAGCCCTTTTTCTTTTCACTCTTTCTCTCCCCCCAGCATTATGGAGATAACCTTGTCAGATTCTGAAGGGAGGACTGGATACTGAACCTTAAGAAGAAATATGGCTAATCACTAGTCATTCTTTTTTTTTTTTTTTTTTTTTTTTTTTTTTGCGGTACGCGGGCCTCTCACTGTTGTGGCCTCTCCCGTTGTAGAGCACAGGCTCCCGACGCGCAGGCTCAGCGGCCATGGCTCACGGGCCTAGCCGCACCGTGGCATGTGGGATCTTCCCAGACCGGGGCACGAACCCGTGTCCCCTGCATCGGCAGGCGGACTCTCAACCACTGTGCCACCAGGGAAGCCCACTGGTCATTCTTAAAACTACACAAGGAGTGGCTCCTTAACCTCCCGAGGAAAATAAAATAAAAGCTCATGATGGGGGCTTCCCTGGTGGCACAGTGGTTAAGAATCCGCCTGCCAATGCAGCGGACACCAGTTCAAGCCCTGGTTCAGGAAGATCCCACATGCCACGAAGCAACTAAGCCCGTGCGCCAAAACTACTGAGCCTGCACTCTAGAGCCCACGAGCCACAACTACTGAAGCCCACGCGCCTAGAGCCCGCGCACCTAGAGCCCGTGCTCCTCAACAAGAGAAGCCACCGCAATGAGAAGCCCGTGCACCGAACCAAAGAGTAGCCCCCGCTCACTGCAAGTAAAGAAAGCCCATGTGCAGCAACGAAGAACCAATGCAGCCAAAAATAAACAAATTAAAAAAAAAAAATCTCATGATGGCATCATCTGACAAAGGTGTTGACAGAAATTCAATAAACATTAGCTTCAAGCAATATGCTTTTCCAACTTTATACATTTAATCACATCCCATATTACCTTGTCTAATCAAATCTCTGAAGTCTTCTTTTTCTTTATACGTTTTAGGTATTCGTCCATTTGTCTAAATTGGGTTAAAAAAATTTTAATCTAGTTGTAAAAACTCAAAATATGGAAACTGAAAGTCCAGTTTCCCCCTATCCACATGAGATTTTATCAGCAAATCTATACCTTGGTGAAATCAGCTGACTTGATAGAAAACAGAAACTGTGGGCCATTTCTCTACATTCATTCCCCACTGCCAGTTTCAGAATGACATTTGTTCAAATTTCATTTTGTTAATAAAAATGTCAGTATCAAAAGAGAAACTGCTAGATTTAAACTAGCAGTTTAAATCAGCTGCCCTATAACCACATGAGGAAAAAAAATCAATGCCCCACCCCCTCCAATGAAATTCTTTATAATAAACTGAAAAAATACAGTCATATATGGAATTTCTCTTTTCAAGAAAGGACATACTTCACTATACCACTGTGCTAAATATTTAGCTATGATCACAATCCATGGAGTGTGGCTATGGTCCTAAAAATAAAAGAATCAAAGGAAATATCAGTATTAGTTAACATTAATTAGTTAACATTTATTTTTCACTATACCACATCATTTTCAACAAATTCAACAATATTTATTAAATTCAATTATTCAACAATGTTTACATCTCTCAGTATATGTGGAATAATGAACGAAGGAAAATGAACTGGGTTAACAAAAACTGCTTTACAAAGATTTTGAAGGCAGTGTCCAATTTAATTCTAATAAGGCAGGTATATACTATGATTGTCCCCATTCTACCATTAAGAAAACTGTCTCAGGGACTGCCACCCAAAAATAAAGCTCAAGTATCCTGATTTCAGATACCAATCCTAGACTAAGGAAAAGGGATCCTTTCTGTGTTTTCTGATGAACCAAATACCTGCATTTAATTAATGGGTAGTCAGGGGGAAAAAGTGTGTGTGTGTGTGTGTGTGTGTGTGTGTGTGTGTGTGTGTGTGTGTGTGTGTGTGTGTGTGTGTATGCCTTAAATTACATGGCCTGTTATAAATATCATTATTTCTATAATGAAATATGCAGTTGCCTTGGTAATTCTCAAACACTAAAAATAAGTTTTAAGAGGAGTCAGTTTCAACAAACACCACCCCAAATTCAAACTGTTTTAAAAAGGACATCTATTTGTTTAGGAAAGAGCCATGAAGAGGGCTTCTGGGATATGTTAATGTCCAATTTCTTGATCTGGGTGTTGATTACACAGATATGTTCAGTTAATGTACTTTTCTTCAATAAACAAGTTTTTAAATTTTGGGGAAAGATAGATTTATTTAAAATAAATTAGGTACAATGTTGTTACTATGTGACCTGGATGACAGGACTATGGAGGTTTATAGTATTTCCTCACTTTGTAATTCAAAAACCTTAGGTTAAAAACAAAGTTTTAAGTATACCTATAAATGGAAGGTCACTCACACTACCAACCTTTTTTTCCATATGATCCAAATCATAAGACTGAAAATGTTCTCTCAGTTCAGGAAATGGCTTATCCAGTCGTAGATCCTCTAATGCATTATCTGGATGAGATTCTATTACTGTGAAACAAATAATCCCAAAAGATAAACTTACTTCTTTAGCAATACTGCTGGCAGTACATACATTATAGGAACTTAGGAAATCTGTAATTTTTTTTTTTTTTTTTTTGTGGTACGCGGGCCTCTCACTGTTGTGGCCTCTCCCGTTGTGGAGCACAGGCTCCGGACGTGCAGGCTCAGCAGCCATGGCTCACGGGCCCAGCCGCTCCGCGGCATGTGGGATCTTCCCGGACCGGGGCACGAACCCGTGTCCCCTGCATCGGCAGGCGGACTCTCAACCACTGCGCCAGCAGGCAAGCCCGGAAGTCTGTAATTTTTAAATGGGCATAGGGCCTACAGGTTTTTCTCATTGTTTTGTTCATTATTGAGTTAAATTTACATATACATACAAATTTGTATTTTACTAAATGCACAAATTTTAAGTGGACTATAGTTTTTGTTTTGTTTTGTTTTTTTTATTTTTTTTATTTGCTGTACGCGGGCCTCTCACTGTTGTGGCCTCTCCCTTTGCGGAGCACAGGCTCGGGACGCGCAGGCTCAGTGGCCACGGCTCACGGGCCCAGCCGCTCCGCGGCATGTGGGATCTTCCCAGACCGGGGCACGAACCCGTGTCCCCTGCATCGGCAGGCAGACTCTCAACCACTGCGCCACCAGGGGAGCCCCTGGACTATAGTTTTAATAAACGTAAAACCAAGATTCCTTTAGTGAAGAATTTTCTTATTACAATTGGAAAAGATCAAAATAGGTAAAATTTGTACTCCGATAGCACCCAACAACCTACCCTTCCTCCACCTGTGGTCTTCAACAGACAGCATCACCATCCACCTAGACCTCTTCCCTAGAAATGTGATGGTCTTCCCTGACTTCGAGCTTCCTTGGCCCAGTATCAGTCCCTCCCCACATCCTGATGTCACTTCATACACAGCTCTCCACATAGGGGAGCATGGGAAAGTGTGTAGTTTCAGTGAGTGTTTAAAGCTAGGCTCCATTCTGTCACTTGCTAGCTGTGTGACCTTAGGCAAATAGCTTGATCTCTCTATGCCTCAGCATCCTTATCTGTAAAAAGCAGATAAAACAGTATCAGCCTTACAAGGATGTTGGAAAGATTAAATGCAATAATCCACATAAAGGCAGGCACACAGCTAGCAATGTTAACCTTCATTACCATCTACCCCCTCTTCCCTATCCTTATAACATCTGCCCTCAGTCAGGGGCTCTCTCTCTGTCTCTCTCTTTCTCTCACCTAGACCACTGAAAATCTCCTAAAAGCAACCCTTGTCTCCAATCTTTACCCCTTCAAATCCATTCATTCTCCACCGGGTTTCAGAGTGACCGGTTTAAAACAAAATGTTTGCCTTGTCACTTTCCTACTTACAACTCCTAAATGACCCAGCACCACTGCCAAAAACTTATCCTCAAAAGCCACTCCTTAGCTGCCCAGGCAGATACCACTTTTCAGTGATGCTACCAATGCCAATGACTGTCATTACACTAGCAGAGTACCTGGCTCAGAGCAATGCAGGAGTACTGAACGAAAACTTTATATGATGATTTAAGATTAAAATTTTCTAAATAAAGGGACTTGAACTGATGCAAGCCTGCCTATGGATGAGTTCAGTCTCCTATAAACACTGTTTCCTTGGAACAGTAGTTAGGTAAATGCCTTGCTTGCTGTGTGCAATTACACCTGAACTGGGGAAGCCTAATGCCTGTATGAGAATGGAATAGAATACTGGTGGGGGAAAAGGTGGCATATCCTTTCTGTGTCAGTGTAACCCACATACCTTGGCTCTTACCTGTGCCAGACATACATGCCCTATGTAGGTTAGGAGGCAAAAAAAGCTAGGTATTTGCATAGCTGCTGGGCCTCCTAATAAGATGAAGCAGCTGCACCTGTTGTATCTCCTGCTTTGTATCCTTCTATAATGCTAAGTAAAGGAAATACAAAGATTAAAGCCTACTGATTCTGACTGCCACTTTGAACGTGTAACCAGAGTTGAGCTGCTACAAATTTACTCTGTGATTTAAAACTGACTTTCTAAATTGTCAAGTTCCTAAAATTATAGCTAAAGCAACCAATAGGAAGCCCCATATGTGCAACAATTTTACCTGGATGTTCTTTTATAATGATCCTCATATAACCAACTAGTCCATATGTCCTACAGATCAAAAGAGGGATTTGGGAACTCCAGAGGACATCTGCTAAACGTAGTAATGTACTGTAAAAGAAGGCACAAAAGATAAGAACATAAGCAAATGGAAACATGCCAAATGTGAAAATGCTTTAAAATAAAGCAACTTTCTTACTAAATAATAAATGCAAAGGTATATCTATTGAATTTACATAAACAGCATATTTACATAAACATATGCTGAAAAGCAAGAAATTCCACAAGGTTGCAGTCTCAAAGAAAGTATAGACTAGAGAGATATGAAAACCTAGTCCTTTGTATTAGGGAGAATGCTACTGAAAGACATCTCCTAAACATTTCCATAATAAAGAAGAAAATATTTATAAAACCTTTGTATACAGCGCCAAGCACTCCCTATAGTTAATTCTAACTAGTTTTTTTTTTCACTAAAAAAATAACCAATGTTCAATTTAACTGTTCTAAATATATTTTTTTTAAAGTTTCACATCTCAGTATTTTTCTCTTCCCTATCTTTTTAGTGCTGGAGATCTATAAGCACTTCTAATTAAAGATTTCTATGGAGTTTAAGAATTTTAAGGACCACAAACTCTGCAGTGAAAACAAAACCATGCAAATCTAATAAGAGATTAAAATAAAAACAAATTAACTTAAAAATTTACCTTTCAGGAAGCTGAGTTGCAACCACAATGGTAAACCTACAGAAAAATGAAGGATCATTGTCTAGAAGGTTTTCTGGACTCTAAATAGGACAGGGGAAAGAAAATCCAACAATTTGACAATCATATTAAAGATGACAGAAACAGTTAAGCTACTTTAGAACAAGTGAGGTAAATGCTAGACTCCAATGTTAAAATAATTCAACTCTCAACATAAATATACAAAGATTCAAAATTCTAAATTCCTAGGGCTCTGAATTACTAAAAAATTAAATTTCTGATCAGAAATAATAATGTGTATATATATACATATATATATATACCTCTTCCACAAAATTCCCAGAGACATCGTTATTTAATTCTTGTAAGAATTCCATGGCGGCTTGAGCTCGGTTCTTTTTAAAAACAAAACATTTTACTTGAATTAGAAAAAAATTTGGTTAAAATTAACCCCTTAATTTACAGATCAGGCAAAAACACTGTAAAACAACCCAAATTCCATGCACAGATATGACAACTCTGCTTTACATATTGTGTTTAAATTGGGACTAAACCAGAGTATTACTTAAAACAGAGCTAAACCATCATTATTCAGAATTCTTAAATGCTTACATGACTTGCACTCTACTTTTCTGATTAGGCAAATGACCAGAAAACCCTGGGGAGCAGGTAGGGAGATTCTGAGTCAGGCTGAGACTTACTCTAACCTCCCACATTTACAGTCCTGCACATGAGAGGTCAGTCATTAAAGAAACAGTCATTTCTATTCAGAATACTACACTAAGTTGACCCATATGGTTTTGTAAGATTTTTAATATGAAATACAAAACTAAGACACATTCTGACTAACTCTTGGTAAAAAAAAATCTTCTTAACCAAAATACCCTAACCTCTGAACATTAACATCACTGAATATTTAACTTTAATACAGGATAATAAAAACACGAATAGTACTTCTAAGTTCTTAAACTACCAAGCATATAAAGATTTACGAGATCAGAAAAAAAATGAGATAATTAGCTTTTTTCTCAGAGGAATAGTAAGCTCTTTTAAAGTAAAGCTTTTCAAACAATCGAAACACAGTGGCATCACTAGATGTTCAAATACAACTATATTCTATAACAAACTGATTTTTTACCTTGCCAATACTGCTTCTCTGAAGGAAAAAACTAAAATAGAATAAAAACAAATTTAATGGCTTCTCTGACTATAAAGGAAAGGTTATTTGTAATACCAGGTGCATTTCATTCACAGTTTAAAACAAACTATATTTTAATTTCAGACTGTAACAGCCTTCCTGGAGGAAGAAAGCTGGATGAAACTTGTAACCAAAGACAGGCTAATAAATCAATGTTACCCAAAGTATGTACCACAGAACATGAATTTCACAAAATGCTCTGAGAAAAGGGTTCCCGGGCTTTAAAAAGTTTGGGAAACAACATATGTTATATTCTCTCTTGGAAATTCATAATATATGTAATACGCATGATGTTGAAGTCTTACACTAAAGAAATATTTAGTTTCATTTGACCCATTTCCCAAACTCATTTGACCATGGAATCCATTTGCCCATTTAACAGCTACTGACCACACTTGGGAAATGCTGCATTGAATAGTCTGCTTTTGCAGGTAACTATAACAGATTTATTCAGGCTTCCTCCCACACATACCCTTGTTGTGCCCCAAGGTCCAGATCTGAGTCTGCTGATCAGAGTCAGGGTACCCTTGGAGCACAAGCTCAGCAGCTCCACAAGAGAAAGAAACCTCATTCTGTTCTAACCAACCAAGCAAGCAAAGATAAAAGGACTTTTTCTTTATAGATACCAATAAAAGGGTGTTGTGGTAGTGAAACTTGTATTACCACCCAGAGAAAAGATAACAAAGCTCAATGTGAACCAAATTCTGATTTCCCTTCTATTTACTCATTGTTGTTGTTTACTGACAAATATAATGAGAGACCCCAGATTCCAAGTCCCTGAAAAGGCAAGCATGAAATCCAAATTGGGGAATGCTCTGAAAGCCTAAATATGATCATCTTTAAAGAATGATATGCAGGCCATCTTTAAAACAGCATTTTTAGGGCTTCCCTGGTGGCGCAGTGGTTAAGAATCCACCTGCCAATGCAGGGGACACGGGTTTGAGCCCTGGCCCGGGAAGATCCCACATGTCGCAGAGCAACTAAGCCCGTGCACCACAACTGGTGAGCCTGCACTCTAGAGCCCGCGTGCTGCAACTAGTGAAGCCCACGCACCTAGAGCCTGTGCTGCGCAACCAGAGAAGCCACTGCAATGAGAAGCCTGCACACCGCAACAAAGAGTAATGCCTGCTCGCCGCAACTAGAGAAAATCTGTGCACAGTAACGAAGACCCAATACAGCCAAAAAAATAAAATAAATTAAATAAATAAATTTATTTAAAAAAAACGAACAGCATTTTTACAGACAGTGTAGTGTAGAAAGAGATATACCTGGACTAAGCTTAGAAGACACCACAAACAAAAGGTAGCTTTTACTATCTTATAATCCGAAAATACAATTATTGTTAATTATATACTAACATCTAGGAATCAATATAAGGACTCAGGAAGGATCCAGATTTCACAAATAAAGTAATAATGACTACCCTTTTTCATTAATAACAACAATAAAGACAGTAATGATGGGTATCTTTTACTAAAGGCCTATTTGCCAGACACTGTGCTAGCACTTTACCTATATTAACTCACTTCATCCTTGCCATGATCCTAAGCATAGGGACTATTTCCACCTGGAAGTTAAGTCACCCTGATTGAGGAGTTGAAGCTGGAATTCAGGCCTTGCTCTCCCATGACAAGGCACTGCCTTCCCTAACGTGCAGGTATTTGAAAAGAATAGAACATACTTATTTCCAGCATCTTCTCCGCTGACCTGATTTCCATCAATAATTGTAAATGAACCAATACCTGGGAGACAAAACAAGAGTCAGTCAAGAATATATATTTCTAGCTCAAAACCTTAAAGAAGTAAATCTACAACAACAAAAGTATAATACCTGGTAGTACCAAGTTTTTAAGAATTTCAGTTCCTGTAGCTGTTGCATTTATTAGGCAAACATGAGCAGATTCTAAAGCCTCTTGCCCATGATCACCCCACAACCTACAAAAGAACACACAAATTTAACGTTTTCAAAGCTTTCATGAAAACACAGCTTTATTTGAATCATGATCTTTGATCTTTAAAGTGTTCTCGTATAGAATAACTGATGTGACAACCACGGCAAATATGCGAGACAGGAACAGCAGGAGGTGTTACGGGGATTATATAGCTGACTAACCTGAGACTCAAACAGGTTGATGACTGGCATGGTTAAAGGGGGGGTTAAATCAGAACTAAAAATTTGGTCTTCCAGCTCCTAGTCCATTATTCTTTTCAAGCCAGATAACTTACAGAACAGAAAGTCTTTGTAGTCATTAACATTAGAGAAGAACCTTAGATTTATTTATTATTATTATTCTTTTTTTTGGCCGTGTCACGTGGCATGTGGGCCATGTGGGATCTTGGTTCTCCTCCCAGGGATTGAACCTGCGCCCCCTGCAGTGGAAGTGTGGAATCTTAACCACTGGACCGCCAGGAAAGTCCCGAGAAGTACCTTAGATTTAAAACCTATTATTCTCTATTTCATTTCTCCTTAAGTTATAGGCATCCAGAATATTTAAGATCTTGACATAGGACTTATCACCATGACGTCTGCCAAGAGTGAGAAAAGATTTACCAAGAAAATTGAATTATCATCTGAAAAGCCTTCACACTGACTTCAATAAGAGTGCTTTAAAATGTAATTCCCAATGAACATTCTAATAGCATGATTAATAAATGCATATATTAAAAAACAGAAAGATGTAATAAGGATTAGAAATATATGTTATAACCTGAAATATATGTTATATCCTGTCACACCAGCATATCATCAACATGGCAAGGTACATGATCAAATAAGCATCATGACAGCTGATCCAACCTGGTTACCTTCGCCCAGAAAGCCTATTAACTAATGTATCTTTTCTTGTCAGTATAGGAACTAGTATAGGGGGAGCCCAAGTCATTAGAAAAGTTTCATAGCCTGGAGGACTGATAGACTTTAAGGTGCTTTCCCTGTCACCTGATCTAAAGCAGATTCCCTCTTTTTATGTAGCCCATATGTCTTCCAGAGCATATCACAACTGTAACTGCCTCATTTCGGGTTTTTTTCTTTAATTAATTTATTTTATTTATTTATTTTTGGCTGTGCTTGGTCTTCGTGGCCGTGCCTGGGCTTTCTCTAGTTGCAGTAGCTGGGGCTACTCTTCGTTGCGGTGCGGTGGCTTCTCTTGCTGCGGAGCACGGGCTCTAGGCGCGCAGGCTTCGGTAGTTGTGGCTCGTGGGCTCCAGAGCGCAGGCTCAGTAGTTGTGGCGCACGGGCTTAGTTACTCCGCAGCATGTGGGATCTTCCCAGACCAGGGATCGAACCCGTGTCCCCTGCATTGGCAGGCAGATTCTTAACCACTGCGCCACCAGGGAAGCCCTCATTTGGTGTTTTATTTGCTGAACACCCATCTCTCCATTCCACTCTAAGCTCCATAAGGGTCCAGACCACTCCCACTGTTCACCACTGGAACCCCAATGCCCGATACAGTGCTCTGCCCAAGATAAGTGATCACTGAATAACTGTCAAATGCATGGAGGAATAGCCTAGAAGAACCAGACAGACTGGAAATGTCTGTTTTTTCTGTGAAAGTAGGGCATACAGAAGACACCTGACATATTTGGTTGATGGATACCCGGGTAGTTGGAAAGTAAGCCTAAAAGAATACTGGTGCATCTCTAGGTAATATATTTCAAGAAACGGCCCAAACAAGAAATCAATCCTCTCTATTCTCTTGCTGGCCTAAGGAAAGCAGGGCCTGCTGACTGCTAGCTGGCTCAACAGCTTTGCTGCTTTGCTTGTAACCGCTTCCCTCTGACACTTCAAAGCCAATAAACAGTTCTCACGGTGAAAGGTAAAGTTTGGTCCTTAAATGGACTGGACTCAGCAAAAATGCTTTTTTGTCACAGTTACTTAGTAATCTAAAATATCTTCTCAGCTCTGTCATGTATGGTTACATCTGCATTCAAAACACAAGGATCTCCAAGAATTTACAAGAGAACACAAGTTGGTTACAAGGGCTCTGCCACCTTGCTTCTTTCCCCAGAAGCTCAGGAGCAGATAGTACCAGCTCTGAAAAAGCCAGAAGGACCTGAGTTTACAACTTGGTTCAAATACATGGGAAACTGGGCAGGTTACAGAACTTTTCTAAGACTCAGTTTCCCCATCTATAAAGCAGAGAGAATATCTACCTTCAAGGCTGGTCTCCGAATTGAGTGCATAAAGCCCCTAACACAGCACTAAGCTATAGGTACAAATGGGTTCCAGTCCTTAGGGACACACTGTAACTTCTGGCTTGGGGGCTCCAGAAAGGAAGCGGGCCAAACATCTGTGTTACTTCTGCTGCCTTAACACACAGAAGATGATCAATAAATAAGGAATGGGGAGTGTTAGGAGAAAAGGCATGGGAGAGGAAGTAGTCAAGAACCAGCCCGATGGCTTAGACCTGCAGTGTCCATTAAGGTAGCCATTAGCCACATGTGGCTAATGAATAAGGCTAGTCCAAACTGAGATGTGCTATAAGTGTAAAGCGCTGGATTTCAAGGACAGAATGGAAAAAAATGTTAAATATCTCGAATAACTTTTTATACTGATTATGCATTAAAATGGTAATAATTTGGATATATTGGGTTAAATAAAATAAAATGCATTATTAAAATTATTTTCACCTGTTTATTTTTCCTTTCTTAATGTGGCTACCAAAAAATATATATAACTACACAGGTGGTTTACATGAGACTAGCATTATATTTCTAGTGGACAGCTCCGGCTTAGAACAATACCTAAGACTCGGTGCTGCTCTCTGCGGCCGGGATGGGGTATTCCCGATCCCCTCATTCTGCAAAACGAGAAGCCTGAGCACAGCGAGGTGGAACTGGCAGCTGCCCCGGTGACCCGGCTGACGCTGGGACGGTGCACCTCGACCTGCACACAGCGTGGCGAGCGGGCGGGCGCGCCCCTCGGGGAAGGCGAGTCCCGGCCCTCGAGAAGCACCGCCGGCCCCAGGCCGGAACCCTGAGCGCCGGCTGCACGGCCCGGCCCAGCCCGGTGGGAGGCCTGAGGGAGGCCCAACCACGCCGCCCGCCCGCTTAGCCCCGGCCCGGACGCAGAGGAACCCGCTGGCTCGCCCGACTCGGTGAGCCCTGGCTCACCTCAGCTGCCGGTCGTACTTCTGCTCCTTAAGCAGCTTTCCCGGCTGCGCCATGGCCGCGCCCGCCGCGCGGAGAACCGCCGGGCCACTACCGAGAACAGCCACCACCTCCACGAGCGCGCAGGCGCACTAAGCTCCCTTCGCTGCAGCTGCCTCCTGCGCGCTGCCCGCAGGGGGCGCCGCCACTGCACTGCGCACGCGTCGCCTGTACGCCAGGCGTGTGCGGCCAAAGCTCAGACTCCGGGCTGGTAATCTAGTCCTCCCCAGTGCACCAGCCCCTCTAGTCCGCCAGTCCGAGAATATGTACGCAGTAGCTGTGGGGAACTCGAGCTTTGGAATCAGGCAGATTTAGATTTTAACCACTTACTGGTTGTGAGATCTGATCTTTACCGCTCATATCCTCAGTTTGTTCCTCTGTGCAATGGGGATAAATGAGCCTCCTTCACAGAGTTCTATTAGTCTTTAATGAGATTTTGAATACACAGAACAAGACTCACAAAAAATCATGTCTGAATAATAACTTTCATTATTATGATCATTATTATTCACCCATTTCTTCCATCCTGTCATTCAACAAGCTCACACTAGGGCAGGTTTCCAATCACAAAGTTAGCTGCTCCTGGATGCAGATGCAAAGAGGAATAAGTCTGGGGCTCTGTTCTAGGGGAGTTCATTGTCCCAAGACAGGAGAGGGACAGTAAACGAGTACTCACCAGACAATATGAAGCTGGGGAGCTGAGAGGTGGGCAGAGGAACTCCACCCACTCCCCCTCTCCAGGAATGTTTCACGTGGTGTGGGCAAAGTAGAATGTTTTAAGCAGAAGGAACAGCAGGTGTCATCCCTGGGAGGCAGAGAAGGCATGACAGGCTGAAGCACTAAACTTTGGTGTGGTGTGGAGTTAGGTGAAGGGTAGGGAGTGGTCAGGGGAAGTTTGAGGGACAGCAGGGGCCAGGTCACGAGGACTGAGAAGAGAACATAAAAGCAAGGTGGAATTTAAAGCCCTCCACTTCCTGAAAAGAAACATCCCTTTGGGGGTGGGTGCCAAAGAAGGGGATTACCCCGTGAGGAAGGGGGAGAGAAAGGAGACTGGAGGGACATGAGGATTCCTTCCTCTCTATCTCCCAGACTCTACAGGCATCTTCAGGTTAATAATTACCTGAAATAAGGTGAAAATGGGCACAGATCTCCACCCCAACCCACCCTGGAATGGGAACAGGGGAAGGGGCACAGTTTGACAGTAATGATGCAGCGATGATGGATGTAATTCCCCCTAGGTGCTGTCTCCAGGATCAGGTGGGGGCACACCCACTCATGACTTCCCTGATCCCTACGTAGCACCCATGGAACACAACTGATGGGAAACAGAGGCATGAGACTCTCCCAGTTTGTCATGTGCTTATGCTGTCACATGTCCTCCTTTCGATTGGACAGGTGAAATATAAGGGATAATAAAATACAACCACGGAATGTGGGAAGGTCAAAAGGTGACAGGTGAGGGTTCAGTGCAATCATGGACTGCATGAATGAAAACATCCCCAAATTTGGCAGAGGGGAGTCATACTGCCTATGAAGAAATATAAGATTTTGAAAAAGGTTTGTGTTGGTGGTGTCCCATAAAAAAGATACTTCAGTGTATTATTTTCCTAAAACGGCTGTAACAAAGTACCACAGACTGGTACAAACTATAGAAATTCATTGTTTCACAGTTCTGAAAGCTGGAAGTCCAAAATCAAAGTGTGCGCAGTATGCTCCTTCTGAAGCTTAAAGGGAAGAACCTGTCCTGGCCTTCCTAGCTTCTGGTGGTTTGCTAGTACTCCTTGGCTTGCAGCTGTATGTAGCTCTTCAGTCTCTGCCTGCATCATCATGGATATTCTCCCCTCATGTCTCTGTATTTCTTCTCTTCTTATAAGTCACATTGGATCAGGGCCCGCCCTAATGACCTCATCTTAACTTGATTATATCTACAAAAACCATATTTCCAAATAAGATTACATTCAAAAGTCCTGGGGGTTAGGACTTCAACAACTTTTGGGGGATCTAATTCAACCCATAACAGCATGTAAAGGTGCCTGTGATGGAGCCATGGCGGTTGACCAGACACAAACCCTGCCATCTGGGAACTCAGGGCACCTCACAAGTTCTTCCTATTATAGAAGACAGGGAATCAAAGGTATCAGACCAGGAAACAAAGGCTGCATTCATTTAGACCATTGGTTTTCTAAGTGAGGCCCCGGACCAGAAGCATCAATATCACCTGTGAACTTGTTAGAAGTGCAAATTCTCAGGCCCCATTCCAGACCTGCTGAAACAGAAACTCTGGAGTGAGGCCTCGGAAACTTTTAAGAAGCTCTCCTGGTGATTCTGATGCATGCTCAAGTTTGAGAACCACCAACCTAGGCCAATCTCCCACTTAACAGGTGGGAAAACTGAGCCCCCAAATCCCTATACAACCCCTGTTTACTGAGTACTCATATGCCAGGCAGGCCCTTGACACGCATCACCATTCTGTGCTCATTGTACTCACCCCGTGCAATAGATACTACTGTTTACCCCATTTTATACCCAAGAGAGCAGACACTTGGAGAGGTGAGTAAAATTCCAAATTCTCACAGCTATTAAAAGGTGGCACAGGGATTAGAAACAAACACCCCTACAGATCTAGCCAGCCCCAGCTTAGGTCTATTATTTTACCCATCCTGGTTGGTCTCAGCTGGAGCAGACAGGATACTTGGGCTTCCAGGAAGTTTGGGGCTACCTCTGCCCTGGAAGAGGTTATAATCTGTGGGAAACCAGCCAGGAAGAATGAATCACAACCTAGGACACACTCCCAGGCCTTAGCCACTAGCCCTCCCTACCTGACCTTATCTATCCCAGCCCTTCTCATCCTGGTGCTCATTGGCCAATCTCTTGCCTCTTTCCTCCACCCCTCGGCTGAGAAAACTGTGGGTCTGTAATGTTCACAATTGTATCACCCATGCCTGGCTCAGCCCTTCGCATCTAATAAGTCTTCAATAAATGCTTTGAATGAAAGAATAAATTTCTAAAACTATTTCCACCATACTTTCTACATTTTAAAATGCCTTACCCACAATGTGTACCTCATCTTATTTGGTTATACCACTTTCCCAGGGAAATCATCAGACACACACACAAAGATGGATAAATAAGGATGTCCACTGCAGTGCATTTACAATTGTGAAAACTGGAAATAATCCACATACTAGAGCACTGTGCAATTAGTAAGTGTCAAGTTCTCCAAGACTGATGACACAGGGAAACGCTTATCATAGGGCATGAAGTGAAAAAAAAAAAAAAGGTCACAAAGCTCCACATATGATTCCGATTGTCTTTTAAGTACTACTAATAAATATGGAAAAAGCCCGGCAGCATGGTCACTACAATGTTAACAGCGGTGATTCTTGGGTGGTAATATGACCAGTGATTTTAATTTTCTTTACTATGCTTTTCTGATTCTCCCAAATTTTCTACAATAAATAGGTGCTACCACTGTAACTGGAAAAGGAATGTTCGGTTTAAATGTGCCCAAACAAGCTAAGGAGAAGGGGAAAGAACAGAGGTCTGAGAGTACATGCTTGGTTCCAGGACACTCACAGATATCACCTCACCTGACCATCCTATTAGCCCTCTCGATTCTCTATTCCCATCTGATAGATTGGAAAACAGGTGCAGGACTTCCCTGGTGGTGCAGTGGTTGAGAATCCACCTGCCAATGCAGGGGACACGGGTTCGATCCCTAGTCCGGGAAGATCCCACATGCCGCGGAGCAACTAAGCCCGTGCGCCACACACAACTACTGAGCCTGTGCTCTAGAGCCCGCGAGCCACAACGACTGAAGCCCGCGCACCTAGAGTCCGTGCTCCACAACAAGAGAAGCCACCGCAATGCAAAGCCCGTGCACCCCAATGAAGAGTAGCTCCTGCTCTCCACAGCTAGAGAAAGCCCACGTGCAGCAATGAAGACCCAATGCAGCCAAAAATAAATAAATTTTTTAAAAAACAAAAAACAACCCACAATAAGCTGTAATTTTGATCTTAGAGTCTCTAGGTCTTCGGTCTGGCCCGTTTGCCATGTGCACAACACACAGTGAAGAGCAGGCAAGATTCTGCCTGTTGGTGCAGCACTGGACAACTGTTGTCTCAACCAAGGTTCACAGGGATCCCATGAGGTGGTCAGGGCTGGGATGATGCCCTAATCACCTCATTGTTATAGAGAAGAGAGACTTGTAACTTTGAGAGGGGAAGTGAGATCTGGTCAAGTTCGCAATGAATGAGGTGTGGCTGTGCAATCTGCTCCAGCCCTCCTTCCCCAGCCCTTCCTTATGGCTCACACATCCCTACCCTCCCTCTCCGCCAGAAACAGCAAAATCCAGGAGGCCACTGATGCCAGTGAGACCAAAGAGTAAACTCCAGAGCAGTGAAATCAATTCAGCTTTAAAGACGGCACGTAATTGAGACAGGAGGTGCCTGAATGGGGGCACAGTCTTTCCCAAGTTGACCTGAGTGGGCTGCGGGGAAACTGGAGCTTCACCTGAGACAGGCAGACTCCAACAGCTCCTCTTACCTACCTGAGTTCCCAGTTCTCCAGCACCCAGAGAAAATTGCCAAAGACAGGATATAGGAAGGAAAGAATTGGATCAACTTTTATCTGGTTGTTAAAGAGGCAATACTTTAATTCTTTCAAAAGGAGTAGGCAGTAAAGAGTGTCCCTCCCACCCCCATTCCGCACCCTCCCCCACCCTTCGGGGCTCCCAGTCTCCACCCTGGAGGGAAACACTCTCCCCAGCTTCTCTTAAGTCACTGTGAAGAGAGTCTCGCATATATACACAAATGACAATCAAATTTAAAATCCACTTCCTCCCCTCTCCTGGTGATTTTAGACATGCTGAATAAGGGACTCAGCAGCCCTGGGTTTTCATTCTTGCTCAGTTGCTCACAGTACAGCCTAACTCAACTTCTCTGAGCCTTGCTTTCCTCATCTGTAAAGTGGGGTTGCTGTGCGGTTGAAACTGGATTCAAAACTAAGTAATCCCAACATTTTTAGCACTATAAATAAACATGGAAATGTCTTCTGGGTCACAGTGAGGGGGAAGTAGGTCAATGAAGTAGACACATTTGGGCCCATCCCCAGGCCCTGAAAGTGTTGCAACTCCCCCAGGAGAAGAGTGGCTGGCTCTTCTGGGAGAGGAACAGAGACTGCAGTCCTCACTCTGAAGCTAGTCTTTGTCTTCTTGGTCTAAGGATGACATTTCTGGTTCGGAGACCTGGGACCTTGACAAGGTTGCATGCCCTGTCACATGCCAGTCTTGGGCGCCACCCCCTACCTGCTTATTATGATGCCCTGCCCCCCTGCCCTAGGGTCAGATTTCTATTAAGGGCCCCTTCCAGCTCTTGGGTCAGGGAGGAGCATCTAGGCAGTGTTGGGAAGTCACTGACTGACCTTGGCCCAGCGACCAGTTGTCCCTTTATCTCCACAACTCTACTTGGGCACCTGAGGGGTTCAGGGCCTGGAAGAGGGAAACCAAGACAGCCACACAGATATAGGGGAGCCTGGCAGACAAGATGGTACATTCCTTCACAAGGTCAGCCAACAACAGGGCCTGAAATAGTCTCCTCTGGTAGAGGTCAGACCAGCAGACATTTCACAAATGGCCCTTCAACTCTGGTTGGGTACAAGCCCCTGGGTGGGATCAGTTGTCTGTCCTTCTATCCACTCATCTGTTTGTCTTCCCAAAACTGCCTGCTGCGGCCTAGCCAGAGACAAGCCCTATCCTTGGCATAAGGCCACATCCTCAGATGAGTCGGATTGGGCCGGCTGGAGCCCGTGGGTGGAAGACAGAGGACGTCCCAGGTGGAGGGCACAGCAAGGACCAGGCCTTGTGGGTGGGAAAATGTTGGGCCAAGGCAGATACTGAGATTGAGTGCAGGGTGGAGGCCCTGAGCTCCCAGCAGGTGTGCCAAAGGTCATGGAGAGGCAAGGAAAGGAGGGACAAACAGCGGGCTGTAGAGGAATAGGCAAAGAGACCCAGACAGAGGAGGAAGCCAGGAAGAGAAGGAGAGGGTGGAGGCAAGGCCTCAGACTTAGTTCCATGGGAAAGCCAGCTGGTGTCTGTGGGTCTATCTGTCTTAATGACCAGTGGTTAAAGCCCAAACTCCCCACTCCCCCTTTGAGGCTCCGGTTCTGCCTGAGGCCTCCTCCTAGCCCAGGGCTCCCAGATCCCAACCACAGGACCCCTTTGCCCCCAGCACCAAGGGGAAGTAGTAAAGAGCACAAGAGCCTAGGAGTGAGACAAACTAAGAGTAAATCCCTCACTCTCTGGCTAGATGACCTCGGGCAAGTCACTTCACCCCTCTGGGCCTCAGTCTCCTGTTCTGTGAAATAGGGCTAATGCAAGGACCATCCATTGTTGTAGGGAAGCTGAGAGGGTTAGATGACAGGAAGGACCCAAAGCTTGGCCCAGAACTTGCCAGTGTCTGGCAAACAGGGGAAGCTCCAGTTCTGGACACCTGATGGTCAGTGCAATCTGCAGTTTAAAAGGGTCCCAGTCCAAGAGGACTCAGGGCCCAGAGCCCAGGTCTCTGGTGGTGGGATTTACTGCCCAGTGATAAGCCTGGGGAATAGATGGGATGTGGAGAAACAGAGGCCGCCCTCAGCATTGGCCGTTTCTCCTGCCCCAGAGCCTGTACACGGGCTGGAGGTAAGGAGGGAGAGTGCTCCGACCAGGGCCAGGGTGGGGATGGGGCTGGGGTTTAGGTCCCCTTGACCGCCCCCCACCCACCCCCCGCATCTCGCATCTCAACTCGGGGCTCAACTGGCCTGAGGGCGGGTGGGCGAGGGCGGGGCAGGGCCGGCCCCTCTCGCCCTGCTGGGGGGGGGGGGGGGGTGGGGGGCGGGTCGCCTGGGAACTGCTCCTCCCGCCTGCCGCCGCTTTAAGAGGCTGCTCCGCGGCAGCGAGCGGGGCCGGAGCCGCAGTCCGAGCGAGCAGAACTGAGCCGAGCCGGCAGGTGCACGGCTGCGGGGACGGCAACAGCATGACCGGCCACCACGGCTGGGGCTACGGCCACAACGACGGTAGGCGCAGACCCCGGCCGGCCCCCACCCGCTGGGACTCGCTCCTGACCCTCGCGCCCAGCCGGGTTTGCGGGACCCTCAAGCCCCCTATCCTCTAGGCGGGACCGGGATCCCTCTCCCATCCGTCCCCCAGAACCCGGCCCACCCGCCCGGCCCGAGCCCTGCCTCCCCCCGCACCTGGCGCAAAGTCCGCGCTGCACCCCGGCCGGCCCCGCCGCCGGCGAGCCACCCCGCGGCCGAACGCGTCCAGCCGCCTCTTCCGCGCAGCCCCTGACGGCCCCGCACGCTCTGACCCGGGCCGGGACACTCACTCATCGCCGGAGTGCGCAGCGGGTGAAGGTAGCCCAGGGCAGCGGGGGGCGGTCCCGGCGGAGCGCTGTGCGCGGTGTCTGTGCGGGGAGCGCGCACGCGTGTGTGCCGGGACCTCCGGCGAGCTGGGCTCCCCGTGGGCAAGGGCGCGGTGTCCTGCGCAGAGAGTTTCCCGGTCGAAGCGTCCGAGCTTTCGAGTCGGCAGGTATGTGAAGGAAGGGAGCATCTGGGGGCTCTCGGATGTGTCTGGGTGTCTGCCTCGGGCAGGGTGTTTGAGCACGTCCAGGTGTGAGGCATGGGAGCCCGTGGCCCACACCAGCCTCCTGGTCTGACCGGGAGAATAGCTCCTCGATCCTGCCTCAGTTTACTTAAGATGCAGAGGAAGGGAGAAGAGGCAGACGGTGAGAGCCAGAAGGCTCGAGTGTGAGACTGGGACAAGTCAGTTCCTTTTGGGCTATTTCTTACCAAACAGGGGTCGGGGTGTGGGATAAGGGTTTCTTGCTTTTCCCGAGATGAACAATGAGGAGCCAAGATCCAGGCTGCCAGGATGAAACCCAGGCAAGGCAGGTGGGGGTGGGGAGAAGCGGAAGTGCTGGTGGGAGGAACGCCCCCGTCCCACTCATCTGAGGAGAGACAGGCACTCTGTGAGGGTGGGCGGGGGTCCTAGGCTACAAAGTCTGGGGGTTTGGAGGTTACAATGGGCCAGAAGGAGTTAGGGAGGTGCTGTGGTGTCTCTGGCCCCTCTGGGACCCCAAGCACACAGGAGAATATTCTGGAGGGGAGAACCCCAAATCTAGACATGCAAAAGCTAGAAAGAGACTTTCAGAAAAAGGCAACAGAGATCAGCAGAGGTGTAGAGAGAGGCAGAGAAGGGGCAGGTTGACACGACCCATAGAAGATCCTCTTCCCCCCCAGCACCTGCTCCCAGCCAGCTTCAGGGTGCTTCCCCCTGACTCCAGCCTTCTTGCTGGTCCTGCCCACCAGCACTGCATCCAGTATCCCAATAGGCCTGCCCCATAGCTGGCCACCCTGAAGCTGCTGCCCCTCGCCCAGTCCTGGGCCATCCAGTCTAGTTGCGATGAGGGAGGAAAAGACAGAGGATGAAGGTGCCGGCATGCAGCATGCTCACAGGACTTCAAAAATAACCCAGTGGGTCTGGGCCATGATTCTGAGTCATCCACTGGGGACACAGTTTTGTCGGCACCTGCTGCTGTTTTCTCAGGAAAACTTAAGAAGCCAAAAACGGGGAGAAGCACCAGCCGGCAATAGCTCTAAAAATAGGCTGCATCTCAGGATGTTCCCCGGGGAGATGCCGAGCCTCTCGGCTGCAGATGGAGTCTCTGGGAGGCAGGTGGTGGGTGCTCGTGGGTGTGCATGCAGGTGTGTGTGCGTGTGTGTGCGTGTGTGTATGTGTGTGCACGAGCATGTGTTTTGCTGTAGTCTCTTAGTGCAGACCTGGGTTTGCAACAGGGGATAGCTGTGTGTGAGGGTGCATATGTGTGTGTCAGAGGTAGTTGGCAGGGCTATGTGTTTGTACACATGTGTTACTGGGCCTGATGGCTCTGGGTGCGGTGAGCTCAGGTCACTGTGCATATATGTGTGCACGCGTGAAAGTCTCCCCGGACCTGCACATGTCTGGGGAGGGCAGCTGGGGGCAATGCATGCACACACTGTGTATTTATACCAGTGCCCAAGTGTGTGCGCGCACATGCGCCAGTGGCCCTCAGTTCCTTCATCTGTGAAATGGGGATCATGCTCGTTTCTACTTCACGAGGCTGGTATGAGGAGCAAATTCATGTCACAGAGCCAAAGCGAGGTTGATGTGAACTTTTGTTGTCATTTTCACAAACACCAACTCGAACTTGGCCAAAGTGCAGGAAGAGGCCAGATACCTGGTAGGGTCAGGTGAGGGAGTTCGGGAGCCCGGGGACCTCTCTAAGCAATACTGCCTGTCGGGGAGGACCCACTACCCCAAACTGCCCCTGAGCCTGTAGCTTTTTTGTGCTGCCTTCCATGCATTACCTCTCTGGGCCTCCTATCAGCTCTGGGTGGAGAGTTTTAGTGAGGCCATTTCGCAGACAAGGAAATGGAGGCTGAGAGGGGAAGTGGCAGAGCTGGGATTGGAGCTCCAGACTTCATGGCTCCAAAGCAGGGGCTAATCTCTGAAAGGACAGCACGGAGACCATCCCCTACAGGTGCCCTCAGTCTGCAGCCCAGAGATTCAGGTTGGCCTGAGTCCTTGCCCTCTCCCCATCTGCAGGCCCCTCACACTGGCACAAGCTGTATCCCATTGCCCGGGGAGACCGCCAGTCACCAATCAATATCGTATCCAGAAAGGCTGTGTACTCGCCCAGCCTGAGGACATTGGATCTTTCCTATGAGTCCTGCACGTCCCTCAGCATCGCCAACAATGGCCACTCTGTCCAAGTGGACTTCAATGACAGTGATGACCGAAGTGGTAAGTGGCCCTTATGGTGATGTTTGCCGGACCCTGGTACCCTTCCCCCTGGGATCCTAACCTGTTTTGGGCAGGCTCAGGAGGGGCAATGTGCTGTGGTAGGGAAGGAAGGCTGCACTTCTCCCCAGCTGTGAAGCCTTAGGCTGAGCCTCAGTCTCCTGATGCATAGGGTGGGAGCATTAGGACCCTATTTTCCTCCCTAGGATCATAGAGAGGAGAAACGAAAAACTGAAGTGATGTTTGTCGTGCTGGCATATAGCAGATGCTCAAGAAATGCTAATTCTCTTTCTTCTCTTTCAGTTGTGCTTTAGGTCAGGTTTGTTTTCACTCCCTGCCCCATCACTGAGCTGCTGTGTGGCCTAAGGCCAAACCCTCCTCTTTGTGTGATCTGGCCAAGCCCAGCAGAGAGAGAACGGAAATAAAATGTTCAGTGTGCCAGGCCCCTTGCCAAGGTCACAGGCAGTTCTTTTATTCTTCTCAAGAACCTACCTCTAAGTTGGGCAAGTAGAGACTCACTGAGCTGGGGAGGGCCAGAACCAGCCTGCTCCCACTCCGAAGGTCTTTTCTCCAACCCACCTACAGCTTCAAGATCCCAACCGTCCTGGACAAAAGAGAGGCCAGTGGGAACTTGTAGCAGCTCCTTCCAAGGTCTCTTTGCCCTGGGATTAGAGTTCGGGTTCCTTCATGATAAATTCTTGGACGGAAGCCTCGGGAGTGTTCCTTAGTAAAGGGATTTTTGTCCTTATGACCAGGCCTGTGAGGGATGAAGTGGGGTAAGGAGGGAACCTGCTAAAGTTTCTTATGTAAGGAAGTGACTGGTACTTTGCCCCTCTGTCGCCTCCCCAACCCCCCCATACGCACAATGAAAGCACTCAGGGAAACTTAAGTTTCAAATAGAAAATCAGAGGGCAGAGAAGGGGAGGAAAGCCAGATAGGAATGATCTTAGTTGCTTGACTCTGAGTTCCCTGGTAGGCTAGGGAAAAGGGGAAAGAGGATCAGTTATAGTTCTTGTTGCAGAAGGTAGGAAATCCAACAGATCCTCAGAAGAGAGACACAGCATTCTTGGTACTGAATTCTAAGAAAAGCCTCCCACCCAGAACTTTGGGGAGGGACATGGAGCTCTTGATGACCTTAGATCACAGTTTATGAAGGAGCAGTTTTCAAATGGTTGGATCTTCTAAACAGCCTTCAGAGGGCACTGAGGGCTCAATTCAGACATCAATAGCTCAGTGAAGGCCACTCTTGGCAGGCGAAGGCCCAAGGAAACATTCCTCTGGACCACTGATCCAGGGGCTCACTTTCTGACTTGGTTTGGGTTCCGTCCCCTATCAGAATGCCCAGGCCTGAGGGGTAGGGGACAAGTGGGAAGAAAGTAGGCTTGGGAGCGAGACAGTTGGGTCTCTGCCACTCCCCAGCTGTGTGACCTTGGGCAGGATACCTACCTTTCTGAGCCTCAGTCCCACGTCTGGCCAAGGGGGTAACAGGTAACAATGTGTCCCCCTCTAGGTCACTGTGGGGATTAATGTCTGCAGACTGCTGAACACATAGGAAGTACACAGTGAATGGCAGTGTGTTCTACGGTCAGGATGGAGAGAGGAGGCTAAGGGAGCCAAGCTCAAGGTTTAGGGAGGCAGTTCACTCCCTAAGAGACTGCACTGTGGAGTCCCAGGTGGGTCATGCTCAGAAGAGTGGGCCCTCCCAGCCCATAGCAGGGAGCTCAGCCTGCAGGTCTGTCTACTCCTGCCTCCCCAGGATGGAGCAGCCTGACTGGGCCTGTGGGCCCTGGCCCACAGCCATCACCCCCAGGCTCAGTCAACCACCCAGCATTGCCATGGACAGGCCCCGCTTCTCAGATGAGGCAGGACAGCAAGAATGGGCCTCTGGGCTGTCCCATGGTCCTCCTCCTTGAAGGGCCCACGGGGGGCAAGGCCCTGCCCTGGTCACCCGTCCTCAAGGGGCCTAGTGGAACTCTGAGCCCAGGGCCGTCACCTGATCCAGGAGCTCACATTCTGCCCTGGCTGGGGCTCCCTCCACTGCCAGATCTCTTTCAGCTGGAAATTCAATCAGTCCCAGGAGGCCTTGTGAGTGGCCCCAGCTCGCCAGGTATCAGAGTGGGAAATTCACAAAACCAGCATAAGTGGGGCTTGCCAAAGAGGGCATGAAGGAGGGACATTGGAGGTACCTGGGCCTGACCATCAGAGTGGGGACCCTTAGGAGCTGGCCTCTAGACATCAGGTCCTGGGGATCCTCCAGGTTCTGGGGAGGCAGCACGACCTGGTGATTAGGGCCTTGGGCTCTGAACTTATATGAAGTAGATGCAGGCTTATATCCTAGCTCAGTGCCTTGCTGTGTGACCTTGGGCAAATGCCTTGCCCTCTCTGTGCCTCAGTTCCTCCTTTATAAAATAGAAATAATAATAGGTTTTGTCTTTCATAAGCTACTATGAGGACTAAAGAAAAGAATTTTTCCGACCCAGTTCTGGGTCAGGGCTCCAGACCTGGGAGGTCTACTGTTAGTGATAATCGGGGCCTGAGAGGCAAAGTCCCAGCTTCCACTCGAAACTGGGCAAGAGTGGGGAGGATCCAGATGGAGAGATATACCCACTCAGTGTACCAGACTCCTCTGTCACCTACAGGGCTCCAGGATTTCTGCCCTGGCCCAGCTAAGGGCATAGGGAACTGGGCGGGGACTGATCCAAGTCCACTTAGAGCAAGGAATGTTGCAAATGAAAAGTTTATCCCTCTCCTGAGCACTGCCCTGATATTGGCGCTGCTGTCTGCGGGCGGTGTGGGCTCTCTCACAGCAATTGCTACACACCGCCCTTCTCCCCCGCAGTGGTGACTGGGGGCCCCCTGGATGGGCCCTACCGGCTCAGGCAGCTCCATTTCCACTGGGGCAAGAAGCACAGTGAGGGCTCAGAGCACACGGTGGACGGCAAGTCATTCCCCAGCGAAGTAAGACCCTCCTCTACCTGAATCCCTTTACCACTTGGGGAAGAGTTGGGGACTGGGGAGCCAGGGTCTTGACAGTTGCCTGGTGTGGGGTACTGGAGAGAGTGAAGTCACTCGGGGACCTTTGGGAGAGACGCCCTTCACCTGAAGTTCAGGTCTTCCACCTGAACTCTGCCTACTGTCGTCCTGATCTGTGTGTCCAGAAGGAATTTTATGATGGACAAATCCAGTCCCACCACAGCCTTACTAACAACCCTTCAAGGATTAAGCCTGGCATTCAAGGCCCTGCATGAACTGGCCTTGCCTGGCCTCATGTCCCTTGACCTCTTCCCATACTGACCTGCATGTGATGAATCCCCTGCCCACACCTGGCTCTTTCGTATCTCCAGGCTGCTGTTCTTTCAGCCTGGAATACCTTGTCCCAAGAGTTCCATCTGATAACCCCCTTCTTATTCTTTGGACTCAGCTGCAGGCTTCACTTCCTCAGGGAGGTGTCACACTGGATAGTCATTATCTGTTTCACAGTTCACGGAGGGCAGGGCCTGATCTCTTTGGTCCCTTGGGGCTCAGAAAAGGGTCAGGCCCAGAACAGGGTAAATGCTATCTGTGGCCCGCCCCTCCCGCAGAGGGGCCAGGCGTCCGGTGGGAGTGAGGGAAGCCTGGCTCTGAGCTCCCATGGCCCCTGGGAGGCACTAAGCACTGGCCTGGCCTGTCGTTGCCCCTGTAGCTGCACCTGGTTCATTGGAATGCCAAGAAGTACAGCACCTTTGGGGAGGCGGCCTCAGCACCCGATGGCCTGGCTGTGGTTGGTGTCTTCCTGGAGGTGAGGGGGTTACCTGGGCCCAGAAGGCCGTGGGAGGCCTGGTACCACCCCTAGTTCCAGAACACAGTGAGATCTGGCCTCACACTACTTCTCCCTGACAGACGGGGGACGAGCACCCCAGCATGAACCGTCTGACAGATGCACTCTACATGGTTCGGTTTAAGGTGAGACCAGGGGTCCATGCTCTTGATCTACAGCAGCCTGGTGGGGAGGAAGGAAGAGGCTAGATCATGGAGTGGGCCCATCCACTCCTCCATCCTGGCAGCAAACCCTGGCAGAGGTGAAGGGTGCAGGTCAGCACCTGTGGTGCCCTGCAACTGACTCCTCGTCATCAGGGTCCATGGCCCCACTGAATGCCCAGCGTGAAGTCTGGTTGGGCATAGGATTGATAAGATGCCTGTCACATTAATGGTTCTCTGACCAGCAGCGCCATTAAGTTCTGTTGAAGGCAAGGGAGAGAACATGGTGCCCAAAGAGCTTTAGGAACCACAGCTTTTACATACAAGGGAATGGGTGGAGAGGGCCAGCCAGGCTGGAATATAGCCTCTGGGATCACAGACATCTGGCCACAATTTGCATCAATGGGCCAAGGAGAAGCCTAAATCCTATTGACAGAAATGGGTGGGGAGGGTGTTGGTCTCATCCTGTTGGGAGGTCTTTGCTGACTCCTGGGTCCCCCACCCTGCCCCAGGGCACCAAGGCCCAGTTCAGCTGCTTCAACCCCAAGTACCTCCTGCCTGCCAGCCGGCACTACTGGACCTACCCTGGCTCCCTGACAACACCCCCACTGACCGAGAGTGTCACCTGGATTGTGCTCCGGGAGCCCATCAGCATCTCTGAGAGGCAGGTGAGCCCTCCCAGAGTACCAGACGGAAGGATGTGACACTCAGGCACACCTGGGCAGTGTGACTCTCCCAACCAGCAGCCCACAGCCTGTGGTCCCACCATCAAGGCTCCCATCTTTTGCTAATAAATGTTTCGATTCTTGGGTGGGAGTCAGCTTGGTTGTTAGTTATTAGGACCTGGACACAGACTAGGAGAGATCCCTGGATCCTGGGACCACCCCTAGTGTGTTAGAATCTGAATGCTGCATTTGCTGATGATTCTTAGCTAGACAGGAACTGGAACTAGGTGGAGCAGGGTCCAGGTTCAGAGGCTCTTTAGTGAGTAAGTAACTGAGGTTGGGTTCCCAAAGAAGAAATGAGTGGGGAGAAGTAGGGACAAGCCCTAGGGGGAAGAGGAGAGAGGGGCAGAACTGGCTGGGCAGGGTATGCCAGATGTTGTGTCTGGGATCAGAGAGGACCACAACGCCCCCATTCTGCACTGAGTATCTCTTCTGCCTTAAGATGGAGAAATTCCGGAGCCTGCTTTTCACCACAGAGGAGGATGAGAGGATCCACATGGTGAACAACTTCCGGCCGCCACAGCCACTGAAGGGCCGTGTGGTCAAGGCCTCCTTCTGGGCCTGAGCTGCCTACCTGCCCAGCCGGCCACTGAAGCACCATCTTCCCAAGGGCTTCCATGTCAGCAGACACCAAACCATCCAAGGCTCCCTGCCTAGGGCTGCTGTGGACCCCACTTCAGCTGGCTTGCTCCTTGGCCACCTGGAGGCTTCTCGATGGGACCCTCAAGTTGGGGGACACCTTTCAGCTGCCCTGGGGACAGGAAGGACAGGAGCTGAGCATGGTCCAAGCCTAAGGCTGCCTCTGCTCTCCAACACCCAAAGGCCCCTGGGAACCTCCTCTTGTCTTCCCCGCTGGCAATGGCAGCAGCCCCACCCTGAGCTCACACTGTGATGGATGAGACCAAACTCTCCAGGGCAGGCAGCTGGCATTGCCAGAAAGACTCAAGCAATAATTAGAAGTGGGCAGAGCTGCCCTCTCGGTGTTACCTCTTCTGCAGGCCTCCGCCATGCACGCACCTCACTGCCAGGCCATTAAAATCAGGACCCAGCCTGCTGGAGGTGACATGACCTTCTCCCTCCAGCCACCTGCCGCCATAGGCAGGCACTGGCTACAGCTTACGGAGTATCTCCCTTCGTCCCCACCCAGCCACCAAAGCCACCTACATGACAGTCCATCCATGCACTGATTAATAAATTCATGCATTCATGCAACAAATACCCGTTGAGTGCCTGTGTTCTGTCAAGTGCTGTTCCAGGCATCGGGGAGGCCATGGTGATGAGTCAAGCACAGGATGTTGAAAGGGCCGTGGGCACCGAACAGGTGAGGGTGATACAGACAGCGGGGCAGGGGCCGTGGGGGCAGAGAAAAGGGGGAGCCTACTTCCCCCACCCTGAGCTCACACTGTGATGTCCTCATCTGGTGAAGAAATTAAATTCCAACCGGTATTCCAAGGCAGAGAGAAGGGAACAGCATGTTTGAGCTCAGGGAAGAGCAGGTGTGCCGGCTCCCAGGTGAGAGCCCAGGGTGTCTGTGGAACAGAGAAGAACGAGTGGGGCTGGAGCCCTGGGGGAGGGCCTGGGACTCTCTCCCAAGGCTAATGAGAGTCAGGAAGGATCTGGAGTAGAGGAGGGGCAGGGGCAGATGTGCAAAGGCTGGGAGATCCCTGTAGAGTGTGAGTTGGCAGGTAGGACTGGCAGCAAGAGAAGGTGGTGGCCAGTGGCCAGGAGAAAGAATACAGGGTGGTGGAGGCCGGGAGAAGGGGGCTGGATGAGAGAGACCTAGGAGGTGGAGCCCAAAGATAGCATTTGGCTCTCTGTGAGGGTGGAGGGGAGTGCAGGGTGTGTCCCTGGGCGGAGACAGAGGACAGGAAAGCCTGGGCAGCAGCAGACCAGGATGGACACACAGCTTTTGCGGGGCCCTGAGAGGAGTGCTAGGAAGCTCTGGGGTGTTGGTGTCTGAGCCGAGGAGAGAGGTGGAGGGTAGAGGGGGCTGCTTTGGAGTATCTTCACTCAAGGTGGTGGGTGAGGCCGAGGGGAGGGAGGGGGAGGGTGCTCAGCGAGAGAAGGGACCAGGATCTAGCACAGAACCAGCGCACGACCCTGCGGAGGATCTGCCCAGAGGGAAAGCCACAGAGGGGCATCTGAGATACCTAGGTGAGAGAGTTTGGAAAGGGGCACTGGGGGCCGCTGAGGAGTCTGAGGCAGGGCTGGGGCTGGGGTGAGGCAAGTGATCTCTTAGGGTGCAAAATTTAAGGAGGCACACACCCTCAGGCCCCGACCCTGCATTTGTATGACGCTGAGGGTGCGTGTCTGCTTAAATGTGCACCGTAAGTGCCTCGCTGGACTCACCCTAGTCCCAGCCCAAGTCCAGAAGGTTTAGAGACCCAGCCATCACTGTGCCCCATGAGCCAGGACAGGGGCAGCTGGTGGACAGTGAGGGGGCTGAGGAGTGAGGGGAAGTAAAACCGGGACAGCAAATGTATACGTGTGGTTGTGAAGGGGAAGAAAGTGATAGCTGAGGGGGCACAGGGTCGAGGCTTTTGGAAAGATGGGCCGGTGGTGTGTCTGAACATCCTCAGGAAGGAGGCCAAGCTGCAGGTACCAGCGGGGCTAGGGGCGCATCGGTCTACTCACTTTGGCCACAGCTCCTGTCATTGTCACTATACCGGAAGGGCACTCCAGGGTCATGGGATACTTCTGGGTTTTGGGTGAGGCCACAAGGAGAGGGTAGAATTAGGCCTTAGACTTCTAGCTTCGAGACCAGGGAGGCAGGCAAGGGAGAGGCTTGCTCTGTTGACTCCCCCCTTCCATTCTCATGCTCAGGGCAAACCTGTCCCCAGAGTGGCCCTCAGCAAATGCTGCTCCAGCACAGGGCCAGACACAGTTTCAGCCCAGCTGGCACCCCTGGCCCAATCTGGGGGCCATTTGCTCTCTCCATGTTTCAGGAGATGGTGAAAAGAATAGTGTCTGGAGGACAGTGTTTGCCCAGCCTGGGGGCAGGTGGCCACAGGGAAGTAACGCTAGTAATGCTGCCCCTGAAGGCAGGTAAAGGGCCTGGGGCAGATGTCTGACTCCCCCTATGATCTAAGAACTGTCATCACCCCCATGTTACAGATGAGGAAGATGAGGCTGGGGGAGGTTAAATAGGCAAGTGGCCAAGCAAAATTTGAAGCTGGATCTGTCTGCTAACTCTCCTGCTCTACGCCAGAGCACTGAGCATAGTGGTGAACAAATAGGCCTAATACGACTGGCCCTGCCGGGGATCTTAGCACCCCACCGCCACCTCCCAGGGATGGTGACGCCACAGTCCTGGCGCTGCAGAGGACTTGAGAAATGGGAGCTGATTTTAAAATAATTATCCCAAGGCCGCCAAGATTCCTCATTCCTTATATCCTTCCACTTAATTCATTTATTTTTTTTTTAATTTTTATTTATTTATTATCTTTGACTGCGTTGGGTCTTCGTTGCTACGCATGGGCTTTCTCTAGTTGCAGCGAGTGGGGGCCACTCTTCGCTGCAGTGTGCGGGCCTCTCGTTGCGGTGGCTTCTCTTGTTGTGGAGCACGGGCCCAGGTACGTGGGCTTCATTAGTTGTGGCACATGGGCTCAGTAGTTGTGGCTCACGGGCTCTAGAGTGCAGGCTCAGTAGTTATGGCTCACGGGCTTTGTTGCTTCGCGGCATGTGGGATCTTCCCGGGCCAGGACTCGAACCCGTGTCCCCTGCATTGGCAGGCAGATTCTTAACCATTGCGCCACCAGGGAAGCCCCATTTTTTAAATTTAAAACTATTTGAAACCAAAGTGGCCTCCTTCTGTTATAATTACAGTGCAAGGTTTGACCCTATTACATCCAATAGGGATGGCCAACCTCAAGGGACCCAGGACTGGGTCCTGAATCCTCATCCATGGCAAGATTGCTTCCTGGAGCAAATGCTGGGCACATTTGGGGTACCCAAGACAAGGTAGGCTCTGCTCGCTCCCAAGATCCCAGAGAGGCCCTCCCAGGGCAGCCAGGTGACCCTCTAAGAGATCTGGACTGGAGGGCCCAGGGGAAGGAGTGGCGGAGGAAAGTAATAGATGTGGGAGATCAAGAGGTACAAAGTTCCACATGCAAAATAAATGAGTCACAGGTACGAGATGTACAATGTGAAGAACATAGTCAAGAATTATGTAATATCTTTGTATGGTGACAGATTGTAACTAGACTTAGAGCAGTGATCATTTTGAAATGTATCGCGATATCGAATCACTATGTTGTGTACCAGAAACTAACATAGTGATGTAGGTCAATCATACTTCAAAAACAAACTCATAGAAAAAGAAATCAAATTTGTAGTTACCAGAGGTGGGGGTGTGTGGATAGGGGGGATTGGATGAAGGCAGTCAAAAGGCGCAAACCAGTTATAAGATAAATTAGTACTAGGGAGGTAATGTACAACATGATAAATATAATGAACACTGCTGTAAGTTATATATGATAGCTGTTAAGGGGTAAATCCTAAGAGTTCTCGTCACAAGGAAAATTTTTCTATTTCTTTAATTTTTTATCCATATGAGATGATGGATGTTCACTAAACTGATTGTGACAGTCATTTCATGATGTATATAAGTCAAATCATTATGCTGTACCCCTTAAATTTATACAGTGATGTATGTCAATTATATCTCAATAAAACTGGAAGAAAAAAATAAAATTTAAAAATAATAAAAATCTTATATAAAAGAAAAAAGTATATTTCATTTGAAGAATATATTTTAGTTGACTCAGTTATATCCAAAATATCTTACCATTTTAACATATCATCAATATGAAAAATTAATGAGATATTTTACATTATTTGGGGGACTAAATTTCTTTTAAAATTAATTAATTAATTTACTTTTGGCTGCCTTGGGTCTTCGTTGGGTTGCGCAGGCTTCTCATTGCAGTGGCTTCTCTTGCTGCGGAGCACGGGCTCTAGGCTCGAGGGCTTTAGTAGTTGTGGCTCTCAGGCTCTAGAGCACAGGCTCAGTTGTAGCACATGGGCTTAGTTGCTCCCTGGCATGTGGGATCTTCCCGGACCAGGGCTCAAACCCATGTCCCCCGCATTGGCAGGCAGATTCTTAACCACTGAGCCACCCGGGAAGCCCTGGGGACTAAATTTTTGAAATCCAGTGAGTATTTCACACTCACTGCACATCTCAACTCAAATTAGCCACATTTCAAGTGCCCAAGAACACATGTGGCCAATGGCTACCAGATTGGATAGCATAGCCCAAAACAGATGTCACTCTTTGCAAGGCCATCTGCTAGCAAGGGGTCCAAGCAGGCCCTCTGGCTGGGCCCAGAGCCAGACAACGCGATGGCAGGAATGAGTCAGATCTGCTCCAAGCCTCTGTCCTCTACAAGGGCATTCTCAGAACATTTGATACCAACTTGACTCCCTCTGTCAGGGCCTCCCTCCTCCAGGAAACCTCCCGAACTCCCCACCTTCCTCCAGCCTGGCTGGCCCTGTCCCAGGCCACCCTGCAGGACCTTTGCTGTTCCACTGGGAAAAAGGCCAAGACGCTCAGGAAGGAACTGATCGCAAGAGACTGTCAAGAGTTGGGGGAGGTGGTAGTGTCCCTGAGAAGGATCCTGGCTTGGTTGAGGAGACTTGACTAATCTGGGAGGTCTTCCTGGAAGAGGGGCCCAGAGCAAAGTCGTTGGCGTCCCAGCGGAGGCACAAAAGCCTCAGCAGCAGTGAACATTTACCAGACAGAGAGGAGGGAGGCCTGGCTCTTGCTCAGCATGTATCGACAAAGAGGAGATGTGTGGTTGGGGACACAGGGGTCCCCAGGCTCTGGAGGCCTCAAATGCCAGGCAGGAGTTTGCCCTTACATCCAGGGACCATGAGGAGCCACTGGAGGGCTACAGCAGGGGCTAAAAGCCTCCCAGATTGGAGGAAGAAAACTCTCCCTGAGGCTCAGAAAGCACTGGGCATCTTGGCCTGAATTCACCTTCTAACTCGGGGCTCAAGTGCAAATGCTGTCAGGTGCAGTTCATAAGCTCCTCCTGCTGCCCCTCCCTGGCCCCGCTGAATGGACTCATGCCCGTGCCCTGGCAGTTCCTGGTTTGGCAGTCTGTGAGTCTAATATAAATCCTTCCAGCTGCAACCCAAATGCTGTCTTCAGGGGCATGTGAGGGTGAGCTGCTGGCTCTTTATTCCCACTGAGCTGCCCTACTGGGACAGGCATTGCAGGGGAGGCATGGGGACACAGGCGCCCCGGGCTCAGCTGGGCCCCCATGTGTCTCTCGGGTCTTCAGAAAGGGGCTCTTTCTCCTGCTCCTCCTCTCTCCGCTCCTGCTCTGAGTGACAAGTTGTTGGTTGCTCTGGGCACAGGTGTCTGGGCACAGGTGTCTCACTGCCCTGTCTCTCCGGTTGCCCAGCCTCTGGGGGAACTGGGGGGTGGTGAATCCTTGCTGCTGCTGCTTCTCCTGAGTGTTCAGGAGTAGAATTTGGGGGTATACCTTTTTCAGCCAGAGGAAGCCATGTCAGGGATCAATAAATTGCTCAGGGAATCCCAGAGCATCCAGGCCTCGAGGATTCCTGGCCTGACCCCACTCTACAGATAGAACAACTGAGGCCCAGACACAGAACAGAGTCTGCTGAAATAAGTTGGTGGGAGAGGTAGGATTTATGACCCCTGGTCCTGTGCTCTTCACCCATCACGAGAGCCTAATGTAGCAGAAAGACCCCTACACCGAGTTACTCCCTGCTTGCCTATCCTGGAGCCTGAAATCCTGCCATCTGAGCTTCAGTGCTCACAGTTGAGAATGGTTCTCTGATGAAAGGCAAGTGGCCCTGGAAGGTGCACACAGTAATACCTTACGGGGGGAATGACTTTATCACCTCCTTTTCAGTCTGCTCTGTGATCTCTTCTCTTGGCCTTGGTTTCTCCATCTGTAAAATGTGTTCATGGGAGGCCCAAGGGGCTTAAGGTAGGACTTGAGGGAGGAGAGAAAGCAGATTTCCCAGAGGGAGAGTCAGGTTGTGACCGAGTGGGGGGCTGACAGCTCTGGATCTCAGGATGCAGGTGACCCCCTGTGCCCCCTAAACTGAAAGGGGACATAGTGCTGGGACAAAACTGCAGGGACAGATGACCAGAAGAGCCTCCCATGACCCCCAGGACCTTGCCCATCAATGTGACGGGAGAATACCTGGGATGAATTTCCTCCCAGCCCGATGTAATGGGAGCTCAGAGCTAGATTCGACTGATTTACAGAAAATAAAGGCATTTAATGTGTTTACCCAAGTCCATGAACTATGACCGCTGCAACACGAGGTCTGTACTTTAGGAGAAGTCAGTGTTTGGAAATGGTCTCTCCTAGGAGAGAAGAGCTCAAATGGCATAATTTCAGGCAGGGGCAGGTGAGCTGAAAAGATATTATGGGGGCAGCCAAGCCTTCAAAGCCTTGGCCCCAGCACTAAATCCAGAAGCCTGTGGTTTCTGGGAGCAGCAGAGGGGACTGGGGGGGTCCCTTACCCCGTGCAGCTCAGATCGGCCAGGTACAGTTGCTCACACGCGTCCTTTGACCCTGGGCTGGGGGTGGAACGCTGAGCACCAACCTGGTTGCTTTAGCTGGCGCCAGTGGCAGTTCCGGCAAATCTGGGAGCCGGGGTCGGGGCACAGCAGCCAGCTCTACAGTCTTTGGGGCACCTGCCTTGATCCCAGTGCCCCCTGAGGTCAGAGGTCATGCTGAGGAAAGAAAGTCAGGTGTCAAGAGCTACCAACCCCAGCCTTGCTGTAAGTTAAGACGCTTAGAGATGGGCCCTCAGCGCCCACACAAGACCTCGCCACCATGTCAGGAAATGCCAGGCTTTACTTCCTTCTTTATCTGTCCCTCTTCACACTGACACCCAGGAGAACTGGGGTTGTGGCCGTGGGAACAGAAAAGGGAAGAGCCAACGTTTAGGGTTCCACTATCAGACCTGGAGCCCCTAAATCCCAACGTTTTACTATAGCATATTTTAAGATTTATGGAAAAGTTGAAAAAATACAATGAATAGCCATAGACTGGCCACCCAGGCTCCCCATTTTATCACTTTTGCTCTCTCCCACTCTCTTTCTTCATATATACATTTTTAAAATCTCTTTGAGAATAAGTTGCAGCCATGACACCCTTTCACCTCTAAATACTTCAGTGGTTTTTCCTAAAAACAAAGACATTCTCTTACATAACCACAGTACAAGAATCAAAATCAGGAAATTAACACTGTTACGTTGCTATTATCTAATCAATGTACCTTATTCAAATTTTCCTCACTGTCCCCATAACGTCTTTGTAAACCCCCCAAATTCCCAGACCATGCATTGCATTCAGTTGTCCAGTCCCTTAAGTTTCCTTTTCTCTGGACAAGTTCCTCAGTGTGTCTTTGTCTTTCACATCCTTGATATGGCTGGAGAGCACAGGCCAGTGATGTAGTAGGATGTCCCTCAGTTGGGTTTGTCAGGTGTTTTCTCTTGAAGAGACTCGGGTTATGTACTTTTTGTGGGAAGATCACAAAACAGTCCCATGTTGCTTCAGCACATGATATTGATTTGTCCCATTACTGGTGATGTTAACTTTGTTTTTTGTTGTTATTTTTAAATGGAAGCATAACATATATACAGAAAAGTACATATAGCCAATGAACTTTCACAATCTGAACCCACATGTGCAACCAGCACCCAGATCAGCAAAAGCATGTTTCCAGCACTCCATACCCCCCAAGTCCTCATTACGTTCCTACCTCCCCAAAGTAACCACTGTCCTGACTTTTAATAGCATAAATTACATTTGTCTGGTTTCGAACTTCAACTAAATGAAAGTATTTACTTCAGAAACATCCTTGGTTTCTGGATTTTTTGCTCATAGTATGTTTGTGAGATTCTCAGAGCCTCCTTTTTAGAATAATAAACGCCATGCCTCCCATTATGAGCCTACAATGAAAATTGAAGAAAATATAACTTATCTCTACACATAATTTCAAAAAATCAGTGTAACACTTTAGTTGTAGTATAAAGCACAGTCATTTATAATGCATAATAAGATGTATTTATATATACAAATAATATAATTTTCAATAAAGTGATATGTGTGGCAGTATGTAAATGCTGGGGCACAAGGATGTAATGAAGTCTTCCTGTGTTTGCGTCCATACTCAGAAGCCCTATAACATGGCAGCTACGAATGCATTCCAGGCAGAGGAGCACGAGTATTGTTGCCATCATGGTGAGACTTTTCTATTTGGTGAACAACTCCTGGTAAAATACCAAATGACACAAAGTATGATAATTTGCTACATATTAAACCTGTGCAGGCATTACTTTGTACTTCCAAATAAAATGGAACAAGGTTGTAGACTCCAATGGAGATAAACAGATTCTTCACCTGTTTGAACATCCAGGTGAGATGTTTGAAGGTGGGACAAGACTCAGACAATCCTTTGTTGTGTGAATCTATCCTGTAGGACTCCTAGCACCCTGACCACCCCAAATGCCAGGGTCTCCTCAGCCATGTGACAACTGACCCCAGATTCTCCAAATGCTTTCTGAGGTGTTACCACAAGTCTAGGGGACAAATGGGGAGGTCATCTGGGGGTCAGAGAACCACAGGGTGTGCACCTGGGGGGGCGTAGGGTAGAAGGTTGGGCGTGACCTGAAGGAGGAGGGGGCATGGATGAGAGCACTGATGGGGTTTCTAAGGTGGGGCCTCCCCGTGGCCAGCTCCTGGGTAGCAGGCTGGTCTCTGGGCATGGAGGATCGGGGACCCTATGTGGACCTTGCTACCCATCCCCCAACTCCTCCCTCAGAGGATGCCACCAGGGCCTACTTTCCTGGGCCCTGCGTGGACATCTGCTCAACTGCTCTGGATCTCTCAGGAAGTGCACCTCCCAACAGACATGGGGGCCCCATCATCTGTAGCTGGGGACCTCTGGGGACCTCTCTGGGCTGAAAAGCCAGTTAAGCCAAACACCAAAAGGATTATAGGACCCTCACCTGTGTAATCAGATATGAAAACAATACAATATGATACTAAACTGACAGGTAACTATAAAGAAGTTAAACATAGTTCTGATTTCTCCCATTATGCTTTTATTTTAATAAAATATTAAATAAAAAATTATTTTAAAGCACCTTCCTTTGGTGACCCTGAGAACATGCTCCATGAGCCTGCGGTGTGAGCGACCAGTGAACACAATCCATGGACTGACTCATTTAATTAAACCCAATACCTTCTGAGGTGGGCACCATTCTTATTCCCATTTGGCAGATGAGATATTGAGGATATTGCTCTGGGTCACAGAGCGGGAGTTGCCGGGATCAGCATTGGCCAACATTCAGAGCCAAGCCTGAGCCACCACTCTGTAAGCCCCTTAAAAGGCATTCAGCCTCTCCACCACTGACGGTCAGTTCCTGGCACTAAGCACTGTGGAGGGATGTACACACACACACTCAGGTGCTTCCCGCAGTGAGTTTACGCCTTACGCCCCCTGGTGGCCACGTGTAGCTTGGTCTTTGGTCCATCCCAGCCAGTGATCACTAGCGGGGGCCCAGCCCAGCTGTGCTGGCAAACAACCTTGCCCAGCAGGTTACTACTTGTTAAAATATTTTTTGCTGTTGTTTGTGCTTCTGCTTCACTAGCATCCTAAGCTCTTGCTTCCTCTGCTGCCCAGGGGGTCCAGCACTGGGTGGAGTAGGCAGCTGGTCAGTGCCACCGAGACCACTGGGCTACTGGGGAGAGGGCATGCGTGAAAGTCTGAGACAGTGGTCCCACTGTTCCCCAAAGGTATGGAGGATAGAGGAGGGCATTCCAGGCAGGGGAACAACAGGGACAAAGGCCTGGAGGCAGTTACATGGAACTGAAGGTGAGCATGGAAAAAAGCTGAATTAAATTTGACCCAGTCTCCAGCAGAGTCTGGGGGCGGAGGTGCCCTGATTACAGTGACAGGTCCTAGTTCTTTAGACAGAAATATTTCTGGAGCCAAGAAAAGGAGGACAGCTCTGCTTCAACACCCCACATACTGTCCCCTGCCCCCATTCTGTAGTCACAACACACCTGGGGGGGGTCACCCCGACAACATACATGGGAATGGCTGCCCCCATTCAGCAGATGGAGAAACAGAGGCTCTAAATTCACCCGAGGCCCCTTGCCCAAGTCATGTGTCAATCAATGGCAGAGCTGGGGTTCTTGTGTCTGCCCAACCCTAGGCCCAGCCTCTGAAACTACATTACACGGGGTGCGCTTTCAGAGGCAAAAGAGGCTCTTGTCTTCTGGGAAGGCAGGTGTAAAAAGTACTGAGGGGCTTGGCATTTCATAAATGAGTCCCAAGGCCACAGTGCCACACTGGTCCTTAGCAGGGAAGAAAAAATACCCAGTCCACAGCACTGTTGGCAAGTAAGTAATGTAAGTTGGTGCAGCCACTATGGAAGACAGTATGGAGGTTCCTCAGAAAACTAAAAATAGAATTACCATATGATCCAGCAATCCCACTCCTGGGCATGTATCCAGACAAAACTCTAATTGAAAAAGATACAATATGACCCAGCAATCCCGCTACTGGGCATATACCCAGAGAAAACTGTAATTCAAAAAGACACATGCACCCCAATGTTCACTGCAGCACTATTTACAATAGCCAGGTCATGGAAGCAACCTAAATGCCCATCGACAGACGAATAGATAAAGAAGATGTGGTACATAGATACAATGGAATATTACTCAGCCATAAAAAGGAACGAAATTGGGTCATTTGTAGAGATGTGGATGGATCTAGAGACTGTCATACAGAGTGAAGTAAGTCAGAAAGAGAAGAACAAATATCGTATATTAACGCATATATGTGGAACCTAGAAAAATGATACAGATGAACTGGTTTGCAGGGCAGAAATAGAGACACAGACGTGGAGAACAAACGTATGGACACCAAGGGGGGAAAGTGGCAGGGAGGTGGGGGTGGTCGTGGGATGAATTGGGCGATTGGGATTGACATGTATACACTAATATGTATGAAATGGATGACTAATACAAACCTGCTGTATAAAAAAATAAATAAAATTAAATTTAAAGATAAAAAAAAAGATACATGCACCCCGTTCACAATAGCCAAGACATGGTAACAACCTAAATGTCCATCAATAAGTGAATGGATAAAGAAGATGTGGTACAGGGCTTCCCTGGTGGCGCAGTGGTTGAGAGTCCGCCTGCCGATGCAGGGGACACGGGTTCGTGCCCCGCTCCAGGAATATTCCACATGCCGCGGAGCGGCTGGGCCCGTGAGCCATGGCCGCTGAGCCTGCGCGTCCGGAGCCTGTGCTCCGCAACAGGAGAGGCCACAGCAGTGAGAGGCCCGCGTACTGCAAAAAAAAAAAAAAAAAAAAAAGATGTGGTACAGATATACAGTGGAATACTACTCAACCATAAAAGAGAACAAAATAATGCCATTTGCAGCAACATGGATGCAACTAGAGATTATCATACTAAGCGAAGTAAGTCAGAAAGAGAAAGACAAATACCATATGATATCACTTATACATGGAATCTAAAATATGACACAAATGAACCTATCTACAAAAGAGAAACAGACTCATGGACATAGAGAACAGACCTGTGGTTGCCAAGGGGGAGAGGGTTGGAGGAGGGATGGAGTGGGAGGTTGAGGTTAGCAGATGTAAGCTATTATATATAGAATGGATAAACAACAAGGTCCTACTGTATAGCACAGAGAACTAAATATATTCAATACCCTATGATAAACCATAATAGAAAATAATATTAAAAAAGAATGGATATATATGTATAACTGAATCACTTTGCTTTACAGCAGAAATTAACACAACATGGTAAATCAACTATTCTTCAATTTTTAAAAAATCCTATAGGAAAAAAAAACAAACCCAGTCCACAGACTCCCAGCCTTCGACAAGAAGTGGGGTGTTCAGATAGAGGCTTCAATTGTCGCTATTGCCTGATTAAAGTATATTTGATTTGTCATGAGTGTGGTTGAAATGCACCAGCCCTGCATTGCCCACTGGAGGACCAGGTTTAGAAAAGACGCATACATTGTTAGCATCCACGAAGATGAAGTTCCTATTAAGTTATAGTCTTTACCTAAAGATGGCTAAACAAAAACACAGCATGGTGAGAGGGTACCCTGTACAGTGTACAGGGGCTCTCTCTCTGGCTTTGGAGAAGCCTAAACTGGTCCCTCAGGCTATCAAATATAGATAAGAAGCTTCTAGGAATGTGGCTTGGCTGAGAGTCCAGAGGCCAAGGCCCAGACTCCTCTTAGCCACAAGCTTAAAGGAGAACATGCGGAAGTCCGTTCAGGTCTTCGGACTCTATTTTGCTCTTCCAAGAATGGATATATGGGCATCTCACAAAGTATATGTGTTCTGCCAGATGTGACTAGATTTTACAGCAAAAAGGAGGTTCATGGTGAACTGTTTTGAATTGCTGCTATGAAGTTGGATGAATTTCTTTTACTGCACAATTTTTCAGCACCTTGACTAAGCCATTGTTCATTGTGAATCTCTTCCAGTGCAGGGTAGTATGGATGTGGTCCTCTTCTCTCAGAATATTTTCTGGGATTATGTTCCATGGAGCACACTTTAGGAAAGCATGGGTGAGATGCTCCTTCAAGTTCTTCCCAGCCCTGGCCAAAGGCTTGGAGATGAGACAGGCAGACATGGCTATAAAATTCAAGCCCTTCCCTTGGTTAGCAAGGCCAGGACCTTTGTCCCTGCTATTTTCTCTCCATCAAATGCTTTCTCCCAGATACTGCCAGGCTCACTCCCTAACTTCCTTCAGATGTCTGTCCAAAGCTTATCTTATCAGATAAAACTTCCTGATTCCCCATCTAAAACATCAGGTTCCTCCAGGACCCTGTCCTATCCCCAGCTGCCTCTCTTGCCCCTGAACAGCCCCTACCAAGCCTGTGCTGTGCCTTCTTCCTTCCTACTCCCATGTGTAATTATGTCGGATAGACATTATTGGGGTTTTTCTGATTATTAAATACATGCTGCCTGTTAAAAACATTTTTTAAAAAAGGAAATAAAGAAATAAATGGACTGGCAAAGAATGTGAAAGTTCCTGCAGAGATAATCATTGTTAACTGCTGGCATGTGTCCTACTAAACTTTTCTTTGCCCGCAAAGGCATGTGCAAAGAGAAAGCGGGGGTGGGGAGAGATGCAGAAATAATTGCTGTTATTATCAAATGCCTTCTCTTCTTTGTTGTTATCTGGTTTTTCCATCTGAATTCTGTCCTGGTCAATAGCTCCTTCCTGGACTTTCCAACCTGAGTCTTGGCTTCCTGTTGGGCGTTGGGGGTGTGCTCAGGCCAACGTGCTGACATTCCACCTCTGACCCTGCCTGAAAGGGGCGCCCTGGGATCTCAGGGCGTGGCCTCCACAGGAGGGGCGAGAGAGCATTCAAAGTTGCCCGGAGGACTATTGTTTCACAGGGTAGCAAAGGATGGAGCTGCAAGGGAAAGAACAGGAAGTGTGCTTCTGGGGGGCTCCAGGTCGTCTCCCAACTTCCTCTTGCTTCCTCTTCCCCACACTAGGCCCCTATTGCTGTTCTTCTACTTCTCTCCAGATTTACTTTCAAGAAGAGATACGTCATTGGCAACCTAGAGTACAAATGACAACTCCAAGGGCCACACAACTGCCCTCTCCAAGTAGTTCTACAGAGACTCCAAGAGAGGAAATGACTGGCCCAGGATCACATAGCAAGTAGGTGGCAGAGCTGGGCCTCACGCTTGGGACTCCAGGGTGATGGAAAATTCTGAGCTTGCCAGTTAATATGGCCTGAGTGAGAATGGGTGTGGGACGGTGGTGGCAAAGGGAATGATTGAGCGTCACAGAAGAAGCTGCCCCCTGGCCTAGGTCATCACAGCCCTGGCTGCAGCTGTTCCATCAGGCAGCTGAAAAGGATTGACTTGTGTTTGGAGAAGCCTTAAAGAGACAGAAACACAGGTCGTATTTCCCCTCAAAGGCTCTGCCCATCTTCTACTGAAGGGCAATCTTAGGTTGACTCTAGAAGCTAGGAGCTTAACATAACCATTCTGAGGCCTCCTGATAAACTGGCAAGTCTGTCAGTGCTGTTGCTTCAGAACAGGTTTAAGAGGGCTGAGGCAGGGCTTGTATTTTTCAAAAATTCCCAAGCCTTTGTCACGAGCATCCTCAAGACTTGCTAAATATGTCCCTGAGTTTGCTCCTCTGCAGGGATTGGTAACCATTCCCTCTAAAGGAAATGGAGGTGGTGTGTGTGTGTGTGTGTGTGCATGTGTGTATGTGTGTACGTGCCCGTGCGTGATCAGTTTGGGAGAGGACAGTGCCAGGGAAAGCCACCTGCTTGGTTAAAAGGTGGTGAAGTTAAATCACTTGATTTAGGATGGCACAAATGTGCTCAGATCATCGAGAAGGTTTTTCTGGGCTTATTCAGCTGCCTTGGGCAGCAATGATAACACAGAAACATTGCAAGGGCAAGCTCATGTTGGCAAAGAAGACATCTGAGGGTTTTTTTGTTTTGTTTTGTTTTTTTGCGGCATGCAGGCCCCTCACTGCTGTGGTCTCTCCCGCCACGGAGCACAGCCTCTGGACGCACAGGCTCAGCGGCCATGGCTCACGGGCCCAGCCGCTCCGCGGCATGTGGGATCCTCCCAGACCGGGGCACAAACCTGTATCCCCTGCATCGGCAGGTGGACTCTCAACCGCTGCACCACCAGGGAAGCCCCATCTGAGGTTTTTTATAAACTCTCCCAGATATCAGGCCAGATATGGTTTTGACAGTTAGACAAAAACCTTCTGCCACCATCTCAATTCCTCCTGACACAAGATCATCCTCAAATCCAGCTTTCCTAACATTCCATAGATGGTCTTATCTGCATTGCTAGGGAATCAGGGGACTTGGCCAGAATCATCTAAGAGATCTATCTCCCTACCCCCGCCACTCCTCCGTTTTTAAAATACAGTTTTGCTTCTTTTTTTTTTTTTTTTTTTTTTTTTTTTTTTTGCGGTAGGCGGGCCTCTCACTGTTGTGGCCTCTCCCGTTGCGGAGCACAGGCTCCGGACGCGCAGGCTCAGCGGCCATGACTCACGGGCCCAGCCGCTCCGCGGCATGTGGGATCTTCCCAGAACAGGGCACGAACCCGTGTCCACTGCATCGGCAGGCGGACTCTCAACCACTGCGCCACCAGGGAAGCCCCTGCTTTTTTTTTTTTTCTAATTATACAAGATATTATACAGATGGGGTAATGTGTATTTATTGTAGAAAATTTGTAAGGTTTGCCTTTGACTGCCTCTGTAGGATAAATTAGAAGAAGTAGAATTAGTGGGTCAAAGATCTGTCCATTGGGCAGCCTCAAATTACACTCCCATCTGCCAAGATAGCAATGCCCACTCACCAACATTAGGTATTAATCATGTTTTAATGTTTGTCAGGTTGACTGAAAAAAATCAGTATCTCATTTTAATTCACATTTGCTTGGTTTTGAGTGAGACAGAGTATTTTTACATATTTTCTTGGAAAATGACAGCTGAGCTGCTGCTTTCCCTTTCTCAGGGCAGAGATAAGTCCTTTTCCTTCATTTTTTTTCTAATAAGACCTTGTGACAAGGAAGCCTTGGGAGACTGGATAGGGTTCTTGGGCTAGCCATCATGTATAGGGAAACTAAGCTGGTTATACCCTTTAAACAAAAGTTCCAGTGCACACAAAATCCTCAAGGGTGCATTTTTACTTTGGAAGTGCTGTGTGTGTGGTAACTTAGAAACTCAGTGGTTTCAGACAGCAGAGTGATGTAATATTCTCAGGAAAGTGTGGTGAGGGCAGCCATCTGTGTGTCCCCTGCCGTTGGCCCAGGGCCTGACATATCGTAGGCACCCATAAGCTGTGCTGCCTCTGTGCTGAAGGATAACCTTCTATAACCCCAAATGGACTATCTATACAAAATAATAATAATTGTACCCATTTATTTAGAATCCCTTGGAGTTATTTTTAGTTTAAGTACGAAACAGCCATCTTAATATCCAGGAAGACAGATATTGCAAATTCTTACTTACTGGTAGAACTTCCGGAAAGGGCCGAGGGTGAGTGGCGGTATGAATATCATATCAGAGGCAAGTCTGACAGGAGCTGTTTTATGGCAGCCATGTCCTTGGATCCAGGTGGGCTGGCCAGGCTCCCCAGGTAAGCCAGTGTGTCTTCCTTCCAGAAGACCACCTTTTCAGGGATCTAAGTGGCCTTTTCTGGTCGTCTCCTATTTTTCTCTGCCTCCAGGGAAGACTGCACTTGATTTATCAGAGATAATAGATGAGTTCTAGTAAAGCAATTCCAGCAGGCCATAACTGGAATTCCACAATGGAAGGGACTGAGGAAATATCTGGTGTCCTGGTTCTCAGCCTGTCTCAACGTACCAACCACTAACTATTGTGGTAACCATCAGTGGCCATGCCAATGTAATTGTCAGTTCAAGGCCCAGTGGTTGGTGGGGAGCCAATGAAGACTTTACAGCAGCAATCTGAGCTGTAGAAGGGTCACCTACCTGATCTGTAGAAGCAGAGCAACTAGGGCTAAGTTGAAGTCACAGGTGGGGAGACCAGATGAGAAGGTTGCAGTGGAGTGGGAGGGTAGCTGGAGGCAAATAGTTGGATTGGAGAGATAGTTAGGAGGTGAGATGAACAGGATTAGATAACAGACAGGAGACGGGTGGGGGTGAGGGAAGAGGAGTCAAAATGACTCCCAGGCTTGGGGCTTGGGTCTCTGAGCAGATGATGGGGCCGTTACTGGGTTAGGGGAGGAGAGGAAGAGCAGGTCTGGCAGAAAGATGAATTTCAGACAAGCTATGTTTAAGGTGTACATAGGGCCTCCAGAGGGAGGCGTCCAAGTGGATATAGAAGGGTGTGGCGCCTGGGAGAGAGGTCTGAACTGGTCAGCACAGAAATGGAGAGGAAGCCGTGGGGTATTATTAACAACAGTGAGGAATGGGAGAGGTTGCTCGGTTTGGGGTGCGCAGAACGGGGAGAGGGGGTGTCACGTGGTGGGGGTGCTCAGCCACAAGACTGCCTGGTCCCGAAGCCCGCCCCGGAGCCTACCCAAGGTCAGAGCCTGAGGGGGGTGCGGGTAAAGGTTGGGTAGGATGGGCGGGGGAGGGGGAGGAACCAGATTGGGCCCCTCTGGATCCCGCCCTCTCTCCCTCCTCAGCCATTGGGCAATTACGCTGTCCGTCAGGTGCCCGCCTCCACGGATGAACCAATAAAGGGTGGCGAGAGGATGCTTCCTTCTCTAGCTGGATCAGCACAAGAGGTCCCTTCAGGGAGGTGAGTCCGGGGTGGAGGTAGCTGCGGCACCGTAGGCTGGCGCAGAATTGACTGACGGACCCGGCGGCTTTGGCGCAAGCGGGTGAGAGGAGGACCAGGGTGCGATGTAGGGAAGCGGGTGAGCGCGGGATGTGAAAACCTCTAACCTCGCCGGGTCCGCTCCGGCCCGCAGCATCGGCTCACGTGATGGGGTGGAGAGTGGAGGTGAGGTGAGGGGGCGGGCCCGCGGCGGACGGGGAAGAGCCTTGGTCACAGCTACGGTCACCCGTCTCGCGCGCACGCGCCACGTGGGTTCGCGGCCTTGCTCAGGGCCTTTGGCTGTGTACCGGGACTTCCGCAGTAGCTGTTTTAGCCCTCGGAGTACCCTCTGTGAGCTCAGCATCTCAACTGAATTCTCCTTTTTTATAGACCCGGAAGCTGGGGCTCAGGGACGTGGCCGCGCCAGGGTTTGAGGGAGATAGGGCTTGTTGGACTTAGGAGGCCGCGCTCTTTCTTATCTGTGAGGCTTGACTTTGGGATCTGTTTTCTTTAGATACGCGAAATTGTCTGGGTCCGGTCTGCGGCAGACCGCCTTGCGTCGGGCATTGCCGCCTGGCTTCTCTGCAGGGCTGGGGGTGGGGTTGGGGGGCGCGGGGAGGCGCCCTCTGCGCGCCCTGCCCGACCGCACCAGTTCGTAGTTCGGCGGGGTGGGCTGGGGAGAGGGGGCGGTCCTCAAGTGTGGGCGCTCTCCACACCCCAACAGACAAACTTGAGGAGGGCAGGATTCATAAACGAAATCTGAAAACACGTGGAAACTCTCCTCCCGGGTCACCAGAGAAAATAGAAAATAGAGCAGCTTTTTTTTTTGTCTAAGGAAAAATACCACCAGAGGCTGTTGAAAGTGCTAGGAAACTGCTTCCTTCATGCCCTTGTGGAGGCAGATGTGAACCTTTTGGAACTCAGTTTGGCAATATGAGTCTACACCCTTTGACCTACTGATGCCAGTCTTGGGAAATAAGTAGGTTAAAACCTAAGTAGGGGGGCTTCCCTAGTGGCGCAGTGGTTGAGAGTCCGCCTTCCGATTCAGGGGACGCGGGTTCGTGCCCCGGTCTGGGAAGATCCCACATGCCGCGGAGCGGCTGGGCCCGTGAGCCATGGCCGCGGAGCCTGCGCGTCCGGAGCCTGTGCTCTGCAACGGGAGAGGCCACAACAGTGAGAGGCCCGCGTATCACAAAAATAAAAACCCTAAGTAGGGGAAAGGTTGAGGCGTTAGGCGTTGCAGTTTGGTATTTTATAAGTAGAGACACAGTGGAAACAACCTCTAATCCCCAATGATACACCTAATGATAAAAGTAATAATACCTTTTTTGGAGCCGAAGGGTTATATTTCTTTAAACCATCACAAAACCGTATGAAACTAATATTCCCATTCCACGGATGGACAACTGGAACTCAGGCAAGTGAAGTAGTGTGTCTGCTGCTAGACAGCTAGTATCATACCTAGTGTGCTTTTGGGCCTCTGAAATGGCCATGTTTAGCCACTGTTTGAGGCATTCATTTACATACATGTAGAACAAGCTCTGGCCAGTTTTATTAAAGAAACTTTGCATGATTTACTTGTCACCAGTTTCTTCTGGCTTGTTTCTAATCATCACCTGGATCAGTGTACATACTCTGTAGTATTTTCCTCATGCTGTGCCCAATTCAATATTATTGCCGCTGTAGTGATGGACACCAGTTTTGGCCAACATGGTGTAGTACTCTAGTTCAGATTTCCTCAAGGCTGGGCCGTTGTTGGCGAGGAGGACCAGGTTCACTTTGCCTTGTCTGATCATCTTCAGAGTCTGCTTGTACCCCAGCACATACTTTCCACTTACCATAACCAGCTGGAGCCTAGAATTGATCTGTCTCCGGCGACTTTTCCATCTTCTTTGCTGCCACCATCTTCCTGGTTTAGGTGCTGGATGGCGTCCAACAGAAAGCAGCCACCAAGATAGCTGGGGAGCAAGAAAGAGCTTATATTTAAATGAACACTTAAAGCCTACTGGGGAGAGTGAACGTGGGAGCTGGGCACAGGGCCCTGGCAAGGGAAAGGATTTGGGAAGGAGGAAAAGGTGGCCTCTGGGGTAGCCCTCAGTGACTCTTTAAGATCAGAGAGTGTTTAAAAACCCATTTTCTGAAATGTGATTATATATTATAATGGGAGGTGTGGAGACTTGCTTAAGTATTTTGAGATTAAGTGTTTTCAGAAGTCATTATTTTTAAAAAATTAAATTTAAAACTTTCTTAAACTCAAATTTTCAGGTTTAAAAAAAACACTTTTTGCTGAAGGAACGCATTCGCTCATACAGTTTCAGAATGTCAAGTACTGTGTCCTACTGGATTTTCAATTCTGCAAGAAACAGCATTGCCACATTACAAGGGGGACAACGTTTATATTCAAGATATGCCTCACATAGGATTAAATCAAAATGGAGGCTCTTTCCCCAGGGGCCAGTCACCCTAAAAAACAATGCCTCATGTGGTGGCATTGCTCTGCAGAAAGCCTATAGACACACATCAACAGAGGAAGATGATTTCCACTTGCCGCTCAGCCCTGAGCAGGTAAATGAAGTGCTGCGAGCTGGTGAGTCGGCCCACAAGATTCTTGACCTTGACAGTGGAGTCCCAAGTTCGGTGTTGCGGTTTGAGAGCAACCAGCTGGCTGCCAATTTCCCAGTGGAGGACCGGGGAGGTGTAGCCACCTGCCTGCAGACCAATGGGCTGATGTTTGGTGTCTTCGATGGACATGGTGGCCACGCATGTGCTCAAGCGGTGAGCGAGAGGCTCTTCTACTATGTGGCAGTGTCACTGATGTCCCAGCAGACGCTGGAGCAGATGGAGGGGGCAATGGAAAGCATGAAGCCCCTGCTGCCCATTCTGCAGTGGCTCAAGCACCCAGGGGACAGTATCTACAAGGATGTCACGTCAGTGCACCTTGATCACCTCCGTGTCTACTGGCAGGAGCTGCTGAACCTGCACATGGAAATGGGGCTGAACATTGAGGAAGCATTAATGTACTCCTTCCAGAGGCTGGATTCTGACATCTCGCTAGAGATCCAGGCCGCCCTGGAAGATGAGATGACCAGGAACCTTTCACTCCAGGTTGCTTTCTCAGGGGCAACAGCTTGCATGGCCCATGTCGATGGAATTCACTTGCATGTGGCAAACGCTGGTGACTGCCGGGCCATCCTTGGTGTCCAGGAGGACAATGGCATGTGGTCTTGTCTGCCCCTCACCCGGGACCACAATGCCTGGAACCCAACCGAGCTGTCACGGCTAAAGAGGGAGCATCCTGAGTCAGAGCACAGGACAATCATCATGGACAACAGGCTGCTGGGTGTCCTCATGCCCTGCAGGGCCTTCGGGGACGTCCAGCTGAAGTGGAGTAAAGAGCTGCAGCGCAGTGTCCTGGAGCGGGGCTTTGACACCGAGGCCCTCAACATTTACCAGTTCACCCCCACACACTACTACACTCCACCTTACCTGACGGCCAGGCCTGAGGTCACGTACCACAGGCTGAGGCCCCAGGATAAGTTCCTTGTGCTGGCCTCTGACGGCCTGTGGGATGTGCTGGGCAATGAGGATGTGGTGAGGCTGGTGGTGGAGCACCTGGCTGAAGTGTGTCGGCACAAGCCAGACCTGGCCCAGAGACCCGCCAACCTGGGACTCATGCAGAGCCTGCTGCTGCAGAGGAAAGCCCAGGGGCTCCACGCCACCGACCAAAACGCAGCCACACGTCTGATCAGATACGCCATAGGGAACAACGAGTACGGGGAGATGGAGCCTGAGCGGCTGTCGGCGATGCTGACATTGCCAGAGGACTTGGCAAGGATGTACAGGGATGATATCTCTGTCACTGTGGTGTATTTTAACTCAGACTCGATTGGTGCATCTTACAAGGGGAGTTAAGAGTCTCCCATCCTGTTGCCAAGGTTAACTTAAATGCTCTTCTAAGACATGTTCACTTGCTCTTAAACTGGCTATTTAGACCTTGTTGTTAAAGGGCAGGCAGATGTAGCTTGCTTAATAATAGATTAACGTGAGAGAAAAAACAGCCTAGGATTAAAAACAATAGTAGTGATTTTATGTCCCTGCATGTTTTGGTCACCTCTTCTACGCAGAAAGGGTGGAACACAGAGACCGTAGACTTGGCTGGGGCTCGTGTAACCCAAGTCCTTTTATAAATACACTGTTGTTAAACTGTCAGCCTGAGCCTGCGAAGTATAAAATGAATCATGATTCTAAGGATATGAAGAAGTTCAGGATCTTAGGAGGTCTTGATACAAAAATCTGCAAAGTTGATAATTCTCAATTCGTAATCTAGACTATGAAGGGAGGTTTTGTTTCTTTTTTTATTTTGAAGTTCCTAAAGACCTAGGTTTACAAAGCATATTACAGGATACTTTTCTATGCAATATTCTAACTTTTTTGTGTGTATGATTTTACTTGTGAAAACATTTTGTAATGCTGCATTCTAGTTCCGATTTAGTTTATTTTAAAATTGAGTCCTCAAACTTGCAAACAGGCCTGCTCTAAGCGAGCATGCTTGGAATGAGTTTTCTTGGTTTTCAGCTGAGGGTGAAGGTGGCTGGGCCTCTGAACCGGCTGAATTTATTTGTGCAGCTTTCGGACCTTTCCACTGAGTCCCACCCCCTGAACCTTTGAGCCATGCTAGGAGGTTACTTCTGTCTGAGCCTTAACTCCTTTCCTGCATTAATAAAATTTCCTCCGGGGTTTAGTAAATCTCTGCAGATTTACTCATAGCACTTAACCTTTCTGATTATACCTCTCAGACATTCTTCTAATTCCACCTAATGTTCCTTCCCCCTCTGCTATGCTGAACTCCCTCACCCTGCTGCTGACTGTGCAATACTGTCTAGAAAGAATGCTCCCAATTCACATGGTTGCAGGGAAGGAGAAAATTCAAGATTGCATGTGGTAATTGTGACAGACAGTTTAGGCAGGACTGCTTATACAGTGGATTCTAGACTTAAAATTCAGCCTGAATCTGGAGAGGTAAAAACATGAAGGACCTGAGAACAGTCACTTGGTCTCCCTAGCTGCATCCCGAGGGGCAGTGGGGAAGAGGGAGGAGTGAGATTTTTCAGATGGGACACTTGCCTATAGACTGTGGGATAAATGGCCATTGCTACTCCTCAGGAACTAGGCCTTATTTAATATAGGAGTTGGGGCAAAACCAAATGTAACCTGTACTGGCTTCTATGGGCTGCACAGTCTGTGTTTATTTGAAAATTAAACCATGTGGATCCTTTCTGGGGGGATGAATTTCATGTTCTGAATTGCTGTAGCATTTAAACAACAGGAAATGTGTCCCTAAATGGAAACACAAATATAATCCCACAAAAACTGACACTTTTTATGTTCCTGCACTGTCTTCATTGATCGCTCTCCTCACCCCCTTTCGTACTGAAAGGAAAGCAAACAGCTAGGTTTGACTTCCACATTTTTGTCCACATTCAGGACATTCAAGTGTTGAGAAACTTCTAGCCTGCGGATACTTCCCTGTGCATTTACTGATATGGCTTCATCTAAGAAATTCTCCTTTGAGTGCTTAAGCCTTGGTCCTTTTATTCTGAAACTATTAATCTTCCTTCTGATCTCCTAGATCTTCAGAAATAAAACGTGAATCCCTGTCATTCAGCTTGCATGACGGTTTGTTACTAGAGCCTGCTTGTCTGACACCCTTGTTCTTTATGCGAGCTAAACCCTGGTGCACGCTCTCATTTACCGGGATTACAGGGTCTGAATCCTGTTTTGGAGCCTAGCTTGGGTCATAAATATAGCTGATTAAGTAACCTGTGTGACAGTTGAGAGAATACAGACTTCCCACCTGTTCCTTCAAGGGTATCTGTGTTTTTTCTCAGCCTAATAGATTTCCTGCTTTCTAATTGGTATATTGAGAGAGAGGAAGGGCTGGTTTCTTGTCTGCCTTTTGCCATTGTGAACTCTGTCTGCTCTTGCCATGAATGCTCCACGGAGCAACTCCTGGTTAAACCCCAGCATGTCTGATTCCCTGACCACAGTTCTGCTGTCACTGGCCTTCCTGAGGCACATGGGCTACCACTTGAGGACACTTGGGATTTGAGAGGGAGTTGGTGGTACTTTGTCAGGTCTTCCGAAACACTTATCATTCCTTTTATGTAAAGATTCTGATATTGAGACTTCTGAAATGAACTAAAAAAATGAGATTGAATCTTTAATGTTTAGGATGTCACTTTTGAATAAAGTATGCTTTGGTGCTTTAAACAGCATATTTACTGTTTTAGGTAAGAAATGGTAATATTGGCATGTTTTAGATATTGTTTTTTATGTAAATAATACAGTTCTCCTGATTCTGGGGATTGGTCAAAATGGATAGAGAAGTTCTAAATTCAAGTTAGCGTGCTAGGTCAAGTTACTTATTCAGTTTTCTGAGACGTTATTTGTAACATTAAAGCTAATTTATTATAATGAAAGTGTAAACTTTGAGGTATGTTAATATATAAACATATTTTTCCCAGAAGTACGATTGGCCTAAAAGATCGAGTGGGTTAAGACTTAGTTTAGACACAACTGAGCTGACACCTTTTATATGAGGGAAATAGAAACAACTCAAACTTGAATTAAAGAATAGAATAATTAATTGTATAGAACACGACAGTGTATTCAGAATGAGTCTAGCTTGACTCATCCATCAGCCCCTAGTGACCTATTTTTCGGTTTGACAATCTTGGGGAAACCTTAACTTCCCAGGTTAAATCAGGATATCCTGGAACTGAGCTATCCTAGTTTCATTGTTAGTGGTTCATTTGTCGCTGAACATGACTCCCATAGCAGAGAATGCCCGGGTGTGGCTTTGAGGCTGGGGAATAAAGGCTGGTGGTACCGCTTTTTCCTGTGAGCTGCCACGTGTGTTACCAAGTGGAAAACACACATGGACTGCAGTGCGACTGTCTACTGAGCAGGCTGAGGCTCTGTTCCCGATGCCTTGGGCACCTGACGTTTAGTTTAACTGGCCTCCTTGAAAATATTTCTTATCAAACATTTACTTGGAAAAATTATTAACCATGTTCTTTAGTATTTACTGACACTTGTATTGTAAAGTGTATACCAATGTTTTTTTGACATTGATTTTCTAACCATGAGAGAGATTTAAATGAAATTTGTAAATAAGAGAGGAAAAATGAGATTTGGTTTCTTTTGTTTTTGAATATTCATATTTTAAGGTCCTTAGGGTACTAGATTAGGCCAGCCTTTGTTTCACCACCTTTATCTGGTCTGTTCAATAGTCCACCCAAAAGAGAAATTTTCTTTGCAAATTTTCGATGACTGCTGAGCACACAGGAAGTCCTTGCTTAATGTTAACAGTGTGTGGGAAGCTGAAAAGAATGAAAAGGAAGTGTGAAGGCTTTTGTTGTGAGGGTCTCCACACACTCAGGGCCAAGGCCTGCTGGGATTTCACATTATTTAACTGGCCTTATAAAACCAGCTTCTTTGTTAATCTTAAATTCAGAGCCAGCTTTGGGGAAGATGTCTAGGCAGCTACCTAGATAGAGTTGAAGACCCCACTCCATCCCACCCCCACTGACTGAGTTTTATCTCATTGCCTCTGAGTGATACAGCTCATAAGGACAGCTCCAGTGGGTGCTTCTTAAAATGCAAATACAACTATTAAGTTATTAAATTTAGTATGGGCTAGGGTGGTTAAACTGGGCCTTGAGGAGGAGCAGATTTGGGGGAGAGAAAGGTAGAAAAGGGAATGTCTGAGGTCTGCTGAGGGTAATGGAGGAGCTGTTTCCTTCTTTATAACATGATAAAAACAGGCCCAGAGGCTTGAAAACTTGCCCCGACACTGTGGTAGGGCAGGAATTTGAACGAAGTCCACTGTGCTGTGCACATGTCCCAATACTGGGCTTTCAGAAAGGGATAATAATGCAGGAAAAATCTCATGGCCCACTTTTGGCACAGGGTGGGTGGGTGGAGAAGTAGGGTGTGGTGACAAGAAGCTAGATGGATAACCCATGCATTCCAATATCCCATCATTTGGAACTCATAAACATAGAGGGAAAACAGGGAGAATTAAATTTTAAACACTGTGCTCTTTAACTAGAGGGGGAAGTCAATTTATACTGTTCTTTTCACCTCTAGAGTTTTTGCTTCCATTTTATTTGATGCTACTAAATGGCCTTAAGTAGTTCCCAGGCTAGTGACCCTCTGTATCGTGGGTAGCTGGCACTCCAAGCAGCTCCCTCTGGAATGGATGGGTGAACCTCTACTGGACCTCCATGGATCATAGAGGTCAACAAAGACAAACATGTCTTTGTTCCATTGACCCCTGACCTTACCTGTTCCTGGCTGGGAGGAGCAAGTGGGGATTGAGGGGGCCAGCCAGAGTTCCCCTTCCGACTTTCACTGGCGAGGGAATAAGTGAAACCGAGCAGGACCCTGTGGGGCCCTCCTGGATACAAAAGCTGCCCCCGCCTCCCGTCTCCTGTTTTTTATTTGTAGAAAAGGCCCTGGTCTCCTAGGCTTTCCCAGAGTTCCAAAGAGCGGCACAAGAGTTACTAATTAGGGAAGTGAAGGAATTCAGAAACAAAGGAAAACCAGTTAAACAACAAAAGTAATGACAATACCTCATGGATAAAACAGTTCCTCCTCAAGGTGAATACGTAACTATCTGACACTTAGCTTTGAGTTGTTCTGAAGGAACTAAACCCCACCCCACCACCCCAGGTGGAGGATGGTGACTGCGTGCTGACCACAAGCACTGTGGACCTCAGACTGGTTGGAACCAGAAGGCGGAGGATTGAGATTACCAAGACACCACCCTGGAAATCCCTGCCCTTTCCCCAAAATAGTTGCAATAATCCTCCCTCTTATTAGCCTATGAAATTACCCAGCCCATAAAAACTAACCACCTAGGGACTTCCCTGGTGGCCCAGTGGTTAAGAATCTGCCCGCCAATGCAGGGCACATGAGTTCGAACCCTGGTCCCAGAGGATCCCACATGCCGTGGAGCAACTAAGCCTGTGGGCCACAACTACTGAGCCTGCGCTCTAGAGCCCGCGAGCCACAACTACTGAGCCCGCGTACCGCAACTACTGAAGCCCACGCGCCTAGAGCCCGTGCTCCACAACAAGAGAAGCCACCACAATGAGAAGCCCGCGCACCGCAGTGAAGAGAAGCCCCTGCTCACGGCAACTAGAGAAAGCTGGCGCGCAGCAACAAAGACCCAACGCAGCCAAAAGTAAATAATAAATAAAATAAATTTTAAAAACCCCAAAACCAGAAAACTAACCACCCCGTATTTCGGGGCCCCCTCACCTTCTGCCTATGGAAATGTGTATCTCTGCTTTCACTTTACTATGGCTCGCTAGCTCTTGAATTCTCCCCTGCATGAAGCCAGGGACCCTCGCTTGGCAGCCCGTCCCAGGAACTTGACAGAGACCTGGGACGTGACCATCCTCTCAGGCCCCATTTTCCTGCAACCTCTTTACAAAGGATATTAATAAATTTACTTCTTACCTGTCACTTTGCCTCTTGCTGAATTACTTCTGCGCCGAGACATAAACAACCTGAGTTTCATTAAGTCCTGAGACGAGTTGTGGTTTTCAGTTGGAATATTGTGGGTTCGAGTCCCATCTGAGGTGTGTGGCTTCACAGCGCCGTCTCCGTGCAGCAGATGAATAGAAGGAATGTCTGCCATGAGCTACTGCTCTGTCCAGTCCACCTGCAAACACCTTGTGTGGCCCCGGGGCCCGGCATGCAGAGCTGTCCGGGGATTAGCTCATGACACTGGGCACAATGGGGATGGGGAAGGGCCAGCCCGGGGGTCTGGGACGGGCTCTGGGTATATTGTGGAAGTAGGGGCAAGAGTTGTAGAGAAGGTTGAGGGGGAGCTGGCCAAAAGTGGCTGAGTGGGGAAGCAGGAGCCCCTCAGGTGATCTCTGGGGATGGGGAAGTGGACAAGGCCACGCAGCGACCTCAGAGAGGACGTGGCTTGCTCTTCATCAGCGCGGAGTGGGGTGGGGGCAACGCAGAAAGTCTCACCTCAATCCCCCCACTTGCCCTGCGGTGTTGCCACCAGGTGCTGCTGGGCATTTGTCCTTGTTTTTCTCCTCCCCACCCTCATCCCTGTAATGTCAGGCTTAGCCCCCTGTCCTACTGATTGTACAATGAATAAGGAGGGATGGGGGGCAGATGGGTGGATGGATGGATGGACGGATGGATGGATGAATGGATGATCGAGGGAGGAGCAGATAGAGAGGAACCAGCAAAAGAGAGATCAGAGAAGTAGGAGGAAAACTATGAGTGGGTGGCATGGAAGTGAGGAGAGGCGGGTGAGGAGTGTCCAGACCCAGAAAAGACCGTGGGCGTGGATGGATGAAAATGAACAATTAGCTAAAAAGATCACTAAGGAAAGATGAGGGCCATTGGGTATTCTCACGTGGGACTCAGGACACAGGATGGGCCTAGACAGTAAGGTAGAGATGAGAAGTTGGCTTTGTGAGAGCTGAGCTGCTGGGATGACCCTTCCTCTGAAACAAAGCAAAGCAGTGGGTGGGGGGACGGGGGAACGTCGTCAATAAGCCAAGATGCTCCTTGGTTGTGGAAGGGGAGGGTGTCCACAGGCTGACTTGGGGTTCCAGGGGCCCTGCTGACCACACACTGGGCTTTGGCAGGGAAGGGTGGAGGAGCTGGACCTCTTCAGAGCTCTGCCTGGTGGCTTGGTCTCTAAATCTGAGGATGGCATGACAGGAGCACCAACGTGGAGCCCTGGTGGCACAGGCCTTTGCCGTGGGATGCTGTGGTCAAGCAACATGAGGCGGGTGGCTGCCTCTAGATGTCAGCATCGAGCCACGTTGGCACCCGCTGCAGCAGGAGTGGGAGGAAAGCGTTCCAGAGAAAACGAGGCCCTGAGCCTCACGCCCAGGTGGAGCAGGGTCTCCGGGGACTGCAGCCTGGAACCCCCTTCCGGGAGCCTCACCTGGCCCTGGATGTCCTTGGGCCTTGAACGAGTGGGTGGTAGGAGGGGAAGGACCCTGTCCTGTGGTCACGCAGCCCTGCCTTGTGGGGAAGGGGCTGTTGGGATCCTAAGAGAGGCGAGGGGGTGGCTGTCACCTTTTCTGGTCTCCTCCAGTGTGGGTGTGCCTTTCTGGGGACTGCCCCACATCTCTGAACCCTTCCCACCTCCACACTCTGCTCCCTGCAGCCAGTCCCACAGCCCCCACCAGCAGCTTTGGGGTTCACTGCCTCCTGCCCACCACCTGTCCCAGCCCCAAGAATGGTCCAAACCACCTTTACCCTCCTCCACCCCCAAACAATAGATGCCCCCTCTGGTCAACTCCTCCCAGCATACAGCTATCAGAGCCGTCCTGGTCAGACTCGAATCTGGCCGTGTCACTCCTCTGCTCCAAGGGAAAGCTCAGAATCCTCCTCCCCAGGTGTGCGGGCGCAACAGTCACACATAGAGGAAGGAGTGAGAAAAGAGCAAGCGGTCTTTGTCTTACCCCACAAGCTGGAGTCACCTCTAAGGGTCAGGCCAGCGCCCTGTCACCTCTGGGATATAGCCTAGAACCCTCCACCTCTTATTCCTGGCTGTGGTTTAAGGTAAGGGTTTTAAGGTCCACATCTGTGAGGGTGTTTCCAGAACAGATTAGCATTTTAATCAGTAGACTGAGTAAAGAAGTGTGTAGACATCATCTAATCCATTGAGGGCTGGGATAGAACAAAAAAGTGGAAGGAAGAGGAAAGTTGCTCTCTGTTGAGCTGGGACATTCATCTTCTGACCTCGGATATCTCAGGCCTTTGGACTCTGACTGGGACTTATATCCTTGGCTCCTCTGGTTCGTAGGCCTTTGGATTTGGACTGGAACCACACCACTGGCTTTCCTGAGCCTCCAGCTTGCACAGCAGATGGTGGGACTTAACCTCCATAATCACAAGAGCCAATCCCTTGTCCTCGCAACCATATGAAGCAAGTATTATGAACCCATTTTACAGATGATGAAACTGAACCTGGAGGGGTAAAATTATGTGCCCAAGGTCATAAAACTAGTAAATGCAGAGCTGAGTTTCAAACCCTGGTGCTTGTCTCCAAAGCTTCCTTGTAGCTTTCGTGCAATTGCTAAGAGATCATGCAATTCTGTTGAATATCTACTCATCTGATTTTTTAAAAAATGCCCTGTCTGCTCCCCAAAAGCCTGGCAGGATGGAGTAAGCTCTTGGTCCGTGGAAGCATTCTAGCAGAAGCTGCGGGGAATACTTGGCAAGACGAGAACTGGATGGACTGTGGGGACCTCTTGTGCCTGGGGTGGGACTATGTGAATACAACACAGGACGGACCTCGTATATGGCCTTTCCCTGCGTCCCCAGTCGGTCTGGCCTATGGAGTTGGGGAGGCAAGAGCAGGTGGAAGCTAGGGGTGGAGGCTGGCCTTGAGCAGCAGGAGGGACCAGCAGACCACAGCCTGCCCTGTTCCCCTGACCCCGTGGCCCTGGATTGGTCTTGGATCCCCTCCCTGCCCTGGGCCTGGCACCTCTGGCTTAGGGGAGGGCTCAGAACTCATCAGTCATACAGTGAAGCCTGTTCTCTCACCCAGCACCTGTTAGAATTTATCTGAAAGAGAGAGACAGACAGACAGAGAGGGAGGGAGGGAGGGAGGATCAGGCAACTGTACAAAGGGGTTTGAACAAAAATGGTCATAGCACTGGTATTTGTAGGAAGGAGAAACTGGACACTGCTGACATGTCCTTCCTCTACATGCTGGACAAATAGATTCTAGCACAACCATCCTGGTGGACTTTAAAAGTGATAGTGAAAAAATAAAGTGATGATGGAAGATCTTTATTATTTGACAGGAAAACTACTAAATGTAAATCCTGTAAATGAGGGGATAGGAAATCAGATTGCAAAATAGAATGTACAGTACAACCCCAAGTTGAAATCCCTCCCCCCAGAACTCCCCCCCACACACGCACACGCACACGCATACGCACACGCGCGCGTGCACGCGCGCGGGCGCGCAGTCCGCCCCTCCACCAGCTCCCTCGTGACTAACTGCATTGGCCAGGGGCTGGTTCATGGGGGAGGGGACTGCGACTATATTGGGAAGGGGATGAGATCACCCAAAGACTGGCTGATTTAGAACTGGGTAACTTTTTCCACCCTTGTGGCTCTCAGCGTCTTTTGTGCTGGATCATAAACCTTGGCGCCAGCCTACAGGGTGGAGGGGGACCGTGTTCCCCGTCCCGAGGGGCGGAGCGGTGGCCGAAGCTGGATACGGCACAGGTGGTGGGCTGAAGTTGCGATAAAATGGCAGAATGGGTCTAGGGGTCCATGAGGCCCAGCTGGGACCCTACAAGAGCTTTGCTCCCAGCAGATCTGAGTGTCCTGTCACTCCACAGGGACCTTTGTGGGCGGAAAGTGCATTTTGTGGGTGCAGGAATATCCTAGAGGGTGGAATATCCCTTGTGGTGAGCTGAGCTGCGTCCCCTTAGGCCCAGCTCTAATGCCCTGTTATGTCTTGAGATTCCTACTTGCCAGTCTGGCCTTCCCCTGAGAGGACCATCCCCGTTTCTCGACAAACCCAGGGAAAACCCTCGTGCGGGTAGTTGTGGAGGGGAGAGGCCTGGTCTGGGAAGGGGATTGGGGTCCAGTTCCAGCTCAATAAATAAATGAGTTCAGTTCAGCTCCCACCTGGACCTCAATGCCCACCCGACTCCCTCAAACCCGTTCTCCTTCACAGAAACATCCCAGTAAGTCTTAACCCTCTGAGCCTCTGCCCAGGCAGCTGTCCCAAACTGGCTACACTTCCCCACTCCAGCTGCCTGGGTCACCTCCACCCATGAGCTGGGTCAGGTGCCATCTGTCCCCCAGGTCAGTGTCCATCGTATTGGCTTGTCCGTGTTCATCGGGGGTGACCCCGAGGTCAGGGGTTGGCTCCATGGAAAATCCTAAGACATGTTGGATGAAGGAAAGGGAGGACCCCAGGAAGGGGTGGGGGGTCAGGAGAGGACCAATTGTGTGCCCAGCACTGTTCGGTGTCCGGGCTCCAAGGGGGACCTCAGAACCTCAGGTCCCTCACACTCCAGAGCAAACAGCAAGAGAATACAGTGTGGGACACCCTGATCTGGGCTTTGCAGGCGAGGAGCAGGAAGTAGGCAGAACTGGAATGAGCCAGAGCATCCCCTCCTTAGCCTGAGCCCTGGGCAGCAGGGCCAGAAATGGAATTCTCCAGCTGGATGGAGTTGTTCCTGGAAAATCCCCACTGGCCTTTCCAGAAATGTGCTTTTGTGCCTGACTCCGGTTCCTTCAGATTGGCGGGGAAGGGGTGTTTTGGTGGCAGAGCTACACAGGCAAGGCCCTTGTCTTCTCTGGATTCTTTTTTTTTTTTTTCTTAGCCACGCCACATAGCATGTGGGATCTTAGTTCCCCGACCAGGGATCGAACTCATGCCCCCTGCAGTAGAAGTGCGGAGTCCTAACCACCGGACTGCCAGGGAAGTCCCATCTCTGGATTCTAGGACAGCTGAAGTGGAGATTCATGCATTTATTGAGCCCCATCTGTCAGCTTCACAGGGTTCTCTCAACCACCCTGAGAAGCAGGGATCAAGGTCCCCATCATTTGACAAGGAAGCCGATGCCGGGAGATACCAAGTGGCCCAGGGTCACGTGGCCAAGTCAGAATTCTATCTAAGCCCACCTAGGGTCGGCCTGCTTGTGGCTCCAGTCCCGCCACCCCATTCAGGATTCCCAAAATGGCAGGGACAGCCTGCAGGCTGAGGACGCCACTTCCAGCTCAGTCCCACTTGACCGAGCCTGGGCTGGCCCTGTGCCTGCCACCCTCAGAATAACCTTGGTGGTTCTGGGCATGGATCACTGACCATCACCTGGGATCTATTTTTGTCCTTCGGGTAACAAGGAAGTCTCACCTTGTACAGTAACCCCTTGGGGTGAGGGTAAAACGTATGACTCCCCAGTCCCAGCTGACCTTGCTGACCTGCTGGGAACTAACCCCAGTGGGGAAGGCGGAGGCCTGGCTCAGCCACGCTCCCTTTCTTGCCCTGCCCAGCCACGTTCCGGAATCTGGCTCCCTACCCCCATCCCTTCTTCCTGGCAGCCCACACCCTCCCCCAACCCCAACAAAGACTAGGAAACTGACAAATGGATCATTTGTCCTCATGGGCCATTGCTTAATCTTATGCACCTGACCGGCCAGAAAATTCTTTCTTGCATCTATCTGCGGAAGCAAGCCCCGTTTCCTTAGGTGTTGGCCAGAGAGTTCTAGAATCCAGGCGCAGGAGCCATCTGGGAAGCCGGCTCCTAAACTCAGCTTTCAGATTCTGGAGCCCTGGAATCCTGTGGGGCAGTGGTTGATGACATTTGAGGAGATGACAGAAGCTGTGGGCATACCATAGACACTCTGGAAGGTCAAGTACAGTCTTAGGGGTCATGGACCCCAAAGGCTATTTATAGAGGGGTGATCCCTGGGAGTGGGGCCCAGAGATGCAGAGAGAGGTACCCCAGCAGACTTAGGGGCTCCTTTCTGCTGAAATCAAGGGGGGAGGAGTTTTGTGACCTGAACTCAGTGACATAAGATAAATGCACAGAAAAAAGACTAGAAGGAAACCTGATAAAAATGTTACGGTAACAACAAAACCAAGAATGACTGTAGCTGATGACAATAATAATCCTAGCTGTTCCCATTTTCTGAGGGCCGATTATGTGTCAGCCCCTGTGCTAAGTTAGGGCTTTGCCTGTGTTATCTCAGTTAATCCCTACAACGTGCTCTTCTCTCGGGGGCCAGGGCCAGTGGCGTATGGGGTGAGCGCCATAAATGAGGATGGTTTTTGCCAGGTCTGCAGCTTCCCTGGAGGTGGACTACGGAGCCCTCAGGCCCAATACACAGGGGATGCTGTGTTCTCCTTGCCAGCAGCGCTGGGCCTGAGAGGGCATGGCTGGCCCCCTCGGGGATGCCTTCGGGGAGCCAGCCAGACCCACTGAGCTGACCCCAGCCCTCACTTGGCCCTACTCCTTCAGGCGTTGGGGCTCAAAATAGCAGCCGCTCGAGAGCTGACAAAGGGCGGCTAAAAAAAGTCCCCTCAGTCTGGGCTCTGTCGCATACGGCTCGTAGGGACTATTTTGGGGAGAGGGTGCCGACGTGCCAATGGAAAATCCACGGGGCGGGAGTCTCCAAGGTGGGGAACCCACGTGTCTCCCTCTCCCCATCCTGGCCGTGTGCAGAGACACACACGTATTCGCAGCCCTCAGTCCACCTTCCTGACTGTTGGACTTTGTCATCCCTACAACAGCCCCGGAAATGGTAAGGAAACACAAGTTCAGAGGAAGGGAAGTGACTTACCCAAGGTCACACAGCTAGAAAGCGGGCAGGACAGCGGTCAGCCTGGGACCCTGTGGCTCACAGTACAGTGCTCTCCCTGTAAATGCGGCCCCTGCCTACAGCCTCGCTGGGGAAGCCAACACCTTACCTTCTCGGGCATTGAAAGCTCAGAGGTGGTCCATTCTGCCGTGGACTGGGTAGGAAGCTAAGGATGACTTGAGGGTGTTAATGACCACATGGGAAGAAATTCCACTGGAAACCCCTGGCCAATTCTGATGGGAGCTTGCCTAGCTGTAGGAGAGACAGCTGAGCTGGCACAGGGCCTTGTTCCGAGTGAGCCCATCCCCCCACCCTGTCCCTGTGACTGCCTCACCCGCCCTGCCCAGGCTCCCAGAGCCTGGCAGCCCCTGCCAAGTTTCCAGGGAACGTGTCCGATAAGGGACTGGTGCTCATGACTCGCTCCCACCTAGCCACTATCTCTGACCCCGCTGCCGCCACCAAGTGGGTAAGAATAGCAGCAGCCCTGCCGAGTGGGCATGTACACAGGGACAGCACAGCGACAGCTTCAGGCAGGCAGCTCTGGCCCGCAGATCGAGGATAAGTCTCCAGGTCCCTCTTCCCATCAGACTCATTCGCCACCCCCACCCACTGTCCTTGAGTCCCACCACACCTTATGGTAAAGCACCAAGCCTCATCCTCTTCCCCTGCTGCCTCAGTGGAAGGGACATGGAGGGGAGCACACTGCCCTGTGGATCCCGGCCTGGGACCTGAGCCCTGACCTCCACTGATGAGCTGTGTGACCTGGAGCCGGACACTGTCCCTCTCTGGGCCGATAAGCAGGGTAAGGTAGCACAGCAGCCCCCTGAAGCATGGAAAATGGCCAGCAAGCCCTCTCCACATGCTAGGGGCCCTTGTGGTCCTGGTACCTGCTGCCTGGCGTCTCCTGAGTGCCCATGTGAACTCTGACCCTTTGACTGCCGGTCAGTGGGGATGTGGATGGGGTAAGGGTGTGGGAGTCCCTGGGATATGGCACATGTTGTGGCTGAGTCCCCTCTATGAGTCTCCCTGTGACACTCCTGTGTGTGCTCCACTGCGTCACATGGGTGTGCAAGGGTGGCTGCATCACTGAGGGAAGAGGCTGTTGTCATGGAACCCAGGATGAGCGTCACCACGCTATCTGAAGCAGGGAGATCTAAGGAGGCTTGCATCCAAGTTCCTGAGTCACTGTGACACCTGGGGTAATTAAGGGAGATGAGGCTGAGTTCTGCAGTCCCCAGATCGGTAGCCCCTGAAGCTCTCACAGCCTGACTCACTGCATGGCTCAGACCTGGACCCAGCTCCTCCCCCAGCCTCCTCACCCCTCACAGCACGCTTGCTCTCCTCATCTTCCCTGTTCTCTTCTCCTTGACCCTCAAGCCTACCTCCTGCCTGCCCCGCCATGTCCCCCACTGACCCAAGGAGTCCCAGGGGGAAGGGGCCAGGCATGCTAGGGAGGGGGAAGAAGGAAGGGGCTGGGATGGGTTCCTCGTATGCTTACACCACGCAGACTAGAGTTTAACGCACACTTACACACCCATAGACACATGCGTGTGCACACAGGCACACACGCACACCTGACGGAGTGACAGGGCTGCCATGGTGTCTCCAGGCTCAGTCTCTTAGCACTAGCTCTCAGGTAGGCCCCCCAAACCCCTCAACGCTTTGGGTCCTCACATGTCCCTGAGGCCCCCTCATTAGAGACACATTACCCCGCAGCAGCAGGACGTCTGGAGGTGAGATCAGAGGAAGAACTCCTGCCCTGAGGCCCCAGCTAGAGTCTTAGGATGGGTATCGGTGGATGTGAGTGGGGTGGGGGGTCTCTGAGGTCCCAAGACTGTTTCTTCCTTTGTGAGCAAGGGCCGGACTGACCTCTGGGCCTCTTGCTTCAAGAGCCCTAATCTCTGGAGCTGGAAAAAGTTTAAAAATATCCTCATGTTTACATTCTTTCCAAGCCCGCCTCCCAGTCCTCAGTGCTGGGTCCCTTTGATCTGGCCCTGTGCCTCTGGAAGGAGCCTGGGAGAGGGAGACCATGAGCTCCCCACCGGGGGAGCCTCCAGACCAGTCTGAACCCCATGAGAACCCTCAGCGTCACCCAGAGAGAGCCTTGGAGCTGGCAAGGAGCCAAGGCTGGAGGCAGATGTCTTTCCAGGGCCGTGTGAGAGCTGGAGTTGGGGCCCCTCTCCACACTCCGCCCCGCAAAAGCCTGGGCCCATGGGGCCCATGGGGAGTGTGTGAGAGTCTGTGGCTATAGGCATCTGAGGTAAGTCCTCCCCACACTCCATGGACCAGGGGAAGCCATGTTGATTGAGCTCCTGCTGTGTGCCTGGCATTGTGCTACACGTTTTGGGGGGATTATCTCGCGTAGTCCTCTCAACAACTCCATCTGAGCCAGGCCCATTTTATCAACAAGTAAACCGAGGTTCAGAGAGGTAACGAGACTCACCTGGGAACACACAGCAAGGATGAGGCAGAGCATGACTCACGTGTTCTTCCGCCCACACTGAGCCACCAGTCATCCCCCACTTTGCCCTCGCAGGGTCCAGGCCCCGCTGCCTGCAGAGTAAGGCCCGCTCACTAGCGTGAATCTGCACAAGCACTTGCTGACCTACCACCAAGCCCACAAACAAGCACCAGCTTCTTGTTTCTCTCCCTCTGAGACCCGGGAGAAGCCACGCCCCTCTATGACCCTCACTTTACTCTATAGAAGGGGCTGAGGATTGCAGGAGAGGCTTATGTCCACAAATGCTCAGGAAAACTGGGGATTGTGGACCCTGTTGTCAGCCCCACAAGCAGAAAGTATTTTGAGGTCTGGAGGCTTAAGAAAGGAACCCTCAAATTGGGGCAGATGCCTTAATATGCCCTGGTATCCTGTCATCCATCCTTTCCTTGGCCGGGGTTCCACCTACCTGCTTACCAACCCATACATCCATCCACTTACCACCCCACCCCCCACCTATCCATCCATCTACCCATCTACCCAACCATCATCCACCAACCCACCCATCCATCCATGCATCCACTCACCCAACTGTCAGCCTATCTATCTATCCAGAACAAGGACCCAGAAAGCAGGGGTTCCAGGGTTCCAGCTCAGGTGCTGCATCCCACTGGCTGGATGAACTTGGGAAGGTCTCCCCACCTCTTTGTGATTTACTTTTCCAACTTGATTAGACGTTGCTGGCCTGGGTGATCTCTAAGGCGCTTCTGGGGGATCTCATGGGAGCAGAGCCCAGCTGAAGGCTGTGGACACTGCTGGAGAGGTAAGATAAACCTTGACCAGACAGTCTCACCTTGTGCCCTGCTTCTAAGACTCCCAGCTGCAGCCCTTAACCTCCCTGACCTTCAAGATCCTTCACTGGAAAATGGGGCCAATAAGCCTGCCCTCGTAGGTTGACAGAAAGATTAGATGAGATCTGCTTTCGAAGAACTTTGCACCCTGAAGACTTCTGAGTGGGTACAGGCCAAGCAGGGGATCCTAGGAGAGGGGCAGGAAGCTCTGCTTGGACCACAGTAGTCAGCAGAGCCTCCCGTGGAGGATGGGGGTGTGGGTGGGGAGAGGGGACCTGGGCCCAGAGTGGCTGGGATCAGCCTCAGGGTCTCTCCCTGGGCTGGGGATCCAGGCTGAGTTTCCCACGCTCCCCCAGGCCAGCCAGGATGCCTGCCCCATCTCTCTTGGCTGGGCTTGGCCTCCATCCCACAGAATCTGCCAGGAGTGAAGAGATTATCTCCTAAAAATAGGGCCTGGGCCCCAATGAGGTTGTTTTTCTCCCTTCCCCGTGATTTACCATCATCAGCTCAGGGTGCCTGGGACAACAAGTCCCACCCCGGCTCCCCAGAGACCGTTGGGATGAAGGCGTGGGGGATCAGCATGTGTCTGGGGTCAGTCAAGGGTCAGGGATTAGAGGTCAGTCTGGAAATGTGGTCAGGGCTTAGCACCAGGGCCATGGCTTAATCTTCGGCCAGGGGAAGGGGTTCACCTGAGGCAGGGGCAGGGTGAGCCACGAGGGTTCCTATTCCACCCCAGTGGTGTCCATCTGAATAATTCCCCCTTCTCTTTTTGCAGACTCCCCATGCACTCACCAGCCTGTGTGTAAAACCCAAAGGTGCCTTGGGGCCAGCATGGGGACAGAGACTGATCCCCAGCCTCACCTCTCCTGTTCCAGCCCCATGGGGCCCTGAGGATTCCTACCCAAGCCCTCACGATTCCTACCCAGACCCCTCCTGAGACTGAGGGACCTCTGCCCACCCCTGTGTGCAGGTGACGCATATACAGGGACACGAGTATGCTCACACATGAGTACAGGACATGGACTCACAAGGTGCACCCCCCAGAGCAAAGACGATATCCAGGCAAACACAGAAATAACACTCTCAGGGACACCCTCCTCAACCATCACCTGGACAGTTAACCCATGCAGGGCCTGCAGCCAGTGTTCTCCGAATGCCCACAGAAATGACCCACCTTGCTCTAGCCTCAGGATCTCACCAAGAGCCCATATGATGCCCCTGTGTCTTTCCCCGCAGGGGACCCCAGGCTCATCCCTCAAGCCCCCACACCCTTTCTGTGCAGCCGGAGATGGGGAAGGGGTGAAAGGGCAGGTGGACATGGATAATGCACACACGCACATGGACACCTGGACATGGGCCCACAGTCCTCTAGGACCCACGCCCAGTTCTCCGAGGCTTTATTATTGGACAAACGTGAGCCATATGAAGTGCTCCCACGGGCAGCCCGTTTAGTCAGTGCGCAGGCTCTGCAGATAAGTCTGGTGATGTTGCCTCCCCCCTAGGGCAGGTGAAGGGGCTTCTGCCCTGTCCTGGCCCTCGTGGATCTGGAGTGCTGGGCCATCTCCCAGTGGATTCAGATGGAGCCAGAGGCCAAGTTCCCAGGAGGGGCTGCCTGGACCATTTAAACCGCCGCCTTCAGGGGCACACTGTCTACTGGCTGATCTAGGTCCTTCTTCCTCGCCAGGGTCAAGTGGGTGAAGATGAGGATGAGGAAGATGCCTGAGGGGCCGGAGAGGGATAGATCAGCCCTCCGAAAGGGCCATAGGACTTGTCTATCACTAGGGACTCCTTGCTGTTGGTATCGATTTAATAAGGCAGCAAAGTTTCCTAGACAGCATCCCCAAGGCTGGGCTGGGTATGACTCTGTGGTTCCGGCGCCTGAAGGAGCCTGACTGCTTGGCCTGCTCAGCCCTCACCAGGGCCAGAACACCCCAGCCTCCAAGGTCCCTTTCTCTGGGGAACAGTTTGGGTGGGGATCATCTGGGAGCCAGTGAGTTGTTCCCACGGACCTCTGAGAGAAAGGCACACTGTAGCAATGTGCTAGAACCAGCAAAGAAAACCAGCCAGGAGAAAAAATTAAGGGGCTAAAGAAACAAAGGGGATAGAGAGGGAGGCTTGGACTGAAAGAGTTAGGCTGGAAAGAGCTGGGCTCTGCCACTCCCTGGCTGTGTAACTTCAGACAAATCACTTAACCTCTCTGAGCATCAGTGACCTCATCTGGAAAATGGGGAAATGCCAGCACCACAGGGTTGTAGGGAGGATTCAACGCAATAATCCTATGCTTGGCATAAGGCCTGATACACAGTTAATGCGTAGCAGTAACAGTAAATGCTGTTATCAATGAGGATGAGCTTGACTATGATAACAGGAGGCAACAGCATAATGACTAGGAGAGTTGGGGGGCTCCTTCTCCATCCCTGTGGGGACACCATGGGATGGGGCACTGTTTATCCGGAGGCTGTGGCTCCAGCCACCATTGCCCTCCCCCACACAGGAGCCCAACCTCCGTTACCTATTGCTATCAGCGTGCCCACGAGGATGCCCACCGCTGACAGCTTCGTGGGCATGCCCTTCATGCGGCCCACCTTACGCATGCACTGCCCCTCCACATTGCAGCGACACACGATCACTGGGGAGAGGCAGGGGAGGAAGGTAAGGGCAGTGGAGGCGGGCTCTGCAGCTCCTCAGAGCCCTCAGCCCAGCCCAGCTGGCCAGTATGTGGGTTTTGGTGCACATGCTGTGTTCATGCGTGTGGCAGGGGGATGCAAGCTCCTCTGTGCACGTGCCTGTGTGCACTGCAGTCTGTGTGCCCAGCCACACATATGCAGGTGTGCACAGGCATATGCTGTCCTTATGAGCCCATAGACGTATTGCCCAGCTCCTCCCCCTGCATCTCAGGGGTTCCCTCAGGAACCACAGGCCCCTGACCTTGGCTGCACCCCAGCCCGGCCTCACCTCGGACCTGGATCTGCCACACCCGGTCATGGTGGCTGACAACTATGGGGACTACATGTTCGCGTGGCTCCACCCAATGCAGGCCCAGGGTGAGGTAGGCATGGGACCCTGTTGGGACCATAAGCAGCGATCAGAGTCACTAGCCCGCTCCCCGAGGCCCAGCCCCACGGCATCTCACTTCCAAGCACCACCCACTCCCCACCTTGGCCACAGCCTCCCTGCTTCCCCCACTACACACCATTGAGAGCCCGGAGGCGCCAATCCCGCTGCGCCGTGGGGTTGGGACCAAGGGCAAAGCTGTAGGGACCGTGTCCGCCGGCCAGGTCAGGGTCCCCTCTGGGTCCACCGACAACCACGCCACGGTCCTGGCGGGGTGTGCAGAGGTGTCGGGAGGGCTCAGGAGCCACAGTCGGGGTTGGGGCAGAAGGAGCCTTCAGGAAGTGGATCACGAGGGTTGCAGAGGTGCTCAGCGTTGGCTCATCTGCAGAGGAGGTAGTGCTGAGCTGGCCTGGGCCCTTCTGGGGGTGGGGTGAATTCAGAGTCCCTGGCCTGGTCCCCTTCCCCACAGCCCATCAGTCTCACCCTGTGAGTCCCCTTCCACGCCCCCTCCCTCCCCTCGACCCCCTCCTCTCCATCCCCTCTCTCTTCCTCACAATGCACTTCACCCCCTTCACTATCTAAACAGCTGCCAGGCCTTTCTGTGCCCTTCAGGATGCCAAGCTGGTTCTCACTGTCCCCCCACCTCACCCTGGCCCCTGGTGCCAGGGCCCAACAATGTGGAAATGCCCTGACTATAGATGAGTTCACCCCTGTCACAGGACAGCCCAGCTCAGAGCTGAAACCTGCCTTCCTGAACGGACCTGCCCTTGGGCCATCTCTTCATCCTGTCAAAATGGCATTCGGAGTCCTCCCCACCTGGCCTCAGCGTCCCATCCAGGCTCACTTCCTGGCACGCCTGCCCCAGGAGAGCCACTGGCCCTCCCTCCCCACCCCCCAGTCCCACTCCCTCTGCTCCCAGCCTGTGTCTGAAGCTGACACCCTGAGAGGCCCTCCAGGGCTGAGGTTGGGGGGTGGCAGGTGTCTGGAGGGAAGGGTGGTCTGAGAGGGGAGGCAGAGGCCAGGCCTTCTCAGAGAAGTATACTGGCCGCAGCCCCTTGCCCATCCCTCCTGCCTGGAGCAGAGCGGCTGTCAGCAAGGGCGCTGGGGAGGAAGCTTCGCCCTGCCTGTCTGTCTTAGGTTTTCTCACCTTCCCAGAGGCCCCCACCACAGCCTGGCCATACCTGCATCCTGGGCCTCCACGAGCACTGTGTACTTGTCCCCAGGCTGTGCACCCTGCAGGGCCCGGGCTATGTGCACCTCCCCGGAGACCTCCTCTATGCAGAGCCAGCCCTCTGAGTCATTGACTAGGGAGAACCTGAGGGTCAAAGAAGATGGGGCAGGGAGGCAGGGACCACATATGACGCCTTGACCAGAGACCTTCTGGGTCATGTGATCTGCCCAAGTTCCACATGCCCTTTGTGACTTGAGGGCAGCAGCAGTGCCCGTGATCTCGCTCCAGCTTAAGGGACTCGTTGGGGGGCAGGGCTTAAACCACAGATACTGTGGCTGAGGGAGGGACTCTCAGAGCCTGGGGGGCCTGACTCATTTCCACTATTCCCAGGTCAGCCCACAAAGGGGCCGGATAGAGCCAGAGCCTGGGAACGGCACCCAGTGCTGCGGTCTGGGTGGGCGGCTGGAAGAGGGCCTGGTCCAGGACAGTATGGGGAAGCATCATCTGAGCCCTCACGGGGTCCAAACACCCCTCTCCATCCAGCCCTGATCCCCACCAGGAGTCACAACCTTCACATTAACCATGGTTTGAGGAACATTGCAGGCTGTAGATAATGAGAGTTCCCTCCGAGGCCCTGGGATCATCCCAAGGAGGCAGGGGTGGTCCAGCCCAGCTAAGGGGCTGGTCTTCCGGCTCACCTGAGGGGATTGCTCATGGGGTCTGAGGGCCGGATGGTCAGCAGGAGGGAGCCAGCGGGGGTGCTGACTGGGACACTGGCCTCGTAGCTCTCCTGGTCCAACTGAGGGGGTGGCGTCACCCTTTCCACCAGCACAGTCACGGTGACTGTGGCTCCAGGGCCTGGGTCTGGCCCCACCGGCTCTGCCACGCTCCGCACCACCACCACCAACTTGTGACTTGGAGCTGCCTCGTAGCTGAGGTTCTGGAACCAGTGGGGCCCGGGTCACTGTGTGGGCCACGGCTTGGCACCCTGTGCATGAACGTGTGTGTGTGTGCGCCACTCCCCCACCCCTAGCCCCTTACCTTGAGGAGTCGCAGCTGGACACGACCAGAGTCTGGCTCCCAATCCAGGCCGAAGGTTCCCTCCACATCCCCTGCCTCAATGGCAAAGTCCATGAGGCGGAAGGCAGGCTCAAGGTCAGCGTCAGTGGCCATGAGTGTGGTCACCAGAGTCCCAGGCTCTGTGTCCTCAGGGAGGCTTAGGGGCTCAATCTGGAGAGATGGGGAGGGGCTGTGAGCCCCCCCGTTAGCACCTTCTCAAGGTGTCCTCCCCTGTTCCTGCTTACCTGGGAAGTGGTGAACTCAGGGGCATGGTCATTGATGTCCATGATCGTGACTGCAATCTCACAGGTGCTGCTGAGGCCTGAGGCAGGGGAGGGCATGTTGGGGAGACCAGGGTGGGGACAGAGGGGTCAGGGAACCCTGGTCACCTTCAGGGCACTTACCGCCCTCTGCTCCTCCCAGGTCAATGACCAGCACCTGAAGCAAGATGTTCTGGCCAGCTTGGAGGGGGGCAGCCCCCAGTGTCACACTGCCCGAGGTGGAGTCCAGCTCGAAAGCTCTCCCCTCTGCCCCCTCCTCGGGCTCAGGGCTCAGCAGCCGATACACAACGTGGGAATTGGGGGAACCGGGGGCATCTGCATCCACTGCCGAAAGCTTAGCCACCTTGGTGCCTGCAAAGACATCACCCACATGGATGGGACCACAACCAGACCTCGAGGCCTTACCTCACCACTCTTCTTTGTGTGTGTGTGTGTGTGTGTGTGTGTGCGCGCGCACGCGCACGCGCGCATGTGTGTGTATGTGTTGGGGGGTGAGACATTGATATAGGGACCTGAGGCTGGTCCCATCCCAGAGGAGAGCAAGATGGGATAGCTCACAGGGACTTCACCCCTCCCCCACCCCCTGACAAGGCTCATAGCCCACCTGGGGGGCTGAGCTCAGGAATGCTGATTGCGGGGCCTCGTGGGGGGCAGACAGGCATATTGTCATTCTCATCCATCACCACCACATGCAGTTCCAGAGGTTCGGCCGGGTAGTCCTCACCGCGGGTATTCTGAGCCCGCACCCGGAGCAGGTACTATAGCGGGCAGTGGAGGGCTTCAGATGAAGACCAGAGGCAGCTCCAGCCTGGCCTGGGTCTGGGTTCCCTTCTGGTGGCCAGCTCCAGCTCTTCTGCCTCAGTGCCTGTGGGGGATGTGACACCCCCGGAAGCCCACTGGACGGGGACCAAGCACCCCTCAGCCTGTCCTCCTGGCTTCCCCCTCACCTCACCTCAGCCTGGGCTTCTCGGTCCAGCTCCCTGGTCACGTAGAGTTTCCCCTCCTTGTCCACATCAAAGGGTCCAAGGGGCTGGCTCTCCAGGTGATAATGTACATCCCCCCCACTCCAATGTACCTGGGAGGGGGACACAGAATGAGGGCCCCCAGGACGAGGGGCAGGAATAGCCCATGTCAGCCCTTATATTCCAACTGTTCCTGGGTAGGGAGCCTGGGCCCCAACCGTTTTGTGACCCCAGGCAAGTTGCTGCCCTCTCTGGGGTCCAGGTAGGCTCCTTTTCTTTCAGGGCACTGTGACAACTCCACAGTGGCCTTGCCCTGGTCCAAGCCTGGATCTTGCCCAAAGTGCCTGAATGACCAGGTTGTTTTGTTCTCTGCCCTCTCAGGCTGGGCCTGACCCCAGGGCATTCCTCGAGGAGCCTGAGACATTCCTGGCCTGGGTGACAATCCCCATGGCAGCAAGGAGGTGACAGCTGTTCTGCTGAGGAAGCCTGGGATCAGCTCAGCAGGTCAGAGCACAGAGCCACGCCTGCCAGAGGATAGCAGGTGAGGAGCTAAAGGCCTGGTCCCAGGGCCTGATATGCTCACTCTGTCTTGAGAACTGATGGGGACAGTGGAGGGAGGAGCATAGGTAGGGGAGGAACAGGGGGTCAAGTTGAGCCCCAGACCCACCCCCCCAAATCTCCACGAGACTCAGGCCCAGCTACACCATCCATGGGGTTATTTCAGCTGCTAACAGCCACTTACTCACCTGGGCAATGTGGTGTGGGTACGGAACTTGGAGATTCTCTGCCAGGTGGACAGGATCTAGGGGCACCCAGGTGTTTTCTACTATGGAGACATCTACGGTGGCTGTGGCCTGGTGGCCCGAGGCCTGGTCACCCATGTCCTTGACCCGTACCAACAGCTGGTATGGCCCCTCCAGAGCCTGATCTAGGCTGGTGCTCCCTAGAAGGGGCAGGGTGGTCAGCTGAGCAGGGGGCCAGTGCATCCTGGTACCAAACACAAAGCCACGCGTATGTCAGGTGTTCAGGATACTCTCTTGGCCAATGGATGAGAGGGCCCTTTAGCACCATTGTGAGCATCCGACCAGGACTTGACGGTTTGCAAAATCACTTCCACATCTGTCCACACAATGAGTGGTTGATAGATTGGATAGGTGGATGACCAGGATGGGGGGTGGTAAACGGGTGGATAGGTAGATGAGTGAATGACCGGTTGGATAAATGGACAGTTGACTAGGTGGATGGATGGGGGTTTGAGAGGGTAGAAAGATGGGGATTTGGGCACGTGGATGGACGGTTGGATAGATGGACTGTATGTTTGCGTGGTAGATGGATGAATGGGTGGCTGGCTGAGTGGGTGTGTGATTGGCTTTTCTTTCCTTCCCCAACCTGTGCCTCTGGTCTGAACTCCCAGGTCCAGGTCTCTCCTGCCATCACTCCCAAGGTCTCCCAGCAGTGTCCCGGGCCATAACCCCTCAGGTCTCTCATATCCTTGTCTCTTAGGCCCAAGTCTGCAGAATGTATGGTTGAGGCACTTCCATCCACACCATTCCTTAACTCTCCAGGCATGGTCCTGCCTCCCCCATGTTTTTGCCTTGCTGCTCTCTCCAGCTGGAATACTTTTTCCGCCTGCTTTATCTCTCCAGCTCCAACCCATCCTGCAGCTCAGATGCAACCTTCCCCAGCTTTTCCCAACCCTCCCGCCTCTTCACACCCAGCTCAGGCTCACCCTCAGGGCTGAGAGCCAGAGCCCCCAGCTGAGGCTCCAGCTGGAACATATCTGCAGAAGGCTGGGATGGGGCCTGGTTCAGGATGTGGAATCGAAGATCCGAGTTGGCTGTGCCTGGCGCATCCCCGTCTGAAGCCTCAAGGAAGAAGAAGGGGACACCTGGTGTGTGTGGAGAGGGTTCACCATTAGGGGTGAAGGGGTGGGGAGAGTCTCCCAAGCTTCCTTTATCTCTCCCTGGGTCTTCCTTCTGTATTCATCATCATATCAGGATTCTGAAGGTGAGCCATGGCTCTTCACCCCACTTCACAGATGAGCAAACTGAGGCCAAGAGTAGATGGAACTCACCTGTGGATCCTCAGTGCGGTAGGGAGAGTGCAGGATGAGACAGAGATGGGAGGGGGCAACTTGGACCCTGACTGCCCTGTCCCTATGCCAACTCTACGGCCACCTCTTTACTCTCTGTTCTCCCATCAGTGGCCACCTGACCTTGCTGTGAGCTGGCTGCTTTGGGCACTCACCAGGCCTGGTGCCCTGGCTCAGCTGAACTTTGTAGATGGCCTGGGAGAAATGGGGCACCTGGTCATTCTCATCCTTCACATGCACAAGCACATGCTGTGGGCCCCACAAGACACGTCCATCCTCTGTCTCCAGGGTGACCTGGCAGGGAAGGGTAGTCAATGCCCCACCTTGCCTTGGTGGCTTTCTCCTACCCCTGGCCCAGTCATACCTGTAGCTGGTACTCTGCCTGTTCCTCCCGGTCCAGGGCCCTGGTCACCAGCAGGAAGCCAGACTGTGGATCCACAGCAAAGGGGCCCTCAGCTGCCACGCCTGAGTCTCCTGACAGAACAATCTGGCCCTCAGTCTCCTTACGGGGCAGTGGTAGCTGGCGAGGAGAGAACAGAGGTGAAGAGAGTGGGGGCCGGGCCTGGAGGATGCCCCCTCCACCTTATGGCCCCATTTTATATGTGGGGAGACTGAGGCTTAGAGAGCGTTGGCACTTGCCTGAGGTCACAAAGCCAGTAAGGAACAGGGTGGAAATTCAAAGCCAGAGCTCCTTCCCCTGTGCCTGATGCTCTCTATACTCCGTGCCCTACTTTCTAAAGCTTGAAACCCCCCCTCCATCACTTCATCCTTAAACTTAAAGCTCTACTTTCTTCTGGGATTAAAATCTTATTAGTCATTCACGCTATACCACATACTGTCTCGAAAGCAGGGTTGAAAAAAAGCCAGAGCAAGAAAGAGAAAGGAGTGCTGGAGGTCGGGGAAGCAGGACTTGGGGCGAGGGCAGCCCACGCATATCTCAGGCTCACCTTGGTCAAGTACAAAGGGAAATTTCCACCGTAGTTTTCCGGGACATCCACATACACCTCTGCAGGCTGGGCCCCGGGGAAAGCCTGTGGGAGGATTCTCACCACGTCAGCAAGCTGTACCTTCCTGCCGTGGGGGCCGGGACCTGACAGGGAAGGGGAATTCTGCCCCTTCCCTGGGCCTGGCTATACCTTAGCCCATCCACCCCCTGGTCTTTGACCTCCTGACCCCACAACAGGCCTGTAGCCAGCCCTCATCACCATCCCCCAAACACTACCATCCATAGTCAGTGCAACTGGTCCAGGTAGAGTAGCGGGCGAGGGTACCAACCAAAGCTAGGATCTGAGGGTGAGGAGCAGGGCCCAGCTCACCTGGGGGATGAAGAAGCAAAGCAGACACAGCCAGGCAGGAACCATGGTCAGGATGGGCCTGAGGGACATGGCAGTAAGGATCCAGCCCAGATCGGTGGGCAAGAGGGTTCCTCTCTCTAGGAAGTCTTCCTCCCCTCATCCCCCCTCAGCCCCGGGGCCATGGCTTCCCCAGGCCCCATGGGGTACAACGGTCCCTCCTTTTTCAGCTGGACCAGCAACTCTCAGAGCTGCCCCTCCCCCTCCCACCCACTTGGACACTGCCCCCGCCCTTGTCCCCTGCCTGAGCCCACTGCATACACATAGCCAGAGGGCCCTCAGGACAGACTGGTCTCCTCTTCCTCCCCTTTTAAGGGCCTGCCGCTCCCCATTGCCTGCAGGGTAGTGTCCAGCTCCTTGGCCAGGCCCATCAAGACCCCCAGGCCCAGCTGCCCTGCATTTCTTCATTCTTGTGCCCACAAGGGTCTCCATGGGAGTTTCACCTCCAGACCTTTGTCTTCTTCCCCCCATGGCCTCCCCAGCTCGTAGATCCCAAAGTGGTCATTTCCCAGAAGCACCCCAAGTCACAAAAGTTTGAAGCTCGAAAGACCCTGACGACTCTGAGGGCCGCTTCCTGTGGTCGCCTCACGTTGCCGGCAAGGCCTGAAGGGCAGAGCCTGACCAAGGTCACGGAAGACTTGACCACAGGAGAACTCCTCCTGGAACAGAGGACTCAGGGTTCAGGGTCTACAGGACTGTTCTACCGCCCACTGCCATCCTTCAGCCATGGGGGAGTCCCCGCGGGGCAGGAGCCCTGCCCTCGTCTCAGCATTTTCCAGCACTTAGCGCTGAGCTGGGCGCACAGAGCACAGACAGCCACGCCAACCAGTCCCGGGAACTCTTCCCTGGACGACAGGGCAGTGTTTCTCCTTCCCCCACCACCAACACCAGCCTCAGCCCTGCCCACCCTCCACTCCCAGACCCTCACCCGCCGGTGCCTGAGGTTGGCTTCCTTGGTCCAGCCTCCAGGTGAGAGAACTCTTTCTACGGGGAGTGCTGGCCAGGCCAGACCGGGTGGAACAGGGCAGGGCGGACACTTGAGCAGGTAGGCGGGCCAGCCATGCTCGCTCAGGAGTGGAAAACACCACTGGGCCCACAGCAGCAGGCCTGGCCCTGCCCAGCCCCCCAAGTTACTCATTGACTTTGGAAAGCTGGGGGCTGTTCAGCATCCATGACCGCCGGCCCCAGGGGGTGGGGAGATCATCGACCTGGCACCTGTCCCACCCCTACACGGCCCAGTGGGTACTTCTCAGCCCTCTGGGTTTGGACCTGACTATTTCTTCCGTGGCTCCAGACTCGCTCCCACTTCTCCCCCCTGTGCACCAGCATCTGCAGCTCTGCCTTGGCCCACTCTGTTCCTTTCGTCTGGAATGCCCTTCCCACCCCTTCATCTGTCTGCTAAGCACTTGCTCCGGCTTCAGTACTCGGCTCCAATATTCCCCTCTCCCGGGAACTCTTCCCTGGACTCCCAGGCTTGTTCAGCGTTCTCCTGTGGGAATATCTGGCCCCCACCCACGCCCCCATGATGAGTGCTATCTCTATCAACACAGAGAGGACACCAGGTTGTCATTGGCTGTCTCTTCCATCAGACTGGGAAGCCCTCCAGAGCAAGAATCAGGGACCCAGTAATGATCTGGCCCTTGCCCGGCCCTGGCAGCTCCCAGGTGGCTTGTGGAACTAAGATAAGGAGCTAGAGGTGGCACGTGCAGGATGGGGGAGCAGTGCATTACCTGAACTGGATACTTAGGGCTCCACACCACCCACCAGTGGGACCAGGGGGTGGGGTGGGGGGACAGCAGCCTGTGAGATCCCCTGAGCCTCCCTAAGTGCTCACACTAGCCCCTGGACACCGACAGGGCTGGGAAAATGTACTATCTTGTGCCTCTGAGAAGGAGAGAAAAGACTGAGCCAGCTCAGGTGACCTTGAGGGAATTGCAGGGCTGACCAGGGGCCCTGCCCCCAATGAGGGGGCAAATGGGACCCAATGAAACTTAAAAGCTTTTGCAAAGCAAAGGAAACTATAAATGAGACGAAAAGACAACCCTCAGAATGGGAGAAAATATTTGCAAGCGAATAAACAAAGGATTACTCTCCAAAATATATAAACAGCTCATGCAGCTCAATATTAAAAAAACAAACAACCCAATCAAAAAACGGGCAGAAGATCTAACTAGACATTTGTCCAAAGAAGACATACAGATGGCCAAGAGGCACATGAAAAGATGCTCAATATCACTAATTATTAGAGAAATGCAAATCAAAACTACAATGAGGTATCACCTCACACCGGTTAGAATGGGCATCATCAGAAAATCTACAAACAGCAAATGCTGGAGAGGGTGTGGAGAAAAGGGAACCCTCTTGCACTGTTGGTGGGAATGTAAATTGATACAGCCACTATGGAGAACAGTATGGAGGTTCCTTAAAAAACTAAAAATAGAATTACCATATGACCCAGCAATCCCACTACTGGGCATATACCCAGAGAAAACCATAATTCAAAAAAACACATGTACCCCAATGTTCATTGCAGCACTATTTACAATAGCCAGGTCATGGAAACAACCTAAATGCCCATCGACAGACGAACGGATAAAGAAGATGTGGTACATAGATACAATGGAATATTACTCAGCCATAAAAAGGAGCAAAACTGGGTCATTTGTAGAGATGTGGATGGATCTAGAGACTGTCATACAGAGTGAAGTAAGTCAGAAAGAGAAAAACAAATATCATATATTAATGCATATATATGGAATCTAGAAAAATGGTACAGATGAACCCGTTTGCAAGGCAGAAATAGAGACCCAGATGTAGAGAACAAATGTATGGACACCAGTGGGGGAAGCAGGGGTGGGGAAGGTGTTGGGATGAATTGGGAGATTGGGATTGACATATATACACTAATACGTATAAAACTAGATAACTAATAAGAAACTGCTGTATTAAAATAAAAATAAATTAAAAAAAAATGTATGGACCCTGGCCTGGAACCTTCTCAGAAACTGTCCCCAGCCTTGCCCCAGGCTGCTTCTGGTCTCCCAAGGTGGGCAGACATATACCAGTCCCCACTCAGCCACTTCTGCCCGTGTGGCCTCGGGCAAGTGCTTCTGTCCCCTGTCTGCCATTGCTGAATGGGGATGCTCCCTCCTGAAATGATGCGGGCAAACTCCTAGCAGGCACCTATGCCCAGAAGGCTCCTCTTCCCAGGTGTGGTTGGTGGGGAGATGCACACCTCCATTATGCGCAAATGCAAGGACTCTCCTTCCAGGAAAGGAGGGCTCCAGGGACCTGCTCCCACATTAGCCAATGCGGAGCGTGGGATGCTCTGGCCTGGCCACGCACAGCGGGGAGAACAGTGAACCCTCCCTGTCCTCCGTCCCCAACTCCCTTCCTAGTAGGCCAACCTCAGCCGGGAGGTGGGGAGACATGTGGACTCAAGTCCGCCTGAGTGCGCCTTGCTCATCCCAGCCTTAACAAACCAGCGGCCTCCTTCTCCAGCCAGGGAGTCTCAGAAGCCTTCCACAGCCACTCCACCTCAACAGATTTCCAGTCCCTCAGTGGGGAGCAGGGCAGAGACACCCGCCCAGGAGCCGGACCCAGGGTTCTTGTTTGGCCATGACACCCGGGGCAGGACGCGGTCCCTTGGGCAGCCTCCATTTCCCTGACATACAGTGGGGTAACTGAGCCTTTTATCAGCTAGGCAATGCCAGGCTCCAGCTCAGAAGAATCTGGATAACGGGCTGGGTGGGATTCATGTCTCTTCCTGCTGCTTAGACTCCCCAACCAGGTCCCCACCCACCCCTGCCCCTCTGACCCAGCTGGCTATATCTGGGCCCAAACATTAGAATAGTCAAGGCCACACACTAGGGTGGGGCGGCTTCAGGAACCAGCCTCGTATGTTCCTCAACTTCAGGAACGCTTCCTGCTCCTGCAGCCCCCCAATCAAAGGAAACACAGAGTCAACAGCCCTGACCTATCAGGAAATAGTCTTTATTACAAAAATCTGCATGTAAACAAATAGCCAGGGCACTGAACAGCCTCCCTCCAGGGCATGCACACCACGGGTGCAGAGAAAGGCAGAGTCCTCTCCCCACTCACAGGCCTGCTCCACAGGCTGGGCTCAGGCTGCTGCGTGGGATGCACATGGGCCTGCACAGGCATCTCTGTGGGCGCAGCCCTTGACGGCCACTGGGAGCCACCTGCTTGGGCCGCACTGTCTCTCTGTCCACGACCATGAGGTGGGGGATACCCAGAGTCTGAGCCAGCCCTGGGGTACCTCGGGCAGTTGGCTGGGCCAGCCCACCAATCTGCCCATCTGTCTGCACAATACAGTGAGTGCCCCAGGACCTAGAGCACGGAGAGGTCGTGGCAGGACTTGGACTTGGCACGCAAGGCCATCTTGCGGCTGTTTCGAGCGACGATGCGGCCCAGGAAGCGCTTCGCCTTCTTGCCAAGGCTCTCTCGCCGCCGAGTACCCGCTTGCCGACGTGCGTTGGCCTCTTTGCTGTCCCTGCGCAAGCGTATCTGGCGCACGACACCCTCAAACAGCGCCTGGACATTGTGGTGCAGCGCAGCCGACGTCTCAATAAACTTGCAGTCAAAGACCACAGCACAGGCCCGGCCCTCTGGTGTGGGTGGGGACAGGCACAAGTCAATAAACAAAGGGTGGGGCGGGGGGTGAGCAGCCCACTCAAACCCTGGCCACCCCATGGCACTACCACATCCCTGGGTCTTCCCCAGAAACACAACGACACCAGCTCCTGTACAGAGGGGCCCAGGCATCACTGGGTCACCCAATTGGCAGAGCGTGCCCACGTTTAAGTAGCTCACAGAGGCCCACAAAAGGAGACCCATTTATGAAATAATTTGAAGTTTGATATTTAAATGGAAGTGCTGTAGTAGTCAACAAAATGAAAACTTTGCTGAACAGCTTAGTGTGTTATGGCTTGATGTTATATCATGATGAATGATGGGTAGAATGGGGGGACATCACCAAGTCACGGTTGGTTCCTCTGCGGGGCTCAGGTCTGGGGGCCACAGAGGATGATGCTGAGTCCAAGAGGGGGGTGCTCCCCAAGGGCAAGGCTACGCTGAGACTGGCCCTGGCCTGGAATCCAGGCTCTGGACTCCTGGCCTGATTCCCTGCACTCTCTTCACCCCTCATATGCCAGGCCAGGGACAAAGAAGACAGAAAAGGAGGGCTCTGAGGTGGCCCAGCTCAGCGTCCAGCAACCTTCACCTCCCCTAGCTCATTTGGTCCTTTCCCCAGCACTCAGGTCTTTGGGAGTCCTGTGGGAGGGCAGAAGCTCTCCCCCATCTTCCTGAGTTTTCTTCCTAAACATTTTTAGCCACTGATGATCCCCAGGGACTCGAGCTGAGTCAAGACTGAGTGCACCACAGCCCAGCCAGGATCTCCCTCCCTTTCTGACCCACTCCCTGCTCACCATCCAAGGAGACCTCACGAGAGCGCACCAGGTCGCTCTTGTTGCCCACTAGGATGATGGGCACGTCGTCTGTCTGCCGCGCCCTCCGCAGCTGGACCCGAAGCTCTGAGGCCTTCTCAAAGCTGTCCTTGTCCGTCACTGAATACACGATGACGTATGCATCTCCCATGGCCATGCAGTGGCCAGGTAGCCAGCGGCCCCCATCCTAGGGAACACAGACACATATTTACCCAATAGTCCTCACGCCCCAGCTACAAGGCTGTCACTCCCAGCAGGTCCCTACCCCCAGCTCACCCCTCCCACCCTGTCCTGGTCTCAGCCTGCATCTTACCTGCTCCCAAATGTCATAGACCATGAGCGCTGCCTCTTCTCCATCCACCATGATGGAGCGATCATACGTGTGCCCTAGGTAGGAGACCAGTAGTCAGGTTACCTGCTGGCTGCCAAGAGGCCCCCTCCTCCAATACACCAGGTTTCCTGTTCTGGCCACACCCTTCAACTCCTCCCCAGAGCCCTCCTAACCTTCTCCTCCACTGATGGCTGCTGTGTAGCAACAGAAGTGACAGGGCTTAGAAATGGGGGGTTGGAGGGCACGGTGTGCCTGGCCCCCACCTAGGCACCCCTTCCCCAAGCTAGCAATGTCCTGGGTAGCCACTCCTGTGCTCCCTGCCCTCCTGTAGCCTGAGACCCAGGGTGGTTCTGACCACAGTGGCCTGAGTTAGAACAGACATCCCCTGGGGACCTTGGTTACCTAGGTCTCCTCTCCTAGAAACTCCCTCTGGCTGGGTTCTTGCCCGTCCTGGCAGGGAGGGATATCCTGTCCCAGACTACAGAGTAATTAATCGTATGCCCTTCTACTCTAAGCACTTCTTTCCCTACTAAGGGCTGGGGTACCTTCTCCCTTAGTTTCCCCATCTGTGAAAGGCGTAGGTAGAGGCAGATTCTCAAAGTGTCTTCAGAATCCCGCTGTTACCTGCTGCTTTTAATCCTGGTCCCCAGACCTGTAGCTCCCAGTCCTAACCCTGTGCTCGCCCCTCCCTTGAACAGTCCCTCCCAGCCCCTCACCTGCGGCCTCTGCTTCAGGCCCGTCCTCTATACCACCGAAGATGCGCGCCAGAGCACTCTTGCCGACGCCAGGCGCCCCCAGCAGCAGCACCTTGTAAATGCTCTCGTCTGAATCGCTGCCTCCTGAGCTGAGCGAGTCGGAGGAGCCCTCGGGCCAGTCCAGCCTCGGACCCTGGGCCCCAGTCCCAGCCTCGGCCGTTGTCAGAGCTCCCGGAGCCAGCGCCGCCTGCAGGTCGCGCTCGTCCACAGGCATGCTCCGGCGGTGCAGCGGGGGCGCCGGGCCCCAGGGTGTGCTGCCCCGACGGCGCTCGCGCTCCCGGCCCCCACCGCGGCTCCCGCCCGCTCCGCTGCCGCCGCCGTTCAGAGTCATCGCGTCGGACGCCGTCTGGGGAACGGGAATCCAGATGGCCGCGTGAGCCGCGGTGGAGATGGAGTGGGAAGCTGGACCCGGGACGCGCCTGCCCGACCACGGGTCAAGAAAGATGCTCGGGGCCCAGGACATGCCGCAGAAGGTCCTTGCGCCCTGACTTGTGACCCATCCTCCTGACTCGTTCATCCTAGACGGTGAGACCACCCCCACCCTGCTCTGCCAGGACACTCACCCAGTCACACACGGACGCGGTCAGGACTAGGTAAGTCCCGGGCTCGGATACAATCCACTCGCAGACCCAGGCTCGGACACTCGACGCTGTCGCAGCCGCTGCCTTCTCGGTCCGCACTGGGTCCGGGCTCCAGAGCCGCCTATTTAAGCCTCTGCCCGCCCCCGCCGCCACCCCCGCGCTCGCCCAGGACTGCGCTGTCCGGGGGCTGACGTGTCCGTCCCCCTCTCCCGAGGGGGATTCCCCGCCCTCCTCCTAGAACCTCACACCCACCCAGCCCCCGCTTCACCCGCCAGGGCGGGGCAGGGGCAGACTCCGCAGACAACAGCCCGGTCTGAGTGTGTGTGTGTGTGTGTGTGTGTGTGTGTGTGTGTGTGTGTGTGTGTGTGTGTGTGTGTGTGTGTGTGTGTGTGTGTGTGTGTGTGTGTGTGTGTGTGTGGCGGCGGGGGGGGGCGGGGGGGAGGGGGGGCAGGTAAGGAGGGAAAAGGGAGAAGGAAAGGGAGCACGTGAATGGTGCGGAGGAGGGCGATGTAGGTGGAGGGTGCCACCACGGGTGGGGGCCAGGGGGAAAGCCCCGACCAGCCAAGTGCGCCAAGTCCCCACTAGGGCAGAATTGAGGTCTGGCCCTTTAAAAGTGATTTCTCCTTTCCCTCTCTCCCAGTCCTGGCCTGTCGCCCAAGCAAGTAGACCAGTTACAGGTCGGACAGACTTCACCCTTCACTGCCCATGTCACCCATTCCCCACCCACTGGTATTTAGGGGCCCTAAATCCAGGCTTCTAGCCTCAGCACCAGGTCCTTCCCCACTCGCATCCCTGCCCTTGGCAGTTGGAGATTCCACCTGATGAGCCTGCCCTTCAGGATGAGGGTTAGTGACACCTGAGCCCCTGGGGGCCCTTGGAGAGCTGGGGGAGGGGGCGAGGAAGGGAGGCCCGCTGGCAGTGTGGTGCAGGTAGAGGGACAGCTTGAACCTTGGGGAGGGAATACAGGCCCAGAGAAGGAAAAGGATGAAGTCAGCACCACCTCCCCCTCAGCGCCCTCCAGGCAGCTGCCTGTAACTCTGCTAAAAATACCTGGCCCTGGTCATTCTGCTCCTGGCCTGGAGGTTGCCCAAAGTTGGGGAAATCCTGGCAGACAGGTGTCAGATGCCAGCAGGAGCGGATAGGGGTGAGACTAGACCAGAGTCGGGTCCAGCTCCAGCCACTCTAAGAGTCTGCAATGTCTCCTTCCTTCCCTTTAGTCTCAGACTGCGCCTGCAGTTCAGGGCACACACAGGGCCTGGAGGTTCAGACTCCCATTCAGAAGGGGCATGGTTGTAGAGTAGGGATGGGGTCAGCGGGGTGGGGCATAGTTGTAGAGTAGGGATGGGGTCAGCGGGGTGGGGCATAGTTGTAGAGTAGGGATGGGGTCAGCGGGGTGGGGGTTTAGCCACCACTTGGTGCTACCACTATCCAGAGATCAGCCCCTCCTCAACCCAGGGAGGGTGCTGGGGCACAGAGGGGAGGAGATGTAATGGGGAGGCTTGGGCTCTAGTCCTGAATCTGCCTCCAGGCTCCTGGGTCTTGCCTCCCTCCCAGCCTCAGGGTGGCCAGCTGTAAACTGCCTTACTCATGTTTGGGGTGTGTGGAGACTGGGAACAGGCACGCTGTGAGGTACTTTGTGACAGGGACTCGCTATTAGAGTGACGTATGATTGTGACGAGTGTGGTGGGGGTGGGGGGCACCCATTCAGGGCTCAGGTGACATCACGGAGGGATGGATCCTAGTGGGCTGCTGTAGGTTGTCATGGAGACCTGGGTCAGGTCTGTCTGACTGCTGCATCAGTTTCCTTGGCAACATCTGAGAGGGCCTTGGAATGAGGAGGGCCTGGTTAAGAGGGTTCATGCAGGCCCCTCTGGTACTTGAGGTCCTCAAAGTTAGACAAGGCCTGGACTGAGGGGTGATCTATCTATTTGTGTTCTTCACATGGCCTGGGGGGTCTTGGAGGCCTGGGCAATCCCATGTTGGCTCTAGCTTCCTGGACGAGATCCAGAGGGAAGAGGGAGTCATGGGTTAAGCCTTCTGTTAAAGAACGAAAGTCTTGGGACTTCCCTGGCAGTCCAGTGGTTAAGACCTTGCGCTTCCTGTGCAGGGGGCACGGGTTCGATCCCCAATTGGGGAACTAAGATCCCACAGGCCGTGTGGCACGGCCAAAAAATTAAAAAACAACAAAGCAAAACAAAAGGAACAAAAGTCTTAAGAGCCAGCAAACTACTTCCCATCAGGAACGCTGCTGGGCTGCTTATGGCCCCTCCTAACCACCTTACACATGACCTTGCTGCTGACAAGAGCCCCTGGATGTCCAACAGAGGGTGGGTGTGGAGGGTAGCTGTGGTCCTTCCAAGCAGGGAGCCATGCAAGGAATTAGGGCTGGGTTTCCCCTCTGATAATCTAAGCTCTTGACCTCAGCAATGTTTCCTCATTGCCAAGGGAACTGCATCCACATTGGGCCACTCAGGCCCCAAGCATTCTGCAACAGGCCAGACCCATCACAAGCATCGGTATGGCCAGGGGCCCGGGGAACCGTACCAGGACATGACCTTGAAACACCCCCATTCCCACCTCCTGGTCCTCTCAGTTCTCTGGGCTGAGCTTGGCTGCCCAGAAGGAGCAAACTGAGGCTTGAATACCCCTAGGATAGCCCAGCCTCCGAATCCCAGCTCTGCACCTCACTAGCTGTTTCACCCCTGCCCATTTAGCTTGGCCGAGCCTCAGTTCCCGCTTGTGTAGAACAGGGATAATGTCTTCATGGGGGTTGTTATAAGATATAAATAACACAAAATGCAGAGGTAAGGTGGTTGGCACATGTCTAGCCTATAGTAATATCTCGATATGAACACTTTTATTATCACCCATAGTTGGACAGGACAGGTTGAGTGAATCCCTGGGTCCTCTCCTGCTTCTTCTTTCCTGCTTCTGCTCCATTCTCTCCAGAATGGTGGTCTGCCCAGGAGAGGGGCAGATGCAGATACCTCTCCCCTCTCCCCCATACCCACCTTTTCTCTGTGGGACCCCATGCCCTTCCCCTTCTCTCGGGTAGCAAAATGCTGCAAAGGCAACTTGGCTGGATTTCAATATTCCCGGCCGTCCTTACACCACAGCTCCCATGCCCCAGTTCTTCTGTTCTAAGTCTCAATTCATTCATTCCACTGACCTGTACTGAATACCTACTACTGTGTGCCAGGCCCTTGTGCTTTGGGAATGAGGATGAGCAAAAATGGACATAGCTGGGCCTGTTCGTACATGTCATCTAATCTCTGGGTCCGTCTCACTCAGCTATGATTTGTTGTTCCCATTTTGTAGACATGGTAACCGAGGCCTGAGAAGTCACAGGCCAGAAACAGCACAGCCACACACCCCTGGTGCAGGGCTTCAGGGACCTAAAACTTCACCCCACCCCTCCCACCCCCATGTTCTCAGACAGCAGCTGGGATTCCAGAAAGTTCCCCGGGCACTAGCCCAGGATTCACAAATGGTGTCCCTGCAGGCAGCCGTGGGCCACGCACAGATGAGTCAAGACTGACAAGGGGACAATCTGATATGCCAGCTGGATACGAGCAGCTTGATGACCCTCGTCCACCGTGGCCTGGCTGCCAGGAGAGTCAGCTGAATGACTCAGTGACACCTGCCTCCCCCGTGACCTCCCACCCCCAGGTGAACACAGACACCACAGACACCTAGACACAGCGGGCTGTCAGTGCAGAAGTACACACGTCGTAAAGCCTACAGCTGGGTATTGGTGGTTGGGGAGGCTCCCTGGGGCCTGCGGGGCCCCGGGGGGCCTCCTGCCTCTCTGGAGCACTGAGCTTCTTCATCTGTGGAAATGGGAGGTACTCTGCCTGGAAGATCACCTGAAATGGTCCCAGATCCATTTTAAATCTCCAGAGCAGTCGTAAGCTATTGTGTCTCCCCACATGACACATGAAGAAACTGGGTGACATGGGTCGATGGCTTCACCCCTCTGAGCAGCCAGATCTCGGTCACTAGGTGGCGAAGCTACTCCCGCCTGCAAGTGGGGGTTGGAGGTGGGCGTAGGCCCCTCCAGCTAGGCAACAGCACCCCCTGCCAGCTGAGCAGTACCTGCTGACCAGCTGAGGTTCCTCTACTCCCTAACTGGAGGTCTTGGGGAGTCAGTTACTTATTCTAGATTCTTCTTTCCTCATCTGCAGAACAGAGATGATAAAGAGCAGCAGCGGCCACACAGGGCTGGCCTGAGGACTGACGGACTAGATAGTATATATAAAACCTTTGGCCAATGCCCACTCTCAGGACAGGTCCAATGTCGTCAGAAGGCCCCCAAGAACAGACTTGCCAAGCGGCCAGGGTCCCTGCTGAGGCCTCTGCCCACCAGGTGGGCAAGTCTTCTTAATATCCGCATTTTTCCTCGAAGAAGGAAATGCAGGCAGGGGATTGTGACATTAGGACTCCTGACTGGCTGATCCAAGGCCTAAGCCCCACCGTCTATCCTGGTGACCAACTGTGCTCGGCGAGGCAGAGGCCCCAGACCTGAGCACCTGGGGTGCCACACGTTTCCCAGGCTGCTGGTGGAGACAGTGCTTCCGATGGCTTTCAGCAGAGAGATCTGCTGGCACTGCCCTGACCAGGGGACCAAACTGATCATCACCAACAGTGGGGACAAGCTGGTATCTCACAGCTACTGGTGGATGCTAAGGATACATACACACTCCTGGGCAAGGTTCTCACTAGTCAACTCAAACCTGAACTCAACCAACTTCTAGTTTACAACAGCAGACAAAACAACAAATCAGACTGTGGGACTTCTCCAGGACAACTCACTTGGGCTTTTCAAAATAGTCAGTGTCAAGAAAGATTAAAAGGTAGGGAGGCAGGGAGACAGTTCTAGAAGAGGCTAAAGAGAGATGACAACCAAATGCAATACACGAAACTTGACTGGAGCCTGACTTAAAAAACAACTATGAATGACGTTTTGGGAGAAATTCATACATGCCTGGATATTAGATATTAGTGTCAGAGAATTGTTCATTTAGGGGCCAAATAACAGTACTGTGGTTACAGGCTTATTCTTAGGAGACACAGGATGAAGTACCGAGAAGTGAAGGGTCATGTGTCTGCAGCTTACTTTCAAGTATATTTATATTCTACACACACATAAATAGAACCAAAGTTGCAACATGTTAACAACTGTTAAATCTAGGTGGTGGGTATACAAAAGTGTTCACTACAATATTCTTTCAATTTTTTGGCATACTTGCAACTTTTCCTAATCAAACCATTGGGAGAAATTTAAAAAATGAACCAAACCTCATCGACCCAGCCTGTATAGGCACTCACTACCACCCCTACCCCAAACCCGGAGTGACCCCCACTGAGATGAAAGACTCTCAAGCATGCTGGGAAATGAATATAAATTAAGGGTTTATTACAAAATGCAAAATGTTAGTTTCTTATTGTCAGTGGTTCAAGAAAACAAGGCCATGAGCCCTGCGTGGGGCTGGGAGCAAAAATTCAGGCTCAGGAGCGGGCTGATAGGCACTGGTTCACAACCTCCAGCAGGTGGGTGTTCTCTAGGGCGGCTGCCACCCGCTCTTTATCCGCAAGCTGCTTGTTCACTGGGTGGAAAGAAGAGAGTGGTGAAATATATTTATACCCCCACCAACAAAGCCCTCCTGTCGCCGCCTTCCCAGGATCCCAAACCTTGGTCAGGCTACCCCAACCACCTGAGCCCACACCTACCCTACCTTCTTGTGACCCCTTCCCACCTGGCCACTCATGTCTGCTTCCTATACTATAAAGCCTGACAACCCTGGTCCTGTGTACTTAGGAGAGGGAGAGGGCAGGAGTGGGAGAACATGGTAAACACAGGACACTCAAGTCAGGCCAGCTTAGGTCTAGGCTGCCACCTCCACTGGGGAGTCACCCACCTACTGCCAAACCCCCAACCGTCCCCCTAATCTTGCCCTACAGACCACCATGGCAAGCGGGGAGCCTCCGGACTAATGCCTCAACACCAGCCCATACTTACCTGCATGCTCCGAGGCATGGGTCCCTGGTGTAATGTGCACGTCCAGCTGGGAGGGAGATAGGTGGGGCCTGAGCACTCACACACCTGGCTACCCCCTTTTCCCCTCTCCCCACTCACCACCTCCATTTGATCCTTCTTCCTAATCATGCCTCTGGACTCCGGCCCTTCCATTACACCCCAAACCCACTCACAGCCATTCCATCTCTACCCAAAGGACTGGTCAATTGCTGCTGACTTAAAGGCCCACCTGCGTCCCATCCCTGCTCCAAACTTATCTACAGCTCCCTACTGCCCTTCCTGCCACACTCCTCACTACTTTTCTGCACTTTCCAGCTTGGGTCTTTAGTCTTGTCCCATCCAACTGGAAAGCCTCCTCCCAGTTTCATCTCTGCTAGCTGGGATCCTTCCAGATCTCACTCGGATGTTCAAGTTCATGCTCTCCATGTCCTCCTCAGTAGCAGACATTCATGCCTGCCCCACCCCCAGGGCTCAGTTCCACCTTACCTTGAAACGCTGGGGAAGGGATCGCAGAAGCTTGACTTTGATGGACAGGCCAATAAGTGTGGCCATACTGCAGTGCGGAATGGTGGGTGTGAAGGCCACGGCCACTGTGCTTTCGGGGTCGCTCACCTGGTTGGAGAGGTGGGATGTTAGGAGTCATGGCCCGTCCAGCCCATTGACCCTCTTCTTAGTTTGTTGCTTCAGGTAAGTCATCTAATCAGTATGCGTCTCAGTCTCCTCATCCATAAAATGGGCACACACACACACACACACACACACACACACACACACACCCGTTCCAAAGATCCCCTGAGGAGTCCGTGAGCTGAGAGAACGCCAGGCCCCTGGTGCACAGCTGAGCCCTTCTCACTCTCCCGAGCAAGTCGCTCCCCTGGACGCTGCGAGTGACTCACCTGAACCCGGACTTGCTCTACTACGTTCAATTCTTCCAGCGTCAGTGGATGCTCCGGGTCATTGATGGAGCGAATCAGATGTGGCAAGTGAAGGAAAGGGGACTCTGCGCCTCTGCCCACTCAGAACCCCCCTCCGGGACTGCCCGGCCCTACTACAGCTCCACCGACTACTGGACATCACTTCATCCCACCACCTCCCAGGCCCCCGCGAACCCGCCCGCGCCCGGCAGCGGCGGATATCGAAGATCTCGCGCGCGTCGATGCTGTCTGGAACCTGCTCGTCCTCCTCGCCCGCGGTCACTGGCCGCTCCCCAGAGCGCTCGTAGATGAGGGGGTTCGCGTTCTCGAGGAGGCCGCCCCCCATCCCGCCGCCGCCCACCATCACGGAACTGCTGCCGGCAACTGCAGGCGGGCGCTTCCGCTCCTACGGTGCATTTCCGGGGAACGGGAAGGGGGCGTGGCGTGGCGTGGCGACGGGGTAACGCGAGGGACACCCGGCCCTGCTGGTATGCCGCCTGCGGTTTGGGTGGGGCGGCTGCCTCAGCGCGCTCTCTACGCGGATCCGAGAAAATGCCGAGCGCTCCAACAAAGACACAGAGAAGGGACCACGGTGTGCGAACCGGGAGGGTGCCTGGCGCCGCAGGCCAAGGCTAGGGCACTATAGACCCGTCTTGAGATTGAGCCAGGCGTACCGTCAGGCATCACTTCCTCCGAGAGGCCTGCCCCTTAGGCTGGGCGGGCGCCCAGAGTTGCCTCTGTCCTGGCACGGTTCACTGCGTTTCCGAACTTCCCAGTGACGCACCTGCAGGCCCCGCTGCACCTTGGGCCTGGGAGTGCTCTCCCGGTTCCCAGCGTGCGGCCCTAAAGACGTTCTTCAAATGTTTGTCCAATGGATAAAGAACCGTGACCTCGATTTTGACGGGAGGTGGGGACAGGGAAAGACACGGGGTGGGGTTGAGAGTGTCCTTAAGATGAGTGCCACAGTCAGGTGTGCATTTCAGAAGGCCGGCCTTTGCCGAGTAGGGAGGAGGGCCCACAGAGACCCTCAGACCAGGGACAATAGGGGAATGAAGGCGGACCCAGGAAATCGATCCCCGAAAGCAAGGAGGAGTTTTTGGAATGAAGGGCCGTCAGACTTCCCTGCCTTTACTCGGGCGGTTCCTTTCACTCTGAACGAAGGTCGTTTTTATTTATCTGTCTATGGGAATCCTGATCGTGCACCTCGTCAAGGAAGCTCTCCTGGTTTCCCCAATCACAGATTATTGCTCCCTCTCTCTCCCCCTCGGAACACACTTGTCGGGCCTGTGACTATAAGGACAGTGAACGCAGGTTTGTGGAGAGGGTTCTTGGTATTGCGGAGGGGCTGCAGAAGCCTCAAGGTCCCTGCGGAGGAGGCCCAAGAGGACAGAGGGGAAGCGGCTGTGCTAGCCCCTACCTGCCCCTGGCCTTTACCCGTTCTGTCCTGCTTTCCTGCCAAACCCCTCTTTCCCCGCCTACTCCCTTCCCAGTACAAAGTCCAGGCCTGGGCGAGACACTCAATCGTCGACGGCTGGATGCGTCCCTGCGCAGCCTCCTGGTGAAAAGCAGCATGTCCGTCGGTAGTGCAAAAAAGACCTGTGAGCCCACGATGCAGCTGGACCGACTTCGCAAGCGGCTGAGAGCCGTGGCCTTCGGGGTCCTGCTTCTCCTTGTCCCGGGCCAGGGTGAGGCTCCGACGCGGGGCGGCAGGTACCGGGGTAGGATTTGCCAAATTCTGCAGAGGCAGGACCTGAGGCTGCGGAAGGAAAGGCGTCCGGGAGGTGGGAGCCGGTGGAGAGTTCCAGCACCAGAACCGTGTGAGGGATACGACGCCATCTCTGCGCCCCCTGAGGCGCAGAGAGAGTTTGGGCTGCCCCAAGTCGCACTACCCCAAGGCGCAAGCAGGCCCTAGGGGCTCTGAGCATCGCCGGGGCTGGGGAGTTATTTGGGACATTTCTCTGCGAGTGTTTGTGGTGGAGCTGGTGCTGACGGGGGTAATAACAACAATAATTATACCTTCCCGCCACCATTTGGCTCTGCCCTTGGCCAGAGGGGTGTCCTGACACCCACTGAGCCCCTCTCCACAGGAGCCCTGGGCAAGGTTACTGGCTAAGCCTACAGAAGCCCCCATCCCCCAGCCACCACATCCTACTATCAGACAGACTTAAACGTGCTTCTCTTCACCCCATGCACCCACCCCGAATGAGGGCAGGTCTTGACCTCCAGGGCAAAGGTGATCTCTCTTTGTGCCAGCCCTTACTGGTAGCCTTTATAGCTTACACTATGTGGGCACGGCACCTGGGCACAGCTCCAGCTCCTGTGCCCCCTCTTTTAAAAAAAAAAATTTATTTATTTGGCTGCGCCGGGTCTTAGTTGCAGCATGCTGGATCTTCATTGCCGCGTGCAGGATCTTCCTTGCAGCATGCGGGATCTTTAGTTGCAGCACATGGGATCTTTTAGTTGCAGCATGTGGGATCTAGTTCCCTGACCAGGGATCGAACCCACACCCCCCCCCCCCCCCCCCCGCCTTGGGAGTGTGGAGTCTTAACCACTGGGCCACTAAGGAAGTCCCCTGCGCTCCTCTTGAAGGGCGTGATCCTCTAATCCAAACGGGCTCTGCCTGTGGAACCTGATTATCCTCTCCCTTCCCAGTCGAATCTGCCTGGGTAGCGTCCACACTCAGGACTACCCCGAGGCCCAACCCATCGTGCTTCTGCCCTTACCCCTTGCTCACCAGGCTCTAAGAGGTCACTGGAACCTTGCAGCGCCACGATCTGCGAGGCCTCGCTGATGCCTCTTTCTAAAAATGTTGCTATGTTGGATGGGACCCACTTTCAGAAAAGAAGAACTGACAAGCACAGATGATGGGTCTGACCCTCTCCTTTCCCACCCAGTCCTGGCTTATAGGCAGGGACCATCTAGGTCCCCAGGGCCTTCCACACACTAACCAGGAGTTTACCCAAGAATGGATGTGTGCATGCATCCTTGGTTTTCACCCAAATGGTCACACATTGCCTCCCTTTTTGGTCCCTGGCTTTTCCACTTCCTGACACACGGAGTGACCTCTCCACATGCCCACATGGTAGAACTTATTCATAGTGTTTAATGAAAGGACTTCTCTTCAAGGAGGAAGCATCCTTGGTGTAACTAGCCTCTGCTCAGGAACATTTTAGCAGGTTTTGTCTTTTGCTATAACAAACATCAAGCATTAAAGGTCGGTGGAGGCAGTGAATTACATGGGCAGACGTTACATCCCACAAAGGACTTATGTAGACAGCGTGTTCCTCGGGAGAAGGATGAGTCTTCTGACTTGGAAAGGCATTGTTCAGTTGCCCTCTGTGGAGCATGTGAATAGCTGCTAACTCCAGCCTCACCCACACCAGGTGTCGTCAGGTGCATTCATCCACGTTAATCTAATGGGTGTAGGGTAATATAGTTCCATAAGGATTTTTTTTGTTGTTTTCTTTCTTTTTTTTTACTTTTTATTATGAAACCAGGCTCAAATCTGCCAAATTCTGCAGAAGCAGAGCCTGAGCCTGCAGGAGGAGAGGTGCCAGGGAGGTGGGAGCCAGTGGAGATAACACCAGGGGAATTGGGAGACTGACTGGATACCTCCCTGCGCCCTGAGGCACAGAGAGGGTCAGGACTGCCCGAGGTCATACAGCACTGCAGGGCTCCTCATCTGAGGTAGCAAGAATAATATAACAAACTCAGTGTACCATGATCTACCTTTAACAGTTATCAAGACCTGGGCAACTTAGTTTTGTCTGGATTATCACCTCTCCTTTGCACCATTATTTGAAGCAAATCTCAGACATCATATCACCTGTAATTTTTTTTTTTTTTTGCGGTACGCGGGCCTCTCACTGTTGTGGCCTCTCCCATTGCGGAGCACAGGCTCCGGACCGCAGGCTCAGCGGCCATGGCTTATGGGCCCAGCCACTCTGCGGCATGTGGGATCTTCCCGGACCGGGGCATAAACCCATGTCCCCTGCATCGGCAGGCGGACTCTCAACCACTGCGCCACCAGGGAAGCCCCTCACCTGTAATTTTTTTTATCATGTCCTACTAAAAGAAGAAATATATGTCTCTCATAATTTCTTAATGTAATCAAACATCTAGTCAAATATTCTTATTTCATATTATCTCATGATATTTATGACTTTTTTAAAACCATGATTTAAACAAGGTTCTTACTTTAAACATTAGTAGATGTGCTTCTTTTAATAACAGATTTGAGATATAATTCACATGGCATAACTTTTACCCATTTAAAGTGGTTTTTAGTATATTCACAGAGTTTACCACATCAATTCCCCTTTCCCCAACATTTCTGTCTCTATGAATACACCAATTCTGGAAGTATAAATGAAATAATCCAATATGTGGCCCTTTGTGACTGGCTTTTTTCACTTAGCGTATTTTCAAGGTTCATCCGTATTGTAGCATGTTCGGTACTTCTTTTTATTGCTGAATAATATTCCATTGTATAGATATGGTACATCTTATCAATCCATTTATCAGTTGATGGACATTTGGATTGTTTCCACTTTTTGGCTATTATAAATAATCCTGCTATGAACACTCATACACAAGTTTTTTTGTGGACATATGTTTTCAATTCTCTTGGGTTTATACCTAGGAGTGGGATTGCTGGGTCTGTGGTAACTCTATATTTAACCTTTTTTAAAAAAAATTAATTAATTTATTTATTTTTGGCTGTGTTGGGTCTTCGTTGCTGCGCGCGAGCTTTCTCTAGTTGTGGCGAACAGGGGCTACTCTTCGTTGCAGTGCAGTGGCTTCTCTTGTTGCGGAGCACAGGCTCTAGGTGCACGGGCTTCAGTAGTTGTGGCATACGGGCTCAGTAGTTGTGGTGCACGGGCTTAGCTGCGGCATGTGGGATCTTCCCGGACCAGGGCTCGAACCCGTGACCCCTGCGTTGGGAGGCGGATTCTTAACCACTGCGCCACCAGGGAAGTCCTATGTTTAACCTTTTGAAAAACTGCCAGGGTGTTTTCCAAAGCACCTGCACCATTCTCCCTTCCCACCGGCAATATACAAAGGTTCCAGTTTTTCCACATCCTTTCCAATATTTATTATTATCTATCTTTTTGAAGTATTTCATGAGTCTCTTTCAATCTTCAGATTCCTCCTCTGCCTCTCTTTTATTTTTCTTGTAATTTTGTTGCTGTGTTGAAGAAACCAGTTTGTTCTGGAGAGTATCCCAGAGTTTGAGGGTTTTTTTGTTTTTGTTTTTGTTTTTCCTGAAGTATAGTTGATTTATAATGTTGTATTAGTTTCAGGCGTACAGTAAAGTGGTTCAGTTATATATATTATATATTCAGAATGTTTTCCCTTATAGATTATTACAAGATATTGAGTATAACTCCCTGTGCTATACAATAGGTCCTTGTTGGTTATTTTATATATAGTACTGTGCTTGTGTTAATCCCCAAATCCTAATTTATCCCTCCCCCCTTTGTCCCTTTGGTAACCATAAGTTTGTTTTCTATGTCTGTGAGTCACTGTTTTGTAAATAAGTTCATCTGTATCATTTTTTTTAGATTCCACATATAACAGAGTTTGGGTCTTGCTGATTACATCCCTAGGGTGTCTTTTAACTGTTTCTCTGTCCCCTGTATGCCTGTAAACTTGTATTTATATTCCAGAGGCTTGATCAGATTCAGATTTTAGGTTTTGCTTTGTTTTGTTTGGGGACAAGACTACTTCATATGTGGTGCAGTGGACTTCCAACAGAAAACATACAATGTCTGATTGTCTTGCTTTCTGTGACAAAATAAGTTGTTGACATCACAGTCAGATTTCAGTGTGCATTTCTCTTAGCATGAGTGAGATGAACATCTCCTCATTTGTGTAAGAGCCGTTTACTGGTATTCCTTATTCTGTCTGAACATATTCTTTCACCAAATATGCGTAGCTGGCATATTTCTTATTCATTTATAGAAATTCTTTATCTATTAAGAATATCAGCTCTGGGCTTCCCTGGTGGCGCAGTGCTTAAGAATCCGCCTGCCAATGCAGGGGACACGGGTTCGACCCCTGGTCCGGGAAGATCCCACATTCCATAGAGCAAGTAAGCCCGTGTGCCACAACTACTGAGCCTGCACTCTAGAGCCCGCGAGCCACAACTACTGAAGCCCGTGCACCCAGAGCCCGTGCTCTGCAACAAGAGAAGCCACCGCAATGAGAAGCCCGTGCACCGCAATGAAGAGTAGCCCCCGCTCGCCGCAACTAGAGAAAGCCCATGCACAGCAACAAAGACCCAACACAGCAAAAAATAAATAAATTAATTAAAAAAACAAAAATAATAATATCAGCTTTTTCTCTGTTAGGGGACTTTCAATCTCTTCCTGCCTCCCTGATCCCCATAGCAGAGCAGGCTGTGCTTTTTATGTTCTAGACACAGCTGCCCTTCTCTTTGTAGTTCTCCTCATACTATCACTCTTTGTTTGGAGGATACTTTCTTTATGTCATTCTTGCCACCTAGAGTGTGAGATCCTTAAGGACAGGAATCTTGTCTGTCCGATTCCCACAGTTCTCCTACTGCCTCCTAGGACCTGGCACACAGTGAGCAGAAAGGACACTCTCACTCCATCAAGCTCATTTGTGACTATTTGTTTGAGGCTAAACTATGGGGCTAAACCACGGTGCCGAGCCCCAAGGAGCCTCAGTGAGCATGGTGGAAAAGGCTGGGGCAGTGAAGGCAGTTGCGGGTGGGGGGCTCAGAGTTACAGGCAGGAAATCTGTAAAGCTCAGTGTCCCTTGAGCTGAGCTGAGGACAGGAAGGAGGTGGCGACATCAACAGTCTGGAAGGGCGGCTAAATGGGGAGACCCAACCCTGATGTCCATCTCTCTGCCCACAGGCCAGGACTCTGCCAGCCCCGTGCGGACCACGCACACGGGCCAGGTGCGGGGGAGCCTCGTCCATGTGAAGAACACTGATGTGGGGATCCACACCTTCTTGGGAATTCCCTTTGCCAAGCCACCTCTAGGGCTGTTGCGGTTTGCGCCCCCGGAGCCCCCGGAATCTTGGAGTGGTATAAAGGATGGGACCTCCCACCCAGCCAAGTAAGCAGGGGGTCCAGGGAACTCTAAGCCCTGGGATAGAGGGTACTCTGAGCTCTGGGCCAGGCTGCAGTTGTCATTTCATGTCATTTCAAAACAGCCAGTTTTCCCTCTGAGTTTGGTGGATTTTCACATGCATTTTTCTGATAAGCATGCAGGGGCTTGGAAGGGTGAAGTAACTTTCCCAGACTGAGGGCTTAGCACTCAAAGAGCATTAGCTCCACAAGCTGAAGGGACAAGCAGAGACACACAGCTCCCTAGGTTCTGGTTGTGGCAGGTGATCTCTGCCACCAGAGGAGGTGTCTCTGGGAGAGGTTTGAACCTCGTAGGAGCTCCTGACTCTAGCAGCAGACACTGTAGATCCCTGAGGAGCAGAAGACCCCACTCTGCACAGTCACTGTGCCAACCGACAGGGCCAGATGCCGTTGACCAAGGGGCGTGTATATGTTCTTGAAACTGGAAACTGTGGGAGTGATGAGGTTCCCTGAGAGTCTGACTTGGGATGAGGGATGTCCCACTGCCCTTCTCATGAGAAATTAATCCATTCCTTTTGGCAGCACATGTATACAGGCTACTCCCCTGTTCCAGGTCTACCTGAGTACAGTGATATGGTGGTGAATGTCAACACATGCAACCAATCGTTCTCATAGAGACCCTCCAGAGTCAAGATTTCTCATCCTCAGGAGGATTGATATCCAAGGCCCTCATAAGCTTGAGGCCTCCTGGAAGACTAGGCTCCATCCCAGCTTCCCCAGAGTCTGTGGCCTGTAGCTTGGTGCAAAGGGGCTTTAGGGAGGGATCACACGTGAGTGAGGTATCAGAGGAAGTGGGACTAAGGGTAGTTGGGAGCATATCTGGGCCCAGGATCTGGTTATGGCCACAGCATGGCCCCAGGACTGACTGCCTGCCACGGTCACCAGGTGTCTGCAGGACTTCGCTAGCGTGAAAAGAATGACTCTGAAACTACTGAATGTGACCCTGCCTTCTACCTCCATGTCTGAAGACTGCCTGTACCTCAACATCTACACACCTGCGCATTCCCATGAGGGCTCTAAGCTGCCTGTGAGTGTCAGGCCACAGCTGGCTAAGGGGTGGGAGGACATTTCTTCTGCAGAAGATTGAAAAGAACAAGATCAGCCTGGGCCCCACTGCAGTGTGGACCCTGTTAAGAAGCTTCTTACTATCAGATCCAAGAGAGTATTTCTTACCCAGCATGGGTGGCTGATGCCTGGGCACAGGGTCACAGAACCCTGGCTGCTCCCAGACGTCAGAAACTGTGGCCCTGGTAGGGACCCAGGACCTATACCCAACCAACTCATACCCAGGACCCACTCAGGTGCTGAGGGATGCACTTTGCGGTGGCCGGAGACCCCAGCCATGGATTATCTGTTGGGCCAATGAGAATAGAGCACACTTGTAATTAATGTGCATGCATGTGGGGTGATCAGAGAGACATCCCTTTTCTTTCCATGTCAGAGAGGGTTCTGGGAGAAATGGAGCCGGGCTTCGGTATGTGGGACGGGCCCCAAAGTGTGGGAGGCCCGGTTTTCCTGATAGAACTTGGGTTGCCTTCAGCCTAGGTCGTGAAGACACCACTTTGTCTTGCTGGAGTTCTGTCCGCGTGGCTAGGAGGACAGAGCCAAAGTGGTGGTTGGTTTAGGTAGCAGCGCTGATGGGCTTTGGGCTTGGTGGGAGCCATATGGTGTCTGTGCCTTGGATTCGCCAGGTGATGGTGTGGATCCACGGTGGTGGCTTTGTCATGGGCATGGCTTCCACGTATGACGGCTCTGCTCTGGCGGCCTTCGAGGACGTGGTGGTGGTCGTTATCCAGTACCGCCTGGGTTTGCTGGGCTTCTTCAGGTGAGACTGGGGCTGGGCTCGGCAACGCAGGCTGATGGAGCCAGGACACTCCCATGACCCTCATCCCTGCCACCTCTCAGCACTGGAGACAAACACGCAACTGGCAACTGGGGCTACCTGGATCAAGTGGCCGCACTACGCTGGGTCCAGCAGAATATCATCTACTTTGGAGGCGACCCTGACCATGTCACCATTTTTGGCGCGTCTGCGGGTGGCATGAGCGTGTCTTTGCATGTTGTGTCCCCCATGTCCAAAGGACTCTTCCACTGTGCCATCATGGAGAGTGGCGTGGCCCTGCTGCCCAACTTCACCGCCAACTCATCTGACGTGGTCTCCACAGTGAGTGCCCCCAACCGTGGGAAGCCCAGACCTGCTGCCCCATCTCTTACCTCTCAGCCTCCATTACTCTCTCTGTTAAATGGGGATAACAAGGACTCCCCTGCCATCAGAGGACCTTGGAAACAGCCACCTATGTGGGGATTGTTCAAGGGTCAGAATTCACAGACCTCTGTCAGTGCAGAGGCTGAGTGCATTCTGTGGCCCACAAGACTGCTGCGCTGGGGGCCCCCATCATAGGCAGGACCATCTAGGCAGGTGGGATGGCCCCCCTGGCAGAGTCCTCTGAGCATCAGGGAAGTTGGAACAATTTCAAAACTGTAGGAATCCATTCACAATACTCTGTGAGATTTGGGGTACACCTGCCTCCAACTGGGGCACTGGGCAAACCTCTCTCCCCTACCTGGAAGCATGAGCCAGCCGCTGCCTGGTCTCTTTACAGGTGGTGGCCAACCTGTCTGCCTGTGGCCAGGTTGACTCAGAGGCCCTGGTGGACTGCCTGCGGCACAAGAGTGAAGAGGAGATTCTGGCCATCAGCAAGGTTTGACTGATGGACATGGCTGTGGAGGGAAGGGTCCAGTAGGTGTGGGGCAGGCAAGCCTGGGTGCCCTTCATCCTCCCTGGGCAAGTTACTGTAGCTCCTCACCTTGGTGTCCTCACAGCCCTGGATGGGAAATCGAGGCCAGGCCATGCTGAGGCAGGTATAGGACCTGCTGGGGTGGGTGTGAGCATTCTGGGACGAGCCCGGAAGGGGTGGAAGATGTCTGCGGCATCAGAAATTGTCTGCAACCTGACCTTGAGTGTCCCTTAGCCCTTCAGCATCATCCCTGGCCTGGTGGACGGGATCTTCCTGCCCAAGCACCCCCAGGAGCTGCTGGCCTCTGCCGACTTGCACCCTGTCCCCAGCATCATTGGTGTAAACAGCGATGAGTACAGTTGGATCCTCCCCTCGGTGAGGCCCACTCCCAAGCCTCCAGGTGCGGGGGAGCCCATCCAGGGGGAAGGCCTCGGGGCTTCGTAGCTCCAGGCCCATCCTATCTCCAACTCGACTCCCCCACCACCCAGTTCATGAACAATTCTGACGCCCAGAAGGAAATGGACAGAGAGACCATAAAGGATGACTTGCAGAAAATATCAAAAATGATGGTGAGGTTCCTGGGGACCTGCCCACATGGGGAGGGGGCTCCTTTCCTCTCCCAAGGCACGGGAAACCCAGCCCCCAGATATCCTGTGCATGCAGCACCCCTCGCCCAGAGCTTGGCCCCTTTCCCCGATTCCCTATCCCATCCCAGGATCCGTCTCCTGGTCCTGCCTCTGCTGCGTCCCGGCCCCGCCAGCCTGCCTAACCTGCCTCTTCCTGATCCCCTGGCGCAGATGATGCCGCCTGAGTTTGGTGACCTGTTGATGGAGGAGTACATAGGGGACAGTGAGGACCCCCAGACCCTCCGAATCCAGTTCCATGAGATCCTGGGGGACTGCATCTTCGTGATCCCTGCACTCCAAGTAGCAAAGTTGCAGTGTGAGTACATCTGCACTAAGGCCAGACTGGCTAGGGGGCCACTCAGAGCTGCAGGTGCCAGATGAGGTCTACTGGTGTCCAAAACCTAGACCATGTCTATTTATTGGTGCCCGGCACTTGATATCCTTCATCGTGGTAAATCCTCATGGCTAGTCTAAGGGACAGACATTTACCCCATTTTACGGAGGAGGAAACATGTTCAGTGACCTTCAGTGACTTGCCTAAAACCATAGCCTAGGAAGTTCCAAGGCCACAATTTGAACCCAGGCCCTTCCCACTGCCCTTGCTCCAGCCTGGGGCTCCTCCACCCCACTGTCCAGATTCCAACCAGCTTTGGACTTAGCTATGTCATCACCATGGGTGATGCAAGAAAGCTCCAGGTGAGGGGCTGCCAGGTCACGGCCCGTCTTCCGCACCTCCCCAGGTTCCTCTGCCCCTGTCTACTTCTACGAGTTCCAGCATCAGCCGAGCTTCTTCAGGGATTTCAGGCCGAGCTACGTGAGGGCAGACCATGGAGATGAGGTTCACTTCATCTTCAGAAGTCTTTTCGGGAGCAGCCACAGTGAGTCTTCCTAGGTGGGGGTCTCTCAGAGGCTCCTCATTCCCAGGATGTGGGATGGGACATTGGCTAAGACCCTGAGTGAGGGTGATTGCCCTCACTGTACAGACGAGGAAACTGAGGCTCAGCGGGAGGAGGGGATCAGGTGTCCAAGACGTGACAGCTAGAAAGATTGAGCTTGAATTGGAGTGTAGCATTCTTCAGACTGGAACCCGTGCTCCCTCCACCTCTCCCCACCCTGACCTTGGGTTTCTGGCATGGGTGCAGAGGGGGTGTTTGAAAGGCCTCTTTCTTTCTTCCTTCCTTCCTCCCTCCCTCCCTCCCTCTCTCCCTCCCTCTCTCCCTCCCTCTCTCTCTCTCTCTCTCTTTCTTTCTTCCTTTTTTCCTTCCTTTTCTTTCCTCCCTCCCTCCTTTCTTTCTTTCTTCCTTCCTTTCTCTCTCTCTTTCTTTCCTTCCCTTCCTTCATTCCTTCCTTCCTTGCTTTCTTTCTTTTTCATATTTCTTTCTTTTTTTTTTTTTTTTTTTTGCGGTACGTGGGCCTCTCACTGTTGTGGCCTCTCCTGTTGCGGAGCACAGGCTCTGGACGCGCAGGCTCAGCAGCCATGGCTCACGGGCCCAGGCGCTCCGCGGCATGTGGGATCTTCCCAGACCGGGGCACGAACCCGTGTCCCCTGCATCGGCAGGCAGACTCTCAACCACTGCGCCACCAGGGAAGCCCCATATTTATTTCTTAAATGGCCTTCTGCTGTCAGAAGAAGGGAGCCTTCTGGGTCAGGGATGAGCCCAGTGTTGGGTCAGCCAGAGGCCGGGATGAATATATGGGGTTTGGGCAAGGAGAGGGCCTGGGGAGCGGGCAGAGAGCCAGGCCTTGGGATGGCAGGGAGGAGCCTGGGATGGGGTGAGGGGGAATGACCCACATGCCGGACTGGAGTTGCCCTGACTTGGACCCTTGTCCTCTTGCTCTGTAGTCCAACTCACTGAGGAGGAGGAGCTGCTGAGCAGGAAGATGATGAAGTATTGGGCCAACTTTGCTCGAAATGGGTGAGATGTCACACTCCTACTTTAACCTCCACGGTGGGGAGGGCAGGGCTTGAGCCCATCCTGGGCTCCCCTTGTCTGTGGTGACTTCATTAGCGGATGTGTCCTTAATTGCATGGCAGCCCCCTCCCCAGCTCCAGGAACCTCCTGGACAGAAAGGGGCCTTATGGGTGCTGGACACTCATTCCATCTTGGGGTGACCTGGATGGGGGGTGACAGTGCTGTTATCTGCAGAGCCTCCCTCTATCAGGAAGGGACAGAGGCCGCCCTGTCCCCTGCGGAGCTGACGCTCTGGTGGGAGGTAGTTTCTTTCCTCCTTCTGGAACCCCACCCCCATTCCCCAAGCTTGTTTGGCTGCCTTGCCTGACCCCCGTCACGGTGCTCTGTCTGGGCTGGGTAGGGCCCAGAGTGACCTTCACACTGCCCCACGGGAGGGCATGTCTACAGGAACCCCAACGGCGAGGGTCTGCCCCACTGGCCTGTGTTCAACCAGGAGGAGCAGTACATGCAGCTGAACACGCAGCCTGCAGTGGGCCGAGCCCTGAAGGCCCACAGGCTGCAGTTCTGGACGAAGATCCCACCCCAGAAGATACGGGAGCTAATGGAGGCCAAGGAGAAGCACACAGAACTGTAACTGCCTGCGTCTGGGGGGAGGGGGGGGAGGGGGGGGCTTGAGTGTAGGTGGGGGTCTGCTGGATGTGCCCACACACACCCAGTGAGGAGCCAGTAGTTTTTTCCTTCATTCACATAGCCATTCATTCATTCATTCATTTGTCTACCCATCCATCCATCCAGCAAACATTGAAGAACCTACTGCATGATGTTCCCAAGCCTGCCATGGGTCCTCTCTTGTTAGACACAATCCATAAACCCTCCCAGGAAGCTGGATGAGCGAACCCCAATGGAAGTTTACCTTCCTCAACACCCCACTGGGCCCTGGGCCCTATCCTCCCTTCCTCACCTCCACTCCCGCCCCACTCTCTTTCTCTTCTCCCTCTGAAGGAAGGTGCTTTGGGGCATGTCGCCCACACTTGGCTCTCAGCAAGGCCCCCATGCTTTCCATCTGTAAATGGCCAATAGGAAGCCTGGATACCAGGAGCCTGGGAGCTCTGAGATCTCAGCCCCACTGAGGCTCCCAACTACTAAGAATGTAAATGTCCCTGTCCCCACTCATTGTCCCCCTAGATTAAGTGTCGTCTATCATTGACATTTAAACAACCTACTGATTCACTTATCAGTGTCCCACGGAGGTAACTGACCCCATTTTTTGTAGGAACTCAGAGTGGGCTTGTCCATGGGTCCCTGGAGCCTGGACCAGCTGCCCACTGGCCAGGAGAAGCAGGCAGGTTCCTCAGTCACTGCCTCGGGAAGTTTGTCTCCATTCTCAGTGGTTCTGCAGACACTGTAGGGCCCAAGCTTTACATGACTGTAGCACATCCATGGAGATGTTTATCTGTGGGATGTTTCCTGGAAGTAGGATTGAGGGGTCAGAAGATCCAGGCATATCTAGGGGAAGAGACTCTTGTCGGCTGGCTCCCAAGGGCCTCTTCATCCAGGGAGGTCTCCTCTTGCCTTTTAGAATTCCCCTTGCTACCCTGCCCCCCTCCCCCACCCCCTCTGCTGAGCATCACCCAACTCACCAATTCACTGTGGTATCCACGTGATTAGTTTTCCTACTTATCTCATTGTTTTCCCCAAACTTTTATTCCCCCTGCACCATCTCCCGCCCACAAAAAAACCCTATCTTACATTTTATCTCAATATGTAGAGGTACCAGTTATGTTCACTCTGCCTGTTTGTGCCACCAAAGCACTTTCTCTCTATTATTAAGAAGCTGTATCCCTCTTCTCATAGATCCAGGACTCCCTATCTCTGACCCTCTGGGCACCAGGTTTCCCAGGAGGAAGGTCCCCCTTCTTTCTGCCCCACCATAGAGCCTCCTGAAGTTGGGCTTGAAGGCTGGAGATTCCTGCATTGCCAACTATGGCCACCAGATGGCAGACTAGCATTAACCTTAAGCTTGAGATGACCAACTCTGGAGCCAGAAGGAGCTTTCCTTCCAAAGAACACTGCCTGGTGCTAATGCTTCCCCCCCTTCCCCCCCCCCCCCCCCCCCGCATCCTGAAAGCATTTATTGAGCACCTGTGGCATGCATGCCTCTGTTTTTCAGTACTGCGTATGCACAGTATACTTCCCAAAAGTGGATTCCCAGAACTAGTTTTTAGGACTAGTTTTAGTTAATCTTATTTTTTTTAACAGCTTTATTATGGAATAATTTACATACAATCAAATTCACCCATTTTAGGTGTACAGTTTGATAAATTGGGATAAATGTATAAGACATACAACCACCATCACATCAAGTTTTAGGATGCATCCATTGCTCAGAAAAGTTCCTTTAGGAACTTCCCTAGTGGTCCAGTTGTTAGGACTTCGCCTTCTGATGTGGGGGGTGTGGGTTCGATCCCTGGTTGGGGAGCTGGGATCCCACATGCCTCGTGGCCAAAAAGCCAAAACATAAAATAGAGGCAATATTGTAACAAATTCGATAAAGACTTTAAAAATGATCCACATCAAAAAAAAAAAAAATCTTAAAAAAAAAAAGTTCCTTTACCCCACTTTGCACTGCCCTGACCCTGGTCCCTCACAACCACTAAATCGCTTTCTGTTGCTATAGTTTGCCTTTTCTAAAATGTCATAGAAATGAAATCATTCTTTTACCAGCTTCTGTCTCTTAGCATAATGTTTTTGAGGTTCAACTAGTAGTTCTCTTTTCTTGCTGAATAGTATTCCATATATGACATGCCACGTTTTATCCATTCATCCATTGATGGACATCTGAGTGATTTCTATTTTTTGGCTATTTTCAATAAAGTTGCTATGAACATTTTCAGATAAGTCCTTGTGTGGACGTATGCTTTCGTTTTGTAAATAGTAAATAGCTAAGAGTGGAATCGCAGGGTCATATGGAGAGTGTATGCTTAACTTTTAAAGAAGGTGCCAAACTGTCTTCCAAATTGACTGTTCCATTTCTGCACGCCCACCGGCCATATAGGTGGGGTCCAATTGTTCCAGACCCTTGCCAACACTTGGTCTTATCAGTCTTTTACATTTGATTAATTTAATGGGTATGTAGTGGCATCTCGTTGTGGTTGGTTACCTGCCTCTCTCTCTCTCTTTCTCAGTCTCCCTCTTTCTCATGAGGCCCTGAATGTACCTGTGTGTCAAGGTTATGGGAGAGGGAACAGCCCCACCAGGGAGGCTTCCAAAGAGGATTCAGGAAGCTGCACTGGTTATTTCTGGCAGAAGTTTGATCCTCAGGCTCTCCAACTCGAGGTGCCAGCGGGAACCCCAGGAGAGGATCTGGCACCTAGTCCAGGCATGACCCTCACCCTGTCCCTCATTGAATCAGCACATCCAACTGTTGGAATCAGCAAATATTTGCCAGCGCCTCATACTCTCCACCCATCCCCTCACCTCCCACTCCCGGCCAGCCGTGTTCCTGACACTGAGGCCCAGAGGTAAGTCCTGCCCCGCCTTGGAGTGGGAGTCCCCCAAGCCAGCAGAGAGACAGACACCCTGAGAGACCCTGTCCTGACACAAGAACAGGCTCCCATTGGCTCTGGTTTCTCGCCTCGTGTTTTCACAATGTAACCTCACTTTAACCCTATGAGGTTGGTTCCTGTTATCATCACTGTTTCATGGATGACAAAACTAGGCCCAGAGCTGTGAAGTAACTTGTATTAGGTCACACAGCTGCCACTGGGCAGAGCCAGGATTCGAGTGCAGGAGGTCTGGCTCTTAAGTCACATCTTCCCTGCATTTGGAATGGGATTCGAGTTGTTAATAGCAGTCTTCCTGCCCCCTTTCCTCCATCATCCCTACCCGGGTCTCAGGGCCACTGGAGGGTAGTGCCCTGCTTCTGCCCTGTCATTTGAGGGTCCTCCAAGAGAGCAGGCCTACCTGAGAGTCACCCCCAACATACACCCTGGGTATCCTCAGTCCTCGGGCCCCTTGGCAGAGCTGCTCAGGCCCAAGGTGCTGAGGCTCTATAACGGCATCATCCAACCACTGTGGAAAAGAGCTTGTTTGTTTTTCAGAACATTAAACACAGAATTACCTTATGACCAGCAATTCCATTCCTAGCTATACAGTCAAGAGAAATGAAAACATAGGACCACAGAGAAATGTATAAATAAATGTTTATAGCAGTATTATTCATAATAGTCAAAAGGTAGAAACAACCCAAATGCCCTTCGATGAATGAATGGATAAAAAAATTGTGGTGCAGCCACAGTGAAATATTATTCGGCCATGAAAAAGGAATGAAGTACTGATATGTGCTGCAACTTAGATGAACCTCAAAAACATGGTGCTAAGTGAAAGAAGCCAGACACAAAAGGTCACATATCGTATGATTGCTTTTATGTGATACATCCAGGATAGGTAAATCCATAGCGGCAGAGAGCAGATTAATGGTTATCAGGTCATCAGGGGATGGGGGTATTGGTGTGTGAGGTGAGGGGGGTAGGGGTGGGAATGGAGAGTGACTGCTTAATGGGTACAGGGTGTATTGCTGGGGAAGTGAAAGAGTTTTGTAACTAGAGAGATGTGATAGTTACACAAAATTGCAAACACACTAAATGCCACTGAATTGTATACTTTATAATGGTTTATTGTATGTTATGTGAATTTCCATAAACTGTACATTTTTCAGCCAACTAGCTGTTTACTAAATATCCATGATGAAAGCTTTAGCCATGGAAAGTAACTCATATACCTTATGGAGACCTCTCCATTTCTTACATGTCGCCATTGGCGTAACACTTTCTGAAACTGCTCTGCCGATTTAAACTGCCACCAGCAAAGTCTACAGGTGTCTTGTTTTGTTTTGGAAGTACTGCACGGCTTGCAGGATCTTAGTTCCCCAGCCGGGGATCAAACCCATGCCCCTTGCAGTGGAAGCGCGGAGTCCTAACCACTGGACCGCCAGGGAAGTCCCTGGAGTCTACAAGTTTCATTGCAACTTTACCAGCATTTGCAGACCACAATTTTTAAATGTCAACTTTTTAAAAAAATATAAATTTATTTATTTTTGGCTGCGTTGGGTCTTCGTGGCTGTGTGCGGGCTGTCTCTAGCTGCGGCGAGCAGGGGCCACTCTTAGTTGCGGTGCGCAGGCCTTTCAATGCAGTGGCCTCTCTTGTTGCGGAGCACGGGCTCCAGGCGCGGGGGGCTTCGGCACCCGCGGCTCGCGGACTCCAGAGCGCAGGCTCAGCAGTTGTGGCACACGGGCCCAGTTGCTCTGCGCAATGTGGGATCATCCCGGACCAGGGATCGAACCCGTGTCCCCTGCATTGGCAGGCAGACTCTTAACCACTGCACCACCAGGGAAGCCCAAATCTCAACTTTTTTTTTTTAATGTAATTTACATACCATAACATTTACCCCTTTAAAGTGTACAGCTCAGTGGCTTTTAGTATATTCACAAAGTTGTGCAACCATCACCACTATCTTATTCCAGAACATTTGCATCAGCATCACCCAAAAACAAGCCGGTGCCCATTAGCAGTCACTTCCCATCCCTCCCTGCACCACCCCCCCCCCCCCGAGCCCCTGATAATCACGCATCTACTTTCTGTCAAATCTATGGATTTGCCTATTCTGGACATTTCATAGTATAGAATCACACAATATATGGGTTTTGGGTTTTTTGGGGGGGGTTGTTTGGTTTTTAAATATTGTTTATTTACTTTGGCTGTGCCAGGTCTTAGTTGCGGCATGCGGGATCTTTTAGTTGCGGCATGCAAACTCTTAGTTGTGGCATGCATGTAGAATCTAGTTCCCCAAGCAGGGATGGAACTGGGCCCCCCTGCATTGGGGGCTCAGAGTCTTACCCACTGGACCACCAGGGAAATCCCAGTATATGGTTTTTTGTGTATGACTCCTTTCATCTAATATAATGTTTTCAAGGTTCATGTATGTTGTAACAGATATCAGTACTTCATTCCTTTCTGTGGCTGAATAGTCTACTGTATGGATATACCACATTTTGTTTATCCATCCATCAGTTGATAGGCAGTTGGGTTGTTTCCACATTTTTGGCTCTTATGGATTCCCCTACTAAGAACATTTATGTACCAGTTTTTGTGCAAACATATGACTTAATTTCTCTTGGTTAGATACTTAGGAATGGAAACTCTGGGTCATATAGCAACTCTTTGTTTCATCATTTCAGGAACTGCTGAACTGTTTTCCAAAGTAGCTGCACCATTTTACGTTCCCACCAGCAGTGTGTGAGGATTTCAATCACTCCACATCCTTGCCGATGCTTGTTAATATCTTTTGTTTTGATTGTAGTCATCCCAATGGGTGTGAAGTGGTATCTCATTGTGGTTTTGAGTTGCACTTCCCTAGTGACTAAAATAGTGAACATCTTTTCATGCGCTTATTGGCCCTTTTTATATCTCCTTTGGAGAAATGTCTTCTGAAATCTTTTGACCATTTGGATTATTTGCCTTTTTATTGTTGAGTGGTAAAGATTTACGTATATTCTAGATACAAGTCTCTTATCCAGTATATGATTTGCAACTATTTTTCCCATTCTGTGGGTTGTCTTTTCACTTTGCTGACAGTAACCTTTGCAACACAAAAAATTCTTTATTTTGATGAGGTTTAATTTATTTTTTCTTTTGTTGCTTGGCCTTTTTGTGTCATATCTAAAAAATGATTGCTTAATCCAAGGTCATAAAGATTTACCTCTATGATTTCTTCTAAGAATTTTATAGTTTTAGCTGTTACATGAATGAATTACATTCATCTGAAGTTAATTTTTGTATATGGTATGAATTAGGGATTCTTTTGCATGTGGTTATCCAGCTGTCCCTGCATCTTTTGCTGAAAAAAACCTATTCTTTACTTATTGAACTGTCTTGGTGCCCTTACTGAAAATCAATTGGTCATGAATGAAGGAACTTGTTTCTGGGCTTTCAGTTCTACTCTGTTAATTTTTATGTCTATCCTTATGCTACTACCACACTATCTTGATTACTGTAGTTTTGTAGTAAGTTTTGAAATTGGGAAGTGTGATTCCCCAGCTTTGTTCTTCTTTTTCAGGGTTGCTGTATTATTTTGCCAGAGTTGCCATAACAAAGGACCACAGTCTGGGTGACTTAAACAAGAGAAGTTAATTGTCTCACAATCCTAGAGGCTACAAGTCTGAAATCAAGGTGTTAGCAGGGTTGGTTCCTTCTGAGTGCTATGTGAGAGAATCCATGCCTCTTTCCTAGTTTCTGGTAGCCTCACACATTCCTTGGCTTATAGATGGCATTCTCCCTCTGGCTTCACATTGTCTTCCCTCTGACCCGTCTGTCTCTGTGTCCAAATTTCCCCCTTTTACAAGGACACCAGGCATATTAGACTAGGGCCCACCTCTGTAATCATCTTAATTTGACTAACGGCCTTATCTTTAAATAAGGTCACGTTCTGAGGTACTGGGGGTTATGACTCCACATATATTTTACGTGGAGACACATATCAATCCATAATAATTGTTTGGCTATTCTGGGTCCCTTGCATTTCCAAGTGAATTATGATCGGCTTGTTCATTTCTGAAAAAAAAAAAAAGCAGCTGAGATTCTCATAGGGATCACACTGAATGTATAGATCAGTTTGGGAAGTATTACCATTTTAACAATATTAAGTCTTCTAACCCATGAACATGGAACATCTTTCCATTTAGTTATGTCTTCTTTAATTTCTCTCAATTATGTTTTCTAGTTTTTAATGTACAGTCTTGAACTTCCCTTATTAAATTTATTCCTAAGTATTCTATTCTTTTTGATGCTATTGTAAATGGAATGGTTTTCTTAATATCATCTTCAGATTGTTCATTGCTAGTGTATAGAAACACAATTGGTTTTTGGTTTTTTTTGTTTGTTTTTTTTTGCGGTACGCGGGCATCTCACTGTTGTGGCCTCTCCCGCTGTAGAGCACAGGCTCCGGACACGCAGGCTCAGAGGCCATGGCTCACGGGCCCAGCCGCTCTGCGGCATGTGGGAGCTTCCCGGACTGGGGCACGAACCCGTGTCCCCTGCATCGGCAGGCGGCCCCTCAACCACTGCGCCACCAGGGAAGCCCTAGACTGCCCCTTAATGAGCACATACTCTCTGCCAGGAACTGTGTTGTGCTGAGCACTGGGACAGGTATTCATCTCCTTTGATCCTCATTACAACCCTGTGAAGTAGGGACTTTCATTATCCTTATTTTACAGATGAGGAAACTGAGGCTCCAGGTCTCATGATGGGTAAAGGGCAGAGGCAGAGCTTGAGCCAGTTGTCTGATCCCAGAGCTTCAGCTATTAAGATTGCATTGTCAGATGTGAAACCAGGTGGACCTGGGGTCAAATCCCAACCCTAGCTACTTGTCCACAGTTATCCTAACCCCTCTGAGCCCATTTCTTCACCTGTAAATGGGGATGATACATCCCACCCATGTGAGCTGTTTAAGAAGGATACTGGATGCTGCATTTGAAGAGTCTACCAAGGAGCCGGTATCCAGGAGGTGCTCAATCTATGTTCATTTCCCTTCTTTGAGACCCCCCAGAGCCCTCCTCATTCACACAACCTCATCACTGCTCTCTGGAGCCATGGGGAGTGCCCATGATTTGTTCTCTCACTAACTTCCTGGTTAACTTCAACTGAGCACGTGCTCCAGGCCAGAATGCTGTGCTTCACATAGGCTGCCAAACAACCTTCCAGGGAGGAGCTACCTTTCAGAGAGGCTCAGCAACCTGTCTGAGGTCACACAGCCAAGCAGTGATTGCAGAGCTAGCATTTTACTCCAGATCTGACCTTATCCCTCCCAGACACCATCTAGAACCCCCAAGGGCAGCAAGTGGCTAGCTCCTGGCACATGAGCCCTGGGACATGAGACAGGCCAGGCAGGAGGGTGTGGAGCTTCTTGGGAGGGTCTGCTGTGGCTGTGGGACCTGAGCAGGCCTCTTGCCCCAGGATGTGCCCACTGAGGTGATGCCATCATCATAGATGAATACCTACACAGCAGCTCAGATGGACAAGCCGAATGAGAAGCCTTCCAGGAATCGATAAGCAACGTTGTCATGAACATTGAATTTTTCCAGAAACCTCCAAGGTAAGCCTATCCCTGTCTACCTGTCCCACCTTTCCCACCTGGGCCCAGGAGCTGAGTTATCACAAGTGACATGGTGCCACGCTCCACTGCTACCCCCACTCTCCACTTCCTCTCAGGGATGCAGTGTCACAGCAGTGAGAGGCGACTCTGGCAGGGCACTCTGCAGAGGAGAAAACCAAGGCACAGAGAGGTGTAGTGACTTGCCAAAGGTCACCCAGCAGGACTTATCACCAATTCTCAGGGATTCAGTTGACTCATGAGTGATTTCTTCTGCTTTCAGCCCTTCTCCTGGGAGAAAAGTCTTGCTTCCTCCAGACCTCATGGCTAATCTCTAACACAGTCCTAGAACAGCTCCAGGTTCCTGTCTTTGTGACCTCCGGCAGATACCTAACCCTTCTGTGCCTCAGTCTCCTTGTTTGTAAAATGGCAATAATAATACATAATGAGCGAATCCATAGGTTTTTATGAGGATAAAATGAACAGTGACACATAAAGTACATGGAATGGTGCTCAACACCTAGCAAGCGCCCAGTAGAGGCTTGCTGTTCACCATTTTGTCATCATCATTATTATTACTTGTATTGGTGTTGCGATGAGCCTGGCTTACCAAAGATAGGACCTGATCAGCCTGTGGGTATCTACTTCTCATCCAGCCATCTCTCCACAGATTCTGGGGTCTCCATCTTTTTCTATGAGTTCCAGCATCGACCCAGTTCTTTTGCGAAGATCAAGCCGGCCTGGGTGCGGGCTGATCATGGGGCTGAGAAGACCTTCATCTTCGGGGGTCCTTTCCTCGTGGATGAGAGCTCCATGCTGGGTGAGGATGAACAGACACAAGATCCTTAGGCTGCCGGCTCCACCAGGGTAGGGCGGGGCATGCAGGAACAGAGGTCTCAGGTCATCAGAGGGGACACTTGAGTCTCCTCCAGGACCCACGTGACCTTGATCCGTGATCTGTCCCTCTCATAACCTTTCCAGAAGCCACAGGGGAGGAGCAGGAGCTGAGCCTCACCATGATGGCCCAGTGGACCCACTTCTCCTGGACAGGGTGAGTAAGCAAAGAGGCATGCCTGGCTTTTGGCCTAGACTACTCAGATCTGCCTCCCAGGGAGCAATACAGGAGACCTTTGTCTTCATTCATTCCTCCCAGCCAGGGATCCCAATGGCAAGGGGCTGCCTCCTTGGCCCACATTCAACTGTTCAGAGCAATACCTGGAAATCAGCCTGGTGCCACAGGTCAGCCAGAAGCTAAGGAAGGCCCGACAGCAGTTCTGGGCAGAGACACTTCCCACCAAGATCGGGCAGTGGCAGCAGAAGCAGAAGGGCAGGAAGGCCCAGGGGGAGCTCGGAGGCAGGTCCTGGGTCTTCTGGGCTGGGGGCCAACCCGAGGGGTGGCCACATCCCAACAAGGCAGCCTCCTTCACCCCTGCTAAGAGACTTTAACCCAAACCAGGCTGATGGGTGGTCATGTCCCTTAAAGCATCAGCCCCTCCATGACTCCTTTGACATATCACCTACTTCCCATCTACAGGGCCTTTGCCCAAACTTCTCCTTCTTCCCACTTGCTTCATGGCGAGGTCCAGCTCACACCTCAAGCTCCCCAGAGGACCCTCCTCCTCTAGGAAGTCTTCCCTGCCTTCTCTGGTCCTGGCCCTATCTGTGTCCATTACAGCATAGCCCACTCTAAGCTAGCATTGTCAGTGTCATTGTCAGTGTTTCTGTCCTCCTCTGAGAAGCTCTCTGAGTGTGGAAATCAGCCTGACCCCACTCTGCATCTCCCATAGTAGGATCAGTCAGGACTTGGAATCAGAGGATGCTTGGTGAGTGAGTGAAAGACTGAGAAAGTGTGAGAACGGTGACTGCTGGACTTGAACCCAGGCCCTTTAGGCACCACAGCTCTGCTTAGTTCTGCACAGGTGTTGTCCTCCCTGACCAGAAGAGTGGGCGGACTCCGACGGCAGAGACCTGGAGTCAGAGGAGTCCTGAGGCATAAGGGGATCCAGCCGAGAACAGATCTCAGGCCCCACAGGCCTCTGACTAGGGCTGAGGGAAGTCCCTTTGTCCGTGCTGCCCAGTCTTGGCCCTTGTACAAGGCAGAGCAGAGTCCAGCAGGGCCAGAGCCCTGACCCTTGGACGTGAAATGCAAGCTTCCCAGCGCCAGCACCTCACCCCTTTATGGCCTGCCTGGGCTCTTTCCTCCCGCTCCAGCTAGGGAAGATCACCTTCTGGGCTGCTTGGCACAGGTCGCGGAGCACCCACCGGGACACAGGAGAACAAGTTGGGGGAGGCATCTGGACTAGTGCATTAGTCAGGCTGTTGTCACGAGGTAGACGAGGTCTACCCACTCAGGCTACAACAGGTAAGAAGCAGCCAGAGGTTTTTGAGTAGGGGGGCACACATTTCTTTTTTTGAGGATCAATGCACCGTTCCCTTGAGAAATCTGGATTTTAATACATATCACAATGACTTCCCCTGCCCCCGCTGAATCCCATCCTGCCGACTCTGGTCCCACACGTACCCTTCCTCAGTCTGACTAAGTTCCTGGCTGCTGACGGTTACATGAAAAACACTTGCAGGTGAGACCAGTTGTGTTTGGGGAAAGTTTATCTGGGGCAGAAAAGAGAGTCATAAACCAGAGGAGTTCTGAGTCCTGCCATTCCTCTGCTCAAAAGCTCCCTGTCGCCCCCGGGGCAAGTTCAAGTTCTTTATACCGGCCTTGAAGGCCTCCTATTCTTCTCCCCTCTTTCCACCAGGAAACTTGCCCCCACAAGCTGATAAGAGAGCCTGACAGGTTAAACAGGCCCCATTCACAGTGTGTCACCGGGGACGGGGACGGGATGCAAAGGGCTATAGGCGTGAGGAGGCATAGACCGGCTGTGACTTGGGACAGGGGAGGGGGGACATCTAAACTGAGACCTGAAGGACAAGCAGAAGTTGCACAGGCCAGAAGAGTAGGTTCGAGGGATGGGAACAAAGAGGAAGGGTGTTCCTGGTAGAGGGAACGGCAGGAACAAAGGCCTGGAGGTTGAGATGTGCTGAGAAAACACAGTTCTGTACATCTGGAGAGGCCAGCAAAGACCAGACTGTGAGGGCCCTTGTGGGCTCGACTGGTAACCCGGGGATGACATGAACAGGTTGGAGGTTGTGGGTGAGAGCGCGGACAGGGAGAGCAGGGAGGGGGTCAGTGGGGGCTTCCGGGTAGGTGGAAGGCACTGGTGGGCTCTAGATATAGAAGTGACAGGCAGACCTGGTATCCAAGGGGACACAAAGGTGGGAGAAGGAAGACTTCCCGGGGCTGCGTGGAGGCGGGCAGGACTGGGCTGGGAATCAAGGCCTCGGTTTTGACCGTGCTGGACGTACAAACAGGCCTCTTCCTGCGGGCTTGAGGGTGCAGCACACCTGGCAACCACGGGGAGGCAGGCGTTGTTGGGTGGGGGACGTCACCAGCTTTGGTGTCACCATTGCCAAAGGGCTCTGAGGGGTTGGGCAAGCCTGCTGGTGAGGCCTCAGACCCTGTCTCACTGCCAACTTTCCCTGCCTCTCCTCCTCCTCCCCCCAGCTTCTAGGATTTTCTCCTCACGGGGAGGGAGGGGAATGGCCTGGCACGGCCCCAGTGGCTTGGGGGAGTGCTCAGACAAGGGGTGCTCCTGGGATTCCAGTCTTCTTGCCTCTCTATTCTCCTTTCCCTGGGCCACTACTCACGGAACTCCCCTCCCCTGCCGGCCAGGGGATCCTCCGTCCACCGATGGCCCTGCCCCAGGACCCAGCAGCCACAGAGCTCAGGGGAGCAAGCCAGGGGCACCCACAAACTCAGACGGAACAGGCCCTGCAGGGCAGGGACTGGTAGACCCAGGGAGCCTCTCCGTGGCAGGGTGACAGGAAGGGTCCTGTGAGCACTGTGTGTGAGCACCAGGGGGTACCGCAGGATCAGACGTGCACACCTGGACCCAGCCACCAGGCAAGGGACTGGTAGATGCTCCCAGTAGACACAGGCAAGCATGTACATACCCAGCGCCAGGCATAGATACTCACACACAGAGGGACAGGCCAACAACTCAGCCTCTCCTGGGGGCAGCAGGGCAGGGACATTTAGACGTCTGGGAGGATGGGTGGTAGAGAGCTGGGAGTGTGGACATTTATATTTACATTTTAATAAAATGTATCTTATAATTTACATTATTTTATATGTTTATAATTGTATATTTATATTCTTTATAAAATTAATATTATATAAAAGTCGTATTATATTAGTATATATATATTAGTGTATGTGTATGTGTGTGTGTGTGTGTGTGTGTAAAACCATCATGTAACCACCAACCAGATCAAGATCTAGAACATTTCCAGCAGCCGACATGCCCCTTCCCAGTCAATACCCTCAAAGTAACCACTGTTCTGACCTCTATCATAAATAAGTTTTGCCCATATTAATGCATTTTAAAAAATGGTTTTTTTGGCCACATCACGCAGCATGCATGATCTTAGTTCCCCGACCAGGGATCGAACCTGTGCCCCCTGCAGTAGAAGCGGAGTTTTAACTGCTGGACCACCAGGGAAGTCCCTGCATTAAAAATTTTTTTAACTTGAGAGAAACTTCGCTAAAACCGCTTTTAGCATTTTGGCACATTTTCTCTTAGTTTTTTTATTGCATATTTGTATATAGCTGTGATATTAGCATGCATACAATTTTATACTCTGCTTTTATTAACTTAAAATCATACCATAAACAGTTTATAACTTAAGTTTATAGTTATATTTATGTTGCCTGGTCCCCAGATACAAATAATGCTTCCCGTACTCACGATAGCATATATGACTATGGTTCATAAAAGTCTTTCTTTTAATGCGTTTCTGACTATTTTCATAAGGGTGGGACCCCTTATGAAAATAGTCAGAAAACTATGTGAACATTTTATGGCTCTTATACATTTTGCCAAATTATTTTCCTGCGGTGGTGTATCAATTTATCCTACACTAACAGTATATGTGAATGTCCTTTTCATTGTATCTTTGCCACAATTGGGTGCCACCATTTGTAATTTATTAGTGGGAATTGTGACTCCTGGTTTTAATTAACATTTTATGACTACTAAAAATGTGGAATATTGTTTTCATAAGTGCTTACATATTGCCTCTGGATAGCAGAGCTGGGATGGAGACCACTCCACCTCAGCTCCTGTTCAGGGCTGTAGAGCACTCTGTCACGTGCTTAGGTGCCCCCAGTGGCTGGGGTGAGGACAGTAAAACACTACTGTTGGGCTTCCCTGGTGGCGCAGTGGTTGAGAGTCCGCCTGCCGATGCAGGGGACGCGGGTTCGTGCCCCGGTCCGGGAAGATCCCACATGCCGCGGAGCAGGTGGGCCTGTGAGCCATGGCCGCTAAGCCTGCGTGTCCGGAGCCTGTGCCCCGCAATGGGAGAGGCCACAACAGTAAGAGGCCCACGTACCACAAAAACAAAAAACAAAAAACACTACTCTTTAGAGCAGAACTCTGATGTGAGCCATTCTGTGTCACTTTGGGCAAGTTATATAACCCTTTGAACTTCCATCCACGTTTGTGTAGTGGGAACATAGTAACAGTTACCTTATAAATGTTTTAGGAGGATGAGGTAAAAATGGTACATAAGTGTTTGGCACAGCGCCAAGCTATAATCAAGGCTCAGTCAATCACAGTCGTTGGCTATTCAATAAGTGGACCCAGAATTCAGGGCAAATCTGGGTAATATGATAGACCTTGGCCTCCTGGCTCTGTCCTGTGAGACCTCAGGCTGGTCACTGATCATCTCTGGGCCTCCAAGCCTCACCCCACTCCTCCCAGGGCAAATGAGAAGCCTATGTGAGAGGACCATGTGAAAGGGCTTTGTAAATTGCAAAGGGCTACATACACAGAGGAGATTTGAGATGGCTCCATGCTGCCACTGACCTGCCTCCATGCCTGAAGGGCCACCATTACAGCCAATTCTTTGTGCCTGGATATTGCTTATGTAAGACCAGGAGAGACCTGGGGATGTGGGCAGAGAGGTATTTTTGGCCAGCTGCAGCTGGGGTGTGAGGGCGTGTTCACACCACACCAATACCAAATGCTGTCCCAAACAGCAGTTGCGTCAAAGTCTCCTGGAGAGGGTTGCAAATCTAATTTCCTGATGCAACCTGAGATTTCCTTTCAGAGGGTGTAGGGGGGACCTAAGAATCTGAATTTCCCAATGATTCCCCCAGGTGATTCTCATGCACAATCAAGTTCAATAAAATTTGGATCAGATTTGCCTTCTGTCACTTTGCAGAGTGAGCCTCCAGGGGACCAGGGCACAGAAAAATTCAGGGTTTTTTTTTTTTTCCATGTGGCTTGTGAGATCTTAGTTCCCTGACCAGGGATTGAACCCGGGCCCTCAGCAGTGAGAGTGCAGAGTCCTAACCACTGGACCACCAGTGAATTCCCAAAAAATTCAGTTTTGATAAATGGGGTGGAGGAGAAAGAAAGGACAGGGGTGCTTCAGGAAGGGGCAACAAATGAGAGGTCTCAGTGACCCTCGGCAACAGGAGCGAGGCAGGGTGAGGGCGTAGAACAAGAGGTGTCCATTGGCAGAGTCTAAATTCAACTTGGTGTAGTTTGTATCCATTGCAAGAGCTAGCTATGGTGTAGGTATGCTTGTAGTGTACAGATGTGAATGTATGCTACATATGGATACACTGTAACCTATATATAACTATACTTATATGCATGTGGGCACACATTTTTTAAAGATTAATTAATTAATTAATTTTTAACTTTATTTTTGGCTGTGTTGGGTCTTCATTGCTGCGCGCAGGCTTTCTCTAGTTGCGGTGAGTGGGGGCTACCCTTCGTTGAGGTGCACAGGCTTCCCATTGTCGTGACTTCTCTTGTTGTGGAGCACGGGCTCTAGGCGCTCGGGCTTCAGTGGTTGTGGAGCCAGGCACGCTCCACGGCATGTGGGATCTTCCCGGGTCAGGGCTCGAACCCATGTCTCTTGCATTGGCAGACGGATTCTTAACCACTGCGCCACCAGGGAAGCCCTGGGCATGCATTTAACTCTTGTGTTCCCCCATGTTTTTTTTTTGTAAATGAGCTGTGCTCATATATACCCATGTGTGTATAAATTTGCGTGTACATGTAAATATTAATGTGAGTGTGGATATATGTATGAGAATGCATATATGTGTGTGATTTCTTCCCAGAAAAATGCCAGGCAGATGTTAGCAACAAGAAAGATATATAGTCATACCAATATCAGACAAACAGAAATCAAAATAAATGACACATTTATTGACATTAAATGACCAACCGAAAAGTATTCATATAACAGACATGAACTTTTACGCATCTACCAACATAACTTTGAAATCTTAAATAACGATAGAGAAAAATACTAAGAGGAACACAGAAAAAGAAGACAAACACACAATTGTGAAAAGCTTCAAGCTGGTGCTGGTGCCTGTGGCGGATGGGCCAAGGTGTTTTCGGTGTCCAGGGTGACTCTTCTTCTCTCTTCCTAGGTGCCTTGCATACCAAGGAGCCTCTAGTGGTTACCAAATATGGGACCCTCCAAGAAAACAGGTACACGTGGGGAAGACACCCATCAATGCCTTCCTAGGAGTTCCCTTCTACAGACCTCCTGTGGGTGCCTGCAGGTTCACTGCCCCAGAACCCCCAGAGCCCTGGGAAGGAATCAGAGATGCTACCACCTATGCCCCAGTGTAAGAGCCAGAGGACTGTCAGCTGGGATGTGGGCAGACCCTGAGGAAGGCGGTGAACCTATGCCTGCCTCTGGGCCGGGGTTTGAACAACCCACTGAAAAGAGTGCTCTGTGTGGCCACGGGCAGTCCTGGCAACCATTCTGGGCCTCAGTTTCCAAACCTATATAATGAAGTGGCTGGTCCAGATGGTGTTTAAGGCACTGATAATGCTGTTCTTGATTCTCTCATGGGAGAGCTCCAGGCAAGGAGGAGGTGCATACTGACTGTGCCCCCAGGACCTGCTGGGGAGCTGAGTTTCCCTAAATGTGTGTGAGGAGCAGTACACACACATACACACACACACACACACACACACACACATACACACACAAACACAGAGTGAACCCTGAGCTCTTCCCTCTTCCTTGGTGCTTGAACCTAAGAACAAGCCCACGTGGCACCACCAGCCCTTCCCTGCAGAAGGAGGCCAAAATGGGGAGGGCATGGGCTCAGTTTCAGTTTTAATGTCCCAGGGTCTCAGTGCAACCTCTAGCTGGGCTCAAGCCCTGAATCACATGAGCATGTTGGGACAATGGCTGCCCTTTGACACACTGGGCTTGGCAGTTTACCAAGAACAAGTGTATTTACTGTTTACATAGACCATTGAGTAACCCACTGTCCAGAACATTCTGTGGTGAACATTAACAATGTTCAGCATCAGTTGGATAAAGTATTGGCTTTAGAAAAATGTCTACTGTGAGAACCTGGGTGTCAGGTGATATAGAAAACTACAACTACCACACTGGATGTCTAGTTGTTAAAAACACGGTGTCCACTGTTATTTTTTTTTTTATTTTTATTTTTTGCGGTACGCGGGCCTCTCACTGTTGCGGCCTCTCCCATTGCGGAGCACAGGCTCCAGACGCGCAGGCTCAGCGGCCATGGCTCACGGGCCCAGCCGCTCCGCGGCATGTGGGATCTTCCCGGACCGGGGCACGAACCCCCGTCCCCTGCATCGGCAGGCAGATTCTCAACCACTGCGCCACCAGGGAAGCCCAAAAACACAGTGTCCACTGTTAGAACATGATTGACTGTTACTAGAACACTGGCATGTTGGTTGTTAAAACACTGGCCATCACTGAGAGAAACCAAGGTATTCTGAACATTGTGTGACTGTTACTTGGAACTCCATGGGTCAGGTGACAGAACATGGAATAACCATTGTTAGAACCCTGAGGATCAGGGGTTTAGAGATTGGGGTGTCCCTTGCATAGAAGTCTGGGTGTCAGTTGTTGGAACATTGGCCATGAGCTGTCAGACATTGGCTGTTTGGAACACAGAGTGTTAGATGTAAGAATGTGTGGATGGCTTAGAACAGACTGTGGGGTGGCAATTAAGCGGGGAACAGGGAGAGAGGAAGCTGTTACAGAGATGGTGGCTTCCACCAGAGTAGTTACAGTGGCGGTGGTGGGAGTGGTCAGGCTCCAGATTTATTTTGAAGGTAAAATTGACAGGATTTGCTAGAGAATTGGATGTGAGCCACGAGGGAAGAAGAATAATCAAGGATAATAACTAGTTTCAGGGCAGAGCAGCAAGGGGAATAGAGGTACAATTTACTGAAATGGAGAAGACTAGATCAAGAGCAGGTTTGGGCAAAACAAGAGTTCATTTGGGGGCGTGTTAAGTTTGACATGTCTAATAGATATCCATGTAGAGATGTGGGGTAGGTAGTCTGGATAAGTGGAGCTGGAAGGAGACTGGTCATCAGCAGGTTAACAGTGTGAAGCCCTAGGCCTGAAGGACAGCAGCTCAGGAAAGAATAATCAGCATGAAAAGAGAAATGAGGGTTGAGGCCTGGGGTGCTCTCCAGCTTAGGCCAGGAAGAAGAGGAGGTGTGAGGTGGCAGAAAAATCAGGAGAGTGGGATTACAGAAGCCCAGAGAAGGAAAGCTGTTCAAGGAGAGTGTGGTCAACCATGTAGAGGGGCTACCAGGGCAAGTAAGATGATGAGAGAGATTTAGCAAGATGGAAGTCACTGGTGACCTGGACGAAAATGGCTTTGGTGGCGGGTTGGGGACAGCTGCCTCAAATGCTTATAACCCCTGTTCTAGGCTGTAAGAGGCCTGGCTTTCCTGCTGGGATGCTGCATGTGATTTATTGGACAGCATCCTAACGACATTAGCTGCTGCCGAGAGGTCAAGCAAGGAAGGCCGAAGACAATCTGTAGAGACAGAGACAAGCTGCCTGCTCGTGACCTTGGAGAGGCTGGTGGGGGCGGAGGGAAGGACAACTTGTTGAAACATTTGGCCTTGAGGGGAAGAGAGAGATAGCATAGTTGTTGGAGAAGGTGGCTGGTAGAGGGTAGGTTTGGACCAAGGTATGTTGAAGTGCTGTTGGGAAGACTGAAAGGGAGCAGGTGATGCTCTAGGGTTAGGGAGGTGGGAGTGGATTACACCTATGTTCACATACACACACTGAAGACAGGCTGGGACAAGAGAAAGGAACAGAGGAGTAGGTAGACAGGGATTCCTGCATTCAGTCAAATGGGCCCAGCCCCAGCTGTTATAAGAATAGCCACCCTCAGGGCTGGGCCAGCAGGGAGAAAAGGCAAGGTGGACCAATAGCCTAAGCTCCATAAGTATACCAGATGTCCACACAGTGCAAGGCACAGGGCCAAGTGCCAGGAATCAGATGAATACACCTACATCCCTGCCCTTTGGGAGTAAAAACAACCAATCAAAATAACTCCAACCCAGTATTGTAGTCAATGGTGGATAGAGCTTTGGGAAGCACAGAGGGGAAAGTGCCCAGCAGGGGGCGCACCACTTAAGCTGGACCTTAAATGTGAGTAGGAGTTTGCTGGGCAGAGGAGAAGGCATTTGGTAGACAGAACAGAAGTACAGGGGCTTGCAGGTGAGAGGCAAGGGGTCATGTGTATTTGGAACAAAGAATGGCTGGGAAGGAGATGACTAGATGGAAAGGAGGGCCTAGGTCAGTGTGGGTGCATGAGGGCAGGAGGAGGCAGGGAAGGTAATGAGGAGGGGAATGACGTGGTCAGATTTGTGTTGTCTATCAATCTCTCTGGCCAGCATGTGGAGGATGAGTTGCAGGGGAGATGAAGAGGCAGGGGCAGAGTCCTGGCCAGAGTGGTGGTGGCCTTCACAGGGCAGCAGCCCTGAGATGGACAGAGGGGGCCTATTCAAAGGTTGTTTGTGAGGCAGAACAGAGACTGAGCGGAGGACAGGGCACGAAGGAAAGGAGGTGCCCAGGGCACCCAGGTTTATGGCTTGACAGCACCAATGTGTCTCCAGCAGGAGCAGGGAACCGCTTCCCAGGCAGACCCATAAGGCAAGGCACAGGCAGGGGGTGCCAACCTGCCTCCCATCCCTGGACCTAACGTTAGTGAAGGCTGCTAGGACACGGATACACACACGCACACACATACACACATATTGCCTGGATTTTGCTTTGGGTTCTGGCCCCTCACTGCAGAACCTGGGTTGAAACCACTCTCGCCACTATTCTCGCAGCGCTGGGCCCCAACTCACATCGTGCCCACAGGTGCCTTCAGGAGTCCTGGGGGCAGATCACCTCCATGTACTTCAACACACAAAAAATACAAGTGGCTGCATTTCACTGGGGACTGTCTGTACCTGAATGTGTACGTGCCAGTAGGAGCGCTCGGGGACCCTCTGCTGCCTGTGAGTACTCAGCCTTCAACCACGCACCATCCCACTCAAGCACCCCACTGTCCCGCTCAGGCCTCAGCCCTTCTCGCCCAGGTGATGGTCTGGTTCCCAGGACACGCCTTCCTCGTGGGCTCCGCTTCCACGTATGATGGCTCCAAATTGGCAGCCCGGGAGAAAGTGGTGCTGGTGCTTCTGCACCACAGCCTCGGTGTCCCGGGCTTCCTTAGGTGGGCGGGGCCGGGAACCCGAGGCGGGGACCAGGGGCGGGGCCTCCTCTGGACTTGGGCTCAGGGAGGGAGGAGGAGAGGATTGGGCGGAAGGAAAGGGGCACGCCCTATGGGGCGTATCCGCGTGAGGGGCGTGGCAGGGGCATGGTCTAATGCTTGTTGGAGCAGACAGGTGCTTGCTACCGCCTCAATGGGGCGGCGCCCCATTATAAGGAAGGAGATGCGGTGGTAAGACCCAGCCTCTGAGGGACACAGGGGGCGAGGCGGGGGCCCCCAGCACCCAAGCGTCGGGGCTCCGGACCCTGATCGTGAGCCCCGCGCGCTCAGCACAGGCGATAGCCAGGCCCGCGGGAACTGGGCGCCGCTGGACCAGGTTGCAGCTCTGCGCTGGGTGCCGAAGAACATCGCAGCCTTCGGCGGAGACCCAGGTTGGGTGACCTTGTTTGGCCAGTCATCAGGGGCCATGTGCATCTCGGGACTGGTGAGTGTAGTACTCAGATAAACCAAAGCAGGGACGCAGGCCCGCATGGCCTACGGGTTCTGCACAGATACGTGTGAAGATTTGCATGTGCAAGAACATTCCGGTCCACAGACCTGCCTTCACCCCTGCCATGGGTACCGCCCCGCACAGCCAAGGATGTCCATTACATTCAGGGAGCACTGATGAGAAAACCAAGCCAGCCCAGGAAGGGCAATGCTAACACTATGGATGTGGTGGGCCATAAAGATCACCCAGCACCTCCTGCCCCTCCACATTCCCCCAGAGCTCTATGCCTGAAACAGAGGCCCCCATCTGCCCTCTGGGCAGGGTTGGGGCCACCGACCAGGCCTGGGAGTCAGGCCTGGGTTAGAGACTGGGCTTTGCCCCTGACTCCTGGGGTACCACTGACCTGGAGTGTTCCTGTACTGTGGGTGTAAGGTCAGGTGCCCTGTGAGGGACATGTGGCTGGGCAGTGAGCAGGGACCACATCACACAAGGCCTTGTGGGCCACAATAATAATGCTTAAACACTGGAGCACATTCCAGGTGCCAGTCACTCTTCTAAGCACCTTAGGTGTATTCATTTGTTAAGAACCTCAACAATCCAAAAAGAAGAGTATTCCCTTTCTTCCCTCTGCAAAAAGAGAAGTCTTCTCCACTCTACAGATGAAGAAAGTGAGGCCCAGAGAAGTTAAGCAACTTTATTGAAAATGCACTGGAGAGCAGGGAAAGATTTTTTTTTTTTAAGGTCAAGTCTTGTATTTATTTATTTATTTTTGGCTGCGTTGGGTCTTTGTTGCTGCATGTGGGGGCTACTCTTCGTTTCAGTGCGTGGGCTTCTCATTGTGGTCGCTTCTCTTTCTGCGGAGCACGGGCTCTAGGCGCACGGGCTTCAGTAGCCGTGGCACGCGGGTTCTAGAGCGCAGGCTCAGTAGTTTTGGCGCACGGGCTTAGTTGCTCCGCGGCATGTGGGATCTTCCCAGACCAGGGCTCGAACCCGTGTCCCCTGCATTGGCAGGCGGATTCTTAACCACTGCGCCACCAGGGAAGTCCCAAGCAGGGGGAGATTTTAAGCAGGGGAGTGACACAATCAGATGTGCATTTAGAGTTGGCTCAGTCTGCTGGAACTGGGTTAAAAAGAAGCACAAGCAGAGGCTTGGAGACCAGCTTGGGGTGGGGGGTGGCATATCTAATGGGGGCTGTTTCTGAAATAGAGGTAGAAAGGATGGACAGTAGAGGATGGCTGCAGAGTGATGCAGGAGGCCAAGTGGACAGGACAGGGGCAGCTGCAGCATACGGATGGCCAGAGGATAGAGGGAAGGCCCCTGGGGCTAGGTGGATGCTATGGGTAAGGTGTGGTGTGCTAGGTGTGCCAGGGTGTGGCTGGAGCGAGTTTTGGGCACATGAAGTCTGAGGTGCCCAAGGGACAGGATGGGGGTCTCAGATATGGTTGTTCCCTCCAACTTGGGCAGCAGAGAAAGGCTAAGAGCTCTCAGTGCAGATAATTGGGGCCCTGGGAAGCATATGGCCCCCTCTCCCACACTGCTAGCCCAGCAGCAGAGGGAGGCCCTTTCTGGTTGTTACACCAGCAGAACCACTATAACAACACTAGATCCCCTCTGGGACCCCTGGGGCCCGTTGAACAGACGAGAACAAGGATGCCCAGAGACAGGACGGCACTGGCTCTAGGTCTAGGACTCCAGCCCAGAACTCCTGACTCCCTCCCAGCTTCTGCCCTCTCTGAGCGCCTTCAGGCTGCCCAGCCATGGCCAGTGGTCCCCACTTTTGCATCTCATGGGTGCAATTCTCCCCACCCCTGCAGGTGACATCACCCCTAGCCTGGGGTCTCTTCCATCAGGCCATTTCCCAGAGTGGCACCGCAGTGCTAGAGTCTTCATCACTTCATCACCTGGCTGAGGTTTAGCTGGGCTTGATTCACGCCAGTGCCTACAGGGGACATTCTGCCCTGAGGATCCAGGCTGGTCCAGACCTGCTTCTGAGGGTCCCTCAGTTCTCCCCTCCTCAGGCTTTCTCACACAGATCTGGGGAAGGGAGTTTCTCCAAACAGCCACCCAGAAGCTATGCTTCCCCAAATTAGAGGGAGAGCAGCTGGGCGGAAGCCAGTCAGGCTGCAGCAGCTGTGAGGATCATAAAGGACTTTGGGAAACTCTAGGACCTTCTCTAGGAATTCAAGCAAGAACTCCGGTAGGCAGCCTGGATGGTGAGCTGGGCCCCTGCCTCCCATCGTCCCTGCCTCATACCCTCCCCATCCGCCCCGGAGGGTACCTCTCTTCCTGTCTGCTCCTCGCGGATGGCGCTCCTGAATGAGGGGGTTGGAGAGGGCTACCCACTGCCCTGTCTCCACCCTGTCTTCATGCCTTCGCTGGGATCCCCCGATGGCCACCCAGAGTCCTTCCTAAATCCCCTGCCAGACCCTACCCCGCAGGGAGCGGTTCTCAGAACTGATTAGATCTTGGTGAAGACCCCAGGACAATTCTGTGGCTTTTCTCCAAGTTTACCTCGGCTCGCCCGGGCCACTCTGAGCACGGAGGCGCACCGCTGCAAAGCTGGCCTAGGAACCGAGCGCGCACACGCGTCTCCTGCGGGCCCCTGCGGCTCAGCTCGCCCCTTCCTCTCCTCCAACACCCCGAGATCCCCACCCACTGAAGCAGCAATCACCGGCCGTGGCGGCTGGGGAAGGGCCAATTAGTGCGGGAGACGCAGCCCCTCGGCTGTGCCCGCGCTGACCGCAGCCCCGCAGCGCCGCCGCCGCCGCCTTCCCTGCCCGGCAGACAGCGCCAGCCGCCTGGGAGCCCCGGGGGACGCGCCGTCCGGCCTCCAGCCAACTGCAGTGATGGATCCAGGCGCCTGGCGTGGGGCCAGAGCCCGGGCGGACGCGAGGGCGCCGGGAGCTGCAACTCGCCACCGCTGGGTGGTGGGGGTGAGCGGAACGGGGCCTCCCTCCCTGTGAGGGCTCCTGCACCCCCGACGGCCTGCGCCCCGGCGCCTGCCTTCTTCAATAGCCAGGCAGGCGGGCTGCAGCGGCGCAGCGGCGGGCGGGTGGGGGTGGGGGAGGGTGGGGGAGGCCCTCTTACAGCCTCAAGGTCCTTTGACTTCGGAACCTCCGAAGCTCTGGCCTAGGCTGGCCGAGCCCAGAGCAGTTCCCTTTTGGAAGCCTTAGCAGGACCTGGCTTTAGAAAGCCTCGGCTTGTGCTTGATTAAAGCTCCCGTGCAACAGGAGGTGGGCAGAAGGGTGGGTGGGCAGTGCCGGGCCACAGGTCTCTTTCACCGATGCATGAACGCATGGACTTCCTCCGCTGGGTCCCTGCCCTGCACAACCTGCCTCACCCACCTGTAGGCTTTGGGAGACCCAAGAGGCATCAGGCTTGCCCTCCAGGAGCCCTCAGGCTGTGGGCAGAAGCTCCAGGGGCTTGGCTGGGATCCCAAGCTAATGGAAACTCTGCGGTCCAGGGAGGCTTCAGGTGAAGGAAAGGGGCAGGCACTTCAGGGCTTCCCCTTCCCCCAACTGACTCCTTTTCGGCCCAAGCTGGACACACTGGAGCCCTGTACTGAGGGACAAGGTGGGCCTAAGCCCAGGACACACTCTGGATGAGGCTGAGGAAGGGTTTGGCAGGAAGGTTCACAAATGGGGTTCACCAAAGAGATCTACTGCAGGATACTTCTGTTTCCCCCACCTGTGCCACAAGGGGCTGGGTTAGAGGTGCTGAGTCCCTTGACCAGTCCTGGATGCAGTAGTGTGGGGTTCAGGGTGGCTTTTTCCCTGTGACCCCCCCCCCAACTCAGGTCTGGCCTTGGTAGGGAAGGGCTGGGGGCCTGCCTTGTGCCCTAGAACCTCACTCAGGCCCTGGTGGGCCAGACTTCCTGTAAGGGAGAAGGGATCACTTCTAAGGGAGTGAGAATTCCCCTTTCTCCGTACCAAGCTCATTAGCTGTGTGTGTGGCAGGGGGGAAAACTGAGAAATTGGGGCATGGGGACTGAGTGAGGAAGGGAGACAATGACACAGATAGCACCTTGGGTCCTTTGTGGAATGAGATGACGGCGCATTGAATTAAAGCATGAGGAAAGGTACGGAGACAGGTGAAAGAGACTGTGGAACAATCTGCCGAGAAAGCCAGGGAGTGGAGGAAAGAAACAGAAGCAGGTGGACACACGCCCAGACAAGCAAATGGACAGAGAGACAGGGCAGTGCCGGGGGCTGTCCAGACTGGAGAAGGGCAGTACCTGGGCACTCAGAAGGGGGCAGTGGGCCCTGTTTCTCATCTCAGTTGTCTGGCTGCCGAGACCCTTGGGGACACGATAGAAATGGTCATCTGGAAAGGCTGTGGGAGCACAGGGATGACCTATCTTGGGTTGGGTTGGGGTGTCAGGAGGGCTTCCAGGAGGAGCACCTGAAAGGACCAGTAGGAAAGACTGGAGGGGATGGAGGTGGAGAGGGAGGGGGAGCTGCGTCAGAGGCGCAGCAGAAAGACAGGCCTGGAGGCAGGAATTAGCCTGTTCCATCCCAACAGTTCTGCGTCATTTTGGCCCACACAGGACAGCTAAAAGAGGAACCGGGCCCAGAGCTGGAGGACCAGTCCTGTAAGCCTGGGAGAGAGCACGGCCTCTACCCTGAGGTACTGGGGAGCCAAGGGAAGGACATGTCCTGGTCAGGCTTATCTTCCAGGAGGTTACAGAGTACAGAGCAACTGGAGGAGGAGAGGGAAGAAGTGGGGAGGCCGGGGGAGGGTGGTGCAGAACTGGACAGTGAGTTCTGGACATGGAACAGAGCAAACAATTTCATAAAGCAGATGGGCGAGGTCAACTCTGAACACCCCCTCTCCCCCATCCATAGGTGGGCCCCTGGCTCAGAGCTCTCCCACCCAGCCCAGCCTGGGAACTCATGTGAACCCTCCGCAGGGCCTGGGGTATCTCTGCCCCAACCAAGTGGGACCAGGAAAAGCCCCAAGAGGGAGTCCAGTCCAAGGTGAGGGCACAGGCAGGGCCAGGTGTTGCTGAGGAAGCTCCCCCCTCCACGCCCCCTCCCCCTGCATAAGCTAATCAAGATAGTACTGCAGCCTCCTGCCACTGACCCTCTATCATTGCAACGATAGCTCCATGGCCACAGGGGGTTGAGTCTGGGCCTATTTGTCTGTGGAGCAAATCAGAAGGGGAGGAAGGTCCACGTGAGTCCTGAAAGAACTCAGAGGCTGAGAGCAGGTGGCCTCACGGAGCAGAGGTCAACATATCTCTTTTAGGCAGAGTTTGGGAGCTGTGTGTTCCTGTCTGGGCTTGTTCCTCTGTGTGTGTCCTCAAGCAAGCCACTTGCCTATCTAGGTCTGGTTTCCACTCTCCAGTGCACTGGGAGCAATCTCTGGGGTAGGACGCTGCTCCAGCCCCGGGCCCTCCCAGCTATGGTCCAGGACTCCTGTCTACTCCCAGCCTGTTCAGCCGTAGGTGCTGTGGAGGAGCACGCCTGTGGCTTCACCAAGGAGTCACTGGGTGACCATTACGTATCTTCTACTGTGAAGGAGCCAGGACCCTTTTGAAGGGGAGCCTGAAGGTGGAAGAAAAGCCTTTCAGGAAATTAGCACTAGTGGCGGGAAAATTCATCAAAAGCTGACAGGGGCTCCTGGTGCTGATTCATGTCTCTTGCCTAAGGAGCAGCTCTTCTGGCCTGAGGGAAGGACTAGTAGCTCCCAGGGCCTTCCAAAGACCCCAGACCCAAGACTCCAAAACGCTGGCCCTGTTGCTGGGGCTCTCATCATCTGGTGGGGACACCACCATGAGTTTTTTGCTCCTGAATCATGGGATTCTACAGTGCTAGGAAAGGCTGCTGATGGACAGGGGACTTGGGTTTGAATACAACTGTTCCTTCTGCTCTGTGATCTCAGACACTCGGTGGGCCTCTCTGATCCTCTCTGCCAGGAGGAATTCTGACCTTGCCTGCCTTCTAGGTGACGAATACATCTATAATACTCAGCATATCTGGGAAAAGAATAACTTTTTGAAGAGGGAGGATGGAACCATATCCAAACAACTGTTGGTAGTGGGACCGAGGCAGCAGGGAAACAGTCTGGATGTGGACCTCATTCTGGTGGCACAGACTCCCTCCCACTTCCAGGTATTATGGAAGCCAGAAGAGCTGTTGCAAGACACACCTCCAGGGAGCACCATTTACCTGGTTTACAGTGTGAATGAGCCCCAGGATGTTACCTGAGCTCCATGCCCTACCTCCTCTGAACTTGGCACCTACACGCACAAGTACAACACCCATGCCTCAGAGAAGGCTCTGATGGGATCTCTTGGTTACCACCTAACCCAAAGCATCCACACTGGACAGTCTTTGCAGCTCCGTCCTCCCCTCCAGCCTGTCCGTGTTTACCTTCAGCTCCCAGAACTGGTCCAGCCACCAGGCCAGCCAGATTACATGAAGCAGAATCCTTTGAAGGGGCTATGGATGTAGCAGACCCCAGAGCCACAGGGAATCCCTTCCAGGGCCACTCTGACCCTGGCACTGCCACTGTCTCTGGCTCAGCTACAAAAGGAGGCACACCACAGGCAGCTATCCTCTGCTGTAGGAGATCATTAACTCCCCAGCCTTGTTAAGCCAGCTTCCTTTTCCAGGCCCTTCTTAGCTCATTTTATGTTGTTTTTTTTTTTTGAGGGGGTTTCTTTTGGCCACAGTGTGAGGCATGTGGGATCTTAGCTCCCTGACCTGGGATCGAACCAACGCCCCCTGCAGTGGAAGCATGGAGTCTTAACCACTGGATGGCCAAGGAAGCCGCCTCATTTTGTGATATTTTGACTGGACCTTGTATGGACTCAAGTTGTTATCCAGTTATTCCCTTGATGGTCAACATTTACAGCTGGATTTTTATCAAAGTATGAAGTTGTAGAAATCCTAGAATTTCATAGCTAGAAAGGACCTTAAAGATTGTCATAGCCACCATGCTTTGAGAGTTTATAACTTTGTGTCAGACACTTTGTACGGATGTTTTTGGCTGCCCAGTATATCCTTTCCTTTTCCTATGACATCGCCCTGTCCACAGAGATTCACAGTGTCCACACTTCAGGGATGAGCACGTAACCCAAATTTGGCCTATTAAACTCAATCCCAAGATTTTTGTGGGAATATCAGGAAAGAGTAGTCCTTACCTCTTGAAGGTGAGTCAGCATGTGAATGAAGCTAAAACATAACAAAGAGACCGAGAGAAAGAGAGACAGACAGACGGACAGACAGAGACAGAGAGACAGAGACAGATTTCTGGTTTCAGTGCTTGAACACCTGGATCTAGCCATGCCTGAACCAAGAATTTTCAATTAAATGAACTGATACATTCCCTTTTTTTGTGGAAGTTAGTTTTAATTGGGTTTTTGTCACTTGAAGCCAAAACAATCTTGACAAGTATGAGTAGATGTCTCTGTCCTCAATTTTTTGATTAGAAATCTGAGGAACCAGCTAGCTCTGGGTTCTCAGGCAAGTCACTAAAGCTCTCTGACATCAGGTTGCTCTGACAAAGATTGAAAGGACTGAATTTCTTCAACTTCAGGACTCCTTTGCTCTCCTGGGATCTCTGGAGCTACCTGGCCACATGCCCTTAAAAGAATCAATCACTTGTTCTGAGTCTCAATTTTCTGAGCTACAAAATAGGACAGTCATTCCTTCCCTCCTTACCTTGGGAGAGTCCAGTGAGAAAGTGTTTGGAAAATTGCTTGTACTAAAGCAAATGTTATGTAGTGTGCATATTATACAAAGGAGGAATCTCAGCTCATACCAGACAACCGTTGTCCCAAAATGGCTCATATCTCTTCCAAAACAGTTTTTTAACACTTTTAAAAATAAAACTTAAGACATTAACACATATTTATAAAGAAGGCTTACCCACAGCCTCTCATTGGGCAGGATCTAGCTCAGGACAGGCCCAGGTAAAGTAAGGGATATGGCACTGAGTGAAGCTTGCTTGGGAATCACTCTTTGTCACAGCTGAGCTCTCTAGGAAGCTTTACCTTCAGGCTGTTTTTTGTTTTGTTTTGTTTTAATAAATTTATTTATTTTTTGAGGCTGCGTTGGGTCTTCGTTGCTGCACGTGGGCTTTTCCTAGTGGCAAGTGGGGGCTACTCTTCATTGTGGTGCGTGGGCTTTTCATTGTGGTGGCTTCTCTTGTTGGGGAGCACGGGCTCTAGGCGTGCAGGCTTCAGTAGTTGTGGCACACGGGCTCAGTAGTTGTGGCTCATGGACTCTAGAGTGCAATACTTGTGGCGCACAGGCTTAGTTGCTCCATGGCACATGGGATCCTCCCGGACCAGGGCTCAAACCTGTGTCCCCTGCATTGGCAGGCAGATTCTTAACCACTGCGCCACGAGGGAAGTGCCACAGGCTGTTTTTTAAGGAGTGCCCTTGGGATCAGAACCTGTTGATGGGAGAGGAAGGAAGCAGAACTGGGTGGAGGGAGAAGCCAAGCTCCACTGCAGGCCCAACAGCAGCTTCAGCTGACTCCACGGGGAGCTTTAGAGCTATTATGACCCATCAGCATTGCCCTGCTGGGCCTTTACAATCCCATCTTGATCAGTCATTGGATGTGAGCTGCCCAGGAAGGAAGAGTGACCTGCAGGTAGCTCTCTGCAGCTCAGGAAATCCCTGAGGGGGATAAGAGCATCCCATCTGCTGGGGTAACAAGTCCTTCACTGAAGAGAGATCTGGGTGGTGCATCTCTGTGTCCATGTTAATCACCAACACTACTCAAGCTGCAAGGCATGCTGGGAGCTCCCCTTGGGCAGGAGGGAGCAAGATGAAGTTAGCATAAGGTGGGGCTGGGGAAGCTACCAAGACTGTGAGGTGTCCTTGAGGAGGTTGCATTTAGCCTCCAGGGCAGGCATTGGTGAGGGGATGCTATGGGGCAGTCATTCTGCTCAGCACAGTTGAGAAAGATTTCTCAGAGGCCTCTGAACCCACATTTAATGGAAGAGTATGAATTTGCTTGGCTGAGAAGGGGAAAGAAGCAAGCTAAACAGAGGAAGTTAGGCAGGGCTGGAACAGTCTGAAGCTGAACTCCTTGACCATTCACTCAGAAGCGTCATCTAGAGGAAGAGGGCTACTGTCTGCTTTATTAATTATTCCTCATGTTCCTAGAGGGAAAGCAGGCCGGTGAGGTGGACGTTGGCTAGTAATTCTGGCTGCCTATTTATAAGGCCATGTTACAGCATGATGGGAAGCCCTGACTGCAAGGATGGTTTAGAGCTTGTCAAATTTGGGAAAGAATCCAAGAACAGAGCAAGGTGTCAAGGTATCAGCAGAGAGACAAAAGAAGAGATGGTAAAAGAGGATGCGTTTGGACTCAAGAGTTGATGAATGAGCAGAACTGAGTGTTGAATTATTCAACCTGCCTTATTGATCCATTGATCTCTCTCTGCAGGTCTTGGTTTATTCTTGGTTGGCATTTCCTGTGTCTGAGATAGTGAGAAGAGAAATGGAGGGAGGAGGGACAGATTTTTAAGACTCAAGAAGAGAGAAGAGGCAGTGCCAAAGAGAAATTTGGCTACAGGTATCAGGAAGCTTAAAATGCCTGTGTCTTTTGACAGAGTGGATCTATTTCTGGAAACTGACCCTAAAAACACTATCCAAAACTTTTAAGAAAAAGCCTTAAGCACCACGATGTTCACAGAAGCCTTATTTTATAACAGTGAATAATGGGAAACAACCTAAATAGATGTCCGACAACAGGGGATCAGCCAAGATGCCATTAGGAGTTTTATATGATTACGTGGGAAAATACTTACGCCATAGGGTTAGGTCATAATGGAACATTCAAAACTGTACATATAGAATGTCATAGCTGGGTGAAGAGATGTGGATAGAAAGAGGCCAAAGAAAATATACTGAAATGTTAGCAGTGATTGTTTTGAAGTGGTGGACTCTCTTCTTTTCCTATATTTCCTAAATTTTCTACAATAAATACACACAAGTTTTAAATAATTAAAACGAAATGTAAGGGTGGAGTGAGAGACACCCACATGAAGCCTGCACAGAAGTAAAATAAACACAAATTACTGGGGAGCCAACTCCTTCCAGAACCCAGGGTACTGCTGTGTCCTAGGTGTGCTGACCATCTCCCTGGCATATTGAATGGACACAACGGAGAGAATGAGGTGACACTGTGGTGCAGTCACTCTGCAGAGGACAATCAAAGGCCCCTGAACTCATATTTAAAGAAAAAGTATGAGTTTTCCTAGCAGAGAAGAGGGAGGAAGTCATGCTCAGTAGAGGGAACAGTTAGAGCAAAGGCACTGAGGCATGTGGGAAACGCAGGCAGGCCAGTGTGGCTGGATTACAGGGTGCCATGGGGAGAAATGATGGGAGATGGGATTGGAAAGGAAAGTAATGACTGTCAGGGGATCACGAATGCTGGACTGAGGGACTTTGCCTCTCAGCCATAGGCAGACCGGAGACTTGGGGGAGGGGTTTAAGCAGGAGGGCACTGTGGTTAGAGCACCGCATTCTCCAGTTCCCTAGTGTAGTCTGTTTCCCATCACCCTCCAGAAACTTGGAGAGTAGGGGAGGGGAAGGGGAGCAGTCCAGCAGCCCTCACAGATGGTCAGCCAGGCCTCCTGACACCAGCCTGGCCCTCTTCCCACCACACCAGGTTCAGTCCCCAACCCCAGCCATCCAGACAAACTCCTCCACCTCCCATGACAAAGAGGCTCATTTGGAGCCTGGGCAAGATTTGCAAACGTCAAACTTGTAATTACAAGGATGAAATCATCTGGTTCCTTTTAAGCAAACGGGTTTATTGATCCCAACACTGGAGAAATGCTCTTCTGGGGAAACTTGCTCCTCTCTGCTTTCCTCTCCCTCTGGGATGGCTGAGCTGATGGAGGGAGTGTGGCAGGGCAGTTAAGAAGCAGGAAAACCTCCCAGAGGGGAAATTCTTAAGGGCCTAAGGGTGAATTGTATGGTATGTAAATTATATCTCCAAAAAATTATTTAGGGCTCAGGAAACTGCCTCATTTAGGCAGATGATACCCTCATCCTGGACTTAAGCTCATCTCCATCCAAAAACTAGAAGCTGGGGAGAGCCAGGCTTTAGTGGCTCTGTGCCAGCCCCTAATTCTCCTTCTCTCCCACCCCCCTCAACATTCATTTGTGGCTCCAGATCCTATTTCAGCTTCAAGATGGTACACTATTTCCTCACTAACTGACGGGAAACTGTTTCTTCAGAAAATAGCGCACCAGTGGCTCAGGGACCTGGAAGGACTTCACCCTCACTTTGAGGAGAGACAGGTGTGGGTGGCAGCTAAGACCAGATCTGTATAAAGCCATCCTTTCTGCTGGACCTGGGAGGCAGGACGTCTAGGCCTTGACCTTCCAAGCCAAGGAGGGACAAACAGTTGGGCTCAGGGGGCAGGAATGTGCAACCATCAAGGGCAAGAGCCACGTCCTGCCTCAAGGCCCACAGTAGGACCCCCTTCATTCAACCCGTTGGGGCCCCTTTGGGAGCATGGTAGGGTGCTTCAGGAGGAATGACCCCAGCCACAGCTCTCCACAAGCTCGCAGTTCAGTTAAGGAGACAAGCAGGACTTTTGGCATCTCTACCGGTACAGGCCTTGGAATGGAATGGTTAAGGGCACCAGCCCCTCTGAACCCCAGTTTTCTCATCTGTAGAACAGGGTCAATAACAACAAACTTGCAGGTTTATGCTGAGGAGTGGACAAAGAGGATACACCCCAAAGGCTTAGCCATTTCATTACCTCTCATGGATCAGGGTCCTGTCCATGTCCTGTGGTCACTTATTTACCTTTTCGGAGCCTCTATTTCCTTATCTGTCAGACAGGGACAAGGAGGACTGTCTTAGAAGGTGGTTGTGGGAATTAACTGACATAAGGGGCAAAAAAGCACCCAGTTCAGAGTTTCACAGTTGGGCCAGACAATTAAGTGTTCCCTCAATACCCTACTCAGGGGTATTGTGGTTTCTCTGCCCACCATCCAAGATCAGTGGGAGCAGCTGCCCACTGGGAAAGCAGGAGAGAGGAGGCCCTGGGCTGACGGATCCTTAGGAGAGGAAGGCTCCGAGCAGCAGGGCTTCAGAGAATTCAGCCAGGTTTGTGGGGTTGGGAGGGTGTTTCTAGGCAATGGACAGACACCCTCAGGCTTTCATCTGTGGGCCCTACTAGAGCTGGCTCTTAGCAAACTCCTTCACTGGGTGGTGCCTGGACCAATCCATACTCATCTGGACAGAAGCACAGAGCTAAATATACCTGATGTAGGTGAAATTTTCCTTTATTAATTTCCTTTAATCCAGTTTTTAAAATAAGTGAAAAAAATTTAACAACAACCAAAAAAGGCATACAGAGGTCAGTCGAGGAGATGGCCTCCTTCAGCCTGCGGCTCGTTTCCCGGTCATCCTGGCCGGTTGGACGCCAGACAATGGCGAGTGTGGGTTACCCTGTGGCCTGGAGTTGCCAAAGGCTGTCTGTGGTGCTGCTGTTCTGGGTCCGCCTGGCAGACTTTCCCATCCCTTTCCTTCAGGCCGTCATCCCCCCCAACCCCCACCCCCGTGAGGCTGACACTTAGAGTGCTCTGTCCTGCTCTGAACTCCCACTGCTCCGAGTCCTGCCCCCTTAAGCCTAGAAGGGATTTGTCTTGACCATGACCTTTTCCTTGTCAAAAAAGTTCATGGGGGCTTTCTGCCTCTGCTGCTGCCAAGGCCCCTGTGAAAAAGTCTGTGGCGAACGGGGGCAAAAAAAGAAGCTAGTACTGAAGTTTACCCTTGACTGCATCCACCCCGCAAAAGATGGAATCATGGATGCTGCCAATTTTGAGCAGTTTCTTTAGGAGAGAATCAAAGTGAATGGAAAAGCTGGGAAACTTGGTGGAGGGGTTGTAACAATCAAGAGAAGCAAGAGCAGGATGACTGTAATGTCTGAGGTGCCTTCTCCCAAAAGGTATTTGAAATATCTCACCAAAAAATATTTGAAGAAGAATAATCTACATGATTGGTTATGCGTAGTTGCTAACAGCAAAGAGAGTTACGAATTGCATTTCTTCCAGATTAATCAAGATGAAGAAGTGGGGGAAGATGAGGATTAAAATTCAACTATCTGGAATATTTTGTATGAGTTCTTGAATAAAACTTGGGAACAACAACAACAAGAAGTTCATGTCTGTCTGAGCATCTAGGCCACTCTAGTGAGATTTCAACTTTTATTTATTCCACATTTCCCAGGGCAGAAACGATTATTGCTAGAATCCAAACACCAAGGTCAGCTGCAGGTCCGTGAGCCCTACCTGGACCCACTGTGGAGTAAGAGTGCTTCCCTGTGAATCATCTTTTGGAGACAGAAATGAAAGGTTTTACACAAATGTCTACCTGAACAGAATGTGGTGGTGTTGCATGGTATCACATGGGATATCCTTTTTTCCTGCTATTGAAGTCAACAGCAGAAACTCTGTTCCCCAGACCACAGTCCATATTGACTGAGAGCAAACTCATCATCTTCCTCTCATTTAAACAATGGCTGTGTTGTCCTAGTGCCCAAAGGTCTTCTTAGTTGAACTGGAAAGACTTAAGGGAGAAGCAGCAGATGGATGAAAACTTCTATTCCTTGTGAGTGACTTAGTCCTGCCTTGGTAACTTGGGGTAGAGGCTGCCTCACTTACCTCCCAACATAAAGTGCAGATGTTCTAAGGCTGGTTGTATCCACGCTTTGTGCTGATGTGAAGTTTCCCCCTTCAGTTTCACCAGAATCTTTAGGCAGTGAAACTAAAATGGCACCTTTTGCCAGATGTAGCTGATACAAACTGTTCAGTGGGCCCACCAGGTACTACTCTGACTCCCTCCTTTTGGGAAAACTGCTATTCCCTTCTTTCAACCATCAGCTTCTCTCTGAAGCTGCCAATCTCAGGCCCCCAATCCGCAATGGGAGAGCATGTGACTGAAGTTGGCCAGTGTCATCACATCTGCCTGGAAATGGTGATTTTGGCAGAGGGGAGAGTATGTGACCCAGACTGGGCCAATCTGGGAGATGGAGACTTTGGAGATGGAGAAGTGGCTGCTCCCATCCTTTGTCAGGAAATGAATGCCATCGAAGAGATGCTGAGAGAATTAGCAGTGAGAAGCAATGGAGAAACCAAGAGTCCCTCTCTGTGATTTGTTTACTTAAAGTAAAACTGACAACTTTTTAGCTTTAAGTTTTTTTGAATTGGTTTTCAGTCACTTGCAATTGAAAGACACCTGAGGGAAAGATTCTGGGATAGCTGGAGGCCCAACAACAGTGGTTGGTGACATCCATAACTATGTATACCCTTTCTGTTTGTGTACAGACATACATTCACACTGGCTAGGTGTAGGCCAGGCAGCATGCCCTTAGAAGGAGTTGATTCTATGTTTGCTATTCAGAAAGAGTGTGTTTGTTAAAACCACCAGCCTACAGGTTTGATTTTGCTGAAAACTCTCTCCCTGACCTTGGGCAATCAGTCACTAACTGGACCTCAGGGTGAACAACCAATCCAGTTTGCCGGGGACTGAGTGGTTTCCTGGGACATGGGACTTTCACTGCTAAAACCAGGATACTCCATCATCCTAGCTGAGTTCCATATCCGTAAAAACGAGATTGGATTGGACTAGAAAGGGGTGGGAAAGTCTGCCAAATTCTGCATTCAGGCAGACATTGCCAACTGCCCTTGGCACTAATTCCTGTGAACTTAAGTGTATCCTCACAATCCTTTGCAATAAGTCCAGCTACTGTCAATCAGAGTTGGCACCTATTTGCCATACTTGGACTGAGTTTTTGACAAGCTGAGATTTTAAGGATCAGAATTTATTGAAGACCAACTTTGAGTCAAGCTCTGCCATGAATCCCATATCAGGGTCTCTCCAGCTTGGGCTAAATGACTTCCCTAGAACTTGTGGATCTTGTTGCACATTTGTGTAAATATATGAACTGGTATTGGGTTATATAAGTCAGCTTGTTCTTCAGAAACTTAAATTTATTGAGTGCTCATTATCTGCTAGAATTGCATAAAGGCTCTCATGCTAACACTGCGAGCTTGTGAGAGCCTGCATTTTGGAAAAACGCAAACTGAGGCTTAGCGCGGTCCAGTGCCTATCTAAGGGCCTCAGCCAGCAGGCAGGGGAGTTGAGTAAGATCCCACTTGAGGCCCTTCTGACTCCAACAGCTCCGACTTTTCCACCATTATGCGGATTCAGATGGATTCTCTGGTCTCTTTCCACCTTTAGTCTTTGATGTGCACAGCCTACACCCCTCCCGGTCGGTTCTCGGACGCAAAGTCTCCAAGGACTGAAGTTTCCTCGCGTTCACGTGACATTTTGGGGTTACTCCGCGCTGCTGTGGAGCCCAAAAGTTCCAGTGGAAAAGAAGAACCCTAACGGGCCGCTCCCTGTCTCCAAGAGCCGAGCAGATCCCCACCGGACGATTCCACACCAAGTGGCCCGCGGGCGGTCCAGGGGAAGAGGGCCGCGCCGCGGGAGGAGCTCCGCTTCGCTGCAGCCCAGCGGCGCCGAGGGCGGACGGGCAGCGCATGCGCGGCGCGGAGTTGTGAATGGTGCGTTTTGTTTGCTGGAGTTTGGGGCGGGCGGGCGCGCGAGGAGGAGGGGTGGGGCCGACGGGGGCGGGGCGGGCGGGCTAGCGAGGTGGGCGGTGAGAGGAAGTGGCGGCGGCGGCGGCGGCGGCCGGAGGCGGCGAGTGCTGGGTCCGCGCGGGCGGTAGGCAACTGCTGAGGCGGCGGCGGCGGCGGCGGCGGCGTGGGCTGGGCTCGAGCGGGCGGCGGCACCTCAGACTCCCGGCGCGGGAGCCCACGCGGGCGGGCGCCTGAAACAAAGAGAAGCGAGAGTCGGGGCGCCGCGGGTGCGCGGTCAGTCGGTCAGCGCAGAGCCGGCCAGCGGGTGCCCGCGGAAGCCCGGAGCCCGGCCGGCCGGCGCAGCCTCAGGGCGGGAAGATGCCGCGCGTCGTGCCCGACCAGAGAAGCAAGTTCGAGAACGAGGAGTTCTTCAGGAAGCTGAGCCGCGAATGTGAGGTGAGGCAGGCGGGCGGCGGGGAGGCCGCGGCGCGCCCCGAGCGGGCCCGGGCGGAGAAAAGTTTGGGCGGCGCGGCTCCCGGGAACCCCGCGCCGGCGCGCCTGAGGCGCGCCTGCGGAGGGGCAGTCTCGCCGGGGCAGCCATCTGCCCGCAGACTCTGGTTGCCCTTATCGGTGCCGCGCGGGGCGGGCGGCATCGCGGATTTGGCTTCTGATTTCGGGCCGTTTCTGCCTTGCAGATTAAGTACACGGGCTTCAGGGACCGGCCCCACGAGGAGCGCCAGGCGCGCTTCCAGAACGCCTGCCGTGACGGCCGCTCGGAAATCGTAAGTCGGCGGGGCCGGGGGCCGGGGGCACAGGGGAGCAAGCCGCGCGCGGGTCACTTGTTGCGCGGGGGCCGCCGCGGCCCAGGCCGGTTCCGGACGGCGCCGCGGACGCCGCGGCTCCCGGAACTGAGCGGGCGCCGTCTCACTTCCTACTCGGGATTCAAAATGCGAAACCAGACACTGGCGGGCCGCGTCCTCGCGGGGAGACTCTTCCCTGTGGTTCTCGGCGGGTGGATTATGTTTCCCAGACACGACTCGACAAACACTTTGCCGCGAGTGGAACTCAAACCGGAGCCCAACTAAACAAGGAAAGGTCGTTGTATAGGCTGTGACACCGATTAAAGGGTCGGTTATTAGTAGGAAGAAAACACCCTTACGGAAAAAATTGGGCTTCGTTCAAGGTTCTGATTCTTGGGCGATAGTTTGTGTCTTAGACGCTAGATTTTTCGTAAACCTATATGTGAAACTGTCTTATTTTCAGTATAGCTGAGAATAAATCTGAGAGTAAATCCAGTTATCTGTTGTTCTAATAGAGGGGGAAAAAAAGCCCTCAAGAACGTGCCATCTTCTTTTCTTAGAATGTTAAGCTTCAGGAGAATCAGAAAGAAACCATTTGGTGTTTTTTTGTTTTTTCCCCAAACCTAAAAAACGTATCTCGTTTAGGCCTGAAGTTACTAAAGAATTGCATGGATTTGCAAAACCCAGTGTTGATCCGAGGCCCTGTTTTAGGTGGTGGATTTGGTGCCTTACCTCCATGAAGCCTAATGTTGAAAAAAATTTAAGTGTCCTAGTTCCCCTCATCTCCTTTTGGTTTGTCCTACTGGAGGTGCTAATGAAGAGAGAATGATGAAGCCCAGAAGTGCATAGGAAAAAACTAAAGAGAAGAGGTTGATTATTAATTTTTAAAAAAGTTGTAGCACTGTATAATGGAATCTGATTATCAGCTCCATGACTTGGACCATTGCATCTGCACACACTTGAAGGTATGGAAGCAGTTTGAATTTAGGTTAACAATAGGAAGACATATTGAAACATTTGCTTCTCCCATTCCTTGTACAGTAGAGAATCTATTTATTGGTATTGAGACATAATTCACATAAAATTCTCCCTTTTCATCACTGAAATCGTTTATTTTTTTTTTTTTTTTTTTTTTTTTTTTTGCGATACGTGGACCTCTCACTGCTGTGGCCTCTCCCATTGCGGAGCACAGGCTCCGGACGCGCAGGCTCAGTGGCCATGGCTCACGGGCCCAGCCGCTCCGCGGCACGTGGGATCTTCCCGGACCGGGGCACGAACCCATGTCCCCTGCATCGGCAGGCGGACTCTCAACCACTGCGCCACCAGGGAAACCCGAAATCGTTTATTTTTAAAAAATATTTTGATGCTTAAAATGAAGGCTTTTTAGAATTGTATTACAGATCATGAGAAGATACTGGCCAAATTTATTAGGAACTCTAGAATATTTGGTCATTATTGCACATTATAAAAGAAAGTGTCTAGATTTTAGCCCACTTTTTTGAGTGTTTGTAATAGTTATATGATTCAAATGTATAGGACAAATACTTTCTGGTTTTGGCACTGAGTGGTAGAAGAATCATTCATTAGTTGGCTCAGTGATTATATCATCCTTTGTCTGAATTTCCTTTTGGAATAGGTGGATGGTATACCCAACCCATGGATGTTTTGGAAGTAACTTTATTTTTGGAAGGAATTTCACATTTCCCTCCCTTTCTAGTTTCCCCCCCTTTAATTCAATGTTAGCCATATTTAAATTGAGAGATTTTTAGCTTCTAGAGGATGGAGACCACATTAATTCCGTATATGCCCCCTCTGTATGGGTTTTGCACAGTGTCTTTTGCATCATAAGTACTTGATTATTTGAATTTAGAGGTTATTTCGCTTAATGCCCAAAATATATCTTATGACTTATAAACAGGCTGTGGTTTTTACTTACTTGGTGGTGGAAAATAGGCGTGGAAAAGGCATTTTTTTGCTTCTATTTTGACAGCAGCCATGTATGATAAAAATATGCGTAGTTCCCAAAACTATATCCAACACTTTCTCCCCTTTCTTTTATTCTTTTTATTATGAACATCTCCTTAACTTTATCAGTGAGGTTAATGAATGATTTATTTTGTATTTAGATGCAAAACAGTGTAAGGCTGTGATGCTCATCTCTTCTTAGTTATAAAACTTATCCAGACTCCATATCATAGCATGAAATAAAAGTGATTATGGGTGAGGGGTAGAATTTATTTGGTAAAACCTGATTTATTCCTTATATAAGCTCTTGTAGTAGGAGTGTTAGAGATATCTTCAACACTAATGATTAATAAAAGAAAAAAATACTTATGAGAGGTATGGTGACTACTGTGAAAGCAGTAAAAACTATGTATTTTTAATCCTGAAGATGGAAGAATAAAAGGTATGTTGGACTGGCACAGGTGTGCTATTTTACAGTTTAATGAAACCTGTAAAGTATGGTCAGGACATTCTAGAAATCCTCCATACAGACACTTTTACCAGTGTGACATCTTTGTGTTTTCAAACAGAGTTTTCCCAACTCCTAGGTATATGTAGGTGTTCCAGTAAAAAAAATAAAATAAAGAGTTCTGTGGTCAGATAAATTTGGGAAATGGTATTTTAGAGTGATCTGTTTTTACCACTTCTCCTGTCTCAGAGAGGGATGTTGATGAGATAATGGACATGAAGTGATGAAGCAGGAAATCTCTTCTGAGGTTGGCCTTCAGGCAGGAGGTGAGGTAATAAGAGCTGCAGAATGTCTTCACCTAACACAGAGCTGATTTGGGATACACTGGTGGCAGAAGGATTTGTAACTAGGTGAATACTGAAGAAACATGGCTGCGGGATTTTGACGGAGGGTATTCATTCATGGGCAGAATCTCTTATCTGCCCTGAGAATTTCATTATCTGAGACTGACAAGGTTGGCTGTCTTCTTCAGCTCAAAATTACTTCTCATTGTATTTAGCAAATACATGTAGCATTTACTTGGTACTGTTCTAAGCACTTTACAAATACTGGAAACTGAGGTTCAGAGTTAAGTAATTTGCCTCAGGTCACACAGCCTAGGCAGTTTGCCACCTAGTGTCTGTTTTCATTTGAACTATTATTCATTTCAGTTCAATGGTTGTTTTTTAAACTTATGCTAATAGTGGGCAAATTTTTTTTTTAAGATTAATATTGTAATATTGATGTTTGTTCAGCCTCTATTCATATAAAACATTTACCACAAGAAAAGGTATCCCAGTGATTAGGGAAATGCCATTAAAGATGTCTATAGAGATTTAGCAGTTAGGTTGACAGTTGTACCTACTAGTACCAGTCATAGGAAGTACTGTAATTTTTATCTCTAAAGAATCTAAGCCCTTAATCATCAGGGGAACTAGCGGATAGCTGAATCAACTAATGCTTTAAACAAATTGCCCAAAAATGTGAACCCCTTGCTTTCAGATGAAGACTATGCTTGGAAACAAATTATGCTTAAGAACTTTAGTTAGTAAAATAAAACAAACAAAAAGTTCTCTGATTTCAACAAAGAAGAGTTTACATTTAGATGATGAAAAAAATTTTTTTTCCAATGCTTTTTACTTATTTCTTTCATATTTTCCCTGGGGAAGAGGGACATGGTTATTTCCATTTTTTACTTGGGGGAAATATAAATTGCTCAGGGGCTACACAGAATGAGACTGTATTGAAATGGTTTTAGATTCTTCTGTCTGTTGAGCTGTGCCATCCAAATCTTTTATAAATATTAGATGAATACTCTTTTGTTATTGTCAGAATCAGTTCTCCTAAAGTCGGGTTTTAGAAAATGCATATTTTTTTAATCATCCAAGGTTTTAGAGAGATGAGAAGTAGTCACATCACATGCTAGTGTATGGTTTATCAGAGGAGAGACAGTCCCAGGTGCATTTTTCTTTTCAGTAGGAAGGTATTAACATTTATTTGTATTCACTGTGCAAGTGACTGGAATTTGGGAAACTGGATAAAATAGACACCTATGGGGATGAAAAGGTCTGTATTTTTTAAGCTGAGCCTTTCCTGAAACTAGAATTTTTGTCTCTGAGAGAGAATTCTGCTAAAAACCATAATGGAGGATATTGTCTTCATCTTATAAATTTTGGTTATTAAAAAGCACTTGAAGTGATATTTGGTTAGTTTATTCATGATAATGAGCTCCTCCCAATGTGATATATTGTGGAGATATTTTCACTTCCAGTCATCTCCAAGTGCATTTTTAACATGGGTTTTGGAGCATAGTGTTTCTTTGAGCAAGAGAAATCAGGAAAAATTAAAATGTCTCATTTGCACAACTTTAAATTGTGGTATGCTCCAAAATTCAAAATATTCAGCTCTTCAGTGATTTTCACATTTAAAAATACAGGTTTTTAAATACAGTGATGGTGGCTTCTGGTTAGACATTAGCAGTGCACTATACTAACGTCAGCAAAAAATGACCTGAAAGAAAGTATTGATTCCATGTCTGATTTTATATTTAAGCAGCCAATGGCAAATGTCCTCAAAATGGAATCAGATGTTTGTAACTTAATACTTAAGAAAAATGATGAGTGCATGTTTTTTTACTTTTAAGTAATCTTGGTGCTGCCTGGCTTAAGACAGAAACTGATGTAAAAATAAATGACTGCCTGCATAATTTATGTAATGTCCTGCTCCTGATCCTGTTTGTATTGATTTTTCTAAAAGGCTTTTGTGGCCACAGGAACCAATCTGTCTCTCCAGTTTTTTCCGGCCAGCTGGCAGGGAGAACAGCGACAAACACCTAGCCGAGAGTATGTCGACTTAGAAAGAGAAGCAGGCAAGGTAGGAAACATTTCTTTGCAATTTGAAATACTGTGGATTGTTTTATTATTAGAGATTATCTGGATTTACATTTTAATAAAGAGATCACATGTCTGATTATTCAGGCATATGATCAGATTTGTTTTCATTCCGTATTATAAAGATATAATACAATTTTTAAAAATCAAATTTTTTATATAATTTTATTGCTAATTTCATGTTTATATCATTTGCCATAGAAAGTTCTAGCCCTTAAAGAGAGTAGTGTGCTTTCTTACATGTAACATTTGAAACTTAATTCCTTTGAAGTGTTGACAAGAAATTTTTTGTTCTACTAAAATGTGTGTGACTATAGTGTTGTAAAAAAAAAAAATGAAATTTAGAGAAAAATGGGAAAAGCCTCTGTAGGCTTAAAATTTAATAATATTTGGAAATAGTTTATGGGTAGCTTTCTACTTCTGTTAATATAGCAAATTTAATTTTGAGAAAAACAATGTGAAGATGTTAACTTGGAAATAATTTTTTTGTTTTGAGGAAAAGCTTCTGGGAAACATAAATGTCTTAAAATTATTATGTTGGAAGTTTAGGTTGAATATATGGAAAATGTAGTTGGAAATGTTTAAGCTGAGAGCCATATTAAAATCTAAGTTAAATGTGTTTATGATTTTGATGAAATGTTAATGAATAATATCTTGGATTGGTTCATCTTTTAATGTGGAAATTGACTTCTTGAAATAAAATATTTAAAGAAAAATTTTTGACCTCATTTTGTACTCAGTATTTCTCCTGTTTCCTTTGCAGTGTATTTCTATACCTATTTTTATTAACTTGCTAAATTACTTTTCTAAGTGTCATCGTGAATAGTATAACCTATCACTTTATTTGCAAAACATAAGGAACACCTAAATAGTCCTTTGAGGAACTTAAAAGATTTTTGTATTGAACTGTATTAGGAAAAGGATTTTCTTTTTATTTATTGATTGAATTTTTGAATTTTATTTTATTTTTTATACAGCATGTTCTTATTGTTATCTATTTTATACATATTAGTGTATATATGTCAATCCCAATCTCCCAATTCATCCCACCACCACCCCCCCTGCGAAAAGGATTTTCTTATTTTGTATATATACAATGAAGAGGGTTTTTTTTGTGTTCTTTAATTTTATTTATTTATTATTTTTAAAAAGAAATTTTATTGATTGATTGATTGATTTTAGCTGTGTTGGGTCTTCGTTGCTGCACATGGGCTTTCTCTAGTTGTGGCGAGCGGGAGCTACTCTTTGTTGCGGTGCGCAGGCTTCTCTTGTTGTGGAGCACGGGCTCTAGGCACACGGGCTTCAGTAGCTGTGGCACGTGGGCTCAGTAGTTGTGGCACATGGGCCCTAGAGCATAGGCTCAGTAGTTGTGGCGCACGAGCTTAGTTGCTCTGCGGCACGTGGGATCTTCCCGGACCAGGGCTTCAACCTGTGTCCCCTGCATTGGCAGGCGGATTCTTAACCACCGCGCCATCAAGGGAGTACAAGACCACATTATCTTTGGACTTAAGCCATTGAGATGTTTTCAGTTATACGATCAACAAGAACAAAAACGTTAGATGGCTTATTCTAGAATTTAGAGGTTTTGTTTTCAAATATATCAGGAAGAGTGCTAGAACTGATGTAAGAAACTTATATTTTAATACTTGTTTTATAATTTTTTTTCTGTAAAGGGCCAGAGACAAAATATTTTCAGTTTTGCAGGCGTATGTTCTCTGTTGCAACTACTCAGGTTCGCTGTTACAGTGTGAAAGGAGCCATAGACAATACATAAACAAATGAACGTGGCTGTATTCCAGGGATGGTAATGCTGGCAGAAATCTGTATCTTTCCCTCAGATTTAAATCTGTAAATGTTTGTGCATAGATGATATATTTCTCAAATATAATTTTACCAACACTTGTACTATGCCAGTAGAATCTAGGGGGAAAAAAATTTAATGAAAAAAAAAACCCTGCTAGTATATCACTCTATACCACTGGGATAAATAAGTACTCCAGTGAATTTAGAGAAAAGATAACCCATGTTTTCTCATCCATAGAGCTCAGGCTACAGGGTCTCTCATTTCTCGTCCTCCTTTTTTATGATGTCTTTCTGATAACCATTAACGTTTATTTCTGTGCCCATAGGACTAGAAGCAAAGCAAATTGAAGGAATTTCCCTAAATGTTAATTATTTGCCTCTGCTCCTTATATTGGATCCAAAATCAGTGTCTCTTCTTCCACATACTCTTGACCTTGTTACATCCTAAGGCAGCTTAGTTCTCTTCCCATTCAAACCCAGCTTTGAGAAGATGAGTGGTTAAGCCTTTCAAGTTAGGTATAATTAAGTCCTGGCTTTGTATACTACTTCATTTATTACTCTATAACTTTGGACAAGTTATTTTATCTTTATGGTCCTCAATTATAACGTGAGTTTAATACATATCTCCCAGGGTGGCCGTAGTGATTAAATGAAATAGTGTATATAAAGTGCTTAGCTCAGTACCTGACACAGTTACTCAAAAATTCATTCAGAAGTTCTTTGTTGAACACCTGTTATGTATACTGAGTGAACACTGTCCTGGGCACTTGAGATGCATCAGTGAACAAAACAAAGATCCTGCCCTAGAGGTTGTTTTATGGAAGGAATGGAGTAGTGGGCAATATGCATAGTACATAAGGTATGTAATATGTTACAGAGTGGTAAGTGCTCTGGAAAAAAAGGAAATTTAGAGTAAAATAAGGGTTATCAATGAACAGGAATGTCCGTAATTTTAAATAGGATAGTCTGGGTAGAGAAGGTCATATTTGAGCAGAGACCCGAAGGAGGTTAGGGAATGATGAGCCATGCAGATATCTGAAGGAAAGATGTTCCATACAGAGGACACAGCCTTGTAAAGGCCCTAGACTGGGAGCTTGCACAGTGTGTTTGTTAAACAACAAGCGGGCCGGTATGGCTGGAGTAGACTGAGTGAGGAGGAGAGGAGTAGGAGAAGAGATGAGGGAGATGTCAAGGAGCCGGTTTATGTGACTGTGGGAGACCATGCAACAACGTGGACTTTATTCTGAGTGGAGTGGGAAGTAGTTTCTGCTTTTTGAGCACATCAGTGATATGATCTGCCTTAAGTTTTGAAAGGATCACTCTAGCTGCTGGGTTAACAACAGGTTTAGGGGGCAAGAGTGAAGCAGGGGGACCAGTTGGGCTATTGCTTTAGTCTTGGTGAGAGACTAGGCTGGTAGCAATGGAAGTGGTGAGAAGTAGTCATAGTCTGGATATATTTTGAGGTAGAGCCAACAGGATTTGCTTATGGATTGGATGTAAGGTGTGAGAGTCAAGAATGACTCCAGGGGCTTCCCTGGTGGCGCAGTGGTTAAGAATCCGCCTGCTAATGCGGGAGACACGGGTTTGAGCCCTGGTCCGGGAAGATCCCACGTGGCATAGAGCAGCTAAGCCTGTGTGCCACAACTACTGAGCCTGTGCTCTAGAGCCCACAAGCCACAACTGCTGAGCCCGCGAGCCACAACTACTGAAGCCCGTGCTCCTAGAGCCCATGCTCCGCAACAAGAGAAGCCATTGCAATGAGAATCCCGTGCACCACAACGAAGAGTAGCCCCTACTCGCCACAACTAGAGAAAGCCCACGGGCAGCAACGAAGACCCAGCTCAGCCAAAAATAAAATAAATTAATAAATCATTTTTTTAAAAAAATCTTTAAAAAAACGAATGACTCTGGGCTTTCCTGGTGGCACAGTGGTTAAGAATCCGCCTGCCAATGCAGGGCACGCGGGTTTGAGCCCTGGTCTGGGAAGATCCCACATGCTGCGTAGCAGCTAAGCTCGTGCGCCATAACTACTGAGCCTGCGTGCTGCAACTACTGAAGCCCACGCACCTAGAGCCCGTGCTCCACAACAAGAGAAGCCACTGCAATGAGAAGCCTGGGCACTGCAACAAAGAGTAGCCCCCACTCACCGCAACCAGAGAAAGCCTGCGCGCAGCAACGAAGACCCAACGCAGCCAAAAATAAATAAATAAATTAATTAAAAAAAAAAAAGAATGACTCTTAACTTTCTGGTTAGAGCAGCTGGGAGTATGGGATTACTGTCATCTGAGATGAGAAAAGCTGTGGGTGGAGCAATTTTGAGGAGCAGTTTAGGATATGTGAGTTTGTGGTGGTAGCTTGTTGCAGCTTCTGTTTTCTCACCACCCACCCTTAACTTTTTAAGTTATGGCACTGCTTTTCCATAAGTGACCCTTTGCTTATCTCAAGAGTTCGGTGGCTTTTTTTTTAAAATCAACTTTATTGAAGTATAGTTTACTTACCAAAAAATGCACCCACTTTAAGTGTATAATTTGAGTTTTAACAAATGTGCACACCCATGTAAACACCACCCACAATCCAGATAATGTTTCAGTCCCCTCGTGCCCTTTTACAGGAATCTGGGAGTGGCTTGGCTGGGTGGTTCTGGCTTAGGGTCTCCTAGGACATTGCATTCAAGCTCTTGGGGCTGTGCAGTCTCTGAGGGCTTGGCTGGAGCTAAAGAATCCCCTTCCAAGCTCACTCATCACTTTTGGTCAGTGGCTTCAGTTCCTAGTCACATGTTCCTCTCCATAGAGAGAAAAAGAATGAGGTCACCCTGCTTTTTATGACCTATTCTCTGATCACTTGTGTCTTCTCCTGTTCATTAGAAGTGAGTCACTAAGTCTAGCCCACACTCAACAGGGAGGGGGGTGGTTTATTCACAAACATGAGAGGAGGCTGGGGTCATTGGGGCCATCTTGGAGGCTGGCTACCACAATGTTCACTTAAATTTGATGAATTCAGAAAAAAATTAGAATGCTAATAGGAAACAGAAGCTCCATAGTCTCTTTCATTTGAAATATGGCTTTATGATCTAAGAAAGTGGTCTTAGCAAAACCAGTCCTTTTATTCATTCTTTCTACCTTTGTGTTTGTAGGAATATTTTCAAAACAAGGGTCTTCAGTAAGGAAGGTCTGTTAATGGATAACTGACCATCAAGTCAGAGCACACAATTTTATAATCTGTCTTTCAAATATATTTGAAACTTTTGCACCCAGGTATCTAGTGAGTTGTCTACACTGACTCTTAATAAGGGTCTTTCTTAGAAGAGGTTTAAAATAATACAGTATAGTGGAAAGAGCTCTGGATATGAGTCAAAAGACAATCATAACTGGTTTCCTTACCTGTAAATGGGAATCAGAATGTCTTCCCTATTCATATACCTCATGTGAGGATTAAATGACGTACCAGAATATGTGAAAATGCCTTTTAAATTGTAAAGCCCTATCCAAAGTTAGGCTATTTGATGGGTTTGTAGGGTGAGATTATAGATAATCAAGGAGTTTTAGTGCTGTAGAGTGCCTTAGGTCAGCTTCACTTCAGGTAGCTCTACTATGTTGGGAGACTGCATCTTTCCCAAGTGGTCCATCCTGGTATTTTATAAACCTAAACAGCCAAAATGTTTATAATTCTTCCTTAACTTAAACTGCTTTCCTCTAATTTAGCTGTCAGAAGACAAGGGATGCAACAGATAGAATTGAAATCATTCTTATGTTAAATTTTTGTAGACCAAGCAACACCCAATTCATTTGATCTTTCCTCTTAGAATTTATTTCCAATTGATTTTTATTTCAAACAAATGCAGATAATTATGGTTGACCATAAGTTATTAGTCTTGAGTGGTCAGAGTAATGGTTTTTGTATGCATTGTGTTTTTGAAAGCCTCCTTAGGTTTTTAAATTAATGATTGTTTATGCTTACTACATGATCCTAGTTTGTGAGCATGAAGCATATGAAAACTTTATAAACTGAACAAATGAACTTTATAGTGCTATTGTTTACCATTTTTTCTATGGAAATTGAATATACTATCTAGTTTTATCTAGATATATCTAGAATATACTGTGTGGTCCCAGAAAAAGCAGTTAAACTTTATATGGTTGTTGCATTGCTATTTATACCTTATGATTTTAATTGATAGTCAGGTAATGTTAATAGCAGACATTGGGAGTAATTATAATGTGTATGGCGTTAGAGTAGGTACTTTTAAACATTTTTGATGTTATGTGTTTTACTTTTTTTGTCCTTTCTGAACATTTATACTTAAAATGAAAATCTTTTATCATTCATTTTCATCAGCATAAAGTAACAAAGCAAAATTTAACAGCATTTGATTTAATGCATGAGGACAAACTCTTGTTTTAAATGTCTTCAAAGGTCTGTGACTGCTGCTTCTGGAGTGTTTTGCTTACTTGCTTGCAGGATCTTTGTCCCAAAATAAATATTGTGTCTGTTTATATACCATCCACAATTTGGCAGAGTTTAGAGGACTCCTTAATGTTAGCTTTGAGAAATCCGTATTCAGGCTCAGCAGCAAGTTCCCTCTCCTCCTTATACAGCCCAGTCACTCCAAATAAAAGATATCTGTGGTAACGCTTTGGAATGTGGTTTCCCCAAGAGAAATTGAGGCAACTTTACAACTAACTTGTCAGATCTAGACTTTAAGTATTTCAATTCAACTAAAACATGAAGTATATTTTCCAGCACTTAGTTATCAACAGTTCAGTGCATTGAAATAAGTAATCTGGGCTTTTAGAAAAGTTTTATTTCAATAATTTTTTAAAATAAATTTATTTATTTTTGGCTGCATTGGGTGTTCGTTGCTGTGCATGGGCTTTCTCTAGTTGTGGAGAGGGGGCTACTCTTTGTAGCGGTGCACGGGCTTCTCATTGCAGTGGCTTCTCTTGCGGAGCACGGGCTCTAGACGCGTGGGCTTCAGTAGTTGTGGCACACGGGCTCAGTAGTTGTGGCTTGCGGGCTCTAGAGCGCAGGCTCAGTAGTTGTGGTACACGGGCTTAGTTTCTCCGCGGCATGTGGGATCTTCCCGCACCAGGGCTCAAACCCGTGTCCCCTGCATTGGCAGGCGGATTCTTAACCACTGAGCCACCAGGGAAGCCCTATTTCAACAATTTTTAAATCCAAGAAGAGTTGACTGACTTCATGAAGAAATAATAATGTTTAAAAATGAGAATATCATAGTACCTTCCAGTTAGAGTTACATTAATTTTCATATATGGTAAATGTACCTCTGAAGTATTTGAAGATGATGTACTCTTTTTTTTCCCCTCTCTTTTTTCTCCCAGGTTTTTTGAGATATAATTGATATACAGCACTGATCTCTTCCCCTTTTCTTGAATTGCATTATTTGCCTAGATTTACCTTTTAATGTAAAGATAACATTTTAGTCTTGGCCATATCTCAATTATATATTTCAAGTTAGAGATGTCAGAAAATATGTCTGAGAGAAACATCCTTAATTCTTTCCCTTTTTGCTTCTGTTTCCTACCCCAGTATTTTTGAATGATTAATTCAAACACTGCAAGGATAAAGACTATTGAAATGTTCAACTAAAGAAATCAGTTTTTGAGAAGGGCTGCTGTATCCCAGCTTTACTGCTTCTCATTTTCTTTTGTAATTTTTTTTCAATTGTCATTATTGAGATATAATTTATATACAACAGAATTCACCTATTTAAGGTATATAATTCAGTGACAAATGTGTACAGTCGTTGGTGTGATTACTACCACAATAAAGATACAGAATATTTCCATAACCTCAGAAAGTTCCCTCATGCCCCTTTGCAGGCAGTGTCATTTCAGGTAACCACTATCTCCTTTCTGTTACATACTATTTTGTCTTTTCTGGAATTTCATATAAATGGAATCATACAGTATGTAGTCTTTTGTACTTAGCAACTTGCTCTTGAAATTCATCTGTATTGTGTGTATAGTAGTCCATTCCTTTTTATTACTGAGTAGTATTCCACCGTTTGGACTTGTAACACTTTGTTTATCCATTTACCAGTTGATGGCCATTTGAGTTATTTCCCCTTGTTTTGGCTACTCTGCTGCTTTGAACATTTATATACGAGTCTTTTATGTAGACATTTGTTTTCATTTCTCTTGGGTAGATATATAGGACTGAAATTACTGGGTTGTTTCATGAGTATACCTTTTTAAGGAACTGTCAAACTGCTCTCCAAAGTGGCTGTACAGTTTCACATTCCAACTAGCCATGTACGAAAGTTTCAGTTACTTCACGTCTTTACTAACACTTTGTACTGTCGGTCTTTTTAATTTTAGACATTTTAGTGAGTTTGTAGTGGTATCTCATTTTGGTTTTAATTTGCATCTACCTAGTGACTAATGACGTTGAGCATGTTTTATGTGCTCGTGTGCCATTTGTGTATCTTTGGCAGTGTCTGTTCAAAACTTTTGCCCATTTTTTGATATCAAGTTATTGAGATGTAAGCATTTTTTATGTATTAAATACAAGTTCTTTATCGATATTTTTGCAATTGAAGTTTTATTATGAGTCTGTTTTAAAGTAGAGATAGCCTTGACTGCATATAAAACATTGTATTAGGGGACTTCGCTGGTGGTCCAGTGGGACTTCGCTGGTGGTCTGCGCTCCCAATGCAGGGGGCCCCGGTTTGATCCCTGACCAGGGAACTAGATCCCGCATGCTGCAACTAAGACCCGGCACAACCAAATAAATAAATATTTTTTAAAGTAAAAAATAAAATATTTATTTAAAAAAACATTGTATTAGGAAATATAAATACAGATTCTGTCAAAACTGCTATAATGTAAGTGTAATTTTGGCTTCTGTTGTGCCTCTCTTAACTTTCTCTCATTTGTAAACTTTAATGCTGCCTGGCTCATAATGTTGATAATCTTGAAATTAATGGTAGTTCCTTCAAGAGCTTGATGTATTTTTCTTTAAGTCTTTATTGATTGATTGATTGATTGCCGCGTTGTGTGGCACGTAGGATATTAGTTCCCCAACCAGGGATCGAACCCATGCCTTCTGCATTGGAAGCAGAGTCTTAACCACTGGACCTCCATGTTTGGGTTTGTTTGTTTGGTTGGTTGGTTTTTTTGAGCTTGTGTTTTTATTTTGTTTATTATGGTAAAATACACGTCACAAAAAATTTACCATTTTAACTGTTTTTAACTGTACAGTTCAGTATCGTTAAGTATATTAAAACTGTTGTGTAACCGTCACCACCGTCCATCTCCAGAACTTTTGTCATCTTCCTCAAACTGAAACTCTGTACCCCTTAACCATAATTCTCCATTCTCCTTTCCCATGCCCCCAGCCCCTGGCAACTGCCATTCTACTTCTGTCTTTGTGAATTTGATTCCTTGAGGTACCTCTTATAAGTGGAATCATATGGTATTTGTCCTGTTGTGACTGACTTATTCCCCTTAGCATAATGTCTTTAAGGTTCATCTGTGTTGTTTCAATGTAATGGGTTTTTTTATATATATAAATTTATTTATTTTATTTTTGGCTGTGTTGGGTCTTTGTTGCTGCGCACAGGCTTTCTCTAGTTGCGGCAAGCAAGGGCTACTCTTTATTGTGGTGCGCCGGCTTCTCTTTGTGGTGGCTTCTCTTGTTGTGGAGCACCGGCTCTAGGTGCGCAGGCTTCAGTAGTTGCGGCACGTGGGCTCAGTAGTTGTGGTTCATGGGCTTAGTTGCTCTGCGGCATGTGGGATCTTCCCAGACCAGGGATAGAACCCGTGTGCCCTGCATTGGCATTCTTAACCACTGCACCACCAGGGAAGTCCCTCAATGTAGTGTTTTAAAATAACCTTTTTCCTGACAAAAGAAATAAGAAAAATTTGGAAAACACACTTTTAGAAAAGATATAAAAATCATCCATAACCTACCTCTTAGAAAACCATTGTTAATGTTTTGTTATATTGCTGTTCTTATTTTTTTCTGTGTATATTTAAATTTTAAAGTAAAAATTTTTCTATTTGATATAGCATTTACTTTTTATCTTTGAATTTTCTGCACATCTTATTGTAGGATACTTTTTTATCTGACATTAAAATATCTATATCTTTCTGATCTTACTGTTATTAACTATCAAAGAATAGAAAAATCAGAAATAGATACCTTTGTATAAGAAAGAAGCAACAAAATGATTATCAGTGTTAATTTTTAGAATAAAAAGATGAGAAATATGGACATCGATGTACCTAACGAGCACACATGTGTCTTCATCCATCTAGGAAATCTTTGCAAATGTAGGAAACAGTAGTCAGTCAATACTGTACACATGGCAATCATATGAAAAATCTTTTTCTCTCCTACAGAAAACTTTGGGCATTCTAGTAAAGGCGTTTTGGTGGGCAGAAAACGTTTATTAACAACGTCTGAATATATGAGACTCCCTTTGCTCCTGTGTACTCTAATTTCCTCATTTAAGAATTAGAATAATAATAGCAAACAGTTCTGTAGCACTGGCTATGTGCCAGGTGCTGTTTTAATTGCTACATAGATAACATAGATTGATACTTTTATGATCTCCTTTTTACTGAGAAGAAAGCATTTGTAAATTTTAATGCTATTTAGCTTGAGCAGACTTAGAGACTTTATTTATTTGATATCACTTCTTTGATACTTAGTTTTCTACAGAATATTAGAAGCCACAGACTAGCTAGCTGTGTTCTTCATGTTATAGACAGTGATTTGGTGGGGAGTTTAATTATTGTTACCTTCTTTTATGAAAGTATACAATGTAAATAGTTGGAAATTATTATCTACTATGAGCTTTTCAATTTAGGCTGGGCCTTCTCAAATTGATGTGTATTTAGGAACCAAGAATTTAAAATAACACTTAAAATGTGCCTTTTGGCAGTGTAACTGTGCTTTTAGGACTCTGATACTTTGCTGTGCTGTACTGTGTGTCCTCAGCAGGAAAGGGTCAAGTCTGGGAATGGTTGGCAGGTTGTTTTTACAGGGGAAAACTTTTCTTCCATGTATACAGTCAATACTAAGCCCTTCTGTGTTTTAAAACTTTAGATATGAAGGCAGATTAATCTTCAGATTAAAACAAAAGGGTAGGGCTTCCCTGGTGGCGCAGTGGTTGAGAGTCCGCCTGCCGATGCAGGGGACGCGGGTTCATGCCCCGGTCCGGGAGGATCCCACATGCCATGGAGCGGCTGGGCCAGTGAGCCATGGCCGCTGAGCCTGCGCGTCCGGAGCCTGTGCTCCGCAACGGGAGAGGCCACAGCAGTGAGAGGCCCACATACTTCAAAAAAAAAAAAAAGGTAGGGCTTCCCTGGTGGCACAGTGGTTAAGAATCCGCCTGCCAATGCTGGGGACACAGGTTTGAGCCCTGGTCTGGGAAGATCCCACATGCCATGGAGCAACTACGCCTGTGCACCACAACTACTGAGCCTGCCCTCTAGAGCCCACGTGCCACAGCTAATGAGCCCGCAGGCCACAACTCCTGAAGCCCACGCACCTAGAGCCCGTGCTCTGCAACAAGAGAAGCCACTGCAATGGGAAGCCCTCGTACCGCAAGGAAGAACAGCCCCAGCTCACCACAGCTAGGAAGAGCGTGCGCGCAGCAATGAAGACCCAACGCAGCCCCCAAAAAACAAAAACAAAAGGGTAGCCTAGGAACATGTGACTGCAGCATTTCTATTAGGAGAATTTAGATGTTTTCAAATAAATAAAATATTTTGCCCATATTAAATGATATATATATATATATATATTTTTTTTTTTTTTTTGTGGTTCGCGGGCCTCTCACTGTTGTGGCCTCTCCCGTTGCAGAGCACAGGCTCCGGATGCGCAGGCTTAGCGGCCATGGCTCACAGGCCCAGCCGCTCCGCGGCATGTGGGATCTTCCTGGACCAGGGCATGAACCCGTGTCCCCTGCATCGACAGGTGGACTCTCAACCACTGCGCCACCAGGGAAGCCCAAATGATAATTTTTAATAAGTGTCTGGCCTCACTTGCAGAGTATTGTTTTAAATAATGGCCCTTTGGGAAAACCCTTCTAAATTTTTTGAGGGTGTTGCTTATTCCAGCTTTTCAGTTCTGGCTTGCCATCCCTTTGCTATCCAGAACATTGCTGCTGGGCCATTTTTTCTTTTCTTTTTTTTTTTTTCCCCGGTACGCGGGCCTCTCACTGTCGTGACCCCTCCCGTTGCGGAGCACAGGCTCCGGATGCGCAGGCTCAGCGGCCATGTCTCACGGGCCCAGCCGCTCCGCGGCATGTGGGATCTTCCCGTACCGGGGCACGAACCCGTGTCCCCTGCATCGGCAGGCGGACTCTCAACCACTGCACCACCACGGAAGCCCCATTTTTTCTTTTTTTAATTGCAGTAAAGTTCATGTAACATAGAGTTCACCATCTCATCCATCTGTACAATTCAGTGGTTTTTAATATATTCACAATGTGCATCACCACTATCAAATTCAGAACGTTTTCAGAACTCGACCATTTAAAATACATTTTGACAATCTACAAACTAGCTTTTATGGTGATCACCACCACTAGTACTAGATGATATATACATTACTACTTCTCTTAATCCTGCGCTATAGTGAAGTCTTTTATTTGATATTGGAACACATTTAATGATAACTTGACTTTACAGCTGAGGAAACTGGGGCCTAGAGAGGCTAAATAAATCTTTAGTAGTCATGTAATCTGTTTCCTAGGTAGAGCCAGGATCGAGACCCAGGTCTTTTACCCAAGAGTCTGTGTTGTTTGCAGTTTACCACACTGCTGCTAATAATCATTAGGTAAGTGGCTAGAAACTCCACATACCACTTTCCAAAGTTATTGAATATTTTGGCCCACCAAGTTATTCTTCCTTTTAAAGTGAATATTTTAATATGGTCATTTTCGACCTCATTTGATGACTTCAGAACAACCTTTAACTTCCATGTTTTTCCTTTCAACCTTTAACTTTTCTTGAATTGTTTTTCTAACAGAGTGCCAATGATATTTGTGATGATAAGCTGCTGGAAAACTACACATAATCAATTTTTTGTGTTAATAATTTGGTAAAGTCAGCTGTAATACTTTTAGAAATAATTCTTAACAGAGTTGACTCAGAATGGATTACAATAAATAGCATCTGCCTCTTTTATTTCATTACCTTTTTTTGGTCTTAGTTAAGGAACAAAGAATTTTATAACTTAATTTTGTATGTTTTTCTCTTGAAATTGTACCTCTTGGGTCAGAACATTTTAGGACTCTCTTAAAAATGCCTTCCAGTGCGGGGGACGCGGGTTCAATCCCTGGTGAGGGAACTAAGATCCCACATGCTGGGGCAACTAAGCCCGCGCGCTCTAGAGTCTGCGCGCTCTAGAGTCTGCACGCTCTAGAGCCCGTGCACCACAGCTAGAGAACCCGTGTGCCACAACTAAGACCCAGTGCAGCCAGGTAAATAAATAAATGTATTTTTTAAAACGCACTGTTTACTTTGAATCACAGAATGAAGATGGCAGAACTAGTAAACTGTCTATTTTGGGTTGGGGGTGGGATATTCATATAATATATTCTGAAGTCATGTGAAGAGTTCATGTCATTTATTGTTCTAGATAGTTAAGGATTTAACCATGAAATTGACTGTCCAGTCTCTATTTTTAGGGAAATAATCTATTTTTACGTGTCCTGAAATACTTAGGAAGCATTAATAATGCAGTCCATTAATGCACCTGTGGTTTGGGTGAATGTATAGAGTTATGAGATTTGGGTGTTAGCTTGTACCACTTACTGGCTCTGTGACCTTCTGCAAGTGAATTATTTAATCTCTCAGTTTTAATTTCTTCTTTTAAACTTTTTCTTCTTATTGGATGGTTGTAAACATCAGATAGGACTTGGAAAAGTTTTGAGAGCTGTAAAGAATTTTTATAAACCTAAAGTGGTAATGCTTGTTAAACCTGAGTGAAAAAGTACCGGTAAGAGAGAGTTAAGAAATGAAGGGAGCTATATGGAGCTGTTTTGGGGTGGGATAGGGACTTCTTTCAGCAAAGTGAGTTCCAAGTAGAGGCTTGGAGTTGCGGAGAATCCAGAAATAGCATTCAGGGCCTCACAGTGTTATAGTTGATGGTGGTTTGTGATGCTTATGCTAACATTACTTTTGTATACAGTGAGAAAGCCAGCAGGAATTTTTGTTGTTGTTATTATTATTTATTTTGGCTGCACCAAGTCTTAGTTGCAGTGGCCCTAGTTGCGGCACATGGGAACTTCATTGTGGCATGCGAGATTTTTAGTTGTGGCATGCGGACTTCTTAGTTGTGACATGCAGACTCTTAGTTGCGGCATTCGGACTTCTTAGCTGTGGCATGCAGACTCCCAGTCGTGGCATGTGGAGCTTTCAGTTGCGGCATGCAGACTCCTAGTTGCGCATGCATGTGGGATCTAGCTCCCCGACCAGGGATTGAACCTAGGCCCCCTGCATTTGGAACACAGAGCCCTACCCACTGGACCACCAGGGAATTCCCAGGAATTTTAAATATACCTCCATGAAGGACAGTTTTGTGTAAGAATATAAATCATATTACAGATTACCAAAGTTTAGACTAGACTAAAAATCTAAGGTTTTTTCTACTTAACAAAGCCATGTATATCTCAGAGTATGAATGTTGTTGGTGCATGAGCATCTTCTCAGATGGCTCACAGAAGGAATGGCTCTTCCAGACGATGGACCATCAGTGTATCTAGGTGGAGCATTCTTCTGAAAAATGATGTTTAGTGAAAATTTGCAACACATGACATTAACTCTGTGGGACTGTAGAATAAAACCAGTATAATATTTCAGCATACTTTTTGTGTTGTAAAATTTAATACAGTGATTTTTATTGTCACTTAAAATACCTTATAAAATGTCCCAAATTAGGTGGGCTATTTCTGCATATTTTACTTTTTAAATGTTTGTTATTTAATGCATTTTCCCCTTAAAAGCTAGTCATGTTTTTATTTGTTAAGTGATCTTATGAAAGAGTAGATAAAAACATATGTATGGGGACTTCCCTGGTGGAGCAGTGGTTGAGAATCCACCTGCCAGTGCAGGGGACATGAGTTTGAGCCCTAGTCTGGGAAGATCCCACATGCCGTGGAGCAACTAAGCCCGTGCGCCACAACTACTGAGCCTGCGCTCTAGAGCCCGTGAGCCACAACTACTGAGCCCGCATGCCACAACTACTGAAGCCTGCACGCCTAGATCCCGTGCTCTGCAACAAGAGAAGCTACCACAGTGAGAAGCCCACGCACCGCAATGATGAGTAGCCCGCGCGCAGTAAGGAAGACCCAATGCAGCCAAAAATAAATAATTAATTTTAAAAAAACATATTACGGTTTTAGGAATAATAATAAAAGGAACATCCATGTGATGTCTAGTAGGTAGCCACTAGCCACATGTGGCTTTTTTTTTTAGCAATATTATTATTTTTTTAAACATTTATTTATTTGGTTTCGCCAAGTCTTAGTTTGCAGCAGGTGGGCTCCTTAGTTGCAGCTCACTGGTTCCTTAGTTGTAGCACATGGGCTCTTTTAATTGTGGCAGGTAGACTCCTTAGTTGTGGCATGAATGTGGGATCTAGTTCCCTGGCCAGGGATCAAACTCGGGGCCCCTGCATTGGGAGCGTGGAGTCTTAACCACTCCACCACCAGGGAAGTCCCCACATGTGACTATTGAGCACTTAAAACGTGGCTAGTCTAGTTGACACGTGCTGTATGTGGAAAAGTACACAGTGAATTTTGAAAACTTGGTAAAAAAAAAAGGAGCATGTAAGATATCTCAATAATTTTTATATTGATTACACGTTGAAATAATATTTTAGATATATTTGGTTAAATAACATTACTGGGATTAATTTTACCTGTTTCTTTTTAGTGTTTTAAACATGGCTGCTAGAAAATTTACATTTATATATGTGAGTTGCATTTGTGGTTCCCATTATATTTATGTTGGATAGTGATGCCTTAAAAAACTTCACAGTCCTATTCCCCCCTCCACAAAAACTTCTCACTACCTTGATTAATATATTTACTTCCTTCTTTTCTTTATCATCTTGTTCCTATGGATGTATTTCTAAACAGTGATTTGTTTAATTTTGAAAAACTGAATATAGCAAGCACAAACTTCATGGCAATGTAAATAAAGGACTATAATGTCAGTTCAACATGAAAGTTCCTAGGAGATAAGCTGAACAAAATCTCAGTGTTACTTCTGGATTCAGCTTCCTGGCGAATTTTAAAAGCCTCTGGGGAAGTTTGTGAGCCGAGTCATGAGTAGGTTATGGAAAACCTAGGGCTCATTCTGGATTTGGGGCATCTGGCACAATGTGAGCCATTGTTCACAGTATGCTGGAGGTCTGGAGGAAATAATGATCAGAGGAAGTGGGCTGCTATATATTTTCTGATTCTAGGTTCACCATGAACTGCCTCCTTTTTACATGAGTTTTCCCATAACTCTTTTTATTTTATAAAACAAACTCTATACCCATTAAACAGTAACTCCCCATTCCTCGACTCCCCCTTCCGCTTTGTTCCTGGCAGCCACCATTCTTCTTTCTCTGTGGTTTTGACTACTCTAAGTACCTCTTATAAGTGGAATCATACAGTATTTGTCTTTTTATGACTGGCATATTTCATTTAGTATAATGTCTGGAGATTCACCATATTGTAGCATATTGCAGAACTTCCTTCTTTAAAAGGCTGAGGGCTTCCCTGGTGGCACAGTGGTTGGGAGTCCGCCTGCTGATGCAGGGGACACGGGTTCATGCCCCAGTCTGGGAGGATCCCACATGCCGCGGAGCGGCTGGGCCCGTGAGCCATGGCCACTGAGCCTGCGCGTCCAGAGCCTGTGCTCCGCAACGGGAGAGGCCACACACAACAGTGAGAGGCCCGCGTACCGCAAAAACAAACAAACAAACAAAAAGAAAACGAAAAACAAAGGCTGAATAATAATATAGACCACATTTTGCTTATCTATTCATTCGTCAGTGGACATGTGGGTTGTTTCCATGTTTTAGCTATTGTAAATACTGCTGTTACGGACATGGGTGTGCAAATATGTCTTAAGAGACCCTGCTTTCAGTTCTTGTAGGTATATACCCAGAAGTGGAATTGCTGGATCATATGGTAATTCTCTTCTTAATTTTTTGAGGAATTGCCACATGTTGTCCCCAGAAGCTATATTCTTTTTTTTTTTCTTTTAAGTCTTATATCATGTAACTTTTCTTTTTTTCTTAGAATTTTATTTTTTTATACAACAGGTTCTTATTAGTTATCCATTTTATACACATTAGTGTATATATGTCAATCCCAATCTCCCAATTCATTGCACCACCACCACCACCCCACCACCACTTTCCCCCCTTGGTGTCCATACATTTGTTCTCTACATCTATGTCTCTATTTCTGCCCTGCAAACCAGTTCATCTGTCCCATTTTTCTAGGTTCCACATATATACGTTAACATATGATATTTGTTTTTCTCTTTCTGACTTACTTCACTCTGTATGACAGTCTCTAGGTCCATCCACATCTCTACAAATGACCCAATTTCGTTCCTTTTTATGGCTGAGTAATATTCCATTGTATATACGTACCACATCTTCTTTATCCATTCATCTGTCGATGGGCATTTAGGTTGCTTCCATGACCTGGCTATTGTAAATAGTACTGCAATGAACATTGGGGTGCATGTGTCCTTTTTTAAAAAAATTGTATTTATTTATTTATTTATGGCTGTGTTGGGTCTTTGTTGCCATGTGCGGGCTTTCTCTAGTTGCGGTGAGCAGGGTCTACTCTTCATTGTGGCGTGTGGGCTTCTCATTGTGGTGGCTTCTCTTGTTGCAGAGCATGGGCTCTAAGTGCCCGGGCTTCAGGAGTTGTGGCTTGCAGGATCTGGAGTGCAGGCTCAGTAGTTGTGGCGCACGGGCTTAGCTGCTCCGCGGCATATGGGATCTTCCCAGACCAGGGCTCGAACACGTGTCCCCCCTTCCCCAGGGAAGCCCCGATAGTGTCTTTTGATGTACAAATTTTTAAAATTTTAATAAAGTCCAGTTTGTCTATTTTTGTTGTTGTTACCTGTTTCTTTGGTGTCATCCCCAAGAAATCATTGTTAAATCCAGTGTCGTGAAGCTTTTATCCTTGCTTCTAAGAGTTTTATAGTTTTAGGTCTTACATTTAGGTCTTTGGTACATTTTGAAGTAATTTTTGTAGATAGTGTTAGGTAAGGGTCCAACTTTATTCTTCCCCATTGAAGAGAAATGCAAATCAAAACTACAATCAGGGCTTCCCTGGTGGCACAGTGGTTGAGAGTCCGCCTGCTGATGCAGGGGACACGGGTTCGTGCCGCGGTCCGGGAAGATCCCACATGCCGCAGAGCGGCTGGGCCCGTGAGCCATGGCCGCTGAGCCTGTGCGTCCGGGGCTTGTGCTCCGCAACGGGAGAGGCCACAACAGTGAGAGGCCCACGTACAGGAAAAAAAAAAAAGCTACAATCAGATATCGCCTTACACCATTGAATGTCCTTTCCCCATTGAATGGTCTGGGCACCCTTGTCAAAAATCATTTGACCACCTATGTGAGGGTTTATTTCTTGGTGTTTTACTCTAGTCCATTGGTCTATATGTTTTTATGCCAATACTATGCTGGTTTTTTTTATACTGTTTTGATTAATGAATCTTTACAGTAAGTTTTGAAATTGGGAAGTGTGAATCCTCCAGTTTTGTTCTTTTAAGATTGTTTTGGCTATTCAGGTCCCTATGCCTTTTTTTTTCTTTACTTTTACATATTTTAATTCATTTTCCATATGCCTTTTAGGATGGGTTTGGTTAACACATCCATTTATTGAGTGTGCGTCTGTCTGCATGTGTGCATGCACGCGCGTGCACACGTTTGCTTGCTTAATCTTTTAAGTTCCAGGCACATTCTGTGTTAATCCATGTTACGATTTCTGCAAGAAGTACTGTTTTCTGTTTTGAACTGTAAGAAGTAGATTGGTAAATTACATTAAATCACTATAGAAGAAGCTATTTTTTACACTTAACATGCAACCCAGTTATGATTCAGAGGCAAGTGAGATTGAATGACTGTCTGTAATGATTATCCAACAGGCAAGCAGCTGACTATGCATTTCTAAATGAGGAGGAACATGTGACTAAAGGAGAATGAGTCAGAACCAAGTATCTTCTAAAGGAATCTGTTAAATAGACTACAGAAATGATTACAACTAAAAGGCAGGGTGCATACTTCCTTTGTGGAATATCTTGTTTTCCTGGGTGCCTGTGGCCATCCCAGTATTATTGCTTATCTGCTGATTCATTGGTGTGATCAACTGTTCATTGTCTCAAAAAAAATGGCTTCTTTCCCTTGGAGAGAAATCACTGTGTAAAACTTTGGTGGAAGTATTGTGTGTAAGCATTCAGTTTCTATGGTGCTCTGTATGTTTCATAAGTGTATGTACATTGGCTTAACTAATTTTTACTATCAACTATGAAAGAGGTGTTATTTAGCCTTGATTTTGTATGTGAGGAATCTGAGGCTTATTAGCAATCTTAAATGATTTGTCTCAAATACACTGTTAGAACCAGGATTTCAATCAGGTTTTATCTGATTCTAAAGTACATTTAGTTTTTACTCTTCCCATGCTGTCTTGGGGTTAAGCATAGTGATAATATTCCTTTCCTTTAAAAAATAATTATGGTTGATTCTCCTAATTTATGGTAGTTATCTTCTCTAAAGTCCCTGCAGACGTGGAATTAATGAACACCGAACAACTTCTTCCACGGAAGATACAGAGTTAGGTTCCTGCAAGCCTCTGGTCACAACATCCTTCTCAGCCAGTTAATACATAATCTTTTTTATGTATGTTTCTGTTTAAAGACACCTTGTTTAATATATATTATTGATTCAACATTAAACAACAAGATGTTGAGCATCTAGGTTATTTGTAACCTTTTGCCATTATTAAAAAACCCTTAAGAGTGAACAGCCTTGTAATCAAATACTCTGTGTACATCTTTGATTAAATGTTAGGATACGTTCATAGGCATGACATTGCTGGGTCAAAGGAAATTTCACACTTTAAAAAACTTTTTTATTTTTATATTGGAGCATAGTTGATTAACAATGTTGTGTTAGTTTCAGGTGTACGGCAAAGTGATTCAGTTTTACATATACGTGTATCTATTCTTTTTCAAATTCTTTTCCCGTTTAGGTTATTACAGAATATTGAGCAGAGTTCCCTGTGCTATATACTAGGTCCTTGCTGGTTATCTGTAGTAGATATAGTAGTGTGTACATGTCAATCCCAAACTCCCAATCTATCCCTCCCCACCACGCTTCTCCCCTGGTAACCATAAGTTTGTTCTCTAAAGCTGTGAGTCTGTGAGTCTGTTTTGCAAATAAGTTCATTTGTATCACTTTTTTTTTAGATTCTGCATATATAAGTGATATCATATGATATTTGTCTTTCTCTGTCTGACTTCACTTAGTATGATAATCTCCAGGTCCATCCATGTTGCTGCAAATGGCATTATTTCATTCTTTTCAATGGCTGAGTAATATTACATTGTATATATTGTACCACGTCTTCTTTATCCATTCATCCATTGATGGACCTTTAGGTTGTTTCCATGTCTTGGCTATTGTAAACAGTGCTACAGTGAACATTGGGGTACATATATCCTTTTGAACCCTATTTTTCTCCGGATATATGTCCAGGAGTGGGATTGCTGGATCATATGGTAGCTCTGTTTTTAGTTTTTTAAGGAACCTCCATACTGTTCTCCATAGTGCCTGTACCAATTTACCGTTTTCTCCACACCCTCTCCAGCATTTATTGTTTGTAGACACTTTTTAATAATGGCCATTCTGACTGGTGTGAGGCGATATCTGATGGTAATTTTGATTTGCATTTCTCTAATAATAAGCAATGTTGAGCATCTTTTCATGTGTCTCTTGGCCATCTGTATGTCTTCTTTGGAGAAATGTCTATTTAGGTCTTCTGCCCATTTTTTTATTGGGTTGTTTGTTGTTTTTGATATCGAGCCACACGAGCTGTTTGTAAGAGGAAAATTCACACTGTTGCCAAAAAATGCCTTCCCAGAATTGTTAGCCAGTTCACGCTCCCTCTGACAATGTGGTAGAACCTGGTATCTCTTCTCATACACATTATTAAGATTTTTAATTTAAAAAAATTTTTAAAAAATATTTATGTATGTACGTTACGCCGGGTCTTAGTTGCGGCACATGGGAGCTTCGTCGCGGCATGCGGACGCTTAGTTGCCACAAGCACGCAGGATCTAGTTTCCTGACCAGGGATCAAACCTGGGCCCCCTGCATTGGGAGCGCAGAGTCTTACCCAGTCAACCACCAGGGAAGTCCCTAATTTTTAAAATTTTAACCTTTAGTTTAGAAATAGTTACCTAGTTTTATTTTATTAATTTAGCCATTTTATTTTTTTTCAAACTTTTTTTTTTTAATGGTAGTCAGTTTTCCCATCTCCACTGGTTAAGTAAAATACCCTTTTACCATTGATTTGAAATGTTACCCTTTTCATTTATTAAGTACTTGTATATGTGGTTTTGTTTTTTAATTTTTTTGTTTATTCCATCAAGTTGTTTCTGGCTGCCACAGCACTACTGCATATGTACTGCTTGCGTTGTCACAGCTGAAAGAGCAGAAAAATACTTTCTTTTATTCTCTTGGATAGTCTGATTCTTTTGTGTGAATTACAGACTTACTTTGTAAATTCCAGAAAACGTTATTTTGAGATTTTACTGGAATTTCGTTAAAATAAGGGTTACTTTGGGATAAATTGGCATTTGTAGTCTTACCATTAGAGAACATAACATCTCACTAGTTTTTCAAGTCTCTTTCTGTGTTTCAAAAATTAGGTATTTTCTTCTTATAGAGCCTACGTGTTTCGTATTAAATTTATTCTTAGTAGATACTTTTAATGCTATTTTTTAAAATATAAATTTATTTATTTTTGGCTGCATTGGATCTTCTTGCTGCATGCAGTTTTTCTCTAGTTGCGGCGAGCAGGGGCTACTCTTTATTACGATGTGCGGGCTTCTCATCGTGGTGGCTTCTCTTGTTGCGGAGCACGGGCTCTAGGTGCGCGGGCTTCAGTAGCTGTGGCACACAGGCCCAGTAGTTGTGGCTTGCGGGCTCTAGAGCGTAGGCTCAGTAGTTGTGGCGCACAGGCTTAGTTGCTCCACGGCATGTGGGATCTTCCTGGACCAGGGCTAGAACCTGTGTCCCCTGCATTAGCAGGCGGATTCTTAACCACTGCGCCACCAGGGAAATCCCAGTGCTATTTTAAAATAAGGTTTGTTTTTTTAATTTTTAATTTTATTTTCTAAATAGTTACTGTTGTAATACAGGAAAGTTGTTGGTTTTTTTTTTTATAACCAGGCACTTTATTGAACTCATTAATTCACTTGGTTTTTCAGTTGAATATTTTAGATTTTTCAGGTAGATAATCTTCAGATATTATATCTTGGTCATGTTTATATGCAACTTTGTTAGAACTGTGGTCTTTAAAAAGAGGTTGCAAAGCTGCTGGATCCAGCTCCTTACAATTTTATTACTGTCAATGGAACATTCCATTAACCTTAGGAGTTAAGTGAGTCCTACTTAAATGTAATGGGTGAATTCAGTTTTAATTCTTACAGTTCTTTTTGTATGCATTCCACTCTTCCTTATTAAAGACTTTAACTGGTGTTGGAATCTTTTTTGGGGTGGTGGGATACAATTTTTAAAAAAATCATCATGTATTCCCCTCTGCCCTTATGATAATACCACGTACAAAATGACAGGTAATATACATCTGTTGAGTAGGTGAATCCTTTCAAATTGAAATTATAGGAAAGCTACAAGAAAAACATTTCTAAATTCCAGGTGTATTTCTGTTCTTCTATTAATCATTATTTAGGTATGTCTTAAGGGCCTAAGGGGTACTGATCATTTCCTCTACTGTTTTCCCTAATATCTAAGTTTATTGGCTAGAGTCACAATTATTTGAGCTCTAATAGTTTACTATAAGGAAATGAAATATTCTTTCCAATTGAAATGGGTTTTTTGAGGGTGAAGTATCTGCTGCTTGCTTTTATCAATAGCTTTGACACTTGGTTTCTGTGTATCTTGATGTTATGGCTCAGTACCAGTGTGCATGGGAGTCTTTGCAAATTTACAATTATTCTGTTTTAATTATCTTGAAATTATCTTCTTCAGAACCACTCAATAAAGGGAACTCTTTCTGCTATCCCTTTGTACCCTCAATTTCTATTCTCAGTCCAGCTACCTAGGAGCTAGAAACACTGAACATCCATTATAGTATTGTAGAAGAAAGGGCAATTGAAAATGACACGGTTTATTCCAAATTTATATCCTCTCAGAATAAGAGACTCCAGACTCAGAGATAGAACTATTTTGTACAGGTTGATAAATAGGAAACTAAGTTCTCTCTTATCCTTCCTCTGGCACATTTCAAAACCCAGGGTAACTAATGTTTAGCTGCTTAAGCGGTTTGGTCCCTTTACTAAATGAAGGGTATTTATCATCTCTCAAGCTTGGTGATACAAAGACCTTGGTGTCTATGAGGGGAAAGGGAAGAATTGCATTTTTACTGTCATAGTTGAATCCTTTTCCCCTTGTACACCCTTTTGAGAATTTGGTGAAAGCATTGGACTTGCTTAGAAAAATGCACATGGACACGAACATACATTTTTACACAGAATTTTGGGAGGTTTCTGGTCTTCTTGAAACTTATCCATAAACCCAAACTCATGTGGGTTTTCTGAACTCCAGACTAAGAACTCCTGCCTTATATAAGAACATTGCTAAAAGTTATGAGTGACCTAAGGTACTGTAACGTAATGCTTTAAAATCTTGCAGCCAACAAAGGGGAAATTTTTACTTGGGGGCCTTTAACTTAACCTTTAGCCACTAGGCTCTTTGCATGTTTTCCTGTTTCTTCGCTGGCAGTTCATAGGCTGCTCTGCTGGATTATTCTCTTCTGAGAGAATACATCTGAAAGTTGAATTTCCTTAGGGTTCTTCATGGGTCCCCCTCTTTTCTCCTTCTACTTACTGCTTGAGTAATCTCTTCCTTTCCCCTGGATTTAAATAAATACCACTGTGTTGTTGATGGCTGCCAGATTCATATCATCAGCCCATATCTCTTCACAGAGTGCTAGAATCCTATATGCAACTGCCTGCTCAAAAATCTCCATATACATATCTTATAGATGTCACCTATGTAACAGATAAAACTTATTGCAAATATTTTTTATAATAGCTCTATTGAGATAAAATTCATAGACCATAAAATTCATCCTTCACTAAATTAACTAAAAATCCAGGGATTTTTAGTATATTCACAGAATTGTGCAGCTGTCACCACTCTGTCATTCCAAAACATTTTCATCACCCTAAAAAGAAATCCTGTACTTACTAACAGTCACTCCTCATTCCCCCCTCCCCTCAGCCCCTGGGAACCACTGATATCCTTTCTGTCTCTATATTTACCTATTCTGGATGTTTCATATAAATGGAATCATATAGTATGTGGCCTTTTTCTGGTTTCTTTCACTTAGCATAATGTTTTCAAGGTTCATCCATGTTGTAGCGTGTATCACTACTTTATTCCTTTTTATGGCTGAATGGTATCCCATTGTATGGATAATGCCACAGTTGGTGCGTACATGTTTTTGCTGAAGCTCTGCTGCTACAGTGATGTGGAATTTAAAGCTACAGATGTGAAAGAAAAGTGATTGTGTAATTTGGATTGAAATAACATCACAAATGCTGAAACTTAGAGATTGAGCTGATTAAAAAATTGTGCAATACTTTTACCTTATTTCCAAAAGAACACAAAATGTAAGGCTGCAGTCACTTTTAACTTTCTGTGAAGTCTTAAACACATCCTCTGATATTTTACTTTTGGAAAGATAAGCAATCTATTTTGTTATTTTTGTGTGTGATTAGCTGAATATTTACCCATTTTAAAGGCTTTATAGAATTCATTTTATATAAAACATTTAATTGTTCTAGGACAGTGGGTTTAAACCCTAGGTCATATTCTAATACATTTTCTTTTCACAGTTTGAAATAAACCATCATTATTTTCAGTGAAAAATGTCTGAATGTTTAAATGACATTATTAAATTACATTACAAAATGCCAAAGTAAGAGAGTTTTTCTTCGTACTTCAAGGTTTGGTATTTATGAATGTACGAAAGTGCCAAGCATTTACTTTGAAGGTCTACACATAAAACTGTGTTTATTTAAATGTGAACAATCTAAATAAATCACAGGATCATCTAAATATTTTAAATTACAGTTCCAGGCACTAGCCTTGATTATGAACTGTAGCCATTTTCTGAACCCATTTAGGAATTTTCCAAAGCAGATCAGTGGTTTTCTTAGTCATGAGAAAACTTTTATAAAGAAGTGATAAATCAGCTGTTTACGAGCTTAGTAATTTCGTAAGGAAAATATTTTTTGACTATGGAAGGTAATATGAATAAGCTAGATTATGGAATCTTTGAATCTAAAAGATGTAAATCATTGATGAAGATTATAGAATCTGATCATAAAGTTGACCTTCCTCTGCTATTAGATGAGGATTGTCTCTTTGTTTAGTGTGAGAATTTAAAATAATGAGGTAGATTGATAACTGAGATGCTTTGCTCCTGATTGTGTAGCACCCCCTCCTCTGTTGGAAAAAGTGGGAATCTTGATTAGTAGATGTGGTAAGTCAAGTTATATTAATAGGCAATTCAGAGGGTTATTTTAGGTTTAGTGAGGTATCGAATATGAGGTCATCACAGTTACTTGTTCAACTTAGGTGCATACCAGTGGAGTTTTAAATTCACAATGTGGAAGGGAATGAGCACTTATCAGAACAGAAGGAAATGTGTGGTTAAACGGTTTCAGCTATAACTGTAGACTGTTTCCCTTGGTCCAAATGGGAGGAGAAATGGAACCTTATGTTTTTGGCTTTTTTCCCAATATCAGTAGAAATTGATTCAGCATGGTTTATTGGGACCCTTAACAGGAAAATCAGTTGTGTTTACTAGTGGAGGGGAATGGCTTAAATATGCACTAACAAGGCATAAGTCCTCTAGGTTTTTGTTTTTTTGTTTTTTTTTATGGTACGCGGGCCTCTCACCGTCGTGGCCTCTCCCGTTGCGGAGCACAGGCTCCGGACGCGCAGGCTCAGCGGCCATGGCTCACGGGCCCAGCCGCTCCGCGGCGTGTGGGATCTTCCCGGACTGGGGCACGAACCCGTGTCCCCTGCATTGGCAGGCAGACTCTCAACCACTGCTCCACCAAGGAAGCCCAGTCCTCTAGGTTTTATTTTACAGGTGTCTCAGTAGTCATTTTTGTTGCATATTTTTAATTACTGACATAATTAATAATTTAATAAGTTATTTTTATTAAACCTCTGTAAAACAAGAATGCCTCATGATTTTTTTTTGTTGAAGAAACTGCTGAATTGAGTAAAGAAAAAGTTGACGCTTCCAGCTTTTTCCTCAAAATGAGAAACTGCCTTACTGACTATATAATTATAGGTAATAAATAATGCTAATTTTAGCTCACAAAAGCACTGAGATTATCCGAAGGAAATATATTTGATGTAAGCAGATGAAGAACCTTATTTATAAAGATGTATTGGATAACTTGGAATTTTGAAAACTCATTGAAGTCCTGCATCCTCTGCATTTAAAAGATCTTGTTAAGGCAGTAAATGATAAAAAAAAAAATCTATGCTGATTTTTATTCAGAAGCCTGTGTTAAATGAGGTAGAGAAGACCTAAAATAACAAGGTTGGGTTTTTTTTTTTCGAAGTACTTATCAGAATAAAATGTTGTTATGATGAGGGAGATTGTAAGAACTAACAAATTTCTCTTTTCTTCTCTTGTATATTTTCTTACTATATCACAGTAAAATACTCACCTCAAGATGATAGCATTAGCACCTGTCCTTTCTTGATGGATCCTTAATTGCTCTTGAGAACAAATATATTTAGAGGCAATATGAAAATTAATTTGGTGATCAAAAATGAAAGTGATTTAAATTTGGAAATCATACCTAAAGTGACTTTTGCTCGAGGGTTATATACTTGAAACAGAAGAATTCTCTTATGTTTAGTATGCATAAATAAATGTTGTATCAGTTAAGGTTCTTTGGCTAAAAGTGGTAGAAATCAACTCTGGCTAACTTAAGTAAAAAAAGAAAAAGAAAGAAAAACAGCATTACTTACCAGGAATCTATGAGGTAGCTTATAAAACGGAAAGGAAATATGAAGAACCTGACCTTGGGTGGCTCCAGGTATCCAAACAGGGAGAAACAGTGCGTGCTCTCTTCAGGGGCTAGTGAATTCCAGTTGATTTACATCTTTATGTCTTCCTACTCAAGATTCAAAAATTAAAGCAAAGTACCTGATTGTCCTAGCTTCAGCTGCAAAAGAAACAATGTCACTTCAAGTATCACCTTACTGCGGTTTTTACAAAATCTGTAAAACTTCCTTTTAAAAATAATCTGGGGCTTCTCTGATGGCGCAGTGGTTGAGAGTCCGCCTGCCGATGCAGGGGACGCGGGTTTGTGCCCCAATCCGGAAAGATCCCACACGCCGCGGAGCGGCTGGGCCCGTGAGCCATGGCCGCTGAGCCTGCGCGTCCGGAGCCTGTGCTCCGCAACGGGAGAGGCCATGACAGAGAGGCCCGCGTACTACAAAAAAAAAATAAAAATAAAAAAATAATAATCTGGAGGGACTTCCCCAGTGATGCAGTGGATAAGAATCCTCCTGCCAGTGTAGAGGACACGGGTTCAAGCCCTGGTCCAGGGAGATCCCACATGCCGCGGAGCAACTAAGCCCGTGCACCACAACTACTGAGCCTGTGCTCTAGAGCCCGCGAGCCACAACTACTGAGCCCGCATGCCACAACTACTAGAGCCCGCGTGCCACAACTACTAAAGCCCACACACCTAGAGCCTGTGCTCAACAACAAGAGAAGCCACCACAACGAGAAGCCCAACTGGACAAAGCCCACGCACAGCAACCAAGACCCAACACAGCCAAAAATGAAAATAAAATTAAATCTTTAAAAAAATAAATAGGGGCTTCCCTGGTGGCGCAGTGGTTGAGAGTCCGCCTGCTGATGCAGGGGACACGGGTTCGTGCCCCGGTCTGGGAAGATCCCACATGCCGCGGAGCGGCTGGGCCCGTGAGCCATGGCCGCTGAGCCTGCGCGTCTGGAGCCTGTGCTCCGCAACGGGAGAGGCCACAACAGTGAGAGGCCCGCGTACCGCAAAAATAAATAAATAAATAAATAATCTGGAAAAATTGTGACTAGAAATAAAATCCTGGTAAACCAGATTAACTTAATTTATAGAATATGGTCAGAGGCTATGCTTTGTATACTTTCCTACAATTCTTAATTTTATAATTTATTTTTTCCCCCCCAAAAAAAAACAGTTTTCATAAGTAAGTTTATCCTTTGTTTTTTATGTGTCTGATGGCTTATCATTGGTTTTCATCCTTCTCTCTGTGTCTTAGGTATATTTGAAGGCTCCCATGATTCTGAATGGAGTCTGTGTTATCTGGAAAGGTTGGATTGATCTTCAGAGACTGGATGGTATGGGCTGCCTGGAGTTTGATGAGGAGCGAGCCCAGGTAGGGTGACTTCAGGCTTTACTGACTGTGGTCCCTTTATTTACCCCTAATCTTGCCTTTGTCTGGAGATCTATTTTACCCAGTCTTTAAGAGTAAGTATACAGTGCTGCCCTGGGAGCCTCAACTGGTCCCGGCCTTGCAGCTTGCGGGGGAGGCTGCCCGGAGGAGGCGGCGACAGTGGTGGCGGTGGTGTGTCCCTGGGCCCCTGGACCGCAGCTTCTTTACTGCCAAGTCTATCCATCTGTTCATCCATCCGTGGGGGTCCACAATGGCCACCTTCAGCCGCCAGGAATTTTTCCAGCAGCTCCTACAGGGCTGTCTCCTGCCTACTGCCCAGCAGGGCCTTGACCAGATCTGGCTGCTCCTTGCCATCTGCCTCGCCTGCCGCCTCCTCGGGAGGCTTGGGTTGCCATCCTACCTGAAGCATGCAAGCACCGTGGCAGGTGGGTTCTTCAGCCTCTACCACTTCTTCCAGCTGCACATGGTTTGGGTCATGCTGCTCTGCCTTCTGTGCTACCTCGTGCTGTTCCTCTGCCGACATTCCTCCCATCGTGGCGTCTTCCTCTCCGTCACCATCCTCATCTACCTACTCATGGGTGAGATGCACATGGTGGACACTGTGACGTGGCACAAGATGCGAGGGGCCCAGATGATTGTGGCCATGAAGGCAGTGTCTCTGGGCTTCGATCTGGACCGGGGCGAGGTGGGTGTGGTGCCCTCGCCCGTGGAGTTCATGGGCTACCTCTACTTTGTGGGCACCATCGTCTTTGGGCCCTGGATATCCTTCCACAGCTACCTACAGGCTGTCCAAGGCCTCCCGCTGAGCCGCCAGTGGCTGCAGAAGGTGGCCCAGAGCCTGGTGCTGGCCCTGCTGTGCCTTGTGCTGTCCACCTGTGTGGGCCCCTACCTCTTCCCCTACTTCATTCCCCTTGATGGTGACCACCTCCTTCACAAGTGGCTGCGAGCCTACGAGAGTGCTGTCTCCTTCCACTTCAGCAACTATTTTGTGGGCTTTCTATCTGAGGCCACAGCCACATTGGCGGGGGCTGGCTTCACCGAGGAGAAGGGTCACCTGGAATGGGACCTGACGGTCTCTAAGCCACTGAATGTGGAGCTGCCCCGGTCCATGGTGGAAGTTGTCACAAGCTGGAACCTGCCCATGTCTTGTTGGCTAAATAACTATGTTTTCAAGAATGCTCTCCACCTCGGGACCTTTTCAGCCGTGCTGGTCACCTATGCAACCAGCGCCCTCCTGCACGGCTTTAGCTTCCACCTGGCTGCGGTGCTGCTGTCCCTGGCATTTATCACTTATGTGGAGCACATCCTCCGAAAGCGCCTGGCTCGGATCCTCAGTGCCTGTGTCTTGTCGAAAAGGTGCCCACCAGACTGTTCACACCAGCATCGTTTGGGCTTGGGGGTGCGAGCCTTAAATCTGCTCTTTGGGGCCCTGGCCATCTTCCACCTGGCCTACCTGGGCTCCCTGTTTGACGTTGATGTGGACGATACCACAGAGGAGCAGGGCTACAGCATGGCATACACTGTCCACAAGTGGTCAGAGCTCAGCTGGGCCAGTCACTGGGTCACTTTTGGATGCTGGATCTTCTACCATCTCATAGGCTGAGGCACGTCTGTGGACCCTCACAGCTCCCTCAAGAACCCTCCCCTGGGTGCCAACTCTGATGGGGGATGAGGGAAGGCCCTTTCTCTAATTTTTTTTTTTTTCCTGCGGTACGCGGGCCTCTCACTGTTGTGGCCTCTCCCGTTGCGGAGCACAGGCTCCGGACGCGCAGGCTCAGCGGCCATGGCTCACGGGCCCAGCCGCTCCGCAGCATGTGGGATCTTCCCGGACCGGGGCACAAACCTGTGTCCCCTGCATCGGTAGGCGGACTTTCAACCAGTGCGCCACCAGGGAAGCCCTAATTTTTGACCCTCTTTTTTGACCCTCTCTCCATTCTTGACCCCCCCGCCCAGTACACACACACACACACACACACACACACACACACACACACACACACACACACACACACACACACACACACACACACACACACACACACACACTCTTCCATCCATGGTCCTCCCCGCCTTGTCTCTTTTTATATACAGTTTGTTGTTATCAAATACAGTTAGGAAGTACTTTTTAAAAAGAGTAAGTATAGAAAGTCTCATGTTCTCATAATATTGATGAATTCTGAAGAGATTGAGACCCAAATATTGGTCCTGGTTTGGGGAAGGTTTTTCCTTCAGTGGTTCTAAATTGCACTGGATTACCACTATGTGCTTAGTGGGGCACTTCAAAGTGTAGTAGATGGTTCTGTTTAATATTTGTTCTGGATCCATAGCACATTATGGGGGGGACACCCAGTTTAAAATAAAATGTAGGAGCAGCACTTTTGAAATGGCTGAGTGAAGAGCTTGGCAGATTCTCTCTCCAAAAAGCAGTGATTAAACTTAACAAAATTGTAAACAAACAAACAAAAACCCATTTAAGGTCTCTGGAAATTAACCACAGGACATATATTGAGAGGCATTTATTCAAACAAAGCTAGTGAATTTCAGTAAGAACAGTGAGAGTCTGGCATTTTTGTCGGGAGCTGCTCCCATCTCCCTTAGCTCTGTGGTTGCTCAAGTTCTACCCCGGGCAGGGTAGAGCCATGAGGACTGGCAGCTCTGCTGTCCTCTCAGAGGGAGCTGACTTTATTTAGAGTAGCACTTGGAAAAATACATATCCAGGGCTGTTATTGAAAACAATAGCAGTCTCTGTGGCAAACAATTGGAGAAAACTAATGTTTCAGGAAGCAACAAAATGGCAGACTAGCCAGAAATTTATCAGGGAAATCTAGGGAAAGAGATAGCTAAAGTAAGCCTTATTGAGATCACACTTAACCTCTCATGGTCCAAAAGGCTATGTACATGTGCAAGGCTACACCTGTTCAAGAGAGGACAGAGAGAGCCCTTGAAAGCTGCTAGTCCCTGGCTGAATACAGGGTAGACTGATAAACTCCCTGCACTTTGAAAGTAAGCCACACACAGATCCCATGGCAAAGGATTAGAAGCCTTCTGACTCAAGGTGTTTAAGCAAAACCTCTGACCAATCATTGGCTGACCACTAGGTTATGCTGACCCAGGGGCAACCCCCTAGAAAGCAAGGCTTAAAAAGAAAAAAAACTAAGCAGTGATATCAGAGGCTGCACACTGCTGGGGAAACAGACTCCACACAGCTAGGCAAGTCACTAAGTAGACAAACAGAAAACAGTAACAACAGGCTGGAGGCAGGGGTCAGAATTCAGAGTTGCTACAGTATATTATCTAAAATATCCAGTTTTTAACAGGAAATTATAAGACATGCAAATAAGCACAAAAGTGTGACTGATACTCAGGGGAAAAAGCAGGCAGTAGATACCCTGCCTCAAATGATGGTTCTTAGTGACAAAAGACTTAAAAGCAATTCTTTTTCAGTGTGTTCAAAGAGCTAAAGGAAAATTTCTTCCTTTAAAGAATTGAAGGACAATTATGACAGTGACTCATGAAAGACAGAATATTAATAAAGAGATCTAAATTTTTAAAAAGAATCAAGTAGAAATTCTAGAATTGAAAAGTAACAATAACTGAAATGAAAAATTCACAGACTCAACAGATTTAAGCTGGCAGAAGAATTAGTGAACTTGAACATAGATTAATAGAGATTATCCAGTCTCAAGAACAGAAAGAAGAAAGAACAAAGAAAAATGAACAGTCTCAGAGATTGTAGGACAGCAGCACACAGACCAACATATATGTAATGAAAGTCCCAGGCGATAAGGAGAGAAAGAAAGGGGCAGAAAATATGTTTTAAGAAATAATGGCCGAAAACTTCTAAATTTGATGAAAAATATTCATGTCCATGTCCAAGAAGTTTAATGAACTCCAAGTAGGGTAAGCAGAAAGAAATCCACAACTAGGTATAGGTACATCATAGCCAAACTGTTGAAAAACAAAGAGAATCTTAAAAGCAGCAAGAAATAGGCCTCATTACACACAAGGGAGCCACAATAAGATTAAGAGCTGACTTGTCTTTTGAAATTATGGAGGCCAGAAGATAGTGTGATGACATATTCAAAATGCTGAAAGAACATGTCAGAGTATCTGATTATTAGCGGGTGTTAATTTTTTCAGTTGTTTAATATTAATCCTCTTAATAAAGTTAAAATAATGGCAAGAATAAAAAGGAGCTCTCTTTTTGTTATTTCTGTTATTCCCATTTTGCTCACCATATATAGAAATGTAGGAATTTTCTTCTTAAGAGATCAAAAAATTAAACCTTCCTAGTAAAAAATTCAGGTTCAAAGTTAAAATTCTTAAGAAAGAATCTCTGCTACCTTGATTTCCACAGGGATAAGGAATACCTAATTCCTTCAGAAAAATAGTAAATAATTGGCAGTTTAGAAGGCTGTTTCTGTAAGAAATGATACAGCAGATTGAATTTATGTAAGGGTGAATTTCAGATTGAGCTGACTTCTAAAACTGAAATATTTTATTAAAGTGATAGGTAAAAATTTAAAGTTTAGCCCACAGTATTTTCCATACTGAAAATTTCTCTGCTTTGTTGCCCTGGTCCACAAATAGGGCTTTATCACTATAAAGTAAGTACCATCTGTTGTCATAGTAAACTAATATAATAATAGGTCTTACATAATATAAAAATTTTAAAGCAGGGGATACCAACCATTCAGTCAACAGTCAGCACTTCTCTGGAGCTTTCCCCATCCCCCAGTCTTCTGGAAAATAGTAAATGTAAAGAGGCAATGAAGTATAGAAGTTAGGAGTAGGCGCTTCATGGTCATGTAATTGTGATTCCTGGCCCCACCACTTACCAGCTATTGTGGACGGCATGTTTGTGTTCCCCCAAAATTCATATTTTGAACCCCCAACTTCCAATATGACTGTATTTGGAGATAGGACCTTTATGGGGTCTGTTAAGGTTAAATGAGTCCTAAGAGTAGGGCCCTGATATGATAGGATTAGTGTCCTGATAAGACATGCACAAGGGAGCTAAGCTTGCTCAATCTCTCTCTCTGCCATGTGAGAACAAAACTCTCCAACAGATGCTCAGGTACCTGGTAGGCTAAGAGATAAACAGAGGATAGTCACAATTACATTTTTTAAAATTAAATTGTATAAGTATTTCAACTGAAATATTTTCACAGGTATTGTCTTTTTGCCTTTGTTCAGAGTACCTTTGACAAACGTTGGCAAGGATGCGGAACAACAGTTGGTGTGGTGTTTGATTACATAAAGTTGACACAACATTTGGCAATAAATACTAAAACTGCACATGTGTATACCTATGATCCAGCAGTTCTGTCCTGAGGCATGGTATGCAATGGGAATGAATACATATATTCATCAAAAGATAAGTACTAGGACATTGTAGAGGCATTATTGATTAATAGCCAGAAACTATAAACTGCCCAAATGCCCACTAACAGTCAAATGGATAAATTGCATGTTCATACAGAGAAATACAATGAAAATGAAAAACTACAACTAGCATACCAATATGGGTGAATTTCACAAATACATTGAGTGTATTAGAAAAGCACATGCTATATGAATACATTTATATAAAAGTACAAAAATAGGTAAAACTAATAATACATGTTGTTAAAAGGAAGGATAGTGGTTTATCCTTGGGAGAGGAGGGTAGTTCCTGGAATGGAGGAGAAGACGACCTCTGAGATGCTGGTGCTGTTCTGTCTCTTCATATGGCTTTTAATTACATGGAAAGTTCAGTTTCTGAAGATTCATCAAGCTATCTTTTAGGACAGTGCTGTCCAGTAAAATTCAAATGTGAGCCACATTATGTAAATTAAAATTTTTTAAAAGCCACATTTAAAAAGGTTTGAAAATTATTAATTTTTATATTTTATTTATCCCAGTATATCCAAAATATTATCATTTGAACATAAAATCAATATAAATATTTATTGGGATATTTACCTGTTTTGGTAACAAGTATTTGAAATCCAGTGTGTATTTTCCACTTACAGACTCAAATTAGCAACATTTCAAGTATGCAGTAGTCACGCGTGGCTAGTGGCTACAGTATTGGACAACACAGCCTTAAAATATGTGTACTTTTTTGTATGTGTAAATAGTTCAATAAAATGTTTTAAGAGTTTCCCACAAATGAAGATATTTCTGAGTATAATTGTATAAACTCAAAATTGAATCATGTTTGCTGATTATACTTTCATTTCTTTATTTTCTGTAATTTGTAGGATAAATTTCAGTGTTGTCTTTATATGTTTGATTTTCAATAATTGCAATTCTCTAAAAGCTTGAAAAACTGAAAATTTTGATGCTTCACCATTGAATACTTTAATCAGAGATTTCCAACTAATTTTGAACAAAATATAACTGAGGACTCATTTACAAAAAAAAAAAGATCAATGCCATTTTAGGAACTAGGTTGATTTCACAGAAGTTCTTCAAAGGCTCAAATTTCTAAAATCCAAAGTGCCTGTATAATGTCATGTGAATTTATTTGTATTCAGCATCAGCTTTGTCACAGAAATTTTATAGTTCAGTCACTTTAACTATCGATACATAAATATATTTGTAATTTATGCAACTCTAATGTCTAAATGATTGGTAGAATACCTCAGTACTTTGGATAAGAATTGTTTGGATAACAATTATGAATTTCATATGTACCACAACTAATTACTAGTAAATTTCTATTTCATAGTTTTAAAAATTCACTGAGAATGTTATTTCTTATACGGTGTTTAAATGTTTGTTCCACCAACATTTGTATTTGTATTATCAGTTTAAGAACCAATAACTTTATCTTCATTTTTGTACTTTTTAAATTAGCAGTCACAAAAATATGTTTCACCTTCAATATAATGACCTTCCAAAAGTTCTATTTTGATTCTATAATATGATGAGAAAAATTGAACCGTATTGGGTTGAACAGATTTTCTATTTGAAGTACCTAATGACACTGATGTAAAATTGGTATCCTTTAGCTTTTTGCAGGGTTTTTCTGTCAGCAAAGCCAACATATGAACAGCTTTGCTTTTTGTATGTTGATGAGAATGTGAGTGAAAATTTAGAAGAGTCGTTTGATGTAAATAAAAAGTTATGTTTTACAGAATGGTGTTAAATGTACCGTTTGCAGCTGCACATGTTAAATTGTCGCCTTTGAAGTATATGTTGATGCTTCTTCAGCAGATTTATTTCTTTTGGTTTTCATGTGATCAGTGATATCATTTTGGTCCCCACAGAGAATAGGAAATGTCGTTATTTTGTACAAATTATGCATTCATCATCAGCTTTCTTGAAAACGAATTTGATTCTTAATTTTTCATTAAATATATACTTCTATTTTTTAAATTCATTGCACAGAAAGGTAAGTATTACCAAACTGTAAAATAAATAAAATTGTAAATTTAGCAATACAATAAAGACAAAATCAGTGTAGCAAGAATGGTTAAGAATAGTGTATATATATGCTCTATGAGAGCACTGCTAGGTCTTTATTTACCACATGGGTTTCACAAACACCCAGCCACCTTTTATGATGACCCCACCTGACTACTTTGTGCAGACTGTGGTATAGACCGTGGAGTAACAGGCTAGTATAACAAGTAGCTGGTGGGGACTGGAGTGCTGAAAGCCTCCCACCACCTGAGTCTGGATAGGGTTATTTGTCCCTATCCATTTGAGCACACACTTTATGGGTGAGTGTATAGTTTTATCAGTAAGTACCCTTTATGCTGTCCTTGAAAGGGAGGTGTTACTTAAGTTCGCAACAGGAAAGGATCAGGATAACACTGGATCACTGATCATCTTTCAGATTTAACCATTTAAAGTGCAGACTCTGTTCATTGCACATACATTTCACATCTTACTAGAAAAGACCAAGATAGAAGCTGGAATTAGAAAATAGAGAGCTACCAAATCTCTCTTAGCTTATTTTACTTCAAATATTAGTAATAATACTTTTTTAAATTTTAATAAGGTAAAAATCTATGATCATTGCTAGATACACATGAGTGGCTAATAACTTCCTTAGGGAGTTAGATTACATCTTGTGTTATATGCTCTCATTTCATCTTGTAATCCTTTACTAAGTCACACTGATAATTATATATTGATTTTTGTAATTATTTGTTCATTGTCCACCTGCCCCTCTAGACCAGAAACTATAAGGAAAAGCACCATTTGCTCCCACACATTGTATGCATGGCACCCAGCACAGTGACTTGGGCGTAATAAAGACTCACGGAATATTTGTGGAATAAATGAAAAAGTGAATGAATGCACAGGACAGAAGGGATATCCTGTTAACAGCAGACCTGTCCTGGTTGATATCTAATCAAATAAGAGAAAGTCCTTGGCATTTGGGAACAGTGTTCTTTTGCAGGTGCCTCTGGCTTATGTAGTACATTCTGAGAATACAGTTGCTATTTATAGTAATGTTTAGTCACGTGTAAATTTTACATGTTCACAAATGCTTATAAAATAATAGCATTTATTGAATGTTGTCAGGTAGTGCACTTAAGCATTTTTATACGTTATCTCATTTAATCTTGAGACGTAAGTATTACTACTACGTGCATTTTACGTGTGAGTTTACTGAGGCTTAGAAAATGAAATACCTTGCCCTGGGTCACAGAGCTAGTAAATGCAACATAAGAATGGAGACTTGATCACACCTTTCACTTTTGTTTAAGTTGTAGACCTTGTGTCAGTGAAAATTGCAGGTATCAAACAACCCTACTAACAGAGCCAAATAAAGGATTTATCACACAGAATAAGATATCAACAGTATGCAGTTCAGGCAATTATATTATCAGGGGCTGTGGCTCTTTTCATTTTCCTGCTGTACTATGCTCAGTGTGTGGCAACATCCCCAGTATTATGTTTGCAAGATGGTTGCTGTATCGCTGGTCATTGCATCGGTTCCCAGGAAGAAGGAAAGGTGACATGTCTCTTAAATGACTTTCTCAGAAGGCCCATTCATTGACTTACACTTCTATATCATTGGCTAGAACATAGTTACCTGGCCACCCCTTGCTGTAGTGAAACTAGGACAGTGAATATTGACTTTTTTGGCATTGTTTTTGATATTTTAGTTTCTTCAAGTGTGCCATTGAAAATCCTAGTGTTGAGAAGTGCGTGACTGCAAATCACACACTTGAGCATCCTGTGCTGTAGACAATGAGGGAGCCTTAAGTTGGGGAGTATTGTGGTCAGATTGTGCTTTAGAAGGCACGCTCTGATGGCTGTGTTTTGGATTGGGGGATGACAGAATGGAAACAGGAAGAGACTTTGCAGTAATTTGGGTGAAAGATCTTAGGATCCTGAACTAGGAAAATGTAGGAATGAAAAGGAGCCTAAAGATTCAAAAAATAGGAGGTCAGATGGATAGGATTTGGTGGTTGATTGGCTCTATGGAGATGGGGAGAGTGAAGTGTCAAAGGCAGCTCTGGTTCTTGACCAAAATGAGTGAGTAGTGCCACCATCCAGACTAAAGAAGTGTAAAGGGAAAGTTTAAATTGGTTACCTTTTAGACACAAGAAGTTTGAAGTATCTGGGTTTCCTTCAGATCTTTATCCATTAGTTGGGAAAGGATTAGCATAGATATGTTATATGTTACAAATAAATTTTTGTTGATAATATCCCTTGGAATTTTCTTTTTGTTGTCTAGAAGTTCCTAACATTTGTATAGTCGATTATGTTAATATTCTCTTTTATATTTCTGGCTTCAGTGTCATTCTTAGAGCGCGTGGCCTGTCTTATCCCCACACTGTAGAAGTATTTAATAATTTCTTTTTCCTTATACTTCTATGTTTTAAATATTGACTTGATCAGGATTTTACTTTGGTGAAGAGGATGAGGTAAGGACAAAAAGGGAAGAGCATTTTCAGTTGTTAGAATATGACTGAACACGATTACTATTTCCAAGGTGTTATAATAGAACATGAAAATACTGAAGTTTTCTTTTAGAAGTTGCTCTGACTTTTTTTATGGCTTTGATGTTTGAGAAATACTCTGCTGTTCATTTCTTTCAAAAAATAAGACACCCCCAATTTTTTTTTATTATAAATCAAAATTAAAATATCTATTTCGTATATTCTTATGACAGCAGGAGGATGCATTAGCACAACAGGCCTTTGAAGAGGCCCGGAGAAGGACACGTGAATTTGAAGATAGAGACAGGTCTCATCGGGAGGAAATGGAGGTGAGAGTTTCACAGCTGCTGGCAGTAACTGGTTAGTACTTTCCCCAAAACTCTCAGGCTCTATTTGTCATGTTTGTGCATAATGATTTTAAATAGTTTAGTAGTTCAATGTCTTTCATTTTTTAAAAGTTGTACTCTGTGACTTTGTGTTTATTAAATGTAATTGCTATAAAGAAAGTTAGTCTTAATTTTAAGGTTGTACATGAATTCCTCATTTATTGGTCCTCAAAAAAATATTTACTATAATAAGGTATATTTTCTATTAATTGATTGATCCAAATATCTTACCTCTTTTTTCTTAATTATCTTTCAGATTATATGTAAAAATTACTTTACGTTATCATAGGATACATATTTTTAGAACATTATTAAACTCTCTGGGAGTAACATTATTTCCCACTTTTCTATAAATATTTGTCTTGATTTTGTAACATAATTTTCAGTCATGTGTATGGTCTCTTCACTAGAGGAAAATTTATTTTCAAACTACTCAAAGAATGAATTAACCTAGACTGTTTTTCTTTTAACCTTTTTATGGTAAAGTACACACCAAATCTACATCAAAAAATATGTAGCTTAATTATTAGAAGGCTAATAACACCCTTATAACCATCCAGGTAAAAAAAAATAAATAAAAATGTGACAGTTACCCCAGTAGCCCCCTCCATGTGTACATCTAATTATGACCTTTTCCCTCCCTTCAAAAGTAATAATTTTCTCAGTTTTTATAGTAATCCCTTCCTTGTGTCTTTTTATAGTTTTATTATCCATGTCTACTTCAGTCTTAAACACTCAAATTTAGTCTTGTCCAGTGTTTAAATTTTATATGACTATCAACGAAATAGAATAATTTCCAGGCATTAAAAAGAGTTCTGGAGATAGGTTGCACAACAGTGTGAATGTGCTTACTTAACACTACTGAACTGTACACTTAAAGGTGGTTAAGATGGTAATTTTTATGTCGGTAGTTTTTCCACATTAAAAAAAATTTTTAAGTCATTGTTACATAGTAGAGAAAATGTTGTTTTTTCATTCACTAGATTATACATACACTATTTAAATTAATATAAAAGTGTGTGTGTGTGTGTGTGTGCGCGTGCGCACACAAAGACAGTGGTTAAGAGCCCAGACTCTAGAGCCAGATGGCAAGATCTGAATCTGGCTCTGGCACTTTATCACCTCTGACAAATTATTTCACCTTTCTGTGCCTGAGTTTCCTCATCTATAAAATAGGGCTAATTGTGCCTATCTCATAGGGTCATTGTAAGGATTAAATGAGTAAATACATGTGAAAGCACTTTTAGAGAATGTGGCACTGACTAGGTGTCAGCTGATATTATTGGTATTATTTCATATATATTTTTATATATATATATATATTTTTTTTTTTTTTTTCTTCGCGGTTCGCAGGCCTCTCACTGTTGTGGCCTCTCCCATTGCGGAGCACAGGCTCTGGACACGCAGGTTCAGCAGGCATGTCTCACTGGCCCAGCCGCTCCGCGGCATGTGGGATCTTCCCGGACCAGGGCACGAACCCATGTCCCCTGCATCGGCAGGCGGACTCTCAACCACTGTGCCACCAGGGAAGCCCTCCAATCTTCTTAATCATAATTAGCCCTTCTACTATGTCGTTTCCAGAGCACTTCTCATTTCTATCATTGTTCTTATTGAACAGGATGTTAAAACAATTATAAAGTTGTCTGTACTCTACCGTAGTGTGATCACCAGTGAAGTGGGGCCCCTGATTTTTTGACCTCCACATTACCCACCACAGTGTTTTGTACATTGCATTTAGTTGTCAAATGGAGAGCTTCAAAAAATAGCTCCTACTCTGCCTGTCTGAAAACTAGAGCCTGTACGTTAAAGTAGAATAATACATGTTAATGGTCTCTGGAAAGATTTTTAAATGTTTACAATTTGTTGGTTTATATTAACTAGGTAATTTATTAAGTAATGAACTCCAACTGTGTTGTGCTAGATTCTGCATTAGGGACCGGGAAATACATAGATGAACATGCATGGTTTCTGTCCTTGAACAGCTATCAGTCTTGAGGGAAAATAGATGTATAAACAGATAATTGCAGTCTGCTTTAGCAGCACCTGTACTTAAAGGGGAACAGTGGCAGTGCAGAGGAAGGAGCACTTACATCTGCCTCTGCCTGGGGGATTCACAGGAGAATATACTTGCAGGGATTTGAAGGAAGAATGTGAGTTTGCCAGCTACACAAGCTGGGGAAAGCATTCTGGACAGAAGGAACAGTGTATGCAAAGAAGTGAAGGAAAAAGAGATCTTGTCATGTCAGAGAACATGATTGGTCAATCTTTCTAAAGCAAGCTAACATGGCTTTAAATGAATATAAGAATTGTTTTATAAAAAGTGCTGTTCAGCTACATTATATTTGAAGAATAACTATTTGACAATTAATGGAACAATTAGGAGTTTTTTTTATATGATTTGCTTTAAATAAAATTATAGATTAGTTGAGGCTAAGAATTGTCTTCTCTAAAATGTTAATTTGATTATTATAAATAATGTTACTTGAAGAAAAACATTTTGGTGTGAGTTTATATGTGCATATGTTTGTGTATGAACAAAAATATAGTCTGTTGATAAAGGTGTCAGATAATTTGTTGCTCAGATAGATTGTTTCTAGTGAGTTTTATGTCAGTGATTGAGCACATGGGCTTTGTAGTCAGGCGTAGTTGAGATTCCTGGTGCATTAATTGCTAACCTCTCTTAAGTGCGTTTTCTCATAGAAATTGTTGTGAGAATTAAATGGGAAAGTGCTTATACGGCACTTAGTATGGTGCTTGATATGTGTATGCCTTCAGTAAATAATAGCTCTAAAGTACTTTAACACTAAAAGCTCTACCACAGTGCTGGTTCAAGTTAATTGAATTATCTGGCTAACAAGAACATTGTTTTAGTTCTCTAAAGTGTTTCAGGGCACTTTTCCTGCATTATGACCTAGAGCATAGAGAAAATGGTTAGATTTTCATCAATGATTTAAGATCCATAGTCCCTTATGGCAGTAATTTTAAAAGTTCTCATAGAGAACTGTTATCTGGAAAATTGGGCTGGAATCTGACCCCAGAGCTTGCACTGGCAGTCTCTTAGGGGAGTTTTGGGTATGCATGTCTTTTGGCACTTTGTGCATGTGTATTTTGCTTCTCTTTAAAAAAAAAAATCATGACAGATTCCTAATGTCAGCTTATTTCTTGTAGTTTACCTCCTTTTTTCCTAAAAGGAGAACATTGGGGGAAAATGTTGCATTTTTTCCCGTGTAATTCAAACATCTATAAGGGGGTCTTACAAAATATAATTGAACATTGTTTTTATTTGTTTGTTTTTAATTTTGTTTTTTAAAAAGTAACAATTTTATAAAAAATGGTTTTCTTACACTCACCTGGGTAAAATTCTTATTACATTTGAAGAAACTGAGACTCTGAGAAAATTAATTGACTTGATGTCTTTTCAAATAGTTGGTTAATGAAAGGGAGGGTGAAGACTTAAACCATCTTCCTAAGCAGAAGTTCTCCACAAATACAGCCCAGCACTGGGAAAAGAATTTCCACATCACCCATAAAGATGATTAAGTTGAAAAATAAAATCTGCCAGAACCAGAAGAAGTTAGTAACCATTTTGCCTGGAAAAGAAAAAACTGAGGAAGAAAAGAATAATAATGGTTCTACTGGGTGGTCCTGATGACTGACTAGACAAGGGCCAAGGAGCAGTGGTAACTCTTGGGTGGCAGTAACCCAGTAAGTGGTCCTTGGAGGCTTAAGATCCTGGCAGCACAGAGGCTTACGGATGTCCTACCCCTGTTTGGATAACCTCTGAGGCCTCTAGCCCTGACATGCTAAACTTGTGTAACAGTGGTGCTCATGAACATTTAATATGTGTATCTGATGAAGGTTACTCACAGTGGGAAGCAGAACTCCAAGTGGTTTTGGTTTTCCCCAGTGTCTTTTAACCTGAAATCAGTTCTAAAACTCCTTGAGTGATTACTTTTCATTGTTTATCTTTTATACCTTTTGAATTTTGTATCATGTGCATCTGTTACCTATCAAGAAAAGAAAAATTGTTGCTAGTGTTAACACAGAATGATGAAAACAGAAGATTCTAGAACTTGCTATCTGTTTTCTCTGACGTATAGGCAGTTTTTAAAAATGTGAAATCCTGTCTTCGTTTGAAATTTATACAGAACCTTAATGTATAAAATAGCTTAAAGGGGCGCTGCTCTGGGTGAAGCAGGGGTAGGGATTATTCTGGTCCCCCTCTAGAGTCCCTGGAATGTGTCCAGGGAACCCAGTAACTGGCAGAATGTAACTTGAGAACCTTTGAGGTAGTAGATGAGGATGAGGCTGCTAATAAATTGCCCTGGTTTTGAGTCCTAGCTCTACTTGTTGCCATGTGACATTGGGAAAGTTGCTTATCCTCTTGACCCTCATCTGTAAAATGGAGCTAACACCCTACCTCCCAGGGTGCTGCCTGACTCAGTATCTGACATTTAAAATGGAACTCATTGGAAGCTAGTTCCTTCATCCTCTCTTTCTATGCACCTTGGCTCACAACATATCTGGAGTGGCAATAAAGGCAGGCATATCCTAACTGTAGGCTCTGAAAGTCAAAGATATGTTGCCAAGCTATTTTATATCCTGGTGTTTGTTTGTTTCTTTCTTTGTTTTTTAACAATAGTAAAGGATCTTGAACTTTTCTGGCTTCTCTTGGGGTTGGGTAGTGACAAGGAGGGGGTACAAAGAGGGAACTTCCCACATTTGGTGATATTATATTTCTTGATCTGGAGGCTAGTTACATGGGTGTGTTCACTTCCTGAAAATTCATCACTCATATATATGATTTGTACACTCTTCTGTACTTTAATAAAAAGTAGACTTAAAAAAAAAAAAATCACAGACATTTTTTCTGTAAAGTGCCTGCCTGCCCATTGATATCTGTTGCCACATAGAAGTGGCCCAGTGCCTTTTTACCTGAGAATCTTACCATTATTTAGAACTGTTGACCTGTTATCCATGGCAGTCCTTCAGGTTACACATCTCTATAACTGTAATTCCAGTACCTTACTTTGGGATTTTGTGAAGGAAGATTGAGGCTAGTAAGGTACAGACTGAGTGCTTTTGTCATAAATAAGTTGGAAAGATACCTCTGTCATCTGTTTTATAGCAGCTCCTACACACTCTTGGTGTGTCTAGGGACTGCCTTCAGCTTCATTGGCCTCTTAACCTAAAACTGTGGTACAGTACTGTTGGCTCTTAATTCAGCTGCAAGGTGACAGGGTGCTGAAAGAGATTTTCTCTCTGTCATTACCTAGAAAATGCTTTCATTTGATTGGGTTATAAAAGCGTTAGCAAATAAATTGTTATCTTTAATGTCAGAGAATGGGTAAATAATTATTGCTTATTCTGCTATAGGCAGTTTTAAAAGTAAAGTTCAGTAAATCATATGAGAATTTTATGTGGAGACTATTTGGAAATAAAAACAAGCGAAAGACTGTGGTTTTTATATTTGTGTTTTGTATGTTTTTGGAGCCTTCGATTCTGTGTGGTCCAAGAAAAAGAATCACAGCCTCTATTTATTTAAATTCCCACAGACTTCAGTTTTCATATCACTTAACTCTACCAACACTTATTTTTATGTAAGGACAAATGAACATAAATGTCTATCTCTTCTGGGCCTTCCTGAGGTGTGTTTTCGGTATAGGCAGTAGATGAAAGTGAACCGAGAATATGAACTCAGACTAAGAATGAGAATCGAAAAAAAAAAAAGAATGAGAGGGCTTCCCTGGTGGTGCAGTGGTTAAGAATCCTCCTGCCAATGCAGGGGACATGGGTTCGAGCCCTGGTCCGGGAAGATCCCACATGCCGCGGAGCAGCTAAGCCCGTGTGCTATAACTCTTGAGCCCACATGCCACAACTACTGAAGCCTGTGCACCTAGAGCCCTTGCTCTGCAACAAGAGAAGCCACCACAATGAGAAGCCCACGCACCCCAACGAAGAGTAGCCCCTGCTCTCCACAACTAGAGAAAGCCCGTGCGGAGCAATGAAGACCCAACTCAGCTAAAAATAAATAAATAAATAAATTTATAAAAAAGAAAATCCTATTAAAATATAAAATTTTAAAACAAAACAAAACAAAAAAGAATGAGAATTGGAAGAGGATTAACGAGGACAAGGATTCTAGCTCTGCTGCTCCCATACTAAGAGAAAAACAGGGTCTTGGTTTGGTCTCTATCATAAGAGATGTAGGTTTTATTAAAATTTATTTTGTTTTAACTTTATTTTAGCCTGTAAAAGTTACTCTTATCTGCAGGATGCAGATTTTTTTAACATTTGAGAAGTTCATACAGATAAATTGGGAAGTTAGGAGCAGCTTTGTTGTGATAGCAACAGCATGAATGCTTACTATGTGCCAGGCAGTATATGCTGCAATATTTGTTTTACACTTGATTCTTAAATGCTCTTATAAGATGTATCTCAATTTTGAGGAACTGAGGCTGGAAGAGGATAAGAGGCTTGTATAAGCTCACATTGCTAACTTGGTAGAGCCACCCTAATCCAAGCCGGGAGATGTCAGTTATTTCCACTATCTCTTTTATTTTAAAATGCCACCTTATATTTAAAGTTTTCCTGAAGTTGTATACTTTGTAAGAACTGTATTTTTTTTTTTTTCCCTGCGGTACGCGGGCCTCTCCCGCTGCGGAGCATAGGCTCCGGACGTGCAGGCCCAGCGGCCATGGCCCATGGGCCCAGCCGCTCCGCGGCACGTAGGATTCTCCGGACCGGGGCACAAACCCGCGTCCCCTGCATCGGCAGGCGGACTCCCAACCACTGCGCCACCAGGGAAGCCCCCGAACTGTATTTTTTGATGTGCCTGTTAGACCAGCTCTTGCAGTCTACTTATCTGACAGGTGTTTATGATTGTCTGCTCACCTTGTTTTTACATTTTTGATGAGTTTGGAGAAATTGCATTCCTTTCTCTCATATTAGGACTTAAAATTTCTACTTTGTGTCTCTTCCAGCCTTAGCAGTCAGGAGAAATATCAGTGATTAGGAGGCTGACATTAATGCTAATTGGAAGTTAAAGGTTCGTCTTTTTAGAGTTGTGAGTTTGTGTTCTCACTGCCACCACCTAACTCTGAAACCTTGGAGGAATCATTTAACATTCTTGGTCTCGGGCCTATCATCTGTAATGTGAGAGTTGAACTAGATCTCTATAAAGTACTGTGCTGCTCTAAAATTCTGTCATGCCATGTTCTGACTTTTAGCCAAGTGTCAAACATAAAGTGATTTGCACATTATCTGGATATAGTATACACTCAATAAATTGGATCTATTTTTAGTTATTAGGGCATTTTCTCTTGAAGAGTTTTCTGCAGTTTGATGATCTTGATAATAAAAGAATGGAAATCAACCAGGTTTTATTCATTTTCATTTGGGTAGCCCTGCTCTTGGCTACTTCTGCACAGCCCAGACCACTAGGGAAAGCTCCAGTATTCGGTGAATATTCTTTGTCTCTTCATTTCGAACACATCCTATGACTGCCATCTAGAAACTGGATTTGCCATGTTTCTGGGTGATGGTATACTGAAAGAAAGAAAATAGGAGTGCCTGGTAGTGAGGGGTCTGTAGTAAAATTTATAGATTTTTTTTTTTTTTTTTTTTTTTTTTTTTTTGCAGTTCGCAGGCCTCTCAGCGCTGCGGCCTCTCCTGCTGCGGAGCACAGGCTCCAGACGCGCAGGCCCAGTGGCCATGGCCCACGGACCCAGCCGCTCCGCGGCATGTGGGATCCTCCCGGACCGGGGCACGAACCCGTGCCCCCTGCACCGGCAGGCTGACTCCCAACCACTGCGCCACCAGGGAAGCCCAAATTTCTAGATTTTAATACTTATAAATATTAAAAACAGATTTGTATTCTGAACAGGCTCATGGGTGTCTCCTTTATATTAAAACCCTATTCTGAAATAACTGTTTTATTATTTTTTTGCTTGGTTTTTGTGGTACGCGGGCCTCTCACTGTTGTGGCCTCTCCCGTTGCGGAGCACAGGCTCAGCGGCCATGGCTCACGGGCCCAGCCGCTCCGCGGCATGTGGGATCTTCCCAGACTGGGGCACGAACCCGTGTCCCCTGCATCGGCAGGCGGACTCTCAACCACTGCGCCACCAGGGAAGCCCTGAAATAACTGTTAATAAAAAGTTAAAATCAAGGACCTATGTGGATTGACTGGGGAGAAAGAAACTAGAAATTATGGACTTTATGTTTTTAGAATAACCAAGTTCAGAGAGTTTCTTTGCCATCATCTAGTCTAGTTTGTGACTCATAGAATTCATTCTGAAACATCCAACCTCCATTAGAAAACTGCTACAGTAGAAAGCACTGCTTCCCAAGGCAGCGCATCCAGTTGTTGAATTCCAGTCCTGTGGAAGCTATTTCATTAACCTAAATGTTTCTGTATTTGTCTCCTTCATATGACAGCCCATACATCTTCCTCTCTAGCATTAAATTTCCTCCCAGTCTCCCAGCTCTCTCATTCTTCCCTCTTCTGTTCTCATTCATACTCTTTCAGACTTCCCTTATTTTTTTTAATCTTCGATTCTCCTTCATAGTGTCTTCGTTTACATCTTCCTCATTCCTTCTTTACAATGTAAATAGAAATGAAAAACACAAGTAAATAGCAAAACAACTTTTCTTTCCATGCTTTTACCAAAAATATATTTTAAACAAATAAACCCATGGCAACCTCTGCACAGCCCTGACCAGTAGGGAGAACTCCTGCTGATGACTGTTTTTTTGTCACTTATTTGGAGTCATCCCATTATTAAAATTTGAATATTACTCTTATCCCAAGACAAAAGCTGAAATATTCTTTTCACAAAGTATTACTGGTAGGTTAGTAGTAATTTATAAATGTATAATTAGGATTGATTTTTCTCAGTGTTTCTTCATTGCTCAACCCCTTTCTAACCTTCATTGACTGAAACCAGATGCTTATATCACCATCTCTAATTTTGCAGAATTGATCAGTCCTTACATTACATTTAACATTGATTCTGTATGGAACATAAATTGTTTTCCTAATGCATATGCATTCCATAGCTCTTTCAGTCTGTACCCATGCAGCATAACATTAACCTGACTAGTTAAATGAAAGGAATGTGCTAAAATTTAGTCAGCATGCAGTCTGCTAATAAATAGTTAAGATTTGCTAGAGAAATATATCACAGTTTATAAGAAAGACCACGGAAGTTAGTGTTGGGTTTTATATGATTTGTTTGAAAGTTAATAAAGCTGTGTCATTTCTGCCTAAACAACATTAACCGTCTTGAGAAATGATGATATAACTGGAGCTTCTGACTAAACCTGATTTTACAGTACAGGTGTGACTTGTTAAGCTGTTTCTTTGAAGGTCAAGGATGCTCTTTCTCTAATTGTTTTAGATCTTAACCATTGAAATCAGAACATTTCTATTTTTGGTTAAATTTGTTTCCAAAAACTGACAGATAATGGACAATCAATTGGTGATAATAATACATAATTCCATTTAGCTAAGGATTGCACAGGTAATTGCAGTTAGTCCCAGTTGCTGGCATATAACAGAGGTGGCTAAAACAAGATCCACATGAAAGATGATGGTGGCTTGGACTAGGGTAAGAGTGGTAGAGTCAGTCAGAAGTGGTCAGATTCAGGACATATTTAAATGTAGAGATGTCAGAATTTGCTGTTGGGTGTGAGAGATGCTAAGGGGTTTTTGCCCTAAATAATAACTGGTAAAATGGAGTAGCCTTTATCTAACATAGGAAAACTGTTGCTGAGGGAACTAGATTCTGTATACAAACAGATGTTTGTGCTTGACTGACATTTGTAGTCACTAGAGAACACTTATAGAAGAAAGATGCATTGGAATTTGTGAAAGAGACTGAAAGTAAATATTATGTGTGGATCAAAGGGGGGCACTATGTTCTTTTAAAACTTTATATTAGTAGAGAGTGTCATGCACAGTATGTTTGTTCTTAGATGTTCTCTATTAAGTAATTTGCCATCGTTTAAACAGAAATGTTTATTCTACAGTGAAACTTGAAATCCTCAATGTTTATGATTGTCAAGCCTCTTAATTGTTAAGTATTGTTGTAAAGATACTTCTGAATATATAAGTGCACCAAAGATTCTAATATACTTCCGTTTTTGCTTTTGAGACAATACTTTATCCATAGTAATTCTGAATTTTATTTCTTGAGATAGAGATTCCTAGTTAAAATCCAGTTGGCAGAGATGGAATTCATTGAGACATGAAATTTAGTATTACATTTTTCAGTCACATAATTTATAGGCCATATACTTCTGTGTGACTCAGTTTCTTTATCTGTAAAATGGATAAACAATAGCACCTATGTTATAGGTAGTTGGCAGGGATTAAATTGGTTCGTCCATGGAAATTGCTTAGAACAGTGCCCAGCATATAGTTGGTGCACAATAAATGTCAGCTATTTTTTTAATTTTTATTTATTCATTTATATATATTTTATTGAAGTATAGTTGATTTTTTTGCTATTATTGGTGTTAAATTTATTTTTTAAATGTCTTAATATAAAATACAACTTGTTTATTGGAAAAAATAACATTTGGTAACTATCAGTTTCCTAATCTGGTATTGGAATTCCTTTGTTAACTTTTTTTTTTCTGGTTGTCTCACAATAATTTTTTTTTATTGGAGTTAATTGCTTTACAACGTTGCGTTAATTTCTGCTGCACAGCAAAGTGAATCAACCATGTGCATACACACATCCCCTCCCTCCTGTACCTCCTTTCCCCCCACCATGCCACCCAACTAGGCCATCACAGAGCACCAAGCTGAGCTCCCTGTGCTATACAGCAGGTTCCCAGCAGCTATCTGTTTTACACCTGGTAGTGTATTTATGTCAAACCTAATCTCCCAATTCATCCCACCCTCCCCTTCCCACCCTGTGTCCACACGTCCGTTCTCTACATCTGCCTCTCTATTCCTACCCTGCAAATAGGTTCATCTGTACCATTTTTCTAGACTCCACATATATGCATTAATATATGATATTTGTTTTTCTCTTTCTGTCTTGCTTCACTCTGTATGACAGACCCTATGTCCATCCACATCTCTACAAATGACCCAATTTCATTTCTTTTTATGGCTGAGTAATATTCCATTGTATATATGTACCACATCTTCTTTATCCATTCATCTGTTGGTGGACATTTAGTTTGTTTCCATGTCCTGGCTATTACAAATAGTGCTGCAATGAACATCGGGGTATATGTGTCTTTTTTTTTTTTTTGGCTGTGTTGGGTCTTGGTTGCTCACGCAGGCTTTCTCTAGTGTGGCGAGCAAGGGCTACTCTTTGTTGCGGTATGCGGGCTTCTCATTGCGGTGGCTTCTCTTGTTGCAGAGCACAGGCTCTAGGCGTGCGGGCTTCAGTAGTTGTGGCATGCGAGCTCAGTAGTTGTGGCCCGCGGGCTCTAGAGCACAAGCTCAGTAGTTGTGGTGCATGGGCTTAGTTGCTACACAGCATGTGGGATCTTCCCAGACCAGGGCTCGAACCCATGTCCCCTGCATGGGCAGGCAGATTCTTAACCACTGCGCCACCAGGGAAGCCCTATATGTGTCTTTTTGAATTATGGTTTTCTCTGGGTATATGCCCAGTAGTGGGATTGCTGGGTCATATGGTAATTCTATTTTAAGCTTTTTAAGGAACCAAAATACTGTTCTCCACAGTGGCTGTATCAATTTACATTCCCACCAACAGTGCAAGAGGGTTCCCTTTTCTCTGCAACCTCTCTAGCATTTATTGTTTGTAGATTTTCTGATGATGGCCATTCTGACTGGTGTGAGGTGATACCTCATTGTAGTTTTGATTTGCATTTCTCTAATAATTAGTGCTGGTGAGCATCTTTTCATTGTTTCTTGGCCATCTGTATGTCTTCTTTGCTGAAATGTCTATTTAGGTCTTCTGCCCATTTTTTGATTGGGTTGTTTGTTTTTTTGATACTGAGATGCATGAGCTGTTTATATATTTTGGAGATTAATCCTTTGTTCATTGATTCGTTTGCAAATATTTTCTCCCATTCTGTGGATTGTCTTTTGTCTTGTTTATGGTTTCCTTTGCTGTTCAAAAGCTTTTAAGTTTAATTAGGTCCCATTCACTTATTTTTGTTTTTATTTTCATTACACTAGGCAGTGGGTCATAAAAGATCTTGCTGTGATTTATGTCAAAGGATGTTTTTTCCTATGTTTTCCTCTAAGAGTTTTAGTGTCTGGCCTTACATTTAGGACTTTAATCCATTTTGAGTTTATTTTTGTGTATGGTGTTAGGGAGTGTTCTAATTTCCTCAAAATACTAGCAAACAGAATCCAACAACACATTAAAAAGATCATACAACATGATCAAGTGGGATTTATCCCAGGGATGCAAGGATTCTTCAATATACACAAAACAATCAATGTGATACACCATATTAACAAATTGAAGAATAAAAACCATATGATCATCTCAATAGATGCAGAAAAAGCTTTTGACAAAATTCAACACCTATTTATGATAAAAACTCTCCAGAAAGTGGGCATAGAGGGAACGTACCTCAACATAATACAGGCCGTAGATGACAAACCCACAGCAAACATCATTCTCACTGGTGAAAAACTGAAAGCTTTTCCTCTAAAATCAGGAACAAGACAAGGATATCCACTCTCACCACTATTATTCAACGTAGTATTGGAAGTCCTAGCCACAGCAATCAGAGAAGAAAAAGAAATAAAAGGAATACAAATTGGAGAAGAGGAAATAAAACTGTCACTGTTTGCTAATGACATGATACTATACATAGAAAATCCTAAAGATGCCACCAGAAAACTACTAGAACTAATCAATGAATTTGGTAAGGTTGCAGGATACAAAATTAATGCACAGAAATCTCTGGCATTCCTATACACTAATAACAAAAGATCAGAAAGAGAAATTAAGGAAACAATCCCATTTACCATCACAACGAAAAGAATAAAATACCTAGGAATAAACCTACCTGAGAAGGCAAAAGACCTGTACTCAGAAAACTATAAAACACTGATGAAGAAATCAAAGATGATATAAACAGGTGGAGAAATATACCATGCTCCTGGATTGGAAGAATCAATATTGTGAAAATGACTATACTACCCAAAGCAATCTACAGGTTCAGTGCAATCCCTATCAAATTACCAATGGCATTTTCCACAGAATTAGAACAAAAAAATTATACAATTTATATGGAAACACAAAAGACCCCAAATAGCCAAAGCAATCTTGAGAAAGAAAAATGGAGCTGGAGGAATCAGGCTCCCTGGCTTCAGACTATACCACAAAGCTGCAGTAATCAAGACAATATATGGTACTGGCACAAAAACAGAAATATAGATCAATGGTACAGGTAAGAAAGCCCAGAGGTAAACCCACCCACCTGTGGTCACCTATCTATGACAGAGGAGGCAAGAATATACAATGGAGGCAAGACAGCCTCTTCAATAAATGGTGCTGGGAAAACTGGACAAGTACATGCAGAAGTATAGTTGATTTACAATGTGTTAATATCAGGTGTGCAGCACAGTGATTCAGATATATATATAGATAGATATAGATAGATAGATAGATATGTATACTTTTCCCTTATAGGTTATTACAAAATACTGAGTATAGTTCCCTGTGCTATACAGTAGGTTCTTGTTTGTTATCTATTTTATATATAGTAGTGTGTAAAATGTCAGCTAGTATTAAAAGGGAAAATGGGAAAGTCTGCTTCTAAGGTAATTGGATCATGTGTTCAAGTTAAACCCTTTATTCCCAAAGCTATAAATGTAGGTTTGTTGCTCTTTTATCCACAGTACATATTTTGATAATGCTCTTTTGAATATAATGAGATTTTTTATTCTTGGATTTTAAGGAAACTTTAACAAAATATTTCATACATAATCTAAATTGTTCTTTTTCTTCTTACATGTGGAGATACTGGCTGAAAATTTTTTTAGTTGCAAACTTTTCTTATGTGCTACTGTAACATTTATTTATTAGCACTTTGATTTTCAAAACACGTTTTAACCCTAAATTATGATTTTGTCATTGCAGGCAAGAAGACAACAAGACCCTAGTCCTGGATCCAGTTTAGGTGGTGGTGATGACCTCAAACTTCGCTAATTAGTGGCACAAAAGATGTGCCCCCCGCCCCGTCTTTACATATTCATTTCTAGTCGGCAGAAATAATTGACCAGAAACTGTGATAACTGGAGGTACTACGGTCTATTTCTCAACCTTAGGCAGTAACAAGACATCACAACTGCCATGGTTTTGCACTATGATATAATACCTGCATTTCTAATTTTGTATGCATGTAGCCAGTAATTATTTGAAATTTTCTTCTATGCAAGCTTACCTTGTTGACATTATTTTAGTGAGTTGAAACTATCCACTTGTAAAGCTCTTTTTTTCCACCATTTTAATTTAAAAGTTCATGTCATTTTAGAACAGGTCAAGAAATTAAAATTTTTATCAGAGGGTTTTTTCCCCTAATCAGTTGCTCTATTTTTTTTTTTTTATTTTAGATGTGTTGGTTATACAGCTTCATTTTAGATAAATGTTCTTGGTTTTTTTGTTTTGTTTCCCCTGTTTCCTTCTGTGTTTTTATAGTCTATGGCATTTTAAAACTGCTGATGGTTTGCATTATTTACAAGCTAAAAACCTAGTAGCATAGAGCTGTCTGCCACACCTTCTAACACAAAGTTTACAGTTGTTAAAGTTGCAGTATCCTTTTAAATGTTGATAATCAGTTCCTTTTCTTTCCTTAACATAAATTTTAATTGGTATTAACTCTGGTCTGCCCCAGATCTGTTTTAGATTCTGTTCTGTATTCATGAGTTTGTGTGGAGATATTCTCCATATATGATAATATTCTACTGAAATGCCTAAAGAAGTCACAGGCTGGCTTCTGTTTTATTCAGGGATTTTTTTTTTTTAAAGTCAATCAGAAAAGGGATACTGGAGCTTCTTCATGTATGTAACAGCATATTAAACTGGAGACAGTGATGAATCAGCTACAAAGGTAATGTTGTATTAAAATCATGTTTAAGATAGCTGCTTTTATGTGTATTTTATAATGCATGCTTTTGTAAAAACAATTCTAGGTGATGAAAGATTAGTCTTAGAGAGAAAATGTACATCTGTGCAGAGGATACATTTTCTTCCATTAATTATTCTGGAAAAAAATTCACAGGTTATATATATGGTATTTTCCAAAAGGACTATTAATAGAACCTTTTGAGATGAATTAGTATAAGAATATTTTTGAAATAGGCTCACTATCAAATTGATTGCAACTTTTTTTTTTTTTTTAATACAAGACTGGAAAAAAGTGCTAAGTCATGTGGTACCTCCTTACAAATATTTTTCATGGTCATTTTTGGTCATAATTAAATGTTACTACATTTCTGAATTTTTGCAAAAATGTATTTTATCAAAATAGAATGGCATTATTTTAAAGAGTTTGAAAAACTGACATGGTCAATTCAGAAAATGAACTGAAGTCTGAATAAGGTTATTGCATTTAAAACATATATGTATACTTGACTGATAAGGGAGGTGTGACTTTCATTGTATATAGGTCTTATAATTCATAAACATATCCTGTATCTCAGAATAAAAATATTTGTTATATATTTGAAGTCATGCATGGTAAAGGAGTGTGTTTAAATTGTTATAAACAATAATGCATCATAAAAGACCATGCTGATCTTGTGTAACTAAGTACTATGAATGAATTTGGTTGGTATTTGGTGTTGTGCAGCTCACATGTTTACACACTCAGTGCCCTAATTTCCCCTGAGGGAATCACCTTTTAAGTGGTCCTTACAGTGCTGTTTTAAGGTTACTTTGTCACAGAGCTCCTTGGTTTTTGACTTCTGCACTTAAATTTTTTCTTTTCTAATAACATGATGATGGCACATTTTTCTCTATTGTTTCTAGCTAAGGGCTTTCAGTCCACCAGTAACTAAGATCAAATGTTACTAAATGTTCATGTTGCCATCCTTCTGTACATACTGTCATTTAGCATTGTGCTGCTTCCATCTGTCTTAATGCTGGCATTAAGATCATGAGCCCTTTTTCTCCAAAAGTGCAGGCTTTGAAAACTGCTTTTTTTTAAGTTATTGGTACAATTTGATATTTTTCCATAATCTATATTTAAACAAAATTACATCATTGCATCATCTTTTCTAAATTCATCCTCATTAAAACTTGCCTTAAGCTACCAGATTGCTTTTGCCACCATTAGCCATATTGTGTGTTTGTATGTTTAATTTACTTTCACAATAAACTTCTGTGTAGTGAACTTCTGGGTTTTGGCTCTTTATTAACATAATCCAACAATTTCTGTTCTGGTGTTCATTATGACATAAAAATTGATTTTGTTTCTGAGCTGTTCTTGCATTCTGCTTTTTAACCTTAAAATAAAAACCACCACCAACAGCAGTGGCATCTAGTGGTCATTTCTGTTAATTCCAAAGAAAATCTTTATATAACACAAAGAATACTAATTTCCCAGTGGGTATTATAGTTTTCAAAAAATCTGCCTTGATTTACCCATCCTATGAGGTATGACTATAGAGTAGTGACCTTGGAGGGAAGGAAGAATTCCAAAAATTACACATCCAAATAACTACCATCTTTCAAACTATTCATTTTAGGAATATACACTCAAGTTGATTGTGCTGGTGTCATTTCAGACATTCTTAGGACTTTGCTTGGCATTTTCCTACATCAGAAAATTAAGCCTTTTACTCTAGAAGTATGTCCTAAGCTTGATCCATAAGGAAAAATATACTTATTCACTACCAGACTTATTGCAAATAACAAATACCTTTAAATGCTGAATTGGTACCATGAAGCAAAATTCCAAAGAATAAGATTCATACTCTGAGGGTTAATTTCAAAAATTATTTGAGCAGTAGCATCATGGTTTCAATAAGTATATCACCTCTAGAAACAGGTATTTGGATATGTTAGTTTGGGGCTACCTGGAAAAAGAAATCTCTTACTTGATGTATGCCTCATTTGGCACTGGGGAGCTTTTTCAAGCTATAAGCCATTGTGTGGATTATCCATTGCTACATAACACATTGCCCCCAAATTTAGCAGCTTAAAACAGTAAACATCATCCCACAGTTTCTGTGGGTCAGAAATCTGGAAGAAGCTAAGCCCAGTGGTCTGATCGAGGGTCTCTCCTGAAGTTAGAGTCAGATTGTCAACCTGAGCTATCGTCATCTCAAGGCTTACTTGTGGCTGAAGGATCCCCTTCCAAGCCCACTTGTGGCCATTGACTGGCTTCAGTTTCTCGCAGGCCATTGGGTGTAAGCCCTTGATTCCTAGGTGCTGGGGATGAAGAAGTCCTTCCTTGGCATGTGGGTGTCTCCATAGGGCAGCTCATGACTTGGCAGCTGGCTTTCCCAGAGCAAGTGATCCAAGGAAGAGTGCATGCCTAAGATGAAAGCCACATCTTTTTTTTTTTTTTTTGGCTGTGTTGGGTCTTTGTTGCTGCATGTGGACTTCCTCTAGTTGTGGCGAGCGGGGCTTCTCCGTTGTGGTGCGCGGGCTTCTCATTGCAGTAGCTTCTCTTGTTTCGGAACTCGGGCTCTAGGCGCACGGGCTTCAGTAGTTGCGGCACGTGGACTCAGTAGTTGTGGCTCGCAGGCTCTAGAGTGCAGGCTCAGTAGTCGTGGCACACGAGCTTAGTTGCTCCATGGCATGTGGGATCTTCCTGGACCAGGGCTGTAACCCGTGTCCCCTGCATTGGCAGGCGGATTCCTAACCACTGCGCCACCAGGGAAGTCCAAAGCCACATCTTAATAACCTAATCTTGGGCTGCCATATTTCATTATGTTAGAAGTGAGTTGCTGGGTTAGGCCCACAGTGAAAGGGTGGAGTTACTAAGCTTCATCTTGAAGGGGGGAGGTGTCAGAGAGTTTATGGACATATTTTTAAAACCACCACAGCCATTTTGCCATATTTATATATGTAACTGAGTACTTATAAGACAACACTGGGGGACTTCCCTGGCAGTGCATTTGTTAGGACTCAGCGCTTCCAATGCAGGGGGTGCGGGTTCGATCCCTGATCAGGGATCTAAGATCCCACAGGCTGTGTGGCACAGCCAAAACAAAAAACAACAACATTGGCGTTTTGATCTCCCAAACATTCTTTAAAGGTAAGATTTCAGTCATTTGCAGGCATATTTCAAGGCGTGATTCTCCTGGTAGCATCAATTCCCTTTCCTGCATCACCACCATATATACAGATATGGCATTTCAAAGATGTTCCGAGTCTAGAAAATTACAATTTGTAGAGTAGAATCATGGGTGGAAATGGCAGTTTAGTTCGTTTAAATACAAGATAACTCTAAAAGTCACTGTATTAGTCAATTCTCAGCTTTTGGCCAGAGTAAGCAACTTAAAGTCATTATTGGCCTTTTTCAGGTTTCAGAAACATTTGAAAATGTGAGAAGATAAGATACAGGGAGAAATATTTTGTTAGAGAAATCATGTATATCCATGTATGGTAGGTACTAGCCATGTGTGGCTGTCGAGCACTTGAAATGTGGCTAGTAAAACCAAGAAACTGAATTTATGTTTTAATTTAAAAACTGAGGCAGTGTTAAATATTTTTCTGTTAAAACTTTGTTTTGGGAGGACTACATTCCATGTTAGCCTTTGAAAATTTTGTGTCCAGGTTGAGATGCACTGTTAGTGTAAAATACTAAATATCAAAATCTAATACAAAAGAAAAAAATAGATTTAATTTTGCTTACATGTTAAAATATTTTTATATACTGGGTTATATTGGGTTAAATAAAATACATTAAAATTAACTACCTTTTTCCTTTTTAATGTGGCTAGTAGAAAATTTTAAATTGCATGTATTGGCTTACATCGATATTAGGATTGTAAGTGGGCAAAGGACAGATCATACAACCAAAAGGAAAAATGTTAAAAAAAAAAATTGAGGCTTACTATCACTGTTTAAAAAAAGAGATTAAAACAAAGTATGATGATTTTACCTCCTAGGATCATTTAGGGGAAAAAATGTATATATCCAGTGCCCTAAAGAGACACTGTCTCTGCCCTCACGGAACCTACAATCTGGCTCAAAACCTAAACAAAAGCAGTATTGTTTAAAGTTGTACTGGAAGTTGTGGCTGTCACGGGGCACGTCTAACTTGGTCTGGGTGCTCAAGAAAAGGCTTCCTTGAGACATCTGAGCTGACATCTGAAAGATGGCAGACATTATTCCAGCATTGAGAAGATGACAAAAGTATTACAGGTAACGTGGCAAGTTTGAGAAACTAGGCGCAGTTGAGTACGACTGGACCATGGAGTGGAGGGGGCGCTGCCGCAGTGAGACAAATCTGAAAGGGTCAGCAGGGGCCTGGGTGAGGGTCACAAGCAGTGCTGGATGGACTTTTCCAGCCATGTTCAAGTGTCTGGACAATTCCCTAGGGCAAGCAGGAAGCCACTGAGGGGTTGGGAGTTTGAGGGAATGGGTGGTTGATAAAGCTCGTTTTGGTTGATAGAACAAGACTAGAAGCAGCAAGTCAGTCCCACTGATCATATGGTGACCCAGTAGGGAGATTAAGGGTAGTTTAGTGGGCATGGAAACACTTCAAGCTGGAGAAAAAAGTACAGGAGACATAACTGGCAATTTTCCCCTGTTTCTCTTACCTGGATAGGCTGGTTGTGTTGCCTAAAACCCCCCAAATTTTATTGGCTTAAAGACTTATCTCTTATTTGTTAAATACCCATCAGTGATTGACCTAGGCTGACAGAGCCATCACTGGAACATTGCCAGCCATGTGACAGAGCCAAGAAAATAGTGTAATGAAAGGGGCACTTTTAAAACTGTCACCTGAAATTGACACATGAGACTTCTGTTTACATTTCATTGGACCTAGCAAATCACAAGGCCATGCCCAGCTGCATCTGGGCAGAAAACCACAATCCTACCTTTTGCCCAGGAAAGAGAATATTTGTGAATAGCTCCAATGACTATCACAGGCCACCCTTTGAATTATTAAATATTTAATTTTACTCTCTTGCCCTCAACAAAATATATCTACCATGGGAGACAACCTAAAAGTCCCAGCTGATCAGGTATTGAACTAAAATTCTGTGATATGTGGTTATCTGCCCACACAGCCAATATACAGTGGTGAAATAGGGACAGGAAAACTGCAGGAAACACTTCCATTCAGAAAGGGAAGAATCAAGTCATTGGTCTTTTATGAAATGACAGTTATGAAATGTCATTAGGGAGAACATTTGAAGGCCCCCTACTCTGAGAGGGGAGTGTTCTTTGTAAGACTGATTGGGAGAGACTCCCCAATTCATCGCTTTCCATGACCCATGGCCCCATCCCTGGTTTTTTGTTTTTTGTTTTTTACCTTGATAAATACAAGCAATTAGTAATCATGGTACTAAGATTCTGCTTTCCAAGCTCTTCAGCTAGGGCTTCAAACTTGGTACATTTCCTGCCTCCTAAATTACCACATGTGACAGTTTTAACTAAAGGATTAGCATCCTTCCAGCCTCCAGTGTCAGTTTCCCCAGCTACTTTCCTATCTTGACACCACCATCCATCCAGCTACCCAAAGCTGGAAACCTGTGGGGTTTTTTTGTTGTTGTTGTTGTTTTGCGGTACGCGGGCCTCTCACCACTGCGGCCTCCCCCGTCGCGGAGCACAGGCGGAGCACAGGCTCCGGATGCGCAGGCCCAGCGGCTATGGCCCACGAGCCCAGCCGCTCTGCGGCATGTGGGATCTTCCTGGACCAGGGCACGAACCCGCGTCCCCTGCATCGGCAGGCGGACCCCCAAACACTGCGCCACCAGGGAAGCCCTGGAAACCTGTGTTTTTATCCCTGACTCTTTTTCTCTGTCATCGTCTACATCCAATCTGTAGATCCTGCCAATGGATTCCATCAGTTCTCTGTCAGTACTAGATTTTTTTTTTTTTAATTAACAGCTCTGTAGGTTTTTTAAAAAACCATTTTAAAAGAATTTATTTCTTTTTTTGGCCATGCCGCACGGCATGCAGGATCTTAGTTCCCCAACCAGGGATCAAACCCGTGCCCCCGGCAGTGGAAGTGTGGAGTCTTAACCACTGGACCACCAGGGAAGGCCCACTACTAGATTTTTTTTTTTTAATTTGTAGTTACACACAAAGCTTTTACCATAACTCAGACACTCTTACAATTGCAGTCCTCCTAACAAATCTGTGAAGTTATGGTCATTTTACAAATGAGGAAAACTAAGGCATGGAGAAATTAAGTAACTTGCCCAAGGCATAAAACTCTTAAAGGACAGAACTGGGATTCAAATTCCCAGTCCACGTACTTAATCACTCACTATACCCTGACCTGAGGCTGTCCCTGCATATCAGACTTGGACCACCTCGATGACTACCTGTGCTCCCCTGAAGGTCTTAGCAGTTCACCAACATCCAGTTCAATATTTCTGAACATCCGCACCCTCAGTTTGGGGGAACAGCAGTTGCTGACATTCTCCCAAGTGGTCCTACTCCCCTGAGACACCTCCTGCTTCTGCTCTGTGTATCAGGCTCTGGACTCGGGCCTCCTCCCAGACTACCATCCCAAAGCTGTCACTCCTACCCCTGACAAAAACCTGGGTGGATCACACTTATGTCAATGGCTTGGGACAGCACAATGAGCTAATATAACCATTTGTTGTTGACTGACATTGTGCACAGAAACCTGTCTATTATCCCAGTAAGGAGATTCTTAGGGGCATCCCCAACCTTGTTCTTCCTCTTTCTTGGGTTTTCCAAACTAAAACTCCTTTTCACTGTTGATGAAAAAATTAATCAGTCGATTCAAGAAAGAAATAGAAAATATTATTCAAGCCAAATTGAGGATTATAACGTGGGAACTGCCTCTCAGAAAGCCCTGAGAACTCTTCCACCCGTTAGAGGTCAAAGCACAGTTATATAAGTTTTTGAGACAGTGGGCTATACATTAAATGACATACTATTGACAGTTTACACAATCCAGATCATGCATACCAGGTGAGTAGTGGGTCATGGGTCATCATGGCCCCTTACAAGATTAAGAAGAAAGGTTATCTCAAGGAGTTGTGACCCTTGATGAGATTAAGAAGGAATGTTATCTCCTAAGGAGGTCTGGTTAATGCAGGTGCATAACACACACTAAAGGGGAGGGAGGAGGCCCAAATTTTATGTTTAAATTTTTCTTGTCTTGCCATAAAATATGGATTTTATTCCATCATCACGTTGTTATCCATAGTGTGTGGCTTTCTCTTTCTCCTTCCTCTCTTATACCCTTCGTTGTCCACCAGAAATAAGTCCCTCCAAGTGTTTTTTAAATAGAAGAACCATTCCTAGTCTAGTTGGATTTGAGTTAAATTCAGACATTCCAAATTGACTAAGATTACTCCCCACCAACCTTATGTTTTTCTCCAGGCCAGCTGCCCAACAACACATCTTTAACGCTTGCCATGCATTGTAAGAGGTAAATGTCCCCCTGATCACTGGCCCCTGCCTCTTTCCCTGTATTCGGTATTATTGATAATTTTTTGTTTATCTTTCAAGAAATGTTCTCCCTTTTACGGTATGGCCAATGTTCTATTTTATTTATTTATTTTTTTGGCCGCACCATGCGCACAGCATACAGAATCTTAGTTCCCCGACCAGGGATGGAACCCGTGCCCCCTGCAATGGAAGCATGGAGGAGTCTTAACCACTGGACTGCCAGGGAAGCCCTAAGGCCAATGTTTCTTTTATTTCTGATTTTACAGGAAAAAAATGGGTCATACTATACAATTTTGCACCTGGCTTTTTTCTCTTGGAGCTCCTTCCACATCAGCACATAGAGATATACTTCATTTTAAAAAATGGATCCTATTATACATATATATCAGAGTTTAGTTAGCCACTTTCCTACTGGTGGACATCTCAGTGACTTAGTTTTATTATTTTGGCATAGGATTCTGCAAATGGACATCCTTCTCCGTATTTGTCTTTCAATATTTATTTATTTATTTTGGCTGCACTGGGTCTTAGTTGTGGCATGCAGACTTCTTAGTTGCCACATGCATGTGGGATCTAGTTCCCCAACCAGGGATCGAACCTGGGCCCCCTCCATCAGGAGCACAAAGTCTTACCCACTGGACCACCAGGGAAGTCCCTCCATGTTTGTCTGTTTGTTTTTTAAATTTATTTATTTATTTATTTTTGGCTGCACTGGGTCTTCTTTGCTGTGCGCTGGCTTTCTCTAGTTGCGGCGAGCGGGGCTACTCTTCATTGCGGTGCGTGGACTTCTCATTGCAGTGGCTTCTTGTCATGGAGCACCAGCTCTAGGTGCGAGGGCTTCAGTAGTTGTGGCTCGTGGGCTCAGTAGTTGTAGCTCACGAGCTCTAGAGCACAGGCTCAGTAGTTGTGGCGCACGGGCTTAGTTGCTCTGCGGCATGTGGGATCTTCCTGGACCAGGGATCAAACCCGTGTCCCCTGCATTGGCAGGCGGATTCTTAACCACTGCCAGTAGCAGTGGCCAAGTTTTGATAGAGCCTTCCATGTTACACTCCTATCAAGCCAGTTTAAGAATTTAGCATGTCACTCTCTCCCCTGCTGAAAACCTTTCTCCCGGGGCAATGTAATGCAAAGAATTTGAGTTCTACCGCCTAGGTCCACAAGGCCTTTAGCCAATCTGGGCCTCATTTTTTTTCCTGCCTGTAAAGTGAGATTATAACCAATCTTGCATCTCAGGGTGGTTGTGAGAATCCAGAGGCTGCATTCACCAAGGGTCAGCTCCAGAAGAAGCCTGGTTGTCTTTCAGTTTTAGAGTGTCCCAGGGCACGGGCCAATAGCTCAGGATGAACAGGCTAAAAGACCCCCTACTCCCGACTTGTAAATGAGGCAACTGAGGCACAAAGAGTACCAGCGGTTTGGTCAAAACCACACAGCGTTGGCGGTAAAGCCGTCTCTGGCGGAGTCCGAGCTGCTGCCCTGGGGGCTGCGCACAGCTGAAGGTACTCAACCAGGAGATCGGGCTTAGCTCCTCCCCTCTACCCTAGTCCTCTCCCTCAACTGCCCCCCGCCCCGCCCCTACACACATGCTCGAGCCCACTCCTCGTTTGCTTTGAGTTCGACCCGAGCCCCAGGGGCCGCAGCGAGAAGGAATCATTCCTGAACAACTAGAGGCAGCTGCGGCCGCTGTCAGTCTCGGCACCAACCGAGAGTGCCAGGGCGCTGGCGCGTCTTGGGCTTTGAGACTCCGTGTCCTCCCTCCCCGCTGGACCTCAGGTGGTGCGCCCTCGGAACTCGCCTTTTGCGCCCAGTGACTGTGAGTGGGCCGTACATGCAGAGACGGCAGACAGGTGCTGTACAGCCATGTCACATGCATGTATTGCGTGGTTCAGACATCCTTGTGTGAAACGTGTGCGGTGTGGTGTGCAGATGTAGAGGTTCACAGAGTACGGTGCTCCTCGTTCCAAGAGCGCCAGCACTTCCGGATGGTACTCTGAGGCCTCTCTCTGCCTTCGCCCGGACTGTCGCAGCAGCCTATCCGGAGTTTGCGCCTGAGTGACTCCGCCTTAGCTCCGCCCCCGAGATTGAAATCCCGCCTTCGCCCCGCCTCTGCCACACTTTACGGCCCCGCACGCCACTTTTGCCGCAGACGCTCCTGCTGCCGCCGCTGCTGAAGGCTGTTGCCGGTGAGGTGAGGTGAGGTCAGGTGAGGTGTGATGTTGGGCCGGTAGCGTTGGCGACCGGGTAGAGGTGGAGAACAGGGCTGCCGCGGGTCGGCGGGGGCGGTGGGTCACCTGCTGCTTTGTTTCTTCAGCTCCGGTCCCGTCCGCACTGCCGCAGAGAGGCCGCCCCGGCGAGCCGAACCAATGCTGGATCTGGAGGTAGTGCCCGAGCGCTCTCTGGGAAATGAGCAATGGGAATTCGCTCTGGGTGAGTATGGGGTCCTCCCTCACGACCCTACTCGCTGATCCTTCCTTCCTTCCTTTCTGGCCCTTCCCACCTCTGGGCTCTGCTCCTTACTCCCCTGCGCCCGCGGCTCCTCGGCTCTTTGGAGCTCCAGCCACTAGATGCCCGCTCCGACCGCCCCGACCCGGCAGCGTACCGCTCTGCCAGGCCCTGACGCCCTTGCATCAGGCCTCAGCGGGGCCCCTCCTGGGGCAGTGCTTCAGTAATAATAACAATAACAATGGCTGACACGCCCCAAACATTGACTCAGGGCCAGGCCCCATTCTCCTCTGCATAATTATCTCAAGTATGCCGCCGGGGTTGCTACTCTTGTTATTTCTATCCCCATTTTACAGACCAAATAACTAAGAAGTGACTGACACCCTTAAACACCGCCACAGTGGTCTGTCTCCCTTTGCTTTTCTGGGCTGTGGGTAGCCTCTAGGAGAAACCCAGGCACTGTTCTCATCGTCAGATGTCGGGGATCTGGTCAAGGGAGTTAAGGAGAGTTTGTGTGTGTTAAAGGAAATTCTGACTAGCTTCCTTCTCGTTTTTATGTGGTTGATGTGTGGTGTAATCTAAACCCAGACCTTAGCCGAGAGAGTTAAAGGTTGAATGAAATAGGAGTTCGGGGAAAGTAACATTTAGCTTGTAGAAAATGCAGGTTGGCCATTTTGTGAGTTTTGGCCCATTTTTTCCCTTTCCTCAACGTCACTACCTTTATGTGTACAATCATTTGCATTCGGTAACCCCAGAGGGTGTTTACTTTTATGTTCCAGCACTAGGAAGGAGGGGGTGGGGAGTGGGTGTCTGTGCTGTTTGTTTGTGCAAGGCTGAACTTTTGTCACACTAATTTGGGCTACTGGACTGAGGCAGCTGCTCCATTGGGCTATAGCTTGTCCTTGAATCTGGAAGACTCATGTCTATGGAGATAGGGTAGTTGAGAAACTGCAGAACAGATTTGCTGGTGGGACTCTGCTGGTGCTCAGTGTCTCCATGAACTGAACAACAATCCTCCTCTGGGTTGTAGGAGACAGTTTTATTGAGAATTTTCAGTCACCTTCTCGCAACACTGCAGCTTCTTGTGAAGCACCAAGAACTTGATTGAGAGGCTAATAATAATATCTTTGCCGCCAGGCCCATTTGTCATGCTGATGCTGTTTGGCTTCTAGTTAGGAAAGAACCTCCCCTAACCACAGCTTATGCTCATACCAAGACTTCACAGGGTGGAGTGAAAACTGTAACTGTAGCTTCAAACTGTGCTTGATGGTGTGACCAGGTTGTGGATCTCTGTAGTGCAGTCTCTGGGTCAAAAGTAGTGATTAGGATATCATTTGAGATTTCCAAAAAATTGGGTGGGAGAGTAAGGCTTCTTCTGTCAACTGTTGCTTTGATACCTTAACCCCTACTCCTAACTTTGCCAGTTTCTAGGAATTAAGGATTTGGGTAGTTCTTTTAGGCTGTCTAAGTAGCAACCACAAACAGTGAAAAGAGCATTTTTGTACATTGGGCCCAGAATTGAACTTTGAGTGAAAGCTTAGTTCCTCGGGGAACTAAGATCCCACAAGCCGCTCAGCATGACCAAAAAAAAAAATTAGTATTTTTGAATTGTGTCTGCCTGAGAGATGGTGGTCATTTAACTTCCCCAAGCTTTTTATAAAAAAGTAATTTTTCCCTCTTTCTCAATCTTCTTCCCAGCCCTCAACACATTTAAACTGCACTTGAGGCTGATAGGTAGGGATAGGTCTAGTAAGTGGATCTGTGCTTTAGAATTACATTCTTAGGCTAGACTAAAGTCACCACAACCCTGTAAGGTGACCTCCATTTGCCAGATGAAGAACAGGCTCGGAAAGACAGAGAGGAGAAAAAGAAGCCTAACAGGGATTTTCTGCTTCTCACTGCTCTGTCCTGAGTATGGGCTCAGCTTTGTCTCCAGGTTTCTTTTTGGAATCTGTGCAAATGCAGATATATCTAGCCCTTGCCATCATCCGCCTGGCACGGTGAGGAGCTGCATCCAGCTTTTTGGCGGCCTTCCTGGCCTTTGTGTACTCTTGGGAGATTAGGGAAATGCCAACAACACAGAGACAGGAAAGCCTAGGCAGAGAGGAATCTCTGAGAGTGCCACCCATGGGTTGACCAATGGTGGAGTAAAGGCAGTGCAAACTTGAAATGTTTTCAATGAGACTTGCAGGATGTATTGGTATGGAGACATATCTCTAAATTCATTTTTAAATTAATCTTGAAAAAAATTGATAACTAACAAGGACCTACTGTATAGCACAGGGAACAGGGAACTCTTCTCAGTACTCTGTAATGACCTATATGGGAAAAGAATCTAAAAAAGAGTGGACATATGTATATGCATAACTGATTCACTTTGCTGTACAGCAGAAACTAACACAACATTTTATATCACCTATACTCCAATAAAAAAAATTTTTTTAAATTAATCTTGAAAATGCCCAAGCAAGGTAGATTTAAAGGGTCACTGGAGAATGGTCTTCTCTGAGATTACCTTGTTCCAGAGAGACTAGGGGCTTACTCTATTGAAGGGTCATTCTGTGGACTCTGCTTATAATCATTGAAAATTGAGTAAGAAGTGGTCATAAGCCCTGAAGAGCTTAGTCTAGTGGGAGGGAAGGCGTACAGAAATAGTTCATTTTATTATAATGAGGTAGAGGTTGTATAGGGTGCTGTGGAAGGGGAGAAGAGACTTGACCTGACCTGGGAGTTCAGAGAAGGCTTCCTATTAATCTGTAGGAACCAATACCATTCCTGGAGCCAGTGAGCACCAGGAAGGCCCTATCAGAAGTCTACTGCCAGATTTTTCAACTACACTTCCATAGACATAAATCTTCCAGTCAGGTTTTTAAAAAAAAAAAAAAGTGGGAAAGATAGATGGTGTGGGGAGCTGCAAGCAACTTGGTATTTTAATTAGAGCATGATGTACTAGTGGAAGAAGATCAGATCCCCAGATTCCCTATTTGTAGTTAGCTGCCTGGGACACTATCAAAGAGTCTCTGTTCAGTGGAAAAAAGGATGTCTATTAGTAAAGTGTTGTGGGCATGGGTTTAGGAAGAAAGTTTGGTGACTAGATTTGGAGATATGGGTAAGGAAGAGGAATCTAGAGGTTTCTGGCTTGAGTGACTGTGTTAGAGATGAGATCCAGAATACAAAGGAGAGGCCAGATTGAAGAGAAGATTAAAAAGTCACTTTTAATCTGTCAACTCTTCATTTGCCTTTTTTTAAAGGTTTATTTATTTATTTAAAATATTTATTTATTTATTTGGCTGCACGAGGTCTTAGTTGTGCCACGTGGGATCTTTAGTTGCGGCATGCGGGATCTAGTTCCCCGGCCAGGGATCAAACCTGGGCCCCCTGCATTGGGAGTGTGGAATCTTAACCACTGGACCACCAGGGAAGTCCCTATTTGCCTTTTGATATATACAGAAAACAGATTGAGATGTAAGTCAGAAACTAGTTGGTTGGGTGAGTGAGGGATGGGCAGAAGGAAATACTGCCCATCATAGAGACTTGGGAAAGTTGGAGGAACAGCAGGAAAGAGTGGTATTGATGGAGACAGAATGAGAATTCTCAGAGGGAGAGGGTGGTCCTAAGGGCCTATAGGATCTGTTTATTGTACCTAATTGCTTTATTTCACTCATTCAGAGCTCGACAGGTACATAGAACCACTTACTGTTGTGTGGTGGGCATGGTGATTGAGTGCTGAGGATACAGCCGTAAGACAGACATTGTCTCTGTCCTCAAGGAGGCATGTAGGGGAGACTCTTACAGATAAATAAATGGAATGGGAGGCTTCATTAGATAAGGCAGTCAGGGAAGTGAAGTGTGAGCCAAGACCTGAAGAGTGAGAAGAACCAGCTATGGGAAGAACATTTCAGCAGAGTTGAGTTAGTGCAAAAGCCTAAAGTGGCCAAGAGCTTGATGTGTGCTAGGAACAAAGGGAGGCTTGGTGAGCAGTGGAAAGAGTAGAGGAGGTGGCCAAGGTCCAGAATATTCAGGGCTGTTAGGTGATGGCATGTTGTTTGGGTTTTATCCCCCTGGATTGTGAAACCACTGGAGGGTTATAAGCAGGCAAATAATGAGTAAGGTGTAGGATGTGTAGACTGACCATATACTCCACACCCTTTGGGGGGTTAGGTAACTCTTAGAGCTAGAATGGTGCTCGGGTTTCTTTGCCATATACATGGTTGGTTCCCTTTAGAGACCTTTTGTAGCCTTCCTTTACCAGCAGCTGTGTGACAACTGGTCGTTGGTGGCTGCTTTGTCTGCTCCAGGTGGGTTACTCCCTGGAAGCCTCAGGACCCAAAGATTCCAAGGCCAGGAATTTGATGTGGTTAGGTGCAAAAGAACCGTCCCTGAAGAAACTGGTTTGTGCCATGTGGCCTTCTCTTTCTCAGCACCTGAGGTTATATGTCTTGCCTACATGGATGTTTGCCCATTCCCTATGGGAGAGACAGCATAGATGCTCCTCCATTTCAGGAATGGCAAAGCTGAATGGTGCATCAACTTGTTCGTATTCTCAACAAACATTTAAGTCTCTACTGTGTGCCAGGCTCTATGCTATAGAAGGCTGGGAAGTACCTTAAGGTGTGGTTCCCTCCAACTTTCTTCAAACCGTAGAATGGACCATTGAATGAAGGCAGGATTAGATCATTGTTTAAATGTAGATGGGTCACACATTTTTTAACTTTCTAATTCTTTGTGTGTGAGCTCTTTTCTGCACATCTCTCCTGGAATCAGAGGTAAACTGATCTTGAATGTGAGCCACTGTGCTGCCCCAAGGTCATATGGTGGTCCTTCTTCCTTTCTCTTATTACCTAGCCCATAATCCTTCAGTCCCACTAAATAAATGTTTATTCAACAGCCACTGTATGGGTCCCCAGTGCTGGGGATCCAGAGAGTGGTGAATAACACAGACACTGTCCTTGCACTCATGAAGCTTTGTTTTTGGATTGTCTCTGAGTTTCTTCTTGTTTGAAATATAATGCACTCTGTGAGAACATACTTTTTGCTGTTCCCCATGAGTCCCTGGAATCTTTGAGATGTCATTGGGATCTGGATTTCTTAAACTGGGGGCATATGTAAATTTGTTTAAAATGGCCCACAAGTTAAAAAATCAAGTGTTAAGATTTAGAGGATGTTTGTGGGTTGATAAGTGAGAATCCATTGAAATCCTTCATAAAATAAGTTGATTCTGGTAATTGTGTGATATTTTTTTCACTTTTTAAATGAGCCCTTACAAATCATATGCTCCTGCAGACTAAAAGAGGAGACAGATATCAGAAAGGAAGAGAGGAAGGACCTGCCTAGGTTATATGTAATCATGGCAGAGTGAGAATCAGAACCTTGGCCTCCAGAGTCATGCAGTCAATGCATTTCTTACTCTATTCTTTGGTTCCAGCTGACTTGCTTTCTCTAAGCCCTTTGCCTGCTTGGGATCAACATGGAAGTCCCCATTTCCAGGAAGTCTTTTATATTTACTCCCTCCCCTTATACAATCCACTTATTCCCTTAGTGCTTGCCATTAACTTTATTCTCTAGCTCTTACTGCTTATTGAACGTTTATTTACTCAATATGTCCATAGACTTTAGTGGCGTCTGCTCCCACCCCAGGCTTTACTACAGGGACTAATGCCTAGTACAGTGATAGATGCCAGTAAATGGATAGCCCAAGTAACCACACAGGTGTCCTTGCTTTATTTCAGGAATGCCTCTGGCTCAGGCAGTAGCCATTCTTCAGAAGCACTGTCGCATCATAAAAAATGTCCAGGTTCTCTACAGTGAACAGGTGAGTGGTGGCGGATTTGTTTACTGAAATAGCATCCCTACTCAGTGAATCATTTCTGGAAGCTGATGCTCTGGGAGATACTGACTGGCAGGAATTCCTAGGTCAATGCATTTGAATGGGAGAGTCTTCAACACTAGTCAGTTACCAAGTACATTTTCTTTGATTCTGAAACTTGTGGTTTTGATAATCTAGTGCTGCCAAGCTTAGACAAGCCGTAATAACCAAACTTGGTTTTTTTATTATGTTTGACTTACCTACTGGCTCTTAAAAGGGGCTTTTTCAGTGGGAGGCCACCTCAGGGATTGTCTGGTCTTCTAGGGTGCTTGCCTTCCACTTTCATGTTTAGTCTTTTCTGCTTTGTTGATTGCTTTGGTTTGTGTTCAGGATTGTTGCAGTACAGATTTCTGGCTAGCACAGCATCCCAGACTTGAAAAAAAGCAGGTATAGCTCACCCCTTTACTGAGAATGATCTGATATACGGAAATTACAAAACATTGGCTCCAAGTTAATGGACATGTTTTACTTTTTTTTTTTTTTTTTGGTCTGATTTATGGTAGTCTCTATTAATGTTGTGCCCAGAATTAACCCCTATAGTATAATGTTATATGTACCTACAAGGACCTTTTCAGTTTCCAGAAAGAGTATACTATATTTTAGGTTGGCACTGGAGCAGAACTTTTTGAACATCAGGATTTCTTTTATTAGGTTTTATAAGTAAAGTTAGAAACATTTTTATAGACCTTTAGAAATAAGATTCTTCTTATCTCTAAAAATGCAGTCTCCCTTCTGTTGAACTCACTGGAATCCGTAGTTCTTCTGGACACAGACACTATGGAGCAACCTTTGTGGTGCCCTGTGTGTCATAAACCTCAGGGAATAGTTTTGATCCTACACAGGCTATAAGATGTTCTCAGTGCCTTTTCTGAGACCCTTTAAGTACCAAAATGATGATTTTATTTCCATTTGTTTCAATTAGTTTCTGATCCTAAAGCAACTGACAGCTTATTTTTGACATGAAGAATGTTGTGGATTAGAGGTGGGTGAGATTTCTGTGAGGCTTCCCAGTTTGGCTTAGTGTCAGAGTTGAGCCTGTTACCTATACCCAAACATTATATTTCATAGTACTGTACCCCTCTGCCAGCCTAGTGAGGTCCATGTGAGGGGTCCTTCTGAGACAGGGAATGCTTAATCTCCAAGCAAGTGCTTGGATATTCTTGTGCCTACCACAAAACACAGAACTTGGGCAGAGGTTCGTGGAGCCACAATGCCAAAATGGTTTCTCATTTATTAAATGAAGAATGGTGACTTCCTCTTTTTTGCACTCAGATCATCCCTAACCTTATTTGACTTTCAGTGTTAGACCATGAGGGACTTACTCAGGACAGGTAGCAGCCATCAAAACAGGGATAATGGGCTTACTTCTTGAACTTATAGCCACCAGTACATTTAGTTAAATCAGATTTAAGCACCCAAGATTAGATACATTAGAAAGTAGGCTTTAAACTTTCTTAACCAATTATTTTAAATGAAGTATATTTCATATATCACTACCTTGTTGTCTGTCATTCCAGTCTTTGGGTACAAATAGTAGTTTTAACTTTTAACATTAATTAAGCTAATTTCCCCCAGTGTCTTCTAAGCAGCTGGAATCATAGGGTTTTGGGGTTTTTTTTGTTTGTTCTATTTATTTATTTACTTTTGGCTGCACTGGGTCTTTGTTGCTGCATGCGGGGCTTTTCTCTAGTTGCAGCGAGCAGGGACTACTCTTCATTGCGGTGGCTTCTCTTGTTGCGGAGCACAGGCTCTAGGTGCACGGGCTTCAGTAGTTGTGGCACACAGGCTCACTAGTTGTGGCTCACGGGCTTAATTGTTCCGCGGCATGTGGGATCTTCCCGGGCCAGGGCTCAAAACTGTGTCTCCTGTATTGGCAGGTGGATTCCCAACCACTGCGCCACCAGGGAAGCCCCCGGAATCATAGGTTTTTAAATCCAGACCTTGGTTCAGATCTATGCTTTTCCCCATTTCTTGGTTGTCCGACTGTAGCAAGTTAATAACCTGACTGGTTCTCCTTCTGTAAAGTGGATATGGTTTCCTTATAATAGAATAATCTTTTGATGAGGATCAAGAGGAAATAGTCTCTCATATGGTGCTTCTTAAATGTGGATCCTGTCCTCTTCTGCCGTCCTTCCCTTCCTTTCCCATTTGTGTCTTTGCTTCCCATCATGTGCAGAAAATCATTTGGCCCCATTAAACATTTCAGAAATATCTTGTCTCTAGCAAATCACACCTTGGAAATTAAATGTGCGTATCAAGTAGGTCCCATCTTTCTTACAGGGAAGAGATGTTAACAACTAGCAGAGACAGCTTTACTGAACTGGAAAGTACCTGCTTAAACACCACATAGTACATATGCATTTTGGTTCTGTAGATATAAAGTACTAATAAAACATTAATTGTGAGGATGATTTGCTTGCTTTTGAAAATTGCTTAGTTATGTCCTGAATTGTAACAATGGCAGGGAAAAAAATGATCAGATGTTGGGAGCATGTAAGAAAATTCAGATACTCCAAGCAAGGATCTTGAAAGATGCTAAAATCTTGCTTCATCCTGCTTACCACCGTGGACTAGCCCTCTCAGAAATAGAACTGTGTATTCTGGGTTGAGAGTAGGTGACCTAAGGTCAGGGTTCATTATTCCATTATCGTGCTTGACACCTAATGGTTTAGACATTCATACAGAGCTACTGGAAAATTACAACATTCTTTCTTCTAGTGTTTGCCAGGCATAATGGTGCCACCTGGGCCTGCTGTCTTGTGAAGCTCAGTGGGGTGGAGGGGAGCAGACAATCTGAGCTAATCTCAGAAAGCTCCTTCTAGAGAATTTTTCCAGTAAGGCCCACACCAGCAGTGGCACCTGGCCTTCCAGCCCATATCTCTGTCTCTCACAGGCATACTTTCATTTACTGGGCCTACCTTGAGAAGCTCTATAAAGAAACTTGTCTAAACCCTTTTGACAGCTGTGTGCCAGTTTCAAGAAGGGGCAGGGGTTTGGATGGTGGTGTTTTTCTTCTACTTCTGGGCAGCCTGGTTCAGGCATATGGAGAGTCTTCAGACTTTGAATTGATTGCATTGGCATAGAAGCAGGCAGGTGGGGCAGACTCTAGGAAAGAGTACTGTATGCTGAGTGCTGAGCTTGGTGCTTTCTGATCTACTATCTATGTCCTCATAACAACCCTGGAGGGGAAGGGATGATGGTATTCCCATGAAGAAACTAGAGCTCAGAGAAGTTTAGAGAGTCACTTAAGGTCACCAGCTCACCAAGACAGAAGGCCAGCTCTGTCCACTGCTTTGCTGCTGCTCCCCTCCCCTCAGGACTCAGAAGGGGCAAATGTAGAAATATGACTCCTTAGGTATTAGACTTGGGCTTTTCACTTTCTGATACGGGATGGTGCGGGGAGGGAGGGAGGAGTAAAAGTGTCATCTCATACATAATCAGATCACAAGGTACTTCTTTGTCCTGGAATCTGGCATAAAACAGTCAAAGAATAAAATGTGTTTTCCTGTGGGTGGTACAGACAGCCTGGGAGTGAACGGACATAGGTTCAGCTAACATGCATTCACCATTACTTGCTGAGTTTGGATCCTGGCGAGGCCTTTTACAAGGCTTTTATTCCTCATCAACTACTCTGTAGGTTTGACAGCAGTAAACCCATGCTACAATGTGGACCCGGGACCCTTGAAAGAAAATGGCCTGTATACTCACATAATTTTGGCCTTTTCCCCCAGGTAATAACTCAAAGGCTGGAAGTAGAGGACACTGCGTTCACAAACCAGTTTCTGGCTTCCAAACCTGTCAGCTGTCTACACTTAGATATTCCCTGTACACTGCATTTATGTTATAAGGTTTCAGTGGGTGCTGGTAAGAATACTACATGTTCAGAGTGTGTATTTATTTATTATTTTGGTTTTTTGTAGTCTCCTCTAAGCCATGACCTCATCCTTAACCTGACTCAGGACGGGATCAAACTACTGTTTGATGCTTTCAATCAGAGACTTAAGGTAACTATAAATGACGAGTAAAGTTTCACGTCAGGCTGATTAACGTGTGACGTTGTGGGATGTTTCTGAAACTCATAAGTGGGAGTAGACTTTTGTGTTTTAGAGACAACCACAATATAGGGGACTGAAGCTGTGCCTGTTCCCCTAAAAAGAGAGAAGCTGGGGGTGGATTGGGATGGTTGGAAAGAGGCTGGGAAGGACTCCAGCCCCAGGCTGCAGAGGTGAAGGGGAAAGAGTGTTGAAGATTTGGACTGTGGGGAGGGGGCTTTTATGTTGAATAGGAAAATGAGAGGAGCTAAGTATTTGGCATTTATTTTATTTATTTATTTTTGGCTGCGTTGGGTCTTCATTGCTGCGCGCGGGCTTTCTCTAGTTGCGGTGAGTGGGGACTCTTCTTCCTTGCGGTGCGTAGGCTTCTCATTGCAGTGGCTTCTCTTGTTGCAGAGCACAGGCTCTAGGCACGTGGGCTCAGTAGTTGTGGCTCGTGGGCTCTAGAGCGCAGGCTCAGTAGTTGTGGCGCACGGGCTTAGTTGCTCCGCGGCATGTGGGATCTTCCCGAACTGGGGCATGAACCCGTGTCCCCTGCATTGGCAGGCAGACTCTCAACCACTGCGCCACCAGGGAAGCCCTAGTAAGGTTTTTATATCTTGTTGTTTTGCTTCATTCTTGGGTCAAACAATAAGACTGGGAATATGAAAAATGGAAACTGTTCTTCCTAAAATGCTGAAGCTTGGACCTTAACACCACCAGCACTGAGTTGATTCTTGAGCCCCTTTAAAAAGAAATGTAGGGCTTCCCTGGTGGCACGGTGGTTGGGGGTCCGCCTGCCAATGTAGGGGGCGCGGGTTCGTGCCCCAGTCCGGGAGGATCCCACGTGCCGTGGAGCAGCTGAGCCCGTGAGCCATGGCCGCTGGGCCTGTGCGTCTGGAGCCTGTGCTCCGCAGCGGGAGAGGCCGCAGCAGTGAAAGGCCCGCATACTGCAAAAAAAAAAAGGAAATGTAAACAAACAACTTGCTGGTATGTAGGGTTGTCTTAATTGGCAGTCAAGTGCAGTTTACTAACACCTGTTTCAGTCCACGATGTTTTTAATACACTATTTACAAATGCCTGGACATGAAAGGTTAGTCATGTGACATCAGACTCATGCCTCAGAGTCATAAGGTTGAATGTGGCTCAGGGCAGTGGCATGCCAGAGCCATCGTCCTGGTTAGGTTATATATAGAGTTGTCTTTCCAAAAGGCTTGGAAGACAACATGGAAAAATGATCTGTACATGGAATAAGAATTCCTCATTTATGATGGTTTTCCAAAAGGAAAGTTTGATGTGAACATTCTTATCCCCACAACACCCTTGCCTCCTCTTGTAGGCTCAGTCATCCTGTCTTTACTGACCAGAAGTTCCACACTGGCAAAGGGTAGAAGGTGGTCTTCAGTGTGGCTTCTTCACAAATTAGGGGAAATTAATCTGGAAACACCTTTACAAAGAGTCATTTGTTTTTAACTTGGTAAATCCACTTTAGGAAACATAACCCAAAAAGATTATGGGGAGGGTAGTAATGCCAGATATTTACAGCAGGGCTTTTCATAGTAATGAAGAGCCAGAAGCAACCTAAATAGACAACAGTGGGCGATAGATAGGCAGCCTACCATAGAGTTACAGCATGGTGAGGACAATATTATATATTTAGTGAGCACTTAGTACACGTTAGGCACATGGCTGAGTGTTTCCCATGCATTTCCTAATTTAATCTTAACAAGCCTGTAAGTGGTACTTCTTACCAATGAAATAACAGAGGGACAGGATAAGTGGTCTAGCTGACACCAAGCTTTTAACCCTATGTTACCAGAGTGCAGTAACTGGCCACTGGGAATAGAAATGGCTTAGGTTTGTTGATGAGTATGGGAAATAGATGTGATAAAAGCTGAAGAAAATAGTGTAAGCATACTATGCAGAAAAGTGAGGAATGGGAAAAGAGATAGAATAGAACCTTCTCTCTGCCTTCTGTGGGGTCCCTATGAAGAAAGAGGGGCTGGGGCCCTGCCTGAGCCTCTGGAAACTGAGGAAGTAATCCCTCAGGTGCCTTGGTTGGTACCAAGTCTGACCTCACCCATCTGCCTGCCCCTCCATCCAAGGGCTTCAGAAGCTGCTTCTCCCCAATGCTATGTCCTGCAGTTTCCCCATCCTCTCACTCCCTATCTATGAGAGAGCATTATGGAATGAGTCTTCACAAGTCACAATCTTTACAGCCACATGTCTTTTCCTTTCCTGTCTTGGGTGCTGCCATGTCTTCTCTTCTAGGGAAATCAAGGTCTTTTCCAGCCCAGAGGGTGGAAAACCATGGACTTCAGATTTCCCCAGCTACTTGTCCCTATGGCCCAGCAAGCTCCATAGGTCAAAATCTGCTTGTTGATTCTGGCAAGGGACCCAGAGTGCTGGCTGTCTTGGAGTCCTTCGTGTCACAGGTGCCACGCCATAAGTGTTGGTGTGGGCTGTTGGCAGGTGAATGATAGTGTCACAGCAAGAATATCCTGGAGGCCCACAGGATGAGCGATGGGCAGCCCTTGGGGGATCGTTAGCCAGCCATAGTAGTAGCACTCAAAGAGGCAGAGTGCTTGCCTCTGCTATACAAGCAGGGATTCTGGCTGAGGGTTGAGGCCTCTGCCAGCATGGGACCCCGACCTCAGTAAAATGGCATACCAGTGTGGCATAATACACTGCCATGCCCAGGCTTTCTGAAGGTAGTGTCATGAATCATAGCTATTCCCCTGCCCTTGCATGACCTCTCTTGGCACCTCTTTTCATATTTTTGAGCTTCATATTGCCCTTAGCTATCTTCATACCCAGCTGACTCCCTGACATGTGTTGTATACCTCCTCTGTGCAAACTAATCAGCCAGACCTCAAGGGGCTTAACTCAGTGGTACCAGTGAACAGCATATGCTAATAGCGGTACCAGTGAGCAGCATATACTAATAGTGTAGGAAAGGGTAGATTGAAGTGCTACAACAGCCCAGCAGAGGGAGTGATTCTTAGCAGCAGGTAGGATCAGAATAGCTGCACCTTATAGTGAAGAGGTGCCCAATTTGTGGTTCAGTTATGATTCTCAAACAAAGTTAGAGACAAGTCTGACCAAGAATGAACTGCCTGTTATGTCTCTGTTCCTGTGACAATGCCAGATGCTCCTGTACCCAGTGTCCCACAGCCCTTCCCAGGATGAAGCCCTGATTGTCAGGGCAAACAGACGTTGAACCAGCTCTGCTTGTGCTTCTTCAATGGGGGCCAAACCTCCCAGCTGTAGGATACCAGATGGTGCTCTAGGCCTCAGCCAGCTATGCTACTGCCTGCCTAGCCCTTGACGCCATTGTCATAAAAGACTTCACAACGCTCATTACTTGGCATCGCTAGTGGCTGAGAGTTCGATACCTTTTCCTTTGTCTCATTCCTGAGTTCTTGACATTTCATCTGAGGCTGAACCTTTTGAAACTTCACAAGGGTCCTGAGGTTCTCCAGGTTTGACCAGATGCTCTTCGTTAGGGATATAGCTGAATATTGTCACACTTGACCTAAGCTAATGTAATGTGACTTGTTTTCTAGTAGGATAGACCTCTCCCTCCATCTTTTTTTGTTTTTGTAAACCACAGTATTTTGAAGCTATTTTTGAAAGGGACTTGATTTGGGTTTTTATAATGCAGCAAAGTATATAATAAAAGGAAGGGGGCTCAGTATCCCCCTTACAGGTTACAGCCTTCACAAACTGCATGAATTTGTTTCTGTGAAGGGTTTTACTGTCCTGTAGCATGGTATGTACAATCTTTTATGTGACCCAGCACTAGATGATATCTAAAAACCTGATGCAGAATGTCCATGGACATCTGTTGAACAATCCACTAGAAAGAGGGGTAGGGTGAGTTTATGCTGTGTGTGTGGTATGGGTTTTTCTTCCAGAGTTAAAAATAAGAACAGGGGCTTCCCTGGTGGGGCAGTGGTTAAGAATCCGCCTGCCAATGCAGGGGACACGGGTTTGAGCCTTGGTCCGGGAAGATCCCACATGCCGCAGAGCAGCTAAGCCTGTGTGCCACAACTACTGAACCTGCACTCTAGAGCCCTTGAGCCACAACTACTGAAGCCAGCGCACCTAGACCCCGTGCTCCACAAGAAGAGAAGCACTGCAATGAGAAGCCCATGTGCCGCAATGAAGAGTAGCCCCCGCTTGCTGCAACTAGAGAAAGCCCGTGTGCAACAACAAAGACCCAACACAGCCATAAACAAACAAAACAAATAAATAAATTTAATTAAAAAAAAACAAAAGAATCCGCCTGCCAATGCAGGAGACACGGGTTCGAGCCCTGGTCCGGGAAGATCCCACATGCCACAGAGCAACTAAGCCCATGCACCACAACTACTGAGTCTGCGCTCTAGAGCCTGCAAGCCACAACTACTGAGCCCATGTGCCACAACAACTGAAGCCCGCGTGCCTAGAGCCCATGCTCCCAACAAGAGAAGCCACCACAATGAGAAGCCTGTGCGCCGCAACCAGAGAAGAGCCTGCATGCAGCAACGAAGACCCAACACAGTCAAAAATAAAATAAATAAAATAAATAAATTTATATATTAAAAAAAACGTAATGTGCAGTGCTTCAGGAGAATTTCAACTAGTGATAATTTTTTTTTCTTCACTACTCTATAAATGTCTTTCTAATTAATCTTTTTCAACTGCAGAGCACTAACAGCTCTTAAACATTTGCTTTTTGTTTTTAGGTGATTGAAGTATATGACTTGACTAAAGTAAAGTTAAAATATTGGTAAGTTTTCTCCCGGTATGTGTCATAGGCTTGGTACACAAGGGCTTTATCTACTACCCATATTAAGTTAGTAAAGGATTCCCATGTGCAGCAGTTCTGGGATTACAGCCTGGTGCCATGATTTCCTCGTGCAGCCTCCAAGTCTACTCAGTTTCCTGAGGAAGAGAAGGAAACCTCATTAAGAACACACTGTGTGTAAAACACTTCACATATGTGACAACTTATTTAATCCCACAACAAAGCAGGACCTCAGCTCAGAGGTCTGTGACTGTCCCCTGGGTCATAGCTACCCTTCCCTGCATGGCCTCTTTTGGCACCTCTTTATGTGTTCATTACCAACAGAGGTGGGACAAACCAGATACATCTGACTTCAAGGCCTATGCTAAAGAGAATGCCAAAAGGATTACTATTTGGGGGGCCAAAATCTGCTTTTTAGAATGAAAATGGGATGTATTTGTGCCTGTATGATGCACAAATATTTGAACCTCCATTATGGTAAGGCGCTGTGCTGGCATCTAGAATATTCCGTTCAGTAAGCTTCCTTAACAGGCTTACCTTCTCTGAGGGTGTGTAAGGGATCAGTTCCTGGGCTGACTCAAGCAGTGTTTGCCAGCAGAGAAGTGGATAAAGCAAATGCATAATAGCACTGACCCCTGCAGATTCTGATTGTCTTTTAGTCTTGTTGGGGCCTTCTGTACCTCAGGGTCTGCACTTGAGACCTGCCCTCTTAAGAGACAGTGGTGGGTAAGAGTGAGGGTTCTAGAGTCAGGCTTCCCTGGGTTTGGGTTATGACTTCTTCATTTTATTACTCTGTGAAATTGGGCAAGTCACTTAACCTCTTTGAGTTTGTTTTCTCGTCAGAGAAATGAAACCAATAATCAGGTTGCTGGGTTAGGAAGATGACATGAGATAATACTGGTAAAGCATATAGCACAGTGCCTCGTTAAAAACAGCGGTTCCAGATGCAAGCTATTATATATAGAATAGATAGACAACAAGGTCCTACTGTATAGCATGGGAAACTATTTTCGGCATCCTGTAATAAACCATAATGGAAAGACTATGAAAAAGAATGTATATATAATTGAATCACTTTGCTGTACAGCAGAAATTAACAGAACATTGTAAATCAACTATACTTCAATAAAATAAATATTTTAAAAAGCAGAGGTTTTCCATAAGTGATAATTAATTTTTTTTAAAGTATTCTTAACCTTAAACATTTTCCTTAAAATTGTAAATGATTTATCTTCATGCTCATTATCTGAAATCATTCGCCTCTCTTTGCTCCCAAGCCCACCCCCCTCCCAGGTATTTTTCCTTTGCTTGGGATCCATTCCTCCCCATCCACATACCCGTTCACCCAATCCATGAGTGCTGGTTCTTCTGCTTGTTAGGAAAACAAGCTGCCTAGCTTGGCTGTACCCTTTTAAGACATTCATCCCTTTTTAAGAAAGCTCCTTTTCAAGCCAAACTACTAGTATGCATCCTGGGAAAACACATTAACAATGTCTATTTCTGAGTACTCTATCCAAGTCCAAATGCCATGGGGCTGAGGCCAGATTGATTTCCTTCTGAACTGGCCTGGTGGCCACAAATGTCTTGGGAGGTCCTAGAGGACTAATTCTCTGTATCAACCTCAGGAGAATTGACTATTTATGACCTCATTTATTGTCTCTTATTTAAAAGTTCTATAGTTAAACTTTTATTTTGATACAATAGTAGACTCACTCGCCTGTGTTTTAAGCGTAACTCTTCCAGCCACCATCTCTAATGATCTGTGAGCCCATCTTGCAAAGCCTGGTATTAAAAAGTATCTCTGTTTTTCAGTGGTGTGCATTTCAATTCTCAAGCCATAGCTCCCACCATTGAGCAGATTGACCAGTCTTTTGGTGCGACCCATCCTGGAGGTAAGCCAAGTCCATTTGATTCCTCTGGTCATCTGTAGCCATGTTCCTGTCGGATTTGGGGATTGGTACTTGGGTGTGAAGGAAAGCTCTTTCCTCTTGTTTTCAGTCTAGTAGGTCAGTTCAGAAATGAGACACAAGGAAGGTGTTGCCAGCCATTACTCCCTGCCAGGCTGGTTTGTGTTCACAACTTCTGATGCCATTCAACCATGCCATTTCTTCTCCCCACTCCCACAGTGTACAACTCCGCTGAGCAGCTCTTCCACCTCAACTTCAGAGGACTGTCTTTCTCTTTTCAGCTAGATTCATGGACTGAGGCTCCCAAGTACGAGGTTAGCCTTTCTCTTTCCCTGATATTTATTGCCCGGTGCCCAGGTGACATGGGTCAGCAGAGTACCATTGGAGGAGGCTGGATAGGTGCTCTTTCTTTGGTTTCCTGATCTCTGAGGTCTTCGGAGGCCAATGGGGGGTACAGTGGGGGAAGCTGATAGAACAAAGCCCAGGCTGGCATTCCCAGGAAGAGGGCGCTTTCAACTGAAGAGTGAGGTCGAGCTCACTTTGCAGAGGTAAATCCACGTCGTGTGCTTTAAAACTCCAAATCCACAGTTTTTCTTAATGGCCTGGAATTTGAGAGAATTCATCCTTAGGCAACAGCATCCTTAGTGTTATGAAATGATAGCTTTTTGTAAGTTTTACATTTTATTAAAGGAGGCATTTCTACATTTTCTCCCTGATGAAGGAATGAAAAGCTAAGTAAAATTAAAGATGAACTTGCATGATTAGGTGAATTTATTGACCTGGAGACAGGTTGGACTGTGTGCTTTGACCTGACCAGTTTTTTTTTTTAATATCAAGAGTTTTAATCTTGATAAATAAAACAAGCAAACTTCAAAGTTTCTCAGAAACCACAGTCCCATCTTTCTACACTGTAGGTAACCATACCCATTTTTATAGATGAGGAAATAGATACAGAAAATTTGTACCAGGTAAGGCAGTACCAGTAGCAGAGTTCTATCTGAAACTGAGATATTCCTATTCTAAATTCCTTACTTTTAAGGAACTTTTAACGTGACCTGGCCAGTTCTTGAAGGCCATGAGTGTCAGGAAAGTGCCAGAGCCTGAGTCGGATGGCCCACAGTGTGCTTTTATTAAAATATTTCTCTTGTGTTTGCAGCCCAATTTTGCCCATGGTCTGGCTTCTCTCCAGATACCCCACGGAGCAACTGTGAAACGAATGTACATCTACAGTGGAAACAGCCTACAGGATACCAAGTACGTGTAGGGGAGCACAAGCTTCATGCTAAGGCCATGGGCTCCCTGGGAGGGAGGGCAAAGCCTCTGCTCACTGTGCCTTCCCCCAGGGCTCCCGCGATGCCCCTGAGCTGTTTCTTGGGCAATGTGTACGCTGAGAGTGTAGATGTTCTTCGAGATGGAACTGGACCCTCAGGTTTACGACTTCGCCTACTTGCCGCAGGTCAGTTACTGGCTTTGGGGTGGTGGATTCTCCGTTATATCCTTGTTGTGATAGTCTAAAATCCCACGTCCTTAGGATAGTTGGTAGAAGACAAATGGTGCTGATGTTTATGGTTAAAAGTTTTCATTTAAATTTGTGAAGGGACAAGACAGTCTTATTTTGAGCAAATCTTAATAAATGGCAGTAAAACTTCTTCCCTTGGCAGGTACATCAGCCTCTGTGTACTTATGTAGCTTTGCAGTGGTTCCTACGTCCTGGAGATATATCTTATGGGCTCAGTGTTGTATGTTGTCTCGTTTTCCACCCTTTGTGCTAATTTCTCAGAGTAGACTGGCAAGAGGAGTTTGTTGAATTGTGGTATAGCCATACCCTGCTCAGTTTTGTTGACTGTGAACAAAAAGAGTTGCTGCCTTCAGGGTCTCTCCAGGATTCACGCCTTATCTTGTATTTTCTTGTGTGGACAATCTCAACTCCTTCGGATCTTTGGATTATACTTAGTGGTACCGAGATCCTCCTGTGTGTAGTTTGCCTCCATAAAGATGGCCTGGAGACTTTGAGCTCCATGATGGGGCTGTGCCTTAATGGAGTTCACATTCTAGCCAGTGTTTGTTTGTAAGCTGGGGTCTTGCATCAGTCTCTGGGGCATCCGTTCTCAACCGTTTAGAGTCTGGTATATAAACTGTGAACTCACTCCCCTGAACAATTAGACAGTTCACAGCCTCCAGGTTAGAAATTTCTTTTCTTTTCTTCTCTTTTTTTAATAATTAATTATATATATAATTTTTTTTTAATAAATTTATTTATTTTTTGGCTGCGTTGGGTTTTCATTACTGGACACAGCCTTTCTCTAGTTGCGGTGATCGGGGTCTATTCTTGCGGTGCATGGGCCTCTCGTTGCAGTGTCTTCTTTTGTTGTGGAGCACGGGCTCTAGGCGCACGGGCTTCAGTAGTTGTGGCTCGTGGGCTCTAGAGTGCAGGCTCAGTAGTTGTGGAGCACAGGCTTAGTTGATCCACGGCATGTGGGATCTTCCCGGACCGGGGCACGAACCCGTGTCCCCTGCATCAGCAGGCAGACTCTCAACCACTGCACCACCAGGGAAGCCCCTACAGTGATGCTTTTAACATGGAAAGTCCATCCAATTGTCTTGATCCCCACAATAATTTATAGGATGACTCATTCCAGGGAATCAGAAACTAAAATAGTCTCCTAAAAAGAACTAAGAGTAATTTACCTGAGGAGGCTTCAGGTAGAGTGAGACAAGAGAGGAGGCTCACCTGTAAAGGGTGTCTCCCCTGTAGCCCTACCTGGACATTCACAACTATCTGGTACTTGGAGACATGGGCACACAGTCCACCTTGACAGGACTTTTGGTGGGTTCCATAGGTCACCCAGGCTTGCCTAAGTGCAGGATTTATAGACAGAGGTTAATGTAGACCGTGGTTTTTCCCAGGACCTAGTTAATGTACACACAGCTGTGTGTGTGTATGTGTCAGGAGTGGGATTTGAAACAGCTCTTATTTTGCCACTCAGTTTATATGTGCTGTGACTTAAGACTCTTGGGTTAGTTGAGAACTCAGTACCTCTTTGTTTCAGAGTTTGGATCCCTGAAGTCTTCTGTATATAACAAATGGATTGTTATACAAGAAAGAGCTTTGTCAGCTATAAAGCCCTGTGTAGAGTAAGGTGATGGTGGTGGTTATCATGGTACCAGGAATTGCAGTCCTTGGTTTCTTGGCTTCCTTTTATAATTTTGAGCAAAACACTTTGTCTTCTCATCCACAGAATGGGGGAAATTTTACTCTTGGTGTGTCTGTTGCTATTCCACAACCACTTCTGTGTATGTGTGTGTTTAAGTAGAACCATTTCTGAAATGTATTAGGCAAAGTCAGGGTTGAAAGATTCTTCCCAACAAAGAAACTTCTGGCAAATCAGGTTTTTTTCTTTCTCCCACTTGCCTGGTTTGTCTCTTTTGAGTGTTAGTGGGTCTGGTGTTTGTAGAATTAGGGAGTTAAAAGTTAGTGTGTGCTTTGCTCTTGGCTCTTTTATAGAGTGATCTTCAGGTCCAGTCTCAGGTTGGGGGTTACCATTGAGAAGTACTTTTTTTTTTTTAATATATTTTATTTTTATTTATTATTTTTGGTTGTGTTGGGTCTTCATTGCTGCATGCGGGCTTTCTCTAGTTGCAGTGTACAGGCTTCTCATTGCGGTGGCTTCTCGCTGCGGAGCACAGGCTCTAGAGCACAGGCTTCAATAGATGCAGCACATGGGCTTAGTAGTTGTGGCTTATGGGCTCTAGAGCACAGGCTCAGTAGTTGTGGCGCACGGCCTTAGTTGCTCCGTGGCATGTGGGATTTTCCCGGATCAGGGCTTGAACCCATGTCCCCTGCATTGGCAGGCAGATTCTTAACCACTGCGCCACAAGAGAAGCCCCAAGAAGTACTTTTTTTTTTTTTTTTTTTTTTTTTTGGTACGCGGGCCTCTCACTGCTGTGGCCTCTCCCATTGCAGAGCACAGGCCCCAGACGCGCAGGCTCAGCGGCCACGGCTCATGGGCCCAGCCGCTCCACGGCATGTGGGATCCTCCCGGACCGGGGCACAAACCTGCGTCCCCTGCATCAGCAGGCAGACTCTCAACCACTGCGCCACCAGGGAAGCCCCCCGAGAAGTACTTCTTAACGTAAATCCTTGTATCTTGTCAGGACCTGGAAAGTGGCAAGCGATAATAGCACCCATTTATATATTTCCGTAGCACCTGTGCTGCTGTTTATTGTACCACAGTTGTGATGGTCTGATTGGAATCTTCATGCCATAAGCTCCAGTGTGGGCAGAGACTGCACCTATTCTGCTCGCCATTGTTTCCTCAGCATCTAGCAAAGTGTCCTAGCCCATGGTGTCAATGACTGAGTATTTGCTGAGTCAGTGAATGACTTTTCTAGAGCTCTGTATCACTTTTGTGGGATTGAGTGAATCTCTCGCATTATTTTGAGTAGATAGTGATCTCTTCTAGCATCTCAGGTCCTGGTGACCTGGTACTTCAGCTTACATGCAGTCTTTCCCCTCAGCCAAACCTGATAATGCAGCGTGCAGCCACTGGCCTCTCTAGGGCTCCCGGGACCCTGGGCTGCAGGGTCACAGGCGCTAACTGGGAACCTGACCACCTGTACCTTGTTCTCTCCAGGTTGTGGACCCGGCTTATTAGCAGATGCCAAGATGCGGGTATTTGAACGCTCAGTGTATTTTGGCGATTCCTGCCAAGATGTTCTTAGCATGCTTGGCTCTCCACACAAGGTCTTCTACAAGTCAGAAGACAAGGTAGGGAAAATGTGTTTATAAAGTGAATAGGTGGTGTCTCTCTCTCTCTCTTTTTTTTAATCAACTTTAACTTAATACTGAGTAAATGTAAACTGCTGTTTCCCCATAGGACCTGCTGTATTAAAGCTGATGGAAAAGTAAATTGAAAGCTCTTTTCCGACCCCTGTTGGTCAGATTGTTGTGCCTTTCCTTGGAGACCAAGGCGCAGTCTATAGTCAACCAAAGCTGGCTGGGTTGTTTGGCACGAGCATGTGGGACTCCCACACTCTTGCTTCCCCAACAGATTAACGTTATACAAGAAACACAATTTGTAGACTCATTTAATCCAAGAATTAAATGTATTAAGGGGTTGGATTTTAATTCATTGTTATTTTTTCCCCAACAGATGAAGATTCATTCTCCTTCTCCTCATAAGCAAGTTCCATCGAAGTGCAATGACTACTTTTTTAACTACTTCACTCTCGGAGTGGTAAGTTGTGATTCCTTAACGAAGCGTTCCATTTCTGTGGGAGTGTGCAGTGCCCCTGGGCATACCTGTGTGCATACATGCAGCTTTCACCATGCCTGGCTGCAGGAAACCTCGCCCTAGCTGGCTTTACCAGGGTCGTCTTGCATTGGCATTGGTACCCCCAAAGTAGGCCTTTCCTGTCACCACCATTGTGAGAAACACTGGGTTCTCTGGTATGTCTTCACTTCTTTTCTGAGAGAAACATGCTCCACAAGTAGAGGCTGCAGGAGTCATTCAGGTTGAGATATTTTGGGAACTGCTGTTTTGTAGAGCATAGGACCCTCTTCTGGAGCCAAAAAACAGGTAGACAAAAAAGGCTTAAAGTCTGGGAGTGTGCTCGTGTATTTTTAGGGGATCGCCCCAGAGGCATTGCTGCGGCCCTGTGCTCTGGACGTACGGTGCTGAATGGAGCTGTGGCCATCAGTGCTGACAGTCCAGCTGGTAGATGTGTGTGTGAGAGAAATGATAGTGTAAAGAAAACTGCACCAGCAGGATAGAGCTCAGAGGGCAGGGCTATCCTGGATATTGGGTTTTCTAACCTTTCAGCTTTCTAGGGCCTGGGACCCTGAAGCAGCAAAGAAATGGTACACTCCAGAGAGGGAGAAAGGAGGAGGACTGGGTCTGCCAGTGTGGAAAAGACCAAAGAGGAGCCGGGAGTAGCAGGGGAGAGGCAATGGGATCATAAACTCTTGAGGGTAGGATGGTGGCAGGAGGGAATGGCACTGTTGTAAGCTGAACCTCTTTTTTTTTTTTTTAATGTTTATTTTATTTATTTATTTGGTTGCACTGGGTCTTAGCTGCAGCAGGCAGACTCCTTAGTTGCAGCTCGCCAGCTCCTTTAGTTGCAGCACGTGTGCTTCTTAGTTGGGGCTCACCGGCTCCTTAGTTGTGGCAGGCGGGCTCCTTAGTTGCAGCATGCATGTGAGATCTAGTTCCCTGACCAGGGATCGAACCCGGGCCCCCTGCATTGGGAGCGTGGAGTCTTAACCACTGCGCCACCAGGGAAGTCCCAAGCTGAACCTCTTTTTGAGTTCAAGGGCCAGTGATGATAGGTGTCAGGGAAGATGGAGCGAATGGACCAGCCCTGATGGGACATGGTGTGGCTATTGGTGGAGGGCTGGAGTCAGGGGTAACCCTGGGGTCTCAGGCAGAACAGCTGACAGGATGTGAACCTGAGAAGGGTGTGGCGGGGTACAAAGAGGTGTTTGATAGGCAGTGTCAAATCCAGGTCTGAGTCCTGGCTAGAGGCTAGCCTTTACTTCAGTTCCAAGGGTTGCTGACTCCCACAGAGAGGGCCTGTGGAAGCCAGAAGGGTCTGGCAGGTCATGGCATTCAGAATAGCCAGGTGCCTTGAGTCCCTTGAGAGTCAGGTGGCCCCTGAATCTTCTTGTTAGCCTGTAAGCCAAAATCCGTGCTTGGTTACTTTTTTTTTTTTTTTTTTTTTTTGCGGTACGCGGGCCTCTCACTGTTGTGGCCTCTCCTGTTGCGGAGCACAGGCTCCAGACGCACAGGCTCAGCGGCCATGGCTCACAGTCCCAGCCGCTCCGCGGCATGTGGGATCTTCCCGGACCGGGTCATGAACCCGTGTCCCCTGCATTGGCAGGCGGACTCTCAACCACTGCGCCACCAGGGAAGCCCTTTTTAACATCTTTTAAAAAATATGGAACACTTTACGAATTTGCATGTCATCCTTGTGCAGGGGCCATGCTAATCTTCTCTGTATCGTTCCAACTTTAGTATATGTGCTGCTGAAGCAAGCACTCGGTTACATTTTTTATCAGGTGTTTTTGGTCAGGAAAGATATCCCTGACCGTGTTTGAGTTCCCAAGCAGTGGGAGCTGTAGTCCCTTGTGCCTTTTGGGCCTACTGGTACAAGGTTTGGAATGACGAGGCCTGTAGATGGTTCGGTGTATGTCGTCATCCCTTCGCACTCAGCCTCAGCTGTCCCCTTGATTGTTATTTGGGAGAAAGCTGTTCCCCAAGGGCATCCCCATTGTGGAGTGGGTGTCTCTAAGTTGGACATGCCCTCGAAAGCCCCCTGCCCTGCCTCAGTAACTTTCCCCACTTGGGCATCCTTGTTTTCTATCCCAGGACATCCTCTTTGATGCGAATACACACAAAGTGAAGAAATTTGTCCTACACACCAATTACCCTGGACATTATAATTTTAATATGTGAGTATACCTGTACCTGCCCCTCCAGGAAAGAGAGCTTGTGGCTTTGGATGTTTGCTATTTCATGGAAAGCAAACATTTCCTGAGTGTTGGCTCTGTTCCTGGTATAGTACCCATTTCCTTATATCTCTCCATTTATGCCCATTTTACAAATAGGGAAATAGATTCAGAAAGCTTGGCCTCTTATCTGAGGTGATAGGGTCTTCAGAGCCCCCAAGCTGTGCCCTTTTTGGTTTGACTCCAGTGCCCAGATCTGGCCTCTCCCAGGGAACACTGTGTCAGGCCCAGAGCCAGGGCTTTGGGCAAGTGTGCTTGATCCTGTTTTTCCTGGGGTGCAGAGTTGAGATGTGGGGGTGGTCAAGGCCTCCCAAGGGGTTCAGCCTTTACCCATCTGCCTTCTTTCTCTAGTTATCACCGCTGTGAGTTCAAGATCCCACTAACCGTCAAGAGAGGTGAGTAGTCAGTGTCCTCAGGGTAAGGAAAGGATTTTAGAATCAATCTCTCATGATGAGAAGAGATTGATCCACGCAGAGAGGGTGGCAGTGGTTGGGTTTGTGGCGTCTTTGCCCACCTGCTCCTGCCCATAGCCTCAGCTCCTCTGGGTTGGGCTCTGTGTTCTGGGGGCCACAGTGTTCTTCGTCTGTAGTCTCCTGGAGGCCCTCAAGGTCTTATCCTGTGACCATGGGATTGCTGGTTTCCAAACTTCAATCCCAGTGCATAGGGTGGCTAGGGCTGGGGTCACAGGTGGGCTGAGACATCTACCTGAGCAGGTGTGGAACTGAATCCGGGCCAGGCCAGATACCAACCACCCTGTGTTGTCTTTTCAGAAAACACAGATGGTCAGACAGAAACATGCACGACCTACAGCAAGGTAAGCTCCTATTTTCCCACCTGATGCAGTCTGAAAATGAGGTAGGCATGAGTCTGCCAGCAGTCTGGGTTCCCATGTCCTTTGGGCCAGCCATTTGTCACGGGTAGGGTCGGGTCCCTGCTAATCCCCTGTCACCCGCATCCCTCTTACAGTGGGACAACATCCAGGACCTCCTGGGCCACCCTGTGGAGAAGCCTGTTGTCCTGCACAGGTGAGCGGGAGGTTGCTGCCTCTGATCACCCCACCCGGGTCCTCACAGCCCAGAAGGCCCAGGGAGCCCTAGCAGTGGGTATGGCTTAATGACAGAAACGGCAAACTTCTAATGTTGCCACAAACATGCTTCCTGCTGCAACCCTGCGTGTTAGGACTAGGCCAGCTGTTCTGCATGTTTACTCACACCAGAGAGGCTGCCCCTTGGGATAGCTCCCCCCTCTCCCACCTATCTCCAGGTATGGGAACCTTTTTGCCTCTAGTTATTCAGAAAGGGAGGCAGTTTTGACTAGCTGTCCTGGGCCCCCTTTTCCCTATCAAAGCTGCAACCTGCTTTAGTTCACAGCCCAATACCTGGTTGCATCCTGCCTGACGTTCCCTCTCCCTCCTGACTTTGCACCACTCCAGTCCAACTGCATGTTAACTTTCTGTGCCAGCTGGACTATGTAGGATTTGGTGCTTGAATGAGGCCCATCACTATGCCTAGGACCTCAAGGGCCTGTGTGGGAAACACTCACAGCCATGAGGGACCACTGGCTAATAGCCCCCATCCCAAAAGGAACTGGATGCCCTGCCTGGCCTTGGCCTCTGTCTGCCCCTCTAACTGTGGCTTCCCCGGCCTCAGGTCCTCCTCCCCAAACAACACCAACCCATTTGGCTCCACGTTCTGCTTTGGTCTTCAGCGGATGATCTTTGAGGTAAGCCCTGGGGGTTGAGTGGCCGGTGGTCATGGCGAGGACAGGCAAGTGATTGAGAGGGAGATTGGGGAGGGCCTGAGGGCCCTGCTGGGCAGGTTAATCCAACAAGATGAGAGGAAATGGGGATACCACATTTATATTTGAAAATGTGAGTACAATAGGAAAGGTAACCACAGAGCAAGTGGGGCTCAGTCCGGGTGTGTTGGGGGCCTTTAAATGCCATGTGAATGAACGTGCTGTGGGATGAGTGGCTATAGAGGCCCCACTGGCTTGGGAGAAGAATGGGCTGCCCCTGTTTTCCCATCTGGATGCCATACCTTCAGCAGACCTCTAGCAGTTCCAGAAGGACTGGACAAATGGGTGTGGTGAAGTTTATATATCCCAGAGAAACAGGCAGACACAGGAGCAGAGATGACCCCCTTAGCATGAGTTGGGGGGTGTTGAGGGGTCAGTCCAGCCCCGTGTGCAGGTGGGTTGCACACACAACCTCCAGCCCCTGTGCACAGGAGCTGCCTCAAGTCCCTTCTCTTCAGTCACAGCACAGGACTGATGCCACTGCCGGTTTTTGTGGGTCTGATTGCCTGCTCTGCTTACATCCCTTCAACTCCTCCCCCTTGATTCGCTGTCCTCTTCTCATAACAGGTCATGCAGAACAACCACATTGCCTCAGTGACCCTTTATGGCCCCCCCAGGCCTGGTGCCCACCTGAGAACTGCGGAACTCCCCTAGGAACATCACCACCCATGCCCCTCTGCCCCATGGAACTGTGTATCGCATCCTGTTCAGCAGGCCACCCTGTGGGTTTTCTTGGACACCTTGCCAGTGTGGAAGGGCTGTTGTGATATTTTGAGGTGGGGCTCAGGCTGGGTGCTCTGCCATGGGGTGAGAGGCCCAAATATTCTTCTGTGCGATCTCAGCCTGCTGGTGCCAACAGGGGACACAGACTGCAAAGAGAAGCACAAACTCTGAGCCTTGATACCTGGACCCAGGAGCTCTCGACTAACGTGTAAGGAGACAGGGTTCTGTCTCCCCTGTCCCTGACACATTGGGAAAACTTGGGGCTCTTTCTCTGGCTGAGGACACAGGCACCCAGACAAGGACAGGGTCCTGCCTTTGGCCCAACATTGCCACATGACCCTTAAGGCAAGCAGGTAGCATGTCCGTAGTACTTGGTTGCAACTTTTGCACTACATCCACTTTAGTTACTTGATGAGCTGGCTGTGGCCAAGGTGGCCCACTTGCCCTTCCCTGTTTCTTTCTTGCACGTGCTCCCTGCCAGGCCCAGTAGGCACACCCAACTGGTTGAAACACAACTTTCTACCATCAAGGTACGTGCCCAGGCCTGGTTCCCACCCCTCTTGGAGCCAGCCTTCAAGGCCGCCTGTTCCCCTACTCTGCCCCAACCTGGCTGGCAGGGCTGCATGTTTCCATCCTGTTTGCCTCTTTGTTTTAATGCCAAAGTTTTAGCCAAAGACATCTTCCTTCTTTTTTTGTGTTTCAGCATTCTGTTCTGCACTGTGGGCTTGGCCCCCCTGCCTCAGCTCTGGGCAGTGTCCCCTGGCCGGGCCCATTCGCGGCTCAAGGCACCTGGGGCTCATGGAGGGCTGGGCTGCTCAGTCTCTTCGTGGGACTTGCTAAGGAAAGTAGCATATGTGCTTTAAAAATATTAATCCTTTTGAAAAGAATTGAGAAGAGAAATGTATAATTTTATCCCATTTTTAATATTTTGGTCTAGCAACTTGTGATACATAGATGACAATTTTGTGAGTTTTTCAAATGTGTGTACAGATTTTTGTAAATATGACTCTTTTGTAATTAACTCATGTACAGCCTCATCCTGTATAGTTTAACAATGAATGTGCAGGGGACCTGCCCTGGGCGCCTGTGTGGTGCCTGGGCCTACAGCCAGGTTTGTGTGGCGTTCCCATGACTTTGTGACTAGTGTCTTCCCGTGTGGACTGTGGCCTGGCCAGAGACTCTCACACATCCCACTGTGGGGCAGCCAGGACTGTTCCCATCTTCCTAGCATGGGGGAACCTTCCTCATGCCCTGCCCATACCCCTCCTCCAATAAAGACCTATGCCCTCCACGACAGCTCCCCATGTGCTGTTGCTGGGATGTTTATACTAAAATGAGCGTGGAGGCGTTGATTTTTTTGAGAAAGGGGGTGGTTGAAGAATATGGGGAAACTTACAGCTGGAGGAGTCCTCTTAGAAAAAGGTTCCTTGGCTCCTCTGAAGGGGGTAGCACAGGCTCCAGTGAGAGAATGGCACAGTTGTGTGGGTGTAGGTGGGTAGCTGGATATGGGGGAAGACTAGGTAGGACAATGCGCTCAGTCCCTGTGTGTCTCCATCCCTAATGTTCCAGCTAGCCCAGGGCTCAGGAGGGCTTGGCCCCAGGAAAGCAGATCTAAAGACCTAGACGTGGCTAAGAATGCAGTTTGAAGGGGCAAATAGGAAGCAAAACGCCTACTTTCAGATTGAGTTGTGGCAGAATGGCTGCCGGTTCCATGAGGACTGAGGCCAGGCCCCTACCCATCCCTGTGGGGTCCAGCCTTGAGAAAGATCTGCATTTGTTGGCCTCACTCTAGGGGTTCCAAACTAAGAAGTATGGTCAGATTCCATGAGCCTCTGCCACCCCCACCCCCACCCACATCCCTACTAGGAGAACCAAGCACGTTCACCTGCTTGGCAAAGAGCCTGGTTCTCCACCACCTCAGCCCTGGCTGTCTCAAAGGGCCACCATTAGATTGGTTCCAGATCACCTCCCAATAGGGTGTGTCAGCAGGAACCAACCTCAATCTTCACTCCCTGGGACCTTCTGGAGGAAGACACCTGGATGCCCCTTTCTGGGGAAGAACCACATACACAGCACTAATCCGCCTGGGAAACCTACCCTTCAAGCTACCTCCCACTTACCTCCTGGGTCTGAATGAGGGGGGCTTAGAGCTGTGACAGGTGGCTAGGGGCCCCACTGGAAGGGACCCGCAGCGACAGGCCATGGACGCGCACAGGCTGGCCCGTGTGGCCGGTGCAGCAAGTGCCACATAAGCCATATGTCAGCAGCCGAGAGCCCGTGCACTACAACCAGCTCGCGGTAAAAGCAGGGGTCGAAGGTGCGGAGGTGCGGAGCGGCTGAAGGTCGAGGGATGCCAAAGGTGCGGAAAGCAGGGTGAGGCTCAGGCGTGAGACGCAGGCGCTGTAGACACATGCCCAAAAAGACGTCGTCAATGGGGAAAAGCTCAACCTGCGCGCAGGCACCGGCCAGGCGGCGCAGCGTGGCCCCCGAGAGAACGAAGCCGCCACCGCCTGCGTAGGCCGGGTAGGCGGGCAGGCCGTACACAGCCTCAGGGATGTAGTACTTGCTGGCCCGCACGCGGATTGGCCGCGCCTGCACTATCACGTCACCTGCAAGCAGGTCCTGCTCCGGGTCCCTTGGTGCCAGGAACTCCAGCAGGTTTCCCACGTGCACAAACACGTCGGCGTCGCCCTTAAAGACGAAGCGCACGTCGGGGCAGTAGGCGGAGGCCCAGGCCAGAAAATGGATCTCCTTGAGCGTTAGGTTGAAGAAAGTGTCGTCGAAGGCCCAGAGCAGGATGTCCGCGTACGCACGGCTCTCAGCACGCAGCAGGGCGCTCCAGTGCGTTCGAGTGCCCGCCCCCTCCGCGTCTGCCCCGTCTGTGCCCGCGCCCCGGGGCACGCCCAGCAAAAACACCCGGCGCACTAGCGCCCCCTGCACGCGACCCTCAGCCCCCCACGTCTGGCGCACTGCTTGGCGCCGCTCGAAGTCCGCAGCCACCGACTTGACGGCGATGAGCAGGTCGGGTCCGCCGGGGGGTGCGCCATTTCCTCGGCACTTGTGCGGCTGGTTAATGAGGAGAGGGAAGCGCCGCTGGTCCTTGGCTCGAAGATAGCGGCCAAAGTCAAAAGGTCCCGTGGGCGTGGGCGGCTCCGGCGTATCCTCTTCGTAGGCCGGCGGGGCTGCGCCCGCGTCCGGCGCCTGAAATACACGGAGCCCCGGGGTGGGCCCCGGCGCCGCCCTCCCTTGAGCTCGCGGCGCGTTCGTCGTCGGGGCCGCGCCATCGCGCTGCGCATAGAGCAGGAGGCCGAGGGCGGCGCCGAGGAGCAGCGTGAGCGACGCTTCTCCGCGTAGGCGCAGCCTCCGCCTCATGTCCGCCTGGCAGGCGCCCGCGGCCCCTGCGGAGAGACTCAGTCAGGGGCTCAAGACAAGGAAGCCAGCAGCCGGCAGGGGCTCCGGCCCCGCCCTACCCGGGGGTAGGGCGCGGGAGGCCACACGCCTGGGGTCTCCAGCTGCCGGCTGTTCATCCCCCTCCGTTGTCCTCCTACTTTGGGCCCTGACCCCCCACCGGGATGGGCACCCTGAAAGGGCAAGAAGTTCCTCCTAATAGCCGACTCCCACCCTCTCAGCTCCGGCCTAGCACGGTGCCCCAGAGCCAGATCAGGGAGACGCGGAGCCTCGGCCCCACCCTCTTCCCGCGTTGAGGCTGAATCCCTTCTACTCATCCCTACCCACCACGGAGGTCCTTGGGATCCTGATACACGTTCGGCCCTTGGGAGCGGCGTGGCCCCGGATGCCGGGGCCTCCGGGGCTCAGCGCGGGGTCCCAAGGGCGGCCATGGACGGGGCCTGGGCCAAATGCAACGTTGGCCGGAAGGGGGGCCGGGGCCGCTGCCACGTGACCCTACAGCTGTGTGCGCCCGGACATCTGGAGCTCAGTCAGCTCCGCCCTGGCGCTGCCGGAGCGCTGTCTCCGAGTGGAGACTAATCTCTGAGAGGGATCCTCACGGTCAGCTCTGTCTGGGAAGCTCAAAGAGGTGAGTTCTGGTCTCCGTGCAGGCTCAGACTTCCCAATTCTGCCTTTCCGGGGGACGGGAAGAAGCACTAACCTTTCTGGTTAGTTTCCCTACCCCTGCCTCTCCGGAGCAGAAAGGGCCTGGGCTGGGCAGGAGCCCCAGCGCAGGAGGGCTTGGCATCGACCCCTCCCAGGCCATCCTTGGAAGTGCCTCTCCTCAGCTTTCCAGGAGCCCTGGTTCCGCAAGACAGGGTCCAAAAAGTGCCCCGGATACATGGCTGCCTCCTTTCTCCTGGCTCTGCCATGCCCGCCAGCAGACACACCACGCACACAAGGACCAACAAAACTGCGTGTGCAATTCTCACAACCCTGGCAGCAGCTGTCATTGATTATGCCCAGATGGGGACGCTGCCCCTCAGGGAGTTAAGTGACTTGCCCAGGATCGTACAGGCAGAAGGTAAGAGCACTGTCCCAGATCTTCTGGAATTCAGTCCAAGACTCTTTCCTCTGTCCTCCCTTGCCCCTCTCCCTATCCATCCACTTGGATGCAGGAGAGGGGGGCCAACCCTGTCTGCTTTAACTTCACAGGTGAGCACTTCAGTCTGTCTCTCCAGAGGCAGTTCTGAGTTCTTTAGTCCCTAGTGCCCCAGGCCATCATCACCTCCTGCAGGAAGAAATAACCAAGCCTGGGCCCACTGCAGGCCAGGTAGGGCTGGCAGGGATTGGTTTAGCTTGGGGGACTCCTGAAGTAGACCAGTGAGCAAAGGGTTTGATGTGGACACAGGCGGGCAGAGAGGCGCTCTGGAGATTGGGGCCCAGGCCTTGCCCAGCTCTGGCTGCCACCTCTCTCTTCCTGGAACTCAGAGCCTCCAGGTCCCAGCCATGCAGTGGGGCCTGGAGTAGACAACACCCACCCCACCCCGCCCCGCCCCACCCAAGAGTTTATGAGGGCAGACTGTGAGAACCAGCACTGCTACCCAGTGCCATCCTCTTTCCAGTGGCTGTGACTGCGCCTTCTGACTTCTTCCCACCAATATTCTCCCTTACAAAATAAACCCTCCGACCTGAGCCTCACTCTCCCGGTCACAGACTTCTCAGGAGTCCTCTACTCCGGCTGTCTCTGCTGCCTCACCTCCCATCTCTCCTGTGTTCTGGTTTCAGGCTGTCCACACCATGTCCCAGAAACAGCCCCCACCTAGTAACCTTTTCCCCGACTCCAGTGGACACTCCGCAGCTTTGACAGATTTGCAGCCTCCATCACAGCAGGTGGGTATTCCCCTGGCTTCCAAATCTGGTTTTCCTCCTTCCAATTTGGGTTGCTCTTTTTTCTGGTTGGTGACCTTCAGGACCTCCCCCTGGGCCACCCCACCCACTCCCACCTGTACATTTCTGAATCCTGGGCCTCGACACTCTCCTGAACTCAAAACTATAGATCCAGCTATCCTTGGACTCTCTCCCTGGATGTTCTACAGGAACATCATGCCCAACTTGTCCCAAACAGAGCAAGCACTTCACCTCCCCCAGTGCCCCTATCTCAGCAGGCAGCTCCACCTTCCCTCCAACTGGCAAAGGCAGAAACTCTGGAGTCCTCTCCCACCTCCCTCATTCAGTGTCACCAGGCCTGTTGTCCTTTGTCCTAACTCAATGTTCATCCCTTCCCTCCATCTCTGCTGCTAACTGCCCCAGCCTGGGGCACTGTCTTTTCTCTCTCTCTGCATCCTCACCAGCCTCCCAGCCTTAACTGCCAAAACCTTTTAAAGGCCTCTCACTAGCCTCCAGATAAAATCCAAACTCTGTAAATTGGCTTACCTGACCCCATGCTCTCTGCCTCCCCCACTCACCAATGGGTCTCTGCAAATCCACCCACCCCTAGATCCAGCCTCTCTAAACCTTCTGTTCTAAATCCCTTCCTCTCACCTTCCTCAAGACCTCACCTGAGGCTGACCATGCCCAGAATATTGCCCTTCTCTCATTCCACCACCCACAACATTCACAGTCATTTCTCTCCCAGGAAGCCTAACCCCTAACCTGGGTTAGGCCCCTGCTCAGTTGCTCCCACAACTCCTTGTATTTTTCACATCAAAAAACTGGTAGTATTTTATTACTGTTTCTTAATATTCAGAGTCTCAGACTGAGTGTGAACTGGGGACAGGCAGGATTCGTGTGTTTTGTTCACCACGGTATTTGCAGCACCCAGGATGATGCCTAGGATACAGCAGGTCCTTAATGAATTATATTGAATTAATGAATAGTAATGAATTGTTCTATGAATGAAGAGGTAAGGTCTGGCTGAAAGCCCCTCTTCTGCGGTGGGAAAAGGTGAGGTCGACCTTTTGCAGCAGGTCACCCATACGCTCTGTCTCTATCCTAGTATCTAGAACAGAACCCCCAGTGGCACCCCAGCAGACACTGTGGGTGCTTGTCTGACTCCCGGAGAGGGCAGCCATATCTGGTTGTAAGTATGGCGTCAGAGTCCCGTGGGTGGACAGGAGGTCAGCAGTAGCATTAGAAGGGACCCTACAGTCACCCAGGTGCTCCAAACCCTGGCTGGGCAACTGGCCGACTGCCCCTTTCTCTGGTACCCAGGCTAGGCCAGGCCGCCATGGGGATTTGCGAGGCCCAGCAAGTCCTCTGCCAGGCTGGTGAGTTCGTTCTCCTCGAGCGCCTCCACCAGGCGCTGCAGCGTGGCGCGGCGGCCCTCGGCCTGCACGAAGCGCCGCAGCAGCTGGAAGGCCTGCTCATACAGCCCTTCACGCTCGTATTCATAGGCCAGTGAGTCAAGCGCCGGGTCCCGCAATGCACGACAGCCGCGCTGCAAGGAGCGCCCCACCTTGCGCCACTTGAGGCCCACTGAGCGCGCGAACGTCTGTTGGTCCTGCAGGCTCAGCGGCCGGTTCACTGCAGGGGAAGTGGGAAGCGGAGTGAGCTCGGGACACCCTTCCATTTCCGCCCCGCGACTATCCCGCGCAGACCTCACCCCTCCCCAAACTCCATCCTCCCCAGGATGCTGCCTCTGCTTCTCTCCGGGAGTCTCACCTACGGGCTGACCATGGAACAGAAAAGTCTGGCCAGACGGCGGCGGCGGCGGCGGCGGTGGCTTCTCCTCCGACGGAGAGGGTGCCAGAGACTGCGAGGGGGCCGGAGCGCCCTCCACGTCGCCCCCTTGGCCCCCCGAGCCGCACGTCAGATTCCTGAGCGCATCCTCCAACTCTGTTAGTTCCTCATCCCGGAGCCGGTCGGGCTAGGGAGGGGAGTGCGGCGTCGGTGGGGGTCTTAGCCGCGAATCCCCACCCCACCCTGGCCCCAGCCCGGCCGCACCTTCTGGGCGAAGATGCAATTCAAACAGCGCTCCTCGTCGGTCAGCAAGGCATCTAGCTGCTCCGCGCCGGCGCGCAGCTCCAGTTGCAGCGGCACGGAGTGCAGGGTCAGCTCCGCCGCCAAGCACCCTTGCAGCGCGGCGCGCAGTGCCCCCTCGCGGTAGGTGCGGAGGAAGCGGCCGCAGGCCTGGCGCCCGCCGAAACGCAACTGCACGATCAGCTGCGGATCGCTGCGGTGGATCTTGAGCATCTGCAGCACGTCGGGGCTCCCGCCACTCTCTGCGAAGGCAGGCAGTCAGGTGGCATGTGGTCCCCCTGCGGGGCCATTCTCCAAGAGGCCGGAGGACGGATGAAGCCCCAGGTAAGACGCCCTCCCCATCCCCAGACCTAGGGGCGCGGCTATACGCCAGAGCTCCCAGCTGGGAAGCAAATTGGGATGCAAACAGCAACAACCCAGAATAAAGGCCAGGACCTATCACAGGGAGCACCCTAGGATGGAGTGTGTGCTACTCTATCCCCAATCCTGAAGCCCCAAATGAGGGTGGGCAAAAAGGACATGCAAGAGACTTTGCAGGGTAGAAAGGGGCATTTGCCCTGGGCAGCCAAGCCCTCTGGGTAGGTGGCTGGCGGAACAGGGGGCGAGAGGTCTCAGGTTTTCGGCCTCCTAGTGTGGCTCCCCCCGCCCTGGAAGGAGAGAGGCTCTCGTCGCTCTGAGGCCGGAGCCAGATCCCCCTATTGGCTTCAACCTCCAGTGGCCTCTGCCCTGAGATGGGAAAAGGGGACCCAAAAGGTAGGTACTGGGGAGGGGGTCTTGGGCAAGGAGTGCTGCAGTGAGAGAGGAAAAGAAGAGAGAGGCGCGATTAGTAGACAGCAGTGAGCGGGCTGATCCGGGGAGTGGGGGGCATGGAGCAGGGGCACGTTAGTGCACACATAGATCATACAGAGACACAAGAGACACAAGTCTACACCCGAGGGTACACATGCATACACAGAGAAGACAGACCCTACACAACCAGGCGTCCTCCTCCTCCCTTCCCTAACGAATCTTTTCCTTAAAGTGGTGGTTAAGCGCAGGCCCACAGAGTTGAAGAGGTGAGGTCTCAGTCCCTGGCCCCGCCCACAAAAGGCCCCAGGCCGGCCTTTCCTCTCCAAGTGCCCGCCCACTCACGCACCTGCCAGGGCAGTCCGCAGAGCCCTGTACACTGCCACTTTCTGCTGCGGGTGAGCGTAGACATCCGACAAGACCACCTTGTCCAGCGAGGACTCCACAAATAGGTAGGCACTGCCCACCCACTCCTCGAGCCCATTTGGCCCAGCCGCCATCTTGCCTCCTGGGGACAGAGATACGCATTCAGATCACCTCAACCCAGCTCTGGAGACAACTGTCCAGTCCCACGTGGCCGAGCTGTCCCCTCAGCTGACATCCAGCCGTCCCCACCCAGCTGGCATACTTATGAGGGTAAGTTCCTCATCCCACAGGCAGCCCCTTGTGCTTCTGGCTCTGCACAGCCCAGCCCAAACCAGCCCAGCCCAGCCAAGGTTTTCAGTGAGGACTGTCTCTCCACTGTCTTCTCAGAGAAAGAGCCCAGGGTCACAGGGATGGAAGAGGAGAGGGACAATGTTGCAGCAGAAACAACAAGTTCTGCTCCCTCCTCAGGCCAGGGTGTCTCTCTCTCTCTTTTTTTTTTTTTTTTTTGCGGTACGCGGGCCTCTCACTGTTGTGGCCCCTCCCCTCACGGAGCACAGGCTCCGGACGCGCAGGCCCAGCAGCCATGGCCCACGGGCCCAGCCGCTCTGCGGCATGCGGGATCCTCCCGAACCGGGGCACGAGCCCGCGTCCCCTGCATTGGCAGGCGGACCCCCAACCACTGCGCCACCAGGGAAGCCCGAGTGTCTCTCTTTTCAAAGCTGACTGGAGACATCCTTATCCTGGATGGTGCCCATGCCCCACAGCACAACCAGACCCATGTGCTGGTATGGTATGCCCTCAGCTTAAATTTGAGCTCCCAGGATCCCTGTGGGACCACAGCCCCCACTTTGATTTTCTGACCTGAATTCCTACTATATCTCCAGGCTTCACTTCAAAGGACACCTGTAGTTTGCGCCTGCCCAGATTTCCTCCCGCAATCCTGACTGACCTCTGGGGCCTTCCCTCTTCCCTTGTCTCAATCCACATGCCTGTTGGAAGGGCTAACTCCACTCCCTAGCTCCAGGCCTGGGCAAGTGAAACAGGCCTAGCCAATCTGCATATTCCATTCGCCTTCCTGAAATGATTTGTTCAGAGTTGGGCATAGGATTCAAGTTGGACCAATCAAAATCAACCTGCAAATTTGGCTGGATCAATAGGAAAGAGGCATAAGTTTCCCTTCCTATCTTGAAGCTGAGCGAGAAGGAAGGGTAGTTCTCCTCTGCCACTGCTTGGGAAGAGCCTGACTGAGAATGAAACTGGCGCAGGAGGCTACAGAGCCAAGAGATGAAGAAGTGCACTCCTAGCCACACTGTGTCCCATCTTGGACTTTTCCATTATGTGAACTAAATCATTTCTGTTTATTCTGTGTTTCAGATCTGCCCCCAGACCCTAACGTGAGAGCCAAAGCTGGGACAGTACCTGGGAAGGGGCGCTCCAGCATCACCCAGACCTGGCAAGAAAAATGATACTTGATAACCCTACCCTGCGTCTGAGCACAGGGATGTACCTTTTGAGCACCCCCCCATAATCTTTTGGTAGAAGACATATTAATACTTGTGTGTTTACCCAAAACCATAGTCTGGAAATTAACAGGAAGTTACCATTGTTTACCTCTGTTGGGGAAGGGGGAGACTTGGCGTGATTTCTATTTTCACTGTATTTAGCAATATTCTACTTTATGTAAACCCCGTAGATGCAGTCCCGCCCGAAGGGATGGGTAAGTAAGGGTGGAAGTCTCCCCAGCAGGCCTACCTGCGGGACATTGAAAACCTGGAGGAGGGGGGAAGCTCCCTCACACTCACTACGACTGGACAAATGGGAGAAGTCAAACAGAAGTCAAACAGGCCTGCCAGGCTAAAGGTCGAGAAGGACAGACAACCTTTGAGAAGCGGCCGGGGCCCTTGGCTCGTTTCGCGCCCTTGGGAACTCCTTTCTACGTGTCCTTCCAAAGAAGCCCCTCCTCGGGAAGCCCCGCGCCCCACCCACCCAGAGTCCGCCTCTCTGCGGGCGGGGCCGGGCTGGGTTCCAGGAACTCTTAGCTGGGTACCGACTCAAGAAAATGTGCCCCTATGACCGGGAGCCAGCCGGTGCAGCGTTCTATTAACACGGCCTAACAGTCCCCGGGTAGCCCCACCTCTGGCCGGGTGGACGGTGACGGCCTGCTGGCGGGCGTGGCCCCTCAAGGACTGACAGGCTGAGAGTCCCAGCATCCTACTCAGCTGGGCCGCTCCCGAGCTCTCGAGGGGAGCTCCCCGGCCTCCCTCGTTCTGGAGTTCTGCTCTTGCTACTGGCCGGGGAGGGCAAAGGGTTTCTGCTCAAATATCTGTTCAGAAACAGCCCCACCCCGTCCTCTCACCCACAGGGTCCTGCCGCCCCTTGAAATCCCCTAACTGGGACAAGGAACTTTCGGGGACCAAGGTCCGTACCCTCTCTCCCTCCTCCCACGGAAACAGCCCAATAGGCCACCACCACCACCTGACCCGAGCAGCCGCGGATGACAACCGCGCCGCGCCCATGCTTCCGAGCCAGGATCCACCTCGGCTCCTGCCGGCACTGGGAAGCCCACCCACCCTCTGCACTAACCTGGCCGCCTCGGCTCGTCCCGGATTCCCACGCCCGCCCGGCTCCACTGGATTCGCGCTGCTTCCGGGTGTGCGCGGAGCGCAGGGGCGGCGCCCCAGTGCGAGCCGCCCCTTCTGTCCCGGCGTCCCGCCCCTCGGGCTCCCCGCGGTTCCTTCCCACCACTGTCCTCCGCCGCCAGTCCCCAGTCTCTGGGCAAAACCCACCTGGTCCGCTGAGCAGGTAAGAAACTGGCGCCTGAGGTTAAACAGCAGGGAGAACAGCCTGCGGCAAGGGACTTCGAGGACTTGTGGTTCTTACGAGGCCGGAGGGCCCCAGGGTGAGAGCTGCTCCTCTTCCTCCAGCGGGCAACGGATGGATCAACAAGGAGGTGCCCCTTGAGGACCAGACGTTTCTGGTGCCTTCTGTGTGGTAGAGCTCGAAGATCTCTGATCTCTGATACTCCCTGACACTCTGAACAGGGTGCCGGTGGGTCCAAGTTCAGGCCTGGTGGAGGGTATCAGAAGCCCCAGGATACGCGAGGCGCAAATTCCAGCAGGGACCGTTAGCCTAGAAAATAGAAAACTGGCCAGTGGCGTGAAACGTTGGGTACGAAAACCTTTAAGGACCTTAAACTAAAATTGGCAACTTCAAAGAGGACGCACATTTTCCAACAAAGACCGCGCTCTCTCTGAGGTGGGTCTGCCGAATTCCAGCTGAACCTAAGCCGCCCAACGGGAGCCTGGGCTGCTTGGGGTTCAGGATCGGAACTTGAACCCAGGGTTCCTCAGGTCCCAGAAACCCAAGACTTTCTCCGCCCCGCCGGCCTTCTCTTGGAAGCTCTCGGGACACCTCCCCCTGCGAGGTGGACGAAAGAGCCTCCCTTCTCTGGGCGGATTCGGTTGTGCCCCACCCGCGTCCCTGCTTTCTGATTGGCTTGTGGTCTCTGCCAATTAAAAGTTTTCCCTAATGCTCCCGCCCTATTAACCCTATCGTTACTCTCTAGTGACTGGCGGGGGCTAGGTCCGGGTTTCTCAACTTGGGACCTGTAGAATCCACCGGCGCTTGTTGAAATTCAGATTCCTGGGCCCTACTCTTTTCGGAGAGCCTAACTTAGTAGGTGGGGCCGTGGAATCTGTAGTGTGAACAAGTGTCCAAGTGATTCTGATGCCCCGCACCCTTTGAGAATGCCTCATTTCAATGGTCCTCGGTACTTGGGCTTAGTCCTCCCCTAGTACTCAGGGTCGAAATTGGGAGGCAAGCAGTTCAGTGACCCCTGTGAGACTAGTCTGGGCCCTCTGAGCTGGGGGGAGGACGTGGTTGTCTGGAGTCAGAGCCTGTGCATCCGCCTTCCAACTTGCTCAGAGAAAACTTTGGTAACTAGAAGAAAGATCCCATAGCATCATCCCAAATCCGGTATTCGGCTTTATCAACGTGGTGCACCGGTCGTGGTTGAGTTCTTTCTAATATAGCATAAAACGTGGATTTGCTCAACAAGTGAGAACGTAGTTTAAAGGAGAATCAGAGATCCTCGGCATCCAGGGCAGACTTCATGGGTCTGAGACCTGTGCACTGCACAGGGCCCCAGGCTTGGTTTAATAACTTGGTTAAATGCTCTGCTGTCACTGTCTTGAAACCCTTAATAATGTTTTGAACAAAGAGACCCACATTTTCATTTTGCACTGGGCTCTGCAAATTACATAGCAGCTCCTGGGCCACAAGCATTTCTACGCGTAGGCTCCAGGTGTTTCCCTCAACACTTTGGCCTTCCTGCAGCGGAACCCCCACCCTGCTCCCGGCCATGGCGGAGCCTGGAGAACAACTGCCGGAGGAGGTGCTGGCACTCATTTTCCGTCACCTGCCCCTGCGGGACCGCGCCGCTGCCGCGAGGGTTTGCAGAGCTTGGGCTGCCGCTGCCACCTGCAGCACTGTGTGGCACAACACGAACATCAGGTGAGCAGGCTCCTCCCCCTCCCGCCTTCTCCCTGGCTCGGTGGAGTCAGGGCTTGGGGAGATACAGTGACTCTCCCCATATTAAAAAGCGTAATCAGGACTTCCAGCGGTCCAGTGGTTGACTGGGCATTTCCAATTCAGGGGGCGTGCGTTCGATCCCTGGTCAGGGAACTAAGATTCCACATGCACGGCCCCCCCCCCCCCAAAGTGTAATAATTTCTAACATTTATTGGCCACCAACTGTGTACCAACCATTGTTCTAAGTGCCTTACACATATTAATTGATTTAATCCTCACTAAAACTTTATGTGGTAGATAGGTGGTATTATTATCTCCGTTGCACAGATAGAAAATTGAGGCAGAGAGATTTAATCACTTCCTTACTCAGCTGAGAAGTAGCAGAGGCAAATGTGAACCTGGCAATCCAGAGGCCACGCCCCCCTCCTTAAAGACCGCTGAGAAAGCCCTGTTCTTAAAATATCATTGGCTCTCCGTGGCAAGGTTTCAACCAGCGGCAGATGCATCTGAAGTCTTCTAAATGGATAGGATGGGAGTTCCCTTCTAGCATCACCTTGGAGCGACCAGGCATGGTCGGGACAGGGAGGTATGTGGGGAGGGGGCAGGAAGTGGGGATGGTAGCTGGAACCCAGGCTGAGGGGTGGGTTAGAGGCCTCTCTCCAGGTCGCGGGGACTCGGCCGGCTGATGCCTTTTCTCCACCACTCTACCCCCAAGTTGCGACTGTGAGCTAGAAGGCATGCAGCCGCAGTACCTGTCCGCTTGCCTGGACCACGTTCAGAATCTACGTCTGGAATTTGTGCCGTCCAGGGAGCCGAGCCGCCTGGCGGCCATAGAGTTGCTGACCGCACTGGCTGGCCGTAACCCCGAGCTGCGAGGCCTGTGCCTGGAGTGCCGCGGAGAAAAGCGGCTCTTCGACTCGGGTCGCGACGTCCTGGACGCCGTGCACGCCCTCTGTAGGGCCGCCCGCGCGCTGCGCCACCTCGACCTAAGGCGCTTGCCCTTCACACTGGACGACGCGCTGGTGCTGCAGGTGGCACACGGCTGCCCGGAGCTCTGCAGCCTTTTCCTGGATAACAGTACGCTGGTGGGCAGCGTGGGGCCAGGCTCCGTGCTGGAGCTACTAGAGGCCTGCCCCTGCCTGCGCGCCCTCGGCCTGCACCTGGCCAGCCTGTCGCGCACCGCGCTCGAGGCACTGGCGGCGCCAGACCGCGCACCTTTTGAGCTCCTGGCCCTGCGGTGCGCATGTCCCGAAGACGCACGCGCGTCGCCCCTGCCTAATGAAGCCTGGGCCGAGCTGAGCCGCCGCCACCCTGGACTGGCCGTAGAGCTGGAGCTGGAGCCGGCTCTGCCTGCCGAGAGCGTGACACGCGTCCTGCAGCCTGCTGTGCCCGTGGCTGCGCTGCGCCTCAGCCTCTCTGGGGACACCGTAGGCCCGGTGCGCTTCGCAGCGCGCCACTACGCCGCAACCTTGCGCGCGCTCGAGGTGCGCGCTGCCGCCTCTGCCGAGCTGGACGCCGCGCTGGAGGAGCTGGCAGAGCGCTGCGTGGGCCTGCGCGAAGTGCACTGCTTCTGCGTGGTGCGACCCTCCGTGCTGCATGCCTTCCGCACGCACTGCCCGCGCCTGCGCAGCTACACGCTCAAGCTGACGCGGGAGCCGCATCCCTGGCGGCCCACGCTTGTGGCGTGAGGCGACAAACCCTCTTTCCCCTCCCTGCGGACGTGTGGCCTCTGAGATGCTGCGTGGGTTTGCCCCGGGGCGCGTCAGCTGCTAGTCCGCTCCTTTAGGACTCTGTTGTCTCTTGTCCCTCTCGAGAATTGGGGGCTGTGGGATGGCGTCAGTACCAGCCCGGAGCAACCTGAGTCCACTCGTTGCTGTCAACATCTGCAGACACCCACTGTCCCCGCCATACGGGGATCACCCTCCTCCAACCCCAGTCCTCTGCAAACGTTGCTCGGCGGCCCCGGCGTGGGAGGAGGGAGGACACTGGTTCAAAGCATGCCTCAGGGTTGAGTGTGAAATAAATCAAGCAGTATCTCTACGTCCTGTGAAAGGCCGGGTCCGCTCTGAAGGGTGAGGGAGGAGAACCAGCAGATGCCGGAGGAGGGGTCCGGGCAGGGGTGGGAGAGTTCGAGACCTCACGGTTTACTTCCACTGGTGCGGCTGCGGGGGTCAGTGTCGGGGCACTCGCATTTTCCGAATGACAACGCCCCAGGGTTCGGCGGGAGGGGGCCAGCTTCTCCTGCCCCCACCCTCCCGCTCTCAAGCTCGCTCCTTTCTGCCCCTCTAACCGAGGCTTCACTATGCCCACGCCATCGCCTTATAGGACTTTCCCAGCCCACACCACGCTGTGTACGCTGGATTCTCCCGAAGAACAAAGGAGGAAACAGCGGGCCTGAGAGAGGGGTGGGACTCGAACGCAGGTCTACCTCCCTACCGCACCCCGCCCCCACGCACATACTGCCAGTGCTGAGGCCGCGGTCAGAGCCCCGCCCCGCTGGTTCGCACGTGGCCCCCACCTGACCCGGCGCCGGGAGGCGGAGTAGGGCGGAGCGGGCGGCAAACGCAGCACTTTCCGCGGCTTTGACAAGCCAGCGGCGGCCGGGCCCAAGCGTTAAACGGGGCCGGGACTGCGCCATGCAGGAAGCGCCAGCCGCGCTGCCCACGGAGCCGGGCCCTAGTCCCGTGCCAGCCTTCCTTGGCAAGCTGTGGGCGCTGGTGGGCGACCCGGGCACCGACCACCTGATCCGCTGGAGCCCGGTGAGGGCTGGGGCCTTTCGACTTCCTCAGTGGTCCCCGGGATTCCTCCACGTCAGTGAACGTCCACGCTCACCCTGTCCCTGCCTGGGACGGGGCTGAGGGTCCCTTGATTCAGCCGTCCCGGGTATGCGACGGCTTGGAGGGGGTATTCGAGATGGAGGTGAGGCGACTTCCTCCGGGCAGAGGACAGGGTAGGAGACTTCTGGAGGAGACCTAGAACCCGAAGGATCTTCCAGGTCATTTAGTTCCCACCCTGCCCATCAGACAGATTGGAACACAGAGAGGCCAGGAGAAGGGAAGGGCTGGGCCTGGTTCTAGCTCAGAGTCACATCGCGGGTCTGGGAGCCGTCCGGGGCTGGAACCCAGGTTTGCCCTCTGCTCTTTCAGAGAACCGAGTACGGAGTCTGGGTGGGCTGAGATAGAGATTGTGGTCGCCCCAGGCTAGGCCAGAGCTGGTTCTGGCCTGGCCTCGTCCCACGTCCCCACGAATGGTAGCCTCGGTCCCCAGAGTGAGTGCGAGTGTGTATGCGCGCGCGCCAGAGCGCTGGCTTCGCCGTGGGCGGGCACCGCTCACGGTGTCGTCTGGTCTCCGCCCGCACGGTGGGTGGGCGGGCGGCGTTCTCCACAGAGCGGGACCAGTTTCCTCGTCAGCGACCAGAGCCGCTTTGCCAAGGAAGTGCTGCCCCAGTACTTCAAGCACAGCAACATGGCGAGCTTTGTGCGGCAACTCAACATGTGTGAGTCCCTAGGGCCGGGCGGGACGCGGGCGTGGGTGACTTGGTGCGGGGGGGCGGGGCAATTTACGCCCCCACGCCCTACTCCCTAGACGGTTTTCGGAAGGTGGTGAGCATCGAGCAGGGTGGCCTGCTGAGGCCGGAACGGGACCACGTCGAGTTCCAGCACCCGAGCTTCGTGCGCGGCCGAGAGCAATTACTGGAACGCGTGCGGCGTAAGGTGGGGGCGGCCTGCAGGAACCAGCAAACCGGGGTGGAGGTGGGACAGCTGTTTCCTGCGACTCTGACTTGAGGGTGCCTCCCACCTGCAGGTGCCTGCGCTGCGCGGCGACGACGGCCGCTGGCGCCCTGAGGACCTGGGCCGGCTTCTGGGCGAGGTGCAGGCTTTTCGGGGAGTGCAGGAGAGCACCGAGGCGCGGCTGCGGGAGCTCAGGCAGTGCGGGGGAGGGGGCGGAGGAGGATGGGGAGGGGGAAGGGAGGGTCTGGGTGAGGGGGCACTGGCTTCCAAGCGTTTCTAGGCAGCTCCTTCCTCTCTCATGCCTTGGCGCCTCCATCGAGACCAATGGGCCGAGCTGAGGAAGTCTGTTGTCTATGGACGGGTGATCATCCGAGTGGGCGCCGGTTCAGGCCTGCCATTCTGTGGGGGGTGGTGACCGGGCGAACTCTCAGATGCCTCAGCACCCCCCCACGCCTTTCCCCCAGGCAGAACGAGATCTTGTGGAGGGAGGTGGTGACGCTGCGGCAGAGCCACGGTCAGCAGCACCGGGTCATTGGCAAGGTGTTCCTCTCCCCCCACCCCACTTCTCTCTGTCACTCCTCAACGTACCACCCGCCCCCCAGTCCTGGAAGCCACCTGGAGTGCCTCGTTAGGGTGGGAGGCAAGGTCCAAAGTATGAGTTAACCCTTTGCTTTCTCTTCAGCTGATCCAGTGCCTCTTCGGGCCACTTCAGGCGGGGTCCAGCAGCGCAGGAACTAAGAGAAAGCTGTGAGTGAGAAACCCAGGGACGCCCCCACCCCTTCCAGGACCCTCACAGAAACCCAGGCAGGACTCCTTCTCCTCCAGAAGCCCCTTCACCTGGAATCCTCATTCTTTTCCCCTGCATTACAGTCTTCCTCACCCAATGGCCATCCCCCCAAGGGCCCCCTTCCAGGGCTTTCCCCCTCTACCCCGAACTCTACCACCAAAACCCCCACTCTCAGACCTCTCAGTTCCAGGACCTTAACCCCATATTTCCACCCCATCATCCCCTTACCCCTCACCCCAAAGCATCCCAACAGTAGAGGGTCTGGGTCTCAAACCACACTCCCTCCCTCCCTTCTCTACCCCCAAAGGGCCCCCATCTCTGGGGGGAGCCCCTTCTGCCTCTAGCATGTGACTGATGCCCTGGCAACAGGCCTCAGCTCTGCTGACTTGGCTGCTGGGGCCTGTGGGAGGGAGGTGGTGCAGGCTGAGGGGCATGGGAGATGAACCTACCCAGCCCCCTGCCTGTGCCCTGGCCACCCTGCACAGGTCCCTGATGCTGGATGAGGGGTGCCCAACACCAGCCAAATTCAACGCCTGCCCCCTACCTGGTGCCCTCCTGCAGGACCCCTACTTTATCCAATCGGTAGGTTTTTGCTTCTCTCTTCCCTAGAGCACAGCTTGGTTTATGGAGAGCCTGTTCCCTTTCCACATTCCCCAAAAAGAAGAGAAGATGGAGGCCAGCTTTCCCTCCCACCAGACCCAGGCTCCCCAGCATGGGCCCAGCTTCCTCCCTCAAACCTTCCCCCTTAGATCTAGCCCATGTGGTACTGGCTGGGTTCTGGCTCACCCTGTGGCTTGAGGTGAAGGGCTGGGCCTCATCTTCTACTTACAGCCTCTCCCAGAGACCACCCTGGGCCTCAGCAGCCCTCACAGGGCCAGGGGCCCCATCATCTCTGACATTCCGGAAGACTCTCCATCCCCTGAAGGAACCAGGCTTTCTCCCTCCAGTGGTGGCAGGAGGTAAGAGGGACAGGGGCTGCCCTCTGGGGAGCCTGTGGCTGAGGGCCTGGCAGCCCAGATGGCTGTGGGGATGGGGGAGAGGGCAGTGCCAGGGTCTGGCTGAAGCTTTTCTCTGGTGCAGGGAGAAGGGCCTGGCACTGCTCAAAGAAGAGCCAGCCAGCCCAGGGGGGGAAGGCGAGGCCGGGCTGGCCCTGGCCCCAAACGAGTGTGACTTCTGCGTGACAGCACCCCCACCGCTGCCTGTGGCTGTGGTGCAGGCCATCCTGGAAGGGAAAGGGAGCCTTAGCCCCGAGGGGCCCAGGAGTGCCCAGCAGCCTGAACCAAGAGGCCCCAGGGAGGTTCCTGACAGGTGAGCAGAGAGACCATTTTTGACTGTAAGCCCTGTGGGCCACTTCTGCAGCTAGATCAGCACTAACTAGCCCCCAGACTTCCCAGCCTTCTCTGCCCCTTGGTGGCTGGCTGGTCGGTTGGGCACCACGGTCTCACCTGATTTCTCAGAGCTGCTCTAAGGAGTACCAGCTTCAGAGGCCCCTAGAAAGTGGAAACATGTCAGTGGTAGGGCTCAGGAATCTGCATTTTAAATGCAACCACTGGGGTGCTTGAAAAGATTGTAAAGTACGCAACAGTTTAAGAACCACTGATGTTGATAATTGCATAGGGAGGGGACACAACCCAAACCTCAGGCCAAAAGTAGGAGGCAGAGGCACTGTGTGCCCCTCTACGTGTGTGTGGGGGGATCGTCTTCCAGCATTTTCTATATGTTGTCAGATTTAGATCCTGATGTATTCAGGTTCCTTGGGAACCTAATGGGGGGTGGGGTTGGGCACTGCAGGCCAACGGCAGTTTTCTGTGCACAGGGGGCCTCTGGACCTGGAGAGAGGAGCCCGGAGCCCGGAGAGTCTGTTGCCTCCAATGCTGCTTCGGGCCCCCCCTGAAGGTGTGGAGCCTGCAGGGCCCCTAGATGTGAGTACACCTTCAGCAGGGCAGAGGCATGGGGCTTGGTGGGGTCCAGCTGCTTGTGCAGCCTGGGGAGGACACCACTGACCCAGAGCCCCCCCTAGGTGCTGGGCACCAGCCTCCAGGGGCGGGAGTGGACTCTCATGGACTTAGACATGGAGCTGTCCCTGGTAAGATGGGGGTGGGGAGGGCAGGGGGTTCAGAGTTGTTCGGCCAAGCCCTTTGGTCTACAGCTGTTCTCCCTCAGCCAAAGCCCCAGCTCCCTCCCCAGCTGCTTCCTGGGGTTCTCTCATGCAGTTGCAGCCCTTGGTTCCAGAGAAGGGTGAGACTGAGCTGGCGGTCAAGGGGTTAAATTCTCCAGGGCCAGGTAATAATTGTGGTGACTTAGGACCTGGGGGAGGCCCATAGGGGCCTGAACTACCACGATTGCGTGGGCGGGGCAGTTGGTGTTTTGGAGGGAAATCCCCGGAGGCAGGCTGCTCTGCAGAGTACTGCTTAAGCTGCTTGAGCCGCTGGAAGAGAGTGGGGGGTTGAGAGTGGATGTTTCATCCTAACCGGAGGGCAAGGCGAGTGAAGCTCTCCTTCCCTGAAGAAAGGAGGCGACCGTTTCTCCCCGCTGAGCACAGCCCCACTCCTCCTAGGGAAGGACTCCATGCTGGGGACACCACTCCTGCTGGATGTCCAAGCCGCTTTGGGAGGCCCAGCCCTCAGCCTGCCGGGAGCTTTAACCATTTACAGCGCCCCTGAGAGCCGCGCCTCCTACCTGAGCCCAGGGGCCAACCCCTCCCCCTGAGAGCCCCCTCCACTCTGAAACCAGCCTGGCTGAGGGGTGGGCTGGCCGGCAGCACGCCCGGCTCGGCTTCCTTGAGCCCCTGCTGGAGGCTGAGTGAAGCCCCTCCTACCTTGGCAGCCCCTCTCCAATACCGAGCCCTGCATAAAACTGCGTTTTTTTCTGTGTTTCTGGTCTCTTTTCTCTACCGACCATGAAGCACAGAAGTCATGGGTGGGGGGCGACTTGGCATTCGTAGCAGCGTCCAGATCCTAGGGCTTTAATCGAGGAACCCTTGAAGGGTGGAGGTGCTTGGGGAGCCTGCCCCTAGTTCTCCTGCTTAGGCCCCATCCTCCGGGTCCGAATCCAGGGCTGGCGCGTGGCCACTGCGACCTCCGGGAAGCGGGGACTTTTGGGGTCACACCCAGCACCGCAGTGTATCCGTTCTGTGAGCCTGGGTAAGCTGGTCTCCTCTGAGCCTTGTCTGTGACAGGCAAAGATGGGTGTAAAACGCCTGGGAATTGCCGGGGTACTTGGGGCCGTGGGCTTAACTGTCCCCTCCCTGACTCATCCGGCGCGCCCGGGGTGAAGAGGGAAAGCAGACTACGTGTACGAGCCCAGGCGGTACGCGGCCTCTGCGGCCTGCCTCCCCGCGTCCCGGGAAGAATGGCCCCCTTTCCCCACCCCCTCCGTGTTCCCGGCAGCCCTGGCCGGCCCGCCCCCGCCGCAGCTGCTGCTTCCATCTCCACCGCGCCCGGCCCTTTCTGCCTCGTCATCTCCTCCCCAGCCAAGGCTCGACCAGTGAGTGGGGCCGCCGGGAGCGCACGGACCGGGAGCTCCCCGGACCCCCGGCTGCGGTAGGGAAGAGAAACTGAGTTTGGGCAAAATCCGCGCCCCACCAAAACCAGCCGCACCCGAAGGAGGTCTGTGAGCCCCGCCCCTCGGCAGGACTCTAGCTCTGGGGCTGGGTGGAGGGGAGTTAAGGGTTCGCACGTGCGCAAAGGCTCCCGCAGTTTTCCACCACCTTCGCTCCCTAGCAAAAGGACGCGCGGGGAGCGAGGTGGGGAGGGCGACAGAGACCCCGTCCACGCCTCGTAACTGGAGCTGCCTGGTGCTCCGGGAAGGATCTGGGCTGTGAGCACTGAAGGAGATAACTTCGGTATTCACTTCCTAAGCATTGAGTTTCAGGGTGAGGACCCGTACCAGCTGGTGTCTCTGCACCCCAGACAGGACAGAGGACGGGACTCGGGGTAACGGAAGGAGGAGGCTAACATGAAAAGAACTTGGGGAGGCGTGAGAGAGAAGGAGGGGCCGGTCTAATCTTCCTCCTCCCTCTCTGCACCTGTACAGAGTGGATTCTGTCCTCCCTCCCTTCCTGCACTCGATTTGGGGGACAGGCTTGGGAAGCCTCAAGTGAAGAGGGCAGAGGAGCCACAGTACGCAGTGCAGTGATGTCAGCCTAGTGGTGAGGCTGTATGTTGTTCACTGGGGTACAGAGGAGAAGGAACCAGTCTGCTTGTGGGACACTCAGGCATTGGGGTGGATGAGGGGACATTTGAGTCTTGGAGGATGGATCCACAGCATGGAGGGAGGAAAGGGCATTCCAGGCCTAGGCAACAGCATCTGTGAAGTTTGGGAAGTGCCAGTACTGAGTGGTGGAGGGAAGTGGGGGAAAGCCTGGCTGTCCAGGGGGTGGGAAGTGAACAGATAGTCTGGATTCTCTCTGATAAGCTGTGGGGGTGTGGGGGACAGGTAGTTACGGCTGACATTTTGCTTGGCAGGAGACCTTGTAGTTCAGGCTGGAGCAAGTCAGATTCCACTTCTGCCACTCGATCTCTCTGTGCCTGTCCCCTTATCTGTAAAATGGGGACAAAAGCCCTACCCCAGAGAGTTGTCAAAGTCACTGTTCTGTGGGGGTGATGGGATAGGAGTGAGCGGTACTCAGAGAGACTGTTACAGGAGATGAGGTGACCATGGAGGGGTTGAGGGAGATGCTGATATCTCACTGAGAAGTGGAGGAGCAGCATTTGTCCCTGATGGGACATGAAGGGAGAGAGAGGGGTAAAGGGTAGTCCTGGTCTCTGCTCATGGCCTGGGGGAAGGGCTGACACTTCAGTATGGCTAGGAGGGGTGAAATGACCAGGGAGGCATAGCATGACACCAGGTAGTGAGACCTGGGAAGCAGGATGGGGGCTAGGACCAAATCCTAGACCTAGAACCAGGTAAGGAGGTAAAGGAGGGACCCCAAAGGGAGGACGAGATCCAGGAGGGTGTTTTGTGGACAAAGCCAAGGCCAGGGGAGATGGGCTGAGAGGGGGAGTGGTCCAGGGCCTGACCTAATTGCCCTTAATGCCAGGGGCCTTGCTGCCTGGGTCAGGCCACCCAAGAGGAGATGGGCCATTGTCCTTGGTTGTCAATAAATGAACAAAGCAGATTAATGTCTGCCTAACACCTGCTGTTTGGAAGAGACAGCCTCTCAAAATGGGAGGATCTATGGAGGAAAACAGTGAAAATTCAATGTTTGCTGGTAGCTTTTGTGAGTTGGGCCCTGGGTACTTAAAGATGATGGCTGTAAATCATTCCCAGGGCAGCAGGGAGACAGTTTGGTCTCAGGTGATGTCGGGAGATCTTGGTCAGAGCTAAGACTCAAGAGAATTCAGGTATCCCTGCTCAGGTATTAGAACCAGGAGAGACCATGAGACCACTTTGGGGTTACAACATGGTGGTGGCATTGGTGAGGTGGTGCAGGGGCAGGGCCTGTCCTGGAAGGATGGACCTCAGGATAAGGGGCCTGGACTTCCTCCGGTGGGTGAGAGAAGCAGCGGAGGCTCTTAGCACTTCAGGATCTGGGAGTGGGGGGATTCGGGGCTCTGCAGGGTCTAGGATGGAAGTGAAAGGCTAGACTAAGTAAGTGGTGAGGTTGACAGAAATATTGGACAGACTGGGAAGAACTTGACTGCAAGCTGGGTGTGGGGGTATCAGGATCAGTTGTAGGTCTTTCTGCCTGTTAAGTTGGGGAAGCAGGTTGGGAAAGAGAAGTTAGTTTGGATAAACTGGGTCTGAATGGATCGCAGGATCTGCAGGTGGCAGGGGCTCAGGAGGGAGGACATGCTTGGGGAGAGCCGTCAGAGTAGAGACCCCAGTCACGGGTGTTCACTGGGGCCCTGGGAGAGAGGTCAAGGTCAGGGGAGCTCCGGCCCCCACTACCTCTCTCCCCCCACCTCCCATGCAGCCCCCACCATGGGCAACACGCAGGAGAGGCCATCAGAGACGATCGATCGCGAGCGGAAACGCCTGGTAGAGACGCTGCAGTCGGACTCGGGGCTGCTGCTGGATGCGCTGCTGGCACGGGGCGTGCTCACCGGGCCCGAATACGAGGCGTTGGACGCGCTGCCTGATGCCGAGCGCAGGGTACGCCGCCTGCTGCTGCTGGTGCAAAGCAAGGGCGAAGCCGCCTGCCAGGAGCTGCTGAGCTGCGCCCAGCGAACCGTGCGCGCGCCCGACCCCGCCTGGGACTGGCAGCACGTGGGCACGGGTGAGAGCGCGCGCGAGGGCGGGGCCTAGGTCACAGGAGGGGGCGTGGCGTGGGAGGAAGGAGTTGAGGTCTTCCCCAAAGACCCGCACGTGTGCAGGGGAAACCTTAGAGGGGTAAAATGAATCTGAGGCACTCCCACCTCCGCCGTAGGCTACCGAGAACGAAGCTACGACCCTCCATGCCCAGGCCACTGGACTCCTGAGGCAGCTGGCTCAGGGACCGCATGCCCCTGGCTGCCCAGAGCTTCAGATTGCGATGAGGCGCGGGGTCCTGAGGACTCCGAGGCAGCGCAATCCGGAACCCTCGAGGAAACTGAGCCAGAGCTGGAAGCTGAGACCTCTGAAGGGGCTGAGCCGGAGTTGGAACCCCAAATGGATCCTGAACCAGAGCCAGGGACGGAACCAGAGCCCGACCTGGAGCCGGAGCCCGACCTGGAGCCGGAGCCCGACCTAGAGGCTGGGGACGAATCTGAAGGTGTGAGGCCGACCAAACCTGGTGGGAGGGCGTGGCCTGGGGGGCGGAGGGGGGGTCCACCTGACTGACCACACCCCTTCCGTCATCTCTAGATTCCTGAAAGCCTTAAAGCTGACAGGCCGCTCCTCGCCCTAGCAGGATGGGATCTAGGATCCTGCCCTGCCGGGGTCAGATGCCACGAAGCCTCCCTCTGTCCCAGTACCACTGAAAGTGAATAAACTCTGGAGGGTCAGCTTGGACTCTGTGATTCTGGCTCTTTGCCCAGGAACTAGGGTGTGGATTTGTACCTCTAAGTCCCAATGACCTGGGCAGCCCTGTGCCCACGGCCCAGTCCTCAACCCCTTTCCATCCTCAATAGCCCAAGCTGTACCCCTGGAGAGTCCCCAGTGGGACAAGGGCCAGACCCTTGGGCCCTGCTCCACAGCCCTTTTATCCTCGTGAACCATTTGGGGACATGTGTAGTCACCAGCCCCACCTCATGAAAGCCCCTAGGCCTGGCACAAAGAGCCAGGAAAAGGGTACTTCTTTCCACTTAGAGAAGGCTAGAGCTCACCACCTTGGGAAGTGAGACTAGAAAGAGAAAGGGATCTCAAGTAGGCAGAGCCCACACAGTTCATTGTAATTGTTTTAATTGGCTTCTCTCAGGACTGGGAGCTCAGGGAGGGTTGTGACCAGTTAACTGGCACACAGAAGGCGCTCTATACATATTCACTGACTAAATGAATAAGGACTTTGCAGCTGTGTTTCCAAGTTTTCAGATGGGAAAACTAAGGCCAAGGGAGGGAGTAGGACAGGGTCAACCTCACACAGCTGAGTCTGAGATGAAACTGGAAGTAACAGTTATCTTGGCACCTCTCCTGGTCTAGGAGGGGTCAGAACTAGGAACGAGGGGCCTGCCCCTCAGGCTTAATTGTGGCTGCTGCCAGGCTATGCCAACCTCTGCCAGAGACCAGCTGTGAGGGTGTGGGCAAAGACAGGGACAGTAGAGGCCAGTGCAGGGGATGAAGGCAGGGCCAGGTGAGAGCTTGATTCGCAAGGGTGTGTGTGTGTGTGTGGAGCTAGGAACAATTGGTGCCTTCCAGAGGAGCCCTGTTCCCTCCATCAAACCTTCAGAAACTGCTGCGTCCCAGCCCCAGTAAGTAGAGCACATAAATAAGGAATAAATACATGACAGTGGGAGAGGCAAAATGCTGGAAAACACACCCCAGCCCAGCTGGGTCTCTACTACCAGGATCCCTGCTCCTTGAGTCTGTGTGAAAGCCAGGACCTCAGGCTCAGGCAGTCACCCCCAGAAGAAGGGAGATCCCCACCAGGACCCAGTGAGAGGTAGACAGCATGAAAGCTGAAGGAGCACCAAGGGGCCAGGTGGGGAGGAAAGGACTGGAGTATGCAGACACCCAAAGCCATCTCGTGCAAGAACAAGTTTCTACTCCCAAGCCACCCCCTCATCCCCATCCAGCTTCCCTCCTGCCCCCAGGCTTTTCCTCTGCTCAAAAGGCAGCTGGAGACAGGAGGGCAGATTTAGTTTGCCTGACATGCTGCTGTTGGCCTTCAGGGTCCCGGGAGGCTAGCAAGGGGCACAAACTCTCTGCTGTTGCCTCTCCTCCCTCCTGAAATGCTTCTGCCCTCCCCATTCCCCAAGAAACACGCAGGCTGTGGAAGCACAGAGCAGCCAGCTTCATGTTCTGGGGGCTGATCTGGAGCCCTCTTTCCAGGGCCCCTGCCTGTAGCCCTCAAGCAGTATCAGTCATCAGGCAGCAGGCGGCCCAGCTCTGCCTCATCCAGCCGGTTGGTGGTCATGATGTGCTCCAGCTGCTGCCGGTAGCGTGCTAAGTCCTGCATGAAGTGGGGCACCCGGGTTTTGTCCAGCACCCCATGGGGCCGAAGGTGATCTACATCCTCATAGGACACCTGCAGGAAGAAAGCTGGGCCTCAGGAGTAGGCAGGGTGCCCTGGCTTTCAGGCAGCTGGTCCCAGCTCTCTTGCAATGGCCCATAGCCCTTTGCTCCTGCAACTCCTCCCTCTCCCCTCCTGATCCACTCCCAATGTTATGTACCCTGAGGCTCAGTCCTGGGTGTTTGCTCTTTCTCTCAACACCTTGTTTTATCATCTACGTCCTACAACCTCACTCCTGTCTCCAGTCCAGCTTCCCCCCTCACCTCCAAACCTGGGTATCCAATTGCCTTCTGAACGCCTTCCCCAGGATATCCTTCAGGCACCTCAGACTCCCCATATCCAGCATTACTGGGTGCCAGCCTATGCCATCCCCACCCTCCTCACAGCCCCCTAGGTCACATTCCAGGTGGGCGCGTAGTATCTGTCACCCTCCCACTCAGAGTGGCCACTGAGTTAAAAAGATCCACTCTGAAGATCTCTCCAGCTTGCTGCTTCCCCTCCATCTGCACGGCCACTGCTGGGTTATGCCAGACCACCGTCGAGTCTGCAGAAGTGATTGGAAAGGCCTCCTCCTTTTCCCCCTGCACTCTCTTCCCTAGGCCTCTCCTCCCATATGACAGAGGGAGCCTTCTAAGGCAAACCATCTGTGCCACTCTTCTGCTCAAAGCTCCTAGGATTCCCCATTGCTTTGGATGAAATTCGACTTCCTCAGCCTGGCACAAATACCCAGCGCCAAGGACTTGTTCCCTGGCCATTTCTCCAGCCTCCTTCCCCAGGCCTTCCTGACTGCTCCCTTGGCCTGGAATGCTCTCACCTCCTTTGAAGTGCAGTGTCTACACACACACCTGTGGGCTGGCTCAAGCACCTATATTGGCTGCCAGACTGTCATTTCACCTCCTGTGCTCACCTCCACCCACGTTCCCCCCATCAGAGAGGCCTGGCACCCAGTCCTCAGTTGAGTTCCAATCAGAGGCTCAGGGAATACCGCAGTGATGGGGAGAGCTGGCTGGGCCCTCGAAGGCCCGTGGTCCCTCACCTTGCCCAGCGAGGTCAGCAGCGGGAAATCGATGGTCTGGCGATGCCGCAGAATGCGCACGATGCCATCCAGGTACACCTGATCCTTGCTGAAGCAGCCTGTGGACACGGGAGGGCCGTGAGCCCTAGGCCCAAAGCCCCACCTGAACCCCCCCCGCACCCCTGCCACAGATCAGGACACTCCCCACTGCACAGGCGCCCACCGGGCAGCGAGGTGTCAGTCTGGCCGCGCTTGGCGCGCACGCAGTACTCCCAGCGCACGTCGGCGTCCTGCACGTAGCGCGCCAGGTCCTGGAACAGCTGGCGGAAGGACATGTGCGCGGCGCGGTGGATGGTGTAGTAGAGCAACGCGGCGCGCCACAGGAAGGGCTGCTTGCGGAACAGCACACTGTGCAGGCTGGCCAGGCCCTCCTCGGTGGGGTTCGCTGGCCGCAGCCCATACTGCAGCCGGCCCTCGGCGCTGTGCCACGGCTGCCGCGCGTTGTTCACGCCCCGCAGGTAGTGGGTACCTGTGGGGTGGGCGAGGGAGAGGCTGCGCTGGGCCGCACATCCAAGGGACCCTCCTGCCCAGCCTGGGTCCTGGTCTGCCCAGCTGGACCTCTAGCCAGCGACTCACATATCCTTATGCCTCTAAACCTAGGCTCTTACACAAGTCCCCTCCACCCCAAACTCAAACTCACCCAACCCCAGGCAGCATGAAGACTCTCCTCAGGTGAACTCACACCCAAGGATCCAGAGTCTCACATACATGAACCCTCCCTCACCCGTCCAGGGCTACACACACCCACACAAACTCTCCCAAACTCACACTGCCCCCCAACCCCCAGAGAGGTGCAGGAACTCACACACTACCCCAGCCCCACATCCTGCATGCCCATATCATGCTGATGTCCCCAGCAAAAACCATCTTTTGCCCAGAGCAACAGGATTCTTGATGAGGAGGGACAGACAGAAAAGAATAGTAATTAGTGTCCCATGCTCGCTTTTCCAGGCTGGCCCTAACCCCTCCTAAACCCAGCTCTGTGTGTTTTCAGCTAATTCCATTCCCAGGATCTGAACTTCCACCCACCGGGGAGGGCCTGCATGTTGGCTGGGCTTGTGGGACCCTTAGGGCTCTCCCTCTGGCCTGTCTGGGCCTCAGCAGTCTTGCCCCACTGTCAAGGGAAATCATAGAGGAAGTAGAGGGAGGAAAAGATACCCAGAAGGAACAAGAAATGAGGGTGAGCCCAGAGAGTGGGCTGGCATGTTCTGGCCTATGTCTGTGAGCCAGAGGAAGGAGGTAGCTGCTCCTGAAGGGAAGGGGCCCATCCTCCGGAGGGAAGGGGAAGAAAGAGAGGGGGTGGGGTTACTGGAGACCCTCACTGCCCCCCCCTTGTCCCAGCCCCCTCTCACCCCTACCCGCCCACCCGCCTACCCACACCCTGACCTATCTCGTGCCGCAGCATGCCCTCCAACCAATACTGGCGGGCTCCAGTCAGGTTGATGGCCAATGTTGGTCGGCTGTTCTCCACCATCATCACTGCCTGGGACAGCAGGTCCTCACTCAGCTGCACCACAACCTGCAGGCGGCAGAGCCCTGAGCCATGGCCACCAGCCCAGGGACCAGTGTGCAGGTGGGCCCACTGATGCCACAAGGCAGCCAGGCTGGACACTTGGCCACAACACCTACCCTTCCCCACCACTGCCTGGAGCCAGCTCCCACCTTACCGGGGCAGGGGCAGGGGCAGGGCTTGCCCGAGGTCACTAGCTCCATCAGTGTCGAGCTGGGCCTGGCATTGCCCACTCAGCAGCCTGGTTTGGAGCATGTGGAAAGGGGGCCTCGCAGGCAGGGTGAACTCACCTCCCCAGCGCAGCCCTCCTTCTGCATGTATTTGCGCACAATGGACCAGATCTGGCACTTGGTCAGCAGCTGGCCCCCAGTCGCAGCCTCAAAGCGTTCATAGGTACCAAACTTCTCCAGGACAGCCTCAATGATGCCAACCGCCTGCACAAAGGGCCACAGTGGCAGGTCAGGCCAGGCCTCTCAGGTGGTAGGGCCAGGGTGAGGTGGGCAGTCTGGACTGACCTGATGGAGGAACTGTCCAGAGGCCTCACTGTACTTCCCCAGCACAGCCGTAGGCATGGGCTCCTGATACTCGAACTGTGGGTTGTAGGTGTAATGGGACTGGAAGAACTTGTCCCGCTCATGGTCCATGTTGGTTGGCCGCAGGGCCACCAACATGCAGGGGCTCTTGCTGGCACCACGGCCTGCACCCTTGCGAGTCTTAGCAATGTGAGGCAGGGAGGCCGCAGGCCGCAGGGTGCCCCCACCTGGGTCCCGTCCCTGTCCAGGTGGCGCCCGACCCTGGGTGCTGCCCCCCCGCCGGCCAATACTGTTTACGGTGTAGGTGCTCTCACTGCGACGCATGTGGCCACGGTGGCCCAAGTGCAGCTCTGAGAAGGGCTGCGGCTCAGGCCGGGGCCGCAGGGCTGAGCGGACTGAGAGAGCCAGGGGCAAGGCCAGGGACCGAGGCCAGGGGTACAGTGCTGTCCCATCTCGGTCTGAGGGCCTCAGCCTGTGGCCCAAGGATGAGGGACTGGATGGCGGGCTGGGGGGTGCCTGCTCATACACCTGAGCCCCTGAGTCCAGCACCATCTGTCCTGGTGGTCACATCCAGCTGGGTCACTCCAACTCCCCACACGGTCGACTTCTGGAGACACAGAAAGGCATGTGGAGACCAGCATGAGTGGGTGTGGCCTGAGGACCAGCAGGCCTTGTGCTCCATCCACACTGCCCTTGCTGGGCCTTTGGTGGGCCCAGGACCTGACGCCAGGTTCTAACCTGACCCCTCACCTCCACCCTAGTGTCCATCCCCTCCAGCAGGCTCACCCAAGCAAGCTGGACTGGGGGAAAGCAGGAGGAAGAGTCTCATACACCCAGCTAGATGGTGGTTACTCAAATCCCCTTAGACTGTGAGCTTCTGAGAGCAAGGCCTAAGCCCTTATTCATGATTCTTCTAATCCCTGTGCTCAGCGCCCACCCAGACTGGGAGTTTGGTACAGTGTAGCCTCAGCTGCCAGGATGACAGGTGAGGGGGTCTCACTACCTTCTACCTATGGCATTTTCTCAGTCTCACCCCGCCCCTCCCTCCTGGCTCCATCCACTTCCTCCAGCCCATTGGGATTGGGCCTCAGTCAGTTTGAATGCCTGCAGGCCCCTTGCTTATGCTAGTCCCTCCACCTGGAATGCTCTCTCTCCCGGGGCCATCTGCTCAAATCCAAATTAGAATCAGCTTTTGGTGAGCAGAGGGAAACTTCAGCAAATCCAAGCCAATCCCTGGTCTGTCCCCTAGAGTCATCTTTCTAGTGGTCATCCAAGGCCAGTGTCAGGACACTCACCCCTGACTCTACCAGGGCTCAGTCCAACCCAGTCTCTCCCCAGAGACTGACTGAAGGCTCCAGCCTCCAAACTCTCCTGCCTGCTCAGGGACATAATTCCAGCATTCCTCTCCTTTCCTACATCTCCTGCACCATCAATCTCTTCCTCTCTACTGGATTCTTCCCATCAGTATAAACACATGTTGTTATTTCTCCATCTTAAAAAACAAAACAAAACCCTCACTAGACCCCACATGCTTCCAGCTCCACTGCATCTCCCTCCAGCGGTTTCCTAGGGCAACACAACACCTCAAGTCGTCTATACTCAGTCTCCAATCCCTTCTTTCCTGTTCTCTCTTCAATTTCGCTTCAAGTGGGGGCTTTTGTCCCCCACTCTCTATCAAAACTGATCTGACCAAGGTCACCAATGATCTTCGTATTGATCAGCAGAATTTGACAAATTTAATGACTTCATCTTGGCTTGGCCATGTTCTCCACTCGGTTCCCAAATACACTGGAACATGGTTCTCCCACCTCACTGGCTGTTTGTTCTTGGTCTTACTTGCTGGTAATCCCTATCTTTCTGACCTCTTGACACTATAATGTCCAGAACTTGGAAAATTCTCTCCTCTTCTCCGTTTATGCTCACTCCCTAGGTGATCTCATCCACTCTCATGGTTTTAAATATGTCAGCCCAAACTTCTTCCATGAACTTCAGACTAGTGTTGCCAGTTCTCCGTTCAACATCTTTACTTGAACGTCTAACTGAACATGTCCCCCGTCTGGAGTGCTTTCCCCTCATATAACTGCAGGGGTCACTCTCACTTTCCTCAGATTTCTGTACAAATATCTTTTTAGAAAAGCTTCCCTAACACACCCTCTATAAAATAAACCTACCCTAGACACTCTCCACCACAACCTCCCCTTCTCCACAATATTGTCCTATGATGCAGTTATCACCATCTGAAGTACAGTACAAGTGAGCTTATCTGTTTTCTCCTTTTAAGTGTTCACAGCTGTGTCCCCAGAACAGTTGCTTAATAAAGGAATGAAACCAAGAGCCTTTGTCCTTCTCAGAACTGGAATCATCCCTGCACTTTGCTTCCCCATCTAGTTCTGATCCCCTCCCCCTCCTCCCGGCACTCTGCCTAGTGACAAGCTGCTGGAAAAGATTTCAGGCCTCAGGCTTCCCTCCCCTGAACTAACTATACACTTTTCTGGATTCCTCACTGGTCTCTGGGGCCTCTGCTTGTACTAATCCCCTTCATCTCCACTTCTTTCATTTGACCTACCTCTTTGCAATTACCAGAATATGCCTGTTTCTTTCATGTCTCAGGTCCTTCTGCCAAGAATGCCCTCCCAATGTCTCCCCGTGGCAAACTCCTTAACCATTCTTCAGGACTTGGTTTAGGCCTCACTTCCTCCGGGAAGCCTTCCCAGCGTCTTAGAGGTTCCCAGTGCCCAGGCGGCTTCTTTACCATCCTAGGCTGTCACTGTTGGAGCCTAGGTCCGTGTCCCCCCATCATCCCCTGAACTCCCTGAGGGCAGGGACGGGTCCGATTCACCCCCATGACCAAAGTAGCCAGCTCTAGATGCAGACTGAATGAAAGATGGTTGTGGGAGGAGCCCAGGCTGAAGGCGGAGTCTGGTGATAAATGAGAGGGTGTGGCCTGAGCCAATAAGAAACTCCGGGAGAGGATAACGTGGAAGAGGAGCCAATGGGGACTGGGAGATCGAGGAGGGGCGTGACCTCCAGCCAATAAGAGGCGGGGGATGGGGCAAAGGGAGTGCCCAATGGAGGGCGGGGCCGGAGGACAATGGAGCGGGGTTCCCTGGTGGATGAGGAGGGGTCGCGTCGAACGCCTTCTCGGCCTCTCGGGGGTGGGGGGATTCCGTCCGCGTGCCGCGCCCCCACCTGTTCAATTCTCTTCTCGCCGCCGCCGTTCCCACTCCGCAACCCCGGCCGCCGGCTGCCCAGCCCTCGGGAGCCGACACTGGTGACGCACGCACTCGGGCGCGCGCACGCTCAGACGAAGGCGCGCGGATTCACGTCAATCTCCGCGGCCTCAAGCGCCCGAGGACATGGCTGGGGGTGGGGCCAGGCAGAGCCGGAGGGGGTCCACCATCGGGTCACGCCCCTGGGTGGGGTGTTGTCTTAAGCCCGCCCCCTCCGCCTCCATAGTTGGACTCAGCAGTCGCGCGGGAGACGCGAGCTGGCTGCTGGCGCACGGACACGTGGGGATGTAGTCCGCATACAGCGGCGGGAGCCCGGGTGCTTGGAAAGCAGCCCATATACAGGTCTGATGCCGGGATAGGTGGGGCGCAGACGTATTTCAGAACTAGAGACAGGATACCTTAGGTATGTCACTGCACTTGGAACCCCTGACCTTCGCGGGGACTTTTATTTCTATCCCCCCTTCTCCAACGCACACAATTCAGGCGTACGGGGGCCGTGGCTTTATTCTGGGGGCAGCCGAGGGTCAGGCACAGGACCCCGAGGGGAGGCAGGAGGACAGCGGGGGTGCAGGTGCTGGCACGAGGCTGAAGAGTGCGCGTCCACCCGCTGGGGGCGAGGGCTGCGGGCCGGCCTGCAGAGAGCTGAGTGCGGCCAGGCGCTGCTCTCGGGACACGTCCCCGCGCAGGTCCAAGAGGGCGGAGACGTGATCCTCGCTATGGAGTACAGGTGCGTAAGCCCCGCCCAGCCCCCCCGGGTCCCTCCTCCCTTCCCAGCCGGTCTTCGCACCTCACGTCGGGAAATTGTTGCCGCAAGCCTGCCACCTCGAGACCAAGCAGCGTGGGGTCGCGGAGGTTCAGCAGCTCCCTCAAGGCGAGCAGCACTGGCGCGCACTGAACGCTCTCCTCCAGGCCCTGAACACGTCGGGGTTGGTCTCTCTCCAGCCCTCGGCCCCTACCCAACCACTGAGACTCCCGCCCATCTGCTCACCCAGATTCTCACCAAACCGAGGAAAAGCTCCCGAAGCTGGGCGGCATCGTGCCGCAGGCGCTCGGCCGCCTGGGTCCGCTCGTCAGCACCGCGGCACACTAGGCGGCCTTGCATCAGCGCACGTAGGTACTGCAGCACCACGGTACGCTCCGCCTCAGCCAGCAGCAGCTGCGGGGAGCACGATCAAATGGTTCCAGGACGCTTTTCCCATGGGCGCTTTCCCCCCTCCCCAGCCTTCCCCCGCAAACGCACCTGGACCGCAGGATCCCGCACGTGTCGGAAGTCCTGGCAGAAGCTCGCGGTCCGCTCGCACACGTCATCCAGCAGCTCTGGGCTCGACAGCCACCGGCGAGAGGGCAGAGCAGCGAATAGGGGCTGGAGCGGAGGTCAGAGACGCGGCTGGAGGGACGATTCAGATCCGGCATTCCCCGCAGAGACCCCCCCATGCATACGCTGTATCTCCTTCTCCCACCCCCATCTCCGTCTGAAGCCTCACCTGTAGCTCCGCCAGCAGCGCCTCCAACACCAGGCGGCAGATCCTCCTCTGCAACTCGTCCAGCGCTGCCTCCACCGGAGCCAAGGCCCCTGGAGCCACCCAGTCGGGCTGCAGGACGGACACGGAGGAGCTGGACCGACCAAAAGTACGGCTTCAGGACCAAGGCCAAGGCCCGAGAGGCCCTCCGTTGTCTAGCCACTCGGGCGCCACCTAGTGCCGCAAGTGTGTTCCGTGAGGGGGCAAGAAGGGCGGCTCCCTGCACTTCTGAAAGTCTGGGCCACGGATTGAGGGTGGGAGTGCTGGGCTCAGCGAACTAGAAGGGACATAGGCCAGCTGCACCTGCCTCTAATTCGCGGTGTGACCTTGGGCAAGTCATGTCTTTCAGTTTCTGTTTCAGTAAGGGGAGAGAGTTAATCCCAGTCAGGAGGGAGTCAGAATCATCGTTAATTTGTTTGTCCTCTCTGCCCCCACCCCAAAGAACATGAGACCCAAGAGGAAGGGAATGTTTTTGTTTCGTTCACAGCTGTAATGCCAGGCATAACCTGGCACAGAGTAGGGCCTTGATAAATATTTGTTGAATGAATGAATAATTGACACTATGTGCCAGGTACTGTGGTAGGTACATTTTATGTTATCTCATGTGATTCTCAGAATGTCCATTATTACCCATATACTACTGATGACAAAAGCAAGATTCAGAAAGATTAGGTAACTGGCCCAAGGTCACACAGCTAGTAATTAGTAGAACTAGGATAGGAACCCCAGGGCTATGTGAGTCCAAAATTCCGAAAGGCCTAGTGTGAGCTGGGTCCATACCTAATAGGTGTTCAGTCAGGGGTTAGTGAAGGTGGGGTTCGGCGGGGGCCTCCTGGTACCTGAGTGCTGATTGGTGGTTGAGGGTGGCCAGTAGGTAGGGCACGTAATGAGGGGCCGTTGCTTCCCCCCTGAGGTGGTCTCGGGAGAATCGCATCAGAGCATCACTGAAGCTGCAAAGGGCAGAGGCGGCTCCTGTATCTGCTGTCACTCTGTGCAACCCCAGTCCTTGGTACTCTGGCCCCACCTCCAAGATACCCAAGGCCCTGTTTTGAAGGAGCCCTTTTCCACAGGTGTGTCTTATCACTCAGCCCCTTAGCGCTGCCCCAGGATCAGGGCCAGGGGTTGGGAGTGGGTCAGTGCCTTGGCAGACCTCCTTAGGAATGCGCTCAGTTCTGACAGCGCCATGCCATGCACCCGCCGCTGCAGTGACTCACTGACCATTCTGGTCACGCGAATGTTCTCTTCCAGGATCTACAGGCAGGGATGGGCAGCCATCAGCAGAGTCCTAGTCCTGCCCTCTTTCCCTTTCCCTATGAGAGCTGCCCCCCTGCCTTGCCACTTTTCACCCACCTGCAGCACGATGGCTGGCATTGGTGAGTGGTAGAAGCCAGATGGGTCTGTGTCAGGCTCCTGCTCTCGGCCCCACTCAGCTACATCCCCGTCCAGTGCCTTCTGCAGCCACTGGGCCACACTTGCCTGGGGAAAGGGGCAAGGTGCAGCAGTATGTAGCAGGGCACTGACACTGCTAGAGACAGGTGGACATGCGACTCCACAGATACAGGCCCACAGCTGGTCGCAGAGCTGCTCTGAACCCAGGCCCCAACTACTCACCTGGACTTTGGCCACAAATATTGCCTCCAACTGCTCGATGTTCTCCAGGGTCAGGAGGGGCTCCAGATCAGACACATCAGCCTCGGGCCCTAATTCCAGGCTCCCCATCATTTCTGGCCTAGACATGGGTAGCCCAGTGTTACATTGAGCCTCCAGCCTTTGATGAACCCACTTCCCATTGCCCCAGGGACACTGACCCCAGGTACACATGCAGTGCCCAATGCAGCAAGGTGAAGGCATCGGCAGCTTCCAGCTGAGGCCCTTCCAGGAGTTGCTGCAGGCAGCGGCGCAGGCCGCTGTGCAGGGTGTGGGCCCACAGCCGGACCACGTTGTAGTGTGGTGGGCAGCAGGGTGCTACCAGTGCCTCAGCTGCGGCCAACTCTGCTGGTAGAGCCACCCGCAGAGCCTCCAGCCACTCTGCTAGTGCCCCTGGCCCAGGCTGCAGAGGTGTCCCAAAGTGGATCTGCTCCAAGCCCTCCTGTAGTGCCCGCAGACAGCGCTGCCGCCAGTCCCGGGCAGCCTGCTCCAGGGAGGTTGTGCGCCCAGCGTCCACTTCGGCCACACGCATAGCAGCCACCAGCAGGGCTGGATCCTCCCGTGCCAGCCGCCCTGCAGCCCCTGCAGCCGCCTCCACAGCCTGGCCCAGAGCCTCAGCCAGAGGGCCCAGCCCCTCGAACACTGGCAACTCCAGGCCCCCAAGAGGTGCCCACGTCTCCTCTTGTAGCTGCTCCAGTTCCCGAAGGCTCACATATGCCTCCAAGAGTCGCTGGGCATCAATCAGGGTCTGTGTGTGGGCCAATGCAGCAGGCACTAAGCGGGGAGAAGAGGCAGCCCTGGGTCTCAGCCTTCCCACCTGTGCAGTGGGTATAGCAGTAGATGCTGAGGCCCTGGGGCTGGGGTGATGTGTAAAATATTTAATTATCAGTACAGTAGAGCATTGGTCAATCTGAAAGGACCCAGGGAAGGGCCTACATGGTGGGCCAGGGGTAAACCCTTGAGCTGATGGAACATGAGGAAGTCAGGGATCTTGGAGGGAAGGCAGGGAGGAACTGCGGGGAACATACAAGTGGCTATTCATCCACCCCGTTAGGGAAATAGTTTAGTAAATTAACAGCCAGGTTGGCCAGAGCCACTTGGTGTCAGTCCTGACTCAGACATCCCATGCTTGGGAACCCCAGAATGAACTAATATGCACCCTTGCTTCATATGCCATTTGAAGCCTGAGTTACTGTCTGGGAGGTCGCCCACGTGTCCATCCATGCAATCTCCCACTGGCGCCCCAGGCCCTTGATCAGTGATGGTGTTTGTCGACTACCTGTCGGAGGACTGCGGCCTAGGGCCCTACACACTCACCAGCTCGCAGCCGGGGCAGCAGCTGAGACATGGCCTGCAGTTGCTTGTGTTGCACAACCTGCTCCCGCAGGGGTTCTAGGGTCTGTGCAGCCTCAGCCATACCCCAGAGCAACCCATGAGCCTGGCCCAGGGCTTCGCGGGCTCCCTGCACCGCCTCAAGGGCCCAGGCCAGCTGCCGCACACCGGTCTTCACACCCTCCAGGTATGACTGCACCACCGACTGTGGGAGAGAGGCAGCCAGTGAGGCCTGGCCAGTCCTGCAGCCCGCCCTCAGCACTCCTGCCTCCTGCCTGATGCCCACCTTGATGCGTGCTTCCAGGGAACAGGTACGCTGCACCTCGCGGCTACGGTACTGGCTGAGCCTGGCCAGCTGCTCTGGCCGGTAGAAGATGCCCGAGGCCCACTTGAGTGCTGCACCCCGGGCCAGCTGCTCCGCCCTCTCCTGCTCCGGCCACTCAGGCCCTGGGCAGGAAGAGCCTGGGCAGCCGCGTCAGTTGGGCAGGGCCTGCAGGAAGTGGCTGCCAAATCTGCTCCCCTTCCTACCCCTCGGCCTGTCCCCCAGGGCAGTCCACTCCTCTCCCTGCCCTCCCTATAGAGCTCCAGCCAGACCTGGCAGGGAGGACCAACCCCACCATCCCCATCTTTCTTGCCACCATCCCCCCCTCAGCCCACCCAGAAGGGCTCATACCAGGGGGAAGTGCGGGCTGCATTTTGTCCCTGGTTGCTGAGTCCATGGCTGGTGGAGCCGGAGCGGAGGTAGGAATAGGGGCGAAGGTCCAGGTTAGAGCAAGTAGAGTGGGAGCGCCTCTGAGCTGCAGCCTCCGTCTAGGCCCCACTGAGAAGGAGGAAGGTTCTTGCCCAGCCCCCTCCGGAAATGAGAGGGAGGTGGGTGTGATGGGAAGGAAACTGAGACACCTTTGCCTGCCGGGTTTCTCAGTTTTGCCCCTCAGATGCAAGTGAAACAGGGTAGGCATGGGCCTCCACTGGACACCGCTCCTGCTCTGAGTTGCAGAGGACAGTTTGATATGGAACTCACCAGGCTTGGCCAGGCGTCCAGTTCTCCCTCCTCCACAGATAGCCTTGGCCTTGAGGATGGCCCTCTCCCCTGGCCTTCTTGGCAGAGCTGGGTACTCCCACCACTGGCTCATGAGACCCACACCTCAGCATGCAGCAAGAGACTTCCTCTCCCCAAGGAAGCCTCTGTCCCACCTCTCTGCCCAGGAGCTCCCTCCTCCCTCCAAGGTCCCGCCCTCTCCAAGGCCACATGCAGAAAGGAAGGAAGCTGAGTCTCTGGTACTTTCTTCCCAACAGGAAAGAGCATCTGCACTGTGGGACAGAGTGGGGAGGGCTGGGCGCCACTTCCTCGCGGGGAGGGGGGGTGTACTCCCTGTGATCATTGAGACTTGAGCAGCCTATGCAGGATCTGTTGTGCTCAGGATACAGACATGAACTAGATGGCCCCAACCTGGATGGAGAGCGAGATGTGCAAATATGGGTGTAGGCAACATCACAGTATGACAACTGTGTTGACGGGCCCTTCAGAGGTGGGTGTGCCTCTGCACAGGAGCAAGAGATGACAGGCTGTCGTGAAGACGGTGTGTGGTAGGTGATCGCAGAGACGGGTGGAAGGGCTATGAAAGCTATGTTTGTCTTGGGAGTTAAAGGGAGCCATGGAAGGGACTACTAGGTAGTAATAATGTAGTGGACACTGGCTATTACCCGAATCCACCCTTCAGGACAAAGATACTTGTTCCCCCAGCTGCCAGAAATGTAGGCTGCTGAGGTCTCACAGCTGAGTCTCTCAGTCAATGTTAGGGTATAAAGGCCAGGTACCCTTGCCTTGGAAGGCCTTGGAAGAGTCACCCCAGTTTCAGAGCTCCGAGTAGGATGGGCCAAGTTCTCTGTTTTAAAGATTTTTTAAAAAAATAAATTTGCTTATTTTATTTATTTATTTCTGCGGTACGCGGGCCTCTCACTGTTGTGGCCTCTCCCGTTGCAGAGCACAAGCTCCGGATGCGCAGGCTCAGCGGCCATGGCTCACGGTCCCAGGGGCTCCGCGGCATGTGGGATCTTCCCGGACCGGGGCACGAACCCGTGTCCCCTGCATCGGCAGGCGGACTCTAAACCACTGCGCCACCAGGGAAGCCCAAGAGTTTTTTGATGTGGACCATTTTTAAAGTCTCTATTGAATTTGTTACAATATTGCTTCTGTTTTACGTTTTGGTATTTTGGCCGTGAGGCATGTGGGATCTTAGCTCCCTGACCAGGGATCGAACCCACACCCCCTGCATTGCAAGGCAAAGTCTTAACCACTGGACGGCCAGGGAAGTCTCTGAGGCCTCTATTTTAACTGCATAGCAGTTTAATTCTCCTCTCTGCCCGATTCTGCCTGTCTTACTCCTTTACAAGTGTGGCTTCTCAGTAAACTTCTTGCAGGCACATCCCTGTTTCCCAAACAACTTGACCTAAAGTAAACAATAATAAATAATGACAATGTTAAAAATAACGAAATGATACTAGCAAACACACAGTCCTCCCACATGCCAGGAACAGCTCTAAGCGCTTTACATATATTTACACATAGGTAAACATGTTTGCACTGGTTGAAAAGTGGTTATAATCCCATGGCCTCTGAGCACTGCAGTGTGGAGATAAGAGAAAGATGAGGCTGGGGTCAGGGAAAGAGAGTGGGGATGGAGACAAGTGGACAAGCTAGATGTAGTTAGTGCTTGCTGTTTGGCAGGAAGTGAAGGACAGCAATAGGATGGGTGATCCCAAGACAGTGTGGCAGCCTTTAGGAGCAGGTTTGGGGAAACACACTGGGTTCATCAGGCAGCACAGTCTCCTCTCCTGAGATGCGGGTTGGGGTAGAGTTAGTGGAGTTGGGGCAGGTTGACCAGCCCGTAAGGTTCCAGTGGCTCCTCCTTCCCTGCTGCCGGGGCTGCCCAAAGACTTCCTCCACATCCTTCCTTAACAACGCTGGTCTCCGGGGATCCTGGGGTTATTTTCGTCCTCTTCGGCGGTTGGACAATTGTTGATGGTCCCCGAAGTTTTTCGGCTGTGTTCGCAGAGGTGAATTGTGCTGGATTCCCTGGGAGGGTGCGGAGCGGAAGCGGAAGCAGCGATGCTGGCGCCGGCGGCCAGGAGGCCAGGAACGGAAGCGGAAGTGGCGGCGGCGCCGGCCTGGCTTGGCCTGGCTGAGGGGAGGTGGCGGGAGGGCGCTATGGCGGAGGCCGGGCCACAGGCGCCGCCGCCCCCGGGCACCCCAAGCCGGCACGAGAAGAGTTTGGGACTTCTCACTACCAAGTTCGTGTCGCTTCTGCAGGAGGCAAAGGACGGCGTGCTTGACCTCAAGCTGGTGAGGCCCGGGCTAAGGGGCGACAGGGGGGATGGTGGACCAGGCCTGGGCCGGTAGCGGGAACCCCCGGGGCGGCCCAGCTGAGCCCTCAGAACAGGCCGCCATCCATGTGCTTTCTCACAGGAGGGAGGCCGGGAGCTGTTTCATTCATTCGGCCGAGGCCATTGGGCGTCAGCTATGTGCCAGGCTTGGGGCTGCAGGTGTTGGTCCTCGTGGCCCTCCCCGGCAGGTGTGGGGAGAAGAGCATCAGAACACCAGCTCAGGCGGCGCCAGGCCTCTTCCCGCCCCACAGTCCCGAGCTGCTGTAGTGCCTGGGAGGAGGGTTGGAATCAAGGCCACCCCCTTTTCAGACTACTCCAGACTAAGTCTCACCTGAGAGTGGGGCTGAGCATTCCCCACTCTCTTCTGCCTGCCAGGCAGCTGACACCCTAGCTGTTCGCCAGAAGCGGCGGATTTATGACATTACTAACGTGCTGGAAGGTATCGGGCTGATCGAGAAAAAATCCAAGAATAGCATCCAGTGGAAGTGAGTGGGGGCACCAGGGAGGGCAACGGGATCTCCTACCCAGAAGCGTCAGGGGTGTGGGGTGGAGGGTGCAAGAGAGAGCAGGGGCCGTGGGACCCAGAGTTCCTGGCAGCCCCTCTCAGCTCCACTCCCCGGGCTCAGGGGCGTGGGGCCTGGCTGCAATACCCGGGAGATCGCGGACAAGCTGATTGAGCTCAAGGCAGAGATCGAGGAGCTGCAGCAGCGAGAGCAAGAACTAGACCAGCACAAGGTGTGGGTGCAGCAGAGCATCCGGAACGTCACAGAGGATGTGCAGAACAGCTGATATCCTCCTGGCAGTCCCTGCTCCAGGGGAGTGGGCGAGGGGCCCTCTAGTCCAGCTGGGTTTGCTTGTGGTCCACTAGTCCCTATCCCTCTTGGGAGGGTGGTCCTACAGCTCCTGGCCAGGTTCCAGCCTCAGGCTCCCTCCTCAGAGCCTCTCGCCCACCAGTCTTGGACTGTGATCCCTCCCCATGTAGACCCCAGGCCTCAGGACTTTCTTTGAGAGCATATATGTCAGACCTCTGCTGGAGAGCTGGGTCTTCTCTGTGGTCAGCCATCTGTCGCCACGGGCAGGGTATCAGCCGTTCTCCTTAACCCCCACACCTTGGCCTACGTGACTCATGAGGACATCTGCAGATGCTTTGCTGGTGAGCAGAGCCTGGGTAGGGGGAGATGGGGGTGGGGATGGGTTGAGCCACAGCCCTGAGCAGTGGACTCAGTGCCCAAGAGATTTCTGTCTCTTAAGAGGGTTCCTGGGGCCCGCCCAAAGAAGAACCAGACAGGGTAAGTCCTGGGTTTGAGGGTCACTGGGACCCTATGGAGGCTAACCATACTGAGAGGGTACAAGAATCCTGGGCTGGGTCCCTGGGTCAATCCCTACCTGCATCGTCCCCTAGGTTTGGCTTCTCACGTGTGACAGAAGCATACAAGGGAGAACGTGTGTTTGCATGTTCATGTATGCTTGTATGCAGGGGGCAACGGTGCCCACTTCCAATCTACAGTTAGTTTAGTTGCCTTGTAGGTACAGGAACTGTTTCTTGTTCATCTTGCCTCTCCCAGTCTGGTTCAGGGGAAGGGATGTTGGCCTTGGCTAGAACATCTACGCTTGGGGAGCAGCCCCGTCAATCAAGTGAGGTGCCCATGGCCAGCAATCTTTTGCTCTATGTGTCTGAACCCAGATTTTCTGATTGCTGACCCCTGGGCTCTTAGGAGGAGAAAAGCTTTAGTTCTCTGCCCCAGCCTACTGTCCAGCTCCTCAGAAACCATGATCTCCTTCCTTACTCTAAGGGATAGGCACTCCATTCTCAGTTCAGATTGATCCCGTGGGCCTTGATCCATCCTCCTTGTCATCCTAGGAGACACCCTCCTTGCCATCCGGGCCCCATCGGGCACCAGCCTGGAGGTGCCCATCCCAGAGGTGGGTGCTCAGCCCAGCCATGTGGGGTTGGTTGAGGGCGGGTGCTGGCTGTGGAGCCCGATAAGTCCCGGGTGGGGCAGGTAGGGGGAGGCCTGGGGTTTGAGGTTATCTAGGAGAACGGGCAGCCTAGGGTGGGAGAGGACACTGGCCCTTGCCCAGGGTCAGGCAGGAGCCGGGCCTGCTTCCAATTCCACCTGTCCTCCACCCCACACCCTCACCGGTAGGGCCTCAATGGGCAGAAGAAGTACCAGATTCACCTGAAGAGCATAAGTGGCCCCATCGAGGTGCTGCTGGTGAACAAGGAGGCATGGAGCTCACCACCTGTGGCGGTGCCTGTGCCGCCACCCGAAGATCTGCTCCAGAGCCCACCTGCTGTCTCTACCCCTCCGCCTCTGCCCAAGCCTGCTCTGGTCCCGCCCCAGGATGCCTCACGCCCAAGCAGTCCCCAGGTGACCACCCCCAACCCTGTTCCCGGCAGCACCGAAGCCCAGGGGGTGGCCGGTCCAGCCGCTGAGCTCACAGGTGAGGCACAATGGCGTGGTGGTGATGGGGTGATTTCTGGGGCCCAAGAGGCAATACCTCTGTGTGATGGAATGCTGTACTCAGAGTGGAAGGGACCCTGTGGTGTTCTTTCTCCTGCTCCCCCATCCCGCAGGCCTCTCCTTGCTAGTGCAGCGAATGGCCCTTGTTAACAGGGAAGTTCTGACTGTGTGAAGGGGCATTAGTGGTGGCAGTTTTCCCCCAGATCTGCCAGTGTCACAGTTGCCCTGGCAGCCCCTCTTGAAGTGTGGTCACAGGGGCCATGTCCGTGAGTCTCCCTCCTGCAGGCTTCATGCCCTTGTCTCCTTCAGTGACTGATTTTCACGTTACCTTTTTGGGAGTGATGGGCAGTGCCTAACTTTCCTTGGGCCTAGGAACTAGGGTGCTAATCATCCTGGCTGTGGCTTCTAGCAGGGCCAGCTTCAATACCCTGCTTCCTGTCCCCAAGTGACTGGGTTTGGGGGATGTGGTTGCAGTGAGTGCTATCCCTGGAACCGATAACAAGGACGGTGGTGAGCTCAGCTCCCTCCCGCTAGGCCTGACAGCACTGGACACCCGGCCGCTGCAGTCCTCTGCCCTGTTGGACAGCAGCAGCAGCAGCAGCAGCAATAGCAGTTCATCCGGACCCAACCCTTCTACCTCCTTTGAGCCCATCAAGGCAGACCCCACAGGTGGTGAGTACTTGTCCCCTTGGCAGCAGTGAGAACCCAGCCTCAGACAGTCCTAGGTCAGAAACAGAGTTGGGCTTGGAACCCAACTCTCCTATCTCCTCAGCCAAAGCTGGCCAGCCCCCTGCCATCAACCAGAGCTCTGCCAGCCAAGGTGAGGAGCCTGGCCTCTGGCTTGGTGCTGGTGCCCCTTTGCCCCCTTCCTGGGCTGACACAGAACTCCCTGGCCCTCCCTCAAGCCCTGCCTGCCACCCCTTGGACCCTGGTCTCAAGGAAGGTGTGAATGCTCTCCTGGGGAACGGGCTGTGGTATGGCCCTCAGGCTCCAAAGGTGGGCAGTATGTTCTTAGGAGAGGTGGTGTCATCTGCCGGGTGTCTCCTCTCCATCTTGTGACTTGAGTGTTTGCTTTTTCCAGGACTCATTCTCCTCGGCCCTCAAGCACTGCTAAGTCTCTCCTCGTTAAATGACACTTCATCGCCTGTGTCTCTCTCTTTCTTCTTCCCTATATCCTCTGTGTTTGGACTCCTTGATAAAGTCATCTCCATTCTACTCCATACGCTGGTCTCCTAGTCAGCCTTCGGGTTGCGGCAGTCAGGACCCCAAACCCCCACCCCATGCTACACCAGTGCTACTCTTGATAAGTTGCCCAGCTCTGACAGCCAGCTCCAGCAGGTTTCTGGCCAATTTGCTCTGGTGCTCTCCTGCTCTGTGTTGATGCTCTTTTTTCTCCTTTGGCATTAATGATGTCAGCTCTTGGTTCTTCTCCCTTAATTGGCTTCTTCTTCTGACCTCTCCCTGGCATGGCTTTAAATCTGGTTTCCCAGATCTCTGGCTCATTCCAAACCTGTGGAGGGCCCCAGTTCTGGGTAGATGAATCCCAGCCTCCATCTTGCCTAGGCCTTTTGCCTGAACTTTACCTCTTGTGTCCACGTGCCTTCCTCTGCACATCCAGTGGGCACTTCATTCCCATGTGTCCTCAACTGAAACTTGGATTTCCACCTTTGTGCATACCCGACCACTGGCCCTAGTCACCCAGGCCTGACACCTGGGGTCAACTCCAGCTCTATCTCCTCCTCCCTCCTTGTCCTGCTCCCCACCCCACATCAGCTTAGTGAGTTCTCTTGCAGACATCCCCCATGGATGGCCTCATGTATCCTAACACTCAGGATCACTGCCAGCCACCTCTATCCTAAGTTCTTCAGCATCTTCTTCACCCCGACTGACAAGAATCTGTTTGAAACACAGCCTGACTGGCATTTCTCTGTTTACAAAATTACCTTTAACAGCTCCCAAAGGTCTGCTGGATAAAACCAGAGCCCCTAAACCTGGCATATGAAATCCCTCGTGATCCAGCTCCAGCACTCCTTTCCTCTGTTTCCCATGTGTGTCCTCCTGGTTAGACCTTTGTAGCAGTGTCATCACCCTGTAGCACTATCCCCTATTTAAGAGTGCCTCCTCCTCTGCCAGGTGACTGGCCTGGGCTGTGGTCTCTGAGCCTGGCACCAAGTAGGTGCTTAGCAAGGGCAGGGATGGACAGGACATCCTCTGTCAGACAGGGCATCCTGCATCAGACAGAGTATCCTCCATCAGACAGGGTATGTACTCTGAGCTTAGAAATGGAGAGGGTGTGCTGCCCTTCTGCCAAACCACTGAGTTAGAAGGGCTGTACCGATTACCTACAGTGGTCCTTTGGCACCGAGGAATTCAGGTCTGGTAGGGGAGACTTGCAGACAGTGCCGGCTTGGTCTGGTGCAGGGCCTACATCTCAGCTGTGTGGAGCCCCTGGGTGGGTGATAAAGGATCTGGGGAAGTGGGGGCTAGAGTGGGACCAGGCTGGATCTCTGTGCCCTTGAGCATGGCTTTCTTGTCTTTCAGTTCTGGAGCTCCCCAAAGAGCTGTCAGAAATCTTTGATCCCACTCGAGGTAGGGCTGTGTTCTTCCCTGGGGCTGGGGTGAGGGGCACAGCTCATTGGGTGTTAGGGCCGTTTTCTTGCCCTTCTGAGGACCTTATGATTGTGCCCGGTACCTGGGCAAAGGGTAAAGTTCCTGATGGTGGCTGGGTGGTCCCCTTCATGGGCTTTGGTGGGTGGAGAGGCAGGAGCCAGAATGTAACTGAGCTCTCCCTCCATCCCCAGAGTGCATGAGCTCAGAGCTCTTGGAGGAGCTGATGTCCTCAGAAGGTAGGTGGCCCAGGCAGGTGGGGGGTGAGTGTGTGTGGGCAGGGTTTGGGTGTCTGCTGGGTGGGGTCTTGGCCCTGGGGCCTCAGCCTGTTGCTCTCTGCAGTGTTTGCACCCCTCCTCCGCCTTTCTCCACCCCCTGGAGACCACGATTACATCTACAACCTGGATGAGAGTGAAGGTGTCTGTGACCTCTTTGATGTGCCTGTTCTCAACCTCTGACTGACAGGGGCATGCCCTTTGTGGCTGGGACACAGACTGTCTAACCTGGGGGCTGCCTGGGGACCTCCCCCCACCCCACCCCTACACAGCTTGAGAGCCGTAGACTCCTGGCTTCCCCAGCCTTCCCTCACTGCACAGTTCTGGCCACAAGTCCCACTCCTGCACCAACACCTGTTCTGTGCTGGGAGAGCAGGGGAAAGGGGCTTAGCCCTCTCCACTGTGGAGCCAAAGTGTTTGCCACTCCTTTTTGGAGGCCTTCCCCTACCTGGTAGCCTCCCCCGGCCCTCCCAGAGTTCAGTTTCAGCTGCCACCCAGTGGCACAGATCCAAGGACCCTCCATCACCCTCCTTAGGGCAGCGCGTCCAGCCCCACTGCCCTGTACCTGCCAGCCCCTCCCCCTCCAGGAGGAAGCATGGGGTGGGGCTGGGCACTTGCCAGCACCTAGCCTAGCCTCCTTCACTTCTCCCCACGCGGATCACACAGCTCCTTCTGTACCGCTCGTGTGCTCCCTTTTTGCTGGACCTTGGCCCTGAGAACCTGTTGGGGCGGGCAGGTTGCTAACAGGAGGAATGGAGATCTCTAGCTAGGAATCTGGTCGGGAGAGTCCCTGAGGATTGGCCCGGCCTCCCTCTGCCCCACAGTCCCCCTCTTGTTTATTCATTTATCCTCATTTAGAGCCATTTGCAGAGATTTAGAAAGATTTGCAGTAACGAATGGATTCCTATATAAAGATTATTTTTATACTTTTTGCAACAAAAGGAAATTGTAATATTTGTACAGTGTCCAAATGAATAAAGACCATGCCTAAGGCTGTCTTTGATCTGGTTCTTTCAGGGATCCTCCCTGGGACTGTGCTGGATTGGTGGTGGGAACGGGCGGGTCAACTTTCTGGAAAAGGTGTGGCGGTGCTGACAGCCCGCCCTCCCCACCCCCACCTGCCGCACCTTGGGGCGGGGCGGGGCCGCCTCTGCGGGGCGGGGCGGGGCAGGCACCCTCCTACCCTCCTACCCCCGGGACTCCAACCCGGAACTAGCCTCCGCTCTGGCTCCCTTGGGAAGGCCGCGGAACTAGCCTCCGCTCTGGCTCCCTTGGGAAGGCCGCGGCGCCTTGTCGGGAGTGGGAGCCTGGGCTGTGAGTGCGGGCCACGGGAACCAAGTCTCGGGCAGAGGAACACCTTCGTCCTCAGGGGCCTCAGACCAGGTGTGCCCTCGGCGGGAAGTTGCACATCTGGAAAGTACAGAGGCCCCCACCTCGGGTAGACTATGGTGCCCCCGCGGAATGTAGTGAAGATCGCCGTCCAGATGCGCGACGCCATCCCGCAGCTCATCCAGCTGGACCAGGTCACCCGGACTGTCTGGCCTCCGTCCACCCCACCACCTACCTCCGGGTTGCCCCTTTCCCCTCGAATAGCCCCCCCCCCCCCAGGCTCCTCCCCAACTCCCACTCCCATCCGGTGAGTGACTGTTCCACTTGTAGGCAAAACCCCTGGCCGCTGTGCTGAAGGAGGTGTGCGACGCGTGAGTGCGGGTCTGCCGGGGCATGCCGGGTGGCTGGTGGGAGGGCAGGAGGGAGAGGGCGCCCCCTACCCTCCTCGCTGAGCCTCTGCTGCCCGCAGGTGGAGCTTGCCTCACTCTGAGCGCTATGCCCTACAGTTTGCTGATGGGCACAGGAGATACATCACTGAGAACGTGAGTCCCCTCCCCGCCCCACATTCCACTCTGTGACCCCTTTAACCCACCTGGCTCTGACTCAGAGTCATCATCCCACTCTCTGGAACCTGATCTTTCTTTTCACTGACTCCCAAATCCTCCCTTATTGACAACCCCAATTAACCAATCCTCAGAGCCCTTCTTGACTTCTCTTCATTTTCTGCCATCTTTTCCAGAACCGCACGGAGATCAAGAATGGCAGCATCCTGTGCCTCAGTACTGCCCCAGTAATGTCCCTCCTGACCATGCCCTCATTCTGTGCCCCTCTGCTATGCCTCTTCTCTGCCCGCCACTGGCACCTGGGCCCTAGGTCTGGAGGCCCCAGCCCTAACCCCAGCTCCAGCCCAGTAGTGCCCCACCTAGTGGACACCCAAGTCCCCACATCCCCAGTTCCCACTCCTTACCTCCTCACCTCTGTTCTTGCTCCCACCCCTGGCAGGACCTTGAGGCTGAGCGGTTGTTGCGTGGGCTGCAGAGCGAGAGTTGTGAAGGGCGCCGGGAAGCCCTTCAGCACCTCGTTCTGCTGGCCCCAGACATGACCTTCACCCGGGAAGTCATCAGCCGTGATGGGCTTCAGAGACTAGGCTCCATCATTGAGGATGGGGACGAGTGAGCCCAGGGCTGTGGTGGGTGGTGGACATGGTGGGGCTGGGCCTCCTGGTCTGGTCCTCTCAGCCCCACATGTCTCCCCAGCCTAGGAGAGGTGCTGGCCCTCGCACTGAGGGCCTTCTTGGAGCTCATGGAGCATGGTGTGGTGTCCTGGGAGACGCTCAGCATCCCCTTTGTTAGGAAGGTGGGTGGGCTTTTCTAGGGGTAACAGGTGGGGGCAGTGGAGTGGTGTCAGGGTCTGGCCTTCCATGGTGCTGAGGTGGTGACAACCCCTGCTCCTCTAAAGGTGGTGTGCTATGTGAACATGAACCTCATGGATGCATCTGTGCAGCCCCTGGCCCTGGGGTTGCTGGAGAGTGTGACCTTGAGCAGCCCTGCCCTGGGCCAGCTGGTCAAGAGTGAGGTGCCACTGGATAGGCTGCTGGTGCACCTACAGGTGTAAGTGTCTGGAGGTGGGGTGCAGATGAGTGGAGCGGGGCTGGACCTTGGATGGCCGGCTGAGCCCTCTTCCTGTCTCAGGATGAACCAGCAGCTGCAAACCAAGGCCATGGCACTGCTGACAGCTTTGCTGCAGGGGGCCAGCGCTGCTGAACGTAAGGTGGGTGTCCAACCAGTGGCTGGATTGGTGGGGGGAGGAGCTGGTGGGCAGTGTGCTCCACAGTGGGCCTGCAGGATGGGTGCTCATGGTGGGGCTAAATCACCTGAGTCCCCTTCCCACCCACCTCAGCACATGCTTGACTACCTGTGGCAGAGAAACCTTCGCCAGTTCATCTACAAGGTAGGAAGGACCAGGCCAGGCAGACCCTTCCCCGCTCCTCTCCTCGTGGCCCACACTCACACCCGTGAACTGGCTGTTCTCCAGCACATCATCCATAGTGCAGCGCCCCTGGGCGACGAGATGGCTCACCACTTGTATGTACTGCAGGCCCTTACGCTGGGGCTGCTGGAGCCACGCATGCGGACGCCACTGGACCCCTACAGCCAGGTAGGTGCCTTTGGGGCACACGAGGCTGGGGACGGCTGGAGCTTGGCCTTGAATCTTCAATCTTAACACCACTCCAACAACGACCCCAGGAGCAGCGGGAGCAGCTGCAGGCCCTGCGTCAGGCTGCCTTTGAACCGGAGGGGGAGTCCCTGGGCACTGGGCTGAGTGCTGACCGTCGCCGTTCCCTCTGTGCCCGCGAGTTCCGCAAACTGGGCTTCTCTGTGAGTGACCCCTATCCAGCTCCCTGCCCTTGCCTCAACCCAGGGCTGCTGTTGTTCCAGAGGGCTGGGCCCTTCCTCAGCTGCCTCTCCCCCTTCCCCCAGAACAGCAACCCTGCGCAGGACCTGGAGCGCGTGCCCCCTGGCCTGCTGGCCCTGGACAACATGCTCTACTTCTCCAGACACGCGCCCAGCGCCTACAGCCGGGTCAGTGACAGGGTGGGGTGGGATACGGCAGGTTGCCACCTAGGCGGGGGGTCTCCACAGCCTCAGTCGTGACTCCCCACCCCGTCCTGTGCTCCCACCACCCCAGTTTGTGTTGGAGAACAGCAGCCGTGAGGACAAGCACGAGTGTCCCTTTGCCCGGAGCAGCATCCAGCTGACTGTGCTGCTGTGTGAACTGCTCCATGTCGGGGAGCCCTGTGAGTGGTACTGGGCACAGCATGTCCAGGAACGGGGGACGGAAGGGCAGAGAGGGCCAGGGGCTGCACACACTTTCTCCCTGAGCCCCTCCTGCCCCCCCGCTCCAGGCTCCGAAACTGCCCAGGACTTTTCACCCATGTTCTTTGGCCAAGACCAGAGCTTCCATGAGCTCTTCTGTGTGAGCATCCAGCTGCTGAATAAGACCTGGAAGGAGATGCGGGCCACTCAGGAAGACTTCGACAAGGTGCGTAGGGTGGGAACAGGGAAACCTGGGCCAGGGCGGGGGATTGTTCTGGGTCGGGGCCCAGAACTCAGGCCCTGAGCTAAGCTTGGGGTGGCCCCAGGTCACGCAAGTGGTGCGGGAGCAGCTGGCCCGCACGCTGGCCCTGAAGCCCAGCTCCCTGGAGCTCTTCCGAACCAAGGTGAATGCGCTCACCTACGGGGAGGTCCTGCGCCTGCGGCAGACAGAGCGGCTGCATCAGGAAGGCACACTGGCCCCTCCCATTCTGTGAGTTGGTGGGGATGGGTCCCAGTCCTAGCCCCCACCTTCCCTGCTGCCCCCTGGGCCTCACTCAGGCCCAGGTTGTCCTGTTCAGCGAGCCCCCTCCCCCCCTCCCCCAGGGAGCTGCGGGAGAAGCTGAAGCCAGAGCTCATGGGCCTGATCCGCCAGCAGCGTTTGCTCCGCCTCTGCGAGGGGACACTCTTCCGCAAGATCAGCAGCCGACGGCGCCAGGGTCATTGCTTGGGCAGTGGGGCTGGAGAGCGGCTGGGCTGGGGTCAGGGCGTGTCCCTCTCGTCACTCCTTCCCTCTTACCCTTTCTGCCCACAGACAAGCTGTGGTTCTGCTGCCTGTCCCCCAACCACAAGGTGCTGCAGTATGGGGATGTGGAGGAGGGCGTCGGCCCGCCCACCCCCGAGAGCCTGCCTGAGCAGCGTAAGGAGGGCAGGGTAGGGGTCAGACACCTGCTCTTCCCAGACCGCCGCCCCACCCCGGGACCGCCTGGGGTCCCAGTGGTCAGCCCTACCTTCTTCCTGCAGTCCCTGTGGCCAACATCAGGGCACTGCTGACAGGCAAGGACTGCCCCCACGTCCGGGAGAAGGGCTCGGGAAAGCAGAACAAGGTGAGTGCAGTGGGGACCAGGGGCTCCTTCCCGCCCGCTCCTGCCGTGCCCCCTGCTTAGTGCTCCTGGCTCCCTTGCTTCCCCAGGACGTCTGTGAGTTGGCTTTCTCAGTCAGCTATGACCACGGGGAGGAGGAGGCATACCTCAACTTCGTTGCCCCATCCAAACGGGAGGTGAGTGTCCGGGCAGGCTGAGCAGAGTCGGGCAGACGGGCAGGGGAAGAGACGGGAAGGCCCTCATGGAGATGGCCCCATCCCCAGTTCCACCTGTGGACAGATGGGCTGAGCGCCCTGCTGGGCAGTCCCATGGGCAGTGAGCAGACACGGCTGGACCTGGAGCAGCTGCTGACCATGGAAACCAAGCTGCGGTTGCTGGAGCTGGAAAATGTGCCCATCCCTGAGCAGCCACCCCCCATTCCCCCACCCCCCACCAACTTCAACTTCTGCTACGACTGCAGCATCGCTGAACCTTGACAGTGAGGTTGGCCAAGGGCCACAGCTGCTGCCACTGTGGTGGCCACAAAGGGTGGAGGGGGGAGAAGCACAGGCACCCTGACCAGCAGAGGCTGCAGCAGAAATAAAGTCTGCTTGGCTCTTAGACATGTGTTGAGCCAGCTCTGAACCCTGCAGGCTAAGCCTGCCTTCAAGCTTAGCTGGCAGATAAGATGAGGGCATCAGGCCAGGGCCACAGCTTGGGGCCACAAACCTGGGCAGCTACAGTTGAGGGGCTGGTGTTCCGAAGGACGGTGGGGACCGGCTGGCCCTGTTACCTTTCTCCAGCGTGAGTCCTCAGCCTCCCTCAGTGCTAGGCCTGCAAAGAAGGATAGTCTGGGGGCACCAGCTGAGAGAGGTCTGGGGCTGCCAGCCAGCTGAGGGTGAGGTGGTAGGGCAGGAGGCATTTCCCCAAGTGGATGCCTTTCTGGGCGCCATTAACAGGGGCCTAGTCTGGGAGCCATGTTTCCAGAAGAAGACTCCTGACAGTCTGAGCTCAGTCCTCAACCCTGCTTGGCCCTTCCCCTGCGTCATTTGTGGGTCGTGACGGCCTCCTGTTGAGAGGCGTGAAGGGAGAGATGTGAAGTTGGGTATGCTTTGTGCTGAAGGGCAAACTCAAGGTTCCAAAAGATGTCCCCCAGGCCAGTGGGAGGATGTAGGCTGATTCTGACAAGGGGGAATTTAGTGCAGCAAGCCTGCATTCTGATTAAAACCCAACTGCAGCAGCATGGGTGGGGTGGGGGCCACAGACAGGCCAGCTGGAGGTGAAGCTCGGAGGCTATGGTCACAGACCCCAAGCCTCTGAGGCAAAGAGGAGCACACCCACCCACAGGACCCACGGGCAGGCTGGAAGCTGCCAGCCACCACCCTCTGACCTCCTCCATGCCTCTCACTACCTCTCTTTCCCAGTGCCTCCTCAAAATATGTTTTTTAAGCGTTAACCATCACCATGTTACCTAAAAACTAATGATACGACACCTCCTTTGAAGAATGTTCTGGGGGAGTACTTGTTCCCTCTCTCTAGCTATGCTTCTGACTTGGGCATTCAGGGCCCCACATGCCCACTCCTGCATTCAGACTTCCCACCGCACTTAGAATAGTCCCTGTTGAGTTCAAGGTGCAAATGGGGAGCCCAAGTGCAGTTAAGTCTCCTAATACCATCAATTCTTCCTTCTCAGTGTCTCCAGTCCCTTGTTACAGGCCACCATCATCTTGGCAGGAACCTCCTGACTTCCTGCCTCCTGTCTCGCCCTTCCAATCTTCTCAATACCAACTACCACACTGCTTTCTCAAACAGGAAGCCGATCTGATTACACACTCATACACACACTGTCTCCCCTGTATTCTTCGGTGTCTCCCTGTTGACCGTGGATAATGGTCACGGTACCATGATTGAACAGAATCGAGATGGGTTGCAGACGCGTTGTGGTTTAGCCCTTTCAACAGAGTGCTTGTGGCTTACAGAGTCACAAGCATGTGGACCAAGGATGCTCGGTCCAAGCTGGCATCCTCCCTGCCTGCCATGGGACTGGGACTACCCCTACACCCGGCGCCAGCTCTGGCCTGCCCATGTGCACCTCCCTGGTCCCTTCTGCCTAATTGTCTCCTTCCCTCCCTCCTCTTTTTTCACTGACTTGAGTCTTTCCTTGACCTCCCAGGCTAAGCTTATAGCTTCTGTCTCTGTTTAAGAGGTTGGACTAGACCTCTAATGACCCTTCCTACCCAGAGATGCTATCCTCTTTAGTGTCTTGTGTGTGCTGAAAACAGCCTCACTGACTCAGGCAGCCTTAATCACTGCTCCTGGGATCTGGCTGGGATGAGGGTACACAGACATGCCTTTGCTGCAGGACATGTCCTGGGGCTTGTGCTGGGGAGAGGCCTCTGGAGTCTCCCACCATGTGGGGAAGAAGCTAGGACCTGCTGGGGGCACCTGTAGGGCTTTGGGCCAGGTGTGAGGAAGAAACTGTCCCTCTGACGTTTCCTACACATTGTCCCTGGGCTGGGCTGCTTCATCTGAGGTGGGGAGGGAAGGGGCCCTTTGAGAACTTCGGACAAGGAGGTGAGATCTGGAATTTTTAATCTTGTTGGGTATACAACAAAGACTGTGGCTTGGCTGCTAAAGCTCAGTGCTGGTAGGGGGCTGGGAGAGCTGTGGGGAACAGTACAGGCCCTAGTGTGAGAAGGGGCAGGGCCAGAGGCACAGGGTCTGTTCCTCCCAACACCAGGCCCAGCCCACCTGTGGGCCTGGCCTCTGGACCAAGGCCTGGACAGGAGAGCAGGAGCTGGCATTTCCAGGGGCCTGTGGCAGTGACATGTAGCTGGAAAAGGTTCCTGCTGGGCTGTGGGGCAGACTGGGGCAGGAAGCCCCTTGGGCTGCCCTGATATAGTCCCACCCTTAGTCCTAGAAAAGGGGTTTTTAGCTTGGGGAAGGGGCTCTGGGGCATGTAGCAGAGGGAGGTGGGAGGCACTGAGTCAAACTCCAGGTCAAGAGGCCAGGCCTCTGGAGGTGACAGAGGCTGAGCCACAGGGCTGGTTACTGACCTGGCCTCAGAGTGTTAGGGTCAGGTCAGCCTCTCCCACGAAGCGGGACTGGACGCAGGTCACCTTGGGCAGTTGGGCTTGGAAGCGCCTGACGGAAGCCATGCTAATGCCAGGACACATGGCCACATCTGCCATCCGGAGCTGCTTGCACGCCTGCCCAGTGGAACCCAGCGTTTCGCAGGGAGGCCACTGGGCGAGCGCTTGACCCAGCACGGGGCCCCAGCCCAGCCCCTACACTGTGCAGCACCGGACACACTCACTGCTCCGAGCGCTGACTGCACCTGGACAGGTTGAGGTGCTGCAGCCTTGGCCGGGAGCCGGCTGCCTGGACCCAGCCCTCGTCGCTGAGGCGGCTGCAGTGACTCAGCACCAAGCGCTCCACGCTGGGGCAGCCTCTGGCCGCAGCCAGCAAGCCCTTGTCTGTGAGTGCTGGCAACAGGCTCAGTGACAGCCGCCTCAGCTGGGGGACCTGGAGCACCTGCGAGGATGGCGGGGGGCGGGTGGTGTGGTGCTGGAGCCCTTCCAGCTTCCCCCACCCCCAGCCAGAGAAATGGCTACGGGCAGCAGAAGCCAATGAGAAATGACTTTTTCCAGGCAAAAAGTGGGTTGGCCCTGACCGCTGGTTTCAGCCACAGGGCCTTCAGCCTATCCACATCCCCAGCCCCACACCTTGGTCAAACTGGCATCAGTCAGCTTGCTGCAGGCTGTGAGGTCCAAGTCCCGTAGGGCCTGCAGCGTGAGTAGGGCGGGCCCTATGGCCAGGGAGAAGGGTCCTTTTGCGGCTGGAGGCCCGATGCCCAGCTCTCGGGGTGGCTGTGAGAGGAAACCCCTGCTTCCCAGATTCCTCCTGAGTTTGGCCTTCAGCTGCTCCCAGAGACAGGCGCAGGAGGGGCAGGAGGGCAGCTGAGCCCAGGGACCGCCCCGCCCGCCATCACCTCGAGGGTCCCACACCTGTGGCCCCTGCAGAGTCTCCTCACTTGGTTGCCCCAAGCCCAGAAGCCCCCGGTCACGGAGCTCCTTGCACCAGGCCAGGTGCGGGACTGACAGGTGGGTGAAGTAGGTGCAGATGGCCTGCACGGTCCGGTTGGTGAGGGGCCACGCAGGAGGATAAGTCTAGCACCCTGAGGCTTGGGCCCAGCGCTGGCATCAGGGAGAGCACTGAGGCGTCCTAGGAGGGAAGTGGAAGAGGGAGAGGGCAATGGAGTGGTGGCTTGTGCCTGTGTCACCGGGCTTGGCGGGGGTCACTAGGAAGGTTCTGCCCAAGGTTCCAGCCCCACAGGCAACAGGAAGCTGCCACAGGGTCCACGGAAGGAAGCAACAATATCCCTGTGCTGGTGGGTGTCGGAGTGGACCTGGTGGGCTGCAGTGGTGGGAAACCAGGAGAAAAGCAAATGCCTAGATTGGCTGGGGCAGGAAGGATGCAGGTGAAAGTTTCTAAGGTGTTCACCCTGCCTGTGCTCCCAGAACCAGTGGTGGACATCTGATTCTCGCTAAGCCAATCAAATATGCTCCCTCTAGGACTGTGAGGTCACAGGGCGGGTAGGGCTGCCACCACCAGGAGCAGGAACTAAGGGCAGAACAGAGGAAGCTGCTTTGTAGAGGGATGCAGAGACACGGGAAGGCGGGGCCCCAGAGAGAGCAGCTGAGAGACGCACAGTGGTGAAGCCGTGAGGATGGAGTAGGGCAGGGGAAGAGGGGCACTTGGAGGAAAAGGCTGAGATGCTTTTCAGGTGGGCAATGCTCTGGGCACAGTGCTAGATTGAAGTAATAATCTGCTAAAGAGGAAGAGACTGACACTGCAGGAAGACAGGGACGCCACCCAGAGGGACAGGGCTGAGCCCTATTGAAGGAACTGGCTTCAGTCAAGAAATGACCCTTCTGCTCCCACGTCACGTTACCTCCCTCGGGCCCTGCCTGAACCATGACTGCTGTGTAACCTCGGTACCCCTTCCCCGCAGGGCTCGGTTCTGTCACCCCTTTCATCAGCCTTCCTGGCCCCCAGAACACCCACCCTCACTCCCCTTCCCAGACTGCAGTGGTCACCAATCACTTGGCTCGTGAGGTATGTGCCACCTTGTGGGCTGGGCCCCCTGGTCTCCTGGACCTCCCTCTACCTGGACCCACTGTGGGGCTGCGGGGAGGAGTGCTGGCAGCAGCCCTGTCTGTCTAGGCTCCTTTCCTCTTCCCGACTGTGTCCCCAGTTCAGCTCTAACTACTCCTTGGACACAAACACTGGGCGCTTCCCTGGCACCACGCTCCCAGTTCCCCCAATCCCTGGTCCTGGTGAGGAAGGAAGGAAGGAAGGGAATGGGACGCTCACCTTGAGTGAGGAGCAGTAGGCCAGGCTGAGGGAGGCCAGTGGGTGTGGAGCTCCGCACACCAAGCCCAGGGCCTGGGCCGATTCCCGCCCTCTCACCAGGCAGCACTCGGCCATGTCGAGGCTCTGCAGCTCCCGCAGGCCCCTTAGGGCTGAGTATCTTGCATCCGTCAGGCGCTGCAGCTTCCTCAGGCTCAGGTGCCACAGGCGCCGCAGGCCCCAGCTCACAGCCAAGAGTGCCCCGTCAGCCAGTTCTGAGCAGCCGCTGAGGTCCAGGAAGGTAAGGCCTGGTTGCTGGTGGCAAAGGGTGGCCACAGCCTCTGTGGAGAGGTCCCGGCAGCTGTGCAGGCTCAGCTCCTGCAGCTGCAGCCCAGCCACCTGGCCCAGGGCCTGCAGGGCCTCGGGTGGCAAGCCAGTGCCACTCAGGCCCAGGGCGTGCAGCCTACCAGCCTGCTCCTTCACGAATTGCAGCAGGTTGCGGAAGGAGAGTTGGGAAGGGGAGGAATCCTGGGGGCCGATGGAGCCCTGGGCTGGGCCTGGCTCGAAGGTGAGGTGGCAGCAGGCCAAGGAGAGGCGCTCCAGGCTGAGAACTCAACTGCTGAGCCGGTTGAAGCTGAGATCAGTCAGGTCCCGCAGGCTAGCCAGACTGAGCTCATGGAGGCCGCTCAGTGCCTGCTGGACCCGCTGTGCTGTCTTGGGCTGAGCTAGCAGCATGCCTGACGTGAAAAGGCTGTTGCAGCCACTGAGGTCAAGGAAACGCAGGGCCGGGCAGCCCAGGATCAGGGCCATGAAGGAGGCCTCTGTGGGGCTGCCCAAGGCACAAGCTCTGCAAGTGCAGGCCCAGGTGGTAGGCAACAGACTGCAGCACCTGGTGTGAAGCCGGCGAGCCATCCAGGTTAGTCAGGCTGATGCAGCAGATGCCCCTGAGACCCAGGCTCTTGACGGTCTGAAGGGAAGCAGAGGACACGGGGATGTTGTACCTTACGTTGGCCTATGGGACAGCAGCGGGCCTGGGGTTAACCCTCTGGTCTCAAGAGTGTGCTGGCCATCGGGTCTGGGGGCAATTCACTGGCCAGAATTTGAGGGCAGGTCAGGGAAGGGGTTTTCTACAATGGGGACCCACTGTGGTGTGTGGTGTCATGTGTGCTTGAGGGGGTGCTGTTGGGAAGTGGAAGCTGGGAGGATGGGTCCCACTGGGGGTCCAAGGGGATGACTACGAGGGGAGGACAGGAAGGTTAGTGACGGACGGGACTGAATGCCTATGGAGGGCCTGGGCCAGAGTGGGGACTTAGCATGCTGAGTACAGGAGGGCTGGGGGGGACCTGGAGGAGAGCCAGAGAAGCCCCCCGGCAGCAGGAGGACAAAGTATGCTGGACCTCAACTTTTGGGACTTTCAGAAGGTGGCCCTGAGACCCATGGACTCGGCTCCAAATCCAGGTCCTCAGCTTGGCCTTAGCTAAGCAGTCAGCCTCCCCCACTTTCGCGAGAGCATATAAATAGCCCTCGGAACAGCTGAGGGCGGGAAGAAGGTACGCAGGTGTTGCTCAGCACAATCCCCCGTGGCCCAGATGCCAGAGATCTGGGACAGGCAGTGAGGCCAAGGTCCCCTGGTGGCCACACACATTCAGTGTCTCAGCCACATGAATGTTTGCAAAAATGGGTTTTGTGTGTGAGTGAAAACGTGCTCATGCACTGAGTGTGGTGTGCGCATGCGTAGGGGCGTGGGCGCGCTCACAAGTGTAGGCCCTTCAGGCTCGAGAGTTCAAGACGTGCTTGTGAGCCCTGGGGCTCTTTAGAGGGTCTGTCGTATCTGTCCAGGTAAGGAGGGAGAAGCGTCCCGTTTCTGTGGGCAGGAGTTCATAGGATGAATTTCAGAGGCAGGGAGGAAGCTGAGTTGGCCCTGCCGTAGAGGAACAGGGGAGCGAGCGCGGGGAGCACACAGTCAGAGTTCGGTGGGGAGTTGGGTGGGGCCGGGAGGCAAGCTCAGGGCTAAGTTGTTGTGGGAAAAAGCTGGCTTGTTTACGAGTTTGGGGAGCCCCCAGTGAGGGAGATGTTTTCGTGGAACCTTCCCTGATCTTGTGCCAGAAGGAGCCAAAGGACAGTAGCTACAGGAATGTGTGGAACTGGTCTCTGGGGGGAGGGAGAAGAAGACTTGGCTTCTAAAATCCTAGCCCCATTTCTCTACCCCTGACCAATGCCCAGGTTGCAGGCAAGTGGTACTCAAAGGCTCTTGTTTTCACAAGCAAGCTCCCCAAAAAACCTGTCCTGTGAGTAACGGCAAGAACAAGCTGACATTCCCTGCTTGTTCCCCACAGAACATCATCAAAAAGGAACCAGAAAGGTAGAAATGACGCCTAATACGCACTCCTGTTGATAAGATACTTATCAACAGGATTCTCCCAGGAAGACGCACGGAACTCATTCCCAGGTGTGGAGAATCAGCCTGGCTTCTGCCCCAGAGAGAAGCAGCTGACTATGGCTGTCCTCACGGGAAGGAGGAGCGTACGGTAAGAGGGAGACCAGCGCCGGGCGAATTTCACGGGAATCAGGGTGTCAAACCAGGTTCCCATTTCAGACCCTGTGGTCAGTATGGATGAGAGGAGCTCTCCCCACAGATTCCCCGCGTGGACACTGGGAGACAGTGGGGTAGTGGGGACTCCGAGGACCTGGGTCCCTCTCTCAGATTTAAGGAGAGCTGGGGAAGATCTCAGTGTGTGAGGTTCGGGAGGGTACCGAAAAGATCAGGGAGAAAAGGTTCTAGAAAGGAAAGGTAAAGCGTGCCTCCAGCCCTTTCAAAGCCCTGCAGTGACGACAGATGAGCCAATCTGATGATGAGTAGAATGAACTCTGGCTGGGGGAGTGCAGAGCGGTGCTGGTTGCCAGGCAGCACCTGCCCCCAATAGTCACATGCCACCCCCGCAGGCCCCAGCTCCAGCAGCCTCCAGTCTTCCTTCTTTCCCTGTCTTCCTGAGCCCTGGCTACCAGGAAAGTTCTTCCCTCTCCCAACTGCCTTCCTGTGAACAAGGTAGATGAACAGCCCAGCGTCCAAGTACAGGGCTGGCAGGTGGCAGCAAAAGCTACCCAATAATGGGGCAGGGCCTGGCCTAAAGGACTTCCAGCTATGGGGCCAGGGTGAGATTTTAGACTGCCTCCTTGCTCCCCACTGTTTTTCTTGGTGGGGAGGAGGAAGCCTCTAAGCCATCACCGAGGTGGTCTACCTGGGACTCAAATACAGGAGCCCAGGAGCAGCCTATTAGGGATAATTATCATCTGTGGGGGCAGAGCAGCAGGCTTCTGGGTTCTGGTCCTTGGCCCCAGTGTAGGAAAGTCCCCCTTCCCAGGCCCTAGGAAGATGCTTCTAAAGTCCTAAGGGAGGACTACACAGGTACCTGCTCCAGCTTCAGCCGCCCCATCACAGAGGGGCCGACTAGCCCCCTGGGCTCCTCCCTTTCCAATGCCGGCATCTTAAGAGTAAATGCGAAATCATTTGGAAAATGCCCTAAACTTGCTAAAAGCAATACATGTCCCTTGACTGTGAGAGGCCAGGACTCTGTCATAACTACTGAAGTCCTGAGCTGAGATGGCAGGCCTGTGTGCAGACTTGAAAAGCCATCTGACGGAGACGTGGCCCTCCTGTCTGCTGGCACAGGAATCCAAAGTTAACACGCCTGTTTTCCAGAAGCCCTTTGAGAAAAGATATGCCCTGGTGCCCAGGGGCTTTGGTCTCCAGAGAGGAGTCAGACCTTGGGGGTCATTTCCAGAGGCGTTATAGACGCCTTGGGCAGGAGAAGGCCGCAGGGGGTGGGAGCCGTCCTGAGTTCTTCAGTGACCAGCCCAGTGGCAGGCAAATAGCACCCCCGCCCTGGTACGGACAGAGCCTGGGTGTATTGTTGGGGTGCTGCCTTTGTCTACCTTCTTATTTGAGGAAAAAATGGAATTAAGTGGGGGCAGGTCAGGGAGAATAAGAAGTCGCCAAGTCTAGTATCCTAGCCTGGCCTGGAGCCATATAGGCCCCAGCTTGGCCTTGGTCAGCCAGAATCTTCTGTAGCACCTACTAGCTGGGGCTCCACCTCCTTATCAAGCTGCTGAGCCCTGGGAGATGGTTCCTGCCAACAGGGTTCCGCAGATTGGTCTCTGGGACATGGTGCCGGCAGGGCCCTAGATGCTCAGGTATCTGTGGCCTGGCTTCCCAGCACTCCCAGCCCTGGGGGTGGAGTGGGGGACTGAGTTTTGCAGAGGCACCAAACGGGTCTTTGTCAATGTTCTATCTGGAGTTCCGAGTTAGCTGGAGAAGCCCCAGTGCTAAAATGGTAGACTCTACGATCCCAAACTCTGACCCTGGTCTCCTCCTTTTCCTCCCTCCCTTACTCCTATACCAATCTCACCTTTATCCCCGGGGACTGACTGCCCACTTGGCTTCTTCTATGCTCTCCTTCTTTGCTGGACTCCAAGAGGCCTCCCCCGGATTACCTCTCCTCAGGGTCCTTGTGGCCCTGCCCGTCATGCTGCTGTCTGTGCCCATTCTCCTTGCCCCCTGCCTGGCCAAGGATGATGAGACCGCTGCCTCCTCTGGGTGTGTGCTGGGGATACAGAATTCTGCCCGAGGAAGCCATGGCCTCCCCTCGTGCCTGCACTGTCAGCACTGGCCTGCCCACTCCCACCTACTCACTGCCTCCCCATCTCTTCTCACTCCCCTCAGACTTCCCTCCAAGCCCACTATCTTCTCCAGCCCCTGACGCTACTGTAGCTCCTTCCCCTCACTCCAGCCTTCTCCGAGATGACCTGACCATTTCAAAAAGAAACCAAAGCCCCTTAGGTGGGAAGGCCCTCCCTTTTCCCTGTTCACATCCACCAGCCCACCCCTGGCAGGACCCATCCTAACCTCCTTCCCTCTCCTGCTCTTTGGTTCAGGGTGACCCCCTTCTCCCGGCCTACTGAGTCTGTCCCCCACCCTCTCCTCTGAGAACCCTGCCTTTCCACTGCTCGTTCCCCAGAGTCCACAAACACCCCAGAGTCTTAGCAAAGGCCTCCCTTGATCCTGCATCCCTTCTTCTCACCTTTCATCCCCTCCCCTCCACTGTCAAGCTTCTTGGAAGCACATGGGTGCCCACACCCACTGTGGCCACCTCTTTACCATGGCTTTGCCCACTTACCCCTCCACCACTGTCCCCACAGAATCACTCATTCCCAACAACAGCTCCTCTCTGGCAAGGTCACCAGCATCTGGGGGCTCCCCTGAAGACTTCCCACAAGTGTCCTCTCTGCCATGCCATGCTGCCTGCTATGGATGGCCAGTCTCCCCTGATGCTCTCTCCCACTGGGGGTTCTGAGACTCTGCCCTCTTGGCTCTCCTACCTTCTAGGCTGCTTTCCATTCAGGGTCACCAAAGAAGAGAAAGGCCCAGTCCGTAGACCAGTGGGTTATCCATGGGTTGTTCCATTCTAACACACACACACACACACACACACACACACACACACACACACACACACACACACACACACACACACACACACACACACACACACACACACACACACACACACACACACACACACACACACACACACACACACACACACACACACACACACACACTTTCCCTCCATGTGCACCCAGCAGAGTTCATCCCATTCCAACTACTTTGTTTTCCACACCTTCTTCCTGAGCACCAGATACTGGGAGCCATGATCTGATGGACCTCTCTCCGGATTCAAGGATGCAATATGCCCAAATCTGAGTTTACTGTCTTATTGCTGGTCTCTGGCCCTTCTCCTAAACTCTCAGTGCCCTCTACCACATCACCTAAGTCAGAAATCTGGGAGTCATCCTAGACCGCTCCCTCACATCCACAGTGATGAAAGTCCTTTCCATTCCATCTCTTCGATACATTGTAATATGTCCCTCTGCTCCCCCCTCATTGCTCTGCCTTAGTTCAGGTGTCCTTATTGTCTGTCAGAAATATATTAAGCAGTTTCCTCCTGATCAGGGTCCGGGCCTCCAGTCTCCCTGGCTCCAGTCTATCCTTGGTATTGTCACCAGGGTGGTCCTTACAAAAGGCAATAGACGACACTCTTCAGGCCCTTTGATGGTTCGCCACTGCACAGCATGGAGACTGAGCTTCCTGACTGGCACTCAAGCCCTTCTATTGTCTCATGCTCCCCTGGCTGGGTTCAGCTGTTTTCTGTTTATTTTTGGCAGGGGTGGGTGGGGTGGGTGGGGCTGGCCCCTCACCTACTCCGGCTTGTCTGTTTAGCCAGCATTTATTCCTCTCTGGAGATTTAGCCCAAGCGTCCCCTTCTCCATGAAGTCTTTCGTGACTCTTCTCTCTGCATCCTTGGTGTGCCTCATACGATTGTGAGTGCAGCACCCTACCCCCTCCTTTTGGCTTGTGCTGTCTCCCTCTCACTATCAACTCTGGGTGCTGTGTCAGCCCCAGCCCTGCACTCCTAGGGCTCAGCAGAGTGCAGTATCACCACCTGAGTGAGTGAGGCCCCTCCCTGTGTCTCTGGTAACTTCCCATCTTCCTCCTGCTGTGTGAATATTCCAAACCTCTGCTGAGGCCCTGGCCTCTGCCTCCTACTTACTCCCCTAAGACAACCTGGCCTCCACGGTCACCACACAAAGAACCCACCAGCCTTTAAGGAACTGCCTCAGCAAACAGCTTCACATTGCCACCCCCACCCCTTCACTTCCTCAGGAGAGGTGACATCCTCTCCATCCTACCCAAGACCAAGCCTTGTTCACTGAAGCCTGTCTGGCTGCCACCTCAGGTGGTGGCTGCCATTCCTGACCTCTCTCCTCCCTACACTCACTAGTGACTCCTTCAGCACATAAACACATTAGCGATTTCTCCCAGTTAAAATCCTTTGTTTAGCCCACCTCAACTTCTCTTTACAATTCTATTTATTTTCTTCTTTTCATGGGGAAATTTCTTGCAAGTGAGGTCATCCTCTACATATCCTTTCTTCTCTCATTCACTCTTCAACCTACCTGGCCTTTTTCCCCAGATGCCAAATGTTACTGAAGCCATTGGTGACCACCCTGTATGTCAAACATCACGGACACTATCTGTTTTTTATTTTCTGGACTCTTTGTGGGATTTGACACTGTTACTCATCCACTCAACACTTGAAATGCTCTTCACCTTTGACTTGTGTGTCCTCCTCTCGCTGGGATCTCCTCAGCCCCCTCTGTAGGCCCCTCCTCCTCTCCGTGCCTTTGGACTGGTGTCCGCTTGGGGGCATTCTCTGTGGCCTGCTCTTCAGGGCTCCTCGCGCTCTCCCTAGGGGAAGGGACTCAGATCCGTGGCTTAAACGCCCACCTGTTCTTTAATGACACCCACATATATATTTATTACCTAGACCCTTCTCTTGAATTCCTCTCTCAGAAACCCAACTGCCAACTGGATCTCACCATTTAGATGTCTTATACTTCAAATTTTCAACAAGTTCAAATCAAATTCCTTTAGACACTAAGCTCAATGACACTGGAGAGAGAACTCAACAACAGACCCTACTTAAACACACACATTTAATATATGACAGACGAGGCTTCCAACTCATTATACATAAATGGTATTTGGGCTATTTGAAAACTAATCAGTTTAGCTCCTTACCTTAGAGCATAAATCAAAATAAATTACACCAATAAAAAATATAATTAATATAAAAATTCAAACCATAAAACACAAGAAACAATTTTGCTGTGAGCCTAAAACTGATCTAAAAAGTAAATTCTAATTAAAAAGAAAGACACAAAATATAAGTGTATATTTATCAGATCTCTGAAGAGAGGCAAAGGATCTCTAAAGCAATGGAAGAAATAAGAAAGAAAAGAAGTTCAGAATCAACAACCTAGAAATTTAACCTCATAAACACATATCTACAAATCAAATTAAAAGGCAAATATATTAGGAATGTATTTCAATAAATATGTAAAAGGTTAATCTCTTTAATTATAAAAAGTTCATACAAATGGATAAGAAAAATACTAAGACCCCAATAGTTAAATGGACAAGGAACACAAATACACAAAAGAGGGAAATGTAAATGGTCAGCTCATGAGAAAACTGTTCAACCTCAGTGATAATCAAAGAAGTCAAAATTGAAACAAAGAGCTATCATTGCTGCCCTTCAAACGAGCACAGATGCCTGCATTCACCTCCTAGTGGGCTGTCTCCCTGCACTCCGACTCGCCCTCTCAGTCCACTCTGCACTGCAGATGTCTAAGACACAAATCACCACATGTCACTCCCCTGCCTCATATTTCTTTAAAGGCCCCACGATGATAACCAGGAGAAAGTCCCAGCAATGCCACCTGGCACCTCTCTTGCTGTCTGACCCCTTTCTAGCCTCATCTCCCACCACTTCTCACACACCTAAGTTCCAGTCATAGGGAACCTGTGTGGTCGTTTCCAGACCTATTTCACATTTTGGTGCCTTCACCTGTGCTGATATGAGTTCTGGAAGACCAACCTTCATCCTCATCCTATTCCTTCAGGAAGCCTTCCCTGAGGCTGCCAGTCTCCTTCGATGTCCTTCTTCGTGTCCCCATGGCACCCTTCATTCCAGTGTCACAGCACCGAGCACACGACATCATGATCACTCACATATTTGTGTTTCTCCTTCACTGGACTAGGAGCTTCTCAGGGGAGTTTTATTCATCTGTAGAGCCCCAGCACTGTACCCAGAGTCAAGCATGTATGAATAAGTATGCAGGAATGAGTGGATGAATGATGCATGAGCAGGGCCAGGAGCAAGCTGAAGTGAGAATGGGCCAGGTGAGGGCAGGTACCTTACCTCCCGAAGGGCATTCTGGGCTGCACAGCACCAAGCCCGACTCACGAGGGAGGCCTCTTTCTGATCTGACAGAGGCAGGAAGCTCAGAATATATGTGAGCATCTGAGGGAAAAAGAATGGGCATTGGGGGCTGTTAGTGCTGGTGGGGGCCTTTGGAACCTTCTCCAGCTGATAGCACAGTAGGTCAGAGGGGACTAGAGCACTGGCTTCTAGTTCATCTTGGATCCTAAGCTTCATGGAGTCTTCACTTCCCCTCTCCAGCCGCCAGGTATCTTTACTGGGAACAAACCTCTCCTGAGCACCACCTGGATGCAGGTTTGCTCTGACTGATAAAAATCAAACTTCCTGCTCAAGTTGGTAAAAAGAACCTGGGCATTGGGACCAGATAAACCTAGTTTAGATCCTTATTCTCTCAAGTGACCTCTCCGAGCCTTATTTTCCTTATCTATAAAAAGACAATTGTAGTGAGATTTAAATGGGTGGTTGTGACAATTAAATAACATGGTAAAGTGTCTTGCATAGGATCTAGAACACAGCAAGTCAGGTGTTCCTTCTCTGATCTTCAGGAAGTTACACTGGGACCGCACTCTTTTCCCATCTTCTTCACTGCCAACTAGGCTACTCAGCTGACTGTTAAGATTCTCAGCAAGAAAATCTTAACAGCCTGGTAGGCTTAGACTCTCACTCCACCTACGCTCTGTGAGGCTGGGGGTGCGTGGGAGTGGAGGCCCTATTAGGGACTGGGGAAGGGAGTTGCCTGTGAGACCAGGAATTATCTGATATTAACTATTCTTTTCTTCTGGAATCTTCCCTCCTTGACTTCTGTGATGCTGTGTTTTCTAGGGCTCCACTCACCACTCCAACTGCCCTGTTTCTGGATTCTTCTGTGGCTCCCAGGGTTCAGACCTGGGCCTTTCAGTCTGTTACTTTCCAGGATAATAAATTCATTTGCATGGCTTTAACAGTTACCTCTATAGGAATAACCAGCAATTCAATATGGACATATTGTTTTATCATTAATGTGCTAGTTTAGTATTTCCAACTCTCCACAGGATTCTTCATCCAAATGTTTTACCGTCACCTTCATCTCAACCTCAGTCCAAAGCAGCCCCTCCTCCCAACTTTCCAGCCCCTGAGCTTCAATGCCAACAGTGCATCTCACCTGATGATCCTGATAATACTGTGTACTCTTCATGCTCTTCTGTCCCTTGCTCTCAGATATAGGTGTAAAGCACAGGCTTTAGGCCAGGCTAACTTAGACTCATTCAAATCCCAGCTCCACAGATTCCTAGCTGTGTGACCTCAGGCAAGGTACTTGAACTCTCTGAGCCTCAGTTTCCACACCTGTAAAATGGGGATATTAAAAATCTAGATCATAGTCTTATGATGGGGATTAAATTATATATACATAATATAATTTTTATATATATATATATATTTAATAGATATAATATGCTTCACATCTAGTAGGTTGTCCATAAATGGTTCCTGGATTGCTGTTACTAATATTTCTGCCTTTGAAAAATTACCACCTTAGTAGCCCAGATCTTCATCACCCCTGCCTTCATTCCTTCCACAATTTCCCACCTGATCTCCCTGCATCCAGGCTCATCCTTGCTAATCATTCCTCACAATGCAACAAGGTTAATTTTCCTAAAACACAGCTTTCAGTCTCAGTGCACTCCTGATGAAAACCTTCAGGGTTTCCCAGTCCCCTCAAGACAAAATCTCTTCTCCTGGGTCAGCACTGCCAGGCCTCCATGCCTGACTGGACCCCTGATTCCAGAGCTTCCACAATCCAGTCTCCTCACTGTCCTACAAACACAGCATGTCTATTTCCTTATTTCCTTTTGCCTATGTGGACCTTTTCCCCAGCCCACTCTGATCTCTTCTTTCCTTCTCTGATCCTAGTACACAGAAGGTACTCAGTCAATACTTACTGGATTGCATTAAGTAAGGATGGACAGTCTTTTACCTCTATTTTCACCAAAGGTTTGCTCAAGGAAGGGGTGGGAAGATAAAGCAGATCATTACTGAGAGGAGAATGACTGGGGAGAACAGCCTCTGGACCAGGGAGGCTAGGCATGGGCAAGAGAACACCGATGGGGACTGGGACTGATCACGCCCCTATCCCCAAGGGGAGGCAGGAAAACCTGACTGAGCCGAGGTAAGATAGTGGCCATCCTGTCTTCTGGGGCTCAGCAGTCAATCCAAGGAGCAAAGGGAGGGCAACAAACCTGTCCTCCCTGAGGGGAGGAAGCATGATTCTTTGAGCTGAGAAGCAGGGAGGCCTTTCTAGAGGGACCAGAAGAAGCAGTGATAAGGGTGGAGTGGCCACCCAACGAACCCCATCCCAAGGAGCTACTAGAGATATGACTGGTCATCTCTGAGATCTATGGGGATGGAACAGATATCCTCCGGGGCCAAAGGGGGAAAGGATGCCATCGCAGGGGGCTCACTGGGGTTGGAGCAGTCCTGTATTTGCTAAGGGAAAGGAGCACCATTCCAAGGGCTGATGGGGAAAGGGTGGCCTGTCTCCCTTGGGCTGAGGGGAGAGGGTTGCCAGCTCTCAGAGGAAAAGGGATGAAGAGACCATCCCAAGAGGCCACTGGGGACAAAACTTATCATCTCTCTCTAGATAACAGCGGCAGAGTGGTCTTGCTCCAGGCTAAGGAGAGGGAGCAAACATCCCATGGGGTGAAGGAAGCAGGGATGGCCATCACTAGGGGTCGAGGGAGCGGGGAGTAGGCCTGTCCCCGGTGAGGGAACTCAGAGACCATGCCCGAAGTTGATGGGAGGGGGCAGTCTGTTTTCCACCGCCAGGGGAAGGGGCAGCCATCTCTCGGGGAGGAGGGAATAGAGCGACCATTCCAAGGGGCCAATGGGGATAAGATCGGTTTAACCTTCGGGGATGATGGGATGGAGCGGACATCTTCCAGAGCTGAGGGGGAGGGGCGGCCATCTCAAGAGATGCAGGGTAGGCAGAGGCCCTGTCCTCGCTGAGGTGACAGAGCGGCCATCTCTTGGGGCCGATAGGGAAGGAGAGGATGGTCGCCCAAGGTAAGGGGATGGGGTGGCCCAAAGGCGGGGCCGTTACCCATAGCCAGCAGGTCCTTGGATCTCCCGGGCTGGTTGTTTCCGCCAGACGGGCGGGGCCCAGGCGAGCTGTCTGACAGCCGCTCTCCACAGCCTGGGACCCCGAGGGCGGGGCCTGTCCCGAGCTAGGCCTGAGGGCGGCCTCCTCTCACCTCCAGGGCAGAGATTCAGCCATCGCATCCCTGCCGCCTCCGCCCCCGCGCAAGGCTTTCTGGGAAGTGAAGTCCCACCGACTCTGGCGGGCGGAGCTTGGGAAGGAGGTGGATTTCCCACTTCCGTCCCAGTTGCTTACGATTTGGGTCTGCACCGGAAGTGCCTGTGCAGCAGATGTGGTACCAACTGAGTGCTGTTTCGGTCGCTCTCCCATCTTTCCCCGGCTGGGTATTTGCGTCGCACCATGGCGGTAAGGAGGGCGAGTAGGGCGGGGTCCGCAAGGCAAAGCACTCTCGGGGGGCCGGGAGACTGAAAACAGAGGAAGGACATCAAGGGCAGTGGGTCGGCCAGAGGGAGGTGCCATCCGGTGGCTGGACCGTACTAGATTAAGCGGGGGAGTGGAGAGGCGCAGGAACGTACCAGAGCTGGTGCCGGAGAGGGGTGGGCGTCGGTACCAGACAGTGTCAGGACTAGCTGGAGATCTGAGGGGCTTGAGGCGGGGTAGGCGTTAGCCCAGATCTGGTTTACTCTAGCAGAGGCCGGAGAGGGTCGCCATTCAAGCCCCCTCAGGGATCCCCTCTGAAGGGTTTGTCAGCCCAAAACTGGGCCTTATCAGAGGATTCAGGAGATACCAGCCTAGTGCTGGATTGTTCCCAGCCCGAGCAGGAGGCGGTCATTGCTGGGTGTGCTGGAAAGATGCTGTCAGCCCTAAGCAGGATGGTTTGGAGGAGGGGTGGACATCCCAAGAATTGTGCTAGCTTTGAGCACCGCGGAGACTCGACTGAGGTGCAGATGAAACTCTGTAGCTAACCGGAATGGTGGGGAGGATAAGGAAGACCCTGGCTGATGAGAGTTCTGACAGCATCTCGTCATCTCTCTGCAGCCCAAGGGCAAAGTGGGCACGAGAGGGAAGAAGCAGATATTTGAGGAGAACAAAGAGACCTTGAAGTTCTACCTGCGAATCATACTGGGGGCCAATGTAAGTGCCTCCCTCCTTGCTTCTGTGCCCACCCAATGTTCCATAGCCCTCAGCTCTGTTTGGTGGGGTGGAGTGGTGGCAGTGTATGACAGCTAAAGCTCCAAAAGAAAACTCCAACTAAAAGTAAATGAGAAAGGATCGTGGCACAGAGAAAGTGCTGAATAGTCAAAACAAAAAACCAAAAACGAAATGAGGGTGTGAGTCTCAGATTGACTGGAGAGCCCTTCCCATCCTAAATACACAGGGGCTTCTTTCCTGGGCTGAAATGTCGGAGGGGAGTCTGGGTATTCAGGAAGCAGACCTCTTCCCCCAACCGTATAAGAAACGACTTGTCTTCTTTCATCACCTGGCCTAATATCTTGGTCAGAGTCGAGGGAGGTCCATGGTTTAGTAAGCTTTTTAGATTTCTTTTTCATTAAAAATTAAAATTTTTATTATTTATTTATTTATTTATGGCTGCATTGGGTCCTTGTTGCTGTGCATGGGCTTTCTCTAGTTGCGGCGAGTGGGGGCTACTCTTCGTTGCTGTGCGCGGGCTTCTCGTTGCGGTGGCTCCTCTTGTGGAGCACGGGCTCTAGGCACGTGGGCTTCAGTAGTTGTGGTGTATGGGCCTAGTTGCTCCGCAGCATGTGGGATCCTCCCGGACCAGGGATCGAACCAGTGTCCCCTGCATTGGCAGGCGGATTCCTAACCACTGCGCCACCAGGGAAGTCCCTAGTAAGCTTTTGATCACAGCCTGATCCTGTGTCTGCTTACAGGCCATTTACTGTCTTGTCACCCTGGTCTTCTTCTACTCATCTGCTTCATTTTGGGCCTGGGTAAGTGTCCTGCATCCTGGGAAGTGGGTAAGCACATAGGGTCAGTGGCTGGCCTTTGATACCCCCATTCTTGTTCGGCAGATGGCCCTGGGCTTTAGTCTGGCAGTATACGGAGCCAGCTACCACTCTATGAGCTCGATGGCAAGGGCAGCCTTCTCTGAGGATGGGGCCCTGATGGATGGTGGAATGGATCTCAACATGGAGCAGGGCATGGCAGAGTGAGTGTCCCCCGCTGTCAGCCCAGGTGAGCGGCGCCAGGGCTGGGGTGCTGGGGCCCAAGACCCACAGCTACCTGTGGAAGGGTGGAAGGGAGTTGAACTAGGGCCCATCTATTATTTTTGTTTTTATTTTATTTTTTTGCGGTACGCGGGTCTCTCACTGTTGTGGCCTCTCCCGTTGCGGAGCACAGGCTCCAGATGCGCAGGCTCAGCGGCCATGGCTCACGGGCCCAGCCGCTCCGCGGCATGTGGGATCTTCCCGGACCGGGGCACGAACCCGCGTCCCCTGCATCGGCAGGCGGACTCTCAACCACTGCACCACCAGGGAAGCCCCTGTTTTTTTAATTAAAAAAAATTTTTTTTTTTTTTGGCTGTTCTGTGCGGCTTGTGGGATCTTAGTTCCCGGACCAGGGATCGAACCTGGGCTCTCAGCAGTGAAAGCCTGGAGGCCTAACCACTGGACCGCCAGGGAATTCCCCGTCCACTATTTTTGGCCCTTGCAGCCTCCCTTCTATCCACAGGCACCTTAAAGATGTGATCCTACTGACAGCTATTGTGCAGGTGCTCAGCTGCTTCTCCCTCTACATCTGGTCCTTCTGGCTTCTGGTACGTGGGTCGTGGGCCTCCCAACGAGGAGCTGGGGCATCTACCCCTTCTCTTCTTTCATTTCCTGCACCTGGCTTCAAGCTCCCTTTTCTCTCCTAGGCGCCGGGGAGAGCCCTTTACCTCCTGTGGGTCAATGTACTGGGCCCTTGGTTTACAGCAGACAGTGGCGCCCCAGCACCAGAGCACAACGAGAAACGGCAGCGCCGACAGGAGCGGCGGCAGATGAAGCGGTTATAGCCACTGACGTTGTGGCTACAGGTTTCTGGGCCCCGGGTGGCTCTATCAGGCTACATGGCCCCCATGCCAGGAGCAATGAGGGCCCAGTCCAAGGGCCAAAGGCAGTCTAAGGTATAGGATTGGTGAATAAATGGCTTACAATGTGGATAATGGTTGTGTGGGTGATAGAGATAAGGCAGGAACAGCCAGTCCTTTGGTATTTTCCTTCTGCTACAGGCACAGTGTGGTGGGTACTTTGAAAGAAGGAAAAGGCTCTTGGATTGGCTAGGAAAACTTTATTATGCTCCACGTGTCCAGGGAGCTCATACATGCACACGCACACTCACACAGGCACACACAGCTAATACTGCTCACGGCACTGGCCACGGACCATTCTCTCTTCTGAGAATGCACCCACTGGCCCTCGAGTAGAGAAGAGGCCCAGAATTGTGCTCTGGTCCCTCCTCACCATAGTCTCCTGCACTGCAGGCTGGGGCCCAGATAGATAGGTATCATGGAGGCAGCACCTTCACACTTCCAGGCCAGGACCCTTGCTCAGTCCTAGCGCCTGTACCAGGTCCTCTCCGAGCCCGCTCTTCAACGTCCGTCTCACTGCAAGGACAGAGCAGGGTTGGAGGGGGTTGATGGAGTTAAGGTGGGCAGTGGGTGTGTGGGGAATACTCACAAGACTTGCGGTTGCCACGGGAACGTTTGCGTTCCCGAGCAGCTGAGGCACGAGGACTGCTCTTGGTCACTGACTGCACCAGCAGGTCCATGATCTCATCTGAAGTGTCACTGGGTAAACTGGAGCCTGGAGGTTCTTCTGGGGGTACAGTGCAGGGCCCCACTGCTGTGGGCATGACTGGGGAGCTGCTTTGGACCATGCCTGAGGGAGCCAGATAGGGAGGTGAGGCCAAAGCAGCCCCAGAGCCCACTGCCCCCAGCGGCCGTAGGTCCCACCTCTGCTGCGGCGGCCATGTGTGGTGTCCTCGGGCTTGCTGGCCAGCAGACTCTTCATGCTGGCATGACTGTCGGCATCACCCTCTCCTGGCCCACTGCTCACAGCCACTGGGATAGATGGGTTGCTGGGGGTTTCCCCAGCCGCCACACCTGAGAACTTCTCTGTCTGGAGAGAGGAAAGGGGTGGGTTGGGAGTAGAGAAAGAAAACCATGGGGGTGGCAGTCAAGACCCAGAAGGGACACCCACCTCGGTGATCATGCGTCCCCGGGTCTTGTTGCGCTCACGGTACGTGGCCCGCTTCTGCTGCTGCTGCAGCACCCGGTCCCGGCAAGTCCGATACTCCAGTGCGAACTCCCGCAGCGTGTGGCAGAACTGCATGACGCGCGCCTCACGGGCTGTCTCCGCTGTGTACCCCAGGTACAGCAGGAAGGCGTGGAACCTAGCCAGGTTGGGGTGGGGAGGAGTGGTGAGTCCTGCTTGGGGTTTGAGGGATGGTGGTAGCAGTCCTACCTCTCTCTGGCCCACGCCCCCACCTGTTGCAGACACGGCGGTGCACGACCCTCAGCATGGCAACACGGCGGGTACAGTGGGCCAGGAAGTGGGTGAGGCGGGCACGCAGGGCTGGAGCCAGCTCGTGCTTGGACAAGCTCCGTAGGCTCTCTTCGGCTGCCCGGCTCCGGCGCTCCAGCTGCCCCAGGTTCTCAGTCAGCTGCTCGAAGTCCACCTGGAAAAGCAGGGAGTACACATGCTGTCCCCCCACAGAAAGACACCACCTGAGCTGCCTTTGTGCTGGGCTGACTAGCCTGGGCCCTGAGGACACAGCCGAGATCCGGCCCCTGCCCTCCAAAAGCTCACAGTCTGATGCAAGAGACAGACAAGTCCATTTGATGCAGTGGAGAACGGAGAAGGTTTCTTGGGATAAGTGGCAGCTAAACAGACCTAAAGACAGAGTAGGTGTAGCCATGCCAATAGAAGAAAGAGTTTCTGCCAGAGGACACAGCCCATGCGCATGCCTGTAGCCTAAGCAAGCCCTGGCCCAGCAGGTGCTGACCTTGGCACAGCGGATCAGGGCAGGAATTTCTGAGTAGAGGTCGGAGGAATCAGGCCGGGTCTGGAGCACCAGGGAGCAGAGATGATGCAGCAGTGACTGTCGGCGCACCGTGTCTTTCACCTCTGACACCTTCTCCAGGTAGCTCAGCTCAAAGCCGCTGCTCTGAAAGGACCCCGTCTGAGCCTAAGCCTGAGCCTGAGGCTGGCTGGCTCCAGAGCCCCGGGCCCCGACCTCATGTGCTCTCAGCTCACCTGGGAGCCGTTGAGGAAGTTGCCCACAGCCAGCAGGGTGGCCAGGATGCAGTGGAAGGTGGCATTTTGCACCAGCTGTTGCATGCCCACTTTCAGGTCAAACAGTGGCTCTGCAATTTCCTGGTGTGGGAGACCAGGGACTCAGACTACGTGGTCATCATGCTCACCTGTCCCCACTGCCTGTCCCATCCCATGACCCAGGTACCCGCTCCATGCTGTCATAATCCAGCTTGAAGGCCCAGAGTTGTAGGCGGGCAGCCAGGCCCCTGATGGAAGCGAGAGTCATCAGGAAGTTCTCGGCTGGGCCCAGGGGTATGTCAGGATTGGCCAGCTGGGCCTCCTCGATCTTCTGCCGCTCCTCCTCTGTGGGCATCATGGTCAGTAGCTTCTGAGAATGCACCCACCGGCCCACATAGGCCACTCAGTGCTGGCCTGAGGCCTCAGGTATTGGTCTTGACTCCTCCCTAGGTCGTCTGGGGCAGCCCCAGAATCTGGGGAAATGCCAAGCCCATGCCCACCACTGGAGGGACAGGAAATGCCCACTGACCAAAGGAGAGGGCCGGACTTGCTGCACCCTTAGCTGGGTATCCCTACCTCAATGCCATCCTTGCTGACAGCAAACTCATCAAAGTTGAGCAGGGCAGCCTTAATGACGTGCACAGGTGGCAGTGTGGTTAGGCCAATGTTGATGGCGTTGCTGCGCTTGGGGTCCAGCACGGTGGTCACTGTGCGGCGGCCCTCACCAGCTTTCTTTGAAATTGGGGGAAGGGCAGTGTAAGATTGGGAAAGGGTCTAACTGGGGCAACAATCTAAGAGGGCACACTAAGGCCCCACTCTGAATGGCTGAATGGTGGGATTACCCCACAACCAGGGATCTGGGATGTGTAAGACCTTGGGATGGGCTTAGACGCTAGTTAGGGTTGGGCTGAATCCTTATTGAAGGACCTCAGACAAGTCGCTACTCCTTTCTTTGCCTCGGTTTCCCCATGTGGGAAATGAGTGGCAGCCCCAGCAGTTCCGACGCTTGAGCTCTTATTGCCTCCCCTCTCCCCTAGGGTTACCTTGCAGACGAGGGCACGTTTACCTTGGAAGGCAGCACGTCCTTGGCACGGGACTCGAACAGGTGTTCTAGCCGGGCTGTATCCACCGAGACAGGCTCTAGTGAGGCCCACAGGGTGGGGCAGGGCCCAAAGCGGCTGCCAGAGCCTCCATGGACCCCAGCCAGCTTTAGCTCCCGCCAGAAGAGTTTTACTGTCTTCCTCTTGGTGGGAAGGGCTAGGCCATCAGGTGCTGAGGGGGGAAGAGCGGCAGCTGGGGGTGGTGGTGGGAAGGAGCTTTTGATGGGTGGGGGTGGTGGCGGCGGAGGAGGTGGGGGGCCTCCCGGGAGCGGGGGTGGCGGGGGCGGGACCCCTTTCCCCGCCTCCACAGACTCCGTGTTCAGCACGTCCTGGTCTTCATCCTCCCCCAGGTCTGAGAAGTCCAGGTCCCCAATGCAGAGGCTGGGTACGCTGGTAGGGAGCTCCCGGATGGGCTCAGCCTTGGGGCTTGGTGGGGCCAATGGCTCCTTGGGCTCTGGCTCGAGGCTGTGCCGAGTACGGAGCAGGATTTGAGGGGCAGCGCTCTGGGGTGTTCCGGGTGCAGGGGCTGGTTCTGGGGAGCCCCGTAATTCTTGGGTGTCTAGAAAAATGGAAACAGCCATCAGTGTCATGTCCTCTGTGGAGCAACAGGGCAACATGGGTGGATTCTGCCCACCCACCTGCTCACCTGGGTGTCCATCGATATCATCGTGCATGGCTCCAGCCAATGTCTCTGCCTGGCCCTGGGCCAGCGCAGCCTGCTTTTCTGTTTCTGCTGCTGCTACATTCTCCAGGAACCGGGCTCTGGGGGGAGGGACTTGTCAGTGAGGGTGTCTGGCACACCCCAGCCCAGGGTGGTGCACATGCCTTAATGGGCCCCTGGGCACTGCCCCTAATTGCAGGCACACACAGACACACAAGGAACAGTCCATGCGCTGAGCAGACCCGGGACCTGCCCCCCCCCCCACCCCCGCCAAGGCCAGCCCCTGTTCAGTCTTCCACATCTGGGGAGGGTCACTACCAACCCAGTATTCCCAGGTCAACATACGGGGAAAAGTTCTACTTAACATCTAACTTGCAACCTTGCTGCTGTTCATGTTCACTGTTCTGATTCTAGACAAGGACCCTTAGAGCAGGGGGAGGGGATACCTGTCCCAATGGGCACACCAGGTTGTCCCTCCCTTGGCATGTCTAGCAGCTTCTGAGAGCTATGGCCTATGCCCAGAAAAGGGCCTGGTAAACGAAAGGCACTCAGTTTATGTTGAAGTCATAAAGGTGATCCCATCTCTTTTTTGGTCCCTCCAGCCTCTGTCGGCACTCAGTCTCTGTCCTTCCCTTAGATGGAGGCTGCTCCTCCACTTCCGCACCACACAGCACCCTAGATCCCCTCCCAGCCCTAATCCTGGGCTTAGGACACAGGAGAATGGGCTCCAGGTTGGGAGTCCACGTCCTCATCACTGATCAAAGCTGTTAAGGTGTCAACTGTTAAAGCACTGGGACCTCTATGACCCCAGTGAACTGTTTCCTAGTGCTTAGTCCTTGGGTAACTGAGGACACATAAGTCTGGGAGAGTCCCCCAGCTCTGGCTGCATCAGGCACATGGGACCCCTGCTGGGGGAAGCAATGCTGAAGCCCTGAGCACATGGCAGGCCTGGCAGGCTGGCCTCTGTACTTACTCCAGCCTGGCCTGCCCAGTAGGGAACTGGGGGACAGATGGGCTCTCACGGGCCCTGGGTAGGGGGGAATGAGAGGAAGAAATGGTAATTGTGGTACGTGCTTCACCCCAAAGCCCAGTTGCTCACACCCACACAGAGCTGGGCAGTGATATCAGGGGTTCCTTCCCAGCCACAGTGGGAAGAGGAGGGAGAGGGGGAGGCATGATGTGAGGAAACTGGAAGTGGAGGGCAGAGACCGACATGACACAGGACAGGGTGCAGTAAAAGACAAAGACAGAGCAAAACAGGAGAGTCAGAGACAGTGACAGAGAAAGAAGAGGGTAGAGAGACAGATGACATTGACAAAACAGGCAGAATGCCAGAAAGAAGAGAAGCCGCAGGAGGAGGAGGTCCAGTCAGAGCCGAACCCCACCCCCCGGCAGTCACTTACCAAACAGGAGCAGTTTGGTGAAGTCTGGAAAGAAAGAGAAAGAAAGCACGCGTTTGGGCAGAGAAGTTTGGGCAGAGGAGGCGGAGGGCCCGTGGAGGGGCGCAGAGTGGAGGGACAGTTGGAGGAAAGACTCCCGGGACAGGCTCCATCTCCCTACTTACTTGTAGATGCTCCTCTCGCAGGAACTGTTGGGTGAGGGCGTCACGGAGATGGTAGGAAAGAGGCTCAAGGTGGTATGGAGGCCAGAGACAGGGCCCACGGCTCTGGAGGCGGGGCCTGTAGGTGGGGCGGGGCCTACGGGGCTGGAGGTGGGGCCGGTCGGCAAGGCAGGGCTGGCGGAGGAGGAGGTGGAGACTACTGGTGAGGCGGGGCCTGTGGAGCTGGAGATGTGGCCTGTCAGGAGGCAGGGCTCCTCCTGGCGGTTCCACCCCTCCGCCTCTGCCAAGGTAGTTCGTTCTTACCCAGGCTCCGGGGAGCGCACTTCTAGAGATCGGCGGATCCTCTTGCCCTCCTCTGAGGAAGGCTTTCGGCGGGTGATGCGCCGCCCACCTGTGACGGCTTCTTCCATGTCCCCATCCTCCAACCGCAGGGTGCTCTAGGAGAGTTGAGCCCAGATGGGAGCGACTGAGGCCCAAGTAGGTGGGGTGGGGCACTGGAGAACGGCCTCCCTCCCTCCCCTCCTCTCTCCTGCCTTCAGGCCCTGACAGCCCAGCCCGCCCAGCCCACCTCATAGAGCATAAGCTGGGCGCGCAGGTCGACGTCAGTGCCCGCGGTGCCCAAGTGGCGCTGGACCAGTGCCTCCATGCCCTGCTGCTCCAGTGCATCCGTCACGTCGTAGAAGGAGTCCTGATCCGGGAGCGCTGCCAGAGTCTGGAGGGTGGGGATAGGACGGCAAGGCTAAAGCTGATGGAGAGCAGAAGTCAAGAGCCTGAGGGGCCCAGAATGGCACCTGGCTCCCCCATCCCACCTTGTTGATGAGGGTGACGGTGTACACCAGCAACTCGGGGTCAGCGCCATTCTTCTCCTCCAGGATGGACACCAAATTGGCCCATGGAAGAGCACCTGTCACCCAGATAGGGAGCAGTCATATGGGAACAAGTAGGAGAGAGGGCCCTGAGCAATGGAGGAGGGAGGGACAGTTTCTGACCCGTGGTGCTGGCCACAGAGTTGACTGCACGGATGAACAGTGGTGCGTTGCTCTCAGAGTACTCCACAAAGACCAGCAGCAGCTTCAGGGCTGTCTTCACCACCAAGCGGGACTGGGGGGAAAGGGTCACCATACATGAGTGGGGCTTGGGCCAGACCTGTGCTGGCTCCTGGTGGGGAGGGGGAAGGGCTCCTGGGGCTGGACCCAGAGAGGAGAGTCTAGGCAGAAAGAGCCATCTCTAGGCCCAGGTACTGAAGTGACTTTGAGGCTTAGAGGGGCCACAGACCCCCTCCATTCCAGACCACTTTGCAGAAGAGGAAACTGAGGCCCAGAGAGAGGCAGTGGGAAAAGGGTACATGGCTGGGTGGAGGGCCACTTACCAGGCTGGCACACAGTGTGTACAGCCACTGCACGGTCTCACTATGGGCCACCACCCCCAGCATCCCATCCACAAAAAGCATCAGCTGGCCTAGTGCTGGGGACACAGGGACAAGAAGAGGTCAGTAAGGGGTCACTGAAGGCAGGGGTCATGGGGGAGGGGTGAGGCTGACCTCGGAGGATGTAGCTCTGGTAGTTGTGGTCGGCAGCAGCGCCCACATGGATTAGGCAACTCAGCCCCTCTGAGTGCACGAATTCAGGCACCAGGTCTTTGTCCTCCTGCGGGCACCATGGGGGAGTTTAGTGGGGGGAGGTTCAGCCTGGATGCTCACCCCCAGCCCACCTCTGGGCCTCACCTGGAAGATCTGCTTTAGTGAGAAGAGGGAGCGGCGGAGCTCAGGGCCACTGGAGCCATACAACTTTTCTGCAAGAGGTAGGTGGGCATGGAAACCTCCAGGGGACACACCACAAGCCCCCCACCCCCTTCTACTGGGACGCAACCACAACCCATCAAAGCATCTTCTAGTACTCTTGAACCCCCCACCTCCTCCTCCACTCCCTGACTCTGGGCAAGCCCGACCCGCAGTCTGGCAGCTGCCCTGGAAGAAGAGGTCAGGATAGGAATGGGAGGAGTCGCACATCCCATCTCCCATCTGCTCTGTCTGCTGTCCAGCACAGGCCTGAAAGAAACGGAGACAACCGGGGCAGCGGGGAGGGGAGGCACTCGACGCTGATATCCTCACACACTCACCTAAGATGGCATTGACTCTCAGAGAAAGCTGGGTCCGCAGGATCAGAGTAGGCTTCCGCCCTTTGCTGGAATCAAGTAGCCCAGTCAGCAGCTCCCAGCCCATTCCTCAGGGTCTCTCCACCCACACCAAGGCAGCCAAAACCTGGCCACAGCTCCTTTCTCCCCAGATGCTTCTCCAAGCCAAAGGGTTGTCCAGATAGGAGGGTTTGAAGAACACAGGCATCTCAGGTATGTAGGAGAGCCCCCACCCCGGTCCCAGGCAGCAGGTAACACTAGCCAGGCCTTGGGATTCCCCTGGCACAGTTCCCTGGGGTGGTAGGAGGAGACCCACAGCCCTGGCTAGAGATCAAGTGTCTTGGCTGCTGACACCTGAGCCAGCCCCTCCAGCATGGGGGCAAGGGTGGGAGCCAGCCTAGCCTTCCTGGCCCCATCAGCTCTGACCTGATCTCTTCAAAAAAGCCCTCCAGCATCTCCCGTTGCTCTTCTAGGGACAGCTCAGGGTCCAGGTAGTATCCAGACGGAGACACTTGCAGGGCACAGTCCTCTAGCTGGGGGCAAAGGGAACAGCTGTCAGGGCTGGGGAAGAGGTGGCAGGAGTACGTATGGAGACCCCATGACCTCCTACCTCCCACTCAGGGTGCTGGCAGAGGCACACCACAAGGGCCTGCAGTGCAGCCATGCATTCCTTCAGCAGTCATTTCTCATGGGCCTACTATGTGCAAAGCTCACGTAGCTCAAAGAGCTTTTCTCCTGCCTCATACCTACCCATTCTTTAGGTTTCAGATTAGATAATGCTTTTTTTTTTTTTTTGCCACACCATGCGGCTTGTGGGATCTTAGTTCCCTGACCAGGGATACAACCCGCGCCCTTGGCAGTGAAAGCGTGGAGTCCTAACCACTGGACCGCCAGGGAATTCCCAGATAATGTTTTTTTGGAAAGCCTTCCTGGACTCCTCTAGCCAATGCTATGCAAATCCCTCCAGCCCTTGTGTGTACCCTCCTCTGAGGCCTTCCACACATCCTAGACACTAGTCTCCTTCCCCACTAACTGTGTGTTCTCTGGGTTCAGGCACCATGTCTGTCTTGTCCATGCAATATCTGCAGAGCCTATCACAGCACTTAGCACAAAGCAAGTGCTCCCTAAATGGTTGTTGAGCTACTGAACATGAATGAGGAAGGGGAATGGAGAGAAAATAGGAGGAAGTTCCTGCTTTCAAGGAAGTTCGCAGCTGTGAACATTCAACACCCAGGGAGAAAGTGTTAAGAATGCTGGGAGGTGCAAACCCAGCTGAGAGGGGGACGTGTGTCTCCCCGAGTTAAGATAGTGAGGAGAAGGGCTCCCAGTCCCTCCAAGCCTGAGGGTCTTTGCCCTGCCCCAAGTGGGCTACAGTCACCATGGTCCTAGCTGGACCTCAGAGACCTCCAAGAGGCCTATTAAACACCAGGTTTTAGGGTCTGACTCAGTCAGCCTACAGTGGGTCCCTGGAACCTGCACCATAACAAGAAGTCAGGTGTTCCACCCATGAGTCTGCTGCCCATGTCTCCCACCCCCCTGAGCTGGCTTCCCACCATCATCATCATCATCATCATCATCACCACCACCACCACCACCACCAGGATGACTCTTGGACCCTTGAGAAGTGCCTGTAGAGAAGCCTAGTGAGGTGACTCTGGAGAGTCTGAGGGCAGCACCGTGCCACTCCCCGATGCCTACACCATGTAGCACAGTGCCAGTGTGCACGGCTCAGCAAAGTTCCCTTGACTTGAGTGGTGGTGCTTCTTGAGAGGCCCAGGGAAAGCCCACCTCTGGAGAGGCAGAGTGTCTTCTGGTCTCCATCTTACTGGGAAAGTCAACCCCAACATTTGTCCTGATGTTCTGTCAGCCCTGCCCTGCTCTGGACCCAGCCCAAGGACTTCCAGCTGCCCTTGGTCCCCTGGGGGTTAAGGGAGTCCAGCTCCTGCCCCTACCCCTCCTCTGCTTAGTACCCCTGCTCATGCCTGAGAGCCTGAGTTCAGCCTGTAAGGCCCTTTGGTGACACCCACACCTCCCACTCCTTCCCACCCCCCCAGGCTCCTGCGTGGGACGTGGGACATAGGACAAACACTCCAGCCTGTTTTCTGTCCCACTTCCTGCTTGGCTGCCTGCCCTCCCTTGGGCAGGCCTGGCCTCTCTCCCCTCCCTGGGAGCAGAGTCATCTTCTCCAGGGCCTACTGGGAATGGGCCCTGAGATGGGGAAGCAAGGCCCCAGGGCTGGGGTCCTTTGTCCAGGGCCAGCTCAGCTGAGGGCAGCCCCACATTTCTCCTGATTCCTCTTCCCACATGGTGACTCAGCAGCCAACCACCGCCCACCCCCACCCCCCCAAGCCAGGCACAGTTACATCTCCTTCTGCCTTGGACTGGAGGACTCTGGGACCCTAGAGAAACATATTTCCCCCAAAGTCACAAACCCCCTCAGAGACCCCCCAAATCACACACATATAGAATAGCTCGTTCATTCAAATATTCACGAACCAGTCTGGTTTTAGGTGCTGAGGACATAGCAGGGAACAAGATACTGCCTCTGCCTTCCCTGTCTTCCAACCCCGCTGGGGAGGCAGGCAGGTCTGACTCAGAAAAAGGCCACAAATAAATGTAGAAGCACAACTGCCACGGGTGCTAAGAAAGGGGAGGGGTGGGGTGCTGTAAAGGTAAACACTGGAGGAGTGAGCAGATTCCACCTGAGAGTGGCTTACACACCCAAGAATACAGTCAGGCAGGGTATATATATGCTACTGGCCACGCACAGGTGAGAAGCACACCCACAGAAAGCTCAGATCCAGCAAGCACTCTTCCCCTCCTGCACGCACAGTTGCAGGCTCTAATTCCAAGCGAGCTGAGCGTGGCCCTCGCCTTCCAGAATACCTGCACCCATTTGGGGCACGGTCCTGAAGACTGAATGCTCTACCACCCCCAGCCTCCTCACATGAGCCCCTTTGGGCCACTGTGGTAGCAGTGGCTCCCTAGCCACTTCACCTGTCTTATCCTGCCAGGGCCCCATTTCTGGGGAGGAGGTCCAGAGGTAACAGCCAGCCCAAAGCCTCCGGGACAATGCCCCCCACTCTTAACTGTCTGTCCCGGGTGGAGATGGAGCGGGGAGCAGGGTCAGGCAAGCTCCAAGGAGCGGAGACTTCCTGCCAGCTGGGTGTTGCTTGTCCCTCACACCACTGGCCCCTTCCTGGAGTCACCCTCTTTTTAAAAAAATTTTTAAATTTTATTTTTTTTTTTTACAGCAGGTTCGTATTAGTTATCTATTTTATACATATTAGTGTATATATGTCAATCCCAATCTCCCAATTCATCCCATCACCACCACCCCCTGCCACTTTCCCCCCTTGGTGTCCATACATTTGTTCTCTACATCTGTGTCTCAATTTCTTCCCTGCAAACTGGTTCATCTGTAGCTTTTTTCTAGGTTCCACATGTATGCCTTAACATGCGATATTTGTTTTTCTCTTTCTGACTTACTTCACTCTGTATGACAATCTCTAGATCCATCCTGGGGTCACCCTTCTGAGCGCTAAACCCCTGGGCCTTGTTTCTCACACCCTGGGACTGGGCCAGGCTGGCGTAAGCCCAAACCCTAGTCCCTGAGGACAGTACTTGGGGTCAGCACAGGGTCAGTGCAGGCCCACATGTTGGACTCCCTCCTGGCTCTTGTCTTCTACACTTCTCTGATGTTTGTCTTGGGGTGGAGTCTCTCCCTCATTCTTCCCAGGCTCAGCTCCTCGCTTCAGCCTCCAGCCCACTTTTCTCTATTTATTTGTTTATATTTATTGAGGTATAGTAGATTTACAATATTGTATAAGTTTCAGGCATACAACATAGTGATCCACAATTTTTAAAGATTATACTTGGGAATTCCCTGGCGGTCCGCGCTTTCACCGCCTGGACCCTGAGTTCTACCCCTGGTCGTCAGGGAACTAGGATCCCACAAGCTGCGCAGCATGGCCAAAAGAAAAAAAAAATTATACTCCATTTAAAATTGTTATAGGGCTTCCCTGGTGGTGCAGTGGTTGAGAATCTGCCTGCCAATGCAGGGGACACGGGTTCGAGCCCTGGTCTGGGAAGGTCCCACATGCCACAGGGCAACTAGGCCTGTGAGCCACAACTACTGAGCCTGTGCGTCTGGAGCCTGTGCTCCGCAACAAGAGAGGAAGCGACAGTGAAAGGCCCGCGCACCGCGATGAAGAGTGGACCCCGCTTGCCACAACTAGAGAAAGCCCTCGCATAGAAACGAAGACCCAACACAGCCAAAAAAACAAAGCAAAAAACAAACAAACAAAAAAAAAAAATAAAATAAAATAGTTATAAAATATTGGCTATATTCCTTGTGCTGTACAATATATCTTTGTAGCTTATTTATTTTATATATAGTAGCTTGTACCTCTTAATCTCCTACCCCTATCTTGCCCCAGCCCACTTTTCTCTTGATTCCTTGGGCTAGGCTTTTCTGGCAGCCCAAACCAACTTGTTACATATGGTTTTACAAGCTTAGGACACCATGTTGCCTACTACCCAATATTTTTCATAACAGTATAATGGAGTGAGAATGCCAGAGGCAAGGAAGATGGAGAAAAGTGCAGAATTACATGCTGAAGGACTCTTGTTTTAGGAAATAATTTGTTAACTACCTTTTTCTTCTCCTTTCCTAAAAATGTAAGACCCTGTGTTCTGATGACCCTCCTTCCCTTTTTTTTTTTTTTTTTTTTTTTTTTGCGGTACGCGGGCCTCTCACTGTTGTGGCCTCTCCCGTTGCTCAGTGGCCATGGCTCATGGGCCCAGCTGCTCCGCGGCATGAGGGATCTTCCCGGACCGGGGCACAAACCCGTGTCCCCTGCATCGGCAGGCGGACTCTCAATCACTGCACCACCAGGGAAGCCCCCTCCTTCCCTTTTATCTTGGGTCTCCAACTGGACCTTGGCTTCCTGAATGAGATGACATGAATGGGTCTTGAGGAGGGAAGCCCACATTTGTTATGCCTCCTCTGTGTCACACACTGGGCTGCCTGGTTCCTTTGATTCTCCTGATAATCCTTTTACAGGTGAGGAAACCAAGGCTCAGAAATTCTGTGAATTTGCCCCAGGCTGAATGGAACCAGGGCTAACTGACCTAGATCCTGGGCCAATGGACTTTGGAAGTGCTCCAGGGAACCCTGCAGGGGAGGTGGAGTGAGGGCTGGAGACCGCCCCTCGGCTTTCTGAACTGTGCAAATACCCCAAACTGGTCCTCTTAGTTCCAGCAAGGGAACACAAATGAACACACACACATCATACACATTGGGGTAACAGTGCGTACTTCTGCCAGGACTAAGTTTGGGTCCCTTACCAGGCTGCAACCCAGAATGAACAGACTGGACATGCTGGCCCCAGGGAAAGATGGGAGGAGACCATGACTCATGCCCACATCACAATCTTCTATAGTCTCCCAAAGAGACCTCCACAACAAAAAAGGAAAGGGCTCAGTTCATCACCAGAGCACCCCATCTTACCCTTAAGAATTTTCTGGGACCCCTGCAGTTGGTCCCTGTCCCAGAAGGTCAGGTTCACACTTTAGCCCCTTTGTCACAACTGCTCCTTAGGGATAAACTGAGGCTGGAGTAGGGATGGGCAAGGTCAGGAAACAAGTACCACCCCTGTTCCACTCTAATGTTTAGCAGCAGTTGGGGAAACAAAGTTGCTGGTAATGAACAGATTGCTAGGGCTATCTCTGCTGCTAGGAATAGGGGGCTCATCTGGCCTTTGCATGAGGGTCAGAGCAGTACCCAGGTCCCTCTGCCCAGAGCCCAGGGAGAAAGGAGTCTCTGCTATCCCAGATGTGGCAGGGCCTTTGGATATCAGGGAGGGGCTCGTAAGGCAGGCCCAGAAGGGCAAAGGGGTAGCACGGGAGAGTGGGACAGGGTAGCAGGGAGGGTGGGACTGGGCAGCTCTGGGTAAAACAATGAGGCAGGGCCAGAGGGCCAGGTTCTCCCCTGGGGCAGGGGCAGGTCCCTGGGCTCTGGCACAGAGGGGAGACAGATATTCCTGAGTTCCCCTGGGGACACCACACATGACCCAAGTCACTGCCAGGACACCCCCTATCCCACCCCCCAGGGCCAGGAGATGAGTCAGAAGCTGTGGCCAGGAGCTTCCTCCTAGACTGAGAGGAAATGAGCAAGGCCTTTTCAGACCCAAGAGCTTTGAAACATTTAAAAAGGAAGCCCCCAGGGGAACTCTATAGGCAAGCCACAGCCCAGTGGGGTGTGTGTGGGTGGAGCCACAGAGGGAAAGTGGGCTGGGCCTCTGTACATTCCCAGGGAAGGGGCAGGGTATGGGGGGATGATGGGCGTCAGTGGCCAGAATGGGAGGCAGAGGTCATTTGGCTGTGAACTGTTCTCCTGCTGGATAACTGTGCAGAGGATGAAACAGTGAGCACAGAACCCCTCCCTCTTATTTTGCTCTACAGCCTGGGATGGGGATGCCTGGGTTTCTGGGCCACCTCGTCCCTCTAGAGGGCTGTGGAGCAGGCCTGAGTCATGTCTGTGCCCCTGGGCCACCCACTTATAGGACTAGGGGAGGGACCAGCTGTTGACATTTCCTACAAGGAGGAGCCCTGCTCCCCCTCCTTCAGCTCTCTGATGTCCCTGCCCCTGCCCTACTCTCACCCTTCTTCCTCTGGCCTTCTATTCTGGGGCTGTGGTCACAGTTTATATTTGGGATGAGCACATCACAGTGCATCTGACCATTCCTGGCAGAGCTGCCAGCCCCAGGGAGTCCTGGCTCCAAGCACAGTGGTAACCCAGTGTGCAGGCCCCCATAGTCTGCCTGTGGGGGATATGGCAGTCCTCAGGCACACCAGGTGGGAGTTCTGAAAGTGGGGAGACCAGGAAGGACCGAGTTGGAGGGTACTTAACGCATTACCGTAGCTCTCAGCTAGGGAGCAGAGAACAGAGGGCAGAGCCCTGGTTGAAGGGGTGGTGGTGATGGGTCCCTAAATGAGGGGGAGAGGCAAGGGGTAATTCTGATCCTTTTTCCTGTAGCTGACCTCCCAAACTTGCCCCTAATTGGGAAGAGGGGTGTTAGGGCTAAGTTCTGTCCTCGAGTCCGGGGTGGGAGGAATACTATGTTCTCTGTAGTGCTCCAGGCTTATTTCAGTACTAGGAGTTCCAGGAGCTTGGAGGCAGGAACCTGGCCTCAGTTCAGCACCCCTCTCTCCCCAGAGCCCATTGTGAATGGGAGGTGGCCTCTGGCTGGAGGTGCTTCTTTTAGGTCCACTTCAGTTTGCCCCTTTGAACAGGGCAGGACAAGAAGGGGTCGCATCAAAACTCTGGAGAGGGCAATGTGCTATCTTCAATCTTTGTCCTTGAAAGCCTGGGCTTTGCTCATACGCCCCACTCCCCAGGCCAATAGTCTCAGCACTTCTCCCGCCCGCCCTCGGAGGCGGGGCAGGCCCGCAGCGCTAGGAATGTAAGCTGGGGGCCTGGCGCCTGGGGCACATTCCAGGGGAGACCCCAGGCCCGGGGGGCAAGTTTGCGCAACTCGGCGCCCAGCTAAGCCTGGGATCAGGGGAGGGCATCTCCACCAACTCTCTCTTCTCTTCCTCACCACTTGGTGCTGCCTGGCTGGCGGGGCACCCCGGGAGGTTGATTGTGTGCCTCCCAGAGTTCTGGCCCGGAAACCGGGTGCCTGCGAGTGCGCCGGAAAAGGCTGCCTGCGGGGGACTGAGCGCAGCGAGCAGGAGGGGAGGTAGGGCGGGCCATCTGGAAAAGGGCCTCTCGCGGCACTGTGCACGAGTCGGTTCTGGGGTGCAGGCAAACGAGGGCGGGCCGGCGGTTTAAAATTAGCCCGGCCCGCTCCCTCCCTTCCAGCTTCCCGGCCGGCGGCGGCAGCTGTACGAGATGGTGGGGGCGGTGACTCAAAGGGCTCTTCCACCAGTGCAGCCTCCCGCGCTCGGGGTGTCCCGGGCCAGGCCGCTTCCCGGGAACTCCCCTCAGCCCGTGAAGACTCTTCTCCACCGGCACTCCCCAGCCGGGCCTCACCAGGCAGGGACAACACTCCGTCCGGCTGGACCCAATCCAGCCTCCAGACACCTCCAGCGGCCCGCCCCGGGTCCGCCCTCCTCGTGGTCCCACCCCCACCTGACCTGAAGCAGGTGAAAGCTGTTCTATCCCCAGCTCCGTCTCCTAAGTCCGCTACCGCGCAAACACCCACGCCACCCTATCCAGACCAGTTAACCAGGCCGACTGGCAGCGAGCGGACCCCGAGCGCCTCCCCAGGTGGGCCTCATTTCGAGGGCCAGCCTGGGTGCCGCAGAGTACAAGCTCCCATCCTCCCTTCTTCAGCTTCCCTCAACTTGAGAGGCGTTCCCAACAAGCCGGGCAACGTGTACCTTGGGTCCCCAGCCCAAAACTTTCCCGGAGGAGCGCACCCGCTCCAGCCTCTCCTCGAGGGGCTCCCAAAGGCTTTCATGGCGCTGACCCTGAACCCTCGGTCGCCCCCAACCTTTCTCCGGCTCCCCTTACCTTGAGCGGCGCCCCCAGCAGGTGGTGCAGCGCGGGTATCTGCGCGCTCAGGGGCAGCGCCCCGTCCAGGCTGCAGGTGGGGGCCCGGCGCGGCTCCGGGAAGTTGGCACATGCGAAAGGGTCGGTGTCCTCTAGGTACTGCACCCGCACGGTCACCACTGATACCGGCTCCCCGTCCCCGCGGTCTTCCTGGCCGGCCATGGCTCCGCTAGTGGCTCGCTCAGTGCGCCTCCGGGCGGGTCCCGGCCGCGCCGCGGCGTCTCCTCAACTAGCTCGCAGTCTGGGCGGGACCGGGCCGGACGCCGAAGGATAGGGGCGGAGCCAGGCGGAGGCGGGGCGGAGGAAGGGGGTGGAGCCAATAGTAGTCTCCGGAGGCTAGGGGTGGGCAACCGCTGCCGGTGGCGGAGACTGCAGCCAGCCACTCAGAGGGCGTGATCATGGTCCTGTTAGTTCACTGGCTAGTCTGGGGGAAAACCCGAGCTCGCGCGCCCCTCACCCACTTCGAGAGCGCGCGGAGCACGGGCAGGCTTTCTTTGGGCTTGGGGGCGGTGAGGCTGCGCTCTCTTTAGGGCAAGGTGGGGTGCAAGTTTCTTCGGATCGTGGCCCGTCAGGTCCCCCTCAGTTTAGGGGCGAGAAGGTCCTGATTCCTTCAGCTGAGGGATGAAGTGGATGGGCTTCCCTCATTTGGAGAAAGCAGGTAGATGGGTCCCTTTCAGTCTAGAGCAAGAAGTGAAAATAGATTACACTCAATTCGAAGGAAGAGGTGGGATCATTTACCTTTAGTTGGAGGAAAAAGAGGTAAGGGTGCCCCTAATTCTGGGAAAAGAATGGGATGACTCAGTTTGGCGGCGAGGTAGAACGTTACCCTCAATTTTAGGGAAGACGGGGATGGGTTGCCCTTCAGCTTGAATGAAAAGTGGAAACGGTCCTTTTCAGTTTGGGGCAAGATAAGCCGAATGCCCCCTCAGGTTTGGGGAAGAGGTTGGGTGGATCCCTCTTAGTTTGAAGGGAATCGATAGACTGTGGTTTCCATAGTTTAGGGAAGAAGATACGTTTCCTTCATTGTCTCATGGAAAAGGTGAGAAGCGTTCACTGTAGTTTAAGGGAAAGGGAGGCCGGCTGTCCCTCGGTTTGGTAAATGAAGAGGAACAGCCTCCTATTCAGCCTGGAATGAGCTGGGTCCAATCTGGGCCTTGGGATTTCTGGGGACGATGGGGACAGTTGTCCCTCACGGCTTTCTAAAACGGGCCCAGTGCGCGTGCGCAGCTCTGGTCTGGGCGGGGACCCGAAGGGGGCCCCTCCAGTCTGCACCCGGCAGCGCCGGAGCCCGCGGCCTCGGTATCGGGGACCGGCTGCTGGCTGCTGACAGCACTCTCGGTGGCGGGGCCGCGCTCCTCCCGCCTGGACCCCGCCCCCCGGCAGACCCCGGTCACTCCAGCGGCTGGCCGTCGCCACAGTCGCCACCGGCTGGTGGAATGCAGAGGTGCCCCTGGAGGGCTGTGGCCGCTCACAGCTCTGAATCCGGGTCGGGGGAGGTTTTGGGAGAGTTTGGGGGAGCGCGCTTGAAGGAATAGGTTGCAGGACTTGGGGAAGGGCTGCACTGGGGAATTTCCAGAGTCGGGACTGGTTTAGAGCGGAGGGGCAGGCGTCCGCACTCACGGACGCCCGGGGCAGGGTCTCGGAGTCCGGACCTGGCTTGGGGGTATCGGAGCCGGGATTGGGGGGAGCGGGCCCCACGTGCCTGTGACGCGGGGGCGGCCGGTAGGCGGCGGCGGCGGCGGCGGCGACGCGGGGCCGGCGGCCGTGCGGTGCCGGGAGGGCTGCTAGGCAGGCGGCAGGATGCTGCGCGCCGCACTGCCGCTGCTCTGGCTGCCCCTGGCGGGGGCGGGAACAACCGAAGAGCCCACCCAGGAGCCGGGGTCGCCGGGTGAGCCTCCCCCAGGGTTGGCGCTCTTCCGCTGGCAGTGGCACGAGGTGGAGGCGCCCTACCTGGTAGCCCTCTGGATCCTGGTGGCCAGCCTGGCTAAAATCGGTGAGTGCGTGTGTGCGTGCGCCAGGGCCGGCGGCCGTCATTGGACCCGCCCCCAACCCCTAGTCCCCAGATCCGGGCCGGCTTCTTGCAGAGTGCCCCGACCTAGCTTCCGATTCCACAAATCCAGGCTCTCACATTGTTTCTGCGCCTCCTCTTGTTGATCTCCCTCCTCCCCTTCTCCTCGAGTGGGAGCCCTGAGGATTTGCCTTCTCAAAGGGCTGCCCCAGCTCTCTCCAGCCCCATCCCTAGATTCCTTTGCCCTTTCCTCTCTTCTCCTTGAAGTAAACTCTTTGATCTGGGCTCTCCTCCACCAATCCCCAGCCTCCTAAAAGCTTCTGTCAGCAGTGAAGACGTGTGGGGACACTGAGGGGATGGTGTTCTCCTACAAACCCAGGCATCCTGGTTCTGAGGAAGCAGCCTTCCCTGGAGGCCACTGCCAAGTGTCCATTCTCTTGGGATACTAAACTGCCACTTTTCCTCTATCCCCCCTCTGCTCCCCTAAAGGTGCCCCCTTCTTGTGCCTAGCTGTGCCCCCCGCCCCAATTCAGGTCTACCTTCTTCCCACCTCAGGATATAAGAAACTTCCATTTATTGGGGCTTTATACTCTGCACTGCCTGCACTAGATGCTTTCATACATCCAGTCTCCTTCAGTCTGCACAATAAAGGTTGTGCTTCAGACTCCTTTCCTTGAATAGAGCTGCTTTTCCTTGCCTCTGCCCCTTCCTCCCCACTTCTGAGCAGCCAGTGGTCCCTCCTCCCACCACAGACCCTCCTCCCTCTCCCTGTTGTGCAGGCTCTGCTGTGGGGGTGACTAATTATAGCTGAGCCGTTGCTACTCACTCCCCATCTATGCAGGCACAGCCTGTACTCCAGTCTCACCAATACAGTCTTCATGTAGGAATCACACAGTCTAGGATTTGCCCCCTTCTCCCCCCAGGGACACAGCTGGGGGTGGGGGCTGGGCAGGAACAGAAGAACTCTCCACTCTGCTGTGGCAGCCCATTAATAATGGAAAATGGGGCTTGAAATGCCCTCAGGGAGCCTAGTGCTGTCAGAGAACAGCTTTTGTGAAGGGTTTTTACTGGGATTAATACATGCTCTGGAGATAAGGATGGAATAAAGTCCCTGAAGGAGAGGAAAGGGGGACCAAAGGTAGGGATGAGTGTGGGAAGAGCTATGGCTGAGCTCACCTTAGGGCCTGGCAGCAATGAGAGCAAGGTGGGAGGAGCCTCAGATTTGGGAGCCAAGAATTGGGTTTGCTGAGAAGTCTGCCAGTTGGAGAGTTCCTGTCTTATTTAGGGTTTACAGCAATGACTGTAGCTTCCCCCATAAATCATAGTGCTTTTTCTAGCTTGGATGACATCTCCTATGGAGGTAGAAGAGAGCCTTTTTCTCATCAAACAAAACAAAACAAAACAAAATCCTTGGGAATGGGGGCAGGGGAGATGGGTAGAATGTTCAGAGATACCTTCCCCCAGCTTCATTACCAGGAGATTTTTTTTTTTCCTTTTATTCACCAAATATTTATGTAGATCCCACCATGTGCCAGGCACTGCCCTAGGCTCTCTGGGTACAGCTTCCAAAGGGCACTGTCTTGGCATTGGGTCTCACACAGCCTAACGCAGAGGCTTCCCTCACTACCCACCACTCTAGGGATTGTCTGGGGAGAGGTGCTCATCTGGTCTCAGGTCCCAAGGGAAAGCCAAAACAGTTTATATTAGGAGGCAAAGGTAGGAGTGGCAATAGCGCTAGAAAACCTCCTCTTCTTTCCTAGGGACAGATCTGTCATTATTTTCTCCCAGAGTCATATTGAATTAACATTTGCTGAGATCCTATTATGTGTCTGACATTCTGCTAGGAAAATTCACACTATATCATTTTATCCTCACCCTGTGTGATGGGCATCTTTTCCCATATTACAGGAGAAGAAATTGAAATTCAGGTAAATTAAATAATTTGCCTGAGATCACACAATTAGGAAGGAATGGAGCCAGAAGAAGAACTGGATCTCTGACTGCTAAACTTAATGCTTTTTAAACTACTGAGTCCTTAGTGAGCCTATATAATGAAAAGCACATTGGGCTAGGAGGTCTACAGTGCTCCTAGGAGGTATGTTATGCATTATGGTCTAGCTCGAGAGGCAGGGCACAATAATATAATAATAGGTAACATTTATAGAGTGCTTACTGTAAACCACTGGGCTAAGTGCTTTTGAGTAGACTGCCTTACTTAAACCTCACAACAATCCTATGAGATCATTACTGTTTTTATCCCCATTTTACTGATGGGAAAACTGAAAGTCAAAGAGGTGAAGTTATTTGCTCCAAGGTCACAGAACTAGTAAATGGAAGAGCTAGGCTTTAAACCCAGGCAGCCTGACTCCAGAGGTCCTGATTTTTACAGCTGAGTTATGCATAAAAATATACCTAGTATTTGCTGAGATTCAAATAATGGCAATGGATAAGGGAGATCAGAGAAAGGTGAGGTCCTTCAAGGATGAGGGTAGAGAGGGGGCATTTCCAGAGGCGGAAAAAAGTAAGCAAAGGTCTAGGTTACCATGACAGGAGCACCAAGAAACAGACAACTTCGGCTGCAGTGGGGGATTTGAAGCCCTGGAGGCTGGAGATTCTAGCAGTCCTGAATGTTTCTTCTTCCTTGGTCCCAGTGTCAGGGGTCTTGACCTTGAATAAACTTCTAAGACTGGGAGGTTATAGGCCACTGTGTGTGTGTGTGTGTGTGTGTGTGTGTGTGTGTGTGTGTGTGTGTGTGTGTGTGTGTGTGTGTGTGTGTGTGTGTGTGTGTGTGTGTGTGTGTGTGCGCGCGCGCGCGCGCGCGCGCACACGCATCCCATAAGCTGATACCTCTTGCCCTCTTCTTGCATTGTAGTGTTTCACTTGTCTCGGAAGGTGACGTCTCTGGTCCCTGAGAGCTGCCTGCTGATATTGCTGGGACTGGTGCTGGGGGGCATTGTCTTGGCTGTGGCCAAGAAAGCTGAATACCAGCTGGAGCCAGGCACCTTCTTCCTCTTCCTGTTGCCTCCTATCGTGCTGGACTCGGGCTATTTCATGCCTAGCCGGCTATTCTTTGACAACCTGGGCGCCATCCTCACCTACGCTGTGGTGGGCACACTCTGGAATGCCTTCACGACAGGTGCTGCCCTCTGGGGCCTGCAGCAGGCTGGACTTGTGGGTGAGTGACCTTAAGACCTGGACTGGTAGCGGGAGGCTATGCCAGCCTCATCACCCAACTCCCTTCTCCTCCAGCTCTGAAGATCCTGTGTTGATGACAGCCATGCCCTGAGAGCTCCATCTTAGGTCCCTCCCAACTGGAGTGTGAGGCAATGCTCCAGATGGGCCTTCAGCCTTCATTTAGGTCCCTGCCAGATGAGTCTGGGCTTCTGCAGATGACAGCTGAGTAGGGGCCTGGCTCCCAGCTGTGTGTGGGCTGCCAAGGCTGGGACTCTGGCTGCCTCCTGCCCTGATACCATACTGCCACTTGCCAGCCTGGCTCCCCTGAGGCACAGCTCACCTTTCCTGTGAGGGCTCTGCCCAGGTCACATCAGGGTGGTTTTCTGTTTTTATTATTATTTTTAATAAATACATATTATACATCCACAGAATGCAAGACACTACACTGGGTGTTCTCTCTTTACTCATCCCACTGGCTCTTCATAGCAACCTTGCTGGGGTTATAATTTGTCCCACTTTAATGGATGAGGAAATAGAGGCCCTTAAACTCATTCGGTATCAGGTCCAAAGTGAGCAGGAGAAGTCTGTTTTCCTGAGGCTCTTTGCCTTCAGGCTGCCCTGTCCTGCTCCCTTCTTCCTCATTCCCTGGCCCCCAAATCCATTCAACCCTGAATGTTGATAATTCAGACGTGTCGAATTCCTTAGGCTGAGAACCACCGGTGTGGGAGAAAGCACTCTCTTTCGTTCTTCTCCCGAATAAAGCCAGTCAGCAGCCAATTTCCACCTGCTGGTGGTTATTATTACTGTTGCTGCAGTTCTTACTGTCAGTGCCACCTTAGCTTTCCAGGTTACATAGAGCTCTCGTAGCCATCTCCTGCGTGATTTTTGCAGCAGTACTGTTAGGCAGGCACATGAGGAGGCATGGCCTATGAGAAGTCATGTGACAATGACAGTGCCAACATCACAGAGCTGGTAAGTGGCAAAGGCAGGCCTTAGGCTCAAGACCTAAGGTCTCCTGACCTGCAGGCCGACGCTCTCTTCACCGTCCCAGGTCCTCTCTGGGGCTACTTGTTTTAACAGTGGGGCTGGAGTCTGGGCTTGTCACAGGGACTGCTGTAGGCAGTTCAGTACCTCACCACTTGCTGTCCCTCATCTGTCCCTCGAAAGCCCCTAGAGTGCAGGCTGGCTTGCTGGACTTCCTGCTGTTCGGGAGCCTCATCTCAGCAGTGGACCCCGTGGCCGTGTTGGCTGTCTTTGAGGAGGTGCACGTCAACGAGACCCTCTTTATCATCGTCTTCGGCGAGTCCCTGCTCAACGATGCAGTTACTGTGGTGAGAGCGCTCGGCTCGCTGCCGTTCCTTGACCCCAGGCTGCCATGCTCTGACCAGGCCCCACTCCTCCCCCGGCCCTGCCTCGCCGTCTCCACGCAGTCCAGGCTGCCACCTCCCCCCGCCGCTCCTGATGCTCCTCTTCTCGCTTAGGTGCTGTACAAGGTCTGCAACTCTTTTGTGGAGATGGGCTCTGCCAACGTGCAGGCCACTGACTACCTGAAGGGAGTCGGTCAGTATTTCCTCCCTCTTGGCGGGCACTGGAGGTCTGCCTCCCCTGGGTTGCTGAGCCCCTGCCCCCCACCGCGTCAGGACAGAGGACGCTGCTCGGGTTGCCTCATTCCCTTCCCTCATGTATGGAGAAATAGGGCCCTGAGAACCTGAGAAGGAGGGCCTTTCCTGGAATCCTAGCTCTGGGACCCTGACCCCTGGGGAGCACAGTGGGCATGCACAGTGGGCATCATCCTCCACTCCCTGCCAGGCAGCAGTCTTGTCAGCCCTGGTGGGGTCCGGGCCAGGGGTCATGCTGACAACCCACTCCTCCCCCAGCCTCCTTGTTTGTGGTCAGTCTGGGCGGGGCAGCCGTGGGCTTAGTCTTTGCCTTCCTCCTGGCCCTGACCACACGCTTCACCAAGCGGGTCCGCATCATCGAGCCTCTGCTGGTCTTCCTCCTCGCCTACGCAGCCTACCTTACTGCTGAAATGGCCTCGCTCTCCGCCATTCTTGCGTGAGTCCTGGGGGCCTTGCAGGCAGGCAGCTGGGAGGGGGCACTGGAGATGGTCGCCCTCACATGGACAGAAGCAGGACCCGGAGGAGTCCATAGGTCTCCCTGAGCCCTTGTGGGAGTGGGAGCTTCAGACTCCCCTGGGGAGATACTAAGCCTCAGGTAACATTCCAGGACCTGCCTCTAGGGCTGTCCTGGGCACCCCAGAACCCAAAATTCCTCTGCTTAAAGTGCTCTCTGGGGTGTAGGCTGAGCTGGAAGTGGACTTTGAGGCCTGGTGCTACTGGCTCTGGTGGCCACAGAACTCTAAAAGGTGCCTCACACAGTGCGCTAGTCAGAGCATGTTTCTCCCACCTTCCCCCTCCAGAAGGCACCGAGAGGGAAGCCTGGAGATTCGGACCCGTTTATCCCAGGACCACCACTACCTACCCTTGGATGGTCTCCATGCCTCCCTGGGCTTTGGCTCTGAGAATCTGACATCCTGTGATGGGCAACACCCTCTCCTGTGCATGCTCAAACCCCAAGGGCTGTGCTTCCTGTGGCCCCTCCTCACTCGCCCTGACTCTCCATTCCTCTCCCAGGGTGACTATGTGTGGCCTGGGCTGTAAGAAGTACGTGGAGGCCAACATCTCCCATAAGTCCCGCACAGCTGTCAAGTACACAATGAAGACTCTAGCCAGCTGCGCTGAGACCATCATCTTCATGCTGCTTGGCATCTCGGCCGTGGACTCTTCCAAGTGGGCCTGGGACTCTGGGCTGGTGCTGGGCACCCTCTTCTTCATCCTGTTCTTCCGAGCCCTCGGTATTGCCGGCACCCTCTGCTTTCCCACCCTCCTTCCTGCCCACCCTCCCAGCTCATCTCCCAGTCTGAGTCCACATCCTTGTCAACAATTTCTAAGCCTCCCCTTATTGCTCACCCCTCCCAGCCCTTGTCAGACCTTAGCCCAGATACTTGGTGCCATCCATGCCCAGTGCCCTCCACTCCTGCTGCAGGCGTGCCCTCCAACACCCTGCTCCCACTGGCCTCCCTCCTGCTGCAGGCGTGCCCTCCAACACCCTGCTCCCACTGGCCTCCCTCCTGCTGCAGGCGTGCCCTCCAACACCCTGCTCCTACTGGCCTCCCTCCTGCTGCAGGCGTGCCCTCCAACACCCTGCTCCCACTGGCCTCCCTCCTGCTGTAGGCGTGCCCTCCAACACCCTGCTCCCACTGGCCTCCCTCCTGCTGCAGGCGTGCCCTCCAACACCCTGCTCCCACTGGCCTCCCTCCTGCTGCAGGCGTAGTCCTGCAGACGTGGGTGTTGAATCAGTTCCGGCTGGTCCCTCTGGACAAGATTGACCAGGTGGTGATGTCCTATGGGGGCCTGCGGGGGGCTGTGGCCTTCGCTCTCGTCATCCTCCTGGACAGGACCAAGATCCCTGCCAAGGACTACTTTGTAGCCACCACTATTGTGGTGGTCTTCTTCACAGTCATCGTGCAGGTGGGAGCGCCCACGAGGCTGGATGGGGAGAGGGTCTGGCAGGCCCTGGGGGAGGCTTAGAGCCTATGGGAGAGGGGCTCCTCTTCCTCTTGTGGGAGGCAGGGGGGCCTGACTTCCCAGACCTTGAGTGCAGTGAGGTGGGGATACAGAAGCTGAAGCCTAACTATGAGGAGGGAAAGGCAGCAGGGAACTGGACAGGGCAGGGCTCACTGGCTGCCTGTCCGTAGGGCCTGACCATCAAGCCACTGGTCAAGTGGCTGAAGGTGAAGAGGAGTGAGCATCACAAACCTACCCTGAACCAGGAGCTGCATGAGCACGTGGGTACCAGAACCCCATCCCTCCGCCTGTCCCTCTCTCCCTTCTCCTATTTTGAGCAGAGTCCTGATCCGGTCCCCCTACCCACCCCCCTTCTAGACTTTTGACCACATTCTGGCTGCAGTGGAGGACGTTGTGGGGCACCATGGCTATCACTACTGGAGGGACAGGTGAGGGAGCTGCCCCGAGGCTCCTTCAGCAGCGGCAGCCTCACCAGCCAGGGCAGCATGGGGGATGTGCACACTTCTGAGGAGGGACACAGTCAGGCTCAGGCTGGGCAACTTCTTCCTGAAGCCCTTCGGGCAGTACTGGCAGTACTGGTGTCCCAGTACTCTCAGGATAAGACAAGGCTCCCCAGTGAGGCCTGCGCAGCTCTGCCCTGCATGGTCTGGCACCTCCAGACACCAGCCGCATTGTGCTCAGCTGTGTCTTTGACTATCTGTCTGCCAATGAAATGAACCCTGTTTTAGAAACTCAGAACCCACCATGCTCCCCCGGCCCTGGCCACTGGGACCTGTGCACATGTTGTTCTTTCTACTAGAACATTCCTTTGCCTCCCTCTCACCTACTTAACCTCTATTCATCCTTCAGATCTTACCACAGGCATCAAGTCCTTAGGGAGGTTTCCCTGGCCTCCCTGACTAGGACAAATCCCTATCATACTCTATAATTATCCTTTATAGTTCTTACCATGGTTGTAATTTTACAGTTATATGTAATAACTTCATTAATGTCAGGCTTTCCTACAACACTGTCAGTTCCATAAGGGCAGGGACCAGCTTCAAGATTCTCCCTGACTGATGCCCACACCAAGAGACATAGGCCCAGCGCTGGCGGTGCCCCTGCCCTGTCTGAGGAAGGGCCAGCCGCCCAGGCCTTGGGGATGGCACTCAGGACCGGGCCTGGCATCCTCTGTAGGTGGGAGCAGTTTGATAAGAAGTACCTGAGTCAGCTGTTGATGCGGCGGTCAGCCTACCGCATCCGGGACCAGATTTGGGATGTGTACTACAGACTCAACATCCGGGATGCCATCAGCTTCGTGGACCAGGTGGGCCGGCAGACAATGGTGGGTGGGCAGGTGGCCAGCAGGGCAAGGCAGGAAGCGGTGACAAGCAGGCAGGCCCTGAGCAGGGAGCTGGGAATTCCCAGCAGACTCCATAGTCTTGTGAAGTGGCAGCTGCAGGAACGGGCCTGGCCTGATGCTGACATGTAGAGTCTAGCAGGCAGTACAGGAAGGTGGGAAGCAGCTGGACTCTGGAGTCAGGAGATGTGGTTCAGTTCTTATCATCTCACGCTTGTGACCTTGGGTAAGTCACTTGTCCTCTCGGAGCCTCAGTTTCAACTGTTAAGAAAGCACGAGTAAAAGTACCTCTGTCAGAGTTTTGTAGATTCAGTATAAAAAGTGCCTAGCACAGTCCCTGGAACTTCAAAAGAGCAAAGTGTGTTAACCATTGTTATTCTTTTTATTACCCTCTGATTGTCTGGGCCACCTTTCATCTGATTGCCATTTTGACCTCTGACTTGGCCCCTGCAGGGAGGCCACGTCTTGTCCTCCACCGGGCTCACTCTGCCCTCTATGCCCAGCCGCAATTCTGTGGCAGAGACCTCTGTCACCAACCTGCTGTAAGTCCTTGAGCCCCCTTCCCCTTCCTCAAGCTCCTCTCTATTGCGCCCTCTCTCTGAATCCCTTCTGGGCAAGATTTGTGAGCACCTTTGCTTCTGCCCTTCCCCTGGCCTGTGCCTCCTGGCCCGTCCCTAGCACACGTGTCTCCTCCCTCCTGCAGGAGGGAGAGTGGCAGTGGAGCATGTCTGGATCTGCAGGTGATTGACACAGTACGCAGCGGCCGGGACCGTGAGGATGCTGTGATGCACCACCTGCTCTGTGGAGGCCTTTACAAACCTCGCTACAGGGTGAGAACAGGCAGGGCAGAGTTCTGAGGGGGAGCATTGTCTGGGGAGGCCACAATGGAAGGCTCAAGAGGCAGCTGGCACCAGCTTGTGGAGAGCTATGGATGCCCAGTTGAGGAGTGTGGGCTTCATCTTGTTGGTTATAACCTTTAGTTTTTTGTTTTTGTTTTTTTTTTGAGAAAGGTTGGCCTGTTACAAGAGCTGTTTAAGAATGTCTTCTCTGGTAGCAGAGGGCAGATCAAACTGGAGGGGGTGAGTTGAGAGGCTGGGAGAGCCAGTTGGGAAGCTGGAGTGAACCACTGTGGATTAGACCTGGGTGGTCGGAAGGGAGAGGAGCACAAAGAACTGTGTGATCAGCCAGGAAGGGGAGAGCAGGAGATCCAGAGGGCTTGATGGGGTCACAGAACAGGAGTGCTGAGGAAGCCGCCTGCAGGACCACCTTAACCTGGGGGAGGCAGACATCTGTTTTAGGTAATGTGAGTTTAGTCCAATGCAGGTCATGAAGCTTTGGGGTCGGAAAGGCCCAACCCATACAGGAAGGAATCTGTTGCAACCCCACAAGGGGGCAGCAAGCCATTACCCTGAACCTTTTTGAAATGAGAAGCCAGCTGTTACCATTCTTGGCAGCTTTAACAGTCAAGGCTGTTTCTACCGCTGAGACAGATTGGTTTCCTTTAATTTTCTCCCACTGGTCCTGATTTGACTCTCTGCAGCTCTGCAGAGTAAGTCTGCAAAGGTTTCAAAATGTCTTCCTCCCACACAGACCTCCTTGCCCTCAGGCCAGCAGCTCCTGTCCTTGGTGTGTCTTCTTTAGTCATCAGAAATGAGGGCTCTTGGAGTTCTCTGGTAGCCTAGTGGTTAGGACTCTGGGCTTTCACTGCCGTGGCCTGGGTTTGGCACAGGGGCTCTTTCACCTTTCTAGTTCTGGAACTTGCCATTCTCTTCCCACAGCCCAGAATCCCTCCAGCTTTGGCTCACCACCCTGAGGCCCCATATTGTCCTTACAGTCAGGCAACCCACCATGTCTTCCTCAGTTAATGACTATTAAACCCTGTTGCATCCAACCTGTGGGGTTTTTTGTTTGTTTATTTTTTGGTTTTGTTTACTTTTTTCTTACGGAAAATCTCTGTCGTTCAGAAAACTAGAGAGAATAACTCATTTAACCACCACTCACCTCCAATAATTTTCAATGCATGGTCAATTCTGTTACATTCTGTCCCCCCCTACGCCCCAGCTACACTTTATTATCTTACAGCAAACTCCAGACATCATATCATCTCTATTTCCATATGTATCTCTAGGTGGCAAGAATTCTTTAAAAAAAAAAAGCCATAGTACCCTTATCACTTACAACAAATAACAGTGATTCCTTCTCACCTCAAATATCCAGCCAGTGGTCAATAAATACCTTTTTCCAGCTGGTTTGTTCAAGTCAGGATCCAAATAAAGTCCACAGTTTGCATTTAGTAAACATGTCTCTATTTTTTAAAAAAAATCGGTGATAGTTTTGTCTTCCTTTTTTTCTCATTATTTACTTATTGAAGAAACTGGATCCATTATCTCAGAGAATGTTCCATTTTACAGATTCTGATTGTATTCCAGTGGTGGTGTTTAACATGTTCCTCTACATACTGTATTTCTTGGTAGTTAAATCTGGAGGCCCGGTTGTATTCAGGAACATTCGATAGGTGTGCTATGTATTTCTTATTGTATTACATCAGGAAGTACATAATGACTGACTGTCTGTGGATGTGTGTGTGTAAGATTGGTCAATGGTTCAGTCCAACCAGTTCTTGTGAAGTCAATTAAAAAAAAAACTGGATTAAGATTGTGCTTATCCCTGTTAAATGTCATCTTATTTGATTTAGCCCATCATTCCATTGTTTGGATCCCATGTCTGCCACCAAATATCTCCTCAGATTCACATCATAGGAAAATTTGCTAAGCCTGTTAACTTTGTAGTCATCAAAATCAACATACAAATGTTGAACAGGATAGAGCTGAGGACAGAGCCCTGTGGCATGCTACTAAAGACTTTCCTCCAGACTGACCTTGATCAAGAATTTTTTGGGTATGGTTACTCAACCAGTTCTAAATCCACTTAGTTATGCCAGAACACCATAATTCCTCATGTTCTTCACAGAAATATCATCAGAGAGAGACAGAAGTATCTAGTATGCAGTTAGAAACATAAGATTATAGTTTAGGAGAGAGATACGGGCTGGAGATAAAGATTTGGAAGCAATCTGTATCAGAGGTTTCCTGGCCTGGCTACATCAGAATCTCCCAGGGAGCTTGCTAGAATACATATTCCTGGCTTCTCCTGGAGAGTCTGATCCTATAGTGTGCAATGGGATGAGGAATCTGCTCTTAATAAGTCCCCTGAGGGGATTCACATGTAGCTGGTCTGATGGCTGATGTTTGGGAAACACAGATGTATCCCTGGGCTAGCTGGCGCTGAGAGAGGACACTTTCACTGGGGAGGGCATTTAGAGGGGAGAGAGGGGGGCCAAGGACAACACTGAGGAATGCACATGTAAGAAAAGGAAGGGGAGCCAGCGGAGGAGAGAGAAGGAGTCCTTGGAGGGGCAGTAGCAGATGGTGTCTCGGAGGCCTGGGGCATAAGGAGGGCTGGACGTTGCACAGATGTTGCCTAACCAGAGGCCATGGCACTGCTGACCAGGGAGAAAGCAGCACACTGAAGTTGCAATCAGGCAAACCCCCCTGGAGCTGTATTTTTTTTTTTAGTTTGCATTTCTTTTTTTATTTTTTTTTAACATCTTTATTGGAGTATAATTGCTTTATAATGGTGTGTTAGTTTCTGCTTTATAACAAAGTGAATCAGCTATACATGTACATGGAGCTGTTTCTCTGATAGTCAAGGAATGGGTACTAGGGGAAGTGTCAGAATGTAAGTGTAAAAGTCTGGCAGTAAAAGCGAGGCAATGGTATCAATGGAAAGGCCTTTTTCAAGGAGGTAAGGGCAGGAGCATGCTTAAAAGCAGAGGGAGGGGGGCCAGTGTCGATGGAAGGATTGAAGATGCAGGAGTGGAGGACCGGGAGGGAGGAGGGAGCAGAGCAGGGAACTGCTGGAGGCAGGGAGTGAGCTAAGCAAAGCGGAGGCCTGGGTTGGGGAGTGAGGAGCCCTGTGAAGGAGCTGGGCCCCCGCATGCCCAGCAGAGAGGGGCACCTCTGTGTGAGCGTGTAGAAGAGGGCAGCTGGGAGGAGACTTAAAGGGGGCTCTTAGATCCAGCTCAGGGAAGCATGAAATATGAGGCAAAGGAAAGGGACCAGACTGGGGATGTGAGGCAAGACAAATGATTGGGAACATGCGGGCAGTACTTTGGGGGGTTACCACTAGGTTATGAAAAGGCCTCTCGGCAGTCAAGGGCAGAGGTGGAGACAGTCTAAGTGAGTGTGTAGTGGGCTTGGTCTTTATGAGAAAGAGTTGGAAAGAGGAGATGGGGGTGGTCCTGAACTGGACACCAATTCAGGTATCATGGGACTGAGGGGGTCGAAGGTATCAAGAGAGGGAGTCATGGAAGTTCAAAGTGCAGCCTGCGGAGTCACGGTGGTGGCTGGAGAACTGGCTAGCTGGAGAGTTCCAGCTGGACAGAGAGTCCTGTGTAGTTAAAAGGAGGCAAATGGGCCAGGCATGTGGACCAGGCTCAGATAAACAGAGGTGCAAAGAAGGAAATGCCCCCCTTGGCCTCACAGTAGCCCTGAGGGACAAGACACAGGGTCCCCTGCCTCTTGTCACGTCAGATCAGAGAGAACTGGGAGAGGGCAGTAGGGAATACGGAAAGCCAAATTTGAGGAAACAGGTTCTGGGATAAAGGAAAGTTTTCCCCCAGTGAACTGAGCATATAGAGAGTATAGAGTCTGGCTGGGTCCCTACTGTATTTTTTGTTTTGTTTTTTCAATCCATGGCTAGTTCTGGCAACAGTGGGCCAGCAGGAGCTATGGTGAACATGGGGCTGTGGCCTGGGGTCCCTGTGGGAGGCCAGGACACCCAGCCTCACGGTAGGGCGGGGCTGTCATTGTCAGTACAAAGCCAGCTGCAGCCGCCACTTCATCTCTGAGGATGCGCAGGAGCGCCAGGACAAGGAGGTCTTCCAGCAGAACATGAAGCGGCGGCTGGAGTCCTTTAAGTCCACCAAGCACAACATCTGCTTCACCAAGAGCAAGCCACGACCCCGCAAGGCCGGCCGCAAGAAGGCATGTGCTTTCTCTGGGACTCCTGTCTGCAGCTGCAGGCTGACGGCACGCAGTTTTGAGCTCCCAAGTATTGGAATCCAGCCTAGGGGGCCCCCCTAGATGGATAATTCTCAGGGACTTGGGGGCTGCAGCAGCTTGGGTTCCCTTTTGCATCTTCCTGGAGCCCCAGAAGGGGAAGGCAAGGGCTTCAGAAGGAGATCAGCCTCTTGTCCATGTGGTCACATGCTGGGAGGCAGCAGGACCACCTACCAGAGGTGAAATGGGCAGGAGAAAGGCAGATTCCTCGTTGGGGGGACTCCATGAGCTCCTTATTCAGCCCAAGCTGACGTACTGAGTGTCCTTGCTGGGGCATGTCAGACTCCACACTTGCGGGGGTGGGGGTGGGGGTGGGGGTGGGGTCAAGGGATGGTAGAACCATTGGGATTGACAGATTCCCTTCCCTGCTGCATCAGGAAGACCTGTCCTGTTGACCCCACCAGACGACAGGGTTGGAGTTTGGAGCCAGGGCCAGAGGCTTAGGGTTTTTTGTTTTTTGGTCCTTAGAAGGATGGCATGGCTAACACGGAGGCTACAAATGGGAAACCTCCTCGAGACCTGGGCTTCCAGGACACAGGCAAGCAGGGAGTGGGGTGGAGTTGAGGATGGGATAGGGAGGGAAAGGGCAGGGGCCCATCAGCCAGAAGCCTGAAGGACCTCCTCTGTACAGCATTCAATACCATAAACTGGGGCTCTTCCCCTCAGGGACTAGATGGGCATACTTGATTTCAAAGCTGAACATATCTAAGCAGTTATTAGACATCTGTGACATCAGATAGCTAACTACAGGTTACAGGCCTTGAGGACTTGGAGAAGGTGTCATAAAAGGGGGAGCTTGGTCTGGGCCTTGAAGGATGGGTGAACCCTGGTGTCCCCGTCTATAAAACCAGGAGTTTGGATGAGCTGCACACTGATGGGCCTTCCAGCCCTCCAGATGTTTGTGCTTCCAGTTGACGATGGGATCTGGGGCTGAGAGATGATGGGGGAGCTGGAAAGTGTGACTCTCCTTATGGTTTCCTCTGAGGACTTGGCTTTCCCTGTTGCCTCCTTCAGCTCTGCAGCCCCACCTCCCTTCCTCTCAAACACCCAACTCCACAGGCCAGTGCTGTAACAGCCACAGGACAAAGCAGGTGTCCCTGCCAACTGCGGGCTCTACCTGGGTAGACAGGGGGTCCGGCTTGGGGTTGTGCGGTACCAAGAGGCAGCTGCTGGTGGCCAACCCCACTCGGCTCTTGTCCCTCTCCAGCTGCTGTGATATTAACCGTAGAGTCTGAGGAGGAGGAGGACAGCGACAGTTCGGAGACAGAGAAGGAGGACGATGAAGGGATCATCTTTGTGGCTCGGGCTACCAGTGAGGTTCTCCAAGAGGGCAAAGTCTCAGGTAATGGCTTCCTCCCGCCTACCTCCCTCTGGAACTGTGCAGCTGGTTTCCTCCCCCTTCACTGATGGCCCTACTCCAGACAATACCTCTTCCTATTCGCTCATTTATTCACCAACCAGCATTTACTGGGCATCTCCTTTATGTCAGACACCTGACATACATGATCTGATTCAATCCTCACAACAACCAAGATGGGGAAACTGAGCTCAAAGGAATTTGGGACTTGTCCAGAGCCAGCAGAACCAGAATTTGAACCTGACCCACCCGATTCAAAGCCCAAAGCCTTTTTACTGCCATGCCGCTTCCCTTTACTCTCTGGCGAGAAACACAAGGTGACAAGCAAACCTAACAACAGGCTCCGTTGTGACCCATGCTCAGCACACCAGCCCTCAGGTACAGACCCGGTGAGGGTGGCAGCCTGACCTGAGAGAGGAGCCTCAGTTGGCTCAAGCACCCTAGGTGTCTTTTAAAAAACATATTATAGAAAATTTCAAAATATACAATAGACAGAATAGTAAAATAAACTTCCCATCTATCCACCAGCCAGCTTCAATAATTATCTACTCCTAACCAATCTTATTTCATCCATACCCCTCACTATGCCCCTCTCTTCACTGGATTCTTTTGAAGCAAATCTCAAATATCATTATCACTTTATCAAAAAATACTTCAGCATGTATCTCTAAAAGATAAAGATTCTTCTTAAAAATATAACCACAATACCATTATCATATCCAAAATCTTTGTTATCAGATATCCAGTCAGTGTTCAAGTTTCCCTGATTATCTTAATATTTTTTTACAGTAGGTTTGTTCAAATAAAAATCCAGACAAGACCCACCCATGAAATCTGTTGATAAGTCTCTTTTAATCTACAGCGGTGATTCTTAAGAGGGTAGTGGTGGAGGGATTTTGCCCTCTAGGGGATTGTCTGGAGACATCTTGGGTGGTCACAGCTGGAGGGCTACCTCTGCAGTGAGTGGGTAGAGGCCAGGGATGCTGGTAAACATCCTACCATGCACAGGACAGCCCCCCTACAACAAAGTATCTCTTCCAACCTGTCAATAATGTCAAGTCTGAAAAACCCTGATTTATAGGTTCCCCCCACCAATACCTTTTTTTCTTCCACTGGATTTATTGAAATAACCTGATTCTTTGTCCCCCAGTCTTTCCTTGTCTGGATTTTGCTGATTGCATCCCCAAAGCATCATTTAATATGTTTCACTGACCCTTATATTTCCTCTAAACCAATAATTAAATCCAGATCAGATCTGGTAAGCATACTTCATAGGTGTACCTCCTATTGCATTCATCACACCAGGAGGCATCTGGGTGTCTCTCTTTTTGTGAGGTTAACGTTGATAACTGGATTTAGCTGTTGTTGGCTTGATCCGTCCATTATCAAGTTCCCTGTCAACTTTTCATCAGACAGTCTTGGCAGCCACTGGTGATCACTGCCAGATCCAGCATTTCATTAGGGGCTGCACAGTGGTGATAGTCTATGTCTCTTTTTTCATCTGCATTGATTAACAGTAATTCTTCTATAAAAAAAACTTCCCTTCATCAATTACTTAGTTACTTTGAGGTACAGTTCACATAGGGAAGAATGGATAAATGCTTGAATTTTTCATTTTATTTATCAGTTTTCATACCAACAGTTAGTTCCCCAGCATCCTCTAAAGGTGAACACTGAAGTTTTTTTTTAAATTAATTAATTAATTAATTAATTTTTGGCTGTGTTGGGTCTTCGTTGCTGTGCACAGGCTTTCTCTAGTTGTGGTGTGCGGGCTTCTCATTGCCGTGGCTTCTCTTGTTGCGGAGCACGGGCTCTAGGCGCATAGGCTTCAGTAGTTGTGGCACGTGGGCTCAGTAGTTGTGGCTCGCGGGAGCTAGAGCTCAGGCTCAGTAGTTGTGGCGCACGGGCTTAGTTGCTCCATGGCATGTGGGATCTTCCCGGGCCAGGGCTCGAACCCATGTCCCCTGCATTAGCAGGTGGATCCTTAACCACTGCGCCACCACGGAAGCCCAACACTGAAGTTTTTCGTTTAGTTTTTGTTGTTGTTAAAATTCAATCCAGCATCCCAAGTCTTTCAAGAGAGGTAGTTTTACTTTCAATCACAGAATTAATACATTTCATAACATACTCAGTCAAGAGTTTTGGAGTGCTCAGGACTTTATCAATGAGCAGACACATACTGAGCACCTATTATACACAAGGCATTGAGCTTGACTTTGGAGAACAAGGGGTGGTAGGTGGCCAGAGGGCTGCTCTTCCCCAGGTTTCCTCTTTCAGAACCTCAGACTTCCTGTAATGCAGCGGCCAGGCCTTCCATGCTGGCTGCCAGCAGTTCTGGGATTCTCAGGTCCTCTGGGCTCTGGCATCCCCCTCGCCGGCACAGCTTTAGCCTGTTGTTAGGTTCACATGAGCTCACACTCCTGGACTCTGTCGCACCAAAGGGCTGTGGTGGGAACTCAGGCAAGGAGCCCAGTGGCCAAGCCTCAAGATCTTCCTCACTCCGCTGCTGTCTCACCCTGGGATGGGGCTTGGCAGGATGTGGTTTAAGACTAGCACTGCAAGTTGGGTGAGGGCTGATCGTAGATGGGTTTTTTCTTGCCTTGATCCCGCTTTCTCTTGCTTTAGTTATTTTCACTTGTTCAATAGGTATTTGTTGAGCAACTGCTATGTGCCCAGCCCTGTGCTAGGTGCTGGGCATACTATGGGGAGCAAAACCAGCTGTGGCGCTTCCACGCGGCAAGGCATGCATCAAAAAACTGCACACGTGGGTGTTATGTGGCAACTGTGGAGTGAACTGATTTATTGAAAGTGTGCTTATACTTGAGAAAGATTCCACTGGATTGGTAATGAGTGCATGTGTACTCTGTCCCCAGGGAGCCTTGAGGTGTGTCCAAGCCCACGCATCATACCCCCTTCCCCAACCTGTGCAGAGAAGGAGCTGCCCTGGAAGAGTGGGCAGGGGGACCTGGCAGTCTACGTGTCCTCAGAGACCACCAAGATTGTGCCCGTGGACATGCAGACAGGCTGGAACCAAAGCATCTCGTCCCTGGAGAGCCTGGCATCCCCGCCCTGTACCCAGGCCCCACCTATGACCCGCCTGCCTCCCCGCTCACTGGTCACTGAAGAGCCCCAGGCCCCTCTCAACCTGCCTTCTGATCTACGCCCTAGCTTTGCCTTTCCCACAAGCCTGGCCAAGGCTGGCCGCTCTCACAGCGAGAGCAGCGCTGACATCCCCCAGCAGCAGGAGCTGCAGCCCCTCATGGGACACGAGGACCACACTCATCTCAGCCCAGGCACCGCCAACTCCCACTGGTGCATCCAGTTCAACAGAGGTGGCCGGCTGTAGCCCAGGGACTCGAGGAGGAGCAGGGGGCCGAGCCCCTGTGGAAACCTTCCCTGCACAATGGGCAGAGGAGCCCACTCAACCTGACATGGGGCTAGAGGGGCCTGGACTGAAGTAGCAACTGGGCTCCCTTGGGGCAGGTCAGAAGGGTCTCCTGGGCTGGTCCTCACAGGGACCTTTTTCACCACCCTCCCTGCTTCTAACTCCTGCCACTTTCCCTTTCAGTAAGGCCCTTACCCTGGCTCAAGACCCAGTCCAGAGCTTCTAGGGGCAAGGCCCAGAGATGCAGGTAGTTGATGCCCCTTCCCCAGAGGGTCCTCATGGGGTGACTCTACGCAGATGTTCTTGCCCCCAAAGCAAGGGCATCATTCCTCAGCTGACACTGGCCTTTCCTGCCCTCCATCTCCTCCCTAGCGCCAGTGCAAGGACAGGACCCTGGCAGAAGGCTCCACGAGGGGCTGGTCCTCAGAGGGTATGGGGTGGGAGGTGCAGCAGGCTTTGCTGCCCTGTTGGGTCAGCTACCCATAATCAATTTGTTTAGGGCAGTGGGAATCTGTCTCCACTCCTTGCTTTATCTCCTTCCCTTTGCTGCCAGTCACTGGGGCAATAGTTCCTCCTTTTCCAGGACTATGGCCACAGGGCTGGGCCAGGGTTCACAAGAGGGCTGCTTCTTAGCCAGGGTTACTCTGAGGGATCTGCTGCTCTGTGTCCAAGTTTGGACCTTTCAGATCCTTGGGTCTGGGTTTTATGAGGAGGGGAGACGATGGTCTCTGGGCTCCCACCCACATTGTCACCTTGTTATTCCCCAAACAGGAAAGGAGCCAGGTATCCCAGGGCCACTGCTCCACTGCTCTGGGGCTGGGATGTCTGGCTGCAGTGGTAAGGGGCTGACTGGGTGGCAGGTGACTTTCCTGGGGTTAGCGCCTGCCCTGTATTTTGTACTTTGAACCTAAGATACATTAAACATCTCTTGGATGGATGCGTGTCCTGTGTCCATGTGTCTGGGGGTTCTGGGGTGTGGGCAGGAGGCAAGAGGGCAGGTGGTGAGGGAGATGGAAACTGCCAACTCCCTGCCCCAGGGCTTCCTGGATAGAGAATGGGGGGGGGGGTCCTGGGGTCCTGGGAAGGACTGTTAGGCCCTATGGCCCTCCCTCCCTCCTCTCCCATTCCTTCCCAATACGTCACCTTACAGGATGCCTGCAGTCCGGGGGATTGCTGTATGGGCACAGGGTCACAGAACTGGGAGTCCACAAAATGGGAACAACCTGTAGGAAAAGAGACCCCAGAGGTCAGGTGCCAAGGTGCCCAAAGATGCAGCCACCACACACCGGGACCGGACAAGCCTTCCTTAAACACCTGGAGGGAGGTGTAGGACAAATGAACAGAAGTGTTCTGCACCTGGCGGGTGGGAGGACAATCTCAAGGGAGCTGGTTACCTTGAGTGTTTCTGACACAAATTGGATACTGTGGGGTCCAGAAACATTTAGGGACAGAAATCCCTGATAACAGCAGACCCAGATTCAATTTCCACTGTGCTGGAGAATTAAAAAAAAAAAAAAAAAAGTATCTATCTGTATTGACACCTAACACACACACCATAAAATTCACCCACTTAGAATGCACAGTTCAGTGGTCTTTAACATATTCACAGAGTTGTACAACCCTCACCACAGCCTTAGTTTAGAATGTTTTCATTGTCCCCAAAAGAAACTACCATCAGCCGTCACTCCTCACCCTCTGCCTAGCCCTAGGTAATCACCACCCTGTGCGTAATCTTTACAGATCTGAAGGACCCAACACACTGCAAAGGTTACAAATTTAGTCAACATTTTTTCTGTGTCACGCCTGGGGAAGGTGTGAAGAGAAGGAAGAGTAACTTTTAGGCTTTGCCCTCACACTGCTTATAGTCGGCAGTGTTAAGGCCCAGCTGGTTAGTCCCAGCTCTCACTCACTGGCTATGTTATCTTAGGTATGTCACATATTCTCTCTGAGCCTCAGTGTCTTCATCTCTAAAATGAGGTAACAATCATACTTACTTCATAAGGTTGCTGTCTGGATTAGCTGATGAAATGGAAAAACCTAGTACACAGCCTGGCCCATGGTAAGGGATTATGTTTGTCATCATTGGTGTCACATTACAAGCCAAGGAACATATGAGGCCTTGAGGAAATCTGGGAGGGCTTTGGGAGGAGCATGAGTGTGTGTGTGTGTGGAGGGGCTCTGACAACATGGGCAAAATTGCATGGGTGCATTCTAGGTGGGAAGAGCAGCGTGAATAAAAGATATCTGGAGCACACATGGTGAAAAACAAGGAGCAGTGGGTGATGTGCTGGGGACAGACCAGCCAGGGACACAAAGGCTTGGGTGGGGTAACCCCACTGAGTTTTGGAGGTGGCAGAAAGCCAGTCTGGAGAATTATGATCTGGGGAGTGTGGGCAGTGATGCGCATTAGGGAGCTCGAATGTAGCTGGTGCCAGGTGGAGGATGTGTGAAACCCCACGTGGAGGAAGGGTTGGTAGGAGGAAAGGCTAGAAATGGAAGACCTGTTGGGAGGCTCCTCCAGCAGCCCAGGGATGTGAAGGTGCTTGTGCTGAAGAGGGCAGGCAGCCATTCTCAGACCTCAGTATCACTGGGAGCTTGTCAAACACAGATTCCTGGGCCTACACCTAAGGTTCTGACTCAGCAGGTCTACGGGAGCCCAGCCATTTGTAATCTTAACCAGGTCTCCAGAGGAAGGTGGTCCAGACACCACATCCTTCAAAAATTACGAGATTAGAAAGGTTTAGAAATAAAATCCCCATCATCAGACAACTGATGGTGTAGGGGAGGGGGGTGCAGAGGGGCTCCTGGGCCTGGAGCTGGGTAAAAGAAAGGGGGGACTTCCAGGCAAATAGGGTTGGTCAGAGATGAGCAGACTGAGGGTAAGAAAGCAGGTGAGCACAGCCGGGAGGAGGCAGGCACCTGGGATGCAGGAGAGCAAGCAAGTCACCACCTGACTAGGCAGGATGGCAGAAGTGGCCTCCAGTGCCTTGAAGGAGGAAGGATTTTGACCTGGTGAGATGGACATGGGCATACCAGGTACAGGAGACAGTTTGAGACAAGACTTGTGATCAGATGAGTTTTCCAGGCCTGTGTAAGAGCTGGTCAGGAAGGCTGTGATGCCTCTAGAAGGTCTTGAAGACCACACTAAGGAGTCTGGAGTTATTCAGGCCAGAGGTGAGAGAGATCTGGAGGGTTTAGGGTATCTGTCAACTTAACTGTCTGGGGCAGTACTAAAAAGGGTATGCAAGGTTTGGGATGGAATGAGGGCAATGATTGTGGATCTCTTATCACTAGGCTCCTTGAGGCACAGAGCTCCCACTTCATTTTTGGTTGAGTCATGTTGGTAAGAAATGCAAAGCTGAGGGAAGGCTGGGGAAGGGGCAGGGGAGGGAGGCCTATCCCCATTTTATGATCTCAGTGGAAAAGGCTGCTGTGAGTAGATTTTGCTGCCAGGAGAGCCACAGAGATGGGCCCCATGAGTCATTGTTCAGTCCTGCAAGCTCAGCCCACAGAGCCTGCTGTGGTCATTGGCACAGGCTGGCTCCAGGCCCAGCCCCCAGTGCTCCCCACTAGGCTCAGTTTGTCCCCATTTCTATCTGTATCTTTGCCATCCTGGGGCTGTGCATTCTGCAGCTCTTTGCCTCTTCTGCATCCCTTTCAGACCGAGCCTCTGAATCTGTCTCCATTTGTGACTCTGGTTTACACCTGGCTCATAAATGGGGAACCTCAGGAGGACAGGGGTAGTGCGACCAGTCTCAGGCACCCCTCAACATTTATTCCAGGCCCTGTGCTAGGTGCTAGAAGTATAGAAGTGGATAAAACACAGTCTGTCTTCGCAAAGCTTACAGCATGCATTCTATGTACAGTGAATAAACCAAGGCCTGGCCCTGCTGCTGAATCAGTCTGTCTGCCTGCGCTCAGGGGTGCTGGGGTCAGTTATGGCCTGTGGCTTGAGGTCTCTCTTAGCACTGGAGGGGTACATGTGCCTGCCAGCAGGTCCAACCAGCTCTTAGGGCTCACAGGGGGCCTGGCTGGTAGGTGGGGGTGGGCAGACAGTGGGCAGCAGAAGGGGAGGGAGGGAGCTGGAGGCAGTGACTCAGTGGGGCGGCTCTAGGACAGCTGGGGAGGGAGCCAAGGTTGGTCCTGATGCTCGCTGAAGCTAGAGGAGGGTGGGATGAGAGGGCCTGCTGGGGGTTGGGGATGGAGCAGGACAACTCCAAGGCTCCTCACTCACAGCCAGATCCCCTCATGAAGAAGGCTCCTGGGCAGCTGCTCTGAGAACCTGGACTTGGTGCTGACGTGGCAGCTGCGATGGTGGGGAGGGGAGGATTGCTATTGTTCCCTCTGTGCCTGCTTCTGATGCCCAGGTTCCCTCCTCTGGCAGCTTCCCTGGGCTCATGAAGGAGGTGACTACCTTAGAGCCAGGGAAGCCACTGCACCCACTGCCCTCTCCCCACAAGGAACCAAGGGCCTAAGCATGTTATGGTACAGCAGGCCCACATGCACCAAAGGGACTTCACACCTCAGAGCTGGGAGAGATCTCACAGGTCAACTGTCCAAGTGACTTCACCAGTTCAGGGTCCCCCAACTGAGGATGAAATGAGGGGCAGGACACGAACACCGCCCAAGAGCTGACAGCAAGGGGACCTTCGACATACAGGATCTTTCCTAGTTCTCGGGGCAATCCCAGGAGGAAAGAATGACTTTCTTTTCTTTTTTCTTCCTTTTTTTTTTTTACAGGTGAGAAAGATGAGGCTCAAAGACAACTGAGTTGCTGGAGCTCACCCATCAGGTAAGTGGAAGAGCAGAGCTGGTCCTCTGGTTCCAGAATCCTGACCTCAGTCTCAGCCTCCTCGGTGGGATTTTGTGGGAGGGGTGTGGGGCTGGGGAGGCAGTGTATATGAAAGAACTGCAGGAACGCAAGCGCAAGCGAGTGGTGGGGCTGGGCCTGGCGGATTGGTGGATTCCTGGCAGGTCTGGGTCAGCTCCCACCACAGAGCCCCTCCCTGCCTCCTCCTTCTCTCTAACCCAAACAGCAGCCCATCATGGGATAATAGAACCTGGCTCTTGGTGCCTGGGACTGAGGACTGGAAGGAAGATGGGGTCTGCAACGGAAGGGCCCCTCCCTCCCACCCTCCATGAAGATACCCCTATTGGCTGCCAGCAGCACCAAGCAGCTGGCCTGGGTTTAGGGTGTCTTCCTAGAGGCCTCCTGGGCCCTTGGGCCCACACTTTTCTTCTCCCAGCTGACAGGAACGAGTGCTCCTTGTCTTGCTGAGGGAGGCTGTGGTAGGGCTCCCCGCATCCTGCGTGCACTCAAGAGCAGAAGCGCCCCCCTCCCCTACGCCGCCACCCTGCAAGCCCCTTCCCTCAGCCCCAGGCGGACCCCTTGCTCACTCACCCTCGCGCACCTACGCCGCCTTCCCCAGCGGAGGAGCGCTTCCGGCGCGCTGAGCAGGCGCGGTGGGAAGGCCGTTGGTCGCTGCCCCAACCGGCGAACTGAGAAGCCAAGTCAGAGTCAGCGGGGTCTTGGGCGGCGGCGCGAGGGAGGGCGGTGAAGCTGAGGCGTCCGGGCCCGCGGGGGACGAGGGGGTGGATGGGCCAGGGGCGCTGCGAGAGCCCGCGTTTTCGCGCTTTCCGGCCGGCTCAGGCGGCTGCCGTCGGGCCTGGCGGGTGGGCTGTGGCTGCGTCCTCCGGCCCCCAGGAGGCGGTGCGGCGTGGCGCCCGGTCCTCTGCCGCGGTCGTTCCCGCCCCCGCGGCCAGGAGGCGGCGCCCGTCAACGCCAGGCGCCGCGCCGTACCCGCCGTCGAGGCGGCGGTGTGGTACGTTCGAGGGCTCTGGCTGCCTGGCCTCCCGGGTTCGGGGTTCCCCTCGGCGCGTACCCCGGGCGTGAGCGCGGCGGGCGGGCGAGCGAGGGAGCGGGCGCGCGAGTCCCCGGGTGGCGGGGGGAGGGGGGCGCCAGGGTCGGCTGGGCCCAAGGGAGCGCGAGCACGAGGCAGCGCTCCGCCCACCCCGTGAGCGTCCCACCTGCGTAGGCCCGCCCAGCGTGGCGGCAAGTGCGCGTTCGAGCTTGGGGCGCTCCCGGCGAAGGCCCAAGTGAGCGTGGAACCGCGAGCCGTGAGCTGGAGGGAGAGACACCGGCTCTTCTCCCCGCTCCTCAGGCCTGAACTGCGGCACTGACTGCGCTCCCTGAGCCGAGCACCAAGACTGGCACAGCCGAGCACCAAGACTGGCACCTCCTACGGCCTAGTGCCTTCTACCTGCATCGCCTGCTCAGCCCTACCCGACCATCTTCAACCTGTTTCCTGGATGAGCTGAGGCCTCAGTTCACACCGAGGGCTTAGCTCCTCTGCCACTTGCCGGGAGTAGGCCCACCCTTAAGGAAGGGGTGATGGAAGGGCCCCTGGAGGAGGGGGATGAGTCGTCAGCCTCCCAGGGCCACCCCACCGACTGGAGGTTTGCTGTGTGCAGTTTCAGAGATGCCTGGGATGAGGGGGAAGCTGCTCTCCAGATGCAGGACCCCAATCCTCCGAGCCCACCAGCAGGGGCAGCCCAGGGGGAAGGGCTACAGGGCAGCCCTCTGCCTAGTGAGCTTCAGTCAACTCCAGGACAGAAGGTTGCAGATGGGTCGGGGGATGGCCAGAGGGGTATATTAGGAGGTTCCTTAGTCCAGCGGGAGGAACCAGCCTCCTCTGGAATGGAGATCCTCCTATGCCCAATGTTCTCCCACCTTAGTCTGGCACAGGGTGAGAATGACAGCCAAGGAGGAGGCTTGGCAGGGGACTCAGTTTCAGGCAGGGCAATGCCAATCCGCTTGGACCCTGAAGGGTTGGACAGTGACCCTGTGAACCTCGGGGATCTTTTATCTGAGACATCATCAGAGCTACTGGAGGCAGGTAAGGAAGGAAAGTCTTGGAAGGGAGTGAGGGTACCTGGATGTGGGGAGGCCTCTGACTCTACTCAGGCTAAAGCCCAAGTTCACGTAGGGGTCTCTGGGTAAATGGCCCAATGTAAACCCAAGCCATTTTCCTTCCCAAGACCCCAACGGATCCAGGCTCCTTAAGTCCACTGACTGCCTCCTGGCCCAAGACCTCGCCTGGGAGCTGCTTGCCAGTGGCCTGGCTGCCCTGCCAGGTAACTGGGAGACACTAGAGGCAGAAGAGGTGGGGTGACTTGATTGCGCAGGTGTTCACTGCCTTCTCTGCACAGGCACTCGGGATGTAGAAGGCAGGGCAGTGCTGCTTCTGAGTGCCCATAACCCGGCCTGGCTTCACCCCAAGTGCAGCAGCCATGAACTCATCCGCCTCCTGCTCTACCTGCGAAGCATCCCCAGGTTGCGGGGTGGAGGTTGGGGGACAGAACCTGAGCAAGGGGATGGCAGGGTTGTGGAAACAGATACTGAACCAAAGCCTGCTCCTTTAGGCCCAAAGTACAGGCCCTGGGACTGACCGTGTTAGTGGACGCCCGAATTTGTTCCCCAATCTCTTCCCTCTTCTGGGGGCTCAGCCAGCTGCAAGTGAGTACAGGATTATAGCTCTCCTCTTCCCCCCCACAACCCTTTTTATAGGGTTAGGAGCAGGGCTGAGCTCAGATTCCTTGCAGGAAGCAGCCCCAGGGTCGGTGCACCAGGTGCTGCTAATAGGAAAGATGCCTCAGGAGGTGCCTTCAGGGCTGCAGGTAGGGACTGAGCCATTTGGCCAGGGTGGAGGTGGGGCACTTCCCCACCAGGCCTGAGTCCACTACATCTTCTTTTTCTGCAGTTAGAGCAGCTGTCCTCTGATCAGAGCCTGCTGACCCACATCTCCACCTCGGGGTTGCCCACTTCACTAGGAGGAGGCCTGCCTTACTGCCACCAGGCCTGGCTGGGCTTCCGGATGGTCAGTGCACTGGGTGGGGCATAGGGTGGGTAGGCAGGCAATCTGGCCAGCAGAGGAGGCTCCCCTGGGCTGGCTTGAGCAGTGCAGTGGCCTGGGATCCAAGATGCCTGGGACTAGCACTGTGCACTGCCCTGGTCATGCCTGCCTCTGCTCACAGCGTCTGGAAACCCTACAGCAGAGCTGCCAGGTGCTTTGTGCCCTGCTCCAGGGGGCCATTGAGAGCATGAAGGCTGTGCCCCAGCCCATGGAGTCTGGGGTGAGTGTCTCCTTTCAGCACCTCCCTCAATGCTCCCTATCTTCTTCCTCTTCTCCCATGCACACTTCCACTGCCTGTTGCCCTTAATCACAGGAAGTCGGTCGGCTGCTGCAGCAGGCACGGGTCCTGATGCAGCATGTGCTAGACTCACCTCAGTTGGCATGGCTACAGTGCCAGGGAGCCTTGGAGCTGGCATGGCTGAAGCAGGAGGTTCCAGAGGTGACCCTGAGCCCAGACTACAGGTAGGTGCAAGCCCAAATCTTACCCCAGCCCACCATATCCCATGCCAAGGACTCAGTGGCTGGCTCAGAACCAGCCAGGATTGTGGTCCTAGGACAGGGTGGAGTGGAGCTAGGCACTCAGCAGGGGCGCTAAGACATGTACCATGCACCAGGCCTGCAGTGGACGAGGTTGAGGAGCTGTATGGTCGTGTGGATGGATTGCTGCACCAACTGACCCTGCAGAGTAACCAGCGAGTACAAGCACTGGAGTTGGTCCAGATGCTGGAGGCCCAGGAGGGCGAGCTGCACCAGGTGAGAACTATCTGCCCAGGTGGGCGTCACCTTTCGTCTCAAGCATCACCCCCACCCCACAGCAGCTCTCTTTTCTTTCTTTGTACTCCTCCAGATTGAAGTGTGGCTACAGCAGGTGGGTTGGCCAGCACTTGAGGAGCCAAGGGAACCCTCATTGGACATGCTGCTTCAGGCCCAAGGCCCTTTTGGAGACCTGGACCGAATTGCCCAGGTGAGTTTAGTTACTTGTTCATTGAGCACGGAGAGAGAGGGGAATGGGTTGGGGGTGGAGGGAAGGTCTTCACAGAAGTGACTGATGAGGACATGTAGACATCTGTGGAAAAGACCAGGGCTCGCGGGCTGCACTACCAGGCCCGGGCTTGGTGAGCCCAGTCTCTGTCTCCAGGAGCAGGTCAGGCGAGGAGAGAAACTTCTGCAGCCACTGGTTGGCTGGGATGCGGCTGAACTGGGCCCCGCTGGGGCCCGCTTTCTGACCCTGCAAGCCCAGCTGACTGACTTCTGTAGGGCTTTAGCCCAGCGGCGGCAGCGGCTGGCGGATGCTGAGAGGCTGTTGCAGCTCTTCAGGCAGGTGGGTGAGGGGTCCCACCCCTGGCTCCAGGCGGTCAGTGAAGCCAGAGGGGCGGCTGCTCGGCTCTACGACGGCTTGGGCTTCGTTGTATACCTTGCCTGTTTTCTTTTCTTGTCTTCAGTCTGACCCCAAAATCCTACCACTGAGGATGCAGCCTGGGGCCAACATTCTGTGGGGATGGGGGGAGGTAGAGGAGAAGGCTCAGCAGTCTTGGTGGGATCCTTCCTCAATGCCTATCTGGCTTTGGTGTTGCAGGCCTTGATGTGGGCTGAGGAGGGGCAGCGGGTGTTGGCAGAGCTGGAACAGGAACGCCCAGGGGTTGTGCTGCAACGGCTGCAGTTGCATTGGACCAAGCATCCTGACTTGCCTCCTGCCCACTTCCGAAAGATGTGGGCTCTAGCCACAGGGCTGGGATCTGAGGGTATCCGCCAGGAGTGCCGCTGGGCCTGGGCGCGGTGCCAGGACACCTGGCTGGCCCTGGACCAGAAGTCGGAAGCTGCTGTGAAGCCATCACTGACAGGTAGCACAGCTAGCTTGTGTGTCAGCCGGGTACTGGCTGTACCTCCTTCCCCTCCCCTGAGGAAGGCATACAGCCTTGATCGGAATCTGGGACTGAGTCTCAGAGAATCTGCCCACCACTGCCACCATGAGGCCATTGTGGCTGCCTGCCACAGACCAGAGGCTGGAGTTGGTGCCCAGTCAGGGTCATGCCCCACCATGCCTCCGCCAGGTGGCTCTGAACCCAGGAGTCCCAACAGGTAGGCAGTGAGCAGGGCGGGGAGGGCAGTGTGGCAGGGCAGATGTCTTGGGTCCTGATTCCACCTACCTGGTAGACTCCATCTGGTGCTGGCGGAGATGGTGGCTACAGAGCGGGAGTATGTCCGTGCTCTTGACTATACCATGGAGAACTACTTCCCCGAGCTGGATCGCCCTGATGTGCCCCAGGGCCTCCGTGGCCAGCGCGCCCACCTCTTTGGCAACCTGGAGAAGCTGCGGGACTTCCACCGCCATTTCTTCTTGCGTGAGCTGGAGGCCTGTACCCAGCACCCACCCCGGGTGGCCTATGCTTTCCTGCGCCATGTAAGCTCCTCAGGCCGTACAGGCCCTGGCTGATTCTGCCACATTCAACAGAGAGCTACTGGGCACGTGCTTGGGGTCAGGCCCTGTGATGGGTACAGCTATGACCAGGACCAACCGGTCCGTTTTTCAGGGTGCTCTTAGTTTAGCAGAGGAGACATAAAAGTAAAAAAAATAATTCCATGTTATAGTTGAGGTTAGGGGGGAAAAATGGGATAGATAGGTGATTGTGAGTTAGCAGCAAGGCAGAGGTATCCTCTTTAGAGAGAGCAATTAGAGAGGCCGCTTAGAGGAGCTGATGTTTGAGCTAAGGCCAGAGGGAGGGGCTGCAGTCAGAGCATTCCACCCAGAGGAAAGATCAAGTGCAAAGCCCTGGGCAGGAAAGAGGCCCAGTGGTCAAGGAAGAGAGAAGTCAGTGTAGCATAGTGTAGTGAGCAAGGGAAGGTGTAGTCTGAGGTGAGGTGAGATTAGAGCACTGCCCTCAGAGCTGTGGGAGCAGCAAAGCTGTATGCGGGACTTCTTCCCCAGAGGGCCTGAGGGCAAGCCCCTCTCCACACAGTGTCTCTTGCCAGATCACCCGTCATTCAAAGCAGAGCACATTGGCTCTGTGTGGGGAGGCCTCCTTGGGACCTTTAGGCATTTTGATCCTCCCAAACTGAGAGTGGTTTGGCCCCCTTGGATGCTGGCCCATTTGCACCAGAGCAAGCTGTGTATCTTTGCAGAGGGTGCAGTTTGGGATGTACGCACTCTACAGCAAGAATAAACCATGCTCCGATGCCCTGATGACCAGCTACGGTCACATCTTTTTCAGGGTAGGTGAGCCTGAGACTAGTGGAAGGGGGGATGGAGCAGGTAACCTGAAGCTCCCTGACGGTCTCTGACGCACCTGGCAGGACAAGCAGCAAGCACTGGGGGACCACTTGGACTTGGCCTCCTATCTGCTGAAGCCCATCCAGCGCATGAGCAAGTACACACTGCTGCTGCAAGAGCTGGTACGGGCCTGCGGGGGAACCGTGCCAGAGCTGAGTGCCCTGCGGGCTGCCCAGAGCCTCGTGCGCTTCCAGCTGCGACACGGCAATGACTTGCTAGCCATGGATGCCATCCAGGGCTGTGACGTGAGTCATCGCAGGCTGTGGTGGGCAGGGGCAGTGGGTGTGAAGGGAGGGGGTTAGAAGAGGCTGGGAACCCACTGGGCCCCAACTTGGCAGGTCAACCTCAAGGAACAGGGGCAGTTGGTCCGACAGGATGAGTTCACGGTGTGCTTTGGGCGCCACAAGTCCCTGCGTCGTGTTTTCCTCTTTGAGGAGCTGTTGCTTTTCAGCAAGCCTCGCCGAGGACCCAAAGGCATCGACACATTTGCCTACAAGCGCTCCTTCAAGGTAGGCCCACCCAACCCCTCCCTCTGCTCCCTGCACCCCCAGTGCCTCACTAAGCTCCTTTCCTGGCCACACAGATGGCAGACCTTGGCCTCACTGAGTGCTCTGGGGATAGCAACCTGCGCTTTGAGGTCTGGTTTCGCCGTCGCAAGGCCAGGGACACCTTTGTGCTACAAGCTGCCAGCTTGGCCACGAAGCAGGCTTGGACAGCTGACATCTCCCGCCTGCTCTGGAGGCAGGCTGTCCACAACAAGGGTGGGTCCCTGCCCCATTTCACCCCACACTCCCCTCCTTGGAGAGCTTACATTGTCCCAGAGGGGCCCCAAGGAGGGCCTAGGGACCTGGAAATACTTGAGAGGGTGGAAAAGTCCCTCAGCAGCAGCCAGCACAGGGGAAAGAACTCCAAAGTCAGGCAGTCCTGCAGTCAGTCTCAGACTGTGCACACAGTATTAACCTCTGAGTGTCAGAGGCCTCATCTTTAAGAAGAGAATTATGACACCTCATGGGATTGTTGGGAAGGGCTCAGTGCACAGGACAATCTGCAGGCTGTGGGTGTACAGGAGAGACTAATATAAGGGGAAAGAGTGATAAAGGGCTGGACTCATGTCCAGATGTCCACTCTCCACCCAGAGGTGCGCATGGCTGAGATGGTGTCCTTGGGTGTGGGGAACAAGGCCTTCCAGGACATCGCCCCCAGCAAAGAAGCTATCAACGACCGCACCGTCAACTATATCCTGAAGTGCCAAGGTAGCAGGCAGGCTGCAGGGGGTTGGGGTGAGGAGAGCTGCACAGGTGGCAACATGGACCTCTGTCAGCCCTAGCCTGCGCTCACCTCAGGACCTTGGCCCACCTGGGCTCTGGCCTGTCCCAACCTGACCCTCTTTCTCATACAGAAGTTCGCTCTAGGGCCTCCATTGCTGTGGCCCCATTTGACTATGACAGCCCTTACCTGGGGGCCTCAAGCTCCCTTTCTGGAGATCCTGCTTCTTGCTCTGTACTGGGGTCCCTCAACCTGCATCTGTACAGAGACCCAGCTGTTCTGGGCTTCCGCTGGCCTCTGTATTCCACCGGCTTCCCAGAGGAAGCAGTACTGGAGACTGAAGCTGAGCTGGGCAGCCAGCCATCTTTGAGTAGGTCTGGGCTTGGCCAGAGGCAGGAGGGCATGGCTTGAGGTCTGGGCCTCCTCTGCTGACAGCTCACCCAGTCTCCCTTATTAGTTCCTGAGGACTCAGAGGTCTCCTCCCAGTGCCCGTCAGCCAGTGGCTCCAGTGGCTCGGACAGCAGCTGTGTGTCAGGGCAGGCCCTGGGCAGGGGCCTGGAGGACTTGTCCTATGTGAGTTCCATTTAGCCTTATACCCACCAGCCCTTTCTCAGCCCTGCCTGGGCCTATGGCTGCCTTGCTTTTAGGTGGAAATGGGGGTGGTAGGTCAGAGCCATTCCTCAGAGACCCCACCTGGACCCCGAGCCAGGGACATACATGTTCGTGCCTAGCTTTGCACCACAGGTCTGAGCCTGGGCTTGAAGGTGGGCCGTGGATCCAGGAGTTGCTAGATCCAAGGAACATCACCTCTCTCAAGATCTGCTATGACCAGGCCATGGATGGCACCTGGGTCGCTTCCAGCCCACATGCACAGCCCTGTCGACTACCCTTTCTGATGTCTGTGTCATTGGACAGATCAGCAGGGACCTCTCCAGGGGATGCTGGTTGCAGAGCCTAAATGAGCACCCTGATTCTGGGCCCCTGGCCTCATGTCCCCTTTTTCTCTCCCCATCTCCAGCTCCCACCCCAGTTGTTCCCACCCAGAACAGAGGGTGGGTGTTTGTTTCTATGCTGTAGGCTGGTGGGACATCTAGTGACTGGGCTGCCCCACCCCTCAGTAGGAATACAGGTGGGTTCCTAGCCACTGCTTCCCAACCCCTGGTCTCAAAGCCAAGCTCATCCCTGTTGGACTCTTACTCTTGCCTGCCCTGGCTCCCTAGGCCCAGGCCCTTCTTTCCTGGGTCAGTTTGGTTATATTGATTCAAAGCTTTTTGAATAGATTTCAGTTTAAGATTATTTCACTGGTTGTAAGGTCTTTGGTGTCTCAGAGACTGAGTCCAGACCCTTGACTTGTGATTTATTCTTTGTTTATAATAAAAAATAAACTAACACACCCTTGGACGGGCACACACATTCTGGGGACATCCCCGGTTAAAATGAACCTTGGCGATGGGATGGGGTGTTTGTGGGGCAGCTTCTCTGGGCACCTTAGCCATCTTGTAAGTACTTGCTCAGGAGAGAGTAAGAGACAGACCTTGACAGGCCCCTCTGGATGAGCAGGTCCACACAGCGGCCATATTTCCTGGCAAAAGGCAGCGTGAGCTGGAAGGAAAAGGCTGGTCTTATTCCTGACTTCCTGGCTATGTGGATGGGGTCCTCCTATCTGGGTGGGGGCAGGGTCAAGGCAAGGCTACTTGATGCTGTTGAGCTCACTTCTGCCTAAAGGCGTCTCACAGACCTGTGGTTTCGAGTGGCTACCAGGGAACACAACAGAATGAATAAAGGGCCAAAAGTGCATGTTTCCTGCCACTGGTTTTCCACTTTCTAGTCGTAGATGCTGATTTCACTTTCCACTGAATAGACTAGACAGAGGATAGTAACTTGGCACTTTTGTGTTTATAGTGAAAGATGTTATAGTAATGTACTTGATTACAGAAATGCCAGATTAATGAAAAATTAGCTAAATCTTTTTCACCTACAATGTTAAAATAAAAATGTGAATCCTAAAATTATTTTAAGGAATCAAAAAACAAAAAACCTGAGTCATTCCTTTGCCCTTATTGAACATTTTCCTTTTCTTTGTAAAAACTGCTTTAAAGCAGCTTAAGTGTAAAAGGAATGTAGAGAAGTACTGACATCATGGCTGAGTAGGTGAAGTTGGTATCAGTCATTGAAAACATCTATCTGACTCCCAGTAGTTTCTCGGATTTCAGCACCCCAAAACCTTGAGCTCGTAGAATGTGCTTCCCTGAGTATAGTCAGGGTTGTTAGTGATGAAGGCTAAATTGGTAAAATGGGAGGAAAACTACAAAAACCAGTGGCCTGAATACTGCTTTTTGACCACTCTAGACAGGTTAATTTCATCCATTGTTCCTCCCTCCCTGGGACCAGAGACTAGAGGTCTAGTTGCCTGTCTTGCCTTCTGGGCAGCACTGGCCTGGCCCTCATGCAGCAAGACAGTGTCCATCTGAGGAATCTGGAGGGTCGCCATTCCCAGTGGGGTGCAGGAAGCCCTCACCTCCACCCAGCTGTACAGATGTTCCTGGGTGTACCGGTCATCCTTGAAGCCAGTGATGGCCAGCAAGTCCACCACAAACTGCTTGGGGCTGATGTTCAGAGTCTGCCAGAAGAGCCCACAGTCAGGCAGGGCTGGGGGCAGCAGTGTGACACACGTTTGCTCCCAGCCCCTCAGAGTGGGATGCAGAGCAGGGGCTTCCCTGGGCCTGCAGGAGCTGCAGAGGTCAGAGGATACTATCATTTCAAACTGCCTCTTGGCCAAGGCTTGGCCCAGATGCTGCTGCCCTGTCTCCCTGTCCCTGCCCTTCTGCCCCTGATCTCTTCCCCTTACTCCCCTGACCCTGTATCTTGGCTTGCTTCCTCTTGCCTTGCCTACTTACTGTGGAGGCAAGGGAAAGTGGAGAAGGAACAAGGCCTGAGGCCTATCACACATACCCACAGCCGGTTGGCCAGGGAGACCACCTTGGCTGTGATGGCTTTGGGGTCCTTTTGCCTGATGGAATCCAGAATGATGTCAGTCAGGAAGCAGTGACATTTCTGTGCGTAAAACATCTCTTCCCAGGACAGAGAGAAACTCAGGAAAGTCACCTCTGTGGAGGAGAGAGTGGATGTGGCCACATCTGCCACGGCTAGAGCCTTAGAGCCAGCCCGGAGTAAGGGAGAGGTGTAGGGCTTCCAAGGGAGACTGTATCCCTGAAGTACCCTGGGTGAGGGCTCAGGCATCTCCGCAAGGAAGTGCAGGGCCAGGCATGGCTCCAGAGCCTTACCTCGGGGCTGGGGGCTGGCTGTGGGTGGCATGTGTGTGAGGTTGTCCATCTGTGTGGTATAGATGATGCTGTCCTCAAAGAACATGCAGGAGCCATCACTACCCACCACGGGGGGGTGGGTCACTTTGAGGATGACCCCTTTGCTGTCCACCTCACTGGCCTCAGGCACAGACTGCTCAGGGGCAGGACTTTCTGTGAAAACAACACGGGGAGAGGGCTCTCCTTAAGCCACCTCAGAGCCCAAGCAGGGAGGAGACCTCTGGCAACAGACCAGTACAGTCAGTCACGAGCCTTTGCCTCCAGCTTCTCAGAAGTGGTACCCTGGGCTGGCAGGGGCATGTTCTGGCTCTCCTCTCTACATTGCCCTTGAATCACTGCAAGCCAAATCCTGAATTTCAGAACTCCAAGGAAACTTCCAAATCCTTTGTTGAACTAGGACTGGTAGTAAATAGAGCTGATAATAACCCAGCTGGGGACTGGAAATCTTAGTAAAATTATGAGAGGAGCTTTTGTGGGGAGTTGCTGATGCATATCCATTCTGACGAATACGCTTGAGGGACTTCCCTGGTGGCACAGTGGTTAAGAATCTGCCTGCCAATGCAGGGGACACAGGTTTGATTCCTGCTCCGGGAAGATCCCATGTGCCGCAGAGCAACTAAGCCCGCGTGCCACAACTACTGCGCCTGCGCTCTAGAGCCCTCGAGCCACAACTACTGAAGCCCACGTACCTAGAGCCCGTACTCCGCAACAACAGAAGCCACCGCAATAAGCCCAGCCACTGCAATGAAGAGTAGCCCCCGCTCGCTACAACTAGAGAAAGCCCGTGCACAGTAACAAAGACCCAACGCAGCCAAAAATAAATAAATAAATTTATTAAAAAAAAGAAAAGAATCCGCCTGCGCATGCAGGGGACATGGGTTCGATCCCTGTTCCGGGAAGATCCCACATGCTGCGGAGCAGCTAAGCCTGTGCGCCACAACTACTGAGTCTGTGCTCTAGAGCCCTCAAGCCACAACTACTGAGCCCGCGTGCTGCAACTCCTGAAGCCCATGGTCCTAGAGCCCATGCTCCACAACAAGAGAAGCCACCACAATGAGAAAGCCTGCACACTGCAATTAAGAGTAGCCCCAGCTTGCCACGACTAGAGAAAGCTCGTGTGCAGCAACAAAGACCAGCGCAGCCAAAAATAAATTTAAAAAAATATGCTTGAGAAACCAACTTGGGGCTCACAGGTGGGGCCCAAGGAGACCCCTCCAAGCAGGGCCTGAGCCACTAAAAGGGAAAATGACAGAATACTGTAGGAAGGACTTTGAAGGAGCAGAGGAAACAGTCCGTCATAGCAGTTCTCAGCTCACTTCCCTGGGCTGCTCCACACTTCCCCACCACACACACACCTGTCTATTCAGCCCAGTCCCCATATACCCTCCTGTCTTCTGGACTTCTCCCCTTGGATGTCCATCAGTACCTCACATGCAATGTGTCATCTTCCCCAAGTCCTACTTCTCTTGTCCTTCCTACCTCAGTAACCATCCACCCCCTTGCAATCACCCAAACCAGAAACCTGCCCCCTCCTTGGCCTGATACTTTCCTGCTTCTTCCAACTGCCTCACTTGTTTCATCTAGAATGATCTTGGCATTTCTAACACGTATCCTCCTGCTGCTGCATTTCCTCTGCCCTGGAACAAACTTTCTAAATGCACACCTGACTGCTTGCTTCCTTATTTAGAATGCTTCAGTGGCTGTCCGCTCCCCTTAGGATCAGAACAAACTGCTAGGTCCTGAACCTGACCCACAAGACCTGTCCTGATTTCCTTATGTCTTCAGCCTTATCTCTTTATCACTTCATGTGAAGCCTGGTCTCCAGCTGCTAGACGCATGATTTGTGTTTCCTCAAGCACCCAAGGCTTCTCCTTCTTTCCCCTGCTGACTCCTCAGCCCCCAACCCTTCTCTGTGCTCCTATCACTTTATAGGCACTTCCTCCCATATGCCTCAAGTAGTTTCTCAAGCCTCCAAGTCATGCCAGTGTGCCTGTCATTTCTGGGTCTTCTGCTTGGCATCAGTGAGTGCAGAGCTCTAGTCCCCCTTAATCACTGACTCGCTCTGTGGTCTTGGCCAAGGTTTGCCTTCTCTGTTGTAAATGAGAATTAGGTCAAGGATGGGACAGGACTCACCTCTCTCCTTTGGGCTCTGCTTGCCCCAGTCCTTCAAGGTGACAGCTCTTTTCATGGGGAAGTATGGCTTAAAGGTTGGCTCTGGCTCCTTGTCTTTGGTTCCAGCTCCAGCCCCTGCCTGTGGGCCTGGGTCCTTCTCTGAGGCTGTGTAATGGCCTTTCCAGGAAGCTGAGGTGCTGGGCTGGGAAACAGCCTCACCTCCTGAGGGGAGCTTCAGGGTGGCTTCCTCCAAAGAGCTGCTCGGGGGGCCTGGCAGTGGCTGGAATTCCCATTGTTTGCAATTGACCATGTCCCATTCCCTTACCAGGGAGATGAGTTTTTGCATGGGGGTGACAGGAGGGTCTTTGCTTTCAGATTTCTGTGTGAGGTTGACTGTGGTACACTTCTTCTTGGGAGGACTCTCAGGGTGGGCCCCCCAGTGTCTAGGGTTGGCACATAGACCAGGACAGTGTGAGTATGTGCTGGGATTACCCGCCCTCTTGGCACCTCGGCATAGGGACACCTGGATTGTCCGGAAGTACTGCTCAGCCTCCTCTATCTGGCTGGACCTGGCCAGGGTCCCCTTGGCCTTGTTCCGTGGAGTCCTGTCACTGCAGTCTTGGAACTCCATAGGTATGCAAGCTGTGGTCTGGAGAGGGAGGGCACAGCAGCTCTGGGCATTTTGTGCTTCCACATCGAAGCCTTACCCAAGATCTCATAAGCTGGGTCTCTAAGACTTCACTTGCTTACCCAGAACAATCCCATCCCCCACATGGGTCTTACATTTGATATTTGCTCAGTCTGAGTGGGGGTGGTACCAGCCCAGGGTCCTTTCACACACCAAAGGGACATATCAGCATCCCAGGCCACAGGCAGCCAGCATTTCCTAGTGTCTCCCTCCAGGTTCAGAAACCAGTCACTGTGCCAGGAGCCATGTAGGCCCGGCTCTTTCAATTTGCCATACCCCTCAGTAGCGGTCTGCCCTCTGAGCCCTGTGCTGGTGCTCTTTCAGGATAACACCAAACCAAAGAATGCTGGGACTTACTTCTTTGGCATCTCTACTGAACTCCACCAGTGACCCTGGCCCTTCTGTCACCACATGCAGCCTTCTGATGGGAAAAACTTCATTTCCAGATTCTTTCTCCTGGATCCATGACCTGCAGACTCCAAGAGGGTTTGGTTAGTAAGCAGAAGCTTCCACTAGTCCATTGACCAGGTCTGCCCTCTGGCTGGGAGTTAACTCTAGACAGCAGGGGAGAAGGGGCTTTAAAGGGTTTTGCTTAGGTCCCTGCCCAATCCTGGGCCTGTTCCACCCCCTTACCTCTAAGGAGAACAGGTCCTACTGGGAGGTGAGACTTAGGACAGGATTCCCAAGAGGAATATAAAGGTTCAAACTTTAGAACATGGTGTCAGGAGCAGTTTCCTTACTTGTATGCCTCACATTGGATAAGGGCTTCTGAGAGGGATGGGATGTGGTATTCCTCCACCTCCTGGCAGAGGAGGGGCCATTCCCTGCAAATGACAAGATGTCGCACTGGGCATCTGGGGTGGGAGTGTGGGTGGGGTTATAAGCCTCCAGAGCTGCTGCCTTGAACAGCAGTTCACATGTTGGAAATAATATAATCTCCCTGAAGGCTACAAACTCAAATTTCCGTCTTGAAGAGGGATGGGGTTTCATTATATGATTTCCTTCCTTCACTCACTTAAATTCAGATGGTAAAAATAGTTTTCCAAGTCTCAGGAAGTTGAGAATGTGTCGAAACATTTGGCCATCCCCGTGGATCAGCAGGGTCTGTCCATATGTGATCCAGTACACTCTCTGAGGGTTGGACAGCAGTTCTGGATACTGCAAAGGGTTGGACACCAGACTCTTGTTAGTCTGTTAAAGGGCTACATCCTTATTAAGGGGCAGGTCAGCCTTCTCTTTGTTTTCCTAACCATTCTAGAGCAGAGGCTTTGGGATTTCCATCTCCTTATCTTGTTGGCCACAAGGAGCCATAATGAGGAGCAGAGCATCTAGGGAGAAGCACATCATCTCTGCTTCAAGTTTTGCTGGCTCCTAGACCACTCTCTTGAGGCATCTGGAACCTCACCCTATGTCCTGCTCAGTCCAGGTCCCTCAGACTGGCCTCATCCCTACCCAAACTCCTAAAGCCTTCCCAGAATGCTGCTCATAGAATAAAAGCACTTTGGGCCATGGAGCAGAGGGAAGGTCCTTGTTTTAATCAGGTGCTGAAGGCTGTGTACGGGTCAGGTGACAGAATCTTCTCAGCCGCAGAAGCCAAAAGGAGACGAGGGCAGCCTCAGGCCAGCAGTACCTTCAGCAGGGTCTGCAAGGTGGTTGCATACCAGTGGCTTCCAACATAAACTTTGACGATCTGTTGAGGGGAATACACAGTGATTTCTGCCGTCCATTCCTCATCTAAGGAAATCAATGAGAGGGAACACATCACGTTGCCAAAAGGGAAATTAGGTAAGGCATTTTGTCCATTACATGTTAAGACACAATATCTTCATCAGTCATATTCTGTTGCCTAGTCTGAGAAGCAGCAGAAATCCCTGACATCAACCTTTTCTGCTCCTCAGGCCTTCCCTGTGGCTCACCATATGGTTTCCTGGGTGTCAATAGCAGCTTGGAGGGTCAGCTGGTGACTCTGGGTTGGGGGAGGGCCACCAACCCCAAGGGCACTGCTGTTCTTCCCCTGGCCCACCTCTCCCAAGAAAGCTTGGCTAATGTACTTTTCTACCTACCTTGCTAACTGCTTCTGGTTTCTGGCTGGGTGTGTAATTTTCCACATGGCCACTCAGACCAGAGCTAGGAGTCCCTCTGTATGTTTGTGCTTATGGTTTGGCAAATATCATAGAGCCAGCGTCTCATCAAATCACTATCACTTCTATAGAGACCAAGCCTTGAGGCATGTCTGGAGAATGGGGCTTTATTCTGGGAAGATGAACTCATGACCCTTTTCCTGGGGTGACTAGATTTAGGCTTTGTTCTGTCTTAAGAACCAGTTTCTAATGAGCTTTGTAATGAATGAAGGGTATATAAATAGATGATATAACCAAGAGGTATATAGATTGTGAACCTCATGAAGAGAGAAACTGGGTCTGTTTTGCTCTCTTCTGTACCTCTAGTGTTATCTACTGTCCTGGTATATGGTAGGTGCTCAAATAAGTACTGAATGTTGCTGAATGATAGTAATATAGCATAAATTGATCTAAAACACTTTTTGTTAGGAAACAGTTATAGGCAGCTGGTGAAACAACACTGGCTTTAGACTCAGATTTAAATCCCAGCTTGACCATGATCTAGTAATATAAGCAAGTTACCTCCCTGAGCCTCTGCTTTTTTTGTTAAATGGACCCAGGGATCATTCTTCCCTGGATGGCTGCGAGGACCAAATGGGCATAGCATCGGCTCCCAGAGCCAGAGCAGGCATGCCCTTGGGGTCCCATGTGGCTCCCCAACTGGGTCAGTCTGCACAGCTCAGCCTGGACTACTTGAGGCTACCTGTGGGCTTGGGGTGGGGAAGGGTAACCTAACAGGAAAGTTTCCTTTTAGGTGAAACCCACAGATGTTAGTCTAGCTTTCCTTTTCTGTTCCATCTACAGTTCCTGGTTCTAGCCAGCCTTATCTTTCCTCTGTGATCCCCTAGACCCTCCTCTGATGTTGAATTCAAACTGAGAAGCTTCTTTATTTACTGAGCACATCCATGGGTGCCAGAGTCCTCGGCTCCAGATGAGTCTTCAGGGCCACTTTCATTGGCTCATAGGTGATGTCCCTCTTGTCCAGGAAGGCACAGAGCTCGTACACCTCAGAAATGGTCTCAGTCAGGGGCAGCTGGCAAGTCCCCAGCCAGTTCCTGCCCAGAGGAAAGGTCTGTCACAGAGAGCTTCAGCACTGTACCCCAAGGGAGTACAGCCTGTCAACCTTCCATGTCTAGAATGTCTTGCCCTTACACTAACTCAAGCCTGTGGCCACTAACATCATTTCCTTAACTGGTTTCTGATGACGTCTCATAGGGGGGGTATACTTGGACACATAGGCTCACCCTTTTGCAGCTGAGCTTGACCTATTTCAGCAAAGCCCTCTAAATTGACTAATTGCAAGCCTCCAAGCCCTGTCTCAGGTTCCAGAATCCAGGCCAGGGCCCAGTCACTCCATTTTTGCCCCCATAAATATCTGCCCAAGACATCTCAGTCACTATGTGGCAGCCTGTCACGGTTTGGGAGATTACTGATACCTTGTATGCCCAGGAAACCCCCCACCTCCAAAGGCACTTGTCTTTGCCCTCTGTGCCCTGTGACATCAGGGGTGGGACATCTCCGGGAGAAATGGATGGTGTGGGCCACAAATGACAGTTTTGGGGTAAGACAGTGTTTGGGGTTGGCTGACCCTCTCCCCAGGTGCTCAGGAAAACCCACTTCTATCTTTAGTTTTGGTACCAGTGTATTTTGTGAGCCTAAGAGAGTTGCCCTACTCGGAACCTGTTTACCTTTCTATAAAACAGGATTAGGGGGCTTCCCTGGTGGCGCAGTGGTTGAGAATCTGCCTGTCAATGCAGGGGACACGGGTTCGAGCCCTGGTCTGGGAAGATCCCACATGCCGCGGAGCAACTAGGCCCATGAGCTACAACTACTGAGCCTGCGCATCTGGAGCCTGTGCTCCGTAACAAGAGAGGCCGCGATAGTGAGAGGCCCGCGCGCTGCGATGAAGAGTGGCCCCTGCTTGCCGCCGCTAGAGAAAGCCCTCGCACAGAAACGAAGACCCAACACAGCCAAAAAGAAAAAATATATATTACTCAGGCATAAAAAGAAACGAAATTGAGCTATTTGTAATAAGGTGGATAGACCTAGACAGAGTGAAGTAAGACATACAGAGTGAAGTAAGTCAGAAAGAAAAAGACAAATACCGTATGCTAACACATATATATGGAATTTAAGAAAAAAAAATAATGTCATGAAGAACCTAGGGGTAAGACAGGAATAAAGACACAGACCTACTGGAGAACGGACTTGAGGATATGGGGAGGGGGAAGGGTGAGCTGTGACAGGGCGAGAGAGAGGCATGGACACATATACACTAACAAACTTAAGGTAGATAGCTAGTGGGAAGCAGCCGTATGGCACAGGGATATCGGCTCGGTGCTTTGTGACCGCCTGGAGGGGTGGGATAGGGAGGGTGGGAGGGAGGGAGACACAAGAGGGAAGAGATATGGGAACATATGTATATGTATAACTGATTCACTTTGTTATAAAGCAGAAACTAACACACCATTGTAAAGCAATTATACCCCAATAAAGATGTTAAATATATATATATATTAATTAATTAATTAATTAAAAAAAAAAGACCTAAGAAGAAATACATGGCAAATATCTAAAAAAACCCAAAAAAAACAGGATTAGGGGCTTCCCTGGTGGTGCAGTGGTTAAGAACCCGCCTGCCAATGCAGGGGACATGGGTTCGAGTCCTGTTCCGGGAAGATCCCACATGTCGCGGAGCAACTAAGCCCATGCATCACAACTACTGAGCCTGTGCTCTAGAGCCCACGAGCCACAACTACTGAAGCCCGTGCACCACAACTGCTGAGGCCCGCGTGCGTAGAGCAGGTGCTCCACAACAAGAGAAGCCACTGCAATGAGAAGCCCATGTACTGCAACGAAGAGTAGCCCCCTCTCGCCACAACTAGAGAAAGCCCGTGCACAGCAACAAAGACCCAACGCAGCCATAAATTAATTAATTAATTAACGAATTGATTAAATTAATTAAAAAAACAGGATTAGAATCCATGCCCCTGCACTAAAGGGAACATTCTGAGCTCATCCCATAAGGCAGAGGCCAGGTATCACCTCCTCCAGGAAGACTGCCTTGCCTTGCTTCTTGGGGGGGGCTCACCCCTGGCTCTTTCTGTGTGTCAGTGAGCCTCCCAAGGGTTGTGGGGAGGACCTTTGAAGGAGGGGGACTATCCAGCATCCTAAGTGTTGTGATTGGCCTGGTCACCTCAGACCTAGCACCGGGCTAGAACCAGAGCAATAGATCACAGAGGATGGAAATATGAAACAGTGTGAGACCTGTGAACCTTGGGAACCTTATACCTTGGCACCAGGCCTCTCCTCCGAGGCCCAAATTTGGTGGTGCTGGTGTGGGTAGTGGGAGTGGCTAAAATGATCATTTTGTCCCCAAGGACACAATGTCTGGCTCATGGGCAGGGCCCCAGGTTGGTTCCTCAAGAAAGGTAAAGCTCAGCCTGAGTGGGACCAAGCTGTGCTCTGAGGAGGGCCTTACTTAACGTGCTGGAAGAGGACCCCGTTCCCAGTGATGTACAGTCTACTTCCATCCAGAGTGCTCTCGATGCGGAGCTGTCCTAGTGCGGAGTCTGGGTACTTGACAAGCAGACCCAGGGTCATCATGTACAGTGGCTTCACAGACTCTAGGCCTGCTGCACGGCCCCCCTTCCCAGGGCTTGGAGGAGGACAGGAGGTCCGGGAACAGCCACCTGTGCCAGAGAGAAAGGGGTGACTCCTAGATCCCTCATGGTCATAACTGTACTGGAAGCTTTGGGTCTTGCTTCCTACTGCTGCCTTAAATCAGTAACTAAAGAGACTTTGAGGGAGCTTATTTCCTTGCACAGCCAAATATGGATCCGCTCGAAATCAGTATAGTTTTTCTTATATTCAGTCAGGTTTAGAGGTCAAAACTATTTGTTGAGAGGCGGAGTGGGTATGGGGGGTAGATTAATTAGCTGTTATCACTAACATTTGAATTTCAGAATAACAGCCATCTGGCCCCAGCCTCTGCAGGAATTTCCCTTAGTTCCAAACTCTGCTCTAATTATCCATGGGTAAAGAATGACAACCACAGCATTGAACCTAATGTGCATTACAGGCTTCCTGGATTCACAGTCCCTATCACTCTTGGGCAGAATTTTCCCCGGAGACACACTGTGTAGTGCTACTTTCAGGTTGGATATTTGAATTGCGGGCTTATGGGTGAAACCTTGTTCTCCTGCAGTGGGCACAATGCACAGTCTACAGGACCCTGTTCCAGTGGCAACAGTGGGCCAGTGGCAAGCTGCCAGGTGATTTTCATGGGTCATCTCCAATCCTACAAGAGGGGTAGTACTCTCCTCTTATCATAGATGAGGAAACTGTGTCCTGAGAGGCCAGTTAAGAACCTTGCCCCAAATACCAAAGCTAGGTGGGGCAGAGCTGAGATTTGAGAGCGCCTCTACCTCCAAGGCTACAAGAGCTGTTTCCCTTAGTTATGGTGCTTTATAAAAGACAAAAAACATGCTTTGTGTTTGGGGGCTGCTTTATGGCTTACAGAGCCTGTCCACAGGCATGCTTCCCTTCCAACTTAACATAGCTCTTGTGCAGCATGCACCGGTCTACTCATCTCTCTGACCCATGTTCTCTGAAGGAACAGAAGTCTTTGGGGGAGAGGTTTGAACTTACACCCTTTGAAGTGGGTTGTAAGATCCCAAGACAGGCTCCTGAGACCTGCAGCAGGATGCCACTACCCCCAAATAGGATAGGACTCCACTTGCCTGGGGAGGAGTCTGGGAGAGCTGGCCTAAAAGTAGGGAAAGTCTGATTCCCATGGAATAAGTATCTGGTGACATGCAGGCCAAACTTCACATGTGCAAGACAGTTCTATATATTCTCAGAATGCCAGCTGAGGCCACACTAAGGTAGCTAGCTCCTGCAACATGCACAGTAGCGTCCATAGACATGCAGGATTTGGGAAATGGGATGGTGAAAGGCAAATAAAAAATATGAGGAGCAAATTGGAATGAGGTTGGGCCGGGAACTTGAAGGCCTGGACCAGGGTCAGGAAGTGTCAGGAGCAGGCAGAAACAGGCACAGCAGCCAGGGATTTGAAGTAGGGGGGAGAAAGGAACTGGGGTGTGTGGGGGATAACTGAAGTCCTATGGGGAATTTCCCACGCCCTCCAGCTATGCCTGGAAGAGGAAGGATGGGAGTGGCAGGTAGGGGTTAGTTACAAGTTCCCAGTTGCTTGACACATCCACAAGGAGGGCAGACCTCCCCTGACCTTGGGAAGCCCGGCCTCAGGCCCAACTTCCCTCCCCTGGACACTCTGGCCCAGTTTCCCCACCCAGGCTGGGCTGAGCTACCTACAGGTCAGTGGCAAGACTGAGCAGACAGAGGGCACACTGGGTTTCAGACTGAAATTTGTCTTTTCAGATTCTAAGTCAGCCAGAACACCCGCTTCTCTCACTACCACCCAAAGCCCAGAGTGGTTGTGGGAGGGAAGATGTTTGTTTTTGGCTTTTCTGGCTAAAGCCCAGACTGCCCCAGGATGTCAAGGGGAGGCCAAGGTTCCCCTGGTGACATACCCATGTTCATTCGGTACAACCTCACAGCTTCACTGAGCTCAGGGATTTCCAGAATTTCCACTTCTGCTTCTAACACATCTATGTTGGAGAAATTATCTGGTAGTAAAATCTTCTGTGAGCGGAGAAAATTCACTTGAAAAACAAAAGGAAACAAAATGGGTTAACAAGGTTATTTCTGATCTAATTGCAGGTCCAGGTTTTGGCAGGTTTTTGGTGCTACAACTTATCCTAGGGGCTCCTTGTTCCAAAACAATTTCTAAACATACCTGGTTAGATTAGCTTTCAGTCTGTGGTTTTCAAGGTGAAAAACCCCAAATTACTCTGTTTTCCTGTGTCTGAGTCCGTGGGTGTGGCTTCCCATTGGCTGGCCTGGGGCTCCCAAGCCAGGTCTTCCTGGTGAGCACACACTGGCCCTGAGACTTACCCTGTGAGTCTTGACCCAAGAGCAGGTCATTCCAAAAGAGGGAGTTGTCTTGCCACTTAGAGAGGAAGGCCCTGGCTGAGCCTGGGTTGGCAGGTGGCTCTTGCAGTTTTTCCCTGCCTGGACTGCAGTGTGGGAGGCAGAGATGGAGCCAATGCTACTGTCCTGTGTGAATCAACTTGGAGATTCAGAAGCACATTATAGACAACTTTCCAGGTGACTGTGACTATGAAAGGTTGGGGTTCCAGGCATTTGGTCTGCAGTGTGGGAGGCAGAGATGGAGCCAATGCTACTGTCCTGTGTGAATCAACTTGGAGATTCAGAAGCACATTATAGACAACATTCCAGGTGACTGTGACTATGAAAGGCTGGGGTTCCAGGCATTTGGTCCCTAGTACAATTTGGGTATTTCCTGCCCTATTCATACAGGCAGCAGCAGCATCTTGGAATCAGTTCAGTTCACACCCCATCAGAACCTGTCCTGGTGGAAGAGGGAGGCTCTCTTCTGTCCAGGCTTGAAGATCTCATCCCTCCTTAGGCCACTAGCTCAGGTGGACAATTCTACAATGATTCTGGGGAACATTTCACCATCCACCCTTCTTCCCTTTTATCCTGAGTTTAGTGGAAGTGAGAGGAGGAAGGGACCATCCTTTGAAACAACCCTATTCCCTCATTTTATGGTGAGAGGAACTGAGGTCTAGAGCCCAGTTGGATACATAAAGGCAGAGAGGTAAGTAGTTTGGAGTCCAGCTCAGGGTCTTGCCCTTTACACCAACTCCTGTGGCCCGTGACACCACTGCAGCTAGTTTCCAGTGCCCCTTTACACCCAGGCCATTCCAAAATGAACAGGGAATAAAATAGCCCTGAGGCTAGTGGGAGTCTAATGCTGGGAATCCATTTGCTTCCAGGAAGGCTCTGTCACGCTTCCACTAGCTCTGCCCAGGGAAGCTCCTGAGGCCCTAAGCCCCAAGCTGGGCCTCCAAGTGGTGTGGGGTTAGGAGGGGTGGATGGGTCCTATCAGCCTGCTGCCACCCCCACCCCCCTCCCCCCACTCTCCCTCCCCCAACCCCCCAGATAGAGCAATCACCAATGAAGCGGAACTCGCTGCACTCGCACTCGATGAGGGCCACGGTCTTAGCCAGCCATAGCAGATTGTCTTCAGTTACCAGGCTTGGATACTTGGCCACTAGGTCTAGGGGCAGGAAGCAGTAGTGCACGTCCTCTTCTGTGTCTAACAGTGGTGTATCCATAAGTCCCAAAGGTGCCTTATCATGTAGGCCTGGAGGAGAACATGCGGAGGGGTGTCACCACCTCCCAGAGGCCAGGGCTCTCAGAAGTGGGCAGGGCTCTCACTGACCCAGGGGCCCCAGAGGAAGCTGAAGAGATCACCCCAGAGATGGTCCCTGCCAGATACCTCCTTCTTCTCACTCACTCTTTTCAGATGTAACCCTAGGTTTGGCAGAAGTGTGGTGGGGAGCAGGGCATGGAAATCTAGTTTTTCTGCAGTGAAGGGCAGTGGGACATGTGAAATTTTGGCTTATATACTCAGTCATTAAATTCACACTGGTTACCTATTTGTTTTTTTTGAATTGATCTAACCAACCACAGATAAAATAGATGACCTAGAGATAAAATAGATCCTTTTGACTCTCCCGAAAGCTCAAAACCCATCAATAATCATGAATGGCTATTCTGGTGTCCCAGGTACGTGTATCTATGCTGCAAGGCACCCACCAGACAGTGATCGTTTGGAGACATTCCTTGTGTGGTGGTTAGAGGTGACTTGAAAGTATGGTGGAGTGCCCTGACCAATAGGACGGGGTGGAATGCAGCCCAGCCTTGCCCAAGTGAAACCAGCATGCAGGGGAATGAACATGGAGAAGGATGTTTAGTTCCAGTGAGTAAGAAGTCATGGAGAGGGCATGTGGCAGGTACAAGCTCAAAGGAGATGACAGGAAGGTAGAGGAATCATCCAGAACTAGTTCAGAAATCAGGGCACTCTCTGGATTGAAGCCACTTCTGTTAGAGTGAGAAGGGAAGCTGGTCTGGGCTTCAGAAAAGGTCAGCCTGTGGTTATACCTGTGAAGGCTGGGCTTTTTATAGGAAATTCTGAGGGTTTGCTGATACACTTCCATGTTCGCCAGTAGTTCAAAGATGCTCTCTCAGCAACAGGTATGTCTGCAGGCCTCACACGTAGATGGTATTTCCCTTCCTTCAGATTATCTAGAGTCTGTGAGATAAAGAAGATTATTGCTTTGAAAATTTTAAACCAAGTAACTATCTACCAATTCTAGGGTAAAATACCAGGAAAAATAGTTTGTGACTTACTTTGGTAAAATGTTTTGAAATAGTCACTTACAAAAATGTAAAAATGTACATCTATAAGATGATATGCTGATATTCAAAATATCAATGACTATTTCTTTTCTGATTTTGAAACAATTTTTTCTGGATTATAATTTTGATTGATAGAAATTTATCTTATGCAATCTTAAGAGTAATTTATATTTAATAATTAAAAACTTGAGATTTTCTGCTATCAGTTCTCCTCAAGAGTTCAGAAACCCTTTTGACCTGTTATAATTGTGATCTGCTTATTGTTTGTGCTCATCCTAATCCTGGAATGTGATTTATTTAAGTAGGGAAATGGAGGTGGCACTGAGCATCACACTTTTCAAAGCACTTTTACCTACATTTGCTCATTTACCCTGACACAGCTCTGTGAGATAGATGTGGTGTTTGCATTCCCACTTTGCTGATGAAACAGTTGCAGTCAAAGGATTTGTGAGTTGCCCAAGCAGTCTTCTAAGTCCAGCTTCTCCACTTGAAGGAGCAGGTGACCAGGGGTGGGCTGAGGCTGGAATGGAGCACTCCAGCTAGGTTGGGCTGAAGCCCAGAGTAGAGTCTTCATGCTGCCCACATTCAGGGACCTACCCTCCCTAAAAAGTCCTGCACAGGGCGCAGATTACCATAACATCAAGCCCATTTTTTCTGTCCCTTCCTTAGAAGAAAATAGTATTTTCCCAAGAAATTTTTGGAAATAGCTGGAAAAGTAGTCCTCTAAAGGCACCACATGACCAGTTCTTTCTCTAAGAGCCTCAGAATGGACAGAACACCTCAGATGCAGTATGAAACTAATAAAAGAACCTGCTTAGCTACACAGGTGAAGCTCTTGTGAAGCTGCTCAAGGGAATCCTGAGCTTTGAGAAGAGCCCTCTGGTGGCCATGGCTATAAAATGCACCCTCATAACTGCTTAAGGTCTGTAAAAGGAGAGGACCGGAGCGGGTAATCTTCCCCACTTTGGGGGGCTGATGGATTTGTGGAAGGACTGGACAATGGCAGGGTCATGTGGAGTGCTTTCCTGTTGGCACTGACAATGGAGGAGAACAGTGCACGCGTGAAACAGCAGAAGTGAGTCTGTCATTCATTCATTCGAGAAATCCTTGTGCAACACTAGGGCCAGTCAGATACTGTGACTGGATCCCACAGTTTACATATACTGAGATAAGAGGCAGCATCAGTTATGAAGTTTCAGGACCTCCAGGAACTTTGGGATTTCTTTCGACAGCATTGGAAGGGGACCCAAGCTTTCTTGTCTCTCTTTGCTCAAGACTGCACACGACTTTAGCTTCTATGTCAAACTGTAGCCGTTCTCAGGAGGAAAATCAGTGAGGGGTTGATTTCCGTATGAGGGAGTAGTTGGGCAAAGAGGAATAAAAATGAGGTGCCAGCAAGGTTACTGAGAGGCTGGAACAGATTCTGTATCAGTGGGTGGGCAGGATTATTGAGTTAAGGTGAGGGATAATAGCCTGGCAGTATTTGTGCTGTGAGGCAAAGAAAGGAAAATGGTGACTGTGCACAGAAGGGACAGGACAGGGTCAGGGGGACAGTAGGTAGGGATATATGCTCAGCCACCTGCTTCTCTGCCTTGAATGTGGCTTTGTTTAAGGTGTATGGAGGTTGAGGGAGTGTGTGAGGTGAATTCAGAGCAGTAAATAAGAGCCAGAGAGTGAAGAGCTGTCAGCTGGGATGAGGAGTCTATACCCTGGTTAAGAGAAGCCATTGAAGGATTCAAAGCAGGGACTGTGATTTGAATGATATTCACACTATCTCCACCCAGTCAGCCAGCAAGTCCTAGGACTCCATCTTCTGCTCTTGGCACCACCCCTTCTCTCCTCTCCCTTCCCCCAGTCCTGGTCTCCTTGTCCCCAGGCCCTCTCCACTCAGTGATTTTTCAAACAGGAAAATGAGTCCAAACCACTCCCCATCCTAAAAATCTTCAGTGCTCCCCATTACCTATGGGATCAAGTCCAAATTCTCTTTAGCAGTGCACGTAAGCTCCTTCACAATCAAGAACCAGGAGCAGGGTATACACGAGCAATACAAGGGCCTTGAACTCAGACAGACTGGGGTTTCAGTCTTGACTCTGACACTTAAGAGCTAACATTTACTGCTCAGGCACTTTTAAACTGAATCCTCATAACGTCCCCCCACTCACAAAGTAGGCTCTAGTACTATCACTCTCTTTTAGCAAATAGGAAACAAGATCCAGGAAAAGAAAGAGTACTCAGTGCCCCAAGTAAGTGGAGATGCTAGGACTGGAACTCAGGATGCTAGAGCCTGTGCTCTTAACCACTTTTCTTAACCAGCTGCCTCCCATTTGTCACTTAACCTCTGCAAGCCTCAGGCTCCTCACATGCAAAGTGGAGACAGTAAAATCTGGAAGATGTTGTAAGGATTAAAGGAAATATTATGTTAGTTTCCTTCCTTTTAGTGGTCAAATCTCAAACTACCTTTCCAGCTTCACCTGCCACCATTCTTTCTGTCTCCACCCCATCATCTGTGACATTAACTGCATAAAACTCCAAAGACACACCATGTTCAGTGATACCTCCTCAACTTTATGTATGCTGTTCCCTCTTCCCAAAATACCTCTCTCCTCCCTTCCCTGCCTGAAGAGCCTGGAGCCTCCCCCAGCCAGAGTGGTTCATCCTCCCCCTCTGTTCCCACAGACCCCTGCAAACTTTTCTATCTCAGCCTCTGGCTTGGTTTCAGCCCTGTCCGTCCCCCTCTACCGAGGCTCCTGGAAAAAGGACTGGATTGATGCAACCCCAGCTTCTAGTCTAGAGCCTAGTATGTAGTAAGTGCTCAGAACCGCTGTGTTGAATGAAAGAATGCATAAAAATGGAGGGCTGGAGGGCTGAGTCCTCTGGAATGAAAAGCAAAATGAGACATGGGGGAGCCAAAAGGAGCTGGCAGAGAAGCAGACTGCACTCATAAAAACTGAGAAAGATGGTGAGAATCCAAAACCACAGGAAAAGCCAGCTCAGGATTACAATGGGCAGAGACCAGAGAGTTCAGAGGACAGTGGAGGCAGCAATTCCAACTTGGGAGCTGGAGTCCAGAGGGAAGATCTAATGGGGTGAAAGACAGGGATGAAGGAGATGGAGACAGGATGACAGGAAGAAAGGGCTCAGCTTGGGTCTGATCGGTAATGGATTGAAAGACATTGGGTGAAGTAGCATGAAAAGGAAGTGAAACTAGGGAGAGCTTGCAAGAGACAGCATATCATTCCAAGCCTATCCTAAGCTAGCCGAATCACTGGAACCTGAACCTGCCATTTACTTTATCTGCAGATTCAAATCCCGAGATTCTCAGTGGAAGAAACAGTGGTGCCCTTGAACAACTCTAAATCAGCCACTGGGGAGGCGACATGTTGGGGGAGGGAAATCCCTACCTGGGAGAACAACCTGTTTGAGGATGGACCTAGATGCACTATTTGGAGGTGCTCTTTGGTACCCAGGTGTGTCCTTTGGGGCGGGTCAGTAATGAGAGTCCAACTAGCTTGAGAGATGTGCTAGTTGAGGGAAGAATGATCTAATTTATAGAAATGAAATCTCCATTTCCTGCTACTTCCACTAATGTAAAGTGTAAGCAGTACCATTTTCCCCCCAAAAAGGTGTGCTTGACAAATCTTGAAAAGGAAAAAAAAAAAACAAAAACACACAAACAAGTAAATCTACAAAGATTGCAATTCCTGCCACTCAAGACATGCTGGAAGCATTAGGCCCAGGAGCCTCAACTAGGTTTTTTTCTAAACTTTCTCAGCCAATCCTTGCTCTGATTTCTAGAAATACAAGGGCTTCTTCTCATGGGAAGACATTTGGGTGCTGTAAGAATCCATGGGAAGCATCCCTTAACCCCTTCAACATGCCTTGTTGGTCTCAATAACACCTACTTATTTATTTACTGTCTGCCAGTCTCCCCTAATAGATATAATCTCCAAGGCCAGGAGGACCCTGCCTGTTTTGTTCTCTGCTGTATTTGCAGCACCCACAATAGTGTCTGTGGGATCTCAATATATTTTTGTGGAATGAATGAATGAATGAGTGAAGAGCACTTCAGAGAGCCCATGCTTCCAGCTGTCCTTTGGCTTTGCTGACTGAAGTTGCCACAGAGCATGTGGCTGGTCTTCTGTGGACTTCAATTCCCTTTTTTTCTGCCTGAATATTACTTCTAGTACTTTTACTCTTTATATATTATGGCCCAGAAAGTTATTACAGGGAGGATTTCTTTAGGGAAATACAGACCTGAATTCAAATGGCTACTTGCTAGCACAAGGATAACTGATATTGCTTTCGGCCTAGATAATAGTGAAAAAATATGTCAATCAGATGGAACATAAGACTGATGGCACAGGGGCAAGTGTGTGTGTGTGTGTGTGTGTGTGTGTGTGTGTGTGTGTGTGTATGTGGTTGCCAAAAGATGGCTGACAAATGCCCTACTGGCAGAGCCTTGGGACTTAACGGAGGTTTTCCAAAGCAGCAGCAGTGCTCAGAGATGCCTTACGCTCTGATGTGGACTGTTGGAAGGAATGTGATGGTAAGAGAGCTTGGGGGAGATTGCAAATCTCCAACTGCTTTGTAAAGACAAGGAGGGCCAGCACCACTTGGAAGCTCAAAGGAAGCAAGGCCGGTAGAACAAAAGGATATTCAGAACAGCTGCTATCAGCCAAACAAGCCAAATAAGACACACGTATCATCGTCTCAAACCTGCCCCTCCACTGCCAGCTCCAGCCCCCTCACCCTGAAGTAGATTCAGCCTTCACAGGTCATCTTGGGTATATCATTCAATGTTCTCTCAGAAGATATTTATTAAACACCTGTTACAGGCCCAGTACTGAGATGCTGGGAATGTGAACATGAAAAGAATACAAGCTAGTGAGGGAGAAAGACATTATGAATACATGGTCTCAACAGAATTAGCACTGATCTGAGAGCAGAGAGGCAAAACTCTACCTGGAAATGTCAGGCTAGTCTTCCAGTGGGCCTCATTTAGGCTAAATCTTGAAGGGGAAGCATTCTAGAAAGAGGGAACAGCAAGTGAAAAGGTGTGGAGAGAAAGCATTTAGGGTGCTCAGTGACATGCCTGAACACTGAGGGGTGTGTGTGTGTGTGTGTGTGTGTGTGCGCGCGCATATGTGCATGCGTATGTGCCCATGCATGCATGTAGGTATGTATATGTGTTGGGATATGAGTCAGGACAAGCAGATGGGCTGTCCTGTGAGGAGCCCTGATGCCATGTCAAGGCATTTACACTTGAGCTGTCCACTTACCCATATCCACAGATGAGCTACACTGTTGGGATAAATATCTGCTGTTTACATAATCTTCCTTTACAAGATCACAGTGGTAATCTGTCTTCACATCATGAGTAATAGGAAATGTGAGACTCGTCAGTGGTCTGTTTTCTTAAAAGCATCATTTGTGTGATCAACATAAAAACTCTCTGGCTCCCTTGAGCACAAGGAATGCAGGCGTTTTTGGGTTGCTTGCTGGTAGCCGAACACTCACAGGTGGAACGATTTAAGTTTCCAAACTTAGAAGTCCTCAGAAGGCAATGAAAAAGGAAACGCAAGCAGCATATACTGTCAACGTACTAAGTCCTCAGTGGACTTCAAGGGGGCAAGTGAAAGGGAATCAACAGTCTGCCATGAACCTTGAACCCTTGTGAGTTACCCTGAAGAAAAATTTCACACTCTGCAGTAGCCGCTATGACTCCCAACCAAGCTGATAGCATGAGAGGCTTGGAGCAGCTTACATTTACACAAAGGGGACTTCCCAAATTACACAGACGGTCCTAGGAAGCACTGTGACATTAATGTACAGACCTGTAATGACTAGTTTATATCTCCCCTGTGAACAAGATATGACATTCCTAAGCATCCAGGCTCATGGATTTACATACCAACTTTGATGACTCCAAATTTATGTCTCTAGACCTGACTGCTTCCATGAATTCCACACCTATACATCTGGCTGCCTCCTTCCCATCACCACTTGGATGTTTAACAAACACCATTTTCTTGCCTCTCAAACTTAATACATTCAAATCCAAACTCCTCATTTTTCCCTCTGAGCCTGCACCTCAGAATACATCTTTCACCTGATTGCCCAGGATACAAACAGAGGAGTTATCCATTCTCTCTCACTCTACCTCCAATTCATCAGCAAACCCTATCAGTTCTGTCATCAAGACATATCCAGAATTTGAACACTTCTAAATCTACCATTACCACCTTAGGCCAAACCATCACTATCTTTCATTTGAATGCTTCAGGAGCCTCCTAACTTGTCTTCCTGCTCCTCCCTTGCCCCAGTAGAGTCTAGGCCAGGGGTCAACAAAATTTTTTCTGTAAAAGGCCAGATAGTAAATATTTTAGGCTTTGAGAATATAGTCCCTGTTGCAACTATTCAACTCTGTATTGTGGCTTGAGAACAGCTATAGACAATATATAAACAAATAAGCTTGGTGTGTTCCAATAAAAGTTTGTTAATGAACACTGAAATTTGAATTTCATATAATTTTTATGTGCCACAAAATATTTTTCTTTTGATTTTTTTCAACCATCTAAAACTGTAAAAGCAATTCTTAGCTCACAGGTTGTACAAAAAAGGTAGTAGGCTGGATTTGGTCCATGGGATGTAAATAGTTTGCTGACTCCAGGTCTAATGTCAAGCCAGAAGTTAATGATGTTTTTATAGCTCTATTGAAATATATTTCATATTATATCTAATGTGAATAAGTTTTATATTATATATAAATGATAAAATTTACTCACTTATACAATTCAATGATTTTAAGTATGTTTACAGAGTTGTGCAACCATCATCACAATCTATTTTAACATGACAAAAAGAAACCCTGTACCCATTTACAGTCCATTGCCTATTTTTGCTCACCCTATCCTTCTCACCCCATACCTTGGCCTTAGGCAACCACTAATCTACTTTCTGTCCCTATTAACTTTGTGTATTCTGCACATTTTATATAAATGGAATCATACAGTATATGGTCTTTTGTGTCTGACTTCTTTCACTTAGCATAACATTTCAAAGTTCATCTTTGTTGTTACGTGTATCAGTACTTCATTCCTTTTTATTGACAAATAATAATCCATTGTATGGATATATCATTTTGTTTGTCCATTTATCAGCTGATGAACATACAGGTTGTTTCCACTTTTTGGCTATTATGAATAATGCTGCTATGAACATTTGTCTACAAGTGTTTGTGTGGACATCCTGTAGGTTTTAATTTCTCTTGGGTATATATGTGGGAGTGGAACTGCTGGGTCATAATGATATGTTTAACTTTTTGAGGAACTGCCAGACTGTTTTCCAAAGAGGTTGCACAAATTTACATTCCCATCAGCAATGTATGAGGGTTCCAGTTTCTCCATATCTTTGCCAACACCGGTTACTGTCTTTTTGATGAGAGGCATTCTAGTGGATGTGAAGTGGTAATTCATCATGGTTTTGATTTGCATTTCTTTGATGGCTAATGATATTGAGCATTTTTCATGTGCTTATTGCCCATTTGTATATCTTCTTTGGAGAAATGTCTACTCAAATCCTTTGCTCACTTTAATATTTGATTGTCTTTCTGTTGTTTAGTTGTAAGTGTTCTTTATATATTCTGGATACATGTCCCTTATCAGATATGTGATTTGCAAATATTTTGTTCCATTCTGCGTGTGGTCTTTTTACTTTCTTGATGGTGTCCTTTGAAGCACAAAATTTTAAAATTTTGATGAAATTCAAAATTCATCTATTTTTTCCTTTGTTGCTTGTGCTTTTGATGTTGTACCTGAGAAAACACTGCTTAACCCAAGGTCTAATGATCTTTTAAAATGTTAAATTTGATAATTTTTCTTCTTTCTTTAAACATCTCCGAGAGGTACCTATAACATTTAGAATAGATCCTGGGTCTTCAGTGTCACCTGTGAGACTCTGCAAGATCTGGTCCATAGCCTCCTCTGACCTTATCTGTTTCTGGCATCTCCCTACTTTTTTTGTTTTTTTCCCACACTGAATGGCATGTGGAATCTTAGTTCCCCGGCCAGGGGTTGAACCCACACCCCCTGCACTGGAAGCGCGGAGTCTTAACCACTAGACCACCAGGGAAGTCCTGGCATCTCCTTACTTCTCATTGCACCTGACAATGGCTGCTGAGTCTGCCTCTCCCAAGTCACTCGTTTAACCTCAGGGCATTTGTGTTTGTCGTTCCTTATGCCTCAAAGCTCTTTCCCAGACGTCTGCATGACTTGTCCCTTTTTCATTCGGTCTTCTGCTCAAATGTTGCTTTGTCAATGAGGCCAGCCCTGACCACTCTTTCTAAAGGAGTAGCTGGCCTCAGTCACTTGCTATCTCCTTACCACATACTACACATCAGTACATTACAAAACAAGCAGATTAGATGTAAATGCTTTATTCTTTCAACTAAATTCCAGTACTATGAGGGCAGTGACTGACAGAATAAATAAAAACTATACATACAAAAAGAAAATCATATAAACACATTCTGAAACCCCAAGAAGTTCTAGAATACAGAAATGCCATCCTCCTTCACTATTACACAGGAAACACTGCTCTATTCTTCATAGCACACACCTCTATCTGACCTTGTATGGCTGTATGGTTTATGCCTATATCTCCAGTGCTTGGCCTGTGATTAGTGCTCAATACACAATAAATGTTACACTTAGAATCAAGACAATAATAGGTATTGAGCGTGCCCTTTGAAGGCCAAAGCTACAGGCCAGGGGGAGGTGGGGTGGGCAGGTGGACAGGGCTGGGGGACGGGAGAGATAAAGGGTAGGGATGTGAGGGGATGAGGAAGGGTAGAGAGCAGAGCAGCAGTGTGAGCTCAGGCACCTGTCCTCCAGAAGCTTCCCATCTCATTCTACTTGTTGGCTCCTATATGGCTTTCCAACAAAGTTTACTATATTATAGATAATCCTGTGTAGGATATGCCTCCTGTTGCGTGCATGGGAACTTTAGTTAGTGGGAGGCAAAGTCCCATTTTTATTGCTAGGGGCTAAATCTGAAGGACTCTACAGTGAGCAGCACTAACAGGTTAGAACAATTTAGATATGTGCTGTCCAATATGGTAGCCATTAGCCATATATGGCTATTGAGTACTTGAAATGTGATAGTCTGAATCTGAGATGTGCTTTAAGTGTAAAATACACATCAGGTTTTGAAGACTTAGTACATAAAAAGAATGTAAAATATATTAATTTTAAAATATTCATTACATATTGAAATGACAGTATTTAAATATACTGGGTTAAATAAAATATATTATTAAAATTAATTTCACTTGGTTTTTTTTTAATGTGGCTACTAGAAAAATTTAAATTACACACGTGGCTCACATATGTGGTTTATATTATATTTTTATTGGATCATCCTATGTTTTCCTTAAAGCCCATAGGAATAATGCCTGGTAACCACAGTGCTTTCAATAAATACTGGCTGAATGCATTAAGGTGGGCTGCCTGAGAAGGGTCTTTAGACGAGAACTGGCAAACTCCATTTTCTCCAAGCAAAATGTTTGTACATTTAGGCAAGAACCTGAGTATGTGGACAGGCCTTAGGAGTGGGGAAAGCGATGGAAACGAGTGAGGCTGTTGATTTGCTTGAGATTGCTGTTGATTCTCCAGCTATATTTACACCCTGCTTCAATGAATAAATACCACTTCAGCTGGGCCGGCCTAAATGTTTATTTAGAGCACGATTTCCAAAACATAAGCACTTATTTTTTGGTCTGTTTTAGGGAGGCAGATCCATATGATTCCTCAAATACTACTGCTCACACAACTTGGAACTTTGGAATTGGACCAATTCATTGGCTTCTGAGTTGTTACCTCCCATTTAGAAGTTGCTTCCCAAATATATTTTGTTTCAATTTGGGAAGTAAGGACATCAAAGGAATTAAAGGGCTGATAAACTGTATAATAGGCTTGTGCTCTTTAAAATTGTTCTTCAAAAAATTGCCTTGATCTCTTTGATTTTCTGCAAGTGACTCCCTCCTTTTCCCCACAAAATGGTGCTTTGGTATAGAATCATTAGCAATCTTGGGAATTCCCTGGCAGTCCAGTGGTAAGGACTCCGCGTTTCCACTGCCAGGGGCCCAGGTTCGATCCCTGGTCGGTAAACAAGCCGTGTGGTGCAACCGCCCCCCCCCCAAAAATCAGCAGCCATCTTGACAATCTGGGCTATTTAAGTGATTTAGAAGCCAATTGTAAGCAATTCTAGTACTCAGTTCCTGGGATAGTTGAAAAAATTTTTATTTCAGGTAGGTAACTTTAAAAAAAATAAAAAGAAAAGAATACACGACAACTTGCACTGGAGTATGTTAAAGATTTTGATTTCCAAATGTATAATACCTTTTAAGAGAAAACACTGATTTTGTAAACAGTGTCCATAAAAACATGCATTATGAAATGTTCTCATTCCCATATGACCCAGATATGCATGGTCTACCTCAATTCTCTTCTTTGAGGTGTTGGAGAGGCATAGTTCGTAGTGCACTGAGCTGCACTGTGGCTTGTCAGTCAGCGCTCGTGAAGACAGAATAAACAACACCTTGTCCAGACAGTAGGATTAACTGGAGCATGGCCAATGGTCCTTCCCAGTCATAATATTTAGTTCTTCCAGGTTAAAAAAATATCATTGTTCAAAAACTAAGAATAAACTAATTAAGATAAACCACAGAAATGATTTCTGTAGTCTGGAGAAAAATTAGGAAAGAAGGTAATGTTCTTCAGTGATACTATGATGGTTTAAAAGTAAAAGTATTTAAAGCTCTTACACTGAGAAAAGAAGTCTTGGAAAACAGAGAAGTGAAGACAAATGAAAGATTCTGCAGTTTGGAGGACGTTTTACTTTGCTGTAAGTGAACACTGTGTACCTAACAGGCACAGTGAGAAGTGATGTCCTTTTTTTAAAAATTAATTAATTAATTATTTTTTGGCTGCATTGGGTCTTCGTTGCTGCGCACGGGCTTTCTCTAGTTGCGGCGAGTAGGCTTCTCATTGTGGTGGCTTCTCTTGTTCTGAAGCACGGGCTCTAGGCACATGGGCTCAGTAATTGTGGCTCTTGGGCTCTAGAGCGCAGGCTCAGCAGTTGTGGCGCACAGGCTTAGTTGCTCCGCGGCATGTGGGATCTTCCCGGAACAGGGATCGAACCCATGTCCCCGGCATTGGCAGGAGGATTCTTAACCACTGGGCCACCAGGGAAGTCCCGAGAAGTAATGTTCTTGACAAGTCTTTTAGATTTTAAATCTCAGACACAGTGTATGTAGAAAATCCTACAATTTCTAGTGTTTCCACCTTTTAAAATTCAACAACAAAAGAAAGAAGAAGCTTAAGCTAGGATTTCCAAGAGTCAAGAACACCCTTTCAGGCCGTGGAAAGTCCTATCCTGGGTCTGTGGTGGCTGCTGGCATAGATAAGGCACAGTCAGGATGAAATCCTTTATTCAGAACATGCATTTCTAGTGTACCATTTATTACCTTATCTAACTCATCACACTTCCTCATTAAGAGGATCATCTCAGCAACGAATATATAAAAGGACACAATATTTTAGTGATGTAAGGCCTATGTTACTGATCACCACTCCTGGAAGCCAAGAGTATCTTACCTGCAGCAAAGGCATCAGCTGCAAAGCCAGTGCTTGCTCATAGAGCAAGTTCAGTTCTGCACAACTGGAGAAGGAGAGTTTGGAGGTGTAGAGGTAATAATGCACATGCCTGAATGTGGAACCATCTCTGTCAATGAACAGCCTCTGGCTTTCCGAAGAGGTCAACGCTGAAGCCTCCTTCCATAACAGGGAGTCTGGGAACTGAGCGAGTTTGCTTCTGGGAACTGAGAAATGCCAGCCCCCGACATTGAAATGAAACAAATCCTCTGCTGACTCATGAGGCATACCAGGCTCCTCCTAAAGGGAAAATGAAAAGAGATCTATGCAATAAAAGGAAATAAAAAGCATCCATATTGGAAAGGAAGAAGTAAAATTATTTCTATTTGTAGATGATGTGATCTTGCATAAAGAAAATCCTGAGGAATTCACTATTAAATTATTAGAAATGAGTTCAAGAAGGTTGAAGGGTACAGATCAATATAAAAAATCAACTGTATTTTTATACACTAGCAATGAACAACACAAAAATGAAATTAAGAAAACAATTCCATTCACAATAGTATCAAAAAGAACAAAGTAATTAAGAATTCAGAAGACAATACTGTTATGGTAGCAATACTCTTCAAATTGATCTATTGTACAATTGAACACAATCCCTATGAAAATTCCAACTGCTTTTTTTTCTTTTGCAAAAATTGACAAGCTGATGTTAAAATTCATATGGAAATACAAGGGACCCAGAATAATCAAAACAATCTTGAAAAAGGAGAATGAAATTTGAGGATTCACACTTCACACTTTCAAAACATACTACAAAAACAAACAAAAAAAACAAAGCAAAAACATACTACAGTAATCAAGATGGTGTGCTACTGCACAAGGACAGACATTTGAATAACTGAAATGGAATTAAGAGTCCAGAAATAAACCATTGCATTTATGGTTAATTAATTTTGACAAGAGAGCCAAGAAAAGACAATGGGTAAAGAAGAGCCTTTTCAAAAAATGGTGCTGGGACAACTGGACATCCACATGCAAAAAAAAAAAAAAAAAAAAGTTGGATTCCTACCCCACACCATACAAAAAATTAACACCAAATGGATCATAAACCTAAAAATAAGAGGTAAAGATACAAAACCCTTAAAAGAAAACAAAATCTTCATGACCTTGGATTATGCAATGCCTTCTTAGATAAGATACAAAAAGCAAAAGTGAAATAAATAAATAAACAAACCAATAAATAAATAAAACTTCATCAAAAGTAAAAACATTTGTGCTTCAAAAGACATCATCAGAAAGCAAAAAGACAACACATATAATGGAACAAATCATCTATCTGATAAAGAATCTGTACTTAGACTATGTAAAAAGAACATTTACTACTCAATAATAGAAAGACAAATAACCAAATTTAAAAGTGGGTTAAGAATCTAAATAGACATTTCTTCAAAGAAGATTCACAAATGGCCAATAGCATATGAAAACATACTTAGCCTCATTAGTCATTAGGGAAATGCAAAGCAAAACTCACAGTGAGACACCATTTAACACCCACTAGGATGACCTGAATCAAAATAATAGATAATGGGCTTTCCTGGTGGCACAGTGGTTGAGAGTCCGCCTGCCAATGCAGGGGACACGGGTTCATGCCCCGGTCCGGGAAGATCCCACATGCCGCGGAGCGGCTAGGCCTGTGAGCCATGCCGCTGAGCCTGCGCGTCCAGAGTCTATGCTCCACAACGGGAGAGGCCACAACAGTGAGAGGCCCGCGTAGCGCAAAAAAAAAAAAAAAAAAAAAAGATAATAACAAGTGTTGACAAAGACTGGAGAAATTAGAAATCTCATACACTGCTGATGGGAGTGTAAAATGGTGCAGCTGCTCTGCAAAACAGTTCAGTGGTTCCTCAAAACATTAAACACAGAGTTCTTACATGGTTCGCAAATCCACTTCCAGAGATAAGTGCAAGAGGAATGAAAACCTATGACCAAACAAAATTTGCAGGCAAATTTGCAAGCAAAATCTGCAGGCATTCATAGAAGAATTATTTATGATAGCCCAAAAGTAGAAACAACCAAAATGTCCATCAGCTGATGAACTAGTAAACAGACTGTAATGTATTCATACAATGCAATGCTATTTGTCAATAAAAAGGAATGAAGTACTGATACATGTTAGAACATAGACGAAACCTTGAAACATTATGCAAAGTGAAAGAAGCCAGATGCTAAAGACCACATATTATTCCATCTATATGTAATGTGCAGAATAGGCAAATTTAGAGAGAGAGAGAATAGATTAGTGGTTGCCTAGGGCCGGGGAGGTTGGAGGGGAAATGGAAAATGACTAGTAATACGTATGGAATTTCTCTTTGGGATGATGGAAATGTTCTAAAATTGATTGTGGTGATGGCTGCACAGCTCTGTGACCATACTAAAAACCACTGAATAGTACACTTTAAAATAGTAAATTGAAAGGTATGTGAATTATATCTTAATAAAGCTCTTTTTGAAAGAGTTATGATGAGGTGCTCCCCTCCCCACTGACTATGTCAGGGCTCTTTTGGAATCATACCTGCAGAGACATTACATTATTAAGGCCATGGCAGGATGGCTGAATGCTGTGGGTTCCTTTTTATATATACAAAGCAGCAAAGATCATTAACCTTCCTCAGTTCATTGTTAAAAGTTGAAGGTTATCTATTCATAAACAAATTGTCCATTTTGCTTCAAGATGACCTAACTTATCAACACTATAAAAAAGCAGAAAGCCATCAAACGTACAAACAATCTGTATCAGACCTTAAAAAAAAAAAACACTCAAGTAAAGCAGAAACTAACACACCACTGTAAAGCAATTATACTCCAATAAAGATGTAAAAAAAAAACCAAACCATATTCTGGTCACTAGAGATGATCATGTGGCCTATTGTTATAATAAATTATATTAATAGAAAAAAAACACTCAAGGAGCACTACTCTTATAAAAAATTTAGAGTTGTAAATAGTATGTAACATTTTACCTAAAAAAGAACCATAAAACAATACTGAATTTGTGAAAATAAAGGGAAGCCTCACTAAAATGGAGTCAGGAGGCCAGAAGAGGGAGCTCTCACACACATGCCACTCAAGGTCAATAAAAGATCCAACGGAAGAGACATAACTCAAAGCTCCAGCAGGAGGTGATACTACCTTACTATTGGCCAGCAGGAGGAAGAAAGATTTTCTCCTTGCCTGGCACAACTCAGCCAATGAAAAGTCACTATACTTCAAACTCCCAGTTTCCTCCAATGGATTTTTTTGTTTATAACAGCCCCTCCCAACTTCCCCTTCTCCCTATAAAAGAGTTTCCTCTTTTGCTTTACCCGACTTGCATGTGGTTCACCCTGGTTGCATGTCCTGAGTTGCAGTTCTTTACTGCTCCCAAATAAACCTGTTTTGCTGGTAAAAAAATAACTGATGGTTTTAGGTTAAAAATTCTAGGTAAACATTATGCATGCTGAAGTGATTGGGGTGCAATGTACCAATATTTGTAACTTATTTTAAAATTTATCAAAAGCTAAGATGAATTGATAGAAGGATGGATAGAGGATATGTAATTAAACAATTACAGCAAAATGTTCATTGTAGAATCTAGGTGGTGGGTATATAGTTTCACCGTAAAATTCTTTCAAAATTTCTGAATGTTTCAAAATTTGTATTAAAATGTTGGTGGGGGGAAAAAACGTTAAAATAAGAGGTGGTTTCTCAAGGCAGGAAAAGCCCACTTCTCCAACAGAAATCTGCATCTCCTATTTTGACAGCTGAGTTAGGAAAATAAATGCATGCAATAAAGAAGGGGGTGGGGTTCTCTTCTAACAAGCCTTGTTGATATATTCAGATATAAAGAAAAATAATTATACATGGCTCGTTTGAGGCTAGAAGAATTAAAAGGGACATGAAGAGAAAGATTACAAACTGTAATGGTGTCACGACTCACAGAAGCAGAGCTGGAAAAGCCAATCTAGTGAGCTAATCAAAGCTTTTAAGTCCTGGCCTTTCTAAACATAGGTAAGGCTGAACATGACAAGCTGAGGGTAACTAAGGACCCCACCTAGACCAGAAAGCATAAATATGCAAGGACTCTTGATTTTGCTTTCTATTCTCCTTAAAGGTGACAGGCTGGTTGAGAGCTCAGTGAAAGTGTCCCAAGTGTGCATATTTTGGGTGCCAAATAAAACCTGCTCCTTGAAGGTGAGCCACAGTTCTGGTCTCAGTTCCTCTTTAAAGATAGGGTATGGCAAGAGGTCTTGCCACAGAGTTTGCCTCCTTCTTACAGGTACATGGCCCATCCACAGGTGGGCTCTCAAGAGAAGCCTGCTGGAGGGAGGGTTGGGGTTAAGGATGTGGTTATGCTTTCCAGAGTTTTCTTCCCAAAGACTGCTCAGGAGCTGGTTAGTGCAGAACTACCCCGGCCTGGGAAGAGCCCTCAGTCACAGCCTGGGGGCCTGTAGTACTTGAAGGACAAAAGGCTTCTTGCCAGATTGACTGCAGGAAATGGGGTAGCCCCAGCATAGTCATCCGACCCCATCCCAAAGGGTATCTCTCTTTTCCACGCTGAGCCCTCTCTCCCAGAGGAGCTCCTTTCAAATCAGTTTCTAGAACTAGAACTGCCTCATGCTCTAAAGACAGGACCTCGGGCTTCCCTGGTGGTGCAGTGGTTAAGAATCCGCCTGCCGATGCAGGGGACACGGGTTCGAGCCCTGGTCTGGGAAGATCCCACATGCCGCGGAGCAACTAGGCCCGTGAGCCACAACTACTGAGCCTGCGCGTCTGGAGCCTGTGCTCCGCAACGAGAGGCCGCGATAGTGAGAGGCCCGCGCACTGCGATGAAGAGTGGCCCTCGCTTGCCGCAACTAGAGAAAGCCCTCGCACAGCAACGAACACCCAACACAGCCAAAAATAAATAAAATTAAAAAAAAAAAAAAAAAGACAGGACCTCAACTCCTCAGAGACAACGTTTTATATCTGGAGCTTCCCATCATGCCTCAGAGAGCTGCCCTCCAACCCAATCCTTCAGATCCCCCCACACCCACCACGGTCACTCTCCCGCCCACCGCCTTGCCTCAGAGACAACATTCCCAAGAACTAGAGATATGGAGACCACCGCGTCAGAAGCACACTCCCACCCTTCAGACCTGGCGTCCCCCACACCCTCAGAGCTATATAACACTTCAACTCTCTTCTGACTCCTCAGAACTAGCCCCCAAACCCTTCAAAGCTGGGGCTATATCCACCCCGTGTCCCAGAGTCAGGTTCCTAACCCCACAGCCCTAATCCTCCGCCACATCTCACCCATTCGCAGTTTTAGCGGTTTCGGGGCTCCCGCCAGGGCGGGCTCCATACCATGGTCTAGGGTCCTGAGGCGGGTGGGCAGGAGCGTGACCCGGGCAATAACGGCCCCCGGAAGCGCGGCGGCGCGCGGGGCAGGGCGGGGCCTGGAAGCGTGGGGCGGGGCTTGGAGCGCGCCGGGCGGCCTCGCGGGCGGTGACAGGTGAGCGGCGGAGTGGGGCAGGTGGGCGGGAATGGCGGAGCAGTGGGAGCTGGACGAGGAGGGCATCCGCCGCTTGGGGGCGCTGACCCTGGAGCAATCCGGTAGGGCCAGGCCGGGAGGGCCTGGATCAGGAGCTTGGGGTTAGAGGCTGAGGGGAGAAAACAGGCGGAGGCAGAGGAATATGAGGTAGATGGCGGGGAACGGCGGTGGAGGAGCGATCTCTGAGGCGGAGGAGGGGTTACTGAAGCGGAAGGGTTACAGTGAAGTAGAGGTGAAGGAACTGAAGTAACTGGGGAGTCTGGGGCGGAGGGCGAGAAATTGAGGGAGAGAAGCCGAGTCTAAAATGGAGAAGGAGAAACAAGATTACGCGGACCCTGAGGCCAGGAACACAGAACTGGACAGTCTGAACTAGTGGAAGGAAAATGAGCCCCAAGACGGGCATTGGCGGGAGAAGGGAAGCGCGGTGAGAAGGGCTTTTGAGGTCGGGGTGCTATTGAGGAGCCACAAAGGGCGTTAATTTTGGCAGTTTTGGAAACTAACGACCCAGGAGGGCTTTTCCTGGTTGGGGTGAAATGGGAAAGGATGTTCCTTCATCAGCCCCTCTCTTCGTCCAGTCTTCACCTCGAGAACTTGGCGATTCATTTGATCCATCTGGATGCGTAGCCTCCTTTTGAGACTCAGAAAGGGGTCTGATGTAAAAGGAATAGCAGCTGATCTCTCGAGGCGTTTAGATCAGTGCCTTGACTTCGTCCTAGAGGTAAAACGGGCGGAATGACTGCTGACCCCACCTCTGACCTGGGGTCTGACTCACACAGCTTGCTTTCTAAGTTTTTAAGGAGTAGAAATGTTGGGAAAATTATCAGCGTTCCTGATTCAACTTTTAGCCTTCCTAAATTCACTGCATCGTAATGGCAGGCCCTGTGTTAAATGCTTTCCCTGCATTATTTAATCCCCATAACAAGCCTGTGAAGCAGATGCTGTTACTGTTCCTATTTTACAGTTGAGGAAAATTGGGTTTAGACTCTTGCCCGAAGCCGCACAGCCGTAAGTAATGCAGCCAGAGTTTATTAACCCAGGACTCTGATTCCAGAGCCTGCGCTCTAACCGTAACAAAGTTACCTTTCTTCCTCTAGTACTTTTTATTTGTGAGATATGCAATAACTTGGTTTTATTTTATTTAAATTATTTGTTATTTAAAATTTATCAAAATTAATACATGCTGGTAACAGTCAAACACTACATGAGTGAGCAAAGAGGGTATTAATCGGTCCTTCTTTTGGAAATCTCCCATCCCCCCCCAAAGATAATGGTTTGGTGTGCATATAGATAGATTGATGTAGATATTTCAGGTTTTTCTTTTCCAAACTATTAATACTTTGAGCTCCCCTAATTTACAAGTTATCTAAGAAAAGCTTCATTGGCTTGACATACTGGTGTACCTTTCTTTTCTTTTTTCCTTCTTTTTTAAAAATTTATTCAATTTGATTTGGGGGGGCACATACCCCTTCCATTTTCCAGCTAGAATAATATGTGGCAGGATTTTTTTTTTTTTTGCTTGTTAGCTTGTTTTTATTACATGTGAATAACAAAATTGTGCTCATTCTGACAATTCAAATGATACAAAAGTATCTAAAGTAAAAGAATATTCTTCCCTCTCCTTTTCTGTTGCTTTATACAAACATACATACATAGGTATCCTTTTTTATTTTTTTAAGGAATAGAGCATATATACTATTTGGCAAGTTGCTTTTTTTACTTACCAATAAAACATGGATACTTTTCTTTCCTCCCTTCCATCCTCCCTTCCTTCCTTCTTTCTTTCTTTCTATCCTTCCGCCAGGTGGCTTGCACATCTTCATTCCCCAACGAGGGATTGAACCCAGGCCCTGGGCAGTGAGAGAGCAGAGTCCTAACCCCTGGATGGCCAGGGAATTCCCAAAACATGGATACTTTTCAGTTAAATGAATGTGCTGGTATATGCATTCTAAAATTCTTCTATATAAAATCACAGTGGTCACCTTGGGGGAGAGAGGCTTTTACTTTTATTCTGTACTTTTCTGTACTGTTAGAATTTTCTGGCTGTGTAATAAGCATTACTTTCTTTTTAATATCCAAAGGGATGATCTTGGTGGTACAATTATAGACCTTTTCTGTATGTTTGTTTTCTTTGTTATATTTCTCTGTACTAAAAATTTCTAATAAATATTTATCCTTTGTCATGCAGAAATTTTTCATCTTAAGGTAGTCAAGTTTATTTTTCCTTATGATGTGTGATTTTTGTGTCTTATTTATGAAGTTTTCCCCTACACTGATGTAATAGGGTCCTGCATTTTTTTTCTAAAAATTCTGCAGCTTTGCTTTTCACATTATGTCTAATCTATCCAGGGGCTTCCCTGGTGGCTCAGTGGTTAAGAATCCGCCTGCTCATGCAGGGGACACGGGCCCGAGCCCTGGTAGGGGGAGATCCCACATGCCGCGGAGCAGCTAAGCCTGTGCGCCACAACTACGGAATCCCACACACCTAGAGCCCGTGCTCCACAACAAGAGAAGCCACCACAATGAGAAGCCCGCGCACCGCAATGAAGGGTAGCCCCCACTCCCCACAACTAGAGAAAGCCTGAGCGCAGCAATGAAGACCCAACGAAGCCAAAAAATAAATAAATTAATTAATTAATTAACTATGACCTGTTTCGTTTGATATCTGGAAACAATGGATTCCAAATTTAAAAAAAATCTAATCTATTTGGAGTTTATTTTTATATATGATATGTGATATAATATAATTGTATTTTTCTATGCTAATAGCCAGTTTTCCCAGAACCTATTTTGTAGTGTTATCTCTGCTATATTCCAAGTCACTTTATAAATATGGGTCTGTTTCTGGGTTTTCTGTTCTGTTCCATTGTTCAGTTTATCTACTTCTGCACCAATATCAGACTTTTGTAATTACCATGGCTTAACAGTAAATCTTTTTAATTAATTAACTTATTTTTGGCTGCGTTGAGTCTTCGTTGCTGCACGTGGGCTTTCTCTAGTTATGGCAAGCAGGGGCTACTCTTCATTGAGGTGACTTCTCTTGTTGCAGAGCAGGGGCTCCAGAGCACAGGCTCAGTAGCTCCGCGGCATGTAGGATCTTCCCCCACCAGAGCCCGATCCCGTGGACCCTGCATTGCCAGGCAGATTCTTAACCACTGCACCACCAGGGAAGTCCCTGGAACTCTTTTTTAAAAATCACATATAAAACCTAAAAATACTTAACAGTAATTTCTTAATATTATCAAATATCCAATTAGTTTTCTAATTTCCCCACTGTCCTATACATTTTTTCTTTTTTTTTAATTTTTGGAATCAGGATCTATGTAAGGTCTATTGCAACTGGTTGATATTTACCTTAAATCTTATTTGATCTACAGGTTCTTCCCATTATTTTTCTTGTATTTTCTATTGTTTTTGAAGAAACTAGTCATGTCCTGAATAATTTCTTACAATCTGGATTTTGCTCACTACATTCCTAGGATGTTTAACATTTACCTCTGTTCCTTGTATTTCCTATGAATTGGTAGTTAGATAAGGCTTGATCACATTCAGGTTTGATTTTTATTTTATTTTTGGCTGCGTTGGGTCTTCATTGCTGTGCACAGGCTTTCTCTAGTTGTGGTGAGGGGAGGCTACTCTTCATTGAGGTGTGCGGGCTTCTCACTGCAGTGGCTTCCCTTGTTGCAGAGCATGGGCTCTGGACACGTGGGCTTCAGTAGTTGCAGCACGCGGGCTCAGTTAGTTGTGGCTCGTGGGCTCTAGAGCACAGGCTCAATAGTTGTGGTGAAAGGGCTTAGTTGCTCCTCGGCATGTGGGATCTTCCAGGACCAGGGATCGAACCCGTGTCCCCTGCACTGGCGGGCGGATTCTTAACCACTGCGCAATCCGGGAAGTCCCTGTTTTTTTGGGTTTTTTTGCAAGACCACTTCATAAGTGATGGTGTATACTTCCATCAGGAAGTATATAACATCTGGTATTCTTTTTGTGATATTATCAGTCATTGAATATGATTGCCTAGGATCCATTAATTCATTCGGGATTGCAAAATGATAATTTTAAAATTCTTTAGTATTTGTTAGTTGTAATACTTATATAAAAAGATATTTCCTCATGCCAACTATTTGGTTATCCTGAGGCACAGTTTGTATAGGAAAGAAAGGATAAAAGAGTTCCCATATACTCTTCCCCCCATCACACCTCCCCCATATCCCCTCTCAGTTTTCCTATTATTAATATCTTGCATTCACATGGTACATTTGTTATGGTTGTTGAACCAATAATAATACGTTATTAGTAACTAAAGTCGATAGTTTACATTAGGGTTCACTCTTTGTGTTGTACAGTTGTGGGGGTTTTGACAAATGTATAGTCATATGTCCACCATTACAGTATCAACAGAACAGTTTCATTGCCCTAAAAATCCCCAGTGCTCCACCTATTCTTCCATTCCTCACCACTGAACCCCTGGAAACCACTGACCTTTTTCCTGTTGCCTTTTTCAGAATGTCATATGGTTGTAATCATACAGTATGTAACCTCTGGCAACCACTGATTCTTTAAAAAAATTTTTTTTAATCTTTTAATTGAGGTATAATTGACATATAACATTAACTTAGTTTCAGGCATACAGTATAATGGTTTGATGTTTGTATACATTGCAAAATGATCACTGCAGGGGCTTCCCTGGTGGTGCAGTGGTTGAGGGTCCGCCTGCCGATGCAGGGGACACGGGTTCGTGCCCCGGTCCGGGAGGATCCCACATGCCACGGAGCGGTTGGGCCCGTGAGCCGTGGCCGCTGAGCCTGCGCGTCCGGAGCCTGTGCTCCACAATGGGAGAGGCCACAACAGTGAGAGGCCCGCGTACTGCAAAAAAAAAAAAAAATCCATTGGTAATCTTGCATTTATTTTTATTTTTTTTAATTTTTGGCTGCGTCGGGTCTTAGTTGCAGCACACAGGATCTTTCCTTGTGGCACACAGGCTTCTCTCTAGTTGCAATGCACAGACTGCAGAGCGTTTGGCCCCTTAGTTTGCGGCACACGGGCTCTCTAGTTGAGGCACACGTGCTCAGTAGTTGTGGTGAGGGCTTAGTTGCCCCGTGGCACGTGGGATCCTAGTTCCTCGACCAGGTATCAAACCCGCGTCCCCTGAATTAGAAGGCGGACTCTTAATCACTGGACCACCAGGGAATTCCCCAGGTAATTTTGCATTTAAACAGATCTTTTACCCGTGTATGATTTTGTAATAACATCAGGCATCCGTCATTTGAAAAATATTAACTCACTGAGTTATGTCTGTCTTCCAAATACTGGCAAATTTCATTTTGTAACATTAAAAAATCATGTTTGTTAGTATCATCACAAATCTCATCAGAGATATCTTTAGGTTTTGGAATCTATCAAGTTTATGATGGCAAATACAAGTTTATCAAAATTCTAATTTCAGCTTGGAAGCTCATATGTTATAATTGACAACAGTTGCTGTCACTTGTTTTCCTGAAGTGACAGCCTCACTTTATTTTCAAGAAAATGTCTGCCAACTATTCAAGTCTGAATAACCATAGTATGTCAGATTTTTCAGGTAAAAATGGTGTTCTAAAAAAAAAAGGGGGGGTGTTAGTTAAGCTGGCATCTCAAAATCCACACAAGTGTTTTCCCTCAAGGCACCCACCATACTTCAGTATTAAGCAGAAGTACTTCATGCGTACTTCCTGTTTGGTCACACAATATAAAAAAGACATACTCAAGCGTCAAGATTTATGAAAATTAACCATTTTTATTGCTTTTTCAAGGGCATTCTTAAGAGAAAGTGGCTTTTTTTTTTAACTGCAAGCATACAATGGTGACGAATACAATGACTAAGAATGAAGTTTGATGCCACTGCCTTGACTCATCCTAAGGCCTCAGTAGTTTTTGCTTTTACACCATAAGTGCAAATGTCAACACTGCAAAAAGAGCTATTAATGTTCTAATATTATTATGAAAATAATTTTTAAAAATAGTTTTGATTTTGTGGACCCCTGTACATGTCTCAGGGACCTCCAGGGGTCTAGGGACCATGTTTTGAGAACTGTTATATTTTGTTATGACATCTTTTAGCTTTTGAAATTTGTTTTGAAATACTAAGTTAAAATTTTCATTTGGTTTGTGGATGTATCTTTTTGGAGTGCTTTCATTCTTTAAGGATGCTATTCTGCTCTTTTTTCTTTTTTGTTTAATAACCTCATATAAAATATGACTGTAAACCTTTTCTGTGTCTCTTTGTTAAAGTGCATTACGTTTTCTATACTTTTAGATGGGAAGAGTGGGCCAGAATAGCTTTCCTAGTTTCAAGGTTTTGGAGCTCCCTCTTCTGTTGTGTTCACAAAGTACTAAAAACAGGGCTTTAAGTTTGCGGAGAACTGCCATCTCTGCCTCCCTCCCTGACTTGTATCTGGACCTTCTCTTTCTTTTGAACCTATTGTCTCTATCCCCTTCAATGTGGATTCTACTCCCACTGATTTCTCTCAGGGATGAGGCTTGCCTTGAAAGGGATCTTCAGTTTCATACTTTTTATAGTTTATAGGTCCTAGACTGCTCCAGACTGCTCCAGCACCTTAAGGGCTTATTTCAATGCAATCCCCTGGCAGTCACCTGCAAATGGGATTCTGCAGAAACTCCTTCCAGTTTTGGTTGCTGTTCTCATTTTGGCCCACCACACTTGCCAGTGAGCTCCTATTGGCAGTTTTGAGATTCTCCTCTTTTCAGTGCTGTTAGAAGTCTAGTTGACATATATGTATGCATGTACATATGTATGTGTGTATATACATATATATATACACATATACCCACATACCTACACACACACACACATATATATTCTTTAAAACACAATCACACACCCAGACACAGAGTCATACTTTTCCCTCACTTAATGTCTTGGAGATCTTTCCATATGAGCATCTACAAATCTACCTCATTCTTTTTAATGACTGCATAACAATAATTAACATGTATATAGCACCATGTGTCAGGCACTATTCTAAGTTTTGTATACATACACATATATATGTATATATCTTTATATACACACATATATATTCATTTAATCACTACAACATCTTGTGAGGTAAGTACTATTATCTCCATTTTACAGATAAGGAAACTGATGCACAGAGAAGTTAAGTGACTTGTATAAGGTCACAGATCTAGTACATTGTCCATTGTATCAATGAACTGCTGCTTAGGCCATCTAGTTCTACTCTTCTCCTGATGGGCTCTTTGACAGTTTTCTTTTTCTCCTTTTCCTCCCTCCCTCCCTCCCTTCCTTCCTCCTAAAACTTTCCTGTGATTGACATCCTTCTGGTCTACATTATATATCCTGGCAAAATGTTGTGAGTATTATCTATAGGGCTAAATCCTCACAGTGGGATTGCTGAATTTGTTTGTTTTGAGAACTTTTGGAGACTTTTACTACATCCTTCAGGGTAATTAGAGAACTCAAGGGTTCTGTAAAACCAAGGCTTGGCGTCACTGCGTAAGACCATATTGATGCTTTTTTTGCGCGGGCCTCTCACTGTTGTGGCCTCTCCCGTTGCGGAGCACAGGCTCCGGATGCACAGGCTCCGGATGCACAGGCTCCGGATGCACAGGCTCAGCGGCCATGGCTCACGGGCCTAGCTGCTCCGTGGCATGTGGGATCTTCCCGGACCGGGGTACGAACCCATGTCCCCTGCATCGTCAGGCGGACTCTCAACCACTGCGCCACCAGGGAAGCCCCATATTGATGCTTTTAAAAGGATGATCTGATCTTCTTATGAGCCTTGAATGTAGGATCTTTCACAGATGAGATACAGGGGAAGGAAGGCCTGTTTTCAGTGACTCTGCTCTTTATCCAAGCCGAGATGATAATATATCTACTGATGATCTCTTTTCAGAACTGGTGGAGTCTCTTTCATTGCAGGGATCTTACGCTGGAAAAATCCATTCCATTGGTGATGCCTTCAGAAATTTTAAAAGTCTCCGATCCTTAGATTTATCAAGAAATTTGATCACTAGCCTGAAGGTAAGTTCTACATTCTATGACCAGTCAGTTTATTTTTTTGATGGGAAGAAATAAAAGGTAGATAATATCAGCCTGGGGAATATAGCATCTTCCTTTTAAATGTTTCCAAACTAAATTTTACTTTTCACTGTGAAATTCTTTTATGTTTGACATTTTTTTATTATAAGATATTGGGAAAAAATTCCTTTTATACTGAGAGAAAACTATATTAAACTATCACTGCTTAGGGCAATAGTACAATTTTTAATGTGTGTTAAAAAAATTATGAGGAGCACTGTTAAAAGTACAGATTCTTGGGAATTCCCTGATGGTCCAGCAATTAGGACTCTGCTTTCACTGCTGAGGGCTCAGGTTCAATCCCTGGTCAGGGAACTAAGATTCTACAAGCCATGCGGCATGGCCAAAAAAAAAAAATAATAAATAAATAAATATATAATAATAATAAAAGTACAGAGTCTTAGTCCCTATTCCGAGAGAGACTCTAAGTTAATAAATCTGTGGTGGGTCCAGGGCATTCCCAGGGGATTCTGATGATGTTGGTGCATGGCCTAAGTTGCTACTGTGAGTTTTTTCTAGGAGGGGGAGGAGATGATGGTCTTAAAAACAAAAATTTCCATGCCAGGAGGTGGTGGTGCAGAGGGCAGTTTAGGAAAGTAGGTGGGAGCATGCTCAAGCAGAAAGTGTGAGGATTAGCAACACACAGAAAGAGCTCTACAAATATAAATGCCCACACACACAGAGATGGAAGTTTTATTTTCTTTGCATAGACCCCCAAATGGTATTTCTTCCACTGTTCCCTTTTTGCCCAGCTATGGGGCTGTCTTGATAAAGCCCTTCTGTGCAAGACTGAAGGTGAAAGACAGATTCTATCCAGGATTGGTTAATGATCTGGATTATTCCTCCAGTTTTGCATTTCTTAGGGGAAACTTGTTCAACAATACAAATTAGACCCAATCTCAAGGTCTAAAACTAAGGGCCCCAAAAGAAGAAATCCAAGCTAGATCAAATTTCCAACTAGGATTCTAAAAGCAGAAATTCCAAGTTGAACTAGGTCTTTAGACTCTTTGATAACAGCCCTTTGTATTTGGCCCACAAATTTCAGAAAGTATTAGTACAGAGTTATTTAGGTCTCCTCTTCTCATATGTATTTTTATCTGATTGCTCTTTTCAGACTAAAAAAAATTGAGTGAACATTGCTGTCATTTGCTTTTTTACTCTCTTTTGTTCCATTTCTGTAAATTGGCTGAAAACTGTTGTGAAGATTAATCAAATTAGCACGTGTAATCAAATATTACATATATAAGGCTCCTGTAGTGTTTGGCATATAGGAAGTACTTAATAAACGTTAGTTTTACAAATTTTTTTGCATCTATGATTTATCTGCATGTATTCATCTCTAGCAGTTCTGAATCACTTTGCTTAATTTTCCCAGGGGAGAAATGTTTTGTGTTTAGTTCTAGTGTAGCGTTGGGGAATACATGAATTTATGCCAACTGGGAAACATGAGAGGAGGATAAGAATTGTTTCCTTGACTTTTACAATGAGACATTAAAAGATTACTTGAGCTGGGACATCAGACACATTTAAAGACAGTCCTAATGGTGTACTGCCCTGAGAGTGAGGCCAAAAGCACTGATAAATATTCCCAACCATTGACCCTTTCACAATGTAGAAGTTAGTGGAACTGAAAAAAGCCAGAAAGAAATGCATCCAACTGTAAACAGTGTTCTATTCAGAAATGTTTTGAATATATCTTTGAGTTTTCTAAACTTCCTGCAATTATAAAAAGGTTAATTTTAAATGAGAGGAGAATAAAAACATTATTTTATAAATACATGATGGAAAATAATTTAACCTTTCTGAAATAACTCTCAATGACAGAGTTCCTTTTATGGTAACCATTTTTACTACTAACAGTATGTGATTATACATATATGTACATGTTTTGAAATATTGTCCTTAAATTTAGTGTTGGGCACAAGCACCTAACTAGCCAAATACATGAAAATTAAACAATTATTTTCAATAGTAAGTTTTAGCAAAGGAGAAAAATTGTGGCTTTTCTTCTCCAGTGTCCCAGTTCTGATTGTACTGTTGCTAGAGAAGTGGGGGGGGGGGGTTGCTAAGTCCACAGAAATAGAACAGAAGAAGGCAGAACATTTCTACCAAGGAGAACTGACTGATTGGAGGATGGGGAGCTTGTAGGGTGGCAGTAACTCTGAAGGGGGAAACAAGGACAAAAGGGGCTCTTGACTGGTCCAGGAGGGAAGACTTGGAGATCGCATTGTTTTGTTTTGCCATATAGTCCATTCACCCTAAAAGTGAGGTCTTGAGATATAAGAACATATACATACACACTTAATTTTTTTCCCTGCCGTTCTCCCCAGAACCATCTTTCTTTTGCCTCCCTCCCTCCCCTTTTAAATTGAGGTGCTCCTGGGGTCAGGAGAGTGGTTATAGCAAGGGTGAGAGAAGTGCAAAAGTGACTTGGCCTGGCTACCACTGAGAAGGATTGGATTGGGAGAGTGATGGGGGGCAACAAAAGTAGAGAACTGACCGCAGATATTTGGATGTCAGAGCTTATAAAGGAGGAAATGTATGATATCTATGAATTATTTAATGTATAGCACATCCAGTGCCCATGGGCTGCAGCATTCTTATTCTCAGGCAAGTAAATGGGAATTTCAACCCTGCCTTTCTCATGGGTGTCTCAGGTAACTGTTTAAGGATGGAAAGTAATAGTTGTAGTTCCATCTTTATCTGTGAGATTCCTAGTGCTTCCCAATGTGCAGTTTCACAATGTAGTCTTTTCCTTGCAGGGCATCCAGTATTTATGTTCACTCCAAGACCTGAATTTATATTATAACAACATTCCTTCCTTAGTGGAGGTGTCCCGCCTACAGCCTTTAACCTTCCTCAAAGAACTAGATTTGAGACTCAATCCGGTTGTCAGGAAAGATACAGATTATAGGCTCTTTGCTGTGTACACGCTACAAACTCTGGAGAAACTGGGTGAGACCCTCCTCCCCTGTTCTTTGCCCCAGAATCTTACTTTAAACCAGCTGCCTCCTAACCTTTTGGATGTTGGCCCAGAGTATGCACTGGCAGGATATATTTGTTTATTAGTCAATATTTATGTAACTCTTTTGTTTTGGCAGGATGTATGACGAGTCCTTTTATTGTTTATTGAATGACAATCTATGATTTTATCAGTTACTTCCAGCTTTAGTTTTCTTCGGTTGATGGTTTCACCACCACTTCCTCCCCAACAAAAAGTTTCCAGGTTGAGATTTATTTTTCCAGGTGCCCCAACTTTGTAACTGAATTAGCAATAGAAAACGAATACAACAACTCTTTGGGGCTTAGTTGTCAAGGAACAATAAATATTCCTTCAAATGAGTTAGTCTGTATTTCTTTATAATTTTATTGTTGAGTATACATTTCTTATTGATATAAACTTCTATGTTACATGCCCCTGGGAAAGTTATTATAGAGGAACTAAGAAAAGTCTTTCAGAAATGGTGTAACTTTCAGCCTTAAGACTAGGCCATTTGGATTGTTTGCTGCCCAAGCTGTACTTTGCTGCAGAGGTAGTTACACTTATGTGGCAGTTGTTGCTATGGTGTCCCTGTAGTCTCCCTGAGTTACTAGTGCTCCAGTGACAACATAATAGCATTATTCTGTGACCCATCTCTAACAAAAGATGAGACTGATCTTTAGTTTTTACTCTGTGAATATGCTTTTCTGACCCATAACTGTTTACTCCAAAAAGAAACATGCTCAGACCACGGTTTTTGCCTCTAGATGACCGAGCCATACGAGAAAGTGAGAGAAAGGCTGCCAAGCTGCATTTCAGTCAGTTGGGTAACAATGAAAATTTTCTTTTAGAGGTGGAAAAAAGGTAAGATTTTTTACAAAAATTTTTTTTAGTTTGGTTCTGGACAGAGAATAGTGAATTCCTGCTTAACTTTCTTCATTTTGCAGCAGAAATCTCTACAAGTTGTAAGAAGCCTCAGATCAGAAATGAAAGTATCTATGCAACATTTTGAGATTTATCTGGGGTGAGAATCTGGCCCTCAGTGGAACATTTCTGCTTTCTTGAACTATTGGGTCTTCTTTGGATATAATCGTTGTACATTCTCTAAAGTTGTTGTTCAAAGTTTATAGATAGGGATATTATGGTATTACTTATCATCCCCATAAGTGTATACCAACCCTTTCTTGGTAGAGTTATAAATCAGTACATGGTCTTTTCCCATTGAATTAGGAGGATTACGTTACCATGGGCAGGGTCGTTAGAGATAAATTTGTTAAAGAATGATAAGGGAAGCATTTCTGTACAAAACCAAAAGTAAATGGACTTTTAAGCTCTAAAGTATCTGAATGGTAGATTTTTTTCTATTTCTTATTACCAAAATTCTATCAGAGTAAGGTACCATATTTTCTACCCCAAAACTCATGCTTTTAAAAAAAGTTGCTTTATTATTTTTGAAAAATAGAAGTTTATTATAAACAATTTAAATAATACAGAAGTACAGGGAAAAAAAGTCAAAATCACCCCATATTTTGCTACCGAGTTAACTACTAGTAATGTTTGGTATGCATCCTTCCAGACATCTGTGTACCTATATACACATGTAGATATATCTATTAGTACTTTTTTCTGATGGTAAAAGTAATGTGAGTTTATTGTTGAGAATATGGAAAGTAGAGAAAAAAACAAGGAATAAGCCACTCATAATCCCACTACCCAGAAATTAATACTAATTATATTATGGTAAATATCCTCTTAGTCTTAGGTATATGTGTGTGTGTGTGTGTGTGTGTGTGTGTTTTGTGTGTGCATGTTTATATATTATAACAATATATAACATTATATATTATACAATCAATATGTAAATATAAAATAATAAATATATTACATTTATTTTATAGTAATTTTCTTCCTATACATACCTTTTTTAATTTGATAAAATATGAAAATATCCACACAACATTAAATATTCTTCCCCAGAATGTTTTTTATTTGTTTACTTCTTTATTGTCTTTCCCCTCCACTAGACCATAAGCTCCATGAGAACAAAGACCTTGCTTGTCTTGTTTACTGCAGTATCCCTAGTGCCTAGAACAATGTCTGGCCCATATAAGGTGCTAAGGAGTAATTTGTTGAATGACGAATGAATGAAGTCAGTGCCTGTTGGCCTGGGATCTTGCCTGTTTCCACTGACTTTGCCTGTCTCTGCTCTGATCCATTATATATTTTATAATGTAATCCTCAGAGAGCAGCCTTAGTTCCCTATTTCTTTAAGCTCCCTTTTTTTTAAAGTCAAGTTTATTGAGGTTAATTTACATAGATTAAAATTCACCCTGCTGTAGAAAGAAATGGAATATGTCTTAAAAATTATTTGTATATGTACTTTGTAAATTAATTCCTATTTTATATGCATTGGGGTACCTTGTTTACTATAGATATCCAAAGATGAGTTAATGTATAACTGAATAAACTTACTAGTGAGGCAAATAATTTTCACCACTATATTTCTGTTTAGTTACCTTATAGTGACTGCAAAAACAGAGGTAAAATGTTGCTCAAGTGCCTGGTATTAACATTAATACTTTATAAGCTCTCCAACCTTGGGTGAAGGTTTTTTTTTAAAGCCTTTCTGAGTCCCAGGTCCCCCAACCTATAAAATGGTGATAATAGATTAATAGGAGAGCTTTTATGATTAAATGAAATGGTGGGTGTAAAGTGCCTGGCTTATAGTCTAGGCTGTCTGTACTTACTGTATTTCCCAATCTGTACTTCCCAATCTTACTATACTACATCAACCAAGTGCAAACACTTGCCTTTCTTGTCTCTTTTTCAAACTAATGGCTATAGTTGTCTCCATTATAATTCTTGGTAGAAGAACCTTCTTTTCTGTGTCCTAACTATGAGTTTTTTAATACAAAAGAAAATATTATTATTATTTTATAATATGAAATACTATTCCCTCAATCACCCAGACCTAAGTTTGTGTCAAGAAAACAGAGTAAGTTCTGAACTTTCTGGCTTTCATGCTTTTAAAGCTGAACTAGAGTGTCTTTCTCTCTCATTATTCCCAATAAAAATATGACTTTTTAAAAAATAGCTTTAACTGAAATATTTGTGAAAATAATATGTTCTAGAGCATTTGAAAAAAGAAATCTGATCACCCTGAAATAATGTTTTCTAAATAGCCTTTACTGGTGCTCTCAGAAGCTTCTTTTGAGTTTTAAATAAATTATTCGATGTGGTAGCTCTAGGGAGAAGACAGTGAAAAACTGTGTAGCAAATGAGAGCACTGCATCAAAAGTCAGCACTGATGTTGATGACAGGATTGAAATTGGTAAGTTTTCCCTTTCTGATCACAAAATGATTAAAACATTAGTTGTTTCTGTTTTCATGGCCAATCTTGAGTAGGATGAAGACGAAATAGTTGAGAAATAACACACACTTGAAGAAAGCACAAGATTTAGTGGCTTGTATTTTTCCTCTTTTCTTTCACTGCCAGAAGGGCCCTATTTACTGAGTAGGCCTAAGCCAAAACCCATCAAAGTGCACAAGCTGTACTCAGTTCAATTTCACTTACATCACTTTATATCATTAAGCCATCCTGAAAATTGCATTACTGATCTCCACAGGATTCATTAACCAGAGACTCAGGACTCATCTGCATCAATGCAGCTCACACCATTAGCCTTCTGGGCTTCTCCACCTTGAACCTTTGCAGCTACAGAATCTCTTGTGTTTGTGCTATATTCTTGGGGATTGTTGCCCGTACACACTATTGGTAATCCAACGTGAATAAAGTGGTTATGCCACATTAATGGTCATGCCACAGGCTAGGAGAAAGCTTTCCATTGGAGAAATTGCATTCAATGTGCCCTTATAGATTAATTTGGTACTCATCAGATGACCTTTTAATTGAGAAAACTTTCTTTTGTATCAAGGCCTCTGTCCCTTTGAAGGGTCTGTTGAATTATATACAAACTCTAAAAATTAATCCTTAAAATCTCAACAATAACTAATAGATTGACTATGCAGTTTAGACATTAAGAGTTTTCAGTTTGTAACATACAATATTTTATTTCCTGACTTCTTATCTATCTATGTAGACATTAATTGACAAGTTATTTTCACAGTATTTCATGGTAAAATAAGCCATAGTGAGGTATGATTTTTATTTTCCTTTCTTGGAAGTCTCAGCACATGTAAGTCATGGACCATGGATTGCTCTACTTCATCTTAAACAGCATTTTTTATATTTCAAAATTGATGAAATTCTATTGTAATAATTTTGGGAAATACTGAAAAGCATGAAGAACAATATTTTAATCACTCAGAACCCTGTCCCCTAAAGAGAATCCCAGTTAATTTGGTATATAGCTTTCTTGGTTTTTTTCTAGGTACAAGCATTTATATATCCATTTCCAGAAAGACAAAGATACACTAAAGCATAATTTGACTGCCTTTATTTGTATGAGCTGAGTTAAATTTCATTTATATCATATTACATCATTAGCACACACAGAGTCCCTCCATGAATTATAACGTTTTAAAGTGCACGGTCTTTACTGAGAACAAACTGCTTTACTAGACACAGGGCCTATTTCTAAAGGTTCTTGGAAGCTCCAGCTGTTGCTGGAATTTTTTTTAACGTAAAATTTATTTTGCCATGTTGAAACGTTAAAGAGCTTTGCTTTCCCCTGAAAATTATGTTTGTGCTAGATCCCTGGGGAGTGTTGCCTGTAAGCACTGTTGGTAATCCAACATGACTAAAGTGGTTATACCACGTTAATGGTTGTGCCACAGGCTAGGAGAAAACTTTGTGAAAAATATTTCCCACTAGCTCAATTGTTCAAAACAGTGCTTTCTACCAATCATTTAGGATGGCAGGGAAACTCACTGTCATGGATCCTCATCCTAGTCTCCTAACCACATAATCTTTGACTCTTTCAGAGTTCCCTCTCTCTTTTCCCATACCCCTAAAATAAGCAGACCTAGGCTATGCCTTCAGACTCTCTTCTTTCTCTACTCTTTGCCCTATTGATCTCATCTATTTCCACAGCTTGCTTTATTTCCTCCCTGTAGATGACTCTTAAATATGTTGGTCTAGCTTTGACAACTTGTACCAGTTTCTCTGCACCAGTCCCCCATTTCTGTTGACCAACTATTAATATACACTTGGAATCACCACTGAATAATTTTCCAGCCCCTCAAGCTAAACATGTTAGAAAACCAAATGAACCCCTTTCCTCCAGCCCTAAACAGCTCTTAGGGTTTCATTAGTGTTACCACCACTTTCCCATTGCTGAGGCTCAGAACCAGAGCGGGGGTTGATGCTGCCCCTCCCCTAAAGTCCAGCTGAATGTTCATACCTTACACTATGATTCACAATTAACAAGCCTTTTCCCTTTTCTAATAGTCTCTTAACAGGCATGCCTAATAGCTATCATTTACTGAGTATAGACTCTGGGCTAGGCCCTGTGTATTGTCTCATTTAATCCTCACAACAATCTTGAAGGTGGTTATAATTATCCTTGTTTTACACGTGAGGAAACTGTGGCCCAAAGAGGTGAAATAACTTGCTCTAATTATACAGTAAGTGGTAGAGCTGGGATTCAAACTCTAGTCCATCTGTCATCAAAGTCCTCTTAAACATTACACCATGCTGCCTCCCAGTCTCTTCTTTCATTCTCTTAAAACTCAGCTGTGATTATTATACTTTCCTGCTCAAAAACTTGCATGACTCCCACTCACCTACTGAATTAAGAGTCCTTAATCTGACCCACAGGGCTTCTCTAAACAGTGGCTGCAGGTTATCTCTTCAACCTATCCTGAAACCTTATCTCCTGTTTCTCAACTACAGTATCCAATGCTTCAATCAAACCAAACCACTCCCTCCTTCTCACATAGTTCTTCCTTTTTCTCTCTTCTGCCCCTGAACTAATGCTGTCCCCTCTGCTTGGAATGCTTGAATCAAGATCCTGATCTTTCTTTATGACCCTACTCAAAGTCCATTCTTTTTAGTGAAATTTTTTGATTTCCCAACCAAAATTCTTTTCCTTTCTTTGTAGACTCACATAATTTATCTTCTAGAACATATATTCTGGAAATAGAAAATGTAGCCATTCCATGAATCACTTGCAACATAATTAGGATAATGAAACAAACATGAAAGAGCTAAGTAACACAATTTCAGGCAGTGCATATGAAAACACCAAATGAATGATACAGATCAGTATTCCTCGAACTCAGGGTTGTGGACTCCTAGTCCAGGGATATATCTTAGAGGTCCATAGGCAATGTGAGACCCTTTAATTTTGTGCTTTTGTTTGATGCAGTTATGAAAAATATTTAAAAGATGTAAAAGCAAAAATACTCTTTTCAGTATTAGTCTGCTATTTAAAAAATAGAATATTTTTTAGAACAGCTTTAGATTTACAGCAAAACTGAGCAGAAGTACAGAGTTCCCATATGCTTCCTGCCTCCACACATGCAAGGCCTCCCCCACTACCAACATCAGGCATCAGAGTGGTGCTTTTGTTAGAACTGATGAATCTACAGTGACACATCATCACCCAAAGTCCTTAGTTTACTTTAGGGTTCATTCTTACTGTTGTACATTCTATGGATTTCGCAAATGTATAATAACATGTATCTGCCATTTTAGTGTCACACAGAATAGTTTCACTGCCCTATACTCTGTGCTCACCTAGCCATCCCTTTCTCCCCTTCTGACCCCTGGCAACCACTGATCTTTTTACCATCTCCATATATTTTTTAATAGATTTATTTATTTTTATTAATTTATTTTTGGCTGCGTTGGGTCTTTGTTTCTGCTCACAGGCTTTCTCTAGTTGCGGCAAGTGGGGGCTACTCTTCATTGCGGTGCCTGGGCTTCTTGTTGTGGTGGCTTCTCTTGTTGCAGAGCACGGGCTCTAGAGTGCAGTTAGTTGTGGCACATTTTGTTTATCCATTCACTTGTTGATGGACACTTGGGTTGCTCCCATGTTTTAGCTATTGTGAATAATGCTGCTATGAACATGGGTATACAAATATCTCTCAAGACCCTGCTTTCACTTCTTTGGGGTTTGCACCCAAAACTGAAATTACTGGATCATATAGTAATTTTATTTTTAATTTTTTTTAGGAACTGCCATACTGTTGTCCATAGCAGCTGTACCATTTTATATTCCCACGAACAATGCGCAAGAGTTCTGATTTCTCTACATCCTTCCCAACGTTTGTTATTTTCTGTTTTTTTGATAGTAGCCATCCTAATGGGTGTGAGGTGGTATCTTGTATTTTTAAATTTGTATTTCCCTAATGATCAGTGATGTTGAATATTTTTTTGTGTGCTTATTGGCCATTTGTATATCTTCGTTTGGAGAAATGTCTATTCAGGTCCTTTGCTATTGAATCAGGTTGTTTTTTTGTTGCTGAGTGTTAGCAGTTCTCTATATATTCTAGCTATTAATACCTTATCAGATATATGATTTGCAAATATTTTCTCCCATTCTGTGGGTTGCCTTGTTACTCTGTGGATACTGTTTTTAGAGGCACAAAATTTTTAAAAATAAATTTATTTATTTTATTTATTTTTGGCTGTGTTGGGTCTTTGTTGCTGCGTGTGGGCTTTCTCTAGTTGCTGCGAGCCGGGGCTACTCTTCGTAGCAGTGCGTGGGCTTCTCATTGCGGTGGCTTCTCGTTGCGGAGCATGGGCTCTAGGCACGCGGGCTTCAGTAGTTGTGGCATGTGGGCTCAGTAGTTGTGGCTCGTGGGCTCTAGAACGCAGGCTCAACAGTTGTGGCACACAGGCTTAGTTGCTCCGCGGCATGTGGGATCTTTCTGGACCAGGGCTCGAACCTGTGTCCCCTGCATTGGCAGGCAGATTCTTAACCACTGTGCCACCAGGGAAGCCCCTTAATTTTTCATGATGTTCAATTTGTCTATTTTTTCTTTTGTTGCTTTGCTTTTGGTGTCACATTGCCAAATCCAGTGTCATGAAGCATTTTCCCTATGTTTTCTTCTAAGAGTTTTATAGTTTAAGGTGTTACATTTAGGTCTTTGGTCCATTCTGAGTTAATTTTTGTGTATGTGTTAGGTAAGGGTCCAGCTTCATTCTTTTGTATGAGGAATGAGTGATGGATAGCTGCTACTTTGCTAAGAACTGAATTAAGTAAAATTAACCCTAATTTACCTTCCACGTCTTCCCCCAGAAGTTGCAAGTCTTCAGTAGACTCCAGAATTCCAAAATAGTTACGACAGAATTCTGCCAGTGCAGTTGTTACCTAGGTGGGAGACAGATGCCAGATGCTTCTTACTCTGCCATCTTCCCCTGTCTCCACAGTTTTGCCTTTTCCAGAATGTCATATAGTTGGAATTGTACAGTATGTAGCCTTTTCAGATTGGCTTCATCTACTTAGTAATATGCATTGAAGTTTCCTTTGTATTTCTTCATGACTTGGTAGCTACTTTCTTTTTAGTGCTTAATAATATTCCATTATTATTATCCGGAATATTTGTTTATCCATTCACCTACTGAAAAACATCTTGATTGTTCCCAGGTTTGGGCAATTATGAAAAAAGCTGCTATAGACATCTATTTGCAGGTGTTTGTATGGACATAAGCTTTCAACTCCTTTGGATAAATACCAAGTGTTTAGTTCTGTGAGAAATTTGCAAACTGTCACCCAATATAATCTGCTTTTTAAAATATCTTTTTATACACTGAGTTTCTTAAATTGAAGTTTCTCAAACTGGATTCATATTTCAGAGTTTATGAGGATGTTGAGTTTGAGAAACACTAATGTAGATAGGCATATGCTATAGAGGCTTAAGGTGTGCTAGGAGCAAATGAGGAAAGGTTTTGTGGCAGATAGAAGTTCATTTCTCCCTCATATAGAAATCTAGATGGTGGCAGTCTAGGGATGTTATTGGGGGTTCTAAGAGGTGAATAAAGGATATAGTGGAGGGCAACTGTCAATCTCTGACACAATGGATGTGAGAGCAATTCAGCGAACAAGTGTATATCTACTGGAAAATCTTGTGTTAGAGGCTAGGCACATTAGGAAATGACACAACAGTGTCAGATCTTCAGATACTCCCACACCAGAGAGATTTATCATAGCTATTAGGTTACAAGTCAGGCTGAGACATGAGTTCGACTGTGATAGAGATAAAGAACTATGGGGGAGAGGCACTAGCAGTTAGTACTGACTGGGGACCTGGGAAAAGACTTCACAAAAAGGAGACATTTAGGTTGGGCATTCAAATAGAATTCATTGGGCATAGTTTGGTGTTAAGTGCATAGAGAAGTAGAAAAAACAGGTGTGACAGATTAGGAAATTGACTCAGCTTGTGACTGGAGCTAAGGTGCTTGACTAAAGCCAAGTGGCAAAGGGCCTCTTTACTAAACATTTTCATTTTATTCTCTTGAAAATGGGTAGCAAAGGTGTTTTAGGTGGTAAGCATGATTAAATGTGTGACAGAGAGATAACTCTAAATTTGAACAGTAGTCCCAATGGGAGATAATAAGGACATGTCCTGACATAGGGCAATAATAGCAGTGTGAATGCAAATGAGGAGGTACAGATTGATTAAATCATTGAGGATATGAAAAGAAAACTTGGAGATAAAACATTAAGTGTTTTTACCTGCAATGTTTTGCTAGGGAGTCCAAACTTCAAAGAGTTGAATTTTGAATGAAATACATATCAGGTATTTAAGGCGGAAAAACACAAGGTTACTTAGGCAGTCTGTTCATGACGGGAAAAACTATAATTTCCTTTCATTATTATCATATCTACAATGGCAATCATATATTAATATATATTATATACACTATAATATATATTATAATTTATATATACTAATAATATATGATAATATATATCATATATATTATTTCAAAAGTCGGGGATTAAGTTGTCCTCATTGGGGATAAGCAATTTAAAGGAAATAGCAAATCTTCATTTATTTTGGGTTTTTTTGTTTTGTTTTAAATATTTCTTTATTTATTTGGCTGCACTGGGTCTTAGTTGCAGCACGCAGGATCTTTATTGCCACGTGCGGGGTCTTTAGTTGTGGCGGACTCTTAGTTGCAGCATGGGGATCTAGTTCCCTGACCAGGGATCGAACCTGGGCCCCCTGCATTGGGAGCGCGGAGTCTTAACCATTGGACCACCAGGGAAGTCCCCTTCATTTATTTTGGAGGCTAGTGTTAGACCCATTATTTCTGCTCTCAAAATTTTATCTCAGTGGAATCTAGGGTACAAGATGTTTATTAGAGATCAATATCGAAAGGAAGGGGAGGAAGGAGAGTTGAGCAGAGGGACAGCTCTAGAGCAAGGACTGCCCCTGGACCCCATTTGGTCACTGCATATGGACTGCCTCTGGAAGGGCATGACATCAGGAGGTAGTTCTCTGTAGCTGAGACACACTCTGAAGAGTAAATCAAGTCCTCCTTGAAAGGGATCTGGGTAGTGCATCTCTGTTTCTACCTCAGATGGGTTGCAAGGTTTTTGGCCAAATGTGTGAAGCAGGGCCTCATCCATATAAGATTACTGGTAATTGAAGTAGCCAACTATTAGTTCTTTGCCACAAGCATCAGCATTATAAGCCATTTCTCTGTCATTAAAAATATAAAACAATTTTCAGTGGTAAAAAGATAATGAATTATGGTCCTATCACATTGGTTATATGGGTATAAAAACCTGGGCTGGACAACAATGTCATAAATACATTTGCTTTTGGAATTAAGTGTTGGATATATTTTACATCTGAAGAAAAAGAAGAAAATAAATTGAAGTATAAGACAAGAAAAAAATTATCTCAGAATGCAAATTGTTTCTTTTTCTTGATTTTTCCTGACTGTGGTACATGACATGCTTAGTCATAATGTAGCAGAGCAAGGTGTCGGTTTATCTTTTTCAGGAGTGAGCCTATATCTTGAATATGACACCAAAAGTGTAACAACCAAAGAAAAAATAGATGAGTCACACTTTATAAAAATTTAAAACTTTTGTGTTTCAAAGGACACTATCAAGAAAGTTAAAAAAGCTGGGGAATTCCCTGGCAGTCCAGTGGTTAGGACTTCGTGCTTCCACTGGAGGGAGCATGGGTTCCATCCCTGGTTGGGGAACTTACAAGATCCCTCATGCCGCGAGGTGTGGCCAAAATAATAATAATAATAATAAATTAATTAAAAAAACAAAGAAAGTAATAAAGTAACCCACAGAATGGGAGGCAATATTTGCAAATCATATATCTGACAAGGGTCTAGTATCCATTCTATACAAAAAACTCTTACAAATCAATAACAAAAAGACAAACAACCCAATTAGAAAATGGGCAAAAGATTGAATAGACATTTCTCTAAAGAAGTTATGCAACTAGCCAACAAGCACATGAAAGATATTCAACATCACTAGCCATCAGGGAAATGCAAATCAAAACCACAAGGAAGATACCATTTCACACCCACTAGGATGGCTAGAATCAAAAGGACAGATAACAAGTGACAGCAAAGATGTGGAAAAATTGGAACCCTCATACATTTCTGGTGGGAAAGGAAAATGGTATAGCTTCTTTGGAAAACAATTTAGAAGTTCCTCAAAAAGTTAGAGTTACCATTTGACCCAGCAATTCCACTCCTAGATGTATACCCAAGAGAAATGAAAACATATGTCCACACAAAGACTTGTACAGGAATGAAATCAGCATTATCCATAATAGCTGAAAAGTCTATCAACTGATGAATGGAGAAACAAAATAATGGCATATCCATATAAGGCATATTTTGCAGCCTAAAAATGATTGAAGTACTGATACATGCTACAATATTTATCTTGAAAGCATCATGCTACTTGACAGAAACCAGATACAAAAGGTCAAACATATTATTCCACCTACATGAAATGTCCAGAATAAGCAAATCCTATTTGATGTTTGCTAGGGGCTGGTGGGGAGGAGAGAATTGAGAGTGACAGTTAATTTGGTTTGTTTTGGGGTGATGAAAGTGAAGGTGGTGATGGTTGTACAACTTTGTGAATACAGTAAAAATCACTGAATTGTATTCTGTAAAAGGGTGACTTACATGGCATGTACATTATACCTCAATTAAAATAAAGATTCCCCCCACCAAAAAAAGTGATTCTATAAAATTTGATAATTGATTGACATTTGAGATGAGAGAGAGAACATCAAAGAACAAGTTTCTATCTTGAGGGATTGGGTGAATAGGAATGCCAGTATTAAGACGAGGGTTAGGGATGAAGGTGAGGACCATCAGCAGAAGTAGGCCTGGAAGTGAAGATTATGAGTTCGATTTAGAAAATAATTGGGAATTCTCTGGTGGTCCAGTGGTTAGGACTCAGCACTTTCACTGCTGGGCCCAGATTCAGTCCCTGGTCGGGGAATTAAAATCCCACACACACAAAAAAAGAAAATACTGACTTTTTAGTTGTCTATAGGGCACACTTTGGGGGGCAGTTCAAAAAACTTAAGTCTGGACATGAAACGACAGATCAGAGTTAAGAGATTTAGATTTAAGGTCAACCAGATTTGGGAGATAGCTGACACCAAAGAGAAGGTATGATAGCATCCAGCAAAGAGTTTGGACCTTGGGGGATTTGTTTGAACCAAGAGGTAGGTTGAAAGAAAAAGAACCTGTGAATCTAAAAAAGAGCATTAGCAGGGTAGAACAAAAACCAGGATGGAGCTGGGTCTTGGACACCTGGGAAGTTTGTGTTGTTCTGTAGGAAAGTGTTAAGAGGAGCCTTGAACCCAAAGTCACAGCTTACTAACCATTCTAATTTTCTACTAAGAATCAGGTTAAAATCAGCAATTTCTGCTTCACCTTGGTTTTTTTTTTTTTCCTGTGTTGCTACTGCAAAGGAACCACAGAACATAAACTTTGACAGCTTATGTCACTTTGAGAAGTACAGTTCTGTCAAGTACAAGGGTGGAAGAACATCTTGTATTGAAGTAGTAGGACATTTCATTCCCAAAAGGCAACTCAGAAATAAGAAGCATTTTAGAGCTCCAAATGGACTAAAGGGCTGGATTTTCGAAAGGCTGGCTTTATTCTCACTCTGTATTCTCAGTTGCCCTGCCTTATAGTAGCTTTCTGTTGCCAGAGCCTAAACATGGGAACTAGCAGAAGAGCACACTGTTTGACTAAGGCCCAGACTTTGGAAACTATCTTAATTCTTATCCAATCCTACTAGAGAAAAAAACCTCCCTAAACAGAAACCTCTTATTTTCATCCATGGGTCCCCCAGAAGACCCCAAATCCCAGAATTCTGCAATTAATAAGTATTGATCAAGGATATGCAAAAACTTTTGTACAAGTGTTACAATCTAATAGAAATCCTAACAAACTCTTTTTGAGGTGGCCAGGATAGGATACAGTTTTTGTTTGTTTTTCCTTTCTATTTTTAAAGTTGTTTCTCTAATGGTAGGCAAAAATACTGGGAAACCTAAGGATTTGGCATTCGTTTCTATGAAATAGGTCCTGATTAGTCTTTTTCTTTGAACAAATGAGGAAATCAAGGCAGAAAGAAGCTGGTTTGAAATGATGAAGCTGATTTAAAATGACAAATCATTGCAGACTGTTGATTAAAGCCCTGGAGATGCCTGATGTCAGGAGTCTATTTCCAGCCATCTCCCCCTGTAGCTGGAGATTGTTGAATTGGTGTCAAAGTTTATTATATATTCACTTCAGAAGTATGCAAAATATTTGCCGCCTTCTTAATTTCTCTTGAGCATTTCATAATTTATGAAGCCATTTCATATCCATTGTCTTGTTTTAACCTCACCTCAACTCTAAGAGATAGGAAATTTAGATTTTATCATCACTGTTTTACAAGTGGAGAGATTGAGAGAGGTTAAGCAGTTTGTCCAAGTTCACGTGGTCTCCAAGTAGTGGCACCAGGACTAACTCTCAATCTTGTGACTTCTCTTCTAGTATCTTTCCATATGACATGTTGCCTTTAAAGTCTGGTCAGTGCTTCATTGTATGCCTTTTCTTTTGACACAGGCTCAAACAAAGGACTTTTTATTCCCTTCCCAAACTGGGAAATAAAGGATTCCCCAACAAGTACTTCTGTAACCCAGGACAATGGTATACCAGATCAGAAATTAGACACTTTGCCACTGGGGACACAGGTAATGTACTCACTTTCCTGCTGATCTGTTGACTAATCAATGATTAATGCTAATAATCCAGTGGACTCTCAATTATTGTGAAGGTCTAAGAGGACTTTTTAAAATTAATTTTTATTGGAGTGTAGTTGATTTACAATGTTGTGTTAGTTTCTGCTGTACAGCAAAGTGAATCAGTTATACATATACATATATCCACTCTTTTTTAGATTCTTTTCCTGATAGGTCATTACAGAGTATTGAGTAGAGTTCCCTGTGCTATACAGCAGGTTCTTATTAGTTATCTGTTTTATGTATAGTAGTGTGTATATGTCAATCCCAATCTCCCAATTTATCCCTCTCCCCTTCCCCCTTGGTAACCATTAAGTTTGTTTTCTACATCTGTGACTCTAGTTCTGTTTTGTAAATAAGTTCATTTGTATCATTTTTTAAGACTCCACATATAAGCTATATATGATATTGTCTTTCTCTGTCTGACTTAAGAGGACTTTTTTGATGAAGGCATGTTAGACACTTTAAAAGGAAAGCACAAGACAGGATGCAAAGGGCCTTCTCCATTAATTTCAATCTCCCCTTTCCCTCTCCCCCAGTACCTGATCAGATGTAGTATATTTATACATATAACTTTAGCACATTTTATGCCAGGCATTTTGGCACTCAAACAGGGATACAACTGTTACAGGTTTTGTCTGTTTTTCAGTTTTCTCCTCTCTACCCAATGTCTCCATTTCCTGTTGCCTGGCTTCTTTACATTTTCTACCTCTGCCTTTTAATTACTGGATCTTAACATCTCAGGGGTGGCTCTCCCAACACTGCCTCTTCATTGAAGCACAAAAAAAAGAAAAGTTAAGCAGTAAAGATGGCATAGAAGTTGTGGGCAATGAAGAGGAAGAGATCATACAAGATGAGGGAAGAATTAAAAATAAGTTTTTAGAGAAAAAAATTGGTGGGAGTCCATTACTTATTTATATGAATGAATATGATGCAGGAAGCAGAATTGACTACTTCAACTTCTCCTTTTGTCTATATTTTTATTGATAAATTATGAGCAATAAGTTTGCTGAAAATAGTCAGAAGGAGAAAGAAGAGAAGGAAAGACTCATTAATCCACAGTTTGGATAATCAACACTGTACAAAGAAAAAGATAGTAAGATTTCAGGTTGAATTTATAATACCTTCATTTTATAAAAAGACAGATTAACATTTAGTTGGTTTCTTTGTTTTTGGAGATTCTACTTGGGTAATTTAGAAACTATTTCAATTACCATTTTTTTAAAAATTTGGTATTCTTTTAAAGGAAATGGAGACAAAATATACTATAATCTACAGTTAACATTAAATAGCACTTTTTAGATTAAAAACTTTGAAATTACTTCTTGAAGTGCGAGAGAAGAAGAAATTGAATAGCCTACTCTATGTCCTCTTAGTTTAAGAAATAGGAAGTAAGATTTCTTTCTCTGCATAACTACCAAAAAGATGCTGAATACTTGAAGATGATTTTGTAAAAAGCAAACTCTAGAAAGCTTTCTACTTTGTATCAATCCTTGCTTAATTATGCCTTAGATTAATTTTCAGCCTATTAAAAAGTCTCAGTAGCTCCCATGGTTGATACTCAGCTTTACTAGAGGTAAAGTAAGTATGGGAGTTCTTCAAGCAGAAATAAGTTGGAAAAGGTGGTACCATCTAACTTCTATGCTGAGTTATCTAAAGCAGAGAAAATACAATATTTCACTGTTTGGTATGTCCTTTACCATCTAAGGATATTTTGTCTTTTCAAGGCATCTCCTTATCTGCTCCAGAGCAACTCTAGAATCTCTTTGTATTGTGACTGTTTTAAAATAAGCTTAAATCTGGACCTTTGCTTGAAGATCTTTTTCCCTAGTTTGCAAGGATGGACTTGCTTACTAATAGGAAAGTATTCTGAACCTCCCTGTTCTAGTTAAACTCATGTCTGAATGCCCATTGACTCCCTTCTCCTAAACTTTCAAACTTTTTTTTAGATGCAGGAAGTGGCAAGAAAGGAGATACCAAGTGAGAATCACCAGGAAGATGGTAAATATTTTGCTTACAGTATTTTTCTCCACACTAGTCGGAGAAATCTAGGTGTGATGGGATTTGGGAGAAGATGGAGATGTCTCAGTCCTGGGAGACTACGTGATGAATTCTCTTCTGCTTTCATAAGGGGCTGCCCTGGATGCTTAGTGACCTGTGAGGTCTTTCAGGTTGAAGAGTGGATATTCTGACTTCCTTTGTTCTTGACTTTTTGTATTGGCTGACTATTCCTTGTTTCTTTTACCTTTCTTGCCTTCTTTTGGATTTATTATGTTTTTTGTTTTTGGTTTTGTTTTTTTTGTGGTACGCGGGCCTCTCACTGTTGTGGCCTCTCCCATTGTGGAGCACAGGCTCCGGACGCGCAGGATCAGCGGCCATGGCTCACGGGCCCAGCCGCTCCGCGGCATGTGGGATCTTCCCGGACCGGGTCACGAACCCACGTCCCCTGCATCGGCAGGCGGACTCTCAACCACTGCACCACCAGGGAAGCCCTATTATGTTTTTATTCATCCATTTTTTTCTTTCTGCTAGTTTACAAGTTACACACTGTTTCTATGCTTTTGGTATTATTCCCAAAACTATAATATGTGTCCTTAACTTATTCAACTTTAAAATTAATCAATACTTTAACTCTTCTCTTGTGTAATTCAAAGACCTTAAAGTAATTTACTCCTTTTAATCCCTCCTGATTTATGTATTATTATTATAGATTTTAATTCTCTATATTTTTAAAATTCACAAGATACTATTTTTATAAAGTCATTGTTCATTTAAATTTATCCATGTATTTACCACTTTGCTCTTTTTTTTTATTTTAATTTTTTGGCCGCACCACGCGGCATGTGGGATCTTTGTTCCCTGACCAGGGATCAAACCCGCACCCCCTGTATTGGAAGCATGGATTCTAAACCACTGGACTGCCAGGGCAGTCCCTTTACATCTCTTTTTTTTAAATCCCAGACTTCACTTCTGAGATGGTTTTCCTCTAGCTTATAGTACATCTTTTAGAATTTTCTTTAGTGTGGATCTACTCGTGATGAATTCTTTCAGTTTTTGTCTGAAAATGCCCCAATTTCACTATCATTCTTAAAGGGTATTTTGGCTGGGTATAAGTTTCTTTCTTTTTTTTTTTTTTTTTATTACTTTTGACTGTGTTGGGTCTTTGTTTCTGTGCGAGGGCTTTCTCTAGTTGCAGCGAGCGGGGACCACTCTTCATCACAGTGCGTGGGCCTCTCACTATCGCGGCCTCTCTTGTTGCGGAGCACAGGCTCCAGACGCGCAGGCTCAGTAGTTGTGGCTCATGGGCCTAGTTGCTCCGCGGCATGTAGGATCTTCCCAGACCAGGGCTCGAACCCATGTCCCCTGCATTGGCAAGCAGATTCTCAACCACTGCGCCACCAGGGAAGCCCTGGGTATAAGTTTCTATGTTGGCAGTTATTTCTTTCAAAATATTGAAGGTATTCCACTGTATTCTATCTTTTGTAGTTGCTTTTGAGAAGTCAGCTAGAACAGGGGTCCCCCCACCCCCATCCCTGGGCCTGCACAGCAGGAGGTGAGCGACGGGCGAGCGAGCGAAGCTTTATCTACCGCTCCCCATCGCTCCCCATTGCTTGCATTACCAGCTGAACCATCGCTTGCATCACTGGCTGAACCATCACTTGCATCACCACCTGAAACACCCCCACGCCCCCGACCAGGTCCATGGAAAAATTGTCTCCCACGAAAACCGGTCCCTGGTGCCAAAAAGGTTGGGGACCACTGAGCTAGAAATTTGTCACTCCTGCAAGGATAATCTGTCTTATTTTTCCTCTGGCTGCTTTTAAGATTTTCCAATTGTCTTTGATTTTCTGCATTTCACTATGGTGTGTGGACTTCTTTTTGTTTATCCTGTTTGGTATTTATTACACTTGAATTTGTGAATTCTGTCTCATTATTTCTGTAAAGTGCTTCAAAAATTATTTATGTCCCATTTTTTCTATCTTGTCCTTCTGGGACTCTTGATTAAGTAAATGTATGTCCTCTTTCACTTTGTCCTCTTTGTCTCTTACTCTTTTATATTTTTTATCTTTCTTTGGTTTGATCCACATTCTGGATAACTCCTTCTGACCCATATTTAAATTCACTAACATTCTTTTCAGCTGTGTCTAATCTGTTGTTAAGCTTGTCTTCTGAATTCTTAATCTCAGTAGTTTATTTTGAGTTTTATAAATTCGATTTGGTTCTTTTTCAAATCTTCTGGGTCACTTTTTTGGCGGCACAGGCTTCGGATGCGCAGGCCCAGCGGCCACGGCCCACGGGCCCAGCCGCTCTGCGGCATGCGGGATCCTCCGGGACCGGGGCACGAACCCGCATCCCCTGCATTGGCAGGCGGACCCCCAACCACTGCGCCAGCAGGGAAGCCCACCCAGCTGTTTTATATATCTTTAAACATAGTAAAAATAGCCATCTTATAGGCTGCATCTGTTAATTCCAATTTTTGTGCATGTTGTCTGGTTTTTCTACTCATTCTCACTTGTGTTATCTTATTTCCTTTTTTGTTTTGGCTACTTGCTGGCTATTTTATTTTATTTACTTATTTATTTTTTTATTTTTGGCTGTGTTGGGTCTTCGTTTCTGTGCGAGGGCTTTCTCCAGTTGGCGGCGAGCGGGGGCCTTTCTTCATCGCGGTGCGCGGGCCTCTCACAGTCGCGGCCCCCCGTTGCGGAGCACAGGCTCCAGACGCGCACGCTCGGTAGCTGTGGCTCACGGGCCTAGTTGCTCCGCGGCATGTGGGATCCTCCCAGACCAGGGCTCGAACCCGTGTCCCCACATTAGCAGGCAGATTCTCAACCACTGCGCCACCAGGGAAGCCCCAAGGCTATTGTATTTTAAAAACTATTTGTAGGAATGATTTAAAGTGTTACATGAAGATATCTTTTCCAGATCAGATTTTCATTTGCTTCTACCAGTTGCCTGGGGAACTATCAGCCTGGAATCACCTTAATCCAAGCTTAAGGCTTGAGGATCCCTGGACCACCCAGATGATGCAAACCTGGATTACCAGTGTACAAGGGCTGGTTTATTTCCAGTTTACCTTTACTTTGAAGATTGTATCCTGATTAGGATTCCATATTAATGTGGGGAGTGGGTGAGGGGGTGGTTTCTCCTACTCCTTACCTTGGATGGATCCTGAACTTGGACTTCTGTACCTTTCACTCTAAAGCGCCTTAGGGTAAAAGTCACTTTAAGTGCTAGACTCACCTATATGAGTTCTTGCTGTTTTCTAGATTTTGGCCTAGAGATTCCTCACTAGCTTATTAGCTCTTTGATGCTTTTAAGAACGTATATCATCCCACTTTTTAAATATCTTCAACAGGAGGGATAGTCTGAATTATCTAATCTCATTACTTGTTCTTAGATTCTTTTTCTTACATAAAGATATTGTTCTATAACCTTTCCCCTACTGTATAGACTGGCCCTTGGTAAAAATGTTGATATTCTTAAAGGTTCTGTAGAGATAGAAGGTACTTGTTTCCACTTTTTTAAAGTTAATGTGACTAACTCAGGAAGGCCTTCAAGCGTATGAATCTCTGAAAGCCCCAAGGAGCACAAAGACTTCTCTTTTTGTCTGATACTCTACTTGCCCTACTCTGAGGCTTTTTGGAGATGACAGGTACACCTGTCTGAGAGAAATACTTTATAGCTGGATTAGGGATTTTCATAGGTTTTGCATTTCCTGCCATTTAATTGGCGTAGGATAGTGGTTCCCAATGTGTGAACCTAGATCCTCTGTGTAGAGGTTGGGGGTAGGAGTGAGTTTAGCTTTATTGCGAGGCGTCTATGAAATCATAGACCTACCAACTATTGTCTGAATACCTAAGATCACAACTTTTGTCATGTGGGAGTGCACCAAAATAGTAGAAATCGTATATAGAAAACTCTGACACTACAGTTTTAGAAGGAAATTCCTACAGGATTAGGTTGACATGAAATTTGTCTCCAGAATGTTACAGATTCTTTACTGTCTACACAATGTCCAACATGTTTTGTTTTTCCATGTAGGAATCCTTTTATCACTTTATGCTACCATTTATAAAAATTATAAACCATCTCTTCCTGAGAACTTTTTTTTGGTAGACAGAGGTATATCCAGTGAACAAGGATACCCTAAGAAGAATTCTCATTGTCTTTTGTTTTTTTTTCCCCCTTGGTGATGGTTAGAATTCAGACGCTACTTGCCTCATCAATCCACAGTTCGAACCCCAGAGAAGATGGCTAGAGAAGGGTACCGAATATCTTTTTTGGACAACAAGTCTTCAGGTTCTTCTCCAGAAAAGGATTTGATACCAAAACCTGATACTTATCAGCTTACCCATGACGCCTCATTGAGTAAACGCCTGGATGTGGGTGATTCTAGACAGATTCATCCCTATCAGTTACCTTCAGATGCTGGTCTAGAAAATTATGATAGTCATTATTCCCAAAATCCATCCCTGCATGGAAGTCTTGGTAAAAGGCCTCAGACAAGCAGGAACTACCGAGAATATAGCACAAAACCTTCAAATAACATGAAGGCCACCACATCCCATTCCTGCGGAGACTTACCGACTTCTCTGTCAAACCCTGACTCCAGCACTGGAAGGCTTTTGAAGCTTAGTTCAGGTAATAGCTTCCTGTTAGACCTCTTTCATAGGCATGAAGATTGAAGTATAACTGGAAATTTTGGAATTAATATTTCTTAGATTGGGGAATTCCCTGGCAGTCCAGTGGTTAGGACTCTGTACTTTCACTGCCTAGGGCGTGGGTTCAATCCCTGGTTGGGGAACTAAGATCCTGCAAGCTGAAAATAAATAAATAAAGTCACCAGTGGTCCATAGAGCCTTGAGAAATCTGCAGGGTATGTGTTTAACATGATAGATATATTAGAGAAAATTTATAGACAATTTATAGAAATGCAGTTTCATAACTATATATTATTTTAGTTAAATATTGATAGCATCCTGGGACATATTTTTAGTTACATCTAGTCTTCTCTGGCCACAAGCACTTCTATTCTGAGTTACTTTTTCAGAAAAAGCTAGTTTAAGGGTAAGAGACCACTCCTTAGTTATTTATTTATTCAACAAAATGTATTGAATACCCACTATGTGCCAGATACTATTCTATCTCTGCAGATAAAGTAGCAAACAAAAATAAACATAAAATATATGTCAGGTTATGGTAAGTGTTGTGAAGGAAAGTAACATAAGGGTATTAGAGAGTAATATGGAGGAGGTGATGTTTTAGATAGAATGGTCAGGGTAAGCTTCTCAGGTGAGATATCATAAAAGTAGAGACTTGAATGAAGTGAGAGTGTGAGCCATGTGGATAACTGGGGGGAGAAATTTTAGACAGTGGAAATAGTAAGTGCAAAGTTCCTGAGGCTGGAACATGCTTGGCATGTTCAAGAAACAATGAGGAGGCCAGGGCTGCTGCTGCAGAGTGAGCCAGGTAAAGAGTATAGATGAAGTCAGATAGCCAGACATTTATTCTGGGTGAGATCAGAAGCTGTTGGAGAGTTTGTAGCAGAGGAGTGACATGATCTAACTGAAGAATTACTCTGGCTGCTGAGTTGAGAATAGACAATGGAGAGCAAGGATAGAAGTTTTTAAAATTAACAGATTAGAATCTGGATAAGAGATGATGGTAGCTTGAACTAGGGAGATAGCAGTGTAGGTGGTGAGAAATAGATTCTGAATATGTTCTGAAGATAACACTCCATGATTTGTTGGTGGATTGAGGATGAAGTGTGAGAGAAGGAAGGTCAAGGATAACTCCTAGGTTTCAAGTCTGAATAACTGGAAGAATAGAGTTACCATTTTACTCAGATGGAAAAGAGTGTGAGGAACAGGTTTTAGGATGGATACCAAGAGTTGGTCTTTGTCAGCTTAAGTTTGAGGTGCCTATTAAAACTTCTCAGAGATGCCAATTTGATAAGTAGACATATTAGTCTGGAGTTCAGGGAAGAAGGTGGGGCTGGGAATGAAGTGTGTGGATGGCATTAAAACAGACTAGATGAGATCTCCCCAAGGGAGTGAATATAGATAGAAAAGATATCTGAGGACTAATCTGAGTCCTCCAACAATTAGAAATCTCGTAGATAAAGAGAAACCATCATGGAGAGCAAGAAAGAGGCAGCTACTAAGGTAGGAGAAAAAAAAAAGCCAAGAGGGAGTGGTATTCTGGAAGCCAAGTGAAGAATATGTTTCAAGAAGGAGGGAGTTATAAATACAGTGTCAGATGTCCTTAATAGATGTCTTTAACACTTCTGGGACTGAGAAATGATCATGGTATTTGGCAACGCATTAGTGAGCAGCTTCAGGAGATGCGTTGTTAATAAAAGCCTTGTTGAGGTGAGTTCGAGAAAGAATCAGAGGAGAAGCGGTAGAGTTACCGAGTGTATATGACCCCTTCAAGGAGTTTTGCAGTGAAGGGGAGCAAAGACATGGAAATGTAGCTGGAAGGGGGATGGAATCGAGATCATGGTGGAAATGATCCAGTAGAGGGAAAATTGATGATGCAGGAGAGAAAAGGGACAATTACAAGAAAAAAAATTGGGGAGTGGTCAAGAGGAGATGGAATCCAGTCCACCAGTGGAGAGGTTGGCCTTGGATAGAAGCACAGATAGTTCATCTATTACAAGAAGGAAGGGAGGGAATTTATAGACACAAATACAGATGGAATTGGTAGATTTAGTGGTTAGATCACATAGATGTTTTCTTTGATTGCCTCTCTTTTGCTCAGAGAAGTAAAGAGATCAGCAACTGAGAGTGAGGAGGGGGGAGAAGGTGTTGGAAGTTTGAGGAGAAGAGAGATGTGAAATAGTGATCTCAAAGAATAGAAGAGTAGGACTTCCCTGGTGGTCCAGTGGCTAAGACTCCTCGCTCCTAATGCATGGGGCCCAGGTTTGATCCCTGGTCAGGGAACTAGATCCCACATGCCTCAACTAAAGATCCTGCATGCTGCAACTAAGACCCAGTGCAGCCAAATAAATAAATAAATAAACATTTTAAAAAATGAGAAAAGAATTTGGAAAAGAGTAGATACATGTATATGTAAAACTGAATCACTTTGCTGTACACCTGAAACCAATATAACATTGTTAATCAACTATACTCCAATATAAATTAAAATTAAAAAAAAGAATAGAAGAGTAAATTGATTAGAGTAATGTATTAGGATAGCCGGGCCCAGTTAAGATAGTGGTTATGAATTTAAAGTGAAAATGTTGGAAAGAGATATATGTTGTTCTCCAGTCACTTCCCACTGCTCTGCTGTAGGCTTGGAGTATGTGCACAGTTGGATTTAACCAGAGTTGGGGTTTTGTCAGGTGGAGGGAGAGAGAAAGGGTCCAGAAAGTTGAGGGTATATACTAGGGAGAGATCATTATGACCCTTGGACTCCAGACAGGGTAAAGATGGAAGTAAGACATGAGAGAGTTGAAGAGCAGGTTCATCTCCTGCCCTGTTTCCTTCACAGATCTGTATGCCACAACCCATTTCAACAGCGACCCTGCTCTGCTGGTGAATGTAGAGCAAAACTTATCCACCAGCCTCGGCGATTTAACACCAGCACATGGTTCTTTCCCAAACAACACCATCCTGGGAGACTCTCTGCGGACACTGCTGTTGCCTACTGGGACTTCAGAAAACAGAGAGAGTTTGACCAAGGGGTCATTAAGCCCATCGAGAAGAGGATTCAAACGGAAAGAAAATATCCTTGATACCCTGAATCCAAAACATGGTTTCAGAGATGCTACAGGCAGCGAGGCAAGTGTTGGCTTGTTTGTGCTTGTGCAAAATCACATCAGGTCCAAGAGCAGAATGGGGTTCTGTTTTGGTGGTGGTGCTTCAGATGAAAAGAGGTAGAAATTCAAAGGGATTTTCAGAGGCTAGTGGGTAATACTGCCAGGCCAAAGCCTGTGATTCTTTTGCCCTTGGGAAGGTCATTCCCCTTCTGCAGCATTTCCTCATTTATGTCACAGGGAGCAGGGTCCCTAATCTACTTCCAGAGCATAAACATGGTGGAGAAGTACATTGATAATAAGAAGTGGTGAACAGAGTTTACCACAGGAAGGAATGCAGAAGTTGCCAGGGCCTCAGGGTTGGCTGAAGAGTGATCTCTGTAGCATTGATGTTTATGATCCTATCATGTTTACACATTTGCTTTGGCTACAAATCACTAACTTGCTTGGGATCTTTCTTCTAAAAGCATTGCTTTCCTGTCCAGGAATTTAAATTATTCCAATTTTTTCCAAGATGAATTAGATTAAGAAGATGAATTAGATTTTCCAAGGGATTTTTAGCTGAGAATGAACAACAAATCAAGAGCCATTCCCACATATACAATATAATCATTTCATAAAATTGTAGTATGGTAGTTAGTGTTGTTCTTACTTAGTAACTAAGTTTTGTTGCGGCCGTTGCATACATCCCTCCATGGAGAATGCCTTCTTCTCTCCTCTCATCTGTTTGAATATTAATTTTTCTCCAGGCCCTACTTCCATCATGAAGCTTTCTTCTCATTAGTTAAAAGAACTATAGCTCTTGGGGCATGCTCTTCCCTTGAACCCATAATCTTTGTCATACGAATCATTTAATCATTTACTGCCTTGTGAGAAAGCAGGGGATTTGGTCAAAAACAACTATTTCTAGTCACTTATTTTTCAGTTGATGGAAATCTTTTTGCACATTGACATGGGTTTATAAGGGGGTTTTGTTGTTTCGTTGGTTGGTTTTTTTACCCTTTAAATACTTTCTATTCAGTTTTCAAAACTTTGGAGGTGGTTGTAATTTTTGTGCACCAAAGGGGGCAGTCTTGTAATACTTTTTTTGACTTTTTGGTCCTTTTTTTTTTCCATTTTCAGCCACTGATGCCTATTTTTCCAGACAAAGAGCACTGGTGTTAATGTATTTAGGGTGAAGGTACAGAAACACTTAGGATATTTGGGTGCTATATTAATAAGACGTGTTCTAGGAGATTTTTCCACCTCTATTTCATGTGATAGGATTGTTAAAATAGCAATTAAAATCTCAATGCACTTTTCTGGACTATCTTAAAAATTCCCATTTATTTTTTCCTGTTAGATACTATATTTCTTTATATGAAAAGTTGTAAAAGACCTGTTTGAATATAAATATAAAAGAAATACACTGTTCAGTTTCTAGAAAGGTATAAATCAGAATAGCATTTAAAAAGTTATAACTTGAGGATATGGGGAGGGGGAAGGGTGAGCTGTGACAAAGCGAGAGAGAGGCATGGACATATATACACTACCAAACGTAAGGTAGATAGCTAGTGGGAAGCAGCCGCATAGCACAGGAATATCAGATCGGTGCTTTGTGACCGCCTGGAGGGGTGGGATAGGGAGGGTGGGAGGGAGGGAGACGCAAGAGGGAAGAGATATGGGAACATATGTATATGTATAACTGATTCACTTTGTTACAAAGCAGAAACTAACACACCATTGTAAAGCAATTATACCCTAATAAAGATGTTAAAAATAAATAAATAAAAGTTATAAAAAATAATCCCATATAAAAAAACACACAAAATTAAACCAAACATGAATTTGTGAAAATTTATTTTTGACCAACTGACTTTAGAATCATAGACAAATTATAAAAATTAATTTTTAGGGCCTCCCTGGTGGCGCAGTGGTTGAGAGTCCGCCTGCCGATGCAGGGGACGCGGGTTCGTGCCCTGGTCTGGGAAGATCCCACATGCTGTGGAGCGGCTGGGCCCGTGAGCCATGGCCGCTGAGCCTGTGCGTCTGGAGCAACAGGAGAGGCCACAAGAGCGAGAGGCCCGCGTACCACAAAAAAAAAAAAAAAAAAAAAAAAAATTTTAAAAAGCCATGAGGCATGGCTTTTCAGCTTTTAATTTGCTGAAAATTAAAAGTAACAAAATTATTCCAAAGTTCATAAAAAAAATTATCCCCCACTCTCACTGCATTGTGATAAATGAAAGAAAATACGTAAAGGCATGTATGTGTTTCTAAGTTGTTCCATGATGCGTACACAGAATTACCAATACATGAAAAACCAATGACAGTAAATATCCATTTTTGACAAGATCCTCTCAAGTGGGCTTGTAGTGTAACCAGTTTTTCTATGACTTTTCTTCCTAATCAGATTGTTAACTTCTTAAGGACCTCATCTTTTACTTCTTCATATGTTCACAGTCCTTATGTAGAACTCTCCATGCACATGATCAGTGTTCAGTACAGATTTGTTGAATAAATGTTTATCCCATTTGTAATGCTTTTCCTTATTAATTATAGACCATCTGTGTGACTCAAGTCATAGGTATCACTGTCTGGTGTTCTGCTTCACAGTTGTCATATATGACAGCATTATCTAATTAATCATCTATAGTTTTAATATCAAAAGAGCCAAAGATTGAGAAATAATTTGGCTGTTTTTAATATATAACAGCTTTCTTGAAGTCCCTTGAGACCCTACAGAAAAGATTTGTAGATTGATTTGTCCAGTAAAATTCCCAATTGTTTTTTATTCATTCAGACATGACTAAATAAATAGACATATACATCATATCTGAATGAATAAACAATTGGGAGTTTCATTGGAGAGCTCTACCTATACATCTATATACATGAGATTCTTACTGAATAAAAAGTATCTTTAGTACTGGGTCCAACAATAACATTTAACATAACATTTAAAATGTTATGGGATATTTATGTTTATTATATATTAATATACTAAATATAAGCTTATGAGTTATGACTTTTATTAAATTACTCCCCATTTTATTTTATGATATATAATACCTTAAAAAATGTTCTGCAGTTTAATCTTTCCATATTATATAACATAATACATTGAGCCATAGACATAGGTGTTAAAACATTTTTTGTTTTCTTCTAAAAATCTCTACAGAAAATTATCATAGAAGATACTGTTACCTTTGAAATTATCCTTGTATATATTATTGTATTTGCCTTAGACATTAATATTTTATTCAAATCCAAACTGAAAGATGAAACCAACTTTCTTTTTTTTCTTTTTTTAATGTTAACACTTTTTTTTTTTTTTGTGGTATGCGGGCCTTTCACTGTTGTGGCCTCTCCCATTGCGGAGCACAGGCTCCAGACGTGCAGGCTCAGCGGCCATGGCTCACGGGCCCAGCCACTCCGCGGCATGTGGGATCTTCCCGGACCAGGGCACGAACCCGTGTCCCCTGCATCGGCAGGTGGACTCTCAACCACTGCGCCACCAGGGAAGCCCAATGTTAACACTTTAAATGTCTGGATTTTTACTTCCCTTATTGCATTAGAATGACAAATGGTTGGTTTTTTTGTTTTTTTTCTTGAGCCTCTCTCTAGTGACCTGGGCAGTTTGCATGGTTTGCCAGGAAACCACAGTCCCCCAATCTCTGCCAGAGCATCCCATGTGGCCACTGTCCTCAGACAGCTCCTGGAGCTTGTGGATAAGCACTGGAATGGTTCCGGCTCCCTCCTCCTCAACAAGAAGTTTCTGGGTAAGTGAGTGCATTCTCAGTTCCTGGAGAAGGGCTCAGACCTTGCTTCTGCTTCGTGTTTCTGCTCTATGTTCTGATAAAAGCCACTCAGTCCCCTTAACTTGCAGGGAAAATTGTTCTCATGATCACTTACCAAAATTTCTCAGCCACACAGTGATTGACAAACCTGCATTTTTCTTATAATCTTCTTCTAACCTGTTGTTTGTTTGCTTGTTTGTTTTTGGCTGCACAGAACAGCTTGCAGGATCTTAATTCCCCGACCAGGGATCGAACCCCGGGCCCACTGCAGTGAAAGCACCGAGTCCTAACCACTGGACCTCTAGAGAATGCCCTTCCCTGTTTGTTTTTATCAGCACTCTTCCCTCATGTACCAATTGTCTTGTTCCTCCTGTAAGTTTTTCTTGACAGTCTTTGAGTGATGAGATATAAAATAGAGCATGGTCATGTTAATGATTACAAAAGGATTTAATGATCCTTGGGAAAGTGCCAACAATAAATACAACAGAAATTGGGTTTGATCATTAGAGTTCTGAGATGCCTGTTGAAATATTCGATTTGAAAAATATGATTCAAAAAACTCCAGTGACTAAATGATGTGGACTCTTTTTTAGGGCTTCTTTTTTAGGAACTTGGGAGAAAACAGTTATGCAAATATTGTCCCCATGTGTTTATTTGTTGTTTAATGTAAGAAGAATTCAAGGAACTATTGGTGGTGGTAAAAGTTTAAGTAAAAAACTAGAAACTTTAAAGTTGTTTGGGCTTAACTTTTCTTTTTTTTTAATTTCTTTTATTTATTTATTTTTGGCTGCGCTGGGTCTTCGTTGCTGTGCGCGGGCTTTCTCTAGTTGTGGTGAGTGGGGGCTACTCTTTGTTACAGTGTGAGGGCTTCTCATTGTGGTGGCTTCTCTTGTTGCGGAGCACAGGCTCTAGGCGCGCGGGCTTCAGTAGCTGTGGCTCACGGACTTAGTTGCTCCAAGGCATGTGGGATCTTCCCGGACCAGGGCTCAAACCCGTGTCCCCCTGCATTGGCAGGCAGATTCTTAACCACTGCGCCACCAGGGAAGCCCTCTTTTTTTCATTTCTAAAGGGATATACAGGAAAAGAAGTCTTAGCCCAGTTACTTTCCTTCCCACATTGATCCTTTGCTCTTGTTTTGTAGGAAATTATCCCCAGGAGCCACTCATCAGTGATTAGATAATAGCACAGAGCATGCACTCACGTGGGTCTGCTGTTGTTTCTCCATAGATGTGGGATATAATTTTTTTAATTAATTTTATTTATTTATTTATTTCTTTTTGACTGCATTGCGTCTTCCTTGCTGCGTGCGTGCTTTCTCTAGTTGCAGTGAGCGGGGGCTACTCTTCGTTGCGGTGCATGGGCTTCTCATTGCGGTGGCTTCTCTTGTTGCGGAGCACAGGCTCTAGGCACGCGGGCTTCCGTAGTTGTGGCGTGTGGGCTCAGTTGTTGTAGCTCGCGGGCTCTAGAGCGCAGTCTCAGTAGTTGTGGCGCACGGGCTTCGTTGCTCCGTGGCATGTGGGAACTTCCCAGACCAGGGCTTGAACCCTTGTCCTCTGCATTGGCAGGCGGATTCTTAACCACTGCGCCACCAGGGAAGCCCATAATTTTTTATCTCCATCATGAAACATCTCTTACAGCCACTTACTAAATTCTTGAAAAAAGGGGATATTAGATTACCCTGTTTGTCCTACAGAGCTGGTAGTTATTGACCAGGAATTCTGTGCTTTAGCTTTTAAGATTGGCCCATGTGCCCAACCTGAATTTTTGGCAGGTCCTGCCCGAGATCTGCTTCTGACTTTGGTAGTCCCTGCTCCTTCTCAGCAGTGGTGTCACTCACGTCCTGAAGATACATCAAAAGCCTCCCACAAGAGGGAGATGGAACTGAAGAAGACGGGGCAGCTGGTCCCTAATGACATGGTATGCTGCTCTCAGCTTCTTTTCCTACTCTTCCTTTACTAGAAAAGGATGGGGCACAAGACTAGAACAGGTCTGTGCCATAAAGAACATCATCACCATGAGCATCTAGATGTTTCTGAACTGAAATATAGAAAAGTCAGTCTGTGCAAATCTGGAACACAAAACTTGCAGGGACAGCTTGGAGGTTTTGCAGGGATGACTCCCTAATCCTAGCCCTAATCCAAAAATTCTAAGGAAAGACTTGAAATGGAAAAAGAAAAAAAAAAAAGGCCCTAGAATGAAAATATTTAGGACCATGTTCTTGAAGGTTATGGTTTGATTCAGATGAGGGAAGTTAGATGTCTCTGGGACTATCTTTCCTCCCTTCTGATGGAGAGCCCTAAACCAGGGGCCATTCCTAGAGTGTTAGGCTGCTGGCTCGGAAAGAAGGGACTCATATTCTTAGGCTTTTTTCCCCCCTTTTCTTAACATTAGAGGATTTTCAGGCATCCAGTTTAGTTTCTAGAAACTTTAGATAGGTGACTCAGATGCTGGCCACTTGTCAAAACAACCACTTGTTCTGCAAGAGTAGTGGATAACTCACAGGAAGGATTGTAATTGCATGTGATAAATTTGTTTGCTGCACTTCAGCTATGTTTACCGATGAATTAAAATTCTAGTGAGAAAGAGAGATGCTGACCTCCATTCAGTTTATCACTAAACAGAGGAAAGATTTTTTCAGTTTTCTAAAAGCAGTCCTCAGAATTTCAGATTCTTAATGTGTTTGTATTTTGTTTTCTAATCTAAAGGAAAGTTTGAAGCAAAAACTGGTCAGAGTGCTGGAGGAAAACCTTATTTTGTCAGAAAAAATCCAGCAATTGGAGGAAGGTGCTACCACCTCGATTGTGAGTGGGCACCAGTCCCACACTTATGGTAAGTTCAGGAAAGCAATGTGTGGTGCATCCCAAGACAACCGTTTGTTTATAGATGGCCCGTTTAATAAGCTTCGTCATCCAGAGCTCACATGGCTTCCTAAATGGAAACAACCATCTAGCTTCAGAGTTGTAATGCAGGTGACTTGAGTTACCAGAGTAAAAGAGTTTACTCTTTTATCAGTGTAAAGCATTTACAAATGTGTTATTATTGTCATTATTTTTGAGAAGGACACTTGTTTTTTCTGATTATAGCAGAAGATCGTGTTCTTTACAGAAAGTTTGAAAAATATAAGGAAAATATAATCTCACTACCCAGAAATAACTACAATTAGTGTTTTTGGTATATTTTCTTTCACCATATGCCTATACATATATTTAACTCAGAATTAAAATTTGTGTCTTGATTTTTAAAAACTAATTTATGTACAACAAAATATACACATTTTAAGTTTGATGAGTTTTGACAGATATATATATTCATTTAACTCCATCCCAGTCAAAATACAGAACACTTCTGTACTCTAGAAGGTTTGACCCTTGTGCACTCAGTTCCCGCTACTCTCTACCCTAGGCAATTGATTTCTACAACCTAATGTTATTAATTTAATAGCACAGGCATTTCCTATAATGTTACACGAATATACCATATTTCTCTATTCAGTCCTCTATATAGTTGTTTTTAATGTTAGCTATTATAAATAAAGCTGCCACTTTTATATTATAAATAATTCTAATTCTAAGAATTTCCAAACATTCGAAAGACCTGAAATAGAAGAAAAGACCCTAGAGTGAAAATGCTTCTCTAAGATTCTCTTTCTTCTCTTCTGATGGAGCTAAGAGTCCTAATATTTATGCTGTGATAAATAATGCAGCTATTAATATCTGTGTATATAAATCTTTGTGTACATTTTAGACTATTTTCCTAGCAGACATTCCTAGAAGTAGAATTAGTGGGTCAAAAGATGTGGACATTTTTGAGGTTTACACACATCATGAGGTTACACACATCATTCCCAAGAAAGATGGTTTCAGTTTACACTCATATCGGCAGTAAGTATGTATTTGAATGCCTTTTCATTTCACCCTTGCCAACACTGGTATTATATTTTTTTGCCATTATGATAAGTGAAAAATAATATCCCGTTGAATTCTTGATTTGTACTACTTTATTATTAGTATAGTTTAGGTATATAAAGTCTACCTCGACTTTAAGCTTCTAGCTCAGCACCCACAAACAAACATTATGGGTATTTGGATTTTGATTTGGAAATCAGCATTGAATTTCCAGAGTTGAATCTCATCACTATCTGATATTCATAAGCCTGAATAATCAAGACATCATTCTCCACTTACCTGCACTGAAAATAAATAGGTGTTTATTCACTAGTTACCTACTTTCTTTTTTTTTAAATATATTTATTTATTTAATTTATTTATTTTTGGCTGCGTTGGGTGTCCGTTGCTGCGCGCGGGCTTTTCTCTAGTTGCGGCAAGCGGGGGCTACTTTTCGTTGAGGTGTGCGGACTTATTGCAGTGGCTTCTCATGTTGCGCAACACGGGCTCTAGGCACGCGGGCTTCAGTAGTTGTGGCTCGCAGGCTCTAGAGCACAGGCTCAGTCGCTGTGGCGCACGGACTTAGTTGCTCCGTGGCATGTGGGATCTTCCCAGACCAGGGCTCGAACCCATGTCCCCTGCATTGACAGGCGGGTTCTTAACCACTGCGCCACCAGGGAAGCCCTAGATACCTATTTTCAATCAGCCATGAGACCCAGTTCTCTATTTTGGATTACTGGTGATAAATACAGCTGTTGCAGCCCTGATTTCCACCTTCCAGAACCTTGCTACTCAAAATGTGAGCCACACATCGCAACATTAGCATCACCTGGGAGCTTGTTAGACCTATAGAACATCTGGCCTCACCTCAGACCTACTGAATTAGAATCTGTTTTCTAAAAAGATCCCCAGGTGAAGCATATTAAAGTTTAAGTACTGTTCTAGAAGACTGACTTGCTTAGGACCAGAGTTCCTGTGCTTTTACCTACTTTATTTTTGCAGGCAGTGGCAACATATTTGGAAAGCTAGATATGCCTTGGCCACAAATCCAGTTTCTGAAAGCACTCATTGAGCTACTGTCATGTGCCTGACACAGTTCTAGATGTTTTCACATATTCCGTACAGAGTGAAGGACATACATTCATGAACTAAAATGGAGAATACAAGGAGACCAAATATGTGTTGACTGCCTATGCTATGTGAGCACAGATGTCTCACTGACTCCTTATAACAGTGCTACCCGGCAGGGTTACTAGCTCTAGTGAAACTCACCAAAATGAACTAACGTGCAAGATTAAGTGGTTGAATTTTAATTCAGATATGTCTGTTGTGAAACCCTATATTCTTGCCACTATATCTGCTGTTTCCAAGGGAGGGAATGATGAATGGAGGGTGGAGGTGGGTGCAGTGGGGCCCCCAACTCTTCAAGATGTCTCCCTGATCACTCAAGCTCTGCTCAAAGACTAGCCGCTTGGAATCCTCTCACCCCTGGCTACTGTAACCTTTGTAGATGATCTTCTGCACAAAAACCAACAGCTGAACATGCAGGTGGCTTGCCTGAACCAGGAGCTTGCCCAGCTGAAAAAGCTGGAGGAGATAGTGGCCCTTCTCCACGAAAGTCAGAGGTAGGACTGGGTCCATCTAGCTGACTTCTGGAAGCAGATATTTACTTTCCTTTATCTCCTTTGTTTTACTTGGCAAGTTAATATCTATATACTTTTCAAATTAACTCTAGTCTGTGTGCAAACCACCTGTGTCCAGGCCAGTTTGCTCAGGGATCAAAATACTGCTTTCCAGAGCACACCAGTTTCTGATTCAGCAGATCTGGGTTGGGAACTGAGAATTTGCATTTCTAGTAAGTTTCCAGGTGATGCTCTTGCTTCTGGCCTAGGGACCACACTTTGAGAACATTAAGATACATATCTTTAGTGATGCTATATTTTAGAGTAACTTGAAATAATTCTTCTGTGTGTTGTTAAACCATCAATTCAATATACATGTTCAATTCATTTCATTTTGTTTGATTCATAGGGAATATTTTTATTATTTTGATTTAATCTTGTGTATAATTAATGTAAAACTTACATGGTCCCAAAGTCAGATCCACAAAATCAGATAAATTCAGACAAATCTAGCTTCCTTACCTGTCTCCTCTATCCTTTCCTTCCTTCCCACTAGCCTTCCATTGCAGGTGTGGGTGTGTATTTGTGTTCCCCCTCTATTATATAAAAAGAGGCATAATGTTGCTTTAACATTTTATCTAGAAATCATTTCACAGTGGTGTATAGAGTTAGTTCTCACTCTTTTTATACATGCATAGGACTCCACTGTGTGTGTATTTAATTAGTCCTCTACTGATGGACATTACAGTATCTTGCTGTTGCAGATAGTGTTGCAGTGAATAGCATTGTGCATGCATCTTTTTTGGTGGGGAGGGGCAGTCTCTGATAGCTTCCAACATTACATGGTAATACAGAGTCCAAGAATACAGTCATGACTAGCACCATGAGTTTAATTGCAGAGGCAGGATAGATTAGAAGAAGTAGAAATTAAGATTTGGGGATAGAAATTGGAGGTCTGGTCAGGTGCTAGTCTCCCCGTGCGTCTACTTACTTCATCAGGAAAGTGCTTTGGAAAGATCAGAACAATCACATATAAAATGTGAACTATGTTATTGCTACAGTCAGTCTGGAACATAAACAGAACTGCAATGAATAAATAAACTGTCTGCCTGCTTTTAAAATAACCAACTCATAAATCAGACAGTTCTTTCTATTTAAAGATGTTACTTCATTTTACATTTATTTTTTAATTTTTATTTATTTATTTTTTTACATTTATCTTTAGCAAACATTTCAGGTCAGAATGGCAACTACTTTGCTTTTATGACTTCATGACTGTCTTTTTCCCCCATGCCTCAGATCCCTGGTGGTAACTAATGAGTATCTGCTGCAGCAGCTGACTAAAGAGCAAAAAGGTTATTCTGGGAAAGCACTCCTGCCTCCTGAGAAGAGTCATCATTTGGGGAGATCATCGCCCTTTGGGAAAAGCACTCTGTCTTCCTCCTCACCAGTGGCACATGATACGGGTTAGTATCTAATACAGAGTGTTTCAGACTCTGTCCCAGAGCCTAGTCTATGGAGCTAGCACTGCACACCTTTTTTGCAGCTTCCATGTCAGCCCCAGGGGGCTCTCAGTGTCATTGCCACTAGTATGGTGGTATTCACTCACAAGATTAAGAAAAAAATCTTATTTTAATTAGACTATGTTGGTCCTTTTTATTTCTTTTTATCTCCTCCCATCAAGTCGTTCTTTCCTTCTGCCCACATAAATAGTTGGCACTTAGTCCTAGGCATCACATCACATAGAAACGTTTGGCTGAAAATGTCAAAAAGAAAAGAACACTAGACATTTTTCCCAAGTGTCAGTTGAAACTGTGTAGTAGGAAGTTTAAAAAGAATATCCATGGCCAGGTATGTTTTGTGTTAGCAGAAATTTTGGAGAACCTCTATTGATCAGTTCATCAAACGTGTTTTGGGTTTTCTCCCACCATAGTGAAAAGGTGACAAGGTCCGGTGTCTTCCTGGAGCAGCCAACGGTTTAGTTGTGTGATGGAGCTCAAAGCTTGCCATTGGTACCAAACAGGCCTAAATAAAAGCCTAGAGAGATCCTGGAAAGACAGACAGAGTAGGTAATTCCTACTCTGGAGAATTGGAGAAGGCATCAGTGAGGACTTGTTTGAGTGGAAGCTTGGCAGAATGAGTACAATGGTACCAGGTAGAGGGGTTGCAGAGCCTCCTAGGCCAAGAGTACAGAGTAGGAGAGTCAGGCCCCCAGAGGGATCACCGGGCAGGGAAGATGTAGGCCATGGTGCTATGACAGTATATAACTGGGGGACCTGTCCTAGCCTGGGAGGGAGGTGTGATATCAGGAAAATGTCCCCTATAGAAATGATCTTTCAACCAAGACCTGAAGAATTGAATAGGAGGTCACCAGGCGAAGCATAGGATTGAGGGCAGAGGCAGTGGGGAGAGCTGCAGAGAGAAATAGCATAAGCAATGGCCATGAAATGGGAAGGAACATGGTTCATTCAGGGAATGGAGGGCCTGAGAGGAGATACACAGGAGCTAGGTCGCATGGCTCCCAAAAGATTTTAGATTGGGAAGGCAATCTACTCTATAAGAAGAGTAGATTGACCTCCGGCCATGTGGAGTGGACCAGAGAGGAGCTAGAGAGATAAGAGAGAAGGCTAGTGCAGTCCAGACCAGAGGTGTGGCTTCTGAAAGTTAGCTTTGGGCTCAGCATCCACTTTACATGTCAGTACCTTGTATTTCAGACTGAGGATCAATCTTTTCTTTAATCCTGATTGATTAGGCATCAATGGGAAAAGATAATGCAAGTGGCTCTAGGTATGTCTCTACTTCAAGGTTGCACAAGTAGCTAATGTTGCCAGAGAGCTTTACAGGGCAAAGGACTGTTTAACCTAATGTCATATTGTACTTCTCTTCATCTTCAGGGTCATGTCAGAGAGAGAGGCAGGTGGAAAGATTAGGCACTTATTTGCTCCCCTGACCCAGGTGCTGTGCAGGGAAGGAGAGCTATTGCTGTAATAATGAGACATGAAGATCACAACTAAGATCACACATCTCTAAGTTATAAATAAAATCTACAGATCTCTCAATTTTATGTAGGTTCCCAAAAGGAGCATGCACAGAGGAGCCATAAGTTTCTTTGAGCTGCATGGCTCTGAGGGAGCTAGAGTCAGCTCGTTTTCTCTGGAAGTGTCAGTAAGAACAGCCCCCCTCCTCGCTCTCATGGGCCTGTCTTGGCCCCATTGAGAGGCCTCCAAAGAGCCTAAGCCTTGCCCAGGTAGGGTCGCCTTAGCTAGTAGCCTCATAGCCCTGTGTTGTCATATTTCACCATCCCAGCCCAGTGCACAGGCCAACTTACTGGACAGCCGATGGGGGCTAGGGGAGGTGGGGGCAGGGATAACGGACTTCTTTCTACAACCCAGCCCTCGCTTCCTTCTCCTATGAATCTCCTATGAATGCTAGCCCAGAACCTATTCAGGGTACCTCTAAGGAGAAGCAAAGAGCCTGACCCAGACTAAGTCACCTTCCACTCTATTTTCTATTGTCACTGAAAGTGGCTGGTCCTACCCTAGGCCAGGCCCCTCTCTAGGGTTGCTGGCCACTCATGCAGAGGTCAACTGTGTTTCTGATTTTCACTGTGTGGCCCTTGGTCCAGAGGGCAGGGGTAGGGATTGGTGGCATCAAGGGAAGGGCCAAAGAGCTGTTGCCCTATGGAGCTAAGTGGGCTCAACATGGAGTGGGGGAAGACCCCTGAAGCAAGTAGAAAATAAGTGGACAAGAATTCCTCACCCTGGGCCTGGCACTATTAGGAGAAAGAAGGAAACAAGGCTGGGATGGAAAACAGGTCCTCAGGGAAGTTCTCCAAAAGGAGAGGCAGGGCCCCTATGAGGTTTGGTCTTCCCGCCAGTTATACATAGAGGGTTTTAATGGCTCCATCCCACAGATCCTAACTTCTCTTCCTTGCCCAACTGGCTTTGCTAGCAAGGGTACCCAAAGCTTTCCACTATGAGGAGGCTATGGGGAGATGGAGCAGTGATAACTGAAGTGGCATTGTTTGGTCAGTTCCTGCCATGAACCAGATTCTGCTAGACTAAGGGTCTTCCTGGCTCTGGGTGGGCCTTGATTTCCCTCAGGCTCCATAACTTTTAAAGAAGAGGGGGCTTTACTCCTACAAGGTGGAGTTTCGGGACTCCGCCAGTTCTCTCTCTGGGCTCCTCTAAGCCACACTGCCAATCATAGGAAGAGCCAAACTGCTGCTCCCATACGCACTGGATGGTAATCTCACCGGCAGCTTAAAAGCTTAATAACCTGGACCAGGCCAATTTGCAGGATTTGGGTTTCTCTCCTATTATGCTAATTTAAGTAAGCTTGCAATTTAAACCAATTCCCCAGGGCTGGAGGAAGTATTCCTCTTACTGTATCCTGGTGGGAGAGGTAGAGCTGTCTGAAACTCTTCCCTGAGCAATGCAAGGTCAGCGGAGTCAGGAGGATCCCACAACTGTCAGCCATTAGGCAAGGCTCTGCTGTGACCAGGTGATGATCTCTGCTCTCTAATTCTCACCTCACCCCCCAGCGTCTCTGTTCCAAGCCACACTACCACTCTTTACGCTCGCTCCAAGTGACTTTGGGCTCAAGGGACTCCGGGGCCACCTGGGGCAAGAACATCCTAGAACAGCCCGAGGGAGAGGGAATAAACAGTTGTGCTGCTTTGCTTTATTATCTGGGTCAAGAAAAAATATTTGTGAATGTGTGCCTTTTAAGCCTTTTCTAGCACTCTTAGGGACTCTGGGCAGTCCCTGAGTTCCATCCAGCCCACTTGTCAGCAGGAAGGAGGGAGAGTTGGCCCCAAAGCCTTAGACTTGGGAATAACTCTGGCCTAACACTGAGAACCTCAGAGGGGAGAAAAGGTTGATCTGAAAGCTCCCAGGAGTTCTCAGGATCAGAGAGAGGACCCCCTCCCCGCCACCGCCCTGCAACGTGGGATGATGAACAGATGGGAGGGAATCAGCAAGAAGAGGCCCCGTCACTGTTGGACACCCTGCTCACCTGTCAAAGGCTGATGTTGGGTGCCAAGTTCTATTGCTGGCCATCCAGCCTCACTTTTGGAAATCAGCGTTGGGGCTTGCTGTGTTAGAAACAGCCTGGCCAGGGAGGCAAGAGGCATGGTTCTGGCCTCTATTCTGCAAAAGCCCTTTCACCCTCTGGGCCTGAGTTTCCTCAGCTATAAAATTGGGAGTTGAACTGTCTACTGTCTGCTGTCTTGCATTTTCTGATATTCTGAGATGCAGCCCAGAATGACTCACCTTGGTAGCCCTCTGGAGTGGAGGCCTGTCAGCAAGCTTAGAGCTGAGGCCTGGCACTGGGCCCCACCAATGCTTAGCCCAATCTGAGTTTGCTGTCTCATCGCCCCCACCTGCTGTGAAAGCCGAGAGGCCAAGACTGAGGCCCTAATTGCGGGAAGATAGCCATGATGTCAGAACTCTAGGTCAGGGCTGAGGTAAAAGGCTTTTGATTTTCCTATAGAGCATCCTCATTCAGCCTGGCCCTGTGCTAATGGAAGGGGCCTGGTGTGTGTCTTTTTCTGGGCAGGGATGCCAGTGGAAGAATCAGCAGAGTGCGACTTGGAAGGGGTTGATGACAGAGGGGTCGTGGGGTGTGAATGTCATTACCCTTGTTGTCATATACCTGACCAGGCCATATTGGTACAAAAGGTGGCTTTATTGAGGTCCGGGTAAGAATTAGGCACTTGGCCAGAGCAGCAGCTTAAATATGAGGCAAGCAGGCAGGGGTTAGCCATGCCCGGGGCGAGGTTGGGGTGGTGAGGCTATTGGCACAGACTCTCCTCAGACAGACAGAAGTCGAGGGGGAAAGAAAAAGGGGAAGGGGATGCAGAGCAATCTGGGTCAGAGGTCTGGTGGGCTGACCCCACAGGGCTGGGCAGGAAGCGCTGGGCGGCAGATCCAGCAAGGAGGGGACCGGGCTCTCTTGCTCCACATGCCCCTTAGGCGCAGGCCTGAGCCTCTGGCAGGGGCAGCCGTACTAGGGGGGGCCTTCCCAGGCCTCACTTCTTCACCTTGGCATCATAGGTACCTGCATTCTTGTAGGCACTCACATAGCCACTGTCATCCAGGATGTCCTGCCGCCCAGCAATGCCCTTGCCCTTGCCGCTCTCATCGAAGCGTTCCTTGTGGGAGCCCGTGTACTTGCTGGTGTCAGTCAGGCGTTCCACAGCACCCCCTGTTTTTGCTTTCTGTTTGGACAGAGTTCCCCCAGGGGTACCTGGTTAGGGAGCCCAGCCCTTCCAACCCCAGCCAAGATTCCCCATACCCCCCCCTCAGTGGCCAGCCGAGACCATCAGGGCACTTACAGTAACACCCACATTGGCTGGTTCCTTGCCTGCCACCAGCTGGCAGATGGCATCAAAGGCCTCCTCCTTGCTCTTCCCCTTGAATCGCTTGGGTGCCAGCTCTTCTAGGGCCTTCTTGAACTCCTCATAGTTGATGACCCGGGCAGACTTCCCCCTGCCAGATATGTGGACACCATGAGTTTTCCCCCTTCTCCACATCCTCCCTGGTTCCAGCCCCCCAATTCCCCTTCTGGGAACATCAGAAGCAGGGAATGCCTGGGGCTCACTTGACTTTGGAGAAGACGATGTCGACATCGGTCCCTGTCACAGCCTTTCCGTCAGCCACCTTGCAGTCCTTGCACAGCTTGGCCCAGTTCTTGCCATTCAGCTCGTGCCCACTGGCCTTGGGATCACCATGGATGGCAAACTTGCGGAAGCTTTCCTCCAGCCCAGCCACATCTGTGCTCGCTGCCATGCCACCCTGTTAGGGACCCACCTTGGTCACCTCCTAGCCAAGCTCTCCCCACCACCCCCCAAGGCACAGAGCATCACTGCCTCTACCTCAAAACCTGCAAGGCTGAAGTTGCAGGCACTTCTGCCACATACCCTCAGAGCTGGAGATGGAGCTGCCTGCAGAAAGGGGCCAGTACTCAAATGTCTGACTGGGCCCCAGAGCCGTGAGGAAGAGCCCCGAGAGGAAAGGTCCTGTCACTTAATGCCAGCCTGGCTCAGAGTAGAGTTCAGAAGATGAGATCATGATGCTCGCACCAGGCTGGGAACAGAGTAGCACTGTCCAGAAAAACTGTGAGAGCAGCAGCTGGGGCCATGGCTTTGTCTGGCCCTGGCACAAGGCCTGCTTGGGTGGAAGTCAGGGTGGCAGAGCGGGCCCCCTCCCTGGGAGTTCCATGCCAGGCTGGGTCAGGACCAGGCCAGGCTGCTGCTTGGGCAGGTATTTAGTGAGGACAGTGTCTCTCTCAGGGTCATGAGTACCCCGCAAGACCCAGCCCAGGCTGAGAAGGGAGCCAGAGCACAGGCAGGGGTGCAGCTGGCCCAGCTGGAACCTTGTTACTATTTGCTATTAAACAAAAACATGAGGGAAGGGGAACTTGGGGCTGGCCTGGCCACAGTTTGTGAAGCCTGGAGACAGTTGCTAAGGGAGGGTGGTACTGCTTGGAGAATGTTGCTAAGGGCAGGATGGTGTCAGGGCAGCTCAGGGAGAAGCTCCCAGTGCTGCTGGGCTGGGCTGGGCTGGAGAATGGGCTTACGGGTGGGGCACAGCAGCACTCCCAGCACCTGGGGCACAACCGTGGCTTCCTGGCCCCTTTCCAGCCATTGGGGCTGTAACGTCCCAATTTGTGGAGTTTAGGACGAGCAGGAGATTGAGGGGCTAGCCTGAGTGGGGGTTGTAGAGTTATGAGCCCCTAGAGGCATGACGGCAAGTGAGACCGTGGCCTTGGCCCTGTAATCCTCACACCTACGCTCTGCGCTGAAGCACACTTCCCCAATGTCTACACCTTCAGCCCTCTATGGAGGCCTCCTGGCCACACCCTGAGCACCACCACACTAGTCCACACTCTCACAGCTGTGTGCACTTAGCCCTGGCCCTCCATACCTTCGGCCTTAGTCCCACTGACCACACCCCTTAACCTGGTACTCAGACCTCCCTGACCACACTAGCCCTGAAGTGCCCCCCCACACCCCTTACTGCAGTCCCCTGACCACACCCACAGCCCTGGGACAAAGGGCCCCGGGCCATTCCCTCAGCATGCACGCCCCACACATATACTAACAGCCCTGTACTGAGGCCCCCCAGTAATAACCCTCAGCCCTGCACTAAAGGGTCTTCCCCACACTTGCCCACAGTACCCACTGCAGTCCCCAACCACACCCTCAGCTCTGCACTGAAACTCCCTCCATGTAACACAGCCTGGTACTGAGGCCTCCCTGACCACACCCTCAGCCCTGCACTGCAGCCACTTCCATCCATACACGGGAAGCCCTGGGACTGGGTCCCCCGTTCACACACCCACAGGCTTTACTGAGACCCCTAACCAGAGCCTCACAACTCACCCTCTCTCCATACATCTGCAGCCCCTGACCACACCCTCAGTTGTGTCCTCAGCAACTATCTTCCACCTCTCCCTTTTATAATAGAGCCTCCAGTGACCACAGCCTGGAGCCTGCCTGCCTACCCGCCTTCCACTACCACTGGCCTTAACACTGAAAACCCTCCCCGGGTCACCACACTCACCCATCCCTAAGTTGCAGTTTCTGGAACTGGGATCACCCACAGCCCCTACACTGCAGCAACTCGGTGGGTCCAGAATCCCTTTCAAACAGCACTCCCCTTCCCTCTCCCTACACTGCAATCTCCCACCAGCAATCTGAAGGAGACCCGCACTTTGTTCACCAAGGGTAAAGTCTGGGGGAGCTTGAGTGCCACAGGATGCTTGTTCCAGGGGCCTAGCAGGACCCTGCACCTGTGCTCACTTCTGTCTGTGAGAAGATGGATTCTTGGTAATTTCAGGCTGATCAGGTGGTGCCAAGTCACAGGCCCCGGTCCCAGGGGTCTGCAGGCCACGCTCGCTCCTGCTGGGACAGCTGGAGTAATCAGTCAGCAAGGAGTTGGGGGTGGGGGGTGGAACGTTTGGGCCCAGGGCAGGACCACTCAGCTGGTGTCCTCAACTCGGTACCATCCAGGGTTGGGACCCCTCCCAGGCCGCTCCCACCCCACCCCCTTCTTATCGTGCAGGATATTGATTAGAGTGGTCGGCGCCGGGGTCTCCTACCGGCTTCTCCCTCGTGGCTGTTCCTGCAGTGCACGTTCGATGGACAGAAAGAAAGACGCAAGAATGGACCGATGGACGCAGGAGACTAGGCGGCTCCGCAGCTCTGCTCCCTGCCGGCTCTGGGGCGGGACTGCAGGCCGGGCGGTTCCGCCGTATTATTCCCTTGTTTCTCGGTCTCCATAGAGACGGCGAGTCCCACCCCCGGGGCTGTCTCGGCGGGAGAGTGACCAAGGTCACGCTGGCTCCACCTACCCGACCCCGCCCTCTCCGCTCTCCGCGGGGGCGGAGCTGCTGCGATAGTCTCATCCCGCTGCATCTGTGGCTGGGGTGACCAGACCTGAAGTTCAAAGCTGATCCCTGCCTCCAGGGGAGATCCAACTTCCCAGAGCAGCAACCGAAGGCCTTTGGCGGGGGGCGGGGGGGGGGGGGGCGCGGCGTGCAGAGGAGTGGGAAGGTCCCTTCCCTTAGTGACAGTGGGGTCTAAAGCTGGCTCAAGACCACAGCTCTCCAATGAACGTGTGGCATCCCAGGTCACAACTCCGGGTCATTGGGGGCGGGAGGGGACAGTAAACGAATCACGAGTGCCAGCCCCAAAATGCTGGTACACCGACGTCTCTCCCGCGGCCAGGGAAAAGCTCCTGGACTTCCTGGGTCCGCGTCCTCATTTATTCCCACCCCAAACCGGTGTTAGCCTCGTAGTCTCTGCTTCCGCTGCTGCCTCCCGACCCCAAAGCCTGCTTCCCCTCCTCTCTCCAAGTGCAAACCCTAACTTCAAGAAAAATAACCTCCTCCAGGCAGCTTCCAGGACCTTTCCCAACCAGGAGCCCCGTACCTGAGCTTCTCCATATGACAATCTGGGTGGCCACCCAGCGTACGGTGTGTGTGTGTGGGGAACCCACCTCAACCTCTGCCCCTAGGCTGACTTGCAATGGTCCGGCTCCAGGAGGGCCCGTGGCCCTTGCCATTAAGAAGGTATGCACTAACTCCGCAAAAGCATAAAAAAGTTTATTGGAGCATCACGGCTGGTGGGGCTGTTATTGCTGAGTCGTGGGGGAGGGGGCCGATCCCGCCGGCCCTTAGCGGCCCCTAAAGTGCACTCAGTACGGCGGGGGTGGGGGTGTTGCATAGAGAGTCTGTCCCGCCTTTCCTCCGCCATCCCTGTTTCTTGTCCCAGCTAAGCGGGACCGGCTTCCGGGCCGCCCCGCGCACCGGGATCGCCGCTACTCGGGCTTACGAAAACGGCCGGCGCACGCGCCTGCAGCGCCAGCCCGGCGCTGCCTAGGCGCGTCTGAGCCACTGGAATCTCGTCCATGGACTCGGCTGACGCCGAGTGGTAGGCGCCTGCAGGGCTGGCGTCAGCGGAATCCGACGACGAGCTAGAGCGGCGGCCGGAGGTCCGCGGCCCTATGGGGCCGGAAGGGAACGTGAGACTAGGAGCTGCTACTCACTTAGGGCCCTACCTTTCCCTCCCTCGTAGCTCCCCGAGCAGGATCCGGTCAGGAAGGGGCGCTCACCCGGCAGCCTGGGCAACGGGGCCTCCCGGTCCAAGGTTCTGGAGGTCCGTACCTTATACATGCACCGCTTCCTTTTTTTCTGCAGAGACAGGGGGAAGCCTGAGTACCCCTTCCCCAGACCTCACATCGCCAAAAGACGCGCAGGAGTGGAGAGGGGTAGAGGCTTCTTTCCCATCCCCTTCCACCTGGGCAGGGGGCCCAGCACAGTCCCCCCCTACCTGGGGTCGGATCCGGGGGGGCAGAGCGAGAGTCTCTGGGGAGGAGGGCAGTGGAGGCTCCACGTGGCCGCGGGTGGCAAGGAACCGGGAGGAGCTGAAGGGGAAGTGGGAGGATAAATCCTGGATGCTGTTGTTCCTTCAAATCCCACCCTGTTGGAGGTCCTAAAATAAGCCTCCCTTCCTAGCTGGAAAGGCACATTGATCTGTCCCAGGCCATGATAGCCTGGACCAAGACCTGTGCCTTGGCTTTGGCCTAACCCCTTTCTCCCACCTCGATGGCCCTGCCATGCCAATGGGAGATGTGAGGTGGCACTTGCCCAGGTTGCACTCACTTAGCATTCACTGAGGCAGGCCTGGCCTGGCCAGGGGGCTCTGGGCGCACATGGCTGAAGGTCCGCATGTAGAACTCCATCTCCTGGGGAAGATGGAGGTGAGGGAGGCTGGGAGGCCAGGTGTGGGTCCAGGGCCTTCTGGGTCCTGGGCCCACTCTGTCTTGGATGCAACACCCCCTTACTGGTCACTGTGGGAGGTCTGGGCACAGAGGTCTAGGGCTGTCCTTCAGGCTTCCCAGGTATGCTGGGAAAACCCCAACGCAGAACGAGGCTTAAAACACCTGTGTTTGTACCTTACCCCACCCCCACCATTTTCCTCACTTCATTTAGTCAAACTCCACCTCCTCCAGGAAGCCTCCAGCCTCATGTGTCCAACGTACCCAGTCTAGAGCTGTTCTGGCCAAGTTGGGTTGGGGAGAAGAGGGACTCAGAGAGGCCCTCTCCTGCTCCTGGCTCCTCCCAGGGCTCCAGTCTCTGAACCGATGTTTTTCCCTAGTTGGGAGACTGGGCAGTTCACACACCCGGGTGTGCACCCGAGGCTGCGAGGCTACCTGCAGGAATCCATGGTTCCCTCGGAGCTGAGTCCTCAGAGTACCAGACACAATCTCAGCTGCTGGCGGGGAGTGGGGGGATGAGCAGTCTCCCCAACTTCTACCGGTAAAGGGAAGCAATAGGTGGTGGAAAAAACAGCGCCACAGCCCCACCTGGGACCAGGCGTATGGGTGTTCTCTGTCTTGTTTAGTCGCTGATCCTCACAGTGACCATGGGAGTAGCAGACCCAACCCCTGAAAGTGAAGGGGTCTGAAGCCAGGAGGTAGCAGGGGTGGCCTACGCTTGCACCCCAGCATGCAGCAAGCGCCGAGCCACACCCAAGAGGACTGCAGGTGAGGAAACAAAAGCCAGGAAAAACAGTCCGAGAAGGGAGCCTGGCGGAGGATGTGGGGTGGCTGGGGGTAGGGCACCGGACAGCTGTCGCGACTCGGCAGTCGTTTCCATGGAGACCCGGGCATCCTGACTAATGCAGAGACGACACTGTAACAGGAACACCGTCTCTAAAACAAGCCTATGTTTGGGGGCAACGGCTCCAGAGTGGGGCCCCTCCCACATTCCTGCTCAGGGTGGGGGTGGGGAGGCTGCCTGCTGGATGGCCCTAGCAGATCTGGGGGCCAGAGCCCAGCCAGTCACCGGCTGGCTACACAGAGGCAGAGAATGAACCCTGGGCAAGCCCTGTGCCCAACACCTGCCCAGGCTGGCCCTTTGGGGAGGAGTGTGGGGGTGCCAGCCTGAGCAGAGGAGCCCTGGGGAAGAGGAAGGAGTCAAAGGCCAGTCACAAGGGCTGGGACGCCAAGGGAATCCTTCCCCCACACATTTCCTCTTCACCAGTGTGCACCTAGCACCCCTCCAGGGCCCAGGAGAGAGGCGGCAAAGCCTACCCTGGTGCCCCTGGGTTCTAGAAGTGTAGGGCAGAGGGCAGGGCAGCAGTAGAGAATGGTCTCAGAAGCCTGAGGGGCCAGAATGGGCCAGAAGCCAGGCCCTAGCCAGCTGGGGAAGTATGAGGGTGCCACCAGGGTGTTCCCATTCAAATTCCCCTCCCCCAGCTGTCCCTACAATCCTCCCTCAGAGACATTCAACACTTGCACATTCCTGAATGGTACATGGCACCTCTCAGCCTCAGCTCTCCTCTGCGCGATGGGACAAACACACCCCTTCTCCCTCTGCCGACGTCTCCCTCAGGTCATTTTCCGATGGTATTAAATGCCCTTGCTGCTGGCACATCTGGCCCCAAAGCCTAAGCAGGCGGTAACTACAGAGCAGGGGTCCTGAGCATTCAAGTCTGGGGATCCCAGGGCCAGCCCTGCCTCAATGGGCACTGGCTGTGAAGCTTGAGAAAGTCTCCTGCCTACCTCTCTGAGCCTCAGTCTCCTCTGTGAAGTGGGGATAGGGATGGTGCCCACTCCCGGGATGGCTGCCACTGTGCTTACATGGGTTCCGTGCCCAGCACCAGGGCAGGTACCCATCAGTGTGGCAGTTGCGGGGGGGGGGAGGGGGTCTCCACCAACAGCCATCACTCCCCCAGGCCTACCCAGGCCTGGCAGCCTGGCCCACCCCTGGCGATGAGAACAGGAGAGGTGGGGTCCCAAGCACTCCCCCAATCCACCCACCAGCCTGTGTTTGTGTCCAGTTGCCATGAGGACTTCGGATCCAGGGCTCAGCCTTCCCAACCAGGCCTGCCTGGGCCCCCTGCCTTCCCAGTCCCTGGGGGCTCCAAGGACTGGACCACCCCACCCCCAGCTGCTGACCTCAGGAAGCCAAGGGGCATGGGAATGGGGATAGGCTGATCAACAGCTGGGCTGGCCAGGCCCCGAGCCTGGGCTGGAGGATTCCTGCTTCAGAGTGCAGAGACCTTAACTCTTCCTAGACCCAGCTTGCTTAATCTTTCTTGGCCTCAATCTGTTCATCTGCAACATGGGTACGGTAGCATTACCTGCCTCATGGGCTGTTTCAAGATTTAAATGAGGTAATGGGTATAAGGGCTCAGGGTCACAGGTGGAAAGAACTGATGGCTCTATCCTGGTGGCCCAGTCCTTGATCCATCCCTCTCTCTTCTCCTGCGGCCCCAACCTGCCTGCTTCCAGGCTCCCATGTTCTGTGCCCTCCAGCACATGCTTCGAGCCTTTCCCCTGGGGTCGGGGAAACACAGGGCTTCCTCTGGCTGTGCCCACACTTGAGCAAGTAGGCACGTGCTTAGTACAGGCTTGCCCTCGCCTCTGCTGCCTCCAGCACCCCCTACCCCAGCTGCTCTTCCAGGCCCGCTTCCCTTTGCCCTGTCTTGTCACTGGCTACTCGTTGCACAGCCCACCACCCCTCCCACACCCCTTCTCCCACTCCCTCAGCCCTCTGGGCCACTTCTATACCTGAATGGGCCGCATCCTGGGGGGACATGACTCAAGCTCCCTGTGGGCCCCCTTTGCCTCCTGGGGCGGACGATGCTGCACGATGTATTCATAGGTGGTGAGCTTGTGCCACACTGAGGGGGTGAAGAGAGGGCTCAGTGCAATGGAAAAGGAACCCTGGAGTTCAGAAGGTGAGGGAGGGTACCCAACCACAGGCTAAAACCATTGTCCCCATATACACTAAGCCATGGAGTGAGACCAGGTCACCATTAGAGAGCCAGCGCTAGGAAGGGGCATAGTTTCAGGGCTCTACAGCCCAAACTGGGTAACTTCCTCTAGCTTAGGGACTCCCATCCCCTGAAAGGCATGTGTGGGTGTATATGTGGGGGTAGGGGCAAGGGCCACTTACTGAGATAAATGTGGAAGCAGAGCAGGTGGCCGAGCAGGGCTGTGGAGAGCAGGCCCAGAAGGATGAGAAGGGCAGCCAGAGCCAGGATGGCAGGAGCCTGTGTCTCCACAGGGGCAGCAGGCAGGAACACGAACCACACATCTGTGTGATTCTTCAAGACTGCAAGGCACAGGCAGACTGTGCTCAGCCAGGGATGTAACCAGTGACCAGAACAGGCCCAGGGTTGGGGGATGGGAGTGGGCCTGGAGCCCACACTGACCTTCAAAGTGGCGGTTGGTACGCAGCTGCATGGGGTTGACAAAGAACTCCACAAAGACATAAGTGGCCACCAGCACGAGGAGCAGGACGCCCAGTAAGGCAGATGCCACACTGTGTAGAAAGAGCCTGGGCCCAGCCGTGGGCAGCTGTCAGCACCCAGGTGCTCCAGCTGGGCAAGGGCCCAGAGCTCAGAAGGGCTGGTGGTTAGGATGGGGAGCTGGGCCTCTGACCCCACAGCCCTGACTCCTCACGAAGCCAAAGCCTTAGGGCAAATGTGAATATAGGCGGCCACCCCCAACAGGCTCCCCACCTTTCCCTGGGCCAGCAGGAGAAAGACTCCAAACCTACCCTCATCGCTCTCAGGCGGAAGCCATCGGGAGCATCACCCTCAGACCAGCACACACACTAACGCACACCAGCGCACAGGTCCCCCAAGTACCCCTATCACCACCCCGCCCCATACACAGGTTCAAGGCCCCTGGCTCGCACAGACACAGGCATCGCCAGGCACCCCTGTGGCCCGGGCCTGGCTCTCACCGGTAGTTCCTCTCGCCCACGCAGTTGTTGAGCCACTTGCAGTGGTGGTCGAAGCCGCACACGCATTTGTTGCAGGCGCTGCAGTGCTTGGAACGAGCACTCCTGCGGTGGGGAGGGGGCACAGCACGGTTGCGGGCTTCTCCCGCCTTTTGCTGCCCGGCCTGGCTGGGGGGTTGCCGGTTCCCCGCCTGGAGCGGGTCACCCACCCGCGCCTAAGCGGAGAGCGGAGCGCGTCAAAGGGGAGCACGCGCGCCCTCTGGCGGGGGGCACTGTGGGGCGGCGCACCCGGAGGAAGCAGCGCTTCTGAAGAGACGGGGTGGGGGTGGGGGCGGGGACGGGAGGTGTACCCAGCGGCGGGAGGAGGTGTAGGCGGCGTTATACTGTCCCGCTCTGGGACAGTGCACCCGGGTGATGGTGGCGTGAAACGAAAACGGAGTTTCCTTTCCAAGCAAGGACCCCCTCTGCCCGGCCAGGGAGCAGAAGAGAGCAAGGCTGCTGGACCCAGGGCCTGCGTTGCTCTTCCTGACATCGCCATTTTTTGAGTCCCTGTTTCTCTGCCAGACTATGGGAATTTTCCTGGCATTCTTCCAGAAAACCCCAGTCTATCTGGGCTAATCCAAAGGGAGCCAAAGGAAGAGGGGTAAGCAGACATCTGGGTGAGCAGTAAGCAGTTCACCGCAGTGGGTCAGGTGAGGTGAGGCTACATTAGGAATGCAAGAGGGTCTCCCTGCCCCAGGGAGGAACCAGGAAAGGCCAAAGGACAGTGGAAGAATAAATTTCGACCCCCTCCCCCAGAACAGAATGGAGCCCTGGAATACGCAGCAACTGCCAGGGCATCCACTGAGGAACAACGCGCTGACTGGTGTCTAGTGAAAGAAAGGATGGTCTGATGCCAAAGTCCTCAGCATCTTAATGCCATTGGCTCTTTCTCTGTCCTGTGGACAGAACCCCTTCAACAGGCTGCTTGGGGCTTAATATTAAAAGTGTGGAGCTAGCCTTGAACCATACCCCCATCCCTGATCCCCTACCTAAGGCTGGGAGACTGGGATCCTCCAGAGAGGGGCTTAGGGAGGCAGTCTGGACCAGCCAAGGGGGTATGGGCTCTGTACATTCTGACCCCTCAATGTGACCTGGAGTAAGTCACTTGGCCTCTCTGGGCCTCAGATTCCTCGTGCATAAACAAGGATAGCAGTATTGGCTTCGGGGCCAGGCAGGCTGGGTTGTGAATCTGGCTGCCCAGTAGCCATATGACCAACCTCAGGCCACTCAGCCTTTCTGAGCATTGGACTCTTCCTCCTCTGTGAAGTGAGAAAGATGTTGCCCACTCTGCAGGGTGGTTGTTCATAAGCACTTAGCACATGGTAAGGAGTCAAGTGTTGCTCCCCTCTCTGCCCATACCTGGGAATGCTGGTGAGAGAAGGGGGGTGGTTACTGGTGGAGTTAGTCATCAGAAGTGTTTGTGGCAGGGCCAATTGTCCTACTTTGTTGGAAATGCTATTCCTCATCTTCTGTTTCCAATCACCTTCTCCCTCACCCAGTTCTCTGTCACTCCACTAAGATTCTTGACTGTGTGAAATAAGAGGGTTCTGAGGCTTCAGAATGACTGTAAAGCCTGGGCATGCCCCTGTCTGCCTTCAGCTCCCACTGGCAGTTCCCCGGGCACACTCATCGGCCACACACACCCAGTCCACACGCACTCACACATCCACGTCGCACAAGTTGCAGTGCAGGTCTTCAATGACGTGTGCATGTTGGCTGCGGTTGAAGATGGGCAGGGGCCCAGCATAGCTCTTGTCCCGCACATTGGCATCTGCTGGGTCGATGGAAACAGCAGTCAGGTGCACCACGAGGTGACCAGCAAAGATGGCGCCCATGCACTGGCCCAACAGGTTAAAGACTCACTCCACACTGCCGGCTGAGAGCCCCACTTCTGCTTCCTGTGGCCAGAGAACTGCTCTCTACCTACATGTGACTCCCCAGTGCAGAGACTCTCTGCCTGTGCCACCTCCTACCTGTGCCACCTCATACCTGCGCCCCATATGGAAGAGCAGAGGGGCTATCTGGTAATGGAGCTCACAAGCCAGCACTGCCTGCTGCTGCTGAGGAGACCAACTACAGGGCCCTGGCCTCACTAATCCAGGCCTGGTGTAGGCCCTGGCTGATCCTACCTCAGAATCTGACCTGGTTTCCGATTTTAAATGGTGAAATGAGACTGAAAGAGATCATCCTCTAAAGGTTGAAGGACCCAAAATATAAGTTCTAAGCTTGTTTATCTTGCTTTCACAGGAAGTCAGCTCTGAGAAGGAAGAAGACATCCTCTTCCAGCAGCCAGGCCAGTTGGAGAATCACTTGCAGACAGGGCCTCATATATCCACTGCCTCCCCAGTCTAGAGTCCAGGTACTTGGAGGCCTGGGGCTGAATGTCTGGGATGGCCTAACATGTTCAGGGGCTGGCCAGGGGGCAGTATGGCTAATTCCTGAAACACAGATCTTCCAGGATCTATCGGCTCAGCAGTTGGACCAAATGCTGGACACAGTATGCTGACAACTTACTGCAAAGTGAATGTGTAAAACTTCACTAATAGATTCCACCCAGGCAGCCATCCACCCTCCATCTAGCTATCTGTCGATCCATCCATCCATCCTCTTGCTAGCCAAGTAGACATCATCTCTCCATCACTCCTCCATCCATCAGCTGTCCAACCTCCTTTTTTTCTTCCTCTTCCTAGCAGCCAAATTTTCCTACATGTCTGCAGGAGCCAGGCCCCACCCTAATGTGCTATACCAGAGCTGAAAGAGACAATCCTGTGGCCCAACACAACCTCTCTATCCCTACGGCCCTGGCTGTGGGTCAGGCTGTCACCTCTTGCCTGGGTTATTCCATAGTCTCCTGACTCTGCTTCTCATGTCTGCATCCCCTTGAGTACCCTTTACTTGGGTAGTGAGCTCTGAAAAGCTTAAACCTAAAGCCTTGCCTGCTTAAACTCCTGCAGTGGCTCTCAAGCTAAAGTTTACTCTTCAGCTCAGTGTTCACGGCCCCTTTTCCTCTGGATCCTCTCAAACCTCTCTGGTATCACTAACCACTACTCCTTACCATTCCAGGCTCTCTTCAGACACACTGAATGTGGGCAAACATTTAGTATCCTGCCTGCTCCAACACTTCTTCCCTCCCCCCCACCCCACTGGTTCATTCATTCAGCTATTTACTGAGGTCTTTCTCTATGCCAGGCACTGAGGATATGGCAGGAGCAAGACAGACTTTGTCCCTAGCCCCAAGGAGCCTACAGTCTGGCAGAAAACACAGAGTAGGTTGATTGCAATAACGAAAGTTCAGGGGACTATGTGAGTTTGTAACTGGGTGACCTCATCTAGTCTGAAGGGGTCTGGAAAGTTTCCCTGAGGAAGTATCATCTCAGCTGAGACTTAGAGAGAAACAGATAACAGGAACATGGCAGGTAATATAAAGAGGAAAGGGGGCCTGGCTGGGTACTGGGAACAAGCAGAGTCCCAACTAGATGTGTGGTTCCAGCTCAGCTTATTGGTGCCATGCAAGAAAGAGAGCCCATGTCACCAAATTCTGGCTTTTCAGAAGGAACCAGAAATATGGATTTGTGTCCGGATATATGAGGCGCCTCATTTTTTAAATGTTGACAAGGAAATAAATAATTTTTTAAATGTACCTGCCAAAGAAATACTTAAGATATGTCCATTTTGTGTGTTCGTTATCCCTCAATTAAAAAAAAAAATCTGTAGGCCAAACTGGCCCATGAGCTGCTAGGTCTTGACTTCTAACTTAGCTGGGTATTGGGGTGGAGAGAGAGGCTAGGAGCTTCCAGGCAGAGACCAGTGTTGTTGCAACAGAGAACAACAGAGGAAATAAAATAAGAAGATGCTGGGGAGATAAGCAGAGTCCAGAATGTGGAGAGCCATGATGATCTTGAACCTTAAGGCAGGAAGAAGCTATTAGAGGGTGTTAAGCTGGGGAGTAACTTTATCATATTTGTTTTTTGAAAGGGCACTCTGGCTGCAGGGATAGAGATGGACTGGCCAGGGTGAGAGCATGTGTGGGGAGACCTGTTTGGAAACAAAATGGTCATCTAGGTAAAAGAGGCAGATGGCAGTGGGGAGAAAAGAGGGCAAATACAATAGATTTTTAGGAGGCAAAATCAACAGGACTTGATGACTGACTGGATATAGGTGATAAGGAAAGGGGCGGAGAGCCAAAAGTACCTAGAGAGGCCAGGAAGAGGGAAGGAGGGGAGCTGAGAGCAACAGGTGGGTGCATCTGGGTGGTGATGTTGGTCTACGTGGCCCTCCTCCTGCACCCACAGTCTGCTGTATGAATCCCTACCCCCATACTTACCATGTGATGATCTCCAATCTACAAGGCTTTCCTCCTGTTGGAAGCGGAACACCTAGAGCTGGGGCCCTGTTTTACCCATCTTTGCAACCCTAGGGCCCAGGCAAGTTCTAGGTGCAAGGTGAGTGCTTGGTATACACCCTTACCCTACCTCATTCTGCAGGGACCCCTGAGGGAGCCTGCAGAAGGAAGGTAGCTTTGATGGGAGGACAGAGAACCATTCAGGCCTGGAAATGGGAGTGCCAAACCAGGTGGTTCTAAGAGCCTCCAGCATTGCCCAAAGCAATAAATATGGGGAGGACAAAACCCTCAAACCATCCCGCTGCCTCAGAGTCAGACTGCCTGAGCAGTCCTTCTGGCCTCACTGGGTAGCAATTGTGTGACCTCAGGAAGTCATTTAATCTCTCTGAGGGCTTCCCTGGTGGCACAGTGGTTAAGAATCTGCCTGCCAAGGCAGGGGACACGGGTTCGAGCCCTGGGCCGGGAAGATCCCACATGCCGCGGAGCAACTAAGCCCGTGCGCCACAACTACTGAGCCTGTGCTCTAGAGCCTGCAAGCCACAACTACTGAGCCCACGCGCCACAACTACTGAAGCCTGAGCGCCTAGAGCCCATGCTCCACAACAAGAGAAGCCACCGCATGAGAAGCCCTCGCACCGCAATGAAGAGTAGCCCCCGCTCGCCACAACCAGAGGAAAGCCCACGTGCAGCAACAAAGACCCAACACAGCCAAAAATAAAATAAATAAAAATTTAAAAAAACCACTTTATAATCTCTCTGAGCCCCAATTTCTTTTATGAAAGTGGGGAGAACACCTTCCTTACAGATTATTATGAGAGTTGAACAAGATCATCCATGTATAGGGGTTGGCACAGTGCCTGGCACATATAAGTGCTCAATAAATGCTAGTTATTCTTGGTTACTGTTATTTGCTCTGATTCTGCTCACTCCAAAACATGTGGTTATTAATCTGGCTTCCCAGGTACACTGATGGCAGAAAGCCAGGTAGTCCTGAGTGAGTGGTGTACCCATTCTGGATCATGGGAGGAATGTTCCATGAAGCATTCTACTTAAGAGCACTGACTAAGCCCTGCTGGTCACCTCAGAGAAAGTCTAGTTTTCATGTACAAAGTTGATGACTAGGCCCTGGGCCCCAGTGAACCAGGAAGCCCCTCAGTGACACTGCTGGCGTCGGAGACCAACAACCTTCTCTCGAGTCTTTCTCCACCCACCTGCCCTGGCTACCCACCAGCCAGGGGCTCTATGGTTTCCCAAGCGAGCATGCTCACATTCATGGCTCATATGTTCCGGTGCTCACACACACACATCCTTGTGTGCTCCTTGTCCCCTGCCTGGGAAGCAGGCAGGACTCCTCCTGTCGGATAGAGGAGGAGGCTAAGATGCGGAGAGTTGGCAGAAGCTGCTCAGCCTTGTGCAGCTCTGAAAGGGCTGAGGTGAAGGGTGCTGACTCTACGCCTGAGACTTTCAAATTCATCCCTGCTAACTCCTTTAGCTCACCCTAGGCCACCTTCTCCCAGAGGCCCACAGAACCATCTCCATGAAGCACACACACCAAGGCACACTCTCATGGGCACCCTCTGGACTGGGGCACATGGCCACATGCAGCCCCTCTACCGCCCAGACTTGCAGCCACATCCTCTGCTCCTGGGGGTCGTGGCCAGGGCTGGGGCAGTCACATCACTAAGTTCAGGCAAGTTCATATTTGTCACAATTCCCAGGAGCTTCCAGGGCATATCTGTCCCTCCTCTTGTCAATTCAACCTTACCCTAAAAGAGTCTGATTTATAAAATCGATGAGCTCCTAAACAGTCCTGGGTACAGCATAATAATCTCTGTAAATAAAACCATATTTTAAATGTACCAGGAAACTTACCATGTAAAGGAATTCTACCATTATTCTTTCCAAAAAGTGAAAAATTATTTCATAAATGGAATAAGTTACTCTCTTTTATCCCTTGTTGAGCTCTGGACACAATTAGCTTAAAGAGAGCTTTAAGGTTCTCTTCTGTAATTGCTCTCGTGGCACCTCAGTTGATGAGGTTCCCATCTGTGTGGGGCTTTCAACGCTCTAAGGTTCGTTAGGCCTGTTCCCTCACCCAATCAGGCAGAGGGGTCAGATGGGGGTTGGAGGCCAGGCAGGTAGGCAACTGGTCCCCCCAGGCAGAGACAGGGCCCATTTGCACTCTCTGAGGCTCTGGAACCCAGCTTCAGGCCTCGCCCATGTCCCTCCATCCATTGTCCCCACTCCTCTATGTACCAGTCCCACACTTTCCCAAGGATACAGCATAGCCAGCAGGCACCCAGTGGTGAGGCAGGAGGGGAACAAGGACCCCAAAGCCAATCACAGCAAAGAAGAGGTACAGCAGCCAGGCCACAATCTGGAGCGGGTGAGGGGGCCAGCTCCACCCATTCCGGCGGGACCGCTGGCCCTGCAGCTCCGGGGAGGGTCCGCTGGCCTGTGCAGGTGCTGTCCACACATTCTTCTCAGGGGCTGTCTTGTTAGAGGGCTTGTTGCAGATGTTCATCTCCAGAGGGAGAAAGGGTAGAAAGATCATTAGCCTGAGGAGGCCCAGGCTGGAGTCCAGAGCCCCGTGCCTGCAGTCAGGTTTCAGCAGGCGGGGCAGGCTAGTATGTGAAGCCATCTCCAGCTACTCTGCAGGGGAATCCGGGGCCCTAGCAAGAGGAGCCTGGCAGTGAGGAAGGATGGCAGTAGAGTGCTAGTCTCAAAGCCCCAGAGCAAGTTCTGGCCCCAGTCCTAGCCAGGACAAGGTAGGAAGTTCCAGGGTTTATTCAGCTCACAGTGTGACTGCCTGTTATTCTGCTCTGTCTCCACAGCCATCAGAGTTAAACCCAATAAGACATGTTCTCATCTGGTAACAATATCAGGCTGAGGCCAGAGCGATGAGAACACATGCTGATTCTGTCAGGATTAGTCACCTCTGTCCTGAGGCCCAAATGCAAGTGTCAGAGAGGGCCCCGTTACACTTTGCTTAGGGAAACAGGGAGTGGAGGTGTTCAAAAGAGGGACCTGGCCTCTGCCCCTCAGCAAGCATGTAATCCCTTTAAGGACTAGGGGACCCTGAACCATGTCCCCTGTGCCTCAGATAAGCTACCTGGGGCTTCTTGGCTGGAGAGAAGCCAGCACACAAGAGAGGGGAGGAATCCTCATTGGTTCCCTCCAGCAGTGGAAATGACCATGTTTCTCTAAGTAAATGTGGGTCTGGTACAGTGAGAACAAAAAAGTGAACTGATGCCTTTGACTCACTTGAGGGAGTTCAGGGAAAGACAGGCCTTGGTCAGAGCCAAACCACCAGATGGCAGCACTCTTTACCCCCATCCCACCATCACTCAGCCCAAGAGCTGACTCAGTGCTCAAAGATACATGCAGGGCAGACGGGTAGGCCTGTCATTACAGGAGAAAGAGCCCAACCCCAGTATCTTCTGGGCCTGAGGTGGGACCAGAGCCTGGGCAGGCAGTGCCCCACCTGGGTAGACAGGCCAATTCGGAGCTCTTGGTGGGAAGGTCAAGAGCTGCAGAAAAAACCCTGGCAGCTGGACTCTCCTTTCAGGAGTCCATGCCTGTTGGCCAGGGAGTCTGACTAAGCCAAAGGGTATGGCAGACCCTGCTCAGCACATCTGCCTTGAACACCTTCCTCACTTCTAAACCCAACAAAATGTGACCTGACCTTCAGAGCCCACTGCAAGCATCACCTCATCCAGGAAGCTTTCCCTGATGTCCCAAGTTAGTCAGGGGGCCCTCACGCTCAGTCTTTATTGGGCAAGTCACTTTGCTGTTTGGAACACTTTGCCATCTCCATGTCTGCCCCCCTGTTATGCCAGCTCCCCCTAAGGGCAGCAAAGGTACTGTGATTCATTCACCTCTGTTCCCCACAACCCCTCCCCCAAGCACCCAGAACATACCTTGTACACAGTTGGTGCTCAGTAAATGTTTTCTGACTTGAAAACATCTGAAATAAAAGGAAATGCGGGCACGGTAAATGATGAGGAATCCTGACTCACCCAAAGCCATCTGGGCCGTTCTGCCCTGTCTTCAATCTGCACAGTCGCCAGGCACCCGTACCCCCACCCCCCGCCCCACGCCAGCCCCATGGCTGTTACCCTAGCTACCAGACACTCACACTCAGCCACTCTGCCCTTCATCCCACCTGAGGCCCAGAGCCTCCTGTAAACCAAACTTGGAGAGTCTGAGTAGCCTCATCACAAAGCTAAATGGAGTGACCCTAGTTTTCTCCCAGGGACTCCACTGGAATTCTTTGGTCACTTGCTTTGTCTTCAGTAAAAAGCAATGAAAGGTGAAAAAAGAGCCCCAGCTTTGGAGGAAACAGATCTAGGTTCAAGTCCTGGTTCTTCACTTACTAGCTGAGTGGCTTGAGTTTCTTCATCTGAAAAACAGGGGTAGGGATGCCTACCTAGGGCTGTATATAGATCAGCAAAACTGTAGGTAAAGCGTTGACACATAAATGTTCCCTAAATGGTAGACGTTATGATTACCCTTAAAATAGCCCTCTGGGGTGTCCTCATCTCTCCAGACTGAGGAGGCTACTGCATCTGATATTCTGTGAGGTTTTATGAGGTTATGCCCAAAGTGATGGGGTTGGTTCAAGTCGCTTTCTTAAGTTAGTAGTCCCAAGGAACACATTGTCATAAGAGCTGGGCCACTGGATTGCCATTCTAAACTTCTCAGCTTTGATCAAAGATGACAAAGATGATCAAAAAGCTGGCCTCACTTTATTTGGAATGTCCCCAGAGGTGGCAAATCTTTGTCCTTGATTTTTGGAAACAAAGAAACAAACACTGGTCAAGCCCAGTGTATACAGTTGAGCTGGGCAGTTCTGCTCAGGAGGACAAATCCCTGTGGCTTCCACATAGGTTCTCCAGCCATGTCACCAGGGCAACTTCTTTGAAGGGAACCCATTAATTGGGATTCCTAAGTCCTGACTTTCTCTTTGCCATCCTCACACCTGAATAACCCAACACCTTGAGGTAGTTTATAAAGAAAGAAGCAGAGGTACATGGCTAGCTGACAGGTTCTCACTGCCAGAGTGGGCTGGCAGTGGCCACAGGCACCCCCAGTGCTGCTGCAACCCTGACACCTGAGGCAGGAGTCGTCACCACCTGAGGCCAGGGGCCTACCACAAACAGCCTTAGGGGTTGCTCTGATACCGAACCCCAGTACCCTTGGCCCAGAGAGGTACCACTTGTATGAGACCATGGATGAGGGGATGGTGCTGTTGGGTGTAAGTCCCTTGCAGGGGTGGCAGCCTGGTACCATGCCACCTGCAACAAAAGCCTGAAACAACCAACTCTTAACTGATGATATTTTCCCTTGTGGAGTTGGTGGCCACAAATTCTTTTGGCCCCAAAAATTTTGATTAAAAGGGCTTGGAGGTAGGAGAGAATCCAAGATGAGGCTTCAAGCATGGATGGGACCAGGCACTGTCACCAGACCCAGGGACTTCTCTGGCTGTCCTACCCCTCTCAGCACTTCCCTAGGAGACCAGATTCAAAGATGCGCGGTTCTGCTACCAGACAACATGGCCAGCTTGTGCACTCATGCCTTGGCCCAGTCAGTGCTTATTGCGGTCCAGCCCCCTTGTGCGTTAAAGATGAGACCATGTTCCTGCCCTCAGGGGCTTGCTTTCTGGGGGCCCAGACAGATTTCAGGGAAGTGGGTGAATGGGTATTCTGGCAGCCCTGCAAGGGCCAGCCATTCAGTATGACAGAACACAGAGTGGGTGGGTTTGGGGTCAGAGAGCAAGATCCACAGAGAGAGAGAGAGAGAGAGAGAGAGAGAGAGAGAGAGAGATGAGCCCTGGGAAGTTGCAGGGTCAGATCCTAGGTTGAAACCAAGTGCCCCTAAAACCAAGTTCCCTAACCAAGATTATGATTAACCTCTCTATCCAAAACTTTACTCCCTTTCAAGTCACCTCTGACCTCAATCCTGTGCTAACTGAACACTAAACAACCAGAGTCACATGACTAAAACTGCTGTTGTCGATGACATCATTAATGTACTAAAATTGCTACTATAGATGTCATCATTAATGTACAAACTCAGGTTGTTTCTCCAGGGCAAGATGAGCTAACAGATCCCTGAGCCATGGACCACCTGGCCAAAGAATCATAAACCAGAGACATTCTGACTCCTGAAACTACAATTAAGAAATGTCACAAAAATGTCACAGGACGATGATTAATCCCAGCCTCTTTGTTCTCCTCCCTCCCCCCACCAAAAAAAAAAGAAAATTCTAACTCAAAGACCAAGCTGGAGTGGACCTGAGGCATGTCTCCCACTCCCTTTGCTTGGCATCCTGCGGTAAACACTGTACTTGCCTTCACCACAGCCTGGTGTCAGCAGATTGGCTTTGCTACGTGTTGGGCAAGCAGATCCGACTTTGGTTCAGTAACAAGGTGATCACAGGAGGCCAGGTGAGTAAGTTTAGGCACTGTTGAAAGAGCCACAGGGAATCACAGAAAGTTTAAACAGGGGAGTTGACATAAAGGTGATGGATGTTTTTAGAAAGCTTTCTATTCACACTGGGAAGGAGGGCATGAGCAAGAAGCGAAAAGGCATGGGGGGTGGTGACACCACAGCAGGCTGGCCTAGGGAGGGCAGCAGCCCAGCAGCCCTGTGTACTGGGAGGAGTTGGGTGAGAAGTGGGGGTCAAGCCCACAAGCTCCCTGATGCCCTGCAGCATCTTTGGTGGGCTGAGAGGTATGTGGACCTTGACAAAAGATTCTCAAGTACCTTCTGCTGCCACAAACAAACAACAGAGGTAAGCTGGTGGAGACAGAAAGAAGACAAGAGCAAAGAGGCCCCGTGGAGTGTTAGGCCAAAGGTAGCCACTGCCCTGGTAAGCCAAGGGCCCACCCGGCTTCTGAGGCAGGCTGGAGGGCCTGTGCAGGTCCCTCCCTGTCCCAACAAGGGGAAGGCCATTGCTGGGATGACAATAATCTATGTTAACATTGACTTGCTAAAAGTCTAAAATAGCATTTTCCAAATAAGGTTAGGCTACCTTAATTTATATGCCTAATTTAAGTGAGGAAAATCTTACCATTTCAGGTTCTCATTATGAACTACAGAATAGTTACCTGACTGGTCCACTTCCCACTTGCCCACCTCTACTCTCACCAAAAAAAAATATTTAGGAATGCTGTTCTGAGATTCATGAACAGCATTGTAAAAGAACCAGACTGAGGTGAAAAGTACCAGCCCTGGAGAGTCTGTAGGCATCCCTGCATTTCTGCAAGATGTCTGAGAATTTCAGGAAAGAATCTACTTAGTTACCAGAGGGTTTGTCGGTAGAGGCCACAGAACTGGGAAGGTACAGTGATGGGGTCAGAAGAGAGATGACAGGGCTGATGTGGGGGCTTGGAGGGCCTGGGGATCTGAGTTACCAACAGGGAGAAACAGGTTGGAACCAGGGAAGAGGGCTAGGCCTGGAGACATAGCCTGGTTCTGGTCCCTGCGTTGCCACTCACAGATTGAGGAACCTGGTGGGCAAATTTCACAAAGCCATCTCTTTGGATCTCTCCTTTATTTATTTTTCAAAAAGGTTAGCTGGAAAGCAATTTGGTAATGTCTACCAAACTTGAGAACACATATACCCTTGAGCCAAGACATTCCATTTCTAGGTATTTATCTTATACATATGCTCATGAAGTGCACAAAGATTCATTGCAGTCTTGTTTGTAATAATAAAGGACAAAAAACAATATAAACAAATATATGGCACATGCACACAATAGAATGCTATATAACATCAAAAATAATGAGGGATGAAATGACTTTTGATACACAATTAAGCAGAAAAGCAAGATGTGGGACAGTTGTAGAGTGTGCTGCGAGTGAGTGAAAACCAAGGTGGATGGATAGACACCTACGTTCCTATATGCACAGATTCTCTCTGGAAAGAAATGCAAGAAAGCAAACATAGGGATAGCCTGTGAGAAGGTGATCCAGTGGCTGGGGATGAGAGAGATTTGCTTCTACTATGTACTCCTTGGTGCTGTTTGGATTTTTTTTTTTTTTTTTTTACCATGTGCATGTACTACTTTTGAAAAAAAAAATACATCAAATAAATAACTGAAGGGTGTCATCTCTTACCCTCCTGGCCCCAGTCGGCTGCCATGTGGACCAAATGTGCTCGTGTGATCTAGAGCCCAGTACTGCGCCAGGCAAACAAGGAAATCTTGCCTAACAACCATGCAACAAAAAAGCACTCAGTTTTAGTTCAATGCTTTCTCACTCTCGGAAGAAGTCCTGAGTTGTTCAGCTGAAGAGCTCCCTGTGAGCTGTTAGGGCTTTTGTTAAAGCTGGAATCAGACAACCAGGCAGCACAACAGAGGAGCAGCTGGGCAGGACCTTGTTCCAGTTCTCAGCTGAAGGTCAGCTCAGCTCCCCATGACTCCAGAACCCAAAGGGAAGGTGCATGCCACAGGAAGGTTTCATTCCCAACCATCTTTTCTTTTAGCTAGAGGATTTATGGTTGCTGTGTGTGTGATTTTCTATGGATACTTCAAAACAAGTTTTCTGGTTTTTTCCCAGGATCTACTTTTAAACCCATTTTCACTGAGATTTAACAGATGCCCAATTTAACCATCTAAGGGAGGGGCTGGAAAGAAAATGCTGCATGGTGCACACTGTTTTACAGCACAAAATGTCATTTATAAAAGAACTTTCAAGGGGCAAGTACTTTGTTTATTAGAATTACCCACAGGTGCCAAAGAAGTCTCTGGACTTAAGATTCTGGGAAGTGGCTAGTTTGACTAAGAGATACACATCACAACTCCTCCCAGAAAATGAATTGGAACCTCAAGCCTTTCTCATAGACCTCTCTAGTCATTGGCCTCATATGTGGCTGGGCTCCTCACATCAACAACACGCAGAAGTCTGATGCTAGGGCAGGAAAAGCTTGAAACCTCAGTCATTCCTGAGCTGACGTGGTCTGCAGACATTTCCTGTGCCATTCTCTTCCTGAAGCAACCACTGCAAACTATTTGGGATTCAAGTTAAGCCAAGGAAAGAGGACAAGAAGAAGGGAGCAACTTGGAGCTGAAACAAGGCCAGTGAGCAGAGGCAAGCATTTTTGATTTTAACCAGGAAATCAACTCCCATGATGGTAGAAGCAAGCCTTGAGGAACACCCACCAAGAAACTGTCATTAAGAACAAAGTTGTGACAGAACAGATAAGTAAGAAAAACAAAAGAAAAAAACCTGGCTAATTAAGTACCAATGTTGCTTTTATTGAATCTCATGGTGATTATCTGTTTACAAACCCGTCTCCCACTGTGAACCACCAGTTCCACAAAAACAGGGACCACCCCTCACCCATCTCTAAATCCAGTTCTCCTTCAAGAAAGGAAGTTAAGCCACTTCTTACCATTTCTGCTGCCATCACCCTAATCCAAGCCCCAGTCATTGCTCCCCTACGGTATTTCAACAATAACAATAACCATCACTAGCATTTAGAGGGCATTTATTCTGTGCTAGGCACTGCTTTAAGTGTTTTGATGGAATTCACTTATTAAACCCTCACAACTCTCTGAGGTAGGTCCTATCATTTCAAATTGTTCTCATAGGCCTCTCTAGTCATTGGTCTCAGATGCCAATGGCCCCTCACTTTCTCCCTCATAAACAACATGCAGAACAATATGCCCCTTTCACAGATGAGGACACTGAGTCTCAGAGAGACTAAGTAAATTCTAGGAGGCACAGCTAGACTGGCAGAACTAGGATTGCCCTCAACTGACTTCCTGGTGTGCCCTGTCACAATCACACTGCTCACCTCACCAGAGTGAGATGAGCTTTTCAAAACTTGAAATTCATCAAAACTCCTCAATGGTTTCCTTCTCCTGCTAGGATAAAGTTGAAACTGCCACCGCATCCTTCAAGGCTCCCCTCATGCTTGCTGTTCCTCTGGACCAGCTCCCTCCAGATCTTTGCATTTGCTTTTGCCTCTTCCAGAAACACCGTTACCCTGATCACAATGCTGGCTCCTTTTCAACCTTCAGCTCTTGGCTTAAATGTCACATGATAGAGCGGACCCTCCCTCACCACCTCCCTTCATTTCAGCACCAGAGCATTTAACCCGACCTGAAATCACTTTAGTCGTGTATCTGGCGCCTGCTCCCCGCACCCCCCGCCCCGCCCCTTCTTAACACTGCGGGTTCTGGAGAACCGCGGCGTCCTCTCTGGAGCCCTCCGTGGCCCCGCGCCTGGCAAAAAGCCTGGCACACAGCAGACGGTCAATGCAAATCTGTGAACCGGATGAATGCGAGAAGGAAGCCGGGCGCTCTGCCCGGTACCTGGAGCCCAGGCCGCGGGATCCAGGCGCAGAGCTCGGCCGGGCGGCGGCAGCTCTGGCCCCGTGGCTCAGGCCAGGCTTCGAGATGAGAACTGCAGCGGGGGCTCCTCACCTGCGCGTCGTCGACCGAGCCAGGTCGGCCTTGCCAAGGTCACTCAGCGGCTCAGCCCCCACGCCTGGCCGTCCACCCACCCCAGGGCGGCGGCGCTTCAGACTCTCGCAGCGGAGACGGTCCCCGAGACCCGGAGGCGGTGCGCCCCGGATCGGGGCCCCATCCCGGGCCGCGCGGGGGAGGTTAGGCCCGCAAGTCCTCCGGCTCCGGCTCGAGCGGGCTGGCTGTACCGCGGGGCGAGGCTGAGACGGGCTGGGCCTAGTCCGGCGCGGGCCCGTTCCCCTGGCAACGGCGCGGGCTACGGCGCCCCACAGCGGCCAAACCGCGCTGCGTCACGTCGCCCCGGCACCCTGGCTCCGGGCGGGGCTCACCCCGGACCCCCTGGCGTCCTAGCCCAACCATTTTCCGTTCCTTTCCAACATTTCTTCTCAAAAACCCACTTTCCCCACCCCCAATCCACAGCTTGTCTTCTCGGAATCCTAACTTGTCCCAGAGGTGTTCCCCTCCAGTTTCCCCCCTGAGCCCACCACTCTCAGGGAGACCCTCAGTCAGCCTGCACACTTTTTAATGAGTATGCGCTGGGCACTGGACATACCATGGGGAACACCCACGAGATCCCTGTCCTTCAGGGAGATTACAGGCTAAGGGGAAGACAGATCTAGAGACAAATAAATACAGTATACATATTGTGGCCCATAATATAAAGTGTGAAGTATAAGAGCTCAAAATATCTCCTTTCTGGGACTTCCCTGGCAGTCCAGTGGTTAGGACTCTGCGCTCTCACTGTCAATGGCCTGGGTTCAATTTCTAGTCGGGTTCAATCCCTGGTCCTGTTCAATCTCTGGTCGGGGAAGTAAGGTCCCACAAGACCCACGGTGCAGCCAAATAGTAGTAGTTGTAGTAATAATAGCATCTTCTTTCTTTATTTCCTTTATTTATTTATAAATTTATTTTTTGGCTGTGTTGGGTCTTCGTTGCTGTGCGTGAGCTTTCTCTAGTTGCAGTGAGCGGGGACTACTCTTCGTTGGGGTGTGCGAGCTTCTCATTGTCGTGGCTTCTCTTGTTGCGGAGCATGGGCTCTAGCCACGTGGGCTTCAGTAGTTGTGGCACGTGGGCTCAGTAGTTGTGGCTCGCGGGCTCTAGAGCACAGGCTCAGTAGTTGTGGCACACAGGCTTAGTTGCTCCACAGCATGTGGGATCTTCCCGGACCAGGGATCGAACCCGTGTACCCTGCCTTGGCAGGCGGATTCTTAACCACTGTGCCACCAAGGAAGCCCTCTTTATTTCCTTTAAATCAAGCATAAATCCTACTGGGAGCTCCCATATTCCAGGCTGATGGGAAATTCAGTCTTGGTCTCTACTAGGCTTCTCTTTACCCAGGTTATTCCGAGGACTCAGGATCTCCTGCAGGAGCAAACACTGTGAGAAGCACTGTCTGGTCATGGGTCCTCTCTGGTACTAAGGCCACAGCCATTGTCCCACCCACCTACAGGACTTTTAGATTTGGGCCTTGTGGGGCCATGCCTGCTGCACCGGGGCTGCCAGGGGACAGGCACTTGCTTCCTCTGTCCCAGGGCCTGCAGACTCTCTTCCCTTTCCCTGCCTGAAGGACCTCCCTGCTGAACTTGGTTTCCCTGAATGCTCCCTCTCCCCTCCACTTGGGGACAGTCAGAATGTGAGTGTCCTATGAGCTCAGACTTTCTCAAAAGACAGGAAGAGACTTTGTCTTCCACCAGCTGTCCTATCCATATCTCCAAGGCCCTAAAAAGGTGAGCAGCTGGCTGGCTACCTGCTCAGAATGGGCTGGACAGAAAACATCCCTGTCCCTAAAATTATCAGCCACAAACATGTAACAAAAGCAACATAGCAACTCCTGCTCTGTCATATGCCAATTGTGGGTCCTGTGCAAGTGTCTTTATCTCTCTATCATGCAGATTCTTGTTTCCAGGACTGATAAACTCAAACTTGATATGGAATAAATATCAGTGCTACTCTGGCCTCAGAAATACAAGATGACTCCTCAACTCTTATCTGGAATTGTAGAACTTAGGGTCGAAAAGAGATGGTGACCCAGAAATCAAGGTGGAGGGTGAGCCCTTCTATGCCCACAGGGAAGGGAGGGACTGGAGAGTCAAGCCTTGTGGACCCTGGGTCCATCTGCCTCCTAGGCACTTCTAGGTGTCCCGTGGGTATCTAAATGAAACATATCCCTATCTGCCCTCTTCATCCTTACCACAAACCTGCTCCCCCGTTCAGGCCCTCTGAAGGGCACCATTACCTACCCAGTCTCCCCCTAGTCCTTGCCCAGCTAACCCATACGGTCCCCAAGACCAGGCAGTCCTCCCTCTGAAATACGTCCTGTGTTCATTCTTCCCACCCCACTGTAGCCCAGACCACCAGCACCTTTCTTGCTGACTCTGCAGCAGCCTTCTCTCTGTCTCCCTAACATCAGCCTGCCTGCTTCCAGTCCATTCTCCCTCTAGCTGCCAGGCTTATCATTCTTTCTCTTTATTTGTTAAAGTGGGTGGTAGTCTGAATAACGGCTTCCCAAAGATGTCCATATCCTAATTTCTGGAACCTATGAATATGTTACCTCACATGGCAAAGTGTACTTTGCAGATATGATAAGGATCTTGAGATGAGAGAGATTATCCTAGATTATCCAGGTGAGCTCAGTATAATCACAAGGGCCCTTATAAGAGAGAGTCATGTGAGGGTCAGAGTGGGAGGAGATGTGATGATGAAAGCAGAGGTCAGAGAGATTTGAAAACAGTATACTTCTGGCTTTGAAGATAGAGGAAGAAGCCATGAGCCAACGAATACAGGTGTCCTCTGGAATCTGGAAAAGGCAAGGGAACAGATCCTCCCCTAGAGCCTCCAGAAGGAACCAGTCAGCTGATCCCTTGACATTAGCCCAGCGAGACCCATTTCAAACTTCTGACCTCCAGAACTGTAAGATAATAAATTCATGTTGTTTTAAGCCACTGAATTTGTTGTATCAGCAATAGGAAACTAATACAGTGGGTTTCAAATAGGGTTAAGTATATACATGCATTTATCCAATTAAAGCTATTTCATTTGAAACAAAACTGTCTGCCCAGATTCCCTGGATGTCTATCTGAGTGACTTCAGGCCAAGCTCTCTGAAAAGAAGACTCCCTCTGGCCAAATTTTTCTTAAAGGCACAGGCAATTTGATGGTGTTCTGAGTCTGTCAGCCTGGTGTGGTAACCAATCCAGAACCTGACACGGCCCAGGGCATCACCTACTGAGGAAGGCCACACATTGCTAACACCACCTCATCAGTCTTCTGTTTAAGATACTTCCAGGGCTTCCTTTTGCCTTTAGGATCAACTGAAATGCCAAAGTGTGGCTTGAAAGCCCAGCTCAGCGAGCTCCTGTCCACCTCCTCATCCCTGTCCCCTGATTGGTGCCATTCCTGGAACCCAAGTCTTTTGCTCCCACCCCAGGCTCTTTCCCACAGGGTTCCCTTTACTTTGAGTGTAGTTTCAGCTCCTACTGCCCCCTCTGGCCAGTTTCTATGAAAACATGAGACACATTTTTCTGGGACAGAAGTCATCTCTTAGGGCAGGACTTGTTCTTGCCCAGAGCAGCTGCCCCTGACCAGCAAGGACGGTCTGCCCAAGGTGAACAGCCCAGGCTGTAGGGACAAAAAAACCCAACTGTGGTTTAAAGAACTTGTGCACATGTGTGTGACAAGGTTCCAAGCTAGCTTACCTGACTCCTAGAATTGCCAGAAGAGACTCCCAGGCAGCTCCTCCCACCCTGGGCTGGATCCAGCAGCCCATTCTTAATTAGAGCCAATGTATGCCCAGGCTTCCTGGGACTTGTCACATGTCCCAGGGCATGTCGGTGGTTACCTGTTTCAATCCCAGCTCTGCCAGTCGCCAGCTGGGCAAATTCCTTAACCTCTCTAAATCTCAGTTTGCTCCTATGTGAAACAGGGATAACAATAGCTACTGCATAGAGCCACGATGAGGCCTAAAAATGTGGTCCTGCGTATGAAGCACACAGAATGTCCCATTGGTAGTGGACATTGATACGTATAATCTAGAGCCTACTTGTCTTTCAATCAGGAAATGATCCTCTCCATTTCATTAACAAATGGAGTTAAATATTTTTGTTTGTTTTTTGTTTTTGTTTTTTGCGGTACGTGGGCCTCTCACTGCCGTGGCCTCTCCCGTCGCGGAGCACAGGCTCCAGACGCGCAGGCTCAGCGGCCATGGCTCACGGGCCCGGCCGCTCCGCGGCACGTGGGATCCCCCCGGACCGGGGCACGAACCCGCGTCCCCCGCATCGGCAGGCGGACTCCCAACCACTGCGCCACCAGGGAAGCCCAACAAATGGAGTTAAATTTTAATTATCAAATTCACCTGGTGGGATATGGTTAGCCACAGCTCTTGCTCTCTGGGTCCATTTTGTCTGGGTCCCAGTACACTTTCCAGTGGGCCTTGGATGAGTCAGCCCATCCAACTGGCTTGTCCCCATGGCCACCAGCATCTCTTGCCCTGGCAAACATAGCGCCCTCATGACTGGTCTTTCGCTTCCACTGCGGGCTCCCCATCCCCATCAGTCTGTTCTCCTCACAGCTTGTGGCTGTCTTTAAAAAAAACAAAGAAGGAAATAAAAGAAGGCAAACTGATTATTTTACTTCTTGCTACAACTTTCAGTGACTCTCCCTGCTCCCCGGGGAGCAGTATTTCGATATACCATGAAATTAGAATCAAAACCTCCCTTGCCCCCTGGCTCCAGCTGACCTCTGCAGCCTCCTGACCTCCCTTTCCCTGAAGGACCAGACTCCCTCTTATACTAGGGGCCTTTGCATGTGATGCGTTTGATACCTGGAACATCACTTCCTCCAGGAGAACTTTCTCTGACCCTCAGAATAGAAGAGGTCACAAGACTCTGCTGTATAGTTCCTTCTGTCAGTAGTGGCTCCTTGACTGCATAGTGATCTGATTAGGGGCTGTCCTCCAGCCAGATACAGAGACCACAAGGGGAGGAATATTTATCTAACTCACCATGGCTTCCCTAAGCATGGAGCCTAGAACACAGTAAGCACTCAATAGATGTTTGTTGAATGAACGAAGGAGGGAACAAACAAATGAAAGGATAAAGCTACTTATAGGAATTCTTTTGTGAAGCCTTTTGTAAGGTAAATAATACTTGTTGAATTATTTTTGGTGTAAAAATTGACTTTCCTATATTATCGTCCCTTCATCATAGTAAATCTATTATTTCCATGTCCCTTGTAAAGATTTTTTTTATTTGCTACATTCAAGACGTTTTCCTCCCATTAATTTTTCCTTGTTAAGTAGTTTTTGTGACCATTTTATGCTTTAAGAAAGAAGTGCCATTTAGTGTTTACAATATTCTCTCAGCTTCCTTGGTGAGAAGACTCTGGCAGCTTTCTCACTGTTGACTCTGACCAGTGCAGCTTGGAACACGATGTCATCCCTCCAAGAACTCTCTCAGACCTAGATAAAACTTATTCTGTGTCTCCAGTTAGGAACAAGGTGTTTGGAAACAGCACCTTATGCAACAGAGATGATGCAGGGCTATCCCTCGGAGGCAAATGAAATAAAGATCACGGGTGTGTGGAGAATGTATTCACAGTGTCCTAGGAACCAAAGATTTTAAAGCTTCTCTGCCAGTAATTCAGTTTTTATTTTATGTTTCTTGGAAAATGGAAGGCCTGTATTTGCCACGTGTGTTATCTCAGATGCAGAAAGGGGAAAAAAAAAAAAAAGGTATCCTGTGCTGATAAGGATTTCCATGGCAGCCCGGTCAAAGCTGCCCTCTTTGTAACTGGCTTCCACCTGGCCCTGCACATGCTCCCCTGGGAGGGGTTTCTCTATTCAGCATGATATCTGTCTTTTTGCTTCCTCATTTCTATGGGGAATGGTACTTGCATACGAAGTCATTGACGATTCTTACTTTATTTCAGAAATGTGCAGGGCTGAGGCACCTGAATTTTTCCTCAAATACTTTAAAGCAAACTATGTGGCAGAACCCCTCATGCCTGCTCCCAGAGGAATTTCCTTTGAGTGTTCATATCTCGAAAGCTTATGTAACCTGACACAATTATCTAAAAAGCCTTGGAATCCGAAAGAACAGAGATATGAGCTAGGAATGAAGGTTGGAGCTGGGAAAGAAGTGTTCTCCCAGCCTGGGTACTGGGTCATACTTCACTATGACAATGCACAATTCAACTTCCAAAGAAAAATGTTAACCCCTGGCACTGTGACCAATGCGTACCTTTGCTTATCGCTCTGAACAAGGAATCTCTTGATGAGGTGCTCGAGGGGCATTACAAAGCCTTAGACCTGGCTGGCGGTTAAAAATATTTCTATAACCATCTTGAGCAACTGGTGTTCCCAGGATGAAAGCAAGAGTGTCTTGGGCCCCTTCTAGAAGATAACCCTCTCCACTGACTCAAAGATCAACACATCCTGAGAGCTGGGGTCTCGTGCCAGTGGTTAGCGCTGCAAAGGAGGTGTGGATTGGGCTCTGAAATCCATATTTTCACCAAGTGATTGGTCCAGGTGATTTTGACTCAAGCCCAGCTCAATTCCCAACTCAGGGGAGAGGGAAGGAGATGAGGACAGAAACTATAAGTGCAGACCGAAAATCGGGACTCCACAGGGAGATGACCCTGCCATGTGCCCAAAAGCCCTTGCACCAAGAAGCTTCTTTCTCCTCTCTTTGTTTTCACTTTTAGAAATCTCAGCCCCACTTGCTATTTGCATACCAGCGGTGAGGGACCTCCAAGGAGAATAGGCACCACTCATAGGTGGTTGGCTTTTCAAGGAATTTGCTGGAGAAAATTGGAGGCAGGGCAGTGAACAAAACCCCCTCCATCTGGTTTCAGTTTATTTGAAAAAACAACACACACAGGCCTCCCCACCAGCAATCAGAAAACAGCCACAGCTCCCCAAGGAGGGTATTAGCCACAAGGGGTGGGACTGAATTATGTATATGCAAATAAATTAAACCAGCCAGCCAACAGCAACTAATTTTTGTATCTTTTGCAGTTGTTCTGCCAAGAAAAGGCCTGAATCAGGGTGATGGAAGTTGTAAGGAAGCAAGTTTTGGAATTAGTTTTAACAACTTGCCTTAATTCTACCATTGGGAGACATGTTTCTAATCCAGAAGCAAATTTTATTTTATTTTATTTTATTTTATTTTTTAAAATGTTTTGGAGCAGAAAAAGTTTTATCGCAGGGCCAAGCAAGAAAAATGGGTGGCTCATGCTCAAAACCCCTAAACTCCCAGAAGCAAATTTTCAAAGGTTGATAGTCTTTCACCTGGCGGTTGCCCACTGAAAAATGCCAACCTCCTAGGCTGAAGGCCAGGGGGCAGTGCTGCCTGATGGTTGGGAGCAGAGTGTCTGGACGGCTGAGTGACCTAGGGCATGTCACTGAATCTCTCTGAGTCTGTTTTCTAATGTATAGAATGGTAGTACCTGCATCATAGGGATAATGTGAGGATAGTAAATAAAATGAGGAAGTCAAACACAAGGACTGGCACACAGCAAGCACATAGTAAATGTGGCAGAGGATTATGAATAACTCAGAGCCTCACTGCAGGACCCAAGAAGACCAGTTTCACCTGGAGTTAACCAAGCTGTCCCAGCAAGTGTTCTCAGCTGGGGCTTGCCTTTCCCCTGGGGCTGGTCCACAAAACCCTTTAGAGCAAATTCTCTTAGTGTTTTCCAAACTCGAGGGCCCTGATCCCCAAATACCTGCCTTCAATCCTGGAAGCAAAAGAAAAGAAGTTCAGAGAAGGGTGCTGGACACGGTTTGAAAATGCAAGTGATACTCCTGGCTTCCTGCATTTCCCCAACCCTTCTCCCCAGTAAGCGAAGGGCCTGACTTCCAGGTGCACAGCCTAGAGGAGAGGGATGGGGGACTCAGTTCATGCCTGGTGAGTTGGCAGTCTCCCAGCCTCTTGTGCCACGTGAGTGACGTGCTGGGGACCATGGGCACCCAGCTACCTCTGGGCTCAGCCTTCACATGTCCACGAGCACTTCGGGCTGTTTATCCAAAACAGACCTTTGCTTCTGTCCCTTGTAGGGATGCACCAACAGGACTCCCAGCCTCCCCTCTTTCCTTGTCCCCAAACCCATTTCCTGGCCAACTGGGACAGGGCCCTTATTTGCTCAAGACTATTCCCAGCTCTCCTTTGCCCTCAGAATGAAGTCTAAGAGGGCACATGTGGCAAACTTAGCTCTGCATTAACAAAGCCAGACTTCGGGCTCTGGTACACTTGATTTTGAATCTTGGGGCTGGTCCAAGATTCAAACTTACGTGAACCTGAGTTTGAGACCTTGAACAATTTTCCTAGCCTCCAGAAGCCTCAGCTTCCTTGAATGTAAAATAGTAATGATGATACCCACTACAAAGGGCTATTGTGAGGCTTCTGAACCCCAACCCAGGGCTTGGGACAGAGCAAGAGGTTTGGAGGCCAGTGCATGGAATGAAGATTGAGGATGAGGTAGGAGGGGTCGGCTGCCAGAACTAGGGAAGATGATGAGACCAGTTTTGGACATGCTGAGTGTAAGGGGCCTATGGGTGTCCACGGGAGGCATCTGGGGGCAGCTGGACATGTGGGCCTGGAGTTAAGAGCAAGGCCTTGGCTGGAAAGAAGCGTGGGAGTCGCCAATATGTGAGTAGGAAGATGAACTCATGGTGGGGGAGAGACTGAGCATGAGGCTTCCACAGCCAGAGGTTCACCCACAGGGAAGAGAAGCTTGTGACGGAGGCTGAGAGGGAGAGCCAGAGAGGTAGGAGGAAACCCAGCAGCAGTGGCTTTTCAGGTGCCAAAGGGAGAAAGGGCCTGGAGTACTGAGGAGTTAACTGAAAGCAGAGGTGTATCCATGGTACGTGAGGACTAGGATGTCATCACTGGCGACCCTTGGCGTGGTCAGGAGGGGGAGCTGACTCAGAGCTAGAGTGGGGAGCAGAGAGGGGAGATGGTGACTATAGACAGTTTTCGAGAAACGCGGCTGAGAATGGTGGCGGGGAGCATGAGAACAATGCTTGGGGAAAGGGATACAGGATTGAGTGAGAGAAGTTCTTTATTGCGATTACCAGAGGGAGAGGCCAGAGCGAGCCAGCATGCATGCCGCTGGGAGGGAGCCAGTGGTTAGTTATGACAGCCACGGTGCCCAGCACAGGGCCCGGCATGAAGTAGGAACTCAATAAAAGTTTGCTCCCTGTGAGGACGGGGAGGGGTGGGGTCTGGAACTTGGGTGGAAAGATTGGCCATTGGCAGGAAGAGGCTCCCCTCTGCCATTGTGCCAGGAGGGAGGAATGATGGGGTGCCAGGGGGTAAGCAGAATACAAGGCAGGGCCTCCTTGGGACTCTGCTGCCTCCGAACCTGAAGATGAGCTCGTGGTGGGGGAGGGACTGAGCGTGAGGCTTCCACAGCCTGACCACAGAGGAAGGAAGAAGAGGTGATAAGTGAGTGCTTGGCTGCAGAAACCTGGTGTGGTCAGGGAACAGAACATGAGCTCTCAGAGACTGCCACTTGGCACACCCCATCCTGGATTTCTGTTCCTACCATCCTCAGGCCCAGCAGTTGGTTACCTTCCCAGTACTCCTTTCAGAGCCATGCCCTCCCCCAAAGGCCAGTAGATGGGGCCAGTGAGCTGCCGGGCTCGGCAGGAACAGGCCGGAGCCAGCCTGCCAGGCCCCGGCCACCGCAAGGCCCTCCAGAGCCTGGGGCACGGGGGGTGGGGTGGGGGGTTGGCTCACCAGTTTTCTGACCCGGGGGGTGGCGAGGGGTGAGACTAAGGACGAAGGAAAACTATGGGTTGAGGGCTTAGGGGTGGGGTGGCTCAGGGGCTCCGCTCCTTCCGCTTGCCCTTCATTCCTCGGCCCCTGCCAGGCCCGGCCTTATCTGCTGGGGCTCCTGCCGTCTGCCCCCACCCCTTCCCTTCTCTTCCCTGGAGGACCCTGCCAGCCCAGACTCTCGGTTCTGGCAGAGGCTGGTTCTCTGCCCTTGGGCAACCACAGCCTGGCACCAGGCCTCAGACAGGGCTGGGCCAGCCCCTCCCAGTCATGACTGCCTGAACCACCTTCTTTCTACTTCCAGAATGTCTCCACCTGATGAGAGGTAAGGGGTCAGTGGCTGAGGAGGTCACAGGGGGCTGGCGCATAGATCCTGGGAAGGAGGCCTGACCGCCTGGCCTCCTGGCCGCCTGGCCTAGGAAGTAGGATGAAGTTCTGGAGGGGTGGGTTAAATAAAATGTGGCAGATCACCCAGTCCCACGAGACCCAAACCATGCAAGACTAATATTTCTGTCTAAGGTGGCGCAGTGTCCCAGAAGCTGAACAGGCAATACCTCCAGCCCATCCTAGACTCCACAACCAAAGACAATTCCCTACATCCCCTCTCAGCAAGTCTCTCTCCCCATTGTGGGCTTCCCAATGAGTCAGGATCCTTCATGTTTCCTCCCCAGGACAGTGTAACATCTTGTTTCTCAGACTCTGTTTTCACCTTGCTTTCCCACTTCCACCTCCCTACCCTTTGACTCCTGCTCTGGCAAGCACTGGCACTACCTGTGTGGCCTTGACCTTGAAAGCTGCCTGGGACCCCTCTTCCTCTCCTCTACATCCCCTCTGCAGTCCCAAGGGGAAGCCCTTAATGGTCTGAAGCTGGAGAAACCACAGCCAGACTCTCAGTAGGACAACTAGAGCTGGGAGGGGAGGGTCCCACCAACCCAGGGTCTACAGCTCAGATCAGGAGGCCAGGTCAAGGGTGCTGTGTCCACCTCTGAGACTGGGACACAGATTCAGGACAACAGGAGTCAGCAGGTTTTGGAGAGTGAATGTTTCCCTGAGTTTCCAGAGAATGGACCCAGACCAAGGGAGTCACTGAAAACACACACAACACACACGCACACACACACACACACACACACACACATGTACTTACATGCACATACAGGGTTATGGCACAGGGAGAGACGTGTCATTTGTGTGTGGACAAGCTATGGAGCCCACGGACACGAGTGTACACAAATACAGGCATACACAGGCACACAAGGTCATGTACCCAAAGTCAGGCAGGACCTCCCCAGGCAAGTCCTGCCTCCCTGGGCCAGGGCTAACTTGTAATCTGTACTTACAGGAGGAGGAATAGGTGGAAGCACAGAAGTGGCTCTGGGAAGGACATGGGTCCTTCACCTTCCCCTTAAGTGGGTCTGACTCCCAGCCTATCCCTGAGACTCCCCCGGCTCATCAGGGGGCCATGCCTGTATGGCAGAGAAGGCTTTGGAGGAAGCATTGCCTTGAAGCCCTGGCACAGAGGCTGAGCATCTAAGATAGAGAATGGGCAACAGGATTGGGAGAGGTCCATGACCTCCAAGGACCTAGTGCAGGCATGGATGAAGCACTGGGCAAGGGTCCATAAGAAGCAGGGACCCCTCTGCCATGGGCTGACCTACTGACCTCAGCACAGGACCTGGCAGCAAGGTACTGACACCAACTCCTAGTGCCTGCAGAGTCTGGCATGGATGCCAAGCACAGGGTGCCAGACACTGGGGTGGGCAAGGTGGGGGGCCACTAGGCCCCGCATCAACACAGAACTTCATACACACAGGCAGGGAAATGCACCCACATTCACTTATTTTATACCCTGGGGAATCCTAAGAGCAGGGCAGGGATCACCCTGTCCTAGAGGCTGCCCTCACTGACTCCCCAGGTGTCCCCATTGGCCTGGCTCTTGGAGTCCCTGGGGTTGGAGGGTGGGCTGGAGTTAATGGGACGCCTAGATGCTTCCTCAGAACCGCGCCTCCACACACCCGCGCCCACACATATACACTTGTGTGCCAGGAGGAGGTGAGGTTGCTGCATCCCCAGGGCTGGAAAGTGGAAGGAAGGGGCAAGGCGGGGCAGAGACTCTCGCGAACCCGGTCGGTCACCCTCCTCCCCCCAGCCCCCTGCCCCAAATCGGTCGGTGGCTACGGGCAGCTTAGGTGTGAGAGCACGTCAGGGCGTGTGTGCTAGGCACCTGCAGCGGCGCAGGGCGTCCGAGTACGTTACGTGTGCCGGCGTTGGCCGCGGCTGCCTGGTGAGGGCGAGCTGGTTGCCCGTGGTGTTCCGGCAAGCCCGGCGACCGCGGCGGTGCTGTCAGTGTGGGGAACTTGGCTGAAGGTTGCGCGTGTCCTCAGGCGTCCCGAGCAAGTGTGAGCTGTGGATGTGCTCACCTGGGAGCCGCGGCTCAGCCGCCCAAAGCGCACGTGTCGGGGCGCAGGAGTGAGCGGATGCGGGGCACTAGGGCTAGACCGACAGGACCTCTCCCGGGCGCGGCGGGTGGCGAGGCGGCTGCTCCTCGAGCAGCAACTTTGGGACTCGGTTCTGGCTTCTTCGAAAGCGGATCTGGCCTCGGGGGCGTGGTAGAGGGCGGGAGGTAGAGGTGGGGGCACCTGCCGGGCAGTGGGTGAGAGGAGAGAAGTAAGGAAAGCCCCGCCCCTTCCCCGCCTCCGCTCCGCCCTCGCCCCCGCCCCCGGGGCTCTTTATAAACTCGGCCCGAGGGCTAACAGAGAAAGCGAGTATCTCTCCCGCCCCTGGCTGGTGTTCTGCACCACCCCGCGACCCGGCCCCGAGTCCCAATCCCTGCTCTCCAGCCCGGCCCCTGCCCCGCCCCGGCCCAGCCCGGCCCGGCCGCCATGGAGAGCTGGCCCTGGCCGTCGGGCGGCGCCTGGCTGCTTGTGGCGGCCCGTGCGCTGCTGCAGCTGCTGCGCGCGGACCTGCGTCTGGGCCGCCCGCTGCTGGCGGCGCTGGCGCTGCTGGCCGCGCTCGACTGGCTGTGCCAGCGCCTGCTGCCCCCGCTGGCCGCACTTGCCGTGTTGGCCGCCACCGGCTGGATCGTGTTGTCCCGCCTGGCGCGCCCGCAGCGCCTGCCCGTGGCGACTCGCGCGGTGCTCATCACCGGTGAGTGCGCGGGGCACGGAGCGCGGGGATTTCAGGTTCGAGGGCGGGGCCGGACACTCAGAGGGCTCCCCGTGGGCATGCCAAGGCAAGGCGGGACCCCTAGCCCAGGAGTGGGGGAGTCCCTCTCCCCTGGGTGCAGGGAACCAGCCTAGTAGGAAGAGCAGGGCACCTCCCCAAGTCCGGGTTAACTACCTGTGGCTTCAGGGAGTGTTGGAGGGAAAATGAGGCAGGGAGCGGGCAGGTGCACAGGGGAAACTTGTAGCTAAGAAAGAAGGAGGCTTCTGGAGTTTGGGGTTTATGCTATGTCCCTGTCCAAGAGAGCAGTCTTCGGACAGAGGACACTGCTCTGAGGGACTTCAGAGGATGGTCACCCTTTGAACTCTGCCTAACATCCCCACGTGGGAGGTACCATCTCCTCTTCCCTGGGATTAGAGGAATAGGCTTAGATGAAGAGTTAGGACCCCCAATTGTCTGGGCTCCTTGGAGTCCAGAAAAGCTTGAGGTCATCATGAGGGACAGCTGGGCATTCAGCTGCCTCTCAGATCCCACCACCCAAACCTAAATTGCTGAAGTAGCTGTCCAGAGTCTGCACCCAGCACGCCACCGCCATTCCTCCTGGTCCTCTGTGCCCAGGAAGGAGGTGAGGTCTTGGAGAGCTGGGTTCAGGTGCCTCTGGTCACCTGGCTGAGCTCTCTTTGTGTGGAGCAAGGAATAAATCTGTCATCAGAAGGAGGGAAGGAGGAGCTGAGGCCCAGCCTGAAGTGGGGAGGGGGAGAAAGACCAGTGGGCACTGGCTCCATTGTATGGGGGAGGGGCAGCCCGGTCTCTCCCCTAAGCCCCATGGCTTTGGACAGGTGCTCAGGGCTCTGCCCTTGCATTGGGCCTGGGCTGGGGGCAGCCACCGGCTGACTGGCTTCTCGGAGACCTCAGTCTAGCAGGGGGCCCTGCAGGATCAGATGGAGCTGGAAGAACTTCCCAGAGAAGGCCATCCTTGAGCTGGGCCTCAGAGGCTGGATGGAGATAGGTGGAGTGTGGAAGGTGTTTTGGATCAGACAAAGGGTGTGGGATAGAAGCTTGAGGCAGGAATGAGCATGGCCTGGGCAGGGGACAGTCAGTAACCAGTCTGGCTGCTGAGATGTGGTGGGATATAAGGTTGTTTCCTTGGAAGGGGCCTTGAATGCCTGGCAAGAAGCCAGAATGTACTGAGGTGGGTGAAGGTGGCATGAGGGTTTGGGCTTCAGTTAAGATGGTGGAGACAGAGCAGGGCTCAGGCTGGATAGGAGAGACCTTAGTTCAGGGTGGAGTATGAAGTTTCAAGGGACCCCAGTTTTATTGGTTTAAGGAAGGAGAGATGACAGACCTCCTGGTATGAAGCAGGGAGCTTCTTTCCCCAGGGATGAGGCAGCTCCCCTCCTGCCTTCTAATTAATGAGTTATCTCAACAGGACCCAGGCCATCTGCAGATACTAGTGACCCAGGCAGTCTTTCCTGGGATCTCACCCCAGGCCTTTGTGCTGCCGCTGTTACATCTCCTAGCCTCGAGCCTGAGAGTGAGGTGAGAGGAGGGATGCCTTTTGTGACTTGGGCTTCCCTCAGCTCTGGTTGCAAAGCCCCGTGAAGGAGGAGGGGAAGAAGACTGCCCAGCCCACCCCACGTAAGCATCAAGAGTAGGCCTCCAAGCTTCCCAATGCCCCCAAACTCTGGGGTTTCCTCTCTCACCACGGACTGCCAGACAAGTAGGTGACCAGGCCCTGCCTCACCTGCTAGGAACGCTGTGTCTTGAGGCTGCCACCCACCCCTCCCGGAGAACCGCTGGCCAAGGCTACTTGGGGAGCTCAGCCCTGGGGTCAGGGTTTGGGTTGAGTGGCCGGGTGCCTTGTGTGCACAGCTCTGCACTGCTGGGGTCTCATGGGAGTGAGCCCATTGTTGTTCATGGCTCACTGCACGTAGGTTGGAGTTATGTGCAGGTGTCCAAATGTGTGTGCAGGTGAGCAAGAGCGTGTGAAAGGCTTGGGTGACTGTGCTGGGACCGCAGAGCTGAGGTTCTGGAAGGCCTCAGTTTCCCTGTGAAGGGGCTGTCTGCTCTGGAAGGGAGCTTAGGCAAATGGGGACACACACACAAACACACACACACACACAAGGGTGCTCACGCCCCTCCCCCAGCCAGACTTGCTCAGGAAATACCCCTCAGCTGGGGCTGGCTGGTGGGTCCCCAGCCACACAAAGCCCAGCTTGCAGACCCCTGCCTAGCTTTGTTCTCTGCCTTAACAGAGGGGACAGGGCTGAAATGGGGGGAACTGGTTGTGCAGAACCACTTTGCAGCTTCTGCTCAGCAAGACCACCACGGGGGCAGGCTCCAGAGAGCCTCCTCCCTCACTGCTCCTAGCCCTGGTTGGCCACCTGTGGAGCCGGATTGGAATGAGAACAATCAAGGAAGCAGGGGTTTATCAGACCCACTGGCTGGCTCTGCCTGGTGGTCCATCTCTCTACATACCAAAGACAGGAAATTAGGCCTCCAAGAGTGGTAACTGACCTCAGGTCACACTTGGTGGGCATGGGAAGGGATTCTAACGCAGATCTGTTCTTATCTTCATCCATTGTGCCCCTGTGCTGGGGGCAAGTGGTCTGGGGCTCAGAGAATGCTCCAGTGTTGCCACTGATTGGAATTCCAAGGGTGGTGGTTGGGGGTGAAATGCGGATGGGCCTCCAACTTGCCTAGAGCCAGGAATAATAGTTGAGGGTGTTGAGGCTGGAATGGAAGGTGGCTCTCAGGTTGTACAGGGTCTGCATGATGGGAATAGAGGACTTCGGCTTCATGCTAAGGGCTGTGGGGAGCCTTGGAGAGGTTTTCAGCAGCAGAGGGATATTGTCATTTTTGGAAGGATCCCTCTGGCTGCTTAGGTAGAGAATGGATCCAAGGGGGCAAGATGAGACAGCACTACAAAAGGGGGCTGCTTCAGTGTCCAGGTAAGAAGAAGAAGCCTGGGCAAAGGCAGTGAGAAAGGGAGGGAGGCTGTGCAGTAATACTGCGCATGCGAGCTGAGGCCTGATATCGACCAGACAGAAGGACATCAGAACTGGGACTGGGTCTCAGCTGGGACTGGCTGACCTGCAATAGAGTCCTGACCTTACTATATGCTGGCTGAGTGACTTTGGGAAGCAACTTAGCATTACTAGGACTCAGTTTCCTCATCTGTAAAGTGGGGATCATAAGCCACGTTTGATGGGGTAGCTATGAGTCGTCAGGGAGATGACAGTTGTGAAAGAGTTGGTACTCAGGTGCTCAGCCAGAGGGGCAAAGCCTGCCAGAGATGGGCTTAGGAAAAGAAGGGAGGGCTGCTGATTGCTGGTACGTTGGGTGTCAGAGGCCTGGATCCCATCCAGACCGTGGTGACCCTGGGGTTGTCTCAGGCCGGACTCGGCCACAGTGGGAGTTCACTGGCTGTCCTTCCCTGGCCAGGCTGTGACTCTGGTTTTGGCAAGGCGACGGCCAAGAAGCTGGATGCGCTGGGCTTCACAGTGCTGGCTACCGTGTTGGATTTGAATAGCCCTGGTGCCCTAGAGCTGCGTGCCTGCTGTTCTCCTCGTTTAAAGCTGCTACAGATGGACCTGACCAAGCCAGCGGACATTAGCCGCGTGCTGGAGTTCACCAAGGCCCACACCGCCAGCACTGGTCAGTAGGCTCAGCTGCGCGAGGAAAGGGCGCGGCTCGGCAGGTGTGAGGGGGCAGGGGTTGGAGGTCTGCTGCCAAGCTGACCCTCAGCTTCCCTCCTGGCTCCATGCCTTCAGGTCTGTGGGGCTTGGTCAACAACGCGGGTCAGAACATCCTCGTAGCAGATGCGGAGCTGTCTCCAGTGTCCACGTTCCGCAGCTGCATGGAGGTGAACTTCTTCGGTACACTTGAGATGACCAAGGGCCTCTTGCCACTGCTGCGCCATTCCAGCGGGCGCATCGTGACCGTGAGCAGCCCGGCAGGTGAGGGTCTTCCCACACCAGAGCAGAAAAGGTGCCCCTGCAGGGCGGGGAGAGGTGCTGGAGCCCCTGGCCTAGGCTGAGATGCCCACTCCCAATCCATCCCCAGGAGACATGCCATTTCCGTGCTTGGCTGCCTATGGGACCTCCAAGGCGGCTGTCGCGTTGCTCATGGACACGTTCAGTTGTGAACTTCTGCCCTGGGGTGTCAAGGTCAGCGTCATCCAGCCTGCCTGCTTCAAGACAGGTGAGGTTCAGGGATTTGGGGCTGGGGCCTGTGTGGTGTAGTGGGGGAGGGGGGAAGGTGAAGTGGTGTGGTCTTCTCTGGAGGGGGGTTGGGTCTGAGGAATGGGCATGGCTTTGGCTGGGGGCAGGTCTCAGGTTGTGAGTTAGAGAGACCTGGGTCTGGCTTTGGCTCCCCTAACAGACCCCACTCTGACCTTGCCACTCCTTCCCCAGAGGCAGTGAAAGACATGGACCAGTGGGAAGAGCGCAAGCGGCAGCTGCTGGCCAACCTGCCCCGAGAGCTGCTGCAGGCCTACGGTGAGGACTACATTGAGCACTTGAACGGGCAGTTCCTGCATTGTCTGAGCCAAGCACTGCCAGACCTCAGCCCGGTTGTAGATGCCATCACCGATGCGCTGCTGGCGGCTCAACCACGCCGCCGCTATTACCCAGGCCATGGCCTGGGGCTCATGTACTTCATCCACTACTACCTGCCTGAGGGCCTGCGGCGCCGTTTCCTGCAGTCCTTCTTCATCAGTCCCTATGTGCCAAGAGCACTGCGGCCTGGACAGCCTGGCCTTACCTCTGCCCGGGATGTAGCCCAGGACCCAGGCCCTAAACCGGGCCCTTCCCCCACTGCCCAAGGAGCAGTACGTGCATAGAACTGCTCCGGCAGAGGAGATCCCTTATGCCCTTGGTCCTCCCCTGGGCATTCTGACCCCCCAGGTCTGCCCCAAAGCCTGGCCTAAAGGACCCCAACTCCACCCACTGCCAATGTCACAGGCCAGGCCTGGTGAGGCTGCTTCCCTGTGAACCTCTGGGCCTCTCCTGCTTCATGAGCCCAAACAGACCCTCCTGGGCACAAGGCTCCACCATGCACCTTGGAGAACCCAGCTGGATGGGGAGTTTAGTGCAAGACTCAGCTGTAGCCTTTGACAGGATCCTGCAGACAGTGCCTCTGCAAACTAAGGAGTGACTGGGAAGGTTGGGGACCCCCTCAGGATTATTTCTTGGCACCAGTGCCTCAGTGCTGCAATTTGAAGGGTGAATCCCACTGTTTCTTGACTGGCTCAAGAATTAGGGCCCTGACCACCCACCCCAAGCCCCCCAAGCCACAGGGAGGCTGCATATTCTACTTGCCTGATTGCCACTTTTTGAATAAAGACAAATTTTTATTTCTCCTAGAATGGGGGAGATGCTATGTTCGCCTAGGTGACAGGCTGTGGCTGTGAAACAGACTGGGCACCGCCTGGGGGCCGAGGCTCTGGGCATAGACTCTGGTTTACACCCAACCCCCTTCAACAACCTTGGGCAGATCATTTATCCATAGGTTTCCTCATAGTGAAATGGGGGTAATGACCCCAGCCCAGGGAGTTCTGGGGCTCAATGAAGCAGAGGGAGGCCTGGGCGCCCTCTAGAGTCAGGAGCCAGCACCACAGGCCTGTCAGAGCCTCCAGCAAAGGAAGGGGCTAATCCTCCACTGACTTTCCCCACCCTGAGGAATCTGGCCGCACAGGGACAGGGCCAGCCTAGGGCTGCCACCCGAGAAAGGAAGGTAGAAGGCTTAGGTGGGGGTGGGCTCAGCGAGGGTGGGGCCCGAGGGGAGTTGGGGATCTGGGAGAGGGACTAGGGCCCAAAGGAGACAGAAGACAGCTGGGCTTAGAGAGGGCAGTTTTTATTGTCTCAGAGGGGCAGAGCTACTTCCCCTATTCCCCAAGGACATGCACGCTCTATCCTGCCCCTGCGCCACGGCTCTGGGGGACCCGCTGAGGGAAGAGGAGGTTCACGCTGCCCCCAGGGGTTCTCAGGTTAGGGAGGAACACAAAAGTGACCACATGCTTCTCAGATACGTCAGCGGCTGTAAACACAGGGCTGAGGGGGCCTCCTTGCTCTGGAGGTGGGGGGCTTGGTCCATCCTTGGTGGGGGGAGCAGGTGCCCAGCCCCTTTTCAGGCCCAAGAGCAGTCTCAGAGAGGGTGAGGGAAGCTGGGCAGCCACTAGGACAGTGTGCTACCCCCCAGGGCACATAGGTGAGCCGTGAGCTTTGTCACAGCACACGCAGACACACAGGCGCGCACACACACTTGTGGGGAGCCTTGGGCCAGGGTGCTAGAAGATGGGGATGTAGTTGTCGATCTTGGCTCGGTGGCGCTGGGCGATGCACTCCGCGATCCATACAATGTTGCGACACTCCTGCTCCTTGAGCTTCACAAAGGCGTAGAAAACACCGAAGTGGAACTGGTTCAGGAAGGCCAGCTTGTTCAGTTTCACCTGCAGACACAGGCAGGAGTGGTGTGCAGGTGGCCATGACCAGAGTCAGGCCTAAGCCACCAACCCCTCCCTAGGATGGGCAGGGCCAGCACTCACCTCATGCTCGAAGAATCGGTCCTCCAGGGTCTTGTCTCCAGGGTTGCTGCCCGCACCCTCGAAGAGCAGCTTGTACTCCTGGCCCCAGGGAGCAGGGGGAAGCATGAGCATGAGGGTGCTGTTGGGTATGGGGTGGGGACGTGGGTGCCAAATGCCCGCCCACCGTTCAACAGCCAGGGCACTCACCGGGTAGTAGTCGGCCACGTTCTTGACCTGCTCGTAGTCGTCAGCCCGAGCCAGCTGGGCCAGGCCCTCAGGGTAGAGCCGTCCGCAGTGCGGAAAGAGCTTGGCACGGTCCTCCTTGGAAAGCTCTGTGCCGAAGGAGTTGATGGTGATGATGAAGGCGCGGCGGTCTGCTTCAAACTGCGGGGCCAGCGCACAGGCGAGGAGAGAGGGACGGGGAGGGAGGCAGCAGCCAGTCAGTTGGCAGGGCTTCCCCCAGGCCAGGGATGGGGGACCAGCAGGCGGGAGGGTGGGCAGGCACTCACCTCCAGGATGGGACACATGGCATCGGCTGTGGTCCCACCCAGCAGGGTGCAGAACTTGTAGAAGGACTCCAGGTAGGCCTGTGCAGAGCATGGGGTTCCCTCAGCCCAGGCAGGGAGACTCGAGGGGGTCTGCCAGGCCTCCTCCTCACAGTTCCCTCCTTCCCTCCCTGACCCCTTTCATGGTGAATCCAAACATCATACCCGTGGCCAGGGCAGTCCCCGTGTCAGAGCCCCTGAAACATCCACAGATTTCCGACTGTTAATCAGCCGAGTAGCAGTAGCCTGCTGCCTCTCCCCACCCAGTAGTTACAGAACAATTTCTGGCCCACTGTCTGCTTCATGGTGCGGTGCCCCTCACACCCCCATCCCATGGAGTGCCAGGCTCAGAGAAGGGCTCCGTCTTCCCCCTGCTGCTCTGCCTGCCCTTCCCCCAAACCTCCCCTCCTCCCCTCTCTCCTCAGAAAACCACGTGTCGATGGGCCAGTGAAGGATGGTGACCCCTGAGAGTTCACGGGGATGGCCTGGACTGGGTGCCTTGGCCCCTCTCAGCACCCCACCTTAAAGAGCACCTCCTCCTCTTCCCATCCCCTAGGTAGTTCCCAGGCATCACGCAGCAGGAACCAAACTGTACTGTCAGCCCAGCTCCTCCTGAGGGGTGGTTATTGCCGGCACAGATGTCAGCCCTGCAATGTGATGGCTGGACACACAGGCTGCCGGTGGGAACAAGCACTTCCTGCCCAGGCAAATTGGATCTGCTGGGCATGAGGAGCAGCCAGGTCAGCCCAGGCCTCAGGTCCCTCCCACGACTAATTCCTGAAACTAGCTAGGCCCAGGCAGGCTTCCTTCCCTGAACCTCTCCATGTCAAGGAAAGGGGGACAGTCTCATGACCCCTGGGGAGCTCCCTCTACTCAGGTGCTCCGGGGTCCCACTTGGTGGCATGGCCACAAGAACTCCAGCTCTACAGGCTAGAGACTATTCTCCTGAGCCGGGGGTGAGGGCTGGGAGGCAGGGAAAGCTTTCTGTACCGAGGTCTGCCCTCTAGGGAGCAGAGAACATTCCACCCACCACCTGCTGATGTGGGCCACAGGTTCTACTGACCCAAGAGAGGAGGTGAGATGACACCCAGGAGTCCACGAGCCCAGGCTGAGCCTGGCCAGCAGCACTGGGCAAGCTGGGCTCAGGGGAAGGCCTGAGGTGACCACTGGGGTCACAGGAAACAAAAGTCTAGAACAGGTCAGGAGGAAAGAAGCCTGGAAAGGGAGAGTGGACCCCAGCATAGCAGAGGGCTCGCGTGGTAGCTGCCAATCCTACCATCGATTAGTGGCACTGTTTAGTCCCTCTGGGACTGTCCCCAGCCACCTCCTTCCCCGTGGCCAGCAAAGCTGGGTGTGTCCAAATCTCCAGGCCTGCCCCAGTGGGGCCTGCAGTTCCTATCTGTGGGGGAAGCCACCAGCCTTTGCCGAGCTGGACTGATCCTGGAGACGCTGACCCCAGGGTGGTGGAGACTGGTGGCATAGGCCCAGACTCTCTTCAGGAGGCTCAGGAGCTGAAGAAACTGGCAAGACCCCAGAGGCCCAGGTACCAAGGTCACCTTCCCACCCCCATCCTGTCCCCTGGAGTCTGCCAGCCCATGTCTGCTGCACCAGCTGCCTACAGTTCCCACCCGCTACTGGGGGTCCACCTAATCTCCCATCTGTGGCCACTGGGCTGGGACATCGCCTGACAGGCGGTCCTGGCACGGTGCCTGTATCATTGGGTCGGTGTTTACAAGCTGGTGCCCGGGCAGCCCTCGCCAGTGACTCCAGCTAGAACCAGTCAGGCCCGGTGACGGTGTGGGTGAGGCTGGGGGGACAGCCGCACCCCTCACCCTGCCTCAGGGCAAGGAAGCTGGCAGTGGGCCAGGTGGGCAGGCAGCAGCCCCGTGGGGGTGGGCAGGGGCTGCGGGCAGCGTGAGCACTGGCACACCTGAGCCGGCTCTCACTGCCTGCCCGCCCCCCATGGCCCCCCTCACCCCACCCTCCCCATCTCCCTCTTTTTCTCCCTACTGGCAGGCGAGAGCGCTCGCTTTGCAGACAAGCTGAGCCGTGCTGCCAGTGTCTAGCAAGTGGCTTCAGGCAACCCACCCTCCTTCTCTAAGCCCTCAGTTTCCTTGTCTTACAAATGGGGATACTGATGCCCACCTAGCTCCTAGGGCAGTCCCGAGGAGTAAAGAAGCCAATAATCTTCCTACCTCTAGTCTTGTCCCCTCTAGGCTGTCCTCACATTCTGATGATACTCCGCCCTGTTGGAAACCTTCGTTGGCCGACCCTGCCCACAGGATAAAATTCAAACTTCTGGCCTGGTGTTCAAGACGCTGGGTGACTTGATCCTGTGCCTGCCTTTTTTTCCAGACCTGTCTCCCACTGTCCATCTGGAACCTGCACTTCCACGGCAAACTGCTTGCCGCTTGGCCCGTGTTCCACACTTGCTTCTGCATGTGCTGTCCCCCTGCCTACACTACTACAACCTCCAGGTAGGCTCTTCACCTACCTCCAGACCCTCCCTGCACCCTGGCCCAGACCCCCGCAGGGAGACTGGAGGGCCTGCGCTCAGGCTGCCACTGTGTTGGCCACCTAGCTCCAACTAGGACAGGAGAAGAGCCTCACCATGAAGATCCAAGAGACAGACGTTCTCAGGGTTAGGTCAGCAGGGCTGCTGGCCAGTGCTATCTTCAGGCCCCCTTCAGGGCCTGCCCACTACTGACCCATCAGAGGTCCTGGCTTCAGAGGTCCTCACCGTGGCCAGGGCCCAGTCTGCCCCAAAAAGCCCTCACTGGTCCCTGGCCGGCCCCCTTCCTTGGCTCTCAGCCCTGCTCCTAAACTCTTTGGGCCAGGGCAGGGCTGAGCCAGGAATCCCAAGCCCACTCTATTTCCAGGGGTCACCAGCTTGTCCCACAGCCTGGTGGGAAGCAGAAGGTGGGTGGGGTTGAAGATGATGGGCCACAGCACTGGTTCTAGACCTGGGAACCTGGGGACACAGGGACCTGGCTATGCCTGGCTGTGTTCCTCCCCACACCGTTCTCAGGTGCCTGTCCTTGCTGGTGACCGTCCAGGTGGGGTGAGCCTGAGAGCTATGGCCTGGGTGGTGGCCAGTAACCCTCCTGGATGCAGGGGGAGTGGCCATTCAGGAGCCCGCTCTGACAGGCCAAGCTGCGGAGCACCAGCCACTCCTGCTGATTTGATCTGGGCCCAGGGGATGGAGAACCTGTTCCATGAAGTCTTGCACCAGTCACGGGAGCCAGAGAGTGAGCAGATAAGCCCCTGGGAGAGGAGCCTGGAGCAGCTGTGTCCTGTCCCAGCACCCACATAATCATCAGCCCACTGTGCCCGTGGCCCCGCCCACCTACTTCACCACCCTTGGGTCCAGGGGCACTACCTTGTACAGCGTGTTTCGGATGATCTCGATGTTCATCTCATCAAGGTCCTGCTCTGAGATGCAGTCCTGGAAAAAAGCCGCTGGGGAGGAAAGACGTGGGTATGAGAGGCAGGCGAGTGGACTCGGCCGAAGCAAGAATTGTGCTAATGTTCAACTGCCCCTGCAGGGCACAGAGGACCCCTGCCACAAGGCTCATCTGGCTGGTAATTGGGGGGCACTCAACCTGGTCTGGACTACTGCCTTAGAAGTGGCCGAAGCAATACTCCAGGCCATGTGTACTGACCTGAGCTTCTCCTGCCTTCTTGCTCCTAAAACTGATTTATAAAGGAGGCGGCCAGCCATAACATGATCTAATCGCCTCTGGGGCAGACCCAAGCTCAGATCATGCCAAAGAAAGGCTTGCATAAGAGCCTGTGACATCCTCCCTTCTCGAGGGGCAGCTGTGGATTCTGGGCCTGACGCCCACTTCTCTGCATCTCCCAGGAGAGCCTGGGGCCCACATTTGGAAAACCGTCCTTCTCCTTAGAACAAGGAATGAGCGTGACAGCTGGGTGAGCATGGAGCAGTGACCCAGGGGGCCACTGGAGGGCTGGGAATTAGAGGCCAACGCAGGATAGAGCCCCTCGATCCCCAGGGAGCCACGGACTCACTGGTCTGTTTCTTCTTTAAAGGTGAAGAAACTGAAGAAGCCACCAACAGCCCAGAACTAGTTCAGAGTTATTGTGAGAGATAAGATCTTGTGCAGATAAGGCCAGCAAGTAGGGCTTAGGCCTCTTAGTGCAGGACCAAGTGCAGCTTAGGGCCCAGTTGTTCAACCCTGGTGGCTTCCTGGAGGTGGTGCCCTGGGGACTAGGACTCTGGCTGTGAGGGCACTAGCTGGTGACAGCCTTAGTGCCTTCTCCCCAGACTCCCTCCAAGGCAGGCAGGAGCCAGTGCTGCCTAGGTGGGGCCCTGAAGGAAGCTCCCAGTTCCCCTTCCTTCCTTGGCCTCTGACATGAACTCTGCATCCTGCTGGACACTGCCTGACTTGGCCCCTGGGATCTGCTTTGTGGAGGTAAGTGAAGCTCTTTGCTCCCCTCCTCTGCCTCACAGGCAGCAAGCCACTCCAGCCCAGCTTAGGGCCACAGTCTGTCAGAGCTCCCAAGACTCCAAGGGACCCGAAATCCTCTCTCCACTCTCCGCGAGCTCAGCCTTCCTCTGCATTCGGAGAAATCAGACAGATTCACAAAATGAGATGGTCTGAGTCAGGCCCTGGGGCTAGTCAGCCTGGCCCAGCAAAAGCAACAGGAAGGGAGCAAAAGGCAGGTGAGGAGGAGAGAATGGGAGGCCAAGTGGAAGGGAAGAGAAGGGTAAGCAGCAGTGGGCGGACCTCGCTTTCTGGCTCAGGGCCGCCCCCGGGGGTCCGAAAACCCCACACAGAGGCACTGACACTGATGCCGCTGCCTGCCACCTCCCTCCTCAGCCAGGGTAGCTCACCCAGGGGCGTGTCCACCAGAATGGCATTGTAGAGCTCGGCGGGCGTCTGTGCGATGTTCACGGCCTCCATCTGCTCAAAGCTGCCTAGTGGGTGGCACTTGGGCACGAGCTCGGCGATAGAGCGCTGGTGCAGCGTGCCCGTGATGAGCAGGATTACGTTGTCAATCATGTAGCTGTAACTGCGGGAGGCACACAGCAGCGCGGCAGCCCTTGAAGTCTTGGCACAGCACCACGCCCCTGCCCCCACGCAGCGCAGGCCACCAGCCCCTCAACGGCGAGCACCACCTCAGGCTCCTCTCCCTGTCCAAGGGTGCCCCCTCCTCCGGCACCAGAAGCACAGGACAGACACGGCCCCTCCCTGGGTCGGGGGGAGAACTTATACCCCACGAGTGATCAGGAAGCAGGTAGTAACTACCCCCCAGGTGTGAACAGTGTTCTGGCAAGACACGGGAAGCATGGGCGCATGGAGGTGAGGCGCACGGGCCAGCATGGGGGATGAAAGAACTGGGAGATGAAAGCGTGTTCTGGGAAGAGGGAACAGTGTGTGCAAAGGCCTGGAAGCAATTGCTAAGTGGCGGACGCCTCAAGGAACTGAGCACGGTCAGGGTTGGCAGAAGGAAGGGAACCGGCACGGTGCTGCCAGCAGGCTGGAGCCTAGAGGCGGGTCCTATGGGTCCGGCTGAGGGTCCTGACTTCGTTTTGAGCACAAGGGACCCATGAGCAGGATATAAGCAAGGAGTACCACAAGCACTCTGGCTGCTGGTGGGGACAGAGGGGGAGATGGCAAGAGGAGGAGAGGCTGAGGAGTGGAGTGGGGAGAAGCTTCTCTAGGGAAAACCAGAGAAGACTCAGAGGGAGGGTCCCTGGAGTAAGGCCCCTGGTCAGTCAGGCTGAGACAAGCAGGCAGACAGCTGCCCTGTGCAGCCCACTCCAAAGACAGGGCACTGCCTCCTTTAGGGCCTGAAGATCCACCCGGATGGCCTGGAGGAGACCCAGAGACCTGGAAGGAGCCTGGGCTCAGGTCAGTCCCCTCCGGCACAGAAGGCCCGCTCTGGACAGTGTACAGGCAGCAGAGGGGGCTGGAGAGCTGGGGAGGGGTGGGGCTACCCAGCTCAGACTTGGCAACGGGCAAGCTCTGCCTCCACCCATTGAGACAATGCCACAAAGGGGCTGTGGCCAAGAGTTCCATGTAGTCACCTGTGTGAGAAATGGAGTGAAGAGGGCAAGAGGGCCCCAGTCAGGCTGCAGGAGCCACAACATTCCTCCAGCTTGTCACCACTGATGATCTCAGGGCATGAGGCAGCTGGATGAGGCCTGGGGGTTCAGCTCCAAGGCCAGAGTGGGGCTCCCACTGAAGGGTGGGAGCTGGACTGGAGGCTGCTGCCCTGAATTGGGCACTGAGCACACCCTGGCTGTTGGGTGGGCCAACAGCTGTCCTGTGACAGTATCTTGAGGCTGTCCAAGGTAGGAAGTGGCCCCCAATTCCAAGGGAAGAAAAGTAAGGAGGTGGTGGCCTAGACCTCAGCTCAGAGGGCTGGCTACGGGGGGAACTCCCACAGGGCCTGCCAGGAAGGCGGCAGGAGGAAGAAACCACAGCTCCTGTCCCCGCCTGACCCCCACCCCCCTGCGTGCTACACACTCCCCCAACTCCCACCCAGCCCAGTGCCCTGCTATGACCTCTGCTCTCCCGGGCTTGGGGCCAGGCAGCTGCCCTCTCTCTGCCCCCAATCCGGCTGGGTCAGCCACAGGATGTGTGCTGAGAAGAGACAGGCCTGCCTTCTCAAACTGAGGGCTTCAGGCAGGGCCCATTCACAGCCGCGAGTCGAGGGGCTCAAACGGCCAGCCTTTTGCCCCAACCTGACAGAGCTGGCAGAGTCGAGGGACCTGAGAGAGATCCCGCCAGAGCTTGTGCCTTGGTCTCCAGCCCCAGCCTGCATTGTCCCTACCCTGGACAGCACATCCCTCGTGCCCCTGATGCCTCCAGAATCTCACGCACCGCAGGACCCCCGCAACACTCCACCTGTGTCCCATCCAGCCCCGCTCTAGCCATCGTGTTCCCTGAGACAGCCACAAAGTCCCCACCCCCGAACCCGAAGATGCTCGTTCACGCTCTCACCAGACTTTGGGCAGGGACGGGGAGAACGCTGTACCTCTTCGAGCTGTTCTATCCAACTGATCCCACAACCACCAGCATCACCAGCCCCACTGTCAGAGGATATGAGACACAGAGGTTGCAGGCCCCAGGCCCTGTCACATCATAAAGCAGAGAAGCACTATGTCTCTTGGTCAGTGTCCATGCACCTCCACCCACGTCCAGGTCCCCATGCCTTGACTCTACACTCCCCATCTAGCCTTGTCTTCTCAGAGGAATCTTCACAAGTCAGTTTCCTTTCTCTAAACCTCTCCGCTCCTCGCACCACAGGGTATTCATTTATGTTGGGGATGGGGCTGGTGTCAGGGCCCAAGGAAGGTGCCTTGGCAATCGTCAGGGTCCTGACCCGGCTCGGAGCTGAGCCCTGTGGGAAGACTCCACTGTCTGGCTTTGCTGCTGTCCCTCCAGTGATGTGGAACAGGATGGCTATGATTCACTTTTCAGCCCTGACAGCAAATGTGAGGGCTGGTGATAGCACCCCCTGGCTGCCCCCAGACTCTCCTGCTAGAAGTCCTGGCTGGGCACCAAGGGAAATGCTAAGCCAAGTAAAGCTCCCCAGCCCCTTCCAAGGCCCCCTTCTAATCCAGGCTAGACCAGCTTTGGATGACCCTGTGCCAGGCCCAGTGGCTCCCTCCCCCGGGTCAACTGCAAGGTTACTATGGCAGTAGCCCCTGATTTCTCTCCCCTGCCCAATGAGAGCCAGAATCTCCTTTCCTGGGATGAAAGGAGGCAGGGCATGGCAGAGATGATGCCGGCCCAGCTGTCTGCTTTTCCTCCAAGGTGAAGCCCTTCAGCAGGCAGGGAAATCCTCCTCCTCGTCTGGCTTGAGCTGCTGCCTCCCTGCCCCCAGAAAGCCACTCCACCAGTCCTCCCTTCATTTGGCCTTAATAGGAGAGTGTGAGGTTCCAGCTGGTCAGCATCTCCCTCCAGAGGAAGACAGTTGGGGAGTGGACAGGCGTCTGCCCGCCAGGCCAAAGAGGCCCTCTTGGGGTGGGTGTAGGGCAGTCTGTATTCCTCTGCCCTGAGGCCCTCCCTCACCCTGTGCCTTCAAGAGTCAGCCTGGGCCGAAAGAAGTCTTGGGATGGGGTTTAGAAAGCCACTTCCTCCAAGAAGTCTTCCCAGCCCCTAGCCAAGCCCTATCCCTCTGCTGTGCCCTTTGGCGCCACCTGCTGGAGCATGATGGTTTGCTCCCATGGTCTCATCATTTGGCCCCGGGGGGGCCAGGCTTGGCGCTGGATAGGCCATGATGACTACCAGCCCAGTCGGCCCAACTACAGCTCCCAGCAGAAGCAACTAGTAACCGTACCTGTGCTCAATCACATCTGAGTCCTACAGAGCACTGCCCAGGTGGAAAGTGAACAGAGATATCAAGCTGTGGCTTCAGCACATTACCTGTCAAGCCTCAGTTTCCCCTCTGCAATTAGGATGACTGAAGTACAGCCCCCAGCAGAGCCAGTGATGCCCTGACCTTCTCCTTATTAAAATCCTGCACCTCTCCTGAGGTCCAGCTGGGTCCTCCCTGGCCCATCCTGAGACCTGAGACTTCTCAGCATCAAAGGGCACCTGCATGCTCTCCCTCAGGCTCAGGAGAACAGTGTCAGTGCTGGCTCTCCCTCAGGGCCGGAGCCGGGTCGAGCCCAGGACCCAGAAACCACAGCCTACAGAGACCCTGCTATCATCTCAGAAACGGTGGTTGTGGACAGTGAGGGCTGGGGGGCCAGAATAGGGAGGCCTGAGGACACCTGATACCCGCTGTGACCCAGCAGAGCCCAAGGTTTGGAAAATGTGACCTGGGGAGAGTGGCAGGTGTGCTGACAGGCCCACTGGGCACTTGAGGCCATTGTCCCAGGACAAAGCTTCTTTCCAGCTGCCCACTCCAGGCTGGTGGCACAGTAGAATATGAGACCTCACCTCCCCCAGATGGTGCAGGTCACCGTGCCTGGGCTCTGCCAATGGGTGCCTGGGCTTCAGGCAGGTGCTACACACTGGAGACGGCCCCTCCAGGGAGGCTCACTCATCTAAGGACAAGGCCTTTGGGGCCCACCTGGGAATCCCCAGAGACCAAACTCACTTCTCCACAAGCCATTCTCTCCCAGCTTCCCTTCTGGGGCCTACTCTCTCATAGGACACCATATGGGATGGCCCAGATCAAAGTCTCCTCTGAAGCTCAGAGAACCCAACAGAGGCTCCACCCCATGTCAGATAGCAAGTGAATGGCTGAGTCTGGAAGGAGCCCTTGGTACAGTGATGTTATCACCATGTTATCACCATGAAATTGAGCTGAATCATCTCAAAACCACATGACTGACGACAGCCTACTTCAGAGGGACCTCTCTCACTCAGGGCCTGTCTACCACACATGAGGCAGCTGCCTCCACTCTGGCCACCCACTCTGAGTGGCCTCTCAAACCCCATCTGACCCTCGAGTCCTCTCAATGCTGAAGCCCCTGGTTCCATTTGTGACAGCTTCCCACAGGCCTCCCCAGAAGCTATCTGCACCACCACTGGCACCCATCCTATTGCATCCATAAGTCTCCCTCCCTCCTGGCACTGCACCTGGCCCAGAGCTGAATACTGGTCATGTGTGTTGGCTCAAGGCTGGCTGGGATCTACAAAAGCACTGGACACTGTCTCTCACACAGGAGGGCAGAGGACACCTTGCCCAGCTTCTGCTTGCACACCTGCAATGACAAGGAACTCACTGCCTCCTGGAGAAACCAGTTCCAGCCATCCTGGGCCAGCTCTGTCTGCGGGTAGCACTAGCATTGCTCCCTCAAGCCCCCACATCCAGGATTGGGTATCTAGCTGACGAGTCCATCACCTGGGGATGGCACTCTCCTTTCCGGTAACATTCCTCTGGACATCTCTAGGGTATCTGCTTCCTTCCCAGAGGGTCACAGAGCCAGGGGCCCCGTGCTCCACCTGCTCGGGACATGTATGGTTCCCCCTGCCTTCCCCCAATTCTTCTTTCAAATGCCCTTCCCCTCAGCCAAACAGCCACCTCCTCAGGGAAGACAGTGGTGAGTCCCTGGCCTGGGGAGGTCCCCTGGACAGGCCCCTGTGGAAGCCTTCAGCCCTTTTTGCAACACTCCTTACTCCTGGGATGAGCCAGGGTGGAGGAGGTTACGGAGATGGAGTGGAGGAGGAAGAGGAGGAGCAGCCGGGGAGGAAGGAGGTAAATAGAAGAGACACCATGGGAGAAAGGAGACTGCTGGGAGGAGGTAAGACGGGTGTGGCTCCTGTTAGGTCTGGAGACCCTGGCCACATGAAGGTCAGCGGTGACCTTAGCCGGGGCCTTTGGTGGGGTGATGGGATGGCTGGAAGCGGACTGGAGGCTCAGGATGCAGGAGGTGAGAGAACACAGAGTGAATGTAAAAGTTCAGGCCACACAAGATGGGTTTTTAATGGTGTGAGAGATTTGAACTTGTTTAGATGCTGTTGGGAAGAATCTGGAAGGGAAGGGGCTGCACAGACAGAAGTGCAGATGAGTGGCCCTCAGGGTTCAGGGAGTGGGGTGAGGGGACTCAGGACATCAGCAGAAGGACCCAAGAGAAGAGGAGGGTACCTCTGCCATTGGAATGCAGAGGGGCACAGGCACAGTGCTGGGAGGTGGACTGGCTTCTACTGTCTCTGTGGAGGAAGAGGTGGGCCATCTACCCAGAGAGAAGGCTGGGGGCAGGAGATGAATGGTGTTTAAGATGGGGAGGTGGTCTTCCCACCCTCGGTGGGGAGCTGCAGGGTGCTGAGTAGGGAGAGCGAGTGGCCAGCTGGGCAGGGACAGTCCAGGCCAGCTGAACTAGTAAGTGTGCATGTCTGGCAGCAGGGAAAATCCACCCAACACTGGCTTCCCCGGCTCTGCTCCCGGCAGCGGAGGTGGGGGAGGGCGCCTCGAGGCTGGAGGCTGCTGGGCTTCCTCCAGGGCTGGGGAGCTGCCAGCCGGGTGGGACCATGAGATGGGCGGCCAAGAGCGCTGCGGATATTGGCAGAAGAGTGCTTGAATGATGGACCAGGGAACCTCAGCTGGGGAGGGAGGAAAATGAAGACAGAAGGGGTGGCAGGGGAGGAAGCAAGATCCAGAGCCCTGCTGAGTCCGGAACCCATGTCCCACAAGGGGCTGAGAGTGGGCGGGAAGGCCTGAAGGCTGTGGGTAGAGACGGGGTGCCTGACTCAGCGATTTCAGGGCCGGAGCAGTTCCAGGTGGTGACATGTTCTTGGGCAGCCATCGTGGGGGTGGCTCAAGTGGAGAGCAGAGGAGCAGGTCACTGGAGATGACGAGGTCATGAACAAGCAGCCACAGGCTCAGACAGGCTGACACGTGGCTGCCGAGCTATTCCTGAGACAGAGCAGGACTGAGGGGATGGGAAGACTGTGAGCCACACTCACCCATGAATGGAAGGGGCGGGGAAGTGACAGCCTGCCACAGGATAGTGCTTGGCTGCTTTAAGCATGCTTGGTGCTTGCAGCCAACCTCCAGCAAACAGCTGGCGGCCATGCAGCCTCAGTCACGCTCAGAGCCCTCTCCAGTTTCATGGCCTGGCAGGCTAAGACCAAGCCTCTGAGGGCACCAAGACAGGCCAGGGGCTGGCAGCACAGGCAGATGGCCAAGCAGGCAGCAGGATGGATGACATCTGACCACTGGCATGGGGTCAGCCTCCTCTGGCCAGCCTAGCTAGCACGGCCAGAACATTCACCAGGAAGCTGAAGGAGCCCTGTGCAAACAAGGTGAAGGCTGGGCTCTGGCAATAAACGCACTGCTTCCTGGTATGTCCTTCAGCTCTGGCCTTGGGGTAAAGGACACCCAGGCCCAGGCTAGGGGTTGACTGACAGATGGGCACTGCAGTATGACCCCCAATGTGGCAGCACGAGACGCATGCCATCTCTGGCCTCCTGCCCAGAAGGACCATGTCGGCTGTACCCTGATGGAGGCCAGGGCAGTGTGATATGGATCCAGCCAGGACAGCAGGGAGGTCCCCCGGAAGGAGGCCTGTGGCCAGGAGACAGCCTGAGCCTGCTTCCCAGCCTGAGCCCTTCAAGTGTCCCAGCCTGTGGCCTCAACCCAAGGATAGAGCCCTTCTGGTTGCAGCCCCTACTTGAGCGAGTAAATGGCTGCTCCTGGCTGGGGGTGGGAAGCAGGCCAAGCAGCAGGCATCCAGCCCTGTCTCTTCAAGTATAAGGGTAGGAGGTATGGCAGGTCCCACGGATCTGGGGGTCCCACCAGCAGGGAAGGGTTAAAGCTAGACAGTACCCAGAAGAGCGCCTGGAAAGGCTTCCCCACAACACACACTCACACTCCAGCAGTGCAGAGCACGCTCATGTAAGCCAGCCACCGATGTCTCTGTCCACCACCTGCACTGGGCAGCCACCTGGGCCGGGGCCAACTCTTTGTCCACCAGGCCCTGGCTCGTGGCTCCTGGGCCATCCTGGCAGAAGGGGCCTCTCTACCTCCCTGTTTCCACAGGCACACCTGGTGAGCAGAGGCTGTCTCATCCAAGTGCCCTCCCCAGCCTGTAGGTCTCAGGGTCCTTTCCTCTTCTCCAGGAGCTTAGTGGAGGCAGGGTTGCACCCAAGGATTAGACAGTAAGAACGCTGGGCAGCCAAGGGTTGTTAGCATGGGGGCCTGGGCCAGAACTGGGAAAGGCGGCCAGGTGTTCAGCACCCTCTCCGCCTTGCCCCACTTCTCCCTGAGACCCAGGGCCATGGTCAGAGACGACAGAGGAGCCTCAGCCCACACAAGGTCATAGGGCCTGAATGGTCCATCCCAAAACCTGACTCTTCAAAGCTCTACCTATCCCCCAACACCATCATGGGCAGTGGGGGCCTGGTGAGTGTTCAGGGTGAGTGTTATAGGGTGAACGAGGGAAAGGGCTCCTGTCATTCCTGATGCCTGTTGACACCAGGGACACAGGGAAAGCAGCTTCATCCAGCACTACAGCGTGGGACACTCGGGCCTGCCCACCAAGTTCCCAGACAGCACTGAAGTGGCTGGTGACCCCATTTTATAGGTGGTGGCCTGGGCCTAGCATTGTTGAATAAGCAGCCCAGCCACCCAACCCGGGAGGACCCTGCTGACAGAGGAGCTGTCCCATCCAGTGGGGGGAAAAGGCACTATAGAGAACACTCACGTAATGAAGTCCAGGAAGCTGGCGAGCGGCTCATAGGCATGGTTCCTCATATGGCGGAACTCCACCACCATCTTCTCCTTGAGCCGGTCATCGATGACGGACACTGTCAGCGGTGATGCCTCATTGGCCAGGAAGTTGCCGTAGTCGGTGCTCTGCAGGTGCAGCTTCAGGTCTGAAACCCAAGGGTGGGGGGTGAGAGCCGGCCGTGCTGAGCCTCCCCAGGACCCCAAGTCCCCGTCCCCACCCCGATTCTGGGTCCCAGACCCTCGCCTGCAGTTGTGCCCTGCTGCTACCCTGACCTCCTGTCCCTGCCTCCACCTCCCTGTTGGCTCAGAGCCTACTCCAGGGCAATCAGGCCAAAGCCAGGACACTGGGCCCCAGAGTCCAAGTACAAGTAAAACCATTGTTCCCCCAAACGACAAGAAAACCTGGGAAACCCCAACCCAAGGTGCCATTCACAACCCACAGCCTTTGAGGCTCTCCTGCATGGTGGGCTCCAGGATGGCCCTAACTTAAAGCAGAATAAGACATGGGCCCTACCCTCCAGAGCCTCAGGGTTAAAGGAGCAAGCCAACGTACCCCCAGGCAGAAACAATGCATATGAAATGAAGGACATGCCCCAGGCCAAGGGTAAAGTGGAGAGGGCACCAAGATAGGACCGAAAGGACACTCCAGGCTGGGCCAGGCAAAACGCAGGGACAGGAAAATGCAAAGGAAGCAGCTAGCAGGATGGCATGAGTGAGGAGTGGCCTAAAGGGCAAATGAGCGGTGTGAGGGGGAGATGAGGCTGGGGAGAAAGACTGGCCTTGCCTGAGGAGTAGCTGGAGGCAGGCAAGCCAAGCCCACGAGCTCTCCTGAGCTCTTCAGAGCAGGAGTGAGGGAAAAGGGAGGAGAGGACAGAGCAGAAGGGCCCTGGGGAGGCAGGACAGGTGAGTCCCAGGGGAATCGTGGCAACAACCTGTCTCACAGCTGTTGCCCGTGCATCCCATCCCCCAGTCTCTTCTCCACCCAGCAGCCAGAGCAATCTTAAAACACCAGGCAGACCCCATCACTCATCTGCACATCCTCACCTCAGGCCCTTTCCCTGTCCCCTTGCTTGGAAAGTGATGAGCTCTCCTCAAATGCCCATCTTCAGAGGCTTCTCCTATAGCCCCCCCACTCTGTCCCTTCATTTGTGCCATTTTTCTTTGTAACACATCACATCCCACCTGGCACGGGGCACATAAACCATGATAGCAGGGACTCTGGGTCACTGCAGTATGCTAGAGCCTAGAACACAGTATGTTCTGGTGCATTTTCATGTTCAGTAAGTAACCGTAGAATAAATGGAAGACTGGATAGAGGGCTGGTGAAGACAGCAGGAGGGTTTGCTACTGGGCTTTGAAATGGGGGACACTGTGGTAGTGATGGCAGTACCAAGGACAGTGGCTGAGGAGGGACCCATGTGTGCATATGCATGCGAGTGTGGATTAAGGCCCAACAGTGGAGGCTGGCTTCTGCTGACTGAGGAATGCATGCTTTCTGTGCCCTGGAAGGTTGCCCAGAGGATGACAGGAAGGGTGACACCTGTGAACATTTCCACAAGCGCCACCCCCCTTGCCCCGGCTTAAGGCCTCCCCGTGTGTCTGTGGACCTGGAGGGCCATGCTATACCGGGCTGCTTAGAGAAGAAGGGCGAGTGGGGCACATCATCGCTCCACAGACTTAGGGGACCCCTGTGGTGCCCCTCCTCCTGTACCCCATCAGGAGGAGAATGCTCCCAGCCCAGAGTCAGGTGTGCCAAAGAAGAGATGGAAGAGTATATGGGAGGGAGGCGTGGAGGGAGGGAGGAATGGAGGGGTGCATGCCATCGGAGTGGCCACTTTCTACCTGCACCCGGGTGGCAGTCAGCACTCCTGTCCTCTGTGGCTCCTGGGCACTCAGAGTGGACTTGAACCTCGTGAGGCCTGCAGGAGGGCTTCATCATCCGCTGCCTTTGCCATCGCTCTACCATTCACACCTTTTTTCCGGTGGCCACCCAAAAGGGGGACAGAACTGAGGGCAAGGTGGGGCAGGGAGAAGCCACCAGCCCCCTGCTCTGCCCCGTGGACCCCGCTGCCATTTTTCCCAGGAGGTGTGCACACCCCTCCATCCTCACCCCCGGCCGTCTGCTGTGAGCCCTGCCGTGGGTCCATTCTTCCCCCTCCTCACCAGTGTGGCCAAGGCCCACCTACACCTGGAATAAGGCATGGGGTAAGAAGGTGCTTTGCTCAGTAATGCTCAAGTTGTTGCAGTATTTGATTAACCATTTGGTTGTTACAGAAAAATTCTTTAATTGAGGGATTTCGCTGTATGAGCATAAGCCTGTATTCCCACCTCTAGTGATAGGTTTTACAAGCTAGCTTTTAATATCCCTGACTCTGGATAAGTGCACAAGTATTTTGTTTTGTGTTTTTTAAAGAAACATGGGGGGCTTCCCTGGTGGCGCAGTGGTTAAGAATCCGCCTGCCAATGCAGGGGACATGGGTTCAAGCCCTGGTCAGGGAAGATCCCACATGCTGGGGAGCAACTAAGCCCATGAGCCACAACTACTGAAGCCCACACGCCTAGAGCCCGTGCTCCGCAACAGGAGAAGCCACCACAATAAGAAGCCCGTGCACCGCAACTAGAGAAAGCCCACGCGCAGCAACAAAGACCCAATGCAGCCAAAAACAAAAAATAAATTTATTTTTTAAAAAAAAGAAACATGGTTTACTTGCACAAAACTGGTAAATTTTGAGAGATCGTTAATGCCCTCGAAGTGGTTTTTGTGGGTATGAAACAAATGGTGAGAATATGAATTGGTACCTCTTATTTTCATACTGAAATTAACTCTACTTAATTTATCAAGTCATATGTCATATGCCCTGCTTTTACATCTTTCATCTATCAGTAAACATTGTGATACTTGAAAAAACTAGTGGGCAGGGAGTTATGGCCTGGACAAAGTAGGCGCTCCAATCCCCACTAGGGGAAGCCACAGTGCGGACAGCAGCTGGAAGCCCGGGCTGGGATGTGGTGTTCTCTGTCTGACGGTCTGGCGCAGCAGCTGCCAGCTCAAACCTGTCCATTTATCCATCCAGCCACTGCAGCAGCAAAGAGCCATTCTCAGGCGGTGACAGGCCACAGCCAGGGCTTGGAAGCCAGACCAGATGCACAGGGCAAAAAGCAGGGTAAAACCCAGTCCTCTTGGCAGGGCCCCTCATGCCAGTGGTCCCACTATTCTCTGGGACAGTGAGTTTGGGCCCTGGACCCCAGCCCGGCATCCTGATTCCTATCCTCCAAAGCAACCAGGGGCCAGGCCTCCCGACACCCCCTCGCCTGGCATCCTTGCACTTGCTGCCGGAAGGCTTCCCCAAGTGCCGTGCTACACCTCCACTACAGCTGCCCAATCTCTCCAGCCGCGTGAAACCTCTGTGCCCCAGCCTCACCTGCTCCACGGGGCTGCCCTCCCTGGGCAGGCTTGCTCCCCAAGTCCCCCACCACCAAGCACCCTCTCTCTCCTCTCCAGCCCCCACCAACTCCATTCAACACCTGGCACTGATGAGGTGGGAAGCAGCACCCCAACACAAGGCGGGAACCAAGACCAACTCTAACTGGAAACAGATGGGCCCTGCTGAATACTTAACGCCATGCCAGGAGCAACCTATGTGCTGGACCCGCCAGCCATGCCCATTTCACAGACTCAAAAAAGGGAAATCAGAGGAAACGTGAAACGTGTCGAGTCCCACAGTCAAGCATAGAGAGGATGGGGATATAGATCAGACCTGGTGGATTCTCTCCATCCCCAACTCTGGCCTCCTCTCCTCCCCCACCCCTTACATTTTTGACCATTCTCCCATGGCCCTTGGCCCAAGATGGGCCTTTCAGATATGGACCCAGCTGCCCAGGCAGACTTTAGTTCCAGAAGAGCTGGCAGGTGGCAGAGAGGTAAGAGGGGCCACAGCAGGCCCCTCCACAGCCTTGGAGGCAACCTGGACACTCACTGCCCACCTGACGGGGGCCCTAGACTGTCATGGTTCACAGATAACCCCTCTGGCATCACTTGTGGTGCCAGCCATTCCTTCAGAAGGTAGTACATGTGAATAAGAGGAGCAAAGCTGATGGGTGGATTCTCCTTTGCATGCCCCCCACCCCTGGGGCTTAGCATGGGCCTTAAAGCAAACATCCTTGTGTCTTGGCTACTGCATTCTGCTGACGCTGCATCTGGGGACTTGGCTGCTGGAACACAGACGACCGGGTGGTTTCTGCTAGTGTTTGTCGAATCAGAGCAAACCCGGGAGATTCTACCGAGAATCCTGCCCAAGGCCTGAGTTTTCCTTACCAGGAAACTCATTTTTAAAAGCCCCCAGTGACGACATCAGAGGGCCATTCCAGACCACTTCCCCTGGCCAAGACCCACTTCTCCCTGTGACCCAGGGTGAGGGGACAGCCCACTAGCCAAGAAGGCAACTTGGAGGCAGGCAGGTTAGCCGATCCTTTGGCTCAGACCACACAGGGCTTCTGAACCAGCTCTGACTCTGTTCAAGAAACCTGGTAGCCAGGCCCAGTGGCTGGCAGCCCCAAGCCCTTTACACAGTCCTCAGGGCTGGGACAGGTCCATTAGAAACCAGCCCCCTCCCCTCCAGCTTCCTGCTCTCTCCGAGGGATGTGGAGGAGGTGTGACTGGGGGTGGGATCAGAACATAGGAGAAGAGGCCTGGAACTTGTTGAGAGCTTTGTGGGAGACTCGGCCACCCAGCCCTGGCCCAGCCCCCGAGGGCAGACGAGGACGCCAGGGGCTCTGGGAAGGCAGGGGCTAATTTTGCTCTGTGCTCTGAAGCCTGAAAGCCTCGGTGACAGCCCCTGAGAGCCCCAGACGTGCCTGGGCTGAGGTGTGAGCAGTGTTCTAGTTAGCACAGACGTGGGGGACTGCTCTGGTCTACCCACAAGCCCAGCTGTCTACCCCAAATCCTCCCATCCATGGCCCGGCATCAGGAATGTCTGGCCAGTCTGGGATCTCTCACAGCAAAAGACTTCCTCAGAGGCTGAGTTCTCATGTCCAAGAAGATGCTGCTGCTGTCAGAAAGTTCTCTCTGCAGTACAACCTAAAGCCCTCCTCAGAGGAAGGCAATCAGCTCAGTTTCCCGTGGCCTGCAGCCTCCCCTGAGGGCCTTGAGCCAGCTCCTCAGGGCCCCTCAACCCCACCCAGGACCCTCCCAGATCTCCTCTGCTTCCCAGTGTTGCCTGTCCCAATGTTCTGGTGACTATCCCCCCACTTCACTTCCCGGGGCCGCTAAGCCGTCCTCACCGCCACGGTGCCCTTTTGCTGGTCTCCTGCCCCACATCTTGGCTCCCAGCTCCCAAGTCCACTCTCCATACCATCACCAGAGCGTTGTTTTCCAACTCCAACGTGTCGCTGTCACCTTTACCCAGCAGCCCCCGTGGCCCCAGAGCCTGGCCTCCTCTCCCCAGCCTGTGAGGCCCCACACCCTCAGCCCTAGCACAGCCTCAGCCTTAGACCTTGACTCTCTGCTCTACCGGTGCTATTCTCCGGTTAGGGCGACCTGCCTGTGATCTCTGGCACAAGCAAGTGCTCCAGGCAAGTCCACAGGGTGCCCGCGAGAGAAGCCCCTGAAGTCCAGGAAACAGGGCTGCTTCCTCAGGCCAGCCAGAGAGGCTGGTTTGGGAGGGCACACCCCAACCTGGCAAGTGACAGCCCTGCCCTCCCTCCTCCACAGGGCACCCCTGTCCACCTTGAGACTGCCTGTGTCAAAGACCATTGCCCTGCTCCAGCAGGATCCAGCTGAGCTCTTTGAAGGCGCCTGGGCAGGTTGTAGCCCAACACCCACCTGGCATGACTGTTCCTCCCAGGGCCATGCCAGACTCAAGGAGGCCCCATAGTTGCCACCTGTCCCTCCACTGCCTGCCAACCCCCAACCCAGGTCTTCTGGGCCAGGACCCCTCACCAGCAGAGCCCAGGCCCCAGCTAGCACCTCTGATTACCACTCTTGCCCCTGATTAGCAGGAGGGCATGAGGACCCCTAGCCTGTCCAACACTCTCTGCTCTCTGAGGGACCAAGTGTGGGCTTGGCAGCCAGCTCCAGCCAGACCTTGAGAGGTGGCAGCTGGGCAGCCCTGCCTCCCATCCACTTCCTGAAACCTTTCCCAGATCCTGCCAGCCCTGAAAGTGATCTTTCAGCCCCACCAGGGCTCCCAGGGGCACGCAGCACACAGCATCTCCAGTCCCCAAGCCTCTGCAGCAAAGGCCCCAGGGAGGCAGGGAGGGAGGGTCTTGGCCCAGGCCAGGGGTTGGTCTCACGCTGCCCCAGGGGCCCAGCAGGCACAGAGGCAGCCCTGGCACAGTACACTAGGCGGGGCGGCCCCCTGCTTTAGACTCACCCATGGCCTCATGGCCCACGGAGGGGCCTTGCTGGCCAGCTGGCCACGGCACAGTGTGAGAGGACAGTGTGTTCCCAGACTTCACTTCTGCTTTTCCAGAGGTCACTCAACGATGCTCTCCTGGGGAGCTCAGGGGTTTTCAGGAATTGAGGCCCGCTGAGTGAAACCAGATGTGTAAATATGCTCCCTAGAGCCTAGCGTGCCCATCCTGCCCCTCCCTGTGAGGGTGGTAGAGCCCTGGAGCCTGTTCTACCACTTTGCTGGGCCCAGGTAAAGGGACTGCTTTGAAGGGACTGGACCTGGGCTCTACCTCCAGTGCTCGTTCTACCCTAAGGGCTCTCTAATGCTGCAACTTCCAGGGGCTCAAAGCAGGGAAAACTCAGACAAATGGACAGAGGTGGACAGACAGCCAGGCTGGTGGCCCAATGGAGCCATAACCACCCCCCCTCAGCAAATGGACTGTGTTTGAGTCTCCTCCCCAGGCTCTGGGGGTGGGGGAGACCTCTTTTCTTCATATCAGCTCCAAAGCAGATGTGTGCACTGGTTGGCTGGCTCTGCAGGGTCAGAGCGCCACATCTGGAACTCCCAGCGTGGGAGCCACAGCATGGAAACCATTAACCCTGGGTTTACCTGGGGGCTGCAGCACAGACTAAGCATCCTCCTCATCCCCAGGCCTCTACCAGGCCCATCACAGGCTCCCTGTAGACCTCATGTAACTGACTAGCCCTGGGTTCCAACTCTTCCTATCAAATACCAGCTCTTCCTCCCCTCCCTCAGGTGTCGCCTGGTATTCCCCATCCAGAGCCTTGGGATTGCCCCCACCCCAAACTGACGTGTCCATGGCCTCTTGCTAGCCCAGGACAATGTCCATGCACAGCCACAGCCCCTCTCTGAAGCCCCACTTTGCCAGGTCACTGGTTTCAGGACATAGCTCCTTAGGTGGTTTAGTGGGACAAGGGAGAGAGACCCTGGGCTTTGGGACCACAGTGACCTGAGTTCACATCTTGTCCCACAGCTTGGCCCTGAGCAGCAGGTGGAATCTCTGGACCCAGGCTCCTGGCCAGTCACCTGGTGAAAGGCCCCGCAGTGCCAGCCTCCGAGGGTAGACACTGAACAGAGACAGTGTTATACAGAGAAAACTGAGCATGGCACGGCACACCCAGAGCTCCACAGAGAGGATCCCACCCAGAGCTCCCCAACGGAGAGGCTCAGTCCCAGTCAGGTGGTCTGTGTTCTGACTCCAGTCTGTTGCTCAGGCCGTCCCACTCAGCACTCCACAGTGTGCCCCTGCCGCCCCTGCCCTTCCTTCCCATGGTCCCGACCCTTCCCCAGGGCTCTGGTGTGTCCTCTCCCCAGGGGCCCTTGTGCAGCACGGGCACGCACACGCACAGGCCACACTCTGCTATCTCCTGGGGAAGGATGAACAAAGTGGGCTCAAAATCTGGGGCTCCCATGTCTAACGTCACCTATGAGCAGGATCATACAGAGCGTTGGGCAGCCCAACCCCAAGGACCCGGACAGAGGCTAGGACCCAACTCCGCACCACCCACCACATGGTGAGCTATTGCCCTGCCGTCCTCGGGAGCAGGTGCAGCCAAGGGCAGCCGTTGCTCCATGGGAAGCCCCCGGGCTGGCGGGCCAGCAGTCTCGGGAAGAACCTGGAGGCTACTGCTGGCACAGCCACATGCAAGTTAGTGGGTTTCAGCTGGCATGAGGCAAAGATCCTGCAGGAAAAGGACAGCGAGTTCTCCTTCTTAGGTCCCTAGGCTGGCATTTTGTTTCATACTGGAGGACTTTCAGTGAGGTACGGCATTTGCAGAAGGGGGATGGGGCTGATTTGTAGAAGTGGCCCGGATGACACCACCCACCAGCATATCAGAATCAGAGATTTGATTAGCGGGAGTGTCACTCCCCTTGTCTAGGAGGCAGCAGGATGTGTGCTGTCTAGGTGGCAGCAAGGTTCACCACCCTTCTCCTTGCTCCGAGACAGGTGGCAGGTGGTGACAGAAGCACATGTAATTACCCTCAGGAACACCTCGTCCCTGCAGCTGGGAGAATGAAAGCATCACTCACAGCCCATGAGGAAGTCAACCCACCCACAGTCAGGAGGGTGCCAGGCAGGTGACAGTCCCACCTGCCAAAGGGAGGGGCAGAACTGGTTACTGCTGCACCCAGGGCAAGTTCCAAGAAGCTCTCCTCTGACTGAGTGGAGATCCGCCTGGATAGCCCCTCATCAGGACATCCGCACCCAGGGCCCCATGGAACTGGCATGTCCCAGGAGACACAGGGCTTGCAGGGCAGCTTCCCTTGTTGCCCTCCACAGCCCAGGCTGAGAATCAAGTGAGCCAGCCTCGCCCTGGGAGGCAGGGCCCACACCTCTGCTGCTGCCCTGTACTTTGACCCTGAACAAGCTCTTTCTTCTCCAGGCTTACCACCACAGTTACAGTGCATGCAGGTTGGAGTGGATCTGGGGCTGCGAGCGAAGAGCTTCTTCTCACTTTCCCAAAGATGTATGTTTGCCTGGGTGTTGAACGAGAAGAGGTAAAGTGGCCCTGCATGGCCAGGCGCCAGGCAGCCCAGGAAAGGCCAGCTGTGGCAGGGAGCTTCTCAAAAGCTGGCTCATGCCCATGTCTGGCTCCTGGGTCCACTGGCCCACACCGCCTGAGCAATCCTCTCTGCCCTTGATGCTTGGCTTCTGTTCTACATGCATAGTCCTTTGGAGGAAGGACCCTAAGAAAAGATGGAGCTCACTTCAACTAGGGGAAAGCAGTTTTAGGGTCCCAGGGGCTGCTGTTCCTGTGAAATTAAGCCAGGTCAGGCTGGATCCAGGCTGGATCCCTAAGAAAAGATGGAGCTCACTTCAACTAGGGGAAAGCAGTTTTAGGGTCCCAGGGGCTGCTGTTCCTGTGAAATTAAGCCAGGTCAGGCTGGATCCTGGCTGGAGCATCATGCCAGCTCCACGGTACCTAGAGTCCAAGCTATGGAAATACTCATTGTGCTCAGACCTAGGCCCTATGGATGGGCTCTCAGAATCAGGCCTCATTTGGGGCTGCGAGCCATGCTGTTCTCAGCACGAAGCCTCCTTCCCTGCAGCTCACAGAAACAAGACCAAGCAACCCGGGCCAGGAGCAGAGTTGATCCATTCCATACTCATGCCCAGCAGACCCAAGAGGCCTGGGCCAGGCAGGAAGTGGCAGGAACAGTAGCATCCAAGCTGGTCCTGTCCAGGACCCCTGACCCCCTCACCCCCCTGCTCAAGAGGCTGACAGGAAACACGCAGGGGAAGCAGTAACACACCAGATTGAGTCGGATCAGCACTCAGGCTGGCCCTGAGACAGAGGTGGTCGCCTGCTCCGGGAATCTCATAGCACTCCACTTTCCCCAGGCCTTGCCACACGGCATCTCGCTTGGAGTTTAAAGTGTTGAAGGTGGGGGAAATGGGTGAGCTACGACCCATGACTGGCATCCTTGGGCCCTGTGTGCCAGGTCATGGGTCGCAGCTCACCTGTATTCCTCGACTCCCAACCCTTAATTCCCATGCTAGATACCATGTGGCAAGCCCTGGGGGAATGGCAAGGGCCCCAGAATCAGGGTCTCGTTCACCTGACCACGCCTTCCTGAGTTGGGGGCCTGGCACAAAGAGGCATAGTCCAGGCAGCCTTCAGTGAACAAATGAAGGAAAGAATCAAAAAATGTAGAATGACTGGACAGGAGGAGCAAGAAGGGTGTCAGGAGACCATAAGCAAGGCCTCGGGCCTCACCTGGACCCAATTTCCCAGGTAAAATAAGAGGGTTGTATAAGGTTACTTCCAGGGGCCTGGCCAACTCTGACACTCTCTACCCTGATCAGGCCTGGATCTCACTGACTCTGTGCGACCTCAGCCCCTGAGGGCCATGCAGGGGCTCAGAGTGAGGCCAGAGGCCTGGGTATCCAGGAAGCAGCCCTGGCAGAGCTCACAGCAGGTGCCGGGGAGGCCCGGGGCTGTGGAGCAGTGTGGCAAGCAGGAAAAGCTGAGTTGCAGCAGCAAAGACACCACAGATGACTCCTTGGAGGGGAAAGCCCCATCCTCCAGCCAAACACGAAGCCTCAGCTGAGGTCAAAGCCTGAAAATCATTGCCTGAGTGGCCAAGGGGGGACAAGGTCTGGCCCAGGGCCAGGCCAGAGTTGGCCAGGAAAGCAGTGCCCGGCACCCAGTCAGGGCTGTTCCTCCACACATCCCTTTCCCCGCCGCAGGTCTGCCTGCCACCCCTCAGGACCACCCACACACACGGGGGCAGCCCCACCCCAGCCCCTTGAGCTGCAGGGTGCTGAGTGCAGATGGGCAGAGCAGGTGTCAGGCCCAGTCTACTAAATGGCCCTTCAGGGTCTTGATTTTCCTGCCTCTAAAAGAAGAAGAAGGCCAATATTCCCACACAGGATAGTTCTTTTTTTTTTTTAATCAACTAAGGAGTCAGTGTTGGATGAGGCAGAAGCCAGGGAGGCCAATGGAAAGACCCCTCCAAATTGGGGTGCAGGGTGGAGAGCTGTCAATTACCTGATAATATGACTGTATGTACCTATACTCTAGAGAGTCTGGGGTGCCTGATTTGGGCCTCTTCCAGAGTCATCCTACACACATGTACCTGTATGTGCCACATGCACCCCTACATGTTTCCAAAGTGCTGAAGAAGGCTGGAGGAGAGGAGTCTGTCCTGAGGAAGAATTTTCTGTCTCCTGGAGGGACCAGAGTAGCAGGACCAAAGTGGAGGCCACCTGGGGAAGGATGGTGCTTCTGGGAGCCTAGGAAGCGTGGCCCTGACTCCTGGGCAGCTTCAAGCTCCTACTTGGAGCTACCAAGACCCTTGGTTCATAGCTAGCACACTGTGCTGAAGCTGAAGCTGCCGCTCCGACTCTGAGGACTGCCAGCACGACCCACGTGGAAGTAAACAAGGACAGCTTGGTGGTCAAGGCTGGAGCAGTCTACACTGGGCACAAGGTGGACAGCATCAGGGAATTCTCCCTGGCCTTCCCCTTCCTAACCCAGGAAGCTGGGGCACAGGGAGGTGAGGGTGGGAAGAGATGGACAGACAGGAGACACTGAGCCACGAGCCCTACTTAATCCGGGAAGGCCAACTGGGGCTTGGGTGAGGGAAGTAGGGCCCCCCCGGGGCAGAGTCCCAAGGGACAGTGGCTAAAGGCAGGTGCTGCACAGAGAAGCAGAGGAGATGCACCAGTGGATCCGGCCACACCCACTTCCCTGGCTCTCAGGCAGCGGAATGGTCCTGTTCCACCACCTTGTGGCCAAAGGGAGGATGGCACTGTCAACAGCCAGAGGCTCTGCTCTGGCTCCACGCGATTTAATAACAGCCTCAGACTCCTGGTCCACATCTCCCTCAGCCGTTGATCCCTGAGGGAATAGGCTGCAGGCACCTGCAGAGCTATGGAGAAATGTGTCACAAAGAACAAGAATAGGACTGAGGTGGACATGAGTCGGGAAAGCCAGAATGGAGACAAGGCGAGCATGAGTCTGATCATGAGGGACTGGTCTGTCTTGCATCAGTGAAGCAAGGGGCCTTCTGAGGGGCAAAACTGAAGAGGTTACAGAGGAAGCCTGGTCATCCTCAGCTCTCTCCACCCTTGTCCTCCAATTCGGCCAGACGCTTCCAAATCTCCAAATCCCTTTATCCAGCTCTCTACCCCCTGTCTCTAATGTTTAATGCTATAACAAACAAAAAAAAAGTGCTTAATAACCCAGAAACAGGACAATCTACAACATGGTGCACCCCTCCAGGATGGGGGCCTCAGCTTCCCCTCCCCCACAGCCCACACTCTAGCCCCCTGCCAGTACCAATAAAGACCTGCTGCTCATCCAATCATACAAATATCTATTGAGCATTCACTCTGGCTAGGCATGTGCTGTTGAGTCCTAACAACTGCAAGTGATTTCTGTTTCATTTTACAGGTGGGCAAACTAGCTTCAAGGCATTAAATCACATGCATAGTGTCACACAGTTGGCCAGAAAGGGAGCCACGGTCTGCCTGATGCCTGGCCTCACACAGAACTCAAGAAAGGTCCTGGTGACCCAGAGAGGCCCTAGGGTCCTGACTCTGAGCAGGCAGAGGTGATTTACAAGACAGACCATTGCATCATGTCCTCACACCTGTTCATTCTTAATGCTGACCCTTCCAACAAGCTGGAGGGCATCTAACAGCTGAACCCAAAGCACAACAACAGCTACAAGTAAGAAAAGGTTCTAGGGTGCTGTAGCAGGCACTCTGACCACAGGGGGCCAGGGACAAACTACTGGAGGCAGACCTGGGCCCTCAGGGACAGTGGTTTGGTGTCATCTCGTTTCAAGTCTAACAGCCCTAATTTGGGAGAAAGTCTGCTATGTTTATTTAGTGTGTGCCACTGTGAAAGCAAGAAAGTGAGACTAATACATTCCAGAATGGGTTTATGCAAAATGTTCAAAATTTGTATCTTTCCCTCTCTTCCATCCAGAAACCCTGGTCACCCAGAAAGCCTCATCTTCAAGGGTCCTAGATGACTGACATTTGCCTGTCCTGAGGTCACCTCAAAAGGTCCTAAGCACAGGTTCAGACACTGGCTCCACCTCAGAAACCAGGCCCAAGAAATCAGGGAGTAAATCCAAGGACAAATGTGTTAACACCCACCAGAGCAAGTTCTGACATGAACTCTGGGGCAGGGCTTATGAAACGGGGGTTATCAGTTCCTGTGTGGACTATCTTGACCATAAACAGCTTCCCAGATAAAACCAGGCTAAAGTATATACTAGCGCAAGATGTAATCAGTGAAGGGAAAGCAAGAAGTAGCGATGGGGAAGTGGCGACAAGGGAAAGAGAGAAAAATAGGCAGGTGAGAGGTGAGCTGCACGTGGACAGGGGCTTTGGGGCTCTAGTCTGAGTGACATGAAGTATCTGGTCCTGGCCCTCATGCATCCCCTGGACACTGAGTCTTGTGGTGTAAAGAGAAGGGGCTTGATGGGGGCTCCCTAAGGCTCAGATCAACCCTACAATGCTGTGAACGAAAATCTGGAAGAACACTCCAGGGTCACCAGCAGGGGTCTTGGCTTGGATGGCGGATGGGTGTAAGTACCTTCTCTTTGCTCGCCTGTGTGTTCAAATTTCCTTTATTTTACATATCTTTAGCGGATGTTTTAAATTATAAAACATTTGTTCACTATGACAGATTTGAACAATGGAAGGTACATAAAATTTAAAACTGACATATTCCCCCTCCCAGCCTTTCCAATCCCTCTCTGCAGAGGCTGCCACTCTAGACTTGTTGCCTATGCTTCCAAACACGTTTCCATGTGCACATTACCTGGCATTCTACTAAAATGGGACTATATTACACGCAACACTTTGCAATTTCTCACCTAGCAAGATATTTCTAAATCAGTCTTCATGGAACATCACTTTTGAGCACCGGAATAGTATTCCACTGTAAGCACAGACCATGATTTATTTAACCAAAGCCTGTCAAGGGCTACTCCGCTGGTTCTAACAGGTTGCAGTTACCAACAGGGCTGGTGTGAACACCTCTGTATGTGCCATCCTGTGCTAATTTAGGGGATACGATCCTGTAACTGGGTATATAGGGCCACACAGCACATATACATGCAATGTTTAAACAAGGCAGTAAAAACTTTTCCCCCAAGGATCTACACCAAGTCACCCTTCCATCAACTCTATTTTTGGAATTTTTTTTTCAAGTTATGTTTAGTTAAAAAGGAGACCAAAAAAGAAAAGAAACCACCATGCCCAGTCATGCAGGAGGCACGGCAGGGATCTGGAGGGGAATCCCTGGCTGTGGCTCTCCCTGCTCTGCTCGCCAAATTAGGCTCCACGCCAGGTATCCTCCTCAGGCCACGCTTATGTCCACTTGGCCCGCCATTAAGGCTGCTCTCCAGCCTCCTGGCAAGACTTGTGGGCAGGACCAGGCTTCCAAGGGAGGCTTGCCCTGGTTGCAAGCCAACAGACGGCCGGGCGTGGGCTGAGCTGCCAGTGTGCTGATGACTTCCAGATTGGTATCTTTAGTGCTACTTCCCCTGAGCTCCAGATCCACACAGCCACCTCCCTCAGACACTCTGACTCAGCACTTCTGAGATAGAACACCTCCTCCTCCACCACCCTGTCCATGCCCCAAACCTTCTCCTCCTCCAGTGGTCCCCATCTCAGAAGCAGTTCCAGCACCCACCCAGACATTTGACTTCTAACTAACTTCTAACCCCTCTCACCACCATACCTAAGGCAGACTGGCCCAATCTTATCAGTCTCATGTCCTAAGCTGGTCTCTGACCCAGTCCCTCTTCTGCCCACGTGCCACTCCTGCCCCAGTTGAGCCCCGTTCTCTCACCCGGAGAGCTGGAATAGCACCTGCTTCTAGCCTGGCTCCTCCTAAACCCAACCTCCTGAGCCCCACATCAAGTTTCACAACACACCACCAATGCTCGTCCCCTTCACAATCCCCCCCCCCCTTCATCTACTGACAGATCAAATCCAAGCTGGCTCATGGCAGCAAGACCTCCCTCCTGCCTACCCCTCGCCTCCACCCCTGCTCTGGGGCCTCATCCTCTTGCAGCAGCAGCCAGCTGGAGAGGAACAGTCAAGTCACCACCAGCGATCCATGCCAGCTCATCAATCATTGGGTGCTGGGGGTAGGGGGGAGATGTCTCTTCACACAGCAATGCCACTGCCTGGGGCAGTCGGGACAACATGGGCCATCAGACACTGAGGGGAAAACATCAGGTGTGTGTGGGCCCAGGCTCTCACAGCTCAGAGACTCAATGTAGTTGTTCCCTTCGGTCCAAGTACAAACCCTCTCCATGTGTACACCCTTCCCCCAACGCCTCCCAAGCTCCTCTCTCGTGTTTGTGGTCACTGGATTGTCAGAACCCTGTTCTCTCTTCCTCTGGATCACATCTGACTCTGAGGAATTCTGGACCAAGCTAAGCTTGTCTTGCTGTCTAAGCCGTGGTCACGCAGTTTCACCAAATCGATATATTCTCCTCTGACAAACAAAATGGAACAAAGTGTTTCCAGGCAAGAACATAAACTCTTAAGCAAGACATTTCCCACACACAGACCTTGACCTAACTGAAGAATCTCTCTCTCTCTTTCTCTCTCTTTTTTTAAACACAACTCTCAGCCCTCCTAAGCTATGTATCTTTCCAAGGCACCCAAGGCCTTCGATGAACCAGCCCAATGTGCCTATCCACCCTCAGCCCTGCACACCCGACACATGCTCTACTCTCTCTTCCCAGTTCCCAAAGTTCTCCTGATATTCTATGCAGTTTCACGTTTCTGAGACTGCTAATGCCATTCCTTCTTCCCCACTCCTTGACCTGGCTAATTTTTTGTGTGTGACAACTTCACTGAGATATAATTCATGTATCATACAATTTTCCCATTTAAAATGTATAATTCAATGGTTTTTAGTATATTCAGAGTTGTGCAACCATCACCACAATTTTAGAACATTTTCATTACCCCAAAAAGAAGCCCTGTACCCTTTAACTGCTACTCCTCACATGCTCCCACTGCCCCAAAGTGTACCACGTGCCTACTGGACATTCAATGCTGTTTTGATGTCCACCAGTCTGTCCATTAGGCACACCTGCACCCAAGCAAGGCCTGTGTGACATGTTTTCATTACCCACTCGAGGCCCAGCATGGTGCCTGCCTCCCAGGAGTGACAGGAAGGAATGACCACAGTGGGAGCAGCTGGCTTCCCTGACTGCTCTCTCGGCTCCAGTGACGTGTGCTTACACGTCACTAACATTTCAGAGTGATCCTCTTAATACTCTCATTGTGGGTTTCCCTGGTGGCATAGTGGTTGAGAATCCGCCTACCAATGCAGGGGACACAGGTTCGAGCCCTGGTCCAGGAAGATCTCACATGCCGCGGAGCAACAAAGCCCTCGCGCCACAACTACTGAGCCTGCGCTCTAGAGCCCGAGAGCCACAACTACTGAAGTCTGTGCGTCTAGAGCCCGTGCTCCGCAACAAGAGAAGCCCCCGCACCTCAATGAAGAGTAGCCCCGCTCACTGCAACTAGAGAAAGCCCGCACGCAGCAATGAAGACCCAATGCAGCCATTAATTAATTAATTTAAAAAATACTCTCGGGGCTTCCCTGGTGGCGCAGTGGTTGAGAATCCGCCTGCCGATGCAGGGGACACGGGTTCGTGCCCTGGTCCGGGAAGATCCCACATGCCGCGGAGCGGCTGGGCCCGTGAGCCATGGCCACTGAGCCTGCGCGTCCAGAGCCTGTGCTCCACAATGGGAGAGGCCACAACAGTGAGAGGCCCGCGTACCGCAAAAAAAACCTCTCATTATGCAGCTGAGGATAAACCACTTGCCCAGGGTCACAAAGCTAGTAACAGGCTGAGCAGGGATTCATCAGTGAGTTGAGTTCATTGGTGAGCTCTGCTCTGTCTGTATGTTGTCTCTGCCCAACCACTCCATGCACTGCTGTCAGCTTCTAGCCCTGCTCTCCTCTGTACTCATTAAGGTCACCAATGACCTCTGAATGGCAAAACCAAATGAAGAACTGTCTGACTTTATTTCAATCTCTTGGTCATGTTTGTCAGTCACCACCCCCTTCTTTTTCTCTCTTGGGGCTACCAACCTCTCAGGGGATGCCTTTGCTCTTTCTGGTAGGACCATCTTTTACCCTATCCTTGCTTAACAGAAGCCCTATGCGGGAGGGCCTCATCTAGGGCCTCTACTCTTTTGATTCTATGCTCTCTCTTGGGGTCAGTGGCCACACTTCTACCCTGATTCCCCAAGCTCAGACCTCACACCTGAGCAGCAAAAGTAGTCTCCACATCTTCACTCAGATGGCTCACAGATCCCTCAATCCCATCTTCTCACTCTTTCTCCAACCTGTTCCTTCCACAGTCCACTATCATTTCACTTGCCACCTACACAGTTGCCTAAGCCAGAGAGGAGACATCAGCCTTGACTCTTCCTTCTTCCTCAGCCTCCTTATCCAACCCTCAAATCCTATCAACTCCTCTTCCTATAATTCCCCCCACCCCACCCCACAATGCTCCCTACCAATGCCTGAAGACAGGCTGCCATCATCTTCTCTGCCCTGGATTACTTATAAGATTCTGCAGACTGTTCTTCCCACCTTCAGTGTGGCCACGACCCCCAAAACACTTTTCAAACTGCAGGTACATTCTGAAGTACAAGTCCAGTAGTTTTACCCTCCCATCCCCTGCATTCAGGACAAAGCCCTTCTTGTGGTTTTTGCAATCCTTCAAAGCTGATCTCTTTCCAGCCACATTCCTGGCCATACTATAATTAGTGCTGAATAACTAACTGTGCCACTAATAGCTAATTAGTGCCACTCCTGGAGACACCATCTATGTTTGTATCCGCAGTTTGATGTGACTGGTGATTTGGCCAAGGCCAGCCAGGAGTCTCACTTTCATCTTCCTATATGAGACTGTGTCTTGTGAAATAATGTTGAAATGCAGAAGGAAATGTTGTAATGAACAAAAGACAAGTGATTCAGAACAGAGAGGGATACAGTGTTCTGAAAGACAACCAGCATATCACACATGGGAGCTCTTCAACCATAGTCCCTGAGCATCTAACTCACTGGCTGAGGAAAACAATCACTCGGGACCACCTAACTCACATGGAAGTTGAGAAGATCACAGGGTTCCTCCTTCTGAATGCTAAGCATATTTCTTTACAACAGGAAGAATATGTACTGAATGGTCCAAGTGTCGGGGGAGCCCCCATTCCAAATTAGGAACTGGCATCTGGTACCCATCAGCTGAGTTACAGCTGCATAACCCAGCAAGCCATAGGCTTCTCTGTATTTTCCAAGTTTCTAAGTAAGAAGGAAGCTAATTCATAGAAAAATCCTAGAAATAATGACCAACTCAGCAACAATGAGAAACCCCTGGACTCAGATTTTGGTCTCTAAATATCATTTTCCTATAAAAAGAATCAGGTTCCCTAAGAGAAACGATGACTCTAGGTCTGGGTCAACAAATGTACAAGATAACATTAGAATATATTGTCATCTCAGTAGTAACGAAGGCTACAGGGTTATATCAAAAACCGTATACAACAGGCAGCCTATTGTATAAGCTCCCACTGGCCAAAGGACAATTTGAGCACTGATAAAGTTGAAAGACTGAAGCACAACAAATATATTAAAATCCATAAGTGTGTTATGATACTAAACAAACAAAAAGAAGAACAAACAATCCTCACGAGTCATCTTTGGAGGATGTTGGAAAACCAACTCATTATTTTGGAAGCTAGTAAATATGGGAAAGAATTAAGCATTTATCCTGCCTCTCCTATACAGACTGTATTTCAGGGTAACCAAGTAGTTGATTACTGGCAATTTCCAGGTATAGAAGTATTCAAGCTAGCAATTGCAGAAGGAAACATAAAACTAAAATACCACCATTTTGCAACCCCTAATGAAATAATGGTTCTAGGCAATAAATGTCAATGGTTCCTATGTCATAAAAAGGGAAACAACTAAAGAGAAACAACTCTCAATAGAAGCACAAATGTCATCTATTAAATATTGTTTAAAAAAAATAGAACCAGAATCTAATTAGGTCTTTAGATCTAACTATCAATTTACAGGAAAAACAAGGGACAGAGGAACATGTTAAACTATACAGGAGGGATATAATCAGCAAAGTTGAGATGGAAGGAAAATCTATAAATTAAAAGACCCAGCTTCTTCAGGAAATAAAAGGAAAAGTGAGACAGAAAACCTATATACTAAAAGACTTCTGATAGCATCAATCAATTGAAATATATGGATCATAATTGGACCCCGCTTGAAACAAATTGTATTAAAAAATCGTTTGAGACAATCAGACAAATCTAAACATGAAATGGATATTTGATGACATCAAAAACTATTGTTTCTTTTAAAGGAGGACTAATAGGATTGTGGTTGTTAAAAAAAAAATAAATCATGATCTTTTTTAGAAACACCAAAATATTTACAGCTGAAATGATATGCTGTCTGGGATTTACTTCAAAATAATTTGAGAGTGGGGGGATAAATGCAGCTATTACTGAAACAAGATTGATAACAACAAAAGCTGATCACTGTTGTAATTAGGTGATTATTACTTATAGGTTCGGTATACTATTCCCTCTGATTTGTATATGTTTAATGATTTCCATAATAAATAGTTTTAAAGAGAAAAAAGGAAAGGGGAAATTCTGCAGGGCAGGGCCAGAGTCTCACTCATACCTGTATTCCCAGCAGCCAGTCAGACAAATTAATAGCAATGCTTTTAGGCTGAAGCCAAGGTCAAAGCTAAGGGTTCAAGCTCAGAACTATGGTAATACCTGAAATACCTGCCTGGCTCTCTTATGAGGCACAGAGCTGGCACACAGTAGGCCTTCAGGAAGCGTTTTTTGAATGAGCAAACGAAGACTTCAACATCGAATTAGCACGACATATGTTCCTCATGATCTGAAATACGTTCACTTAGTCACATCCGACCACCTCAAATTCGGCAGGCCTCTGTGGAAGGTGGTACCCCCTGCCACCACTCTCTCTGCCTCCACACCCAGTGCTGAGGGGCCAGGGGCTTCCTCCCCTGGGCTCAGCCTGATGTTTTTAAACCAAGGGTCTGGGTTCCGAGCAGATTTGTGCTCTTGTCCCCCGCACCCTACCACCCAGGACTCCTTTTGGTCCCTCTGATTGGCCCAACTATTTCTCCTTGGCATGTTGGTCGCTCTGCCCGAAATGTCGCCCACCCCACTCCACCCCATCCCTGGCCTAGCTCTCTGCACAGCTGGCTCCTCATTGTCCGCACCTCAGCTCGAATATCCTTCCTCAGCAGGGCCTGAACCAGCCACACTCTCTACAGAAAGTTCCCCTCTGATTCTCTATCATTTCTCCACTGTCCCTTTCACAGGTAACACCCTTAATATGCAATTATATATTTCCTTTGCTTTAAAATAACAATAACTGCAGCTAGCACACTGACTCAGTACTTACCATGTGCCAAGTTCATGCTAAGTGTTTTACAGGGATTATCTTGTTTAGCTTTCACAACCACCCCATCAGTAAAGATACGTATCATTTTATTTATTATTATTTCCATTTTACGGATGATGAAACTCGGGACAGAGCAGTTACATGGCCACAGAAACGTGCAGTAGTAAGCCCACATTTGTAACCGCTATGCTACACTGATCTCTTAATGTCTTCTGGCCCCACTGACCTCCACCCCCAGACTATGAGGGTCAAGGGGAACATCATTCAACAAAGTACCTCAGACCCTACTGCTGTGCCTGGCATAAAAGAGGTGCTTTACAAGTATATGTGGAATGAATGAAAACATTCAAAGTAATCCTGTATGATTTCTCTTTGTGTATCTCTGACCCACCTCCTCTTCCCCACAAGTCCCTAGCACAGGACCCAACTTCTAGAAGGTACTCAACACATCCAAAACACTCAGAGCTGAAAAGAGCTTTTGTGACCACCTAGCTCTGTTCCCTCAGTTCACCAAGGGCTAGGACCTTCTCCTACTTCTGAGAAGAGACAATCAAGCAAGATGGACAATGGAGGATACATGGACTTCAGCGGTCCTAAGAGGCTGAGTTCTAGCAAAAGAGGTCAGTAGCAGATGCCCTGATGGAGTAGAAGCCAAGAAGGAAGGCTAGGGTGGGGTGGAGCGTCTATATGTACTTCCTGTACCTTGCAGAACAAATAAACACCCTCCACCCAATGTCCTGAGCCTTCAGGAAACTGTTCCACTTCTAAAACATGTTCTTTGGAAACCTCATCATCTCAGGACACACCTACAGATTTCATAGGGACCACAGGCTTCCTTGGTCTCTCCTTCCCACCTCCCGCCCCTCTCCCCCCCACCCCTTTCCCTTTTCCCTGGAGATAAGGAAGCAAAAACACCCAGCAACAAAGGGCTGGAGGTCAGGCCTCTGGGGTGACCTTCAGGAGCAGAGAAGGCCTTTCTGTAGAGGACAAGTGGAGTTTCTGGTCAATCCTTCCCGCCTCTGGTTATCTCCAGCCCCTGAAAGTCCTGAGCATCTCCAGCCTAGAGTCCCAAGAATCTCAAACTCTGTGTTGACAGACTTCTAGGAAAGCAGCACAAACAAACACAAGAGCTGCAACTGGATGGAGGGGGACAACATTCTAGCCTAGCGTGTCCACAAAGGGGTTCTAAGATGGGATGGTACTGGGTCTGGGCCTTAAAGGGTGGGAATCACTGGGTTTCACGGGAGTAAGAAGGAAGCAGAGAAAATGGCTAGTGCAAATAATACTGAAACGACCTAACATTTACCTAGCACTTATTCTGTGCTTGGTGCTGAGTTAAGTGTTTTACACATAATAACTTGTTGACATCTCTCAACCTTGTGAGATAGGTGCTGTTAATGTGTCAGATGATGAACCCAAGACCCAGAGGTGTTAAATAACTTGCCTAAAGTGATTCAGTAATTGGTGCGGCTGGGATTCAAAGTCAGATTTGAAAGTTCAAAGTCCACCACACAATGTGCACCAAAAGCTGGGGGATGGCTTGCATGAAGGAAAGGAACATGTGTGAAAGAGCGAGGGAATCCCTGAATGTCACACTAAAGGGCTGGATGGTGATCCACAAGGGGATCATGTGTGAGCAGTGCTGTAGGAAGAATGGCTTAACATGTTTATGGGGGATGATGGAGGGTCTGCTGGGAAGATGGGAACCCCGTGCCCCCAGAAGCTCTACACGGGTGGGGTAGGAGGGCAGCAGGAATGAGGAAAGCCTAGAAGAGAAACAAGTTTACCAAATGCCAGTTGGTAATCAATGGTGTCCGCATTCAGATTTAAGCAAATAAAGATCTTCCTTCAGTCCCAATCAGTCCACAAAACTCCCATTAAATACCACTGTGTGCCAAGCCCTGCCCTGTGCAGCCTCTCTCTGTTTCTCCTCTGTTTGCCACAGTGAGGACAATGAGGTTGCTGTCAAGTTCCTACAACCCAGCACCCTAAAGTGCTCTCCTCTCCTTCCCCACCTCCACTCTCATAAGGGAGGTGAAAGACTTTTCTTGCACATCTATGTTAAAACCATAATGCCCCCAATTGTATTTGAACTGCAGTAAGTTTTAAAACTTAAAGGTATTTATTTTCACATTACAGATCCAATTTGCAAGGTACATAACTGCTTTTTTAACTGAGCTCACTTTTAACCTCAGTAAGTTTATGATGAGAAAATTTTCTCCAGAAGGCGAATCATCTGGGCATCTTCCCCCTCCAGCTACCAACCAGGAGGCTAGCAGTACCTCTGTTCGAGGATATCATCTGGAGGTCAGGGATGGGAACTCACAGCCCAGCCACTGTGCCCTTCACTACCACCTGGGGGGCGGCGGTGGGTAGCGGGAGGAGGAAGAGAAGACTGGAATCAGGGAAGTCTCTAATTCAGTAAATCTGATGCTGCGCCTCACAGAGGCAATTCCACTTTGGAGCTGTGTGTCCTGAGAAAAAGTGGAACTCAGCTTCTCACCATTCTTGTGCTAGGAAACCCTGTCTGAACAGGCACCCTCATGGAGCGGGTGGCAATTATTGTCAAATACAGGTGTATGAACCTACCGACTTTCAGGGCTCTCCCAAACAGGGCCTTCAGAAGACCGCTCAGCCAGTGGATCGGCGATGGGAGGAAACTCTCGCTAAGCTGGCTCAGTAATTCCCCAGAAAGGCTCACTGCGCAGGCCAACGTGAAGACAAAATGAGCCCAAAGCCCTTGGTGTATGTGCTGGGAGGGAAAGCCGGGGACTTTTCCGCTTAGTTTCCCTAAGCTTTGCCACGAGACAGCTCTCTGGCTACGTCAGGGTAAAGAGGCTTGTACGAGCACATCTCACACCAGCTAACCACTCCCGAGAGACCCTCTCTTTCAAACTACAATGGTGGGCAGAACGGGGAAGAAGTGGTCCCAGCAGAGGCGAACCACTGCGGTTCTTAAAGCCTTGTTTGCGTTTGGGCCCACACGGAGCCGCAAATGGAGGTATATTCCCTTCCGGCGCACCCGCCATTAGCCCCCGGATCCCCAGCAGGCCTCTTAGGCCCGGATCCGGTTCCCCAACCTCTCAGGCCCTTCGAGAACCCCCAGCTTCCACTCCCAGACCTCAGAACCTTCAGGCCCGCGCCGGCCTCCCTGCCGGCCTTTCGAGGCCCCGCAGCCCGGCCCCGCGGCTCACCCTCGAGCGTCTCGCACTGAACCAGGTTGAGGTAGTCCGTCTGGCTGAGCACCCCGGCCTTCAGGCCGCGCACCAGTCCCTCCAAGTAGCCATTGTCCACGTTGAAGTAAAGCTCCGGGAAGAACGACATGGCTGCGGCGGGGGCGGCTGGACCGGAGGACCCGGACCTGCCGGCACGCAGCACAACTCCAAGATCAGCTGACGCGGCGCCCGCAGCGGGCTGTCAAGCGCATCAGGTGACGCGCAAGCGGCCCACGTGACCACAACGGGGCGGGGCTCTGAGCGGCGCCCGGCTTCCGGGTGGTTTCTCGCGGAACGGTTGCGCAGGTGTGGGCTGAGGACCGCCCACTGGCGCCTGCGCGCTGAGGGGAAGAGGGCCTCCTGCTCTCCGGCGGGAGCGGCTTGGAGTGTCCAAGGCCGAGCGCGTGGTGGCGCCCGTGGCCGCGGGGATTCCATTGGGCCTTCACTCTAGATTTCCCGAGTCTGGTGCACGTGGTGCTGTGGCGGCCAGAGGAGTAAAGATGGGAGTGGGCGGCGCTTCTTATGCTTGGAAATATTCCAGACTGTTGTCAGCCTTCCCCTGAGAGGAACTGAAGTCCGGTGAGGGGAAGGCTTCGCTGCGGGTCACGCGTCGAGTTAACGCAAGCAGGCCCTGGACCCTAATGTTTTGTTAGCCTGCTGGGAGCTACAGCTCCTATGCTGCGTTGTGCCCTCCCTTCCCCTCATTTATTATATAAGATTCTCAAGGGTAGGAGCGCGGCCCTCCTCTGCTTCTCCCAACGACGCCTGGCACTCTAAGAGCATGCATGTAAGTGACTCATGATGGGATAGCGCAGGCCCTGGGGTAGGGATGTGTGTGTGGTGTCTTGGCTTGGAGACACCTTTGCCCCTGCCATGACCTCCCCCCTCCGACGGTCACGTTCGAAATAACACCACAACCCTGGGGTTGGTCCCATCCTTTATTGTCGCTCCCCTGCCCCAGCCCCGACCCCGACGTCGGCCAACTAGGTGCGGCTGCAGGGGTTCGCGGCAGTACCCAGCTTGCGGCAGTAGCAGAAGGCGTTGAAGAAACGGCAGTAGCACGTGGCACATGGGTCGCAGCATGGTACCTGGTGTCCCAGACAGGACTCATGCAGCCTTACGCAGCGACGCGGGGAGCGCGGCTTGCGTCCTTCCGGATCTAGCACCTGCAGGGGTTGGGTAACATGGGCCTTCAGCGGCAGCTTCAGGGACCTGACCCAATCAAGGGGAGACGTCAGTGGAGCATGGGGAGGGATGGTCTGCAGTGTCACCCCAAGTGAGAGGGTCACCGAAGTGGAGATGGAGGTTGATGCCTGATCCCCCCACCCAGAGATTGTGGCCTCAGCCCTTTTCCTGAGCAGTTACCTCTGCCAAGGCCTTGGTCTCTGCCTCCTGCAGCAGAGCCTCTTCCACCTGTTCTGCCGTTGTCCTCTTCAGTGGGGGCTGCAGGCCCAGGCCTGGGACAGATGATGTGAGAACAGAAACCCCCATGCACAAGACACCCACCTCCCAGGCCTAGGATTGGGAAGGGGGAAAGAGGGCTCATACCAGGCAGAATAGTTCGTGGCCAGAGAGTGTCCAGGCCCCACCCATCCCCACCCCTGCCCACACTGACCTTGGAGCTCTGGGAACAAGGCTTGGTCAGGCCTTCCGATGCCCTCCAGGGGAGCCAAGCCCATCTGGGCCCCCTGCCCGGTGGGCATTGCCAGCAGCAGGGCACAACTCAGCAGCACTGTGGTCAGCATGGCCTGGCTCAGCAGGAAGACCCACCACTTAGTCCCTCTTCATCCCTAGAACACCCTCTAAGTGCCCTATCCCAGACAGAAGACCCCTAGAGAGTAGGAGTCTCTGCCCAACCTGAGGACTTACCTCTGCTTGCTGGATCCTTGCCCCAAGAGTTCCTGGCCACCCCATGCCCTCGGTTTATATGGCAGGGTCTAATGAAGGGCCCACACGTGACTGCTCCCTGCAGCCAGGGCATGAGGGCGCCCCCCCAGAGGGTGGGGGCACAGTTCAGGCCTCTCTCACTGGAACCTGGGCTCTATAAGAGGGGTACCCATCTCCAGTTTGGAGTGAGGTCTCCAGGAACCAATCAAAGTTTGGGAACAAGATAGGATGCCCAGGGCCCCCACATTCATTCCCCAGGACAGGGACCTGGGGAATGGGGATGGGTAGGCTGGAGCCATTAGCAATAACAAGGAAGGCGGCCCTGAACACTTAATTTAATTTGTGGCCCCGGAGATGCTCATTCAGACCCTACGCATGGCATGTTCCCTTTGCTTCCAGGAACTTGGGTCAAGGGCATTGGAGGGGGTGATGGGCCAGTGACCAGAGCGGGGTGGGGTTGGGGTGGAGACCTAGACCCTGGGTTTTTGAGGGGAGAGAGGGGAGGGGAGAAGCCCACTTAGCCAAAAGCAGGCCCTCTGCCTCCATCTCTGGTCCTACCTCTCCTCCCCCTTCTTCCTCCAGGCTTCTCCAAAACCCCAGCCCTGCTCCTGCCCCCACACCCTTTTCTGCCTGGGGTTCCTGGAAGCCAAGGTGGCGGAACGGACTGTTCCCTGGGTGGATGAGGAGCTTCAAAGTAAAAAGCTTTCAGGCCGCCTGCCTCATTAGTGCTAATGGCTGCTCCTTTCCGCCCTGCGTTGTCAGGACTGTGCCCACGCCTGGTCTCATCAGCAGGGGGCAGATGTGAGGACTGCCCTTTCATAGAGATGGTGGGACACACAGGACCCCACCTGCCCCAGCCTTCCCTCACCGGCCCCGCCAAGGGCACTTTATTACACACTTGCCACTTGGGGAAGGGGATGCAGGCTGAGTCAGCTTCCAGGACTCAGTATACAAACAGCTGGCCCAAGACAGCTGGAGGAGGATGTAGAGGCTGTTTGGGCTATTCTGACCAGGGCGAGGCCTGAGGAAGTCCTTCCAGAAAGCAGTTGGAAACCATAGGTTATCATCTGGCAGCTTCTGGCCTGGTGTCAACATAGCAATTGGTCTTGGGGAGAGAGTTGTGTGGAGAGGGGCGCTCTGCAGAGGGTGAGCCTGTGGCAGTCTTCTTCCACAGATGGGCATTGATGTCTATTCTGGGATCAGGCTGGCATTGGACTCGCTTGTGGTTGGCCCAGGGTAACAGTCCTAGGAGCTCAGAGGGTCACCTACTATGGCCCAGGGGAGGAGCAGGGGAGTGAGGGAAAGCCCCTCTGGGGAGGTGGTCCATGGATAATCCAACAAAGGGCCAGTCCCCATTTCTCCCCCGGGAATGGTGCTGGCTGTTTTGGTGACTCTGTCACAAAGCAGACCTGGTGTCAAGGCCTCCCTGGCAACTGACATTAACCTTTGTTTCCCAGAAGCCATAGCTGGGCTCAGTGGCCCACCCCAGGGGTTTCTTATAGTGGTGCAGGGTGAAGGTATCAGGCACCCAGGTGTGCCCCCATCTTGGTTGGGCCACATGGAGCTCAGGAAGGGTAATACATCAAATGTACCTGAGACATTTTCCCCAAATCTTTATGCCCTGGCCCCATCCTTGCAGGTTCTGGCTGAAGAGATGGTGGTAAGGAGCAGGGACTGTGTGAGTATTTTGGCAGGGTGCTCCAGGTGAGGTGAGGCGGGGGCTCTGAGCACCTGGCTGAGCCTGGTCAGCGCTCATGCTAAGGACAGCTCTTCATCTTGGAACGGGGGTGCTCCTGCCAGCTAGGCCCTTAGTGTCTTTGCTCACCTACAGATCAGTGGCTGTCTTCATTTGGGTGTGTGAACACAGGTGTATTGGCCCCATCCATGGACAGCAGGGGCTGCCAAGGTCCCTGATCGGATCCAGTGGGGAAGACAGTCAAGAAAACCAACAACCAAAGTGGAACAGTGGGACTTCCCTGGTGGTTCAGGAAAGGCTCTGCGCTTCCACTGCAGGGGGCATGGGTTCGATCCCTGGTCGGGGAACTAAGATCCCACATCCTGCTCATCGTGGCCAAAAAAACAAAAAGAAAAAAAACACAGTGGAAAGACCAAAGAAATATAAACACTGGATATTTGATGACATTAAGGAATAACTTAACTTTTTTAGTTGTGATAATGGTATTGTAGTCATGATTTTTTTTGAAAAAAAAGATTCTTTTAGAGAAAAATGATATATTTACTGATAAAATTATATGAAATATGGTATTTGCCTCAAAATAATCTGAAGTAGGGGGGATAGCAGGAGGTGATATAGATGAAACAGAATTTTTCATGAGCTGGTAATTGTTGAAGCTGGGTGGTGGGTACATGGGCTTCGTTATCCTAATACTGCTACTTTTGTATATGTTTGAAAATTTCCATAATAAAACATTTGTTTATGCCCCTTCCCACCCCACCCAGCTGCCCTCCCATCACCACTGAATTGGCCAAAACACAGCCTATGGGTTTCTTGTTATAACTCTGTATCTCTATCTATATGTCTATCTATGAATTGTAAATCTGTATTTAAAGTTAATTTTCCATTGGTTTATCAAATTTTATTAATCTTTGCCAATAATCAGTCTTTGGCTTGATTCACCAAATTTTGTTACAATTAAGTTTCTGCCTTCCCATCATTTTCTATTTTCCTAGCATTTGTTGATCTTTAAGTTTATCTTTCTTCCCTTTTTTCTTTTTTGGCGGTACGCGGGCCTCTCACTCCCATTGCGGAGCACAGGCTCCGGACGCGCAGGCTCAGCGGATATGGCTCACGGGCACAGCCGCTCCGCGGCATGTGGGATCCTCCCAGACCAGGGCACGAACCCGTGTCCCCTTCATCGGCAGGCGGACTCTCAACCACTGTGCCACCAGGGAAGCCCTTCCCTTTTTAAAAAAAAGAAATTTATTTATTTTGGGCTGCGTTGGCTCTTCGTTGCTGCCTGTGGGCTTTCTCTAGTTGAGGTGAGTGGGGGCTTCTCTTCACTGCGGTGCACGGGTTTCTCACTGCGGTGGCCTCTCTTGTTGCGGAGCACGGGCTCTAGGTGCGCGGGCTTCAGAAGTTGTGGCGCGCAGGCTCAGTAGTTGTGGCACACGGGCTTAGTTGCTCCACGGCATGTGGGATCTTCCTGGACTAGGGATTGAACCCGTGTTCCCTGCATTGGCAGGCGGATTCTTAACCACTGCACCACCAGAGAAGTCCCTATCTCTCTTCCTGATGAACACTTGCCTACACCTAGTAGTCTATAAAAGGTTCCTCAGGACCCCTTTCCATTTGCTGAGTACAAACACTGCGTGAGTGATTTTTTGGGTCTGGAACTGGCCTGATGTTCCCAGGACAATGCTTTTTGGCAGAAAGACCTTCAGAAATGTGCGGCATGTTCTGGGTGGAGGATTTGGCAGACCTGGGAGGATGCAAAGCCTACTTCGTAAGGCTGAGGTTGGACCCCAAGCATAGGGACCCTGACTTCAAGGAGGAGAAGGGGGAGAGTGTGGATGCTCTGTGCCAAAGATCAAGTGTGGGACAAGGAGGGATGCTTGATCCCTACCCCTCCTCCTCTTTTTCCTCCAGCAAGGTAGTTCTCACCCAAGGGTGCTGTTCCTGCTTTGTCCCACAGGGGGAAGCAGAGCACCCACTGGCTCTCCTAATCCAGCTTCATCCTTTTTTAAAAAAAACATATTTTTATTTAAATTTATTTATTTATTAATTTATTTTTGGCAGCATTGGGTCTTCGTTGCCGCACGCGGGCTTTTCTCTAGTTGCAGTGAGCGGGGGCTGCTCTTCATTGCGGTGCTCAGGCTTCTCATTGCAGTGGCTTCTCGCATGGACTCTAGGCTCGTGGGCTTCAGTAGTTGTGGCACGCAGGCTCAGTAGCTGTGGCTTGAGGGCTCTAGAGCGCAGGCTCAGTAGTTGTGGCGCACGGGCTTAGCTGCTCCGCGGCATGTGGGATCTTCCCGGACCAGGACTCGAACCTGTGTCTCCTGCATTGGCAGGTGGATTCTTAACCACTGCGCCACGAGGGAAGCCCTAGCTTCATTCTGATAGGTGGATCCTCACCCAGCACGCTGTCCCTGGCGCCATGGTTCATCTGTAGGACTTCCAAAAGCCAGAGGGTGCTTGGAGAGGTGCGGCCCCCTCATTAATCCAGGGAGGGGAGCAGGATGGAAGGGGGTTATCCCAGGCTGGTGTATATATACATATATATATGTGTATATATATATATATATATATATATATATTTTTAACATCTTTATTAGAGTATAATTGCTTTACAATGGTGTGTTAGTTTCTGCTTTATAACAAAGTGAATCAGTTATACATATACATATGTTCCCATATCTATATTTTTTTTGATTGAATATAGTTGACTCAGAATGTTGTGTTAGCTTCTGGTGTACAGCAAAGTGATTCAGTTATACATATATATGTTCTTTTTCATATTATTTTCCATTATGGTTCATTACAGGATATTGAATATAGTTCCCTGTGCTATATAATAGGACCTTGTTGTTTATCCATTCTATGTATAATAGTTTGCATCTGCTAGTCCCAACCTCCCAATCAGCCCTCCCCCTCCCCCCCTTGGCAACTACAAGTCTGTTCTCTATGTCTGGGAGTCTGTTTTTGTTTCATAGATAAGTTCATTTGTGTCATATTTTAGATTCCACATACAAGCGATATCATATGGTATTTGTCTTTCTCTTTCTGACTTACTTTGCTTAGTATGATAATCTCTAGATCCATCCATGTAGCTGCAGATGGCATTATTTCATTCTTTTCATGGCTGAGTAATATTCCATTGTGTGTGTGTGTGTATATATATATATATACACACACACACACACACACACACACACACACACCACATCTTTAACCATTCATCTGTCAATGGACATTTAGGTTGTTTCCATGTCTTGATTATTGTGAATAGTGCTGCTATGAACATAGGGGTGCTTGTATCTTTTCGAATTATAGTTTTGTCCAGATATATGCCCAGTAGTGGGATTCCGGATCACATGGCAACTCTATTTTTAGTTTTTTGAGGAACCTCCATACTGTTCTCCATAGTGGCTGCACCAATTTACTTTCCCACCAACAGCATAGGAGGGTTCCCTTTTCTCCACACCCTCTCCAGCATTTGTTATTTGCAGACTTTTTTTAAAAAATAAATTTATTTATTTTATTTATTTATTTTTGGCTGCGTTGGGTCTTCGTTGCTGTGCACGGGCTTTCTCTAGTTGCAGCGAGCGGAGGCTACTCTTCGTTGTGGTGCGCGGGCTTCAGTAGTTGCGGCTCGTGGGCTCGGTAGTTGTGGCTCACGGGCTCTAGAGCGCAGGCTCAGTAGTTGTGGCACACGGGTTTAGTTGCTCCGCGGCATGTGGGATCTTTCCGGACCAGGGCTTGAACCTGTGTCCCCTGCATTGGCAGGAGGATTCTTAACCACTGCACCACCAGGGAAGTCCCTGCAGACTTTTTAATGATGGCCATTCTGACCAGTGTGAGGTGGTACCTCACTGTAGTTTTGATTTGCATTTCTCTAATAATTAGCAATGCTGAGCATCTTTTCATGTGCATATTGGCCACCTGTATGTCTTCTTGGGAGAAAAGTCTATTTAGGTCTTCCAGGCTGGTGTCTCTTAAGCCCTCAGCTGGAGGGGGTCCCACTGTGATCAGGACCCCCTAGGTGGGAGAGTCATGTTTGTTGCATGAATGCCAGTGCTTGCCATTCTCCCATTCATTTGAGAACTATTTGAGCACATGCTGCATGACGAGCACTATGCCAAGGGCTCTATACTTCACGGTTTGGTCAGAGGCCGTGGCGACCTGAAGCTCCTGATTTCTGGGGTCAGCCAGGCTTCATGGGCTTGTCTGTTGCCAATGAAAGGGTAGGCTGGGGTCAAGCCAGGGAGAGCAGAGCATGGTTCAGGGCCAGCTGGTGGATGGAACAGCCCTTCCCCTGACTGTAAGGGGGCTCAGGCCCAGAGACACTCCTTCCCCCTCGGGCCTTGCTCTATCTCCCTCTTCCTCTCCCCCCACAGGCCTCCCCTTCAGTGCTGGTAATGGGCCCTTTATTGGGGTCCCCAGAATACCTGAGCTGTGGCTGGAGCGCTCAGATGAAATTTCACAAAAGGGACAGGGAAAACAAATAGGCCCAGCCAATCTGACTCATAGGATGTGACTTGCAGTTTGGATTCATGGGCCCCTCCAAGGTGGCAAAGGCCATCCTAAACGCCAACTTCAACCCATTCTAAAGACATCTACAACCCCTAGTGTCCAAATCTTCAGACATCCAGAGAGGTAACCAGTCCCTCCTCCTGCCTGCCAGGTCCTACTTTTCTGGGTGAAATCTTCAGTTTCTGGAGGTGTTGCAGGACCCTACCTTCTGCCACAGGGTATCCATGCCTTAACATGTCCAAAGCAGGACATCAGCGCCCACACTCACAGGAAACCCACCAAAGTGGTGCAGAGCTTGTTCCATTCCAAGTGATAAGAGGACTCTTGGGTATAACAGAATTTCTGGGGAGTGAAATTGAGTCCCCAGCAACCCTCCACAGAGGCATGGCACTGTTGGGCTAGGGAGAGGCACTTGGGATGTCCCCTAAATTGTTTCTAATCCATCCCCATAGAATGGAGCAACCTGACTTCGTGAGGACGTTCAGTGGCTCAGCTGGAGCCCCAGGAACAAAGGTGTTTGCACAACAAGAACCACTGGACTGTCTGGAAATGACTCTCAACCTAGAAACTGCTCTTCCTGCTAAAGACCCAGGAGTTCTCAACCTGCTCATCCCTGCCACTCATGTTCTGTGCAAGTAAGAAGAGAGGCTACAGGAACTCTGGACATAGGCAAAAAGGTACAGCCTAGGACTCCCCTGGTGGCGCAGTGGTTAAGAATCTGCCTGCCAATGCAGGGCACACGGGTTTGAGCCCTGGTCCAGAAAGATTCCACATGCCGCGGAACAACTAAACCCATGCAGCACAACTACTGAGCCTGCGCTCTAGAGCCCACGAGCCACAACTACTGAAGCCCACGCGCCTAGAGCCCGTGCTCAGCAACAAGAGAAGCCACTGCAATGAGAAGCCCGCGCACCGCAACGAAGAGTAGCCCCCACTTGCCGCAACTAGAGAAAGCCCGTGTGCAGCAACGAAGACCCAATGCAGCCAAATAAATAAATAAAAAGTTACAGCCTAGGGTAATCGGCACAGAGGTGAGATAAGGCGGTACCTGGCTTGACAGGTTCAAGGTGAGCTGAAGGTCAGCTCAAGAAAGGAGAGAGGGCTTCCCTGGTGGCGCAGTGGTTGAGAATCTGCCTGCCAATGCAGGGGACACGGGTTCGAGCCCTGGTCTGGGAGGATCCCACATGCCGCAGAGCGACTGGGCCCGTGAGCCACAACTACTGAGCCTGCGCGTCTGGAGCCTGTGCTCCGCAACAAGAGAGGCCGCGATAGTGAGAGGCCCACGCACCGCGATGAAGAGAGGCCCCCACTTGCCGCAACTGGAGAAAGCCCTCGCACAGAAACGAAGACCCAACACAGCCATAAATAAATAAATAAAATTTAAAAAAAAAAAAAAAAAGAAAGGAGAGAGAGCTGCAGCTGCTCCCAGAGTTCTCTGGACTCACTCCTTTCTGTTTTTACCCCTCCTCATCTCCTATGCCTCCAGCTACAAAGAAGGTCTAGGAGGTGGAGGTATGGGAGCTGGGAGGGGAATGAGTCCTGTGGGGGAGCCATCATCTGGGGGTGTTGGATGGAAAGGATAACCTTCCAGCTTAAACCAGTCCCCCTGGGCGCAGTTCTCACCCAGGAACCAAGCCTTTGCCCATATGGGAGAAAGAACTCATAGGGTGGCCCCTGCCAGCAACCCCACTTTTGCCCCTGTAGGCCCTGCATAAACTATCTCCACAAAGCCCTGGGTAGGAGTCCTCCTCCCCAACTCTAGCCAAAGCCAGACTTTGTGTCAGGATCTGTCATAGAGGTAAGTTTTCCTCTCTGCCTCATCCCTTTACCTGCTACAAGTTTACCCAGTGCCCCATGGCAAGACTCCCAGTCCATATATTTAACTCTCAGTAGAACATGTAACTAAACATTATCATCCCCGTTTTACAGATCAGAAAGCTTTAAGTGACTTAGCTTTGATTACTCAGCTAAAAAGGGGTTGGCCTGCTTTCCCTCCTTCCTCGCACGGCCCAGGGTTTGTTTTAGAGCTGGAGAAGAGGCATGGTTGGTGTGTGTGTGTGTGGGGGCACGCGTGCGTGCGCCTCGGGGACAGGGCTCAGCCCTAACGTGTCTTCCCACACACACCTCCTGCCTGTGGGAATCTTTCACCCACCCACAGAGCTCCCAGGGGTACAAAGACAAAATTAAGCAGCTGCTCCAGTGGGCTCAGTTGGCTGGTAGAGCTGTGCTGAGTGTCCTTATGCTTGTGGCCACATTTCTAAGTAGCCCATGAATCAAAGGAGAAATCACAAAGGAAACTAGAAATGTTTCAAACTGAATGATAATGAAATACATCAAAACTTAATGGGAGGGCTTCCCTGGTGGCGCAGGGGTTGAGAGTCCGCCTGCCGATGCAGGGGACACGGGTTCGTGCCCCGGACTGGGAAGATCCCACATGCCGCGGAGCGGCTGGGCCCATGAGCCATGGCCGCTGAGCCTGCGCGTCCGGAGCCTGTGCTCCGCAACGGGAGAGGCCACAACAGTGAGAGGCCCGCGTACCGCAAAAAAAAAAAAAAAAAAAAAAACTTAATGGCATGCAGCTAAAGCAATGCATATTTAAGTGGATATATTAGAAAAGAAAAATGGTTGAAAATTAACTACGTAAGATTCTTCAAGTGGGGTGAAAACATTTTCAATAAACAGAGTGGGAGCAAGTGACTGTTTTACCTGTACTTTGCAGCCTTCACAAAAATTAATTTGAGATGGATCATCAACATAATTGTGAAGGCAAAACAAATAAAGATTCTAGGAAAAAAAAACAATATCTTAAAAAACAAAACAAAACAAAACAATATCTTTATAACCTTGGAGTAGGTAAAGATTTCTTAAATAAGACAAAGTGCTAACCATCAAAGACTGATAAATTTGACTTCATTAAAACTAAGAACTTGGACTTCCCTGGTGGCGCAGTGGTTAAGAATCCACCTGCCAATGCAGGGGACACGGGTTCAAGCCCTGGTCTGGGAAGATCCCACATGCCGCGGAGCAGCTAAGCCCGTGCGCTACAACTACTGAAGCCCATGCTACCCAGAGCCTGTGCGCCGCAACTACTGAGCCTGCAGGCCTAGAGCCCATGCTCTGCAACAAGAAAAGCTACCGCAGTGAGAAGCCCGCACACCACGATGAAGAGTAGCCCCTGCTTGCCACAACTAGAGAAAGCCTGCACGCAGCAACGAAGACCCAATGCAGCCAAATAAATAAATAAATAAAATTTTTTAAAAAAGAACAAAACCAAGAACTTCTGGGAATTCCCTGGCGGTCCAGTGGTTAGGACTCAGTGCTCTCACTGCTGGGGCCCCAGGTTCCATCCCTTGGTGGGAGAACTAAGATCCTACAAGCTGCAGGGCCAAAAACACCCAAAACAAACAAACAACTAAGAACTTCTGGTCATTAATTAAAGATAATTAAGAAAGTGAAAAGCCACAAACTGGGAAAAGAACATTACAATGCATAGACTCAAAAAATGACTCATGCAGAATTACATAGTCATTAAGGAAAAAGGACTTGAACAGACCCGTCACAAAAAAGGATTTCCCAATGGCCAATAAGCATGTGGAAAGGTGCTCAATGTCACTAGAGAAATTTAATTCATAGAGAAATGGGAGTTAAAACCACAATGAGATACTACTATACGCTGACTAGAATGACTAAAAGGTTGACAGTACCAAGTGTTGGCGAGGATATGAAGTAACTAGAACTACTATACACTGACTAGATTGACTAAAAGATTGACAATACCAAGTGTTGGTGAGGATATGAAGTAACTAGAACCGGTAAGAGGTAAAAAGAAAACTGTGGGGACTTCCCTGGTGGCGCAATGGCTAAGGATCTGCCTGCCAATGCAGGGGACACAGGTTCAAGCCCTGGTCCGGGAAGATCCCACATGCTGTGGAGCAGCTAAGCCCGTGTGCCACAACTACTGAGCCTGTGCTCTAGAGCCCGCGAGCCACAACTACTGAGCCCATGTGCCACAACTACTGAAGCCCGCGTGCCTAGAGCCCATGCTCTGCAACAAGAGAAGCCACCACAATGAGAAGCCTGTCTGCCACGACGAAGAGTAGCCCCCGTTCACCGCAACTAGAGAAAGCCCATGTGCAGCGATGAAGACCCAACGCAGCCAAAACTAAATAAATTTTTATTAAAAAAAAAACCGTGGTACAGCACAGGGAATATAGCCAATATTTTATAATAACTTTTTTTTTTAATATTTATTTATTTTTTGGCTGTGTCACGTCTTAGTTGCGGCATGTGGACTCTTAGCTGCAGCATGTGGGATCTAGTTCCCCAGTCAAGGATCGAACCCGGGCCCCCTGCATTGGGAGCATGGAGTCCTTCCTACTGGGCCACTAGAGAAGTCCCTATAATAACTTTAAATGGAGTATATTCTGTAAAAGTATTGAATCACCATGTTGTGTACCTGAAACTAATATAACATTGTAAATCAACTATACTTTTATTTTTAAAAATCTCCTATAAGCCACTCCTGACCTGTGGGAATATAAACTGCCTGTGACAAGTACTAAACTCTTGATAAATATGTTATTATAGGTTGCAAGTTGAGTTTTCTGAGCATGGAGCTAGCTACTGGGAAGGCTTAGTAGGGCATGCATGGATACTAATTCCCCTAGCCAGTGTTGCTGGTCTGTATTGTATAGTATTATCTATCAATACATGTATACGTTTACAGGATACCATTAGAATTCACTGTATCTCCAACCTTTCAATTAATGTATTTTGGTTAGTAGTGATCTTAATACCTTAATTCAAAAGGAATCAGCAGAATCACTGTTGGGTAATTATAATCCAACACCAAACTTTCTCAAGCATTCCGTTAAAAAATCTCAGAGGAGCTTCCCTGGTGGCGCAGTGGTTGAGAGTCCGCCTGCCGATGTAGGGGACACGGTTTCGTTCCCGGTCCGGGAATATCCCACATGCCGCGGAGCGGCTGCGCCCGTGAGCCATGGCCACTGAGCCTGCGCATCCGGAGCCTGTGCTCCGCAACGGGAGAGGTCACAACAGTGAGAGGCCCGCGTACCGCAAAAAAAAAAAAAAAAAAAAAGGTCCACATCAAAAAAAAATCTTTAAAAATAAAATAAAATAACATTTCCAGCACTGCAGAAGTCTTCCCAATTCCCCTCACTCAGTCAATAATGCCCCCAGAGTTAACCACTGTTCAGAGCTCCATCACCATTTATTACAGTTTTGTCTGGTTTTGAACATCATGTAAATGGAATCATACCATATTCACTCTTCTGTGGCTTGCACCTTTCAATGGCATTGAAAATGGTCGTTTCCCCAGCTTGCTATCAGGATATGTGTTTGTCTTGTCTCTTGTGACACTTGTTTTCTTCCCTGTCCTTGGGGGTGTCTTCAAGCTGTTGACTTCTGGGATTTGCAGATTTCACAATGTGATACTACTTATTTTTTTGTCTGTAGGTTATTTCTCCAGGGGCAAAGAAAATAATTTCCTAAAATCCATATGAATGTAAAGAAAAGCAGTTTGTTATTGGTTGTTGGTGGTTTTTTTTATAATGCAAAATAAAAATAGTAAAAAGAAAAAAATGGTATCAATGAGATGACAGCAGTTGTAATGAACAGAAAGCTCGATTCAAACTGTCTTAAATTATAAACACAGTTTATTGGCTCATTTAATTGAACAGTCCTGAAGTAGGGCTGGTTTCAGATGAAGTTTGATACAATGCCTTTTGATTTTATGAGGAGTTGATGTGGCAGACACAGCCGGTTGCCTTCCTAATACCTATTCCCCCCTCCTCCAAAAAAGAAGGCCATTTTTGTTTGGGGAAGTGCCTAGTTAAACAGACTAACTTTCTCAGATTCCCTAAGAGTTCATGGTGTCCCTGGGATACATTGTGACCCACAAGACTTACGTTGAGGGCTTCTGGGAAAGTTGCTTCTCTGGCAGAGGTGTCTCCCTTTTCTGCTTCTTTTCCCTTCAACTTCCTGCTGAGAATGTGAGTATAACGCTTACAGCTGTAGCCGCCAACTTGTGACCGTAAGGCAATGAGGCAACAACCTTGAGAATGGACTAGCTTGCTAAAGATGGTGGACAAGAGAAGCAGAGCATGCCTCCGCAACATTGTAAAGCAGTGGCACCAACCCTGGTCTGCCCACCTCCTGATATCTTATTGCATGAGACAAACATGAAACAAATATTTGTTTAAGCTACTGTTAAGTTTTTCTTTTACTTGAGACTAACCGCATTCCCCACTGATATCTTCAGTTTCTTTACATCTCTTGTATACATCTCTTGTGGTAAATGCTTCATTCTAAGGCTTGTTTCCCTTTGTAGACACAAACTGGCTTCCAGCAGCCTCAGAAGCCTCCTGCTTCCTCGCTTGCATCCTACAGGAGAGATCTTTATCCTAGAATTCACTGGTCCTGGTTCTGAAAATTCTGCTGGCATCTACTGCTGGAGTCTGTGGCTAGAGAACTCACGGTGAGTTCCTCTGATCTGGGCAGGCCTGTTGGTCCTCCCTTGACCCCAGCTGAGCCCTTACAGACCCTGAGCATCCCTAAGATCAGCCTGTGAGTGACAAATGTCCTGACCTCCAGAGGCCTTGCCTCGTCTGTGGCCTTGGAGGTAGAGTATCACAAGGGACAGCACCTTCTGCCAAGGTCAGGGCCAAAAATCTGCCCTTGTAAGCCAGGTTTGGCTTTTGGCTTGGGCAGGTGTTGACTCTGGGCAAATTGCCAGCCCAGAAAAGAATGATTTTGGGTGTGAGATCCCATTCTTCCTCAGCACAGCCTTGAAAGCATGTGCTCAGGGTGTTCTGTTGCTAAGATAGCAGTTGGGCTGTGTTCAGGTGGTGCAGAGAGAGCTTAAACTGCAGAGGGTCTGGGTATCATAACAGTCTTGTCTGAGGTCACAAAGTTTGTAAGTGGTGGAGCTGAGTCAAACTGAGAAGTGTGACATTCCACCGAAACCCCTCGCAACCAACCATGATGCTAAGACACAATGACACTTAGGGTCATATATATATTTTTGTTTGTTTGTTTGTTTATTTTTTAACTTGACTTTAAAAATATGTATTTATTTATTTATTTTGGCTGCGCCAGGTCTTAGTTGCAGCACGTGGGATCTTCTTTTTTTTTAGTTGTGGCATGTGGACTTTTTAGTTGCAGCATGCGCAGTTGTGACAAGCAGGATTTAGTTCCCCAACCAGGGATCAAACCCAGGCCCCCTATATTGGGAGCATGGAGTCTTACCCACTGGACCACCTGGGAAGTCCCTATATATATTTTTAATACAGACCTCCTTTGATTGCATTGTAAGTACACAGGAATATTCTTCAGTTCCACAAAGAAATGTGCCTTCTCCCATTTTCCCTGAAGCGCATGACTCTTTGACCTCTCTTTTATTGTTATACTTATTTTGGAGACATGGGTACAGAGAAATAGTTCTCAACTTCAGCGTTGGCAATGGTTCAGGAGTAAGACTAAAAGCCACACACATACTCAATACTGGGGAGGTGTGGGGCGTGCTTGGCCTGAAAGGGGAAGCCATGGACACCAGGTGGAGATGTAGCCCCAGTGTTGCCAGAGCTTCAGATGTTTCAAGAAAAGCCAGAAAACTGAATTTTTATATGTTGCTTCAATGCTGGCTCAAAAAAAGCATTGTGCAGGTTCTCAAGTTCTCACTTCCAGTGTAACGGGAGAGAATTTTTGTCCTGGCAGTGGTTCTTTCTAGCCTGAAGTGCTGTGAGAACAGCAGTCAAGATTTCCTTCTTCCTGCACCACTGGTAGGAGGAAGGAAATACCACCTGGAGGAGGTGGTATTGGTATTTAAAGAGGGTTCCTAAAGGTGGATGGAGCGTTCTGAAAGGAATAAGGTAGGGAGTGACCTCAGTGCAGCTTTTGCCCAGTTGTTCATCACAGGAATGCTACTGGGCCCTGCAGTTTCCAGCATCACAACCCCCTGTCCCCCACTTGTCCACACCCTCAGCTTCCAGGTTCCAGCCTCGAGGGGTTCAGCCCACGTCTGCCCTTCAGTTTTCTTCTTCCTGGGAACCAAGGAACAAGGTGTCCTCCCATGGCCTCCCAGTGAACTGGGCTGGGGCCTGCTCCCTGGGGTTGGCAAAGGGAACCACTAGCTCTTGGGGCCTTCCCCTTGAACTCAGAAGGTAAGGCAGCAGAAAGAAGGGAGGAGGGCCTGAGGATTCCCCACTGGGTGAGAGTCACCCTCCCCAGGCCATGCCTACTTTTCAGAAAGGGTAAGCCAACTAGGCTGGCTGCCTAGACCCCATACTTAGGTGGGCGAGGTGTGGGGGGCAGCTACCTTCTATCTTGTGAACTACATCATCATCCAGTTTCAACATCACAAATAGCACAGCAGCCTCATCTTATGGGCCCCCTGATGTGATGCAATAATCACCAATATAATATTCTTACCAAAATTGTTTAACGTGAATCTAATCTTGAGGAAGCAGTCAGGTAAATCCAGAATATGGTGCTAACAGGGAACTGTATCCAATCTCCTGGGATAAACCATAATGGAAAAGAATATTAAAAAAAAAGAATGTGTCTATGTATGTAAAACTGAGTCACTTTGCTGTACAGCAGAGATTGGCACAGCACTGTAAATCAACCGCACTTCAATAAAAAAGATAATAATAAAATATGGAAACAGAATGAGGTGCTAAAACTGGCCTGAACTCTTACAAAAAGTAATCAGACAAAAAGGCTGAGTATGGGGCAGAGAATACTCTTCTATATTAAAAGAGACTAAAAAGACCTAACAACCAAACATGTGAACCTGGCCTCCTGAACTGAAATAAAAATGCTGTAAAGGCATTCTTGAGACCAGTAGGAATGACACGACTGAATGGCTGCTTATTTCCTTGGATGTGATGTGGTGCTCTAATGGTGTAGAGTGGGGTCTCTCAGCCTCAACACTTTGGAGACAGATAATTCTCTCTTCTGGGACTTTAGCAGCATTTCTGGCCCCTGCCCTCTAGGTGTCAGGAGCACCGCTTCAGGTGCAACAAGTCGAAAAGTCAGAGATGGTTGAGAATTAGCAATGAAGGTTGCATCACATCATGAATTTACTAAAGAAACACCTTAAAATGGTTAAATGGTGAATTTTATCTTACGTGAATTTTTTCTCAATAAAAACTGTAATTTAAAAAATGTCAGGCTTCCCTGGTGGCGCAGTGGTTGAGAGTCCGCCTGCCGATGTAGGGGACATGGGTTCGTGCCCCGGTCCGGGAAGATCCCACATGCCACGGAGTGGCTGGGCCCGTGAGCCATGGCCGCTGAGCCTGCGCGTCTGGAGCCTGTGCTCCGCAACGGGAGAGGCCAAACAGTGAGAGGCCCACGTACCACACAAAAAAAAAAAAAAAAAAAAAAAAGTCTCCGTTTGACATTGTCAAATAATCCCTGGGGGACAAAATCACCCCAAGTGAAACCACTGGTGCAGAGAGTACACTGCTGGGTGGGAAGGTTGGTGGGAGGGAGTGGGGCGGGAGAGGGAATGCAGGCCAAAGGATTGGGGAGGGAGATGTCTTGTTTGTAACTTACTTTCAAAGAGCAAATGTGGTAAAATGTTAACCGTTAGTGACACTAGGTGACAGGTGTGTGGGTTGTTCATTTGACTATTCTGTCAGCTTTCTATAGACTAATTTTTTTTCAAAACCAAAAGAAAAGAATTCAATTTGAAATTGTCTGTTTACAACATCCCAGCGGACCCATGACAGGTGCCAACTGTGCAGCCTCCCTTCAGGTACCGTTATCGGAAGTCCCTACATTGGTTGAGTTCCTCACATTCTTCTTGCTCCGAGGGACGACTTTCCTTACCTCACACACCTCTCTCTCTGCTCTCTCTCTCTGTCTTGCTCCCTTGCTTCCTCTCTCTGTCCCTCTTGCCCTATGTCACTCTAAGACTCCCTGAATATTTTGGCCCGTGCTGCACACCATGGAGAGAAAAGCATCCTATGAACCGTCATACACTCAGACTGGTGCTGATGATACGCTCTGTCAATTCCTTTGTGGTGAGTATTCTCTCCTGTGGTAGCTTTAAAACACGGTCACAAAACTCTTTAGCACTTGTTCCATTTAGAGACAGGGGTCTATGACCCCTCTCCTTGAATATGGGCTCTGCAACTACTTAACCAATAAAATATGGTGGAAGTGACACTGTACTAGTTCCCAGATCTAGGCCTTAGAAAACTAGCATCTGCCATTTTCTGTCTCCTTTGAGATACTGCTCTTGGAACCCAGCTGTCACGCTGTGAGGAAGCCCCAGCCAGCCTGTGGAGAGGCACATGTGGAGAGAAGCAGCATACAGCACCAACTTGAAAGCCATGTGAGTGAGTTATCTTGGAAGTGGATTCTCCTACTCCAGCTGTGTGTGTTAGGGGTTAGGGGTGCGGGGTGCAGAGCTGAGCTGTGCCTGCTGAGCTCTGCTCATTTTGTAGATTCGTGAGCAAACTACATGGCTGCTGTGTTTCTAAGTCACTAATTTTTGGAGTGGTTTGTTTGCAGTGATAGATAACTGATGCATCCCCTACTGGGGGGAAGGGCTTGAAAGGCAGGAAGTGGGCCAGCCCTCTAGCCCCATAGCTAGGACCTAGGTCAGCACTTGTTCCTTCAACAAGTTTTTTTTTTTTTTTCTTTTTTTTTTTTTTCGGTATGTGGGCCTCTCACTGTTGTGGCCTCTCCCATTGCGGAGCACAGGCTCCGGACGCGCAGGCTCAGCGGCCATGGCTCACGGGCCCAGCCGCTCCGCGGCACGTGGGATCCTCCCAGACTGGGGCACGAACCTGTGTCCCCTGCATCGGCAGGCGGACTCTCAACCCCTGCGCCACCAGGGAAGCCCCAACAAGTATTTATTGAGTAGTCACCAAGTGCTAGACACTATACCAGGGATTGAGGAGTTAGCAGTGAATGAGGTGGACCTACCCTGCCTGGGGGGCACAGCTCAGGCACAGTAATGAGACAACTATAGCCTCAGCTTGAGAAAGGGGGAGGGAGAACTGTCTTCCTGGGGGAGAGTATTTCTAAGCTGAGACCTGACTCAGGAAAAGGAGTCACCCATGCAGAGAAGCAAGGAAAGGGCAGATGGAACACCATGTGCCAGTTCTGGGTAAGGTTGCCAGATTTGGCAAATAAAAAAAAAATAAAATTAACACCCAGTTAAATTTGAACTTCAGATAAACAATGAATACTTTTTTAGTATATACATATACCCCGTGCAATATTGGGGACATTCTTTTTTTTTCTCTCTCTCTTTTTTGCGGTATGCAGGCCTCTCATTGCTGTGGCCTCTCCCGTTGCAGAGCACGGGCTCCGGACTCGCAGGCCCAGCGGCCATGGCTCACAGGCCCAGCCGCTCCATGGCATGTGGGATCCTCCTGGACCGGGGCACAAACCCACGTCCCCTGCATCGGCAGGTGGACCCTCAACCACTGCGCCACCAGGGAAGCCCGGGGACATTCTTATACTAAAAAGTTATTCATTATTTATTTGAAATTCAAGTTTAACTGGGAGTCGAGGTATTTTATCTGGCAACCCTAGTTCTAAAGCAAAAAAAGACAGAGGAGACAAAGAAACTCTTGATTTCAAGGGACCGTTCAGGAAGCCAGATGTAGCACACAGACAAACAAGGCCTGGCATGAGAGGTAAAGTTGAGCAGGAGCAAGGTCAGAAAAGGTCAGCTTGGGACTTCCCTGGTGGCGCAGTGGTTTAGAATCTGCCTGCCAATGCAGGGGACACGGGTTCAAGCCCTGGTCTGGGAAGATCCCACATGCCACGGAGCAACTAAGCCCGTGCGCCACAACTACTGAGCCTGCGCTCTAAAGCCTGCGAGCTACAACTACTGAGCCCACGTGCCACAACTACTGAAACCCACGTGCCTAGAGCCCATGCTCTGCAACAAAGAGAAGCCAACATAATGAGAAGCCCACGCACCGCATCGAAGAGTAGCCCCCGCTCACTGCAATTAGAGAAAGCCTGTGTGCAGTAACGAAAACCCAACACAGCCAAAAATAAATAAATAAATATTTTTTAAAAATAAAGAAAAATGGACCTTGCCAAGGTCCATTTTGAGTTTCACCCTGAAGCAGTGGGGAGCCATGGGAGGGTTTGCAGCAGGGGAGTGACAGATAGTTTTGTGTTTTAGATATTCCGGGCTACCATGTGAGAGGGATGGGAGCCTGTAGGCAGGGAAACCAGGAGGAGTCTCTTGCCCTGCAGTGCTCATACTCTGCATTGTTACCACAAAGCCATGAGAATGTTGCTGGACTAATCCCCCACTTTATATTTTTCTTTCCTACAATGTAAGTGTTTTAAGCTATAAATTTCTCCCTAATCACTGCCTCAGTATATCCCACAAATTTTGATATGTTTAGTTTTTATTATCACTTCATTCAGAATATTTTCTAATTTCCTGTGAAATGTCTCCTCTGACCTACGGATCCTTTACGTGTGTTGTATGATTTCCAAATGTTTGAGATTTTTCTGTGAATCTCATCGTTATTCATTTTCATTTCCTTCCACCGTGGTCACAGAACATACTTGGCACATTCTTTGAATTTTATGAATATCGTTTGATGGGTGAACATATGGTCTATCATGGTGAAGGTAGCACGTTTGCTGGAAAAGAAAATGAACGCTGCAGCTGTTTAGTGTTCATAAATGTCCGTTACAGTCAGGGTAGTTGACAATGTTCTACTGTTCTTCTATGTATTTCCTTATTATTTAGTCCAGCTATTTTATTCTTTGATGTGTGGGGTATAAAAGTCTTCAATGACTATTATAGATTCGTCTAGTTCTTCCCTTTTCTGTCAGTTTTTTTCTTCAAATATTTTGAAGCTCTGTTACTACATATACACACATGTATGATTATTATGACTTCCCAGTGAATGATTTTATCCATATGGATTTCCCTGTTTAGCTTGGATAACACCCATTCTCTTGAAGTCTACCACGTCTGATATGACTATTGCCACTGCAGCTTTCCTAGGCTCACTGTCAGCTTGGCGTATCTTTATCCATTCTTTACTTTCACCTTATTTATTTCTTTATATTTAAAGTGAGAGTAATTATAGACAGCATATAGTTGGGTCTTACTTTTCTGTTCATCGGAGAATCTCTGCCCTTGACTTGGCATTGTAGTACACGTACATCTAATTATTACTCATATTATTGATACGGTTGATTTAGTTCCATGATTTTACTATTCACTTTCTGTTTTTCCACTGTTTTTGTGCCTCTGTTCCTGTTTGGGTTTTGGAGGAAGAATACAAAATTCTCTTGTATTCTCACTGTTCCATTTATCAGGTGATGTGGAAGGTTGCTAATTTCGCGTGATTTCTAGAACGAGAGTGGACTCTGCAGCAGGTCCAGGCTACAGTATGAGCAGTCCTGCCGCTTATGTCAAACAATCAGGTAGATTCCATCACAGAGAAAGATGCTGTGGGGAGCCTTGGGCAAGCCCCAACAGGAGAGTCACAGGGACTCTCTTCTACAACATTAGAAGAGAAATTGCTGACCTTGGTTATTGACTGAGTTCATGACTGTGGGTCATCATGTGAACATGTGGCTAGACCTGCTTGTCATGAACTGGGTGCTGGCCGGCACACAAAATCATTAGGTTGGCCAGGCCAAGCAGCGAGTCCGTCATTAATTAGATGTTGTATATCCCAGCTCAAGCTTAGGCAGATCCAAATAGTATAAGTAATCTCTATCAACAGGTGGCTCAAATACCAATGGCGCCTAACACTGTTGCACTGATACCTATCGCTCATCACACACCCATGCATCAGGTGGGGTACCCAGCAAACGGCTCATAGAGGGAGAAAGCCCAAGCTTGGTTCAAGGACGTGTTGTTTTGGTGTGAAAGAAACAAACTGAAAATGAACTGCTCTTGCATTGCACCCCCAGCTGTGGGGGGAAATCTTCCCAGTGGAGAAAAGTTTGAGCAGTGCACCTAGACAGAGGTGAAAGCGGGACCTGCTTCACAGGCCTGAGAGCTGTTTAGTCACACAGGGCAACCTGCTCGAAAGGGTCCCACACTTGTTTAATGCCCTGCTGTCACCACCTTGAAATTCATGATCATTCTGAACAAGGTGCTCTACCTTTTTATTTTGCACTGAATCCCATAAAATATGTCCTGGGTAAAAGGTTCCAAGACCAGTGTAGAATAGCAGAATAGGGGACCCACAGTAGATAAGACTACCTTGACTGGTATGTGCCATGATACCCAAGTGTGTGTGTGTGTGTGTGTGTGTGTGTGTGTGTGTGCGTGCGTGTGTGTGTGTGTGTGTGTGCATACAGCCGTATGGTACTTATTAGGTCCTCAAAAATGATGACTGTTGTTACTCTATGTTATTGATGATGACTATGAAGATGATAAGAGTTATTGGACTCCTCCAGCATCGTTTTTCAAACGTTGTTTAACCCTGGTTAATTCACTGTCCACAAGCCATCCTTCTGCTTTGTTGCACTGAAAGGAAAACAATGAAAAAATGCAAAGCATTTTTTATTCAAGCAGTGCCTTTGATAACCCTCCGGATTTTAACACAAATACATACCTAGCCTTTCAAACACCCACTAAGATTTTTGGACACCCTCATTCAACCCCCATCCAACCAGTTGCATCAGCGGTTCCTAAAATCCCACCCCACACCCCTCCCAGCTGCCACAGATTCTCTCAGAATTCACATGGACCGGCACCCACACTCACCCAGGTCATCTGGGTGAGTGTGGGTGATGTCTGTACAATTCCCCACCAGTTCAATGTGAAAACTCCTGCCAGGGACAGCTGATGTGCAAGCTGCAAACTCTATCATTTTCACCTGAAAATTTTTATCACAAATTAGAAATTATGCATGTGTGTGATTTCTAGTGCCTATGAAGGATGTGAAGGCTTGGCATCTTGAAAGGGCATTAGGTACATTCCTGTAGTTTTCTAGATTTCCAGGGAGAGCCAGAGGTTGTGATTATGTGGAAGGTTGGCAAGGAAACAAAGGTGAATCTCTGCCATTGTGGAGTCTGGAGGTTGGGGATCTGAAAACTCTGAAAGCTCTGAAAATGCCTTAAGGTGAGCCCCTGGGGATACAAGGGCCCTGGTTTAAGGAGGGCTGCCTATGTCAAGGGGAAACCCAGCAATTCCACCGCCTCTCGTGATACAACAAATCTGGGGTTTTAGATTTTAAAAAGCCAGGGCCAAGAGAGGATGGGGATGAAGGACGGTGTCACCCGCTCCTTTCACATTTTCTGCAAGAAAGAAATCCTTGTGGAGACGCCTGGCTCAGTAAATGAGTCACTGGCTTTATAAGCCAAGAGAGATTGGAAAGCAGATTCCAGGAAACAAGCAAGGAGGAAGCTTGGGGAAGGTTTTCAGCTTTAGTGTGAAACTGTCAAGTCTCTATGCTCTTGTGGGAACTCAAGGAGAAAAACAACAGTGAGAAAGACTAGAGAAATAGCAAGGGACCAGACAGGGCTCAAGTGAGAGCCTGGGCATTTGGGCAATTTGGAATGACTGATGGAACCAGCTCTGCAAATTATCCAGGCAGTTTCAGAGAGGGAGAAAATACCCCAGTGTTCCAAGGCCTACCGTCATTCCTAATGCAATAGTTGATATTTATGAGCATCCATCAAGTTCCTGTGCTGGGCACTGGGCGTAGAGTAGTCCATGAGGCACCGTGGTCCCTGGTCCTACAGAACTCACAGCCGTTGAGTAAGTCATCATACTTGTGCCAAGTGACAAGGAGGAAGGTTCAGGGGTATGAGCCACTGTGGGAATCCTAGAAGGCTTCTTGACACCTAGGGTAGGATTGTCTAGACACACCGAAGGTCAGGCTAAATTTCAGGCAGAGGCCTGGATCAGAGAGAGCAGGGCTCCTTGGAAGAAATGAATGGCGAGCAGTTTGGGGGACAAAAGCACAAGAAAAGACTGGATGAATCCTTTCACTTCTCTCATTTCGGGTTATTTGCTTGCTTAGGAAATTTAGGGAGGTGCCTCTCCTAAGTGCCAGGCAGCCTATTTGGCACTTTGTTTATTTACAGAGCAATTCAATTCACCAGTGTTTACTGAGCTCCTTGAGCAAGTGAGCTGGCCCAGCCACGGAGCAGGCAGAGGGCACAGCAAGAGCGAAGGCCCAGTGGTGGGACCCCACAAAGAAGTCTCAGGGAAGAGCCAGGAGTCCCTTTGGGGCCGGAGTGGGATGGGGGAGCTGAGGCCTGAGGGAACACCAAGCTGATGTTCGGACCCCAGCCTGGTGGGGAGCAGGTTGAGTCCTGGAGAGACCCTTGCCCTGACAAGCCGAGGCCAGGTGGGGGAGGTCTCTCCTCAGCACATTCTCTTCTGTGTGACGCTGGAGATAATTAACCCAGGGGCCCTAACAGCTGCCACCACCCCCTTCAGGAATCCAAGTCCTCCCTGCATGACTTCTAGGCCACACTCCCGCTGCACAGCTCTGTGGGAGAAAGGAGTCTCATTAAACACTTTCATCAGATGTGCTGGCCTGGAGTCACCAGTCTGCTTTCTGGGACAGCCTCCGCCACCTCTCTGGGCTCCCAAGACCCCAGGCTGATGGCTGCCTTCCCCCCAGGCCAGAGGCCTGCCAACTCTCTGCTGGTCAAAGTCCTTCGGGCCCTCAAGGAGACTTACTCAACTCACAATGGCATCTGGGGGAGCAGGGGAGCCCTGGGAGGGAAGGTAAGAGTCTTGGTTCCCATCCCAGCCTGGCCACTGGTTCACTGGCCTCAGGCATGGCCTTGCTCTCTCTGCAACTTGATGACTTTTGAGATCTAGGACCTCTGAATCTGAGAACCAGGCACAGAGTCAGGTGACTCGACCTAGAGCTAGTCTTGGTGTGGGATCCCTGGAGAGGAGCAGGTGGCCCTTTAGGGAGGGGAGGCAGACAAGGTCTGTAATGTGTGAAGCACAGGGCATTGTGAGAGTGAAGAGGTTACTGACCTGGCCTGGGGTCCAGGGAGGTATCCCAGAGGAAGTGGTGTCTGAGCTGAGACCTAAAGGGTAGGCAGGAGTTACCAGGTGAAGGAAACAGAAAAAAGATGCACAGAACAGCCTGTGCAAAGATATGGAGGCGTGGGAAAGCAGGATGTATTCACGGAACAAAGAAGTTCAGTCTGGCTGAGCTAGGACATCATGGGGAGGAACTGGCCAGAGATGAAGGGCCAGCGGGGAAGTGAGAAGGGACAGGGTTTAATATGCAGAAGCCATCAAGCGGCTCTGTAGAGAATGGACCAGGCCGGGTGAAACCAAGAACACTAAGAGGCCAGAAAGGAGGTGCAGATGGTGCCCTGGCCAAGGGGCAGAGAAGATGGGGCAACTTGATGGCCAAAGAGGTGTCAGGGGAAAGGCCACCCAGACTAACCTGAGAACCTGGGAGGGAGAGCAGTTCTGAGGAGAAGAGATGGGGTCGACTTTATACAGTGAGTTTGGGATGCCCAAGGGTCATCTTAAGTGGGGAAATGGCACAAGAGATGGGGAGCGAAGACTCAAGGCATCACTGTGGGAACAGAAACAAGGCCCTGGAAGCTGTCAGGATGGCCTGGAGAAAAGAATCAAGGATGAGGGAAGGGGACCCAGCACCCTGAGGAGCCCACAGAGGGGCATGAAGAGATATAGCCAGAGAAGCAGCTAGAAATCCAAGAGGAGCAGTCACAGAAGCCAGAGGGAGTTTCAGAAGAGGGGGAAGATCATACGTGTTCAACACACGTGGATCAGGTCAAAGGCGGAGAGGACTGAAAAGTGGAGGGTCAGGGAACTTTTACAAAAAGGCCCAAGTCTGGAGGAGGTTTTAATGGTGGTGGTGGCCTTCCCTGTGACCATGATATGCAACCAGGTCTGAGTGTGAGCAGGACCGCTGCATAGGGCTGAAGAGGCTGTGCACTGCACAGTCCAGTGACTATCCATTCACAAAAATGTGGCTTGGGGTAAGTGGGCACCTCCTGGAGTTTGGAGGTATTTTGTGAAGCCTGTTACTGCAGTGTAGAGACTTCCCACGTGGTGGCGCCAAAGACCAAGACTATGTCTTGGGCTTGGCTGGGGCAGGGGTCAGTTTGAAGATCGTTAGCCTCCAGGTCATTATCCCATGTGTGGAGGGTATTGCCAAATGCCTAGTGACTAGGCCTTTCCCCACCTCGACACCCTGCACATCTCTGTCAGAACAGTTCGCATAGCGGTAGGAACTCAGAAGTAAACTACACACCACACACTGGAGCCTTTGCTAGGGGGCCTGGTGAAAGAGTCCCAGGCAAGCAACTCATCCCAGGATCTGGGAGAGGCACAGATGTCCCTCCCACTTGTTCCTTAGGAGAAGGGAGTCTCAGGAAGGAAGGAAGAATGCCTGGCCCAGCCAGAGAGACACAGTCACCCCACCCCAGCAAGGCCCTGCTCACAGGTGCCCCTGGAGGCCAAAGCTGGATCACCCAGGACAGTGGCAGAGATAGCCCCACCTGGGGGAGAGTCCCCAGGGAAGTCACCTGTCGAGCCTGGCGACTCTGGACTAGAAGCTTAAACCCACCTGGTGCAGGGGCGGGCCTGGTAATGCCTGAATACATAATGGCCACGTATGATACGTTTATTAAAAACCATTCTTTGTATAAGTAAATACAAAGAAGAAAAGAAAGCCACGTGAAATTATGCCCAGAGATGATGGCCACTGCTGGGACAGGCCTCCTGACAGCTCTCCAGGGCAATGGATACAGGTTTGACCGGAGGAGACTCCTGCTACAGGAGCACGGGTGTCTGTTCTGGTGCTTTCCCCCAGTCCTCTGTGTCTGTTGTGTTGAGCACCTTTCCCTATTCAGAGATATAAAACCCTCACTCCCTACTCTGCCTGACCTGACTCTGCCACCTCTCAGACCTTACCTTCTTTCCCTCTATCCTAGCCCACATGACTCAAATACAGCAAGGTCATTCCCACCTCCAAGCTGTTCCCCCTGCCTGGAATACAGTGGTCCCTCGGTACCCTCTGGGGATTGGTTCCAGGACCCCCTCACGGATACCAAAATCTGTAGACGCTCAAGTCCCTGTATCAAATAACGCAGTGCAGTCAGCCCCCGCAGATACAGAGGGTCGACTGTACTCTTTCTCTGTATCATTTCGTGACTGTTTCCTTCTTGACATTCAGGTCTTGGCTTCAAAGTTACTGTCTCAAAGAGGCCTACGCTGACCACCCTGACTAAAGTAGCACCTTAGCCCCATCGCTCCAAATCGCATCACCCTGGTTTGTTTTCTCCACAGCTTTTCCTTCTCTCTGAAGTCATCTTACAGATATGTGAGCTTGGTTATTGTCTGTTTCCTTGGGCTGGAGTGTGAACTCCTTGAGAGCAGAGACCTTGCCTATCTGGTCTGCCTCTGTGTCCCCAGCATCCAGAATGATGCCAGGTGCATAGTAAGATGCTCAATCCATGCCCCACATCCATTTTCAGTGGCCAGGGGTTATCTCAGGGCACACACGAACCTCCTTCACCCTCTGTCTCCCACTGATGGTCACCAGGACTGTGCCATCCCTTTACCTCTGATTGAGCAAGCCAGCAATCAGTGTCCTTAGACACATCTTTTCTTGCCTGGATACCTCTTCCTTTGGGATAAATTTCTTTCTTTTTTTAAAAAATATTTATTTATTTATTTGGCTGCATGGGGTCTTAGTTGCGGCACATGGGCTCCTCAGCTGTGGCATGCATGTGGGATCTAGTTCCCCGACCAGGGACCGAACCCAGGCCCCCTGCATTGGGAGCACAGAGTTTATCCACTGTGCCACCAGGAAAGTCCCTGAGATAAATTTCTTTTACTTTTTTTTAAATTTATTTATCTTTTTAATATAAATTTATTTATTTGTTTTTATTTTTGGCTGTGTTGGGTCTTCGTTGACCTGCACGGGCTTTCTCTAGTTGTGGCGAGCGGGGGCTACTCTTCATTGCGGTGCGCAGACTTCTCATTGTTGTGGCTTCTCTTGTTGCAGAGCACGGGCTCTAATCTCGTGGGCTTCAGTAGTTGTGGCATGCGGGCTCAGTAGTTGTGGCTCGTGGGCTCTAGAGCACAGGCTCAGTAGTTGTGGCGCATGGGCTTAGTTGCTCCACGGCATGTGGGATCTTCCCGGACCAGGGCTCAAACCCGTGTCCCCTGCACTGGCAGGCAGATTCTTAACCACTGCACCACCAGGGAAGCCCTAAATTTCTTGAAGTGGAACTTCAGGGTGAAAAGGAGGGTTTGCACTTGACATCCTGATATATACTGAAAAAACTACTCTTAAATACTCAAACCAGTTCCCATTCTCTACAAAGCATCCACTTACACATCATGTCCATCACTGCCAATCTCAGAGGGCAAAAAAAAGTCTCTTGTTTACATTTGCATTGTGTTGATTATTAATGAGACAGAGTACCTCTTAAAAGTGCAATTTTCGTGAGTGAATGGATGAGTGCAGTTAAAGCATCAGAAAAGAGAAGTGGCTACAGGAACCGCAAGGTGAGAGTGCTAAAGCCAAGACTTAAACGCGGGCAGCATCCCTGGCCCTTGCCCTTTGACACACACATTGGGCAGTAGAGGCCAGGCTGGGACTGGAGGCAGGTGGAGGTGGTGGCAGGTCCCGGCACACCCACAGACCCACACTTAGCCCCCTTCAAGCCTGCATCGGCCCCCACCACCCACTGAAGTGCCCTAGCGGAGCACAGTGCCCTGGTCCCTCTCACATTTGATCTCTTGGTAAGCCAGTTGACCATCATCGCCTCAAAAAGCTGTCTCTAGCCTGGATACCTCTTTCCTCTACCCACATGTCCACCTGCCTTCAGGACAGCTCCTCCTGGATGGATAGTCCCCAGACCCCTCAGATGCCACCTGCCGAAAGTGACCATATCACCTTCCCCTAACCTGATCCTCCAGGCCTCTCCACATCACTGAAAAACACCCGTCACCCAGGCCCGAAACTCTGGCATGATCTGGGATGCTTGCCTCTCTAGACCTCACATCCCATCGGTCACCCAGCCGTCCATTTTGCCTCCTGAACATCTCTTGAATGTTTCCATCTCTACTGCCTCAACTCTGGCGCAGGCCACCATGACCTTGGCCGGGAAATGATAGCTGCCTCTACCTGCCCCCCTCCAAGCACTGCCTCAATGACCTTTGCAAAGCACAGATATGGCCACAGAATTCCCCAGCTTAAAGCCCAGGCTCCCCATCACCCTCCATGCTCCTTAGCCAGTTCCCAAAGCCCCTCGTGGCTGACCTCATCCCCAACACATACACAATTCTCCCACCACATTAAGCTTCTGCTCCCCGCCAGCAAAGGAGGCTGCTCCTCCCTCCTGTACCTTGAACTCTGCTGTGCTCTCTGCCCCAGATGCTCCTCTAAAGACCTACCCCCTGCCTGCCTACGGAGCCTCAACAACTTGCCCCATTCCTACAAAGCCCTTCCTAACCAGGACACACCTTCTCTCACACACATAAATGTGCACACAGACACAATCACAGTCGCACATTCACACTGGTGACATAAGAGGTGTAGAGACTCAGGGATGACCTGCCCTAATTGACAGTGAGTCCCCAAGCGCAGGGACTGGGTAGCCTCACCTCTGTCCACCCTTCTGGAACCCCCAGGGCCGAGCACACACCAGGCTCCACGAAAGCTTGCTGAATATCTGGCAAATGAATGAATGAATGTGTACATCCTATCTGAGGCATGTGAGCACAGGTGCAGTAAGGGGCAGACTTTATTCTGTCCCGTCACAGGAAGCTGGGGGGTGACATTGCACACCAGAGAGCTGTAGCCATGGGGGCTGTGGGGTGGGGCGAGGGAAGCTTCTGTTTTTCTGCGTTTTGGGACTTGAACTGCGTTACTTTCAAAAGTGGAACTAGCTGCACCATGTGTGAGGAACTGGAGTTCACTATGGTTCTCAGCACCCTCTGCCATCTATTAGAGGGATTTTTTTTCCTCAGGCCAGAGCCCATCCCTTCAGGAATGTGAACTGCTCAAAGGTAGAAATGGTGATGATTCGGTGCTCTGCCCTAGCTCCCAGCCAGCACCAGCAGAGCGAATACTCAGGGAATGATGCCTGACTCAGACAGAGCCAAACTAATTAGGATTCGGTGAGCGGAATTGGAGCTCAGATGCTGCCCCTTCTTCTGATCATGGAAAGGCCCTGCCTTCCCTGAGCCTCAGATGGCACCTCTGTGAAATGGGTGTCAGCTGTGTCCTTCCTCCCCTGGCTCACTGGTTGCTGTGGAGAGGCCTGGCAGGCCTCTAGCACCCCATGATCCTCGGAGGCTGTCACTCCCTCAAGGCCCCTGAACAGGGGGAGAGGGCCAGGTGAAGCCTCAGGTGTCCCGTCTGCTCACTGCAGCCCCATCCATGCCTGGCCCTGATGGAAAAAGGATGGGGAACCAGGAGTGGTCACAGACAAGGACAATAGGCAGTGATGGGTACTCAGAAGGGGTGAGTGGGAAGCCAGAGGACACAGGTTTCTTGGAGGAGGTGACATTTGAGCTCTTTTCCAAGTGGATAAGGGAGAGGAGCATCCCAGGCAGAAAGGAGGCTGGGAGAAGAGACAGAGGCCAGAGAGTAGGGGCCATGTCCAGGGATCCGCAGGGAGGCTGGTGTAGTGGAAACAGAGCAGGAAGGGCTGGCAGGACAGGTGGGAGATGAGGAGGTGAGGTCATCTAAGGCCAGATCTCCTGGGTCTTGGAGGCCTCACTACAGAGTCTGGACGTATCCTGAGGGCATTGGGGAACCAATATGAACTGACTTATGATTTATTTTGGTTTTTTTGGGCTTTTTTGCGGTATGCGGGCCTCTCACCATTGTGGCCTCTCCCGTTGCGGAGCACAGGCTCCTGATGCGCAGGCTCAGCAGCCATGGCTCAGGGGCCCAGCCGCTCCGTGGCATGTGGGATCTTCCCGGACCGGGGCACAAACCCGTGTTCCCCACATCAGCACGCGGACCCTCAACCACCGCGCCACCAGGGAAGCCTTGACTTATGATTTAAAAGATCACTTGAGGGAATTCCCTGGCGGTCCAGTAGTTAGGACTCCATGCTTCCACTGCAAGGAGCCCAGGTTTGATCCCTGGTTGGAGAGCTAATATCCCACAAGCCACAAGATGTAGCCAAAAAAACCCCAAAAAGATCACTTGAGCTGTTGGGTGGACAACAACTGTAGGGTACAAAGGAGGCAGCAGGGAGGCCAGAAAAGACGGTGGCCCAGACCTGGGTACCAGCTGTGACAATGCAGAGATGTGGCCAGACGCTGGACAGAGAGACTGATTGACTGTGACGAGCAAGGGCGTTATCTATTACAATTGGGAATTTTCTGGAAGTGGAATTCCAGAATTCCAGGCCAAGAAAGAGTTCCTCAGACAGTAACCTGGTGAGTCCCCACAATCACCGCTGCCTCATCAGAGTCTCAAGCAATGGCACAGGGACAACTTTGTGCCACTGCCACCCCAGGGGCCAGCATGCTGCCCAGCCCTGAATGGTTAGTGGGTGTTTGTTGAGTGAATTAATAAACAACAGAGTTCTAATAGTGGGAGGTGAGATGCAGGGAGGGAACGAATCTGAAACATGTTAAGGAGGTAGAATCTACAGGACTAGGAGGCTGAATTAAGGTAGGGGTAGAGAGGGGGACGTCCAGGGTTCATGCATTTACTCATTCATTCAATGTCTCATTTGATAAATATTTCTTGAATTCCCACTATGAGCCAGGGACAGTGGTGATGAGGACATCTGTGGCCCCTGCCCCCACAGAGCTTAGAGACTCACAGTGAGGCAGGCTTAGGCGCGTGAGCACACACGGGCACACATGCTACCTGGTGGTGATGGGTGACATGAAGGCATGAGTCCATAGGACATGGGGACAGAGAGTACCAAGGAGAGGCTGTCTTCAGAGAAGGTGGTCAGAGGATGCCTTGCTGAGGAGATGACTTTCCAGGTGGGCAGGGTCCAATTGGTGCCAGTTTTGAGAGCTCCAGATAGGCCCAGCCTCACTCGGGTGGGAGCCTAGGTGGACAGTGGTGCTTTGCAGAGATGAGAACAAAGGTGGTGAAGGTCATGAGATCTGGTGGGTCATCAGGGGCTCTGGAACAGGAGAGGGCTCTGGGCACAGGGGAAGGCTCAGGATGTTCAGCAGTGGACGGATGAAGTCCTGAGACTGGATGATATTTTAGGGTGGGGGCAAACAGAAAGAAGAACCCAGTCTCTGTAAGCAATCCCCAGGTCTACTGCCTACAGAAAAGGGGGTGCTGTAAAGGAAGGCAAAGAGGAGGGGCTGGAGAGGGGGAGAACTGGGAGAGGGTGAGGTGTGTCTCTGGTAAGAGCTAGCGAGGGAGAGGATGTCAGTGCCCCCTGCTACCTCTAAAGGTGACAGACTACAGAGTGAAGCCTGAAGGGTGGGGTTGGAGAGGACCGGTGTTGTCTATTGATGGCAGGAGTGGGGGAGTGGAGCTGGCCCTTTTACCCCAGTGTGAGGTCAGCTATCAGCTCCACCGTAACCCACTCCAGGGGAGAGCCAGGATTCTAGCCCCTCATTGGAAAAGACTGGGTTCTGGCCCGCTTGGACAACATGTACCCAGACCTTGCCAGGGTCCTCACCCATGCTTCCAGAGCAAGGCCCGAGACTCCGCAGATACCAGTACCCAGTGAGTGGTGACTGCGTGGCCTGGCTAAGAGCTCAGACTTACCGGTGTCAGATGGTGGCAGGAAGGACAGCCTGCCCCCACAGCAGGGAAACTGAGGCCGGCGGACGGGCAGGGCTCAGGGGCAGCGTCCAGACCCAGAAGGTGTCTGATGAGTAGCCTTCAGGCCTTCCTGTTCCCCTCTCTGAAACTGGCCCTGATCCTTTCCTCCAACCAACTCAACCCAGCAGTGGTCTCTCCAGGACCTGTTTCACATATGGGGGCCTGAAAGGTCTCTAGAGCCCACGGAATTCAAGGAGGGAGCAGGCAGGCGAGGCTCTCCGGTGCACCGGTTTTAGGGTCTGCATGGGAAGGAATGGTTCCTTCCTGCCTTTGCTAATGGTTCTCCGAAGTCGCCCTATTCCGCATATGTATCCGGATCCCGAGCAATGAGAACTCCCACCGCCCGCGTGTTGTCCAGGGTTCCCCCCCACCCCGCCCTGTCCTGCCTCGCCCCGCCCCGTCAAGCCGGTGGACGCAGCCAGCCACCGGCCTGCCCCGTTAGCCTAGAGGGCGGAGCGAGCCGTGAGCGCCTCCAGGGGTGCGGGAGCCGCGGGAGCGCAGGGGGTGGGGCCCAGCTGGCCAGGGGAGGAGCGGGGCGTCTGGGCTGCAGGCGGCGGAGCAAAGGGAGGGGCGGGCAGCAGCGGCGGTGACCGCGGCAGCTGCGGCGCGACCTAGCCGGGCAGCGACCAGTGCACGGAGAGTGCGAAGTCCGCGCAGCCCAGCGCAGCCATGTGAGTGTCCCCGCCGTTTCCGGGGGCCGCGGGCAGGGCGGGGGTCGGGTGCGGCGGTTCTGGTGCCTCCCCCCGCCTGGGGAGTCCCAGATCTGCTGCCCCGGCTGAGGCCCTGTCCCGTATCGCGCCATCCCCGGGACCCAGGCCTCGCGGTGTCGTTCCTCCCCTCCTCTCGGGCGCGGAGGACGCCCACAAAAGCCGCCGCCTCTGGGCCTGCCGCACCCGGCGCTGCCTCCTTCCCTCCCACGGCAAGGCCCAGGCGGCCTGTGCCCCGGGGCTCTGGGGTGGGCCAGGCCTGAGGGTGGGCCCTTGGCGCCAGCCTGGGCCCTGGCACGGACGCTCATCGGGAGCCCCACTGCCCTCGCCGCAGGAGAGACTGAGCTGGGAATGGGGAGAGGGCGACGAGGGGTGCAGGCCCGCCTCCGAGATGAGCTAATCTCTCTGGCCTCACCGGCTGGCCTAAGCCGCTTTGGGCCCCGACCCGAGGTGGCCGATCCGGCCTTGGGCTGGGCTCTTCGCCCAAATCTGGCGCGGCCCAGGCCGGAGAGGATAGCCCCGGCGCCGTAGGGGAACAGACCCTGTACCTGGAAATGAGAGGCTGGTGTGGGAATTCTGCAAGCAGCCAGGCCTGGGCAGCCTGCAGAACCAGTTTGGGTAAGGGGCTGCTCACCAGGGCAAGGGGTCTGGGTAAGCCTGGCTTCAGCACCCTGTGTTCTCCTCTCCCCGTTAGGCCTGAGTCCAGCCTCCAAGACTGACCCATCTCAGCCAGTTCTGGGTTGCTTCTAATATATGTCCAGGCTGGCTGGCCGAGCACCTACTGTGTGCAGTCCAGTGTAACAATACGGTGGGCCATCTGTGGGGCTTGCCCTGGGCCTGCATCGCTCAGTGCCGGCACAGCCTTCTGAGGAGGGTTACCAGACGATCTGGCAAGTGCAGAAACTGGCCCAGAGAGGTTAAGTAATATTCTGAAGGTCACACAGCTGGTTTGGAGAGAGGTGGGAATTAGACCCAGATTTGAATTCTTGCCACTGCACTATCTGCTTCCCCGGCATGGAGGGTAGCGGCGGGGATGGGTGGGCGGGGAGAGAGATGAGAATTGGAGAGTGAGGTACAAAACCTCTCTGTCAAAAACAATAAACAAACAAAAACAACCCAACAAAAAAAACCTCTCTGTCCTGGGTCCTGTGGGGCAGCAGCTGCAGAGGGGTACCTGGAAATGGGTGGGGATGAGGGGAGCACACAGGGCGCTGGGCTGGGCCCTCCCCGGGTGGAAAAGCTGGCGGGGAGGACGCGGCTGAGTCACTGCGGGCCCCTCGCTGCAGCTCGGACTAGCGCCTCTGCCAGGCCCGGCCCGGGGGAGGCCACAAGGCTTCCAGTGCGCCGCCGTCCGGGAATGTGACCAGCTGACCAGGGAGGGGGCCGGCAGGAAGTGAGGCCACCCGGCCGCCTCCGCCCGGTTCCGGGGTGGGGGGCCCCAGGCCGCACCGCGCCCCCCTCCCTCCCTGCTCCCGCAGCTGCGGCATGATGTCAGCAGCCGGGTTTGGGGCAGTTGCCATGGAGACAGGGGCAGGCTCAGGAGGGACCCCATTCTTCCTTGAAGCCGCCCCTTGCCCGGGTTATTTTTAGCGTCTGTTTACCTCAGTCCTGGGCAGCCCTGCGGTGGGGCGGGGCCGGACCGGAGACTCCCGGGAAAGCGGCTGGCCTGGCATACCACTGAGCTGGGCCGCACAGGTGGCGGGACCTCCTGACCCACGCAAGTGCACCAGTTTTGGCGTGTAGAGGGTATTAGAGGCCGCGGGATCTGGGGCCACGCAAGCGGGCAGAGTTCCATTCCTAGCTGCCCTGAGCTGGCTATGCTGCAGGCCCCATCACCCTTGAGACCTGGGTTCTTTCCCATGTCCAGAACAGACTTCAGGGCTGCCATAAGTCCAGATAATCCCCTGGCTCTTATCAGCCAGCCCCCACCAACACCAGTTGAGGTGGCCCCTCTCCCTTAGCTCAAGGGGTTCAGCTCTTTCCCTTCCCCCACCCCCAGCAGGGGAGATCCTGCCTATTCACCCCCTGGAATTGTCACTTAGATTGATATTCTAATGGTCATTTAGACCAACAGTTATACATCCTGGTCCCTGTGGCAGAAGCCCAGAGAAAGAAAATTGATGGGACACTCAGCCTACTCTGAGTCCAGCCCACCTACTCAGTTCCAGAATCCCAGGGAACCCCCACCCAGCCCCATTCTCAGAGGGCAGAAGCCCACCTGCTGATACAATCAGAAAGGAAGGAAGGGAAAAGGAAATTGTCTATGAGGTAGAGGAGTTGGGGTAGATAGAGACTTGAAATCTACCCCTCCAGCAGCTCAGGATCTACCTGTATCTGGGCAACCCAGTTCAGTCAGCCCCCAACTCATAATCAGCTCCTGCCTTCCTTCATTGCTTTGGTGCAGGGCGCAGAGGGTACAGCAGTGAGCAAAGCAGACAGGCCTCAGCCCCCAGAGTTCACAATCTGGTTGGAAGACAGACCCTAAAGGGGAACTGACAACTGAGTTATGTGGCCTCAGGGATCAGAGAGAGGAAACTATGAGGCACCTTAAAGGGGGACCCAATCCAAGGCAGGCTTCTTTGAGGAAGAAGTAGTAGGGTAAGACTTGAAAAAAGAGAGGGAGCTGGTCAGGCTGAGAGTAGTGGGAAGAGGATATAGGATCAATGAGAGCTGCTGCTTAAATGCTGAAGAGCCTACAGGCATGGGGAGAATTCACAGTATCTGGAACAGAACAATCATGGGGGGAACAGAGGGGAGGAGGAAGGTATATGAGGGAAGGGACAGAGCCTGAAGGTCTTGTGGGTCATGATAGAGAGTCTGGACTTTATCCTTGGGGTAGAGGAATGCCCATGGATGTTTCACAAGAGTTAGAATAGAGGGAAGTTAAAGATTTAGAGTCCTGGGGTTTGAATCCTGGCCCTACCACTTAACAGCTGTGTAATCTTGGGCAGATTAATAATTGTTAATAACATCAGTTAACATTTGTTGTGTGTTTACAGTGAGGTACTGTGTCCACCCCAACTTCTGTACTCCACATACAATTCTCCCTTCCCCGAACACTCCCAGTAGAGGAAGTATCTCATTTCATCATCCCAACAGCCCTGTGAGATAGTTGTTATTATTATTGTTGTTATCCTCATTTAACAGATGGATACCTGCAGCCCCAAAAGGTTAAGAAATGTCTCGCCCAAAGTCACACAGCCAGTTAGCCTCAGGTTTCTCACCTGTGAAGTGGGACTAATAGGACACACCCCGTAGGTTTGTTGCCAGAATTAAATGAGATGATGTTTGTTAATTAAGCACAGTGCTTGGCATAGAAATCACTTGATAAAGGACAGTTTTTAGCATTGTCAGGTGACTGGAATTTCAAGAGGGGCAATGCTGTTGTTGAATAGATCATTGTGGGTTAGCATGGAGACAGGGAACCCATTAGGAAGCTGCTGTAGGGTTCTAGGTGAGAATTGGTGATGGCTTGGCCTTGAGTTCTAGCTATAGGGGTGGAGGTGAGGGGGCAGATTCCAGAGACGGCAGGAGTTGGGTGGCTGAGTAGATGTGGGGGTAGCAGAGGCTGAGGGATCCATGATGATTCCTAGTTTCTGTCTTGAACAACTGGATAAATAGATGGTGGGGCTGTTGGGGAGAGGTTAAGACTGGGGAGAGTCAGGTTTGAGGAGGAAAGTGGTGACTTTAGTTTGGGGCCTTCAAACTTAGCACATCCCTAATAACCCACTCCACATTGTCACTCAGCTTCCAGGAGGTATCCAGCTGGATAAACAGGCCTGGTGCTCAGAAGAACGGTTTGGGCAAGGAAGAGACATGGAAGCTGGCAAGCTTTAGATGGCATTAAGCTGTGGGAGATGTACCCAGCCCATGAGTGGGGAGGATGAGGCCCATTCAGGGATGGGGAGAAAGGCAGATCCTCTGGGAAAATAATAATGTGCAGCCAGAGCGATAGGTGGAAAGCCAGAGGCACGTTGTCTCTTGAAATCCAAGACAAGGAAAGGCTCAAGGAAGAGGAAGAGAACTACACAGTGAAAAGCTTTGCTGAGATCAAGCAGGATAAGGACCAAACATTGGACACTGGATTCAGCAATGGGGAAGTCACTGGTGACCTTGTCCAGACCAGTCAGGGGAGTACTGGGTATAGAAGCTGTACCAAGATAGGAAGAAGAGTGGGTGGGTTTGGAGAGGAAATGGAGGTAGACACCTCTTCAAGAAACTTGGCTCTAAAAGAGCCAAATAGGGTGAGGGGTAGGGTAGCTAGAAAGAGGCTGGGAGTCCACAGAGGGGTCATTTTTTTTTGTAGTTATTTATTTAAAGTTAACTTTATACTGAAATATAATATTCACACAGAAAGGGTACATGTCCTAACTGTACAGCTCAGAAGACATTTTCACAAAGGAACACACCCATATAGGATCAGGAAATACAACCCAGATTAGGAAACAGAACATAATCAGTACCCTGTCAGCCCCCTTGCGCTCCCTTCCAGTCACTACTCCCCAGGGGTAGTGTCACTACTATTAATAGTCACTACTATTCTGACTTCTGTCACCATAGATTAAGTTTAACTGTTTTTGAACTTTATATCAAGGAACTCAAACATATATTCTCTTTTGTGGTCTTGTTTTTTTCACTCAACATTATGTCTGTAGGATTCATCCACATCGTTGCATGTGGTTGTCTATTGTCCATTCTTTTTGTTGTATAGCATTCCATTATCTACTGATGGGCATTTGGATGGTTTCCAAGGTTGTTTTCATCTTCTATGTGGGAGTGACTTGAGCTTGTTTGAGGCTTGTGGAGAAAGTTTGAAACACTCATCTTCCATGGAAAGGGAGAGAGATGGCTAAGGTCACACATGAGGATTTCCCGCATGGGAAACAAAAGCCTGGCTGAGGTTGAGATTTGCTCTTTTCCAGCCCAGCTGCTGTGCCAAGACCTCTGGCAGCTCCCGCCAGCCTGTGCACAGGTGCAGAGAAGGCAGGGGGTTAGGTTGCCCAGGGTTGGTTTCTGCCAGGTAATAGAGAAGCCCAGGGTGCTGGGGATATTGGTAGCAGGCGAGCAAGCTGGAGTGGTGGCTGCAGATCCAGGCTGGTGAGAAGGGTGTGCAAGGAAGGTAGAGAAGAGAAGGTAGGAGGGAACTGGCAGACAGAAAGGAAGCAGAGGCGGATTGTGAGCTCCGTGCAGGGCAATGTCTGTGCAATTCCAGCTGTTATCTCCAGAGACTTGCATAGGGTTGTCACTTGGTAAATAGTTGAATAAATGAGCTGAGGTCTCAAGAGGTCACAGGTAGAAGGCAGGTGAGGTGGGGGTGATGGAGATGTGGTTCTGATTTAGGACAGGGTCATTCCAGAGCCAGGTGATGAGACTGAGGTGTTCCCATGGAGGGTGGCTGCACGGAGCAGAGAGGCCAGTGTTGGGTGGGCAATCCATGGGAATGCATAGCTGCCAGCATAGGGTGCACAGCATCCAGTCTTCAAGGAGGGAGGGGGAGAGAGCATTTCTCAAACTAGGATCCTTGGACATCTTGCATCTGAATCTGTAGGGGGGTGGTGGGCTGGTTGGAAATGCAGACCCCTGGGCCCACCCCAGCCTCTTGGGGAAAAAGTAAGCCCAGTGCAGCAGAATTGAGCATCAAGGAGCAAGAGTGTTTATGGGGTGGGGGAGCACCCAGGCCATCTGAGAGGATGAGATGCTCAATGGACCCTGAGTATGGTGGCCTTTATCCAGGCTAGAGTTGGATAGGGATAGTCAATAAAGAGATACTGGGGGCAAGAAAGGGCCAACAGCAAGGGGATTCAGCCCATGTGAGGTGGGGACCAGAAGGATGGGGCCTCTGCCCTAGGATGCAGCTTCTGCCAGAGAGAAGGCCCTGATTGGGGAATGGGACCGGATCCTCTATCCTGTGGCCTGGGGGTAGAGAGGGTGTCCAGACTGAGCATCCCCTCTGAGGGTGGAGGGATGGGGGTGGTGCAGGGTGCTATGGGACTCTCTGCACCCAGTTGCTTCTCTTCCTTCTCTCGGTGGCAACACATAATATGGGGTTGATCCAGTCCCCCACTTTTAGCTCCTTCTCAGCCTCCAAACCCCCTCATGCTCAGTGCTTCTCTGCCGTCCTTTGGCACAGCCCCTACAGTTAGCACCCCCAGCCCTTCCTTCTACTCTCTCAGCCCCTGCTCTCTAGCCTTCACACACTCAGAACCCCAACTCTCAGCCCTCTGTCCAGCTCTCTCTCAGCACTCCTCAACAGCCACACTGTGAGCCCCCTGTGCTAACTGCACCCAATTCAGCCCCACACGGTGTTCTCACTCTGTTTATCCCTCCATATTCACCGCCGCCCTCGACTCCCTTTACCCACACTCCTGACCCAGCCGAGAAGACCCCTGTCAGTCCCCTGCCTGTGGGGAACCTCCAGTCACCCCTCCCAGAGGCTGGGAGGGGGGCCAAGGGCCAGGTGCCCCCGTGGTCCGGCGGGTCCCGCCCCATCCCGGCGGGCTGAGTCAGGCGGCAGGAACTGGGCGGGGGGCGGCGCCAGGAGGAGCTGAAGCAGGAGCCAGAGTCGCTGGGAGCGAACGCGGAGCCCAGCCCGGCCGGCACCGAGTGGCCCTGGGCCGGCGGGGACACGGGGGCCAAGCACGGAGCTTGGAGGGCTGTCCCGGACTTACCATGAACTCCAAGAAGAGAGGTAGGACCTGGTCCGGGGCTGCGGAGGCTCCGGGGCTGGTCCCAGGGGGCTGCGGGCCGCGTTCTGTGGGCCTGGGGCGCGTGTTTCGCCGGAGCGGTGTGGGGGTCTACGGAGGATCTCTTCCTGCTAAGGTCACGGGCAAAGGCTGCTGTCTGTGACTCAGTTTCCCGGTTGGAGTCTCAGGAAAGTGGAGGGGGCGGGGCACTTCTCGGCACTGCCCCCCAACCTGGGAATCCCCCGGCTCTGGGCACCGGGAGGGCTCTGGCGTCTGGGCGCCTCGGAGCGGGTGGGGGCTGGAGGGGAGCAGCTTCCGCAGGGCGGCCGGTGTGGGGAGCCCAACCTGCACAGGCCGGGCCTGCCAGGCAGCTCCGCTGGGCTCAAAGCACGCACCCCGCCCCGCCCCGTGACCTCCTACGGCCTCTCGGGGTGTGGGCGTGGGAGCTCCTGGTCCACTTGGGGGGAGGAGGTCAGGGCAGGGCTGGGGAGCCCGCCCCACCCCCGGGTAAACAGGCGCTTCCGCACATTCTTTGCGCGCCCCTCCCCTTTCCTGCCCCTTCCCAGCCCGGGGAGGGTCCCAGTGCGACCCCCCTTCCTGCCCCGCGCGGCAGGCGGAGCCTGCACCTCTGCAGGAAGTGGGGGCGTAGCCGAGGCCACGCTGAGTCCGACACCGAGTCACCCGCGGCCGCCCTGTCATAAGCACCAGGGCTGCTGGGGTTCGGACTCCAGCCTCAGGCCGTGGACGGCAGGACTGAGATACAGAGTCGGGGCCGCGGGGAGGGGGCTTCAAGGGCCTGATTGGCGCTGTACACCCTCACTCGCCACCCCCAGGGAGCCCCGCGCGGACTCATTCCATGATGTCCCTGTCGGTGCGGCCGCAGCGCCGCCTGCTCAGCGCCCGGGTCAATAGGAGCCAGTCCTTCGCAGGCGTCCTCGGCAGCCAGGAGCGGGGGCCCAGGTACGCGGCAGAGGGGGGCTTATGGGGTCAAGAGAGTCTGACCGGGTTGGAGTGTGCAAGTGAGGGCTTGGGGAATGACTTCTTGCCCCTTCCTGAGTGCAGTCTCTTCTTCAGGAGCTTCCCAGCCTTCAGTCCCCCGGGGCCCCCACGGAAGCCCCCAGCGCTCTCCCGAGTGTCCAAGATGTTTTCAGTGGCGCACCCGGCCCCCAAGGTCCCACAGCCTGAGCGGCTGGACCTGGTGTACACGACGCTCAAGCGAGGCCTGACGTAAGCAGTGCCCTCCCAATGCCTTGTCCCATGATCCCTCCCTAAGTCCTCATTCCCTTTCTGCTAGTAGGAACCTTCCCCAGCCTCACACCCTCTCCTCACTGCCTGTTCCCTGGGCAGGTAGAAGCTGGAGAGGTAAGATAACTCTTGTGGTCACTCCTTTCCCCAGGGCCTATTTGGAAGTGCACCAGCAGGAGCAGGAGAAACTCCAAAGACAGATAAGGGAGTCCAAGAGGAATTCTCGCCTGGTAAGTGAAGGGTTGGCATCCCGTATGCCCAGGATTAATATGCTCTTTGCTCTTGTGGTGTGGGGGACTGGGCAGCACCAGCCCTGGGTGACATCAGAGCTGTTTTCTGGGGTGATTTGGTCCAGGTGTGACTAGAAAAGGGGGTATCAGGGAAGGCTGGGGAGGTTCCTCTCCTCAGCTTTCCCAGGCTGCATGTACTTTGCCTGGGACCCAGTGCCTGTCCATGGGAGCTTCCAGTGGGTTGGGTCAAACCCCACAGACGTGGACAGCAGAAGATTATGTTGTAGTGGTACTGAGGGAGAGCCATGGTTCTTCCTGGGGAAGAGGTCAGGGCTTCCCAGAGGAAGAAACATTTCTGCTGGGTCTTGAAGCATGAACAGGAGTTCCCTGGTAGAGGGAACCATGCATGAGGAGGCACAGAGCTCTCTTCCTAGGGGTTGTAGAAAAGGCAGTGGGCCAGGGGAGGGATCCCATGGAAGAGGTGGGGGGAAGAGTACTAGAGGGGCCTTGGGGACCAAATCTATGACACCAGCAAAGACCAGGCACGTGGGAAGGTAGGTCAGTCCCTGCTTTGACTGGAATGGCTGTGGACTGTGGTGTGAGAGGGAGGAAGGCTGTGATGAAAAGGAGCTAGGTAGGTCTGGGTGAGCAACTGCCCCTGCTGGAGTACTTCCCCTACCTCCTAATGCCCCCCTCATCTCTCCCCGCAGGGCTTCCTGTATGACTTAGACAAGGTGAGTGTATAGAGAATGGTGTTGAAAGAGGTTGGCTCAGGGGGAGGTAAAGGGCCCTGGGCCTCAGGCTTCTCCTAACGCACCTCTCCCCCAGCAAGTCAAGTCCATTGAACGCTTCCTACGACGGCTGGAGTTCCACGCCAGCAAGGTACTTGTGCAGCATGCGTGTGTGCTTGCAGCGTGGGGTGGGGGATTGGGTATCACAGGGAGATGGGATGATGCTAGGCCCTGGGTGAGCAACCCCAGTAGTGAGTCTCAATCCCCCCTCTGCCACCCCACTCATCTGTCCAGATCGACGAGCTGTACGAGGCATACTGTGTCCAGCGGCGTCTTCGGGATGGCGCCTACAACATGGTCCGTGCCTACAGCACCGGCTCCCCAGGGAGCCGTGAGGCCCGGGACAGCCTGGCCGAGGCTACTCGGGGGCATCGGGAGTACACAGAGGTGAGGGATGTGTGCCTGTGAGGCAGAGGCACAGAGTGTGGCAGAGCTGGTGAGAGGGGACTGGTTCTTGACCTCCTCCTGTCCCTGCCCATCCCTCTCAGAGCATGTGCCTGCTGGAGAGTGAGCTGGAAGCACAGCTGGGCGAGTTCCATCTCCGGATGAAAGGTACCAAGTGGTGAGGCCGACTGGTGGCGGGGAGAGGGAGGTGTGTGCCTGAGACCCCTGGACCCAGCTCATCTACTTCTCCCCCACTCCCAGGGCTGGCCGGCTTCGCCAGGCTATGTGTGGGCGATCAGTATGAGGTAGGAGGATGGGCAGGGAAGGGCTGGGATGGCAGGGTCGCAACACCAAGGGCTGCTTCAACCTGCCTCTTCCCCTAGATCTGCATGAAATATGGGCGTCAGCGCTGGAAACTACGGGGCCGCATAGAGGGTAGTGGAAAGCAGGTGTGGGACAGTGAGGAAACCGTCTTTCTTCCTCTGCTCACGGAGTTCCTGTCCATCAAGGTGATGTCTCTGCCCAGAACCATAGGACACCAAGATCCTGTGGCTCTATGACCCTGTGAACCCCTTATGATCCTCATGACCCTGAGACCCTTACCCCTGTGACCCCCATCTGGTTCCATGGCCCTCTGTGAATGTGTGACCCCTTGACCTTCATGACCCTGTGATTTCCTTGTGACCTCCTGACCTTGTGAATATATGACCCCTGAACTCTCATGAGGCTGTGACTCCCACGACCTCAATGACTACAAATTTAGACCTCTGTGGTCCCCGTGCTCCCAGGCTGCTTCGAGCCTCCATGGCCCCATTACCCTGAGAACTCCATTCCCTGTAACTTCCTCATGGCCCAATGACCCTGTGACTGTCACATAACCTCTATGCAAATTCAGACCTCTGATCTCCCACAATCTCATGACCCCTACACCCTTGTGACCCCACCATGCATTCTTGGCTACAGGTGACAGAACTGAAGGGCCTGGCCAACCATGTGGTTGTAGGCAGCGTCTCCTGTGAGACCAAGGATCTGTTCGCTGCCCTGCCCCAGGTTGTAGCTGTGGACATTAATGACCTCGGCACCATCAAGCTCAGCCTGGAAGTCACGTGGAGGTTGGTGGGGCTGAGGGGCTTGGAGACGGGGCTGGGGCTTCATGTTAGCACCTTCTAACAGCTTTTTCCCTCTCCAGTCCCTTCGACAAGGATGACCAGCCCTCAGCCGCTTCTACTGTCAACAAGGCCTCCACAGTCACCAAGCGCTTCTCCACCTATAGCCAGAGCCCACCAGACACGCCCTCACTTCGGGAACAGGCCTTCTATGTGAGTCACATCCCAGGCTCAGCTCCCCATCCAGGGGTTTGCTGGGGGTGATCCTGAGATGTCCTTTTCTCTCTCCTAGAATATGCTGAGGCGGCAGGAGGAGCTGGAGAATGGGACAGCGTGGTCCCTGTCGTCTGAATCTTCCGATGACTCCTCTAGCCCACAGCTCTCAGGCACTGCACGCCACTCCTCAGCCCCCAGGCCCCTGGTGCAGCAGCCTGAGCCTCTGCCCATCCAGGTTGCCTTCCGTAGGGCTGAGACCTCCACTTCTGGAACCGTGGATGAGGAGGGGGCCATGGCCCCAGCCCTGGCCAATGGGCATGCCCCCTACAGCCGGACTCTGAGCCATATCAGTGAGGCCAGTGTGGATGCTGCCCTGGCTGAGGCTTCAGTGGAGGCTGCAGGCCTAGAAAGTCTAGTCCAGGGACCCAGCCCACCTGCACATCCAGGTCCCACACATGGGGAGCACCCTAGTCCTGTCCCTTCTGCCCTGGACCCTGGCCATTCTGCCATAAGCCCCGCTCTCAGTACAACAGGCCCTGCCCACACATCTACAGACCCTGCCCCCTCCGCACACCTAGACTCAGTTAACAAGACCATAAATTCTAGCTCTCCTGAATTGCCAGACCCCACTCACACCACTACAAGCGCCACCTCTAGTGTTGTAAGCCCTACCCATAGTGCTCCAAGCCTTACTCACACTACCACAGTTTCTACCCACAAGACTGTGGTCTCTACCATTACTATTACAGGCCCTACCCCCAGTACCACAGGGTCAGTCCAGACCACCACAAGTCCCACCCACAAGCCGATGCTTTCTACCGTCACTCCTGTAGCTCCTGTCCCCAATACTACAGACCCAGTCCAGACCACCACAAGCCTCAGCCACACTGTCACAAACCTGACACACACTGTCACAAGCCCCACCAACAAACACGTGATCTCTACCCTCTCTACTGCAGGCCCTACCCCCAGTACCACACACCCAGCCCAGACTACCACAAGCCCCACCCACACTACTACTAGCCCCACCCATACTACTGCAAGCCCTACCCATACCACCATAAGCCCCACCCACACTGCTACAAGCCCTACCCATACCATAACAAGCCCCGCCCATACCATAATAAGCCCTGCCAACACTACTGCAAGCTCTACCCACACCACCACAAGCAGTACCCACACTACTGCAACCCCTACCCACACAGCCAGGATTTCAACTCACACCGCTACACCCAATGCTAAGGACCCAGTCCAGATCACCGGGAGTCCTACCCATTCTGTCACAAGTCCCACGCTTATAACTGTAAGCCCTTCCACTTTTCTAGACCTTGCCACGCTCTCCAACCCCTCTGCAAACACAGACCCTCCCCTCCCAGGCATCGACCCCCTGTCCTGTAGCTACCCAGCCTCCACTTCCTGCACTCAGGCAGACCCCATAGCCCTCAGCACCTCCCACCCAAGTCCTACTTGCTCCAGTTGGGAACCCCTCACAAGCCCTTCCCCAAAACTCCCAGAAGCCATCCGTCAGAGCCCAAGTCCCCCTCCCTCACCCCTAGCCCCTGTGCCCCAGCATTCAGACCCTAGAGTGGCCAGGGCTGCCCAGGCCCCAGTTCCAGGGGCAGCTGGAGGTGCTGGGGACAGGAAACTGGAAGAGGCACTGGGGGCCCTAATGGCTGCCCTGGATGACTATCGTGGCCAGTTTCCTGAGCTGCAGGGCCTGGAGCAGGAGGTGACCCGGCTGGAGAGTCTGCTTATGGTGAGGAGGGCTGGGCTGGTTTGCGGCAGCGCAGGGAGGGCAGCCAGGCAGGGGCGACAGCTCTGACGCGCTTCACAACCCCAGCAGAGACAAGGCCTGACTCGCAGCCGGGCCTCCAGTCTTAGCATCACTGTGGAGCATGCCCTGGAGAGCTTCAGCTTCCTCAATGAAGATGAAGACAATGACAGTCCTGGGGACAGGTGAGAGGGGCTAGGAGCGGGGGAAGAGGGGAGGTGAGTAGCTGGTGAAGGAGAAAGGCGAGAAAGGGGAACAGGTGAGGTGAGGCCAGGGGGAGCACGTAAAGAGAGCAGTAAGATGGGTGGTGGGCTCGAGGGAGGTGGGTGGGAGGGGATGGACTTGCTGGCGGGTACATCTGTGTTCATCTCTCCCACGTACTCCTCGTGTGTCCTTGTTGCTCATGTTTTCAATCCCATCTGTATCCCCAGTGCTTCTGGTCACCTTCCTCCTCATCCCTGCAGTGTCTGCCTCCTCCATCGGTCCCCACCAGCTCCTGAGCCTCCAGCTCCTCCTCTCTTCCTTGGCCTCACCTTGAACCTACCCTATGAACGAGCCTTTACTATGCCTCTCCATGCATCCTGTGCCCCCCAGCATCAACCCCCTCTGTCTGGACCCCAGCTTTCCCAGAGACCCTGGCCCCTTGGCTCTTTGTCCCAGAGTGGCCTTTGCCGATTCCCAGTTGAAGGTCATGCCCAGTCCCTCCTCCCTCCAGTGCTGCCTAGGTTATGGCCCCGTGCCCTGCGCCTCTTGGGCCGCAATCCCTTGCAGTCCACATTGCGTAGACCATCCCGCCTGCAACCCTACTCCCGCCCATCCCAGCCCCGGCGGCCCCAGAGGTCCCAGCAGTCCTAGCTGGAGGTAGCCCTGGGCAGACAGGCTCTGGAGACCCCTGCTACCACCTGCTGGTCCCAGCCTTTTCCTCCGTCTGGAAGTCCTCCGTGAACTTACCCATTGTCTGTTGTTTGTGCATGATGTGTTCTTCTGTTCTCGGATGGGGGGAACTTAATAAAAATACTCTGGTGACCAGATGATGATGTGTGCTCCTGGGGCGGTTGACCCCATTTTTCTCTCAGGCCCCCAAACAGCCCGGAGCCTGGGGCTGAGGACAGCCTCGACTCACCTAGTGCCCGACCCCTCAGCACAGAGTGTCCAGCTCTGGACACTGCCTTGGTCCAGCATCTGTACCACTGCAGCTGCCTCCTGCTGGTGAGGCTAGTGGTATTCCCCTACCCTTCCCTTGTAGCCCCTTCCCCCAGGGAGCCCTACACTTCAATCCTGGCCCTGCACACCTCCTCTGAATTCCACTCCCCAATGTCCCAGGGCCTGGCTCTTGCTGAATAGAACACCTCCCACACTCTGGCTCCCCCAAGTCTCTCCCGATGCATGCAGGGACTGGTAGTCCCTGGTCTCCACCCTCCCTAAGCTCTGTCTTGAGGTCTGAGCTACTTGGCCATCCCTATTCTCCAGAAACTGGGCACATTTGGGCCCCTGCGCTGCCAAGAGGCATGGGCCCTGGAGCGACTACTACGGGAGGCCCGAGTGCTCGAAGCAGTATGTGAGCTTAGCAGGCGATGGGAAATCCCTGCCACCTCTGCCCAGGAAGGTAAAAGCTGTGTGGGCTCTGCCTCATGTCTGCCCCAAAGTTCCTCCCTTGCCCTATCCCACCTATGCGCCTGTCTCCCCACCGGCCTGTCCTGTTGCTGACAGTTTCCTGCACCTCCTCACAGTGGTGCAGTTCTCGGCCTCCCGGCCCGGCTTCCTGATCTTCTGGGACCAATGTACAGAGGGACTCAGCCCCTTCATCTGCCCCGTGGAGCGGGTGCTCCTCACCTTCTGCAATCAGTACGGCGCCCGTCTCTCCCTGCGCCAGCCAGGCTTAGCTGAGGCTGGTGAGTGGGCTGCCTACCTGCCCCCTTTGCTCTCCTTTCTCAGATCCCCAGTGATGGGACCTCAGGGAAAGCCAGGTCAGCCCACAGAGACATGCTGAGATGAGCACTGGGAAGAAACATCGAAGGCTCATGCCTCAGCACAAAAGGGCCCAGATTGGACCCTTTTGTGCTGGGTCCCCGCACCTGCACGTGGGGTGGGAGCACTCTTCCCGCTAAGGACCCAGGTCCATCCACACCCTGAGACCTGCGGCACTGCCTCCCACAGTGTGTGTCAAGTTCCTGGAGGATGCCCTGGGGCAGAAACTGCCCCGGAGGCCCCAGTCAGGCCCTGGAGAGCAGCTCACCGTCTTCCAGTTCTGGAGTTACTTCGAAGCCTTGGACAGCTCCTCCATGGAGGCCTATGTGACCGAGACTGCCGAGGAGGGTGAGGCAGTAGCCCTGGTCACAAAGTGGCCTGATGCTATGGGTGGGTCTGAAAGTGTGAATTCAGGACATGAAGGTACAAAAGAACCCACCCCGGGAGGCTCTTTGTCCTGCCAGCTTGTTCCAACTGACACCCCCCCCCCCGCCCGGCTTCCTTTTTTCAGTGTTACTGGTGCGGAATCTGAACTCAGATGACCAGGCTGTGGTGCTGAAAGCCCTGAGGTTGGCACCTGAGGGGCGGCTTCGAAGGGATGGGCTCCGGGCCCTCAGCTCCCTGCTTGTCCATGGCAACAACAAGGTCATGGCTGCTGTCAGCACTCAGCTCCGGAGCCTGTCACTGGGCCCTGCCTTCCGGGAAAGGGTAAGAGTCAGGCAGGGCTCCCTGAGGGCAAAGGCTGGGGTCCCAGGCTCCCAGTGTCTGGCTAAGTCTGCCTTCCCACCCTTAACTAGGCTCTACTCTGCTTCCTGGACCAGCTCGAGGATGAGGATGTGCAGACGAGAGTGGCTGGCTGCTTGGCCCTGGGCTGCATCAAGGTGACCCCTTTCTCTCCCCTCCCAGCTCCCCAAGCCCTGGGTCCTGAGCCTTTCTCACCTGCTGCACTGGGCCCACCTCAATGCTCTCTCCCCCGATAGGCTCCTGAAGGCATTGAGCCCCTGGTGTACCTGTGCCAAACGGACACAGAAGCCGTGAGGGAAGCAGCTCGGCAGAGCCTGCAGCAATGCGGTGAGACTGGGGAATCGGAGATATGGGTCAAGTTGAGTTCTATGACATTTTGGCTGCTGGGAATAGGGGTGAGATGGGGTCAGGGGTGAGGTGGGGTCAGGGCGGGGCTGGGGCCTCTCCTGATCCCATCTTTATCCGTTACAGGAGAAGAGGGACAGTCTGCCCATCGACGGCTGGAGGAGTCACTGGATGCCCTGCCCCGCATCTTCGGGCCCGGCAGCATGGCCAGCACGGCATTTTAAACTCCCCACCCACCGGCCCCCAGTGCCCCTTCCCCCCACTTTCAGGGCTTACCAGGCACTGGCAGGGAGGGTGAGGGCTGGCTCCAGACACTCCTCCCTCACAGATTCCTATCAATGAAAATCTAATATATTCTCCATTTGTCCTTGGGGTGGGTAGAGTCAGTGCCGCAGTCAAGTGCCTCCCAGCCTCGGCTCAGCACACTTGCCATAGATCGGTGTCCCGGGCCTGGCCGTCCTGCCTCTGCCCTGCCACGTCCCTTGGTTTTGTATTTTATTTACAGAGTTTTACAGAAAATAAAAAAGCAAAATGCCTTTCCTACGTAGCCTGGACTGGTGCACTACTGACCTTCTGCTCCAGCACACTCTGGCTGTGGCCCTGACACTAGTGTGTGCACACTCCAACTGTGACAATGCCATGTGCTTTTGCCCTGGAAATCCAGATGGAAGAGAGCTCAGAGGCTGGAACTGCGCTTGGAAAAGAGGGCAGAGGAAGAGGGTGGTGGAGTGTTGCTGAGGAGGCCCGGGCTGCAGGTGGGTGTACCCTGGGCCTGGAAGCTGTGGGCCTAGACTGGAGCCAAACTGTGGAGTTGGCCTAGAGAAGGCCCAAAGGGTGCCAGTCCTGGGAATGGCTCCCTGGCAGCCAGCTCACTTGGCCAGGAGGCAAAGAGGAAGCAGGCAGGAAAAGGTGTGGTGGTGGCTGGAGCTTCTGGCCACCAGGGAGCAGCAGAACCCTGTCAGGGAATGCCAGGCTTCTGGGTCTTCGCCTCAGCCCAGGCAGCTTCCTACAGAAGGGGCTGAGCACAAGGAGCTCCTTGAGCGCTGGGTAGTTGAGAGGAGATTCTTGCCGAGGGGAAGAGCTGGGGCCTGGGAGGCAGGAGACCCGGATGGCTGCCCTGTGACTCTAAACAGAAGGTCCCTCCTCTCCCTGAGCCACCTCCTCTCCGTAATAACAAACGTGACTAAACCCTGTGACCTCCCCACAGCTGACAGGCTTGTGCTGCTTCAGGAAAGAGGGCTCTAGGGAGAGGGCTCACGTGAGTTTATTAACCCCAGAAAGTTAAGTGTTCAATGGGAGGAGGCTGAGGGTGGGGGGACTTCAGCATGGCAGGCCTGTTCTAAGGAGGGCCCGAGGGAGGCCCACACTCAAGGCTGGAGAAACAGGTCTGCCACCCTTCCCCTCTCCCTCCAGAGCTTTCAGTGGAGACGGTGCAAGAGCAGGGCCTTCCCCACTCCCTGAGCCCACTCTGGCGTCCCAGTACCTGTGGCTGTAGCACAGCAGCGTGACACCCTGGGGGGAGTCTGTGTCCCTGCACTCGGGTAGAGCCAATGAGATGCCCAACAGTCCCCCCTGGGGGGTGACCCAGATCCCCAGAGAGCCGTGCCCCCCTGTGTTTTAGAGCTGTGTATGAAGACGTTTGGCCGGGCCCTTAACCACCTGCTGGGGAAGCCAAGCTGAGCAGAAAAAAAAAACGGTAACAGGAAGGAGCACAGGAAACACCTGGGTGTGGATGCAGGTGGCTCATTCCAGTTGGGTGGGGGCAGGCTGACAGCCCTCAGCGCGTGGGCGCAGCGCTGTGCTCCCTCTGTGACTGGGTGGCATGGGAGGGATAGTGTAGCTCAGTTTTGGGGTGGTCGGCTGGAGTGGTAGGGGAGGGGAAGGCAAACAAACGATAGAGACCAAGACAGTACCCAAAGCTGGCCACAGCCTGGGCCTGCCGCAGGGGCCCCTGCATCAGGGCTGCAGTCCCAGGACCACCCCTAGGAGCCCCTCAGGCCTGAGGCCCCATGAGAGGTCCCCCAGTAGGGCAGGACTGTCCACTGACATCCAAAGCGTGGCCTGTGTGGTGGGCAAAGAGGAAGTGAACACTGGCTGACCATGTCCTGTGAAAGTGCAGGCGGGGGTGACTGGACTAGCACAAGTTCATGGCTTAACCCACAGGAGAAGACAGAGCCTGGGCAAGAAATGTAGGATGGGAAAATTTCCCAGCCAGGGGTCAACTGGGACTGTCACTGGAAATCTGAGTGGCTCTACATCTCTGCATTCCAATTCTGGGAAGGGATAAGGTACCTAACTCTGTCCTCTACAAGGAGAGTCCTGAATCCCGAGCCTCATATTCAGCTCTAGGTGAGGGTGGATATGAAGGTCAGAGGGTGCAGGAGCTAGAATTAGGGCACTATGAGGTACAGCTGAAGGACTATCAAGGCCAAGACAAAAAGAGCCTCGGGCCTTTGCCCCACTAACCCTACCCAGCTCAGAGCAGTGTGAACCAACCCCAGAACAGCCACTCAACCCCTCTCCATCAGTGACTTGAAGTCAGGCTGGATGGCCTCCTATACCCTGGCTCAGGCCCATGTCTGTGAGATGGTGGGGGGCAGGGAGAGCCCTTGTCCTCCCTTCTGTACACCTTGCCCTCCCCCAATACACATAGCCTCACATAGGTCTTCCCACAGGGCAAAGCTGCTCCGAGCACACCTCCTATCTCCTACCCTGCTGTCACACAGGTCTGGGGAGGCACTCACTCCCACGACTCTGGACAGTTGAGAGCCTGCTGTCTCCAGTGATGGGAGATTGATGACACCATCGGGAGTCAAATGCATCAGAGCAGGGAAAGCCTGTCCCCAGCTGTCCTGTGGAGCCTGTGCCAGCCTCTTGAGGGGACAGAAGGAAGTGGGCCTCCAAGTTCTGTGACACACTGCGAAGCACCCCATCAATCAGGTCCATCAAGGCCACAGCCATGCCTTGGCCACCATCGTTGGGGGTCTCCCCGGAAGAAACTAATAAGCATGCACTGCAAAAGGACCAGGCTGAGGTAGTCCAGGATAAAATTTATTGTGTTGGTGGTCCCTGCAGGCTCCCCCAACTCCCCTCGTTTCCTTTTGCCCTCCTCCAACCTTACCTTTCCTCCAGTCTCCCACTCTTCTTCCTCATGTAGTCAAAGCTGCAGAGAACCAAAAAAAAAAAAAGAAAGAAAAAAAAGGCATGTTGGTAAATGCAAAGAAGCAGATGGGTTGGCACGTGGGAAGAGAACTGCTTCTTTGTCTCGCCTACAGAGCGGGGGTGACTTCCTTATGTGCTTCTGCCTGGTGTGTGGGTACAATCTGCTGAACCCTAGGCATATGACATGCTCCCCCCAACCCCAAACAGCCCTGGAGTGCCCTATTTAGGCCATCCATCACCCATGGACAGAAGGCTCTTGGCTTGGCTGCCAGACCTGGCTCTTCTGGGCCTACGTAATACAGAAGGGTGAGCTTGGGAAGGACTCCCGGGCCTATACAAACAGCTCAGGAAGAACGTCTATCATTTGGAAAATAAGACGGTCATTGACCTGCGAGAAGGGGCCTCTTGTTTCAGAAGGCTGCAATGGGGTGTGCAGTGGGGTCACAGTTTAAGTTTAATGTCAATGGTCACGTCTCACTTATCTCTGAAGACACCCAGGGCATATGGGTCTTCAATAAGTACTGACTTGGAGCAGCTGAATAAGCAGATGAATTGCCATGCTAACACCAACGTTTGTAGCTATTTCCTCTGAATCTCCTTACAACTTTCTCCTCCACCTCCTCCTCAGGCATCCTCTTATAAACATCACTCCACAGGATTCCATTCTAGGCCCTTTTCTCCTCTCTTTTGAAACACACTCCCTGAACCACCTCATCCATTTCTCTGGCTTCCATCTATACGCTGAGGCTGTGTGCCAGTGATTCACACGGCTCTCTCACCTCCCAACCCCCATATCCAACTGGTGACTGGACACCTTTTGAACAGCATTCTCAAAATCAAACTTATCTCAAAACCTGTTTCTCCTCCAGAACTTCTGGAGAAAGTACTCAGGTACTAAGCCACGCAACTGGGCCTCACCCTTGACTCTTTCCCTGTCCCCTCTTCCCAGCCATCAGAATCTTCTCAATTAAATGCCTTAAATATTTCTAAATTCTGTTTCCTTCTCTTTATCCCCATTGGCACCACTCAGTTTCAGGACATGTTGACCTCTCTCCTAAACACTAAAACTGCCCCCTCACAGGCTCCCTGCCTCTGATCTTGCCCTTCCGTCCATTCTCCATGGTGCAAAGTGATTTCTAAAAACATAAACCCACCACTACAGTTTCTCTTAGGGAAAATTCCAGCCCCCTCAACCTGGCTCACAAAGGCTTTTAAGTGTGTTCCTCTCTCCAGCCTCACTTCTGCCACCTAACTTCTCAGTCTGCACTGGACCTCACCGAACCACCCGCAGGGCTTGCGTGCCCCTCTGTGGTACACTCTTCCCACTCCTCATCTTGCCTTGCTAATGCCTGGTTACCTGATAGGCTTCAACCTAGACATCACAAATTTCTTCAGGAAGCTTCCCTTCCACTGGGCTCCTGTCACAGAAGCATGCATTTCCCCTAGTACAGTACTAGGGGAATCACACCCCATTGCAATTGCTCATTTACTTTGTACCCTCCAATATATACATCCATAAGTATTTGCTGACTAGTCTACTAGGTAACAGGTACCACCCAAGTCTGCAAAAGATGATTGGTTGCCTTGCTTGTAGAGCTCGGTCCAAGTGTTTTGCTTTGTTTTTAAACAGCTTTATTGAGATTTAGTCCACGTACCATGCAATTCACCCATTTAAAATGTGCAATTCAGTAGTGGCTTTTAGTATATTTACAGAGTTGTACAATCATCACAATCAATTTTAGAGATTTCATCAACCCCAAAAGAAACTTGGCACTCTTTAGGTTTCATCCCTGGGACCTCTACATCCCCTTCCCTTTCCCGGCCCCCAGACCCCGAGGCAACCACTAATCTACTGTAACCACAGATCCTATAGATTTGCCTATTCTAGACATTTTTTTTTTTGGCCGCACCATGCAGCATGTGGGTCTTAGTTCCCCAACCAGGGATCGAACCCGCACCCCCTGCAGTGGAAGCGTGGACTCTTAACCACTGGACCGCCAGGGAGGTCCCTGGATGTTTCTTATAAATGAAATCAGGTTAGGTCTTCCCAACTTACCCAATTGTAAGATTCACCTGAGAACTTCCGTGGAGATTCAAATTCAGAGGCCAGGGAATCTGTATTTTAAACACGTGCTCCAGGCAGTTCTCTATTTAATCAGGCTGCATCTGCCTTTACTGTTCCCAGCGAAAGTGGGTCAAGAAATAGCTTTTGATGAATACCGCTAAAACTTAACATGATCTGAAAACATTTTGAACATGAAAGGACAGTGTATGTTTAATGCAGAAAAAGCCTGGATACTCAAAATACTCCCCAGAGTCCCCCATGAAACATAGCTCTTCAGAGTGCACTTTTACTGGGACTTCCCTGGTAGCGCAATGGTTAAGAATCCGCCTGCCAATGCTCGGGGACACGGTTCAAGCCCTTGTCCAGGAAGACCCCACATGCCGTGGAGCAACTAAGCCCGTGCGCCATAACTACTGAGCCTGTGCTCTAGAGTACGCGAGCCGCAACTACTGAAGCCCACGCGCTTAGAGCCCGTGCTCCGCAGCAAGAGAAGCCACCGTGATGAGAAGCTCGCACACCGCAACAGAGAGTAGCCCCTCTCGCTGCAACTAGAGAAAGCCTGTGCACAGCAACAAAGACCCAATGCAGCCAAAATATAAATTAATTTTTTTTAAATGCACTTTTGGGCTTCCCTGGTGGCGCAGTGGTTGAGAGTCCGCCTGCCGATGCAGGGGACGCGGGTTCATGCCCCAGTCCGGGAAGATCCCACATGCCACAGAGCGGCTGGGCCCGTGAGCCATGGCCGCTGAGCCTGTGCTCCGCAACGGGAGAGGCCACAACAGTGAGAGGCCCACGTATCGCAAAAAAAAAAAAAAATTCACTTTTACCACGGGGATCTCAAATAAGGAATGGAATGGAAGCCTGAGCAGGGGACAATATAGGGAGGGAGAACTGAGATCAGACCAGTGGAGGCGGCAAGCAAGTTGCATCCACAGGGGCCAGAGGGGGCAGTTAGAAAGGGGCTTGTGGAGTGGCTGAGGAGTTTGGGATTTACCCCCAGAACACTGTGGAGTCATCCATGGGCTTGAAGCAGGGGAATTTTGTGATCACATCTGTGCTTTGGAAAGGTTGCTTTGGCAGTTGTGTGGAGGGAGGAAGCAGGGAGCAGTGAGGAGTCTGCGGCTGTGGTCAGAGTGACAGTGCCTGAGCCAGGTTGGAGGCAGTGGAGATAGAGAGGTTAGAGTGAAGGGATGTTCTGAAGGTAGAATGGACAGGATTTGGAGATTGATGGGATGTGGGAGATGAGAAAATGAAGCTCAGGTTCCTGGCCTGTGTGGTGGATGGGTTGTGTCATCTTTCACTGAAAAGGGGGAGCCCTAGAGAAGCAAATCGGGAGGAAAGTGACAAGGCTCATAAGGGTGGCCTGGGAGCCATCCAGGAGGAAGTGTCCAGAAAGAAGCTAGATACATAGAGCTGGGCAAGAAAAGAAGGGTGTAGGCTAGAGGCAGAACTTTGAGAGTCCTCCTTGCTTTACTGATATCCAGTGACCAATCTGTTCCTCCCACACATGCAGCCCATGCCTTTTACTTGCTTCTCCATCCTTGACTTTTACCTACTAATGCTCATGAGGTTTAGTGTCTCCAGACTAATATAAGACAAAACATAAGGCCCTTGAGGACTAGGGACATCATCTTTCTCCAGTATTACCCTAGCCTTGAGCATAGACCTGGGCATCGAGCAGTTATTCAGGTTACAGATTAATAAGTCATGATTCCAAATACCTCTGCTATCTGCTTTCCAAGTGGCTGGAATTTCCTCCATTAAAGCCCTTCATGGGACTTCCCAGGCAGTCCAATGGTTAAGACTCCGCGCTTCCAATGCAGAGGGCGCAGGTTCAATCCCTTGTCAGAGAACTAAGATCCTAGCTGCGTGGTGTGCACCCCCAAAATAAATAAATAATAAAATAAAATAAAATTATGTTTTTAAAAAAAAGCTCTTCCTTTGGGTTAAGGCAATAGTGTCCTCCAACTTGCATTAAAGGGCAGACACCTTTTTACCCTTAAACAAATCACATAAAATTAGGAGAAGGGGGAGAAAATGAGGGAGCAGAGAGGCCCAGAGCCTGCCTGATCGACCTACCTTCCTCTTCCCCCTCCCAAGCAGCCCCTGAGCTAAAGCATCATGTCCAGAGGATCCCTATAAAAATGGAAATGCTACCTAACAGTGAGGAGCCCTGAGCAGCCAGTGAAAGAACAGGAAGAGAGAGGGTGGGGCTGGAAGATCTGAGTACTCATTCTGGTTTTGCCAAGTTACTGGACGACTCTGAGCAAGTCACTTCATTTCTAGAGCTTAGGACAAAACTGTGGCTGGCTCTTCAAAAAGAACTGTGAACATCAGTTGAAAGAGCAGTCATGAAGGTTCTGCAAAGTGAAAAGTGTACAGATTAGATGGAATATTTAAGGGTGATCAATGTATACCTGAAAAATGCAGGTAAGAGCACAGAGAACAAAAGTGACCTACTTTTCGAATGTGAGATGTAGGCCCAAGCAAAGTCCTTCTTTTTTTTTTTTTTTGCAGTACGCGGGCCTCTCACTGTTGTGGTGTCTCCCTTTGCGGAGCACAGGCTCAACCTAATGAACTGCTTACCAAAGCTTTCTAGTAATATGGCTTCCCAGGAGGCTCTCCTATAGGGAGAGAATATGCCTTTTGCCAGCATGTGAGCACCAGTCCACTTCCCAGTTTAGTCACTTGGCTTATCCATCAAGCTCCTGTGCACCTGATGAGTCCCTAAGGAAGGAAGCCACTCTTGAGGCTGAGGGCCAGATCCTAGAACGTGGTGACTTCACCAGTGCCATGTGGTAAGCTGACAGCCTTCTGCTGATAATGCCCTGAACTCCTGTGGACTACAAACCTGAGATAGTCCACGGGAAGAACACTTCCTTAAATCACTTGGTGCTTTTAAGTCACAGCAGTTCTCGTTGGTGACGCAGTCCGGGATAGTACTGCAGGGAACAAACCTGTCCTTATTTTTATCATCCCAACTGTTCCACAGGCTCTCATCATATTACTTTTCCTTCTCACCTTGTTTCTATCCAGCATGAAACAGCCTATCCTATTGGTTTGGCTTTCCGTTCCTTGGTCTTTGGAGCCAATTTCATGAAGTAGGACACATCACCATTTCCTGCAAGAAGAAAACATTTCCTTTTGTTCCTTCCTAGTGATCCTCAGCATTTTCTCAGCCATGTAAGAGCAGCATATGGGAATCTTTGTCTTCAGAGAGCAGGCTCCAAGGCCACTTGGACCCCATTCCTGGTTTCTAACTGATGCCTCAGAGGTCATATAGTTGTAATTATAGTTGATATAATATAAATATAGTAGTTGTCTTAGTCCATTCAGGCTGCTGTAACAAAATACCACTGACTGGGTGGCTTATAAACAGCAGATGTTTACTGTTCACAGTTCTGGAGGCTGGAAAATCTGAGGTCAAGGCACCAACATGGTCATATTCTGGTGAAGGCCCTTTTCCTGGTTCATAGCTGTGCCTTCTTGCCATGTCCTCACATGGTGGAAGGGGCTAGGAGCTCTATGAAACTTCTTTTATAAGGCACTAGCCCCATTTATGAGGGTTCTGCCCTCAGGACTTAAGCACCTCCCAAAGGCCCCACTTACTAATACCATCACATCTAGCATTAGGATTTCAACATACGAATTTTGGGGAGGACACATATTCAGACCTTAGCAGTTGTAAATATAATTGTAAATACAATTGAGGGTTTTTGCCATCTAAATGCATTGCCTTAGACTTCTTTGGTGGTCCAGTGGGTAAGACTCTGTGCTCTCAATGCACGGGGCCCGGATTCCATCCCTGGTTGGGGAACTAGATCCTGTATGCATGCCACAACTAAGAGTCTGCATGCCGCAACTAAAAAGGATCCTGCATGCCGCAACTAAGACTGGGCGCAGCCAAACTAAATAAATCAATAAATAAATACATTGCCTTATATTTAAACACATGAATGCTTTAGAGGTGTGGAGAAAAGGGAACCCTTGCACTGTTGATGGGAATGTAAGTTGATACAGCCACTATGGAGAACAGTATGGAGTTTCCTTAAAGAACTAAAAATAGAATTACCATATGACCCAGCAATCCCACTACTGGGCATATACCCTGAGAAAACCATAATTCAAAAAGACACATGCACCCCAATGTTCATTGCAGCACTATTTACAATAGCCAGGTCATGGAAGCAACCTAAATGCCCATCAACAGACTAATGGATAAAGAAGATGTGGTACATAGACACAATGGAATATTACTCAGCCATAAAAAGGAAGGAAATTGGGTCATTTGTAGAGATGTGGATGGATCTAGAGACTGTCATACAGAGTGAATATATATATATATATATGCATATATGTGGAACCTAGAAAATGGTACAGATGAACCGGTTTGCCGAGCAGAAATTGAGACACAGAAGTAGAGAAAAAACATATGGATACCAAGGGGGGAAAGCGGGTATGGGGGGGAGGTTGTGGGGTGATGAATTGGGAGATTGGGATTGACATGTATACACTGATGTGGATAAAATGGATGACTAGTATGAAAAAAAATAAATAAACATAAAGAAGACATTCTTTTTTTAAAAAATAAATTTATTTATTTATTTTTGGCTGCGTTGGGCATTTGTTGCTGCACGCGGGCTTCCTCTAGTTGCAGCGAGCGGGCGCTATTCTTCATTGTGGTACGTGGGCTTCCCATTGCGCTGGCTTCTTTTTGTTGCAGAGCACGGGCTCTAGGTGTGCCGGCTTCAGTAGTTGTGGCTCGCGGGCTCTAGAGCACAGGCTCAGTAGTTGTGGCGCACGGGCTTAGCTGCTCCGCGGCATGTAGGATCTTCCCGGACCAAGGCTTAAACCCATGTCCCTGCATTGGCAGGCAGATTCTTAACTGCTGCGCCACCAGGGAAGTACTAGAAGACACTCTTGAAGCTTAAAGATAGGATGGTTTGAGGCAAGGTCTTAGAAAGCGAATTAGTCAGATTATTAAAGGTACCAGAAAGAAAAGAAGCTAAGCATTAAAGTGTAAGTCAGCTTTGTTTCCAGTACATAGTTCCTAAGTATGCCAGGAGCTGTTTGGAGTGGAGGGCTGAAAAAAATGCAAAATGCAAATATTCCAGAGGTGTCTGGTAATTTTTCTCTAAGTTTGCCTTTTCTTTATGCTTGAGTCCTCAGGTGTACATAAGAGACTACTGGAATAATTTGGTTTCTAGAAAAAGGGATCACAGGTAAATTTTCCAGATACTTCACACATTTCTAGAATAGTAAATAATCTCATAAGGCAAGTACCTATTACTAGAAATCAGAAAACTTGGGTGTTGGTGCTGAGAAACCAAATTATCCCTTTTCTTCATGTCTGTACCCAAGCAGCTGAATGTTGCTTAGAGAAAAACCGCACACTGGGCCAACTGGTTTAACTTTAAACTCATGATCACAAACTTCAAATGGGTACCCCATACCACCAAGGCAGTCCCACTAGGAAAACTGCAAGCTTGCTTTCTCTCTCCCCTGCATTTGCACCCATCTTCACCCTTGTTACCCTAATTCCTACAGTGGAAGCATCCTGTTTCTATCCAGGGTCAATCCTCCCAGTTTCCTTATATCCTCCCATGAACTTCACCCTGGTTTAAGTCAAGCAAGTGAATTCCCTGGCAGGCCAGTGCTTAAGCTCTTTCACTCCTGTGGGCCTGGGTTCAATCCCTGGTCAAGGAACTAAGATCCTGCAAGCCCTGTGGCGCAGGAAAAAAAAAAAAAAAAAAGTCAAGCAAGGCTTCGCTCTCCTGTATCACACTCCCAATGACAAATAAACATGCTCTAGAACTCTTTCATCTTTTAGAACATGCTCTAGAATTCTTTCATCCTCTCTTAACCCCATATCCTTCCACATTTATCCCTGAATTTGCTCCCTTCGCAGCTAAGCTTCTCTCATGTTGCCTATGTGTGCTGTCTCTATTTCCTCACTTTCCTGTTCACTCTTCAACCCATTCTAGTCAGGTCCACACCTCTGATTTACCAACATGAATCAAGCCAAAGTCACCAATGATAATCTCGTCTTCCAAGGTGACCAATTCAATATATCCATGTTTCTGGCCCAAGTTTACTCCTCAGCAGCACTAAACACAGTTGACCATTCCCCTCCTACCTGAATCCTTCTCTGCCCTTGGATTCCAAATTCAACACTGTGGACTTCCTTCTGTCTTCCTGGCTGTTCCTTCTCAGTCTCCTTCTCCATTACCCTATCTCTAAATGCTGGAGTGCCTAGGATTTGGCCTTGGAACTTCTCTTCACTCTTTCCTCCAAGTCAGAGGTCTTATAAACTGACAGCCCCCACGTGCGGCTTAATCAGCTCATGCAGTTTTAAAACATCTGATTTAGTTGCCAACACCTGGAGATTTTACACACAACCCCCCCCCCCCCCAGATTTCCTTTAAAAAGAAAAAAAACAAAATATCTGTCAACATTGGGCTAACATTCTCATAATGGAACAATCAGCTCAATGGAGCAGAAGCTGCCCACTTGACGCTGGGTCCGTTTATTCTTCGTGATCTAAGGTAAGGGAGTTGAGAATACAGTCCTGAGTCAGATTACCATAAGTATCAAAGACTCTCCTCCCTGAGCCACCAGAACATCTTCCAGTCAGTCTTCAGGGAATTTTACCGCTGGTTGGGTAGAGTCCGCAGGTGCATCTCAGGGAGGGGGAGGGGCGACCGCACTGTGAGGGGCTGAAGGACCCCGCCCACAAAGAGCTCAACAGCTCTCGGGCAAAAACAAGAAATGTACGTTTATAAAATACACAACTACGCCGCTCCAAATACAGAAAGTCCTTTTGGCAAAAGACTGCTATGATCGTATAAAAGCATCAAGTCTGGCCTTCTTCTGGCCTCTCCGGGCTGAGATGGCCTGGGCACACCAGAAAGCCCTCGCCCTCTTCTCTCACACCCGGTATTAGGAGGCCCTCTTGTAGGGGGGAGAGATCCCGCAAAACCGCGGGGCAAGGACAGCCCTGCTTGCCGTGGCTCGCAGGCGCTGGATTGCTTCTGAGGAGCCGGGAGCGAGAAGGGACCCGCCCGGCCTTACCCGGTGGCGGGCTGCGGAGCTGCGCTCGGAGGGCGGGTCCGGCCCTGCTAGGGAGGAGACTGGGGCGGGGCCCCAACAGGGGTCCCGCCCAAGAACCGCCTCAGCCCCACCGCCTAGCCCCACCGCCTAGCCCCGCGCGCGCTTCCTCCAAACACCCTACCCCCCGACCCCCTCCCTTACGGATTCAGAGCGGGTGACTGCAGCTAAGGAACCAGGTCAACCGGGCCGGGATCCTGGACCGCCCAGAGGCGACTGCCTCCGCCCAGGAAGCCCCACCCAGCGGGAGCCCGGACCTCGGGCTCCCTAAGAACCCACGCGCGACCGGTCGAGGGCGCGTGCGGCGTGACGCGACCCGCAGCGCGTCCCGTGACGCCATCGCGCCCGCTTTTGAAAGTTGGCGCCCGGGGCCGCCTCCCATGCTGCCCTGCGCCAACCCCTCCCCTCACCTTTCCTCCCCCGCCCTCCACTCGTCGCCCGACCGGCCCCCCCACCCGTCCCTTCCCTTATCAGCACCCGCGGCCCCGGCAGCGCCGACGCAGGCGCACTGCACCGCGCCGCCGCCATTTTGTGTCCGAGTCTGTGGAGCGATTAAACCGTGCGCGGAGCTGCTTCTTTGGCGGCAGCGGCGGTGGCGGTAGCCGGTGCGGGTGCGCGGAGCTGGCTGGGGACGCCGGGTGGCCGGAGCGGTGGAGCGGCGGCGGAGCGAGCGCTGCGGGGGGTGTGGCGCGGAGGTAAGGGGGCCCCGGGTGGAGGAGGTTTCGCGGGCCGCCTCTAGGTGTCACGATGGGGCCGCTCCGGTCGGCGCTGGCTGTAGCCCGGCGCCAGCGCCGCCGCCGGGGGGTGTTTGTCTCCCTCTACCGTCCCTGCTGCGGCGCGGCCGCCGCCATTGCCCGTCGCCGCCGCGGCCCGGCTGCCCCCCCCCACCCCGTCCGCCCGCTCGATCGCTCGCTAGGCCTCCCTCCTACGGCGCGCTAGGCCTCCGGCGGTGGCACCGACAGAGGCCCGCGCGCTGGCGACTCCATTTTCCTTCCTTTGTCTCTGCCCTCGAGGCCAGCTCTTGGCCCGACCGATCACCCGGCCGCGGCCCGCCCTCTGCCCTCCGCCCCTCCCGCCATGGGTGGCCTCAGCCGAGAGGCGATCTCCGCTCCCCGGCTTCCGCGCCCGCCTCGCTCAAGTGTCGACACCCAGCCACCGCGCGCGCAGCCAGGTCTCCATGCAGTATGGGTGTCGGGCCCTTGCCGACGCCTCTCGGGCTGCCCATCCTCCAGCCTGCCCAGTCCCGGAACCTACCCTGCGGCCTTGCGAGCGTCCCCCGCCGCCCGGCTGCTCCGCGGTCGCTCCTAGTCCGCGCGTCGCCGCCGCTGGTCTCCGTCTCCACCGAGTGGCGCAGGCGGCGCTGCTGCGGCTGCGAGTAGAGGGACCCCAGAGCTGCCGAGAGCTCCCTCTGCAAGGCTGGCTGAGCTGCTCGCGCCTCGACGCCGCCTGAGCGGGCGGGGGGACGCGCGCTCGCCGCCCCCGCCGAGCCCCACTGCGCCCCCAAACTAGCGCCCGGGCTCCTCGCCCGACCCGACCGGTGCGGCCCCCCCACGGTGGGCGGAAAGGACACGAGTTCCACAAGTTTTTCTCGAGCCAGGGTCGGATTCCCCTTGCAGTGATAGGAGCCTGACTTTGTGCGCTAAGAGATCTCAAAGGGATCAAAACTTAATTTCATTATGATCTCAAGTGACGTGACAGATTCCTGAATTCGGGATTATGGGCTGGCTAAATTGGTTCAGGCAACTCTTGAGTTTCCGTCTCGCTTTAAAACGTCCTGACGCTAACTTACTACAGTATTTAGTACCTGATGCTTTTAGGGCTAGGCGAAGGCAGTTTTGCCCCGGGATTGTGCAACCCGATCTAAAGCGCCAGTAGGGCAGAATGAATTTATTCTTGACTCCACTGGTAATTTGCCCATATGCTGAAATATGAGGGATGATGTTGTAATTAAATCCTGGGTCACTAGTTGCAGTTGGTTTATAAATATCTACGCGTAATGTAACTACTTTTTAGTAGCTGACTTCCTGCAGCCCTGAGTTCAGCAATAAGTAAACATTCGCATATGTAGCGTTTTCCTGCTTTCTTTGAGTTTACATCAAATAGGAAAGTTAAAATTCCAGGTCCCCTTTAGGTGGCAAAAGAAGTTAAACAGGGAATGTATGTTAAATTTATTCTGTCCTTAAGTTCTCTTGCATCATTAAAAAGCTTCCTGTCGAATTGCCAGTTTTTTCTTTTCCCTCAAATATTCTAGTACCTTAATACAATATCGTGCAGCACTTGATGTATCAACTGGGGTTGCTTTGGAGAGAGGAAAGTCTTGATTAAATAGCGGGGAGGGGGAGTGGGGAGGCTATGTTAAGTTTATGAGGATATTAAAACAGCCTGGTGCTAAGCAAAATTGACCGGTCTACTGTGTGTAATCTCTATCTGTAGGATTCTGCAGCAAATGCCTCCATAGGGGAGTGTTTTCAACATTACTTTTTTGAACCCTACAAAAATGTTCCTTCTCCCTCTCCTCCATAATAAAGTTGCCCTAAGTAACTAAATGCAGTAGTGTTGATGGAGCATCAGGCTTGAGAATAGAACCATGCTTAATTGTCTAAAACATTGGTCCATTTGTGTAATTTTTGGCATTCTTGTAATTTTCAGTTTTACTTTCCTTTTGAAATTATGGATGGCAGGTGGCATGTTTTACATATTAAAATAAGGTCCACACGGGTTAAAATCCAGCGGGTCTGTAGTTGAGTCAGGAGGAAAGCTTGTTTTCCCAGTAGCACTGTGCTCCATAGACCATGTTTTGCTTCTTGATTTCAGTTGTGCCATGTACAGCCATCAACTTCTTGGTCTTACACATCGTTTATGTCTTTTTTTTTTAATACTCTATTTATTTATTTATGTATGTATGTGTATGTGTATGGCTGTGTTGGGTCTTCCTTGCTGTGCGTGGGCTTTCTCTAGTTGTCGCGACGGCGGGGGGGCTACTCTTCGTTGCCGTGCGCAGGCTTCTCATTGTGGTGGCTTCTCTTGTGTGGGCTCGGTAGTTGTGACACATGGGCTTAGTTGCTTCACGGCATGCGGGATCTTTCTGGACCAGAGCTCGAGCCCGTGTCCCCTGCATTGGCAGGTGGACTCCTAACCACCGCGCCACCAGGGAAGTCCCCTATATGTCGTTTTAATGGTATAGATCTTGTCTACAGAGTTGCTGTCCTTTAAGATTTCCTGTATGCCAGGATTCATACTTTGTTTGTTTTGGCTGCACCGTGCACCATGCGGGATCTTAGTTTCCTGACCAGAGATAGAACCCGGAGATCTAACTGGTGCCCCCTGCATTGGGAGTGCAGAGTCTTTTTTTTTTTTTTCTTTTTAAGAGTCTTAACCACCGGACCACCAGGGAAGTCCCCTTTGTTTTTATTGGAAAACTAAGTTTACAGAGAGAATAAATTCAGGACATAAGTTTACCCAAAGAAACTTAAATCACTAGTATGAGGAAGATTACAACAGGAATGATTACCTACCTAGGAAAATACTGCTTATTTAAGAGTAGCTGGTAAACATAGGAAAATACTGCTTATTTAAGAGTAGCTGTAGGGCTTCCCTGGTGGCGCAGTGGTTGAGAGTCCGCCTGACAGTGCAGAGGACGCGGGTTCGTGCCCCAGTCCGGGAAGATCCCACATTGCCGCGGAGCTCCTGGGCCCGTGAGCCATGGCCGCTGAGCCTGCGCGTCCGGAGCCTGTGCTCAGCAATGGGAGAGGCCACAACAGTGAGAGGCCCGTGTACTGCAAAAAAAAAAAAAAAAAACAGTAGCTGTAAAAGTTATCTGTAGGGATCCATTCAACCAACTTAAAATTTAGGAGCTGTAAAAGTTAGCCTTAATATGCATTCAAATTTTAAGAGCTTTAGGATTTTGCTTTAAAGGACATAGAAAAAATGAGGGCACCCACCAAGGACTTCTCTGAGTGGCTTGGGGAGTTCCTTGGGAGTGGCAGAAGCCACCTGTGGCTGACTAGGGCCCTGAGGCAGAGCCTTGCAGAGTGGTGCCTGCTGGCAGAATGTTCCTCCAGAGGCTGTTTTTTTGCTTCAGGGATGCTACTGGCATCAAATTCACTCTACATTAACTACTTTATAGGCTGTATTTCATTTTTTTAAACCAGAAACCTAGTTGACCATCTGTCTAACTTGCTTACCTATCTTGGTTTCAGACGACTAGAGGCTTTTTTGCCAAAAATTAGGTCCCTCTTCAAACAAGTAGGATTTGTCATAATTTAATGCTTTGAGAAAGTATACAGGTTTAGAAAGAACAATAATGGCAAGTAATGTATAACTTTGAAGACCATGGTTCACAATTATATGTGTAAATTTGGCATACCATATATATTTTTTAAAACATCCCCAAACTTTCTCTAGTTGTTGTCTTCATATCTTCCCTGGAAGTACCTTTGTGCATTTTCTCAGTGTTTAGTATTTGAATGCAAAGATATGGCATTGCATATAGACTGCTAACATATACCCCAAGAATAGTGATTTTTCCACACTTGATCTTATTTTAGTCACCCATCAGTTTTCAGGGGCATAAAATTTCATTCCTTTTGACGCACATTAGTGACAATATATGGACTCCAATACAAAAGTGTTTCGTGGACTAAATGCACTAATTCTCTTATGTTGTTATAAATTGCCTTTTCAACAGAGGAGACTTTTCTTTACCTTCATCTGGTAAAGTATTATATCAGTTTAGTTTTGTGGGCTTTAGTTATGAGATGGGTTCCCTCTTAATTACCTCATATGCCAAATTCTTTGGAAATGCTTAAATTTAGCTCTTTCATTTCATTTGGGAGTTTCTCCCCCCCACCCCCTGCCACGGAGTTAAGTACCACTCTACCATTGCCTGAAGCCTGACAGTCCATTTATTTGTATTTTAGGGAGAGAATTGTCAGGTAACAATATGACCTAAAAGTATTTTGTTATCTGTCTAAAAAAAGATATTTCGTTGCTGTGCTTCTAGGATTTTCAAAGGTCAGTAGTGAAAGCTCCCCCCGTAGTTATCTTATTACATGAAAAATACAGTCTTTACTTGTGGTTTAAACTAACTTAATCAGTAAAACCACTACTTGCTGAAGATAAGGAAATAAACTGTTAAAGGAGTATTACTGCATCTGTAAGAATTAATTTTTTGGTAGTTTAACTGTATTTACATTATTTGGTTGCAAGGTCACAATGGGGTGCTATTTTGATAATCAGAAATCTTCAGTTCTTTATATATTTAGCAAATGTTTAAAAAAATAAGTAAAGGGGGCTTCCCTGGTGGTGCAGTGGTTGAGAGTCCGCCTGCCAATGCAGGGGACATGGGTTCGTGCCCCGGTCCAGGAAGATCCCACATGCCGCAGAGCGGCTGGGCCCGTGAGCCATGGCTGCTGAGCCTGCGCGTCCGGAGCCTGTGCTCAGCAACGGGAGAGGCCTGCGTACTGTAAAAAATTAAAATTAAAAAAAAAAAATAAGTGAAGGTTTTATTATTGACTTGATAGACATTTACAGCATGTCAATTAGTAATGTGACATTTTAGCAAGTATATTGTTTCCCAATTTTATTAGTCTTCCTCTTGCCATCATTTTGCTTTTCATACTGTATCTGCATTTGTGTGTGTTTGGTGTTCATAAAATGATTTGTGCTTCTATTTTAGAATGATCACAGACCTGGGGCCAAAGAACAAGATGCAGTAGTAGACAGATTGCTGACCAGAGGCTTGAGGGCTGAGTTCTGTCTTCCCTGCTCAAACTGACTTTGCAGCCACGGAGAGGTAAATGCTGTTTCCATTTCTTGGTCTTAAAAATAGGAGTAATAAGACCTTCCTGGGGTTGGAGGATTTGCTGGATCATTCTTGGGTATAGGAGATACAGGACAGTGGGTGATTGAGGGCATACAAGCTTTATATTCAGGCAGTACTCCATTTGAAACTCTGCGTGCACTGTTGTATTACTAGCTGGGTGACACTGGGCAAATTACTTAACCTTTCTACTCCTACAGCCCTTATTTGTGAGAATAATACCAGTTAAAGAGACTATTCTCGGAGTTGATGAGAATGTGTATAAAGCATCAAGTACCATTCTGAGTACGTACACAGAAAGACACAAGGATATGGTGGCTGCTTTTCTGTAGAAACCCAAAATACATTCCAAATATACGTTTCATTCAACCCAAATATACATTCCAAAATGTATATTTTGACTCTTGGCAAATGACCTCAGAAGTCCAGGGCTTGTGGCAATTTGTAATTTTGATGAGGAACAGATGGAATCCTATTATTGGGGAAGCTGGTATCCTAGATAAAAATTGTCTCACTTAATTTGAGTTAACCTAGCTGATAACCCATGTTTGCTTCATAGTGTTACAGTCATTATAAATAATTTTTTTAAAAACATTTGAAAGGGTCACTTAAAATTTACTTTAGCCTACAATTTCTGCTATGAAATATAATGAACAGTATAGGGAACTTGAAACAGGCCTCTCATAAATGTCAGAGTCTACTGGGCTTTGGGATTTCATTAACAATAAAGTAGGGTTCTAGGTGTGAAAATCATCTCTTCTCAGGCTACCAGGAAGAACATCTTGCTTATCCCCTAAAAAATGTGAAAATAGTTTAATTGCACTTGTGTAATGGCGAAAAGGAGTGTAAAAGTGAGGGTTACAAATGCTGAGTTAGATAAGCTTATATGAATGAATCATCTAAATGACTATTAAGATTTTTCTCACAAGCTGTGCCTGGAAAATAGAGAGGAGGAAGGGAACAGGAGTGAAAGCTCTTCTCTTCTTCAACTCTGTTTTCCAAGTGGGCAGCTTGGTACCTCGATAGATATGAAGGACAAGATGTATGTGCTAGTATTCTGTCGCTCCAGAAATAACTTGTGCCCTGCAGGTTGTTTTAATGTTGACACACAGTGCATACTAATGAGCTGCTGAAAAGAGAAACAATACTGATTTGAAAAGTTATTGAGAAAACTAGCCTTAAGAATTTGGGGAATGGGGTTGTAAGAACATTTTGGTCACTTTTAAGTGTTATGACTAGTTTAATTGTTTAGATCCCTGGTTCTCAAACTGGGATATGAATACCCTTAGGGTACAAAGTGGTATGATTCCCGGGTACTTGAAGCCACAAGATAAACATGACCCATCTTCTTGGAGCTTCAATTGTGCTCACTGAGGGGGCGGTGAGTTAAGTAATTTAACTGGTAAGTAATTACAAATTTTCTTACATTAAAGCAGATGTATATTTTAGGAGAAGTATGTGAACTCTATGACTATCTAAGATAACACAGGTCTTCAACAAAATAGGGCACGAGTGCTTGGGAGTGGGAAGCCCTATTTGTATAGGTACTACAGTGCAAACATTTGAGAAGCAGTACTTTCAAGCTATGTAACAGCTCTACCATCCAGCTCCTTACTTTGTCCCCTGGAGTATCTACTGTGGACTATAGAAGTTAAATTGTATTAAATGGAGCTTGTTTGCTTGTATGCATGTTACTACACATGCCCAACATGAACAAGAGCTCTTTGCAGATTGGTAGACAGTTCTAGATGGCTGGACCAAGTCATCAAGACCATTCCAATGATATAAGAATTATAATTTAAAAGAAAAGCAGCAGTAATGAGCAAAATCAGGTCTAAAACTGTAAATTCTATAAAACAGAATTTTGAAAACAAATGTCACATTAACTGAAGCATAATTAACAATTTATACTGGTTTTTGTACCCTCCCCCCCGCCCCCATTCAGGTTAGTCAGAGTCATAATAAAATGGCTAAATCCTAAGCTATGGACCTTATGACTCCTAAAATAATTATTTGAAAGCATCTATTCTTAACTGTTTTGTGTGTTTTACAGTTTCTAAGTATTGTTACTAGAGTATTGCTCTTAATGTAAATGGCACTTAAGAATTACATTTTCTGTATTGATAATGCCTGCTCTTTGAACACAGGTTTTATATTTGAACCTAACTGGTTCTAGATATACTGAAGTGTGACTTTCTGTGAAATGATGTAAATTGGATCAACTCAGATGTGCTCTAAATACCTGCAATATTTATTTATTGAGCACTTTTAATGTGCTCATTCCATCCTTTGAACACTTGCCTTTCTACTTTGTGCCAGGGAGTGCATTAGGTACTGGGGATTTCAAGATGAGTAAGAAAAGGTTCCTTTTCCTGAGGGTCTTAAGTAGAGTATGGGGTAAGAGATCTATAGATAAGTGTTGTCAGTGCTCTGATAAAACTATGTTCAGGGTGCAGGGAGGATGGTCAGTTACAGAAGTTAGTGAAAGGTGTTGGGAAAGGCTTTCTGGAGGAGAGACCCTGATCTAGGTGTATCAGGAAATACAAAGGAAGCATAAAATTAGATTTTAATCTTACTAGGGCACCAAGGCTTAGCCAGTGTGCAGCTTAATAGCTGTGGCAAGTTCATTAAGGGTTACTTCCTTGTCCCTTCCTTCCCATTTGTAAAATGATATATCTACTGTATTGGAGGCTTATGACAGTTAAATGTAGTATCGTTAGGGGGAAATATATACAATTGGCCCTTGAACAATGTGGGCTTGAACTGCTTGGTCCACTTATACACAGATTTTTTTCCCCCCATAGTAAATACTACGGTACTAGTAAATACTAAGGTGCTACAACCCACAGTTGGCTGAATCCACTAATGAGGGTGTGGTGTATATGGAGGGCTGACTATAAATTAAACTTGGATTTTAAACTACATGGAAGTTCAGCTCTCCCTTAAACCCCATGTTCTTTGAGAGTCAGCTGTGTGTTTGTAACTAACTATAATGTGCTACATAGGGGTAAAGCGATGATCTTTACACTTTAGCAATAGTTGGTCATTGTATATATTTTGCATTAAATCGAATAGTGATGACCACCAGAGAGTACAAAAGTTAAGTGAACTTAAGTGGGACTTATCAGGAAGTTGATCAGAAATATATTGAGCAGTAGACAAATGGATAAGTAAACAGGATCAAATCCCATGTTGGGAGTGATGTTCGACAACCACTAAAAAAAAGCTGATTGGGAAGACTATTAACCAGCAAAATGCTTATGAGAAGTTTTTGTTTTTGTTTTTTAATATAGTACATGGTGGGGGGAGGGGTAGGCAGGGAATTGGATGAAGGCAGTCAAAAGATACAAACTTCCATTTATAAGATACATAAGTACTTATGTATAAGATACATAAGCACTTAGGGTGCTTATATGTGCAAGGTGATAAGTATAATTAACAACTGCTGTATGTTATATATGAAAGTTAAGAGTAAATCCTGAGTCTCATCATGGAGAAAAATATTTTTTTCTATTTCTTTAATTTTATATTTGTATGAAATGATGGATGTTCACTAAACTTACTGTGGTAAATATTTCATGACGTATGTAAGTCAAATCATATGCTGTACACCTTGAACTTATTAAAATGCTATACATCAATTATACCTAAGTAAAACTGGAAGAAAAAAATTAAAATATGGTACAAAAAATTGTTATGGAAGAAAAGTAAAGAAAAACTCAAACAGTAATAACCTGGCATATAGCAAGAGCTTGTTTGAATGAATGAATGCCAAGGAAAAAAAGACTAAATGGATAGGCATCAAAACACTAGTCAGAACAAAATAAACTAGTAGTGTGAGGGTGGTTAGGTTTGGGGTGACTTTTCTTGGTTTTCTGTAGTTTTATAACATAGTTATTTTATAATGCAAATAGGTTTTTTTTCTCAGAATTATCAAAATTTAGGAGTAACAATATTCAACAATAGAGGACTAATTAAATTATAATACACCTATTTACAGATAGTCCTCTGTATCTGCAGATTCAACCAAATGTGATAAAGAGGGACCATTATACTGTGCCATTTTATATATAAGGGACTTGAGCATCCACAGATTTTGGGTATCTGGCCAGGGCTGGGAGGTGTCCTAGAGCCAATTCCCTGTGGATACCCAGGGACAACTGTAATAGAATGTCAAGCAACCATTTTATTACATCTAGAAATATATTGAAATGGAGAGGGATTTGAGACATGCTACATAAAGAAAGCAGATTATCAAATAGTATGCACAATGTGATTTCGTGTGAGAGTAAATACGTGTATATATGGGGAGGGGACTGGATATAAACCAGCATGTTTATGTAAAATGTATAAGTTCATATTCTTGCTTATCAGAGTTTTCTCCTATTATCTGTATTGTATAATTTTTAAAGGGAAAAAGGAATACGATACAATAGGAAGTAGTACTGAAGCTTTCCAATAAGTATAAAGAAATAATAAAAGTATTTTTGCCTAGTAAAGTTAGGCTCGAGAGCCTTGCAGGAACAGTTGCAAAAGTGCAGGCAGGTGGAGGGCACTGGCAGCCATGTATCTGCCCAAGTGTTAGAGGGAATTGAGGTTGCAGTGACAATTCTTAAAACTTTCCTTAAATTTGGTCTTAAACTTTTTTTGTATCATTCGAGTAATGTTTAGTTTCATTCTTTGGTAGAGTCTAACAATTGTAGAATTATACTAGAACCTAACGAACCTTTTACTCTTTTCCCTAGAGGTAAACACTATTAATAGTTTGGTGTGTTTCCTTTCGGTTTTTTCCTCCACTTTTGTAAATGGGCATGTACATACGGTACAGTTTTTAAAACAACATGTAGGGCTTCCCTGGTGGCGTAGTGGTTGAGAGTCCGCCTGCTGATGCAGGGGACACGGGTTCGTTCCCCAGTCCGGGAAGATCCCACATGCAGCGGAGTGGCTAGGCCCGTGAGCCATGGCCACTGAGTCTGTGTGTCCGGAGCCTGTGCTCCACAACGGGAGAGACCACAACAGTGAGAGGCCCGCGTACCGCAAAAACAACAACAACAACAACAACATGTAATTGTGCAAGTATTCTGTGACTACCACATTCAATACAAGGACATGAGAGGAAATGTTTCAAACAGTACAAAATGATAATAGTGAAAAGTAATAACTTCCCCCTGCCTCTCATCCCTCAGTTTTCTTCCCCAGAGGTAATAAATATTACCAATTTTTCATATATCCTTCCAGAGAAAATTCTACATATATATAAACATGTGTTTATGTATCTTTTTTTAAAAAAACACAAATGGTAGCATACTATACACATTGTTCTGGACATTTGAGTTGTTTTCGATCTTTTGCTGTTAGAGAAAGATGCTAAAATAATTATCCTTCTTGCATACAGCTCTTTGGGCACATGTACTAGTGTATCTGTACGATAAATTCATAGACATTGAACTGCTTATATATTCCTAGAAGAGAGAGTGGCATGTACAAAGGCCCAGAGGCAAGAGAAAAGAAACCTAGGACGTTCTGGATACTGAAAGCAGTGACTAGAGCAGAGTGGATGAGGCTGGATGCAGATCTGCTGATAGGGCCTTGAAGGACCCTGTAGGCCCAGTGAAAGGGTTTAGACTTCAGCCTAAGAGTTTTAGCATGGGAGGTTTCAGAAGGGAAGTCTCCTTGCTGATAATGAATTTATATTTTAGAAATCTATGGCCACTGTGTAAAAAATGGGTGGTAATGGAGCAAGAGGGAAAGCAGGGAAACTAGTCAGGAGGCCATCGCACTTGGCCAGGCAAGATATAATGTCGGCCTGACTTAAGGTAGGGGATCTCAACAGAATTGCTGTTTGTCTAGTTTTGTTGTATTTTTTGTTTTGTTTTGTTAAACTAAGCTGGAATCCTATCCTGTGTCCTCTTTTGTAACCTTTTTTCATGTTATATGTTATGAACATTTTCCTTGTTAGATACCCTATGTTACCTCAAATTACTGGGAACATACTTCCTTATTGCTAAATGTTAAGCTTTCTAAACTATTCCTTGTTGTTGGCCTTAGCTGTTTGCCTCTAATACTTCATGTCTCCTTATTCCCCATGGTTTGAATTATTTCTAAAATAAGAGTAAATTGACCTTGAATGAAAGCCAAGTTAATTGTAAATTTGAGTGCATAGACTTTAATCTATTCAGAATCCTATCAAGTATATAGCTATAGCTCTAAACATTTTTCACACAAATTAAATCCTGTGTTTCTTATTTTGAAAGAGGTAGGTGATACACTAGCTTCCCCAACAAGGAAGGAGGAAATAGAGTCCTAAAATGTCCTAGATGGGTGAGGGCTTTTGAAGAAAAGAGCAGACAGATATCTTGATGCTTTGTGTGCAGTGGGGAGGGCGGGGGGGGGGGGAATTATACCCTGACTTAGAGCAGCCTTTCTAGTTTAAAATATACCCTAATGGAGCAGGGGGAGAGCCAGTCTGGTAGACTATCTTTTTTTTTTTTTGGCTGCTTTGGGTCTTAGTTGCAGCACGCGGGATCTTCATTGTGGCGCTTGGGCTTCTCTCCAGTTGCAGAGCGTGGGCTCAGTAGTGTGACACATGGGCTTAGTTGCCCCGCAGCATGTGGCATCTTAGTTCCCCGACCAGGGATCGAACCCATGTCCCCTGCATTGGAAAGCAGATTCTTTTTTCTTTTTTTAATTAATTTATTTATTTTATTTATTTTTGGCTGTGTTGGGTCTTCGTTGCTGCGCGTGGGCTTTCTCTAGTTGAGGTGACCGGGGGCTACACTTTGTTGCGGAGCACGGGCTCTAGGCGTGCGGGCTTCAGTAGTTGTGGCTTGCAGGCTCAGTCGTTGTGGCTTGCAGGCTCTAGAGCGCAGGCTCAGTAGTTGTGGCGCACGGGCTTCGTTGCTCCGCGGCATGTGGGACCTTCCCGGACCAGAGCTCAAACCCATGTCCCCTGCATTGGCAGGCGGAAGTAGGAAGCCCCCAGCCTACTACTTTTTAGATAAACTCTGGTATTACAAAACTCTGGTATAGCATAATCACTGTCACAAATTGTTAAGTGTGTGCAAGATACTATACATTCACAGAAGTATGGTGCAGAACTATAATAATAGAGGACACCCTAATTGTTTTTAGTATTTCTTATGTTTCTGTTTTATTTGTATCTTACAGCTTTCTACTTCTGTTTAAAATCTTTTTGTTGTAGGTATATGTTGAGACTATAAAATAGTAGTGACTTGGTTTCCTGTTGGGAATAAATTTTATTATGTAATACATTTTTTACTTTCCAGCTCCTTGGCGGACAAGGCCTTTGATCCTTCTTTTGTCTTGTCTTTTGAGTATTTGATTAAGCTTTTGTCTGTATTTCTTTTTTTTTAACATCTTTATTGGAGTATAATTGCTTTACAATGGTGTGTTAGTTTCTGCTTTATAACAAAGTCAATCAGTTATATATATACATATGTTCCCATATCTCTTCCCTCTTGCGTCTCCCTCCCTCCCACCCTCCCTATCCCACCCCTCTAGGTGGTCACAAAGCACTGAGCTGATCTCCCTGTGCTATGCGGCTGCTTCCCACTAGCTGTCTATTTTACGTTTTATATTTCTTTTTTTCCTCTATTTGTTTCCATATTTCTCAGGAGTAACCAAGTTGACAGATTACTTGTTTTTATAACCTAATATTAGTTCAAAGTAGCATTTTGTTTCTTTTATTGTTTAAAATTCTCTGTGTTCCTATGCGTGTATGGCCTTTTTCTGTTTTTCAGATTTCTTTGTTCTGTTGAACAACACTTTAACTGTTATTCATATTTTATGCTATACTGTTTACTCACTAAGGATGTCTCTGTATTTTTTTCATATTAACTGTTTTTTGATCTTTGTTCAAAGGCAGTATATTGCCACTTATTATTGCTATTACTATGCCTTTAGTACAGACATTGTTTAAGCTGTTGACTTCTGATTTAACCTTGACCTTATAGGAGATCCCATTTACCAAATAAAATGGTCTTGTTTCTACAAAGTAGCCTTCAGGAGTGAGTACTGGGTTATAGAGACCCTGGAGCAGTGGCCACATGGTCACTGACACACACTGCAAAACCATGAATTCACTCCGTTATGTGTGTCCATTTCTCTTTTTCTTTCCCCCTTTTTCCTTTTGTTGTATGTTGAGCTTGTCCATACCATCTAGAGAGTTCTTTTGATATTGATGCTACCCACAATAGAGGTGAAATTTTAGAACTTCCTTCTTGAGTCATACATTCCATTATTGCTTATATGGGAATCATATTAGTTTTGAGGTAGGCTTTTTTTTTTATTATTATTCCAAATAAGTAAATGAAATGATTCTTTGTTGTAAAGAATGAACCAAAAATTCTAATAGTAGAAAACCATGGGTATTTAAGTGGTTTTGATTTATGTCGACTTGCATTTAGGGTGCATAGCTGTTGTGTTCTATCAATAGGTCAGTCACTTCAAAGCCATAGTCAGCAGACATTCTATATCAGGATTACCTTGGGACCTTTTGAAATAAGGTCTGTCCCACCCCAGACCTATTGAATCAGAATCTCTGGGATCTGTGCATTTGAAAGCTCACCAGGTGATTTTGACACCAACCAGGTTTGGGAACCACTGCTCAGGTAGAACCTGCCCCCAATCCATAGATGTACTGTATATTTTATACTGTATGTGTGTAATTTATTCCTTTTTATAACATAATTATTTATTCAAGGTGATACTTGCTGTACATCCCCAACCTTTCTCATATTCTCAGTGATGAAACATTGTAGGAGCACTCTAAAGACAGTCTTAACTCTGAGCTGCTTTCAGGATTATGGGCCTGGAGCAGGGCAAGGAGGGACCTGGTGGTCTCTGACATAGTCACCCTTGGGAGAACAAGGAGAAATGAGGCATTAGGTTGCTGTATGCCAGCAAAAGTGTCATTCAGGCTGTAGAAAGCAGAGAGGGATCGCTCGTGCCTGGGAGGCAGCCTCCAATCCATACTGTGGCACTAGGTTGCTGACTGCCAGAAAGGCTTTGTCTTCTGTTTCACGTATAAATGTCCAATAAGTGAAATAAACACGGTACCCTTAATGAGGGCCTAGAACATGACCTATGAAACCAGGTCACAATAATAAACGAGGTGGTTTAATGCAGTCCCACTTGAATTTTTTTGCACAAAGTTTGTCTAATTCCGTACATATTAAAGTTTTTTCCACTTACTGTTTCCTCTGCTAGAATGTTTCTCTCTACTGTAGTTCGCCTGTCAAGGTCTATTTTATCCTTTCAGATCCACCTTTAGCAGTTCCTCTTGTTAAAGCCCTCCTTCACCAGCTTGAGCTATCCTTTTTGCCAGGATGGTGGGAAGTATGTGTTAACCTCTGTTATAGCACACGCTATATAGCTCTTGTTTGTTGTTCTCTTTGTCTCCCTGTCAGCTGAGGAGCTCTCTGAGAACCAAGCCCTATGCAGTTAGGACTTTTTTCCCCAAGTAATTAAAAGGGAAATTAATTTCTGTGTACCCAGCATCAGGTGCCTTTTGATAAAAGAATTATTGGTTTAGCACTTCTTATTCTTTGTAGCAAAAGAATTCTTTCACCTCCTATGGTTGTTTCACCATATTGTTGAATTAATATTGTTGCAATTACAAATATTTTATTAGTATATATGTATTTCCTTATCTCCTAGGTTCAAAGCTCTCCATAAATAGATTTTTTCAAGTAGCTGTTAGAATCATTGTTCTGCTTTGACTGCACCTTTTAATATTAACAAATGGGGAGAAAGGTGGGTTAAAAACTGGGGTGCTCTTAACCTTTTTTACTTAAAAGAGATACAATTTTATTTCCCTTTTAATTACTTCTCCCCCCTCCCCCAAATGCCCCATCTGTTCTTATTAAAGTTAATGGCACACAACAGGGAAGAGAAAGGTGTACATGTGACTGAGTAGGTGAGTGCTACTTCAGATAAAGGCTGCTTCCGCTTCCAGTCACCCTGAAGTAAATGGACGCTAATGTTTTTCTTCTTCTCAGACTGAGTCATCCTTTCCACTCAACTCCTCCCCATTCTTTATGGTAGTTTGCAACTTTCCTGGTACTCAGTATTAATCAGCATGATACTTTGCTTTGAGTTATCTTAAGCTGTCAGATAAGACGATGATGTATATATTTTCAGAAATAGTAGAATAAAATGGTTATTTTATTTGACTTTTTAAACCTAACTTTTGTTCCAAAAGGGTAAATAATTTTTGTTATTTTTGGCTAGTGTTCTGCATCTAATAAAAGTCAGCTTTTCCTTTCATTCTCAGGAGAAACTGGTTACTTATTTGTAATTCCTTTTTTTTTTTCCCTTGTCCTAATGACACTTAGTATCCTCTGCAGTCAGAATACTGGACTAGGTTTTTCAGCCTCCTGGCTAAAAGCATTCTTCTAATTTAAAGATCTAGAAAAGAGAAAGCTACAAGGTGTCTCCTCTCTTCTCTGCCTTCTAATGATGTCTGATGTTTTGTATTGAGCAGACTGAAGGCAAGTTGTTAGGTGACCTCCATGTTAGGCTATTTCAGAATTGCTGTGGCTTATGGAATCTCAGTGGGGAGTTGGGGCTGCTGTTTCTTGCCAAGAGTGTAGACGGTCTTCTGATCTGCTCCAGGAAATAAGTTGGGGTTTTAGCTATCTGTTGTCCCTGTAGAGAACAACAATAGTGTATTAAACAAAAAGTTTTGGTGATTTTATTTATAAAGCAGGCTTCTGGAAATTGTCCTTCTCTACTGTCTTATTCTCAATGCACATGTGTTATTCTTAGTACACATATATTTTATAATAACCAGTGTCCCCAAATGACTAAACTCTGAACTACTGAGTATGAAAGGTTATTTTGGTTGTTTTCCTTTGAGAAATAACCTGACACATTTGCTATCTAGCCACATAATCAGGTGATAAATTACTAAGTCTTAACATCTTCAAAAATTAATGTATTCACAATTAGCTTTTATTTTTGTGGCAGGATTTTTGAAATCTTAAACCTGTACTTGTTGTTAAGACTTATTTTTTTCTATTTGAGAAATGACACAAACATAGCAATAAAGGATATAAATTCATATAGTTAAGATTCCACATAGCATACAAACAAGGTTTTGTTTTTCCATGTTCTCTTCCTGCTTTTGTCATGTGCAGGAACCATTTATACATGTTTCATATGACAGTGACACCAGTATTGAATGTCTGCTGCTTACCTAACACTGTTTTTGTGTTCATTGCTATAGAGTATTCAGAAGTAAAAGGCATAGTTTCTGCCCTTAACGAGCTAATAGTCTATTAGGGGAAAAGACAGATACATAGAACAGTATATTACAGACAAAATAACAAAAATGAAACAAATAAATTAGAGTTCAGTCTGCACTGGTCAAGGTTGAGAAGACTTTGAATAGGGGATAACTTGACCTGGAGGGGACAAGACAGTAGGCTCTTGTGTGGGAGATACCCCAAAGGTGCGGTTGGATGGGTCAAAAGGATGGTAACAGATCATACAGAACTCTGGGATCGAAGCCAAAGAGTTCGGAGTTGATTGAGTAACCCTCAATCCTCATGAGTTTTTCTGCCTCATTTCAGGAAGATTTAGTCTGGAAGCAATATGCTGGACAGACTTATAGACCAGCCTGGGAGGCTGTTTTGTTCCTTTTTGGCTCTTTTTCTCTTTCATTCCTGGATTTGATCAGTCACCAGATTCTGTCTACTGGTTGCTACCTTCACTCTGTAGATAATTGGTAGTTTATCAGAGAAGTCATTTTTGTGGGGAAAATTTATCTAAGGTTTGTGATTAGAATTCTAAGAAACAGAAAGGTCATATGTTAAGCTAACATGTGTTCATTGCCTTCTGGGGTGACCTATAAGGATACAGAGGAGCACAGTAGCCAGGCTCTGCCTGCATTGTTTTATTTAATCTTTATGACAACCAGTGAAATGGATATGATTATTATCTTTGTTTTGTAGAAAAGGAAACTGAGGTACAGAAGGGTAGCATGTCTCACTCCAGGCCACACTGCTAGTAAGTAGAAGAACCAGAATTGGAATGCAGGTCTCTGGTTGGAAAGCCTAAGCTCTTAATGACTATTCCATTCTGTTTCTCCTCTTGCCCCCCCCTTTTTTTAGATATGGAACTAGTATTTTCCTCATATAAGGATTATATTAAAACATGATTTTTAATATCTGCATAATATTCTGTTTCATGGATGTATCATCATTTACCAAATTTAACTATTCTCCTGTGGTTGTACCTTTAGGTTGTTTATAATTATTCACTCTGATTAATAATGTCCTTATAATCTTCGTGTTCATCTCTGATTATTTCTTTTTTTAAAATTAATTTATTTTTTTAATATTTATTTTTGGCTGCATTGGGTCTTCGTTGCTACGCACGGGCTTTCTCTAGTTGTAGTGAGCGGGGACTACTCTTCGTTGCGGTGTGTGAACTTCTCACTTCAGTGGCTTCTCATGTTGCAGAGCACAGGCTCTAAGCACTCAGGCTTCAGTAGTTGTGGCACGTGGGCTCAGTAGTTGTGGCTTGTGGGCTTTAGAGCGCAGGCTCAGTAGTTGTGGCACATGGGCTTACTTGCTCCGCGACATGTGGGATCTTCCCGGCTAGGGCACGAACCCATGTCTCTTGCATTGGCAGGCGGATTCTTAGCCTGAGCCACCAGGGAAGTCCTCTGATTATTTCTGGGCATAAAGTCTGAAGTGGAATTACTGGATCACAGTAATTTGAATATTTTAAAAATTCTTGATTCATATCACCAGTTACCTTGCTGTTTTTTTGAGTTTTTTTCATTGAAGTTTAGTTTACCTCCAACATCATATTAGTTTCAGGTGTGCAACATAGTGATTCGATATTTTTTTAGATTGCACACCATACAATGTTAATATTTTTTATTCTCTGTAACATTTATTTTGTAACCGGTAGTTTGTACCTCTAGTCCCCTTCACCTTTTTCGCCCACCCCGCCAACTCACCTCCTCTCTGGCAACCACTAGATTGTTCTCTGTATCTGTGAGTTACCTCACTCATTTCACTGCACCTTGACCAACATTGGGAGTTATCCTTTAAAACAGCCTTAACAGTTTAATAGAGGTAAAATGCTGTGACATTATTTTAATTTGTATTCCTCTCAATGTTTAGGAGATTTGGTTGTGTTTTTTTTTTTTTCTCACTCATCTGCCATTTGTATTTCTTTGAATGATGTACTTGTGTCCTTTTCCCAGCTTTCTCTTTTGGTATTGGTCTTATTCTTATAAAATTTACAATTACTGGGGACTTCCCTGGTGGCACAGTGGTTAAGAATCCGCCTGCCAATACAGGGGACATGGGTTCAAGCCCTGGTCCGGGAAGATCCCACATGCCGCGGAGCAGCTAAGCCTGTGCGCCACAACTACTGAGCCTGCTCTCCAGAACCCTCGAACCACAACTGCTGAGCCCAGGCACCACAACTACTGAAGCCCGCGCGCCTAGAGCCCGTGCTCCGCAGCAAGAGAAGCCACCGCAGTGAGAAGCCCACGCACCGCAACGAAGAGTAGTCCCCATTCGCCTCAACTAGAGGAAAAGCCTGTGTGCAGCAATGGAGAACCAGTGCAGCTGAAAAGAAAATAAAGAAAATAAAGAAAATTTAAAAAAAATTTACAATTACTTATATAATAAGGATATTAGTATTAATCCTTTGTCATAAAATGCTGCAAATATATTTTCTTGTTGGCCATTTTATTCAACATGTTTTTGTTTTTACAAAAAAATTTATTTATTTTTACGTTAAGGTGGTCAAAATTTCAACAGTTTCCTCTAGGCTCTTCTATTATTTAGGAATCTAAACACAAAGCCTTCCTTATTCTGAGATCAGAAGGCCACTCACCTATATCTTATTTCAAGTTTGGTGTTTGGATTTGTCTTTTTTTGTGTGTGTGTGGCCCTGTGGCTTGTGGGATCCCAGTTCCCTGACCAGAGATTGAACCTGGGCCCTTGGCAGTGACAGCGTGGAGTCCTAACCACTGGACCGCCTGGGAACTCCAGTGTCTTTTTTGTGTTTTTGTTAATGTCTCTCCTTATCTCTGACAACAGAATATATTCCAGGTGGATTAAAGGTATAACTCATTGTTTTCCAAGTATTTATAGTTTTTCTGGTACCTTTTATCAAATAATTCTCTTTCCCCTACTAATTTTATTTTTGTTATTGTTTTTTAAAAATTTATTTGTTTTTTTTTGATTTTGGCTGTGTTGGGTCGTCATTGCTGTGCATGGGCTTTCTCTATTTGCGGTGAGTGGGGCTACTCTCCTCGTTGCAGTGTGCGGGCTTCTCATTGTCGTGGCTTTTCTTGTGGAGTACGGGCTCTAGGCACGCGGGCTTCAGTAATTGTGGCATACGGGCTCAGTAGTTGTGGCTTGTGGGCTCTTGAGCACAGGCTCAGTAGTTGTGGCGCACGGGCTTAGTTGCTTCGTGGCATGTGGTATCTTCCCGGGCCAGGGCTCAAACCCGTATCCCCTGCATTGGCAGGTGGATTCTTAACCACTGCACCACCAGGGAAGACCTCCCCCACTAATTTTAAACTGATTTTAAAAAGTTGTAGACAACTTTTTATATGCTAGGAGTTTTTTTCTGGATTCTCTGTTTACATTGGCTGGCTGTGATAGTGACAGTACTGTATTACTTATTGTGGCTTTATACTATGTTAATATTTGGAAATAAAAAATGGCCTTCTGGGGACTTCCTTGGTGGCGCAGTGGTTAAAGAATCCGCCTGCCAATGCAGGCAACGCTGGTTTGAGCCCTGGTCCGGGAAGATCCCACATCCCGTGGAGCAACTAAGCCCGTGCGCCACAACTACCGAAGCCTGAGCACCTAGAGCCCGTGCTCCACAACAAAAGCAGCCACCACAATGAGAAGCCCATGCATTGCAATGAAGAGTAGCCCCAGCTCGTTGAAACTAGGGAAAGCTGGCATACAGCAACGAAGACCCAATGCGGCCAAAAAAAAAAAGTGGGCTTCATTTTTCAGAAATTTTATTGCTATACTCAATATCTTGTTTATTTTTCAGAGATTTTGAAGATTAAATGAACTAGAAATAATTAACATCTTTACAATGTTTGGCCTTTCTGATCATGGATATAGATAGTAGTGTCCCCTATTTAATGAGGTCTTTTATGCCTCCTGGAAGAATTTTGTGATCTTCAAATAGGTCTGCAAATTTTGAATTGAGGTTATGTTAAGATTGTTACAACTTTGTATTTCTGTGTTTTTCTGTATTTTCTATTAAATATATATGTGTATACAATTTCAGGTTTATAGCTCATCTTGTTCCACAAAGAATTTGAAGAAATGTATAGAAAATACAAATGGTAAATGATATAAAGTCAAAACCCCAGAAAATACAAATTAGAATAAATTAGAATAAAAGGTTACTACATAGTTTGAGAGGAAAAAGATTTATTAGGGTGTGGCCAGCTAAAGTAATGGTAACATGATCCTGTTACATAGGTCTCACAGTGAAAGAAAAAAATTGCTTAGTTGAAGCAAAGCTTTTCCAAGCATGTAACTCCAAATGAAATTTCTCCCATGTATACTTTAGTGTAAGCCAAGGGCATAATGCCAAAACAAAACTTGGTGAAAGCAAGTTCTGTAGGGGATAAGACCATGTGCCCCAAGTATACCCAGCTTTCTGATGGTCTGGCATAATTCTGGGATAAAGCCTAGAATAGGATGCTGAATTCCACAGAGAGGTCAAGTCAGATAAGGACAGAAAAATCTCCTTTGGATTTACCAATTAAGGGCCATCGCTGGCTTCAGAGCAGTTCAGTAGAGTATTGGGGAACAGAAACCAGACTGGTGAAATGAGGCATGGAAGAGAAGTAAAGGTATAGAGACAGCTAGTGTGGGGTTGAGTGTGGGGGAATACGGAGATGGCAGATGCTAAATTGTCAAGAGGCGTTAAGAGGAGTTTTAAGATTAAAAGATTTGAGCAATATAAAGCTGACAGGCAAGAGGGGGAGGGCTGATCCAGCAGGTTCCCCTAGGATTCAGGCCAGGCTGGTGGTGTAGGAGCATAGGCAGACCTCAGGGGCCTTGACCTCGGGGGGCCTTTGCGTTAGAGTCTGGGCCTGTGTATCCTCCCACTCAACCAGTCAGCATGTGTTTTTTCACAGTGAGAACAGCAGTGAGCAAGGGCAGGGTGGTGCTCAAATACCAGTTTCCTCTCTTCCAGCTCCCTCACCCCCATGTGCCAGTTTCACTCTGCCTCAGTCTGAGGGAACCTCCTCCTGCCCCATCTTCTACCCATAAGTTGATAGAATGATTTTTTAAGAAGTGTTCCTAAGCTTCAGTTTTTCACCAAGATGGTAGAGAATACAGGAAGGATCTGGTCTTCAGAGTTCCATTTTTTGTGTGCTACTGCAGCCCAGAAGACTAACCCATTTGCCAAGCTCATTTGGTTGGATTAGGGATTAGAATCTAGGTTTCTTTCTTTTCTTTTTTTTCAAGCCGCACCTTGCAGCTTGCGGGATTTTAGTTGCCCCACCAGGGATCGAATCCAGGCCACAGCAGTGAAAGCGCTGAGTCCTAACCACTGGACTGCGAGGAAATTCCCCAGGTTTCTTTATTCCTTATCCAATGCCATTGAGTTGAAGGTGATAGCCAAACACATGAGAGAGATCCTTTAGGCAGTGAAACTGTGGGTTTGCGCATGTGGATTTGGGTGGAGACAGCTGAAGTAAAACGGCTAGTGAACCAAATGGCTACGGAGAAGGGAACAGAGCCAGAGCCTTGATGTGCTCAGAGCGGCTGGTGGAGGAGCTCTCAGAGACAAGGGAAGCCAAGGGAGAATTCTGAAAGGCTGATGAAGGAAGAGTATGAGTTTCATACTGTTATATGCCAAAGAAACTGAGTTTGAGGATGAGGGGGAAGCCTTTGGGTTGGCTGGTGTGGTTCCTGGTGAATGGTGCTTGTAGACCAAGCACAGGGACCACAGAGGGCTAGACAGGGCAAGGACAGGTTCTTAAGATAAGAGCAAAACCATATACACGATCTCATCTATATTTAAAAATACATATCCATAAGAGGAAAAAAACTCAGAAAACAGCACCAAAGTATACTAGGTGATTATCTCTAGGTATAGGAATTGCGAACAACTTTTTAAAAAAATTTTATATGTGCTTCATTTTTCAGACTTCTATAAATAGACTAATATGCTTTAATAATCTGAAAAAGTTGTGTCCAGAAGTTAATGTAAACCCGTTTTTAATGGCGTTGGTCCACAAAAAGATTTGACAAAACCTAGAAAGCATGCCTAACTCAAGCAAGGAGAGAGGCAGAGAACATGAGAGACTCCAGAGGAACTGAATGGAAAGCAGGAGGCACAGCTGAGTCCATAGAGGGAGGAAAGGGATGGATCAGAACCGCTAATGGGGTGACACAGCTAGGAGAGTACCGTCCCCAGGGAGTGAGGAGAGCGACCTGGTCCAGGCTATTAAGTTTGTTACTGATTCATAGACTCCTTTTCCTTGGTGGAAGTTAAGTAGAAGGATCCACTGCTGGAAGGGATGCACTGCTGGCAGGGATTTCCAAGCAGTGTATGGGCGAGGCTGGTGGCTTGCTACTTTGTGTCTGATTTTTCTTTGGGATAATAGAACCTACTGCTTTAAGACCCTGAATAGATGCTGATGTTCATGGACCTTGTGCCATGTGTTTTTTCACAGTGAGAGAACACTCTTGTCAGCTCAACCCCCTGGCAGCACAGTTGGTTTCAATTTGTACTCCTTTGTACCAATTCTTTTTCACCTGGTTTATAATTCCGTAACCTCTTTTAGGTTGTACTTGGTTATTAAAAGCAATTTCTAATATTTTAAGTTCTCAAATTCATGGCAGAGACAACATGGATTTTTCTGTGTTCTTCAAATTGTTGTGTGCTACAAAATGTCACAGAGCTCAGAGATTAAATGTTTTTCCTCCACTTTTTTTTTTTAATTTATTTTGGTTGCGCCAGGTCTTAGTTTTGGCAGGCAGCCTACTTAGTTGAGGCTCTCAGACTCCTTAGTTGTGGCTCACGGGCTCCTGAGTTGTGGCGTGCAAACTCTTAGTTGCAGCATGCATGTGGGATCTAGTTCCCTGACCAGGGATCGAACCCACATCCCCTGCATTGGAAGGCGGATTCTTAACTACTGCGCCACCAGGGAAGTCCCTCTACCGGTTTTATTATTGAGGATATCTAAATAGCCTGGGATTATGTAGTGATTCTGTGGCAGGGCTAGCAGTAGCATCTACAGCTTGTGAATTTTTTTGTCCTTTGATACTTTTCCAAGACTGTTTCCAAGGTGGATGGGGCTTTTTCTCTGTTCCTAACTCCAACATTGAAGTTACTATCTTTGCTGGGGTACTAATTTCAGACCTTCATGGCCTGGAAAATGCTTTTTTAAAAGATGTGAGGGGACTTCCCTGGTGGCGCAGTGGTTGAGAGTCCGCCTGCCGATGCAGGGGATACGGGTTCGTGCCCGGTCTGGGAAGATCCCACATGCCGCGGAGCGGCTAGGTCCCTGAGCCATGGCTGCTGAGCCTGCGCGTCAGGAGCCTGTGCTCCGCAACGGGAGAGGCCACAACAGTGAGAGGCCCGCGTACCATAAAAAAAAAAAAAAAAGAAAAAAGAAAAGATGTGAGGGCTTCCCTGGTGGCGCAGTGGTTGGGAGTCCGCCTGCTAATGCAGGGGACACGGGTTCGTGCCCCGGTCCGGGAAGATCCCACATGCCGCGGAGCAGCTGGGCCCGGGAGTCCAGAGCCTGTGCTCCGCAACGGGAGAGGCCACAAAAGTGAGGGGCCCGCATACCGCAAAAAAAAAAATGTGAGATGAGTAATGGTATAAAGTAGTACATCTCAAACTTTAATATATGACACCACTTAGGGATCTATTAAGTTGCAAATTCTGATTCTGTGGGTCAAGAGTGGAGCCTGAAGTTCTGTGTTTCTAACAAGTTCCAAGGTTAAGCCAACGCTGCTGGTCCTCAGATCATACTTTGAATAACAGAGGTATAAACTGTGCTGTCCAGTACAGTAGCCCTTAACCACATGTGGCTGTTGAGAACTTACAGTGTGACTAGTTCAGATTGAGGTGTACTATAAAATATATACCAGATTTCAGAGGCTTATGAAGAAAGAATATATAATATCTCAATTTTTTATATTGATTTTATCTTGAAATGATAATATTTTGGACATACTGGGTTAAATAAAATAGATTACTAAAATTAATTTTACCTGTTTCTTGTTAAATATGGCTACTAGAATCTTTTTTTTTTTTAATTTGTTTTTATTTTTGGTGGTGTTGGGTCTTTGTTGCTGCTTACAGGCTTTCTCTAGTTGTGTCAAGCGGGGGCTACTCTCCATTGTGGTGCGTGGGCTTCTCATTGCAGTGGTTTCTCTTGTTGTGGAGCGCGGGCTGCAGGCGCGCAGGCTTCAGTAGTTGTGGCACGCGGGCTCAGTGGTTGTGGCTCACAGGTTCTAGAGTGCAGGCTCAGTAGTTGTGGTGCACGGGCTTAGTTGCTCCACAGCATGTGGGATCTTCCCGGACCAGGGATCAAACGCGTGTCCCCTGCATTGGCAGGCGGATTCTCAACCACTGTGCTACCAGGGAAGTCCCTGGAAATTTTTTAATGGTACATATGTGGCTCACTTTTGTGGCTTCCATTATATTTCTATTGGATAGTGCCAGTATAGAACATTCCTGTCCCAAGACAAATCCATCTGAACAGTATTGGTTATATAAAAGTAATTATAGTTAGGATCTTGGCTCAAGTAGTCTTTAGTGATCAGAAATATAAATAAGATCTTATAAAAATGCTAGCACATTGATGCTCAGACATTTTTTATTTACAGGCAAATTATAAAGCACTTCACAAATGTCCCTTGACCCTCATGTTCTGCGGTAACATTTTGTTATATTTGTCCTTGCTGTTAATGGAACAGATTGTAAGAGATCTTTGCACTGAGCATTGTATCAATAGTATATATACTCTTGGTTGTTGAGAATAAGGGACTAATGAAAGCAGGTAATGGCAGAACAAATCAGGACAACCCAACAACCCACAAGGTTTTCCATTAGCCTTGGTTTTCGTTCCATGCAGATGGTGAGGTTTGCTGAGTCTGTCCAAATATGTAGGTTGCTTCAAGCCTGGCTTTTGCCCTCAAAGAGCTTTAACAAGCCAACTGGGGAAATGGATCATTTTGAGAAAAATTTTAAGTGCATAATAGTGTGGTTGTTTTATCAGCAGACACATACAGGGAAAAGTAATGGCTAAAGACCAACAAGTCATGAATCTGAATAGGTTATCTGGGGTCAGATACTGAAGGGCCTTGAAAGCCAGAGGGCATTATATGTATCATGCATCTTTCCCTTTTGCAAAAATACGGATACACTTTGTTGAAGAAATCAAACACTATTCTTTATGAACCAAGTAAATCTTAATTTCCCCTGCTCAGAAAGCGTATGTGGGACTTCCCTGGTGGCACAGTGGTTAAGAATCCCCCTGCCAGTGCAGGCGACGTGGGTTCGAGCCCTGGTCCGGGAAGATCCCACATGCTGCAGAGCAACTAAGCCCATGTGCCACAACTACTGAAGCCCACGTGCCTAGAGCCCGTGCTCTGCGACAAGAGAAGCCACCGCAATGAGAAGCCCGTGCACCACAATGAAGAGTAGCCTCCACTCGCTGCAACTAGAGGAAGCCCATACACAGCAACAAAGACCCAATGCGGCCAAAAATAAAATAAATAAAATTTTAAAAAGGAAAGAAAGAAAGAAAGCATATGTGATTTCCCATTGACAGCCAAATGAGTATGGTCTTAATATTTTGTCATTCAAGACCGTCCAATCTATGGCCACAACCAGTACATCTTTCTTCTGTCTCTTTCTACCCTTTCCTCTGTCCTGTACCTTTTTTTTTTTTTTTTTTTTTGAGGTACGCGGGCCTCTCACTGTTGTGGCCTCTCCGGTTGCAGAGCACAGGCTCCGGATGTGCAGGCTCAGCGGCCATGGCTCATGGGCCCAGCCGCTCCGCGGCATGTGGGATCTTCCCGGACCGGGCCATGAACCCGTGTCCCCTGCATCGGCAGGCGGACTCTCAACCACTGCACCACCACGGAAGCCTTATCCTGTGCTTTTTAAGTCTTTTTTTCTTTAACTGTTTTATTCTTTCTCATAACCAATTTTTTCTACGTAGGGACCCCCTCCCCTGCAAAATTTGTGTGTGTGCACACACACCATGCTGTCTTTAAATATCCTGCCCATCTTGATCTCACACCTGGTTATGTAGGGTTCTCCAAACCTACCACTTTTACCTTGAGCCATTGTACCTATTCTGTCTTTTTTGTTAGACAATACTCCTAGAATGCAGGACCAGGCCTGCATAGTCTTAGTCTTTGTACTGCTTTACAGGTGGTCCTGACTTAGAGAGCCTTCTCTGACTGCTAGTATGGATAGTGTTAAGGTACCTGAATTGAAGAAACGTGTGTCTAATAGAAGTAGCAAAAGCTTTGTTTGAGACGAGGGCAAGAATACAAAACACTTTAAATTTTAATTTTGAATTAACCTTTTATGTATTTGTCAGTTTTGTTAAGTCAGATTGATATGAATTACATAATTGATCAAACTCATTTTATTCTTAGGTATCTGGGTACTCTCAGCACTCAAAAGACATAAGAGCCAGAAACTGTGAATCAGAAAAAAACTGATTTTTTTTTTCTGTTTTCTTTTATATATTCAGTTAGCATTTATTGTGTTCTTACCAACCTGGGCGTAGTGCTCAAGAGTTAAAAACTACTTGTTTTCATGGTCTCTGTCCTCAAGGAACTCATGGTCTTACAGACAAGAGAGATACATGAATGTCAAGTTGATGGTATGAGACAGGAGGTAGCGGTGTGTGTAGCTACAAGCAGGACTATTGGAGTCTGGATCCAAGTTCTGATTTTGGCTCCAAAAAAAACTCTGGTGGCTTGTTTTCTAAGGGAGAATTTAGCTAAAAACAGTGAGGTCCTCTGCCAGATATAAGAAATGTGTAAGATTTAAACCAGTTTTGTGAATAACTCTTTAATAACAAATATCCAGTCAGAGTTGAATCTCATTGTCTTGTGGCTTTTTTCTTTTTTAATAAATTTATTTCTTTATTTTTGGCTGCGTTGGGTCTTCGTTGCTACGAGCGGGGGCTACTCTTTGTTGCGGTGTGTGGGCTTCTTGTTGCGGAGCACAGGCTCTAGAGCGTAGGCTCAGTAGTTGCGGCGCACAGGCTTAGTTGCTCCGTGGCATGTGGGGTCTTCCCGGACCAGGGCTCGAACCCATGTCCCCTGCATTGGCAGGTGGACTCTTAACCACTGTGCCACCAGGGAAGTCCCTTTAAAAAAAAAAAAAAAAGATTTCATTTTATTTATTTTGGGCTGTGTTGGGTCTTAGTTGCTGCGTGCGAGCTTTCTCTAGTTGTGGCGAGCGGGGGCTACTCTTCGTTGTGGTGCGCAGGCTTCTCCTTGCGGTGGCTACTCTGTGGCTCTAGGTGCATGGGCTTCAGTAGCTGTGGCACGTGGGCTCTAGAGCACAGGCTCAGTAGTTGTGGTGCACGGGCTTAGTTGCTCTGCGGCATGTGGGATCTTCCCAGACCAGGGATCAAACCTGTGTCCCCTGCACTGGCAGGTGGATTCTTATCCACTGTGCCACCAGGGAAGTCCTCGTGGCAATTTTTTAAACCATTTGTTGGTTTGAATCAGAATCCAAACAGGATCCATACACTGTGATTGCTGTATCTCTTAGGCCTCTTTTGTCTATATCAGAGTTTCTCAACCTCTGCACTATTGATTTTTGGGGACCATTAATTCTTTGCTGTGGAGGACTGACCTGTGCATAGCAGGATGTTTAGTAACATCTCTGGCCTCTGCCAGAGCATCTACTAGATACTGGTAGCACACCTGCCGCAGTAGTGACAACCAGAAATGTGTCCAGGCCTTGCCAGATGTCTCTTGGAGGCATAGTTACCCCAGGTTGAGAACCACTGATCTGTAGGTTCTCCCTCTACCCTTCCCATTTTTTTTTTCTCCTGGTGATTTATTTGCAGAAGAAACTGGGTAGTTATTCCTGCAGTTTCCTTCAGTCTGAATTTCATCCCTGTAGTATAATTTAATATCATCTGTCACCAGTTTCCTGTTAATTGGTAGTTGGATCTAGAGGCTTGATTCGTTTCAGATTTTTTTGTTTTGTTTGACAAGACTGCTTCATAGGTGGTATTCCATTCTTCCATCAGGAGGTAAATAATATCTGTTGTGTCTTTTTGTAATATTAACAACCACTGGTGCCTAATTCATTCATCAGGGGTCTTTTTTGTTTAAAATGTATATGTTTTCAATTAGGCAAATTTTATTTTATATAATAATCTGTGTTCTCCCTTAATAAAGGAAGGGGAAATGGAAGGTGAGGCGGTTGAAGCCATTGTGGAAGAGTCTGAAACTTTCATTAAAGGAAAGGAGAGAAAGACTTACCAGAGACGCCGGGAAGGGGGCCAAGAAGAGGACGCTTGCCACCTACCCCAGAACCAGACTGATGGGGGTGAGGTGGTCCAGGATGTCAATAGCAGTGTACAGATGGTAATGATGGAACAGCTGGATCCTACCCTTCTTCAGATGAAGACTGAAGTAATGGAGGGTGCAGTTGCTCCAGAAGCAGAGGCTGCTGTAGACGATACCCAGATTATAACCTTGCAGGTTGTAAATATGGAGGAACAGCCTATAAACATAGGAGAACTTCAGCTTGTGCAAGTACCCGTTCCCGTGACTGTACCTGTTGCTACCACTTCAGTAGAAGAACTTCAGGGGGCTTATGAGAATGAAGTGTCTAAAGAGGGCCTTGCAGAAAGTGAACCCATGATATGTCACACCTTACCTTTGCCTGAAGGGTTTCAAGTGGTAAAAGTGGGGGCCAATGGAGAGGTGGAGACGCTAGAGCAAGGGGAACTTCCGCCTCAGGAAGATCCTAGTTGGCAAAAAGACCCAGACTATCAACCACCAGCCAAAAAAACAAAGAAAACCAAAAAGAGCAAACTGCGTTACACGGAGGAGGGCAAAGATGTGGATGTGTCTGTGTACGATTTTGAGGAAGAGCAGCAGGAGGGTCTGCTGTCAGAGGTTAACGCAGAGAAAGTGGTTGGTAACATGAAGCCTCCAAAACCAACAAAAATTAAAAAGAAAGGTAAAATGAGTTTATCCATTATACTCTCATAAAACCTTTTCGGGATAAAGCACATAACACAGTGCCTGTGCAGGTTATTTTACATTAAATGCATTTATTTTAAAGATTGTGATGTGGGCGCCAGTCTAAAAGAAGTTTTTCCAGATTGAGTACTTCTTAAGTCCTGAAGAGAAAGAAGTAAATCTATTAGTGGCATGAGATAATTATAACTCAATGTGACTTAGTTGGCTTTAGTTATAAAAGGCTAATGAAATGTATTTGTGGAAGTTTAAGATTAGGATTAATCTTAACACTTTGAAACCCTGCAACAAGTAAGTGTTTTATTTTGCACATAGGTGTAAAGAAGACATTCCAGTGTGAGCTTTGCAGTTACACATGTCCACGGCGTTCAAATTTGGATCGGCACATGAAAAGTCACACTGATGAGAGACCACACAAGTGCCATCTCTGTGGCAGGGCATTCAGGACAGTCACCCTTCTGAGGAATCACCTTAACACACACACAGGTGGGTGCTGGTTAAGAATGTTGGGGGTGGGGCTTCCCTGGTGGCACAGTGGTTGAGAGTCCGCCTGCCGATGCAGGGGACATGGGTTCGCGCCCCGGTCCAGGAAGATCCCACATGCCGCGGAGCGGCTGGGCCCGTGAGCCATGGCCGCTGAGCCTGCGCGTCCGGAGCCTGTGCTCCGCAGCGGGAGAGGCCACAACAGTGAGAGGCCCGCGTACCGCAAAAAAAAAAAAAAAAAAGAATGTTGGGGGCTACAGCATAGCAAAGGTTTAAACTTGGGTTTTAAATATCATCTAAGCTGATTCCAGTGGGAATAAGAGTGGGAAGAATTTTTGTTCTTTCTTATGGTACCCTCTTTGTGATCTTGATTTATTGTAAGCAGATGGACTTAGTTATAGGCAAATGTAAAGAAAGTTTAGTGGAAAATAATCTAAATTTTATAAGGATGGTGATTCAGAAAAAGATTTTCTGTGGTAGTTAACCTATAATATTTCCCAAAGGTATCACCACTGTGTTGCTGAGGTTTTAACAGCAATGACAAAAACTAACCCCCCCTAAATTCCCAGGCAGTAATTGCCAGGCATTATGAGGAAGAACATTAGAAATAGAAATGAAATCCTACCTTTGTAAAAACTATGGTTTCTGGTTGTTTTACCTCAAAGAAGATAATTCATAATCCCAGAATGGAAAATTTAAGGCACCATTCCAGCAATTCAAACATTTATTTATTCATGGTCCACACATACTTAATACTCTAATATTAGCTTCATGTTGGCTGCAGTCATGTTCTGGGGTCACTAAAGAGGAGAGACTATGGGCTAAAGCTCTCTTTAGACTCTCTTCTGGGCTCTTTATACTTTTGGCGTTGGCATTTGGCTGCAAGTGCTAATAGAAACTTCTTTCACCTAGTTCTTCATGCAGAATAGCTTTCCTCTATCCAGATTCTCCACCTCGTTTTATATGATGATTCTTATTTTTTATTTGATGTGCTGTTTGTCTGATGAATGTGATCAAGTAGGGATTGGCCAATGAGCAGTATACTGTGCATTAGTATATTTGCTAATGTGACTTGGTCACTTTTCACCAACTACCTAGTTTCTACCCAGACACTTGATAATAATATTTTTTATTTGGTAGTTTGAAACCCTAGGGAAAGGGCATATGACTACATGAAAGCAGCTGGCCGCATTATAGGACTTGCCAGAACGGGAGTGCCTTGATGTGGGCGCTGCATGTCATGGTCTAGTCCTCAGCTTTGAAAATAAGAAATTCAGTCTGTCTGGTTATTCAGGAATGATTTGGCAGGACTAATTCATACTAACCAAATCCTCAAGAGTCAGATTCATATCAGAAAATCAGTTTATGTGGAAGAATATACCTTTTTATTTTCTAGATGCAGTCGTATTGCATTCTAGGGGGCGCCTTTGCCTATGTCAGGATGCTGTAGCAATTGAAGGGTGACTTGGTGAGCCATGGACCTTGAGCAGAGGGACGTAGGCAGTCATGTGGGTCAACCCGATGAAAACTCCTGTCCCACAGCAGTGTCCACTTCTTTCCTAATTGCCATCCTTATGTCTACCAGAGGCAGGCCTCTTTCTCTCTCCTAGATAATACTAGGTAAACACTGGAAATTCTTTGTTTTCAACTTACCTCGTCCTAATAGAAATGGATGTTGCTTTCCTTCTCTTAGTCGTCGTTTTACTTACCTGTTTGTACCACCAGACTATACATTTTTCATAGATAAGAACTCTATCCTTCACTCTTAATCCTCAGTGGTAGTAAAGAAGCAAATTGAGCAAATGAACATTCTTTGGAACTTTCTAGTTACTATCATATCCAATCACATTTCCCTCTCCAGTGTTTTCTCAATCTCTGGGAGAATCATTTCTGCAGATGGCTGGACCCATTCATTACATTGTGACTCTTCTTAATTCCACTCTCAAAAGTAGCCTTTGATTTTGGTGTTTGAGATTACCTTGCTGTTCACCCCTTACCCACAGCCCACAATTACAGATACTCCCTAGTTTCTAAATAATAACCTATGAAGGTAGCACTGTGTTCTACTGTCAGCTTTATCTCTTTATTATCATTATTACCTGGGCAGGATATTTTCAGTGCAGTGTTCAGAATATAAAGTGGCTAGAGAAGATCTACTAAAGTAATGTTATGTTATGGGGCTACTATGGGAAGACATATTAAAAACAGTGAGATTATCTCAGTGAAAGAAAAAACAAAACAAATATAGAGGGTATATTATTAGTTCATAAAAATATTTAAATATTCCATGATTTGACTTTCAGATCACAGAATATTAGATATTGATGTTTGAAAATGATCTGTTTAAATCACATAACATAAAAGGCAATACTACTTTATAAAGCCTTTGATAAATCTCTAGAATACCTTATCAAACCAAATTTATACAGAAAACATGTTATTATATTTGTATTTTTTTTAAAGAAAAAGTTGGTCAATATGGACAGCCCAGTGGCCCTATATGTATAATCATAATAACAGTAAGATTTGATGTGCAAAAGGATCTTGAATCAAATAACTATTAATTCTGTGGCCTGTACTTGATAAAAATTGAGGTTTAAAGATGTTGTATATTTTTTAGAAGGGTTGAAACAGAATGGTGTTTCTGTTGACCTTTAATCCATAGTGACCAGAATATTCACAAAATAGGGGTAAAAAATATTTTGTATTCAAAGGCAGCATACTCAAATGGATAATTAAGAGAAACTAAATGTTTGGCATGTGTTTCTAATATTTTGGGGTTAATGTTGTAAAGTCAGCTGGGCTCACCCATAGTTTTTGGAGCTACTCTCAGGGAGGGTTGATGAGATGACCAGGATCCAACCTCATGTAGCAGTTGTGTCACACATTGAACTCTGTAATTAACTGTGCCCTTAATCTTGTCTTTCTTTTATACCCTCCTTTCTCTAGGTACTCGTCCTCACAAGTGCCCAGACTGCGACATGGCCTTTGTGACTAGTGGAGAATTGGTGCGGCATCGTCGTTACAAACACACCCATGAGAAGCCATTTAAGTGTTCCATGTGCGATTACGCCAGTGTAGAAGTGAGTATTCAGCTCCTTGTTGGTTCCTCTCTGAAGATCATCATGATTCCAGTATGAACTGTCCTCATACTGACTTAATACAAGATAGAAAATCTTGCTAGATTACTACACTCGCACTCCCCCTCCCTACCACCAAAAAAAAAAAAACCTGTAATGAGTGTGAAAGGTTTTCCCATTAAAAAAAGAGCAGTAACGGGACTTCCCTGGTGGCGCAGTGGATAAGGCCCAGGTTCGATCCCTGGTCAGGGAACTAGATCCCACATGCATGCCGCAACTAAGACCCGCAACCAAAAAAAAACAAAAACAAAAAGGAGCAATAGGAACTTCCCTGGTGGCACAGTGGTTAAGAACCTGCCTGCCAATGCAGGGGACACAGGTTCGAGCCCTGGTTCAGGAAGACCCACCACAACCCCACATGCCTTGGAACAACTGCGCCCATGTGCCACAACTACTGAGCCTGCGCTCTAGAGCCCACACGCCACAACTGTTGAAGCCTGCGCACTCTAGGGCCCACGTGCTGCAGCTACTGAGTCCGTGTGCTGCAAATACTGAAGCCCGCGCATGTAGAGCCCGTGCTCCGCAATGAGAAGCCACTGCAATGAGAAGCCCGCACACTACAACGAAGAGTAGCCCTCGCTCGCCACAATTAGAGAAAGCCCACACGCAGCAACAAAGATCCAACGCAGCCAAAATATAATTAATTAATTAATTTTTTAAAAATCATCTAATAAAACAGAGCACTGATCCACATATTATTACAGGCAAGTTCTACCTAACTTCAAAGAAGTGAGTAACTATACCAAGAGCACTTCAAAATGGAAGATTTTAGGGACTTCCCTAGTGCTCCAGTGGCTAAGATTCTGCGCTCCCAATGCAGGGGGCCTGGGCTCCATCCCTGGTGAGGGAACTAGATCCCACATGCTTCAACTAAAAGATCCCACATGCTGCAACTAAAAGATCCTGTGTGCCATAATGAAGGTCCTGTGTGCCACAACTAAGATCCTACGTGCTGCAACTAAGGCCCATCAGCTAGCTAGCTAGCTAGCTTGCTTGCTTGCTTTATTTATCACCTTTATTATTTGAGGCTACGCTGTTACCAAAACTGGATAAGGATACTTCCAAAAGAAAACTGTTTCTGTTTCTCACAGGAAAACCAAAATTCTAAGTGAATTAACAAACCAAATTTGGTAATAGATTTAAAAAATAAGTGATTACTAAGTAGAATGTATCTAAAATGCAAGAATAATTCAGCATTAGGATATTATTGGTTTGTACTACACTGAGAGATTAAAGAAAAACCATATCATTTCTATAGGTTATTGAAAAATCATAAAATTTAATACTTATTACTGTTTAGAGTTCTAGCAAGTCAAGAGTAGAAAAAAATATCTTTAGGGACTTCCCTGGTGGCGCAGTGGTTAAGAATCTGCCTGCCAATGCAGGGAACACTGGTTCAGCCCTGGTCCAGGGAGATCCCACATGCCGCAGAGCAACTAAGTCTGCACACTGCAACAAAGAGCAGCCCCCACTCGCTGCAACTAGAGAAAGCCCGTGCAGCAACGAAGACCCAGTGCAGCCAAAAAAAAAAAAAATTTATTATAAGGAGTATATACTGGAAACCTATAGTAAACCCAGCCTAATTAACTCTGAAACACTGGAAGTATTCCCATTAAACTTTGGAACAAGATTTCCATTCCTACTGTTACCATTTCAACATTGTATTGGAAATCCTAGCTAATAGTATAAAATAATAAATGAATTATAAATGGAAAGACAAAACTGTCATGTCTTGCAGACATATTTGCTTACATAGAAAATTCAAGAGTATTGGCTGAAAAACCTAAAGCAGTAAGAGTTCATTTGGGTGGTCAGATCCAAGATAAATACACAAGAATCAGTGACTTATTTATACAATATCAATAGTAGGAAACAGGTTCAAACTCTTAACAGCAATAAAATGACCTAGGGATAAACTGAACAGCAAAAAACATCTGATACCTACCTGTAAGAGGAAAACGTCTCACATTTTTCCAAAGGACATAAATAAATACACATTTCAGCTTGATTCTAAATTTCAGCTGGAAGAGTAAATATGAATGACTAAGAAAATTTTGAAAAACGAATGAGGGGCTTGGGCTTCCCTGGTGGCTCAGTGGTTAAGAATCCACCTGCCAATGCATGGGACACGGGTTTGAGCCCTGGTCTGGGGAGATCCCACATGCCGTGGAACAACTAAGTCTGTGCACCACAACTACTGAGCCTGCGCTCTAGATCCCATGAGCCACAACTACTGAGCCCACGTGCCACAACTACTGAAGCCTGTGCACCTAGAGCCCATGCTCCACAAGAGAAGCCACCGCAATGAGAAGCCTGCACACCACAACGAAGAGTAGCCCCCACTTGCCACAACTAGAGAAAGCCCGCACACAGCAATGAAGACCCAACGCAGCCATAAATAAATGAATAAATAAATTGTAAAAAACAAAAAAAAGAATGAGGGGCTTGTGCTATTGGCTGTTTGAAAACTATATGGTAAATGAAGACTGTGATATTGGAGCAGGAATAAACAAATAGATTGTTGAAAAAGAATAGATCCTTGTGTATATAGGAATTTAATATATGATAAATAGGCAAGTTTTGGAAAGAGAATTATTCAGTAATGCTGTTGGGACCATTCTTTAGCCTTACAGTGTGTGGAATTTGACTATATAGCACTTAGAAATACAGGGAGATTTTAATGTAAAAATTGGAACACTTTTTAAAATTTTCAAAGGAAACATTAAGTGTTCAAAACACTTCTTAGAGTCAAGTTTGAAAGTCACTGTTCTGTTGGTAAGGTACTTAATGAAAGATGAAAAGCATAAGTCCATAGTGAGGAAGGTGAGAGGCCCCTGGTGCCTGGTCTGTTAGGGAAGTGCTGATGATAGGAAGAGAGACTTAAGGGAATTAATGCATTTATTAACTTGGATTCAAAATTTGTTAGAAAATTGATCCATAAATAAGCATGGATTATTTTTAAACTATTATGGAAAATTTCAAACATATGTAGAAGTAGATAGACTAGTATAATACACCCCCATGTGCCTATCACCCAGCCTAACAGTTAATAATAGCCCATCTTGACTCATCTATGCCCCTATCCATTTTACCCTTTTCCCTTGGATTATGATAGGGATTTGAGAGGCAACAGTTAGAAATAATGAGGAGGAAGAAATACTGTCTTTTAGACTTCTTCTGTATTATGAACTGCAGTGTCCAAAAAATAAGCTTTTGTGCCTGACCCACAGTATTCTCATGTCACAATCTATGTTAACGAAAGTTTAAGAGGTTCGGTTGCTTTTGTGTTTCAGGTCAGCAAATTAAAACGTCACATTCGCTCTCACACTGGAGAGCGTCCTTTCCAGTGCAGCTTATGCAGTTACGCCAGCAGGGACACATACAAGCTGAAAAGGCACATGAGAACCCATTCAGGTAGGACTTCTCCCTTCCTCGTATTAATGAACCGCTTTTTAGTGGATCCCGTGGGACCCTGTGAACCACCACATGCCCCTATTAGTTACCCGAATGGAAGCTGGCATGAGAGTAGTATATAATTGATAAATGCTTCTCTGGCATATCCTTGGAGTTCATTGCTCTGAATATACATTGGAGAATGGAAAGTTTTTACTGTTAGAAGAAGTCTGGGTAGGTTACATAAGTAACCCAACTTGTCAGTTTTCCAGAGTACTCTCTTTTCCTAAAAAGAAAATCTTGCAGGTCCTCCTGTCATCCCGTCTGCTTTCCCCCAAAGGTAAGTACTGCTGTAGGAACTACTCTTACTAAAATGTGAAGGACTCCGTGGCAGAGCTGGGCAAAGCAGAGGTGGTGGCCATAGTTTGGGACTTCTTTTCCATCTCTGAAGATAGGCATGAGCCAGGCAGTGGGCCTGAGCCTCATCCTTCCTAAATTAAGAACTGTAGATTCTCTGTGGATTAGCACATCTGCCACCTGGATTATCCTCCAATTAAATGATAGTATTCAGTTATTTCATCTAAGTTGTTCATTTTGTATTTCCTTTTAAGGGGAAAAACCTTATGAATGTTATATTTGTCATGCACGGTTTACCCAAAGTGGTACCATGAAGATGCACATTTTACAGAAGCACACAGAAAATGTGGCCAAATTTCACTGTCCCCACTGTGACACTGTCATAGCCCGAAAAAGTGATTTGGGTAAGTAAATTAACTAGTGGCAAATGAAAAATATATTTTGACAAATTTGTGAGAATAATGGAGATCACAAATTACTTCCTTCATGTAAGTTTTGTGAATGTGAATGGCCTGCTGTTTAATAAAAGTCATTGCTTAGGTGCTAGTGATACTTTCTTCTGTCTTCTTTCTCTTACTGAAGCTAGGCTACTATACTGAAGTAGGCTACAAGATTCTTCCCTGACTATAGCTCATCTATAAATTAATGGCAGCTGTAATGAGAGAAAACAGTATAATTAAAGCCCCCAAATAGAGAAGTGACATAGTATGATTCGAACTAAGGTCAGTTGACTTCAGGTTTTTTTCACAATATTTGTACTTTAGGTAATGGGACTGTTTTTATTGGTTTGTTGATAGCTATATATCTGTGCATAATTAAACTAGAGTTTATATAGAGGCAGAGTTTGGTGGTAGAAATTTTAGTATGACCCATATTCTTTTTAAAAAAAAATTAATTTATTTATCTATTTATTCATTTATTTGTGGCTGCGTTGTGTCTTCGTTGCTGCGCGCAGGCTTTTTCTAGTTGCAGCGAGTGGGGGCTACTCTTTGTTGCGGTGCGTGGGCCCCTAATTGCAGTGGCCTCTTTTGTTGCGGAGCACAGGCTCTAGGCATGAAGGCTTCAGTAGTTGTGGCATGCACGCTCGGTAGTTGTGGCTTGTGGGCTCTAGAGCTCAGGCTCAGTAGTTGTGGCTCACGGGCTTAGTTGCTCTGCGGCATGTGGGATCTTCCTGGACCAGGGCTCGAACCATGTCCCCTGCATTGGCATGCATGCAGATTCTTAACCACTGCAGCACCAGGGAAGTCCCATACTGTGACCCATATTCTTAAAGATAAGGTCACCTGGATTTATCCCTTCGTTTTTATTATTTAAAAGAGATAAAAATATTGCCCCAGTCTGTTCTTTATCCAAAATTCATTGCTCCCTGAATAATAGTAATAATATAAACTTAGATAAATTGTACTTTCCAGGTTGTCTTTTACTTTTATTTTACTTCTTTACTCATTTGATCTTCACAACTACCATATGAAGTCATCAAGGTATATTCTAGCTTTATAGATGATGAACAGATGTCTTGACCAAAGCTACACAACACAGCTTATGAGTGGCAAAGCTGGACTTGAGTCCTCTCGAACCCTCTAGAGCTGTTTCTCACACAGGGGAGTACATAAGTACCCAGGTCATATCAGGATCATACTGAGCCACAGCATAAACTTGGCCTGTCTTTCTGCAGCATTGGTTATACTCAGAAGGTTTTGAGTAAAGTTATCCAATTGAGCTGGTGTCTTAAAACATTTTTACGTTAATATGACTATATTGAACAAACTGTAGACTGACTAACGTTTTTAAGATGAAACTGTGAGCTTGAAGTAGAGGACTTTGGGCTCCACATAAGATCCAGTGGGTCATGTGTTCATCCTACTCTGCTCTTGAAAGGACTTTGTTAGAAAAAATTAAGAGGTACTGTCCTCAGGTAAATGAAAGAGTTTTACTGTTCGCACTGTATAGAAACTAAAACCTAAACCAGTAATATCTCATGGCGGTGTGTGAGCTGTTAGGCCCCTGTTTGAATATTTAGTTTTTTTTTTAAGTTACTCACTTTCATGATGCGAATAAAAACCTTGAGTGTTTTATACTTGCATGAAACCCCTTAGACCCTGCATAACAAGTTCTTTATGAGGCACTCAATTGCCTAGGAGCTGTCAAATAATAGTTATCTCCCAAAACTATTCCCAAACAAGTTTGTGTTCCCCAAAGTAGGTCTGATTTCACACTAATATGCAATAATTAAGATTCATCATTTTTGGGACACAGGAAAGCATGGAGAATCTTGACAGACCTACCAGAGTCAAGATTCACCTTCAAATACTTACTGCTCGAAGTCTTTTTTTTTTAACTGAGGTATAAGAATAATTCCTACTTTACAGAATCATTATTGTAAGTATTTAATAAGAATGTATGAAAGAAAGTCTTTAACTATTAAGTCTCTATCTGAGGACCAGAAGGGGAAAGTTGAGGCCTAAAAATTATTTGGAATAATATATGTGTGTATAAAAGGCCTTCATATAGTGAACATGTGTAGAGAGTTAAAAGTGAGCCATCCCTTTCCCCTACCTTATTTCCATTCCCCAGAATTGGCCCTCTTTAAGTTTGATGTGATATCACCTTGATTGAGCAGATTGGTAGCACCATAAATTCATGATCCCAAATGCAGCTGGGCTCCTGAATAATCCAGCTGTTTGTCCTCATCAATTGTGCTCGCATTCTCCTCAGCGAGTTTGTCCATTCATTCATTCATTTCACAAATGTTTGGGTGCCTGCGATGTGGGAGGTTCCATGACAGAGTGGAATAAATCATTGTTAACTTTCTTTAAACCTCTGATCTTCCTTCCCTTTTCTCTTTGCCTCCGTGGTCTCAGTATGTAACCTCTTTTCCTACTTCACAAAAAAATAAAGGCAACAGGTTGAAACTTCACATTTCCTGTTATCAGATGTGTAAATCTACCTGCATTCATCCTCTTTCCCCATCTGCTACTAGAGAGTTTGTGTCACTCTTGTCTGTGGCCTGTCCCTTTGCCCTGATCCCACTCTCCTGTGTTCTTGGCAGCCTTTCCGTGGTCAGGTATCGCATCTTTACCTTCATTTTCATGTTCTCACTCCTTAATCTTTCGCCTCAACTCCAAATGTGCTTTCATCTCTCTTGTCTTTTTTTTAAAAAAGTCTTTCCCTTCTAGGTTTAACTCTTGTTTCCTTTCTAGCCAATGCTCATGAAGAGTTATATCCCTCACAGCCCTCTCTTCCTCAGCTTCTAGTTTCCTTCCCATCTGGCTTATACCCATCACTCTATAAAGTGACTGACTAAGATCACCAGTGACCCCACATTGCAGAATGCAGGAAATGTTCAACTCCCCCATCTGCCTTGATCTCTTAGCATCATTATTCATAGCGGGCTGCACCCTCCTCCTTAAAACACTGTCTTCCTTTGGCTTTCATGGCACTACATCCTGTTGGTTTTCTTCTGATTTCTCTGACTGTTCCTTCTCAGCCTTCTCTTGTTTTAATCCTTTTTCCTCTCACTGGCCTTAACTGTTAGGTTTCTTAAGGCATGACCCATACTGTTTCTTTCTTTGCCTTAGTGATTTCATCAGTTCTCTTGGTCTCACTCAAATCCGTCCTCTGATTAAGGCTTATGTACCCATCTATTCCTTGCCATCCCTATCCCTACTTGATATCATTGGCATTTCACCTTCAACATGTCCAAAACTGAAGGTCTAAAAGCCCTTTACTCCCTTGCCCCAGAGATAAACACAGCTTGGGCTTCAGCCTTGTTCCACTATTCCTTGTCTCAGTAAATGGCCCCACCATCTGCTCAGTTTTCCAAGCCAGAAACCTGGAGGTCATTCCTGATACCCACCTTTCTCTTCCTCACTCTCTGGCCAGTCACTCAATCCTGTTGATTCAACTTCTTAGGTCTCTCATCACTCTTAGTTCTTCTCCTTCCCTCCGTACCCACTGCCATCTCCTTTATCCAAACCACCACCTTCTTTCACCTATCCAGTTTCAACGTCTCAACTAGTCTCCCCACGTCTGTTATTCTTTTTATTCATTTTCTGTATAACAGCCAGAGTATTTTAAGAAGCAGAAAGAAATGTATTCTTAACTCTTTGAAATGCTTGTTTGTGTTTTCACAAGTTGGACCGCGCTTTCTATTTTGCTTTCAGGTGTCCACTTGCGAAAGCAGCATTCCTACATTGAGCAGGGCAAGAAATGCCGATACTGCGATGCTGTGTTTCATGAGCGCTATGCCCTCATCCAGCACCAGAAGTCACATAAGAACGAGAAGCGCTTTAAGTGTGATCAGTGTGATTACGCTTGCAGACAGGTAGAGCCTTTCATAGTTAGAAAATGGTTGCTGTCCCATTATTGTTAGGTTTTATCAGGGGGTTTTTATATACCTTGTATGGTGACTATTTTTAAGGATATTTTCAAACGTGGTTTATGAGATTGTCACTGAAGGTCCTGCTTCTCGATTGTATCATGTCTGGTTCCAACTGACAGTTTTATTCAGTCACACCTTCCCCTACCCTCCACCTGCTCCAGGCAGACTGCTAGCTTTTCTCAAAACCATGGGAAGTAAGTCCCGGACTTGAGAGAAGGGAAGAATCTGGTTCTGGGGCCTGATGCTTGGGAGTGATCTACAGAAGCAGCCCAGCAGGAGTGAGCGTATCTATCCTAGGATTTGGGGAAGCAGTTTTGTACCCCAGTATGGTTAACTTTATCCTCTCAATAAGCAGCTTTGAGCCTAGACCCTTGGGAGTGAAAGGTCTTGTCAGCTACACGCACACAGATGGTGGCTGAGGTAGCAGCCCTAGGACAGGCTCTGAGACCTTCCCCACCCCACTTTCTTTCAGGAGAGGCACATGATCATGCATAAGCGCACCCACACCGGAGAGAAGCCTTATGCCTGCAGCCACTGCGACAAGACCTTCCGCCAGAAACAGCTCCTTGACATGCACTTCAAACGCTATCATGACCCCAACTTTGTCCCCGCGGCCTTCGTCTGTTCTAAGTGTGGGAAAACATTTACACGCCGGGTAAGAGTCAGAACTTTACTTCCTGTCTTACAGTTCTTGATACCACGTTCTTGAGCTTCCACTGCAAAGCAGGGCAGTCTTTTCCACTGAGCTTATAAATATAGAGATGAACTGTCATTTGGAAAAGGGTCAGTCATCCCCACCTTGAGGTTTTCTGTCCATGTGTGAACCCTTCCACTGATGGGGAACTCAGTATATTTTTATTTATTTATTTATTTGGCCGCACCAGGTCTTAGTTGTGGCCTGCAGGATCTTTGTTGCAGCATGTGGGCTCTTTAGGTGCATCATGTGAACTCTTAGTTGTGGCATGTAGGATCTAGTTCCCTAACCAGGGATCGAACCCAGGCCCCCTGTTTTGGGAGTGTGGAATCTTAGCCACTGGACCACCAGGGAAGTCCTGGGAACTCAGTACTTTTTTTTTTTAACAGTTCTGTGCTGGATCTTCACTTAGGGCCATGTTTGTCAGGTCTGCACAGGACAGGGAGGTTGGTCTGATTCTCCCCTGCTCAGAGGATCCAACCTCATCTTCTGAGCAACTCTCCTCTCTTGCCCACCCTTGTCTCTCTCCCTGCCCCCTCCAGATGGAGACCATTTCCTCTGATGGGGAGAGTATGTTCAGGACACATTTAGCAGATACTAGAACATTGAGACTTAATAGGATTCCCGCCCCAACACCCGCTGCCCCCCGGTTGTTTTTTTTATTAAACTAAAAGAGAACTTCCAATTTTAATCTTACCTTTTTTAGTAATGTGAAAGAGGGTTTTGTTCCTTTTGTTAGAATACCATGGCAAGACATGCTGATAATTGTGCTGGTCCAGATGGTGTAGAAGGGGAAAATGGAGGAGAAACGAAGAAGAGTAAACGTGGAAGGAAAAGAAAGATGCGCTCTAAAAAGGAAGACTCCTCTGACAGTGGTAAGTAACTTGTTTCTTGAGTTAGTTATACATGGCAGGTTTTGGTGCAGAGTTTCCAGTGTATTTACATATGGACATGCTGGGTTACAGAGATAAGCCAGTCTCTCATACTTCCTTTAAACCTCTAATCTTCCTGATGTGTGTATATATTTACAACAGCAGTTAGTTTATCCCTGGAGCAAATTTTCTTTTTTTTTCTTTTTTTTTCTCATGGCATTCCATTGCTTGATAAGATATTATATATTATGTTCAGTTAAAGCTGAAGCAAAATTAATATCTTTACTCAATTTACTCAGATTAGTGATATTCTAAGGCCAGCAGAGTTTCTTTTCTATGTTCATAGCTTTTACATTTAGGAAGCTGGTCTAGATTTGAGCAGTGAATCTAATGGACATGAAGAAGGTTGCTTAAGCATCCTGACCAACTTCTGGTTTGACTGCCTGTGTCAGCCTAGCCTTGAGATGTGTTGATCAAATCCATGAAGGTCAGCCTTTCTCTTCCTACCTTAATCTCTCCATTTATAATTTAAAACTTTGCTTATTTTCCTACCATTGATGTTCTTTGGGGTGTTAGTCATGAAATCCAGACAGAAAGTATATGCGTTGTGGTGCTAGACTCATGAAAGGGGTGGCAAACAAAAGTGTTGGTAATGTAGGAATCACGTTTGATTATACAAACTTATTCCATAGTGTTAGGTTTTATAATGTGGATACTTGGGCTACTGGCAGCCAGTTAAGAAGTCACATCTGTGACTTAAAGATTTAAGGTTTTTGTGGAAAAGGATGTAGAGGGGTTTTGTTTTGGAGAATGCACTTATAGATGATGCCTAATGTATTTCTAAGGAGTTCTCATTTTGTCTTCTGCATTGCTTGTCAGTAGAAATAGTGGGGAAGGAAATGAAATTTCTGAAAATGTGTTAAAGAACTTATGTTACTTTATTGGTTTTATTATCAAACTTGTTCATGAAAGTACTAGGGGTTTTTTTTGTTGTTTGTTTGTTTGTTTGCGGTACGCGGGCCTCTCACTGCTGTGGCCTCTCCCGTTGCGGAGCACAGGCTCCGGACGCGCAGGCTCAGCGGCCATGGCTCATGGGCCCAGCCGCTCTGCGGCATGTGGGATCTTCCCGGACCGGGGCACGAACCTGTGTCCCTTGCATCGGCAGGCGGACTCTCAACCACTGCGCCACCAGGGAAGCCCCAGTACTAGGTTTTTAATACTTAAATCTATAACAAAGTCCCTTTTGTTTTTTTATCTTAATAAAGACTTCACTTTTCTATTCAGAACTTTAACTGTTTCTGGGAGAATATTCATCTAAGCATAAGAGTAGTTTATTTTTTGCTGCCTTTTTTAGTAGAAAATCTATTTTAAGCAATATCTTCATTCACTCGGTTTTAAGTGAATGCCTCTTTTAAAATGTCACTTTGCTTAATTTTTATAAAGCGCATCACTCTCTACTGAGAATTTTGTGGGATCCCTTTGTTTGCCTAAGAAATTGAGTGGACTGTTGGGAGGTGCCAAGGAATGTCAGAGGGCCTCAAGTACCAGCAGAGATCCACAGATAACCTTGAGCTTCAGGATACCTGTAGTTGCTCTTCGTTGCAGAGCCTCCTACTCACAGACATTGTCCCATACCCTTTTTTCTTATGGTTCTTCCCTGTTCATTTCTGTGGTTCATCTCCCAACAAGACCAGTTCTATTCTCTAATTGTACTTTACCAGAAGCATCTTTCACCTGCAGAGTTTATTGACAGTTCCTAATAGGTTGCTACAGTTCCTCCTTTTGTCTTCTGCACTGCTGGTTTGTACAGCACAGTGTTTGGTTTTGGACCTCATACCTAGTGTCTCTCTTTTTTTTTTTTGCGGTACGTGGGCGTCTCACTGTTGTGGCCTCTCCAGTTGCGGAGCACAGGCTCCAGACGCGCAGGCTCAGCGGCCATGGCTCACAGGCCTAGCCGCTTCGCGGCATGTGGGATCCTCCCAGACTGGGGCATGAACCCGCGTCCCCTGCATCGGCAGGCGGACTCTTAACCACTGCGCCACCAGGGAAGCTCCCTAGTGTCTCTTTATCCCAGAATTTCTGGGCTGGTGAAGGCCACACAGTCATATTTGTTCCCTCCCAGAAGTTCTGCCTGTTGGCCATCGGCAGAAATTGACCAGCAGAGTCTACTGCTATTTTCAAAGGCTTTTTGCCAAAGTCTCTCCCAGCCAATAAACCTTTGACCCTATTAACCTTCTTTGTGTGCTTTTTCCCCCAATTCTGACTGAATTTGTTTAATTTTCTAGGCATTGGGCCAACTTAGGCAATAGGGGGCTTGAATAACTTCAGCAGGAAAGCGTGTCGTCCTTGACACTCTGCCACGTACCAGTACGTTCCCCACATTTTCACTTAGGATTTCAGTCACTTGGCAAATAAGGCATTTTGTCCTGAAGATCAGGCATTTACCCACAGACTTCTAAATTTAAACATTTGGTGCTAGAGAAAGAGAATGTGCTTGTAACCTGCATTTCTTGGAGGAAGGCAGGCGGGGTACATTTTGTGCCTTGGCAATGGGGGAGGGGTAGCAAGAACTCTTTGGTTGCCTATAGGTGTGGGCAGCAGAACAGCCCCAAACTGTGGTTAGCTGTGCCTTACAAATCACTTAGCTTCTCTCTATTTCTATAAAATGAGGGTAATATCTCTTACTTAATGAAGCCTAAATGGAATAATGGAGAATTTTTAAACTGTGATGTACCGTGTAAAAATCAACTGTGATTATGTAGTAGAATGTAAGTTACAGAGCACGATTACAGACATTATCTCAGTCCTTGTGATCCTTGGGAGTGCTTTAGAGATTACACAAGGAAACTGAGGTTCAGTGTGGTCATGGTCCCAGGTCACACACTTAGGAGATCTGAGACTCAAAGCCATATTATCAGGCTCCTCGTCAGTGTTCTTTCTATAGTAGTTCCCTCTCCTTTTATGTGATAATGGCAGTCGGGAGAAGGTAAGGGAGTTAAGAATGACCTGTTAGGTTTGGAACAGCTGGGAATTAAATTAAATCCCAAAACTTGGCCTTATGCTTTTCCTAGTAAATAGGACCTCACGGTGCTTCAAGAACTTCATACACACAGACATGCATGCACACCTTCTACCACTCTTCAGGGGTCCATATCAGGCTTAGTGTCCTGCTTTATCCTTGTGTAGTAGGTAGAGGGAACATTTGTTTCATTTTCAACTTAGAACACCATTTGTGGGTTTTTTTTATATAACTGGCATATTGTGGAGTTGCCTCTAAGAATTCAAAACTCAATATTCTGATATCTAAAGCTTAGAGAAAAAAGTAATATCCAGTCCACATAAAATATGAATAATAGTATTTGGGTTGATTTGCTTATTCTGCATCAATACCAGTGTACTCTGTTAACACTGATAACAAAAATTCCAGTGAAAGCATTTTTTAAATGGGCTTTTAACGATGAAAATAAATACGTAACTAGACTTCACAGAATATGTGATTATTTGTGTGTTATTTTTTCTTCCACCACTCTTCTCCTTGCCCCACTACCTCTTCTTCCTGATTTCATGAGAAGAAAATGCTGAGCCAGACCTGGATGACAATGAGGATGAGGAGGAGCCTGCCGTGGAGATTGAACCCGAGCCAGAGCCTCAGCCTGTGACCCCAGCCCCACCACCTGCCAAGAAGCGGAGAGGACGCCCCCCTGGCAGAACCAACCAGCCCAAACAGACCCAGCGTAAGTTGACTGTCTCAGCACAGCAGGCTGGCGTCCTCTCCTAACACGTGGGGAGGCCAGACAGGTCCTTATTCTTTGGGTAGATGGGAACTGAGCCATGAGAACAAATTAAGGTCACACTGGGAACAAACTCTCAGGAAGCGATTTTTTGGTTTTTACGGAGGAACATCTCTAGAGGCCTGTTAGGTTTCAGTAGGAGAAAATCCAGAGTAGAAGGGTACTTATGTTCTACAAGGTGGGTACTGTTAATGTGGGAGAGTTTTACAAAACAACCAGAGTCATAGTCAGCTGGCAAAATTGATGTGGTAATGAACGTAAAACAGCCAAATTTTAAAAGATAGAGGGAAAAAGCAATTTCTGAGCTGACACTGTCCCTCCTAAGAAATCCAGGCTGGTGGATTCTATTGCTGGCCTCCTGATTTATGAGAGGACACAGAGGAGGTGTTCACCCTCCACGTCACACCACGTAGCAGTCCTGTACGGGACGTGGCCCTTGTGACAGCAGGCTCTGCAGGGTCTCAGATCTCTGTCCTATTCATGAATCTCCTAAAAGCTGGCAATTTTTTTTTCTTTCTTTAACAAATACAGGGTTTCATCTATTTTTTTAACATGCTCCCTGAGCCCCGTGTCCAGATGTCTTATTGCAATGGGGTGGTTGACTCTAAAGATCCCGGGAACTATTTTGCCTACACACATTTGAGTGAGTGAACTGGCGGGAGGGCGCTGGGTGTTGGGAGGACTTCAGACTCAAAAATGTCAGGTTCTTTGCTATAGGTGGGTCATCTCTAAAACGGACCTACATCCCACACTCTGTGAAGTATTCCTAGTCCCGCACCATCTGCATTTTTTGCCTATCTCACACACAGTATTATGAAGCCCAAATTTATGACATTTAAACTCAAATTTATGAGTTTTTTAATACGCAATTTGGGAGTCATATGAAGAGGAGTGTCAACATTTTGTTCTTTGATAGTATCTAGAGTAGTGGGGCTTTGTGTATGGCCGCATTTTAGGTTATTAGGTCTTTTTGATTGACTTTCTCTGTATCGAATCTAAGGCTTTCCTGTGTTGCTGACATTCATTTAGTGTCAAGTCTGAAAAGACCCTTGCAATCCTTGGGGGCTTTAATGGAGCATTTGTTTTGTTCATGCTCTTCTTTGCCAGCAACAGCCATTATTCAGGTCGAAGACCAGAATACAGGTGCAATTGAGAACATTATAGTTGAAGTCAAAAAAGAGCCAGACGCAGAGCCCGCAGAGGGGGAGGAAGAGGAGCCCCAGCCAGCCGCCACAGACGCCCCCAACGGAGACCTCACGCCCGAGATGATCCTCAGCATGATGGACCGGTGATGGCGGGGCCTCGCTCGTTGCCAGGACTGCTCTGGGCTGTGTTTAAACGGCCCGCATCTTAATTTTTCTCCCTTCTTTCTTCTTTTGGCTTTGGGAAAAGCATCATTTTACCAAACATACTGAGAACTAAAACTTCAAGGATGATGTTAGAAAAATGTGATTTAACTAGAACTTGCTGTTTGATGTTAGCAAATAATGGAATGTTCTGAGTCCCTGAGGGTTTACTGTGAAGTGCTGAGGACAGTGTTGACGCCTAACTGGTTTTCTTAGATGGAAACAGAGACATTGAACCCTCTCTCTTGCTATGGTAAACCACTCCAGAAACCACCACTGGGTTTCCCAGAGTTCTATGGTCTTCTTCCCAGGAGAGTTTTTAATTGTAAATGCAGACTTGGGAAGGACTTAGACTTTTAAACTGGTTTTTGCTTTTGCTTTGCCCTGACTCTCTTTGCTTGGAGTCAGTTGCACACCAGTAGTATGGCATGCTACGATTGGTTTCTGTCCTGAAGACTTTGCCTCTTTCTTGGCAAAGTTTCTGGTATGGTCAAGCTTGTAAATAACTTTTTTTACATTTTAATCTTTTCCATTAATTAAGAGGTTGAAAAGTGCAGTGTAAGAAAACCCAGCATTTTAATTACTTGCAAATTAAGTTTCCACAGACTGTAGTATGTAAATGTTGACAAGGAATTGGATCACAATCATGTAGCAGAATGGCACCCAGACTGCTGCCCGCTAGTGACGGACACCCACATGGAAGATCATAATTTTCCAGCCCATGGAGCCAGCATTTGAACCTTGTACAATTAACTTTGTTATGATTTCCCATCTACATTTTCTTTGCTTTGTTTGTAGCTGAATTTTGTGTTTTATACATCCTCTGTTAAAGCAGAAGGGTGATTATGAGTGGGTCACAGCAGCTCTTAAAAGCTGGGCCAGAAAATTTCACTAGGTCAGTAATTTAAACTTTGAATCTTCAAAAAATAATAATGTGAAGCAAAACCAACTAAAAAGTGATTCTTGCACATGAACTGTCACATGTTTAAAATGTGTTTTTTAGAGAGCCTCAGTCTTGCTGATTTCAAACACTTTTTTCTTCTGTGTATTGCTTTTAAGAGAGCCATCAGTTAGCTATCAGACTCTAGGTTGATGCATTTTGTACTTAGCTGTACTGTGTGATATTTTTCATTATTTTAGGACGCCAACATGAGACCTGTAATAAAATATGTAATGGGGTTGAAAGCTGGGGAGGAGGATCTACTGCTGTACAGCTAATAAATCATAACGGATTAACAAGTGCTCCAAACACTCCAACTTGTGTGATTCCTGCTTAACGAGGGGCCCAGAGGGGTCTATGTGCGTAGCCTCAGGCGGTGCAGGCCTCCTCGCCCTTCAGACGCAAGCTATGTTTCCAGGATGACCACTTCCTCTCTAGCAAATGAGAGATGATCTTGGCAGGTGATGGAATATTGAGTGCATCCTGCTGCAAGTTTCAGTGCCCCAAAAGTGGTATGTGAGTAGAGAGGTGAGTGTATACAGCTGCCAGCCCCATGATCCAACTGAAGAGCCGGTTGCCTGTGGTAGAGCAGGTGGGTCACAGAGCTTAGAGGAGAAGGGGCTGATGGGAATCTCTGGCCTCGAGATCTCAGCTCAAGGAGAGCTGGGATCAAAATACATTGAGCTCTGCCAAGTGCAGGGGAACAGAGAGAAGCTGGGCCCAGTCTGCTCTAGAGAAGTTCATTTGAAAGGGAGACAGATGTGCCACCACCAGGCTGTGGGGAGAGAGTCCTAGATAGCACAGCTGCTTGTTAGCACCTAGGAAGCAGGATGGAAAGGGAGTGTGTTAGGAAGTTTATGCATTAGTGTAATACCATTTTGCTGCTGTTGGCCATTTCTGGGTAGATTCCTTTGGCAAGCCCCTTTTAGATGAAAGCTTTGGCCACTAATTATAGGTTTTTTGTTTGTTAATTTTTTTTAATTGAAGTATTTACAGTATGTTATGTTGATTAAGTTATATATACATTCTTTTTTATTTAATACTACTTTGCATTATGGTTTATCATAGGATTTTTTTTTCATTTTTATTTATTTGGTTGCACCGGGTCTATAGTTGTGGCAGGTGGGCTCCTTAGTTGTGGCATGCGAATTCTTTGTTGCAGCATGCATGTGGGATCTCGTTCCCAGACCAGGGATCAAACCTGAGCCCCCTGCATTGGGAGCACAGAGTCTTATCCACTGCACCGCCAGGGAAGACCCCTGTCATATGATATTAAATATAGTTCTCTGTGTTATACAGTAGGACCTTGTTGTTTATCCATTTTATATATAAAAGCTTACATCAGCTAACCTCAACCTCCCACTCCATCCCTCCCCCATCCCCCCTCCCACTTGGCAACCACCACCACCAGTCTGTTCTCTATGTCCGTGATTCTGTTTCTGTTTCATAGATGAGTGCATTCGTGTCATAGTTTAGATTCCACATATAAGTGATATCATACGGTATTTGTCTTTCTGACTTACTTAGCATGATAATCTCTAGTTGCATCCATGTTGCTGCAAATGGCATTATTTCATTCTTTTTTATGGCTGAGTAGTATTCCACTGTATATACGTACCACATCTTCTTTATCCATTCATCTGTTGATGGACATTTAGGTGGTTTCCGTGTCTTGGCTGTTGCAAATAGTGCTGCTTTGAACATAGGGGTGCGTGTATCTTTTTGAATTATGGTTTAGTTTTCTGAGGAACCTCCATACTGGCTGCACCAGCTTACATTCCCATCAACAGTGTAGGAAGGTTCCCTTTTCTCCGTACCCTCTCCAGCATGTTATTTGTAGACTTTATAATGATGGCCATTCTGACTGGTGTGAGGTGGTACCTCATTGTAGTTTTGGTTTGCATTTCTCTAATAATTAGTGATGTTGAGCATCTTTTCATGTGCATATGGTCATCTGTGTTTCTTGTTTGGAGAAATGGCTATTTAGGTCTTCTGCCCATTTTTAGCTTCGGTTGTTTGTTTTTCTTTGTTAAGTTGTATGAACTGTTCGTATATTTTGGAAATTAAGCCCTTGTCATTCACATCATTTGCAGGTATTTTCTCCCATTCCATAGGTTGTCTTTTCAGTTTTCTTATGGTTTCCTTTGCTGTGCAAAAGCTTGTAAGTTTGATTAAGTCCCATTTGTTTATTTTTGTTTTTATTTCTATTGGCTTGGGAGACTGACCTAAGAACATTGGTACAATTTGTGTCAGAGAATGTTTTGCCTATGTTCCCTTCTAGGAGTTTTATGGTGTCATGTCTATGTTTAAGTCTTTAAGCCATTTGAGTTTATTTTTGTGTATGGCGAGAGAGTGTGTTCTGACTTCATTGATTTACATGCAGCTGTCCAACTTTCCCAATACCACTTGCTGAAGAGACTGTCTTTTTCCCATTATATATATATATTTTTTTTTTAATTTATTTATTTTTGGCTGCGTTGGGTCTTCATTGCTGTGCACGGCTTTCTCTAGTTACGGTGAGCGGGGGCTACTCTTCGGTGCGGTGAGTGGGCTTCTCATTGTGGTGGCTTCTCTTGTTGTGGAGCATGGGCTCTAGCCATGTGGGCTTCAGTAGTTGTGGTGCATGGGCTCTAGCCATGTGGGCTTCAGTAGTTGTGGTGCACGGGCTCAGTAGCTGTGGCTCGTGGGCTCTAGAGCGCAGCGTCAGTAGCTGTGGCGCACGGGCTTAGTTGCTCCGTGGCATGTGGGATCTTCCCAGATCAGGGCTCGAACCCATGTCCCCTGCATTGGCAGGCGGATTCTTAACGACTGCGCCACCAGAGAAACCCCCATTATATATTCTCTTGCCTCCGCTGTCAAAGATAAATTGACTGAAGCTTTGGGTTTATTTCTGGGCTCTCTACTCTGTTCCATTGATCCATATGTCTGTTTTTATGCCAGTTTTGATTACTGTAACTTTGTAGTATTGTCTGAAGTCTTGGAGGGTTATGCCTCCTGCTTTGTTCTTTTTCTTCAGGATCGCTTTGGCAATTCTGGGTCTTTTATGGTTCCACATGAATTTTAGGATTATTTGTTCTAGTTCCGTGAAAAATATCATGGGTAACTGGATAGGGGTCTCATTAAAACTGTAGATTGCTTTGGGTAGTATGGCCATTTTAACATTATTAATTCTTCCAATCCAAGAGCATGGGGTATCTTTCCATTTCTTTGAATCATCTTCAGTTTCCTTTATTAATGTTTTATAGTTCTCAGCCTGTAAGTCTTTCACCTCCTTGGTGAGATTTATTCCTAAGTATTTTATTTTTTGGATTGCGATTTTAAAAGGTATTTTTTTTACATTCCCTTTGTGATATTTCCTTGTTGGTGTAAAGAAGTGTAACCAGTATGTTAATCTTGTATCTTGCTGAATTCATTTATCGGTTCTGGTAGTTTTTGTGTGGAGTCTTTAGGGTTTTCTATATATAGTATCATATCATCTGCATATAATGACAGTTTTACCTCTTCCCTTCCAATTTGGATACTTTTTTAAAAAATTTATTTTTGGCTGCGTTGGGTCTTCGTTGCTTCACGCAGGCTTTCTCTAGTTGAGGCAAGCGGGGGCTACTCTTTATTGCGGTGCGCAGGCTTCTCACTGCGGGGGCTTCTTGTTAGGCACATGTGCTTCAGTAGTCGTGGTACACGGGCTCAGTAGTTGTGGTGCACGGGCTTAGCTGCTCCGTGGCATGTGGGATCTTCCCGGACCAGGGCTCGAACCCGTGTCCCCTGCATGGGCAGGCGGCTTTTAACCACTGCACCACCAGGGAAGTCCCCCAATTTAGATACCTTTTATTTCTTTTTCTTGTTTGCTGTGGCTAGAATTTCCAATTCTGTGTTGAATAGAAGAGGTGAGCGAGGGCATCCTTGTCTTCTTCCAGATTTTAGTGGGAAGGCTTTCGGCTTTTCACCATTGAGTATTATATTGGCTGTGGGTTTGTCATAAATAGCTTTTATGATCTCGAGATAATTATAGGGTTTTTTAACCAGAATTCCAGTTTTCAGTGAAAAGTAAGTAACAGTGGAGAAGCTGTGTGAAGGCTTCAGCTGGTTTGTGGTATCCATACAGTCGGGTCTCCCAGAAAAATCGGTATCGTCAGGAGCCTTGGGACTGTGAACCAGGCAATCAGCAACTTGGACTGAATGTTAGTGGCCCGAGGCTGTCAGGGCATTTGGTCTCCATCCCAGGCATGGGCTAACCCCCACTGCCACCAGGAACCAGAGCACCCCCTACCAGAGTTGTTTCAGTGGCCACATAGCTTTTTAAAAATTTTAAGCATAGGGCCTTCCCTGGTGGTCCAGTGGTTGGGACTCTGCGCTTCCACTGCAGGGGGCCCGGGTTCGATCCCTGGTCGGGGAACTAGGATCCTGCAAGCCACACAGCCGCCCCACCCCCACCCCCCAAAACAATTTTTTTTTAAATTAATTTTATTTATTTATTTTTTTGGTTGAGTTGGGTCTTCATTGCTGCACGCAGGCTTTCTCTAGTTGTGGCAAGCGGGGGCTACTCTTCATTGTGGTGTGCGGGCTTCTCATTGCTGTGGCTTCTCTTGTTGCGGAACATGGGCTCTAGGCGTGGGGGCTTCAGTAGTCGTGGCACACAGGCTCAGTAGTTGTGGCACACGGGCTTAGTGGCTCCGCGGCATGTGGGATCTTCCCGGACCAGGGCTCAAACCCATGTCCCCTGCATTGGCAGGCGGATTCTTAACCACTGCGCCACCAGGGAAGTCCCAACAATTTTTTTTTAAGTATAACAGAAAATCTCTTCATAGAACAGCAAGCAGTTTATCTGTATCTTCAGCATAGCTTTTCTGTTCTAATTGTATATATTCAAATTGTTTACAAGTAGGTTGGTTTGGGTTGGGGAGGGGGCAAGAAAAGTGACATTGTGATGCAGCTAAGGCCGGAAGGAGATTCCTCCATTGGCATAGCCCCATGATACATCCTGTGTGACTCCATTGAATGTGAAACCTTCACACTCTTACTCCACACGGGAGACGGGAGCCTCCTGGCAGTTCTGGGAGCTGCAGCCTGGCCTGTCACCCTGTGCAGGCGGGGCTTATTCCTCATTATGAGCTTTTAGCATTTCCTGAGCACCCACGGAGTGTCATGCTGTCTAGAACACAGAGACAGTCTTGAACAAGTTGAAGGCGTCTCTCCCTCTCATGAGTCACTCACTTGTGGGAGCTGAGTCCCACTTGGTCTCTGATAGCAGTTATGCTTGTTCTGTCACCGTCACCCTGACAGCCAGCAGTTACGGAGATGTGTGGCTAGCCTGGCCCCCCATCCTAATCTCCAGGCTGATCCTGGTTTCCTCCTCCGCAGCCCCCTGCTTGTCCTCACAGCACTCACTAGACAGGGGCTTATGCCTCCAGTGCAGCTGTTGGTCTCAAGACGCCCTCCACCTGGGAGCAGCTCGAACCCTTTGGCACTTATTCCCTCTTGTATTTCTCATTCTTGTCATTCGAAACAGAAAAATCCCAGTGAGGGGGGTTTTCTATCCTTCTGTTCTGGAGTCTTAAGGTTGCCCTGGTAAGACTTGGCAAATGTGAGTGTTCCCTGAGTTCCAGCCACTGTTGTGAGCACCTCTGTAAACATTTAATCCTTACACTTCAAGGTAAGTTAATAGCTCCAGCTTACAAAACAGGAACTGGTTGCGCAGAAAGATTGTGACTTACTCAGTGTCAAACAGCCAGTAAGAGGTGGAGTCAGGACTTGAATTCAGGCAGTGTGCTTTCAGAACCTTCATTCTTGGCCACTTGGCCATACTGTGTGTGAGAGCTGCTGAGCTCGCACCCTAGAAGCAGTTGGTGGGTTCTGTGTGGTCTCTTGTGAGAGTCTTAACCTGAACTCTCTCTCAAGTTGGGAGGCAGCAGAGCAGGACATCCTCTCACCTCTGTTGGCAGGAACTCAGCACCCTCTCCGGCTGAGTCCTGCCCTGTCGGCCCTGGGCTATCACACCTGGCCCTGCTGCTTTAGGGAAGGGGGCTTCCTCCAAGTTGTTACTATTCAATTTCTACTTTGTCCTAATCTATGGTGGACCTCAGCAAAGGGAGATGAGATTTTGTGGGGGATGGTGGCAGTCAGATGACTGGAAAATGCTCCCACTGTCTCCAGGCCTCAAGGTGAGGAGGGGTAGCTGGAGATGGGAAAGAAACCAAGAGACTCTGCCCAGTGTCTCTCACCTCCTCTCAGGCTGTTTCACCTCTGCCTGGCTGAGCTGTGGGCAGGGTAGAGGGCTGTTCCTTATCTCATAGAGTTTAATTAGACTAATAGAAGAAAAAAATGGAATCCCCTCCTGTGAACCCTCAGGAATCTAGGTCCCTGGTTTTGTTTTTTTTAATATTTATTTTATTTATTTATTTGGTTGCACCGGGTCTTGGTTACAGCAGGCGGGCTCCTTGGTTGTGGCATGTACGTGGGATCTAGTTCCCTGACCCGGGGTTGCACCCGGGCCCGCTGCATTGGGAGCGCACAGTCTTAACCACTGCACCACCAGGGAAGTCCCTAGGTCCCTGGTCTTTTATAGGGTATCATGCATCCCATGACCTGATGGCCTCCTCGGCCTCTCTCCTAGTGGTTCCCCCCTCCTCAAACTCTCTCCAGCTCAGGAAGAATGCAGACATGAGAGGACCCCACACACACATACATTGCCTTGCTCATGAGTCACTCCACCCCTCCCTGCAGCCCTTGGGGCTGGCTGCCCCCTGATGGTACACCCCCATCTTCTGGCCCTGACCCAGCTTGAACTTGATGAAAGCTAAGGAACCTCTGCCGCAGAGAAGGCTGTGGGGCCCATCTGGTGTTTTTTCCACCCTGTCAACAGTTTGTGACTCTCCGACGGGTTGAGGGACTCCAGGTTAGGAGCAACAGATAGGGCCCTCCAGGTTTAGGAGGGATCCGATGCTCCTTTCTGAACAGACGCCCCTTGCGTCCTAAGTGCTGTCCATCTTCCCCGCTGGGCTTTGGAGGGGACGGACCGAGGCGGGCCGCAGAGATCTCCGAGCGGGCGGCGCCCCCTGGTGCTCGCGGCGGGGACTGTGGCGCGGGGTGGAAGTAGTGGGGTAGGAACCGAAAGAGGCACGCGACACGCGAGACCCTCCCGGCCACACCTCTCCCTTCCCTCCCCAGGTCTGCCCTAACGGAGTAGCTCCTGAGCGACGGCGCGGGCGGGCAGCTGGGATCTGCCCCCCTCCTACACCGTCGTACCCGCGCGACTTCTCCCAGCCCGCGGAGGCCTGGCAGGGAGGAGCCGGGCCGGGGGCGGCCTGGCAGGAAGCGGCGCTTACCTTCCGCTGCAGGAGGAGCAGGTGGCTGCAGTGCGCGCCGAGGCCCCAGGCTTCCTGTGCTCACCCGCCGCTACCGTTTCTCGTCGGAGCTCCTTGGGCCACCCGGCCGCCGGGCCGGCTGCATGGCCCAGACCCCCGACGGCATATCCTGCGAGCTGCGAGGTAAGCCCTGGCCCTTGTCGCCTTCTTGGCTGGGAGGAAGCGGAGCGGCCCCAGAAAGCAGAGGCCCACCCAGTGCCTCGTGGCACCGGGCAAGCGGTTCCCTCTGCTCCTCGGGAGGGCTTGGCGGCCGAAATCCACTCCACTCCTTCCTCGCTGGCCCACAGATGAGCCCAGGCCCCCTAGCCCGATACAGACCGTGGGCATGAATTGACCTCCATGGGAGGACCAGTTGCCCAGCAGGCTGCCCTTCCACAGGCGAGATCACCAGATTCCTGTGGCCCAAGGAGGCAGAGCTGCTGCTGAAAACCTGGCTGCCAGAGCGGGAGGGTGCTGAGCAAGGTCATGTCCTGGTATGGTGGGGGCAGAGGCTGGGAGGGCCACTGGGGCCCTGGCAGAAAGAGGCTCTTGCCCTGCCCAGGGTGTCAGACACTCTCTCCCCTCAGGCACTGCTGCGATGGAGAGCCTACCTGCTCCACACCTGCCTTCCCCTGAGGGTGAGTCCCAGGGCCCAGCTGCCACCCCTTTGCCCTCCAGCAGCTTCCTTGATGAGGGCTGCATCTGTGGTGGTGTCCTTGCGGGCTCTGCCCTTCCAACAGCTCTGGGCTCCCGGGAGCAGGCAGGACTGGAGTGTAGGCAGGTCCAGCTCTGAGATCCAGGCTGCACAAAGGACTGGGCTCCCAAGAGGGTGGGGCTCAGGCCTTAGTCCAGGCTGACCCAGGCGCTCCGCAGGTGGACTGCACGTTCAGCTACCTGGAGGTCCAGGCCATGGCGCTGCAGGAGACACCCCCTCAGGTGAGACCCCTAGTGCCCCACCAGGGCCTGCAGTCTGGTCTTCCCCTCCCCACAACCTGCCCCACACTTGGAGCCCAGCCCCTGCCCCACCCACCCCAGGTCACCTTTGAGCTGGAATCCCTGCCTGATCTGGTCCTGGAATTTCCTGGTGTGGCTGCCCTGGAACAGCTGGCCCAGCACATCGCTGCTGCCATCAGGAAGGTCTTCCCTTGCTCCACCCTTGGGTGAGGCCCAGCAACTGAGGGGGCTGGCGGGGAAGGAGGGCAGCCAGGGGTGCTCTGGATGGCGCAGTGGGGGACCTCACTCCCAGGGCCTAGAAGTCCCTTGCCCCCTTCTCCATGTCCCTCCTCAGGAAGCTATTCCGGAGGCCCACGCCCCCCTCCATGCTGGCTCGGCTGGAGAGAAGCAGCCCCTCAGAGGCCACCTCGCCCAGCAGCCCCTGTGGTAAGGGCCAAGGTGGGGCCACACAGGGCTTTCAGCCGACCCCCTCCTGCATCCTGACCCCTGGATTTGGAGGTCTCACAAACTGAACAGAGCCACTCAAGGCACAGCCACTACCCAGTTTCGGGCTGATCTTCCTCCATCTCTGACCTTTTGTCTCTCTTTCCCCCACCCCTGCTCCATCACACCCCTGGCACCAACTCAGGTGGCTTTTCGGAGACATACGAGGCTCTGTGTGACTACAATGGCTTCCCTTTCCGAGAGGAGATTCAGTGGGTGAGAGTAGGGCCCTCTCTGGAGGCTCTGGAGACATCTGATCCCCCATGTGCTTTGAGTCCCTCCCTATGCCTTGTATCCCAAGTAAGTTGGAGGTACTTTCTTCCCACCCAGGATGTGGACACCATCTACCATCGTCAGGGCTGCCGCCATTTCAGCCTAGGCGACTTCAGCCATCTGGGAAGTCGGTGAGTGGCCTGCAAGGTCTGTGAAGAGAAGAGGATGCCATGACCCACATTCCTGGGCCTTAGCCTCTCCATGGAGGGGGGATGCTGGGCCTAGGATCTGGCTGGAGGGCCCTGAGCTCTGCCCCTGCCCTTTCTTCCACCCAGGGACCTGGCCTTGAGTGTGGCCGCCCTGTCTTACAACCTGTGGTTCCGGTGCCTCTCCTGCGTGGACATGAAGCTGGTGAGAGCATAGGCGCGGCGGCGGCGGCGGGGGTGGGGGTGGGGGCGTGGCCTGGGGGGCCAGGGTGTAGCCCACTGAGCGCCCCCCATCCTCTGGTTCTCAGAGCCTTGAGGTCTTGGAACAGATTCTGCACATGATGAGTCAGTCATCCCACCTGGAGGAGCTGGTGCTGGAGACCTGTGGCCTGAGGGGGTAGGGGGGACAGGGTAGGGATTGGGGAGGGGAGTCTGGGGCCTTGGGATGGAGAGACTAGTGGCCTGGGGAGGAGTTGGGAATCCAGGGTCAGAGCCTCACATCTGGGGTCTGGTCCCCAGAGACTTTGTCCGGCGACTGGCCCAGGCCCTGGCAGGGCACACGAGCTCCGGGTTGCGGGAGCTCAGCCTGGCGGGGAACGTGCTGGATGACCGAGGTACGGCTGAGCCTGGGGAACCCCCCGGGGGCTGGCGCTGAAGGAGGTGAGACCCATATTGCTGCCCCCATCCTCCAGGCGTGGCTGCACTCAGCAGACACCTAGAGCATCATCCTGGAGCCCTGAGAAGACTCACCCTGGCGCAGACTGGGTTGACACCGCGAGGTAGGTGGGCTGAGGATGGCTGGGGGAGGTGGAGCTGGGAGGTGGGGCAGCCTGATTGTGAGCCCCCTCCTCCACCACCAGGAATGAGGGCTCTGGGCCGGGCGCTGGCTTTCAATGCAGCCTTTGACTCTGCCCTAACCCACTTGGACCTTTCTGGGAATCCCGGGGCACTGGGGGCCTCAGAGGACAATGGGGTGAGTGGCCATCCTTAGGGCGGTGATTGGGGGCGCCGCAGGCAGTGGGGTGTCAGGAAGCTTTTGGTGGGGTGATCCCTGACTCCCTCCCTCCCATCTCCATCCTCCCACCAGGGCCTCTATAGTTTCCTGAGCCGTCCTAATGTTCTGACGTTCCTGAATCTCGCAGGCACTGACACCGCCCTGGACACTGTGAGGGGGTGGTCAGTGGGGGGGATGATTTGTCGGGCTGGCAAGGCCTGAGGCCCAAGGGTCGACTGGAGGGCAGGGCGGGAAGAGGCTCAGTCCCCCGGCCAGTGTAGCCCACACGCTCCTCCCGCAGCTCTTTGCCTCGCTGTCCCGCGGCTGCTGCGCCAGCCTCACCCACCTCGACGCTTCGAGGAACGTGTTCTCCCGCACGTAAGGCGGACGGGGCGGGGCGAGGGTGGGGCTCTGCCGGGAGCCGCCTTCCCACGCCAGGAAGCCAAATGCACCCGCTCCCCCGCCCCAGGAAGTCCAGGGCTGCGCCGGACGCGCTGCAGCTCTTCCTCAGCCGCGCCGAGACGCTTCGGTACCTGTGCCTGGCGGGCTGCAAGCTGCCGCCCGACGCTCTCAGGTCAGTGTCCCTGCCCACGGCCAGGCCCCCGTCTGTGCGGCCACCACCAGGCCTGGCCTCCAGCACCTCACCCCGCTCGTATCGCACCCATGACCCCCCTGGCATCCTGGGCCTTCCTTCTTGCTATTCGCGCTCTAGGGCCCCTGTTCCCAGCTCCCGCCACCCCCTGTGACATTCCCTCCCAGGGCGCTTTTGGAAGGCCTCGCGCTCAACACACACATGGACGACCTGCACCTGGACCTCAGCGCTTGTGAGGTGAGCGCCCGGCCCAGAGACGAGAGCGGGCAGTGGGCCCACACATCGGCTGTGGGGCTGGGGCTGCGAGGCGGAAGCGCTGGGCAGTTGAGGGCCTAATCCCTCCCACCTGTGGCCTGTTGGCCTGAGCTCATTCCACCTTCCACCTTCAGCTGCGCTCCGCCGGCGCTCAGGTGATTCAAGACTTAGTGTGCGACGCTGGCGCAGTGAGCTCCCTGGATCTGGCGGATAATGGTGAGGCCGCCCAGAAACCCATCCTCCCATCATCCTCCAAATTCCCACCCCTCCCACCCCCGCAGCCTCGCCTTGTGCCTGACCTGAGCCACCCCCAGGCTTCGGCTCAGACATGGTGACTCTGGTGCTGGCCATCGGGAGGAGTCGGTCCCTGCGACACGTGGCGCTTGGAAGGAACTTCAACGTCCGGTGCAAGTGAGCCCCCATCTCACTCCTGGGCCTCCCAACAGCACCCCACCACCCGGGTCTCCCGCCAACCGCTGCCCCTGCCCACAGGGAGACCCTGGACGATGTCCTGCACCGGATTGTTCAGCTCATGCAGGATGATGACTGTGTGAGTTCACAGAACCATGCAGGATCCTCAGACGATGGACCCCTGTGACCCCTCTTACTCCTGCTCCCTGACCTGCCTTGCTTGCTGACCCCTGACTCCAACCGCAAATGGCTTTCTCTTAACCCCAGCCCCTGCAGTCTCTGTCCGTGGCTGAGTCGCGACTGAAACTGGGCGCCAGCGTCCTGCTCCGGGCCCTGGGCGCCAATCCTAACCTGACAGCTCTGGATATCAGCGGCAACGCCATGGGGGACACCGGCGCCAAGATGCTGGCCAAGGCGCTTCGGGTCAACACGAGGCTCCGGTGGGCGGGGTCAGAGGGACGGGACCAAATGGGGGAGGAGGGCGTGTATGGAGGGGCTTACTGGGCTAAGGGGCAGAGCTGAACGAAGCGGAGCAAGTGGAGCGCAGGGGTGCTCCAGACGAATGGAAAGGCAAGCGGGGTTGGGTGGGGCCTTGCAGAGCTCCACCCCGACTGAACCCTGGCCCGGCCCAGGTCTGTGGTCTGGGACCGGAACCACACGTCTGCTCTGGGCCTGCTGGATGTGGCACAGGCCCTGGAGCAGAACCGCAGCCTGAAGGCCATGCCTCTGCCACTGAACGATGTGGCCCAGGCGCAGCGCAGCCGCCCTGAACTGACAGCACGTGCCGTGCATCAGGTGGGGGTTCCCTCTCTTCCCCGCCCTCCTCTGTGCCTTGGCCCCACCCCCCACCAGTTCTCAATATCTCTTGTGCCCAGATCCAAGCCTGTCTCCTGCGGAACAACCGCGCAGACCACGCTTCTACTGACTGCACCTCCCACCCGAAGCCACTAGGTCTGGGGTCAGACCCCTCCGAACAGGTCAGAATCCCCTCCCTCGACGTTGAGCACACACAGAAGGTAGGGGATGGGGAGAGCTGTGGTAGCTGAGAGCCTCCATAAGTCTGAGGCTCTGACTTTCCTAGGGCCATGGTGCCTGAATCCTGCTGTCCCAGACAAGTCCCGTTCCTTGATCGGCAGAGGAGCCAAAGACTCTTGAAATAGTTTCCCCAAATAACACTCCTAGTTGCTTTTTTTTTTTTTCTAGTTGCTTTTTTAAAGCATTTTTTTCTTTCTTTTAATTTTGAACTAATTTTAAACTTACAGAAAAATTACAAGACTAGCAAACAGAACTTTTTTTGTCCTGAGCTATTTAAGAGTATGTTGCCAGCAATATGCCCTGTCACCTATGCAAATACTTTACAGTGTGTATCTCCTACAAACCTTTTATTTTTATTTTTTTATTTTCTGGCTGCTCTGCACAGCTTGCGGGATCTTAGTTCCCGGACCAGGGATTGACCCTGGGGCTGCTGCAGTGGAAGTGTGGAGTCCTAACCACTGGACTGCAGGGAATTCCCTTAAAGCATTTAAATAGGCTCCCCTGTCAAAGACAGGAGGTATTTTAAAATCTTCAATCATTTCTCTCCACCCCCAACTGTAGCCCCACCTGTGACTTCCTATTCACAGGGCTTCCCTCCCCTCTCCACTGACCTTTGTTGTGGCCAAACCCAGTGACCCTTTTTCTGGCTTCATCTCCCTCCAGTACCTTGTCTTGGTGAGATGTTCCCCATCCATCCATTCCCAATTCACACTTCTCTCCCAAGCTCCAGAGCCCAGGCATTGTGACCCAGACATCCTGCAGGGGCTTCACATTTTGTGTCTTCAAGTGATCTCATCGTCTCCCACATCTCTCTCTCCTCTCTACCCTGGAGCCCAATCTCGCTGGTGCCCACACCCACCAAATGCTGTGGACAGAGCTTCAGTCCATGTCTCTCTTGGCCACACCGAAGCCCCCACAGACCTCCTTGGTTCTGCCTCTTGACCGACTCTCTCAAACACACACTCTTTACTCCCACCCCAGCCATCCTTCTCTGCCCCTGATCCTTCCTCCATGACTCCTCACTCCCATTTCTCTTCATCCCTCAATCTGTCCTCTAGCTGGATGATGAACAGACTGAACTTCTAAAACACTGACATGACTAACAGCTCTTTTCCTTCCCATTCTGGACACTTAGGAAGTATATATAAAGTACCTACAATGAACTAAAGGAGACATTGCTCTCCCTCCTTGAACAGATAGGGTCCTTAAGTGGCTGTCCTGATGGTATCAGTTTCAGGACCTCACTCACCCTGTTGGAGACCTTGGGAAGGAAGCAGTCAGGGGATGGGGAGGGGACCAGGCTGAGACTGATTCCTCTTGCCCTCCAGGAAGTGAATGAACTATGTCAGTCGGTGCAGGAGCATGTGGAGTTGCTGGGCTGTGGGGCTGGGCCCCAGGGTGAAGCTGCTGTGCACCAGGCTGAGGATGCCATCCAAAACGCCAACTTCTCTCTCAGTGTGAGCACCCCCTCCCACTACAAGGACCCTTCCCCTCTTAGGTGTCAATTTGCAACTCCTTTTCCTCCATGGCCTCCAGATTCTCCCCATTCTACATGAGGCTGGGAGCTCCCCAAGCCACCAGTGGCAGCTGCGGCAGAAGCTGGAGGGCCTCCTGGGACAGGTGGGCGAGGTCTGCCGCCGGGACATTCAGGTGAGATAGTGCCCTTGCCCCAGCCCCACCTCCATATTCAGGCTTGACCCCCATCCATAGGCTTGCCTGTGATATCCCCTGAGTCAATGTTCTGTGAGGGTTGGAGCCTCAAGCCAATTGGTCTGGGCCCCAGCCACACCCTCACCATGCTCTGACCTTTGCCCAGGACTTCACTCAGACCACACTGGACACCACAAGGAGCCTCTGCCCACAGATGCTGCAGGGACCCAGGTGGAGGGAGCAGCTAGAGGGGGTCCTGGGAGGCTCAGGGGGTCTCCCAGAGCTGCTCCCAGAGCACCTGCTGCAAGATGCCTTCACGAGGCTCAGGTAGGCTGGATAGGGCTGGGCTGGGCTGGGCTGGGTAGAGACAGCACACTAACCCTTGCCCTCTGTTGCCGTCAGGGACATGCGCCTGTCAGTCACAGGGACCTTGGCAGAGAGCATTGTGGCTCAGGCTGTGGCGGGTCTCAGTGCAGCCCGGGATCGGCTGGTGAGCAGGAACTGCGTGCTTACACACACACACGCACACGCACATGCACAGCCACTGCCTTGCAGGGGTTCTGTAATGTCTTCTGGGGTCAGATAGCCCAGGGGTATTTCAGGGTTCCCTTTGCACTGACACGACTATGGCTGAGGCCCTGCCTCCCATCTTTGGGGTGCCTGGTATTGCAGGTGGAGAGTCTGGCTCAACAGGCAACAGAGGCAACGCCCCCTGTCATACCGGCACTAGATGGAGGCGAGCCCAGCCCCCTTGGGCCTGGGGAATTGGAAGGTCTTTTCTTCCCTGAGGAGAAGGAAAAGGAGAATGAAGAGGAGCAGAAGGTAGGTGGTCCTAGAACTCTGGGCCTAGAACCCTAGATCTTCCCATCTTGTTCTGGAGTGTAGAAGGAGGGGAGGCAGCTCCCCGCCACCCCAGGCTGAGTTTGTGTCTTCCCCACCAGGATGACAGTCCTCCACAGAAGTGGCCTGAATCCAACCGCTGTCTTCACCTGGTCCCCTCCACTCACAGTCAGGGCCCAGGGAAAGAGAGCTACTCAGGTTGGGCTGAAGTTCCATTAGACCTGGACACCTGGACACGTACATTCACCCCTGTCCCGGGAACTCCCTGACCCTTGAGTGGGCTGGGCCAGGACCCCCATGCAGCGTGCAAAGTTGGGGTCCGCTGTGGTCAGTTAGTACAGGGTGGGACCTGAGCAGACCAGGGCCGGGACACAGCCTCCTCTCACCTCGTTACCTCCCCGCCCCCCCCACCCCTTCCCTACCCCCAGGATGCGCATGCTTGGCGGCGCCGCGCGCCGCTCGGGGCCGCGCTCAGCACCACGGACAGCGGCGGCGGGGGAGGGGCGGGTGGGGGGGCGGGCAGCGTAGCTGGGCCCCTCCCCGCGCCCTGGGCGGGTCCCCCGCCGCCCTAGCGCCGCCGCTGCCACCTCCCTGGGCTTGGCGCTTGGTGCTCTTCTGGTGCTCTCCCCTCAGGTGCTGCTGAGGAACCAGAGCCGGAGCCCGAGCTGGCGGCTCCGGGGGAAGATGCAGAGCCGCAGGCGGGGCCATCTGCTCGTGGCTCTCCGAGCCCCGCCGCCCCTGGGCCCCCGGCCGGCCCATTGCCTCGCATGGACCTGCCACCCGCCGGGCAGCCCCTGCGTCATCCGACCCGGGCCCGGCCGCGGCCACGGCGCCAGCACCACCACCGCCCGCCGCCGGGGGGCCCCCAGGTGAGCGCCCTACCCCCACTCCAGAGCTCGTGAAATTGGGGGTCGTGAGTGGCCCTGCGCCTTACGGGTGATGGCCGGCAGGGAGGTGGGTGCCCAAGACCACCTGGTCATACTGCCGAGTTCTGGCTTCTTCTTGGCCAACCCCCCACCCCATGCTCATGCAGGGTCACGAGTGTGTGGATTTCGTTCGGGGAGCGCTTGGGTGTAGGACTCTGCCTCAGGTTGGCCGCTGCATGGGTAGATGTGTGAGAGGGGGCGTCTGTCTTATCCTTCCTCCCCCGGGGTTAATGAAAGATGCTGGGCCCCTGGCTGTGGGGACAATCCTGCGTTTACTGCACGTCCGGTGCGGGTGTGTGTGTGGGCTGGGTACTGGCGCGGGCAGTGGGCACGGGGCCAGAGGCGGGGAGGAGCCGGCTTGAGGCCCCCCAGAGGGTCTGACGCAGCAGCAGGCGCCGCTGAGCCGGCAGCAGGCTGGGTGGGGTGGGGTGGAGGGTACTGCAGGGAACTGTTTGGAGCAGAGGGGGTGGCAAGTGGGAACGTGTGACCCAGCGGGTGCGTGGGCTCTAGCCTACTGCTGACCAGGTGGTTCAGGGTGTTTAGGATACTCTGTGGGACAAGCATGGGTGTGAAGTGGTTATGTCCAGGGCCAACTACAGGCGAGGGGGGTACGTGAAACCAGCATCTCTGCCCACCAGCTGCACAGTGGGAGAGCTTGTGTCAGCAGCCCTATAGGGTCACTGCAGCTCCCAAGTCCTGGAGTTGCCCAGAGCCTGCCGTTGGACAAGGAAGGTGGAGAGAAGTCACAGTTGCACTCAGCCTGGAGCCTTAACCCTGTGGTGTTCCTCAGGTGCCCCCGGCCCTGCCGCAGGAAGGGAATGGGCTCAGTGCCCGTGTGGACGAGGGCGTGGAGGAATTCTTCTCCAAAAGGCTGATCCATCAGGATCGCCTGTGAGTAAGGGGCAATTGCAAGGGGTGGGAGAGAGTGGAATGCTCCATGGGCCTTCCCACTTACTGCTGGCTGTCCCCACAGCTGGGCCCCCGAGGAGGACCCGGCAGCCGAGGGGGGTACCACCCCTGTCCCCCGTACACTTCGAAAGAAGCTGGGCACTCTCTTTGCCTTCAAGAAGCCTCGTTCAACACGTGCGTCACGGCCTGACCTAGAGACCAGCCCTGGGGCAGCTCCCCGCTCTCGAAAAACCACACTTGGGGACTTGCTTCGGCCACCAGCCCGTCCTGGCCGTGGTGAGGAGGCTGGGGGGGCTGAGGGGGGCACCAGCAGCCCCGACCCTACCCGCAGGAGTCGGCCTCGGTACACTCGGGAAAGCAAGGCCTACTCCATGATACTGCTACCTGCTGAGGAGGAGGAGACAACGTTGGGTGCCAGACCTGACAAGGTGAGGCCTGGTGACAGGGAGTGAAGGCTCTGCAGGAACAGTGAGGGCAGTGGGCTCTCTCCCCACTCAGGTATCTCTGTCCCCAGCAGCAGCCCCTGGAGCGGGGAGACACAGAGCTGGCCCCAACCTTTGAACAGCGAGTACAAGTGATGCTGCAGAGGATTGGCGTGAGCAGAGGCAGCGGGAGTGCCGAAGGCAAGAGGAAGCAAGTGAGCTGGGAAGGGACACACGTGGGAAGTGAGGAGGCAAGTGACACGTAGCTTGTTTTGTGTGGGTGATTTATGTGACCAGGAGGAGACTCATGACAGGTCTGTCGATTCTTTCCCCTCCCCATAAAAGTCATCAGAGTCAACCTTTCTTCTCTCTTGGCTTCTACCCTGACCCAGGCCACTGATACCTCCTCCTTGAAGTGGATGGTCTAACAGATGATCTAACAGACATCTGGCTTTGCCATCTGCATTTGAAATAGCAAATCCTCCAGGGGCTTCCTCCCTCAAGACATTGCCCTAACTCCTGATCCTGCCTCAAGGCCCAGTGGGGTCTCAGCCCTGGTCACTGCTTTCACCTCGCTGCTCTCAACCCCGGTTCATCTCAGAGCCTCTACACAGGTTCCTCTGTCTGGAACTCCTCCCTGCCCCACTTCCAGCCTCTCATCCCCACCCATGGGCTACACCAGGTCCCTCTTCATCCATCCCTGTATTTCCCTGTGGGCCTTCCTTCACTCTCTTCCATGGCCCCCCTGCTAATGCCACTCTCTGATCGCAGTTCCTAATAAGAACCACCACCCTACGGACTATCCCTTTAATAACTTCAGGAAAATAAGAAACACAAATGAAGTGAAACTCAGCTTGAATTTAGAAACATTAAGGTATAGAAAGTGAATCACAGAATTAAGAAATTACTTTCTGTGTCTGTGCTTGCATATGCTTCTGTGTGTTAACTGTCCACCATCACAGACTGAGCTCCAAGAGGACCAGGACTGGGTTTGCCATGTTCTTGCCCAGCCCACGGTGGGCATTTAGTGGCGGTTATAACAAGAATGAATAAAAGGACAAGGCTAGCATGAGGGTGGGACAGGATCAAACTTAACTTCCCTATTTCCTACAGAGCAAAGATGGAGAGATCAAGAAGGCTGGCTCGGATGGTAAGTGGGACCCTGGTCTAGGGCAGTACATTTTTGGGGAGGAGATAGACCCCAAGGGGTTTGCTCTCCCTGGCAGAAGAGTGGGAATAGCCATGTTTTTCTTCCCCTCACTAAGCCTAAGCCCCTAGCCCTGCCTTTGCAGGTGACATTATGGACAGTTCCACAGAGGCTCCTCCCATCTCGATCAAGTCCCGCACCCACTCTGTGTCTGCTGGTGAGTGAGGGCCACTGTATATGTTGGGGGTCATGCGGGGTCATGCAGGGACAGGCTGGAGGGGATCAAACCATTGGTCAGGTTCACTTCCGACGCCTGGCCCAGGTCTTGGCTGACACCTTTCTCCCTGCAGACCCTTCATGCAGACCTGGTCCAGGGGGCCAGGGGCCCGAGTCTGCCACCTGGAAGACACTAGGGCAGCAGCTGAATGCAGAGCTCAGGGGCCGTGGCTGGGGTCAACAGGATGGTCCAGGCCCCCCCTCCCCTTGTCCCAGCCCAAGCCTCCGAAGAGCCAGCCCCTCCCCAGACAGCCTGGGCCTCCCAGAGGATTCTTGCTTAGGCTCCAGGAATGAAGGTAAGCAGGTACCCTAACCCCCACCCAATACTGGGCTAGGGCCTGGAGGAGTCCCTGCTGGGAACTCAGCTCCTCTGGAGACCCTGAAAGTGGGAGGCAAGGGCTGGAGCGGGGGCAGCTGTTGGGACCATACCCTGATACCCTGGCCTCCCCCAGATGGCCAGCTGAGGCCGAGGCCTCTCTTGGCGGGTCGACGAGCAGTGTCTGTGCATGAGGACCAGCTCCAGGCCCCTGTTGGTGAGGGGAGACACCTCCATGTGTGCTTGAGTGCAGGAGGAGATGGGGGAGGGGGGGGCTCCCTTCGAGGCTCTGGTCCTCGGAGGGGGCCACCAGTGGCGTGAGGGGTTGAGAAATCAGGGAGCCAGAGGCCAGGAGCAAGGGTCTGAGAAGCCTTTCCTACTAGCCCTGGCTCTACCTCCACAAAAGCAACCTCTGCCAGGGGTGGGAGGATGCTGGGGAAGGGGGAAGCTCTGAAGGCAAGTGTGCGTGGGGGTCGAGGACAGGCAGCAAGCCCTTAGCAACCCTCCCCAAGTCTTTCTGTATCCCTCAGAACGGCCCCGGCGGCTGCAGCGCTCCCCTGTCCTCAAGCGCAGGCCAAAGCTTGAGGCACCTCCATCTCCAAGCATAGGTAAAGGGGGCTGGAGCCAGTTGGGTGGGCGGCAGGCCTGCTCACTCCAGTCCTGACCCTTCCTCTCTCCCTGTGCAGGATCTGGCCTCGGAGCCGAGCCTCTACCCTCACAGTCTACAGAGCCCTCAGACCCTGAGCGGAGCCCACCATCCCCAGCCACAGACCAAAGAGGCGGCGGCCCCAACCCCTGACCTTCTCCTTTCCTGCCGCATGAGATTATTTTATTAAAAAACTTAAAGGAAGCTGGTGTGAAGCCCTGTTTATCCACCCCCAGGCACGGACCCGTGCACGCATCCTCCCACGTGCTCACGACCCCTCACACCTGGGTTAGTTCAGCCTCTGGCTGTGGCTCCATCAGAAAGTGCAAGGCCCAGGCCACAAGCTGGGGAGGGAGCCTGGGAAGAGAACCATGGTTGTAAGCCAATGGAGACTGGGACGGGTAACCAAGAGAGTGGGGGCACCCCCCAGGCACTCACCTGGCAGCTTGGACCTGGGCACACAGGGAGGGGCAGGGTGGCTCGTACTCATATTGGAAGGCAGAACCGTCACGATGCGTCTTTGCGGGGTCCTGAAGGGGGCGGGTATTGTGTCTGGAGAGGAGCCAAAAAGCAGCCTAAAGGCCAAAAAGGCCCCTAACCTCATCCAAGGCCAGCCCAGCCCCATTTTACCCTCCAGTTGTAAGGGGTGCTATGCTCACCCAGACAGAGCTGGACTCCAGGGCTTCCTTGGTGGTTCTTGTCCTTGGAGAGGGCTGCCGAGTCTTAGGGGGTAACTCTAGCTTCTTGTACTCCAGACTAGGTCTCTGGGCCATGGTTACAGGGGCTTGGTGTAGACTGGGGGCATGGCCAAGGGGTGACAGACTTGGGGTGCAGCTCAGGGGTGGGGAGTTGGGTACATGGCTGGGGTGTGGGGAACTGGGGGGCAGGGGGCCATGGGCTGAGCAGATGGCTGACAGGGGCTGGGAGCTGCCCTTCTGCGCTGGGTCTGCAGCAGCCAAGGGCAAGGCAGGTAGAAGGCTGATACTGGCACCACTTTCCTCTGACAGCATATGGCTGGGTAGGGCAGGGGCTCCTGAGGAGGAAGGGGACTCACCATGGGCACAGACCTCTCAGCTCAGACTAGCTGAATGACCTGTGAACATAGGCCTGCAGGAACTGTGTTCACCTCCCCACCCAGCTGTGCACGCTTTCACAGCATCCTGTGTAGCCCAGGCATCTAACTGATAGACAACACCAAGAGCATGGGGCCTGAGCACCAGCTTACCTGAGGAACTGGGTGAGGAAGGAGGAGAGGAGATGAGAGTCAGCGATAGGTCCTGTAGAGCCGGGTGTGGTGGGGGTAGCTCAGGGCCTGGCGGTCAGGGGAGGCTTATCAGCACGGAGGGCACTGGGCATGCAGGCACTCACTCCCCTCTTGACCTCTCCAATCCTCCTTACCCTGTGACCTCTGACCTGGGCCCAGAGAGCTCAGGATTTGCTGGTCATTCTCAGAGATGTGCAGCCATAGGCTGGGGACAGAGTACACAGCTTCTCCCTGTAGGATGAGAACATTCAGTTTGGCCCTTGCCCAACTCCCCACTCCGACATTTCCCAAGAGAAGCCCCAGACTGACCGTGGCTCTGCAGCGTGAGGCCGCCCAGCGGGTGAGGGGGGGTGCTGTGCAAGGGCCTGCCAGCATCAGACAGCTCTCAGCCAGGCTCACTAGCGCCCCCCGATGCTCCTGGTCCTCCTCTACCTCATCCAGAAGTTGGGACAGTGAAAGGCCTAGGGACAGAGGACCCGGGGATGGGCTGAAGCTCAAAGAAGAGGAACTGGGGGGGGGTGGGGGGGGGGAAGAGCTTATTAAGGAAGCAGAGGGCTGATGGCTGGAGAGATCACTCTTCAGGGAGTATGGGCAACTGACCAACCCCTATAAGTACCTGCACTGGGGGAGGTGGACTCTGAAAGGTGCTCCCTAGAGAAACAGAGGGAACAAGCCTGAGAAAAAATCCTGAAGCCTATCTGATAACACAGATTTTCCATTCCCTGACCGAACCACACCTGACCCAAGAGCCCAACCCCAAACTCACTGCAAGCAGTCATAGAGCTTTTTCCGCACATCCGGGTCCTGGTTGCTGGGAAGGAGAAGTAGGAGGCAGTCAATATAACTAGGAGCCCAAGGCCTATGCCAACGCCAGCCAGGCCTGGGTGGGGAGTACAGCTGGAGGGTGGAGGCATCACTTACCAACCAGTCACCCGTTCCCGGGGCTGCTCCGTGGGCAGCAGGCTGAAGCGGTCCACCTGGAGGTAGAACTCCGCGTGCTGGAGGGGTGAGTTCAGGGACCGGGTTTCAGGAGTTGTCAGGAAGTCGGGCCCAGTAACCCACCGAAGCCAGCCTCACCACTCACCGCGCCTGCCTCGGCGACTTGGACGCGGACCCCGCAGTTTTGCAGTAGCAGCAGCCGGCCTTCTGCCCCTCGAAAACCGAACTCCTTCTCCTCCCTGCAGCGAGCGCGATCCTCACTAACGCGCTTGCCTGAACACTGCCCCGCCCGCCTGGGGCCCGCCCTCCTGAAACCCGCCCACTTCGGGCTCAAGGCTCGTGCTCTCCCACCGGATTCCAATCTTCCCAGGCTCCGCGGAGCCTCTCTCACCAGTCCGAGGCGTTCAGAGCCTCCCGCGTCACCAAGCATCGAATACTGTGGGTCCCGTCGGACACAAGTAGCGTGGCCCCTTCAGACGTGTCGGGAGCGCGGGACGGGCCCGGGGCCTCGGCCTCCTGCAGTACCTGACGGCGACGACCTGCGTCAAACCCACCGCACGGGGCCCAGCACTGGTCTCCGGGCCCTGAGAACGGGGTGGGGACTCACCTTGAGCAGCTGCCCCGCCCGCGGGCTTGAGAGTGCCTCTGACCCTAGAACCAGCTCTCGAATCCAAGGCCGCAGAACCAAACTCCCCAGGCTTGCCATTCCCGCCGCTGTTGCCAGCCGAGCAAACCGGGACCGCGCTTCCCGCGAGCGCTGCGGGCCCGCCTCTCCTCGGAAGAGGAAACGTACGGCGGCTGGGCGGGACCTGAGGTCGAGGTCCCGCCCATGAGCGTGCCCGCGCGTGCGCACGAGCGCGTCCTATTCGGGAACTTGTTTGCAGACCCGTGTTGGTTCAACTGTATGCTGTCCTGCTTACTCTTACCCGAGCATCTCTCCAAGCAGCGACCGGGCGTTTGCGCCGTTCTTCAAGACTCCTGTGGCACTGGGCAGGAAGGGGCCAAGGGCTGGCTCCGATGGAGTGGGAGGGATCTGGGGCCTGAGGCTGCAGCCAAGGGTGGTCCGAGTGGGTGGCTCAAAGCCACTTCAACGCCTGTGACCCCAAGGAGTTCAGCAATTATTTGTTGTGACTCAGTTTCCTCATCTACAAAATGCGCAGTCTTGTTAGGCCAGTGGAAATAAAAGTACATAGCATTCACGCTTCCCTGGTGGCGCAGTGGTTAAGAATCCGCCTGCCAATGCAGGGAACACGGGTTCGAAACCTGGTCCGGGATCCTACATGCCGCTGAGCAACTGAGCCCGTGCGCCACAACTACTGAGACTGCGCTCTAGAGCCCGTGAGCCACAACTACTGAGCCCGCGTGCCACAACCACTGGAGCCCGTGCTCCACAACAAGAGAAGCCACCGCAATGGGAAGCCTGCCCACTGCGACGAAAGAGTAGCCCCCGCTTGCGGCAACTAGAAAAAAACCCGCGCCCAGCAACAAAGACCCAACACAGCCAAAAAAATAATTAATTTTAAAAAAGATTAACATGATAAATTACAAAAAAGTACACAGCATTCAACAAATACTTCCCTGTCTCCCCCCTCGGATTGGCCAAGCCCCTCCCCCAGATTCCCGGGACGCGGGGACCGTAGCGTAATGACGTAGAAGGACGCAAAGGTTCTCCCACCCTTATCTCCGTTTCCTAGGAAACGTGGACTCCGCGTTCAACTCCCCGTCGCTGCCCTCTTGACGTCACGGTCCGGACAGGGGGGCGGGGCGAGTGCTACCTCCAGGGGCGGGGCGGCGCGGGCCGGCCGGGCTGTGCACCTGCGCCTCGGCGGTCCGCCTGGGGCATCATCCCCGGCCCGCCTGGCCCCGCCATGGCCAGGCCGCAGAGGACTCCGGCACGCAGTCCCGACAGCATCGTCGAGGTGAAGAGCAAAGTAAGGGCCCCTCCAGCCCCGGCTCCGGCCTCGGCCCTAGGAGCTTCCAATTCCCTCATTCTCCCCTTCCTGACTCGTTGGTCCCGACCACCTTTTTCTCTCCTCCATCCTCCACGTCCCATTCTCCGGCTTTTCTTCTCGCTTTCCCCCATCCATCCTCCTTCCTTCTACTGCCGGCCTCAAGAGTCCCTCTGTGGCCTGGGTACCTGAGGGCGGGGAGAAGACCTTGGACAGCGTCCCTTGTACTGGGTGCAAGGCTGCAGCTGTTGTGAAGCACCCCCCCCTGTCTTTCTCACCCCTGCCACCTTCGGACCCGTGGTGAGAAAGGGCACGGACTCCATCCTAACCCCTCCCCGCCCCCCCACCCCGGCCTCCAGTTTGATGCCGAGTTCCGACGCTTCGCGCTGCCCCGCGCTTCGGTGAGCGGCTTCCAAGAGTTCTCTCGGTTGCTGCGTGTGGTACACCAGATCCCGGGCCTGGACGTGCTGCTTGGCTATACGGATGCTCACGGCAACCTACTGCCCCTCACCAACGACGACAGCCTGCACCGGGCCCTGGCCAGTGGGCCCCCGCCGCTGCGCCTGCTAGTGCAGAAGCGGGGTGAGGAGGATGGGGTACAGTGGGCAGCCTCTGTGGGGTAGGGTGACAGGGCAAGTCTAGAAGGGTTAGTCCATGCCCAGTGTGCCCAGGCTTCACCCTCTGCAGTCCCTGCCCTTGGCCTGACCTCCAAGTGGCAGGAAGTAGCTACAGTGCCCCCTTCCTCAGGCCTTGGCCTGATGGAAAAGGGCCCAAATGGGAAAGCAGGGTCTCTGATCTCAGCGTCCCCCTCTCCTGCAGCAGAAGCTGATTCCAGTGGCCTGGCCTTTGCCTCCAACTCTCTGCAGCGGCGCAAGAAAGGGCTCCTACTTCGGCCAGTGGCATCCCTGCGCACGCGGCCACCCCTGCTAATCAGCCTGCCACAAGATTTCCGCCAGGTTTCTTCAGTCATAGATGTGGACCTACTGCCTGAGACCCACCGACGGGTGCGGCTGCATAAGCATGGTTCCGACCGCCCCCTGGGTTTCTACATCCGAGATGGCATGAGTGTGCGCGTAGCTCCCCAGGGCCTGGAACGGGTTCCAGGCATCTTCATCTCCCGCCTGGTACGAGGGGGCCTGGCTGAGAGTACAGGGCTGCTGGCAGTCAGTGATGAGATCCTCGAGGTCAATGGCATTGAGGTAGCTGGGAAGACCTTGGACCAAGTAACAGACATGATGGTCGCGAACAGCCACAACCTCATTGTCACTGTCAAGCCAGCCAATCAGCGCAATAATGTGGTGCGTGGGGCATCTGGGCGTCTGACAGGGCCTCCTTCTGCTGGGCCTGGGCCTGCTGAGCCTGATAGCGACGATGACAGCAGCGATCTGATCATTGAGAACCGCGAGCCTCCCTGTTCCAATGGGCTGTCTCAAGGGCCTCCATGCTGGGACCTGCGCCCAAGCCGCCTACTTCCTGATGCCCGCAGCTCTCTGCCCTCCCTGGATGATCAGGAGCAGGCCAGCTCTGGCTGGGGGAGTAGCATTCAAGGAAATGGTAGTGGCTTCAGCCTCTGACAGGCAAAGATGCAGCCCCTTGCCCTTCCCGGCTGCTGGGACATGGCAGGGACTTCCCCAGTGGGGTTTTTTAGCTTGCTCATGGGGCCCTCTCAGTCTGGGGAACATTAAAGGTTTTCTACAAATGCAGTTATGGTCCTTCTGTTTCCCAGCCCTAGCCTCCTCCTTGATCTCACAATCTTGCCTTCTGGCCTGGACATGAGGCAGGAGTGGAGGAGTGATAAGGGCAGCAGAGAAACCTTCCTGTAGTCAATCAGCAGGAAGGACACCAGGCTTGGCATTTCTAGGGTGAGAAAAGCTCTTATGGAAACAAACTCCACTGTGTACAAAAAGTTTAATTTTGACAAAGGGGTTAAGAGGCTGGGATGGCCCTTCCACAGCCACCAGTGACTGGGAAGAGTGCTCTGGGGATACTGCCCACCCACTGCTCCTGTCTTCAAACTCCACTCTATGATGGGGCCCAGTCCTGCCCTTTATAACCATGTAGCGATCCTCAGTGAGACCCCTGACTCTATCCCCATAAAAGGGCTCAGGCATCCATCTTCACAAAGACCTTGGGGCGGGAAAAGATCTTGATGGCTTCCTCTACCTGCATCAGCTTCCGGTCCAGCTCAGCACGATGGCTCTGGGCTCTCAGTGAATCCGCCCCAGCAGGCAAGAGCACCAGCTCATGCAGCAGCTGGCTCTGGCCTACAGGGGCCCCAGAACAGTAAGTGCTGGGCAGGGGAGCATGGTCCCCAGTGGGTTCCCCATCCAGCTTCCTTTGGCCACATACTCACTCTGGAGCAGATTGCTCAGTGTCTCCAGCCGCTGGTTCTCAGGCATGCAAGTGTGGCCAGGCGGCATGGCCGGGTCCGGCTGGCTGTGCTGACGGGCCTCAGCCTCCTGCCGCCACAGATCCCTCCGCTCCAACAAGCTGCGATGCAACAGACTCAGGATTGATAATCCCAGGGCAGATGCTGGCTCCCACCCACCATAAGTGTCCCTTACCCTGGGTGTTGGGCAGTAGGACCTACTAATGGGGAACGTGACCCTTCTGTGTGGCGTTGTAGTGCTCCTGGGCCTGCCGTTGCTGCTCCAGCACCTGTGCCAGGACTTGCAGCGAGCGAGAATGACGCCGGGGGGCCCTCTTGGCAGTGCGAGCATTGTGGGTAATGAAGTCCACACTTGGGCCTGGGCCCTGCAGGACATGGCAAGCATGATGAGATAGCACTGTGTTGTGCCCCTGAACCTCCCCAGGATCCCTGCCCTACCTCCCAGCCCTCACACATCCTCTCACCTTAGCATTGGGACCTGGTGGGGTTAGCTGGGGACTGGGGACACGGGGTGGTGGGAACCCAGGGCCGCAACGGGAATGTGCCCTCAGGAAATGGGCAGGCTCTGTCCCAGAGGCAGGGCTGGGCTCCTGTAGGCCAAGGCATAGCAGAGGGATCAGTCAGGCTGAGGTCAGGGTCTCAAGCCATAAGACCAAGACTCTGCCCTTCCTGCCTTTCAGGATCTTTCTCTATCACCAGTCCTCTGGAATTGGCCTCCTTCGTCATGAAGGAGGACTTCTCCTCATCAGCATTTAAACATGTGTGTTTCTCACATCTTTAAGAAAACAAATACCCCTCCTTCTATCTCAGTCCTGGCTTCAGCCACCATTTCTTTTTTCTTTCCTTCCTAGCCAAGATTTCTGGCTCTGTCCCCACCAAGGTCACCAACAGCTGGTCTCCAAGCCCTCAAATCCAGGGTCACTTCCCTGGTCTCATCGTCCTCTGCCAGATCCTCAATAACTCCTGGGTCTCACTCCTGACATCCGCATCTGATTCTCCACCTGCTTGCTGGACATATTCCCACTCCCTGCGAGTCCCATAAATGCTCCTGATTCAACACATCCACATATGACCTTATTGTCTTTTCTCTCAATCCTGCCTCTCCGTCTCAGACCCGTGGACAGAGAAGTGGTGCCACTATCTACCCAGATAGAATCCTACCACCATACATACCCCTGCCCCTGCCCTTCCCATTGTCCTTAGAAATAAAGGTAAGAAGTGGATTATGTGGCCCTTTATGATGTGGGTACAGGTGACTTCTTGGCCTAACCTCACGCTCTTCTTCCCTCACAGTGAATTGAACACAGCATCCCCACTGCCCACACTCCCTCTGGTCTTAGGACTTCTATCCGTGAGGTTCCATCTCTATAGAATGTTCTCCTCCATCCTCCCCTGGCCTAATTCCTACTTGCCCCTCAGAATCACCCAGCCATCATCACTCCTGAGAAAGCCCCCCAGCCCCACTCTGCAGCAGAACCAGCTATCTCTTAGTCCCCTGTTACCTTAGTTCCCTGCGGTTTTCCACCCTCCTCATAACTCAGATCAGAGTATAACTGTCAAAAAGATGGGCAATACTTCTGGCTGCCTGAGGCAGGTACCTGCAGCTGGGCCTTGACATGGGACTTCACTTTGTCATACTTGGGTGAGCGCCAGAGAGCCTTCAGGGGCCTGGACTGGTCCTGCTCCCGGCTGTGCTCCTGCTCACGGAAGCGCCTCTGGATCTCCCTGATCCGCCTCAGGTTCTCCTTCTCATGGTCTTTAGGGTCCTTCCCTGGGGAAAAGATGTTGCCAGGCTCTGCCCTACATACAGCTCATGCAATCCAACTCACAACAGAGAACACACAGGCCCACACCCTGCCTCCCACAGAAGGATCTCCCTGACATCTCCATCTAAGTCCACCTCGTCACCTTGTTCCCTTCCTCACACAGTAATTATCTTCTTCTATTCCTGATGATTTTCTACATTTTTTATTGCGAAGTATACCATTAATCATCTTGCATATCATATTCACCAGTTCACTTGTTTATTGTCTCTCATCTTGATTCGATGATGCTCTTCTCCAACCTTGTTTTCCTAGCACCTATAGGGCCTGGCACACAGGAGACACTCAAGAAACAACCTTTCATTGATGCATGAATTAATGAAGCTGAGCTATGGGTTTTCTGGGGGATACCTCATCTAGTCCTCTCCTGCGAGGAAGAAGAGAGGACTTTTATAGTCGGGGAAACTAATAGTCAGAGAGGTAAAGCCTAAGCCTTCCTCAGGGAAGGAGAAGCAGCTGCTTTTGATCTCAGCTTTGACTTCAGACTCGCCCCGTCCCTTCTGTCCAGAACTTACTCTTGGGAGAGGCCCCTGGGCCTAGGGAAATACCCCCGAGCTGCAGCAGCACGCCACCCACGCCGCGCCGGCCACGCTCCAGGATTTCTCGGGCTCCGGGACCGATGTGGGGTCCGCGGGGAGGGGTGGCGTCTAGGTCGGGGTCCGGAGTCAGCAGGCCCAACTTCAGCGTGCTTCCCTCAAGGCGCCCTTGGGCTGAGAGGCCAGACGGGGCGGAGCGCAGAGTTCAATGGTGGAGCTGGGCCCGACCCTTGCTCTGGCTTCGCCAGGGTGAGGCACCCCACAACTCACCCGAGGCCGGCCGCCGGTAGTAGTCAGGACAGAGCGTAGGGTCTGGGGGGATGGGCCCCGAGATGCGGGAAGGACCCTCGCACATGCCGCCGTCGTCCTTCTGCAACAATGCACCGAGGCCTGCCGGGCTACGCATCTCCGGCCCCGAACCCCCTTCCTCAGCCCAGTACCTCCTCCCTGGACCCGGGCCCTGACCCCAGCTGTGCCGCCTTGCCTGCGTTCCTGGCCCTCGCCCCGCCTCCCGACCCTGGCCTGCGCTCGCCACCTCCGCTCTCAGCCCACTTCCCTGCCCCGCTGGCAGCCCCTCCTCACCCGGGCAGGGTACTCACTCAAGCAGTTTCACCGCCCACTGCCGCCACCCGACCTCTTTGCTGTTGCCAGGTAACAATGGTTTCCGTCCCTGAGGTCAGGGGCCAATGCCCCTGGCGCAAAGCCTTCTGGGGCTTGTAGTTCCAGCTGAGGGTGGGGCCAGACCGGCTGCCAGTTGCCCTTCGCAACCCGGCCCTTCTCCGGGGTCAGCTCACGGTCTACCAGTCTAGGGTCCGCCCTCCACCTCCCACCCGCCACGTCCCCCAAGCAACCGTCGAGGATGCACTGATCCTCCGCAGCCATGGCCTCAGCAGGGGCTGAGAAGCGGCCAGGGGCCCAAGAGGGAACAGCATTGGGACAGTCACAGCTTACGGAGGTGCCTGGTGGCCATGCGCAGAATTCTGAGGTGACCATTAGGCTGTCTAGCCTTCAAACACTTGGCCACAGAGCTTTAGGAGACCAGCTTCTGTGCAATGACCCCCTAACTGCCAGGACAGGCTCCACAGCCTGGGAGGGGCATGGGCTGGTGCCCTTCATCTGTATTTGGTATCTAATGGCTGATCCCTGTATCCTTTGCCTGGCCATGGTGACCAGTTACCTATGTGTCACCTCTAGTGTCCAGTTATGGGAGACCAGTGCCTAGAGCCAGCCCATGAAGCCTGCCAAACCCAGGGTGAAGACAAGTGTCCAACAGGGCCAGTCTCAGAGCCAAAGATCCAGGAGGAAAGACTCAAGCTGGAGGAAGAGAGGCACAAGCCAGAGGTGCAGGCACTAGAGGAGAAAGGCCCCAGGCCTATGGCCTCCATTGTGAGGACCAGTCATGGTCTGAAGAGGAAGCTGGTCAAGTGAGGGGGCTTTCAGAGGGAAGAAGCTGAAGGGCTGGGGAGGTGGAATGGGGGTGGATTCCGTAGGATTCCTAAATTGGGCATTCCTGCAGTGTACATACTTATCCCCTGCCGCCACCATCACTCCTCCCCTCTTCTGTCCCTCAAGAGCTCTGATGTAGGGAACATCCAGAGAGGGAGTCTCAAAGCCTTGTAAGGGGCTGAACTCATGAGCTCTTGGCCCCTGTCCAGCCCCGGGCCTCACTGACCAGGAAAGGGACAAGAATCTGGGCCTGGGGTGGTAGGTAGACAGGGCTATTCCCTAGGACAGGGCACAGGAGCCAAGGCTGGAGGCTGGCTCCTCAGGACTTCTTGTCCCCTAGCCTCCCAGGACCTAGCCACCAAGCCCATCCTAGGGCTGAAGCTGAGCTGCCACAGGGGATGCCGCTGCAGAGGGAGGAGCGGGAGAGTAGCCAGAGTGAGCCCTTGCCGTCTGCCAAACAGCACAAAAAAGCCAAGAAGCGCAAGAGTGTGGGAACCCCAGTGCTCCCTGTGGTGGCCAGCACAGTGTCTGCGTCCTCAGAGACCTTAGGACTGGAGCGTGAGTGGCATTCCCCGGGCCTTCCCTTTATCCCCCGCCTGCTGGACCCCTGACATGGCACAGCTTGGCGCTCCAGCACCTACCCTGCCCCGGGTCCTTGCAGGAAAGGCCCAGCGCCTGCGGCCCCTGTACCAGTACATCAACTATTGCAACCCTGAGCTGAACCAGGCACGGGAGGGGGACAGGGAGGCCGAGGCTGAGGTGAAGCCTGAGTCGGAGCTGGCCCTCATCCCCAAGGAGACAGGTGTGGAACAACTGTAGGCCTTGCTGCCCACGGCAGGTGAGCTGGGCTCAGGCCTCACTTTGCCCTGCCCCAATATGTTCATGACCCCCACCTACACTCTGGTTCCCCTGGGAGAGGAAGCTGGCGAGGAGCCTGGGGGTTTGCCCAGCCTGGGCGTCAGCGGTTGCCTCAAGGCTGAGATGCTCAAGTCAACTCAGGTGGACACCAACAAGATGCTAAGTGTCTGCGCTGCCCCACTTGCACCCCCACCCTCTCCTCAGTACAAGTGACTGTCCTGCCCCACTGGGGGCTCCCCTTCTCCCAAGCCTGAACCAGAGCAGCAGTCTATGGCCCTAGGCACTCAGGTGGAAGAGGGGATTCTGCCCCTACCCCTACTTGGGATCTTGGGTTTGCTAAAAATAAACGTTTTTCCTTTTCTCAGACTGTGATCCCCCAAATAAGATGCCTGAAGAGGGAGAGGCTGGGAAGAAGGGTGGAGGATTCCCCAGTAGAGTGAACTGGATTGCCCAAGAACTTGACAGAAATATAGATTCCTGGGCACTACCCCAGGCCTAAATGAATCAGAATCTGCAGGGGCGGGGCCTGGTTCTGTGCATTTAAAACCTCCTCAGATGAACCTGAAGGTCAGACAAGATAACAGTGGGGATGGAAAGGCGGTTGGTAAGGAAGAACTTGGGGAAGAGAAAGGAAAAGAACTGTCACGTCATGGGAAGCGGGTGCTTGGCCTTGCTCCCTGTCTCCCAGGGAAGGGGCCTGCGTTGATCTGACCTTGAGGGGACCAACACTTGGAATCTTCCTTCTGAGGTGGCAGAGTTCATTTGCCTGTCCCAGGAGGGGCAGCTCTCACAGCTGGACCAGACTTTGCCCCCAGAGTGGCCCCTGGTGACAGAGGAATTGGTGCCTTTTTCTGGCAGGCAAGGGGTGGTGGTAGAGGTGAATGTTCTCTTTGGACCCCTGTGGCTGAGCCACTGGATGACTGCGGCGCCTGATCCTCAGGGGTCTCTGGGAAGAGGGGGCCAGTGCTGGCCATTTTGGAAAGCCCCTATCCTGCTGCCTCCTGGTCCTCTTGCATGTCCCTCAGACATCATAAACACAGGGAATTCCAGATTAAATGGATTTCTCCTCCCTCCAACCTGCTTTTCTTCCTGCTTCTCATCTACACAGTTGTTCAAGCCAAAATCCTGATATCACCCCAGACCCCATCCTATTCTTTGCTCATTGACTCCTGCCAGCTAATCAGGCATGAAGGCAGGTGAATCTACCCTCTCAGACAGAGAATCTCTCGGACACCCGTCAGCACCCTTGCCTGGGACAGTCATCTCCAGGTGAGAGCTCACTAGCCTCCCTGCCTGTGGGCCCTTGCCCCACCAACCCACCCAATGATTCTGCTACACACTCCTGAACCCCTGATGGTGTTGCTACCCCTCTAGCACCCTGCTCGTTTTACCCCAACTACCTTAAAACTTTTTAGTGGCTTCCTGTAATTCCCTGACCAACTACACCTTTTCTTACCTTCCCTCTCTGCCTGTGGGGCTTCCCCTGCCTAAAATGCCTTTATTTCTTCACCCTCAACCTGGCTAGTATAACATGTACCCTTGAAGACTCACGGCGCCTTGCTTCCTGCTGAGCCAGGCAGCACCCAGTGCTGTATTGCCCTGCATTGTAGCATCTACACGCTACTACCACTGTGGGTTATATAACTATTTCGGGGACTAGACTGTGAACTCCCCAAGGCCATGTGTCATTGCACCGCATCAACCTAACAGAGGGGCCCCATGAAAGGCACCAAGATAAGGAGACCAAGGTGGGGAGCCAAGGAAGCTGCAGAGAGGGACAGGTTAGGATCTGAAAGGCTGAGGCCATCCAAAGTCCAGGACCATATGGGGGGGCCCCTGTAAGAATGGCCTGGCCATCCAGGAAGGGAGGGGGTGGGCAGGCCCATATGGAGGAAATAGGAAGAAAATGGGCATAATCCCAGGCTGTTCCCTCTTTTAAGGGTCACTTGGATGCTCACTGGCCCCATGACAAGGCCTCAGGGCAAGCCGTGGGATCAGGACATTTATTTTTTTTGCCCACACTTCTCCCTGGGCAGTGACCTGACTGAGCTAGGAGATACTTCTACAGGGACCATGCAGACTGAAACGCTGTCCATAGGGATGAGCACGAATTCTCCAGGAATTTTAGAGGTAGAGGGCTCTTCAAGATAACTGAGTTTGATCTCCTGACTTTATGGCTGAGGAAGCAGAGGCCTGCAAAGGAGTGGCCTTGCATGAGACCACACCCTGGGGCCCAGGGAGGGCCTGCCCTTTCCTGAGCCCTGAAGATCTCTGAACCTGGGGGCTCTCTGGCTAAGGCCTGACCCAAGAAGGCTGAGCATCTCCTTTCTCTGTGTGGTCTCCAGGGCTGGAGGTGTCGGTCAGGCCAGCACTGATAAGGAAGATCTGTTCCTATTTCTTCACAGGTGACGTAGGAAATACTCAGTAACCACAGAAGAGTCAGTCTGTTTCCTGAGGGCTTACTCACTTGTCAGGCTTGTCTAAGCAGGGTGGGTGATAGTAGCCACAGAAAGGAACAAGACACCACTACCACTCCTAGAAGCTCACTCTAAGTGTGTAATGCTAAGGCAGCATAATTCAAGGAGACGTGATAACGGAAGGGCTGAGGACCAGAGCTGTGGCGCCACAGGTAGTGGGGGTGACTGCCACTTTGCCTGCAGGAGTGAAGAGGCAGCTCTCCAGCTGCTTCCTGAAGGAGAGAGTTGGGTGGCCTTCCAATCAGAGGATATGCCAGGGATGAAGCCTCACTAGTGTGGAAGATGTCAGCCCCATGTAGGAGGGCCATTTAGCATGGCTGAAGCAGAGGCCTGGCTATCAGACCAGGCTGGGTGTAGGCAACGAGGGATATTGGCCTGACGTTTTGGAGAGGTTGCTTGGGCATCAGCGTGAAGGGCCGAATAAGGAAGGGAAAGACTGGCGATAGGGAGGTGAGGAGGCTGCTGCCATTGCCTGGGTGAGTGCGAGGCCTAGATTTGGTTGGGGGTTGGAAAATAAGCAAAAGGTATTCTGGAAGCTCTCTTCTGCTTGCTGTAAGAGAGAGGAAAAGCTAACTGCCTTTTCATTGGCTTGGAAAAACTTTATTTTGACCCAAGGAAGATCCTGAGATTTGGGAAACAGGTCCTGGAAGGTGATGCTGACTTCCTCCAGGAGGGGGAGCTGCAGGACAAGCCTGGAACCAGTTGACTGTCACCTCTGGGAACCAGAACCCTGCTGGCTTCCTTGGGAACAGGCATCTGGGCCACTTCATGGTACCTCTCCTCCCCCACACCAATCCAAGAGATACAAGATGGTAAAGATGTCTGAGGGATGGCCATGGACCTAGGTTCTGCAGAGTACCAACAGAGGACCTGGGTCCTCAAGAGTAGCTCTGCCCTAAGCCCATGTACAGTCGGCCCCAGGACTTGGTCGGAATCCATCTTTGTAAACCAGAGGTTTTATTGCAGTCCTATAAAACCTAAGTGCCACTGTGGGTCAATAACATGGCCCTTTCTTAAGTAAGAGCATCTGAGTCGGATGCAATGGATGCATGTGCTTTCTTGGTCAATACCCAAATTTAGGGGGGATCTCAACATCCTGTTAACACACAGAAGGATGACCTGGAGCTGAGCCGGGAGGAAGGGAGCAGCTTCTCCTCCTTCACCTCTACCAGCATCCTGCCTGGTGGGGTTCTTTCTACAGTCCACCTACTAGTTCAGGCCAGGCTGAGATTCCTGCTGTAGAGAGGAATGTAACCTGGATGAGGACCCGAGCGGGGAAGGGCAATGCCTGGGCACTCAAGAGTCTGAGATGCCACAGGCACTAAGGAAGGAATAGTTCAGGGTCAGGCTCTGTAGTAAGAGGACCCTGACCAGGCTCCTAGCTCTGTCACTTATAACTTACAGGAGGCAAGTAACTTTGCCCCTCTCTGCTCTGAATAACGGGAATATTAATAGTAGTACCTCGTAGAGTGGTTTGGATATTAAATAGAATAATACACGTGAACCATCTATCCCTGGGGCCCCAATATGCAGTAAGTACACCCCAACACTAGCCACTGTTATTTTACCTCACAAAGACAAGGTCTGAAACCAGGACAATACAGGAAAATAGGCCTGGTGACTCCTATAAAGGGTGCCAGGAGGAAGAGGGAGCCCTCTCTGAGCCTCTCTCTTTCTGGTGAGGAGTCCACAGCAGGCCAGAAAGAGGGAAGCTTAGAGAAGGGGAAAGTCTGGTCCAGACTTAATTCTGGCAGAGGAACAAAGGAGTCGATGTGTCCTTTCCCACCGTCCTGCCCCACCTGCCTCTGACTGACAGGGTTAAAAGCCTCTTCCTGTGGGGAGAACAGGTTAGTAAAAGCAGAGCTGGAGACTGGCTGGCTAGGCCAGGCAGTGCTCGGCTACACCCCGGCTACAATGCTTCCGAGGGGCAGCGCCTTCCTCCAGTTCACCCCGTCTAGCCTCCCTGGGGCCACTCCTCACCCCTCCTCTCCCAGGGCTCCTCTGGAGCCAACCCCTTGGTTTCAAGAACAGAACCCTTCCTGACCTCCAGCCCAGGGAGACCTCGAACTCTCCCACTATCTCCCCTTAAACGTCAGGCCTGATTGGCCCCCTGAAGTCTTAAGTCCTGTTTGCTGAGGAAAGACTTCTTGGAGGGCTCCAGAGGGATTCAGCTGCAAGGAATAAGCCAGGAGATGAGGGCAGACAGTGGTAGGAGCCTGTGTGTCCCGCTAGATAGTGAAGGATCCAGAGCAGGTCAGGGCTGCCATAGAGCCACAAGGAAAGAGAAAAATAGAAACAAATCTACAACAATCAACAAGCCTTTCATTATTAAAGAAACCCAATCTACCAAACAAACAACCAACAACCACATGTCACAGTGTCAGACTTTCTGATTTATTAACATTTATCAGATGTCCCAGAGCTCTCCCTTGTCTCCTCTCTGCCAACTCGGGGGCCCTCTGCCCTAGGTCAACAGCCCCTGAGAGCTCATCTACTACAGAACCCCTCCTCCCCGCCAGGGAAGGGGCAGCCTGCAGGCCGGAAGGGCTTGGTCACATGGGAGCGAGGGCAGGTGCAGATCCCTGAGGGATGACTTCCTGCCCTCACCATTCCTGAGATGCCCCAGCCCAGGACGGGCATGGAAACAAGGCCTCTTGTCATTTCTCCTCAGGCCTGAGGAATCAAGCCAAGCTGGCTCCTTGCTGTGCTTTCTCATCCAGTTAAGACCACAAATAGGCTGATGAAGCCCCCAAGTCAAGCCTTTGCTGGAACTGCTCACACACTGGGGGCAGCTCCGCCCTGTGCAGTGTGCCGGCCCTCTCAGCCATGGCAATAGGAACGGCACCGCCTCACCAGTCTGAGGAGTAAATGAGCACTGGAGGGGGCGTTCTCCTGGGGCCACCTTCAGATTCACCCGAATTCAACTCTGCCCAAGTTGACCTATCAAATGAAAGACACTGTGCTATAACCAAGCCCTCCCATCACAGCTCCTCCCTCACCCTTTGCCCCGTGGCAGGGAGCCCACGTGCAGGCTCACAGGTTATTCCGCTGGAGCGCCTCACACAGGTTCTGGTTGGCGTCGGGCTCCTCCGTCAGCACCTCCACAGCCTCCCACTCCCCGGATCGGCTCGACCGTTTGATGGCATCCACCACGCTCTGCATGTAGAGCCCATCCTCGAATGAGGCGGCCATGGAGACGGGGGTATGGTCCCACGTGCGGCGGTCCCCCTGCCCCTGGAAGGACTGGCGCAGGGCCTGCACCATGTAGACCATGCCCTTCAGGTAAAGCAGCGGGACATCCTGGGGCCCCTGCTCGGGGAGCCCCGTGCCCACAGCCAGCGAGTCCCTCAGCAGCAGCTCCTCTTGTGTGGCAGAGTTCTTCTGCCCGTAGAGGTCAGCTCCCCGGGCAACAAGGCGTCCCGCAGAGCCCACCACCATGACCTCGTGCACAAAGGCGCCTGGCATGTTGAAGTTGAGTGTTACTGTGCTGCACACACCCCCACCCATAAGCATCTGGAAGAAACAGAAGTCATCGCTGGTGACATGCCGGATGCCACGGATGGCTGCATTCTGCCTCACAAAGGTCTTGAGCAGCCCATGTACCTTCTCGGCTTTCTGGCCAGTCAGGTGGGTCAGCAGGTCCACAATGTAGGTGCCCATGGTGTGCAGGCCCCCACCGCCCATGAGCTCATCACAGATCCAGCCGTAGTTGGGGCTGAGCAGGCTGCCCGAGTAGACGCGGGCATCACAGATCATCACTGCACCCACGTAGTGCTCGGCAATCAGCTGCTTCATGCGCACGAAGGCAGGCAGGAAGCGCAGCACGTTCCCCACCAGGCTCATCAGCTGTGGGTAGTAGCGCGAGGCTGTCACCATCCGGAAGGCATCCACCGAGGTTGCTGCCTTCTCACAAACCACATTCTTCCCAATGCCTGAGAATAAAACACAGCAGGAAATCTCAAAGTCCCAAGGGGTTTACACTGGGAAAAGAAAACCCATTTCTGGAAGGCAGGTGACTCAGGAAAGCTGCCTGAGACCAGGTGGTGACCTGGGACAAGAGGAAAGGTGATCAGCTTGGATGAAAACAGTACCCAGTGACTGGGACTAGAGAAAGAATTATGGGCTCGAGAAAGAGAAGCAAGTTCTTAAAGGAAAAATGAAAGGAGTAGAGGCAGAAGGTGCAAACCAGGAGTGGGAGGTAGAGAGGTGGTACAAGGTTAATTTTATGTGTCAACTTGGTTAGGTTATGGTGCCCATCGAATACTAGTCTAGACACTGCTGGGAAGATATCTTTAGATCTGATTAACATTTAAACCAGTAGACTTTGAGTAGAGCTGATTACCCTCCATAATGTGGGTAGGCCTCAACTCATCAGATGAAGACCTTGAGAAAAAAGACTGAAGTTCCCTGAAGAGGAAGGAATTCTGCCTCCAGACTGCCTTCAGACTCAAGTCTGCAACATCACCTCTTGCTGGAACTCAGATTTGCTCTGCAGATTTCAGATCTGTCAGCTCCTACAATAGCATGAATCAGTTTTTAGAAAATAAATCTCTACCTCCCTCTCTCAATATACATCCTCCTGGTTCTGTTTATCTCAAGAACACTGCCTAATACAAGTGGGCTGGAGAGGTGGACATGCTTCTTGGACATGCTTATGTACCTTTATGCATTTATTAGATCATCAGCTTGGGGTAAGAAAATCAAATCTATATTCTAGGGGATAAGCTTGGCACTCTCAGTTGTAACTGCAGAAAGGGCTCTAAGATTCCTCGCAGATTGTCCTCTGAAAACACTGGTTCAACAAGTTAGTGTAGTCATAAGGCCCGAAAATGCTTGGCTCCAGTAGGAGGGGAAAGGGAGAGAAAACATCCTTTCTGTCTCATGCCTGTTCTGAGTACATCGCAGCTGGAATGCACCCAGAGAGCAAAACAAAGCTAGACAAAGCCCTGAAGAGAGAGACCAAGAGGACTGAGCAGCTCCCACACGAGGAAAAGGAAGGGATCAACACTCCTCCACATCATGAGATGAAAGCTCATGAGGGTACGAACAGCCAAAAGACAGCAACTCCTGGAGTATTCCTGTGAGCTTGGGATGGTTCAAGCAGAAGAAAGTCTTATGCTAGTATCTTCAACAGAAAACTTACAAAGCCCAAGAAGTCGTATGGACTGGACACACACAGGTTTGGGGGTACAGCAAGCTAGGGAAGGGTGAAGACATCCAGTTATTCCATTACTCATTCCACAGACACTGCCCTTGGGGTGCAACTCAAATTCCACGACCTCAATTCACCCAAGAAGTCATGGGCTTCTTGAGGGAACAAGCTCAAGGGTCTGGTACAGATGGCAGAATAAGGGAAGACTTCATGGGGGAGTGCCGCCAGGGATCTTTAAGGAAGCAAATGTTCCAGGGAGCATAAGGGGGAAAGGACACCCAGGCAGGAAACTGCATGTGCAAAGGCACTGAGGAAACGGCTGGGATTCCTAAAGTCCTGAGTGCACACCAGGAAACAGGTTGGAGGGTTTACACAGGGTCGATAAGAAATGTAGGAAATTGGATAGATAATTGGTAGCTCACTCACAAAGACATTCAAGGTGGTGGGGTAGGTTTAGGGTTGGAATCCCAAACTGAGCTCTTGATACTCCCTTCCCTGAGTTTTCTCCATCTCAGTCAATGGCGATTCATTTCTCCCCGTTTCTCAAGCCAGAATCACGGATGTCACTCACATCCATCCCACTTTCAATCATCAGTAAATCCTGTTGGCTTAGCTTTCAAACTACATCCAGGATCTCACCAGTTCCCACTACCACCAGTGCCACCTTCCTCATCCAAGTCACCACACTTTTTTGCCTGGATTATTGCAATGGTAACTTAACTGGTCTCCCTTAGTCTTTTTTCTTTTTTTTAAATACATTTTATTTATTTATTTATTTATTTTTGGCTGCGTTGGGTCTTTGTTGCTGCACATGGGCTTTCTCCAGTTGCGGCGAGCAGGGGCTACTCTTCGTTGCGGTGCGTGGGCTTCTCATTGTGGTGGCTTCTCTTGTTGCGGAGCACGGGCTCTAGGCGCACAGGCATCAGTAGTTGTGGCTCGCGGGCTCTAGAGCGCAGGCTCAGTAGTTGTGGCACACGGGCTTAGTTGCTCCACGGCATGTGGGATCCTCCGGGACCAGGGCTCAAACCCATGTCCCCTGCACTGGTAGGCGGATTCTTTACCACTGCACCACCAGGGAAGTCCGGCTTCTTCTTTTTTACATTTTTATTTAATTTTTTATTTTAATAAATATTTATTTATTAATTTAGGCTGCGCTGGGTCCCAGTTGCGCACACAGGATCCTCGTTGTGGCCTGCGGGATCTTTTTTTTTAGTTGCAGCACGTGGAATTCTTAGTCGCAGCATGTGAACTCTTAGTTGCGGCATGCAGGATCTAGTTCCCTAACCAAGGATTGAACCTGGGCCCCCCACGATGCGAGCGCAGAGTCCCACCCACTGGACCACCAGGAAAGTCCCTGGGTGTAGCTTCTTCTGATGGATTCTGTTCACACAGGCTCAGGAGGGGAACTTGTCTGGCCACCTTGCAACAGAAACAATGGGGCCCCAGGACAGCTGGCTGCTCAGAAAGGGCCATTTATTGGTGCCAAACTCGAGCTTTGGAGCCACTCTGGGATTCAAATTCTGGTTCTCTCGCTTGGTTGCTGCATGACCTGGGACATTTCTAAACCTCTCTGGGCTTTGGTTTACTACACTGTAAAAGGAGAGTCCCATCTACCATGCAGGGTAGAACAGTAAGTCAAGTGAGGCAGTATATGTAAAGTGCTCAGCCCAGCACAGCTCTGTCACCGGTACATTTTATAACCATCACCATGAGAGAGACCCGGCAGACGTCATAAATACAGGAAAAAAAAGGGTCCACTGTGACTCAGATTTTAAGACTCACACAGAAGCTACATTTCCAGGCCAATAATATCAATGTTCAATATTTTGAAAATTTAGTTTTTAAAAAGAAGTTTAAAGATCAACATGAACATAGATGAGTTTTCTCATTCTATGTGCTTTTTATCAGGCCTCTCATAGAGTTAGGCCCAGACCAGTCCTTCGGAAGCTCACATCCTGACAAAGCCCACAGGAGATAATCTGGTGCCTTTGGCCAATCCTTCCAAGCTCCCCTCACTTTCTACCCTCTCCCCTGCCACCCTGACCCTCAAGAACCCCACAGAGCATTTGCCATCTGCACATATGGGATTCTCGGGCATGAACTCCCAGTGTTACGAAGCTCAGTGCTGCGGCAAGGAGGAACACATGTGTAGCCTATGACCCAATTCAATCTCTTCACTTTACAAAACTCTTGAAACCTCCTGCTCTTCTCTAAACAGTAATGAAAGCTTTACAACAGGTACTGGCAGGACAACAGAACAGCTAGCCAAGCGTTACATGCCCAAGGCGGGGAGCAGTGTGGAAAGGGCAGGGGGACAAGGCAAGGGGAGAGGTCCTTGCACAGGGGTCCAGAGCTGAAGCGGGGCCCTACAAGGAGAGTAGCACCTAACTGCTATCACTATCTGCTCTTGGAGGGTCTCCAATGCTTCCCCACACTTGTGGGATTTTAGGATTAGGGACAGGAGAACCACAGTACTGGGTGAGAATTTGGCCACTTGGCTGCAGCTCTGGCCAACCCAGAGGTTTCCTGCTACAACTATGCACAGCAGGGGTTGGGGTGGACACTGCAAGGTGGGGAGGAGAGGAGGTGGGCTGGGAGGAAAAGGACTCTTGCGGCTGTTGAGAGTTTGGTGGTGATAAAACTAGAGTAAGTAATATTTACTTCATGCCACGAGAGGTCAGGGAAGGGGAAGAGGCCTTCCTTCTTGAGCCTGAACAGTAAGAGAGCTTTTGAACTTGGGACCCAGTAGTATTACTAGTGTGGGAGCTAAAGGCCATCTTGAGTTAAACCAGGCTCCTGCAGGCCAGCTGCACAGGTCCTGTACCTTTAGGAAGAGTGGCGTTGCCTTGAAAGACATGTTTATTTAAGTTTATCTAGCTTTCCTGTTAGGAAATCAACGAGATATTAGAGAAGCTGAAAACCACTTTTGTCTCCAGGGAATGGGGAAAGCATGGATGCCGAGTGCCATTAGCTCAGATCTTCTGGAGGCTGAACAAGTTCCAGACTGCAAACCTCTCTCCAGCTCATGCTCCCCAGACGACCTAGGAGTAAAGTGCCCTGAGAAGCTGCCCCAAACCACCTCTTTGTTCCTTAGTAACGCACCACAGGTTCACAGCTCTGGGACAACACCGCTGTTTCCCTCTTTAGAGGTGTGGGACTAGACAAATGATTTCAAACAGCAGGGAAGAGAAGCAGCCCCAGAAAAATCAACACTTTTATGTTTTACAAAATCCATGGATTCTGCCTTTTTTTTTTTTTTTAACAAAGAATGTTCTGCTACTTAGAAAAGAAAGTTTGATAGCCACCAGACAGAATCACTGCTGCCCACAGCCCAGTCTCTCCTGGGTCACAAGCCCCTGTCAGCTCCCTGAGTCACACCAGCAGACTGGGCTTGCACAGGTAGAATTTGTGAACACTTCCATTCAACCAGTGTGCCAGGCCCTGTGCTAAGCTCAGAGGACACAACATCAGGCATGATCTCTACTTTCAGACAACTTACAGTTTAGTGGGAGAGAAAGCCATTAATCAAATTATCCTATGAATACAAGTAGAATTGCACTTGTGATAAATGCAATGAAGATGATATTAATGTTAATATGAAAGATATAGCAGGGACCTGATCTGGACTGAGGGGTCAGGGAAGGCATCCCAAGGGACTGGTGTTCATGGGATTATATTTTCTGGGTCAGGCTGCTTGAGGAATGATCCCTTGTTATCTTAAGAGCCCATGGGGAAAGGATTGGCAAACCCAGCATTTTTCTAATGAAGCACACAAGTGCCAAGAACTGGGCACAGAAACTTACCTTTTAGTGACAGATTTAAGAAAACATTCAACATGGCAAAAATGGTGGGGCACTTTGTACAGTAAAATTTTTCTGAACCACTTCTAAATTGAGAAATAAAACATTAGAGTCCCTCCCTCTCCTTTAAGGAATTCATGGGAAAGCCACACGGATGAAATCTGAGGTGGAAGAAAATGAAAAGTCAAACAAAAGTAGAAAATAAGATCCTGATAAAACCATAATTCAAAAAGACACATGTACCCCAATGTTCATTGCAGCACTGTTTACAATAGCTAGGACCTGGAAACAACCTAAGTGTCCATCGACAGATGAATGGATAGAGAAGATGTGGTACATTGTATACAATGGAATATTACTCAGCCATAATAAAGAACAGGATACGGTCATTTGTAGAGACGTGGATGGACCTAGACTGTCATACACTGTGAAGTAAGTCAGAGAGAAAACCAAATATTGTATATTAATGCATACATGTGGAATCTAGAAAAATGGTACAGATGAACCTATTTGCAGCGCAGGAACAGAGATGCATAAAGAACAGATGTGTGGACACAGTGGGGGAAGGAGAGGATGGGATGAATTGGGAGATTAGGTTTGACATAAGTACACTACCATGTGTAAACCAGATAGCTAGTGGGAACCTGTGGTATAGCACAGGGAGCTCAGCTCGGTACTCTGTGATGAGCTAGATGGGTGGGATGGGGGGGTGGGGGTGGGAGGGAGGTCCAAGAAGGAGCTCCTTCCAGAGCTTTACATTACAGGAGGAAAGAATGGGTCGTGCTTTTGAGGCATTAATTTAAATACAGTCCTCCAGGGACTTCCCTGGTGGCAAAGTGGTTAAGAATCTGCCTGCCAATGCAGGAGACACGGGTTCGAGCCCTGGTCCAGGAAGATCCCACATGTCACAGAGCAACTAAGCGTGTGCGCCACAACTACTGAGCCTGTGCTCTAGAGTCCACGAGCCACAACTACTGACCCCGCGTGCCGCAACTACTGAAGCCCATGCACCTAGAGCCCGTGCTCCACAACAAGAGAAGCCACCACAATGAGAAGCCCGCGCAGTGCAACTAGAGAAAGCTCACGCGCAGCAACGAAGACCCAATGCGGCCATAAATAAATAAATTTATATTTATAAAGATATATGCATATATAGTCCTCCAACCTACAGAACAGTGTTTCACATTTGAGATGACTCAGAACGCTTAGTTCCATTTCTAAGCTACATTCAACTCAGTGAACACTTACCTAACGAACATCCAGAAGAGATGCCTACCATTTATTTTTGATGTGAATTTAATTTAAACAAATCTGCTGTTCCATGTGGGACAACAGGAAAGCCTGGCTTTCCCTTGTAACGTGATGCCAGTGTCTTTCTTGGTCAGTACTCGGAGGCAGTCATATATCATGCTGGAAAGGCTGAATGATACCCTCATTTCACAGGGGCCCACACAGGTTGAGAGGGACAGAAATAGGGTCAGAAGTGGGGTCTGATGTCAAGGTCAGTTTGGTGCTCTACCTACAGCAGTTCATGTACTCACACCAAGTCATTTGGGAAAACTGGAGGAGTTCTCATGCCCTCTTCCATATAAGTTAAAATTAAGACAGAATTCTCACTTAAAAAAAAAAAAAGAAAGAAAGCACACAGGGAGTCAACTTCATGGTCACAACAGGCTCAGTGACTCCTTTGGGGCCTAAGTGGGCAGTGCCTGAGGGCAGGTCCAGCTGACAAGGGCTCTCCCAGCCCAACCAAATTGGCCCTGTGGTCATGTACCTGCAAGAACAGACCAAAGACCCTCATTCATACCCTCCTCCTTCCTGACAACAGAGATGTGGAGAGAAGGCTGATGGCCTTACTTCACTGAGGGCTGGGATACAAGACCCCAGAAGCTTCTGGTCATCCCTGTCCTTCCTGTTTATATTAAATGGCCCAAAGTCCAATGTTTTCCTGTACCAGGAAAACAGCAGGCTTGGGCCCAAAGAACTCCTCTTTCTTCTTACACAGCTCAGAAATGGCCTCTGTGAGGACCCTAAAGTTCAAGAAGGCGACCAGAGTCTCTAGCACTCTGCCTCTGCACACACCCAGCCTCACCAACCTGCATTCATGCCACAAGGAATGGTGAGAAGTCAAGTGACCATGGTAGCTTGATTCCCTTGAACCAGCCCTCTGTTAAAGTGTTGGCTTAAGTCTACTTCTAAACCCAATCTGGGAGCATTATCTGCCCTAAAAATCTAGGGCCAGTGAATAGCTCCAATGTCACACATCCTCAGAGGGAGGTCTCTGGAAAAAGACAAACCATCTATAATTTTTGGCCAAAACTTACATGCCCTAAATCAACAACCAGACAGACTGCTATTCCTGCTCACTTCAATGAACACTTATCCTCTCCAACCCACTGGGCTAGAGGTGACAGACACCCTCTTATCCTCAGACTACGGGAGAGACAAGCAGCAGAGCCTTGGACCCTCCACCATGGTAGTGGCCAGAAGGAGTGGCGGTCAGCCTCACGGCATATCAGTTCCTTGGACCCACAGATCTCTGACTGCATCAGAGAGACACCTGGCTCCCATCACCTTATATAAAACAATTACTCTGTCAATTAATTATATGCTACCTGAATTGTTACTTAAGTCTTTTCTCATTTACCTTGCAATGTGTGTAACTTCTAGTCTCTTCAACTGGACTGTGAAATCTGAAAGCAGAGACAGCTCCAATCCAACACTGCTCTGAATGTCAAGAACGACATCAGGACAGTGCCTAGCACACAGGAGACATTTTTAAAAAAACTGCTGGATGAATGTTTACTGGTTTGTTTTCCTATTAAATTAGATTCTGATTCCTATATAAGACAAAGAGAATAATTTTTCTACAGTTGACAGGAAAGAGAAGCCCAACAGGAACTGCAGGAGAACGGCGCACCAAGCCATGCCCAGCCAGGGGCAGGAGGTGGCCGAGCAAACTATTTCCGGAGGGAGCAGAGATGTGAGCAGGCTGATCTGTGGATCCTGTCAGGGAAACCCAGGGCTGTCAGAGAGCCTTCCCACCCTCTGGCACACAAAATGGCAAAGCTTGGCGGGAAGGGTGTGTGCTCAATCTAGTCAAGGACTGACAAAATATGAGAAATGGCAGCCTTGATACACATCCTCTTCTCCTTTCTGTGGTGCTGCGTGCCACAGAAATGGAAGAACAAATGCATCAATCACAGCCAATTCCCCAGTGCCCAGGTCTTTGAACTCTGACTTCACAGAGGCAAACTTTACAATGCCTGAAATGTAATAATCTCTAACCCCTGTGACAGGCCAACTCGAAAGACATTTGCTTAATTTTTGCTCAGGGATTTACTTATTGGAGGTGGGGAACACTGCATGTCTCCCAGCCACTGGAGCATTTCCTCTCCCAGCCATAAGGCCTCCCAATGTGCCCTCCCTCGGCACTGCTTCAGGGATGAGTGCTGTCCCAGACCCAGGCCCAAAAAGGACCACCCAGGCCCAGAGGAGAGCAGTGTCACTCAAGGACCACTGAGAGGGAGGCGCACTCTGCCCTTGCTATGGCCTGACTGTCCGTACCTAGAGCCTTCACAGATATCTGTCGGGTAAGCGGAGGGGGGATGTTGATGCACACCAGATCCACGTCTTGATGCAGCAAGACGTCATCGGTCCGGCTGGTGTAGAAGGTGATGTTCATCTCCTCGGCAAGCTGCTTCGCCTCCTCCTCAGTCTTCCCCCACAGGGCCTCCACCGTGAACCCTTCTGCCCGCAGCAGTGGGACCAGAACCCGGGCAGAGCTGCCAGTCCCAAACACGCCCACTCCGGGAAGCATCTTCATGCTGGCTTCTCTGTTCACCAACTCATCTCCTCACAAGAGTCTCCAGCATGAGTACGACCATCCCCCAGTCCTGGTCACACATGGCTCCTGGAACAGAAAGCAGGACACTGACTGTTAGTGGAGGGCACACTCAGCTGAGGCTGCTTTCTGGGCTGATTCAGAAGCAGCAAGTTCTCTGCCACAAAAGACAAATGAAATATTGCTCCAAACTGAAACGCTGCAGAAGCTTCTCCCATGGAGACTTAAGGATATTAGCAATATCTATCTACTAGGAGGAGGAAGGATGAAAAATGAGTAAAGCTAGGTTCAAATTTCTGTTCTGTTACTTAATTTTCGGTGTGACTCTGAACCTCCAGGGCCTTAATTTGTACAAGTTCATGATTCTATGATATTATATTACAGAAGAAAAAGAAGAGTGTTATATTACAGTAAAAGACGAAAGAGAACTACTTAGGTGCTATACACATTATAATTTAAAAGTTAAGGGTAGCAAGCATAGGAAAATGTTCACTAGAAACCAAAAATACCAAAAAAAATGTCAACTACCAAACTGGCAGCAGCAGCAGCAGCAATAACAAGGATATTTAGAATGAAATTTGTTTATTTTTGGCTGCATTGGATCTTCATTGCGGTGCGCGGGCTTCTCATTGTGGGGCTCGGTAGTTGTGGCACACAGGCTTAGTTGCTCCACGGCATGTGGGATCTTCCTGGACCAGGGATCAAACCCGTGTCCGCTGCATTGGCAGGCGGATTCTTAACCACTGCGCCACCAGGGAAGTCCAGAATGAAATTTTTAATATAAAAATATCCATGCTAACGTTGACTAAGATAGTGAAAAATTGGGAAATGAGACAGATGTTCAATAACAGTAGTGGGTTAGATTGATAACACTACAGAGCCACTGAAAATCATGAGTAGAAGGCCCTCAGTGACCTGAAAGACATCACCATGCATTCACTGAAAAGACAGAAAACAGTATGTGAAGGATGATAACAATTTCGTTTAAAACAAAACCAGAAAAAGCACAAAAGGTGTATATATGTATGAGACTATAAAGGATATCTCTATCAATAACCATACTCCATACAGAGGACATAACAGAAGGACCTGAATTTAATAATTATTACTCACATTGATGGGATTGTGGATGATTTTTGTTTTCTGAACTTTGCTAAATTTTCTACAATGAATGTTTCTTACTTATTATGGAGTTCTTCCTTCTGATCACAAGGGTTTATAAAATGAAATAAAGAACGAGACCAAACAAAAGTCTGCTTGGAAACCACAGTGAGATTTAGGTGTGTGCAGGGTTCAGGTTTCTCCACACAGCACTCCCTCAGCTAAACCAGTGGTCCTCACACTAGCTGTGTATAGAGTCACTGGTGACCCCAGACCCACTGAATCAGACTGTAGGGATGAGGCTATGTCACCATCACTTTTTTTTTTGGTTCTTATTTTACTGTGGTAAAATACACATAAAATTTACTACCTTAACCATTTTTAAGTGTACAGCTCAGTGGTATTACGTACATTCATACCGTTGTGTAACCATCACCATCATCTACTTCCAAAACTCTTTTCACATTGCAAAACTGAAACTTTGTCCCCGTTAAACAATAACTTCTCATTTCAACCCCTCCCCCCAGCCCCTGGCAACCACCATGTCTCTATGAATCTGACTACTGTAGGTACCTTATATAAGTGGAATCCTATAGCATTTGTCCTTTTGTGACTGGCTTATTTCACTTAGCATGTCCTCAAGGTTCATCCATGGTGTAGCTTATGTCAGAATTTCCTCCCTTTTTGAGGTTGAATAATATTCCATTGTATGTATATACCACATTTTGCTTACGCATTCATCTGTACATGAACACCTGGATAGCTTCCACATCTTAGCTACTATGAATAATGCTGTTATGAACATGGGTGTACAAATACTTCTTCCAGACTCTGCTTCCAATTCTTTTGGGTATATACCCAGAGGTGGAATTGCTGGATCATATGGTAAATCTGTTTTTAATTTTATGAGGAACTGCCATACTGTTTTCCACAGGTCCTGTACCATTTTATTTAGTTACTTTATTTTTAATTAATTAACTTATTTATTTAGGCCAAGCCACGCAGCTTGTGGGATCTTAGTTCTGCAACCAGGGATTGAACCCGGGCCCACGGCAGTTGAAGTGCCAAGTCCTAACCACTAGACCGCCAGGGAACTCCCAAGGTCCTGTACCATTTTAAATAATAATTTTATAAACACCTTACAGTCCCTTAGTCTAACTTTTAAAAAAAGTCTATCTTTTAAAAAAATCTGACTACTTTCTGCAAATCACAATTTTTAAAAAGTTGTATCCAAATGTTGGATATCCAAATGCTGTTCTACTTTTATCCACGTAACATTGCTTTACTTGCATCTCCTCACAGATCAGTCAACCTATTTGTCAGTTTAATGGAGACATGGCATTCCTTTTGTAAATCCATAATAATTAACTACCTCCTTCCCCAACTGTGAGCACTAGCGACATAGACATCTCTTCCTTCCCCATCCATGCCATCCCCCCACCTTTCTGGTCATTTCTGAGCACTACTTTCAGGCTCCCCTGCTCTTATCCTCAGCTCCTTCAATGTTGAGCTTCTCGAGGTTCTGTCAGAGGTGTCCTCTTCTCTTCTTGCTCCACATATTCTTTTTCCTACTCATGTCCCAGGCTTTAATTAGTATACCAGTGACTTCCAGATCTGCAGCACAAGCCCAGCTTTCTCTCCAAAGCCTCACACCCATATATTCTAAGCTCCACAAAACCCACACGACCAAACCTGAACAGAAGCAGTAAAGTAAGATGATGAGAACACACAAGGTGAAGGCATCCAGGACATCTGGGTTCAAATTCTGGCCTCACCACTTCCTAGCTGAATGCAATGTTTTTCATGGGAAAAGCAGGTCTAATGCTGTTTAGCTCCTGGGGTTTTTTGAAGATTAAATGAGGTCCGGTTGTAAGTGCCCAGTGAAGTATCTAGTATACAGTCAGCATTTAATAATTATCATAAACCTTTCCTCAAACATTTTCTTCCTGTATTCTCTGTCTCTTGGTATATGTCACCATCATCAACTCAGTTCCTCAACTCAGAAAGCTGGCCAGCATCACAATCTCTTTATTCCCTTACCTGTACAGGTAACTCATCATCAAGTCTTGTTGATCCTCCCTCTTTATTATGTCTTAAATCTACCCCTTCTTTGATATCCCCTCTGCCATTGCCCTAGTCTAGCCCCCAGCACCACTCACCTGGATGACTGCAACAACCTTCTACTTGATCTCTCTTGCTTCCATTCTTTCCTTCCTTCATCCATTCCTCATACTGCAGAGATCTTTCTAAAATGCAAACGGAATCACATCACTCCCTTCCTTTTTAAACACGTCAGTGACTTCCCATTGGACTCAGTATGAAGTCCAGATGCTTTAGTATGACTTACAAGGCCCTGCAAGATCCAGAAGTCTCAAGACAGGTCTAGCTTTGGGTAGGGTCACTTTCAAGGGTTATCTCCAAAAGAGATGAGTTTCAAAACACTTACCTAGATAACCTAGTAAGAAGAACGCTCTGTAAAATTACTAGCTATAAACCAGTTAAAAGTTGGGGAGACAGTTACTCAAGATGAAAACAATGGCTTCAGAGTAACAGATGATGAGTGTATTTTTTCTTTCTGGGAGAATTAAACAGTGGGGAATAGTTGTTTATTGAGCCCCTTTTAGATCATATTAACATATAAATTTGTACACGAATGTTCACAGGAGAATTAATCATAATAGCCAAAAAGTAGAAACAACCCAAATGTCCATCAACGGCTGAATCGGTAAACAAAATCTGGTATAGCCATACAAAGTAGTACTATTCAGCCACAACAAGTAATGAAGTACTGATACAAGCTACAACACAGATGAACCTTGAAAACATTATGCTAAGTGAAAGAAGCTAGTCACAGAAGGCCACATATGATTCCATTTATATAAAATGTTCAGAACAGGCAAATCCTTGGAGACAGAAGGTAAATTAGGGGATGGGGGAAAGGAAGGAATTGGGAGGTACAGTAAAGTAAGATGTTCTCACCATCTTACTTTATTGCTTCTGTTCAGGTTTGGTCATGTGGGTTTTGTGGAGCTTAGAATAGATGGGTGTGAAGCTCTGGAGAGAAAGCTGGGCTTGTGCTGCAGACTTGGAAGTCCCCGGTATACTAATTAACTTTATTCTTCTATATTTGGTTATTTAGTTGTTCCAGCCCCATTTGTTGAAGAGACTAGTCTTTCCCCCAGAATGACCTTGGCACCTTTACCGAAAATCAGTTGATCATAAATGTATGGGTTTATTTATGGACTCTCAATTTTATTCCATTGGTCTATACATCTGTCCTGAACTTATAGTAAGTTCTGAAATCAGTAAGTGTGAGTCTTCTAACTTTGTTCTTTTTAAATATTTTGGCTATTATGGGACCCTTGTATTTTCCTATAAATTTTAGGATCAGTTTGTCAATCTGGGATTTTGGTAGAGATTGCTTTGAATCTGTAGATCAGTTTGGGGACTGTTGTCACCTTAACAATATTAAGTTTTCTGATTCATGAACATGGGATGTCTAATTTCTTTCAACAATGTTTTGTAGTTTTTAGAGTATAAGTTAGTACTTTTATGTTAAATTTATTTCTAAGTATTTTATTTTATTTGATGCTATAGTAAATGGAATTGTTTTCTTAATTTCATTTTCAGATCCAGCTTCTCTTTTGCTTCTACCGTAGATACAACTGTACTGTGCGAAGTATACATCTCTGTTACGGGTTGGTTTGCCTGTAGAGCCCACAGTACAGCATCCTACGGTACTGCTTGATCCTACCTGAAGGACACCTGTGCCTTTGTGAACCACGGACATAAGCATGACTTGAGCTGCCTCTAACTCCAGACCCCTGTCAGCTTCCTGCCTCCTCCTGTCTCTACTCTCTGGGCTGTGGAGCTTGGCTTGTTCCCTGCACTCTACCATTTCTACCATTGGGTTCTAGCTTACGTGGGATCTTAGTTCCCCAAACGGGGATCGAACCCGTGCTCCCTGCATTGGAAGCACAGAGTCTTAACCACTGGACTGCCAGGGAAGTCCCATCTTTCTTTCTGATGGTGAATAATGTCCGTGGCCTCTCAGCCACCTCTCTTTCCTCTTTGCTGATAATTCTCTTGCCCTTACAGGATTCCTTTCTAGTTAGAGAACAGGTCAGTCACATACTATCTTCTATAATTTTCATGTCCTGAACTCCCTTTAGCTTTTTTGGTCACTTCCTGCATTTACAGGTTTTTGGGGGGTTACTTACAAGTCATGGATAGTCTGGGAGCTTGAGAGTGTAAAATTTGTAGCACTACACAGTAAGATCCTGCTTAAACTTTGTGGGTCATTCATTACAACAGCTCTAAGGGTCAGGTGAGTGAGACATAGCCACCATAAGCAAGGATGTCCGTGTCCTCTCTAAATTCCTGCCCAGGGCACACTTCTTCCTCTCTCACACCTCATTCCTTCATGCTCTAATTATATTTGGGTGTATATTTGCACTGGTGGCTTAAAACAACAGAACGGATTAGAAGAGATTTTAATAACCTCTGTTTCACTGACAGTGGCTCAAAGGGCAGCTTCATTAACATCCATAAATAAAGGGGCAAGAGCTGGCCTCTGAGGAAGCCAGATGGCATGAAGCTAGGCAAGCTTGACTAGGTATTTCCTGCTCCAGTAGACAGAACTGGTTTTCCTCATTTATTTCAGTGATTACCCTTTCTCACCCCAACATGTCCTATTGCTTGCCCCCAACATCCTTGTACATACCTTTCATGTGCCTCCAAAGATCTCCACAAACCCAGTCCTGCCTAGCTCATATGCATTCCAATCATCATATGCTGGTCAGGAATGGAGGGGGAAAAGTGCCTTGACAGGACTGACTATATACAGTTTGACAAGGCTATAGGTTATGAGGAAGGCAGCACAGAGGTTAGAAGCATGGAATCTGCAGCCAACCTTGCCTGGGCTCAGATCCTGGCTCCACCACTGACCAACTAGGTAACGTCAGGTAAGTTTCTTAATCATTCTGTGCCTCTGTTTCCTCATCTGTAAAATGGGGTTAACTGTATGTACTTCATAGAGGAGTTAAGGATTAAATGAGTTAATATTCATGAGCATTTAAAACAGGGCCTGGCCCATAGTAAGTCACTACATGGATCTTTTTTTTTTTTTTTTTAAAGCTATGTATGACTGCCTTAGCTATCTCCTCTTCGAAAGCTGTGTAGGACTATGAAGATAATATTCTAAGCTAATATGCAGTGAGTGCAATAGGCCAGGCAGTGTTTAGTGTAATGTACAGTATATCCCTTCAAGTCCACGCAACCCTGTCTTATAGATGAGGAAAGCAGAAGCTTAGAGTGGCTAGGTAACTCTTCCAGCGTTCCACAGCTGGTTTTGTGTAACACACCTGCCACAACTAGTTGTGAAACCTGGAGCAGGTTACTGAGCTTCTCTGAGCCTCTGTAAAAACAGAGGCTTGTACGTGTGGAACAACTCTTCTCTCATCCTTAGCGATGAGTATGAGCCAGGAAAGTTCATTCTGCTCCCTGGCTTGGCGACTGCTTGCCTCAGCTCCACCATTCAAACCAATATGCTCTGTTCATACATCACACCTTCATTGAGGGCCCCAACAGGGAGACTGTAGCGGATAAAAAGATGAAAAGACACAGTCTTAACTTTGGGAGCAACAAGTCAGAAAGGGAGTAGGAGCCAGAGCTGGTGGCACAAGTGCTAATCTAAGGAGTTTGGACTTTGATTGGTGGGTGTGCTCGGTACTTTTGCTCTGTCCCACCTTCGCCACCTGATCCCCTCTCTACTCTGCTCTGTCCCCCACAAATCAGAAGGTCAGTCTCTAAGAACTATATCACGTGGGCTTTAGGCCCTCTGGCTTCCATCTGGGTCCAGCCAATCTCAGGAGGAGATCAGAGCACAGGAAGAAAGGTTACACTATTCATTCTCTGCCTCTCTCCCTACCAGTATGTGGCTCTGGCAGGAGCTGTGATCCTTGACCCAGGTCAGTGTCTACAGTGGACCCCTCTCCCATAGCCACAGATTTTGCTGGGGTCCTGTACCCCTCCCTTCCCCCACTGTGCCTGAGGTGGTAACAGTATCAGCTGTAGCCAGTCCCTCGGTGGGCCACCATCCCTTGTAGGTTTCCCTTACCGCACTCACCATCGTAAATAATCTCTCCGTTAAAGGCTTTTCAATAGCCCTCTGAATGTGCAGGCTGTGTCCTGCCTGGACCCTAACTAACACAGTAAACAAAGCAAAGTACTGAATTTTCTTTTTTTTTAATTTGATGTAGGTGGAATAGAGTTCAGGAGACACTAGACACAGAGAACCAGTTAAGATATAAAATAAGAGATAAGGAGGGTCTGATGGAGGGAATGAAGTGGAGCAGACAGCTATCAATAGGACCTGGGATTATGAGCGGAGAGGGAAAAGCCAAAAATGGCGCCAAACTATAGACCAACATCCCGCATGAACATAGGCACAAAATCCTCAACAAAGTATTAGCAAACTGAATCCAGCAATGTGTTAAAAGGACAATGCATGATGACCAAGAAAATGTAAGGCTGTTTCAATATTCTAAAATCAATTACTATAATTCAACATATCAAGTCATGAGATTATTCAATTGCATTAATTAGAAATGCAAATTAAAACTTATTTATTACAACTACACACCTATTGGAATGTGTGAAATTCAGAAAATCTGATATCAAAAACTGGCGAGGATATAAAGCAGCTGTTCATGGTTAGTGAAAATGAAAAATGGTACAGCCACTTTGGAAAACAGTGTGTCGTCTTTTAAGTTAAATATACACAGCATACAACCTAGCAATCCCACTTCCAGCTATTAACCAAGAGAAATGAAAACTTATGTTCACACAAAAACCCATATGTGAAGGCTTACTTTATAATGTCTAATGTTGGCTTTATTTGTAACTGCCAAAACTTGGAACCAACACAAATGTCCTTCAACTGGTGAGTGGATCAACAAATGGTAGTATATTACTGTAATGGAATACTACTCGGCAATAAAAAAAGAACTACCAATACACGCCACGACATGGATGAACTAATACACGCCATGACATGGGTGAATTTCAAATGTATTATATGCTAGATGAAAGATGCTAGACTCCAAAGGCTCCATACTGCGTGATTCCATTTACATCATATAATAAAAAAGGCAAATTATAGGGGCAGAATAATAGATCAGTGGTTCCCAAGAATTGGGGTCAGGGGCCTGAAGAGACTACAAAATGCCACAAGGGAATTTTGGGGGTGGGGAATGGTGAAGGAACTGTTCTATATCTTGACTATGGTGGTGGTTATATGACTATATGCATTTGTCAAAACTCATAGAACTGTACACTAAAAATGGTCAATTTTACTGGTATGTAAATTATATTTTTAAAAAAATGTGACCCCCTAAAAATTGATATTGAAGTTCTAAGCCTGGGAAGTTGTAGTATCATTAAGAGAAACAGGGAAGCCATGAGGCCTGACGGTTGAGACACGTGCCAAACCTGGGATTTGTGGATTCTGTTCTTCCCAGACTGGCTAAATATCATCTAACCTTCTGTATGTCTAGCCCATGGAGCCACAGCTTCTGCAAAACCACAGGACGAGACCTACTCCCCATCACAGAGGTGGGCCAAATCCAATATGACACCTGTTTTTTGTTTTTTTAAAAATTTATTATTTATTTATTTATGGCTGCATCGGGTCTTAGTTGCAGTGTGCGGGCTCTCTAGTTGTGGTGTGCAGGCTCCAGGGTGTGTGGGCTCTGTAGTCGTGGCACTCGGGTTTCAGAGCGCGTGGGCTCTGTAGTTTGCAGCACATGGGCTCTAGTTGAGGCACGCAAGCTCAGTAGTTGTGCTGCACGGGCTTAGTTGCCCCGCAGCATGTGCGATCTTACTTCCCTGACCAGGGATTGAACCTGCATCCCCTGCGTTGTAAGGCAGATTCTTTACTGCTGGACCACCAGGGAAGTCCGTTTTTGTAAAAAGTTTTACTGGAACACAGTTTCACCCATTCCTTTATCTACGTGCTACGACAGCAAAGTAGCTGCAACATAGACCATATGGCCCACAAAGCCTAAAATATTTACCATCTGGCCCTTTACAGAAAAGGGGTGCTGATCCCTGCCCTATCCCAGGGGTTATAAGGCCAGGAGCTCCAAGTGACAGCGTATAGTCATGAAGGTAGCCAGGATTATGATAAAAAGAACACGCTACCTCACTGTGTGGGTGAAGAGTCACAGATTCTGGGAACTCTGGCGTTAGTGCATAACTTCAGAGAGGTCACTCATTCATTAGGCAGCTTAAGTAGGGGTCAGACCCTGGGCAGAAGGTGCCTATGAATCCTTTTCTACCAACAATTTGTTTATAATGTTGGGGGTTTCAGCGTGCTGAGCTAAAACCTATATTTTCCAGCCTCCCTTGCAAAGAGGTGTGTCTAGGAAGACAAATAATACAAGGTACAGTTTGGTAGAGTTTCTGGAAACGTTCTTTTAAGATAGGGCGGGACTTCCCTGGTGGTCCAGTGGTTAAAACTCCACACTCCAATGCAGGGGGTCCAGGTTTGATCCCTGGTCAGGGAACTAGATCCCGCACGTTGCAACTAAGAACCCACACGCCGCAACTAAAAAAAGAGCCTGGGGGACTTCCCTGGTGGCGCAGTGGTTAAGAACCTGCCTGCCAATGCAGGGGACACGGGTTTGAGCCCTGGTCCAGGAAGATCCCACATGCCGCAGAGCAACTAAGTCCGTGCGTCACAACTACTGAGCCTGCGCTCTAGAGCCCATGAGCCACAACTACTGAGGTCGTGTACCACAACTACTGAAGCCCACATGCCTAGAGCCCGTGCTCCGCAACAAGAGAAGCCACCACGGTAAGAAGCCCATGCACCGCAACAAAGAGTAGCCCCCGCTCGCCACAACTAGAGGAAGCCCGCACGCAGCCACAAAGACCCAACGCAGTCAAAAATAAAATAAAATAAATAAATTTATAAAAATAAATAAATAAAAAAAGAGCCTGCATGCCGCAAAAAAGATCCCGCGTGCCGCAACTAAGACCTGGCACAGCCAAAATAAATTAAAAAGACAGCAATCTCAGTTGTCGGGCATATTCCCCCCCCACCTCCCCCTTCATTCTGCCTGAAAGGCAGATTCTATGGCTCGAGTTGCCACATACATCTGACCACCAGGAGGCAATCTGAGGATGGAACACAATTTCCTGCAGATACTGGCACTGAGATGGTGAATCAGATGTCATCCATGCCCTTAAGGAACTCCATTTCATCAACAAGACAGGCAGGTAAACACATTTGTTATATGGTATGATAGAGCAACAGGAACCTGTGTGTGGCACAGAGAAGAGCACAATTAACTACATGGGCCCCAGGTGGTGTGCAAGCAGAAAAGGCTTCCTGGAGATGATGTAACAGGTCCGAGTTGGTCAGAAAGGCTGGTCATAGAGCTTCTCCAACACATCCAATGGGAAGGCCCTCCTTTTACTGGTGGTCCGCTTCTGTTCTTCTGGGGCCACTTTAGCCAGAAAGTTCCACTTCAGATTGACATGAAGTCTACCCTCATTTAACTTCCATCCCATTGGTCTTATTTCTACACTGTGGAACAACCTGTGATGTTCCTAATGAAACTCTCATGTTTCCTCTATGTTTCTTAGGTTGTTTGCAGATGGCCACAATAATTCCCTTCCTTGGTTTCATGCCTTGGGTAGTCAATCACTTCGCACAGTGACTCTGTACTTAGCCATGTCACTTGCTCTGGCCAATGGGACATTAGCAACATGACACAAGAGGTTTGAAAAGTACTTGTGCATTAAGGCTTGCTCTGTTGCAACTCCTGGGATCTCTGGAGGCATCACCATGTGAACGAGCCCAGGCCATCCTAATGGATCATAAGAAACATGTGACCAAGTCATTCCCTCTGCTCCAGCTGACAGTGAGTCAACTGCCAGTTGACTGAGATCATTTCAGGCTATCCAGTTCTAGCTGAGCTTACCTGGACAAGAACCACCACCCAGGTCACCCTAAGAACCATGAGAAATAATCAATGTTTGTCTTAAGGTACTGAATTTTGAGGTTGTTTGTTATACCACAAAAGCTAACTGATACACTCCTTTACAGACCGAACTCCCTTAATTCCCTCAGACCTTCCTCACATTCTCTATCCTGCTGGCTAAGGCTGCTCTGGTCTGTCCATTGTCTAGATTGTCAATATGCCCCTGAAATGCAGCCCCAGAACTGAACACCATATCCTGAGCATATTCTGGCCTTCTTCCCTGTATATTACACTCCTGTTGCTTCCATTCATTTTAGAATTTAGACAGCCATGTTATCCTGACACATGGTAGGATTTTGCACATGTCCTAATATTCTGTACTTGTATAGTTAGGTTTTCAAAAATTTTAATTGTGGTAAAATACACATAACATCAAATTTACCATCTTAACCATTTAAAAATGTACAGTTCAGTGGCATCAGTACATTCACATTATTGTGCACACTCACCACCACCCATCCATAGAACTCTTTTCACCCTGCAGAACTAAAACTCTATATCCATTAAACGATAACTCCCCATTCCCCCTCCCCCCAGCCCCTGGTAACTACCGTTCTACTTTCTGTCTATATGGGTCTGACTACCCTAGGTACCTCATATAAGTGTAACCACATTACACTTGTGCTTTTGTGACTGGCTTATTTCACTTAGCACAACGTCCTCAAGGCTCACCCATGTTGTAGCATGTGTCAGAATTTCCTTCCTTTTAAGGCTGGATAATATTCCACTGCATGCACATACCACATTTTGTTTATTCACTCATCTGTCAGTAGACACTTGGGTAGCTTCCACATTTTAGCTACTGTGAACAATGTTGCTATGAACATGGGTGTACAAATGACAGGTTTTTATTTTTAAATAAATAAATTTATTTATTTATGGCCGCGCTGGGTCTTCGTTGCTGTGCATGACCTTTCTTTTTAGTTGCAGCGAGCAGGGGCTACTCTTCATTGCAGTGTGCAGGCCTCTAATTGCGGTGGCTTCTCTTGTTGCGGAGCATGGGCGCGTGGGTTTCAGCAGCTGTGGCACGCAGGCTCAGTAGTTGTGGCTCGCGGGCTCTAGAGCACAGGCTCAGTAGTTGTGGTAGATGGGCTTAGTTGCTCCGCGGCACGTGGGATCTTCCTGGACCAAGGGCTTGAACCCTGCATTGGCAGGCAGATTCTTAACTACTGCGCCACCAGGGAAGCCCTCAGGGTTTTTTTTCAATGTCATTACTTGTTCTGGAATTTTGTCTTCCTGATGCTATTAGAATCATCAAGCTATTCAGAAGCTTACAGATGGATGGAGCCGGGGTAGTTCCATCCAAGCTATTAAAAAATCTATAATACTTTGCCTTGTAACATATATTTTTAAGTTACAAATTATGCTTTCTATTTTTCACTGCCAGGCTTCAAAAGTCATTAGGGATTTCTACAGACCAACTTATTGCCTTGTAATAGTATATTTACCCTACAAGCCACACAAATGCAGTCAATTGATTTTCAGCCAAAGTATTAAATCAATTCAATGGGGAAAGAAAACTCTTTTTAAAAAATGGTGTTGTTGGGCTTCCCTGGTGGCGCAGTGGTTGAGAGTCCGCCTGCCGATGCAGGGGACACGGGTTCGTGCCCCGGTCCGGGAAGATCCCACATGCCGCGGAGCGGCTGGGCCCGTGAGCCATGGCCGCTGAGCCTGCGCGTCCGGAGCCTGTGCTCCGCAACGGGAGAGGCCACAACAGTGAGAGGCCCGCCTACCACAAAAAAAAAAAAAAAAATGGTGTTGTGGGCTTCCCTGGTGGCGCAGTGGTTAATAATCCGTCTGCCAATGCAGGGTACATGGGTTCGAGCCCTGGTCAGGAAAGATCCCACATGCCGCGAAGCAACTAAGCCTGTGAGCCACAACTACTGAGCCTGCGCTCTGGAGCCTGCGAGCCACAACTACTGAAGCCTATGCGCCTAGAGTCCGTGCTCCGCAACAAGAGACACCACTGCAATGAGAAGCCTGCGCACCACCAACAAAGAGTAGCCCCCGCTCACCGCAACTAAATAAAGCCCACGCGCAGCAATGAAGACTCAACACAGCCAAAAATAAATAAATTAATTAATTTTTTAAAAATGGTGTTGGAACAATTAGATTTCCATATGGCAAACAAAAAACCTGACCCTTCATTTCTCACTGTGTACACAAAAATCAATTCAAAATGAATCAAACACCTAAATGTAAAAGCCAGAACCATAAAGCTTCTAGAAAAACGTATCAGAGAACATTTTCAAGGCCATGGAATAGGTAAAGATTTCTTGGACAGGACACAAAAAGGATTAACCCATTGATAAACTGGATTTCAAAAATTTAAAGAATTTCTGCTCATTAAAAGACTCCACTAAAAAAATAAAGAAGTAAGCCACAGATTAGCAAAAAATATTTGCCAAACACATACGTAACAAAGGACTTGTATGCAGAAGAAATCCTACAAATCGATGAAAAAATGAACAACTTGATTTTTTTAAATGTCAAAGGACTTTGATTGCTTCACACAAAAGATACAGGAAAAGTCAATAAGCACATGAAAAGGTACTCCGTATCATTAGTTATCAGGCATATGCAAACTAAAACCACTGCTGAGATACTCAAAATACTTGCTAGAATGGCAAAGAAAAAAAAAACTGACAATCCCAAAGTTTGGAGAGGATATGGAGCAAATACAACTCTCATACATTGTTGGTGGCAGTGTAAAATAGTACAGTCTCTTTGGAAAACTGACGTTTTCTTCTAAAGTTAAACATATATCAACTCAATGACACAGCAATTCCACTCGTAGATATTTACCCAAGAAAATGAAAACATACGTCCACAAAAAACGTTCTCAGCAGTCCTAATTCATCTTAGCCCCACATTGGTAATAAACCCAAATGTTTATGAATGAGATTAGATAAACAAATTATGGTATAGGCATACAATGGAATACAGAAAAGCAGTAAAAATGAATGAACTACTAATATATGCAACAACATGTGTGAATCTTAAAAATATTATGTTGAGTGAAAGATGTTAGGCACATACACCAAAAAACCCCCCATACTGTAGGATTCCATTTATTTGAGGTACAGGAACAGGCAAACCTTACTTATTAATGACAGTAGTCAGAAGTGGTAGCGTGGTGGTTGGCAGGTTGGGGTGTGGAGGAGAGAGGTGTGGAACCGACCAGAAAGGGGCACCAGGAAACAAATGATGGTGGAAATACTCTATATCTTGTGTTGCATTGTGGTTACATGGGGATATATTTGTCACAACTCATCAAACTGAATACTTAGCATCTGTTCATTTAATTGTATGTAAATTATACCTCAATTTTTAACCACCATAAGTGGTGTCTAAGGGTATAGAACAACCTACTTGCACCCTGCGGATTTCATCTATAATCAAATTAAATGGACATGTGTGAATTAAAAGTCTCTTTCCTTTAAAACAAAACAAAAACCGTGTAAGAATACTTTTGGTACCAATACAGTTGGCCCTCTGTATCTAAGCATCCTCAGATTCAACCAACCATTGATCTATTAAAAAAAAAAAAGAAAATACCAAAATGTTCCAAAACATAAAACTAGAATTTGCTGCACACCAGTGACTATTTATAGTTTTACATTGTATTAACAACTATTTACATAGCATTTACATTGTATTAGGTATTTTAAGTAATCTAGAGATGATATAAAGCATATGAGAGGATGTATGTTATATGCCATTTTATATAAGGGGCTTGAGCATGCGCGTATTAGGTATCCATAGGGGTCCTGGAACCACACCCACACCCCCACCCGTGCACGCGCGCACACACGCACACACACGCACGCACGCGCACACAAACACACACACAGAGGTACTGAGGGATGACTGTATGGAGAAAATGGCTGAAGCCAAGCTAAGGCCAATGATCTACTAAGTCTCGGCACTTGCTGAGGATCTGAAGAGGGCACTTTTCCCTAGCCAACATCACACTGGATGAGCTGCTGAGCTGTGGGTGTTAGGCAAGTCCTCACCACTCACGAACAACTCATACTAAGGAAGTGAGGGTTCAGAAAGGAGTTCTTCTCCGGTATCGCCGTAGGCAGGTGAAGTTAATGATGGCTATAAGTGAGAAATAATGTGTAACAGTTTGTGGTTGTAGCTGTACAGGTTGGGCAATAAGGTTAGCACACCACAAGGGTGGCTAGCTCAGCTCCCACCCCCCCCCACACCCCATAACCAGCCCACAGCTGGAACTCCCCAGCAGCAGCAGGCTTTGAGAGCTGTGCACCCTTAGGGCATCCCTCCTCAGACTTTGCCGCAGGCCTCTGGCCCCTCAGACACATTGCAAGGGGCCAGTACCAAGGGGCTTGTTTGGGAATTAGATTTTTCTGAGGATGAATTTTTTCAGTAATTGTATCTTAATATAAAATACGCTAAAATAAAGCATTGTGGCCAGTGATGAGGCCAGGACCCTAGTTATTGAGTTGGGCCCTCAATCAATCTTCCTATCTTTCTTCCTTCCTTTCCTTTCCTTCCCTTCCCTTCCCTTCCCTTCCCTTCCCTTCCCTTCCGTTCCCTTCCTTCCTCCCTCCCTCCCTTCCTATTTATGTATTTATTTATTTATTTATCGTGCCATGTCGCTTGCAGGATCTTAGTTCTCCAACCAGGGATTGAACCCGTGCCCTCTGTGTTGAAAGCACAGAGTCCTAACCACTGGACAGCCAGGGAATTCCCCAAACTATTTTTTTTTAATTTATTTATTTTTATTTTTGGCTGCGTTGGGTCTTTGTTGCTACGCACGGGCTTTCTCTAGTTGTAGTGAGCAGGGGTTACTCTTGGTTGCAGCGCATGGGCTTCTCATTGTGGTGGCTTCTCTTGTTGCGGAGCACAGGCTCTAGGCGCGCGGGCTTCAGTAGTTGCGGCACGCGGGCTCAGTAGTTGTGGTTCGTGGGCTCTAGAGTGCAGGCTCAGTAGTTGTGGCACACGGGCTTAGCTGCTCCGCGGCATGTGGGATCTTCCCAGACCAGGGCTCGAACCCATGTCTCCTGCATTGGTAGGCGGATTCTGAACCACTAAGACACTAGGGAAGTCCCCCAATTTATTTTTAAAACAGATTGTGACATTAGCTGTGTTTCGTCCTACCTCTCTGGCCATTTCTCTGCTAGTTTCTCCTGATAACGACTGTGGTAACCATTGCTCCTGGCTCATGACTGATGATCCTATTCAGTCTCATGGCTTTAAATACTATCTATTCTCTGACAACTCCGAAAGTTATCAGCCAGGTCCTCTTCCTTGAGCTCCAGGCTAGTATAAACAACCGCCCATCTGATGTACATTTCGACTTCATGTCCAGAACTAAACTCCTGATGTTTCTCCCCACCAAACTCTCTCTTCCCACAATGGCTTCATCTCAGGAACTGATAACACAAATTTTCCAACTGTTCAAATCAAAACCTTGGAGTAGTCTTTGATCCTTCTTCTCTCACACTTCTCACCTGATCCATAAAAACAAGTTTTGCTGGCTCTCTACCTTCAAAATGCATCCTGTATCCAAGCACTTCCTACTACTCTATTGCCACCACCTTAGTTCAAGTCACTATCACCTCTCTCCAGTGTTACTATGACAGCCCACCTGGTCTCCCAGATTCTACCCTGCCCCTTCCCATGCTCCCCAATCTATTGTCAACAAAGCACTGTGAGTGACGCAATTAAAATGTAAGTCAGATCAAGCCACTCCCCTGCCCGAAGGTGCCACAAGCTTCCCATCTCTCTTATAATAAAAGCCAAGGTTCTTCCCCTGACCTACAAAAGGCCCTATGTGATCTGTCTGCACCCTATCCTCTTTCTGACCTTATACCCAATTTCTCTTCCCCTTGCTCACTCTGCTCCAGCCACAGTGGTTCACTGCTGTATGTATCTCAAACATACCAGGTATGTCTCTGTCTCAGGGCCTTTGCGCTGGCTGTTCCCTCTACTGTACAGATGATATCAATTTGGCTTACTCATTCCCTCACTTCCTTCAGGTCTCTACTCAAATGCTGTCTTATCAGAAACAGGTTTATCTTCCCATTGTTGGTCTCATCCTACCACCCCTGCTAGAAAGCATGCTCCTTGAGGAAAGGGAATTTTTTGTCAGTTTTGTTCACTGCTATACCCCCAAGTTCCTAGAACAAGGCCTGATATGTAGTGGGTGCTCAGTAAATATTTGCTGAAAAAAATGAAAGATATCAGACCTTGCTTCTGCGTAGTTAATCAATAAACAAAAACGTATATACTGAACTCATCAAAACTGTATATAATTCTGTATGATCTTGGGATATGTTCACAAATGTAATAAAGAGAGTACTTACATTGTTAATTAAATAAATAGTCTGGGGCAGAATCTGGTTTAATGGTTTAGGAAAGAAAGCATCATATAACAGAATAGCTCTGTCTGCCAATTGGGATTAGGAAAATGAGCTGATGCTCTCAGTCTTAAGCTACAACTTGACCTGTCAAGAGGGGCCCTCACCCAGAACTGTCTCTCCAACTACCACCACTCCTCTACATGACATGACTCAAGCTTATCAGTTAGCTCAGACCCCTTGTAGTCAAGTTTCCTCTCTCTAACAGAGAAGCACACTGTAAATCAAGCCTTGGGACTTCCCCGGTGGCGCGCAGTGGTTAAGAATCCACCTGTCGGGCTTCCCTGGTGGCGCAGTGGTTGAGAGTCCGCCTGCCGATGCAGGGGACACGGGTTCGTGCCCCGGTCCGGGAAGATCCCACATGCCGTGGAGCAACTAAGTCCGTGAGCCACAACTACCGAAGCCCGCACGCCTAGAGCCCATGCTCCAAAACAAGAGAAGCCACCGCAATGAGAAGCCCGCACACCGCAACGAAGAGTAGCCCCCATTTGCCGCAACTAGAGAAAGCCCGTGTGCAGCAACAAAGACCCAATGCAGCCATAAATAAATACATAAATAAATAAGTAAGTAAATAAATAATCAATCGAGGCTTGCAGGACCACAGTGATCCAGCACTTAGGGGCTATGTTCAGTCAAATGCCAACAGACAATCCTGAAGGGAAAGTAAGTGATAGTGGACTCAAACAAGTGATAGTGATTCAAACCTAACCGGTTCCTAAGGAACCACTCTGGCTGCAGTGAAGCCTTCCTGCCCCCACAGCCAGTCCATCCCTACAACCCATCAATTGGACATCTTAATGCCCCTTGAATTCATCCACTGCTCTGGTTCCCTGAACAGACATCGAGTGAGTCTCGATGGAAATGGACCTGACCATTTTCTTCCCCAGCCTCTAAGTGACCCTAAGATAAAGCCCAAATTCCTTCACGGGCTCTCCCCAGTGTGGGTTGGGCCTTTTCCCATCTCTCCACCTTACCACTTTCTCCTTTACACTGCACTCAGCATGCTAGCAACTACCAAATCTAACTCTTTCAGTCCTGCTCTGAGATTCTGGTCCAAACTGTTTGCTCTGCCTGAAAGAATCTTTTCTTTTTCTTATTTCCTCAGGATAACTCCTTCTCAGATCTGTTAGGGCTCCAGTTAAATACCACTTCTTCAGAAAAGCTGTGCCTGAGCTTTGGCTTTCACAGTGCCCGTCACACTTCACTGGGATCTGTCATGGGATCTCTGTCACTGTCACTGGGATCTGCCCATCTCACACTTTGCTGTCACCAGGACAGAGCAGTGTATGAAGCTGAGTAGGTGCTGCTGCGTAATGATTGAGGAATGAGCATATGAATGAATAAGTACGAGAACAGATGAATCAAGAAGTCAGGTCAAAGCCTTTGTGGTAGCTGCACTGACTAGAAGGCAACAGTTTTTCCTGCTCAAGTTCTTCTTTTCCTTCCTATTTTATTTTTTTTTTTAAGATTTAATTCTATTTATTTTTGGCTGTGTTGGGTCTTTGTTGCTACGTGCCGGCTTTCTCTAGTTGTGGCGAGCTGGGGCTACTCTTTGTTGCGGTGCTCAGGCTTCTCCTTGCAGTGGCTTCTCTTGTTGAGGAGCACGGGCTCTAGAAGCACTGGCCTCAGTAGTTGCAGCACACGGGCTCAGTAGTTGTGGCACGCAGGCTTAGTTGCTCCACGGAATGTGGGATCTTCCCAGACCAGGAATCGAACCCGTGTCCCCTGCATTGGCAGGCAAATTCTTATCCACTGTGCCACCAGGGAAGTCCCTCCTTCCTACTGTAAATAAAATATGTTCTAAAATCTTTAAGAATATAAGCTTCTTTGTTGTTTTTTTTTTTTGGCCACACCACAGGGCTTGCAGGATCTTAGTTCCCTGCCCAGGGATTGAACCCAAGCCCCAGCAGTGAAAGCGCCGAGTCCTAACCACTGGACCACCAGCGAATTCCCTGAATATAAGCTTCTCTGAATGATGCTCCAGAACTGATACGTGGAACATTACCATAGGAGGGGGGTGCCATGACGTAACATCCAGTTGCAAAGGAATCTATAACATAAGAGCATAATTCTTGAGCATGGTAAAGGAGATAAAATTAAAACGTAAAGGTCAATTTTAAGCTCAATCCTCCTTTTGCAAAACCCAGGAAACTGGTAGGGAAATAAGTAGCCTTCCATGTGGCCTTCACCATCAGTCATGTACCAAGAACTAATTAGAAAGGTATGTCCAACTGTCCCCCAGCCCTCCTTTGGGTCTCCCAACACCTGGAATCGAGACACTGTGGTAGACAGGCTGCCACTGGGTGGACAGCAGTGCTGGACCCAAGAGGGAAGACAACCACACCTCATCACCCGAGCCTGAGCAGGAACCAGGGGAAGTATGCAACTTGAGTTCTGAACTGCATGTTCACAGCAGAGGGACTACCTGCAGTTCAGTTAGAGCTCCCCATGAACCAGCTTGTACTTATAGTCTGAAAGGGTAACACTGCTTTCTGAAGGACTGCTTTCAGATAAATGTGAAAGTGTTTCTTTACCTACATGTATGTTTCCATTGAAAAATAAAAGCCAAACAAAACAAACAGGCATTGAGTTTTACGCATGAGTTATGACAAATACTTTGGTCCCTGGGTTTCAACGATCCAAAGGCTCTGTGGCAAGGTTTAGTTTTTCTATGATTTGTTTATTTTAAGTGTCTTACACTGACTCAGTGACACAGAGATCGCTGCCTTCTCACTGACAGCAAAAACACAAACAGGACCAAGGAAAGAAATGCTATTCCCCCATTTCTACAAGCTGACACGGAGGTAAACTGTTAGGCAGCCACCAGAGAGCAGGAGAGCATACCCAGCCCTAGCCAAAGATGCCAGTTCCTCATCTCTGCACTACCCTCCACACAGTGTCCTAGGAGGGACACTAATGAAAGGCCTAATGACCTGCCTAATGAGGTGTAACTACACAATGTACAAAAGGGTCAGCTAAATTGGGTCATAAAGGAGAAGTAAATTTAACACCCACAGAGGTATCTGGATAATTATTAGATCTGAAAGTTAGTTTCAGCTGATGATTACAGTAAGAAAAAGTACTTATCTACCAGCTGTATTAATTCCTTATTGCTTTTGAAAGTCTGGCAGTAGCAAGATTATTTTTTCAAAGATTGCCTTAACAATGAGTTCTAGACTGACATCAACCTGAAAATTCCATCCTCAGCCCTACTCTCTCACAGAGCAATTTTATCTAATCCTTCAACTTCACTCTGACCTCCACGCAAACGTCCTTAACTGGCTCTATACTTCTAAGTGTCTACTGGAAATCCCACCCGAGAGACCTACCAGCTTCTCCCAACCCAAAATCATCTTTCCTCTCCTTCTCCTGTGCTCCCTCACTCCACTTAATGGTACAATATCCAGTCACCAGAGTTCTTTCCTCATTCGTTCCCTAATATTTGTAAGGGCAACAATGAGTCAGGCATTATGCCAGAAGGTGGGGCACAGAGCAGTGATCCCGACAGGTCAGGTTCCTGGAGCTTAGTTTCCATTTCTTGCTACACCCACTGTTGAATACCAAGGAATAATTTGACAGAGGAACACAATGAGTGGCAGGCATGTGACAAAGACTCTGCCTTTGCTGAGGTAAAGCACACTTGGCTGTGATGCATGTGAAGTAGCCAACCCTAGAGTGAGGTATATTACATACTTTGGTTTTACCTGTAATCCCAAGAAAAGGATGAGTTTTTAATTATAATAATAAAACATTTTTCAATGTGCAAACCTAATTTACTAAGGTTTCCTTTGTGTTTTCCACACTCTATATGGATACAAGCATCCTGTCGCTATGAAAATGGCTATTTCTATGGCAGCAAGAGACCCTTTAGAGAATTACCTGTCTGCCTTCCTTCAGATTTTGGATGTAGGATGTTCTTAGGGCACCCCAGAACACAACAACCCTGACCGGTGTTCTCTAACTCTGTTATATGGCCTCTGGTCACCAGGAAGGTTGAGTAGTTCTCCAGTGACTGGACATGCCTGGTGCCCTTCACAAACATCTCAACTTGTATGCGGAAAACTGCTTACCAACTAGGCCATGATCATGCTCAGCTGTGTTAAACCTGAGATATAAAATAATCTAATCTCAGGACAGTCTTTGCCATAACACCCCCTTTTTCCTGTTTTCCTTTTGGTTAATGTGTAATGAAGGAGGCCGGTTATAAAATACAGGGTGTATATGGGATATGCCCACCTGAAAATAGCCATTCATTTTAGTATTTTAGAATTTTCTGAGTATTGTTTAAATGATGCTCAATGTCTTACCTCACTATTGAGACTCTAAGCTCTTTCAGGACCAAGACTGTATTAAGGAGATAACAGCTCCCTGAAACTTAACACGTCAAGGTATTTGGTAACACTCCTATAATAATTTGGAAATTACTTGAAGGCATTTAAATGTTCTTTGGACAACAATCTTAGCATATCAGGAATATTAAGCAGTGAAGGAAGGAGAAACAAAGACAAAAATTTTAAAAGAATAACTACTACGATCAGGAGCAAGCCTTCGGTTGGGGGAACCAAAACAGCCGTTTAAGCACAATGATTTAGCTTCGAAAATAAGATCAGATAAGAAATACTATGTTCAATCATTTCCCCCATTGCTTCAAAAAGCAAGCTATGTCCCCTTAGCACCTGGCACAGGAATATGAGTGCAAAAGGCTGAAAAGTAACAGGAAGTACAGCTGATCTCTCTACCATCCCCCATTTCCCTGACAATGAGAGGATGCCTGGATGACAAACACACATCTCACAGGCTCCCAGAGCCACCCCCAGAGAGGCCCCTCTGAGATGATAACCATTTCCTAGCAGGAACCATCACCAAGCTACAGAAACCATTAACCACGTGGAACATCCTAAAATGTGCTTTGAGATGCTATAATACAAAACCATCCATCAACAAGCACCAAAAGAGACCTTAAGAGTCAAAACTATTCATCAACGAGCACCAAAAGAAATAGCAGTCTTAGAAAGCAGCATAAGATCTGTACAGTCACCTTTCAAATACGTACATGTAAATTCATTATCCTAGGTAACGGCACTACTGTTTGGTTCATGACACCTGAGTTAATTAGGAAACATCAGTGCTGCCCCGTCCCTGCCACCGTTCTCCCTCCACCACTTTTAATACAGTCAGAGAGCAAGAAGGCGTGAAGGCTCGCAGAGAGAAAACAAGTTCAGTATCATTCTTTACACAAGCAAGAAACTTTCAGGAGGGGTTTGTTGGTTTGTTTGTTTTAATATTTACTCATTACAGAAAATTACTATGTGTTCTTTTTATGTTCCTTTTTGCTAAGTTTTTACATCTGTTTGATGTACTTGTAATCCAACTGTATTCACAACTTTGTATTCTGATTTTTTTTCACTTACTATTTTGATATGCATTTTTCATGTCGTCACAGACAGTTTTTAAGGGTTACGTGGTATTTTACTGACTACATGAACCAGCTTTTCCTTTCTCTAGTGTTAGGCACCTATGTCATTTTCCAATTTTCTGTTATAACCATTATACAGGTTAAGAAATTATGGCCCAGAAATTACATGATTTGCCTAACATTATCATTCTAAGCAAAATATAATCGTGAAAGTAAATAATAAAGATTTTGAGGTTGTAAAGTGATATGGTAAATCTCAAAGCCAAGTAGAAGCATTTCCGGTTGTATTTTGGGATTATCTATTCTCATGAGAAATTGAGAGCTGACAGTTTGAGAGGAGCAGAGTTATCCCAGGCCAGAAAGGAAGACTGTGCTCAGTACTTAGTTCCCATTCCTCAAAGCCTTCGTTCCTAATCTTTCATAGTAGAAGACAGATAGGAACCATTACAGAAGCAGCTTCTGGGAATGGCTCAGAGAGGTGGTGGGGAGACTGAGGTATCCCCACAGCAATTCCTGGCAATCCTGGGTCCCAAAGAGTGTGGCATTTTGTCACTGGCAACCTTGAAAACCGACAGTACTTAGGACAAAGGCACTACTTGCAATTCCCCTTCTAAGAGCAGGAACTAAAGAACACGTGTTAAGGGTAGGGTTTGAGTGTATTTAAGTAATGCAGGAACATTCACCTCTTCCTTCTTAATGTTTAATCCTATTTTCTAAGTGTTCATTCCCATCATCACGAAAAAGAAATATTTACTCCATTTCTCATTTCCTTTGTCTGGGTTTAAAGACATGGTACTTTAATGAGTTCATTCCTGACCTAATGGCTAATTCATAAGTGAATGTTAGCGTGCTGGGTAGTCTTACTGTGTTCATGTTTTTCTCAGCATCTTTTATCATTCTGACTTTCATGAGCCCAAACTTATTTCAGCTATCTTTCATTCCCCACTCTTAAAAACACCTGACATCTAAATTTTCAAGTAATTTGGACTTTTAGGCTGTCCTGAAGTTTACTAATACAAAGCTGCTTTTATTTGTATGTAAGAAAAATAATGTCCTATTACTATACTGTAAACGAATTCTCAAATATAGCAAAACAACCAATTTTTTTCTAGACACTGTCCAATTCTAATAGTGGATTTATCCTAGAATTGGACCTCCTATTATAAAAACACACAAGTGACTTGTTAGGCATCAGAAGAGCTCTTCTGCTTCTGAGTGAGTGGTCGCTGATTCCTGTGTTTTCCGAACACCAACTCTGTATTACAACTTCCTACATGAGATCACGCTGTGTGCCCATTTTATTTCTCCTCTTATTGTATAACTAGAAAAGCAGTTCAGTGAAAGTAAATCCTGCTAGCATTACTGGTTTATCTGGTAAGTTGGCCTGTTAAATACTGTTGATTACTTTACTACAGGCCAGGTTTGATAACTGCGCTCAGCTGTCCCACAAAATGGAATAGATGTTAGGTAATTATTTGTCAAAGGTCTCATTGCCATAGCAATGAAGAAACACTTTGAGAGTGTGCGCATCTTTCTCCTCTGAAAACAAGTGTCTTTCTGATTAGAGGGGCAAAAATAATGCACACAAATCCATGGGGCACACTCACCACATTTAAGCACTATTTTCTCCAAATGCTCATTCAAGGAAGTATTTGCACTGACATTCAAAGTACCCTCCCACCCCCTATCCAGTGCCACAGATGGTAATTGCTCCCTTCCATCTACTTTGATTTTGGCCTACTTGTCTGTCTTCTATCTGGGCCAATGCTAAAGTAATGAGGGTTTCTACACAGAATACAATAATTTTCATAAAGCTTTTCTGACAGGATTTGGTTAACAGTGCCAACGTTCCCCCACAGATTACGTATCCTTCTGATAATACCCCATTATTTCTTGAGGTATTTATACAAATATTTCCAGAGATGGAAGAAAAGTCAATAAAATGCAAAGCCGCAATTGCCATAGTTATGGACACAGGAAGAACAAAGCTTTCTTCCTTAAACTAATTTTACCTATTAACATCATCATACTTTCAATGCATCTTCTCTTATCACTCTGAGGGGTAAAAAAAACAACAACCCTGCAGCAAAGTCAGATACACAGTGATAATTAGTTTTATCAAGCTAGCAACAAACTGACTTCAATGATTAGAATCAGGGACCATCTTTTAAAAATCACACACTCCTTTTCCCCATATTACAAACATTTATGTCTTTTGGGGGAGTACTTATTTTTTCATTGCTAATCCTACTACGAACGGGTTCTAGTATTACTATAGAAATCACATATTTGCATTTTCCCAACAAATAAAAATAACAGATCAGATCCAGACCAATCATTCCATAGGAAAGGTATAGAACAACCAGGTGGTAAGAGAAAGTCTCTCACAATAGAATCTTTAGCTGTAAAATGGTGGGGGTGGGGTGGGTGTCTACCAATAGTACTGTCTGCTGAAAATTTTCAGCTCTTGGTACAGATAAATTCTCTAAACTCCTAGTCCAAAAGCAATAACTTTTTCACATTTTCTGTAAAATGGATGGCCTTAAAACTCTTGTTCCCTGGTGTAGCTTTTCAGAAGGAAATGAGTTTCCTTATCAAGAATGTATCTAGGGGCTTCCCTGGTGGCGCAGTGGTTGAGAATCCGCCTGCCAATGCAGGGGACGAGGGTTTGATCCCTGGTCCCGGAAGATCCCACATGCCGCGGAGCAACTGAGCCCGTGCGCCACAACTACTGAGCCTGCGCTCTAGAGCCCATGAGCCACAACTACTGAGCCCACGTGCCACAACTATTGAAGCCTGTGCACCTAGAGCCCGTGCTCCGCAACAAGAGAAGCCACCGCAATGAGAAGCCCGCCTACCACAACGAAGAGGAGCCCCTGCTCTCTGCAACTAGAGAAAGCCCGTGCCCAGCAACGAAGACCCAACGGCAGCCAAAAATAAATAAATAAGAATGTATCTAGATTTCCTGACTACCATCTTCTCCATATCTCTCCACATCACAATAATGCATTAAGTGTCTTTTCTAATTTAAACAGTTGTTCCATTCACCTGAAGATCACAGACTCGGGGCTCTTCCTTCTGAGACCTCTGTGCCCCATAGCTTACAAAGGTCCTCTGCCCTGTGCGACCAGTTTCTGGATACTAAAAGCCACCTACTTCCTTCCTCGTGTGTCTTGCCCTCAGCATGACACTGTGGGAACAATGAACAAAAATAAGGTTTATAACCTTCCTTGGTATCTATCCAAGGCAGCTTTAAACTTTTCTACTCCTGTCTTGTTCTTTACATGCTGCTGTAAACTCTTCACACCACCATTCACAAGTCCTGATCTCCCGGCCCCCTCTTCCTCCCTCACCATTCATCTGATAATGCCTTGAGAATACTTCACCTCACCTTTTGTCTTCGCAAGTCCATCTGCTTCCTTCTTGAGCTTCAAAGGTAGACCAGGCCCAGGGAGATCTGGCCAGTGGACACTCCGGGACTGGCAGAGCCACCGCACCTTCTGGAGTGTCCCTTCTCCCACCTGCCACCTGAACGCTCTTTTCTTAAAGATTTATCCCCCAAAAGTACCATCTCATTCTGAAAGACGATGGACCAGCTACCCCACGAGCCCTTTGTCTGAGGTTCCCATACCTCACATTCTTATCCACAAAGCGTCGGTCCTCACACAGGTAGGGGGTTCTGCTCGGCACAGGGCGGGGGAGCCTAGGTTTTCGCGTCCGGTAAAGGGATGGGTTATGGCCGAGGTCCTTCCAGGAGCCAAAATTCTAAAATCCTACGACCAAACTTGCAGGTCCTATTTCTGAGGCGGGAGGACGAACTCTGGAGCGACCCCCGAACTCCGAGCCCGCGCTGGCTGTTAGAACGGCCCCCTCCAGCCCCAGCTCTGCGTATCCCCGCCTCCGACCTCGGGCGCCGAGCCGCGGAGGAGGCCCGGCAGGCGCCCGCTCGCCGCCGCGCCATGCCCTTCTTCATCCTCACCCGCCGTCGCCGGCCGCCTCTCACCTGGCAAACTGGCATGCCCCGCCCTGCGCCGCACCGGAGACCAAGGGTCTGGACGGGTCTCGGCGGCCACCAGCCCTCCTTGAGGAAGGCTGGCGGGGACACACGGGCCCCAGAATCTAGCGCGCAGCCACCGGGAACGCGCCGCCTGGTTTCTAAGGAACCGGGGTCTGGAAAGGGAGGGGCGGGACGGCGGGAGGTCCGCGCATGCTCCCTGACGGGGGTGGACCACCGCAGGGAGGGGCCTGGCCGAGAGCTGCGCATGCTCGCTGGTTGGGGGCGGAGGTTAAGCAGTCTGGCTGGAAGCCCTGGTCATTCGTTTCCGGCGGTGGAGGCTGCAGACGGAGAGGTTTCCCAGCCTAGGCTTCTTTCCGGTCTGTCGCCCGGCAGCAAGAGCGAGGAGGGTCTGAGTAGTGTGGTGGGCATTGGTTGTCCCAGAAAGAAGGAAGGTCTGCTGCTGGATAACGATGTATCTTTGCGGAACGACAGTTCTCTCGAATTCGCCGGACTTCGCGGCTTTCTGATGACTCGCTTTTTCGTGCCTGTCTGGGGTGCTCTTCTGGATGTTCTTTGGTTGTTCCTTACAAGTCAGTGCTTTTCAAGACTGTGACCTCAGTCCTCCTGATCTCTTTACTGGAACCTAGTTCCCCCCAAATAAACACCACTTTGTAACGAGAGTACCCTTTGTTTCACCAACTGTCCGCTAGAGCAGCGAAATAAACCGGTAAGCCTTAGTGTAAAACAGGCTATGTTGGAAATGTGTCTGGAGGGAAATGAATTTACTGTGGCTCTACTTATGGAACCAGACATTTGTGCTTAATCTAATACTCCACTTTTCCCTCTACACTAGCTTTTCCCTGAGAGTCCTGTAAAATGCCCCTGAGGGAAGCATTCTATAGTAATGTAAGTTTGGAAAATGCTGGGTTAAGCTACACATCTTAACACAGGATTTTTAGAGCTTTCAATTAGTGGGTGATGTTCACTGTGAGCATCCATGACAGTTTTCATTATTTACTGGGTCACAGAACCCTTTTCCAGTTCCAGGAAACCTGTCTCTCTGAGATAGATTTATATGCTCTCCAGCAAACCTCCTCACTCCAGTGACTTTTAGCCACCACCCATTCCCTTCTGTTCCCTGTATTATCTTGTGGATAATATATCCCTATATTATCCATCCTTACACCCCAACAAAAAGCCTGCAGTTACCTTGTCTCTTGCTACCCCGATCTCCCTCACATCCGGTCACTCATCCTGTGGTGCTAACATCCCCTAAATATTTCTCAAACCTGCCTTCTTGTGTTTGGCCTTGTCCTTCTAGATGGTTTCTTTGCTTCTAGTCTTGTCTCCAGGTGGACAGCAGCATAATCTATTTTATGCCTCCTCTGCTTAAAACCCTGGTGCCTTGGGAGCAGAGGAGGCAGCTTGAGGCAGGAGCAGGCCAGTCACACTAGGGAGCATCCTCATGGAGGCAGGGTGGTCATATGTACTGTGTCCCTAGGTGCCAAGCCCTGCCCTGTGCATGCTGTAATCCTCTGTCACATGGGGAAGCAGGATTAACATGTTAAGAATGGGGAAAATGAAGCTGAGAAAGGTTAATTTTCTGGGGTCACCCAAACTGGGATTTTGAGCATGAGCTCTTTTCCTCAGACTGAAAGGAAGCTAACCTTAATACCCCTCAGAAGAGCTGTGACCAGTGTTTGGAGCGAGCGTATTTAGAATGCATTAAAATCTTAATTTGAGGAGAAGAGGTCCTATGGCCCACCTTTTTGTATTTGCTACTTTTTCTTTGTCTCAGATGAAAGCTGTTTCGCGGGAGAGAATCAAAGCTTTAAGTATCTATGCTCTTTGGGGTCTTGCAAAAAGTCTTGAGAATCCTTGAGACACCAGGGGCCTAGGCACTCGACAAGTAGACTGGGAAGGGGCCAAGCCCTCCAGGACGGCTGTGCCACATCAAGGGTGCCAATCCCGGTAAGACTCACAACAGAGACCAGACACTCGTGACTACTCATGGATGTGTATTTTAATAAAAATAATTCTGTCAAAATACAACAGGAGTTTTTTCATCTCTCAAGTACAATTTAATAGGATGTTTTGTGTTAGAATTCTCTCTAAACCCTCCCACACCCACAAGTTTCATGCTAATGCCAAGTATCAACTTGCGAGGACAAAGGCAGAACCAGTGTGCACGATGTGGAGGACGTCTGTGTCAGCTGTAGTTACTAATGGAGGAAAACCCAATGCAAAGAGGCGGCGCCTGAGGCAGCCAGAGTCCACAATCTGGCCACAGGTCCGTGTGCACGGGGCTGGTGGTCAAGTAGGGCTCTCCTGCCCAGCTGCCACACAGTGTGCATACCTGAGTTGTGAGCGACCAAAGGAACTTTCAGCTCTGACAGGTCTCTGCCTCATCTTCTTTGTGCTTGCTTAAGGGGTAGGAAGGTGCTGGGAGGCTGGGCAGTCCCCGCTTCTCCATCTCTTGGTGTCCCTGTTCTGCCGGCCGACACCCAGCCACAGACCCATGTAGGTGAGGAATAGGGGTTCTGGCTTTCTTTGCATGTCTGCCAGTTTCTGCTCTGGAAGGAGCGACCATTTGGTGAAGCAAGAGGAAAAGGTAAGTAGGGAAGGCTGCTCCCCGAGGGCTGAACAACCCAACAGAGCCAGGTCTTCTTCCTGCCTCCTTGGTTCAAGTTCAGCTCTTCACTGGGACTCCTCCCAGGTGCCTTCCCCACTCTCGGCTCCCGGAAGCAGGCTGGCAGGACTGGGTGTGCATAAGGGGCTCCTCGGGCTGGCAGGCAGGCCTGGACTGTCAGCAAGACAGTGGGCTCAAGCAGCTTGAGTTTGGACCTCTCCACGGCTTGTGGGGCAAAGGCTTATGTCCCAAAGGTATGCTGTCCAACTGGGACAGAAAGCCCCTCTGGAGAGGAACAGAGTAAACAACTTGGACTCAGCTGAAACAGTGAGATAAGGCACAGAAAATGGGGAGGTGGCCATGGGTACTGAGTATGAGGCAGGCGGACACCCAACCCCAAGCAGCACACAGCTGTCCTGAGCCCTCCTGGGCTGCTCAGCTGCTCTACAACCCAAGCCCAGGCACCCATCCCCATCCCTGACACACCCCTGAAGGTACCAGCTGCGCAGACACTGCTGGAGGCCTCGCCAGCCTAACCCCTCACCCGCCATTCAGCTTTAGGACTAAACAGTGTTGTCCAATCCTCAGGAATGAGGTTAGTCCCAGTTCTGCCCTAATTTCTTGTGTGACTTTGGCCAAGTCACTTAATCTCCTGGGCCTGTTTCCTTATCTATAAAAGGAGAGGACTGTTGGAGTAGATGTTCTCTGAACTTCGTTCCAGTTGCAAAAGCCTCTGGTTTTAATTCCCAATCCTGCTTGCTTCTGACCATTTTAAGAGCCTGATGTTTCCAACTTCTTGGTTTGGAAGCTAGGCATCCCCAAGTTTGCACAGGATGAATTTCCTTTACAGACAGGACAACACTCCCCTGATGTGTTGCAGTCTCTGGGATGCCAGCTGGGGCCCTAGTAGGGACCAAGAAAAAAGCAGCAGCCTACAGGATCATGTCCCAGGGCAGAATTCTGGGAGAGCACAGGGCCACTGGGCCCATCACCAGCAGTTAGTCCAACTCAGTCATTTCTCTTGTTGTCCAGCTGTAGGCCCAGCGAGTCCTGGTGGGCACTGAATATCTCAGGCCACACCAACCATTCCTGAATCCACTGATGGAAAGCAGAAGCTTGGCCAGCCCAGATCCAGGCAGGGACTGGAAGCTCGACTTCTGACCTTGCCCCTTTGCAGGGGCTGCTTGGGTACTCCCTCCCACTGTGAGGCCGATGGGGAAATCCCAGCCCATCCTGGTGCTCCTCTGGGAGGCCTCTTCCCTTTCTTCCTCCTGGGCAGTCTGTCCTCTCCACAGATGGCCGGCCTAAGTCCTGGCAGCATCGTAACCCTTCCTCTCCTGATTCCCTGATGGCAGTACCGGGACTGTTTCCGACCCACGAGCTGTGAGGATCCGTCTGACATGGACGGTGGGACATTTGTAAAGCCCATGAGGTCCTTTCCTCTGGCCAGCAAATATTCTTAACAGTCTTTCCTAAGAGTGGCCGGGGCCAAACTGCAAAGGAGCTGCCTGGCACAGCTACAGTGAGGCATGGCCTAGGGGGTCAAGGGTTCCATCCAATCCAGCGACTGGCAGCCCAAAAATCTGTCTCCACAAGGCTTGGCTTTCCAACAGAAAGCATCAATTCCATCAGAGCTGTGCAGAGACGGTGAAGATCCAGGCAGGAAAAAGGCAGCCCCTGTACTCAAGGGCCTCTGTCCTGGGTATGGAGACTTCCTCCCTGCAGCCTGACACTCAGCAGCTCTCAGGCAATCAATTTAGAGTAAATGAATTATTTGGCCATCTTAACAACAAAGACAGGCAGGATGTTGAAAAGGGAAGAGAGAGAGAGAGGCAAGGCAGGCAGTGAGAGGCAGGGTAGAACGGTAGATAGCGTGCTAGCCAAGGACCCTCTAACTCCCTTGCTCTGCTGTGTAGCCCTGGGCCAATTCATCTCTTCTTTGGACCTGGGCCCTGCAGTTCTCTGCTCAGTTCAGCTCTCAGGGGCCTAGGGACCCACACCTCTCAGATGCTGCAAACCAGCTTAGCCTGACCTGCCCACTATGTGGCCCCCAAAGCCTACTGGGCTTCCCTAGGCTGCAGCTGGGCCTGTGGCTCAACAAAGGGGAAGCCTGAAATAAACGAATCACTTGGCTGAGGTGACAGAGATGATTCTTTTTAAATGAGTTGGACTCAAAAACGTATGGTGTCTGGACAGCTTCACCCAAGAGGTGCTGGACCACTAACACTACGATAAATACTGTGTCTTTTTTTAATATATATATTTATATATATATATAATCTCATTTTTTTTACTTATGAAAATAATAAGCTATCACCAACTTGGATAGGCTTCACCACTAAATTAGCAGAAACCAGCTCAGCACAAACTCTCCAGAGATAAATACTGGTGGCTCAGTCGGGGGTGGGGGGGAAGATTAAAAAACCCCAACCTCTCCTCAAAACAAACCCCTTCTTTCAAAATAGAAGTAACCAGACAATACTGTGTCATAGGCCGCTGCACATGAAGGGGGGAGAGAGAGAGACTGAGGGTGGGAGAAAAAGAAAGGAAGGAAGGGAAGGAAGGAGAGGAACGGGGGAGGCCAGGCAGGAGGAGTGGACTCTGCCCATGGCTTCCAGGTCCCTGCACCAGGTGCCGATGGAGGGCAGGGCTGCTCCAGCCCTGGGGCCGAGGGAGGGCCAGGTGGGGCCAGACAGTGTGGTCAGCTAGTGCAAGTAGTCGTCGACTCTGGCAAAGGAGCAAGATCCCAGGCCCGCTCGGGCCATGAGCCGTAGACATTCAGATGCCTGGCCCAAGGCGAGCATCAGAGGGGGCTGCTTTGGCAGGTTCTGAGACTCTGTGGAGAAGAGACAAGGCCTGGTCACTGCCCTGCTCAGGGCTAAGCCCAGGTCAAAGTTCTCTTGGGAGCAGAAGGTGGGGGGAGTGGACAGAATCTCTTGGAACAGAGCGTTCATGTGTCTCTGTGTCACCAGGCCATGGCCCTGCCTGTGAATCTCAGCTTTCTTTAGAGCAATGAGCTAGCCAAGGCCCAGGGTCATAGTCTAGGGCCCATCATGATCTAGCCAGCCAACTCAGCTGGGCAGAGGGAGGTGAGGGTTTAGGTTCAGCCATGGGAGCCCAACAGTCCTATGGGTCACCAGAGAGCCTCTGGGCAGAGCTCACTGCCCAGATTTGGATAAACATCAGCAATTTCTAGGGAGGGGTGAAGGGGCCAACCTAGGTACTCATAGGCCAGCTTCTGTTTTTGTTAGATCCACTTACCTAAAATGGCGCTGTTGAGGGCAGCGCATACAGGCTCCCTCTGGATGGGGTCAAGCTGCTGGCCAACTGGGCAGCTCCAGGGGTCTGAGTACGCAAGCAGGCTAAAGGCATCCTAAAGGACAGGGCATTCTTGAAAGGACTATGGCACACACCACGCACCCCCTCCTCCATGGCTCCAGGGGGATACAGGGCCCTGCATGGTGCCCACGGAGAGCACAACATACCCTGACCGAAGGGTCAGGTAGGGCTGTGTCCTCCCCAGAACGTAGAGAGGGTGGGTGTACCCTGGATGTCCTGTTCCCCACTGCAGACTTGACTAGAGCCCGCTCTGTCCCATTGCTGCTGCCTGCCCCCAGTGCCCTCCCACAGTCACACTGCCCCACCACCAAATGGGGGCCCATTCTGTATGAGGGCCTGGCTTGTCCTGTACCTGCAGCATCTCTGTGTGGGCCAAATTCTTGCCGTATTCCCGGCCCAGCTGCTCACTCAGTGCCTGCAACTCACGGCCAAACAGGATAATCCTTTCTGTGGCCGCCTGATTGCCCCCGCAGAGCTGCCGCCGAGGATGCCCATCATCTGCACCCAGAGCCCAGCAAAGAACACATCAGGAGGATAAAGAGAGAAAGGGAGGACTAGGGTGGGGTCCCCAAAGAGAACACGACAAGAAGGACCTTGGCTGGGGGTAGGGTGGGGTGGTGCAGCTTCTGCTAGAGGCAAGTGAGGGCTGAGAGGAGCAGGTGGACCATCCGGAGCTGAGCTCCTCTTACGTCCACCTATAGCCCATGGTCTAGGAGTCAGACGGGACTCAAGTTTGCCCTCTTCCCACCCTCTGCAAGATGCAAGGGTGTTCATAAGGTGTCTGCTCTCACCAGCTCCCTCCAGCTACAAACGCTGGGAACTTGTTCTGGGCAGCAGGCTGAGGCCCTCCCACCTCAAGCACCGATTCATGATTGGCTAAGGAGGCAGTGGACCAGATCTGGATAGAGCTTCTCCAGCCACCAAAGCCTGCCCATCCCAACCGCCACAGAGGGGAGAGGACAACGGGACTGAGCAATGCCGCCTGTGGAACACCATGCAGGGGCATGGCCTTACCCATGCTGGACTCATCCGTCTGCAGGTCTTCATGCTTGTAGGCACCATTGACAATGCGTGTGGACATGCTCTCCAGCACACCATTGGGGTAATGTTCCGCCTCCATCTCCATCTCACTGTCGCTGTGGAGAAGGGTTGAGGTGGGAGTTAGCAAAGGGGATGTGACTGGAGCAGCCTGGTTGGGCCTCCATTTAGGCTTTAGCCGCAGTTGGCAGTGGGTAAACTGAGGCCCCCAAAGGGCATGAAAGGACAGCTCCCAGGCTTCCCAGGCTCTAATACTTGGGCCCTACTGTGACACCAGCCATCCCAGAGGCTTGTTATCTCACTCCCACTCTGGTCCCCATGCTGCCTCTGTGACCATCCCCACCCTGGCCCTCCTCTGAGTTGATACACCCCTTCTACACACCCCCTGACCCCCAATGACCAGGGCAGGTAAGTCCTGATAGGCATCTCTGGAAGCCAAACCCAGGTCAGCCCTGTAGCATGCTGGAAGGCTACTGAAAGCCACCTACAGTCTGCAACCTAAAAACCCTGCCTGCCCAACCTGGCTGACCACAAGCTAAGCCCAGTAAAAGCTCCTTTAGTATAGACTCTGGGGGTTCTGAGAGGCCTGGTATTCTTGGAGGCAACCACATTCTCAGCGTCAGCGCCTCTGGAGAAAGACAGGGCCAAGGAAAGTGGCAGCTGAATCAAGAGTTGGACCAGAAGCTGGAGCCAATGCCAGGCCTGGTGGGTCAGCGGCTACTATTCCAGGCACAGACCTGGGATGGAGGTGGGGGTAAAGGGCAGGGTGGCGCTCAAAGGACAGGCTGCAGTGGGCGCAGAGCAGAAGGCAGGAGGAAGAAGCAGAGCAGAGCAGAACAGGCACCTGGTCTCCTGGTTACTGGTACTGCTGTGGGGCTGGGACTTGGTGGAATCTGTTGAGTTGGACTCGGAGTAATTGACTGAGGATGGAGATGAGGAGGACGAGGACGACGACGAGGAAGAGGAGGAGCTGGGCGGAGGGTATTTACTGTGGTTCTGTTTGCTCTTGGTGGAAGCGACACCATTGCTGCAGCTGGGACTATCTGCTCCTAAAAGCCGGGGGACAGTCAGAAGAGGAGGGGCAGCTTGCCATCAAGCAGGGCCCCAGGAATAACTACAGTGGTCCCACTTCCCTTCCCCCAATCCAGCAGCAAGCCTTGAGCCCATCCCAGGGAAGGGTGTATGGGTGGCCTTGCTTCTCCACACCAGTTCTTCCCAGAGCCCTCTGGAGAGTGGCTGACCTGTGTTGTGCATGTGGGAACTAGTGGGGCCGTGTCGGGGGCTGAGGCTTGGGGAGCCAGGGTAGCTGTCCTGGGACTTGGGGCTTCGGGAGCTCAAGCTGCGGACCTCACTGTCAGTCCCATTCACCATCTCCACAAACTGTCGGCACCTGCAGAAGGAGCAGAGCAGCAACGCTCTGGGCTTGGTCTGGGTTGTGTATGCCCACCACCAGCTGGGCTGTGGGGGACCTGACGGTGCCCCAAACTTACTTGAGCATGAAGAGCAGGTTGGGGTTGTGCTCCAGCAGCCCTGGGTAGAAGCGCTGTGTGGTCTCAATGGCCTCACCCACACGGCCCTCCAGCACCAGCTTCTGGATCTCTGCAGAGAGCAAGAATGCGGCAGTGAGTGAGGGGCCGCAGACCTTCCTCACAGCCACACGTCTACACACTGCCAGTCCCAAGCACGGACCAGCTGAGAGTCAGGTGGGCTGGCTCAGAGTGGCAAGCCCACTGAGATGCTCACAGAAGAGGCTGAAGAAACAACCTGGCCAACCAGCCCCACAACAGATCCTGGTTTCTGTCAAGTGTCAGGTAGTCCTCAAAGAATAAGAGGGGAAAATGGAGGGGGGTGCTCTTAGCCCAGAGGCAGCAGGTTGAATTTGGAGGCCTGCTCCTATTCAGTACAGGTTGCCAGGGACCTGGGCGGGGGAAGAGGTCCTGGCTGTGGGAGCATAATCTAAGGATGGGCACCCGGGCAGCTTCGTGGCCTGAGAGGCTCCTCTTCAGACAGACTTCTCTCCTCAGGCTTCACAGGGGGTTGCCAATAGGAGCTCATGGATTCTGGGCCAGGGCCCATGTCTTGGCAGTCTTCAGGGGCTGCGGCGCGCCCCCTGCTGAGAGAGGAGGTCACCCTCCTCACACTGGCAGCTCTGACACTGACATCTCTCAGGCCGTCGGCATCGTGCTCTTGCCCTGGGGCCTGGTGCGTCTTGCTGGGAGCCACTTCTGGGTAGATCCCAAGTCTGGGATCCCTTTCCGACTGTCTGGCTGGGCGTGGCTTCTCTGGGAGACACAGACACATGCACATACACAGAGACAACAGGCTCAGAGTGACGCAAGCAGGCACACACAGACACACGTGTCCACACACACCTACTCTCCCTCACTCTCCTCTCCTTCCTATCTCCTTTCTGGGCTGTTTCCTCTTTCCCAGCACCCTCCTTCCACAAAAGAGCCCCAAACACGCATTTTGCAGGCTAGTATGAACACCAGGAAAGCTTCCTTTGGCTCCTTCTTTGTTGGTCTGCAAAGCCCAGGACCAGAGGTGGGAAGCAGAGAAAGGTCTACCACAGTGGCCACGGAGCATCAGCCTTCCCCGTCTGACTGCTTCAGTCCCCTCTCTGCCCAGGGGCAGGCAGAACTACCAAGGTTGAGTAAATGGTGGCAAAGGCAGAGCACTGAACTGGTAAGATGCAAACACACTCTTTCTCGAAGACCGTGAACAGGAGGCTGAGTGGAATCCAGGATGCAGGAGGAAGGAAACAAGCATGGAGGAAGATCCAGCCATACCAGGCCCCAGCCTGTGCCAGGCCATCAGAGTATGCATTAGGGAGGCTGCACCGAGACATTCCCATGCTGCTGGACTGTCCTTCTGGACAGTGTGGTCTTGAAAGAGGGACAGAAGAAGGGCCTGGGGCTGGGCTGTGGGCTGGTCTTCTGGTGAGGACCTGAGCTGAACAGATTCCTGACAGGTTACCCACGGCTGTCATGAGCCAGAGAGCAGAATTAGGGACAGGTGAGAGAGGGAGGGAGAGGGGAGAGGAGAATCAACCTTACTTTGTCTGTTCTTTATGGACGCTTGTTCTTCCTGAATCGGGGTTTCAGTCATTCGGGCAAAAGCTGTGGCCGTGGCACAATACCCATGATGCACCAGGTAAGATGAGACCATGCTAGAAAAAAGGAAATGCTCAAGGTGACACTTAAGAACTGCATTTCTCACCAACCCCCTGATGGGACAGACTATCTCCCTGTTAGGTCTTCCTTAAACATATCTTACAGGTGCAACCTCCACAGAATAATAAAGGGGCTGAAACAAATGAAAAATCCCCCAGTGCTCATGCAGTCAGGCAGAAGAGGGGCAGGTCACCACATCTGTCCTCACAGCTTGGAGGAGTGGCTGCAGTTTCTCTGGGATATGCTGCCCACAGGTGGGCAAGTATGATAACAAAAGTACATACAGAGGCACATACCATCTCCTTATAGAAGCGGCTGCCTCCTGTGACCTGAAGCAAACCCAGAGACTGCCGAGAGTCTCTATGAGGGCTTCCTGGAAGGGCAGCCAGCCAAGCAGTCTGGCAGCTGCCCAGTGGTGATGCATGCCACGTGCGTACCTTCTACAGACACAGGAGCTCCTCTGCAGGTGCCCCACGCGCCCGGCAGAAGCATTCCAGCTCAGGTGAACCTGGCCCTCAGGAGTGTTGGCTCTAGACGGTGATGGGGAGCTAACCCACGACCCAAGTTACTCCACGATACACAACAAATTAAGGGCCCAAGAAGCCAAGGTTTCAGGCAGTAACGTGGCCAACAGGAACACAATCTTTGGGAGATGGCCCTGAGAAGCCCAGAAACCATTTAATCCCACTGGAAGCTGGCTAAGCAGCAGCACACGTAGAGTCCTCGTATCTGATGTGTACAAAAGTGAACACCTTGGTGTGTGCATATGTCAGTGTCATTAATATAACTGCCAACACAAATGTCTGAAGAGCTGTCATGCAGAAGGCACAGAAGTTCAGCTGTGTGTTCCCTCATGTTTTAAGGGGTAAATGAGATGATCCATATAAAGTGCCTAGCAAAGCAAGAAGTCAATATATACAACCTCTTATTATGAAATTATGTATTTATAACATTAATTATGAATAAGAATTATAATACTTATATTATTATAAACACAAGGTTAAAAATTCTTGACAAAACACGGTTCAGATGCGCCCATATGCACGTCAGAGGCCACTAAAATGTACAGTCCCTTTGACTCAGTAATTCCACTTCTTGAAAGGACACCCAGAAAATAATCTTAAATATGGAAAACTCTTTATGTACAAAAGGGTGACCTACACAAGCAAGAGAGAAGAAATAACCTGAACCTACCACCAAGGGAAGCCAGCCAAGGGGCTTGTGGCAAATGTGTCTGCGAGATAATACAGCCATTAACAATGTCCATAAAGCGAAGTTATATGAAATCACAGATATGAGTTATATGCAGGTCTCAGCAAATACTACATATGAACACACAGGCACACAGATACATACATGTAAACAAATACACCCACGTGCTGAGCCCAGGCCCTGTCAGCTGAGAGTATTAGTCCCTCCCCAACACAGCTGGGGCAGCCCCACCTCTCCCCTTGCCTGTCCCAGCAAGCCTGCTATGGGGACTGGCACCATGCTGGCCCTCCAAGGAAGGGCTTCTTATAAGTTCTGGGGGCTGGGAACAAGATGTAGTAGTGCTGCTATTCCTGAGAAGGGTCTGGCCACCTAGCCCCTGCCTCAGCCCTCCCATGGGGCCTGCCTCAATATCAATCCCTAAAGAAAGGAAGGCTACACAAAGAACCCAGTGTGTACCCCACCCCCACCCGCTGGCCTCTGGTACCCCGGTGTCTGCAAGGCAATGACCAGAGCTAGTAGAAGCCCAGCCCTTCTCGGCCCACCCCTGGGAGCCAAGCTAACAAACTAACCCACCTCCTGGCAGAGTGGGTACAGGTCATTGCCTCACTCAGGCCTGCAGCTGTCAAGTGGAAGAGAGAACCATATCTGGCCTCCCTTGGGATTCTCATCAAGACTGTTTCCCAGGAGAGGCTGGGAATTAATCAGCCAAGAGCCAGCTAGGTCCTAGGGAGGACCCTCTTCACACCACCACTGCCACAGATGCAAGGGACTTAGCTGGATCTGACCCTGAGAGGTGACCTTAGGCCAGAGTCATGGTATGACAGACACTCCCTATGATGGAAAAGAAAAGTGCACAGAGGAAGATACCACAGGGCGTACTAGCACATCCTCTGCAAAATGACCTGGGGAAGGAAAACCGCCCTGCTGGTGCTATTACATACAGGGCCTTCCGATCCAGTTGAGGGGGCAAAGGTTTAACTAGGAGCAGCTCTGGAGAACTGAACTAAGAGAGGAGGAGAGCAGCAGGCAGAGTCATCCTGGGAGTGCTTTCCAGAAGGAACGCTACCCACTAAAGTTCACAAGAGCAGCTTGTAGCAGTACAGGGGCCTACAGGAGAGTGAGGCCCCTGGGACGGGGCAGGGCTGGGTAAGGGCGGGAGCAGGGCACTCACTTCTGCAGCACCGCCTGCCACTCGCCAAGCCGGGCACTGATGGGGAAGCAGTGGACAGTACCCTGGACCTTGGCACGCCACTCCCGCATGTAGTCCTCAATGTCAAACAGGAAGGGTTGCTGCCCAAAGTTGGCGTCCACAATCTCCCCAGGTGTCTGCAGGCCTACGGTGGGGTAGAGGTTGGCCTGAGGAGGAGAATGAAATGTCAGTTGGGCCCTGAGGGCAATGGGGCAGCAGGGCCTCGCCTCATCTCACCTCCGGCACAGAGGGGAAGGCGCTGGCTCCCGCAGGCCGTTGCTTTGGCTTTGAGAGAATTGCAGCATGGCTGGGGGAGGCAGGGCTAAGCCACATTCTGCCCACCTCCCTAGCAGAGACACTATTCCCCAAAGTTTGAGGGGAAATGGCAAAAGAAAAGCAAGGCAGGCTCAACATGGAGTCTCTTGCCCGGCATCAGAGGCTGTAGTGTTCCCAAAGCCCAAGGCCCCCCTTCGGGACTCAGCCAGGGCACAGAGAGGCAGGCTGGGCTCCACAGCCCTGCAGGTGTGCCCGTGAAGATCTGCTGCAGGGGTGGATGATGGCTCCTCTCAGAAAGATCCAGGACCACGGATCCTTTTGCCACAAAAAAGGGGGGTATATAAGGGGGCAGGAAGGGATGCGGGGAGAGAGGAAAGGAGGGGAGTTAGGTGACACTAGAAAAGGGTAAAGAAAGGCTGCTGCCCTTCCTGTCTGAGGCTCACTAAGAGGAGGATCTTCTGGCCAGTGAGGTTTGGGCATGTCCCTCTGGGTGTGGGGCTCCCTGCTTCCCATCTATCCCCTGCCTTGACCAGCTTTTGCCAGGTCGCTCCCTCACTCCATGCCTTCTATGGCTCCCACTGCTACAGCCCAATGCCTCACCAGCCTCCTCCTCATTGGCCCCAGGTCCCCAGTCTTCTCTTCCACCTTCCATCCTTAGACCACGTATCATTCCTGACTACCACGTGCCGGTACTGCACACTGGGTTCAGCCTTTCTAGCACTTGGCACAGAGTGCCATCACATCCATGTCTGGGTGTTTCATGTCATACCTCCACCACTAGACTCTTCCCCACTCAGGGTCAGAATTCTCCTCCTGTGTCTGTTCCCTTTCTTTGCTTAGGACCACAGCCCCTCTCTGGGGACTCCAGGTTGGAGGGAAGGATTTTGATACATAGACAGAGGTTCTAACAGGATCCTGCGTGTTGCAGTCTGGGCTTCAGAAGGCCCCTCAGATCACAGGGGCATTTCCTATTCCTAGAGCATCACAGGGGAGCCCAGGATCCCTAAGCAGCCCCTAGAGTCAGCAAACCTTTTCTCCTTCCAGACCCCAGCCAGGGCACACAGAGCCAGGCCAGGCTCCCAGCATTCTGGGTGGAGGCCCTGCATGTGACAAGGCCTGTGATGACTCATGACAAAGAAGGACTGGAGTGCAGGAGGTGGGATGAGCCCTGAACGAAGCCAGCAGGAAACCTCACCCTTTTCTAAGAGGAGAAAAACCCATAAATCTCACCTCTCTGGCCCAGGAGTACCCTGCACAGTAGCAGGTTCAGTCCTCTAGGGCACTGGCTTTCCTCAGGGATCTTTGATGGGTATGCACAGGGACCTGGCTCCCTAACAGCTCAGGAACAAGTTTCTATACGAACAGTTTTCTATACTCTGCACACAGGTCCACTAGCTATAAGCCACACAGAACTGGTTCAGACCAGCTGAACCATGGAGCTACCTCATCTCTGCCCACACCGTCCCGTACCTCCTAGCTGCCTTTGGAAATGCCACAAATCTCTGTCACCTGCTAAGAGTCATGGAGGAAGACCAGGCCTTGCTGCTGGAGAGAGAAGAACGCTGGCAGGTACCGCCTACTGGTACCTTCAAGCTGACGACACAGCACACATCCCTGGCTGGGGAAAGGGCAGGACTCCACACCCTGCACTTGCAGGTAACACCAGGCCCTTTCCCAGTCGGCCCCCGGGGCCAGAGCAGGAGACCCAATAGTAGTACTTACCGGGAGGTCTGTGAAGGCTATACCTGTGGAGGGAAAGGAACAGTCATCAGGCCACCTGGTTTCCCATGCCCCTGTGGGCCCCGCAAGGGTCCATCACAATGGCTGGGGGAGGGGCTGGTCATCACACCTCCCCTATGGTGAAGGACAAGCACTAGCCAGGGCTTGGTAGGTTTATTTTTTATTTTACTTATATTTTTAATAAATTTATTTATTTATTTATTTTTGGCTGTTTCGGGTCTTCGTTGCTGTGCGCGTGGGCTTTCTCTAGTTGCGACGAGCGGGGGCTACTCTTTGTTGCAGTGCGTGGGCTTCTCATAGTGGTGGCTTCTCTTGTTGTGGAGCGCGAGCTCTAGGCACACAGCCTTCAGTAGTTGTGGCACACAGGCTTAATTGAACTACCATGTGGGATCTTCCCGGATCAGGGCTCAAACCCATGTCCCCTGCATTGGCCAGCAGATTCTTAACCACTGCATTACCAGGGAAGTCCCGCCTGGTAGGTTTACACCCTGGCCTTCCCTTTGCTGAGTCGCTTGGCCAGAAGTGAAGTCAGATATTTGGGTATTTGTCCACAGCATTTCTACCCTCTCAGGGAAAACCTGCTAGGAAGGACTAAACCCAAATGATCTACCCTGAGGCCTCTCTAGGCCTGATTGTTCTCTTGATCCAACATGTATTTAGGGAGACCTCCTGTGTATGCCAGGACCTTTTCCATCCATTATCTCATCTGATCCTCATACCAACTATGGGTAGCAGGCTTTCTTATCCCCATTTTACAGATGTGGAAAGTAAGCCTCAGAGGTTAAATGATTTGCCAGCAGTCATAAAACCAGCAGAAGCTAGTGGGACTGGACTCATTTCTAGTCTGATGCTCCAATATCATCTCTAAGCTGACAGAGCAGTGGAGACAGAGAGGGCAGCAGCTGCCCATCTTCAGCCCATACTTGCCCAGAGTCCCGAGAGATTCCGAGTTGACAAAGCCCAAGTTAACAATGGCCTGTGTACCCTCTGAACCCTCCTGCCAAGAGAAGAGGCTATGTTTCTAGGGACCTTAGTCCTAAATCAGAAGTGAGGGTAGAGGGGATAGGGACCCTAAATATAGGAACAGCCCTGAGCAGGAGAGGGGCCTCAGCATATCTACCAGAGCATTCATATTCTGCAGATTGAGAAATGACTCAAGGCCCAAGGACACTCTCCCAAGGGCTCATAGCCTTCCCATTTTTTAAAATTCTTATATCTTCTAGAAGCTCCTAAGCTTTCGGCCTGAGAGGTTTTCAAACCACTGACTATTTGGAGGTCTCTGTCTGCTCCCTCAACTCCACCCCAAAAAGAAAGTGAAACCCAGCAAGACTGAAGAACAGGTGAGGGTCTGATGATAGGTCTCCCAGTAAACCTGGGGCCAGAATCCTGACAGCAGCCAAGTGAGCATCCCATGTTCTTCCTCTGTGCTGGGCACTGGAATCATGTCTTACAAGGAAGCATTTAATCCTCAAAACAACCCTGGAAGGTGTATAATGCCTCTGACACTAGTTTACATATGAAAAAACCAAGGCACAAAGAGACTGTTTACATTCTTTACTGGGCTATTTTGCTCCTCAGTGAAAGAAGTTCATAAACCCATGACCTTCCTGCCTGAGGCCACTCCTGAGCCCCACATGCAGAGTCAGCAGTCACAGAACTAGCAGGATGGAATCTGGAAGCCCTTCCGTGTCCACCCACCAGGTCTGCATGGGAGCTGCCCCCATGAATCTCAGTGTGGCCAGGCTACTGCTGCTGTACTCCCAGGCTCGCGAAGAAGCCCACAGAACCCTGGAAGAAAGTGGAGTCCAGTCTCCATCAATTATCTGCAGTGTGACCTTTGGCAAGCTACCCAACCTCCCTGAGCCCATCTGAAAAAACGGGGTAACAATATACCCAACACCTCAAGAAGAAAGGAGAAACAGATTCTCTATGAAAGCTGCTTCATAAACTGTGAGGTCTATGTACAAGTTGGCTAGAGTTGCGCCACAGGGCGAGACAACTGCCACATTTCTACCCAGGGGATGACCTACTCGGGCTTGCCTACCTCTACTCACAATGGCACTCAGGAAGGACAAGGCCTTGAGGTGCTTCCAGGAGGATGAGGAAAGAGGCTACTCCACCCCCTATTGCACTGAACAAGGGCAACACCGCTCCCTGTAGGTCTCTGGGAGCCTCCACAAAGACATTGTGATGGCAAGATCTGAGATGGCCCACGGGAAGATCTGAGAAGGGCCAGGCAAAGATCCAGGATGCAAATAGGACATTCAAACCTGCTGCTAAGAAGTACCCTTAGCCAAAAAGACACAGCTCAGGGGTCACTGAGGCTGAGGGTATAAAGAGCCTGTATAAAAATTACTCTGGGGACTTCCCTGGTGGCACAGTGGTTAAGAGTCTGCCTGCCAATTCAGGAGACACAGGTTCGAGCCCTGGTCTGGGAGGATTCCACGTGCCGCGGAGCAACTAAGCCCAGGCGCCCTAAAGCCCGTGCTCTGCAACGGGGGAGGCCACCACAATGAGAGGCCCATGCACCGCAGCGAAGAGTGGCCCCTGCTCGCCACAGCTAGAGAGGTCCCGCGCGCAGCAACGAGGACCCAACGCAGCCAAAAATAAATAAATAAATTTATTTAAAAAAAGAAAAAGAATCCGCGCTTCCACTGCAGGGGGTGTGGGTTCGATCCCTGGTGGGAAAGCCAAGATCCCACATGCTGTGCAATGCAGGCAAAAAAAAAATTACTCTGAAAGCTCATGGACCACTTGTGGGTGAGACGTCAGTCTCCAGTCTCCATTCACTCAGTGTTCATTTGTTCTCCCATCAAGTATTTGCTGAGACCTCCCAGGAGCTAGGCCCTATGACAGACAATAGGGAGCCAGCTGTAAGCCTGGCCCTAAAAGTGCTGCAAACTCCAGCAAGAGAGATGGTGTGCAACTAATAATTACACAGACAACTGACCAATGACACATAGGGTGAGTGCTGTGACAGAGGACAACGGAGCAAATAAAAGGAGCGGGGCGGCCAGAGGCAGGAAACATCACTCTGCTTCTCTAAAGGGAGAAATGTTCTGAGGTTAGAGAGCAATGATTGGCTCACTGATCCTGCGTGAGATTCTGAAGTGCATTATTTTGATAAGCTGGCTTGTGAAAAGGAAACAAGGTCATTAGAAGATTCACCAAGTGGTCTATCACTTTCATTGACTTTCCATCAAATTTCGTTATCTAGAAAATGCAGAGGACGGGTCATATCCATTTTTTAGTAAGGTCTCAGTAGTATCCTTGTGGAAAAGACAGAAAAACACAAGATTCAATTAACATAATGAAGTGATTCTTAAATGGCTGGTGTCTACCTGGACAAGCTGTAGGCTGAAGGGCTCAAATCCAGCCTTGTCCTCTTCCAATATTTTTATCAATATCTTGATGAAAACACAAATAAACATGTTTATCAAAAGTTAGGTTAATACAATGCTGAAGAGGATACCAAATACTCGAGATAGAAAAAGCAAGACCAAAGAAGATCGTGACAGGCTTGAAAAATAGATAATATAGGCCTAAAGGAAGTTTTATTACAAGATGTGTGAGGACTTCCATGGGGTCTATATAAACATGTACTAGGGGGGACTTCCCAGGTGGTGCAGTGGTTAAGAATCTGCCTGTCAATGCAGGGGACATGGGTTTGAGCCCTGGTCCGGGAAGATCCCACATGCAGAGCAACTAAGCCCATGCACCACAACTACTGAGCCTGCGTGCCTAGAGCCCGTGCTCCGCAATAAGAGAAGCCACCGCAATAAGAAGCCCGCGCACCACAATGAAGAGTAGCCCCCGCTCACTGCAACTAGAGAAAGCCCGCTCACAGCAACGAAGACCCAACACAGCCATAAATACATAAATTAATTAATTTAAAAACCAAACCAAAACAAAAAAAACATATACTAGAGAGTTTTTTTTTTATTTTTCTATTTTTTTTGGTCGTGCCACATGGCATGTGGGATCTTAGTTCCCCAACCAGGTATCAAACCCATGCCCCCTGCAGTGGAAAGTGTGGAGTCTTAACCACTGGACTGCCCGGGAAGTCCTGGGAGATGAGTTTTTAAAAACAGTGTGAGGGGGCTTCTCTGGTAGCACAATGGTTAAGAATCTGCCTGCCAATGCAGGGGACATGGGTTCAAGCCCTGGTCCGGGAATATCCCACATGCCACAGAGCAACTAAGCCCGTGCACCACAACTACTGAGCCTGAGCTCTACAGCCCACGAGCTACAACTACTGAGCCCACGTCCCACAACTACTGAGCCCACGTGCCACAACTACTGAAGCCCATGCACCTAGAGCCCATGCTCTGCAGCAAGAGCAGCCAACGCAATGAGAAGCCTGTGCACCACAAGAAAGAGTAGCCTCCGCTCGCCACAACTAGAGAAAGCCTGCGTGCAGCAACAAAGACCCAAACCAGCCTAAATAAATAAACAAATAAATAAAATAAAAACAGTGTGAGGGTCCAGGCTGACATTAAGGTGGCCATGAGCTCCTTAGGGACCTAGGGATCTGACTGACAAAGAGCTTAGGGCCCAGAGGAGGGAGGTGCAGGTACAGAAGGGACAGCAGATATGCCCCAAATCTTATGTCCCACAACAGGTTCCATGCTCTGAGCAAAGTGTGGACAAGCTGAAGAGATGTAAGGAGGGCAGGTATTCAGAGCAGACAGGCAGAACTGGGCCTGGCTCGGAGAGGCAAGTGAAACAGGGCTTGGGTAAGGACTGATAGCCCATAACAGTGGCCCCTGGGACTCTGACAGCAGAAAAGTCAAGAGGCAGGAAATAGCTGGAGTCAGAGAACAGAGTGGGGAATGAGAAGTCATCTTGAGACCTTGGCCTTGCCCTCCAGCAGCTAGCTCCTCACAGGCTGGATATCAGCAACTGCAGCTAGGTGGCTATGGATTTCAGGGGAGAGTCTTTCCGGATGTGCACCTGGGTCAGCTCTGCATCATCTGTGCTATGCTCTTGGCTGCCCATTCTAGGCTGTGGCATCTGACGGCCCTGTTGAGGAATGCTGGCTCCTGCTCGCTCAGCCCCAGCCACAAGTAAACCCCATTTCCACCCAGGTCCCCTGGTCTTGCCCGGGCTCATCTCCTGGAGAAGCTACAGAGGGATGTGGGGAGTGGCAGCCACCTTTTGACTGTCCCGCAAACCAGGGCAAGTGAGCCTCCTACAAGTTGGGTTCAAAGTAAAATGCCCAACTCCCTTTCCTGTCAAGGTCTGTGGTCAACCTGGCTGGTAGGGTTCTGCCAGATTAGAGACCTCTGCAAACCCAGGCAGGCAGGCCCAGCAGTTAGGTATCACCTCAGGGCCACTTTGGCCATGGGTTCCACTCACTCGAGGGCCAAATAGCAGTCAGCCCTACTAGGGCAAGGTGTCAGAATAGCCAAAGTTCCTCTCTGTCTTAGTTTCTAATCCTAAATTCCTATATGTGTACAGGACTACTCTTCAAGGTATCCTCCAGAGTTCTCAAGACCTCCCAAGGACTGCTGCTTCTCCTGGGTTTCTGATCCTAGTTGACAGCACCACTAATCTAGCCACTTTACCATGTTCCCTTCTTTCCAGTGCACCCCATCTATCACTAAGCCCCGCTGCGGCACCCCTAGTCCTTTGCAGGCCTGTTCTCCACTGCCTGCACCCATCACCACGGCCACGGCTCATGCCACCTGCCTCTTCCTCAGCCCTTACTCCAATCAGTCCCTCCTTCTCAGTTTAACCAAAGGGGCTTTTTCAATATAACTCTGTCCAGGTTGCTGTCTATTAACCACAAACAGGCCAGAAGAGATCTGACCCCATCTGACTCCGGCCTGTTTACCTCCTGTACTAGAGCAGCCCTCACTGTTGCTCCATAGCAACCAGTGCCCTGCAGAAGGGCCAGAGAAAGTCTGGGCCCAGGCGACAGGCATGCAAATCACTACCACTGTCAAGTATGTACTAGGGCCCCTCAAACTTCTCACTGACCCTAAACCTCGCTCCAACGAGTGTCACACAGGCCAGGAGCACGACCACGACATTGCTGCTCTCTCAGCACTGACCCAGGCTCGATAAATGCTGCTGAATGGATGGATTAACAAAGGGACCACTTCTATACCCTCCGTTCCCCTTGCAGGGCTCCGATGCTAGGAAATGACTGCAGTTGCCTTGAGCTCAGCAGAGGATCTACAACACTGCTTTGGCTTCAAAGCCTCTCACCAACCAAAGTGGCTCCACAGGGCAGACCCTCCAAGGTCCCCTATGTACCCACCAAGGCTGTGGCCATTCTTGGTGTAGAAGCAAGTGCCATTGATGAGGTTGACGCAGCAGCCAATCACGTCTCCTGTAGTGAATGTGGGACCATAGGGCTGGCCAGTCCCAGAGGAGCAGAAGGAATGCCCATCATCACCATGGTAACCATAGGAATGTTTATCCCAACCTGTGGGGGAAAAGAGAGCAAGAGCTGAGGTGAGGTACTTGAGAGAAAAACAAGACAGTCACAGAAGCCCACCCAGGTCTGAGCTCCTCTCCCCAGCCTGCTACCACCTCACCAGCATTCCTGCCCTCTCACAGAGTCAGCTGTGGGCAGGGTCTGGCTATGCAAAATGAGCAGTGAGTTCAGCAAGTCACTGCCCTGAGGAGTTGAGGCAGCCCTACTGAAGAAGGAGCCCAAGCTGTGGTTGACAGGAACCAAAACCATGAGTGCCCTGGAAGGGACTTACCAGAGGGCCATGAAACAAGGAGGTGGTTGGGGAAAGCCTCATGAAGGAGAAGAGGCTTGAACTGAACTCTGAGGTGTATCATGGTTGTTGTTTTTCTTTTTTTTAATTTATTTATCTTATTTATTTATTTCTGGCTGCACTGGGTCTTCGTTGCTGCGTGCGGGCTTTCTCTATTTGCGGCGAGTGGGGGCTACTCTTCATTGAGGTGCGCAGGCTTCTCATTGCAGTGGCTTCTCTTGTTGAGGAGCAATGGGCTCTCGGCGCACGAGCTTCAGTAGTTGTGGCGTGCAGATTCAGCAGTTGTGGCTCGCGGGCTCTAGCGCGCAGGCTCAGTAGTGGTGGTGCAGGGGCTTAGCTGCTCCGTGGTATGTGGGATCTTCCCGGACCAGGGATCGAACCCGTGTCCCCTGCATTGGCAGGCGGATTCTTAACCACTGCACCACCAGGGAAGCCCCTGATGGCTTCTCTTTGTTGTGGAGCACGGGCTCTAGGTGTGAGGGCTTCAGTAGTTGTGGCACACGGGCTCAGTAGTTGTAGCACATGGGCTTAGCTGCTCCACAGCATGTGGGATCTTCCCAGACCAGGGCTCGAACCCGTGTCCCCTGCATTGGCAGGCGGATTCCTAATCACTGCGCCACCAGGGAAGTCCCATGGTGGTTGTTTTTTTAATGTTTTTTTTAACTTAAGTATAATTTACATGTAATAAAAGTCTTCCTTTTTAATTGATAGTTGAACAAGTTTTAACAAATGTTACCACCACCATGATCAAGGTATAGAACATTTCCATCACTCCAAAGAGTTTTTCCTCATGCCTCTTGGCAGTCAATTCCACTCCACGCACCCCCAAGTCTCCGGCAGCACTGATCTGATTTGTTCCTATGGTTTTGCCTTTTACAGAATGTCATATAAATGGAATCACAGAATTTGGAGTTTCTTGTGTCTGGCATCTTTCACTTAGCATAATGCATTTGAGATTCATCCACATTGTTAGGTATACCAGTATTTTGTTTCTTTTATTGCTGAGTAGTACTCCACTGTATGGACATACCACAGTTTGTCCATTCACTAGTTGATGACATATAGTTGTTTCTAATTTTTCGCTATTATGAATAAAGCCAATAAATATTTGTATATAGGTCTTTGTGCAAACATATGTTTTCATTTCTCTTAAGTAAATACTAAGAAGTGGTACTGCCACATCACAAGATAAGTATATCTTTTACTTGATAACAAACTGCCAAACTGTTTTCCAAAGTAGCAGTACTGTTTTGCATTCCCACCAGCAATGTATGAGTTCACAATCTCACCAGCACTTGTTACTGTCGGTTGTTTTGTTTTTTTCTTCTTCTCTTAGACATTTTAGTAGGTATGTAGGGGCTTTAATTTGCATTTCCCCAATGTCCAAGGATGTTGAGCATCTTTTCATATACTTATTTACCATCAGTTTATTAGAAAATTATTGAATTGTCTATTCAAATTTTTAACCCATTTTTTAAAAAAATCAGGTTGTATATCTTACTGAGCTATAAGGTTATAGATATATTTTAGATACAAAATGTGTTTCGCAAATATTCTCTCCCAGTCTGTAGCTTGTCTTTTTCATTTTCTTAACAGTATCTCTCAAAGGCCTGCTGGGATTTTTTTTCTTTACCACTTTTTTTTTTTTTAATTGGTGTAGAGTTGACTTCCTGCTGGGATTTTGATTGGGATTGTGTTGAATCTACAGATCAATTTGGAGAGAATAGATAGCTTAATAATATTGATTATTCAAATCCATGAACATGGTATACCTCTCCATTTATTTAGGTCTTCTTTAATTTCTCTCAACAGATTTTTAACAAATTTATTTCTAAGTATTTCACTTTCGATATTATATATATTTTTTAATAACATTGAATTTTTAAAATTTTATTTATTTTATTTATTTATTTTTGGATGTGTTGGGTCTTTGTTGCTGTGTGCAGCTAGTTGTGGAGAGCCACAACCACTGAGCCTGAGTGCCACTACTACTGAAGCCCGCACGTGACTGGAGCCTGTGCTCTGCAACAAGAGAAGCCACTGCAGTGAGAAGCCCATGCACCACAATGAGGAGTGGCCCCCACTTGCTGCAACTCGGGAGGGCCGCGCACAGCAACGGAAAACAAAAGCAGCCTAAATAAATAAATTTAAAAAATAAATTTATTTTTAAAAAAAGAGTACAGAAAGTGGGGCATCCTTGAGGGTCAAAGGATATGTTCTATTTTTAAAAATAAATAAAATAAAATAAAATTAGATTATGATAATGGTTGCACAACTCTGTAAACATGTTAAAAACCACTGAACTGTACACTTTAAAAGAGTAGATTTTATGGTATGTAAATTTTATCTCCATAAAGCTATTAAACACACATGTATTTGATTTTTTGTATATTCATCTGGTATCCTGCATCCTTGTCAAACTCACCAATTAGTTCTGGTAGCTTTTGTGAAGATTACAGTGCCCACTGGGAAAGGGTTCCTAAGCAAGAAGCCCCACTTCCCACATACAAAGAACATATGTGTAATTCAGAGAAAGCCAGGAGCACCAGAATTCAGGCTAGAGGCCTGAGTTCTCGGCATGGAGTCTCCCAAGATGGGCTATTCTGCTACAGTGCCCTGCAGCTGCTAGAAACCCAAACTTCTGCTCCAGTGGCCTGGGATGCCAGGGATGGTGGTGGGGCTCTCTCTATGCTGCTTGACCAGCACAGCCTTCCCTTAAGCCAAGCCCACTGCTTACCACCTCCTGAGGCCATGTGGCTGTGGGGGAAGACTGTCCAACAAAGCCACTGCCCATTCTAGCCGTCCCCAAAGAGTCCTTGTAGACAGACTGCTTGCTGTTCCTATGGTTCCTCTCAGAACTATGCCCACCGCTGCTGACAGATGCTCACTGGCTCCTCCCTTTGGCCAGTGCGTCAGGGTTTGCCAATGCTTGCCCCTTGAAGATTTCCGTAACATTCTTTGTTCCTCCCCTAGCATACTGCTCACATCCTTGATCAATTCTGGTTCCTGCTGAGCCTCTCCAATCACCAGTCACTGTTCCTGGGACTGTCCCTGTCTCACTCACTGCTTCCTAACCCTTCCCCCAACCCCCACCATCAGGAGTCGGTGACACAGGTGTGTGCATATACATGTATGTGTGTCTGTGTGTAGTGACTAGTTCCAGCCCACTTCTGTCTCACACAAGGATGATCCTGTGTGACAGATCATTTATGCAGATTTTACTGTCTAGAAGGTAAAAGACACACACTGGAAGGTTTTCTTTTTTTCTTTTTTTTTTTTTTTTTTAGCTTTCTCCAATTGAAGCAGTAGGTACTTTTTTTTTTGAAGCAGTAGGTAACTCTTAAAAAACTAATACAAATGTGGCCATCTGATTTATTAAAGCTAGAGAAATCATCCGGAAGAACTGTTTCCAACTTGGTCAGTGACTCAAGGATATCTGGGAGTTATTTTTGTCTCAGTGTAAGGGAGCTGCTCAATAATGATCACCAAAACAACAGATGCTTACATTTTCAAAGACCTAAAATAAAAATTAAAGTATTTTTGAATACTTTTCTTCAAAAATAAACTATATAATTATTTTGACAAACCTACCATAGAATTTTTAACTCAAGCTACTCAAGCTATAAATATGGATTTAAAATTTTTAAAAACCAAAGAACTCAATAAAAAAACAAAATATTTATTTAGAGTCAATTCAGGATTCACCATCACCTCAGTTTGGCTGAAAAATAGACACATTTTCCTGTTTTGTTTTGTTTTTCTTCAATTTCCAAATGATTTGTCAATTATATAGATTTGCCCAGAGGAAGAAAATTCATAGTCCGTGTGACACACTGAATAAGGCCTCCAAAAGATGTCCTAGGTCCTAATCTCTAGAACCTGTGAAATATGCTAACTTGCATGGTAATAAAGATTTTGCAGAAGTGATTAAGTCAACGCTCTTGAAATGAGGAGATTATCCTGGATTATCTGGGGGCAGGGAGGGTAGGATAATGCAATTATAGGGGTACTTGTAAGGGAGAGGCAGAAGAGTCAAGTCAGAAAAGGTGATGTGACGGTGGAAGCACAGAAAGAATGAAAGATGCTATTACACTGCTGGCTTTGAAGATGGACAATGGGGGCCATAAATCAAGGAATGTAGGTGGACTCTAGAAGCTAAAAAGGGCAAGGAAATGGATTCTCCCCAAGAGCCTCCAGAAAGACTACTACCCTGCTGACACCTTGATTTTAGGACTTCTGTCCTCCAGAACTGTAAAATGATTATTTTAAGTCACTACTATTGTTACAGCAGCAATAGGAAACTAATACAGTCCACTATGGCTGTAGAAGAAGTTTCTGAGCATCTGGAATGATCAGTGCAGAGACGCAACACCTCAGCTACTTGTCTCTTGTTCGTCAAAGTGCTATGAAGATAAAAGCTTTTCAAAGAAAATCACAGAGCTGTAATGTATCTTCAATTGAAGCTATCATTTCATAGCCAATATTTTTTCCAAACACAGTTAAGAGCCTGTGTGTGTGTATAAGGTATATATGTATGTGTTTGAAAGGTAGCTTGTGTTAAAAACAGAATGTTATTATACAGCTCATTTAGTAACAGTGGCTGCAGCAGCAGCAGCAGCCTGGTTTAAGACCTCTGTGTTGGACTTCCCTGGTGGCACAGTGGTTAAGAATCCGCCTGCCAATGCAGGGGACATGGGTTCGAGCCCTGGTCCAGGAAGATCCCACATGCCGTGGAACAGCTAAGCCTGTGCCCTACCACAATGAGAAGCCCGCCCGTAGCAATGAAGACCCAGTGCAGACAAAAGTAAGTAAATAAAATGAATAAATTTTTTAAAAAAAGACCTCTGTGCTATTTTCCCATCCTCTGGAAAGAACATGCATCATCCAACTGTCATCAATTAGTTAATAAAGGCCTACTCCATGGAGATGACAAAGTGAGGGTGGTGGGTGGTGTGAAAGGAGCAGAGAAGACATTAATATATAAGTAAATCAATAAGCAAACAAGAAAACACCTGGTAGAGGAAATGTGCTCTGAAGAAAACAAAGCCAGACGATAGGCTGGAAGTGGGACTGGGGATGAGGACTGACCAAGGTGGAGTAGTCAAGTTAGTCCTCGCTGAGGGCTGACCCCTGAGCAGAGAGGTCTGCTTGATGAGAGAATCAGAAGGAAGAACTTTTGGGGTCATGGGAATGAGCTCAGCATGTCTGAGAAACAGAGCCAGTGGGGCTGGATCTGAGTGAGACTTAGGAAAGACTGGGAGCAGAGGTGACAAGGTTTGCTGGATGTGGGCACTGATAGTATGAGGGGAAGTAAGGATGACTCCCAGGTTTTTGTCCAGGCAAATGGGTGGATGGTGGTACCATTTACTAAGAGACAGGGAAGATGGGCAGAAGGAAGAGATCTTTAGGACACATTAAGTTTGAGATGTCTTATTAGACATCTAAGCAGTTGGGTGGCAATACGAGGCAGGTGAGATGACTGTGGCTCATCCCAGATGTGGCAGGGCTGCCATGGGAACACTCACTAAACAAACAGTGGTGTGGACAGAAAACTTAAAATGAAGTCATTGGAGGATTTTCCTATGTGTTGTCCTCACACAATGGCTTTCTGTTTTTCCTCTGGAAGAAAAATTCAGGCTAGTCAAGGACTAGAAAGGGCAGAACAAACACAAGAGAAAGGCACCAGAAGCCCAAAATAGATGAGGACATGTTAAAGGGCACAAAGTTACTCTAAATGGATTCAGTTACCCCGCCCTCAATGAACCTTCTCCCCAGGGCTTGAGAAGCTGTATAGCAGACAGAAGCTAGTACCAGCATGGCCATTCTTGAGGAATCGGGCAGACAGAAGAAAAACTACAAGGCCAAGGCCTAACTGCTGTTGCACATTCTGCAGTGAGTCTGTTTTTTGTTGTCAGTCTCGGGCTAAGGAGGGGGGTTTGGCCTCTGTTAGAAAGAAACACTGTAGTCCTGTGTGCCAGGGTAGCCAGTGTGGCCTGAAGGGCCCCTGCAGCCTGGTCCTGGACATAGCACTGTCCCTCCAAGATGGTAGGCTCTGGGCAGTCACTCACCTCCTCAGACCTTTGTTCCCTTCTCTACAAAATGAAAGGGGAGCAATTAGACATCATTGTCAAAGGGCCCTAGGTGTCTACTTGTAAGAAACATTCCAAGACTCCAAACCAATCAGTAAGTATGGTAATCCCCATCTGAGGGCTGAGAAAGCTGAGGCACTGAGAGGCTCCACAAAGGCCTGTGGTCCTGCAGATTACACTCTCAGAAGCTTGGGTCTCCTTTTTTTTTTTTTTTTTTGGCCAAGCCACGCGGCTTGTGGGAATTTAGTTTCCCAAACAGGGATCAAACCCGCATGCCCTGCAGTGGAAGCGCAGAGTCTTAACCACTGGACCGCCAGGGAAGTCGCCGGGTCTCCTATCTTCTGAGGAACATTCAAGTAAGCTCCAAGCAGGTACCCATGAGGGTGAAGACAAAACCTCCTCCTTCCTGGGGTGGCCCCAACCAACTGTAGGGAAGAGGAAGATGCTTTAAAGGTAGAACAGCATGAGCTCCTGAAGACTGGGCTCCATCAGAACAAACTTCAGGTAACCCCTACAAGGTTTCTGGACCCTAGGCTTGGTCACCTGACCAGTACTACTCCCTGTGGGTAACTGGCTGGGTTCCATCAACTTTTGAGAAGGGACTGGGCACAAGTGCCCCAGGGCTGCAAGAACAAACAGCAGGAAAGGGGAACAAGGAGTGCCAGGATTTGTCTGCCAGCTCCCCTTCACTGGGCGATAGCATTCCTTTTCCTAAGAAGTAGCTCCTTCCCTGTGCCAACCCTGTGGCTTCGGTGGGGACTGCCAATCCTAGTTAGCCTCCTCCCTGACCCAAGCTGGACCAGTAAGAGATCTTCCCGGAATTTTTGTACAAGGGAGCTGGGAGGAGAGCGGGTCTCAAAGCTCTGTGCTGTCATTGTTCCAACTTCATGTAGAAAGCCAGTTTGACAGACTAAAGCTAATAAACAGAAAGCAGGGACTTTTAAGACAGGGACAGAGACAGAAAGAAAAGTCCCAGACACCATTTGAGTCCCTAAGACTTCGCTCCTCTGCTTGCCCTGAGGTATGGCTGACCAAGTTGGTTAGAGACGGGATTCTCTACCTTGAAGCAACCAAAGTTCTCTGACTAAAGGGGCCACATCCAAGCATCTTTTTCTTTACCTTGCATAACACGTGGCCCACAGTAGGTGCTCAAGAAATGTATGTTGAAATGAAAAGGGAAATGGGTCAAGGGCTGGCAGGAAGCCTGAAGTACAAGACACTGGGGTCAGACCATGCTGACATACCACCATGGGCAATCCTGGGCTTGACTGTGAGTTTTGTTATCGTGATTTTTCTTTTCAAGCAAAGCAAAGGAGTTAGAGCAATCTGGCTATATCATGCCCCCTTTTACACAGACTAATAGCGAAGCCACTTCCAAACCTTTGAAAGAGGCTGCAGACCTGGCTCTATCCCTGGGAAAGTCATTTAACTTCTCTGGTCTCAGTTTCCTCATCTATGAAACAGGGCAGGTGATGCAAATATCCCTGCCAGCTCTAGAAGAATCCATGGTTCTTAGTCCTCCTCATTAAGAGAGTCTAGCAACTATGGTCTTTCCCATACCTCTGCCTGGGTAAGTCTCCCCTCCAGCCCCACCACCCTCAGCTTCAGGACAGGACCTCCTCCAACCCCCTATTCCTGCCCTGGAGTCAAAGTCAACAACTTCCTAAGCGTGAGTCCTGGCAGGATAAGCAGTCACCCATCCCTGGATGGGCCTGGTGTGAAGCCGGGGTGATGTGCCCAGGAATTAGAGTTGTCACCCTCACCACAGGGCCAGAGCCAGCTGTCTCAGAGGACAGTGGGATGTGAGGGCCAGAAGAAAACGAGGGGGCTCAGCTGCCCTGCACAGCTATCAGGCCCTGTAGGGAGACAGGTCCAGGTGGCTCTGGGTCAAAGGATAGCTGGTGCTGCACGATAGGGACAACACTGTGACAGAGAGTGCCACCCAACTAACCATTCTTCCCTCTCCAAAGAGAATAAGCCCTGTCACTCCCAGAGAGAATGGAGGGATAGCCAGCCTGGTGCCCACATCGAAAAGCCTATCCCTGACACGTCAGACACCTATCAGATGCCAGTGGTGCAAGGAGAAGCCACGCCAGGAGGCTTCAGGCCAGGAGGCAGGAGGCCCCAAGTGCCCAGTTCAGATGCTCTGGCACCACCCACTTCCCCCTCCATCATCACTCAGAGGGGAACTCCCAATCACAGAAGTATGGGGGTGGCTGAGGAAATGGCTCACCATCTTGGCACTCCCAGATGCCATCCCTGGTTACAGTGTCCTCAAAGTGGGAGACTCCCTATAGGGGTGCCAGGGACTCCAGCATGATTGCTCCAAGAGCTGCCCCATGCCACTCCCACCTGGCAGGACACGTCAAGGGCCTCAGTCCCAGGGGAACTAGGAATGGCGAGGACTCCTACTTCTGAGTAGAAAGATTTCCACATCATCAGCACATTAGCACAGAAACCTGGAAGGGGACTGGTGCTGCGCCTGTCCACTGGGTTCTAGTCCTAGACCGCAAATGACCAGCACACAGGGTCCAGCTCAGGCATCACAAACTAGCCTAAGCACTGATCCCCATGCCACCAAATCAGCCATCTCTCCCCAAGAAATGGATCCTGATCATCACTGGACTTTGGGATCAGAAAGACTTGGGTTTGAATCCCAATTCTGTCTCTTCTTAGCCCTCTGAGTTCCCTTGGCTGAACTCTTTCAGGGTTGGTGGAAGATTAAACGAGGATGGACATGGAACACCAGCCTACAGGAGGCACTCCCTGGCAAGTTTCCCTGCCCTCTCTGTCTCTAGCATCAGCTCCATGGTCAAGCCGGGCACTTCGGACTTCCTGCTCCTTTCTTTCCTGAGGGAGCGAGAGGGGTGGAGCTGGCTTTCCTAACTAACAGCCCGCCAACGGCAGCCCTAGGCCTGTTCCACTCTTACTTGTCCCCAGTTTCCTGGGGAGGTCACCTGGCCCTCGGAGCAGTCGGCAGAGTTCAACAGCCATGTCATTCATGGGGCTGGCTATGGAGGGAAGGCGCTGGGCTGGCTTAGCCAAGGTGCTTCCTAAACCTGGGGTCGCTGTGGAGAGAGCACATATGTCATAGGAGACCTCATGGCAGGGCTGCTTCTCAAGGATGGTCACTCACTCAGAGTCACCACTCCCTGGAAATCCATCAGACAAATGTTTTCCCCATAACCTCAAATATCTTAAAAAATCTGATAGGACCCACTGCCTGGAGCAGCTCGACAATGGATAATGGGAAAGCAAAAGAGATTCTCTCATTCAGCAAACTCCGTGTGGTGGCATCAGGAAGTCCCGTCATAGTACTCACAAGACTGTTACCCCAAGTTCTAGGAACCTTGGGACCAAGGAACAGGACCAACACAAGCCTAAGGTGATGCTCTGGCAGCTCCAGGCCAAAGGGGCCAGGGGTGCCCTGGAGGGTCTTCTCTTTATGGTAGTTCAACATGAAAGCCAAGGCAAAGAGGGCAGGAGAAAAAGGCTATCTCTGCAGATAGCTGTGACACCATGTAGAGCCTGCCCTCATAGGGGTACCCAGGCCCTACACTGAGATAGATGTCAGCCTGAAGCCATGGGCAGGCAGGGTGAGGGACTGTACAGCCAGCACCTGCATATAAAGGGGCCTTCTACAGGTCATATTCCTCCCCAACCCTGACAGAAATAGATACCTGATTGCCAGGAGAGGCCCAGGGACATCCAGGGTGGGTCTTGCTGGGTCTGGCTAAGACATGGCTCAAGTGGCACCTGGCACATTTGGCAGGGCTACCTGCCAATGCCTCAGGCTCCCAGAGAACAGGCTGGGTCTGTCATCCATGCTCAATCAGGCTAAGGAAAGGGGTGAACTGTCCCACTAAACTGAGGTACAACCTCAGCTCCCAGGCCTTGGTATCTCTCCTCTGGGATTGGGTTTGGCTTGTCCTTATTTCCACTAAGGTCCTTTCAAAGTTCTGGGGAAAGTTAGTGGACAGATGACCCCTGGTAATGTAGGCGCCTGTGACTTTCCGCACATACTGCCAGATCCTGAGAAATGGGCATGCATAAAACCCTTCCCAAAAGAAGGCCCAGTGTGGTAGTCCAGTATTTCCAGGACCCCTAGATACGGACTCCCTCAAGGAGGCAACAAGAGGTTGAGCAGTAACTGGTCCCCACTCAGCTCCACCCTCATGTGGCCCCAGCCTCCAGCCACACCAGACGACACTTGATAATCTCTGTTTTCAGAGACTGACAAACTCAGGTTTCAGAACTGGCTCTTCTGCTGTCGATGAAACCTCTTATCTCAAAGGACTTAACTTGCCCTGAAAAACATAGCCTTAAATCCAAAAATTTTACCTCTGTGCTACAGAGAGGTAGGAGCTGGTATCTGGAAGAAGAAAACAGGATACTGTAGACAAGAAATCCCCAGGTCCAGGAATAATAACTTATTTGTTATCTTAGCTGCCTCATTTCAAAAGGCTGCCAAGGAGCCCTGATACACTGTGGTAATACAGCTCTCCCTGTGGGTGAGGTAAGAAAGGCCCATGGAAAAGGACCACGGGCTTAACTGGCCACAGGGCCAAGGGCACTGCTGGCCCAGAGAGGAGCAGCAGGGAAACAGAGGGCCTCTTACATGAAACAAGCTCCATAGTAGGGACTGGGGAGGGTCCTGTGGCACAAACCATTAACCCCCATGTGAACCACCAGGAGTTTGGACCAGCTACCTGGCCCTTGGGCCCAACTACCAAACCACCCTCTGCCTGGACTGCCCAGTAGAACCTGCTGCCAGAGCTACAAGGCCTCTGGGTTTCTATCCCTCCACTCTCACCCAGTCATTTCCTAAGGACATTTCAAAGAAAGAACAGAATGAGAAAGGCAACAAGGGGTTGGGCAGCACCAAGCACATAAACCCCAACCTATCTTCCCACAGCTGGGCAGGTCCTGGGCAGCTGTTCCAGTGGCTTCAGGGAATCTCCTGGCTGCCCCCCTTTTCCAGGGAGGGCTGCCTCAAGGTACCTTACAGGCGTGAACTCAGGACCATCAAGAGTCAGCTTCTTCCCTTCACCAGCCTCAGGCAGTACTCACTTGGGAGGCTTGTACAGCGCCTACAATCAAGCCAGGGTTGCTGAGGCCTATTCCCAGGCGCACTGCCGGGATTAGGAGGAGGTAACCCAGACACCCAGTGGCGCCCTGATAATTCAACCCACTCAGCTGGAGAGAAGCACGACCTCCCTCACGGAGAGAATGAGCAGCCCCACGGTAGACCCCTGTGAAGCAACGTAGATCCTAGGTGAAAGATGCTCCAAAGAGAGGTGGTGGTCAATGATGAATACAAAGGGGGCTCATCAGCTGTGGGGAACAAGGGTCTCAGCCCACATGGAGTGGGACAGAAGCAGTCCCCATTTGGTGGGTACAGACTAACAGCACTTCCAGACTACTGGAAACCCACTTACGTGTCAGTAATCTCTAAGACATCTGCTGCACAAAGCCACCTACTATTGGTATTTGCTCTGAGCAGACACCTTATTCTGCATATCCTTAGGAGGATAGAGAGGAAGGATATCCAACACTCAGTTATTTATTGCCACACCGACAGGAGCTAGCCTCTGCCCTCATGAACCTGGCATGGACCCCTCAGGGCTCTGCCCTGATCTCTGCTATCTGCTGTTCCTTTCCCATGGCACACACAGATATGAAATATCAGCTGTTTGCAGAATGTGTCCCACCCAGTAGAAGCAGGCCCCAGCCACAGGGATTAGGACACAAACACTCCCATGGGTGTGCTCCTAATAGCTCACTCTGTTAGTAAGGTAACAGTCTTAATAAGGTCAGCTCCAGGGAGAGGAAAAGATGCTCACTTGATCATGACCCATCATGTGGAATGAAAGCAGACAGTCGCCCTGCCACCCCTCCTTGCCCTACCACTACACCCTCCCCTCTCACCCCCACTGAGGCCCAGCTGCCAGGTGCCATTTGCTTCAGAAGATATGCCCCCCCATCCCCAATCCCCATCTGTGGTTCTTCCAGCTGCTTCTTTTCCAACAGTTCAAGGAAAGGATGCCTCAACGGGCCTGGGTTCTCCTTTGAGGGGTTGTAGTAATTAAGGTAATAGATGCTACCCCAAGAGAACAGCTGTCTCCTCCAAGGAAATGGAAGGAGGAAACTATCAGCTGTCCAGCTCTGATGCGGATGAGGCCACCTATCAACACAGCCTGAGTCTCCCTGGCTCTGTCTGACGTACAAGACACAGAAGGAAGATCTGTTCTATCCTTGCCCCCTTCAAAGCACCCGAGCTTGGGAGAAGCCCAAATCCCCCTATATCCACACCCCGACTTTCCTCCTGCTTCTCCAATCCAGGGATCCCAGCCCATGCGGTTTGCTGCCAGCTCAACAACCGAAGGGTGGGGCTGCAGGTACACTCACCTACCTGCCGATCATCCTTCCTGGCTGCAAAGCCATTTAGTCAAGCGTTCTGACATTCTTATTTTGGGCCACACCTGTTCCTTGGTTCATACTTAAGGAGGCCAAAAACACTTTATAAAAGATAAACATCAAAACTTCCACATCTTCCAACAGAAAACCTCTGACCATGCAAGCTACGACATGCCCATATGTTCCCAGGAAAAACTGAGCACACAGCCTCACACGAAAAGCACTCCCTGTTACCACCTGCTCCCAGAGCCAAGTGAGACCCCCAGCGTGGCTACCCTCGACTCCTGACAGCCCTAAAGGCAAAGATGGGCTTGCTGAGCCAGTACAGGAAAACCTATAAGAAAACACTCAAAACATCAACATCCTGACTTTGGTTGCTATTCCATCTTCGTCCTCTGTAATTCACCTCCAGCTAATGTACTAAACGTGTCTACTCAAATACAGAAAACACAGCACTGGAGAGAAAATGTAGTTCAGATTACACCTAACTCCACTCTGATACACAAACACCCATAAAAGAACTTTAAATGTATAGGTACTTTCTTCCTCAAGTAGGAAAAACAAACAAACAAACAAAAACCTTTCTGGGGACTTCTCTGGTGGCACAGTGATTAAGAATTCGCCTGCCAATGCAGGGGACACGGATTCAATTCCTGGTCCAGGAAGATCCCACATGCCGTGGAGCAACTAAGCCCATGTGTCACAACTACTGAGCCTGAGCTCTAGAACCCGCGTGCCACAACTACTGAGCCCACATGCCACAATTACTGAAGCCTGCACGCCTAGAGCCTGTGCTCTGCAACAAGAGAAGCCACCACAATGGGAAGCCCGCGCACAGCAACGAAAAATAGCCCCCACTCATCACAACTACAGAAAGGCCACGCACAGCAATGAAGACCCGACGCAGCCAAAAATAAATAAATATATACATACATTCAAAAAAAAACCTTCTCAATAACAATAGAAGCTAAAATTTGTGTACCCCTCTTTTGTATCAGGCACTATTCTAAGCACTTTAAGCACTCAATCCCCATACCCATCCCATATATGAGTTAGGTACTAGTATCGCATCCATTTTACACATGGGGAAACTGAGACCCAGAGCAGTTAAGTAACTTGCTCTAGGTAACACAGCTGCCAGGATGCAAATGCAGTGTGGCTCCAGAGTCTATGTTCTTGGCCACTGAGCTACACTGCTCGGGAAGCCAACCACAGCCCTAGGTGTCTTTCCTCACATGAGCAAAAGTGAGCCAGTAGTTGGTTCAACAACACTGAGCCCCGACATACAGAAAAGGGGAGACAGTGACTCCTCCTACAGAATGAAGGTAGTGGCAGAGCCCCCATGCACTATCAGTGCCACAATAGGGCGGTGATGGGAGGCTGAGCTCCAGATGAAGGCTTCTAGCCCAAGGCAGGTTGCAGGCCAGGGGGACCTGACTCGGCACTGGTTCCAAAACACATTTGGCTTACTGAAGCTACTTCACTGAGGCAAAGCACAGGGAAATGCAGGAATGGCCTGCTCCCATAGCCCAAGGGCATCTGTGCTCACTCTGGGAGAGCTGCTATAAAAAGATGTGGTCCAGTCCCAAGGAGTTCACAACCCAGCAAGGATACAGTTGCATAAATGTGGAAGGATCACATGCGACAGGGTGGCAAGTGTCATCAGAGACATGATCATGGCTGAAGGGGTCAGGCAAGACTGCACGAGGTGTCACAAGCAAGAAGGACACCTCCAGGGCAAGAAGGACATCTGCCAAGGGGCACAGCAGGAAATGTCTGCAGGATGTTTGGGGTCCCACACAGACATACTGGTGTGCAGCGTGTGTGGAGGGCAGAGGTGGCAGAAAAGGCTGAGCAGGGCCCACAGCACCTGTGTCCTGTGGGCAGAGGGGTCAGAGGTCCAAAGCAGGCAAGGGGCAGAGTGTACAAAGGGAATGGAGAGCAGAGGCCTGAGGTAAAGAGATTAATCAGGAGGCCATGGAAATAGCCCAATGGAGTAGGGATAGAGAAGGGGGCCAAATTAAAGAGATGCTTGGGAAGTAGCAGAACCATGGGATGAGAGACAATTACTCTGAGGTCTCCTCCCACTTATGGGCCAAGGTGGACAGTGACTGTCAACAGAGACAGGGAACACATGAGGATCTGGTTTTTTTGTTTTGTTTTATTTTGTTTTTAACATCTTTATTGAGGTATAATTGCTTTAAAATGGTGTGTTAGTTTCTGCTTTATAACAAAATGAATCAGTTATACATATACATATGTTCCCATATGTCTTCCCTCTTGCGTCTCCCTCCCTCCCACCCTCCCTATCCCACCCTTCCAGGCGGTCACAAAGCACCAAGCTGATCTCCCTGTGCTATGCGGCTGCTTCCCACTAGCTATCTACCTCACATTTGGTAGTGTATATATGTCCATGCCTCTCTCTCTCGCTTTGTCACAGCTTACCCTTCCCCCTCCCCATATCCTCAAGTCCATTCTCTAGTAGGTCTGTGGCTTTATTCCTGTCTTACCCCTAGGTTCTTCATGACATTTTTTTTTCTTAAATTCCATATATATGTGTTACCATACGGTATTTGTCTTTCTCTTTCTGACTTACTTCACTCTGTATGACAGACTCTAGGTCTATCTACCTCATTACAAATAGCTCAATTTCGTTTCTTTTTATGGCTGAGTAATATTCCATTGTATATATGTGCCACATCTTCTTTATCCATTCATCCGAAGATGGGCACTTAGGTTGTTTCCATGTCCGGGCTATTGTAAATAGAGCTGCAATGAACATTTTGGTACATGACTCTTTTTGAATTATGGTTTTCTCAGGGTATATGCCCAGTAGTGGGATTGCTGGGTCATATGGTAGTTCTATTTGTAGTTTTTTAAGGAACCTCCATACTGTTCTCCATAGTGGCTGTACCAATTCACATTCCCACCAGCAGTGCAAGAGGGTTCCCTTTTCTCCACACCCTCTCCAGCATTTATTGTTTCTAGATTTTTTGATGATGGCCATTCTGACTGGTGTGAGATGATATCTCATTGTAGTTTTGATCTGCATTTCTCTAATGATTAATGATGTTGAGCATTCTTTCATGTGTCTGTTGGCAGTCTGTATAGGATCTGGTTTCTGCAGGAAGGTAACCTCATTTTGGGGCAAGCGGGTTCACTGTCTACTGGACCTTAAGCAAAACACTGGGGTTTCTGGAGCCATGACCTGCTCAAAGACAGAGTGGAGACAGAGGAGTAAGTCCTGTGCTCTTGCCTGGAGGGCTCTTTGGCTGCCCCTTAACTGCACTTTCAGGGCCTGGCAAAGCACAATCAACCATTCATAGGCAACAGAGAGTCTGCTGGGTTCCTCAAGGAAGGTGAGAACTGCCTCCACTACCTCCATACCCACTTCACCCAGCTACTTTAAGTTCTAATCAAGCCACAACTACTGAACCCACATGCTGCAACTACTGAAGCCCGCGCACCGACAGCCCGTGCTCCGCAACAAGAGAAGCCACTGCGATGAGAAGCCTGCGCACCACAACGAAGAGTAGCCCCCACTTGCTGCAACTAGAGAAAGCTTGCATGCCACAACTAAAGATCCCACACGCCACAACAAAGATCCCACACATGGCAACGAAGATCTCGCGTGCCGCAACTAAGACCTGGCTCAGCCCAAAAAATAATTATTTTTTTTAATTAACTCAAAATGGATCAAAAACCTAAACAGAAGAGTAAAATGGGAATTCCCTGGCAGTCCAGTGGTTAGGACTCCCCACTTCCACTGCACGGGGAACAGGTTCAATTCCTGATCAGGGAACTAAGATCCCACATGCTATGTGGTGTGGCCAAAAAAAAAAAAAAAAAGAGTAAAATTATGAACCTCTTAGAAGAAAACATATTTAATATTCTCGACCTTGGATTTGGCAAAGGATTCTTAGATATGATACCAAAAGCATGAGCAACAAAAGAAAGAAATAGATAAATTGGACTTCATCAAAATTAAAAACTGTTGTACTTCAAAAGATATCAAGAAAAGACAACCTGGGACTTCCCTGGCAGTCCAGTGGTTAAGAATCTGTGCTCCCACTGCAGGGGGCACGGGTTCGATCCCTGGTCGGGGAACTAAGATCCCACATGCCTCAGTGTGGCCGGAAAAAAAAAAAAATAAAAGAATAAAGAAAAGACAACCTAACACACACACACACACACACACACACACACACACACACACAATGGAACACTACTCAGCCATAAAAAAACAACGAAATAATGCCATTTGCAGCAACATGGATGGACCTAGAGATTATCATACTAAGTGAAGTCAGAAAAAGACAAATACCATATGATACCATGTATATGTGAAATCTAAAATATGATACAAATGAATTTATTTACAAAACAGAAACAGAGTCACAGACATAAAGAACAAACTTACGGTTACCAAAGAGGAAAGGGGGGTAAGAGGAGGGATAAATTAGGACTTTGGGATTAGCAGATACAAACTACTATATATAAAATAGATAAACAACAAGGTCCTACTGTATAGCACAGGGAACTATATTAATAGCTTAAAATAAACCATAACAGAAAAGATATGAAAAAAAAAGTCAACCTAAAGAATAGGGGATGGTGGTGTGATGAATTGGGCGATTGGGATTGACATGTATACACTGATGTGTATAAAATTGATGACTAATAACCTGCTGTATAAAAAATTTTTTTAATTTAAAAATTAAAAATAAAAGAATAGGGGAAAAGATTTTCAAATCATATAACTGACAAGAAACTTGTATCCTGAACATATAAAGAACTCTTACAATTCAATAATAAGAAGATAAATAACCCAATTTAAAAATAGGCAAGCCACGCAGCGTGGCCAAAAAAAAAAAAAGTAAAAGATATTAATAGACATTTCTCCAAGGAAGACAGACAAATGGTCAATAAGCACATGAAAAGAGGCTTGATATTATTAGTCATCAGGGAAATGAAATGAAAACCACAATGAAATACCACTTCGTACCCACTAGGATGACTATAATCAAAAAGTCAGATAATAACAAGTGTTGGCAAAGATATGGAGAAATCAACCCTCATACACTGCTAGTGGGAATGTAAAATGGGGCAGCCACTATGGAAAACAGTCTGGCAGTTCCTCAAATGACTAAACAGTGTTACCATATGACCGAGCATTTCTACTCCTAGGTATACAGTCAAGAGAAATGAAAACACATGTCTACAAAAAAACTTGTATACAAATGTTTATAGCAGCATCAATCATAACAGCCAAAAGGTGGAAACAATCTAAATGACCATCAACAGATGCATGGATAAGCAAAATGTGATATATCCATACAACAGAATAATATTCTGCCACAAGAAGGAATGAAGCTCTGAAACATGCTACAGCATAGGCGAACCTCGAAAACACGCTAACTGAAAGAAGCCAGTCACAAAGGGCAACATATTATATGATTCTATTGATATGAAATCTCCAGAATAGGAAAATCCATGGAGACAGAAAGTAGATTAGTGGTTCCAGGGGCTAGAAGGAGGGAAAGTCCAGGAATGACTATTAATGGGTATGGGGTTTTTCTCTGGGATGATGAAAATAATCTGGAATTAGACTGCAGTGATGGTAGCACAACTTTGTAACTATATTAAAACCACAGAATTGTACACTTTAAAGGAGTGAATTTTATGGTATGTTAATTATATCTCAATTTAAAAATATGTATGAAACAGACTTACTTCCCTAGTGGTCCAGTGGGTAAGACTCCACGCTCCCAATGCAGGGGGCCCGGGTTCGATCCCTGGTCGGGGAACTAGATCCTGCATGCATGCCGCAACTAAGGGTCCGCATGCCGCAACTAAGAAGCCCGCATGCCACATCGAAGATCCCATGTGCCGCAACTAACAACCAGCGCACCCAAAATAAATAAATAAATAAATATTAAAAAAAAAAAAAAGCAACAGATTGATAACAGTGATTGTTCTTTATTTAATAATTAACAAAACGGATTCAATTAATCTAAAAGATCAGTCACAAAGACATTTTTAGGTTTCAGTAATATTAATCATAGTCATTTTCCTATACATTAAGAGAACCAGATGGCCAAAGCAGAATATACTAAAAGCAATGCCACAAGAAAAAGCTGCTACTTGAACAAGCTAACAAGAGAGGAAGAGAACACCAAAACATGTCCTCCCTAAAAGACCAACTGTCCCTGATGGATTCACTGATAAATTAATCTACCACCTCCTGAAGTTCCCTGACATGCCTGAGCTCTCACAGTTCTACTGCCCAGGAGCCCCAGCCCAGCCTTGACCCCTTCTAGAAGGCCTCTTCTAAACTAGTTCACTCCTGAACTAGCAAATATGATCACATCTTGCCTCTGCTGAAAACACTCCTGAAACTCAGCCATAAAAAAGAACAAAATAATGCCATTTGCAGCAACATGAGTGAACCTAGAGACTGTCATACTGAGTGAAGTAAGTCAGACACAGAAAGACAAATAAATGATATCACTTATATGTGGAATCTAAAAAAAAGGATACAAATGAACTTATTTGCAAAATGGAAGTAGAGTCACAGATGTAGAAAACAAACTTATGGTTACCAGGGGATATGGCGGGGGAGGGATAAATTGGAAGATTGGAACTGACATATACACACTACTATATATAAAATAGATAACTAATAAGAACCTGCTGTATAGCACAGGGAACTCTACTCAATAGTCTGTAATAGTCTATATGGGAAAAGAATCTTAAAAAAAAAAGAGAGGATATATGTACATGTATAACTGATTCACTTTGCTGTACACCTGAAACTAACACCACATTGTAAATCAACTATACTTCAACAAAAATTAAAAAAAAAAAAGGCTCCTGCAGCTCCCACTGCTTATATATACAGAAGTCCAGGCCCCTTGCCATAGTACACAAGACTCTTCCCTCAACTGGTTCATCCTGACTGTTCCCAGGAAGCCATCCCATCACAGCAGAAAACTTATGGATCCACTCTCAGGCCCTAAAGTACCACTGCCCAAAACCATCGGGCAAACTCCTATTTGCCCCTAAATGCCAAGCTGAAACACCACTTCACAGTGCTGTGGTGCAGTAACCACCCCTACAGCTACTCTCCACTAAATACACCTGTATCTATCAAGGAGATACATCAACCCTCAAACATCTCATCTGGAGTTAACACCAAAGTCTCAAATTCTAGACACAGCTAAGGTCACTACCATCACTCCCCTCCCACCAACCATACATCCAGAACAGTCCAAATAGCTTTCACCTCAACCAATGACCTCTTAGAAATCAGAAGCAACTGGCAGAAAGGCTTTAGCTGTTATCATCCTCTACCTCTCACCTCACTACCAAAGTACATCCAAGTAGTTTCAGATATAACTGTTTATGAATGATGATACTTTTGGTTTTGGAGAATGTTACGCTCATCGTACACACACACATGCATGCGTGTACGTGCATACACACACACAGTGACCCCAGGAAATGGAAAGCACCAAAGGGGATTCTGATCTTCCAAACCCAGTGCTGGGATGAACAGTGGCAGGCCCCCCCATCATTCCTGAGAGGAGTGTCTTGCTGCTATCCCTACATCTGTCCTGTGCTAGGTCTGCACAGCCATTCAACCAGCCCTGTATCCGGGAAAGCCAGAGGCATCCATCATTCCTAGGGAGAATCCCTATCTAGATGCAACCTGATTCCTACTTTCCACCTTAAGAAATAATCAGGGAGATGATCAGATACAGCAGGAAGGAAAACCCGCAGGAGCTGGCAGGCAGAGTGAAAACGAAGACAGGTACAATATCCACAGAACACTGAGGCTCCTTTCTCTTGCCGAAAGAGAGATGCACCAGTGAGGATGTAAAAAAGGTGCTAGCTTTCCTGATGTGTTAGTGCATGAACTAACACCTTATCCACTGTCCCCAAGCCCCTTCTCCCTACAGGGCCAGGCAGGGTCCGACTTCACAACAATGTTACATTAACAATGTCAAAGCACAAGACCCGCAGCTCACCTCTAAGCAGCCCAGAGGGGTCAAAAGACCCATCTTATGAACAAGGCAAACAGACTGAGACAGCTCCACATGGCTCCATCTCAAACAGTTTCAGGTCAATTTAGGCAGACCTTGAACTCCTCCTACCTCACCTGCTCCACACCATGGATCCCAAACCCAATGGCCAGGCGAAAACGATTCTTACTAAAGAAGGATGAGTGTGTGGAACTCAGAATATCATGCACATGGTAAAAGACTGCATTCCAAGACCAGCTAAAAGACAGGCATGAGGGCTTCTTGATGTAGGGGCTTTGCTTTTGGTTATTTTATTTTAATTTTATTTATATTTTTAAAACAGGTAATATATTCACAAGAAAGAAAATGTGAAAGCTTCAAAAGTGAAAAATTTACTTCCCAGTCCTATCCCCAGCCACCCTGTCCCAAGGGACAGCCAATATTACAAGTTTTTCTTAGCTTTCCAAAGATATTCTATGCGTGTACAAGCAGATACAGATATATTCATTTTCCCTCATTTTTTTTACATTTGGTAGCATAATATACATTGTATTTTTCACTTAGTGATACATCCCAGAGATTACTCCAAAACAGTACTTGAAAAGCTTCCTCATTTTTTTCATGGCTGCATAGTATTCTTTTACAGATTAACAAAAATTCATTTAACCAATGTTCAGAGTTGCTTAAAGTGCCACCCAATAACAGATTATAGTAGTTACTTTTGTAAAATGAACCTTCTCTGCCACGAAAGCCATGCAAAAGTTCAAGGAGCACATTTAGTGCAAGAAAAAGATTTAAGAATCAGTTTACCTTTGATGGGAAATTATTTTTCTAAGCTCCCTGTTCACAAAGAGACAGAGCTATGAACACTGTAGATACATCTAGTCAGCTAAGGCCAAGGCTTGAATAACAAAGATCACAGCTGCACGCTACACAAAGAGGCCAAACATGCCACACACATTCTGATTAATAACTAAAGGACAGTTTTTGCTCAGATCAAAGCCAATTTTTTTAAAAAAGTCAGGTTCCTGACAATTAGTTGAATCCTGAGCAGGTCTAGATTTCAAGTACTTGAAATTATAATGTCAATGACGAAAAAACCTGATTGATATTAAACATAGATTGGAAAAGACATACGGTTTAAGTGCTACTCACTCTTGGAAAAAGCCAGCTGCCTTCTCTGTGTCAGAGGCCAAAAAGGAGAGAGGGCCCGGGCAAAAACACAAGGACTTTTCCTGCCTCCGTGACAGTGTCAGGACAGCTTGCACCATGCCACTTACACCACTCAAGGGACAAATGGACTGAGGACCATATTCTAGAACCCACCAGCTTCTGGTAGAGGCTTTTGTCCCCTCAACTGCGCCTAGCCCAGGACTGGGCATGAACTGCTGGGCAGAAAACAGCTGAAAGGGTGCCTGGGTGGTAGAGGAGGCCCACCTGCAGGGTCCAGAGCCTTCCACAAATCTGAGGTTTGTTGACTGTAAATCTAAGTCTCACGCACATCCTCCTATTTATTAAGAAACTGCCTCAACTGTCTTCCACATGGAGGTCACTTAAAGACTCTGGTCATTAACATAGTAAGATAAAAAAGGAACCAATGTTGGTGGCAGCCTTCCTCTCCATATATGCCAGAGTCCCATGCTGGTAAGCAAAGGCCAATAGCAGTGAGGGCTAATCAGGTGTATTCCCACTGGGAGCAAGCTCAGGTCACTTGGTTTTGACTGTAAACAGTTCAAATTCCATGAAGGACAATCACTTGCCAATTAATTTTTGGAATGGAAGCCCACACCAGCCCGGCCCAATGGCCACCTTTCAGGATCCTCCACCCAATGGCTTGGCTTAGCAAGTAGGCAGCCAGCAAACAAAGTCCTCTCCAGCTTGTTGGCTGCCACCATGACTCTCATCACAGAATGGATCAAGAGAGCAGAAAAATGTTCTCTTAGCCAATGACTCACCAGGAAGTCTGTTCATGTTGACGCCTTGAGCTGAGAGTCCTATTCCCATGTACCTTTGAAAAAGCATACATACAAAAATTCTGGTTAGCAAATGATTATGCATCTCCCTTCTCAAATATTTCTTGGTAAAAGACAGAAAAACAGGAAAAGCAATGAATGTAGAGACACTTTGAACAAACTAGTGGTTCTTGGAGAACCTTTACATTTTGATTTTCTAATGGAAATCTCTCAATGCCTTAAGCAGCTGGAGAAACAGGAGGTAGTGTCTGTAACCAGGAACCACCGGCTTCAGTTTCAGAGGAAAGTTTCCTGGAGTCACTGCTTCCAGTCCCTTGGTTTCTGGCTCCAGCTAAGGTGGCGGAATCTATTCCCAAGAAGTGCCTAAAGTAACTAGTTCAATCCTAGGTAGTGCTTGGCAGAATAATGCAAGATCAAGCCCAAAGGGACAAGTCACTCTTCAGCAAAGACCAAAACATGGAAGAAGTAAAGCCAGCTGGATTCATATAGGATCGTAAAGACCCCTCACACAGGGCTTCTTCTCTGGGGTCTCCAAATTCATTACCCTTGCCCTATACATTCACCACTGGTCTCCTCAGTCATCCAAAGCTGAAGGTGGTGGTGTGTGAGGCCCCAGAGACCCACCCCATACTCTTCCCACCCAGGTACCTAAACAATTTAGGCAGCTACAGCCAGGTGGGACCCATGCTGGGCAACTCTGTCAAAGATATCTCAGTGGCACTCATGAGAGGGCAGGTCAGAAAAGGAAATGAACAGGGTTTTTTAGTCTAAATATTTGTAGTGTACAAAGAAACAGTGAGGTATTTCCCCAAGAACTTAGAAATAAGAAAAACAAGTCAACACTATCTAAGTGTAAAATAGTAGAAACTCACACGTGATGCCTGAATTAATCGCATATGAGCATCAAGAGGTAGTTGAGAAGCTCACAATATTGAAAACACCAAGACGGCTTGGGGTAACTTTACGGTTACCCCAACCAAGACGGCTAAGGGGTAACTTTACAGTTGCATTAACAATGTGAATAAGGACTTCCCTCGTGGCGCAGTGGTTAAGAATCTGCCTGCCAATGCAGGGGACACGGGTTCGATCCCTGGTCCGGGAAAATGCCACATGCCGCGGAGCATCTAAGCCCATGTGCCACAACTACTGAGCCTGCGCTCTAGAGCCCACACGTTGCAACTACTGAAGCCCACGCGTTCTAGGGCTGTGTGCCACAACTACTGAGCCTGCGTGCTGCAACTATTGAAGCCCATGTGCCTAGAGCCTGTGCTTCGCAACAAGAGAAGCCACCGCAACGAGAAGCCCGTGCAACGGCAAAGAAGAGTAGCCCCCGCTCGCCGCAACTAGAGGAAGCCCATGTGCAGCAACGAAGACCCAATGCAGCCAACAATAAATAAGTAAATAAAAACAATGTGAATGAGCTTAATGCCACTGAACTGTTCACTTAAAAATAGTTAAAGTGATAAAATTTATGTGATGTATATTTTACCACAATAAAAAATGTATTTTTAAAAAAGCAATTACATGGGGTTGCCTTATTTTGACCATTTCCAAGTAGCTTACATTTACATTCTAATTGTTCCCTGTTGTAATTCTGCAAGAAACCATTTTACATACATTTCCCCACCTTGGGCCATTCTTTTTCTCTCCTGGCGTGTTCCATGCACCTTATGTACCTGTTTCCTAACACTACCAGAGTCCCCACAACGTGGTGCTCCTGAAGCTGCGAGACTTCCACCTGCAGCAAATGCCCCTTTGCCCTTCTCTGGCCAGCTGCACCACTGGGTGTTGGAGAGCAGGGAGGAAGGCTCTGACCCACCCATTTTCCCCTGAAACCAGCTACCCCCCCATCTTGCTGGGCAGGACCCAGGAAACGACAGCATCAACACAGGGCAGCAGCTGAATAACTGGCCTACAGGGTTAGGGGAAAGGGGAGGGAAGGGAAAGGAGAAAAGGGAAAGGAACAGCACTTCAAAGAATGACTCCCATGGTTCAAAAGACTCTCAAACTGCCTGCTACCTCCTGCCAGGAGGGGACCTTCAAGGACCATCAGGAGCAGAAGCTGTGTAAGCCTGCTGGCAGGATTCCCATTAGACTAAAACCTGCACATTTGCCCAGAAAAACAGCAGCCCAAATAATCAGCTTCCTTACTTTACGTGGAAGATGCTGCCAAAAGTTGGTCTCCATTCCCTTTACACCACAGCTGACCAAGCAGCAAATTACCCCAACTGCCCCTGCAGTCATCAATCAACATATGCAAATGCAACATAGCCAGGAGTTTTCCTGACTTGGACGCCAGGCCACTTATCCTGCCCTGTTTAGAGGGGCCTGGCCTCTGCCCAACATCACATGTGATCCCATCCCTGGCATACAGGTTTCCTGACACTAAGATGAGGGCTTATGTTTGAAGCACATGTGCTTCCTGGGTGACCCCCAACTGCTTAAGGCTACTGCAAATAGGGGAGGTCAAGGGTCATCCAGGAAGAGTATGCTTGGCCACCAGCAACAGAGCTCTGGTTCCACAACTTCCCATGAGAACAGGGAATTACTAAGGCACATGCACTCAAACACAAGTTGCTTATGTCTCTGTATAGGGGAAGCCTCTTCCACCTCCAGCAGTTAGCCCTCAACACCTCCCTGTACACTCTGCCCCACAGGTGGGACAGTGTTTACCAGTGGATGGCCTGGGAGCCTCTGTTCAAACCCCAGGGTCAACTTGAGAATCTGAGTAGATAAGCTAAGGGTAGCGCACACAGAGGAGACCAATACCCACACTTGGATGTCATGCCCCCGTGAGTGTCAATGACACAGGGAGCAGCCCCACAGAAGCCTAAGTTGCATGTTCATATGAGGTCAAGCTAAGTCAGTGTTCAAAGGGAATGAGTCCCAATTTTTCAAACATTGGATGATATTAAGTCTTTTCCAAAAGTATGATGTTCTAAAATTACAAAAAGATGCAGCCTTCCAGCAAGTCTTCATACACTTAAAAACTGTTAACCAACCAGTCTAAGATCCGCAAAGAGCAGAAAAAAAACTATAAGGACACTGTGAATATACTAAAAAAACAGTGAATTGTACACTGTGAGTGAATTGTATGGTATATTAAATTACTTCTCAAAAACACTCAACAAACTAGGCATAAAAGGAAACTATCTCAACATAATAAAAGGAAGGCCTTATATGAGAAACCCACAGCTAACATCATATCCAATGGTGAAAGAATGAGAACTTTTCCTCTAAGATCAGGAACAGGACAAAGATGCCTGTTTTCGCCACTTCTATTCAACAGAGTATTAGAAGTTCTAGCCAAAGCAAGTAGACAAGAAAAAGAAATAAAAGGTATCCAAATTGCAAAGGAATAAGTAAAACTATCTCTGTTCACAGATGACATGATCCTATATGTAGGAATCCTATATTCCACAAAAAACTGTTAGTACTAACAAACAAATTCAGCAAAGTCACAGGATACAAAATCAACACACAAAAAGCAGTTGTGTTTCAACATAAACACTGAACAAAGGAAAAAAGAAATCAAGAAAATAATTCCATTTACAATAGTATCAAAAAAAATAAAATACTTAGGAATTAACTTTACCAAGAAGGCAAAAAGCTTGTACACTAAAAACTAAAATGTTGCTGAAATTTTAGAAGACAGAAATAGGAAATTCCCTGGCAATCCAGTGGTTAGGACTCAGGGCTTTCACTGTTGGGGCCCGGGGTTTGATCCCTGGTCAGGGAACTAAGAACCAGCAAGCCATGCGGCACAGCCAATAAATAAATAAATAAAATTTTATAAATAAATAAATTTAAAAAAAGACACAGGGACTTCCCTGTTGGTCCAGTGGCTAAGACTCCACACTCCCAATGCAGGGGGCCCGGGTTCGGTCCTTGGTCAGGGAACTAGATCCCACATGCTGCAAGTAAGACCCAGCGCAGCCAAATAAATAAATAAAATATTTAAATAAATAAGTAAAAAGAAACAAATAAATGGAAAGACATCTGTGTTCACGGACTGGAAGACAATATTGTTAAGATGTCAATACTACCCAAAGCAATATACAGAATCAATGCCATCCATTTGGGAAAAGAAAAGTTGGGGACTTCCCTGGTGGTGTAGTAGTTAAGAATCCGCCTGCCAATTCAGGGGACACAGGTTCGATCCCTGGTCCGGGAAGATCCCACATGCCGCAAGCAACTAAGCCCATACTCCACAACTACTGAGCCCACGCATCACAACTACTGAAGCCCGGGTGCCTAGAGCCCATGTTCCGCAACAAGAGAAGCCACCATAATGAGAAGCCTGTGCACCAAAATGAAGAGTAGGCCCTGCATGCCCCAACTAGAGAAAGCTCGCGCACAGCAACGAAGACCTAATGCAGCCAAAATAAATAAATAAATAAAATTAAATTAAGAACCCAGAAATAAACTCTCCTATATGTGGTCAACTGATTTCAATAAAGATGCCAAGACGATTCGATGGGAAAGTGATAGTCTTTTCAACAAATGGGACATGTGGATATCCAAATAGATATACAACTGGTGCTGGGACAACTGGATATCCACATGCAAAAGAATGAAGTTGGGGGCTTCCCTGGTGGCGCAGTGGTTGAGAGTCCGCCTGCCGATGCAGGGGACACGGGTTCGTGCCCCAGTCCAGAAGGATCCCGCATGTCGCGGAGCGGCTGGGCCTGTGAGCCATGGCCGCTGAGCCTGTGCGTCCGGAGCCTGTGCTCCGCAGCGGGAGAGGCCGCAATAGTGAGAGGCCCGCATACCATTAAAAAAAAAAAAAAAAAAAAGAATGACGTTGGGGCTTCCCTGGTGGCGCAGTGGTTAAGAATCCGCCTGCCAATGCAGGGGACACAGGTTCGATCCCTAGTCCGGGAAGATCCCACATGCCATAGAGCAACTAAGCCCATGCGCCACAACTACTAACCCTGCGCTCTAGAGCGCATGGGCCACAACTACTGAACCCTGTGCACCTAGAGCCCATGCTCCACAACAAGAGAAACCACCACAATGAGAAGCCCGTGCACTGCAACGAAGAGTAGCCCCTGTTCGCCACAACTAGAGAAAGCCCTCGCACAGCAACGAAGACCCAACGCAACCAAAAATAAATAAAATAAATTTATTAAAAAAAAACAAAAATAGAAGTTGGAGATCCTTACCATACACCATATGCAAAATTAACTCAGAATGGATCAAAGACCTAAATGTAAAACCTAAAACTATAAAACTCTTTGAAGAAAACAGAGGAGAAAAGCTTTATGACATTGGGATTGGCAATGATTTCCTGGATTCTTTGGACACCCAAAGCACAGGCAACAAAAGAAAAAATAAATTGGACTACATCTAACTTTTGTACATCAAAGGACTGTCAACACAGTGAAAAGCAACCAAAGAAATGGGAAAAATATTTGCAAATCATATACCTGATAAGGGTTTAATATCCAGGATATACAAAGAACTCTTACAATCAACAACAAAAAAACAAGCAACTCTATTAAAATGGGCAAGGGACTTGAATAAACAAGAGATACACATGGCCAATCAGCACATGAAAAGATGCTCAGCATCACTAATTGTTAGGAAATACACATCAAAACCACAATGAGATACCATTTCACACCCTTTAGTATGGTTATTATCAAAAAACCAGAAAATAACAAGTATTAGTGAGAATGTAGAGAAACTGAAACCCGTGTGTATTAATGGTGCAGCCACTGTGGAAAACAGTATGGCAGTTAATTATATGGCAATTCAAACACAGAATTACCATAAGATCCAACAATGCCACTTCTGTGCATATACCCAAAAGAATTGAAAGCAGAATTCTAACAGGTATCTGGACACCCAGATTCATAGTGGCTTTATTCACAATCAGCCAAAGGTGTATTAAAAAGAAATAACAAGACCAAAATGGAGTTATCTGCCCCTAGGACAGCAAACCAAGACTTCACTGCACATCAACTATACCCCAATTAAAAAAAAAAAGTAGGGCTTCCCTGGTGGCGCGGTGGTTGGGGGTCCTCCTGCCGATGCGGGGGACGCGGGTTCGTGCCCCGGTCTGGGAGGGTCCCGCGAGCCGCGGAGCAGCTGGGCCAGTGGGCCGTGGCCGTTGGGCCTGCGCGTCGGGAGCCTGTGCTCCGCGGCGGGAGGGGCCGCAACGGTGAGAGGCTCGCGTACCGCAAAAAAAAAAAAAAATTAGGGCTTCCCTGGTGGCGCAGTGGTTAAGAATCTGCCTGCCAACGCAGGGGACACGGGTTGGAGCCCTGGTCTGGGAAGATTCCCACATGCCTACATGCGTAGCAACTAAGCCTGTGCGCCACAACTACTGAAGCCTGTGCCCCTAGAGCCCGTGCTCCGCAACAAGAGAAGCCAGGACAATGAGAAGCCCATGCACTGCAACAAAGAGCAGCCCCCACTCACCGCAACTAGAGAAAGCCCGCACACAGCAACGACGACCCAACACAGCCAAAAATTAATTAATTAATTAATTTAAAAAAAAATTAATTGCACTTTGAACCTCTCTCAGGAATGTGACCTTTAAACAATCAATCTGAAATTTCCTGATTAGCACTACTGAGGTAATCTGCATGATAAAACCCCACCATTCCCTTCCTGCAAAAGATGTCCTGCCTAAAACAATCCTTTCTTTTCTTTTGCTAATAACTTTCTTGCCCCACCCTCCTTCTGCCAGATAAAAACCTTTTGTTTTGTACAACCCCTTGGAAGGAGTATCTCTCTACTTGCTAAATGCGATGTTGCCCAATTCATGAACCGTTGAATAAAGCCAATTAAATCTTCAAATTCACCAGCTGAATTTTTGTTTTTTAACGGGTAGAAAGTTTCTATTGATGAGTGGATAAACAGAATATGGTATATACACACAATGGAATATTATACAGCCGTAAAAAGGAAAGAAATTCGGACAAATGCTACAACTGGGATGAACCTTGAGGACACTATGCTAAATGAAATAAAATTCATAAAAACAAAGAATGGTGGTTGCCAGGGTCTAGGGGGAGGGGAGAATAGGGAGTTATTGTTTAATGGGTACAGAGTTTCAGTTTGGCAAGATGGAAAAAGTTCTGGAGACAGATGATGGTGATGGTTGTACAACAATGTTAATGCACTTAAGGCCACTGAACTGTACACTTAAGAATGATTAAAATGGTAAATTTTATGTTATGTATTTATATTTTACCACAATAAAATAAATGAACACATATCAGAACAACTGTTTAAAAAAAAAAGGTTCAAGCCCACTACCACCAATCATAACATTTGTTATTACATAAAGTCTTTTCCTCTCTTCAAGCTTGGTCATTTAGGGTCCAGGGAGATAATACCTTTACCTGCCTTTTCCAAGGTGTCATCTCTGGCCAAAAACCCAGCATGTGAATATGAGTTTATTTGGTTCTGATATCTCCCAAACATCAATCCCTCAACCCAAACAAACAAGCACAATAGATGGAGCCTAAGTCTGCAGGCTCCAACCCTACGTCTCGTACCACAGTGGGGAGAACAGATGCTGTGTCTGCTGCCCACCTCAGGATGCCGGGGCTATGGGCTGGAGCCTCCAGCCCTCAGAGGAAAAGCAAGACTCAAGTGCAGTGCTGGGCAAATAATGGACATTCAACAAACGCCTAGGGTTCATCCATTCACAGGTTGGTAAAGAATTTTATCACCAAAGTCACAGGCTCTCTCCCAGCCACATTTCAATGGGAACCTCAGCTTCTAGGTGGTATGAGGTCATGACAGAGCTATATGACAGGTAAGTGAGCTCTGAACTCAGCCACAACATCCCCAGTACTATTCTCCCCTCTTGCTGACATTGGACTTCAGCACTGTGAAATTAAATGACTTACAACAACAGACCTAGTGACATAACAGGCACAAGGGAAGTTCACTTCTCCATCCACTCACAAAAAATCTAGGTAAGACCTGAGGTTTCCTCTCAATCACCAATGAGGGGACTCTCCTGGTGGCGCAGTGGTTAAGAATCCGCCTGCCAATGCAGAGGACATGGGTTTGAGCCCTGGTCCGGGAAGATCCCACATGCCGCGGAGCAACTAAGCCTATGCTCCACAACTATTGAGCCTGCGCTCTGGAGTCTGTGAGCCACAACTACTGAAGCCCACGTGCCTAGAGCCTGTGCTCCACAGCAAGAGAAGCCACCGCAATGAAGAAGAGCCCCCACTCGCTGCAACTAGAGAAAGCCCGCCCACAGCAATGAAGACCCAACACAGCCAAAAATAAATACATAAATAAATAAATTTATTAAAAAGAAAAATCACCGATGAGTAACATGTGTAGTGCCTTGCCAGGTCCTGGACTGATGTGGTCGCAGCTCTCCGATAGGCTGCCATGAATGAGGCAAAACAATAAGGAAAAAAACCCCAAACCCAAGTATGTTCACCTTTGGATCTAAGAAGCAGGAAGAATGACGTTAAGAAGTCACCCTGACGCTGCCTCCCCTCCGTTGATCTCTGGTGGCACTTGAAAATGAATGGGTTGTTTGCTGCTGTTGGGTCCTTGCTAAAGTTGTAAAAACAGGTGTGATAAATGTCTCTTCATAGAGGCCTCTGTAGTCACCCATTCCACAAAGATCCTCTGTGCCTAGTACAGCGCTGGGGACACAAGGGCGGATTCCCTGCCCTGGAACAGTTTCCAGTGCCAAGTCAGGGGTGGGCCAGAGAATCAGGGTGCAATGAGTGGGGGGTTCCCAGAGGAAGCGAAGGCTGAGCCAAGACCTAGTAAAGGAGATGAGGGGGAAAAAAAAGGAGCTTGTTCCACGCAGAAGCAACAGAATGTGCTGAGGCGTAGAGGCAAGAAAGCAGCCCTGTGGTCAAGGAAGTGAGAAGAGTTCAGTGTGGCTGGGTCACAGCTTGGGTAGACCTAAAAAGAGCCAAAGCTGGAGCCGGAAACAAGCTATTCACACACAGCCTGCATGCTAGCTTAAGGAGTTTGAACTTCACGGGAGGTCATTGGGAAGCTGCAGAAAGGGTTTAAGAAAGGGCGCAACTGATCAAACATCTGATATTTGAAAAATGGATTGAAGAGGCAAAACTAGAGGCTACCAAAATCATCCCAGTGGAAGATGACAAGGCTGGACAAGGAAAGAAATAGTGGGATGGCAAGATGTGGAGAGAGCCAAGTGTTCTTTAGAATACGGTGAACTTACTGGGTGGGGGAGGAGCTGCCCAGGACACATCCCAACACAACCAGTCACCAAAGAAAGGGCAATTCTGAGACGTACTTGGAAAGTTTGGAGCCTAAGTGCCTGTCAGTAGCAGCCTTGCTCCAGCTCTGCTCCAAGCCTTTACACTGTGCACAAACAGCTGAACAGGAAACATACCTGTATCAGAGCAAATATATCGGACAAACCCAGATTCAAATCCCCTCTTCACCATGTGCCCAAGGGCACATCACTTGGCCTGTCAGAGTCTGCTTCCTCAGCTATTGCCATGAATCCAGAGAGCCCTCAGGGCAGCCACTGAAAGGAGTGGACAACCCCACTGTCTTCTAGTTCATGCACTGGAGGCTCTTCTAGTATTGGAATCTGGTAAAGGAAAGTAGGCCATCCTTGAAGGCCTGGATCTTGGGACATCTAAAAACAAATGCCTGTTTACATGGGACTGCCAAGGAGAAAGGTGAGCATTTGCTTCCTTCTTGGTAATGGGTCAGGCAATGCTAGGAACACTAACAGACACAGGTTGCCACGGTCTCCTGGGAGGGACGCAACAAGGGCTCTCACTCCCCAAGCTGGTGACAGGCACAGACAGAGCTTAGTTCCCCACACTTCACATCTCCACTAGGGCTTTCTTTTCAAGTAGCAGGATGTATCTGAGAAGCTTGGGGGAACAGTTATTTACCCCATAAAATGACTGAAAGTAAGGTAAACCCATCTGATTTACTCCTCTCTTCTAATATGGTAGCAAAATAGAAAATAGCATTTGTCAGAGAGGTGAAACAGCCAGTAAGTGTAGAGGGACAACAGACAAGCTCTCATGGCAGAGAGGCCATGAGTCGGCCTCTACCTTCTCAGTCTCTACTCTTCACCGCAAAAACCACAACATGGGCTAGAAGAGTGACTCCGCCTCTCTGTCAGGCTCCAGAGAGAAGAGGGCTGGGTCAGGATCTCCCAGAGAGCAGGAGAGAAGAGCAGCAGCAGCAGCAGTGGCCCTCGGCTGACCACACAGCCAGGTCCACCCTGAGGCAGCAGGTCCAAACCAGGGCCCTGGAAAATGACCAGCCTTGAGAATGGACTGGTCGTTTCTGGGGTCCGTGCTGCCCTCCATCCGCCTCTGCTGACTCTCCCACAAAAGCAACAGTCCGCTGAAACCACTGCAGTCATGCAGAGAGTTGCGAGCCCGTTCCAGTCAGCTTAGATTCTTCCTTTTTCTCTTTAGTTTTCCAGATCTTCTACAATTAACATAAATTACTTTGATAATCATAGAAAAATCATTTTCAAGAGCCAGCTGATGGCTGCATACTGAAGAGGTTGCTGGCTCTCACCCATCAGACTCTCCCTGGATTGTCCCAGGGCAACATTTCAATGCCAGAGAGACGCAATGAGGGACCTGGTCTTCATGGTCAGCTCCTCAGTATACTCACTTCCCTGAGCCTTGACAGGAGGGCTGAATCTGCATCAGAAGAGCACACCTTCAGAAACAGCAAGAAATGGTCAAAATCCATGCTCAGTAGAGGAGGTGGGGCTCCTGGTGCATCCCAAGCATAACCCAGAGGAGACCCTCAGGAGACCCCGCTGAAGTGACACAGCCTCAGCACAGCTCTAACTGACTGGAGAGTCTTCCATGACCCAGGCAGGCCTGGGGGTAGACAGAGGACAGGACCTTAGAAAGCAGGCCTCTGGACTCTCACACCCTTCGAAGATGTACAGCAAGGCCTGGAGGGAGGAGACCACCCCTTTGCTGTAATCCCCCACCTGGTCCTCAGAGATAGCTTGGAGCGCTCCACGCAAGGACCCTCTTTGGCAACAAGTCTGACATTCCCTTCCTGCCTCCTGAAGAGAAGCCCCTGAAGAGTTTTAAAGTGACAGGGACACTTTGCGGCAGGGCTCCAGAGACAACATCCCAGACTCTGAAGCCTGGTCTCAGACACTGCAGCCTAACTCAGGACTGTGGGTCTTTGATTTCACCCCACATCTCAGGTTCCCTATCAGAAGAAGAGAGACTGGACTAAACGGGCTCCTAAGCACCTTCCCAGCTCTGGCCTAGAGACTTCGGTTCTTGGCAGAATAATATCTGGGTACTGTTGCAAATGTGTTGTACCCAGTTCCAAGACCAAGATGGGGCAGACCCTGGAAAAGCAATCAAAAAGCCATCAAGAAGACATAAAAAGAAAAGGAAATTATAGATCAGTATACCTTCTGAAGAGAGATGCACAAATCCTCAACAAAACTATAGCAAACCAAATTCAACATCATTAAAAGGATTAATATCACGACCAAGTGAGATTTATGCCAGGAAATCAAGGGCAATTTAACATAAGAAAATCAATCAAGGCACTTCCCTGGTGGCTCAGTGGTTAAGAATCCGCCTGGGGCTTCCCTGGTGGCGCAGTGGTTGAGAGTCCGCCTGCCGATGCAGGGGACACAGGTTCGTGCCCCGGTCTGGGAAGATCCCACATGCCGCGGAGCAGCTGGGCCCGTGAGCCATGGCCGCTGAGCCTGCGCGTCCGGAGCCTGTGCTCCGCGGCGGGAGAGGCCACATTGGTGAGAGGCCCACGTACTGCAAAAAAAAAAAAAAAAAAGAATCCGCCTGCCAAGGCAGGGGACGTGGGTTCGAGCCCTGGTCCAAGAAGATCCCACGTGCTGCGGAACAACTTAAGCCCATGCGCCACAACTACTGAGCCTGTGCTCTAGGGGCCGCAAGCCACAACTATTGAAGCCCGCGTGCCCTAGAGCCCACGCATCGCAACTACTGAGCCCATGCGTCACAACTACTGAAGCCAGTGTGCTCTAGGGCCCGCGTGCCACAACTACTGAGGCCACATGCTACAACTACTGAAGCCTGCGTGCCTAGAGCCCGTGCTACGCGACAAGAGAAGCCACTGTAATGAGAAGCCCACGTACGGCAACGAAGAGTAGCCCCCGCTCACCGCAACTAGAGAAAGCCCACACACAGCAATGAAGACCCAATGCAGCCAAAGGAAAAAAATAAAATCAATCAATATAATAAACCACATTAACAGAAAGAAGGAAAAAGAAAACCACACGATCATCTCAATTGACAGAAAAAGCTTTTGAAAAATCCAGCATCCCTTCATGATAAAAACACTCAGAAAACTAGGAACAAAAGGGAACTTCCTCAACATGATAAAGGGCATTTACGAAAAACTCACAGCCAACATACCCAATGGTGAAAGACTGAAAGCTTTTACCCTAAGATGAGGAACAATACAAGGATGTCCACCTTTCACCACTGCTATTCAACACTGTACTGGAAGTTCTACTCAGACCGATTAGACAAGAAAAAGAAATAAAAAGCATAAAAATTGGAGAGGAATAAGTAAAACTATCTCTATTTGCAGATGACATGATCCTATATCTAGATAATCCTATATATAGAAAGTCCCAAACAATACACAGAAAGCTTACTAGACCTAATAAATAGCAAAGTCGCAGGATGCAAAATCAACACACAAGAAGCAGTTTCAATATACTAACACTGAACAATCGAAGGAGAAAATTAAGAAAACAATTCCATTTACAACAGCATCAAAACAAACAAAGAAACAAACAAGAAAAACCCTTAGGAATAAATTTAACCAAGAAGATAAAAGGTTTGTATACAAAAAATTATAAAACATTGCTAAAAGAAATTAAAGAAGACAAAAATAAATGGAAAGACATCCCATGTTCATGGACTGGAAAGCTTAATATTATTAAGATGGAGAGTATTGTTAATATACTCTAAATTGATTTACAGATTCAACACAATCCCTACAAAAATTCCAACAGTGTTTTTTGTAGAAATGGAAAAGTCAGTCCTCAAAATCCATATGGACTTGCAAGGGATCCCAAGTAGCTAAAACAATCTTGAAGAAAGAACAAAGTTAAAGGATTCATACTTCCCAATTTCAAAACTTACTATAAAACTACAGTAATCAAAACAGTGTGGTACTGGCATAGGTAGACATATAGACTATTAGAATAGAAGTAAAAGTCCAGAAATAAATTTATACAGCTGAATTACTTTCAACAAGGATGCTAAGTCCATTCAATGGGGAAAGAATAGTCTCTTCAACAATTGGTGCTGGGACAACTGGATTTCTACTTCATACCTTATATAAAAATTAACTCAAAACGGATCAATGATCATAATACAAGAGCTAAAACCATAAAACTCTTAGAAGATAACATAGGGGAAAAGATTCATGACCTTGGTTTAGGCCATGGATTCCTAGATATGATACCAAAAGCATGAGCACCAAAAGAAAAAAATAGATGAACTGGACTTCATCAAAATTAAAACTTTTATGCATCAAAGGTCATTATCAAGAAAGTGAAAAGAGGGAATTCCCTGGTGGTACAGTGGTTAGGACTCCACACTCCCACCGCAGGGGGCACGGGTTTGATCCCTGGTCAGGGAACTGAGAATCCACAAGCTGCCCAGCGAGGCAAAAAAAAAAAAAAAAAAAAAGTGAAAAGACAACCTAGAGAATGGGAGAACATATTTCCAATTCATATATCCTATAAGGATCTACTATTCAAAATATATATAGAATTCCTACAAGTCAACAAAAAAAAGACAAACAACTCAATTATAAAATAGCCAAAGGACTTGAATAGACATTTGTATCGCCAAAGAAGATATAAAAATGGCCAATAAATACATGAAAAGATGCTCAACGTTACTAGTCATTAGGAACTGCAAACCAAAACCAAAATGAGATACTAATTCACACCTAGGATGAGGAAGGGAGGGAGGAAGAAAAAAGGAAATAAGTTGTTGGTGAGGATGTAGAGAAATTAGAAACGTCACACATTGCTGGTGGGGATATAAAATTGTACAGCTGCTTTGGAAAATCGTTTGGTGATTCCTCAAAAAGTTAAACATGGAACAATCAAGCAATTCTTTTTTTTTTTTGGTCATACCACGGGGCTTCTGGATCCTAGTTCCCTGAACAGGGATCTAACCCGGGCCCCCTGCAGTGGAAGCATAGAGTCCCAACCACTGGACCGCCATGGAATGCTAATCAAGCAATTTTTAAGTGTACACTCAAAAGAACTGAAAAGATGGTCACCTTCCCTGGCAGCGCAGTGGTTAAGAATCTGCCTGCCAGTGCAGGGGACACGGGTTCAATCCCTGGTCCAGGAAGATCCCACGTGCCACAGAGCAACTAAGCCCACGTGCCACAACTACTGAAGCCCTCGCACCTAGAGCCCGTGCTCCGCAGCAAGAGAAGCCACCGCAATTAGAAGCCTGCGCACCGCAACGAAGAGTAGCCCCCGCTCACCACAACTAGAGAAAGCCCGCACACAGCAACAGAGATCCAACGCAGCCAAAAATAAATAAATTTATTTTTCATAAATGGCTAAAATGGTACGTTTTATATTTATTTTACCATACATACACGCACACACACACACACACACACACACACACAGTGTCACCAAAAACACTCCTATGGCCCTGCAGGCCAGCATTAGCCTCATCTGGCTTTTCCGGACAAGACAAGTAGGGCTTGGCAGAGCTCAGTGGAAAGCATCGGAGTATCCTGACCTCAGGTCAGGGCCAGAAGAAAGAAGTCCCTCACCATAAGCACACAGCAGATGACAAGAGTGAAGAACACAGAACTAACTCTTTTTACTTTTCATCCATTTCTCCTTAGAGAGAAGGTGGATTTTATGGACTGGCAAGCCCATAGACACTTTTAACAAATGTTGCCAATGATTATGGGACCTGAACTTTTTTTTTTTTGGCTGTGCCACAAGGCTTGCGGGATCTTAGTTCCCCAACCAGGGATCCAACTAGGGCCCTGGCAGTGAAAGTGCCAAGTCCTAACCACTGGACCACCAGGGAATTGCCTGAACATTTTTAATTTAAGTTCCATCAATTGAATGTCTCCAGGCCCACAGAGCTCTGGTAGGAAGTGACAAAGAGGAGAGAAGAGACAAGCTCCTCAGCCTCAGGGCTGAGATGGCTCTCGGGGGCTGCAGGAAGGTAAGCTCTGCCGTCAAGCCTCTCAGGTCAAACGGCCAGTCACCACTGCCCCGTCCCCTGCCTCAGACCCCCCAAGGAGCTACTGGAATCTCATCGGACAGTTTCCTCTTAACATCTAACACGTAAGCCGCAGCTCGCAAGGCTGGCAATCTTGTCTCTGTCAGAACCTGCCCCAGATAAGAAATCAACAGCCTCCACAACAGAGGGGATCTCTGAGGTCGTGGTTACAAAACGGTCCCTGCGAGACATTTCAGGAGAAACACCAACTGACATTTAGGTCTGAAACGAGGGCTAATATTTGATGCTAGGGATTTTACTTCCTGGTCTGACGGGCCTGCTTAAAGCCACAGTCCTTCATGACACCAGCTACTGTGTACAAGCTGCTCCTCTAGCAGCCGCACCCCAACCCTGCCCCTCTACCAGGAAGCCACCCAGTCACGCACTGAGCCCAATTCTGTGCAGGCCCCCCCACTGAGAGGAAGGGTATTAGATGAACGGACCCAACCCGGTACCATCCAAGAAAGAGCAAGCCTGAAGGCAAAGGGACCATGAGACAGGATATGCTTCCAGAGAGGAAGGTGGTTCTGAATGTGTCTGGAGACACTCATGCATACACTACCACCAGCACCATCAAAACACCCAGAGAGTCCACAAGATAGGAAGGGGAGGAACAGCCCCCATGGGTGGCCCTAGGCAGGTTATTCACAACCCTGCATTCTGGCTCCTTCCCTAAAGAATCTCCTGGGAAACTCAGGTACCAAGCCTTGAAAATTTCCAGAGCTTACCACATTCCAAAACCAAAGACACTGCCCTTAACTAGAGGGTATAACCAACTGGCACCCCACCTGAATGTGAGAGGGTTCCCACCAGACCCCACATCCCGTAAGCTTTGTACCCTAACCTCTCTGGCCCTGTGTAATTATAAAGCTGGAGCAGAGCTCAGTGTGGACACAGCAAATGCTCTTAGGTACTCAGATATTACCCTTAATTAGTTACAGGTGTTCTCTAGTTACAGGTGTTCATCCAGAAACTGGCCTTGAGTTTGCTGGTTTGTAACTTAGCATCTTTCATTATTCTCAGCACGGGGTCTTATTCAAGTAACCTACCATTACATGGAAACTAAGTCCTAATGATTTTGAAAGCATCAAATTCCATGTAATAAACCCCTTCCAACTTAAAATATCTGGAATCGTTTCTGTTTTCTGCACTAGTCTCAAATGATATAACATACATAATGGCAATAACCTGGATTTGTTTAAACCTGCATCTCTCTGTCCCTTCTGCTATCTATTGATATTTTTAAAATGTACACCATGTCAGGTGTTACAAGAGCGAATGTATTCCTTTACAGTTTAAAAGAAAATTATAGGTAAAATAAAAATACATTTTGGTTAAAAAAAAAAAGGCAAGGCTGGGCTTCCCTGGTGGCGCAGTGGTTGAGAATCTGCCTGCCATTGCAGGGGACACGGGTTCGAGCCCTGGTCTGGGAAGATCCCACATGCCATGGAGCGGCTGGGCCCGTGAGCCATGGCTGCTGAGCCTGCGCATCCGGAGCCTGTGCTCTGCAACAAGAGAGGCCACGATAGTGAGAGGCCCGCGCACCGCAATGAAGAGTGGCCCCCGCTCGCAGCAACTAGAGAAAGCCCTCGCACAGAAACGAAGACCCAACACAGCTAAAAATAAAAAAATAAATTTATTAAAAAAAAAAAAGGCAAGGCAAATGTAACTACCAATAAACTCCTCGCACAACAGTTGATATTAAAAGAGAGCATTCTATAAAATAGCCCATGCCAATTTCAGACACATGGTTTTGTAGACCAGGTTATAACCAGTTCTGCTCAGCAAACCATCCCCTCTACTTCTTTCCTCTTGGTTCAGCTCTGCCTCGGCAATGTCCTCTAGAAGAGACAAGCGGAACCCTTGGACCATCTGGGCACAACTGCCCTTCTCCTCTCTCCACCTCTTCTCATCTTAAATTGTCTCTGCCCTGAGGACCAGTAAGTAGGTTTTGTCTCATGATGCAACTCTGACCAAAAGATAGCAGCTGCCTGGTGCATTGTGCAGTGGGAAAACATCTGGGGCTCTGTCTGGACAAGAACGAATGCCACTATCAATCCGTAACATTTGCCATGCAAGCTGAGTGGACAATGGGGTTATTTGAGCCTTGACACTTGTCATCCATAACCTAAACTTCCCTGAATCCCAGGCCATCTCTAAGGTCCAAGAGGTAGGAGAGGAAGAGAGTGTACAAGGAATGCTAAGACTTACCCCTCCCCTGCTTCCCTACACAGTCCAGAGCATCTTTCACTGGCCCCTTCATGGCAGGGGGCTGGGCCCTGTTCCAGCACCAAGTCCCCTTGTCTCATTTCTAGCAAGAGTCACAACCTCACAATTCAATTACAACAGAACACCAAGGATCCTAGAGCTAGAAAGACATTTTATGTGGATTTTAAACAAAATTTCTAGGGAGGCAGAGGAACATCCTTGCACATTCTGACACGGTGTTATCCACCCCTCTCCTAGTGATCAGTCCCTTCCTTCTAACCTCTGACCACCCACTCTGGGCCCTTGATTCCCTCCCAATGGTCCCAGAATAGGATGGCACACAGTGCCTGCCATGCAGAGCTGCTGAGACCAGCCTCCTGTGCTCCACTCTGATGAGCTCCCTGCTCCCCCTCTAACAGGGAATCTCCCTTACCTGGTGACTCATCTAGGGAAAAGACCAGGGAATTCCCTGGTGGTCCGGTGGTTAGGACTCTGCGCTTCCACTGCAGGGGGCCCGGGTTTGATCTCTGGTCAGGGAACTAACATTCCGCAAGCTGCACGGTGTGGCCCCCAAAAAGAAAAGAAAAGACCAAACATTCCCGAGAACAAAAAATAATGGGGGTGGGGTGGTGGAGGGGTAGATGTGAAGTGAATTTTAGGAATTTCTCTAGAGGCTGATCCTTGACCAAGGAAGTCCCCATTTATGAAGAAAGAAGCCATACTCCTCACTCTCACCTCGAAGTTGGAGCCTGGGTGGTGACATACAGTGGGCAGGGAGGTCTCAGGGAAGCCCAGATGTGCTCAGGGCAGGAACAGATCTTACCAGAAAAGAGGATGCTATGTGGACTCCAGTCCTCTCACTCTAGGCCAGAGCTGCACCTCAGTACACCCACCCAACTAGACCTGGGCTTTAACCCCCAATATAGGTAAGCAATACAACACTCCAAGCTGCTCCAGAGCCCCAATACACCACATCTCCAGAAACAGTGCAATGTGTTACTAGGGAGAGATGCAGCCCAAAGCTCAGCATCTGCTCCTGAGGCCATGAGCACTGGGGGGATGTCGGTGAGAACAGGGCATGATCACTGTTTGTACCTGCCTTGGGCAAAGACAGCACCTACTTCTCAGAGCTGGCAGGACAGGCCTTCTCCAGGTCCACAGATGAGCACCAAATTTCTCAACAGCACTGTACAATGCACAGAGACTGGAGTGGGGTTCCCAGGGTGAGAGGCCAGCCACAAGCTGTCTCTAGACTGGAGGGCCTGTGCTCAAGTAGCTCTGCAAACCAGAAACATGGCAGGTAAGATCTTAACTGGGTGAGTGGATCTCTGAGTCTCCATGAAAAATCATGGACAATGTTGTCTTTCAAATGGGACTTAACAAAACCAGAGTACCAAAGAATACCAGCCACACACAGAGGCCTTTCACCTCCGAGAAGCCACTCTGGCTACCAGTCTTCAACATCCTGCCTATGCATCCCACCATATAGGAGAAAGGCCAACCAAGAGAGAGAAGAGACAACTGCTATAGGAAAGCCATGCCCAGAGTCAAGGACCTAAAGTCATTGGCCCAGGGCTTCCATGGTGGCACAGTGGCTAAGAATCCGCCTGCCAATGAAGAGGACACGGGTTCGAGCCCTGGTCCGGGAAGATCCCACATGCTGCGGAGCAACGAAGCCCGTGTGCCACAACTACCGAGCCTGCGCTCTAGAGCTCGCGAGCCACAACTACTGAAGCCCACGCGCCTAGAGCCCGTGCTCTGCAACAAGAGACAACAAAGAGTAGCCCCTGCTCACCGCAACTAGAGAAAGTCCACACACAGCAACGAAGACCCAATGCAGCCAATGAATGAATGAATAAATAAATAAATAATTCTTAAAAATAAAATAAAAATAAAGCCACTGGCCTGCACTGGACAGGAATCTCAGCCAGAGGGGCCTGGCTGAACCAAACCAGCAGAGTTTCTTCTCCCCTATCCATTCTCAAAAGTGCAGGCAGGGGACTTCCCTGGTGGTCCAGTGGTTGAGACTCCGTGCTCCCAAAGCAGGGGGCCTGGGTTCGATCCCTGGTCAGGGAACTGGATCTCACACGCCACAACTAATCCCGCATGCCCCAACTGAGACCCCAAGCAGCCAAGTAAATAAATAAATAAATAACAAAAGTGCAGGCAGATCCAAAGTCCTCGTATATCGCTACTGCCCTCAGGATAAGCCCAAGCTCTCTGGACAAAGCACATAAGGTATTTCTGACCTGGCCCCTGCCTAACTCATGCTCTGTCTTCCACGTCTTTGATGCACTGTTCCTTTCGTCTAGAGCGTCGCTTCTCACTTTGTCCATCTGGAACCCTCCAACCTACCCTTCCAGATTCAGCATCATCACCTCTTATATGAAGCTTTCCCCAGACTCTCAGGTACAGGAGGAAGTCCAACCTCTGGGCCACCCTTGGGTACAGCACACACCATGGATGGGCTTTTCCTACACCAGCCTGTGAGGTCATGTGCACAGGCCTATCTGCCTCCTCTCTAGATAGGCCTCAGGCCTGTGCTCCTGGGGCCCAGGTCTGGGCCTGGGACAAAACAATGGGTGCCTCGCTGTCATGTGGAGAATTAATGGATGAGCACATTACTGCCTGGCCAAAGGAAGCTGGCTGCAAGTGAAAGGAAAGGCAGGCTGGCTGTGGCCAAAGGGCCACAGGGCCTGGGCCTGAGCACCAGATGCAGAGGAGAGGAGAGCGCCCGCATCCCACCCCTGCAGCTCCATCCAGTGCTCTAGCCCAGGCTTGCTGTTCTTGGGTAGAGCCACTCATCACATGTCAGGAGGCCACCACCGCCGGTGCTGCTGGGATGATGTTACAGTCTATTTTGAGGGTCACACTGGAGCATCTGTCAGCCTAGTCAGCCACACCCTCCATGTGTCATCACTAAGAGCTGGAGACACCCAAAGGTCCATGAACTCTGCCTGAGCATGTCATTTCCCCAGGGACCCTCAGTTTCAGGGCCTCCTTGGCTTCCTAACAAGATCAACCCAGATGCCCTTATCTCCTGGCACCAGTGGCAGGGCTCTGATGTCTCCTCACCCCACCAGATCTGCTCCTGGGGTTCCCAGCTCTGGTGACTCGGCAAATGCAGCTGAAGCCCATCAGTCTAAGCCTTGCTCTTAGCTCAAACATAACCCCTCCTTCTCCAGCTCTCCCTTATATTTGAGGAGTGCCCAGAAAGCCCAGCACCCAGGTGTCAAGCCAGTTACCAACCAGGCTCATTTTAGGCCCAACAGGCCTCACCTGCTGAGAAACTCCTACTCATCCCTCAAAACCATACCCAGGCTCTGCCTCCTCTTGTAGAGAGCCTTTCAGTGGACTCGCTACAGAATAGGCCAGAGGCTCTCTGAGGATAAGGCTGGCCTGTGCAGGCTTTACTGTTGTTCTCCCTGTACCTAGCATGCACCTGGCACACAGAAGGTATGAATCAGTATAACCCTTGAAATGAAACCTTTCTAATTAGACAAGCTTAGTGTGTTCTGCTACAAAAGACATCGTCAGAACAAAGGCCTTTAGGGAAAACAATGACACTGACAACTGGGTTCATAAACACCTTTTACAAAGGAAACCTGTACTCAAATCTACAGAAAAACAAGTTTACAGATTCAATGGGATGGTAAGTCAGTCAAGCCCAGTGCAGAGCACGTAAGTCAGTCTGGGCCCACTCAGCACTAAGCACCTTTCAGCTCTGTCCCCTAAGAACACTGTGATCCCCTAAGAATCCAACTGGACATTCCCTCACTCTACCCAGGGAAGGAATGCAAAAGGGAAAGGCAGCAGCAGCGTGGACACACGTGTCTGGGATCAAGTGAGGGCATCTGACAAGTTAGGCTACTCCACTGCACCCTAAGCCCCACAGCCAAGGCAGGTCACCAAACATCCCAGGGGCTCAGGGCTCACCCACAAAACAGGTACATCATCATCTGCTCCAGCCACTTTCCAGAGATGCCATGAGGACGGAACTAAATAATACAGAAAAGCTACATAACCGGTTAACACCTGGGTCATGGACCAAACACCTTCAACACTGACGGGAAACAGGAAACAAGCTGATCACTGTCTGCCCTGGAACTGCCCTTGGCCTCCTGAAAACCACACCTGGTCCATCTGGCTATATCTTAGCCACATGGGAAGGCTTTCAGGGATTACATAAAGAGGCCATAGGTGACATTCACACACCTTTCCTCTGACAGTGGCCAACTGAAGCAGGCCACCACAAGCATACATGACCTGGGACCTTTCTAAAACTGAGATTTCCAGGTCAGCTTAACAGCTATATTTACCTCATGTAAAAATGCTGGGAAAGTTGGGAAAAGATGCTCAACTTTCTTTGGATTTGCAGGCAATACCTATAGTAAGGCAATCTAACAAGATACAGGGCCTTTTCCAGCAAGATCCACTTATAACTGAAATGTTAAAAGCCAGGTGAAGGAACCCAGGTCTCCACATTTAAACTGAAATGTAGAGACCTTCTCAAAAACTGTTCTTGTCTTTTATTAGCTCGCTGTTATCTACGATTAAGGACTCTGGAGAAAGTAATCCATTTTCTTCCCTACAAGTTTAGGAAATGCCCCTCCATTTCTTTGGCAATATGAGACTGCAGCACCAACATTTCAGTCTATACTGTAACTATTTTTGCAGTGTTTGTTTTGTTTTAAGAGGCTGTTCTCATTCACACTAGTTCAAACACATTAAATACATGCGCTTTTATCAGATGGTGGAAAGGGAAAATAGAAGATTTAAAGCCCTCCAATAATATAAACTTCCTACCGGTAAATGCTCTATATGGGGATAAAAGTAAAAGATGCAATAGCTTGCCACAATCAGAATTTCAGAATCATAGAATTCTGGGATTACAGGTAGCTTAGATGCTGGCCTAGCTCCCCAGAGTACAGACAAGGAGATCAAAGCCCCATGACCTACCCACAACCACAGAGCCCTGCCCGGCACAGAGGTTACAACTTCACTGAAGAAGCAGGCAAAGCTCCAATTCCAGCAGTATTGCCCCCAGCAGAGCCCCTTGGCCAGGCATTTTGCATGTACCACAAGAGGAACAGTCCCTAGGAGAGAGGAAGTATTCTGAATGCTCAAGAACACACATCAGGGTTGGAAGGAAGGTCGCTGGTGGGGTTCACAAACTACCCACACCAGACCTAAGGTCTGATGAGGAAAACCTTTCCAAAGCAGCTAAAATTATGTTATTTCATAACTTAAACACCTGCTTTGTGACAACAGCCAGAAAAAAAGGGAGACTAGGAGAAGAAAAGGAAGAAAAATGAAAAAATCTCCCCTCTGATTTCCTGTATCTGCTTGGATCACCCTAAAATAGGGAGCCTCCCTAATGCTGACTTTAATGAGGACCTTCCTAAAGCTGATCCAACTGGTGTTCAAGTCCCTGGACTGAAAAACAAGTTTATGAGTAGCAAGCTCATCTGATTCTGACCATGTGCATGCTGTTTACCCTAAGATGACAGACCAGTGGCTGCCACAGCTTTGATGAATGCTGCAAAGACTCTACTATCCCTTTGAAGTCTACAAGGGCCTCTACCATGACTAAATGCGATAAAAAGGAATCTTGAATACAGCAAGAGTGTGAAAGGAGGGAAGTCACAAACACCACACAACAGTGGGGGAACTCCATTCTGGACGCTGATTTGTTAATGTAAACTTGTTATTTGTTTCCCTGACCTGTTGATGTATCTCATTACACTATCACTAAAGAGAAGCCCCTCCTCTATAAAATGTACCTATTTGTCATCAAAAGCTGCTGCTTAGACCAGGCCATGCCCACAGCCAGGTAACAGAGGTATCCGCTATTCAACCCTTTGCAGCCCAGACCAATGCAGCTCAGCAGCTCACACCAGTCACAGGTGTCAACCAGGAGACCTCAAACTCTGACCACAGGGAACAGTTCAGTGTTGGGGGAAAGAATGTGGTCAGGAGGGGCTTACCCATCTCTTCCTTTGCTGACAATCTTCACCTCAAAGTAATAAATGCCACAGGCAGCAGGTATGGGGTGGGTGGCACGCACTGAGGCTGCATCTTTGTGATTTTTGCCATGACCTAATAGAAGAGGGCAAGGAAGAAATTTCAGCAGAAGGAAATGCAAATGGAAGCCTCATTCTTCTCTGCTCCATGGCAACTTCACCCCTCCATGGCCAGAGGAAGCCCTTGCATAGTCCAAGGAATAATTAGAAAACAACTGAGCAAACACATAAACCTCCCACCTTTGGCTCACCTCCTCCTGAGAATAGCAGCTCTGCCTGAGACACTGCCATTCAAACCACAGGAGGGTACATGCAATGTGGGTGCATATGTGAGAGATTCCCTAGTGCTGCTGGCAGACTCTCCAAGATACAGGCAGCCCACTTGGAAGACTAGGGGAGGAAGAGGCAGCCCTGGAAGACGCCCCCACAACTTTAGCGCAGAACCCTAGGCCTTGTCTGGGATGTCTGGCAGGTGAGCAAGCTCATGGGCCTCTGGCTAATGGAGGGGATGTGACCACCCCTTTCTTCAGACACTTATGAAACTAAGCAGTGGTGAAGGGCCTAGCTCGAGTCGGAGGTACCCCAAAACAAGCAGGAAGGCCCTGAGAAGAATGTCCAGCCCAGCACTGGGTTTGGACACCTGCTGCGGTTCTCCTGACATCAGATGTCTCAGGGCAGAGCAGACTAGGCAGTCAATCCTTGGCCTGGTCAGCCCCACCACCCTAGACACCCCGCAGGAACTAAGGCCCAAGCCGGAGCACTCGAGCTGCGTAAGGGACGTGATGGAGCACGGGCTGGGCAGCACACCCACCCCGCAGACGCTCTGGCCTTCTCCCCCTGCGACCAAACAGGCCAATACCTTTGTAGTGGACGCGAAGGTTGCCCTGGGAGAGGCCGATGTAGTTGTACTTGTCCTTGGGGCTCCAGGAACGCGGCAGCGGCGTCTCGTGCTGGTTGACCGCGGGATACAGGCGCTGCAGGCGCCGGCTCAGTTCCTGCTCCCCTGGGGACGGCAGCCCGCATCCAGTGCCCCCGCCGGAGGAGTCTCCAACCTGCAGGTTCCCAGCTCCCAGCTCCGCCGTCGCCGCCGCCATCTTGGAGGGAGCTGCTATTGTGTCACTGGGGGCGGGGAAAAGCGGGACCAGATCCGCCTCTTTCAGCCAATGGCCAGCGAGCCAACCTGGGCCGCAGGGAAACCGAGTCCCAGTATGGCACCTTTCCTTCGACACCACTATGCCTCGCCACATTTTGGACTCCATTTCCCACAATGCAGAGCTCTCCAGGGGCGGACCAGCTTGGGCTCGTAAGGATCTCTGGGAGATGTAGTACAAACCCGCTCAGCCATAAGCCTGCTCAGCTGAGACACTGGGACACCGAAAACTACAATTCCCGCTGGCAACGCGGCTCCGGCCTCTCAGTTCACCTCCCTCCCCCATGGCCTCTGTTTATCTCCCTGCCTCAGTTCTGGTCGCTAGGATCATATCCGCTATAGTGACTGACTCTGAGGAGACCCTATTCCCGGTTCGAGTCCACCTTTGCTACTTGGCCTTCCTCCCAGCCCGCGGGTGCGGGGCTCGGAGGCGTGGCACAATCCTGACCCCGTCCCCTCCGCTGGGCTGCTGGGACCTGGTCGCCATGGCTACGGGCTGTAAACTACCACAGCTTCCCTGGCCACTGGTGCTGGCTGCCCGGCTGCCCTAGGGTCATGGACTCCCCGAAGCCGCAGTGCCCCAGCTTCGCGACCACGTTGAGGTAGGCACTGGCCTAACTGAGGGCGGAGAGGAGGCCTTGAGTACTTCCAGAAAGAGAAATGGTACCTGATTCGGACCTCTGCACTTCCTGCCTCTGTCCTTTGGTTTGGGGCTCCAGCCCCACAGGATCAGTGGTGCAGAAACAGAATCTCAGATGACTTGTCAGCCCAGGAAGGTCGTTATATTCTAGTAAAAGGGCAGGCGCACTTTATCATTAGTAATAGCCAGCTTTTTCTTATTGAGCGTGTATTATGTGCCAAGTGCTCTATACACCATATTTAACCCTCACAACAACTCTATGAGGTAGTAATATCACTATTTTACAAATAAAGAAATAGAATCCTGAAGAGATCATGTGTCTTACACATGTTTATAAGTGATGGAGCTAGTATTTGAACCCAGCCATGTGAGACCCATACCTGAGATATTAGCCACAAGGATAAACAACCTCTTCACCCACTGGCTTATGACAAAGAAGCATCTCTAAGCAGTCCAAGAACATCCCATGGCCTCAAGGTAGCTCCTGCCTGTCTTCAGGGGTGCAGCATCTGGACACTGCAAATATGATAACAAGCTCCGTTAGCCAGGAAAGCCACAAAGTATACATATTAAAACAAAAATTTTGGCTAAATACCTTTCTAGCTCTGAGAGCTAAGAGAAGGCTCTTAATTTCTGGGCCTCTGTTTCCATATCTCAAACATGGGAATGACACAGCCCACCTTAAACTGTTGGGAAAATTTAGGCAGCATATATGAAGCTCTCACGACAGCTCTTGCACATAATAGGCATTCAGTAAGTGTTTAATGAATGTACTTTCTCGCTTCTACTCATTCCTAATGCAAAAAACCTGATCTCACCTAAACTCTAATCCCCCATGGTCAGCTGCCTTGACAGAGAAAGCCTAGAAAAGTCAAGAAATTAAATGCCGCCTTGACAGACAAAGCCGAGAAAAGTCACGAAATGAATCACAAAAACCAGACAGCAAGCTTGAGAAAGAGTGTTGTTACCCAACACACGAATGATTTAGGAAACTGCAATCATGTTTGAAAGGGATATGAAACGGACTCAGAAAGAGAATCCCCATGTATTTTAAGAAGGAAGCACAATGTAATTGCTGATGCTGAATTTGGTGACAGTACAAAACATCATTCCTGCCCATATTCTTCATTCACCAGTGTTTAGTGGTGTATAGTATATTGGGCCAAGCTCACTGCTTCCCTTAGAGGAATAGTGTGGGTGTCCTCCTCCAGCTCCCCTTAGAGCAGGGCCAGGATGATGAAGCATGGGCCAGACCTTAGCACTACACGAATGTCAGCAGGACCCTCTAAAAGGGACTTTGAGGGAATTCCCTGGTGGTCCAGTCGTTAGGACACTGCACTCTTACTGCCGAGGGCCTGGGTTCAATCCCTGCTCGGGGAACTAATATCCCGCAAGCCACACAGTGTACCCAAAAAAATAAATAAAGGGACCTTTGAATTGTGCATTTTCCTGCGGCAGGTTTCCCCTCCCCATTGGCTTTCTCCTTTCAGCCTCACATCCCTGGCACAGTAGATTTGTGGATGGAACTCAGTAGCTTGACTTCACTCAATACCAGGATTTACCCCCTGTCAAACCCACTGCTTGCCAGTAGTTAAATAACTGAGTTTTCTCCACCTTTGAAGTAGAAATATAGATAATCTATTTCCCATTCCTCTCTGAGAATTGGTGTAAAATATTTAATATAATACTAAAGAAGCATCCTAAGCTTTTTGGATAAGTGTATAGACTCTACCAGGTGTTTTAAAATTTATTTATTTTATTTATTTATTTTTGGCTGCGTTGGGTCTTCGTTGCTGCGTGCGGGCTTTCTCTAGTTGCGACGAGCGGGGGCTACTCTTCATTGCGGTGCACAGGCTTCTCATTGCAGTGGCTTCTCTTGTTGTGGAGCATGGGCTCTAGGCACACGGGCTTCAGTAGTTGCAGCATGCGGGCTCAGTAGTTGTGGCTCGTGGTCTTCAGTAGTTGCAGCATGCGGGCTCAGTAGTTGTGGCTTGCGGGCTCTAGAGCGCAGGCTCAGTAGTTGTGGCGCACAGGCTTAGTTGCTCCACGGCATGTGGGATCTTCCTGGACCAGGGCTCAAACCTGTGTCCCTGCTTTGGCAGGTGGATTCTTAACCACTGCACCACCAGTGAAGCCCCAGATGTTTTTAAAATTAATATTTGCGAATCTGTTTTTGACTACTGTCTCCCTTGGCATTCAAAACTAACATGTTACCGGCCACTCTCGCCTTTGAGATGGCCCACACTCTGTCTGTGGAGTGTGTTTCTCTCCAAATAAATCCACCTCTTACATATCACTTTGTCTCTCACTGAGTTCTTTCTGAAAAACAACAACAACAACAACAACAACAAAAAACTAACATGTTACCTACAGAGATTTTCCATCTGGCAACTTCTCAGGATTTGTAGAGTTCCCCATAGTTTTCTTGCTCACCTTGCCCCATGTGGTAGTTCCAGTAGGAGCAAGAACAGAGTTTAGAAAATTGACTGGTCTTGACAGGAAGGTATGATTTAACCCAGTGAGCAGGTGGGTTGATCTGCTGCATCCTGTCTCAAACCCATAAACATCTGAGCAAAAGCCTTTCCTTTTCCACACCGGCTGCGTATTCGACATGGTTTGCTCACATTTGTTCAGTTTAGAGACAATAGAGAACTGGAGTTTGGTGTGTCACTGCTCCATGAAGTAGGACTGAAGAACCCTGCAGGACAGGGTTTCCCAACTGGGATCACGTCACTGCTCTCAACTTCCCTGGAGTTTGGGTAATCCTTGTCTCAGTTTTATGAACAAGGACACTGAGCTTCAAGAGGTTAAACAGCATACCCAAGGCCACCAGCTAGCAAGGGGAATGAAGACACAAGTCTATCTGGTGGCATAAATCACTCCCACCTGCCGCCACCATGGATTACTGGGATCACTTCTTCCTTTTGTTCCACCTAAGTCTGACTGCCCACAGGCAGCCCTTCCTCTAGACCCCCAAATGCCTTCCTAGCTTGAGCAATGATGGCTCTCCCCAAGAGGCCTAGGAGTTAAAAGTGGTTCTTTATGATCCACTTTTCCCACATCCTGCTGTCACAGTTAATATCTCTGCAGCTCCTTGCTGTTTACAGTTTATTTTTTTTAATGTTTTTTTAAATTAATTAATTTTTAATTTTTTAATTTTTTGGCTACATTGGGTCTTCGTTGCTGCTTGCTGGCTTTTTCTAGTTGTGGCAAGCGGGGGCTACTCTTCATTGAGGTGCGCGGGCTTCTCATTGCCGTGGCTTCTCTTGTTTCAAAGCACGGGCTCTAGGTGTGTGGGCTTCAGTAGTTGTGGCTCGCGGGCTCTAGAGCGCAGGCTCAGTAGTTCTGGCTCACGGGCTTAGTAGCTCTGCGGCATGCGGGATCTTCCTGTACCAGGGCTTGAACCCGTGTCCCCTGCATTGGCAGGTGGATTCTTAACCACTGCGCCACCGAGGAAGTCCCTACAGGTTATTTTTGCATATCTCTTTTACTCTTACTTAAACTTCACAACATTGTGAGATAGAAAATGCAAGAAATGTCTCCACCTCCTTGTGAGGAAACTGGGCTGAAAGAAGTTAAATGACTTGCCCAAGGGGGTCCCTATTGGAAACACAGATGTCAGCCTCTGGGCCCTATCAGCCAGTAAGTAGAGGCTCAAGACTCCCACCCTGGCTCTTGGACACCAGACCCTGTACTTCTTGTCCCATAGCACCTGCTTTTGGTATCACACCCCCAGAATGTGGCTGTCACATGCACGGAACTGTCATCACAGCCACAGCTAAACACTGAAGGGAAGTATAGGCCTGCAGGGTTCTCTGGGTTCATGGTGAGGGTGTCCTGCCACTGCAGGAGTTGTTGAGACTCTAGTGATGAGAAGGTTTCTGGGAATGTGGGAAAATGGTTTGGGCCCCGAGCCAGGAGCTTGCTGGCAGCACCTCTGGGAATCTGGAGGCAGCACTGGGAAGACCCAGAGCCTGGCTCTGAGGGGAAAGGAAGCCATGTCTTGTGGCTCTGGGAAGAGTGGAAGTGTACTTCCCACTCAAGGCTCTGTCACCCACCACTTCCTTCTCCTTCTCTGTGCAGAGCACACTTGCGACCTTTAGGAGCGATCGTAGATGATTCCTTCCTCACAGAAGCCAAGAATACTCAGAAACGCAAGCTTTCTCAGAAACGGAAGACGCTGCTGGTTAGTGGCCGTGTCCTGTTGGAACCCTAAATTTTGATCCCCAGATCCTTTCTGCCTCCCTCTCTGCAACCCAAAAGCACCACCCACCCGAACTATGCCCCACCAAGCGGCTTCTCCCCAGTTAGGGGAGTGTGGCTCAGAGGCCAGGTCCAGCAGGCTCTGGGATGGGGGAACGTGCACACTTGCTGCACCTCACCGGAACAGGCTTCCCAGACCTCCCCGAGCAGAGAGAGACTCAGCTCCTGCCCACAGATAACCTTCCCCTGCAACGCAGCATTCTGGAGTGGACCTCATTTCTTCATCCAGCCTGCCATGAGCCAGGCATTCTTCTGGGTGCTGGGATGGTCCCACCAGATCTGTCAAGGTCCTTCAGAGCTATGACTATATCTTTTTGTCTTTACAGCCACAGTGCCTGATGTGGTACTTGAGTGGCTGGTATATGTGCACCATAATTGCTGTATGTATGTGAAGACAGTAGTAAAGGATGTTTCTCCATTGTGCTGTTGGCTCTGCACTGGAGGTAGAGACTCTTTACCAGCCTCATGACAGGTTCTCCCTCCATTCATGTTCTTTAAAGTTTTTATATAAAAATGAATGCTGGGGGCCTTTCTCACCTTCTGAGGTGGCCCACACTCTGTGGAGTGTGTTTCTCTCTAAATAAATCCACTTCTTACCTATCACTTTGTCTCTCACTGAATTCTTTCTGCAATGAGACGTCAAGAACCTGAGCTTCATTAAGTCCTGAAACCAGGTGTGTGATCTCAGTTGGAAGACTGTGGGTGTTGGCTGGGTCTGAGCCCCAGCCACAAGGGTTCGAGTCCCAATCAGGGTTTTGACCGGGTTTGAGTCCCGGCCACGTGGGTTCAAGTCTGTATTTGACGTGCACAGTTTCAGCTGGTGACCACGAAGGGACAGTGATAAGCTTATAGCTAGACCAACTCCTGTTCATCATCAACACCGTTGGTGACGTCTTCTGTGCCATCTCTTTGCGACTTCCGGGGAACTAACACCTGGTTGGGAGACTACCTTGGAAGGGATAGCATCTAAAACTATATTTTTGTACTCTGATGCTGTTAAAAAAAAAGTGCTTCATCATCAAGGAGATTCATAGAAAGGCTACGGAAACAATTACAATAGTTCCACATTAAGATGCTGGTTATGTGAGGATTCCAGCCCATACCGACTTAAAACAAGGAGCTGCCCTGCCCCTGGGGCCCCTAGATCAGGCACCCAGAGATTTTTACTCCCTGACAGACAGGGTTGATGCCCCTACTCAGCCTGGAAGCAGTTACAGAAGACAGACTATCACCCTCTGCTTCCCATAAGAATATGGGAGTAAAATCTCTGAGAGGGGAATGAAACAGGAGGGAAGGGGGCAGGGCACACAACCTTTGAAAGAATGACATAGCCCGAGGACATGACATAAATTGATTAGAACCCAATGGGTCCAAGATGGCGGACAAGTCGAATTCCACTAGACCTTGAGCCTCAGTATATGCTCACATCAGCAAGCTAAATGACATCCACAGGTGCCGTGACAGTTCCAAGACGGACCATAAGGATCAAAAAGTGGGTGGTGGCCCAATTCCCGGAAATCCTCGGCCCTTCCTAAAATAGCTGGAATACTCCTCCCACTCATTAGCCTATGAAATTACCCACCCCTATGAAAATTAACAAGCCCATACCCTGGTGCCTTTCTCACCTTCTGAGATGGCCCACACTCTGTCTGTGTAGTGTGTTTCTCTCTAAATAAATCCACTTCTTACCTAAAATAAATAAATAAAAATTAAAAAAAAAATAAAAATGAATGCTGGGGAATTCCCTGGCAGTACAGTGGTTAGGACTGCACACTTCCACTATAGGGGGCACACGTTCCATCCCCGGTCTGGGAGCTAAGATCCACATTCCTGCATGCCACGTGGCGTGGCAAAAAAAAAAAAAAAAAAAAAGGAAGCATATTTTTCCCTGAAATTAAAAAAAAATACTGTGTTATTAAGATTTGGGGGCTTTTGTTGATATGATCATAAGATTGTTATTACTATTTAACAAGCAAAGAGCCATTGTCCAAATCTTACAGGTGAAAAAACACATCTGAGCAAATTTATAACTCCAGCTCACAGTGCAGAACTGTGGGCTGTGGTGGTTTTCTTTGTGCGAGTATGTCTTGTCTGGAGGATCTGGGGACACATGAGCTGTACACTTTGTGAGGCTGGGTACTTCAAACATGGGGACCCTGACATCAGGGAGGGAAAGGGGTATGTAGACTCTAAGCGGAGACCAAGCACAGCCACAGTCCCGAAAGGTCCGATTACTTGGGGCGCCTGCTCCCCGTCCCCCTCAGCTGCCACCTACTCAGTGGACCTGGGGCCAGGCTCTTTCACTCCCTTTCTTCTGCGCGGCGGCAGTAACACCGTTCTCAACCACCAGAGGACGCTGTTGCCTCCTGCCGCCCCCGACCCCCGGGGCCGCCCTTCCCGTTTTCACCTGCAGGGGGAAGCAGAGAGCACGGAGCTCCCGGGAACGCCGCCTCCCAACCACCCGCTTGTGGAGGCCTTACCAGCTGTTAACAACCAGGACAAGAAAGCAGCATATGCCCAGCAATCAAAGTAGGGTGACTTTTTTCTCTTTACAGAAACGGCAGACAGAGCACGAAGATGGGCCTTTTTTATTTTTTAAGTCTCCCAAAATAAGCTAAATTAAGCTTTATTTCTATGACTAAACTGGTTTTGTCTGCTCAGGAAATTTTCAAGGCTAGTCTCCCTTTGTTTTTGTTCTTGGTTTTTGGTTGTTTGTTTGTTTTTAACTGAAGTCTGGTTAATTTACAATGTTGTCTTAGTTTTAAGTGTACAGAAAAGTAATTCAGCTTTACATATATAATATATATATTCTTTTTCAGGTTCTTTTCCATTATAGGTTATTACAAGATATTGAATATAGTTCCCTGTGCTATACAGTAGGTCCCTGTTGTTTAGCAGTTTTCTATATAGTAGTGTGTATATGTTAATCCCAAACTCCTAATTTATCTCCCCCACACCCACCCCTCTATCCCATTTGGTAACCATAAGTTTGTTTTCTGTACCTGTGAGCCTATTTATGTTTTGTAAATAAGTTAATTTGTATCATTTTAAATTTTTATTTTATTTTATTTTTATAAATTTATTTATTTATTTTTGGCTGCGTTGGGTCTTCGTTGCTGTGCGGGCTTTCTCTAGTTGCGGTGAGCGGGGGCTACTCATCCTTGTGGTGCGTGGGCTTCTCATCGCGGTGGCTTCTGTTGTTGCAGAGCACGGGCTCTAGGGTGCATGGGCTTCAGTAGTTGTGGCATGCAGGCTCAGCAGTTGTGGCGCACGGGCTTAGTTGCTCCGCGGCATGTGGGATCTTCCCAGACCAAGGCTCGAACCCGTGTCCCCTGCTTTGGCAGGCGGATTCTTAACCACTGCCCCACCAGGGAAGCCCTGTATCATTTTTTTGGATTCCACATATAAGTGATATTATATATTTGTCTTTCTCTGACTTACTTCATTAATATGATAGTCTCTAGGTCCATCCGTGTTGCTGCAAACGGCATTATTGCATTCTCTTTTATGACTGAGAGTAGTATTCCATTGTATATATGTACCACATCTTCTTTAGCCATTCATCTGTTGATCAACACTCAGGTTGCTTCCATGTCTTAGCTATTGTAAATAGTGCTGCTATGAACATTGGGGTGCATGTATCTTTTCGAATTACAATTTTCTCTGGAAATATGCCCAGGAGCAGGATCATATGGTAAATCTATTTTTAGTTTTTTAAAAAAACCTCCATACTGTTCTCCATAGTGGCTGCACCAATTTACATTCCTACCGCAGTGTAGGAGGGTTCCTTTTTCTCCACACCCTCTCCAGCATTTATTATTTGTAGACTTTTTAATCATGGCCATTCTGACTGGTGTGAGGTGATACCTCATTGTAGGTTTGATTTGCATTTCTCTAATAATTAACGATATTGAGCATCTTTTCATGTGCTTGTTGGCCTGGCCTCTTGAAAATGTGAAAAACTTATCATTAACTGACCAGGTTAGGTGCTTCTTTGACAACTTCCCAGGTGTCTTCCAGGGTTACTTTGTCCTTTTATAAAAATCACATCAATTTTAATAGTCTTTCAAAAAAACTTTTTCTGTCTTGATTTTTAAGTTTGGCTTCTCATGTTTCCAGTTTATCTATTTCTACTTTTATTTCCTATGTTTAAAATTTTTATTATGATATTTTTTTCCTTTTCAGGCAACCACAGGCTTGAGGCTTTCTTTCCTAATAGTGAAAGGATTTTATTTTATTTTTTTACATCTTTATTGTAGTGTAATTGCTTTACAATGTTGTGTTAGTTTCTGCTGTATAACAAAGTGAATCAGCTATATGTATACAAATATCCCCATATCCCCTCCCTCTTGCACGTCCCTCCCACCCTCCCTATCCCACCCCTCTAGGTGGTCACAAAGCACTGAGCTGATTTCCCTGTGCCATGCAGCTGCTTCCCACTAGCTAGCTATTTTATATTTGGTAGTGTACATACGTTAATACTACTCTCTCACTTCGTCCCAGCTTACCCTTCCCCCCTCCCCGTGTCCTCAAGCCCATTCTCTATGTCTGCGTCTTTATTCCTGTCCTGCCCCTAGGTTCATCAGAACGATTGATTGATTGATTGATTGGCTGCGTTGGGTCTTCATTGCTGCACGCAGGCTTTCTCTAGTTGTGGCGAGTGGGGGCTACTCCTCGTTGTGGTGCGCAGGCTTCTCATTGTGGTGGCTTCTCTTGTTGCGGAGCACAGGCTCTAGGTGTGCGGGCTTCAGTAGTTGTGTTTCACGGGCTCTAGAGCGCAGACTCAGTAGTTGTGGCACACGGGCTTAGTTGCTCCGCGGCATTGGGATCTTCCTGGACCAGGGCTCGAACCCGTGTCCCCTGCATTGGCAGGCGGATTCTTAACCACTGCGCCACCAAGGAAGCCCCAACCATTTATTTTTAGATAGTGAAAGGATTTTAAGCAATTAAAAACTTGTGAGTGCTTTTCTGATCATATCCCAAACATTTTGAACATGTAATTTTAACATTTCTATAACATGTTATATTTTTACTTTAAGTAATAAATGGGTCGGGAAAAATATTAATTTATTTTTAAATTTCTGTAAATGGTTAAGTGTTTTAGAGGTATGTTTATATTATCAGTTCTTATTTCATTGTATTATATCAGGAAATGCAAGGTATACAGTTTCTCATTTAAAAATGTGTTAACACCTTATCTGTGGCCTACGATTAGTTTTTTGTATACATTAAAAGATTGTCCTTCTTTATTTCCAATTATGTATAAATCTACTCACCTGTCATTATCAACTGTATTACTGTTAGTATTTGTCTTTTACCTTTCTCTGCTTGAGGTAGCTTATTTTGATAGGAGGGCTTTAAACTCTTTACAATTCTGTTTCATCATCTCTCTTTCCCCCCCTATGTTTTTATCTATTCAACAAATATTTGTTGATTCCCACTGTGTGCCAGGCACTGTGGATACAGTGGTAAACAAGACAGACAAAGTCTGTGTTTCTGAGAGAAGATGGGGGTGTGATGATGGGGAAGTGTGGGCGCTGGGATTGGGAAGAGTATCAAGGAGAACCCCTGAGATGCTAAGGTTGAATAGTCAAGCTGGAGCATTCTGGACCCAGGAAAAGCATGTGTGAACATATACACCCAATAAGTAGTGTTTTCATTTTTATTATGCCTTGCATTCAGCTAAATTATTGTGCTCCCTTAAATATTTATTCCACAATATTTGCTGAGTGTTACTTAAGACTATGAAGAGTGTTAACACAACATTGTAAATCAACTATACTTCAATTAGAAAAAAAAAAAAGACTATGAAGAGTGTGAAGTATGATGCCATCAGTTCTGGAAGTACAGAGATAGGGTCAACCTAGACCCTTGCAAGAGGCTGGAGTCCTCCCTGGGACCTAGCAACAAGGCTTACTATGTACTTTCCAAAATATTTAGGGAAAGGATGAATGACTGCAAGATTGAGAAAAAATAGGTAGAACTAATAGAATGCAAAGAAGAGCCCAAGGAAACAGTGGCATTTTCCACATTAAGAGGGTCAGAATCCAGTTACCATTAGCCTGGAAGGACTCCTAGAACCTGGATGTGTGGGACATGGGTGGTAGGCCTAGTCTCTCTCCATCTCAGAAGAACCTGAAAGCTGGGCTCAGGGCCTTCCACAGAGGTGGCTTTAATACTGAATTCAATAATTCAATGTTCTTTTAAACTTCAAAGTAACTTATGTGCATTGTAGAAAAATTTGAAAAATACACGATTACAGACACATAAGCGCCCGTGGGCCTATCACTGGAGAATAATTACTGATAACCTTTTGGATTATTTCCTCCATCTTTTCTGGTTTTTCATCTTACCTGGTTGTGCTTATTCTCTAATTTCAGGCTTTACTTAACCCTTAGAGATATAGTGCATGTTAAGCCTCTTTGTAAACATTTCATGCCTGTATAAGAATCTTCTGTTTTTAGACACTTAGCAGTTTTCTGACTTTTTCATAGTCACAAGTAAGGCTTTGAGGACTGCCCTTAGGCATGAAGCTGCTGCTTCATCTCTGTTCCCTCTGCACTGGCCAGCCCAGACCTCAGCCTCAGCCCGCCTGCCCTCCTTGGGCATTGGCCCCTGTTCATAGCCCTTCAAAACTCCTGCTGTTTCCCTGAGGTATTGGCGCTACCCAGGCAGTCTTTGTGCACCCCGCCCCACCTCCCCTGCCACATCACTCTCTTCCAGAGTGACCTCAGCTCCTCCCATGAAGTCACTCAAGCTTTACTGAAATCACTGACATCATCACTTCCTCCTCTAAGAGGACCAGCCTCCCCTGGCACCCTCCAGTCAGGGCCCCAACACTCCTGTGACCTGCATCAGCTTCAGTTACTACCTGCTTATCAGTTCATTTGTCATCCCACTTCCATCATACCCCCAGCTTCCTTCATGTCCCAGAACCCAGCAGCGGCTGGCATGTGCTATGGACCCAGAAATGTTTGATGAACAAATGAATGACTGAATGGATGAACCCTAGAAGTAGGCTTCGCTGGGTAAGAGAGTCATTTTTTTCTCTCATGTTTTGAGTATTTCATAAAAAGTTGAAAAAACAAGCTCATAAATACTACTACCCCGTACCCCTGCTCAAGGTTCAAAATGAGATCCCACTACTTCAGGGCCCTACCACCTCTCCCCTCCCCCTCCCCCAGGGGGTAGAGCCTAGTCTCCTCCTGGGGTCCACAGGTCACCCTGCTGCATCTCTGCAGTCCTGCCTGAGAGTCCAGGCTTGAGGCTGGGCCTGCCCTCCCCTGTCTCTCTTTAGCTGGACTGTGCTGTGGGGGCAAGAGATGGTCCCAGTAAGTACTCATATCTGTTTTCATAGCATAGGTATTCAATACTCACTGACAAACCTACAGAAGAGAACTCACCTTTACTGAGCTCCTAGAAGGTGCCTGAGTCTGTGTAAACCACTCTCTATTCTTTCTCGTTGCATTCTCACATCAATGCAATGCAATGGGGAGCACAACCATTCCCATTTTACAGATGCAAAGACTGAGGCTCAGTCTGTGGTCACATAACCAATGAGGGGGCCCTAGGGTTTAATCTAATCCCTCTCTAACTCTAAGGACCACAGTCTTAATTATGAACCATATTAAGAGATGTTGGAGGGGGAACCCAGGAGTGGAGGAGGAGCCTGGAGAGGAACATCAGGAAGGGGAGCAATATTGTCATGGTAACCCCACCTTTCCCTTCTTATAGTCCTGTCTGTTCTCCATCGGTGGCCACCTGTCCCCAAGGCCCACATACATCAGTGACCAGACCATTCTGCATAATCGAAAGCCCTGTTCAGATGACTACCGGAAGCAAGTAGGGTAAACCAGGGTTAGCCTGATGGTGGACGGACTGGGCCCAGAAACAGTGCAGGGGTGTTGCTGCCCCAGACCCAGGGCACAAGGGCCTCGTGGGGTGTCCATCACATCTCAGTCCACCACTCCCTGCAGTAGCTGGCAGCAGCAGCCCCTGGGCACTACCAAGCCAAGGTACCTAGAGCAACTAGAGAACTACCTACGCAAGGAGCTCCTCCTGCTGGACCTGGGCACAGATTCTGCCCAGGAGCTAAGGCTGCAGGTCAGAGCCACAGAATAACTGGGGGGAGGGCAGGGGCAGGGCTGGGAAGAAACCTTACTCACCAGGACTAGGCACTTCAGACATTCAGGTGAGACCAGCCTTTCCCAGCTCTCTTGGGTTCCCCTTCCTGGTAAGAGAAACTTGTTCTCTAACAAAGCCAGTGAGCAGGCAAGTCTACCAGCATGGAACCAAAACTCTCCTGAGGGTTGGGTTTCTTTACCTGAGTCAGGTGGCCTGAATGCTGACTCCAGTCGCTTCTGTGATCCCCAGCACCGACCTTGGGTCACTGGGTATCAGTGAATGGAGCCTAAATCCTGGCAGTTGGGCAAGCAGGGGTCATACAATGTCTACCAGCCCAGTAACAACAGCCCCAAGCTTGAGGAACTTAGCCAGATACAGAGAGAAATCTAGATGTAACCTAGATTCTGATGCATATTAGGGAAGGAATCACCCAATCCCTGCTCAGATGGAAATGATGACTGGGAATCCCTCACTTCTGACTTAGTCACTGACAGAAGCATTTGCTGAGCACTGTCTATGTGCCAGGCTCTGAGTGGGGCCTTAGATATGGTCTCACAAGCTAAAGGAACCTCGCCAACAAAGAAGCAGAAGCTCAGAGAAGGCATCCGGCTATGCAGTAGTGGAGCTAGGATTCAAACTCAGGGCTGGTTCGGGAGCCTGTGCTCATTCCAATACACAGTGTTGCCTCCGAAAGCTTCCTGTGTGTCCGAGTGGGACAGGAAACCATACCTCTACTTGGAAGCTAGAGCCTTAGACCTTCTCCTGCCCCCACAGAGCTGTAAGATGGGGAGGGGTGCTGGTAAGAGGCCAGCTGAAGCACAGTGCATGGAGGAGGCTGGCTGCCTGGAGAGCCAGAGGGGGCTCAGGTAGAGAGGGGGAGGTCCTGACCCAGGTCGTCTGCCAGGTCTCAGAGACAGCACCAGGAGAGGTCACCAGAGAGCAGCTGAGAGGGATGGAGCCGCCCCTCAGCTCCCTGACTGTGAGAGACCCCAGTGGTGCCTGTGGCATTTATTTGAATGTGAGTTGCCTGGCAGCTTCATGCTAGAACACTTCTAATCCAAGCAAAGAAAAACTTAGGTCCCACTGAGAGTGGCAGCTATAGGCCAGGAGGTGACAGTTTCCCTTTTCTTGCCAGCCTTACAGAGAAATCTTTGAATTTTTCATAGAGGACTTCAAAACATACAAGCCATTGCTATCCTCCATCAAGAATGCATATGAGGTGATTCTGGGTAAGACTGCAGCCTCCCTGCCTGGCCCCAGCCTGGAAGAGGCAGAGAGGATCCTAGTCTGACCTTCTGGGTTCTGCAGCAGGGCTGGGGCAGCTACAAACTGGGCTTTGAGGTCACCAAGCCGCCCTTAGCCTTTTTGCTTACACTGTCATGTGATAGGGCACCCCAGGGCAACTGACTACCTCCCATTCTTGGGAAGCATGGTGGGGCAGTATCTGTGGGAAATAGAGCATCTTTTCTATTGACAGTGAAGCCCAGAAGGGAGGGTGTACCCCTGGGAAGTGAGGGGGCTTCCCTCACCAGGCTCAGGAGGTGCTGGGCATGGTGCAGCTGCAGGACTAAAGGCCGTATGGGTAAAGGGCATAGGTGAGACCCTGGTCCTCATCGGGACTCTGCCCCTGGTTTAAAAGCAAGTGCAAGAAGGACTTAAGCAGGAGCTATGCTTTGAACAGGCATGTATAGACTCCTCGAGTTTGCAAGGGACATAGCCACTCACTGCGACCTCAGGATCAGTGTCTCCTGGTTGTTTGTCCTCCATGGCCCCAAAGGGACTCTCCCACCTGTCCCTGCTTAGCCGACCAGAGGGAGAAGATTCGGGCTCTGGAGCCCCTGAAGGCGAAGCTTGTCACTGTGAATGAGGACTGCAACGAGAGGATCCTGGCCATGAGGGCTAAGGAGAGAGATGAAATCTCCATGCTGAAGAAAGAGAAGATGAATTTGCTAAAACTCATTGATAAGAAGAATGAGAAGATCTCATTGCAGAGTGAGGTGAAAGGGAGTAATATGGTGACCAACTCCCTCAATTCCTCCCACTCCCACCCCAGGGGTGACCTTCAGGCCTTCAGCCCTGGGGTGACCCCCTAGCTCTCTCCACCCTTCTGCCTGGAATGATACACAGAGCCACCACCTCCCCCCATACCCCTCTCTCCACATGCTGCCCTCCTCCTCAGCTCAGCACTGGCTTGGTATGGCCCCAAATGCCAGCAGAGTCCCGCTCCTTGGCTGCCAGATTTTCTCCACAGGAGGAAGCTTCGGCACTTTGCTGGATTCTCAGGAACGACCAGTCTCCTCCTCCTTCTACCTTTCTTGTTCTTTTCCCAACAGGTGACCAAACTGAGGAAGAACTTGGCTGAGGAGTATCTGCGCTACCTCAGCGAGCAAGATGCCCGTAAGATCCTTATTGCAGACCTGAATGAGCTACGGTACCAGCGGGAAGACATGTCACTAGCCCAGTCCCCAGGTAAGCCCAAGGTGGGTTTCTCTCCCCTGAAGAGGCGCTGGAGAGGAGTCTGGCTCTCACCACTCCTATTCATTCAACTCTCCCATTATCTGCTCATTCACGATGGGAGATGTTCCTGCTGCCACCTGGGTCTGTGGATCTTCTGAGCTGGCCTGAGAATCATAGACTTGTTTACGAAGGAAACAATCACTGGCAGCTGAAGCAGCCTAGACTCCCTAAGGGCAGGACAGGCCTGGTACTCCACATCCTGGGCTTCTCTATTTAAGCTCAAAGCCCTATGCTGGTAGCACTGTGGAAAGACTCAGGGGTTCCCAAGCTGGGAGAGCAGGAAGACCTGGGACATGCCCCAAGGGACACTCAACCCTGCCCTGGGCTACAGGCACCAGAGGCAGGGTGACATGAGCTGGCGGGCCCCCTGGCAGGTGTCTGGGAGGAGGACCCTGTGAAGTTAACAGTGGCTCTGAAGATGGCCCGGCAAGACTGACCCGCAGGCAGATGGAACTCAACACCATGAAGGCCAACTTTGGAGACGTGGTGCCCAGAAGGGACTTTGAAATGCAGGAGAAGACCCTCAAGGATCTGCAGGAGCAGGTGCTGGTGGGCAGGCAGGGTAGCGAAGGGCCATGCAGGTGAGTAGCAAGGACCAATCACCCTGCCCACAGCTGGACAGCCTGAGAGACGACTATGAAGAGTTCTGCAAGGAGCACAAGATGCTGTTGCAGTTGCACACGAGCTGAAGGAGCAGGACCAGTTTTACTCCGAGCTGCAGGAGATCCAGCGCACGGCCATACCGCGGCCAGACTGGTCCAAGTGTGAAGGTAATGCTGGCCATGGGAGCCCTAGGGACTGCTCAAGTGCGTGGTCTGGACTCCAGCTCCCTCTCCCCACCTGCAGATGTGGTGGCTGGAGGACGAGATCGCTGGCAAATGCTGGCCGAGGGCAAGAACAGCGACCAGCTGGTGGATGTGCTCCTGGAGATTGGCGAGGGGCTGCTCCAGGAGAAAGACTTCTTCCGTGGTCTGGTAGGGGAGTCCCTGGGCTCAAGAGGCTTGGGGCCAGAGTCAGAATGGCCAGAAGTCTTCTTGCTGCTGAGAAGTCCCTGGGCTCAGGAGGCTTGGGGCCAGAGTCAGAATGGCCAGCAAGTCTTCTTGCTGCTGAGAAGACTTGAGGTTCTGGGGGAACTATCTGGGGCTCTGCCCTGCTTGCTGGTGGGGCTACAGAGGGGCCCAGAGATAAGCTGACATGGTTCCATACAGGGTTATGGGGAATCCATCCCCCCTTTCCTTTGGTTTGATGGTGTCATGCAGAACAAGAAGCCAACCAAGAAGGATGTGGTAAACCTCCTCAAGGATGCCTGGAAGGAACGTATCACTGAGGAGCAGGTCAGATCTCTCTAGCCATTTTGGCCTGGTGTGGCTGCCTGAGTCCTCTGGTGCATGGCGGGGTGGGGGTGTCCCTCAAGGTGCTAGGGAACAGGGAGGAGGGCCAACAGACGTGGGGCAGGCGGACCAAGCAGTCTTCCCCCTACCCTGCAGAAGTTCCCAGATTTCTTCTTCAATTTCCTGGAGCGTCGCTTTGGGCCTGGTGATGCCATGGCCTGGGCTTACACCATTTTTTAATATACCAAGCTCTTCCACTCCAATGAGGTCATGAGTCAGTTCTATGCAATCTTGATGGGAAAGGTAAGCTTGGGCCTGGCCCTCCACCCTTTGTCTCCGGCATAGGCCAGCTCTATCCCCACCCCTCTAGGAAACAGCAAGATGGTCAACGCTTCCCCCCTAGAGGAAAGAGAGTGTGTACATCAAGCAGAAGGAGACAATAGCACAGCTGCTGAAGGAGATGACCAGTGCTGACAGCCAGAACGAGGGGCTACTAACCATGGAGCAGTTAAGGTGCGAGACCAGTTGGCCACCCCAAACTTCAGCCCAGCATGACCTCTGGCCAAGCTCCTAGCTGTGCAGGGGGAAGGGGAGCCTGGTGGGAAAAGGCCAGACTCAGTGCATTCTGCCCTTTTGAGCACCAGTCGGGCTGGCAGAGGGGTGCGGGGAGATGGGTAGGCAGGCATCAGCCAGGCCTGTCAGCCCTCGTGTCTCCCTACAGCACTGCCCTCAAGAGTACCTTCCCCTTCAAGAAGGACGAGAGAATTCAGGAGCTGATGGAGGCAGGGGGCTGGCATCCCAGCAGCAGCAATGCAGACTTGCTCAACTACTGCGTATTATTTATGGAGGTGGGTTGGGGCCCAGGAACTTGCCCAGTCCTGCCCTAGCCTCTGCTGGACCCTAGCCGTGTACTCTCACCCTGCCTTGTGGCCCCTTCCCAGGACAAGGAGGGCCAGAGCGTGCCCTTTGTACAAAAGCTGTGGGAACAGTACATGGATGAAAAGGATGAATACTTACAGGAGTTAAAGCAGGAGCTGGACCTGGAACTGTGAGTGACCCTGGGGACCTCAGGCTCACTTAGTCATAGGCAAGTCCTACAGTCTGGGCCACAGAGTAGCACCTCAAGCCCCAGGTCTCCCTATGCACCGAGCTTGCTGCTGGGCACTACATACTGCTCAAGCCTGGGAGAGGGCATCTTGGGGTCTGAGGTACAGAGAGGACAGTCAAGGTCTATCTCTCTCTTTCTTTGTGGGGGCAGCCACGATGAGGTGACCCTACCCAAGGTACGTGAGGCCTTGATGAACACTGATCCCAGCCTGGACAAGCAGACCCTAAACAGCTATTTGAGCCAGGCCTTCCAGCTCCCCATGACAGAACTGCCAAAAGAGGGCGAGGAAAAGGAAGAAGGCATTGTGATAAGGCTCCAGGCTGCACTGGAACAGCTTCAGATGAGTGATGTTAGGCGTATGGGGCCCTGAGAGCAGGAACCTGCAAGCTGAGGCCACTGTGGGCAGCCTGAGTGCTCCCGTGCTGCTAACCTCTGACTGTTGTTATAAAATTGTTTGTCTGAACCCATGCTATTCTCTAGGTTATGCTGGGGAGTCAAGGGAAGGGTGGTTGGTCGCTGCTTGGCTGGTCCCAGAACATGCACCAAAGCACAGCATATTCTGTTTGTGACATTTTATTGATGCTGGGGGGCAGGGAGGAAACCTAGAAGTGTATGTGTATGCCAAGGGGCCCCAGGTAGGGACAGGGCAGGTGTTGAGGCCTGGCCACTACTGGGCAGGGAAGACAGTGTTGCCACTGAATGCACAAGGGATGAGCTGCTGTCGGTACTCCAGGGGCAGGTGCCGCTCCACGAGCACATGCAGGGAGACTTGGTCACTGACCAGGCCCTGCCTGCAGCAGAGGAAGATAGAGAATGAGAGAATCAATGCCAGCACTCCCACACCCAGCACCTCCCTGCTTCCATCCACTTACCTTCGCATCAGCAGCTCCAGGTCCTCTGGCCTCACAGTCTTGCGACCAGCATGAGCAGCAAATACCTCCAAGTCGTCACAAAGATGCTGGAAATACTTGTCCAGGCTGCCAAGAAAGTAGGGGTAAAACAGACTGTTCATGATCTGAGGGGCTTCTCTCCCCACCCCAAGTGTCAAGGACTCACCACTTCTCCACCATTTCCACAGCCTTCTTCTCCATAGGCATCTTAGCATAGAAGCTAAAGAGTTTCGCATAGTGGTTCAGTCCAGTCTTGTAGGGATCTTGACGGGGTCTGGAGCCAGGGATTCGGGGCTTGGGAGGAAGCCTGGCCGACAGAGGCTCCGGAGGCTCTGAAGGTAACCTAGGGGCAAGGAGTGAACAGAGTTAGCTGAACTGCTGCTACCTAAAGAGGCCGCTAATCAAACATAAGTCTTGCTGGCTCCTGCCAAGACTGGGGCCCTTGTGCTCCTTGGCCAGGCTGGACCAACAGCTCCAACCATTTCTGGGGGGCAGTGGGGACAGGGGGCTATGTAGAAGCCTGGTCTTTCCCTGGGGCCCCAACCCTCCACAATCTGGACACAATGTCCCAGTCTAGCCTCATCATACAAACCAGTACTTGCTCAGGCCCATGATCCTCAGGCTTTGGCATGGACATTCCCCCTACTCAGCCCACTCTGCCTGTCCCATTCTGCTAATCCTCCTCCAGGAAGCCTTCTCTGACTGCATACTAACCTAGGCACTTCCCCCCTGCCCAGGCTCCTCTAAGCCCCTGCAAGCAGGCACCAGACAGATGTGCTGAGTGGGCCCCATCCAGCCCACCTTAGGGTGCTCTCCTGGGTAATCATCTATATACCTAAAGGAAGAGTGATAAGAGTGATAACTCTGTGGTACCCAATGCCAACCTCAGTACCTGCCCCCTTCCAAGAGGCCCATGTGGAACAGGGTCGTGGGATCTTACACTGCAGTGCTAGGCGGTGGAGCTGGCTCAAGAAACTGAAGTCGCCTGGCCCGAAGGAACTCTGGGGTGCTGGAGGCCAACTCTGGGCTTGCTGCAGAGGAAGGGCAGGGTTACAGAGGGCACAGGCCAGACCATCTCACTCAACCCTGAAGGCCCACAGCCTCCTTATCCTGTTCCTCGAGGGCTCCATCTAGCTCCAGCCAAGCAAGGGGCCTTTCAGAGTTTCCCTGGCCCAAGACCACCTGTGCCCAGAAACACAAGCCAGGTAAGCCCCTCCTCCAAGGCCAGGGACACAGCTGTCCCTTACCCACCCACCCCCTGATCCCTGCACTGGGCCCCTTACCTGTTCTACCAGAGGTGTCTTCATCCCCTGAAGATCCTTCTGGCTCCTTGGCCTCGACAGCCCCCCAGGATCCCTCTGCTTCGGTCACTTCTATGTGTCCTTCAAGCTCTTCTGCTCTGGCGGATCCTTGTGCTTCTGCTGCCTTCTCCACTTCCCTCAAGCTTTCTTCCATTCTTTCCTCTGCCTCCTCACCTACTCCATTCTGTAAGGGCTCTACTCCATCTTCTCCAGAGATATTACTGCTGATGTTCGGAAAGCCCATAGCAAGGGCATCAACCTCCTCCACCTTTCCTGCCAGAAGCTGGGCTGCTTTCCCAGCACCTGAATCAAGGGGAGAGAATATAGGCTGGAAAAGCAGTAGGCCAGGGCTGTAGCCCTGAGAAAGGTAAAAATGGAGTAGTAAAACCCAGCCTAGCCCATCAAGGAAGGAAGAGGGCCAGAGGCAGCCCCAGGGTACTGGTTTGGAATCTCCTGGCCCAACACTGACTCTGCTCTTGGATGGAGGGATCAACAGCCCTCCAAAGGGACTCGGGGGTGACGGGGTACATGTATGGGCCTGAGGAGGAAAAAACACCAATGCCAATTCTTGCTTAAGCTAGGCTTGGCTCCAGGTTGCGTGCCCCACATACTCACCGTTGTTCTGCAGCCCAAGCCCACTGTTCCATGTCCTGCGACTGGCAGCCCTCTCCACATCTTTAGCCCCAGAGTGAGAGCGGCAAGGCAGGGAGTGGTGCACACTGGGGGAACGGCCAACCAAGGGCTGGGAGAAGGGCTGGGTGTCCTCCAACACTGTGTCTGTTGGCAGAGTAGCAACAGGGGTTCTGAGGCTGTCATCTGGAGATCAAGGTCCAGTGGGCACTCAGTGTTTTGCACGCCCACCTGCTGTTCTGCTAGCCAGTCACCAGGGCCTGGGTAGTGGACCCACAAGCTTGCCCAAGTGGCCCTCAGAGAGAGAAGACTGAGCCTATTCTAAGCCTAATCTCCCTTCCACAGCTCTCCTTGCTTACCTTCCTGCTCCTTAGCCTGGCATTCCCAGGCTCCATAGGTTGCCCCACCCAATCTGCTCACCCATGCCTCCATTCTCCACTTCTCATTCAGGTCCCTCTGCCTGCAACCCTTCTCTTATCCTGGTGAACTTGACTTGTCTTTTGGAATCAGGCTCCCAGGTCAGCTCTGACTGAACAGCTGATCCTGAAACCTAGCCTCTTTTAACCTCCCAATAAGCTCCAGCCACCATATCACACCCCTTTCCTACCCTCAGTCCTGTAGCTCTTCAAGGATATGGGGTCCTGGAAGATACTGAGGGACTAAGACTGGGCCCCCAGAAGACAAGAGGCAATTTGCAGAAAGAAAGCAGAAAGTCCTCATAAACCTACTGGCCAGGCTTGCTCACTGTTCTTGACTCAAAGGAGAGAGGAGCAACCCTGGACTCAGCAGCACCTCCCATCAATCATGGGGGGAAACTTTCCCCACAGGCCAGAAGACAGAAATCTCAACCTTACCTGGAGGAGCCAAGGCCAGGGAAGTATCTCGCAGATCCTGCAAAAGTGTACCCACATCTACAGCTCGGCGGGTAGGAGGTCTGCGGGCCAAACCAGGCCTCTTCACTGATTGTGTTTGCAGAGGTGTGGCGAAGGTCAAGTTGAGGGAGCTGATGGGAGGGACAAGGCACAAAGGAAAGTCAGGTACCTGAGGTCCAACCACCCTCCCCCACCCCAGGAGTCCCCCAGCTGCCCCGGTGCTCTCATCTCTTAGAACCCAGCCACCATGCTGTGAGCATGGAGCAGTTATGGCCAGACTGCATTCTATTCAGCACCCCCTTCCCCAAGCCTCTCCTCCACCAACTCCCGGAACAGGCAACAGCACCTGGTGAGGGAAGAGGCATCAGCATTCCCATGAGGCTCTGCAAGAGGATGTAAAAAGAAACCATAATAAGTTACCCAGGCCTCTCTCAGTCCTCCTCAGTCTCTCCAGAGGACAGAGAGGGTGGCCACAGGTGTTGTCCAGGACCTCACCTTGGGAGGGAGGCAGTCCCAAGTCCACTCCTTGCTGAAACACTGACAACCTCAGTCTCTGCTTCCTTCTGCCAAGAGCCAGCAGACCTGGAGCCAGGGTTGTGGGGGGCTCAAGTTCAGGAAGCTGCAACTCCAGGCTACAAGGATGGAGCTTTTCTCAGACAAGCCAGGGCACCCAACTCCGGCTCTTAGAGCCCCAAGAGGCTCCCTGACTAGTAATGCCCAGCAGCCTAGCCCAAGGAGGGAATTTACTGCACCTGCCCCGACCGCTTTCCCGTCTGGAAGCCTGGACCACCTGCGGTGCCAGCACTGGCTTCACCACTGATTCTGGCATTAGGATGGAAGATTCCGGGGCTGTAGAAATAGCAAGGAGAGAGTGGAGTTGGCAGGGAAGGCTGCCCTAAATGAGAGATATCACAGGGCTGGTGCCTGATTCTCACTGCAGGCCAGTGCTCACTCACCAGTTAGTAAGATGTTCTTCAGCAGAGTCCGGGGTGTCTGTTCCTCCAAGTGTCCACTGGCTTGAACATGGGCCAATCTGTCAACAGACTTTGGGTAAAAGCATCAAGCAATCAATTTGTTCCTTTGCCTTGACAGTCCCTCAAGGTGGGCTCCAGAGCAGAGCTATAACTCAAGAGCCCCCGAAAGGCAACCAGAGCCCTGTAGTGATCAGCGGGTAGAGCACTTACCCTGGCTCTATTAGAACAACGCCTGGCAGTCGTCTTTGTTTGGCTCCTCAGCCTCCTAGAGGAAGGTGTTTGAAGCAGGGCTCTCTGGACACTGTGTAAAGAGCAGCAACTGTGAGAATTATGTAGGGAGGGTGAACTAGCGACGGGTCTTCGTCAGGGATCTTGGCTGAAGTCCTTTACCCTCAGGGACAGGGACCAGAAACCACTTGCCCTCCCACAGCCCTATTCCCAGTTCTATATCAACAGGGTTGTGGATGAAAGGGAGCCGAGGGGTATGGGAAGAGAGAAGGAATATGATGACCCAGCCAGAGAGAAGGGCTGAGGAAGGCTTCACTGAGGTGACTACAGCAGAAGTAGGGGTTAACCACACAGATAAGAGGAACAACTGGAAATGTATCCATTCTAGACACTAAAACAATTCAGGGATATTTCAATATTTTTAAACCTTTTAAATACTAGTCAGGGTCTGACAGCAACCTCCACATGGGTCACCCCAGCCCTACTCTCTCCAATCCAATCCCCTCTCAGATTCCAGAACCACATAAATGTTCCTCTGGCACAACTCCCACCTCATCACTCACAGGTCTAAAACCTATGATGAATGGCTTCCCATTGTCTATAAAGGAACTGCACTGCCCCAGGAAGTCAGCAGATGCCATCTTCCACCCTCTCTGCACCATAAGCTCACCACAGCCCTCACCCACTGACACTCCCACCACGTCAGGCCAAATTCGCTGCTCTCTAGCAAAGCATCTTTCCAGTTCCTGCCTCCTGACTGCTACCCAGGCTACGCTCTGCAACTCCTTTCCCATCTTTCAGCTGGGAACCGCTTGGGAGACTGTTCAGGGCAGATGCCTGGACATACTCTGGAGAAAACTGGCCTAGAGAACATAGCAGAGGTCCAGATTCTGAGCACCCATCCTTCGCTTCCAGAAGCGGACCCCCAAGGACGCCTGTATAATTGAGCTCTGAGGTCCCGAGCGGCCTGGAGTCTCAGGGGTGGGCGCACAAACAGCTGACCCGATCCCAGCGAGGAGAAAGGAGCCTGTTCTCAGAGCCCTGGACTCTGCTCCTCTCCGAGACTCAGTTTCCGTCTCCAAACAGGGTCAGCTCTGGACCCCATCGCCCAGTCCCTCAGGTTGTTCTTGTGTTGGGGCAGCGCCCTCACATACTCAGTCCGAGCACTCCGGGGTCGCCGCGGGGTGCGAGGATCCGCTGTATCCAGCACGCGCCGTAGCAGCGTGCGCGTCGTAGGCTCGCTGTCCCGGCTATAGTTGTCCGCCATCGCCTCAGCAGCCAGCCCTCCCAGCCGCTTCAGCAGCTGGCCTTCAGTAGCCGCTTCAGATCACCGCCTTCCCGCCGCCACATTTAAGCCAACTCTCGCGATGCTGCTGAATTTAGGTCAACTCTCGCGAGGCTGCCGCACAGCCCCACGGGAATTGAAGTTCTAGTCCTGCCGCCGGCTTCGCCCGGTGTGTACAGTGGTGGTAGCAAACGGGTTTTGCGGGCATCCTTACCTTGAGCCTGGGCAAGTATGTGCAGCCAGTCGAAGTCTCGGTTTCCTCACCTAAGGTAAGGTGAGGGTGATAACCACCTAATAAGGGTGTGTGTGTGTGTGTGTAATGAGTCAATTAGATAATGTTTAACTCAGGATCTGACAAGTAATAAGCCAGGTCATGAATAAATAGCAGGGACTATTTGTGAGAATGTCTCTCATTCTCATCTCCCTCTCCGAAGATGAGGAGAGACACATTTGGGCCAGGAAAAAAATAACTGTATTCTATATGTGACCTGATCAGATTTGCATTTGCAAAGACCGATGTGTCTATAGGACCTGTATCTATCACAAGAGATCAGTTTGCGGGCTTAGAGGCTAGTGGGCTGTTTGTGATCCAGCAGAGATGTTAAAATCTCCAAACATCATCAATTCTGAGATAAATTTCGGCTCTCAAAAGTTCTGTTAATGCTGGAGACTCCATTACCATATTTTCACCAATTGACAGCCCCCTGCCCCCTTTCTTACATTTTAATGGGAATTGAAATAGAACTTGAGCTCTGAGTTTCCTGTGGAGTTCTCCTTCATGCTCCTAAATTATGTGTAAAGTTTCAGATACTGGCAGTGGCGTGGGCATATTTGTGCTTATGTTAAAAAATAGAGCAAAGAAAAAATAAGATTCTTGCTTCTCAAAATTAGAGAACTGCAGAGGAAAATCATATCAATATTCCTCGTCATTTAGATCTGACCTTTGTGTTATCTGGCTTAAATTGCTAGCCCTTTGCAGGCACATTTCCGCGATCACTATCAACCACCTAAGTGCAATATTTATTTATTATTTGTAAAGCTTTGGACTGGATAATATGGAAAAAACATTAAAAACTTTTCAAAACAATTTGAGAATGAGCTTACTTTTCACAGCATTATTTGTGTTTGCATAGATTGTCTTTACTGTGTTTACACGATTGATTAAACTTTATATTTACTATTTGTCAAAAAAACAAAACAAAACACAGGGACTGCCCTGCTGGTGTAGCGGTTAAGAATCCACCTGCCAATTCAGAGGACATTCGAGCCCTGGTCCGGGAAGATCCCACATGCTGCGGAGAAACTAAACCCGTGCACCACAACTACTGAGCCTGCGCTCTAGAGCCCGCAAGCCACATCTACGGAACCTCAGTGCCACAACTACTGAAGCCGGTGAGCCTAGAGCCCGCGAGCAACAACTACTGAAGTCTGCGCGCCTAGGCCCCGTGCTCCACAACAAAGAGAAGCCACTGCAGTGAGAAGCCTGTGCACTGCAACGAAAAATAGCTCCCTCTTGCCTCAACTAGAGAAAGCCCGTGTGCAGCAACGAAGACCCAATGCAGACAAAATAATAATAATATGTTATAAATATTGTTTTTGTTTTTGTTTTGCGATACGCGGACCTCTCACTGTTGTGGCCTCTCCTGTTGTGGAGCACAGGATCTGGACGCGCAGGCTCAGCAGCCATGGCTCACGGGCCCAGCCGCTCCGCAGCATGTGGGATCCTCCCGGACCAGGGCACGAACCTATGTCCCCTGCATCGGCAGGCGGACTCTCAACCACTGCGCCACCAGGGAAGCCCCATAAATATTGTTTTAAATAATAAAACACTGGGGGAATTCCCTGGTGGTTCAGTGGTTAGGACTCTGCGCTCTCACTGCCGAGGGCCCGGATTCAATCCCTGGTCCAAGAACTAAAATCCCACAAGCCGCGTGGTGTGGCCAAAAAACACAAGAAAGCAAAACCAAAACCGAACAAACAATCAAAAAAACTGGGGGCTTCCCTGGTGGCGCAGTGGTTGAGAGTCTGCCTGCCCATGCAGGGGACACGGGTTCGAGCCCTGGTCTGGGAAGATCCCACATGCTGTGGCGCAACTAGGCCTGTGAGCCACAACTACTGAGCCTGTGCATCTGGAGCCTGTGCTCTGCAACAAGAGAGGCCATGATAGTGAGAGGCCCGCGCACCACGATGAAGAGTGGCCCCCGCTTGCCGCAACTAGAGAAAGCCCTCGCATAGAAACGAAGACCCAACACAGCCAAAAAAAATTAATTAATTAATTAAAAAAAAACCACACAAATAACCAAGGATTACATTGGTTGTAAACAGAAATGCAATGGTAATGTTTGGGTGTTGGGACCAGAAAAATAGTTCTTTTTTTCCCCATTGTCGTTTATGTTTCTAGAACATTTTAAGTATGGGTCTGTTTTACAATAAAGAATAACAAACTTGGACTTCCCTGGTGGCACAGTGGTTAGGAATCCGCCTGCCAATGCAGGGGACACGGGTTTGAGCCCTGGTCTGGGAAGATCCCACATGCCGCGGAGCAACTAAGCCTGTGCACCACAACTACTGAGCCTGTGCTCTAGAGCCCGCACGCCACAACTATTGAAGCCCGCGCACCTAGAGCCCGCGCTCTGCAACAAGTGAAGCCACTGCAATGAGAAGCCCAAGGACTGCAACAAAGAGTAGCCCCTGCTTGCCGCATCTAGAGAAAAGCCCGTGTGCGGCAACAACGACCCAATGCAGCCAAAAATAAAAAGGAATAACTAAAAAAGTGACAGTTAACTTGGAGTGCTTTTGCAAACTTTTAAAAGGCCCGATCTATTTTGTTTTTATATCAAATAATTAGAAATAATATATAAACTAGGCTTCGAATTCATACCCGTGGTCTGTAATCAGAAGAGAAAAAAGTGAGGAAGGAGAGTCAGGAGAAAGGGTGAAGAACGGCAAGAAGTGGGAGAAACGGGGAACTCGACAAAGGAGGGCTAGCTTACAGGTAATTCTCCATGACGAGTGCCTGGCCTCCTCTCTGGTTTTCCACAGCTTCTCTTGCCCTTTAGAACACTTTCCCCAAGGAAGTCGAGGGAGTGGGGAGGTGACTTGTTACAATACAAATCCTGTCCAACCTCTCGTTTAACACCTCTTCAACAGTTCCCAGTCACCGGCAGAATAAAATCACAAATCTTTTAACTTGGCCCAGTTTGTTATCTTTCGGAGCTTCTGCTATTCTGGCTACCCTTGAGGATCCTTAAGGGCAGAGCCTAGCTCCTTCCTGCCTCAGGTTCTTACAGGCTGGTTCCCGGGCAAAAACCAGCGACTCCTCCCTAACCAAGCTTTTCGTGGATTTTTTCTTCCTGGGCCTCCGCCTCCCACTTCTCCCTCTCCCTTGTTGATTTTTTTTTTTTTTTGGAGCGTTTATTTCTGTGATTAGACATCCATTAGTGTGCATTCATTCACATCTATTATCCAAAAGTCTGACCCTCATCCCTCTATAGTCAGGCCGGGTCGGTATGGTTCCTGCAAGGTTCCCAACTCCCTGCACTATGCTCGGTGCACAGTAGGCGCCTAGTGATGACTATGTTTAGGTCAATAAGACAGTCAAGGCAAGCGGCATCTGAGTCGGGGGAGAGTCTCTAATTCAGACAAAAGGGCTCCCTGAGGTCCTCTGGGGCGCTGAGGCTTAGGTCCTTCCTCCCCTCCCCCGCAGGAATGCCGTGGACTCAGCAGCTCAGGGTTGGGGTACCGCTTCCGGCGAACAACACAACCTCGTCCGAATCCTGGTCCGCTTGCAATCCGACCTTTCCCTTAGGCGGCGCTCCAGGCCGCAGCCGCCAAGTTTAGCGCAAGGCATTTCGGGACTTATAGTTTCCGTGGGCACATGCCCAGGGCGCTTGCGCACTGGAGAGACGCGCGCCGCCCGACCCCCATCAGGATTCCAGGTCCTTGCGAAGGGCGCTCCAAGCGACAGAGTTCCAACCGAATACGCCTCTCTAGTCCGCCGAGGGTGAGCCGTGTAGGGGAAAAGTCCGCTCTACGTGGGCTGTCGCGGTGCCCTGCAAAGAGACCGGAACAAGCGCGCCCCGCTCCGGAAGTGAGCGGCTTCTGCCGCGGTGCATTGTGGGGGGCGTAGTCCTCTTTCCCAGGCGGTCCTTCGCGGCGTCCCTGGGGCCCACTCTGGAGCGCAGGCGGGCGGCTGGGCGGCTGGCTCGGCGCGGGCCGACGGGAGGCGTATTCTGGGCGCGGGGCGCCGGGCCAGGCCGGCCGCGCCGGGCGGCAGTAGTGGGAGGCTGCCGAAGGCCTCGCGCGGTGCCGCCCGTCGAGGGGCGGGCGGCGGCATACCGACCGGGCCGTCGAAAGGCTCAGAAGGCCGGTGGGCTGGGCCGGGCCGCGCGGCGCAGCCATGCCTGGCTTTACGTGCTGCGTGCCAGGCTGCTACAACAACTCGCACCGGGACAAGGCGTTGCACTTCTACACGTTTCCCAAGGACGCTGAGCTGCGGCGCCTTTGGCTCAAGAATGTGTCCCGTGCCGGCGTCAGTGGGTGCTTCTCCACCTTCCAGCCCACCACGGGCCACCGTCTCTGCAGCGTTCACTTCCAGGGCGGCCGCAAAACCTACACGGTGCGGGTCCCCACCATCTTCCCGCTGCGCGGCGTCAACGAGCGCAAAGTAGCACGCAGACCCGCGGGGGCCGCAGCCGCCCGCCGCAGGCAGCAGCAGCAGCAGCAGCAACAGCAGCAGCAGCAGCAGCAGCAACAACAACAGCAGCAGCAGCAGCCGTCGCCGTCCGCCTCCACTGCCCAGACCGCCCAGCTGCAGCCGAACCTGGTATCTGCTTCTGCGGCTGTGCTCCTCACCCTTCAGGCTGCTGTGGACAGCAGCCAGCCTCCGGGATCCGTGCCTCCGGCTCCCACCACTCCTACGGGAGAAGATGTGAAGCCCATTGACCTGACGGTGCAAGTGGAGTTCGCGGCCGCAGAGGGCGCAGCCGCCGCAGCCGCTGCGTCGGAGTTAGAGGCTGCTACAGCAGGGCTGGAGGCCGCCGAGTGCCCCATGGGCCCCCAGTTGGTGGTGGTCGGGGAAGAGGGCTTCCCTGATACTGGCTCCGACCACTCGTACTCGTTGTCGTCAGGCACCACAGAGGAGGAGCTCTTGCGCAAGCTGAACGAGCAGCGGGACATCCTGGCGCTGATGGAGGTGAAGATGAAGGAGATGAAGGGCAGCATCCGTCACCTGCGTCTCACCGAAGCCAAACTCCGTGAAGAACTACGCGAGAAGGATAGGCTGCTGGCCATGGCTGTCATCCGCAAGAAGCACGGAATGTGAACGAGTCCCCTTTCGGCCTTCGGGACTCCCAGACTCCTGCCAGCTTAGAGGGACCTGAGGCCACCGCTGTTGAACTCCCTCATACTCCTGGGGCACTGGTTGGCAGTACTGAGCCTTAGGGCAGCTGGACTCTTTTGCTGGTGACCAAGCACCCTCTCTTGTTTCCTCCTGAAGCAAGGTCCTGAAGTCTGGGATCTCAGACTCTGCACTGGTGACACCAGCAATTATGACTTTGTCTACCCCTCCCTACCTTGACTCCCCAACCCCAAGTTTATGTTGCAGGTTCTGGTTAAGCAGAGGCTTCAGAACCACTGAACTTGAAACTTATCCCCTAGGGATGCAGGCGAGATGCCCAAGGACTGTGGCTTTGGGAAAACAACTGAACCTTGAGTTTGGCCGGCAATCAGAGACAACTCTTCTGTGTGTAGTGATAAGAGATCCAAGTAACATCAGTTCTACTTTTTGTGCTTTTCCTTCCCAGGTGCAGCCTGTGATTCTGATGGGGACTGGCAGATCTGTGCCTCTGCCTCCTAGGACCTCCCTCCCAGGAGGCCATCGACAAGGGGATCTAGGTGACCTGTTGATGGAGATCCAGCTTGCCAGGGACTTAGGTCTATCCTGTTATGTTTGCTACTGGTTACAAATTCTATTTTCTGTACAATTAGTCAGACTAAAGTTTTCACTGTGTTTGTTTGGCAAAACAGATTAAACAGAAAGTAAGGTTTTTATTTGGGTTTCGCCAATTTATTTTTATAAGGACTCAGCTAAGGGTCCCTGAAACATGGGGAGATGGACTTCCTGTTAGGCCTCCACCTTCGCCGCCTTAGGTCTCAAGGACCAGGCTGACCCTGAGAGTAGAGATGCTTCAGTGACTAGGTTTCTCCATAAAGAGGCCCTAAGCACAAGGACCCTGGCCTTATAAGGTCTTTGCAGAGTTCCAGCTCACCCCGAAGAGTTTGGAAATTGCACCAAATGGTCCTGGTTTGTCCATGGGTTAGCTCCCTGTGTCCTTTCAACTGGGAGAAGGAGCAGCTGAGAACTAAACTGAATTGTGGCAGCCCACTTCTCTGAGGGTTTTGAATTCCTTAAGAATTTTCAGCTGGAGTTGAATTTTGCTCACTATTTTAGCCCTTAGGCCTAGTATGGTGTCTGGCACACATGGGCACGCAGTTACTTAAATCAGTGAAGACCGTAGCTGGAGCCAGCCATGGACTCTTATACAGATACCTTTGACTTTGGTACACTTTCATTGTGAAGGAGGTGGATCCATAGAGGACTTTAAGCATAGGAGTTGGAATTGGTGACCCTTGACTCATTTTCTTGGCTGTTAACATCTTTCTTTAGATTGGATATTGTAGCGGCAAGGTGACATTTTTATTTATAGTTCCAAGTAATTTAGCTCAAAGCTAGCTACAGATGCCTTTAAAGCTAGCCATGTTTAACATGGGTGTTGGGGCACAAATGGACACTTATTGGGCTCCATAAAACATATGACTCCTTTCTCTGTTACTTATGGAAAAAGCCACTTACCTGGGGTCTTTCCCTGTGGTTTCAAACTGGAATGACTCTAAAATTAATGTCTCTCTAATTTCTGCTCTTCTTCTGGTCCCTTGGCACTGATTTGAGAAACAAGTCTGTGGTAGGGAGGAGGGGTGGGAGATAGGTTGTGCAGTACCTAGATGTGGAAGGGACTGTATCTCTCCCTTCCTAGGGTTAGTTCTGGCTTGTCCTAAGGTGGTGGAAGCACAGCAGTGACCTTCCAGGCCAGGTGGGACTGAAGCCCTTTATGGATAGGTATTGGATCAGTTGCTCAACTGTCCCCACCCTCCTTCATTAGGAGTGAGGACTTTCCCAGGCCCAAGCCATGCTCTTTAGTGTGTCCTTTAGCTCCTGTGTGTTGAAGGGACTTAGACTGTTTCAGCTTTGGCTCACTTGAACCTCTCAGCAGCACTCCCAGGACAGGGTGAGGGCCAGACTGGCTAGGACTCTCTGGTGTCTGGATGTTGTGAGCACACAACCTATCTGGTGTTTTAGCTTCTGGAGGGGAGGAGGACAGCTCAGAGCAAGGGAGGTCCTAGATACACCACAAGCAGGGCAATACAGAGTCTCCCTGACTGAGTAATAAGAGAAGAATCTAGTCAGGCAAAGTAATAGAGATCTGCGATTTAATTAAACAAAGCCTAGCCTGGTCGTATGAGGCATTCCCGGGAGGAGCGGTGGGGGTGACAGTGAGGATCTGTGAAGGACCCTTCTGGAAGAACAAGAGAACTGAGAGATCTCTGGTCAGGAGAAGACTTGTTGCTATAAACTTTACCTGTGATCCCCCCTGGCTTAGCTGCAGAGCATTTCCCCAGCAGGCCTGAACTAGAGACTGGCCTTACTTCAAAAGTTTGCGTTGCCCGGGAAACGATGAAAATGGGGGTTGAAAGGAAAGGGCAATGGGCAGGAGGGAGATTATGGACAATTTTATCACTTAAATCATGGGGAAGGTTTGGGCGTGCCAGTTATTACTCTTTTCTCTTAATAAAAATTAAACTCTTAGCTGCCATGCCTACTGGAAAAAAAAACAAAAACCAAACTTGTGAGAATGTCTTGTAGACCCTAACTGCAGAAATCTAAAGAGTAATCGTGTCTCCAGCCCAAGAAAAGCCTCGCCTGCTTGAAACCAGCTTTGGGTCCGACTAGCACCGGGCAGGGCGCAAGAATGTTGGGAAAAACAGAAGCTGTGCGTTCCGCCCCGGCTGGCCTTAGAGCAACACTCGAAGGGGCTGCAGGGGCGGCCAGAGCACCAAAGGGGAGGGGGCTTTGCGAGCGGAAACAGCTCAGGGGCCCAGGGAGGGGCGGCTAGGCCAGTTTGGGGCCAGGCCGAGCTCCCACGGAGGCGGGGCCAACACCGAACGGCCGCGCAACCAGAGCTGGGCCGGACCAGCTGGGACTTGGCGATAACTGAGCCCTGACCCTCGCCTGGCGCCAAGCTCGGGTGTTCCAGAGGCTTCCGCTAGACCACAATTCTCAGGGGCTCGCCTCGGCGGCCTCCCTCCCTGACTTAGTCTCCCCTCCCGCGCTGCGGGCCGTGTCTGGGCCTCGGCGCATAGGACGTCGGGAACTGTAGTTTTCTCCTGGCGCATCTATGCCAAAAAGGAGAACGGGGGGAACTGCGTTTCCCAGAGTGCAGCGGGGTGGCAAGGGAAGGCAGGGGGGAAGGGACAGTCGGTCGCAGACCGCGCTGGGTTGCCGCCGCCGCTGCCGCCATCGTGCCAGCCCCTCGGGTGAGTGTCTGGGCTAGCGCGCTGGGGCGGGGGCTGGACCGCAGGAGCCGCGCTCCGGGTCGCCTGGAGCCTCAGCTGCGAGTCCCAGGGCCGCCCCTCCCCTCCCCCCCCCCCCGGCGGCCCGAAGCCGCGCGGGGCCGGGGCCATGTGTCGCGCGCGGCTCCGCCTCCCGTCGGTCCTCTGAGGCGGCGGCCAGGGGGAACACAGAGACAGCCAAGAACCCATTTCAGGCGTACCGTGCCCGTGGCGGGCACACCGGACCGCGCCGGGGCCGGGCCTTTTTCTCTGTTCTGGACCACCCGGATGGGGCTCTCCGGGCCCCGCCCCGTCTGGCCTAGCCCGGCCAGCCCGAGTCCTGCAAACTCTGCAGGCAGGCTAGCGGGCGGACCCCAGCCACACGTCCTGCCGCCCGCCTGCCAAGGATCCGGGGATGGGCAGGTGCCACCCGGCCCGCTCCGGAGTCAGCACTGGGTAAGGGCGCCCGCCTGCCGCAGCCCTACCCTCACCCGGTTCTCAACCATAGCTCGGCTAGGATGTAGGTGAACGCTCCCTTGCTTGTCTGCCCGCTGAGAGTGCACGAAACCTATCTCCCACTCTGGAACTCAGATTCTCCTGCATCGAGGCCAGGGTCAGGGAATCTGGGGTAGGGAGGGGGTTCCACGTGGGACTTCATCCCCGGCCAGTCTTAGAGGATCTGGCTTGATGAGATGAGGCGGCTCCGGACTCGTAGGCTCAGTCCCCGCCCTTCTCTCTGTCAGTGATCAGGCCCCAGCCGTGGGTGGGTTGGCCGGCCGCGTTAGTGGAGGGAGGGAAGAAGCCAAGGAGGTAAGGCTGAATGTGTGAGCCTCCAACACATCGTTAGATCTCTTCAGCACAGCCTAATCCTCACTTCTGCCCCTCCCAGAGTCATCTGCCCTTTTCCCACAGAGGAGGATGATTCGATAAGAATGGTAACGGTAAGGTGGGGTTTAATGGAGGGGAAAGTAGAATCCAGGTCTGAGGTCCCTGAGCCTGGTACCAAACAAGAGGCTGGGCTGCAAGCAACATTGGGCATAGGGCACATCTGGGCTGTGGGGTTCAGATTCATGCTCTGTGAGGCCCTTCTGAAGCCTGGGTGGCAGGACTAGAGCTGGAGGCTGCACAAAGTCAGGCTTCCCTCACCTGCCTGCTCACTTTCCAACAACTGAGTGACCTATGAACAGGCAGGAAGCTGGTTGGGCCTTGGGAAATTGCCTTTAATGATGGCTCCAAGGATTCCATTGATTTCTGGGAGTAGGGAAGTATCTAGCCATAGGGTAGTCTTCTAGCAGGCTTTGTAAAGGCACTCCTGATTGGTGATAAAATTAAGGGACAAGTCCAGAGAAGACCATGGGATATGGAGAAGAGACAGTTCGTTAAGCCTTGATTCCTCTGACCCCAATGTAGCTTCTGAGCCACAGCTCTTGCAGGGATAAAGATGCAGCTAAGTCTCTGCAGACCTGGCCTCAGCAGCATGCAGTTCTTTTAGGAGAGTTGAGTTAGGCCTGTGACGCAGGAAGCCACCATCCTTGGAATTTTTTTCCCTTGAGTATTTCCCCAGGTAATATTTTTCTGGTCATTGAACTCTAGCCTTGGAAGTTTTCCTGCAGTTGAACTGCATTCTCCCTGGTTAAGGAGGACAGGCAAGGAAGGTTCTGTCCAGATCTCGTCACCAGGGCCTGCGTTTTCTCTGGACTCAACCCTCCTAGTCCACATCCTAGCCCACGACCACATGGGAGTCAGGTTCATTCAGCAGACTTAGGAGAGGCCTGGTTTGCCAGTGGAGGTGGGCAACAAGGAGGGACCACCCACAGGACACAAATAGGATCAGTGTGATTGGATCTCTTAGTGCTATAAGTAGTTGTTCCAAGACCTTGAGATTGTCTGGGTTGGTTCTTTCTAGGACACTGGTGTCAGGTGAATTAGGCTTTATGGCTGTGGATTAGTTCACACATTGCAAAGCCCTAGGTGACTTGAAAACAAGGGTTTTCTTCAAGGTCAAAATGCTGCTGTTCCTTGGGAAAAAGGAACAAAGGTTACTTGGGAACAGGAGGAATTCAGGTCCCTCCCTCTCATTCCAATCGTTAAAGAACCCTGAGGTTCTCCAGAATCAATCTGCACCCTCTATTCATGTAGGGCTGTCTTGGGAGGTGGGGCCTGGCATGGGACAGTCAGGATATGGCTGCGTAAGCAAGCGGGCAGGCTGTGAGGATGCTGGGTTCTCAACCAGCTCAACTAGGTCCCTTAGTGACATGGAGACCACCTCTCCTCTCTGAGCCACGTTTCACTTTATTCTGCTGTCTTTGCAGTTGGTGGGTTGGGATGGGAAGAATGATTTAAGTGAAAGAATTCTCAAAGTTTAGAACTGGAAGGCACCTTGTATCAAAAAATTCTGGAATACCCTTACTGAGGCATTAGTATCTTGCTTGAAATTTTTTTTTTCTCCTTTTACACCAATGATCCATTTTATTCAGCAACCATTCTTGCAGCGCTTTCTATATGTCAGCCCACTGGGCTGAGGCTGGAGGTAGAATAATGAATCCTACCAAGTCCTGGTGCTGGGAAAAGGATGTCACAGTAGTGGAAGAGACAGAGGTAATGTTGCTATTATGTGCTGAGGGCTAAGTTGAAGGGACCCACAAGGGGCTCTTGGCCCTTTGCAAAAGAGGGGGCTTCTGAATGAGTAGAGCACCAGAGAGGAAAGTCTGTTAGTGAGCCCACTCTCCTCTCCAGTGCCTGGAGAAACCACAGAACAAGGTATACTTCAGGATGTTGGGGCCAGGAAAGTCTGGAGTCCCTTGAGAAACTTGGCTGTCACCACTCCAAATTGCTGTGGCTGTTGAGTCTAGCAGCTGTCTTCTATCGGTAGCTCCTGCATTCCTCAGGGGTCTCTGCTGGGTATTCTCCTGGTGCCTGAGAATCTCACCAGCATTCTGTGGTGTGTGGCCTTATTCCCTGCCTGGAACCTGGGTTTGTGGCTTCTGTCTCTTCTGAGACCCTCTCAGGTCACTTATTCAAGTGCCCAGTGCTCCTGGAGTGATAAATATCAGGACATCTTCCAGAGTCAGACCAGAGGCACTCTCCCCAGAAGTGAAAGGGAATAGTCCTTTTGGAGAGAGGGGAGTGGATCCAAAAAGTTTTCCACAGGATGGACATTGAAAGTTGGGCAGGATTTCTGTGCGCTGGGGTTGAGCTGAACCTCCTGATGGGCCTTTTTTTTTTTGCGGTACGCGGGCCTCTCACTGTTGTGGCCTCTCCCGTTGTGGAGCACAGGCTCCGGACGTGCAGGCTCAGCAGCCATGGCTCACGGGCCCAGCCGCTCCACGGCATGTGGGATCTTCCCGGACCAGGACATGAACTTGCGTCCCCTGCATCGGCAGGCGGACTCTCAAGCGCTGCACCGCCAGGGAAGCCCGATGGGCCTCCTTTTTTATTTAATTTAATTTAATTTAATTTTTTAATACTGCAGGTTCTTGTTAGTTATCTGTTTTATACATATTAGTGTATACATGTCAGTCCCTATCTCCCAATTCATCCCACCACCACCGCCACCACCCCCCCACCACTTTCCCCTCTTGGTGTCCATACGTTTGTTCTCTACATCTGTGTCTCTATTTCTACCTTGCAAACCGGTTCATCTGTACCATTTTTCTAGGTTCCACATGTATGCGTTAATATACGATATTTGTTTTTCTCTTTCTGACTTACTTCACTCTGTATGACAGCCTCTAGGTCCATCCACATCTCTACAAATGACCCAATTTCGTTCCTTTTTACGGCTGAGTAATATTCCATTGTATGTATATACTACATCTTCTTTATCCATTCGTCTGTTGATGGGTGTTTAGTTTGCTTCCATGACCTGGCTATTGTAAATAGTGCTGCAGTGAACATTGGGGTGCATGTGTCTTTTTGAATTATGGTTTTCTCTGGGTATATGCCCAGTACTGGGATTGCTGGGTCATATGGTAATTCTATTTTTTGTTTTTTAAGGAACCTCCATACTGTTTTCCATAGTGGCTGTATCAATTGACATTCCCACCAACAGTGCAAGAGGGTTCCGATTTCTCCACACCCTCTCCAGCATTTGTTGTTTGTAGATTTTCTTTTTTTTTTAATAAAATTTATTTGTTTTATTTATTTATTTTTGGCTGCATTGGGTCTTCATTGCTGTGCGTAGGCTTTCTCTAGTTGCAGCGAGTTGGAGCTATTCTTCGTTGTGGCAGGCAGGCTTTTCAGTGCAGTGGCTTCTCGTTGCAGAGCACAGGCTCTACGCACGCGGGCTTCAGTAGTTGTGGCTCACGGGCTCTAGAGCGTAGGCTCAGTAGTTATGGTGCACGGGCTTAGTTGCTCCGTGGCATGTGGGATCTTCCCAGACCATAGGTCAAACCTGTGTCCCCTGCGTTGGCAGGCGGATTCCTAGCCACTGCGCCACCAGGGAAGTCCTATTTGTAGATTTTCTGGTGCCCATTCTAACTGGTGTGAGGTGATACCTCATTGTAGTTTTGATTTACATTTCTCTAATAATTAGTGATGTTGAGCATCTTTTCATGTGCTTCTTGGCCATCTGTATGTCTTTGGAGAAATGTCTATTTAGGTCTTCTGCCCGTGTTTTGATTGGGTTGTTTATTTTTTTGATATTGAGCTGCATGGGTTGTTTATATATTTTGGAGATTAATCCTTTGTCCATTGATTTGTTTGCAAATATTTTCTCCCATTCTGAGGGCTGTCTTTTCATCTTGTTTGTAGTTTCCTTTGCTGTGCAAAAGCTTTTAAGTTTCATTACGTCCCATTTATTTATTTTTGTTTTTATTTCCATTATTCTAGGAGGTGGATAAAAAAAGATCTTGCTGTGATTTATGTCAAAGAGTGTTCTTCCTATGTTTTCTTCTAAGAGTTTTATAGTGTCCAGTCTTACATTTAGGACCTAATCCATTTTGAGTTTATTTTTGTGTATGGTGTTAGGGAGTGTTCTAATTTCATTCTTTTACATGTAGCTGTCCAGTTTTCCCAGCACCACTTATTGAAGAGACTGTCTTTTCTCCATTGTATATCCCTGCCTCCTTTGTCGTAGATTAGTTGACCATAGGTGTGTGGGTTTATCTCTGGGCTTTCTATCCTGTTCCATTGATCTATATTTCTGTTTTTGTGCCAGTACCATATTGTCTTCTTTAATGTAGCTTTGTAGTATAGTCTGTAGTCAGGGAGTCTGATTCCACCAGCTCCGTTTTTTTCCCTCAAGACTCCTTTGGCTATTCGGGGTATTTTGTTTCTCCATACAAATTTTAAGATTTTCTTGTTCTAGTTCTGTAAAAAATGCCACTGGTAATTTGATAGGGTTTGCATTGAATCTGTAGATTGCTTTGGATAGTATAGTCATTTTCACAACATTGATTCTTCCAATCCAAGAACATGGTATATCTCTCCATCTGTTTATGTTGTCTTTAATTTCTTCAATAAGTGTCTTATAGTTTCCTTCATACAGGTCTTTTGTCTCCTTAGGTAGGTTTATTCCTAGGTATTTTATTCTTTTTGTTGCAATGGTAAATGGGAGTGTTTCCTTAATTTCTCTTTCAGATTTTTTCATCGTTATTGCGTAGGACTGCAAGAGATTTCTGTGCATTAATTTTGTATCCTACAACTTTACCAAATTCATTGATGAGCTCTAGTAGTTTCCTGGTGGCATCTTTAGGATTCTCTATGTATAGTATCATGTCATCTGCAAAGTGACAGTTTTACTTCTTCTTTTCCAATTTGTATTCCTTTTTTTTCTTTTTCTTCTCTGACTGCCGTGGCTAGGACTTCCAAAACTATGTTGAATAATAGTGGTGAGAGTGGACATCCTTGTCTTGTTCCTGATCTTAGAGGAAATGCTTTCAGTTTTTCACCATTGAGAATGATGTTTGCTGTGGGTTTGTCGTATACACTGATGGGCCTCTTTTTAAAGTTATTTTTTTCTGATGGGCCATTTGAGGATGTTTGTGTGTGTGGAGTTGGATTTGAGTTGACTACCCCTTCCCTAACTTTGAGATTCTGTGATTCTCTTGCTTTGACCGTATGTGACAGGAATTCTTGAAGACCCTCTCCCTGAGGGAGGCCACAGCAGTGGGTTATCCCTGCAGTGACTTCCAGGCCTGGAGTCAGTCTGGAGTGACTGATCGTTCTGGTAATCACCCTTACCACCAGGTCTGTGTGGCGCCTTCTCCTTCTCACCCTATCAGCTGGAATGTGTCTTCCTGGGAGGAATCATTTGCTCAGGCCTGGCTACAACTAGGGAAGTGTCTTAGTGGCCAGGGAAGAGGAACACAAGAGAGCTGGGGTTGGCCCTTCTCACTACCCTAGGCCTTTCTCTTTATTTGTTGCTGGTACCTGCTATGTACCAACTCCTTAAGCACCCAGGCTGGAGTGGGGGCTACGCTGGAGAAGGAGAACCTCCCCTCATGAGAGGGGTGTGTCCAGGGTACCTGGGAACTGAGGGTAGTTTGCCTCAGTAAACTGGGGGAATTCTGGAATGTTTGTTTCTTAAAGCCTCAGGTACTGCATTAGAGCCACTGGGTCTCACCAGGGCAGAAACTGTGGCCCCCTGGAAGGATGTCTGTAAAGAGACATTGGTTCACTTGCAGAGATGGTGAGGCCCAAGTCAAGGCAAGTTCTCATTTGTAGGTTGTAAACCTGCTTTGACAGGCTGAGCATGCACTTAGAGGCTTCTGTTCTGATGGCCATGGAGCTTGCTGATTTCAAAAGGGAAGAAAAGGCCTGGGCTCCATTCCTCACAGCCTCATTTTGCCATCTATGCTTTCTGCTGCTTGACATGGGCTCTCAGCTGCTCCAGTCCAGGCCAATTTTGTGGACATTTTAATGCTGACTATGCCAGTGGCCTTCTGTGGTCTTGAATTCTTTCCTAATCTCTCAGAGTCTTGGTTTCTTCATCTACAAAGTTACACTAATCACACCAGCTTTTCAGGGCTGTGAGACTCCAATGAGAGAACACATGTAACTGTTTGGCTTACAGGAGTTTGACTTACAGTACATGAACCAGCAAGTTCATGGATGGGAGCTCTCTAGGACGGGGGCCTCAGAGATCCCTGAGCCACCTGGGAAGGGGTGGCCACTCAAGGACTGAATAAGCATGGAGCAGAGGGACTACAATGCAGGTCTCGGGATTCACCTTCTGGGCCAGCCAGGGCAGCCTGAAATCTCTGGAGCCCTTTCTTCAAATAGAAGATAAGGAAAAGGCCCTTAGGGTGCTGGGGGCACCTAGACATCAGGGGTCTGCCCCAGGAGAGGGTTCTGTCCTGGCCAGCCATCTGGGCAGCAGACCTTAGCTGATTTCCCTCCCAACTTCAGGCAGGGGAGTGGTGGACGAGGCTGTTGCCAGTCCTCGGTCAAGGCTGCTCTTTAGTGTGGTGTCCCTATAGGAGACTGAGATATCCACCTTCTTCCTAGCTCTTGACCTAGTATTCACCTAGCACCTGCCAATGACTGCTTACAGCTGAGTCCTGCTTTATACCCTCAGTTGATTACCCCTAACATCCTCATAATTACTGATGAAGAGACAGGGTCAGAGGGTCATACCATGAGGGAGAGGAGAAGCAAACTAGAGGCCAAGCCTTTGAGGGAAGTGGTTGTGTGCCTACTATTCAGCCCCAGTTGTCCCTCAGGTGATCAGAGCCTTGTGGGGGGATGGAGGGTGTTTGGGGCTAAGCCCCACTTCCCACACGCCTCAGACAGATGGCTGGGTGGAAGGCAAAGGATTGTTTCCTGACAACTTGGACAGAAGGTGTGGGAGGAGGGGAAGTGGGTCACTTGGCCACTTAAATTGAACAGGGTTTGCCCAGAGCTCAGTCCTCCAGAGCAGAGGGGCTGGGCCAGGCACCATGGGAACAGGGGTGCCCCAGTCAGGGAGACAGACCATAAACAAATATGTAAATGTGACAGTCTCATGCAGTGACAAGTGCTAAGAAGATGAAACGGGGTGGTGAAGTGAGTAAATGGGTGGCTGCTTTAGACGAGTGGTCACAGTGTCTGAAGGTATCTATGAGGAGGTAACATTTGACCTGACACATATGTGACAAGGAAGCAGACACATGGAGATCTACGAAGAAGGGTGATCCAGGTAGAAGGATCAACAGTTGCAAACCCCTCCAGTGAGACAGGCTCAACATGTTCCAGAAACAGGAAAATGCCCAGAGTGGCTGCAGAGGACGGGAAGGAGTGGGTGGCAGGAGACAAGGTTGGATAGCTGGGAGGCCAGGCCACCCAGGGCCTTGAAGCCAGGATAAATGGTTGAGACTGTCAGTGGGGAATGGGAAGGGAAGTCATTGGAGGGCCGTAGGACAGGATATACAGCACCCCTCAGATCATGGAAAGAGGTGCAGTTTGTTCCTGAAGGACAGGCACTATGCAGCCTTCCCTCTCACTCCCCACAGTGCACGCCTGTGCTCTGGGTTTAAGCCAAGGTTGTCTGTCAGTCCCACCTGTCGGAGTCCTTCTCAGCCTCTGCTTCAGGGCTCTTGGAGGCCTAGCAGACAGTAGGTGTGAGGGTAATAGAGATGGTTGGTGCCAATTTCAAGGGTCCCACTATAAGCTCAGCATATCTGGCATTCTTTGCGGACCTCGGTGATGGGCCCTCAGAGGTGAGCATCCTTCTGTTTTATTAGTCTGGAGTCAGTAATGTCCTCTTCCTCATCACTCTCCTGCCTCCAGCCCTGACCCAGGTCCAGCTAGGCCAGCATCTATATCTGTTTTGCTGAGATGGTAGAATGGGGTTGTGACTTTGAAGATTTGGGAAAACTGTGAGATCATCCCCAATGGGTGAAAACACCCATTGTTTAGTGTGGCAGTCTGCCTGGTGCCATTGTTTGGAGGCAGAAGCCCTGGTTCAGACCTGTCTTGCCCCTGTCTTGCCCCTGTCTGAGAAAGCCAAGGTCAGGGCTTCAGCCCTACATGTTGTTCATTTTTTTAAAAAATTTATTTATTTTATTTTTATTTATTTTTGGCTGTGTTGGGTCTTCATTGCTGTGCGCGGGCTTTCTCTAGTCATGGCGAGCAGGGGCTACTCTTCGTTGTGATTCACAGGCTTCATTGTGGTGGCTTCTTTTGTTGCAGAGCACGGGCTCTAGGTGTGTGGGCTTCAGTAGTTGTGGCATGCAGGCTTAGTAGTTGTGGCTCACAGGCTCTAGACTGCAGGCTCAGTAGTTGTGGCGCACGGGCTTAGTTGCTCCGCGGCATATGGGATCTTCCCAGACCAGGGCTTGAACCCGTGTCCCCTGCGTTGGCAGACAGATTCTTAACCACTGCACCACCAGGGAAGCCCCCATGTTGTTCATTTTTATCTCCAGACTAGTTATCACTGGGAGTCCTGGCTCTGGAGTCCACTAAGCCTGGTTCCATCCAGTTCCACCATTTATTAGGCTTGTGACCTTGAGCAAATTAGCTGACCTTGCTGGGCCTCATTTTGCTCATCTCTAATATGGGAGTTGACTCACAGGGTGTTAGAACAAATGCACGTAAAGCCCTTAGCACATTTCTACACGTAATACACATTAGTGAAAATGAGACATTATCAGCCGGACATTGCTGTTTCAAGTTTCAAAATATGGAAACACTGACCCAGAATTTGAGGATAAAAATGAAGTTTTTTCTGTTACCCAATGGAATCTCCTGGGCCAGAGGTTTTAACCTGGGGTCTGTGACAACCTCAGGGAGTATGAATGAGTTGAAATCATTCACAAGGCTGGGGCATCTCTGCCTCTGCGGAAATTTGTTGGGAAAGGGCCATGGTTTATGAGACATTTTTAGAGCGTCTTTGCACCCACAGAGACCTAAGGGTCAGTGAAAGCTGAAGCTCAGTGGGTGAGAGGTCACCAAGGTCATTTCTGCTCCTCGAGGAGCCTGGCCTTAGTCAGCCTAAGTGAAGCAGGAGACGGTGTGGTCAGCAGCCCTCTTGGAAGAGCTGTAGGAGAAGCTGTCATGAAGGTCACTCTCCAATCTGATGTGAGGCTGCCCCTCAGCCTTGGCATTTTGTTTCTTTCCAGGCTGTTCTTTCCACAATAAATATATTAGAAACAAGGTCAAGGCTGGCTGGCCATCCTGGGGAACATCCTCCCAGCCTGGCCCACCTCTCCTCTATGTTGCATGGGGATGGGAGGTGGGCTCTGCACCCTGTTGCTTTTTCTGGACTCAGGAATGCTGCCTCCTGGCTATGAGTGCAAAGCTTTGTGGAAGATTTGGAGTCAGAAACTATAAATCCTGTAGTTTGCTGGACTCTGTGCTGGGAGGTTGAGGAGGTGGGGTCGGGTGTGGCAGGAACCACACTGGAACCCTCACAGCCCAGAGCTGTGTTCAGGCAGAGGAATGAGCCCTGGGTGTGTTGATATGGCTTTGCACGTGGGGTTGGAGTCAACAGTTGAGTCTGGAAAGGAGGACCCAAACGTGTGGCATCTGAACAGTGACCTGAGGGGAGGGCGGGCATCATGGCAGGAGGACTCACCTGTGCAAAAGACACAGGGAGCAAGCACTCAGAGAGTTCTGGTGTGTTTATGTGTGGAGCTGGATGGAGATAGGAGAGAATGGCTGAGGAGTCAGGGACGGGTGTGGATAGCCACATGTGGAGCTTTGGGGGTTTGACCTTTAACCCAAGGGTGAGGGTTTTGTAGGGGAGGGACATGGACAGCCTTGTGGTTTAGAGCTCAGGGATGCAAAGTTAGCAGAAAGCAAGCAGTGACCTTGACCAGAGAACCCAGTATCAGCACTGATGTACTGGGTGAGCTTGGGGCAACCAGCTGAACCTTGGTTTTCCCACCTGTAAAGTGGGCTGACAGTGGAATCTGACCACATGGCGATGTGATCACGACATAGAGATAAACACATGAAGGTCAAGAAGGCCTCGAATGAGGTTGGTGTTGGCCTCAGCAGCCCCATTTTGACATCTTTAAAGCAAAGTCTTCAGTCCACATACTTTTGAAGGTTCCTTCTCCCACTTTCTGGGAGCCCCTGAGCAGTCCTGTTCCTCAGGAGAGCTCACTCTGCCCTGTCCCACTCCACCGGGCCAAAGGGGTCTTCTTGTCCTTTTATCCCTCCACCTCTTTACTCTACCACTACTTCTGCCAAGTAGTTTTTGTATTAGCATGTTAATCACACTGTTAAGAACAATGTTGAAAAAGGAAAAAACACCCCCCCACTTCCTTCACCTCACTGTCCCACCACATGGCGCCACTTTTTTTTTCTTTGGATGAGCTTCTGGCCTTATTTCCCCTCATCCTCCATCTCCAGCTTCTCGGTTTCCTGCCCTAATCTCTTTCTGAGGCTCTAAACAGGCTCTTTCTGTTTCTTTTGACTGGCATACTCCTTTCTCCAAGATCTTCCCTGAGGGCTGCTTAGGACAGAGCGGGAGATGGCCCTCATCCATTACTCCAGCTTTCCCCCTGCCCCAGAGTTCAAGATGCTCAGCAAGGCATCTTGAGAGCATGATGTGGTAGGGTTGGGCCACAATGAGTGAGCCAAGCATAGTGAATACTAGGGTGGAAGGGGCAGAGATGCGAGATGTGGGGCTGTGTCCTGCCTCCAGTAACCCGTTTGCATGTGGTACAGTCACAGTCTGACCCCTTGGAAATGTGACCAAGACAGAGCAGCTGGGACTAGCTGTTGATCCTATGTTTTTCCCATTTGTTGATGTATTTCTTGGCAGAGTGTGAACTGGGATACACCTTGTCCCAAGCAGGCGTGACCGGGTCCAAGCTTTCTCCTCTGCTTGTTTTAGACTTTCCTGGACATTTCTTAGTCATCCCAGCACTGAACTGCTATTTTTAGTGCCACCACCTCCTAGGGGACTTAAAATAAAGCTGGCTCAGCTTCCTGGCCCCTCATTGGCTGGAGTGTTGGTCACAGGCAGGGAGATTGGCTGGATTGGGGATAAGCCACTGCCCACTAACACTGTCCTTCCCTCTGGCTCTTCTGGCCTTGGGTGAGGTCATAGGGACTGGAGCAAACTAGCACTTACCATGTTGAGTTGAGGGCTTTACTAGGTTCCCTTAGTGAGACCACAACCACTAGCAACCTCAGGGTTCCACCCTCTTATAGAGAAGGGGGCTGAGGCCCTAAGAAGTGCAGTGACTTGTGTGAGATCCCACTACTGCCAATGGTTGTCTGCCAGGGCCAAACCCACCTCCTTACTGCTTTGGTTCAGAGTTCCTGTTATTAGGAGAGAGGGGGTGGGCTCCTCTACAGTCAGAGATGACTACAGAGCAACACACAGGTCTGCTGTCATGGATCCTGCAGGGAGATGCACGCCACCCTACCCGGGCCTGCCAAAGCGTGAGCGACTCTTTCATCTGGGGCTTGGGTTTTCCGTCTAGCAGCCTGGGGTCCCTGATATCTGTAGCGGGGGGGCCCACCCCTCCCTCTCCTCCCCCCCTCAGAGACTGGAGAGGGGCAGCCCTTCTGATGGAGTGAGTGCTGGGATGGGGATGTGAAGACATGACACATTTCCCCCTCACAGCCTTCATTTCCCCTCCCAACATTTCTGTTATTACCTGTGATCCTCTGAACCCATGGTTCCAGCTCTGAAGTGGGTAGATATAACCCCCATCAGTGACGAAATCATGTCACCTGGCCTCAAAGACGTAACTACCCCCTTAAGACAAAGTGTGTGCGGGAGGATTCACTCGCTGTCTTTGTTGCAACTGGGGCCTTGAGGAGCCATTTCCCCCCACTCCCAATGGGTCTTCTTCCACCTGCCAGTAAGCCCGGAGGGCAGTGTTGAGGGACTGAGTGCTGAGTCTCAGCAGGACAAGGAGTGGGCCTGAAGGCTGCAATAGAAGACACTCCACATACAGACATCAGTAGTTCCCGACCTGCAAAGTGGGAAGAATAGCAATAACTCTCAACAGCCTTGCAGGTTGTTGAGAGGATTAAATGAAAAGATATGGAGAGAGTGCTTAGCTCCTCCTTAAAAGCCCATCCCTCCATTGGACTTGCTCTGACCTTCCTTTGTCCTGGCTCCACCCTCAGCACCCATCCTGCTGTTTCATCCACGAGAGCCCCTCAAAGGAGGGTCTGGGTCTGGTCCACCTCTGGGCTCCCTGCACTGGTCTGTATTGAGGGATCGCCTGTCAGTTCCCTGGGCCCTCTCTGTGTTTCCTGGGAGAACAGACGTCAGCAAAAGACTCCCTACTCAAGGAGGTCTGGGAGGGGTGGGGGTCAGTGAGGAGACTGGCTGGCTACCTCCTGCTTCCACGGTACCAAGGTACCAACACTACCCTCCCTGTCTCACTGGACTTGCAGGTCTCAACGAGGCCGGGTGACGCTCCAGAATGGGAGACAAGCCAATTTGGGAGCAGATTGGATCCAGCTTCATTCAACATTACTACCAGTTATTTGATAACGACAGAACCCAACTAGGCGCAATTTATGTAAGTCTTCAGCTCTAGGACCAGAACGGGACCTCAGGGAATCAATTCACATGTTGGGCCAGTGCCTCCAGTTCAGAAGTTCTGGCAGCCCTCACTGAATTTGGCTGTCCCCTTTTATCTGAGCTACTCTCCATGGCACAGGGGGCTTAAGGCCTAGCCCAACTCCCTGGTCCACACATTCCTTTCTGTCATCTATAAGACTGGATTCTGATACCCTAGGCAGCAGGTTCTGGGCTTGCCATTCCATGGTCCTGGGAGTGCCTCTGTTCTAGATTGGGCAGCAGCAGACAGAGGCTAGGGCTCATGGTGCCCTCTGGAGGCAGCAGCTGTAAGCATCATCAGTGCCCCGCTGATCTCTCCTGGAGGCCCCAGGTCCACCTTCCTTTGGGGGGCCAAAAGCCGCTGAATGCTCATGGAAAACAAATGGGGTTAGTCCAGGGAGGTTGGTGTGTCTTGAGAAACCCTTCTATGCAGGTATGATTTGCTGCTGTTTTAGTGATGTTCATATATACCAAGAGTTAATTGTATTTGACCCTGCCCAAGACAGAAATGTGATTGATCAGGCCACACCTAGCAGGTCTGCCCAGGATAGGAGAGGTAGGAGTCATCCAGCATAGCCTTGCAGCCTGACTGGGCTGTGGGCAAACTCCTTTGTGTCTCCCTCCAAAAAGTCAGGGCCAGTTCAGAAATTTTGAAGAAAAGAAAAGGATCTTACCAGTGGAAGAACAAATCCAGCACAGGTATTTGATTGTCACTATCATAGGTAGAGAATTTTAAAAACTCAAACTGGTATGACTCTGGGATCCTTGGCACTTCTACCATATTGCTTTTAAAATCAATTAAAGCAGGCCTGACCCAGAGAAGAGTTAGCAAGGTCCTAAAAGAGTACTTTATGTATGTCATTTTATATAAACCTCAGCACATATTCCTTTTAAAGATCAGGAAACTGAGACTCAGGGGGAGAAAAAAAAAAGTAGCTTGCTTAATGTCAGAGCTGGTAAGTAGCAGAGGCACTTTTGAGTTCTGCCCCTGAAGGCTGTGGCAGGAGAGATGGGGTGGGGAAGAAGTGAAGGTAATGGGTTACATGTTGATGGTAGGGAGGGTCCCAGGCAAGGCCTTGTCAGCCTCCATTCCTCTCTGACCCCATGGGAAGGGCCTCTTTGGAACTCACTGATGGCTTTTCTGGGACTGGTGCTGACTGACCATGCAGCAGGATGGCTTTTGACTGAGCCCTGGCCACATATAGCCAGCCTGGAGCTCATGCATATCAAAGGCCATACAACTTCTTGAATAAAAGGTGGGAAGTGAACTTATTAATAAGTTTGTATTTTGTTACATAGTCTTTCAGAGCTTGGGTTCTGCAGTGCTGGGGTGTAATTAAAGAAGTTGTTCATCCTGTAAAGTTTGGAAGTTACCCTCATTTTCCTTCTTTACAGGCAGGGAAACTAAGACATGAACTAATTTCCCCAAGCAAGACCCTTTTCAGGGTCCTTTCAGGGCCTCAGAGATACTCCTTGTGCTCTGAAGCCCTGACCCCAGGTTTCCTGGTTTTCAGATTGACGCGTCATGCCTTACGTGGGAAGGACAGCAATTCCAGGGGAAAGCTGCCATTGTGGAGAAATTGTCTGTAAGTAAGGGCCAGGGCTGGGCTGCAGGCAGCTCCTTCCCCACCCCACTGGCCACAGCCCACCACCCACTCTTTCCTTTGCAGAGCCTTCCGTTCCAGAAAATCCAGCATAGCATCACGGCGCAGGACCATCAGCCCACGCCAGATAGCTGCATCATCAGCATGGTTGTGGGCCAGCTCAAGGTAATAGTGCTGCTGCCTTGCAGTGCTGCTGTCCTGCTTCTCAAGGGACACCCAAAGTGATGCTTAGAGCTGTGTAGCTCAGTACAATAGCCATCAGCCACATGTGGTGATTTTTAAATTACATTAGGTAAAATGAAATAAAATTAAAATGTAGTTCCTCAGTTGCATTAGTCATACTTCAAGTGCTTGTGGCTGCCTATTGGACAGCGCAAACATAGAACATTTCTGTTATTGCAACAAGTCCTATTGGAGAGCACTCGTATAGAGCATTTTTGGAAAAGGGACAAGAGGTATAGGAGCAGGATGGGGCTGTGATCCAAGCCACTGGGCCTTTGCACTGCCTCAAGGTGTAGGTGGGCCTTCTGCAGGCAGCTGATCCTGAGCTGGAGTCCATGCTGCCACTCCCCAAGCTGGCTGCTGATTCTTCCACCTGCTGAGCAAAGCAGATTCCTGAAACCCTTGCTTCTCTTTGCATTTCTCCTTCCACTTCTCAAGACCTGTTACCTTCAAAGCCTTCCTGTGGTCCCGTACCCCCCAGGAACTCCTACTTGTTATGCTCTAACAGGCTGAAGCCAGATTCTTGATTTCCCAAAAAAGCCTCTGCTCCTTCCCAAAGCAGGACAAATGAGCTGCCCCTTAACCAGGTTCCAACCTCCTGGGCCTGTGGCATCATGGGGCCCAGAGTAACAGGCCCACATGCCTTCTCCCTAGGCTAGGCAGGGCTTCTTGAGTCCGTTACAAGGGTGGAAGAAAGTGGCGGGGGGGGGGGGGGGCTAGGCCTCTCCAGTGGACCCAGACGGACCTGCCTTCTGGCCTGTTCTTTCCTGTTAGTTTCTCCTGCCTGTCCAAGATACCGTGCCCAGCAAGTGTGCTCAAATAGGCCTTGGGAGTGAGGAGGTCTCTCCTGGGGTCTTAGTGTCCACTTTCCCAGGCTGGAATCAGTTAGCAGTGCCTCTTCCCACCTGGCTTCAGGTTCTTTCTGGTGTTTTTGTCCAACCCCCAAAAGACTGATTTGCCTCCTTGCTGATGATAATTCCTGGAAAAAACAGTGATATTAGAAACACTGTTGGTTGGCTGGGCTCCTACCTCAACTAGGCCTCATCTGGGTATTCTGCAGTTTGGGTGGAAGTCTCTCGCCTTTCTTTTTTCGTTGCAAATATGTTACATGACAAGAAACAGATTACCTGATAGTGCTGCATTGGTTTTTTTCGCTTGTAGAGCTGTAATCAGTGTGAGCTTGGTTTTGAGCCTTTTCTCATGTACTTGGCCATAGTCAGTATTAGTAGTACCTTCTCCTGGTTGGACTAACTGGCATAATCAGACACTAAGATTGTTTAGTTTACAGATTACTGTGAGTTACATGGTAAGTGCTGCAGAACTCTTTCAAATTGATCATTTGTGCCCAGAAACATGGGTTCAGAGGCACGTACGTTCTCTGCTCTGTTGCTGTAGCTAACTGGTGAGTTGTTCTGCAGTTTGTGTACATAGCAGTGTGAGCTGCCATCTCAAGGCCCAGTTTAGTGCCCAGTTTAGTGCCCAGTTTAGTGTTTCATACATTGTGTCAATTCACAGTCACAAGTACCCCTTAGCTCTCCTAGGATTTGCGTCCAAATTGTAGGGCCTGATCCCAAGTCAGCGTTCACCTCCTGCTGAACACCCTTCCTGTTCCTTGGCCACCTTACTGAACCATTTTCTCTCTCCTCACAGGCCGATGAAGACCCCATCATGGGGTTCCACCAGATGTTCCTATTAAAGAACATCAATGATGCTTGGGTTTGCACCAATGACATGTTCAGGCTTGCCCTGCACAACTTCGGCTGACCTCCTCCCAGCCAGGCACTCATGCTGTTTCCTCCTCCCTCCTCTTCCCGATATTATTCATGCTCCTCCAGATGCTCCAAATATCATACACAAATGAGCAGGGCCGCGGTGGGAGTGGGCGCAGTGCGCTACTGCTGCCGAGGTATTGTGCATGATGTTTGGACGCTAGACTAGTTGCATCTGATGGGAGAAGTTTGTGTTGTACCAGCGCATGCCTTGGAAAGACTTAAGTAATGCGAAAGGTTGTCTTTTTTTTTTTTTTTTTAATCTACTGACAAGTTGCTCTAGTAACCCAAAGAAGTGAAGGAGAAAGCAGCTGCCTCACCACCGAGATATTGATTTGTTCAGATGTTTCAATGCCTCATGATACAATAAAACCACAAAAATTTTCTTAACAGTTTAAATTGTTTTAATTAGTTTAATAGTTGGCTGGGCATCAGTAACTACCCTGCCTCATTGGCTCTCTCATGTCTCACCCTCCCACCTCTGCCCCACTTCAGCGATACCTGTTGCAAGGAGAAAACGCTGAAGCAGCACTCTCAGCTGGCTTCTCTCAGAAGCCCTGTAGGGCATAGTGTTCCCTCCATGGCCCACCTGGTCTTGGGAAAGTGAGCTGCAGACAGGCAGAGCTCAGGTCTGACCTGAAGCTTCCCTTGCACTGAAGCCTCTGCAGTCAGTTCTGACACCTCCTGTGATGTCTACGCTGGGTAGGGTCAAGGCTCTAATGACATGTGAGATGACCCAGAACCCCACCGAAGATGGAAAAGCCTTGGCAAAAATGGCCCATTAGCTTCAGGCCCTCTGAACTGAGGGCTCAGCAAGGCCAAGTATGAGCAGAGGTTTGAGGGAGAAGGGCCTGTTCTATCCACAGAAGGGTCAGGATCACATCCAGTGTGCCCTGTAAATCCCAAGCCAAGCAGAGGGCAGCTCTGATGCTGTACCATCTGCTGTGGATATCATTACCCAAAGGGGAGTAACTCGAACAGCTAGCCTCCAATGCCCATGGAGCCAGGCCCGGTTGGGTTGGAGTATAGATTTAGAACTACGAAAGAAAGCATTCTGAGTTTGAGGGATTTAGGTTCTAGGATTTCTCACCCCTGAGACCTCTGCAAGGCATCTCTAGGCCTCCTCCAATTCCCTCCCTGACCACACACACACACCTTCACACTATCTTCAAATCCCGGGAAGTCTCAGCTGTTGGGGCAGTTTCTGCTCCTCAGTTTTGGGGACAAGCCTTGCCTAGTACAAATCTAGCCCTTGAGCCCTGAGACCTTGGTGGTGTAAAACTCGTGGCAAGGTAGCAACCACAGGCTAGAACCAAACCCAGGACTTGGGCTGATGCCCTGTTAGGGGTTTTAGGATTGGTGAGGGCACCACAGCTTTGCCTGACCTGCACAGCCCCCTTCCCTCCTGCACTATGGATGGAAGCCAAGGACTTCCTCAGACCCCCACTGGTTGCCTGGCTACACTGGGCACTGGGCTGGATGATGTGCTGTTTGAAAGGACAGCATACTCAGGAGATTTCAATGGGGCTGATTTCTTGGCTGCTGTGTATTTGGGGGGTGGAGTTTGGGGGGAGAGGTAGAAACCTGCTGCCTCTTAAACCACCCTGTATAAAATCTGCAATACAGCTTTTCCATGTATCTGTGCCTGAAATGTCTGCAATAAAGAGGTGTTTGTAAACTATGGTTCCTTTCTTTTTGCCTGAGGGTGCCAGGTCATGCAGGGGGATGCTGGGAGACGTTAGGGAACAATGTGATGTTTGTGGTGGGACCATCTCCTCTGCCCTTGCAATTCCGGGGTCCGTGACTTCACGGGTCCCCTCAGGTCTTGGGTTACACTGACCCACTTCCCAAAGGGGAAACCGAGGCTCCTACCAATTTAGCTTGCTCCTGGGGCATCTGAGGGATTCAGCTTGGGCAACCAAATTGACCCGGTCCTAGGCCCACCATGAGCCCATGCTTTGAGAGTGGACATGGACCGGGCGGGATATCCTGAGGCAAGTAGGGCGCTTTGGGCGGTCCAGTAGGTGGACATTTGCTCTGCCTCAGCCTCAAGGAACTCCCCAGACCCTACTAGCGCAGGGGCAGGACCGCGGTAGGGGCGGGCTCCGGGAGGGGCGAAGCGTCCGACCCCCAGCCCGGAACCTTTCTTCTCCGCTCTGCTCAGGTTCCGGGAGCCGAGTCTGGGGCGGGCCGGAAGTGGAGGCGGTTGGTGGGGTTGGCGGGGCTCAGGGACGCGGCGCGGGTGGCGGTTTGCGAGCTTTGGGTGGACCGAGTGTAGTGACTGGTCCCACTGTCTGGTGCTGGCGGGGTAGTGTTCAGCTGGACGGTGCGCGGCGGCGGCGAACGAACGCGGCGCGGACCCGGGCGCCCGCGGCTGGGCCCATGGCCTCCTCCTGTGCGAGCATCGACATCGAGGACGCCACGCAGCACCTGCGGGACATCCTCAAGCTGGACCGGCCCGCGGGGGGTGAGCCGGAACGGTGGGGGTGGGTCCTTGGTGAGCGGGCAGAAGGGCGGTGCGGGCCTCGGCCACCCTCATGGCCCTCGGGTCACTCAGGACCGGCTCTGCATCCTCCCGGCTGGTGAGGGCAGACGAGGGTCGGAGCGGCAAATCCCTGAGCGTGCTTGCTGAAGGGCGCAGACCCCTGGGTGCAATCCTGCCCCATCCCGGAGCCGGGCCGTTCTGCCTCGTCCTTCAGCGTCTCGGCTGAAGGTGAGGCACCTTCTCTGAATTCGCAGAGCCCACCAGGTGTCCTGGCCGCAACGTCTCTAGTCTTCCTGGGACTGGCCCGGGTTCCCTACCCTTTTGCCATAGTTCAGAGGCCTAGTCTGGGCTCTGTATGCGGAGTTCTGGATCTAGACCTAGGCGCTGTAATGAAGAGCCGCTGATCTCCCTATGCAACTTGCCCTTCCTTCTGGAATACAGACTCTAGGCATGCGATTCTGAAACTGATTTTCAGGAGGACGGTGACCACCCCCAATTCCGTGTCCTCTTTGGGTTTAAGGCAAATCACAGACTGCACAGTCCTGATTGGATCTACAAACATCTGCAAGCCCTAGTTTACGTCCATTCGTTTAAACTTTTCTTGGGTTTGCAGTGGTACCTCAGCTGCTCCTGCCCTCAGTGAGCTCCTAGGACACAGAGCTAACAAGGTGTAATATAATGCTCTTCTCATTGAAAGAGAGAAGTGTTTGGCACTGTGATGGGGATAGGGTGGGTGGGGTGGGGGCTGGAGAATGCCTGAGAACAGATCTGAGAGAAGAGCAATTTTTAGGCTAGGTCTTGTAATATGGAGAGGGGCTTGGGTGTCAGGAAAGACATTCTGCAAAGAGGAAATAGCATATGTGAAAGTACCAAAGTTTCATGGCAGGTTCAGGGACCTGTGAAATGTTGTAGTGGTTGAGAGACTGGCTGGTAATGGAGGTGTGGATGTGCAGTGGCCAGAGCTGAGAATTGGTGTTTCCTCAGACCCTGTTTTGAAACCTGCTGGAAGGCCCAAACTGGTTCCCTTTGGAAGCAGGCACTGGTGCTCACTCCTGGGTTTAGCTAACCTCTAATCTCTGAGAAAATCTATCTGCTGCCTGGAACCACCAAACCCTTTTCCCCAGGCCTGGAGTGTGTGCTCCTTGGACTCATGGGCTTGGCCTGGCCCTCTCATGCTTATTAGCTGCTAGCAAACTAGTCTTCACAAAGGTTTGGTAGAGCCTGGCATGGGTAATGTGTAGCTTGTTTGTTTGTCCTCATGGTAGCCTGCCTGGAAAGGAGAGTGGTCAGCTTACCCCTGAGCAGCTAAGGTGGCTGTGATGCAAGTGAGGTGGTCCTCTTAACTCTTTGCTTACTGACTGGTACTTGATTCCCCTGTTTGCCAAGTAGCCCTTGCTTGTCTCCTCTCACTGGAGGACCATGTGAGACCCCAGGCAGTTTTGTGACTAGAAACTTGTCATATTCCTTGAATATGAGGCCTTACTCTCCTTGCTACCTGGGAGTTTTGGAGTAGTGTCTGAACCTATGAGGGTGCTTGAAACACAGCCAATGGTAAACAACTGAAAGGCTGTCTTTCCTGATTGCACACCCTACCCCATAATTTCTCTACTCTTTGTCCAACTCCTTCATGTCCATTCCTCCAGGGTGGCTTCTTCTGAGCCATTTCCGTGTCAGGCAGTCTCCTTCCTTTCTTACTTCCACATCTTATCATGTTTTTCCATGCCTTAGAAGCCCACCCTCTCTTCTCCAACCCCTCCACTACTTTGATGTAGGCCCTGGTATCTCTCACCTGGATTCTCAACTATCCTGCATGCTACTTTAGAGCAGTCAGTCCTCTGGCCATAGCAGATCATGTCACTTTCCTTTTTAAAACTTTTGTGGCTCTCATTACCACAGGGAAAATCTAAGCACCCTAGCCTCATACCCGAGACCTCTGCAGCCTTGTTTTCCCTCCATCCTTCCCATGTTTGTGTGTTCTAGCCACGCTGGCTCTGATGGCACCTCCTCTGTAAAGTCTGTCCTGACCCTTCCCATGTCCTCCTTCAAGTACACAGAGTCCCTCTGTACTGACCCAGGCCTGAGTATTAATTGGACTCAGAGCATTCTTATACCCTTCCCTCAGGTAGAAGAGCTTCATGCTCATCCTTGGTCCTAGCATGCATTAGGTTCACCATCAGTGTTTATGGGATAAAGGTTGAACAAAAGGCCCTCCTCGCCACTGACGAGCCTTGTTGAGTGTTCCTAGAGCACCTCATGGTTCTTGAGTGAAGCTCTGCAGGAGGAGAGGCCAGTGGGCAGGTGGAATAACTTCATCAGAGTGGCCCTTTCTGTCTCTAGGTCCCAGTGCAGAGAGCCAGCGACCATCTAATGCCTACAATGGAGATCTCAATGGGCTCCTGGTCCCAGACCCCCTCTGCTCAAGTGATGGTACTTCAACAAACAAGCCTGGTCTCCGAGCCATGCCTCCTATTAACCTGCAGGAAAAGCAGGTCATGTGAGTGTCTGGGAGATGGCAGTGGTGGTGATGGGGTCTTTGAGGCATTTGTGAACTAAAGGCATAAGGTGAGGGGAGAGGGTCTAGCAGCCTCTGCTGCTTCCCCACTAGATGACCTGGGGTGGAACACTTAACCTGAGTTTGCACTAGGATGAGGGGCAACGACAAGCTCAAGGGCTTGGCCTGGATCTGAAGTTTGGGCACCTGGTTTAGCATGGAAGTAGGGCCATTCCCAAGGAGGGAGGTGAGCAAGGGAAGCTGTAGGTTTGGGGACCAGTGAACCAGGCAGAGTTGGGCATCTGGGACTTTACACTTTCACCAGAGTGTCTGTATCTTCTCCCCCCAACCCTGCCCATCGAGACTTTGGGTGGACAAGAGTCACGCTATGCACCCCTCCCCCCAGCTGCCTCTTAGGAGACGACAGTTCCACCTGCATCGGAATTTTGGCCAAGGAGGTGGAGATTGTGGCCAGCAGTGACTCTAGCATCTCGAGCAAGGCACGGGGGAGCAACAAGGTGGGCACCAGGATGTCATGGCATGTATAATGGATGGGGCACACTTAGGCTGTCCCTCCCCCATTCCATGCGGCCAGTACCTATGGGGACTATCCTGACAGACAGGTAGTGTATCCCAGTCTCAGGAAGCCAGGGTTGGCTGCCAAGTCTCTGTGGGAATCTGGCCCCAAGAATTGTGAATGGGTGGCTGGGCCTGCGCATATGGCCTCTACTGTCCCCAGGCATGCTGGGGGCTACCTCAGCTCCAGGAAAGCTGCCCCAGCCCTCGATTTCTATGACCTTCCTCACTCTTGATTCTCAGGTGAAAATCCAGCCCGTCGCCAAGTATGACTGGGAGCAGAAATACTACTATGGCAACCTGATTGCTGTGTCCAACTCTTTCTTGGCCTATGCTATTCGGGGTGAGTAGGCACAGTACAGAGGAGGGAGGTGTTCTGCTAGTAGCCCCAGAGATGCAGCTCTACTGTCCAGTCACTCAGCCCACTCAGACCGTAGAGGTATAATGGAAGGCTTGTCTGTGCTGGCCCCAGCTTTGCCAGGCCTTCTGGAGCCGAGTGAGAAAACAGAGATTGAGACTGGTAGTGGCAGAGAGGCAGGCAAGGGCAGGGCTTCTCTGCTGCTGCCTGGGCCTAGATACTTATTCATGGCCTACCGCTCTCCTGATTCTAGCTGCCAACAACGGCTCAGCGATGGTACGGGTGATCAGTGTCAGCACTTCAGAGAGGACCCTGCTCAAAGGCTTCACAGGCAGTGTGGCTGATCTGGCCTTTGCACACCTCAATTCCCCACAGCTGGCCTGCCTGGATGAGGCAGGCAACCTGTTTGTGTGGCGCTTGGCCCTGGTTAATGGCAAAATTCAGTATCCTTTCCCAGGGTGGGATGGGGGACTGAAGAAAAGTGGGCGGAGCTGGGTCTGCCAGACGTACATCATTATCCACCTGCCTAGCCCTTAACACCCTGCTCAGAGAAGAGATCTTGGTCCATATCCGACAGCCAGAGGGCACTCCACTGAATCACTTCCGCAGGATCATCTGGTGCCCCTTCATCCCCGAAGAGAGTGAGGACTGCTGTGAGGAGGGCAGCCCAACGGTGGCCCTGTTGCATGAGGACCGGGTGAGGGGGCTGGGCCTGGGGGGAAAGGAGGGGACCAAGTAGCAATGGTGTGGTCATGGGCTGAACGCTCACCTCCCTGTACCTGCTAGGCTGAGGTGTGGGACCTGGACATGCTCCGCTCCAACCACAGCACCTGGCCCGTGGATGTCAGCCAGATCAAGCAGGGCTTCATCGTGGTAAAAGGCCACAGCACAGTAAGCCTGCAACTGACTGCCTTTGCTGCCCTCCTCTCCCCACCCCTTTATGTCCTCATCTATTCCCTGTTCTCACAGCTGCCCACATAGCTTTCTAGCACTCTGCCATGGGTACTCGGAGCACAGAGGGACCCGTCTCCTGTGGCACTCACACCTAACCATGCACCCTATGGAGCTGGTTTTCTCTACAGTACCCCGCCCCCATTCATTGTCTTTCATACAAACACGCAGATCCGCTTTGGGTCAGCCTAGCTCACTGCCATCCTCACCTGAGGAGGACTTGCTCCCACCTCTAGTCAGGTGGCAAAGCAAGGCTTTTTGGGTTCTTCCCAGTGCCTAAGTGAAGGGGCCCTCTCACCTGATGGGACTGTCCTGGCTACCGCAAGTCATGATGGCTTCGTCAAGTTCTGGCAGATTTACATTGAGGGGCAGGATGAGCCAAGGTAAGGTGGAGCCTGAGGGCCTGGGCTCTCCCAGGTAGGAGATCAGATCACCCACTCAGGCCACTCATATACCTGCCTGCAGGTGTTTGCACGAGTGGAAGCCTCACGATGGGAGGCCCCTCTCCTGCCTCCTGTTCTGTGACAACCACAAGAAACAGGATCCTGAGTGAGTGAGTGGGCAGGCAAGAGGGTGGTGGGCTGGACTTTGGGATCCCAGCAGGGGCCCAGCCAGCCACTCAGTGCCTTGTTGCTTTGCAGGGTCCCCTTCTGGAGGTTCCTTATTACTGGTGCTGACCAGAATCGGGAGCTGAAGATGTGGTGCACGGTGTCCTGGACCTGCCTGCAGACCATTCGGTAAGCAGGGGCTGTGGGGCTGGGCAGGGGCAGGGTTGGGTTCCTTCCACCCTCTCAGTCTCATTCATCCTGCCTCGTGGCCACCCCCTCCAGCTTCTCCCCAGATATCTTCAGCTCAGTGAGTGTGCCCCCAAGCCTCAAGGTTTGCCTGGACCTCTCAGCAGAATACCTGATTCTCAGCGATGTGCAACGGAAGGTGGGCTGCAGTGGGGACGCTCTGGGCAGAGCTGATATCATCAGGGAGGACAAGGGTGTGTGTGGCACATCCACAGCTCACCCAGCCCCTGAGCTCAGCTGTGAACTCGCTACCTGTGCAGGTCCTCTACGTGATGGAACTGCTGCAGAACCAGGAGGAGGGCCGTGCCTGCTTCAGCTCCATCTCTGAGTTCCTGCTCACCCACCCTGTGCTGAGCTTCGGTATCCAGGTTGTGAGTCGCTGCCGGCTGCGGCACACTGAGGTGCTGCCAGCCGAGGAGGAGAATGACAGCCTAGGGGCTGGTGAGCTGCTCAGGGTCAGGGATGTGTGTTGGGATGTAGGGGAGTGCTGAGGCTCAGAGGGCCAGGGGCTTAGTCGTCCACATTGTCCTTGCAGATGGGACCCACGGAGCTGGTGCCATGGAGTCTGCAGCTGGTGTGCTCATCAAGCTCTTTTGTGTGCACACTAAGTGAGTGTGCTGGGGAGGCCCGCCTGTGCCCTGTCTGTGCCCCTCCCTACCCTGCTGACTCTGACTCTCATATTCTCCCCCTGCTCTCCCTGCAGGGCATTGCAAGATGTACAGATCCGCTTCCAGCCACAGCTGAACCCTGACGTGGTGGTCCCGCTCCCTACACACCCTGCCCATGAGGACTTTGGTGAGTTGGGGGTGACAGGAAAGCAGGTTCTGACTGGAGTCTGAGATCTGACTCAAGTGGCAGCTTTTCCCACAGCATTTGGAGAGTCTCGACCAGAACTGGCTTCTGAGGGCCTGGGATCGGCCACTCACGGCTCCCAGTCTGACCTCCGACGCATCGTGGAGCTGCCTGCACCTGCCGACTTCCTCAGTCTGAGCAGTGAGACCAAGCCCAAGCTGATGACACCTGACGCCTTCATGACACCTAGCACCTCCCTGCAGCAGGTATGCTGCGGGCAGAGTGTGGGGCACAGGGCGGGAGGCCCTGGGAGTGCCCCCCACAGCCACAGCCCTCGTTCTCCACATCTCCCCAGATCGCTGCATCTCCCAGTAGCAGCAGCAGCAGCAGCAGCAGTTCCTCTCTTACGGCGGTGTCTGCCATGAGCAGTACTTCGGCCGTGGACCCCTCCTTGCCCAGGTGAAATGAGGGTCAGAGTTAGGGCGTGTCAGGGGCTGGTGCCAGGTGATGCCAGGCTCTGGCTGCTTACACTTCATCCTTCCTGCCAGCAGGCCACCTGAGGAGCTGACCTTGAGCCCCAAGCTACAGCTGGATGGCGGTCTGACAATAAGCAGCAGTAGCAGCCTGCAGGCAAGCCCACGTAGCCTCCTGCCTGGCCTGCTCCCAAGTCCGGCCGACAAATTGCCTCCCAAAGGGCCTGGGCAGGTGCGTATGTGGGTGTGTGTGAAGTGCAGTATAGAAGGTATATGGGAGTGGGAAGCCTGGCGGCAGTCTCCTCCCACAGCACCCTGTCTTCTGGTCCTGCTCTTCCTCAGGTGGTCCATGTTTCCCCTGAGGGTATCTCAGCCCCCGGTGTCCTTGGAGGGCAGATCCTCAGCCTTTCCATCCCCACCTCCTCTCCTCCTGGGCTGCGGCCATTTTTGACCTTCCTCCCCCTTCCCTGTTGTCCCATTTCTCATCACTACACACACCAGTGCTTCGTCTCTGTACTCCTTTTACTCCTACTTCCCACCACCTAAGTTCCCACCTTTGGCCTACCTCAGGTGCCTACTGCTGCCTCTACACTATCCCTGGAGCTGCAGGAAGTGGAGCCCCTGGGGCTACCCCAGGCGTCCCCCAGCCGCACCCGCTCCCCCGATGTTATCTCCTCGGCTTCCACTGCCCTGTCCCAGGATATCCCTGAGATCGCATCTGAGGCGCTGTCCCGTGGCTTTGGCTCCTCCGCTCCGGAGGGCCTGGAGCCAGACAGTATGGCCTCAGCTGCTTCAGCACTACACCTGCTGTCTCCACGGCCCCGGCCGGGACCCGAGCTTGGCCCCCAGCTTAGCCTGGATGGAGGCCCTGGGGATGGGGATCGGCATAGTACCCCTTCCCTCCTGGAGGCAGCCTTGACCCAGGAGGCCACGGCCCCTGACAGTCAGGTCTGGCCTACGGCACCAGACATTACTCGTGAGACCTGCAGCAGCCTGGCAGAGAGGTGAGGAGCTTAGGAGTGGGAAATGTGCTGATGGTAGGGGCTTCAGATAGCGTCATCCACTGCTGAGTTGGCCTGTCCCCCCAGCCCCCGGAATGGCCTCCAGGAAAAGCACAAGAGCCTGGCCTTTCACCGACCACCTTATCACCTGCTACAGCAACACGACAGTCAGGACGCCAGTGCCGAGCAAAGGTAGGCACCACCCCGCACCGTTCCTCTCACAGGGAGGGCCAACAAGTGGGTAGGTGCCTATTTCTCTCCCTGCCCTTCCCACAGCGACCATGATGATGAGGTGGCCAGCCTGGCCTCTGCTGCAGGGGGTTTTGGCACCAAAGTTCCCACTCCACGTCTTCCTGCCAAGGACTGGAAGACCAAAGGATCCCCTCGGGCCTCACCCAAGCTCAAGCGAAAGGGCAAAAAGGATGACGGGTAGGACGGGTCCTGGGGCCAGGGAGAGGGGTGGTCTTCAGGCTGCCTGCTTGACATGGCCTGAGGTGCTTCTCCTCTGTGGCAGGGATTCGTCCGTGGGATCCCGGCTCACAGAGCACCAGGTGAGCGAGCAAACACCCTTTCTGCTTCTGGGACTCCTGCCTGTGGGGGTGGGGTAGGGTCCAAGCCTTCCCCTGGTCTGGTGTGTGGGGTTGGGCGGGGTGGGCTTCATGTGACTGTTGGTGTTCCTGGCAGGTGGCAGAGGCCCCTGAGGACTGGCCAGCACTAATTTGGCAACAGCAGAGAGAGCTGGCGCAGCTTCGACACAGCCAAGAAGAGCTGCTACAGCGTCTGTGCACCCAACTTGAAGGCCTGCAGAGCACCGTCACGGGCCACGTAGAACGTGCCCTAGAGTCACGGCACGAGCAGGAGCGTATCCTTGTGGGCAGTGGCACAGCATGGGGCGGCAGCAGCATTCTTGGCCCAGGAAGGGATATGGGACCTGCTGCAGCCCTGTTCCTTAGCTACAATGCAGAGCGGCGACTGGAGCGGGCACTGGCCGAGGGACAGCAGCGTGGTGGGCAGCTGCAGGAGCAGCTGACGCAACAGCTGTCCCAAGCGCTATCTTCAGCTGTGGCTGGGCGGCTGGAGCGCAGCATACGGGATGAGATCAAGAAGACGGTTCCTCCATGTGAGTTTTGCATGGAGACTTCTGGGTGGGCCAGATGGGAGTGGGGCCCCCTACCTGTCAAGCTTCTTCTCATGGCTCTACCTTTCCCTCCTCACCCTGTCCCAGGTGTGTCTAGGAGTCTGGAGCCCGTGGCAGGCCAACTGAGCAACTCAGTGGCCACCAAGCTCACAGCCGTGGAGGGTAGCATGAAAGAGAATATCTCCAAGCTGCTGAAGTCCAAGGTGCTATGGGACCCAAGGTGAGGGAGGTTGGTGGTTGGTGGGCTTGGGCTAAGCTTTCAACTCAGGCCCCTTCTTCCACCCCCAGAACTTAACAGATGCCATTGCCCGAGCAGCCGCAGACACGTTACAGGGGCCAATGCAGGCCGCCTACCGTGAAGCCTTCCAGAGCGTGGTACTGCCCGCCTTTGAGAAGAGCTGCCAGGCCATGTTCCAGCAGATCAATGATAGCTTCCGACTGGGCACGCAGGAATGTGAGTAGGGTCATATGCTCCAAGAAGGGAAGGGCTATCGTCTTCTCCCTACCATCCCTCTCATGGCCCCCATGGTCACTTCTCAGACTTGCAGCAGCTGGAGAGCCACATGAAGAGCCGAAAGGCACGAGAACAGGAGGCGCGGGAGCCCGTGCTGGCCCAGCTGCGGGGCCTGGTCAGCACGCTGCAGGGAGCCACGGAGCAGATGGCGGCTACCGTGTCCAGCAGCGTTCGGGCTGAGGTGCAGCACCAGCTGCACGTGGCTGTGGGCAGGTGTGTGGGCAGGGCACTGAGCAAGGTGGTGTGTTTGGAAAGGGCCAGACCCAACTGCCTGTCAGCCTCATCTCCCTCACTTGCCTTTGCAGCCTGCAAGAGGCAATTTTAGCACAGGTGCAGCGCATTGTTAAGGGTGAGGTGAGTGTGGCACTCAAGGAGCAGCAGGCTGCCGTCACCTCTAGCATCATGCAGGCCATGCGCTCAGCTGCTGGCACACCTGTCCCTACCACCCACCTCGACTGCCAAGCCCAGCAAGCCCATATCCTGCAGCTGCTGCAGCAGGGCCACCTCAACCAGGCCTTCCAGCAGGTAAGCCGGGCACTAAGCCCAGATAGAGTCAGGAGTCTCCTGACAAGGCTCACACATCATACATTCCACTCTACCCATCATGCTTTGGGTGGTCTGGCCTCAGCAGACTCTTTTTGGTTCTCTTTGGCCTCCAGGGCATTTCCCTTGCTCTTCCCTCTGTCTGGACCCTGGATCCCTTTCTTCCTACCTCAGTCTACCTTGTTTCAGAACCACCCTTCTCAGGAAAACTTTCCTGATTCCCTAGAGTAACAACACAGCCCTACAGTGCTCTCTCTGGGCCCCAAAGCATCCCCCTCAGGATGCCCTACTCTGGTCATCCTCTCCCAGGCCACATAGCCAGACAAGCAGGCATTCCATCCTGACATTAGCTATAAACTCTGTTCTCTACTCAGGCCCTGACAGCTGCCGACCTGAACCTGGTGCTGTACGTGTGTGAAACTGTAGACCCAGGCCAGGTGTTTGGGCAGCCACCTTGCCCCCTCTCCCAGCCTGTACTCCTTTCACTCATCCAGCAACTGGCCTCTGACCTTGGCACTCGAACTGACCTCAAGCTCAGGTGAGTGGGCATAGTCAGGGACTAGGGCTGTGGTGAAGGGCGGGGAGCAGTTCAAAGCAGTGACTCCCACTCCTGCCTGACTCCCCTCCTTAATTTTCTCCACCAATCCCCTCTGTCCCCACCCATCTCAGGCTTTGAGGCCTCCATTATCAGCCTCTGGGCCTCATTGCCACCAGGGGGCACTCCTCTCTGCTGGAGGTCACCTGTAGCCTGTCCTTTTCCTAAACCCCCAGCTACCTGGAAGAGGCTGTGATGCACCTGGACCACAGTGACCCCATCACTCGGGACCACATGGGCTCCGTCATGGCCCAGGTGCGCCAGAAGCTCTTCCAGTTCCTGCAGGCGGAGCCACACAACTCACTTGGCAAAGCGGCCCGGCGTCTCAGCCTCATGCTGCACGGCCTTATGACCCCCAGCCTCCCTTAGCTCAGCCTGCCTTGCCCAGGATGGGGTGGCACTGAAGGTCAGCAGACAGGCCTAGGCCAAAGCAGGGTCATGTCTGCCCTTTACCTGCTCAGGCTCCCACCTCTGGCGTGTTTGATGGGGATAGCACTGGCTATGGTCTATAGGTTGTGGTAGCCAGCAGGTTTAGGCTGGGCCCAGGGTGGGTATTGTGCCTTCTTGGGTTCTGCCATGCCTGGAGCATGACCCCTGAGATTATGACACCACTTTAGTTGAATTTTCCATGTTCCTTTTTACCACCAGTTTGGTTCTTTTTGTTTTTGAAAAACATTGAGAAATTCAATTAAATGCTTTTGGAATAAAATGGAGTATGTGTATGCTTTTCTTTGGCATGACTTTGATAACTGCCCTTTGTTACCTGCCCCCTCTCCTGGAGCTCTGTCTAGGCCAACCCACCCCAGGGCCCTGGACACCCACCCTCATCTGCCCAACTGCCTTCCCAGATCTCCGCTCTCCATCTCTGAGGCAAGGCAAGGGCCCTGGGATCAGCTCAGCACCACCCCTAGCTCCTGGGTTCTCCTCCCTGGAGTCCCTCCCTTCTTTGCCTATCTGAACTGGGGGGCGGGGCTGCTGGCTGGTTTGAGCTCCACCCTCAGCCCCCATCCAATCACAGTTCCTCCTTCTGCGGGCTGGGCCGAAGGGCTGCACTCCAAGCTGCCAGCTCTGGCACTAGGCTCCCAGCCCAGGGAAGATGTGCTGCCGCTTCTGTCACCGCTGGCAACCGCCCTGTGCACTGGGGCTGTTGCTGCTGCTGCTGCCGCCCCTTGGTGAGTGCCGGCGTGCTGGACCCAACCCAGTCCACACACCCCCTCCCCAGGTTGGGTGTAGGTTGTGTGGGAGCTGAGGCACAGCCCTCCTGAGCGCTGAGAGTCAGGGTGGAGAGGAGGTGAGGGCTCCAGGGAGGGATTGTGTGCCAGTGGCTTCAGGACGTAAAGTGAGGGTGGGAACTGAACCCTAGTTTCGGAGGGAAGAACCCCCAAATTCCACAGTCCCCATCCTGATAAGGGGAGACTTGACCTCTTGCGGGACTCCCAGACCAACCGTGGGATCTCTGAGGTCCTCTCTTAGGGTCGAACCTGGATCCCAACCCCCTCTATTCTGCCCTACCCGTCAGAAAACACCTGTCTCTGGGGAGGGGATGGAAAGGCCAAACAAAGATTGTCTAGGCTGCAGAGAAACTGGAAGTTGCCAGGGGACCTGCCTCCTTTCACCATGTCCATACTCTCATTTGGACCATTCTCACCTGACCTGGGACCCAGCAGCTCGGAAGAAGAGCCAACTCCTGGGACGAGGCTTCTCCTTCCCCCATCCCCACCTATCCTGTCCAGGTCTGCCTAGAAGGGGGCAGAGGCAGGTGGTCCCCAGATGTGCCCCTTAGTTCCCTGGGGCACCCCTTTCACGCTGAGTCACGTCCCCAGAACGCTCCCTGGTAAACAAGCCCCTGGGGTTTGGCGGCGAGGGGCGGGGATGGTGAGGGCACGCCACCTCATCCTATCAACTATTCTCCACCCCCACCCCCAGTCCTTGTATCTCCCCTGGCAGCAACTACAGCGGTCCCAGGCCGCTGTGACACCATATACCAGGGCTTTGCCGAGTGTCTCATCCGCTTGGGGGACGGCATGGGCCGCGGAGGTGAGCTGGAGAGCGTCTGCAGGTACGGGCAGGCGTGAGGGCAGCAGCCCAACCCCACACCCTTGGGGTCTGAACCTCTTCCCTCCCATTCCAAAGCCCCCTGCCCCACCTGATTACCCTAACCCCACACCCTTGACAGGTCTTGGAATGATTTCCACACCTGTGCCTCGCGAGTCCTGTTGGGCTGCCCTGAGGAGGCCGCCGCCGTGTGGGAGTCACTACAGCAAGAAGCTCGCCGGGCCCCACACCCAGATAATTTGCACACTCTGTGCGGCACCCCTGTACGCCTTCAGGAGCACGGGGCGGGCCCAGAGACCAACCAGGAGACGCTGCGGGCGACAGCGCCAGCACCCACTCGGGTCCCCGAGCCCCCTCTGCTGGCGGCTGCTTTGGCACTCGCCTGCCTCCTGGGTCCTCTGGCCTAGCCGGTCTGGCCGGGTAGCAGCGTGTCCCCCCCCCCGCCCCCCCTGCCCCCCCCACCCGCCCCGTCTCGAAAGCGCTCGGCTTTCATTAAACGTATTTATATTTGTACCAAGCTCCTTCCTTTCTTTCCACTGTGGCCCACCTGGCTGGGGTGGAGGCCTCAAGAAGCTAATCCCCAGGATGAGATGGGCGGGCTGAAGACCACCATAGGGGACTCAGTCTTTCTCTTCACAAACACTCATTTCCCAGGGGCAGTGCAGAGCTTTCCATTGCCAGCAGGTTCCAAGACTTCTGGTGGTGACCCAAGATGTGTGGGAATGCACATATTTCTCTGTTCTCCCGGGCTGGGAGAACTCCTAGCCCTACCTGCCCCTCCTGTCCTGGCCCCTAGGGGCCATGTGAGGTGATAGAGTGTCCGCACCCCCACCCTCAGCCAGTCCATCCCCCTCCCCAGGTTCTTTCCAGTTTCCAGGCTCCTGTCCATCTCACCTCCTCTTCCCTCTGCTGAACTACCACCTTAGCCTTCAAGACACAGTTCAGATTAAGTACCCTTTCCTCTCCTTCTCTGGGGTCCTGATTAATCTAAGGGGAGCCTGTTCCAGAAGATGGGGAGCCCCCATTGGAGTCTACATTCAAGTACCTGAGGTGACCTGGAGCTGCAGAAATTGGGGTCACGATGAGGGTTCCTCTGGCCTTACGCTCTCCACAAGCTTGTTCTTTGAGAAGAGGTGTGCAGCGTGAGGTCAGAACAATCCCGGAAGGCTTTCTGGAAGCACAGAGGAGCCCCAGTTCATCATGGTGGAGAAGAAGAGCAAGAATCAGAACGGGCAGAATCCTGAGGGAAGGAGGAGGCCTCAGAGAGGGTGAGACCCTCTATTGATCAGTCATCTACTGTCCCTGCCAGGACCCTCTTCCAAGCCATCACCCCACGACTTGTGTGGGCACTGCCATGGCCTCCTCACTGGCTTCTACTCTCACTCCCTCCACTTTATTCTCCATTTTCTAAATTGAAAAACTGATCCTGATATTAAACTCCTTTTCATTGTCTATAAGGCCCTATGTAAGCCAGCTATGTTTATATATAGGACATTTTATTCAGTCTACTCCTTCAACTCCCCCTCTATAGTAGCACAGAGGAGTGATCTACCTACTCAGTCCTTGGGTTAAGGGGAGGTTTCAGAGAAGGACCATGATAGAGGGTGATAGGAGGTAAGGATACAAGACTTACAAATGGTGGAGGAGAACTGGGGCTGAGTTGGAGAGGACTTTACAAGAGGGGCCCAGGCAATCAGCTGGGAGGGGAGGAGGGGTGGGAGTCCAGAACTTGGCAGGCCAGGTTTGCACTAAAGCCCATGCTGGGAGGTTGTTGGCCCTAGGACAGAATCAGGCCTGATAGGACCCTTGACTAGGCTCCAGGGTGACAGGTGCCTCCAGAGACCTCCACCCTACTTTATCATGTAGGAGCCCTACTTCAGCAACGCTTCCCAAACACCCTCCCATTCCAGTTAGCTAAGATGCCTCAGTTAACTCACTCTCTGCCCTGTCTTTTCTCCTGTACTTCATTCACCTGTATTTTTATCCCCACTTCTCTCTCTCTCATCCATTCCTTACCCATCTCACATCACCTGAAGGAGAAGGTTCAGGAAAAAAACCCTCCCAGATCCACCCCCTTTGACCACCAGTATCTTCCAGAAGGAAAGGCCAGCCTTTTATTCTTTGTACATCTATTCTCTGTGCTCAGAATAACCTTCCTCATTTCCTCCTGGTGAACTCCTACTTCTTGTTCAGTATCACCTACCGCCTCCCTAACCCTGACTCCAAGCTGAATCAGAAGCCTCCTTCAGGTCCACAGAGCTCCTGGGCTTTCTTCTGTCTCTGTACGGATAACACTGGTTCACTGGCTTCTTACTGTCTGGGTCTAGGTCAGAATTCCCCACTCTGGATTCCCCAAGCGTCCTCTTTGTGTCTCTAGCACCCAGCCTAAGGCTGGGTATAAAGAGTGTACTTGTGGGAGTGCGTGGAATGAAAAACAGAATTGCTAAATCCTGCATAGGAAGTGTTACAGTCAGCAAAAGCTTGGACTGAGAATGACTTCAGTATGGAGGATGTGTCTTCTTGGGGCAGCCCTCTTAACCTGAGCATACTATTTGGAGGGATGGTGCTGGGGCTCCAAACCCCAAAAGTCTTTCTAGAACCACTCTTACTCTTGGTGGGTGGCCAGGAGCAGGCCGCTTCCAGGAGCAGGGGCTCGATTGTGTTGGCCAGCCATCAAAGGGATTACCATCCTCCTGCTGTGACCTACTTTCCCCTGGTTTTTGCCCCCTAAGTCCCTGCTCTTCCCTGGAATTGAGTGACCTGGAGTGTGTGCAGGGGGGTGGGGTTGGGGACAGAATCTGCTCTCTGGCCAGGGGCTTAAGAGCTTTGTGTGTTTTATCCCAGAGCTGCAGGAAAGGGGTGGGCAGAGAGCCAAGTGGGCTGAGCCCTAGACACAGCTGCCCAGGCTAGAGCATCATGATAATGGTGCTTCTCATGTTTGCAGCTCTGCAGACGTGGAACAGCTTATTGTTCAGGGGAGAATCTGGGGGTTGGATATCCTGAGCCCAGTCCCCTCTGCATCAATATACCTCTTCATCTCAGGGCCCCCGTGTTCTTCACCAGAGCCCAGGCCAGCACCTTCCATAGCAAGGGCTCAATAAACATTTATTGAATTAATTTGCTGAATGTCTGTAAAATAGAGGTGTTGTGTGGATTTCTAAGCCCCATCAACCCTGGAATTCTATATTATTTTCAACCCTCACAATAACTGTGAGGTCAAGATTATGATCCCCATTATACAGATAAGAAACATGAAGCTTAAGGAGGGGAAGATGTCTTGCTTAAGTTCAGTTCACACAACTGTGGAAGTGTCAGAGCTGGGATATGATCCCAAGTTTGATTGGCCCCTAAGTTCATTCCCTTAAGCATCACACTAGACATATGGAAATAATTTTTTAAGTTTTCTTTTTCCTTTTTATTTATTTTATTTTTGGCTGAGTGGCCTGTGGGATTTTAGTTCCCTGACCAGGGATTGAACCCACGCCCCCTTGCAGTGGAAGCATGAAGTCTTAACCACTGGACCACCAGAGAAGTCCCTAAAGGTTTCTTTTTTAATAAAATCTTTTATGAAGCCCTACTACATAAAACAGACTGTGATATTTTATTGGTGTTAATATATGTTTAGGTTTAAAGTATACCATTAGCTTATACAGTTAAAGACAATTCCATGTATGAAGTAAGGGCTCAATAAAGATTTTAAGAAATGAACAGACTGCAATGAGGAAGATGTATGGAGATTACAATCCCATCATCACTCAAAAGTAGTTGTGGCCAGGGGGGTTAAGGTGATGGACTAGAAATCCATTGGGGTTTCCCTGCGCAGGTTCAAATCCTGCCAAACTATGCCACCTTTCCCTTATGGTGATCCCTATTGAGTCACAGCCAGTTGGGGAAGAATGCTGTTGCCTTAAAGAAAGAAACTGGGTTGTTCTCCAGCCCTGCTCTTTATGGTTGCTCAGTGAAAGACTCCACCAAGCACGTGGATTGCGCCCCAATAGTAAATATAAGGTAAGTAATAAAAATATTATTAAAGAAGGAAAAAAAATCCCCTTATTACTTGAGACACTTATTTCCCCCCCATCTCCACCCCGAATCTGGGTTGATTGTAAAGTTAAGTGAGATAATTCTGACCCTATAGCGGAATTGTTAATGGTAACAATTTTTCTTTAATCTACTTGTTTTGCAGCCTCAGGATATACTAAATTTAGTAACAATAAAAACAACAATAATTAAACTGTTACTCTGAAGTTGGCCCCAAACTAATCTCACCTATTCTCGTTAACCATTTGCAACTCCAATGTGATGGAGGTCAAATTCAACATATCTGAGTGCCTGAATTATTTTAATTTCAGTTAAAAAAATAATTTGTTAATTAAATTTACACCGATCCTTTCCCGAGTTCCAGAGGCACTTCCAGAAACCTCCTGAAATGCACTACGTCCCCAACCACGCACTATATTATTATTTTATTTTTGGCCGCGCCCCGCGGCATGCGGGATCTTAGTTTCCCCACCAGGGATAGAACCCGTGGCCCCTGAATTGGGAGTGCGGAGTCTTAACCTCTGGATCTCCATGGAAATCCACCCAACCTCGCACTATAAAGCGCCCTGTCCCCAACCTGAATCTTGACACTTTCTCCCTACTTCCCACGGTGCCTACCCCAAACCTAAGGTCGAGACACTTGGAGCGACACAGAGACTCACCTCCTACTCCAGAAGAGAGCCCGACCCCGCCCTGAAGGCGTTGACTGGCAAGCCACGCTCGGAGAGCCGCCAACCACGTAGCCCGGCCCTCTCGAGTCCGCCCCTGTCCCGCCCCGTGGGCGGCCCGGATTTGTTTTGGCGTCAAGAGCGCGCGGTGATGACGCCACGACGCTGACGCCTGAGGATGGCGGCGGCGGCGGCGGCGGCGGCGGCGGTGTTGGTGGTCGGGGCTGTGTCCGCGGCCCGGAGAGGGTCAGCACAGTCGCCCGGACGCCGAAGAGCCCGCCGCCCGCGCGAGGTGAGGCGGCCCGGCCAGGACCGACGGCCCCATGGGCGGGAGGGGCTGACGAGCTGCAGCCACGGTCGCTTCCTGGAGCACTGGGCCCGTCCCTGCCCAGCCCAGAGCCCTCGGCCTGTGCCCGCTGCGCCGGGGCCTAGGGGGAGTGGGTAGCAGGCCAGGCGATGGCTGCTTGGGGTCCCTGGTGTCCGAGGCTTGACTGGCCTTGAAACATGCTGCTGCGCTGGGTAGCCCGTCTCTGAGGCCCCAAGGGCCAGGTGGACGTGGTCAGCTGTCCTGCCAGCTGTTCAACCAGTCGACATCGGTCAGGGTGAACCAACCTGGTTGTCCTCACTACCTTCTCGTGTCTGGCACCTACTCCACACCTCCTCTTTTGCTACTGAACGACAGGGTCGGGGGGCAGCTAGTCTCTTCCTTGTTCAGGCTGGGGAAAATCACACCTGAGTCCAGCCGGGTCGCCTGCTTTGTAACCCAGTTATCCCTCTGCTTTTATAAGGGGAAGCCCAGCTCCCCCACGCTCACTCCCTCTCCTGAAACTGTGAAGTGATAATTCCCACTTGAAAATCTGAATAAGTCCTTCATTGCCTAAAACTGGCTCCTTGGTACCTGCAGGGTAAAGGCCAAACTTCATAGCAGGGCATTCAGGGCTCTTCATAATCTGGCATAATCCTGAAGTTAACACCTGGGCACTTCTGTCTCCTGCATACATAGTTTGTTGTTGGGGGTATGTATATCTGCCGTTAGCTCTGTGTTTTAACACCCTTTCGCTTTAGATACGCAATTTTCTCACTTTGTACTACTCTTCTTTTCCCCACCCCCACCTCCACCCACCAGTTTAGAAAATTTACATCTGTCCTTTAAAATCCACCTTAGATTTAATTTCCTTGGAAAAGCCTCCCTTCACATGTAACCATTGACTCCTCTGTACTTCAATTCATGTGACTACTGTTGGAGTTTATTGTGTTGTGTCACCTGATGGTTGGCCTGGGGATTGTCTCTTCTGTCTGCATATCAGTGTCTGGCTCTGTGCTTGGCATAAAGTAGGAGCTGAGTCAACTGTGATGGGTTGCTGATTTAAGAATGGATATAGATTCAGCTATACTACTGAGCACATATCAGGGGCCAGGACCTGAGATGAGCACAGCAAATGCGAGTGTCCTGTTTGCACATTCACACGTGTGCATGTGGTAGGTGGTGCAGCCTTGTCAACCTGATGATCTAAAATCTCCTAGGGTGGTTTTTCAAAATACAAATTCAAGAGTTTCATTTTCTGAGATTTTGATGCAGAATATCTGGAATCTGGTAGGAATCTGTATTTTTGTTTTTTTTGTTTTTTTTTTTTGCGCGGTACGCAGGCCTCTCCCTGCTGTGGCCTCTCCCGTTGTGGAGCACAGGCTCCGGACGCGCAGGCTCAGCGGCCATGGCTCACGGGCCCAGCCGCTCCGCGGCATGTGGGATCTTCCCGGAACGGGGCACGAACCCGTGTCCCCTGTATCGGCAGGCGGACTCTCAACCACTGCACCACCAGGGAAGCCCGGAATCTGTATTTTTTTAAAACTCTCCAGGTGACTTTACTATGCTCCTTAGTTGAAAATCTTTGTCATTACTCCAGGAAACTGTTGTGTCTTTGTCCAGTGGGAAGGGCCAGCTGTGCCTTGTAGCACACAACTGCTGTTGCAGTCTCATTTCCCATATCTTGGGGAGGCAGGATGATTTGGTGGTTAGAAGTATGGGGTTTGGAATAAGAAAGACTTTGATTCAGTTCTTGATTTTTATGAGATCTTGAGGTTCTTTGAGTCCTAGTTTGCTCATCCCATAATAGGAATAATCATGCCTACTTTATGTGGTTGCAGAGAGGAGTGAGAATGCATATAAGACGCTTAGCACAGTTGAAACTTAGGAAATGGAAGCCACTGTTATTACTAATGGCTGTTCTTCCCAGGGTTTATCCCATGTCAAAAGGGGATCTCATCTTAGTAAGCCTGTTTGCTCTTCAGACTGAGTCTTGTGTAGGAAGCTACCTTATGTTATGTGATTTCCTTGAGGTAATTTCTGATCATCAGAGATAGCTCTGACAAAACTGCTTCTACTCAGGGCAGTTGCAGTTGGCCACTACCCTAGAAAAGATGTGGATTGCTGACTCACTGGAGGGCGGGTTTGCTGAATAAGTATGTTGTCCAGGTCTAATTGCAATTCTTGTTAAGTTGTGTAAATGAGCTAAAGAAAGTGCAGCTTTCAGGAAACCTGTTTGCCTCTTACAATGAGCTAGAGCTGAGCCTCACTTGGAATGGAATACCCCAGAAGATCCTAGTTTGCCTCTTACACTGAGCTAGAGCTGAGCCTCACTGGGAATGGAATACCCCAGAAGATCCTAGTGTCTGTGAAATCTGAACTAGATACTGGGGTTCTCTGTCACTCACAAGTTCATCGTTAAGTGAGTGAGACTTTGGTTTAGCCGTCTGTTTTTACTTTGTAAGTGTGAGCATGTTATTTGGGCACTTTTTTTTTTTTTTGCGGTACGCAGGGCTCTCACTGTTGTGGCCTCTCCCGTTGCGGAGCACAGGCTCCGGACGCACAGGCCCAGCGGCCATGGCTCACGGGCCCAGCCGCTCCGCGGCATGTGGGATCTTCCTGGACTGGGGCACGAACCCGTGTCCCCTGCATCGGCAGGCAGACTCTCAACCACTGCGCCGCCAGGGAAGCCCTGTTTGGGCAACTTTGATCCTCTCCATTGCTTCCTAACTGTGTGATGTGAAGTGGCTATAGGTGTGCCAAAGTACTGACCCTTAAGCTTTGAGATAGCTGAGAACAGCTGTCTCCATTGGCCCAGGGTGCACAGAGAAAAATTTGAGAAGTACAGCCCTGGAAGAAAGGAAACAATTCCGCTTGTTGAGAGCTGGAGAGAGACTTATTTATTTGAACTTTCTTTTCTTCCAGGAATCTTACTCAGTAAGTATTAAGCCAATTTGTGTTGGCTAGGTCATCACTGAGCTAATTCTTGGTACAGCCCTCTGTTGCCATGGCATCTCATGTGATGCTAAAGTAGAAAAATGTGCTGTTTTCATTTGCTAGAGGAAAATTATCACAGAGGGACCCCTTCCAGGCTGCCAGCCTTGAAGTGGCCTCACAGGGCATCATAAGAGTAATGGATCAGGGGACACTTGGTGTGGAGCCATTTGGGCTGTAAGTTCCTTGAGAACAGAGATTATAACTGCCTTCTTTTTATCTGTCACAGCCCCTGGCAGAGTTCCTGGCCCACAGCAGGAGCTCAGTAAATATTTATGGGTTGAACTTTGGGATTTTGGAAGGAGAACCCCAGGTACATTGCCAGAGGCTGTATTTCTGATGATGGGATGGGCAGTGGGTGGGATGTCTCAGATGGAGTTGAGGATCAGGATAAAATGAGGAGGACACGACAAACTGTTGAACTCTCCTTCTCTCAGCCCTAAAGCAGGAGTCTCTGCTCACCAGTTATTACCATGTAGAGCAGTGGTGCATAGAGTCTTTAAGAGGTGGAGTCCTGAGTTACTATATTCCAAAGAGAAGTTGTAACAATTCTTATTATGAAATGGTGTTAAAAGCTAAAACATTACGGAAGTGAATAATGAACTGTGTCTTTAGACACAAACACTAATCATTTTTAAAATAATTTGGTGTATATTTGGTATAATAATTTGGTGTATATTCCCCCAGCTTTTTTTCTTATGTATATACTAGTCTATGCATTTCTACAATATGTATTTATTTATTTATTTATTTAAAGAAGATGTTGGGGTAGGAGTTTATTAATTTATTTATTTATTTTTGCTGTGTTGGGTCTTCGTTTCTGTGTGAGGGCTTTCTCTAGTTGTGGCAAGCGGGGGCCACTCTTCATCGCGGTGCGTGGGCCTCTGACTATCGTGGCCTCTCTTGTTGCGGAGCACAGGCTCCAGACGCGCAGGCTCAGTAGTTGTGGCTCACGGGCCTAGTTGCTCCGCGGCATGTGGGATCCTCCCAGACCAGGGCTCGAACCCTTGTCCCCTGCATTAGCAGGCAGATTCTCAACCACTGAGCCACCAGGGAAGCCCTACAATATGTATTTTTTAACTTTAAAAATATAATATATGGTGATGACTTTAAAATATAGCAATAGCACAGAAGTATGTAATGTGAGAAGTAAGAGTCTCCCTTCCTTCCACCTGTTCCCCCGACATTCCCATACCCTAGAGACAGTCACTGTCAACAGCTTCTCTTCTACCTTTCCAGGATATTTTTTTCCCATGTATATGTCTATACCTTTTTAGAAATTTCTCATTAGACATATGCTTCACATACTCTTTTTTTTTTTTTTTGGCTGCAATACGCAGCATGCGGAACTACCCCGACCAGGGATTGAACCCCTGCCCCCCTGCAGTGGAAGCGCAGAGTTTAACCACTGGACCACTGGGGAAGTCCCTTCACAGACTGTTTTAAACTCCTTGGTACATCACAGACGTGCATACCAGTACAAAGCCAATCAAACTGACGGGTATCTTTCTTTGTCAATATATATGGATTTACCTCATTCATTTCAACAGCTGCAGAGCATTCCATTATGTGATTGTATCTTAGTTTATTTAATTATTTCCTTCCTGATGAATATTTGGGTTTCAATTTTTTCATTATTATAAAGAATGGTTCCATGAGCCTTCTTTTGCAAATCTATCTTTGTGTACTTGTGGAAGTGGTTTTGTAGAATTATTTCTGAAAATGAAATTGCTGGGTCTTGTGTCAGTTTCCCTGTTTTAGTTTTCTAAACATTTATTTATTTATTTATTTTTGGCTGCATTGGGTCTTCGTTGCTGCACGCGGGCTTTCTCTAGTTGTGGCAAGCAGGGGCTACTCTTCGTTGTGGTGTGTGGGCTTCTCATTGCGGTGGCTTCTCTTGTTGCGGAGCACGGGCTCTAGGTGCACGGGCTTCAGTAGTTGCAGCATGCAGGCTCAGTATTTGCAGCACACGGGCTCAGTAGTTGCGGCACGCGGGCTCTAGAGCGCAGGCTCAGTAGTTGTGGTGCATGGGCTTAGTTGCTCTGCAGCATGTGGGATCTTCCCGGACCCATGTCCCCTGCATTGGCAGGCAGATTCTTAGCCACTGCGCCACAAGGGAAGTCCCAGTTCTCCTGTTTCAGAAAGCAGAATCGTGTGGTTCCCCCTAAGGTTGCAGAGGTCCTTGTTCAGGGTTTTGTTTTGTTTTTTTAAATCTTACTGAAGTATAGTTGATTTACAGTGTTGTGTTTAATTTCTGCTGTACAGCAAAGTGACTCAGTTACACATATATATTCTTCATATTCTTTTCCATTATGATGTATCACAAGATATTGAATATAGTTCCCTGTGCTATACAGTAGGATCTTGTTGTTTATCCATTCTATATACAGTAGTTTGCATCTGCTAATCCTAGACTCCCAATTCTTCCCTCCCCCCCGCCCCTTGGCAACCACAAGTCCATTCTCTATATTTGTGAGTCTGTTTTTGTTTCTTAGATATGTTCACTTGTGTCGTATTTTAGATTCCACATATAAGTGATATCATATGGTATTTGTCTTTCTCTGACTTAACTTTGCTTAGTATGATAATCTCTAGGTCCATCCATGTTGCTGCAAATGGCATTATTTCATTCTTTTTAATGGCTGAGTAATATTCCATTCCATACACACACACACACACACACACACACACACACACACACACACACACACACACACACACACACACACACCCATCTTTATCCATTCATCTGTTGATGGACATTTAGGTTGTTTCCATGTCTTGCCTGTTGTAAATAGTGCTGCTGTGAACATAGGGGTGCATGTATCTTTTTGAATTATAGTTTTTTCTGGGTATATGCCCAGGAGTGGGATTGCTGGATCATATAGCAACTCTATTTTTAGTTTCTTGAGGAACCTCCATACTGTTTTCCATAGTGACTGCACCAATTTACATTCCTCCCAACACTGTAAGAGAGTTTCCCTTTTCTCCACACCCTCTCCAGCATTTATTATTTGTCATGTTTTTTGTTTTTGTTTTTGTTTTTTTTTGCAGTACGCGGGCCTCTCACTGTTGTGGCCTCTCCTGCTGCAGAGCACAGGCTCCGGACGCGCAGGCTCAGCAGCCATGGCTTATGGGCCTAGCCGCTCCGCGGCATGTGGGATCTTCCCAGACCGGGGCACAAACCCGTGTCCCCTGCATCGGCAGGCGGACTCTCAACCACTGTGCCACCAGGAAAGCCGTGTCAATTTTTTAATGATGGCCATTCTGACTGGTGTGAGGTGGTACGTCACTGGTTTGATTTGCATTTTTCTGGTAATTAGCGATGATGAGCATCTTCTCAAGTGCCTATTGGCCATTTGTATGTCTTTTTAGGAGAAATGTCTATTTAGGTCTTCTAACCATTTTTCTTTCTTTTTTTAAAAAAAATTATTTATTTTATTTCTTTTATATTTATTTTTGGCTGCGTTGGGTCTTCGTTGCTGCATGCAGGCTTTCTCTAGTTGTGGTGAGGGGGGGCTACTCTTCGTTGTGGTGCGCCGGCTTCTCATTGCGGTGGCTTCTCTTGTTGTGGAGCACGGGCTCTAGGCATGCAGGCTTCAGTAGTTGTGGCACGTGGGCTTCAGTAGTTGTGGCTCACGGGCTCTAGAGTGCAGGCTCAGTAGTTGTGGCACACGGGCTTAGTTGCTCCGTGGCATGTGGGATCTTTGCGGACCAGGGCTCGAACCTGTGTCCCCTGTATTGGCAGGCGGATTCTTAACCACTGCACCACCAGGGAAGCCCTAACCATTTTTCGATTGGTTTGTTTGTTTTTTTGTTATTGAATTGTAGGTGCTGATTGTATAATTTGGAAATTAAGCCCTTGTTGGTCCTATCATTTGCAAATATTTTCTCCCATTCCATAGGTTGTCTTTTTGATTTGTTTATGGTTTCCTTTGCTGTGCAAAAGCTTATAAGTTTGATTAGGTCCCATTTGCTTATTTTTGATTTTATTTCTATTGCCTTGGGGAACTGATCTAGGAAAACATTGGTACGATTTATGTCAGATAATGTTTTGCCTGTGTTCTAGGAGTTTTATGGTGTCTTGTCTCATATTTAAGTCTTTAAGCCATTTTGAGTTTATTTTTGTGTGTGGTCAGGGGTTTTTATCTAAAGTGACAGACTTCTTTGCCTGCTATCCCTGCTTGCCTCGTGATGGTTAGAAGTGCTGTTTAGCAGTTACTTATTTCTGGGATTCCTGAGAGATTACTGCCTACTTCATTTTGATAGACAGTCTTTCAAAACATGGGAGCAGAATATAGAGATCTTTGCAGGCAAAAGGTTGTGAAGCTTTGCCGTGGAGAACGGTCTTAGGAGGTGTTATTGGAGTGGGCTGGGTGCCTGCCTGGGAGGCATCCACAGACTTCTGTGGCCGGGAAAATTGTTTCAGGATCCATCCCTGTCCTCTGCTCCTAGGCCCCTGGTCTCCCCACAGATGGGTCTGGCAGTTTATGGACAAACTTGCTTTGGAGTTCAGATAACAATCTGTAAGACCCAAATAGACCCGAGAACTCTGGCTTCCTTTGTTTTTGAGGACATTTATACAGGCGCCCAAAGAGCATGGCTTTGGTTTAACCACCAATCTGGCCTCTTCCTGCCACTTGAAAATTTCTGAGGTTCTGGGATTGTTGCCCTGCAGCAAAAAGAAGCCTGAGAACCAGCCCACCTTTCACTCAGTGTTAACAAACATTGAATGCCTGTTCAGAGCTCAGCACTTGGTTGGGAGCCAGAGAGTTCTAGAAACCTGAGAAGTGGCCCCTTCCCTCAAAAGGCTGACAACTCTAGTGATCAAAAGTAATCTAGAGTATAGCCGTGAGCAGTGTGACCCAGATTGTACGTGGAATGGAGGTTTTGGAACATGCCCTTCAGAAAAGATCCTTGGGCTTACCTGGTGGCGCAGTGGTTAAGGATCCACCTGCCAATGCAGGGGACACGGATTCGAGCCGTGGTCCAGGAAGATCCCACATGCCGCGGAGCAACTAAGCCTGTGTGCCACAACTGCTGAACCTGAGCTCTAGAGCCCATTAGCCACAGCTACTGAGCCAGTGTGCCGCAACTACTGAAGCCCGTGAGCCTAGAGCCCGTGCTCCGCAACAAGAGAAGCCACCATAATGAGAAGCCTGCGCACCGCAACGAAGAGTAGCCCCTGATTGCCACAACTAGAGAAAGCCCGTGCACAGCAATGAAGACCCAACACAACCAAAAATAAATTAAAAAAAAAAAAAAAAGATCCTCGTGAAGGTTCGTTGATTCATCAGCTGAGTGGTATGAGGAAGGATTGAGACCTTGGCCTGGTGAGTCTGAGCTCAGCTAGGCCCCAGGCACTTCTGGAGTCTATCTGGTTTGGTGGAAGGAGCTCTGGATGGAGAATGAGATTTTGGTTCATTCTCGACTGTCACTATCTGAGTGGCTTTGGACAAGTTTCTACCTTTTTGGCATGTCATTTCTATAAAGTGTTAGCGAGGACAGTAGTGCTGAATGCTCATGCCTACTGCTGCACTCTGTCCAATATGCTTACCTTCTTTGAGGAGTGCTTTGGGTCAGGCTTGGAGTTGAAGGTGTGGAGGCCGACTCCAGAGAGTTCAATACTTTCTGTAAGATGTGTTAGGATTGGTGTCATGAGACAGAATAGTGATTTGTGAGAGCTGGCATAGCATGACCTTCCTGGGAGGTCGCTTCTCGAGGCTTTCCTCATTCACCCCCACCCTGGTCACTCTGCTGGGGGCACATACATGAGAGCTGAGGACAGGAAAACACTTTGCCCTCTTCACAGAAGGAATTTTGCCAGCTGCTTCCCTTGTCCCTGTTTGCCTTTTCACCTAACTGATGTGAAAAGAGAATTTAACAGATGTGATTGGAGTGTGGAGCAGCTATGATCACCTGGAGGTCATCAGCAATTCCCCGCATCAGAGCTGGTACCTTCTTTCCTGCACTCTTGATCTGTAGTTGGGAAGGTGGAGTACCAGCATCAGCCTGTCTTTGAAGAGTTTCTAATTGGAACAAATATGAGAGAAACTGTGTCCCAGAAAGGAATAAGGAAGGTCAGAGAGGGATAATCCTTGGCTGTCTCACTGCTGACTTGAGATCCTTGCTTAGACTTTGTTTAAAGTGAAAAGTCAGCCCTTTTCTTTTGTAAACCTTAGTTTTTCTCATCAGGACCAGACTAGATATGCACATCTAAACAAAAAGAGCCTGTGGGTACACCTGGAGACAGTTACTTATTTTGCAGATCTAGGGTTGTACCTCCTCTCCAGGAAGAAGTGACATCTGAGTAGCTGTGCTGCGTCACCCATGCAATTTGTCTTCTCTCTGAATGGTGGTAGATGTTGTTCACAGTGCGGTCTTGGGGATCAGGGCCTGTGTTCTGCCTCAGGAATCCTGGCCCAAGAGCTTTTTTTTCCTGAGCTGCAGCCCTTTACTGTATTAAGTCTTGTATTTTCCCTGAAGGAAGAGATGAGTCTGCAAAATTCCAAAGTCCACAGTTCTAATCTTTGGCCTCTGTGAAAAAGAACCTTGTTTCTAAATGCCTTTGTTTATTATTTTTTTATAATTTATTAATTTATTTATTTTTGGCTACATTGGGTCTTCGTTGCTGCGCGCAGGCTTTCTCTAGTTGGGGCGAGCGGGGACTACTCTTCGTTGTGGTGCATGGGCTTCTCATTGCGGTGGCTTCTCTTGTTTTGGAGCACGGGCTCTAGGTGCGTGGGCTTCAGTAGTTGTGGCACACAGGCTCAGTAGTTGTGGGTCGCAGGCTCTAGAGCACAGGCTCAGTAGTTGTGGCATACGGGCTTAGTTGCTCTGCGGCATGTGGGATCTTCCTGGACCAGGGCTCGAACCCGTGTACCCTGCATTGGCAGGCGGATTCTTAACCACTGTGCCACCAGGGAATCCCTAAATGCCTGTGTTTAAACATGATTTCCTAAGCTGCTATATGGGATCTCCTGGGCATTTGGGTGAAAACTGCAGCAAATCCTGAAGAGCCCATGTTGGTTGAGGAATCTTTTCCTCTTATGTGAGGAAAGATAAATCTCATTCTGCTGAGAGTCATACTGACATACTGATTAAAACCTGAGCCCTTAATCTTTGGTCTTTTTGTCTGATGGATTGGTAATCAAGGTCTTGTGTACATTTCAGAGGTGAGCTTTTTCCTTGGGAACATTGGTCAGTTATTGGTCAGTTATCACCACCTTAGCCACATTGGTCAGTTACCACCATCTTGGATTCAGACTCTCACTCAGGGCCTCTGTGTGGGTTCTCTGTGACCCTCAAGGTGCCCCAGCAAAAACCTCCCTGGGTCTCCCTCTGCTGCCTTTCATGGGATCTTTTGCTGGCTTTGAAACAGGTTGGGGGTGGGGGTTGGTGTTGCCCCTGGGCAGCCATGGAATCTCTGACCCTGACTAGCTCTTTTCCTTCTTCTTTTTTGTTTTTAAATTAATTTTTATTGGAGTGTAGTTGATTTACAATGTTGTGTTAGTTTCTGGTGTACAGCAAAGTGAATCAGTTATACATATACATATATGCACTCTTTTTTAGATTCTGTTCCCATATCAGTCATTACAGGGTATTGAGTAGAGTTCCCTGTGCTATACAGTAGGTCCTTATTATCTATTTTATATATAAAGCAGTGTGTATATGTCAACCCCAATCTCCCATTTTATCCCCCTCTTTCCCCCTTGGTTGACCAGATCTTTTCAACCATTAGATTCTACATCCAGCCACCCCACTGCAGCACTTCCAGAACTGAACTCTTCCTACTGCTTCCCAAGCCTGTCCCTCCTGCTGCACTCCTGACCTTCTGCCCAGGAGCTGGAGTGAGGGACTGGAGTGCTGTCCTCTCCTCCCTTTCACCCCTATGTCCAGCCTCCGGTCCCTGTCACTTCTCCTGCTGACCTCTCTCCATTCCGCCACCCTGTCTGTGCTGCTACCTTCCTCACTGGCCCTTTCAGTCCACTTTGACCCTCCTCCAGTTCAGCCTTATACTTGTTTCTAAACACAGAGTCGCCTCTCCTTGTAAACCCTTTGGTAGCTTCCTTTCACCTCCCAGGAAGGTCCTGGCTCCTCGCTATAACTTGGGCTGCTCTCCACAGCCTAGTTCCTGCTGACCTTCCAACACTTCAGCCCCCAGTTCTGTCTTCACATCACCAGACTGCACATTCCCAGGCACGGGATGCTGCTCTGGGCCTCTGAGCCTTTGAGTGTGTCATTCTCTCTGTCTGAAACAACGTTCCCACCTTTCCTCACCTGCCTCATTCTTACTTCAAATTCAGCATGGGGGTCGCCTCCTCCAGGAAGCTTTCCCTAATCCCTGTGTCATTCTTGTGTCATTCATGTATCTACTATTGTTTCTCAAGCCTAACATTTACTTTGTTATATTGAAATTACCTGTTTTGATGTTTTGCTCTTCATTTAGACGATGAGTTTATCGACCATGTTTTGCCTGTATTGGGTATGTTAAAATATACCTGCACTGGACGTCTTATTCATTCCTGTATCGCTAGTAGATGTTCAGTAAACGCTTGTTCTGAGTTGATCATTTTATCCCCAATTCTGTATATCCTAATTAATAGGAAATTCTCAACTCTTTTCTTTCACCCCTGGGGCCCTCAGATAGACTTAGAGAAGGGCAGGCTGGATAGAAATGACCTCTGGAAAACGGTACTTCAGCACTTCAACTTGTCCAGGGCCCCACCAGCCACAAGGTATTAATAGTTGGAACATCTTTGTCTGGAAAGCAAATGGGAAAGTCTCCTGGATTCTCATCCCATGGAAGCAGAGTGCCCCAATCCACAGCCTGAGTCTCATCTGGATGAAGTTGTTAGTGTCCTTTCTGAGCTCAAGGCCCGCTCTGCCTCTTTTTTTTTTTTTTTGGCTGCACTGCGTCTTCTTTGCTGAGCGGGCTTTCTCTAGTTGTGGCAAGCGGGGACTACTCTTCGATGTGGTGCGCAGGCTTCTTGTTGCGGTGGCTTCTCTTGGTGTGGAGCACGGGCTCTAGGCACGTGGACTCCAGTAGTTGTGGCACGCAGGCTCAGTAATTGTGGCACACGGGCTTAGTTACTCCATGGCATGTGGGATCTTCCCGGACCAGGGCTCGAACCCGTGTCCCCTGCCTTGGCAGGTGGATTCTTAAGCATTGTGCCACCAGGGAAGTTCCCCCCTCTGCCTCTTAAATGAATCGCAGGCTAGTTTGGTGGCTATCTGGTGGCAGTGTGCTAAGGCTTGTGGTTCCTACTTCACTGGAATTGATTTTAGCCATTTCTGGGACTTGTGTGGCATTTTAGCCATCTATGTGGTAAACTGGGGAAGTGAGAGACCATGGAACAGGGTGTTAAACTGCCAGGGTGAAGATGGTGCATTAGAAAAGTAGTGCGAGCCATCCAGGGAAGAGTGAGGTTAGGGCAGCACCCAGAGCAGTGGGTGGTGGTGGGTTGTTGCAGTGGGGGATCAACCCCTGCAGGAGGCCTAGAGGGCTAGGAAGGTATCCATGAGGGAGGAGGCCTTGGGGAAGTGGCTTTCTACACCCTGGTGGGTGATAGTGTTGGAGAACAGGCCTCCAACACTCCACGCCCCCGTTTCAGAAAAGATGAGTCAGAGTAATAAGAGGAATAATTTTAACCTTTAAAAAACATAGGACTTCAACTATGATAAGGGACCCAGGGAGAGAGTAGGGAGGAGGGTGGAGGCAGTGACAGCTGAGCCTGGTGCATGTTCCTGCCCCTCCTCAGAGTTGAAGAGCAGCATGAAAATTATACCCCTGGAGATGTACATCAAGACCACGGAACTCAGACCCAGTCTTTCATGTGGATCCTTCATGGCATCTGGGCTCTAAGCACTCAGGGGCCAAAGCCATTCTCCCTTCCAGGGAACCATACCAGAGTCAGGTCTTCAGTCTGGGTTTATCCAGGGCCAGGGGGGAGGGGGTAAGGAGGATGGCTGGGATCCCTCCAGAAGTGTCCCTGGCTATGCTGAGTTCCTTTCTTCTGTCTGTGTAGGTGTAGACGGGGCACTGCCTGCAGAGCAGGTTCTGCCAGCCTCGCTAGAGAGGATGCCCCCGTGTCCGTGATGGGCTGTGGGACAAGCAAGGTCCTTCCCGAGCCGCCCAAGGATGTCCAGCTGGATCTGGTCAAGAAGGTGGAGCCCTTCAGTGGCACTAAGAGCGATGTGTACAAGCACTTCATTACAGAGGTGGACAGTGTTGGCCCTCTGAAAGCTGGGTTCCCAGAAGCCAGTCAGGGTGCAAACCCCTGCCCTGGTGCCCCCACTACTGGCCACACAGAGCCTCCCTCAGAGCCACCACGCAGGGCCAGGGTGGCTAAGTACAGGGCCAAGTTCGACCCACGTGTGACAGCCAAGTACGACATCAAAGCCCTGATTGGCCGAGGCAGCTTCAGCCGAGTGGTGCGTGTGGAGCACCGGGCAACCCGGCAGCCATATGCCATTAAGATGATTGAGACCAAGTACCGGGAGGGGCGGGAGGTGTGTGAGTCGGAGCTGCGTGTGCTGCGCCGGGTGCGCCACGCCAACATCATCCAGCTGGTGGAGGTGTTTGAGACACAGGAGCGCGTGTACATGGTGATGGAGCTGGCCACTGGTGGAGAGCTCTTTGACCGCATCATCGCCAAGGGTTCTTTCACTGAGCGTGACGCCACTCGAGTGCTGCAGATGGTACTGGATGGCGTCCGGTATCTGCATGCACTGGGCATCACACATCGAGACCTCAAGCCTGAGAATCTGCTCTACTACCACCCAGGCACTGACTCCAAGATCATCATCACCGACTTTGGCCTGGCCAGTGCCCGCAAGAAGGGTGACGACTGCCTGATGAAGACCACCTGTGGCACACCCGAGTACATTGCCCCTGAGGTACTGGTCCGCAAGCCCTACACCAACTCAGTCGACATGTGGGCGCTGGGCGTCATCGCCTACATCCTGCTCAGTGGCACCATGCCCTTTGAGGATGACAACCGCACCCGGCTGTACCGGCAGATCCTCAGGGGCAAGTACAGTTACTCGGGGGAGGTGAGTCTTCTGTCTCGGGGACGTTGGGAGGCCCCTGGGTGGGTGGGGGCTCCTATCCTACAGCCCTTAATCAGGGGCATGTGCTCTCAGGGCCGTGTTCGTGGGGCCAGACAGATGATGTAAAAATGGTAAAGTGAGACTAGTAGGGTATCTTAGCTTGAATTTCCCCAAAAGTGAGCCCTGAGACAAGGACTTGGGAGCAGACTGAGGACCCTGTGAATAATCATGTGGAATGTGCTCAGAATTGTACCACTGAGGGGCAGGAAAGAGGGTGGGTTTTAATCCACTGACTCTTGTATGAGTCGAGAATTTCTTTGCAGGGGCTTTTAACGCCTGGCACTTCTGGGCTGTTCTGAATGCCAACTAGTGGTGGAGAAAGTCCTCAGGCAAAGAAGCAGAGAGATACAGGCACTGGCCATGGGAAGCTGTCAGCACGCACGTGAGCACTGCAGCTGCAGGCGAGCCCAGAGGTGGGCTGAGAGGAAGCAGGACAGGGCATCCATAGCATCTAGTCCAGAGGACTAGGGCAAGCTAGTGACCGTGCCCTGTCTAAAGGAACAGCTGCTTCTCATCTCAGCCCAGTTTTGCCACAGAGCAGGGTGGACTCCATGCACCCAGACATTCTAGTTTTTTAAAGAGAAGCCAGAAAATCTGATCTTAAAGTGTTAAAATATAATTCACATATTTAAGCAGTACCATGTGCTTAACCCAGCAAATGCTTACTTCTGGCCCTAATTCAACCAGCAGGGCATCAGTTTGTGTCTTTGGATCCATTGATAGTCCTGATGCCTGAAAAGACCTGTTAGGTTTCAGCACTGCTGGGAGCTGAAGGGAGGTGCAGAAAGAGTAAGAACTGGTTGGTCCTCAGACAGGATGCTGACGGGGTAGGAGACAAGGCTCACCACAGGAAACGGTGAACACAGCAAGCTGGATAGAATGTTCTTGGGGAGGTTGTGAAGAGAAGAATGTGTGATGGCTTTATGTGGGAGGTGAGGTAAGCTTTGCAGGATGACAGGCTTCTGCCAAGGCAGTGAGGGCCCCTCCCCAAGTGGCCCCTGCAGAGTGCTCCCCACAGTGTTCCTCTCAGGCCTGCACTGCTATCCATGCCTCCTGAACAACCCATGGAGAGGGGAGGGAGCTCTGGGACCAGCTCCCTTCTGCAGCCCAGCTTTCCTCCCAGGAATGTTGGACTGGGCCCTCCCTGGTCTCAACCAATTGGCCCAGAGCAGCATTTCCTACAGGAGTTGCCCCAAAGCCTCATGAAGGCAAAGTGCCTGCAGTGCTTGTGGTCCTGTGCTCGATCATCTTCCCTGTCAGCTTCAGGACATGGTCGTGGGGTCAGTCAAGGATTTCCCTCCTGTGAGCATGGGGGCTGGCCTTCCCTAGGGGGTCCCCACATCACGTGCCTCAGGGTGGTGAGAGGAAGGGAGGGAAGCCACCTTCTTGCAGCCAGCTCTGTGCTGACCACAGGTGAAGGAGAAACTGGGACATTCTCCAGCTCTCCCCTAAAGTTTTTCATGTTTTCTTCTGTGCTCCAAATGGATTCAACAAAACAAATGCCAACTGGCTGGGAAGCCCAGGCTGTGATGCAGTGGTCACAGCGGACACCGCCCTGCTCACCCTTTGGGCTGGGTTTCATCACAGGTCAGAAGATGTGGGACCTCACAGAGGCAGTGTTGTGCCAGGGCCCTGCCTGGCTTGCCCTTGGAGCTCTGTGTGGTGTAGCTTAGCTACAGGAGGCAGGGAGGTTTCCCAAGAGTTGCTGACAAAGGAAGGATTCTTTCCAGAAGTCTGTAGGTTTGCCCAGGAGTTCCTGATTCTGGCAGTCGTTGATCAGGCAGTTTATCTAATGGGAGCTTGCAGAGCCTTGCTAACTGGCTGTTGATTATCTGAGGGTGAGAGAATGACAAATAAATAGGGTGGGGAATGAACTCAGGCTTCCTGCTCCTATTGTGGCCACAGACTGAGTCCTGAGACTCTGCTTCCTGCTCTGCTGGAATCACGTGGCACGGGTCTGGGGCTCCTGGTGTGTATGGGGGCACTGCCCAACCTTTGGCCCCCACTGCCCTTCATCTGAAGCTGAAAACATCAGTTCCCAGTCCCAGATTCAAATCCCTGGCCAGCACTGATGGCACCTGTCTGTTACCAGGAGCTTGGCAGACCCTGAGAGGAGATTCCACCACCATCTGCAGAGAGCTCTGGATTGGGAGGAGTTTGTCTGGGGTATTTCCTGGGTAAGGATACCTTATCATTAGATCAGGCTCTCTGAGCTGGAGACCAGGCATCTTTCTCTTTTGCTTGTAATTGCCTACCCGTAAGTGCACTGGGGATGATGCAGAGAGACATGAAGGCCTGTTCCCCATCCCCATGAAACTTGAGATTGCCCGGGAGAAAGGACTAGGAATAGGAAATGGCCACAGAACGAACCCCTGTTGGCAGGCACATGCCAGCACAGGCCTGGGCAGTCTGGAACATGGGCCATGGGGCGCAGGTCAGGTGGTGGATTGGCCCCCCTTCTTAGGACTGGGCCCTGCCCCCATCCTCACCCAACCATCTGTCTTCTACTGTGTGATGGTCATTTGCCCTTATGAAGGCATTCTGAGTAAGCAAGGCCCTGTCTGAGAGCCTCAGGAAGGTGTTTCCGTCTAGCTTCTTGTGCAAATAAGGGACTGCCCACTTTGAACTCAGCAAGGTTTGGAGGTGTGCATTCCTCACCTGACAGTAAGTCCCATGGCACTTGGTGCCTTTCTAATAGGCACCCTGCCCCCTTATAGTGGTTTCTCATGTATACCACACTGTCTTGTGTGCTTGTTTCCCAGGGGCTCTATCCATGCAGCTCTCTTTCAGGCTCAGTAGTTTCTGTGGACTTGAATAGAGGACTTCCTTCAGGAGGTGGGCTTTGAGGAGGAGGAAGCTCAGAGAAGGGGATGTTGCTCACTGTGCTCCAGAATAAACAGGAGATTGTTTGGGAATAACAGCAGAGGTTGATGAGGCCGGGCCAGGCCTGGTGTTTGTTGCTGGGAGCTCTGTAGTGCCAGGGATTATTTGGAGATTCCAAGCATTAGGTGGGAGGGAGCCCTCTGACAGTGAAGGGGAAATGTAACAGGAAGTGTTGTGGGAGACTAGCTGGAGGGAAACTAACTGGGGGCTGTTGGAATAATCCCAGTTTGGAATGGGGGAGCCTGGTGTCCTGGGGATGTTTGGGTCAGATCAAGGATTCTAGCGAGTGGGCTCAACATAGTACATGTGAGCCATAGTTTAGAAAGAGAAGGAGTTGGGGGGCAGAGCCATCCTGCAGCCCTGCAGGAGGAGCATCATCTCATGAGGCAGATTGAGAAAAGACCCCAAGCTGCCCTCTGCCCCGGAGAGTACGTAGAGTCCTGCTTTGACATCCCCACATGGGACCCAGTAGTGGAGGGATGCACACAAGTGGGGCCTCCTTCAGCACCTGCCCCACAATGCTGACACTCTAGACACTCTAGCCCCCAGCCCTGGCCCCACGCTCCACCCCATTCCCTACACACCATGGACCCGAGATGTTTGCTCCTTTCACTCCACACTATGCTTTTGCTCAGGATTTTCCCTCTATTCTCAGTGTCAACCTAAGAAATTTGACTGGCTCTCAATCATCCAATTCAAAGATTGCTTCCATTAAGAATCATGCCAACCATTGCCATTGTGTAGCCTACTGAGTACCAGGCACAGGTCTGAGGGTTCTACACCCAGCATGTCTAATCTCTACAATAATCTTGTCAGTGGGTATAATCCCCTCATTTTATAGATTAGTAAACTGAGGCTAGTGAGGTTAAGTAGCTTGTCCAGGGTCTCACAGAGGGTGGCAGGCTTGGGATTTGAATCCAGGCCATCTTGGCTTCAGAGTTCTTGGCCTTCCCATGCCTACAGTCTACTTTCCCTGACACATATGCCTTAGCGTGTTGCTGGAGTCTTTGTTTCAGCACTTTCCCAGGCTGTCATCTGTGGACATCTTTTCCCTCCCCAGCCTGTAAGGTTCTTGAGGACAGCATGTGTATCAGTACATATGCTCCCAATACTTTCTCCTGCTTCTCTTGAGGGAAGCACCAGTGGTTGCAGGTGAGGCCCTGGGCAAGGACCCAGAAGTGACTGTCAGGTAGACTAGGCTGCTCCTGCTGGCTGGGAGTGTTCTCTTCTGGGGCTGGGCTCCAGGAAGAAGTGGGGAGCCTGCTGGAGATGCACTTAGGGGGTTGTTGGCCAGACCTGCATATAAGCAAATGTAGGAATCTTGGAAGAGGAGAGAGTTCTGGAAAGGAAAGCCTGTGACAGGTGATTTTGAGAGGAGAAATCTGAATTTTTATCCAGTGACTGGAGGTGCTGGAGTGGCGAGGGCCAAGCTAGGGTCATGTTGGAAGTGATCGGGAGATACATGTTGGCCAGATGTGAGGAAGGCCTGTGTGAGTGTGAGAGCAGTTTGAAGACAAGGAGAGTCACCTTGAAAGAGGGAGCTTCCTGTCATGGGAGGCCTGGAGCAGCTGCTTCTAAAGGAGTGACACAGAAGGTGAGTCACCATCTGTAGACCGTACGAGAGGACTGTTATGGTCCCGCCAACTTGGAGATTCTGTGATTCACCTGACATGAAATGCGACGTTGTGGGCCTAACGTTATTGCTTTTGTCAAGAGTTCTATTCCTAGAGGCAGGATGGATGAAGAGGCTCTTGTGGGAATGATGACAGAGTGATGCCATCAGCAGCTTTGCTGTCTGCCACGTTTAGCAACTTTTAATTGTCACCCTCCTCTGCTTGGGCAGTCTCTGAGCTGTGGGCGAGCCCAGGTGACTGCACCAGGAACAGGTGGGCTTGGGCAAAGGTTCTCACAGAGCCTTGTTCAGGAGAGTGAGTGCTGCCAGGCGGAGGACAGAATCCTGGTGGGAGACGAAGCTCACCTGCAGGACCGATCTGCCACTTCCCGGGGGATTGTGTTGGTGGGAGGTAGCTTTCCAGGGGTAGGTCTCTGGGCTGCAGGCTGACCATCCATCAACTTGGGCCAAGGGGCACTTGCTCAGGGACTGTGAGTTACACCATGTGGTAGTTCTGATAGCCCTGCAGTAGGATGAGTGCCCAGAGCCAGAGCTGACATTTACATTCCCATCCCAGCTGTTTGCCACTTCCAAAAGTGACTCTGACACTTGCCATTCTACCCTGGGATGTTGAGAGTAAAATGAAGTGCAGGGCATGTGGTGTGTTCTGGTGCTCTCCACGTGAAGGGCACCTGCGCCTGTGGGGGCTGCTCATGCAGCCTGCTTCATATGCTCTGACGGAGCGGCCAGGTGAGCAGGGATAAGACCTTGCCCCAGAGCCATGGGGTGGACTGCACGGGGGACGTGGGAGAGCTGGTGACTGGACGTGTGTGGGCAGCAGAGCGGAATGCAAGGAGGCAGGTGGTGTATTTCTGGGCTCGTGCTTGGATTCTGCTGGATGCCTTTAATTGCCTCGTGTTCCCATGGCCAATGTGGATAGGGGCTCATGTGCCACCTCTGGGCTACTGCTTGGCTCCCTGGAGCCCCATCCTCTTGGCATCCCTCTGCTGTTGTTGCCCTGGTTACACACTCACCTCCTGTGGTGGCAGAAACTTGCCCATCTCCCCACATTGTTGCATTTAGCATTTTTGCCAAAACACCTTGCTCCGACCACCCACAGCATCTCGTTATCCCAAGGTCCTTTCATTACTGCTGTTTCCCACCGCCCTGCTGAGGTCTCCTCCAACAAAGGGGTATATTGTGGGTTGCGTTCAGAGCAGCTTCTGGTGCCCTATCCATCCCCTCCCTCTCCTGCTCTTCCCATTGTCTGCCTCAATAGCTCTGCCCTTTCACAGGCCCTGTTGCTTCTAGGCCCTTAAGTTCCTCTGGGACCTGCTGGGGCTCTTGTTTCTCCCACATTCTGACCTCTTTAAATCTGCTTATGACCTCCCACGCTCATCCCCTGCCTGCCCCCACTGAGGTGGTTAAAGGTGACCTGATCCAACCACACCCCCCGGCTGTGCCTCTCCAGACTCTCCTTCCTCGTAGGTTTCTCTGTCTCCCAGTGCGAGTGTGGTGCCCAGACCTGAGCTTTGCTGCAGCATGGCCCGGCCAGCCTGGAGCAGGAGACTGAGTCACCTTCGTCTCTTCACTCATCCTGCCAACCCATGTAGACCTAGTGCCTGCCCTGAGCCGAGTCCTTTGTACCCAGGGTTCCAGGGACACAAGCCTCTGGGGACAGAGGCCACAGTAGGGGTGACATGCTGACAGCCACCAGGGATCCAAACTGCCTCAGAAATTAGAATGGGAAGAAGTTAAAAAAAAAAAAAAAAGCCAGGTTAGGCCCTGGAAATCACCTCACTTCAGCAGAACCCTTGAGTGGAGATAGAAGAGACCATTATGTAGCTAGCTCTGAAATCCAGAACCTTCTAGGGCTGTTCCAGGACATTGTTTTTTTGTTCTTGGGTTTTTTTTAAATTTAATTTTATTTATTTTTTATACCATAGGTTCTTATTAGTTATCTGTTTTATACATATTAGTGTATATATGTCAATTCCAATCTCCCAATTCCCCCCGCCACTTTCCCCCGTTGATGTACGTACATTTGTTCTCTACATCTCTGTCTCTGTTTCTGCCCTGCAAACCGGTTCATCTGTACCATTTTTCTAGCTTCCACATATATGCGTTAATATACGATATTTGTTTTTCTCTTTCTGGCTTGCTTCACTCTGTGTGACAGTCTGTAGATCCATCTGCGTCTCTACAAATAACCCAATTTCGTTCCTTTTATGGCTGAATATTCCATTGTATCTATGTACCACATCTTCTTTATCCATTTGTCTGTCGATGGGCATTTAGGTTGCTTCCATGACCTGGCTATTGTAATAGTGCTGTAGTGAACATTGGGGTGCATGTGTCTTTTTGAAGACAGGGTATATGCCCAGTAGTGGGATTGCTGGGTCATATGGTAATTCTATTTTTAGTTTTTTAAGGAACCTCCATACTGTTCTCCATAGTGGCTGTATCAATTTACATTCCTACCAACAGTGCAAGAGGGTTCTGATTTCTCCACACCCTCTCCAGCATTTGTTGTTTGTAGATTTTCTGATGATGCCCATTCTGACTGGTCTGAGGTGATACCTCATTGTAGTTTTGATTTGCATTTCTCTAATAATTAGTGATGTTGAGCAGCTTTTCATGTGCTTCTTGGCCATCTGTATGTCTTCTTTGGAGAAATGTCTATTTAGGTCTTCTGCCCATTTTTTGATTGGGTTGTTTGTTTTTTAAATATTGAGCTGCATGAGCTATTTATATATTTTGGAGTTTAATCCTTTGTCTGTTTCTCATTTGCAAATATTTTCTGCCATTCTGAGTGTTGTCTTTTTGTCTTTTCTCAACTTTAAAAAAAAATTATTTAATTTATTTTTGGCTGTGTTGGGTCTTCATTGCTGCACGCGGGCTTTCTCTAACTGCGGTGAGCGGGGGCTTCTCATTGCGGTGGCTTCTCTTGTTGCGGAGCATGGACTCTAGGCATGCGGGCTTCAGTTGTTGTGGCACGCAGGCTCTAGAGCGCAGGCTCAGTAGTTGTGGCACACGGGCTTAGTTGCTCCGTGGCATGTGGATCTTCCCGGACCAGAGCTCGAACCCGTGTCCCCTGCATTGGCAGGCGGATTCTTAACCGCTGCGCCACCAAGGAAACCCTGTCTTTTCATCTTGATTGTACTTTCCTTTGCTTTGCAAAAGCTTTTAAGTTTCATTAGGTTCCATTTGTTTATTTTTGTTTTTATTTCCATTACTGTGGGAGGTGGATCAAAAAAGATCTTGCTGTGATTTATGTCAAAGAGTTTTCTTCCTATGTTTTCCTCTAAGAGTTTTATAGTGTCTGGTCTTACATTTAGGTGTCTAATCCATTTTGAGTTTATTTTGTGTATGGTGTTAGGGAGTGTCCTAATTTCATTCTTTTACATGTAGCTGTCCAGTTCTCCCAGCACCACTTATTGTAAAAGACTGTCTTTTCTCCATTGTATATCCTTGCCTCCTTTGTCATAGATTAGTTGACCATAGGTGCGTGGGTTTGTCTCTGGGCTTTCAATCCTGTTCCATTGATCTATATTTCTGTTTTTGTGCCAGTACCATATTGTCTTCTTTACTGTAGCTTTGTAGTATAGTCTGAAGTCAGGGAGTCTGATTCCTCCAGCTCCGTTTTTTTCCCTCAAGACTCCTTTGGCTATTTGGGGCCTTTTGTGTCTCCATACAAATTTTAAGATATTTTGTTCTAGTTCTGTAAAAAATGCCACTGGTAATTTGATAGGGATTGCATTGAATCTGTAGATTGCTTTGGGTAGTGTAGTCTTTTTTTTTTTTTTTTTTTTTGAGGAACAAGAGCCCAGTTTTTTTATTTGATCATTTCTTGCATTTGAAGTACTCCTCGATGATATCCTTGGCCTGAGACTCTTTGCCATAGTCCTTAACCACCACACAGCTGCAGCCAACCACTTTACGGGGTTTTCCCTCTCTGTCAGTTTTACAGAGGCCTACCCATTCCCCTAGTTTCTTGTTGTCATCAACCTTAATCAGGTTGATTTGGTGCTCAGCACAAAGGGCCTCCACCAACTTGACATACATAGGCTCATCACAGTTGGACGCAAGCACACAGAGATGGGCTTGGCGCTTGTCTAAGGCTTTGGCAGCTTCGCGAATTCCACGTGCTAGGCCATCGTAGATGAGGGCGGTCTTAAGCACCTCTTGCAGAGCAGTATTAATGTCCATTACACCCTCAGCAGCAATTCCTTCCTCGGCCATGGCGGTGGGTTATGGCCATGGCGGTGGGTTATGGCCATGGCGGTGGGTTACGGCCATGGCGGTGGGTTACGGGTGGAGCCGAATCTAGAGTGCACCCGTGCCTGCGCCTCCGCCTCCGCCTGGCTCCGCGGCAGCAGGGCAGTATAGTCATCTTCACAATATTGATTCTTCCAATCCAAGAACATAGTATATCTATCTGTTTGTGTCATCTTTGATTTCTTTCATCAGTGTCTTATAGTTTTCTGAGTATAGGTCTTTTACCTCCTTAGGTAGGTTTATTACTAGGTATTTTATTCTTTTTGTTGCAGTGGTGAATGGGAGTGTTTCCTTAATTTCTCTTTCTGATCTTTTGTTCTTAGTGTATAGGAATGCAAGAGATTTCTGTGCATTAATTTTGTATCCTGCAACTTTACCAAATTCATTGATTAGCTCTAGTAGTTTTCTGGTGGCATCTTTAGGATTCTCTATGTATCATGTCATCTGCAAACAGTGACAGTTTTACTTCTTTTCCAATTTGTATTTCTTTTATTTCTTTTTCTTCTCTGGTTGCTGAGGCTAGGATTTCCAAAACTATGTTGAATAATAGTGGCGAGAGTGGACATCCTTGTCTTGTTCCGGATCTTAGAGGAAGTGCTTTCAGTCTTTCACCATTGAGAATGATGTTTGCTGTGGGTTTGTCGTATATGGCCTTTATTATGTTGAGGTAGGTGCCCTCTATGCCCACTTTCTGGAGAGTTTTTATCATAATTTGTTGAATTTTTTCAAAAGCTTTTTCTGCATCTATTGAGATGATCATATGGTTTTTATCCTTCAGTTTGTTAATATGGTGTATCACATTGGTTGATTTGCATATATTGAAGAATCCTTGCATCCCTGGGATAAATCCCACTTGATCATGGTGTTTGATCCTTTTAATGTGTTGTTGGATTCTGTTTGCTAGTATTCTGTTGAGGATTTTTGCATCTATATTCGTCAGTGATACTGGTCTGTAATTTTCTTCTTATGTAGTATCTTTGTCTGGTTTTGGTATCAGGGTGATGGTGGCCTCATAGAATAAGTTTGGGAGTGTTCCTTCCTCTGCAATTTTTTGGAAGAGTTTGAGAAGGATGGGTGTTAGCTCTTCTCTAAATGTTTGATAGAATTCACCTGTGAAGCAATCTGATCCTAGACTTTTGTTTGTTGGAAGATTTTTAATCACAGTTTCAATTTCACTGCTTGTGATTGGTCTGTTCATATTTTCTACTTCTTCCTGGTTCAGTCTTGGAAGGTTATACCTTTCTAAGAATTTGTCCATTTCTTCCAGGTTATCCATTTTCTTGGCATAGAGTTGCTTCTAGTAGTCTCTTAGGATGCTTTGTATTTCTGCAGTGTCCATTGTAACTTCTCCTTTTTCATTTCTAATTTTATTGATTTGAGTCCTCTCCCTCTTTTTCTTGATGAATCTGGCTAAAGGTTTATCAATTTTGTTTATCTTTTCAAAGAACCAGCTTTTCGTTTTATTGATCTTTGCTCTTGTTTTCTTTGTTTCTATTTCATTTATTTCTGCTCTGATCTTTATGATTTCTTTCCTTCTACTAACTTTGGATTTTGTTTGTTCTTTTTTCTCTAGTTCCTTTAGGTGTAAGTTTAGATTGTTTATTTGAGATTTTTCTTGTTTCTTGAGGTAGGCTTGTATTGCTATAAACTTCCCTCTTAGAACTGCTTTTGCTGCATCCCATAGGTTTTGGATCGTCGTGTTCTCATTGTCATTTGTCTCTAGGTATTTTTTGATTTCCTCTTTGATTTCTTCAGTGATCTCTTGGTTATTTAGTAACGTATTGTTTAGCCTCCATGTGTTTGTGCTTTTTACGTTTTTTTCCCTGTAATTGATTTCTAATCTCCTAGTGTTTTGGTCAGAAAAGATGCTTGATATGATTTCCGTTTTCTTAAATTTACCAAGGCTTGATTTGTGACCCAAGATGTGATCTCTCCTGGAGAATGTTCCGTGCGCACTTGAGAAGAAAGTGTAATCTGCTGTTTTTGGATGGAATGTCCTATAAATATCAACTAAATCTATCTGGTCTGTTGTGTCATTTAAAGTTTGTGTTTCCTTATTAATTTTCTGTCTGGATGATCTGTCCATTGGTGTAAATGAGGTGTTAAAGTCCCCCACTATTATTGTATTACTGTCGATGTCCTCTTTTAGAGCTGTTAGCAGTTGCCTTATGTATTGAGGTGCTCCTGTGTTGGGTACACATATGTTTATAATTGTTATATCCTCTTCTCGGATTGGTCCCTTGATCATTATATAGTGTCCTTCCTTGTCTCTTGTAACATTCTTTATTTTAAAGTCTGTTTTATCTGATATGAGTATTGCTACTCCAGCTTTCTTTTGATTTCCATTTGCATGGAATATCTTTTTCCATCCCCTCACTTTCAGTCTGTATGTGTCCCTAGGTCTGAAGTGGGTCTCTTGCAGACAGCGTATAGATGGGTCTTGTTTTTGTATCCATTCAGCAAGCCTGTGTCTTTTAGTTGGAGCATTTAATCCATTCATGTTTAAGGTAATTATTGATATGTATGTTCCTATTACCATTTTCTTAATTGTTATGGGTTTGTTTTTGTAGGTCTTTTCTCCTCTTGTGTTTCCCACTTAGAGAAGTTCCTTTAAGCATTTGTTGTAGAGCTGGTTTGGTGGTGCTGAATTCTCTTAGCTTTTGCTTGTCTGTAGAGCTTTTGATTTCTCCATCAAATCTGAATGAGATCCTTGCCGGGTAGAGTAATCTTTTTTTTTTTAAAGCATCTTTATTGGTGTATAATTGCTTTACAATGGTGTGTTAGTTTCTGCTTTATAACAAACTGAATCAGCTGTACATATACATATATCCCCATATCCCCTCCCTCTTGCGTCTCCCTCCCACCCTCCTTATCCCATCCCTCTAGGTAGCTGCAAAGCACAGAGCTGATCTCCCTGTGCCATGCAGCTGCTTCCCACTAGCTACCTGTTTTACATTTGATAGTGTATATATGTCAATGCTACTCTCTCACTTCGTCCCACCTTACCCTTTCCCGCTCCGTGTCCTCAAGTCCATTCTCTACGTCTGTGTCTTTATTTCTGTCCTGCCCCTGGGTTCATCAGAACAATTTTTTTTTACATTCCATATATATGTGTTAGCATAAGGTATTTGTTTTTCTCTTTTTGACTTAACTTCACTCTGTATGACAGACTCTAGGTCCATCCACCTCATTACAAATAACTCAATTTCGTATCTTTTTATGGCTGAGTAATATTCCATTGTATCTATGTGCAACATCTTCTTTATCCATTCATCTGTCAGTGGACACTTAGGTTGCTTCCATGTCCTGGCTATTGTAAATAGTGCTGCAGTGAACATTGGGGTGCATGTGTCTTTTTGAATTATGGTTTTCTCAGGGTATATGCCCAGTAGTGGGATTGCTGGGTCATATGGTAGTTCTATTTGTAGTTTTTTAAGGAACCTCCATACTGTTCTCCATAGTGGCTGTATCAATTTACATTCCCACTAACAGTGCAAGAGGGTTCCCTTTTCTCCACACCCTCTCCAGCATTTGTTGTTTGTAGATTTTCTGATGATGCCCATTCTGACTGGTGTGAGGTGATACCTCCTTGTAGTTTTGATTTGCATTTCTCTAATAATTTAAAATATTTTCTTGGCCGCACCGCACAGCATGTGGGATCTTAGACCAGGGATTGAACCCACACCCCCTGCATTGGAAGCACAGAGTCTTAACCACTGGACTGCCAGGGTAGTCCCCATCTCAAGTTTTAGAACACAGCTTTACCATCCTTTAAGTTGTCACGCCTTTTCTCATTTTATTTTTATCTTTGAGATTCTCTGCCTCTTTTTTTTATATATATAAATTTATTTATTTAGTTATATTTGGCTGCGTTGGGTCTTCGTTGCTGTGCGCGGTCTTTCTTTAGTTGTGTCGAGCAGGGGCTACTCTTTTTTTTTTTTTTTTTTTTTTAGGGGCTACTCTGCATTGCAGTGCGTGGGCTTCTCATTTCGGCGGCTTCTCTTGTTGCGGAGCATGGCCTTGAGGCATGCAGTCTTCAGTAGTTGTGGTATGCGGGCTCTAGTGCGCAGGCTCAGTAGTTGTGGCTCGTGGGCTCTAGACCGCAGGCTCAGTAGTTGTGGTGCACAGGCTTAGTTGCTCCGCAGCATGTGGGATCTTCCCGGACCAGGGCTCGAACCCGTGTCCCCTGCATTGGCAGGCGAATTCTTAACCACTGCGCCACCAGGGAAGCTCCTCTGCCTCTGTTTAAACCTCTATTATCTTCCTCCTTTTTCTCCTGTCAGCCTCTCTCCCTCAACATCTTTCTCTTTTCTGCTGCTCAGGTCCCCCCACCCACAGCGTGGTCTCAGCCTGTTGGATACTGTCTGTTCTGGAAGTCCAGACACCAGGATGGTGAGTGTCTTGACCAGAGGAGGAGATGCTGGCTCTACAGCCCCACAGTGTCTAATTGTGCTGATTTTTTCAAAACACTTTTCCTCATGGTTAACATCAGAGTGTGCTGTTCTTTTCACACTAATAGTTCTGCTCTCCTGAGTAAACCTGAAGCTCCATTTCCCAGAATATCCTCTGTGCCCTTCTCTCTGCTCTCATTCAGGCCCATGTCAGTACAGGAAGGAGGACTTTGAACATGGGAATGCTGGATCTGAAGACACATGTTGAGACAAAGTTGAGGGAAGAACTGAGTCATGGGAGCAAAGCCCAGGCTTCTTTCTCCCCCTTCTTCCCCTAGCATCTCTTTGCCTGGGCTTCCTTCTCTGCCAGGGAACCTTCCCCAGTGTCATCATGGGCTCGAAGAGAACCCATAAAGGTCAAGACGTCAAGTCAGCTTAAACGTTAGATGCTCTGCTTCTCTTCCTCACATGCAGCCAAGTGGGAAAAAAAGATGGGGAGCCATCTTCTTACAACCCAGGACTTTATAAACTGGAAGAGACTTAGAATTCATTGCATTCAGCTCCTTCATATTAAAAGTGAGGAGGCTGTGATTTCTCTACGGTCAGCCAAGACGGTAGACCTAGAACACAGGTCACTGGGCTTCCAGCCCAAAGAGACGCTAGGCCTTTTTCTCCCCTTACTTGAGAGCCGTCAGACCTGCTTACCAGAGGGAGTCTAGGGTATGCCCCGTGAGCTGGGTTTGCTACTGGAAGGAAGCAGCTTCCTCCTCCCTCTGCAGCCTAGGCCTCGAGAGCTGGTTCCAGCCCTTGTTCCCTTAGCCCTGGGGCTCAAGGCAGGACCATGGAAGTAGCTTGGGTAACATTCTTGCCAGGCCCTTGTGACATTAGAGCTAGAGCAAGTGAATGAGACTGGGACGGGAGGAAGTGTGTCCTCTGAGCTGGAGTGGCAAACCCTTTCTGGTCTGGTGCCTCCCTCTGAAGGGAGAGTTGGATTCAGCTGCTGAGTGTCACAGGAGTGACTGGTCTCACAGAAGCAGAGCGATGAGGAGGGTGAAGTTGGTTAGGAAGTACTCATGGGGGAGATCCTTCTTCTACCCTATTGGTTTCTCTGCTGTTACAGCATCAGGAGTAGGTATCTGAACTGCAAGGACTCTGGGGGTTACAGGGTAGGCAGAAGGGCGGCCAGCTCGATGGTCAGAAACAGGGTGGAGGTGATAGCCTTCCTCCTACAGCCTCTTCTTGTCCTCCTCTTGGGGCAGGACCCCTCACCCACACAGCTCATGAAAGACTGACTTCTGGACAGGAGGGTGCGGGCTGTCACCCTGAGTATTGCAGCTGTCCTCTGCACACTCAGGTCTCACGGAGGCCTGAGTGTCTGGAGGCAAGGCCGACTGACATTTTGATATTCCCTTTCATGCCCCATGCTCTTTGCCAGCCCAGAAATGGGTGGAAGCCTCTAGGAGACTGGCCAGGTGGTACCTGGGGCCTGTCCCTTCTGCCACCCACCTGAGGCTTACATGTGTCCCTGATCTGGCCCCAAGTATACTGAGGCAAAAGTATATCTCTCCTTTACCCACAGCTGGCAGTTAGAGCTGTGGAAACTGAAGAGCATGACAGTTTATCATTTTCCTTTTTCCTCATGCCCATTTTTCTTTTTCTTTCTTTTGGCTCCACTGTGCGGCATGTGGGATCTTAGTTCCCCGACCAGGGGTCAAACCCGTGCCCCCTGCAGTGGAAGAGTGGAATCCTAACCACTGGACTGCCAGGGAATTTCCCATTTTTCTTTTCCTCACTTGGCTGCATATGAGGAACAGAATGTTACCTGGCCAGTCAGTCAGAGGCTGCCAGACATACTCATGTGGCTCCAGAAGCCTGAGCATGTTGGGGAAGCAGGTGGGTTGGTCTGCATGTGTTGATCGCTTTCTTTTTCTTTTTTATTTGGTTGTGCTGGGTCTTAGTTGCGGCAGGTGGGCTCCTTATTTGCAGCTCGAGGGTGCCTTAGTTGCTGCTTGAGGACTCTTTAGTTGCATCTTGCCGGCTTCTTAGTTGTGGCTTGCTGGCTCCTTAGTTGCGGCATGTGGGCTCCTTAGTTGTGGCATGTGAACTGTTAGTTGCGGCATGCATGTGGGATCTAGTTTCCTGACCAGGGGTCGAACCCGGGCCCCTTGCATTGGGAGCACGGAATGTAAACCACTGTGCCACCAGGGAGGTCCCGATCGCTTTTTCAGGAGGTGCTGAATTGGACTTGGCCAGAAGTGTGGCCATGGGTGAGTGTGGAAGGCCTTGCTTCTCCTTTGTGAGCCCTGTTGGAGACCTCCAAGGGGCCACTATTCTGGAGGTCAACATAAGCCCCTGCCCCGCTGTCAGTGGGCTGGCTCGAGGACCACCTTCCCGTGTTTGTCCTGTTTGACTTCCCGCTGCAGGTCCCTCAGTGTGTGAGGGTTAGGCTGGGTGCCATTGCACAGCCCGGTTCTCATGTCAGGACAGCTCGAGTCACATTGTCTTAGGGGACCCGCCTGCGCACAGTTCTTCAAAGATGGGGAGAGCTGGGGCCTGCCAAAGAGGGTGGGCAGGCCCTCAGACTAATGAGCCCATCAGCATTCCTCACACTGCTGCCTGTACCAGGTAATTGGAGAGGCGAGCGCCTGGGGGAGGAGGAGGGGCAGATCAATCCGGCTCACTTTGGCGATCATGGCAACAAGCAGCAGGGGTTGACAGCTGGTGTGAGCCTGTGTCACTCTGGAGGTGGAGATGCTTAAGCCCACAGTGCGTGTCTAGTGGGAGGCCCTCTGAGACTGCACTGGACTGGTTTGGAGCTGCAGGGGGCCTTGGTTTGTTTGGCTGGGTATGGTTATGAAGTGGGGATGCCTCCGATCCATCCGTGTTCAGGTTCCTGACTTGTGAGTCCAGGTTTGCCACTTTTTATTCTGTCCTTTGCAGAGGAGTTGCCTCTCTTCTGGCTTGACTGGACCAAGGGCCAGGGGCAGAATCCATGTCCCAGCCCTGTTTGGCTGGCCTGGGCTGGCAGCTCTGTCTTGGAGCTGTCCCACCAACAGGCTAGGCTGAGCTGCAGTGTGTTCCCCAGTGATTTCTCCTTTTCTTGGAGACCATAAAAGCCGCAGTGCAGCACAAGCACAGGTATTCCCATGACCTGTTCCAGCTCTAGGTTTGCTTTGTCCATCAGTGGCCCCATTATGCCTGCGTCTCTCCATTTCTCAAATGAGTGACAGGGGCCACAGTGTGTCTGTGGTCTAGATTGGCTGGCCCCTCACAATGGCTCTTTGTGTTCAGGTGGCAGCAGCAAGCCATGGGGCTTTCTTGAACTGAGAGCCCACAGCTACTGTGGCAACTGTCTAGTCCAGTCACCCTGCATGTCAGCCTCAGTATCAGAGCCCTGAGTTACACAGGCCTGCAGGGAAATGTGGACCAGGCTGCCTGCGTGGGAGGGCTGTTGCTCCTTGCTCTCCCTCACTGCTCTCAGACAGCACGGGATTTATGGGCCCGAACTGCCCTCCTCCTGGAGGCCAGTCGCTTACCAGGAATCACTGGGAGCTGGCCCATTGGTGAGGAGGACCCTGTTAGGTGGCTGTTTAGAAATCTGGGCTTTCTGTGACTTTCTTCCAGTTCAGCTCAGTAAAAGTTGAGATTTGCCTTCCAAAGGGCAGGTAAGGATAACAACTACAAGTAGCTCCACCCCTTCTTCAGGACTCCAGATGAGTCTTTTCCTTGTTTCCTACCCCACCCCACCCACTGCCTCCCGGTACATCGACATCAGTGGGGAAAGGCATGGGGGAAGAGTTGGGGGTCAAGGAAGCCTGACTGGGGGTAGCGATAACTGTGTTAGTGTGTCTGCTGAGTGGGCATGCAGCTACCCCAAATGTGGGCTCTCAGACTTTCCGGAGCCCCTTGGAGAGTGTGTTCAGGGGCTCCTCAAGGTGAAGGGCACCACGGGGTAGAACAGTTAGACCTCTCACCAGACAGGAAGGAGGGTGATAGGACACCTGGCATCCCAGGAGCAGGCTCAGCAGAAGTCCTAGCCACCCACCCTTTGGAGAGTGTCAGAGCCCGTGCCAGAGTGCTCCCAAGAGATGCAGGGACTCGGAGAAGTGCTGCATCTGCCCTCCTTCAGCAGAGTAAGTCAAGGGCCCGGGCATCTGAGCCCCACATGCTGGAAGCAGCTGCAGGAGAGGGCACCCATCAGGTGCCATGCATGGGTTGTTTACTCTCTGAGCCCCTGTCTTCTGAGTGCCTCCTGTATGCCCGGCACCAGGCACTGGTGAATAGCTAAGCATGGTCTAATGGGAACAATAAACTTGAAATTATTCGAATAGTTGCTTAGCACTGGTGGCTAAGAGAGGGAGTGTGAGCAAGTGTCCTTTAACCTGAGAACCTGAGGATTCAGCCAGGTGAAGACAATTTGTGCGGGCTGAGGCCCTGAGACAGACGGCTGTTTGGTGTGTGGCTGAGATGAGGCAGCCGTGGGTGCATGTAGCAGAGCAGGCTTTGTGCTGAGGAAAGAATGTACTAAAACGAGGCTGGCACAGGGTACTGCCAGGAGCCCCTGTGTGGCTTAGAGAGGTCATGCAGACATGAGAAGCACCCCTGAGAAGAGTCCTAATCCCTGCTGGGCTCCCAGGATCCCCCTGCCATCCCAGCAGAGGGAGAAATCTAGTTGCCTTGAATTGTTTCCTTTCTCCTCATGGCTGAGAGGCTGAGGCTGAGGCTGATGCAGAGAATGCAGTGATTATTTTGGCCACTTTTTCAGTTGGAAGGGAGGGCAGACCCTGTTTCTAAGGACTAGGAAGTGACTCAGTATGGGCATCCAGTGATGGGAGCTTAAGTCCGGCTCAAGATATGGTGGAAGGTTTGGGTCGTTCTCATTAAATCGCCCTGATGTTATGGTGGTCCTGGTGTAGGTTGGGTGGTCTTGACGGGGGCCACCTCCTTGAACCAGGCTTTGAGTCCAGGGCACCTTTGAAGTTTGCTCCTCAGGGAGGGGGTGGATCCTTCTCCTCCTATCACACTCCTTGTCACTCAGAGAGCAGCCTCTGCTCAGTGGCCTGGGTCAGCACTGGGTGGGAAGGGGAGGCCCGGAATGTTCTACGTGAGAGGAGCCGGGCAGTTCCTCTCTCTAGGGGGAGAGTGCAGGGCTACTGGACAGGTCTGAGTGCTGTGTAGGTGACCTCATCGGGATGTTCAGGGCAATGTTGAGTGTGCTCGCGCTAATGCTTGTCCTTGGCTTCTAGCCCTGGCCCAGTGTGTCCAACCTGGCCAAGGACTTCATTGACCGCCTGCTGACGGTGGACCCCGGCGCCCGTATGACGGCACTGCAGGCCCTGAGGCATCCGTGGGTGGTGAGCATGGCTGCCTCTTCATCTATGAAGAATCTGCACCGCTCCATCTCCCAGAACCTCCTCAAACGCGCCTCCTCGCGCTGCCAGAGCACCAAATCTGCCCAGTCCACGCGTTCCAGCCGCTCTACACGATCCAACAAGTCTCGCCGAGTGCGGGAGCGAGAGCTGCGGGAGCTCAACCTGCGCTACCAGCAGCAGTACAATGGCTGAGCTGGCAGGCTGGGGTGCTGACATGGCATGGCCCCAGCCTGGCCACACATTGCTGTGCCATCTGGGCCCACCGCCCTCTCTAGAGATAGGTCTGTATGGTCAGTGGTAGGTGAATGGCCCCAGCCCCCTTCTCTGTGCCTTCAGCAGTCCCCATCTTCACCCTGGGCCTGAGTCTGGTGCGACAGAGTGGAGGGAGCCCTGGGGCATAAGAGCCCCCTGAACGGGGAGCCTGGTCTGGCACTAATGCTCCTTTTGGTGGACAACTGCTCTGGTACATATTGGGGGAAGGGCAGGACCTGGCCTTCAGTCTCCTCACCTCTTGGCTCTTCCCTAGACCAAAGGAGCATGCAGTGCCAGGTAGAGGGTGTCTTGTGGTCCCAGGACTCTTTGGGACAGTTACTTCTGGAATCCCCCCTTTCCTCTACCAAGCCTTCCTGTCTGCCCTCCCCCCGCCCCACATTCCATGGCATCCTGATCCTCATGATTATGCTCCAGTGAGAGGCCCAGGTAGGCCCACAGCTTGTGCCTTGGCTGGACTCTCAGCCCCTGGCTAAGTCTAAACAGCCTCCCACCTCCCAGCCAAGATCTGTCTTCCTTCATGGTGCCCCTGGGGACCCCTCCCGGCCCCAGGACTTGCCAGGATCTCTGGTGGTAGGACCGTGGAATGGTCCTTGGCCCTCTGGACTGTGTGGCCATGTTGGTAGCAGGCTTGCTCCAGGCTTCAGCCTCTCTCTGACTATGAGAGTTCCTGCCCACCAGCCTACTGCACTCAGTGCCTTCTTTACAGAGCCTACTATCACCTCCCTCTCCCCCTTGGATGCCCATTCTATTCCCCAGGTGCCTCCTTCCCAACTGTGTGGGGTTAAAAGGAGCCCCACTGCTGCTACCTGGGGGATGGGGGCACCTGGGCCAAAGCAAAGGGCAGGGGCTTCCGAGGGAGAGCCCCATCAGGATTCCAGTGTCAGCCTGGGTTCCGCCCTTGGTGTTGCCTCTCCCTTCAGGTGCTGCTGTTCCCTCCTATGCAGCTGCATGAAGGAGCCATCTAGTGTCTGGCATGAGTATGGGCGGCCGAGGAATGAGCACCATGCTCTCCCTTTATCCTCCAAGAGGAAGTCGGAAGGAAGGAGCTGCTGCATTGAGGGAGGGTCCCCGGGGTGCTCAACCCTATCCCCTTCTGCTGAGCTTTTGCGCAGCTCCCCCTGGAACTTAGCCATACTGTGTGACCTGCCTCTGAACCCTCAGTGCCTGGGGCACTGACCTTCTCACGGTGGCCTTGCTCAGTCCAGCCTGTCCCTGCTTCTTTTCACAGCATTACCCTTCCATTCTGGGCCCCGCTGAATCTCCGTCTGGAGGGAGCCCCTCTGAGAGGTGGGTGGAATTGGGTGGCTGCTTTCCCAGAGGTCTGAGCCAGACCATCCCGCGTCAGTCATGGTGCCTCCCCACCACCACAGACGGGGCTGGAACCCAAGCCCTGTCCCTCCACAGCTGCTTTCAGTGGGTGGGAAGGAGCCAGGGCCCAGCTTTAGCCTTAGCTGGACTGCAGGTCCCCTGCCAGCAGGGAGGGTTTGGCTCTTAGTTCCTCCCAGTGGGTTCCCTTGGGCTAGGCCCTCTTCTTTTTGCATGTGCCACCTCCAGTGGGAAACCAAGCCAAAAGAGACCACTCTGGGCCAACTCATTCGTGCCTTGTACACCCCCTCCTCCTGTCTCCAGTTCTCCTAGCACAAGGCAGTGGAAAGCCCAAGCCCCATGGCCTCAGAATTCCCCCTACTTCCCCAAGTGCCTCTGGGGATTTATTTCCTCTTTTGGCCAGGATGGGCCTGGTCCTGAAGGTAGGACGGAGGGAGTTTGGAGACTTGGGCCTTTATGCCATGGACTGTGGATGGAGAATGTGCAGTTATTTATTTTGTGTACTCAAGTTTGTAAATGTATCCTTCGTACTCAATAAACAGGCTGCCTTCCCCAGGGAAAGCTGCCCATTCATTCCAACAGCCCAGTCTCTTGCTGTGGACAAGAGGTTGCCCAGGAGGCGGTGGGGAGATGGGAAGAGCCCAACCTGGTCACGGCTAGTCTAGGAGGATCCTAACTCCTCAACACCTGCCGTGCCAGAAGACAAACTCCGCTTGGGGAATGGGGCCCCCAAGAGCCTCTCTCTTTTTTTTTTTTTTTTTGCGGTACACAGGCCTCTCACTGTTGTGGTCTCTCCCGTTGCGGAGCACAGGCTCCGGACGTGCAGGCTCAGCGGCCATGGCTCACGGGCCCAGCAGCTCCGAGGCATGTGGGATCTTCCCGGACCGGGGCACGAACCCGCGTCCCCTGCATCGGCAGGCGGACTCTCAACCACTGTGCCACCAGGGAAGCCCTAGCCTCTGCTTTTCCCTGAACCAGGAAGACAGACAGGCATACACAAGAGGACAGAGCCTGGGGTCTTTATTGGACTGAGACGGGGAGAGGGCCTGTGGTGGGCTTGGTTGTAGGCTATGATTGATCCAGGTACTGAACTTGCTAACCTGAGTGTATGTGGCAGGCGCGCACACGTTGCAGTTATTGGCGCCCCAGGAGACAATACCAGTGAGCACCCACATGTCCCCCTTCTGGCAGACAAGCGGGCCTCCACATTCACCCTGATGGAAGGAGGGGAGAAGTCAGTGTGGAGGGTGGGAGTGCCACAGGACAGTGCAGAGGACAGGACAGGGTGCCAGTGCTCACCTGGCACAAGGAGGCCCCGAGGCCCCTGCACAGATCATAGAGTTGGTGATGCGTGAGCCCCAGTATTGCTGGCCACTGACTCACGGTGACCAGGGGCAGAATCACCTGCTGCAGGCGTGCAGGAGTCACACTGCCTGTGGGCCGGGAGTGGGTGGTTAGGTCCCAGATGACTTGTCCCCACCTTGCCCTCCCACCCAGAGTTTTGGCCCAAATTCCTACCCGCACCGCTGAGGCGGCCGCAGCCAGTGGTGACACGTGAGGCCTTCAGGCAGCACCTCATTTGAGGAAGCCAGGCAAACTGGTGAGATGTGTGTTGTGTACTGGGCTGGGGAGGCGAGCTTTAGTAGCATCAGATCGTTGTTCATGGTGGTGGGGTTCCAGAAAGGGTGCGTGATGGCCTGCAGAGCCAGGAAGGGGCCATGCAAGATGGGGATGGGCACAGGCCCCCAGTGTGATGGGTGCTGAGGGGACTAGGCCAGGGCATGCTCCAAATTCCTCACCCCCAGAGCCCACACACCTACACTGCCCACTCTTCCTTCCCCATCTGCAGCCCAGGCACTGACCCGCAAGATGGACAGAACCTGAAAAGGCTCAGCGCTGGATGATAGGTCATACTCGCCCAGGATGACAAAGTGGCAGCCAGGGCTGCAGTGAGAGCGGGGTTGGGCAGCCACAAGGAGGGCAGAGTGACAAGAGAGAGGCCTCCAGGGCAAGGGGGTGGGGAGGTGGGGGCTGGGGGGGGGGGTGCAGGTAGAAGGGAAGCACTCACACAACATTGCAGTGGGCAGCAGTGACCACCCAGGACTGACTGATGAGGGAACCACCGCTGAAGTGGAAGCTGTTGCTGTCCTGGGGTCAGGGGTCAGAAGTGGGGGTGGGCCCAGGCTACACCCAGGCATGAAACACCTGAAACCCTGCCCCATACCCAGGGTGCATGTACCTGCAAGGACACCTGCCAGGGCCACGAGCCCAGCACTGCATTCTCCCCATTGACAATCCTCTGGCTGAAGCTCAGCACCGGTCTGATGGCAGGAACGCCACAACCTGACCATTGGGCTGGTGAGGACCTGCTTCCCACATCCCAGCACACCTCTCCTCTCCTCCTCCTGGGTGCTCCCAGGCTGTGCCCCCCAGAGGGGTCCAAATCAAGAGGGCTCATCACTACCCATTCTCACCCTGAGCACCTCTGGGCCTCTATAGCTATCTCAGTTGCCCCCATCCAACCAGCCCCCAAGTTCTGTTCATTCTTCCTCATCTCTCTCCAACCTATGCCCCACCATTCCCCAACTCCACCCCACCCCCAATCCCAGGCCATTTTTCTCCCTGTCCCCAGGAATATTCCCGTCTCCTTCCTAGCCTCTTCACTCCCTCCAGACCTCAACGGTCCATACCCCACATGCAGCCAGAAGGCTCTTCCTAAACTACACGTCCAACCTTTGCTTCTCAGCTTCCTAAACGCTCCCCGGCTCTTGGGCCCAGCCCAAGCTCCTGTCCCATTTGTGAGACTGGCCCCTGACCCCCTCTTGCCCAGCCTTGCCACATCCTTTCTCCTTTGCCTACTCTGTCCACCTGCTTCCCTTCTAGCCAGCCTGGCCCCTGCCCTGAGCCCCTGAGCAGGAAGCCTGGGCTGCTGCTGGGAGCTGGGTTGCCCTAAGGCTGTTCAGTGAGGGCTGGGCCAGGCCCACTTACCCAAGGAGGAGCCAAGGAGGACCAGGGTAAGGATGAGGCTGAGCAGCAACACTGTGGCAGGCGTGAGGTTGAGAACTGGGCCTGGCTTTATGGTTCTCTTCATCCTTGAGCCAAAGTCCCAGGACTGAGGCCAGGCAGCTGTGGAGGTTCAGCTCCCTGCCATTATTCTTCCTTGCTCTAGGCAGGAGGAGGGTCTCTTTGGGTCAAGGTCCTCCACTCAGGCCTTGACTTATCAGACAGAGCCCAGGTGTGAGGCTCTCACCTCCTCCACCTCCCAAAGCCTGGCCCTGACTGGATCCCTGAACCACCTCACATCCCAAATGTTGAGCACCAGGTACCAAGGACTTGTGGTTAGACTTAACGGTAACCACCTGGTGGCTGGGATCAGGGAAGTCTCCCAGGGCTATCAGGAGCACCAAACTCACAGAAGCCTGCTCAGCACCCAGGGGTGTTCCTGACTGGTAGAGGGAATGTCTACCTGCACCGGCTCTGCTGTGGAAGGGCCAGGGCCAGGACGGGGGTGCTGGCGGGTTGCAAATCCTAACATATCACCTCAGTGATTCCTCTTCAACTTGGAATGGGTGTCACGGTTTGCTCAGGGAGATGCTGACTCTTCCGCCACATGGTGTGTTTGGACCCAAACCTTCATCTGTCTGGCTCCAAAGCCCACACTGTTCGTGATGAGATGATACACCTAGGAGGGGCCTTGTGCACAGGAGGGCAAGGTATGAGCCCTTGGTGACTGGCCGATCCTGGATGGAGATCAGGGGTGGAAGAATGACAGCCATCAAATCTCTGACAGCCTCCAGGCCTTGGGGCTCCCATGGACAAGCCCCTGGTGTCTACAGTCCATTCACTGTAGAGCCCCAAGGTGAGCCTGACCCAAGGGAGAGAAGACACCCCTGTGTGCAAAGTTGCAACAGGTAAGTTGGCTTGCCTCCTTCTAGGGGTGTGAGGGCTTTGGCTGATTCAAGAACACATCAGTCAAAAAAACGAGTTAATTGCTGACTAGAGGGAAGGATAGATACATGGTAAAGCAAATATAACAAAATACAAATTGTAAAGTCTGCAGTGGGTATATAGGTGTTCAACTTTTTTCCAGATTTTATGTTTTAAAATTTTCATAATAAAAATACTGAGGGAAAAAGCATAAACGGGGACCCAGGGATGTCCAGCCTGGAGTAGACCCTCCCCAGGGGTTGGGCAGACTCTAACAGTTCCAAAGCTCCAGGGGAGCTCAGCCATTCTCTCCCAAGGCAGGATGCTCCCACTAGCAACCTGCACCTGGGCTGACACTCAGTGGGTGCTCAGCAAAAGTCTGCTGGATAAATGTGTCATATTATCTCTCCCCACATGAGCCCTGTGATCCCTGGCACCCAGAAAACTTGGAGTCAATCCCCTTAGTGACAGCCCAACATGTGCAAACAGAAGCTCAGCATCATGTTAGCACCTCAGGTATGCCTGGTCATCAGAGGGGTTTCACAGGTAAAGGCATTGTAGGGGTGAGGAGTGAGAACTTGCCCTTGGAATCAGGGAGCAGCTCCTCCACCAGCATTTTAGCCATCAGTGGGGATGGGGGCGGTCTGACTGAGAGCTGTGGGCTGTGTCCTTGGCCACTGATGAGCCAGGTAAAGGCTCTATGTGGGGGCAATACATAGGGCCTTTTGGGTTGTACAACAGCCCTCAGTGGACTAGAGGGCAAGAGCAAGGCATGGGAGTGGTAGGGGGAGCCTCTGTAGTGTGGAGAGTCAGGAGGGGGGCTTTCCACTTTGAGCCTGTGATACTTCCCGGGGCTGGGGTTCTGGAGGGGTAGATGCCTAAGGTGATGGGTGAAGTGCACCCCTTAGGCTAGGCACTGAAGCCATGGGAGGAAGTGGCCCCTGCAGGGATACCTTAGGTACAGAGCCCTGCTGGCTGCTTGTCCCCCTCCACCCAGGAAGGACACAGCCATCTGTCTAGGTATTTGTGTTTTCTGGGTTTATTCCTCCTTGTTCCAAGCTCTAAGCCTCAGCCTACTTCACTCCACATCCATGGCCTGCACAGTTTCCTCCAGCAGCTCCAGGGTCAGCGGCATCACTGTCTCCGACAGGACAGCTGTGGTCCCAGGGGCAAAGCGGTACTGGCTGGACCTGGGAAGGAGAAAGGATGACCTCATCAAGTGGCCTGTCTTCTCTTTGCAGCCCCCTATTTCCCTTGCTACCACCCCATCCTCCCCTGTGATTCCCCCATCTCCTATGCTCCTACCTCTCTATAGGCTCTGTGGGAGAGCTCAGTGTTCGCAGCAGCTTGGCGCTGGTCCCAGTGATCACACATGCATCCACACTGCCCCCAGAGCCCAAGTCACCCAGGATCCCTGCAGTGATGGCTTCCACCAGCAGCTCCTGCGCTGCCTCCAGCTGTAAAGATGTGTGTGTGTGTGTGTGTGTGAGTCCTGATGGACCCTTTAGTATCACCCTCAGGCTACAGCCTGGAGACTGTTAATCTTGAAGGCTGAACTATTTACCATTTTCTCACACCCAAACTCCTCTCTCTCCCTACATCCCCATCTCCACCCCAGGCTCCTCTACCCTGGTTTCAGTATCCCTCTTTCCAGAGACCCCAATGTTCCCACTGCCCCCATCTTCACAAACTTCTCTGAGTCACACTTGTGGCTCTGCTTCCAGTGGGCTATTCACCCACCCACAATCCCTGGCTCACTGTCTTTTTCTTTCTGGGCCATAAGCACCTATAAAGTGACATATGCCTTCTGCTTCCATCCACCCTAAACAAAATCCAGACTCCAGACCCCACCTGCTGTTCCCTTCTCCCTCAACACCAAATGGCCCTCTCTGAGTTTTGACTTCTGGGACAGTCCAAGCTTTGGCACTGTTGGAATAGCACTTCACCCTCACTCCACTGGACCCTCAGTCTCCACTCAGTCGTCACCTCCGAGAAGCCTAGCTCTAGAGTAGGCCAGGGTACCTCTGCGTTTCCCCAGCTCCCGGGTGTACACTTCCCACCAATGCACGCGTAGTGTGTGTGGGGGAGATGTCGCTCACCGTCATGTTCGGCTGGAACCGGTCCTCCAGCACTGCCAGGGCCGCATCCTGGCCGGAGCCTGCAGGCAGGAAGGGCATCGGAGGTCAGCCGCGGCCTCCCAGTCGCGGGATAAACGTTGAGGTCCCACGGGCGGGGTTCGCGGGAAGGGGGCGGAAGCACTCACCCTGGGCCGTGAAGGGCAGACGGCTGTAGGAGCCGTGGGGGTGCACGCAGTAGAGCTGCGGTCCGGTGAAGTCTACGCCGCCCACAATCAGCGAGGCGCCCACGTAGCCCCGGTACCTTTTCGCGGAGTGGGTGCGGTCAGTCGAACGCACAGGAATCTAGGTCCCGCCCCTCCTCGATAACACCCCTGCACCCGAGCCCCGCCCCTTCCCGTGGTCTGGCGCCCCGTGACCAACAGCGTTCCTTCCTGCCACTCTCTTAGCTCCTCTTAGGCCAGCCTCTTCCGGTCTCTCGGACCTCGAGGCCCCGCCCTTTCTCCTGTCAAGCCTCCTCTCAGCCCTGCCCTCCCCGCAACTGCCCCTCCCCAGGATCATTTTAGCCCCGCCCCAGCACCGGAAGAGCGTCTGGCGCAAAGCGCGGGTGACCGTGGCCACGCGGGGCTCGCGGCCTGTGGACAGCGCGTGTAGCTCCATGTTAGACGCCGCCATCCGCGTGGTCATCTCTGCGTCCGCGGCAACTCCAGCCCCACAGCAGCTGAAGGCGAAGGGAGGGTTCGTGTGGGCGGGACTATGGATGTTCTGGGACCCGGGATGGGAACGAGGGGGCGGTTCTTGAGGGGGGAACTGGGCGGGGGAATGCTCACTAGATTTTAGGGGCGATGAAGTGGATCTTCTCGCAGCTCTGGTACGCCACGATCGAATCGTTAGTGGCCCGCGTATCCGCGCCCAGGATGACCCCGTCCTGGGGGGGAGGGGGAGGACCCATTGGTTCAGTGCCCACCTCCCATACCCGGCCGCTCCTCTGAGTGTTACAATCCCAACGCCCTACTCACTCGGAACACAAGGCCTGCGATGGTGGTTCCGGTCTTGCGTGCATGAGGGACACGGAGCCCCGGGAGGGAGCGTTCTAAGGCTGCGTTTCTGGAAACGGAGGGGAGAAACCCAGCTTTCAGTTCTTCTGGGACCGTCATCACATCCCCTAACTCCGTCCCGGTTACCCTCACCTTTCGGGTAAGCCTGGGAACCCAAATCGTTCCACACACGTACCTTCCCCCACCCTCGCCCCCAGGAATTTTAAAGACCCTGGGGCTCCCACTCCCGGAAGCCCCCACTGAGGGCGTAGGCAGCTGGGGAACCAACCATCCCCCCACTCACCTCTCGCAGTTTTCGAAGGAGAAGCCCTTTTGAGGTTCTGGCGCTGTCTTCTGCATCTCCGGGTGGGCAGGGGGTCAGAGGAGTGGGATCAACACGGAGGAAGGCCGAAGCCTTGACCTCTCTCGGGCTGCACTACTGAGCTTCCTCCTTTCGCTTTCACCTTCCCTCAGAGCATGCCAGCCCCTTTTTTCTGCATCTTCTCTTTCACTTTCACCTTCAGCTCTGGTCCTAGGCAGCTTGGGAAGGGGGAGATGCCCCTTGCCTGGCTCTCCATGCTGCTCCTGGGCCCTCTGTCTGAACAGAGGGACAGATCCCTCCTCTCTGGCCACCGTCCAGCCTGAGCCCCGAGCTCTGCCCACCCTGACCCCAACTCTAACCTCAGGTCCCAATGTCCTGAGGCTGTCACATTGACCAGGTCTCTGTTATTGTTAGTGGCTTTCCAACAGCATCAGTCATGGCTGCCATTTGTCATTCTCCCAACTCCTGCCTCTCTTTTGCTACCTTTGCCTTCTTCCTAAAACCTCAAACACGGAGGCTCAGTCCTCGGCCAAGGTGATGCTGATCCTTCCGTCTTCCATGTCTCGGATGCTGTCTTCCCTCTCTCAAGAGGGGCACCGTAGGTGTCCATCTGGTGGCTCGTAGGCATGCTGGGCTCTACCCATGGCTAAGCCTTATTTCACATCCCAAATGACCCATTATCCACTTCTTTCTCCTACTTACTGCTTGTTTCAGCTAGCATCCTCTCCCCTGGACACTGCACTGGCCTCTCTGGTTTCCCCACACTTCCTGCCCCTCACCCCCCACCCCCAGGCTACACTCTGCCCTGCAGAGAGGGGGCTCTTTTCTAGATTGGAGATCTGGTCACACCCTTTCCCTGGTTAAACCCTGTATCAGCTGCATGCTGCTCTTAGGTTGAAACCAGTCTTTACAGTTACCCTTCTCATTCCATCTGATCTCAGCACAGGCACCACCTCCTCTGGGAAGCCTTCCCTGACCCATAAGAATCACCACCTTGTTCCTCCCTAACCTTTTCTCTCAGATCACTTAGCTCCATTAATTAAATCTTCAATATTGAAATGACCTATTTAGTGGCTGTCACTCTCCTAGATGCTAAACTCTTGTGCTTCTGTCACCCACCTAGCACTCAAAAGTCTCTGTCTAGAGGTGGGGTCTCACCTGCCCTTTTGGGAGCTAGGAGGGGCAGCTCAGATCTTCTCCATCCTGTACCCTAGGCTCCACGTACCCCCATTCTACAGCTGTGTGTGCAGCTCCCTCCAGTCCCCATGCCCAGAGCAGAGGCAGGCACAGAGAGGCTGCTTAAATAGCTCAACCAGAAGAGTGGGAAGCTGTATATCTCAAGGTGCCCAATTCAATCCCAGGCTCTAGCAAAGCTCTTCTTGCCCTGTGCTCCACAAAGCAACAGGTCTGCAGATGAATGAATCCTGGTGTGAGGACCCTAGTGCCTTTCCCTGAACCCATAACACACGTCAGGGGTTATAGCAGCAAAGGAAGGTCTTTATTCAGGGGGCATGGGCCTTGGGCTGGCAGTTGGGGGTACGGCGGTGCTATTTCGGTAGGTACCCAGCAGGATGGCATTGATGTGCTCCAGTGTCTGGTTGCTGAAGACCATATTGAGGTGCTGTACCCCAGGCAGAGGCAGCAGGTGCACAGGCTGCTGTTGGAGGCCCTGCCACTGGGCACAGAGCTCGGTGCTGCGCGTGGCCACAGTGTCATCCCCGTCCTCATAGAGCACACCCACAGGGTCCGTGTAGGGGAAGCCATGGTCAAAGATGTAGGTGCTGGGTGTGGGCAGGCCCACGCCATACAGACAGTATACTTCCACTCCAGGTGCTGGGAGCCCTGCCAGCAGGTCACGTGACTGTAACCACATGTACCAGCCTTCCTCAAAGTGCAGGTCTGTAAAGAAGCGCTGCAAGTCACGGCTTGTGTAGTTGAAGGTGGGGGTGGAAATGAACACGTGGTCCTCGGGCCATGCCTGGCTGGAGGGAAACATCCAGGGGGACGCTGTTGTCATGCGCTGCTCCTCTTTCAGCTTGATGCTGGACATGATTGGGATGCCTTGGTTGTCACCTGTGGACACAGAGCAAGGTAGGGCAGGGAGCCAGTCCTGGCTACCCCCGGCCCACAACTTGCCCCCCAGCCCAAGCTCAGCTGGATGCTCAACTTTGTCTTGCCCACTCCAAACATCAACTCCAAGTCATGGACTAGAACCGGCCTGGCAGTCAGGAGGGGCTCCATGTGTACTTGTTAAGTGAGAAGCCCTAGTGGCACCTCTGTGAGGCAGAGCTCTAGAGCTTCAACAGGAGGGCAGGGAGGGGTTTCCTGTGTGTGTGAACAGTGGGGGATGGTGCTGGCAGTTCTCTCAGGCAAGTGTCTGTCGGCCCCTGTGGCCTGTGCTGCACAGGGCTCAGAGCTGTGTTCTGGGAAGAATGAAATGAGACCAATCTCTGTTTGACACTCATTGATATAGTCTGGGGAGAGTTTCCTTCACTTAAGCTCCTAGGGGTAAGGCCACGTCTGGCTGTGCCCAGAATACAGTGGGTGCTCCGCAGGTGGTAGCTATGCCACTCCTTGGGGAAGGGCAAGAGGGGCTCCCGGGGTCTGGCCCTGGCTTAGGGCAGATCCCTGGGCAAAGGGGCTCCTGGGAGCAGAAGGCAGCCGAAGGCTGAGTGGGTAGGACCTGAGGCTACAAGGAACAGACCTCAGCAATGAGTCAGATTGCTGGGGTTAACTTCCTCTTTGTTTACTTCCCCTTTGTCATCGCTGAGACACTGTCGGGAGACACTCTAATGGTCCAGGCCAGGCTCACTGCTCTCAGAGGGCCAATGAAAGGGGCTGTGCCCCAGAGGTGGTAGACAACACCCCCAGCCTAGCACTGCGAGAAGAAACAGGAGTGAGGGCAGGCCCACGGTCAGCTTCATTCCACCCCCCACCCCTCCCCACGGGACACAAGTGATCAGAGGCCCTCTCACCTGAGGCCAAGATTATCATGGGCTTGATGGAGCCACCCCAGGGAGCCCCAAGAGAGATGAAACCATCGATGAAGCGGTCCTTCCAGGCCTGGGGCTGGCGCAGTAAGAAATAGAGCAAGTGCAGGCAGCCAAGGCTGTGCCCGATGAGGAAGACAGGCCTTCTGTAGGTAGCGTGCATTTCCTCCACTAGCCCAGCAAGCTTCAGGTAGTACTCCTCCTGCTGGCCTGCAGGGGGGGGTGGATGGGTCAGCACAGCTGGGACTAGGGGCCACCTGCCCTGCCCCAAGCCCCCTGTGCACAGAGACACTCACTGGGCTCCAGCCGCCAGTCGTAGGGGGCGGCCCGCACCGTCTCATCCCGCACATACCCATTGTTGACCAGGTTCTGAACCAGTGTGTGCATGTAACCTGTGGGCGAGGCAGTGGCACTGGGGGTTCTGGCTGTGACTCCTTCAAGCCCACCAAGCCTAGAGCCCCACACTTTCCTGCAACACACACACCTGCCAACTTGCTGTTGTCCAGATACTCAACAGAGTAGGTCTTGCCAAAGCCGGGAACACGGATCTGTACACCGGGGGCATTGGATACTCGCCCAGAGCTGCGGTTGTAGACAACCCTGGGGGCAGTGGGACAGTCAGTGGAGCGGCAACCAAGGAGTAGGGTGGGGGGCTAGGCCAGAGGGGATGGTACGAACCTGGTGTTATCGATCCAGCAGTCTACCCCAACGGGTAGGAACATATTGAGATCCAGCCAGATGGTGAAAAAGTCGTCTGTCTTGCGGTAGCACATCCAGTTCACCACATTTGGTTTATCCAGCTTGGCTTCCAGCTGATTCCCCAGGCAGCCAGGCACTGCAGGCACCAGCCTTCACTCTGGATCCCTCCCATTTCCCTGCAGTGGACCCCACCCCGGTCTCACCTCCCCAACACTACAGTGACCAGCCCCGCCCCTTCATCTCCCACACCCTCCACCCCCAGGGATGAAGGACAAGACCCTCTCTTTCTGATCACATCCCCTGCCCCGTCCCCGCAAAGCCCAGGCTCCCCTCGGTCAGGGAAGGTACAGGGGCCAAGGCCACTGACCCCTGCCCCCACCAAGCAAACATGTAGCGTGACTCTCCATCACTGCCAAAGTCCAAGGGGAGAACAAATAGTACAAGGGAGTGGGGCCGGGCCTAGGAGTAGGGGCAGGACCTGATGAGCCTCTCCTGCTCACCTGGGCTGGGCACCTTGTCCTTGCCGGGGTGGGGGCTGAGGAAGGAGTGGTGGGGCTTGGACCAGGGTCCGGTGGCTACAGCTGACCACAGCTTGTAATGCCCCGGCCAAGCCCTCAGGCACACCCACCCTCTACTCCACCCACCTCGGGGAGACAACTCCGAGACACGAGAACAGTGTGGTGCGAGAAGGGGTTGATTTCTCTGCAGGACAAGCCTTTGGCCCCTCCAGATGCTGAGGCAGGGATCAGGGCTAATGCAAGGGCAGAAGGGCCTCAGCAGGCTCTGCTACCAGGGGCTGGGGCCCAGGTTCCCCAAGGTCTGCCCTGGTGTATCAGGGGCCTGGTGGGGGCTTACCGAGGATGACGGGCCGTGTGTGGTTACTGAGCTCAGCCTTGGGCGTGGTGTGCGGGGGGAAGAGCACATTGAAGAGCCAGAAGGGGGCGGCGGGGGGAAGCAGCAGCCCCAGCAGCAGCAGGACCCACTGCCACGGGGAGCCGGGCGGCCCCATTCCAGCCCTTGTGCCTAGTGCCCAGTGAAGCAGTCCCGGGCTCGCCTTATCTGGAGTCGGGGTGGGAGGGGCCCCAGGGTCAGTGGGAGGGACAGCCTGGCCAGAGATTTCCGGAAAGGGGCACAGCCTCAGGGAGCCGGCTCTGGGCCTGGGTTCAGTTCCGCCTCCTTCCCTTGGTGCCAGGGGAAACAGAGCCGGGGCAGCGGGAGGCCCAGAAGTACACAATGTTTTATTGAAAAAAGTCAGGCTTCAGCTGGCTGGTTCCATTCAGCTCGGCTTGGTGGGAGTCCCTGCCCACAGTAGCCTGAGTCAGATCTTCCTGCAGGCCGGCTTGGCCAGACCCCTCCCTGGTTGCCCTTCCCCTTCTCTCTGATGGTGACATTCAAACAATAAATATGCAATAAATAGCGCTCCTGGGCCAGCTGCCTTCAAACCCCACATCAGCCCCCACCAGTCTTCTGAGTCAGGACAGGCGTCCTGGGGTGCTGGACAGGAAGTCCCCAAACCTCTCAGGGTCTTGCAGGACCTCGGATCCACCTCCATTGCCAGGTCTGGGCCCAGTCTCCAAGGAGACCTAGCAAAGCTGGGTCCAGGGCAGGGCTGGGCAAAGCAGGGCTGGCGGGCGGGTGCTGGGAGGGGGCTGTTTGTTACCCTGGATGCCTCCACTCTAGGCCACAAGTCTGTACTGGGCTCAGGAGTAGATGGTGATGACTTCACGGCCACCACCACGGACCAACAGCACCCGTTCGAGGCCCTCAGTCAGCACCTCCAGGAACTCCATGTCTGTAGGGCATTGAGTCAAGGAGGCAGCACCCAGGGAAGCACCAAGGGGCACCCAGGGAAGTTTCGCCCGTCAGTCAGAGCTGGGTGCCCTGGCACCCCCTCGGGTACCCAGGGAGAGGAGCTCCTGGCCTGACCTCACACACCGTCCACCTCCCCACTGTCCACCTCTTTACAAAGGGATACAGTTCTCATCGCCCTCGCTGTTCTTGGGTGGGCCAGGCATGTTCAGTAGGACTAGGCGGGCGTCATGGGAGCGTGTGACAATGACTTCATTGAGCTTCACAGCCGTGTGCATGCGCCGCACATTGGATTGGTCCCTGAAGATAATGCAGCTGAACATGGGCTCCGCCCCTGGCCCACCCACAGGGCTTGTCTGCCCCCATCCCACCTCCAATCCCAGACCCTAATGTGGCTGGGTCCATTTCTGCTGCACTCACGGCTTAATATGTACCAGCTCCCGGAAGTTGTCGGGGGCATGGCTGGGGTCCCAGGGCTCTGCTGCCATATATTTGTCCCGTGTCCATGTCATCTGGATCTTGTCAGTCCCAGCTGCAGACTCTTCCTCCTCGTCTGAGTACAGGCTCTCCAGCCGCAGGGCTGAGTGCCGGTCCTTGACCAGCTGGGCCTGAGGACAATCAGAGGAAGTCTCCTCGGTGCCATGGGAAAGGGTGGGCCTGGCTGGCCCAGCATGATCACCCAGCCTTAGGGAAATGGGTGGGGCTGGGGTGAATCATTCTGATGCTCCCACCTGATGGCGTCTCCCAAGGCCTGACCCTGCCCTGGACGGAGAAGGCCACTGACCTCTCGCTCCCGCTCAGTCTTGGTCAGCCTCATCTGCCGCAGCATCTGGGAGCGCTGCTCCATCATCAGTGTCCGCTCGTAGGTATATGCAGAGATGTCGCTGTTATGCTGGGGAGAGGGTGAGCCATGAGGACCGCGCTACGTGGGGCAGGGTATCCACAGGGCTACGTCGGGCAGGTGGCTTACCATCTCCACCACTTCCACCTCTGCCTCGAGGCGCAGGTGGTACAGGAAGACAGCCAGATCCTTCTTCATCTGGATGCTGTTGTCATCCATCTGGGCCACCGTGAAGATGCGCATCCGGCACTTCCTCCAGACCTGTGGCAACAGAAGGTGGTGGTTCAATCACACCCCACCCCTTCAAGGGCCCAGCCCCTCTCACCGGGGCCCAACCGCCTGGCCCACCTTGTGCTGGCGTAACAGGAAGGGCAAGAGCATGAGCATGCCGCCGTCGTGGACAATCCACCACACATCGATGTGGCCCTCCAGGTAGCGCTCGTGGTTGCTGGGGTAGAAGGCGATGTTCTTGGGCACGAGCAGGGCCAGGTGGGCGGCCGTGGTGCAGCGCACGGTGTCTGGGGAGGAGGGGCACTACTGATCATCAGCCTGTGACCCTCTGGCCTCTGTCCCCACTTGACCCCTGCCCCTGTCCTATGTGGTCGAGCCCAGGCCCTGACCCTCACGCACCAATAAAGGTCTTCCAGGCACGTGGGTCCTCACTCTGTCGCCAGCCGTAGGGCCAGCCCAGCACCACGGAGTTATGCCTCATGCCACCCAGGCCGCAAGACTGGATGAGGTGGGCCAGCCCCTCACGCACCTTGCTGGCCACCACCACCTGGCAGAAGCCCTTCACCTTCTCAATCTCCATCATGTTCTTGATTGTCTGTGGGGAACATAGCAGGGTCAAAAAGCAAGGCCATCAGCGTCCCCTCTGCTGGGCTCCCCACCAAGGCCCCTAGGGCGCAGAGGGTGGGGGTGGGGGAGGAGATGGGGGCAAGCTGCCCACCCAGAGGCCATGTTTTCAAGATGGGACAGTTATAACCCCCTTGCTCCAGCTCTCAGCTGGCAACAGTGCTGTCCACCTGGCTGGCTGTGCACCACCTGCAGCCCAGACATCTCTAGTCCAGCTCAGTGTCCTCCCAACACCACCCCCTTGCAGCAGGCACCTGCTCAGCGGCCTGGGCCTCGCCATAGCTCTCCAAGAAGCTGCCCTGGATGACAGAACCAACAATAGTCAGGCCCTTGCCGGCCTTAAGCTGGGAGGCGAAAGTGAGGAGCCGTGGGTACTTCACATGAAGATCCTCATCTAGCTTCAGCAGCACCAGCAGCTGAGGTCTGTGGTGGCCGAATGGAGAGGGAGCCTGAGACCAGGGCCAGAGGTTTCCAGGGAGCCCAGCTCCTTCCCTTCCTGGCTCACAGGCCCCTACACGTAGCAGTGATCCAAGGGCCAAATAAGCAGGATGGTGCCCCTGGCAACTCAGGACAGGGAGCACGGACTAGGGAGGGGGAGCCAGCACCTCTTGACTCTCCCACCCTCACAGTGCCCCCTGAGAACCTGGACTGGGCCCCACCAGGCCGGGCGTGACTCACCGCCAGTTCTTGGTGTGAGGAGGTCCCTCCTCTAGCCGCAGCAGTGCATAGCGGGCAGCACTCAGGGACAGGCCTCGGATCCCGTCGCCCCACTCCTTCTCAGCCCTGCAGAGGCCCCCACAAGCTGGTAAGCCCCTGGTCCCACCCAGGGGTTGTGTCCGTGTGTAGGTGAGATGAAGGGGCCAGGCCCGAATCACAGTCCCCCAGCCCCAGCACCACGGTGGCTAACAAAGGACGGCTCAGCTCCCCACAACCCAATGAAGAGTGGCCCAAAGGCCCCAAGCAGGTGGCAGCCCTCACTCACCCTTGGTACTCAATGTACTTGTAGATCATGCCGGCAATGAGCATGGCAACCAGGGCATAGTACCAGGACGAGACAAACATAAGAGCCAGGCAGAGGCTCATGCCCAGGAAGGACAGCGCCCTGGGCCAGAGAGTGGGAAAGGGCCAGAATCAGGGAGAGACCAATAGGGCCCCAGGCCCAGACCCCCAATCTCTCACCAATAGCAACTGCTGCCCAGAAAATTCAAACCCCATCCAGAATGGGGCTCCTGGCTTCCCCAATAGCTCTTGTGTCAGAGGACCTGGCTCAGGGGCCCAGCTGGCGCTTACCAGTGATAGTACTTGAACCGAGGCCGCCAGTTGGGAGTCCTTAGGAGCGTCTGCACAGCACAGGCCAGGTTCACAAACAGGTAACACATCAGAAAGAACCTGCAGCACAGGGAGTGGCTGGTACAGAGTGGCCTCCTTGGCAGCCAGGTACCTGATGTCCCTGCCCTTCCAGGCTGGGCCTGGATGAGGAACCAGGACATGTCATGGCCCTGCCGTGCACAGGCTCAGGCAGGTCTTCTCAGCCTCACCACACCCAGTCCCACAGCCTGATGCAGATGGGACACTGCAGCAGTGTCTGCAGAACCAGGTCTTAGAGGATGGGCAAGTGTTCACAGGCAGAGGAGGGGAGGGGGCTGCTGGCAGGGGGAACAGCTGTGGAAGAGGATGGTATCAAGGAGGGCTCAGCGTCTGGAGACGGCTAGACAACAGTCAGGCCTCTGGCCTGGGTGACCAGTTGGATGAGGGGCTGTCATGAATGTGGGGAGAGTGGGTCAGGGGAAGACAACAAGGGCCATTTTGAATCACTGAGTTAAAGACACTTGAGGGACACTGCGGTGGGTGTGGGAGACTGGGATGGGGGAGGCCTACCGCCATGAGCCCTCCAGGAATGACAGCGGAGGGGCAGAGGGCTGAGTGGAGGGGACGCCAACCTTTATCCTCAGCTGGTACGAGAGGAAGGACAGACAAGAAGGCAGCAGGGCTTACGAAAGAGGGCGTGCCAGGGGGCAGGGACTCCCATGAGGTGTCCCATTAGGGCTGCCAGGAGGAGCCACGTGATAAAGGCTGAGATACATCCTCTGACTTGGGCAGTAAGGGGCCACCACCCAAGAAGACTGTGGCAAGAACAGTTTCAGGTGTGCGCTGATGTGTGGGTGGAGCTGGGCAGTAATGGGCGGAGGTGTGCTGGGGGGAACAAGAGAGCACTGACTCCAGCAGGCCTGGCTGGGGCTGGGGGGCAGCTACTTCGTGGGGAAGGGGGTCCCTCTCAGTCTCACAGGCTGAGTGGGGCAGTGAAGGCTGGCTCAGTCATAACGGAACAAGCAAAAGGAGCACTGGCAGTGGAGCAAGATGTGTGAGGAGAGGTGGAGTGGGCCCCAACCCTGGCAGAGGTGAACACAGCAAGGACACGAGCCCTGCCGCCAGGACCCCTGGAAATTGCCGCGTGCTCACCACCTCCTGCAGGGCACTGGCAGATCCAGATGCCCAGCATTTCAGAACTTTAAAAGCAAACAACTTTGAAAACGGATGAGGTAGTGGTGGCCTCATGAAGGTGCTAGAGACCAACGCTTGCCCTGACCCTGCTCTGGGGGTCGCCCACAGAGGCACATGGGACCTACTGGTCTCTTTAAAATTTCTGAGTAAGTGCCAGGCTCGCTCCAGAGGCAGAAGTGGCTGAGCTCTGCCAGGCAAACATCCCCCCATACAGCCTGACACATCTCCCTACTGCGCCCTCAACACCAGACAAGGTCACAGAGCTGCTGGGCAGGGCCCCCGGCTGAGGGGTGCTGAGAGTGCAAGGAGCCTTTCCCAAGACCATCCCCCAGCCCTGCCCTGAGCCCCAGCTCACATGGATAGAATGGGGGCCACCATGTCAAGGGAGGCGATGAGGATGCCCAGCTCAGCGATGAGTGCTGTCAGGAGGAGTGCCCATGTTGGTTCGCCATTTGCCTTGCCATGGCCAAAAACCTGCAAGCACCAGGGTCAGTGGGGTCCGAAGTGAAGAAGTTGGTTCCACTGCCCCCATTCCACACCTAAGGCCACAAGTCATGAAGTCCCTCTGGGGCTCAGGTCACACCCATGCCTATCCTGATAGGTACGAGTTCCTCTGCCCTCCACTTCCTCAGGCCTCTCTGCTGTGGATGAGCCACAGACAGGCCTTGGGGATTCTGGGCCCAAGCAGCTCTGCCAACAGCAGGGCAGGGCCAGGGCCAGGGCAGCTCTCAGCAGCTCTCCATGGATAGCTGCATGGCCCTGGCCCCCAGCAGGATAAAACGCGCCCATACTTATCTCCTACCTCTCTCCCCCAGCCGGTGTGAGGGGCCAGGAGCACCCAGGCGGTGGGGAAGTGCAGAAGGCTCACCCGGAGGAAGGGGATGATGTTGTCCTTGGCGATGGCCTGCAACAGGCGTGGTGCCCCAGTGAGGCTCTGTAGGCCGGCGCCGCAGGTTGAGAAGAAGGAGCCGATGACGATGACCCAGGGCGAAGGCCAGGCTAACGTGCCCACCACCAGGTTCCTGCTGACGCCATCGCCGTACCTGCAGGGGCCGGACTCAGGCCATGTTCCATGCAAGGAGCCCCCCAAACCCTGGGTGGGGTCGCCCAGAGTGAGGGTTGGCAGAGGTCAGGAAGGATGGCTATGGTGGACAGAGCTCTGGCCCCTCAGCAGAGGCCAGGCCACCAGCCCCTATCCTTTCCCCTCAGCCCAGTCCCGATCTGATGTCACCATCCTCTCAGAAGCAAAAGTTCTGCTGGGGCCTGACCCACCACTGGCAACCAGCAGCCTGAGGACATGTGTGGAACCACGTGTGCAAGGGGGGCCGGTGTCAGGGCAGCAAAAGCTGAGTCCAGTGCCACGGGGAGGGGCCCAGATCACTCACTTGTCCCGGAGGACCACACCCTCGATGCAGGCGCCAAAGAGAACCACGCTGCTGAAGTCTGTGGCTGCGTCAAGGAAAGCTCGGCCTCCGCGGCCTCCGCTGCCACTGCCGTCCCCGTGCATCCCCGCACAGCGCCCAAGGGCCCCTCGCCCAAGCCTTAGCTGGCAGACTCAGCTGGGACACCTGCAGCTGTGGGTTTCGTGTTGTGTACACACCCCTTGAGTGTGCGCGTGTGTGTGAGGGGTGAGGTACACATGCACGCATAGGCAGTGTGTCTGCGCGTGCCAGCTGGTGACTTATACACAGGCAAGTGCCTCCTGTCCCCCTTCCCCACCCACCCCAGGCCTGGGAAAGGATACACACAAGGGAGGTCGTAACAATGGCCAGAATGGTCCCCACTGGGATGGACTTCTGCGCATCTCGGAGGTCCCCGGAGCGGTTTGAGCCAGCCATAATGCCTCCAAAAACAAGGAAACTCCCTGAGGGGCTCCCCGGGAGTGGGGGCAGGGCAGGGTGGGTGGGCAAGAGGGCTCACCTGTTACGGAGGGGAAGAAGATGCCGACTAGCACAGTGAAGGATGTGGCGATGTCGGCCACCACGTACAGGGGCAGGCTCTCCTTCAGGCCAAGGGCGTCTGTGGAGGGCAGCCCGTGCTTCTCCACGACCTCACCCTTCTCCAGGTAGGTGCTCCACAGGTTTTCTGTGGGGGCAGCAGCATCACCACTGCAGCCCCACCTACTTCCCAGGGAAGTTTGGGGCAGCCCAGCCAGAGGCTGCAAATGTAAGAGGTTCTCGGGGTTCAGGGGGGTGACTTCAGCCGAATGGCTATGGTGTCAGCCACCGGGCTGCTCTGGCCACAGAGAAGGAGCTGTCTGGCTACAAGTCTGAAAGGCGAAGGTGGCTGAACCACCATCACCTGCCACTGCCTGCCTCCTAGACAGAGGCCCTTTATGGCTCCTGTGAGAACAATCACAGGCAGGGTCAGGGGCTGGTGGCTGGGGAGAAATGGGCTGCCAGAACTTTCTGGGGGTTGTTGCAGGCCTGGGACACTGGCCAAACAGGCTCCGTTCACCCAAAACCCAGCTGCCAGGAGCCAGGCTGAGAGGACACGGCTGGGCTGGGAAGGCAGCCAGAACTGCCTCCCATTCCTGAGCTGGCCACACAAGGACAGCTCTGTGCTAATCCATCCTTCCGTGCTCATTCCCTACCTCCTGCTCAGTGTGGGGGGCAGGAGCAGGACAGGAGGGAGGACGCACCCTGGAGCACGCCAGCAGCTGCACCAGGGATGCCAGGGATCTCAGTCACATTGTTGAGCAGAAAGTAGGGGTCGCAGGAGTCTGCGGTGAGGTTGGGGCTGTGGCAGAAGAGGCTCCAGAGCCGAGTGGCCACGGTCTCATTGTCCACCACGGCTGTCTTGGCACAGACATCAAACTGGTCCCGGGACAGGGTCCTATTGCCCAGCATACATACTCTGTGGGGCCGGGGGGGGACAGAAGCATCAGCACCTGCTCAGCCAGAGACCCCAACCTGCTTCCACCCTGTAGCCTCTACAACTCAAGGCATCAAAGGCCATCCACGTGGGAAGGATGTCAGTGCAATGCCTGGATGTATTCCCAGGTTACTTACGGAAACACGGGAGGGTCAAAAATAGACTTGATGCCCCCAGCATAGATGGAGAGGATGGAGATGATCACACAGGCCAGGAAGAGTGAGGCAAATTTGTTCACATACTTGACACCAACAAACACCACCAGGGTCATGAAGGTCAGAAAAATGGTCCCATACACCCGCATATTGTTCAAGGTGGCACTCGACATGTCATGAGTGCCTGTTGGGTAAAAAATGGCGGCTGGTGGGGCAATGTAGGTCTGAAACAAGAAGACAGATAGAGGAGGTTCAATCTTCCTATGTGGAGAGTCAAGCCCAATATTTTGGTTTTCTTTTTTTAAGAGTATCCAGAGGGGAGTTCCCTGGCCGTCCAGTGGTTAGGACTCAGTGCTTTCACTGCCGTGGCCCAGGTTCAATCCCTGGTTGGGGAACTAAGACCCCATAAGCTGCACGGCCAAAAAAAAACAAAACCAAAAAAGAGTATTCAGAAAAAGCCTGTCACAAAAGAGCATATATTGTATGAATCCATTTATATGACAAGTCCAGAATAGGTAAACCTGATTAAATTTTTATCTACCTATCTATCTGGCTGCGCCGGGACTTAGGTGCAGCACGTGGGATCGTTGTTGCTGCGTGCGGGATCTTCGTTGCGGCATGCAGGATCTTTTAGTTGCAGCATGCAGGATCTAGTTCCTGATCAGGGATCGAACCCGGGCCCCCTGCATGGGGAGCATGGAGTCTTAACCACTAGACCACCAGGGAAGTCCTTGATTAAATCTTATTGAAGACAGAAAGCAGATTAATGGGTGCCTAGGGCTGGGGGGAATGGAGAGTGATCACTAATGATCATGGGATTTCTTCTTGGGGTGATGAAAATGTTCTAAAATTGACTGTGGTGATAGTTGTACAACTTCATGAATATACCAAAAACCATCCAATTGTATACTTTAAATTCACTTTAAAGTGAATTGTATGGTATGTGAATTATCTCTTAATAAAGCCATTATTGGCTTCCCTGGTGGCACAGTGGTTAAGAATCTGCCTGCCAATGCAGGGGACACGGGTTCGAGCCCTGGTCCGGGAAGATCCCACATGCCGCGGAGCAACTAAGCCCGTGTGCCACAACTACTGAGCCTACGCTCTAGAGCCCGTGAGCCACAACTACTGAAGCCCGCACACCTAGAGCCTGTGCTCCGCAACAAGAGAAGCCACCACAATGAGAAGCCCGCGCACCGCAATGAAGAGTAGCCCCTGCTCACCGCAACTAGAGAAAGCCCGCGCACAGCAACAAAGACCCAACACAGCCAAAAACAAATAAATTAAAAAAAAAAAAAGCCATTATTTACAAAAAAGAGAAAAAGGATCCAGACACAGGAGTTGACCTGAATAGCTAAATAGCAGAAGTGGAACAGTTTGAGGAGCAAAAAAATAATGACAGCACAGGATTATGAGCCAAAGAATAAAATAAATATCCAGGAGTCCATGGGACTTCCCTGGTGGTGCAGTGGTTGGGAGGCTGCCTGCCAATTCAGGGGACACGGGTTCGAGCCCTGGTCTGGGAAGATCCCACATGCTGTGGAGCAACTAAGCCTGCGTGCCACAGCTACTGAGCCTGTGCTCTAGAGCCCGCAGGCCACAACTACTGAGCCCATGCGCCACGACTACTGAAACCCGCTTGCCTAGAGACCGTGCTCCGCAACAAGAGAAGCCACTGCAATGAGAAGCCCGCACGACACAGTAGCCCCCGCTCGCCACAGCCAGAGAAAGCCCGCGCACAGCAACGAAGACCCAACACAGCCAAAAATAAATAAATAAATAAATAAATTAAAAAAAATATATATATATATCCAGGAGTCCATACTGATATAAATACATGGTTGAATAAATAAACAAATGGAAAAAGGACAATTTCCTTACAGAAGAAATCAACATAACAAATGTAGGAATGTGGGTTGGGGCTTCCCTGGTGGCGCAGTGGTTGAGAGTCCACCTGCCGATGCAGGGGATGTGGGTTCGTGCCCCGGTCCGGGAGGATCCCACATGCCGCAGAGCGGCTGGGCCCGTGAGCCATGGCTGCTGAGCCTGCGTGTCCGGAGCCTGTGCTCCGCAACGGGAGAGGCCACAACAGTGAGAGGCCCGCGTACCACAAAAAAAAAAAAAAAAAAAAAATGTAGGAATGTGGGTAATAGAAAAACAAACAGGGCTTCCCTGGTGGTGCAGTGGTTAAGAATCCGCCTGCCAATGCAAGGGACATGGGTTTGAGCCCTGGTCCGGGAAGATCCCACATGTCACAGAGCAACTAAGCTCATGCGCCACAACTACTGAGCCTGCGCTCTAGAGTCCACGCTCTGCAACAAGAGAAGCCACTGCAATGAGAAGCCCACGCACCGCAATGAAGAGTAGCACCCGTTCTCAGCAACTAGAGAAAACCCGCGTGCAGCAGCGAAGACCCAATGCAGCCAAAAATTAAATAAATGAATAAATAAATTTATAAAAAGAAAAAGGAAAACAAACAACAAAACCCCCAGAATATCCAGGAACAGGCTCCACGCAACAGACAGGGGACCTGGAGGTGGGAATAGACAGGCAGTTCCTCTAAACATCTACTATCTGGATTCCCAGGGGCGGGCACTCTTTACCCTGTGCTCCCCACTGCTCCTCCCCCTCTTCTCCCACCACGAGGGCAGTTCAGTGGGAAGTGGGAAACTGAGTCAGAGCACACATGAGGCCCACAGAGGTGGCACTGCCCTCCAAACAGGGTCCTGTGGCTGTTCACCCTGATTTAGGGATGAGGATAAGATGGATCTGAAGGGCTTTATTAGCACAGAGCCCTGGGGGAGACAGAGCTGGCCAGAGCCCACATGAGCCTGGGAGGCAGGCTCTGAGTCACCACCAAGACCTGTCTCTGAGTTAAATGCAGTAGTTCACAGACCACCTGCCACGGTTGAAATGTTGCCCGAGTGGATGGAACATCCAGGGTCAAGGTGGAGACAGCCAGGCCCCTAGCTTGCCTGGCCCAAACTGGGAAAGGGCTGAAGGGGAGACTGGCTTGAACAAAGATCTTTCTCCCTTGAAGAGGCCTCCCTCATTATAAGCCCTAGACCCTGACCAGAGGTGAAGGGAGCATGAGCCGCCTGGGCCTATGGGAAATGGACTGTTTCGACAAGACCCGAGTTGGCCAGGGCTTAGCCTGACTCACCAGCAGGATCTCAATGGCCCCCAGGATGTACATAGCCGCTGCAAATGTTGTTCCCAGGTAGAAGCACAGGCCAACAGCCCCTCCAAATTCTGGTCCCAGCGAGCGGGAGATCATGAAATAGGAGCCCCCAGCTACAACAGAAAAAGCATACATAGGTCAAGGCTGGTTCTTCAAGGGGGCCTCTCCCATGACAACCCTTCACAACCATCCAGAGGGACAGGGACTGCTTTTCCCATTTATGAACAAGCAGAAGGGTTAGAAGACTTGCCCAAGGCAGCATGGTTAATAAGTGGCCAGGCTGCGGTTAGACCTGATTTCCATTTGATTCCAACACCCAGCACGGGCCAGTGACACGAATACTCTGCTGGGGCAGCTCTAGGTCCGCAGCAAAGCCTAAGTGGCCTACTGTCCCCCACCTCCCTGCAGTTAGGTCAGTCCCCGCAGCCTCCCCTGGTTGGGTGTGTCCCATCTCAGCATGCCTCACCCCTCCCAAGAGCTATCTCTGTTAGTCTGACCCTCCAGACCAGGGCAGGGACTAGCTTTTTGCCGCTAGGGCCAGCCACTGGGTGAATATCCATGGCTGACCCTCCTGCCCTGAATCTGTGCTTCCATCAGAGTCTAACACCCCTGGCAAGACTGAGTCAACACTGGACCCCAGGGCCAGTGAGGGTGCAGGGGACAAGAACAATCCCATGCTGCTGGTTGAAGCTGCTCCTGATGAAACTTCTCTGGTGAAAAATCTGGGAACAGGGATCAAGAAGCTTTAAAAAGGCTAATAATCCCTTTCATGCTGTAATCCCACCTCTAGGACCCTCTTCTAAGGAAACCGCCAGGGGCGTGAACAAAGATCAGTGTGCAAGGCTGTTTATGACAATAATGTTTACAATAGTGAAAAAGTAGAACACAAGAGTAGGAGAATAACAAAAATTAGGTAATGTCAATCCTGTTTTAAAAAAACAAATGAACCGTTTCCAGCACTTGAGAAACACACAGACACACACAGACACACACACACACACACACACACACAGTTTGGGGAAAACAATACATCTCAATACTTTATAAGACCCTAAGACCATGTATGAAAAGGCTAACAGTTTTGACCTTAGGATGGTGGGATTATGGGTACTTTTCATTTTCTTTTCTACATTTTTTGCACTTTCAAACCCTCTATGGTAAACATATATTGCCTTTTTCCTCCTATTACTTTTATACTAATGCTAATAAAGCTGTTATTTGAAAAAAATAGAAAAGGATTCAAACACAGAAGCCAACCCGAATAGCCAAATAGCCAGAGTGGAACAGGTCAAGCAAAACAATAAATAATGATGGTACTAAGATTATGAGCCAAAGAACAAAATAAATATCCAGGAGTCCACAGTGATATAAATACATGGTTGAGTAAGTAAAAAAACGGAGTCTCTGAAAACCAAGTCCAATCTCAACATCCCGGCTGAAAACCCTCTGCATTGTCTATACTGTAATCCAGTGTGGCCCAGACTCCTTGGCTTGGGCCACCAGGTATGCCCCATCACCTTCTTTATCAGCCCCAGCCCCCGCTTTTAAAAAAGTACTTTTATCCAAAAAAAAAAAAAAAAAAAAAAGCCCAAACAAACAAAACACAAAACAACAGCAATCTCAAACTCTGTCAAGCAAGGATGCTCCTAAGTGGTAGCACTGTCATGGCATCAAGGACTAAGATCCCACCAGAAAACTGCCTGGGGGGGGGGGCAATAAGTGTTCCTAGGCATGTCAAGGTGGATTCTGGGCCCATCCCCTCCTCAGGCCTGAGTGGTGCTCACCCACCTGGAACCACGCCGTTGGTGGCAATGGCGCTCATGGAGATGGCCGTCAGCAAGGTCTGTGGAAAGGAGGGCCTAGGTGAGCAGCTCAGCTGGGTGGGCTCTGGCCCTGCCCCAGCTGGGATACTCACACAACAGCAGCAAATGAGCACAATGAGGAGGGCCTGCAGCACACCGGCCGTGCCCACCATCCAGGTCAGCCGCAGGAAGAGGATAACCCCGAAGATATTCTGCAGGCAGGGCAGGTACACCCCCATGAGGGTGCCCATGCTGGGTGCCTATGGAGCAAGCGAGGGAGGGGGAGACAGAGCGTCAGAGGGGCCCAGATGCTCCACGGAAGGCCAGCCCCTGGTCACGTGACAGTCGCCCGCCCCCAGGGTGTTCTACCAGAGAACAGGTTGGAGAGGGATATTCCAAGTGGAGTCCTGGGGAGTGCAGGGGGTAAGGTGAGAGGATGTCTGTGTTGACTTTGATACATGAAGAAACAGTTTGGGACTGGGAAGGTATAAAACCTGATTCTTTTCAAAACCCCACGTGTGAGCTTTTGAGGCTCACCTCCCCCTCATGGTACTGCCCCCTTCCCTTCCTCTCCTCTTTTATACTTCTGCAAAGTGAGGTCTGTGTCAGATCTCCACCTTCCCACTCAGCATGACCCATGTCACCCAAGCCAGAGTCTAAGAAGTTGTTCCTGACCCTCCCTCTCTCCAACCCCCCAGTTCAGTCCAGTGGACACTGAGTCCTGCCCAGTCTGCCTCTCAAGCTGCCCTGAGATCAGCCTTCCTTGCCTCAGCCTTAGTCCCCTGAACCTGGGGCACTACATCTGGGGCACCTGGATGGTGCCTTCTTGTGCCTCTCAACCTCTCCACACTCCAGCCCGCTCTGCTGCCAGAACAGGTCTCTGAAAACCAAGTCCAATCTCATCATCCCTACTAAAACCCCTCTGCATTGTCTATACTGTAATGCATAGTGTGGGCCAGCCTCCTTGGCTTGGGCCACCAGGCCTGCCCCATCACCTTTGTCAGCCTCAGCCCCTGACAACATCAGTCCCTCAGAGCCTCTGAACCAGGGCATGTGCTGGGCTCTGCTTGGGAGGGTTACCCCTGCCTCACTGCCTGGCAAATTCCTCTTCAGTTAAACCTTCAGGAGACTTAACTCTTTCCTCTCCCAGGAAGTTCCCCCAGGTTGCCTTAGCTGGAGTTGGTACTTCCTCTTGCATCCCCTCAGCATCTGATATACCCTTCTATCATAGTGGTCACGGTAACTGTTCACTCAAATGACCATACTGGGTAGACGTGGCTTGTTCACTGTTGTATTATCAGCAGGCCCTGCTGGTACTCAAAAGGTGCTCCTGAGCCCAGCAAGCGATGCCTTAGAAGGCCTCTGGGATAACCTGTTGGGAAAATCCTGCATAGAGAGTAGAGACTCAGGCTGGAGGGCAGGTAGGGAAGGTCTAATGGGCATATCCAGGCAGGATTTCTCAGCTACCTAAGGGTAGAGTAGGGGCCAAACAGGAGGCCAGGGCAGACGCTGAAGCACAGGATTAGGGCTGGTGGCTTCTTCTTTTTCTTTTTTTTAAAAAAATATTTATTTGGCTGCGCTGGGTCTTAGTCGCGGCCATGTGGGCTCTTAGTTGCGGGATGCAGGATCTAGTCCCCTGGCCAGGGATCAAACCCAGGCCCCCTACATTGGGAGTGCAGAGTCTTAACCACTAGACCACCAGGGGAGCCCCATGCGCTGGTGCCTTCTTGAAGAACTGAGCCTCACATGAGAGCAGCCCAGAGTATTGGGGCCCTGAGAGCTTCCACCAGAGCCCCAGCAAAGCCTGCTGCCCTGGAGCTGGGGTGGGAGAAAGAACTCTGGCCACAGGAACTCTTCTCAAGGGTCCAGGCCTGGGGCAGGATCTGTGTGCAGCCTTAAGGACCACAGAAGGGCCTAGAAGGGCCCGAGTAAAAACAAATGGTCCCTCAAACTGTCCTGCACAGTGTAGGTGACAGATACACCTCATCTGGGCTCTGTCTGAGCCCTTCTCAGAGGCCCTTCTCAGACCACCCGCTGGATAGTAGCAGCTCCCAGTCCCCCATTTGAGGCTGAGTCACTCTGGGAAAAGGGCAGTGTGGGAAAGGGCAGGGCCGGAAATGCTTTCTGCATCTCCAAATAACCTCTGGCAGCCTCAGAAGGTCACCAGGCCACAGACGGAGCAGCTGCCATAGAGAGGCTGCCTTGGGTCTTGGTGTGGTCTGGTTGGAGGACCGCCCTTCCGGCTTTAAGCTTTCCTTTTCTGAGGCCCCTGCTCAGACCTGCCTGGGCGAGGGCCACAGCTCAGCGGCCCCAGCTCCCTAGCTTCCTACTGACTCTCTGTGGACTTGACCAGGCTCCTGCTTTCTCCATGAAAAAGCCACTGGCGCTGGGACACTCAGCCATCCTCTCACATCTTTAACCTAGGGCCAGGTGAGCTGGCAGGTAAGCTGAGGCTGGACCCCAGCATCCTCACAGGCTCCTCATAAGGCCAAGGGACCATGGCCCTTCGCCAACTCAGAATTTCTTCTGACACCTTGTTGAGATGTACACTAGCCTTTCTTAGGGACCTTTTTACTCCCAGCCACCAGCTTCCTGGGCTTGGTCTGAAGGGACAGGGAGGAGGCTTTTACCCAAGGATTCCATCACCCTCTGCAGGGCTAAACACAGATAGCCACAGATAGTCAACCCTCTCTCAAGCGTGGGCTAGTCTGCCTCCCAGAATCGAGGGGTGCACATCAGCCTCTCGCCTTGGCCCACCTCAGTAAGGTCCAAATCTCATGGGCAGGTCTGAGGTTGGGGATTTGGCTTATTCCAACCAAGAGCTCCTCCTGCCTGTGCTGATCTCCAGCAAGAATACTACAGCTAGTGCCAGACTCAAGCTGCTTCCAAATCACAGCTTCTTCCCAAACCTCAGGGAGTCAGTAGACATGGAGGGAACGTTCTTTGCCTCCAAGCTGAAAACGTAGGGGGGAAAAAAACCCAGCATTCAGTTAACTTGAGCCCTGTCACACAGGGGAGCTGAGCAAAGATGTGCAAAGTCATCCTGAAGAGAGGACGGCTGGAGGCCCAGAGGCCTGGATAGCGACTAGGGATGGGACCAGCAGAGGGATAGGGAAGCCCCAAGAGGCATGCTCCTATCACCCCCAACCCTGGTGCTCAAGGAACCCAGGGGCTGTCGGAGGGGTCTGCCAGTGGAGCTAACACAGCAAAAGGGTTTAGTCAACTGCTCTAGGTCACATAGCCCCGAGGGACAACCAGGCTCCTGGATCCAAAGGTAATATCCTTATCCATCCTGATGGGATGCCAGTAATCTGGCATTCTACATAGTCACATACCTCACAGTAAGCCCACAAGTCTCCCAGCGTTATGCATTGATCTTGTTTAGCTTAGTCAACTTAGGCAAGTTACTTAATACCCCAACACTCAAGCTTCCTCATCTGTAAAATGGGGATGAAACCAGCACCTGCCTCACAGCTTTGTTGTGAAGACGACATACAAGAACCCAAGCCCACTGCTTAGCATGATGCCTCACACACAGAGAGGCCTAAGTAACGTCACGTTCCACTGTTATTTTTGAGGGCCTCCCTGGTCCTATGCCCTGAGGGCCACCTCCCTGGCCCACCCCTTGAAGTCTCCTTGAGCCCAAAGCACTCAGTGCCCATTCTCCATGCTCACCAAACCTGGCACCTACTTCCCCCAGGATGCTCATAACCATGTGGGGAAACTGCCAACTCCATGGTGTTGAATCTGTCTTCCGAGGAGCGGCCTCTCTGCTGCCCCTGACCAGCTCACCTTGGCTGCTCTCCGGCGGGCACCCTCTCCACTCTCAGCCTCCTCATGCTCCTTGGCGCCCTGTGTGAGGTTGGTGTAGCTGACGAGCTTGCCCAGAAGAGATGATACCTTCGGGCGGATGTCCAGCTCTTCCTGTAAACAGAGCCACAGGGTAATCTGGCAACTGGCACCAGGCTACCTGTGTGTAGACAGCAGCCTGGCCTCTGGCCGCTTGCCAAGCCCTGAGGCAGGCCTGGGCTCTTACCTGGGGAAACCCAAGCCAGCCCACTGGGCAGGTGTGGGTGCCACACCCCAGCACTCACTTCTCTCTGCCCCACCTTGGCTACAATCACTACCAGCCCATTTGCAAAACTACCTGCCTTGGGGGGAAAGGGCAGGACAGGGCACGGCTGGCAGACAGGGGAATGGCACGCTTCAGTCTGCCTGTTCGGCCTGGCCACCTCCCAGCTGTGAGTAGGCCTCTGGGACTCATATCTGCCTTCAACAAAAAAGCCACCCTAGTCACCCCAGGGAACCAAGGAGGTCAAAAGAGGTGTGGGACAAGTGAAGTCTCTCTTATCTGCCCAAACCCTGATTGTCCTGCATGGTCTTCTCCACCAGGCCTCATACCCCGTGAGTAACCCACCTCAATCCCCAAGATGGGATCCTGGAGCCCTAGCCCATCTGCAGGTGGGGCCAGGTCAAGAGGCCTCCCAGGGCTCCAGCTCCCGTGCAGCATCTAGCACAGCTTCCCCAGCACTGTGCCTCCGCCTGCCTCTGGCCCACATTTAGTCTTTCCCTGTCTATCAGCTCCCTTCTGACCCTACACACGAGGAGAAACTGGTCTGGTGTAAGAAGTAAAGATGCAGGTCTTTGCAGGTGTATGGAGATTGAAGAGCTTATGAGACTTCCATGGGGCAGCTGAATGTGTGGTCAGAATTTAGGGGCCTAAACCATGACTTCAATCCAGATACAACTTCTAAGCTTGAGTCTGAAAATGATAAAATTCAAGTTCAAAGGCACAAAATTGGGAATGTTTCCAAAGAGACATCCACTGAGGTTGCAGATATGGCTAGAGGGGGCAGATCCGGTGAGAAGGACCAGGGCTCAGTAAACTTGATGGGCACAGAGTTGGAGGAGTCAACCAGGAAGGCCAGGGAAGAGTTCACAGGAGAGGGAAGAATCATGGACTATGAGAAGTCCTAGAAGTGAAGGGGACAAAGGAAATCCTGAGGCAAGAAATACTGAGAGGTGATGACCTTGCTGAGGGGCTGCATGGAAGTCAAAGGTGAACACCCCTGGAGGTGGTAATGGGGTACAGTGGCCTCTGGGAAAGCAGTTTCAGTTCAAAGGGCCGAGGGAACCACAGCCTGACTGCCAAGGGAGCGAGACAGACAAGGGGAGACTGGAGGAGAAGCCGAGACATAAGGAGGCACAACATCCAGCCTGTCTGCTGAGCTAAAGCTTGGGTCCTGACAGGTCCCTGCCCACCCACCTCCCTGCCACACCTGGGGCCCAGAGTGGCTCCTCAGCTACCTCAAACAGTGCCAGGTTCCTGTCATGGTAGTCACTTCCTCTGGAAGCTTCCATGGGACAAAGAAAAGGGCTGCTCTCCTTGTGGTTGCCATGTCCTGTGGAGAGAGAAGAACGGAATCCCAGTCAGGGGCTGCCTACTGAAACCCCAGCATGCACTCCTCCCCAGCAGGCGTGCTGTCATCTCTGTGGAGCACTCTGTGGGCCAGTGTTACCATGCTGGGCCTGTTTCCCCATCATACCCTGCCAGCCTCCTTGAAAGGGCCAGAATTGGAAGTGGCCTATGATCAAAACCCAGCACGTAGGGCTTCCCTGGTGGCGCAGTGGTTAAGAATCCGCCTGCCAACGCAGGGGACACGGGTTCAAGCCCTAGTCCGGGAAGATCCCACATGCCGCAGAGCAACTAAGCCCGTGCGCCACAACTACTGAGCCTGCGCTCTAGAGCCCATGCACCACAACTACTGAGCCTGCATGCCACAACTACTGAAGCCCGTGTGCCTAGAGCCCGTGCTTCGCAACAAGAGAAGCCACTGCAATGAGAAGCCCGCGCACCGCAGCGAAGAGTAGCCCCTGCCCGCCTCAACTAGAGAAAAACCCACGCGCGTCAATGAATACCCAACTCAGCCAAAAATAAATTAAAAAAAAGAGGACTTCCCTGGTGGCACAGTGGTTGAGAGTCCGCCTGCCAATGCAGGGGACACGGGTTCGTGCCCCGGTCCGGAAAGATCCCATGTGCTGCAGACTGGCTGGGCCCATGAGCCATGGCCGCTGAGCCTGCGCGTCCGGAGCCTGTGCTCCGCAACGGGAGAGGCCACAACAGTGAGAGGCCTGCGTACCACGCAAGAAAAAGAAAAAAGAAAAAAAAAAACAGCGTGTACACTCATCTAGCAGAGGGCACAGGTGTGAAGGGCCCAGACAGCACGTGTTAACACCAAGGGGCAGAGTCAACTGCAGGAGGGCGTGGCCCAGTCATGGCCCACCTTCAGACCACCCCTGAGACACACACTCGCATTTTCCAGCCCTTCGGGAATATCCAGTGTGCCGGGTGCCCAGGGCTCGGTGTCTTCAGGACTCCCCCAAGGTGCTGCCCTCCAGACAGATGAAGCCACACAGGGCTCCTTCTGCCGCCATGGCCAGCCGGCCGCCTACTAGCCACCCCACCATGCACTGCGCAGGGGCGTCCTTGAGGGCCACCCGAGGCATGCCAGGAGGAGGGGCAAGCAGGAGACTGGCCAGAGAGCGGAAGTGGGTGCCTGAAGCTGTCTAGGGTCATCTAGGAAAGCCCTACGGAAGCCTGACCAGGTGGCTGTGGGACCAAGCAAGACTGTTGGCAGGACCCTCTTGTTGACCTACCTCCCTGTCCCCAGATCGCAGCTGCTTGCTCCAGACTAGGCAAGTGGCCAATCCCAGCATCCACCTACCCCCCAGGCTGGTGAGGCAGTGCCTCAGCACCAAGAAAACCTCACAGAAAGGAGCCAGATGCACCTTTTTTTTATACGCCTGCCTCAACTCTCAAAGCTTGGCTGCATTTTCTGGCCACCGGCATTCACACTCTTCCCTGTTTTCCAAACTGTGTCCACTGTGAGTCTCAGTGGGTGACATTCCCATTTTTTCATCAAGCAGGCAGAAGACACCAAGTACTCCTTTTCTAGTTGCTAACAGTAAAACCCCCTTCAGACAGTCTGACAGCTGCAGTGGCAGTGGCTGGAGGCTTCACAGCAAATGGAAAGATGACATCTTGGTTCAAAGAAGCCACGTTGGTGTTGGATGGCAATGACTGTGGCAGCAGTGTTGGCCTGGTGTCCAGTGATGGAGGCGGCAACAGAAGTGTCTTCACTGATCCAGCCTAGTGGGGTATTCCAGCCATGCCTGATTTTGTGAGAGCTACCTGCCAACCTTTTCTGGTTAAATAGCCCGCAATCCATTTCTCTTGTTTGCAGCTAAGAATACTGAACGATGATACATCCTCTTCCATCTGATACATCCTCTTGCCATCAGTATGAGACTTAACTTGCCTTCTCTGAGCCAACAATCACTCAGCAGGTGCTGCACTGTGGATTCTTTACTGTCCAAAGAGACTGACAGGGAAAGCATGCTGATGACAATTTCTGGGGCAAAATCAGCTGTTCCTTCCCACAGTATGTAAAAGTGGTACATCGCCTCATCTAGGAACCTGGATTAGCTAAGTAAGCCAAGAAGCTCAGTCCCAGAAGCTACATGGCTGTATGTAGGGTAATGCCAACGGCACAGTGGACAAAGGTAGTGGGAGTTCAGGCCAACCTACAGAACCATGTTAAAGCCTCGTGAGGGACTTCCCTGGCGGTGCAGTGGTTAAGAATCTGCCTGTCAATGCAGGGGACACGGGTTAGAGCGGTGGTCTGGGAAGATCCCACACGCCATGGAGCAACTAAGCCAGTGCACCACAACTACTGAGCCTGCGTGCCACAACTACTTAAACCCACGTGCCTAGAGCCCACGCTCCGCAACAAGAGAAGCCACCGCAATGAGAAGCCCGCGCACCGCAACAAAGAGTAGCCCCCATTCACCACAACTAGAGAAAGCCTGCGCGCAGCAACGAAGACCCAACGCACCCAAAAATAAATAAATAGATAATTTTTTTAAAAAAGCCTCGTGGGGTCACGTAGCTCCTCAGACACCCTGTGACGTTTGCTGTGCCCTTGATGCTTGTTCAGGATCAGGATAAGAAGCCACAACAAAAATCTGAAAACCCAGTAACAATGCCCATTACACTGACAGCCCTTCAGTGAGAAGCCTCTGAAAAGTACTCTTGGATTTTTGTGACAAAAAAATATCTCCCCTGAATAAGTCAGAGGCTTCATTTTGTCAAAAAAAGGCAACTATAAGAGCTCATCTTACTTCCCTTTCTACCTTGGCTGCCAGGAACCTCTAAGCTAAATTTATTTTTTAGATGGCAGTCACCATCTACCTCGTCTCAGAGTCCTTGCCTCTTTCCTCTGCATGGTTTTGACCTGACAGTGACAGTCCCTTGGGGAGGCATTTCTGTTGCATATCTCTTCTGATCCTTTTGTGGAAGTAGGTTGAAAGTAAAGTATAAATTATTCTAAACTCCTGCACTGCAGCCTGCCCCACCACTGTTACCTCATCTCTCTGAAGACTGCACTAGTATCCGGAAAACACAGAGCTGAGCACACAGCAGTTCCCCCAAAATGCCTGTGGATGGTCCTCTAAGACCCAGCTGATCCTTGTCCCTCAGCCATGAGTCCAGGGCAGCTCAGAGCCCTTGCAAGGCTTACCTCTAGTCCTCACAGCAACACTCCAGTAGATATCATTTACCCCCTTTTATTAACAAGGAACGTAAAGCTCAGAGAGATTCAAAGGCAAGGTCACTCAGTGAGAGGGCCAAACTTGGGTCCCAGGATCTACCAGAGCCAGGTGGGAGCTGAGTTGTAGGTTCTACTCCTATTTTGGACCCCCATCCATCCCAGGAGGCACCCCAGGGTGCAGTACTTTAACTAGAGAAGAGTGTCTGGGGCTTGCAATTTGGCCAGGGTGTGCATACCCAAGGCTCTTGGTGCTCAGTGGCCAGCAGACTAGCTTGGATTCCTGAACCTCCCACTGTGTGACCCAGGGCAACCTGCCTACCCTCTCTGTGTTGCCTTGGTTTCCTTTTCTATGAAGTAGAGCTAGTAACACCTACTCTTCCAACTGCCCAGATGCATCAGAAAAGGGACAATCTGGTGCCAGACACCCAGCAGGGATTCCGTGGAGTTCCCCAAAACCTCATCTAAAGACAGCTCCCATAGGATTGTGGGAATTGGGTGGGAGGGGGGGCTGGTGTCTAAGCAGTGCCTGGATATCTGTACTGCCCTCAGCTATTCCAAAAATTCCAGGGCAGGTCTGGGCATGCCTGCCAGGCCAAAGCTGCTCAGATACCACCTGAGACCCCTGGCGAACCACAGCATGAAGGCTGGGCCTGGGCGCTGCCTGTGAGGTACATATATATGTGTGCTCCTGCCAGCAGCTGTGAATGTACCAGCTGCAAGCAGGGATCCAGGTGACACTCCTGATCCCTCTGCTCACAGGTATCTGCCAGGGGTACCCCTCTAGAGCCTCTTCACCCCCTGCCCACAGACCACAGTGAGCTGGGTGAACAGGCCTATCTAGGCCTTTGGAGCAGAGGTATGGGCCTTGAGAGATTCAGACACCAAGCTGGGGGGTCCCCATAAGATGGACCTGAGGGGTCACTATTTTTGTGCCCCTGACCCTTTGCAGCCCCCACCAAGAAGGATCATAACCACTCACCAGGGTGCAGAGTGTCCCCCATACAGCAGACGCAGTCAAGATCTGGCTGAAAGGGAGGAAGAGGAGGAAGAAGGGGGATAGCGGGAGGAGCTGGCCCAGCCTGGAGGGACCTGACAGGACTCAGCCAATGTAGCTCCAGTTCCCTATAGTCAGCCTGTGAGAGGCCAAGGCGGGGCCAGAGGCAGGACTCCGCTCTGCCTACCCACTGGTCCAGGCTGATCTTAGGGATGCAGCCCAGCCCAGCCCAGCCTCTGGGGAGAGCGAGCCTCCAAGGGCTAACAGAGGAGCAGGCGTGGATGCTGGCTCCTGCTCTGGCCACTGGAACAAGGCTAGGGGCAGGTGCCGGCATGGGGCAGGGGTTGAGATGTGTGCACCCACACAGCTGTGAAGCCTGTTAAATGACCATGATGTCCAGCAGCCTATGCCACCGTCCTGTGCCATCTCCTCACACAGCAGTCAGGTGACACACATATAGCCATCACCCACATCAGGCATGGATCACCTCAGTCATGTCACCATCACAGACAGGTCAGAGTCAGATCAACATCACATCACCTGATACATGCCAACACACACGTTCCCTGCATATCTGCATCATGGTCAGTCACAGACGAAGCATTTGTCATCAGTCACATCACCATCCTCATCATCGATAACCCTGCAGGAAATGGTGGCCCACAAGAAGTGCTATCCTGACCCCACCTTCACTCTGCGGTAGCCCACAGCTATACACTTGCACAAGCACAATTACACATGCATATGCTGCTACACATACAGACACATGTTCTCGGCAGTGTTCACACTCCAAGAGTGGCCCTGCAAGGACAGCCCACTGGGGGGCTCCTGGGGGAGGAGATGGTGAAAGGGTCAAGGGCAGACACCTAGGAGGGGAGGAGGGGTTTACCTTCAGGTCCAGTTTAACATCTAGGTTAAGAGTTAGGGCTCTGGAGGCTCCAACCCTCGATTTGAATCCCCTAGAGCAAGTTACATAAAGGCTCCATGCCTCAATTCACTCCTTTCTAAGCGTGAGTAACATGACCTATCCCATGGGGGAAATTAGGAGGATTAAACGAGTTAATTCACTTCAAGTGCCTAGACAAGCCTGGTCCCGTGTGAGTGCTCCACAGATGCCCACTGTACCTACAGATGTAAGCTGGGATCCACGCAAGTGCACTCACAGGCAGTTACCCACTGACCCCCTCAGGCAGGCACAGCCTTCTTTCCAGGGCCCGGGAGTGCTGGGAGGGAAGGGGGAAGGGGAGGGGAAGGGAGGCGAGAGAGGGTAGTCTTAGGGAAAGAGGTGCTGCCGCACAAAAGTGTAGGCAAGACGGGAAGCGCTTAGGGGCGGTTCACAGGAGGTAGGAAGTGAAGGGTCTGGGGTCCGGGCTGCGGTCGTTGCTCCCAGCCGGGAAGGGCCAGGGATGGAGGCTCAGCGCTCTCCGCGCCCCGGGCGGCCCGGCTGGCCCGGCAGGCCTGGCCACGTCTGCAGCCCCCGCCCGCGGCCCGCAAGGGAGGAGCTGGGGCGGGGAGGGAGGCCCGACCGCAAGCGCGAGCGCCGGGGGCCGAAGAAAATTGTTTCTGCGCGCGCGGAGTAAGGGACTGCTGGCGGCGACTCAGTCTAAGAAAAGTTGGGCCCGCATCGACGTGTGCGCGCACCGGCCGGCGTCGGTGTGAGAGCGGGCCCCGCGTGGCCAGCTTCCCTGCCCCCGCCCCCGCCAAGGACCCCTCCGGGCGCGTCCTCACCCTCCGAGTCCTCCCGGTCGGCGCGCTCCCCGTAGTCCACCCAACTGATACCCTCGAGGTTGTCATAGTCGCCGCGTCGCGGCCCGTCCACCGGCACCACGGTGAAATGAGGCATCCTGCGTGCTCGGCCCCGCCGCGCCCGCCGCCCCTGCCGCCCGCCTGACTGTCCCCGCCGCCCCGGGCCGGCGTGCCCCGCCCGCTCACATTCCTCCCCGCTGCGCTCACTTCCTCCGCCCGCCCCCCGGGCCGCCCCTCGGGGGCGGGGAGCAGGAGGGGCTCGGGCCGGCTCCTCCCTGAGGGGGGAGTCCCAAGCGGAGTGAAGCCCCCGGGGCGGGAGTAGTACTCCACGCGCTGGGTAGGCCCGATTCCTGTGTGACCTCGGGTGGTGAGCCGCCCTCTCTGAGCCTTAGTTGCAGTACTTGTAAAATGGGGAAATGTGCTTCCACCTCTTGGGGCTGCTTGAGGGCCGTGAGATGGGGTACGGGGTGCATTGGCCCTGCGCTTTGTGCCTAGTGAGCGCTCAGTGACATTTCTGTGATTCAGGGACGGGGAAGGATAGGGAGGAGCGCAAAGGTCATTTCGGTCCTGCCCAGGGCCTCCCACCATTCCTGAGTACCCCCTCCCCATTTTCATCATCTCTCTCTTCCACCTCTCTCCTCCGCAACCTTGGAAACGGAAACCCAGGAAAGTCCCCTCCCTTCCCCCACCCTCCATGTCTCCCTGTTGGAGGTTGCTGGGGATTCCTGCCCCTCCAGTAGAGGCTGCTTCCTCCTCGGTAGGAAGGACACCCATCCCCCTTGCCCAGACCCGTTTGCCTCTTTGGACGCTGCATTGGATTCTTTAGCCAAGTTCTTTCATCTCAGTTTTATCTTTTGCTGTCTCACCTCTTAGGGATTCCTTTACCCAAGCCATTTACTTCTTTGCTCTTAAATTTTCTTTCACTTTCTACTCCACTGCTTCAGATAACGTATCCAGTTGGCTTTACTTTAACATCTTTATCTTTCTAGGCCATTCTTTTAGCTATTTGTTTCTCTATCAGAAAAGCCCAGAGGCCACCTCACACCTCTGTCTCCATTTTTTTTCCTCCCTTTTATAACTCAGAGGGCTTTAGAATATCAGAATTAGTGGTATCTTTCCAACCTACCTCAGACTCTGCGCCCTCTGACCTCCAAACTCTGGAGCAGAATAAGGGATCAGAGTCGCTGGGCCCTGCAGGAAGACCTCGGAGCTGACCCCTATTCTTTCCCCTACCCCACAGTCATCCTGGCCAGGGTCTGTTGCTTTGTCCTGTCCTTCATGCCACCTTTACCTGCCCACAGTAGCAGCCTTCCAATGGACTCCCTGCTCCTGGCAGAGCCACCTCTTCTGAAGAAAAAGCCCAAGCTCTTCTCTTGGTCCACAAGGCCCTGCTCCCTCTGGCCCCTCCAACCTCTCCAGCTGCATCTCTCCCTATCCTCCTCCCCAGCCTCAGCCTTTCTGGCTGAGCATCACGGAAGACCAGATGCTCAGATGCTTTGGCTTCTTTCACTTCCCCAAACTCAAGGAGTTTCTGTGCAGCACTTGCACCTGGCAGAATGCCTTTCAACCCTCTGCCCCCACCCTCATTTACCAAACTCCTCTGTATGGAGGAGGCCTCAGCTTGGAGTTCCACTTCCCCAGAAGACTTCTCTGAAACACACCCCACCTCCCCCCTACCCCGCTTCACCCTCCCCTGGATTGTGTTCCCCTGGGGCACTTTCCCTTCATAGGATCCACTGCAGGGAGAAACGTGTTGGTGGAGATCTTTAATATTTTTCATGCCCACTAGACTGTGGATTTCACAATGTCAGGACCATTTTGGTCTCATTACCTTGGTATCTTCAGTCCTGGTCCCAACACATTTTTTGACTAAAGAATGAACAGGTGCCCCCTCCTTGGTCTTCCCTGATGCTCTGCAAAGGTTCCCCATAGTTCTTACCTGGCCTCTCTCCTCAGGGGTGGGGTCAGGTGCTGTGTGGAAGACAGGCCACTACAGCACAACTGAAACCTTAGACTCTGGGGGACTCTGTAGCTAGGATACAACTTCCCCCATACTATTGACTGGTCAAATAGCCTGTACCATTTAGAAGAACAGACATTTCAAAAGAAAACATCTATCAGGAAAATGATTAGAATACATGGATGAAAAATTCAAAATTAGCCTAATAAACATATTACAAAAGATAAGGGAGAATATTAGCAATATGAAACATGAAAATATAAAAAAGAACAAGCAGAAATATAAGATAGAGAAAAATATAATTATTCCAGTGATCTATGGCTTCATAACAAATTACCCCAAAACAGTGGCTTAAAGCAACAATCAACAAAAATATTTATTTGCTCACAAATCAGTAAGTTGAGTAAGCTCATCTCTATTCCACATGGCATCAGTTAGGACTGGAGGATTCACTTTCAAGATGATTCATGGGAATTCCCTTGCCGTTGAGTGGTTAGGACTCCTGCTTCCACTGCCAGGGACCTGGGTTCAGTCCCTGGTCCAGGAACTAAGATCTCACAAGCCGCGGGGCGTGACCAAAAAAAAAAAAAAAAAAAAGATGATTCATTTACATTACCAGCAAATTGTTATTGGCTAAGAGCTCAGTGGGGCTGTGGACCAGGGGCTGGGTCCTCTGCATGTGGACCTCTCCCTGGGCTGCTTGGCTTCCTCATAGTATAGTGGCTACAGTCCATGAGTAAGCATCCCAAGAAGCAGGACAGTTCTCTGGGCCTATACCTGGAAATGGGCACAGCATCACTTCTGCCATATTTCACTGGTCAAGCAGTTACAAAGCCCAGATTCAAGGGGTGGGCAGACATGGAACCCATCTTTGGATGGGAGAAGCACATGGGACCATATATTAAAATTACCACAATAATTGAAACAACACAATAGGTGATCTAATACCATAAAGTTATAATCGAGAATGAATCAATAAATTGGAAAGACCAAGTTAAGGAATTCTCCCAAAAGAAGAAATAAAAAACAAAGAAAGAGAAAACAGAAAAGAGATATGGGAGGATAGAAAAACAAGTTCTAATATCTGCACAATAGGAATTCCAGAAAAAGAGTAAAATAAAAATGGAGAAAAAGTACAACATGAATGAACCTTGACAACATTATGCTAACTGTAGGAAGCCAGATACAAAGGTCACCTATTATATGATTCCATTTGTAAGAAATATCCAGGATAGGGAAATCCATAGAGACAGAAAGCAGATTGGTGGTTAGGGGGAAAGAGAAGGATGGGGAGCAACTGCTTAATGGGTAGAGGGTCTCCTTTTAGGGTGACTGAAATATTTTGGAACTAGATAGAAGTGGCGGTTGTTCAACATTGTGAATGTACTAAATGCCACTGAATTATTCACTTTAAAATGGTTAATTTTATGGTATGTGAATTTCACTTCAGTAAAAATAAATTGCTAGAACTATAGGGAGAAACTGATACACACACCATCACAGTGGAAGATTTCACCACAACTGTCATGCTTACAAATAGGTCAAAAAAATCACAAAAAAAACCAAGCAAGATATAAAAGATTTTAATAACATAATTAATGACGGTGACCTAATGGACATGTATATAGTTCTACATACAACAGTTGGAAAATTCCTTCTTTTGGTCAAGTATACTTGGAACATTTATAAAAATCGATTATTGGTTGTGAGGAATACCTCAACAGAACTTCTGCTTCCAATGACGACTGTGTAACAGCGGCCAAATATTCACACACCATAATAATATACAGTATATAGTTCACAAAATGAACACACCAGGTAACCAGCACCCAGATCAAGAAAGAGCACTTTACCAACAATCCTGAGGCCCTTCCTCATGCCCCCTTCCAGTCATTACCTCCCCTGAGGATACCCTTAAACAGACTTTTAACATCATAGATCAGTTTTGCTTGTTTTTGTACTTTATAGAAATGGAATAATATGATAGGTATTATTTTATATCTTGCTTCTTTCACTCAAGATTATTTTGTAAGATTCTCACAAGTTGTGGCGTGTGACTGTAATTTGTTCTTTTTCATTGCTCTGTACTCTTCCATGGAGTTAATATAGCACCATTGATTTCTCTATTGTTAGGTTATTTTCAATTTGAAATTATTAAAAATAGCTCTTCTATAAATATATTTGTTCATGTCTTTCAGTGCACATGTGTGCAGGCATTTCTGTTGGGTCTTTATTTTTAATTTAATTAATTAATTAATTTACTTATTTATTTATGCAGGCTATGCCAGATTATCGTTGCAGCATGCAAGCTCTTAGCTGTGGCATGCGAACTCAGTTGTGGCATGCATGTAGGATCCAGTTCCCCAACCAGGGATTGAACCTGGGCCCCCTGCATTGGGAGCGCAGAGTCTTACCCACTGAATCACCAGGGAAGTTCCTCTGCTGGGTCTTTAGGGAAAAAAAAATTTAAATCCTTGGGTATATGTGTATTTAACTTTAGTAAATAAAGTCAAACTCCTTTTCAATGCAGTTTTTATCAGTTTACACTGCCACCAGCAGGGTATGAGAGAATACCTGCTGCTCCACACCCTTACAAACGCTTGGTATTGTTCATCTGTTGAATTTCAGTTATCCTTTTTTGTGAGTTTTATTTTGCATGTCCTTAGGGACTAGTAAGGTTGACTACCTTTTCATTTTCTTTTTTTAGTATTTATTTATTTATTTGTCCACGCTGGGTCTCCTTTTTAACATCTTTTTTTCAATTTTATTTTATTTATTTTTATACGTAGGTTATTTGTTATCTATGTTATACATATTAGTGTACATATGTCAATCCCAATCTCCCAATTCATCCCACCACCACCATCCCCCCTGCCACTTTTCCCCCTTGGTGTCCATACGTTTGTTCTCTACATCTGTGTCTCTATTTCTGCCCTGCACACCGGATCATCTGTACCATTTTTCTAGCTTCCACATATATGTGTTAATATGTGATATTTGTTTTTCTCTTTCTGACTTACTTCACTCTGTATGACAGTCTCTAGATCCATCCATGACTCTACAAATGACCCAATTTCGTTCCTTTTTATGGCTGAGTAATATTCCATTGTATCTATGTACCACATCTACTTTATCCATTCATCTGTTGATGGGCATTTAGGTTGCTTCCATGACCTGGCTATTGTAAATAGTGTTGTAATGAACATTGGGGTGCATGTGTCTTTTTTTTTTTTTCCTTTAACATCTTTATTGGAGTATAATTGCTTTACAATGGTGTGTTAGTTTCTGCTGTATAACAAAGTGAATCAGCTATATATATACATATATCCCCATATCTCCTCCCTCTTGTGTATCCCTCCCACCCTCCCTATCCCACCCCTCTAGGTGGTCACAAAGCACCGAGCTAATATCTCTGTGCTATGCAACTGCTTCCCACTAGCTAGCTATTTTACATTTGGTATTGTATATATGTCAATGCTACCCTCTTACTTCGTCCCAGCTTACCCTTCCCCCTCCCCGTGTCCTCAAGTCCATTCTCTATGTCTGCGTCTTTATTCCTGTCCTGCCCCTAGGTTCATCAGAACCATTTTTTTAGATTCCATATATATGTGTTAGCATACGGTATTTGTTTTTCTCTTGCTGACTTACTTCACTCTGTATGACAGACTCTAGGTCCATCCACCTCATTACAAATAACTCAATTTCGTTCCTTTTTATGGCTGAGTAATATTCCATTGTATATATGCGCCACATCTTTAGCCATTCATCTGTCGATGGACACTTAGGTTGCTTCTATGTCCTGGCTATGGTAAATAGTGTTGCAATGAACACTGGGGTGAATGTGTCTTTTTGAATTATGGTTTTCTCAGGGTATATGCCCAGTAGTGGGATTGCTGGGTCATATGGTAATTCTATTTTTAGTTTTTTAAGGAACCTCCATACTGTTCTCCATAGTGACTGTATCAATTTACATTCCCACCAACAGTGCAAGAGGGTTCCCTTTTCTCCACACCCTCTCCAGCATTTGTTGTTTGTAGATTTTCTGATGATGCCCATTCTGACTGGTGTGAGGTGATACCTCATTGTAGTTTTGATTTGCATTTCTCTAATAATTAGTGATGTTGAGCAGCTTTTCATGTGCTTCTTGGCCATCTGTATGTCTTGGAGAAATGTCTATTTAGGTCTTCTGCCCATTTTTTGATTGGCGTGTTTGTTTCTTTAATATTGAGCTGCATGAGCTGTTTATATATTTTAGAGATTAATCCTTTGTCCATTGATTCGTTTGCAAATATTTTCTCCCATTCTGAGGGTTGTCTTTTCATCTTGTTTATAGTTTCCTTTGCTGTGCAAAAGCTTTGAAGTTTCATTAGGTCCCATTTGTTTATTTTTGTTTTTGTTTCCATTGCTCAAGGAAGTGGTTCAAAAAAGATCTTGCTGTGATTTATGTCAAAGAGTGTTTTTCCTGTGTTTTCCTCTAAGAGTTTTATAGTGCCCGGTCTCACATTTAGGTCTTTAATCCATTTTGAGTTTATTTTTGTGTATGGTGTTAGTGTTCATAATTTCATTCTTTTACATGTAGCTGTCCAGTTTTCCCAGCATCACTTATTGAAGAGCGTGCTGGGTCTTAGTTGCGGCACTCGCGATCTTCATTGCTGGTGCAGGATCTTCGTTGCGGCATGTGTAATCTTTTAAGCTGTGGCAAGTGAACTCTTAGTTGCAGCATGTGCGATCTAGTTCCCTGACCAGGAATCAAAGCCGGGCCCCCTGCATTGGGAGCGCTGAGTCTTAGCCACTGGACCACCAGGGAAGTCCCTTTCTAAGAGTTTTGTACTTTTATCTTTTGCATTTGGATCAATAACATATTCAAATAATTTTATTTTGTATGTTTTATTCTATATGGTGTGAACTAGGGGTAAATATTCTTTTTTTTTTCCACAAATGGATATCCAGTTTTTCCAGTTTGTCCTTATGGGTTCATTCAGCTTCTCCTCCACCTCACATCCAGCTCTCCTTTTTAACTCTGGCCCAGCTTACCTGTACAGATTTAATACCCAACACCAGATCAAGCAGCCTTTTCCATTGTCTCCTATATGTGCATAAAGTCTAATCCCTATAATAAATCTCTTATTTTATATCATTCACTGTGGATCTACTTATCTGATCAAATATTTACTGATATGATGCTCTTAAAGTGGGAAAACTCACTCTATTTGATGTCAAGACTTGTTTTAAAGTTGCCGAGATGGGACTTCCCTGGTGGCTCAGTGGTTAAGAATCTGCCTACCAATGCAGGGGACACTGAGCTCCGGTCCGGGAAGATCCCACATGCTGCGGAGCAGCTAAGCCCGTGCGCTACAACTACTGAGCCTGCGCTCTACAGCCCGCGAGCCACAACTACTGAGTCCGTGTGCCACAACTACTGAAGCCCACGCGCCTAGAGCCCATGCTCTGCAACAAGAGAAGCCACCGCAATGAGAAGCCTGCGCACCGCAACGAAGAGTAGCCCCCGCTCGCCGCAACTAGAGAAAGCCCGCGTGCAGCAACGAAGACCCAACGCAGCCAAAAATAAATTAATTAGAAAAAATAAAGTTGCCATGATTAAAACTTTATAGTATTGATAATACAATAAACAAATAGCCCAAATAAATGGAACAGAATTCAAAGACAGACCCACATATATACGGACACAATTTATGTCATACGTGGCACTGTATGTAATTTCGAGTTCCCATGGAAGGAACTTCGATCTGGCTCTGGCCCACCCTTGTGGATTGGGAGAGGAAAGTGGTCCGAGATGGAAGGCCTGTAGTAGGCTGAGCAGATGGCACTATGTTCCTTTATTTTTTTCTTTCCAAGACCTGATTTCTCCACCTCCATTGAAAAATCAGTTTAAGAAAAAAAAGAGGACCCTACCTGAAAAATCTAAAAGCTTTTCACGCTTCCTCTCTTGATACTTCCAAACAAGTTAGTTTATGCTACAAAAGGTATCCCCCTTTAAAAACAAACAAACAAAAACAAAAAAAATTTTTAAACCTTTCAGAGAGAGATTGGGAACTACCACTGTCACACTCCATGATGGGATCAACTCTGCTCTTGATTCCTTAGTGCTCTTCTGTGGGCTCAGGCTTTTAGAATAATAAGGTAAGATGCCTCTGCCTTTCCTGAGAAAGACAAAGCTGGAGGCTAATGGGAACCACCCATCTTGAGCAGCTGGGGCTAGAACATAAGACGGCTCACCAACCAAGAGCCCACCAGACCCAACCCCCCTGCCTGTGAAGAAGGAAGGACGTTCACACCTGGCTCTGTACCCAAAATATTTATTCTCAGCATACCTATGTTTGTGCCTGGACCACTAGGAGGGGAACTTTGTGAGACTTTGACACAGTGACCCCTGGAGGACTGGCCAGGTCACTAGAGCCATAGGATGAGGATTGAGAAGGTGGCAGCAGCCATGAGCCCCAGGACGAGGTGTGGGGAGGCTTTTGAGGGCCTCTGGAGGGCCTGATTGGTTGGCCACTTGTTTCCCACCCGGTGTGTGGCCAGGTGTTCATTCTGAGGCTGAGTCAGGTGGGAGTGGCACGACCTGCCCACCTGCCTGTTTGGAAATTCATCCTCCGCAGGGCTCTGGCCACTGTTTTCCTCTCTCACCTGGGGATGAAAGTCAGCAGTCAGTGGCTTCCCCAGCACCACCCCCCCATGCCCGCCACCTGCTGAAACACTGAACCATCTTTTTGCCCAGCCCAGCATACCTGTTCCACGTGTCTGAAGACCCGCAGCAGGTTTCCACGAAGGACACCCTGCAGCTCTTCCTCCCTCCAGCCACGCCTCAGCAACTCCTCTATCAGTACCGGGTATGTGGACACGTCCTCCAGCCCCTGTGGGAACCTGTGTGGCCACCAGCTGGCTAACTGTGGACCCGATCCTGGCCTAGGGCCCACTGTCACACCAGCCCCAGCTACATGCGGGAAATAAAGGTCCGTGTTCTTCAGGATACTGAATGGAACTTTGGAAGCTCCTTGAAGACTGAGCTTCTGCAGCATTTACCTGCCGAGCAGATGCTCAGTCCACAGCACATCTACTGGGCTGGGAGTGGAGCATGTGCTGGGCAGATGGGGTCTCCTGTGAGGGGGTGGGTACTTAACAACTGTGATGGCTTGGAGTGGGAATGGGTCCACTGGGCCACAGGAAGGACAGGGCAAGTCCAGGAAACAGGTCCTGGGAGTGGGGAGATGTCAGGTGGGCTGGAAGACCAGAGTCTGTGGTGGAAGCCTGAAGGATGGGAGGACCATGGGATAAGGAACTAAGACTAAAGGACTCCCCACTGAACCCCGACCCAAGAGAAACCCCAGGGGAAACACTCACCGGCCAGACCCATCATAGTTTCCGCTAATCCCGATGAACTCAGATCCAGTGATGGCTCTGATGTGGTCAAAGTGATCTAGGGGGTGAGGGTTGTGGTGGGCAGCATGAGGCTAGAGTTAGATCCTGGGACCAGCCCTGGTCTGGGGGAACTCAGCGTGGCCAATTCCCCTGCCCACAGCACTCCAGGACATAACAGCTGACTCCACAGAGCTCCCAGCCCATTGTGAGTTCTGAAGTGGTTATAGGCTAGACACTGGACCCAGAGTGAACCTCAGGGCCACCAACCCCTTTGGATCTTTTCCTGCCCAGGAGCCACCATGCCTCTGGGTTCCTTGAGAGCCTGGTTGCGGGGCTCTGCCTGTCCTTTCCAGAGATGTGGGAGCAAACGTGAGACTCAGAGGCAGAGGCAATTGCCTCCCCAAAACCTAACAGCACTGGTTGTATCCCTAGATCTGGGTTCAGGGCAGTGAAGAGCTGTGTCTGCTCCCCTGAGCTGTTGGGAGGCCTGCCCAGGGCCCAGCAGGTACGCCAGACGCCTAGAGCTGTCCTGAGGGCCCTAGCGGCCACAGGCCAAGCTACAACTGCACAAGGAGTCGAAGCGGGGCTCACCTGCCACAGTGGACACGTTAGCAAACAGGTTACACGGCAGCACCCCCGTGGACAGCGACACCATCACAATGCCACCATTTTTCTTCTACATGGATAAACAAGTGGACACTCAGCTTGGCACTTCCGGCCTGATGGTCTGCCACCTATGCCCTGGGGGCCCTGATAGGGTAAGTGCTCACTCCTTGCCTGAGGGGTTGGGTAAGGCTTCACTTCTCTTGGCCCCTGGGTGGAACAGATTTGGCCTTGAGTTTCAGAGATTGGGGAGGGTTAACCAGCCTTGGGTCCAAGGGTGAGTGAGGCCTGGGCTGGTAGCTTTGTTCAGGGTCAAGGGTCTTTGGATAGGGACTTCCCTAGTGGCGCAGTGGTTAAGACTCCTCACTCCCAATGCAGGGGGCCCAGGTTCGATCCCTGGTCAGGGAACTAGATCCCACATGCATGCCGCAACTAAGAGTTCTCATGCTGCAACTAAGGAACCCGCCTGCCTCAACAAAGACCCAGAGCAACCAAATAAGTGAATAAATAAATAAATATTTTTTAAAAAAAGGATTTTTGGATGAAGCATGCCTAGTCCCAGGTTTGAGGGCTGGGGTGGCTGCTCACCAGAAGTTGCAGGATGTCATCGGGAACATTCAGCATATTGTTGCACACAGCCTTGGCAGCTGAGTGGGAGAAGATCACAGGGGCCCTTGACACCTTCAGGGCTTGCCGCGCCAAGGTGTCTGACCCGTAGGACAAGTCCACCATCATGCCCAGGCGGTTCATTTCCCCTATCACCTTCTGCAGGGACAGGTGGGTTTTTTTTTTTTTGCAGGGGGGTGGGTCGGGAGGGACGCACGTGTATGCACATATCTGTAGGGAACGTGTGGGGTAGGATATGGAAAAGGAGTCCTTACCTCTCCAAAGCTTGTCAACCCACTGATGTTGGTGTAGAAGTGTTGAAACTTGGTGGAACTCTCTGCCCTGAAGGACAGCCAGAGGAAGGCAATCTAGCAGGCCCTACCTTGGCCAACAGAGCCTGGACTTCCAGGCTCTCTGTCCATCCATCCCACCTCAGAACAGGGTGAGGATCTGGACCAGCTGCTTTCTGGGAGTGTGAGGGACCTGCTGAGACCCCACAGCCTCCCTCTGTGGACCCCTCTTTCCTCATCTGTCTGGCAGTTTCCCCACCGTGTGTCTACCGTTCCACCCTGGCCAGGCACTGCTCACCAGGGCGTGTTGCAGGTGAAGGTGAGTGTCAGGTAGCGTACTCCCAGCAGATAGAAACTGCGCAGCACAGAGAGGCTGCTGTCTAGTGAGTGACCACCCTCCACACCAATAAGGCAAGCCAGCTTTTGAGTGCTGTTCAGTCCTAGAAGAGGGCAGAGAATCAAGCGGTCAGAGCCCAGGGCCAGAACCACCAGAGTGAGGCCCTGACTATCCTCCCATTCCCCAGCCCACCTCTGGCTGAGGTCACAAGCTCCAGTTCAGAGTAGGAGGCACACATGCGACGAATGAGGTCAATCTGCTCCAGCGTGAGGCGCACAGCATCCTGGTCCTGGGTGTGGCATGGTGCGTAGGCTGACCAGAACTGGGGGTTGGCCCAGGGGTCCAGAATGAGATCAGGGTGGACTCCAAGGACCCTTGGCCTGCTACTCCTCCTCGGCCCCCAAGGTAATCATCTGGGTCAGTGGCCCTGAGTGCGGCACTGCATGACCCCGTGGTACCTTGAGGACTATTCAGCTTGCTGCCAGCAGCCAAACCGGCAGCACCCGTCCTCACCCGCCGTTTGTCCGTGTGCTATGTGAATGCCCCAAAGGCAATCCACCATATCCTTTGTGGTTTCAGAGCCCCCACGCTCGCCAGGGATTTTCTGATCATTTTCTTTGAGTCTCCACAGAACCTGGGCACCCATGCCTCTGGCCTGCTTTGACCTCCAACACCCCTGCACTCTCCAGCAGCCCCATGATGGCAGACTGCGTGTCCTCTGATAGTCAGAGGCCTGTCTACCCAGGTTCCTGTAGCCCCCACGTTCCCCAGCGGCCGTTAAGTGTGTCCCTCTGGTACCTGGGCACCCACGAGGCCATCCCTGAGCTTGTCCAGGCTGGTTTGGCCAAGGCTGAAATTGCGCAGGTTGCCCTCCTGTAGCTCGTTCCGGAAATGCTGTTTCAGGAACAGGGGCAGGTGGTTCTTGCTGGGGGGGGTCAAGACAAAGTAAGAGTAGGGGGCGTGGCATCCAGGTCCTGGGCCTGTTCTGTCCCAGCCCACCTCCTCCCTCACACAGACAGTAGTCCTGAGGAGGAGTTCTTAGGTAGGGCGTTCCACCGGCAACGGGGTAATGGGGACGAAGGCGCCAGGGGTGATGGAGGAGAAAGGGGTGGTGTGAGGGAGCCTCCTACTAGCCCTTCCTCTCCCGCCCAGGGGCGGGTTCAGCCCCCACCAGCCGGCACGCAGCACCGACGCACCCATCCACGAGCCGGAAGTCCCGCATCAGGGCCCTCGCGCGCTCATGCAGACTCGAGGCTCTCGGGGAGCCCGGCGCTGTTGGGGCGCTGGAGGTGTCCGGCCTGGTCGAGGCGCTGGGGGTTCCCTGCGTGGTCTGAGCGCGGGTTACCGGCCACAGCAGCAGCCACAGCAGGAGCAGCAGACGCAGAAGAGGCCGCCGGGTGAGTGCGCGGGGAGCCTCGAGGCCTACGGGCAGCATGCTGCACAGGGCCGAGCAGGCGGGCAGAGGCGGGTCTCGAGAGCCTGAGAGGGGCGAGCGAGAGTCAGAGGGCGACGTTGGAGTCCCAACCATCGATGTAGGTGACCCAGCGGCGCGGCCTCGTGTGACGCGCGGCTGGAGTCAGGACGCTCGACAGACGGGCGGGGACCCACAATGCCGCCTCACAGCGTGGTCGCCAGGGGGCGATAGGATCTTCCGCCCCGACCAGAACGGCGCACTAATGGGCCAGGCTGGCTTCTGTTGCGAGCGCCCGCTAGCGATGCATCGCGGGCTCCCTCCGACCCTGCTCCCGGCCCTCCAGCCACCCCTCCCGAGCTGTGTGTACCTACTGACTCGGGGAGGAGGCCCGTGGGAGAACTGGGAGGGGTCCAGGAATCTTCCTAATTTCACCTCTAGCCAGGCAGGTCGCAGGTCCATGTGGGGTTTTATTTGCAGGGATATTCCCGCCCTCCAACGGGTTAAATATTCCATGAAATTCTAGGAAGAATTAGAATTCAGAAGAGTGAATTCGATCTGTATGTTTTGACGGACAGAAAAGTGATTCCCTATATATTTTTAATAAAAGTGAAATATAAGAATAATACTTATGGGAGACCATTTTGTTTTAGTATCTCGTGTTAAAATTTACTTCTGTGCATGTGTTGTTACACACACACACACACACACACACACACACACAAAACACCCTAGAGGAATATACATACTAAACATTAGTTAATGGTCGCCATCTTGGGAAGGTAGTTACCTACTCCCTGGTCAATTTATGTCTCTTTTTTTTTTTTTTTTTTTGCGGTACGCGGGCCTCTCACCGCTGCGGCCTCTCCCTTTGCAGAGCACAGGCTCCGGACGCGCAGGCTCAGCGGCCATGGCTCACGGGCCCAGCCGCTCCGCGGCATGTGGGATCTTCCCGGACCGGAGCACGAACCCGTGTCCCCTGCACTGGCAGGCAGACTCTCAACCACTGCGCCACCAGGGAGGCCTCTGTCTCATTTTTTTTTGTATATGGTCATCCTGGCTGAGGGAAGTCGGAGGCAGTGCTGGTGAAGGCTGGCCATGGTGGTAAGAGGTTCATGAAGGCACCAGAACAATAGCTGAGCCTTGAAAGGATGGGGCTTGGATACTGCAGGGGAGTGGAGAGGGCATCTGGATTGGCCAGTAGCCTAGGCAAAGGTCTGATTTGAGCAGGATGAGTGTGCTGTGGGGGAAGAGCTGGAAGAGTCTCCAAGGCACAGAGTAGGGGGACAGGGTCCAGTTAGGGCCCTTGGTGCTAAGAGCATGAGAGGCTTAGTCTCCTAAGGATAGACAGCACTCCTCCTTCAGGACAAGGTGGTTTCCCGGCTGGCCAGTGGCCTGGACAGTATAATTCGTTGTTTTCTGCAGAAAAAGCTATGGTTTAGGGGGAACTGATCTCAAAACTGCAGTTGGGTGGCATCTGAGCCTCCTGGGCCTGCATCAGGTCCTGCCAGGCTGAGAGGGGTCAACAACACAGGCTGAAATCTAGTCTGAGTTGTCCCCCCACTTTTGCATTTGTGTGTGTCTCCTCTCTCTTGGACTCCCTGACAAGCTGGCCTCCCCTCTCAGCGCCAGAGGGACCTTGGCCTCTGGTGACCACTGCCTCCTGTCTATCACTGCCCCCTGCCTCTTTCTCATGCCTCAGGGGTAAGGACAAAGTCTGACCTGGTTGCCTCCAGCTTGCCTTCCTCAGCTCAGGAAGGACAAAGCGGGGTGGAGGTGTTTATATTCTGGTGACTCATACATGTGAGCTGACCTGCCACGGAGGTCTTCATTTAAGTGACATTAAACAACCTAATGCATGATGACTTTGCTGATAGTTTCTCAAAAGTGCAGAAGCTTTTCGTATACATTTGTTTCCTATATTAGTCTTAGGTAAAAGGAGAGGGCATAATGTTTACAGTTAATTTTAAAATGTTATCAAATTAATGCATACGCAGTTTCAAATGTCTGGTTGACTAAGTAAATAAATCAAAGTTACAGTCCTCCTGACAATCATTAGAAAAGTTGGGAAAAATATGAAAAGGATCTTCTTGAAGGCATCAGGGAGTTAACAAGATACTGAAAAATTACTTGTGAAGGATCCAGGGAGGGTGGAAACTCAGAGGTGGGCCAGGTCTTTGGGCTGTTTCTTCCACTAGGGACTTTGTGGGGCTAAGGAAATAGAGATTAGTATCCAGGGTCCCCCAAAAGTAAGGAAGAACCCTGAGGAGTTAGAACACAAGACAGCACACCCTAGGGGAAAGAGTGAATCAGGCCTCAGCAATCCTGGGTATCAAACAATTGTCTCTCAACTGCAGATCCAGCCTTATGTTATTCTCTGCTCTGTGAGGCTGGGGCTTGAACTCTTGAAACCACATTTCCTAGCCACCCAGCTGGCTTCCTATTACATTCTGCCAGTAGGAGTTACCAGAGAAAGGGAGATGGAAAGACAGGAGAGGAAAACAGGAATGTCTCCCTCATTTTTTGTGTTTATGTCAGTGCGGCTCCAAGCAGTGGCAGTTGGCTGCGAGCTCCAACTTCTTCGGGCCATCGTTGAGCAGCCCTGTCATGCCCATTCAGAACACCTGTACCGACTGAGCAGAGCCTTAGATACCCTAGAGGTCTGAGTGCCAGCAACACAGGGCCCTTCTATAAGCTTCTATCTTCTAGTAACCTCCACCTCTTCCCATTTCCCCCTAATTGGACTCTGAGCTGGATCAACTCAGCTTGGAAGGCTCTGAAATGGGATTAAGGTGATCTCGGAGTGCTGCTCAATCCATCCAAAAGAAGTTAAGCAAGGAGAGAACAGGTGAAACAAATAGAAAGCACTATTAGAACTTTCTGAGTAACAGTTCAGAGACCAACCAACTTGGTCCCTGAGGCAAGAGGAAAAATGTGTACTTCTATACACATTATAAATGTATTTTTTAATGGTTAGTTTTTCCAGGATATTAAAATAGTTGAAAAAAATGGAAGAACTTAAAAGTAGGTGTATTAAAACGCACAACACTATTTTATGTTTCCATATTTTACTTACACTCAAACCAGAATTATAATTTTATTTCCCTGGCTTTAATGGAAGCAAACTCATGAATAATATTTTCAAAACCTGCTTCTTCGCTTAGTTCATTTTCTATTGATAGATTGAATGTTTGACAATTTCTCTTGACCAAGTGACATTCTTCAGTAATTTTTTTTTTTTTTTTGCCTTACGCGGGCTTCTCACTGTTGTGGCCTCTCCCGTTGCGGAGCACAGGCTCCGGACATGCAGGCTCAGCGGCCGTGGCTCACGGGCCCAACCTCTTCGCGGCACGTGGGATCCTCCCGGACCAGGGCACGAACCCGTGTCCCCTGCATCGGCAGGCGGACTCTCAACCACTGCGCCACCAGGGAAGCCCTATGACAGCTTTTAAGATAATCTTTGGGGGAATTCCCTGGTGGTCCAGTGGTTAGGACTCCGCATTCTCCTTACCGAAGGCAAGGGTTCAGTTCCTGGTCGGGAAACTAAAATCCCACAAACCGCACCGCATGGCAAAAAAAAAAAAACCCAAAACCAAAAAAACAACCTTTGGTCTTTGGCTCCTTGAAGTTTGATTTTTTTTTCTGTTAAGTTTGATTTTGAAATGCATTTGGTGGTATTATGAATAGTGCTGCTATAAATATTATTTCATATACCTTTTTAGGGAACCGGGGAACATATGTATGCATTCCTCTTGGATATATAGCTGGGATGAAATTGCTCAGCCAATGGGATATGTGTAGATTGTTAGCATTAACTATTATCTTTTATTAGTCATTATCTTTTTATCATGTTATTTATTATTATTACCTCTCATTATGCTTTAAATGAACTTATTTATTTTATTTTATTTATTTATTTTTGACTGCGTTGGGTCTTCATTGCTGCGCGTGGGCTTTCTCTAGCTGCGGCGAGCAGGGGCCACTCCCGCAGCAGTGCGCGGGCTTCTCAGTGCGGCGGCCTCTCCCGTTGCAGAGCACGGGCTCTAGGTACGCGGGGCTCAGTAGTTGTGGCATGATGGCTCTAGAGTGCAGGCTCAGTAGTTGTGGCATGCTGGCTCTAGAGTTCAGGCTCAGTAGTTGTGGCGCACGGGCTTAGTTGCGCCGCGGCATGTTGGATCTTCCCGGACCAGGGCTCGAACCTGTGGCCCCTGCATTGGCAGGTGGATTCTTAACCACTGTGCCCCCAGGGAAGCCCTACCTCTCATTATTAACTCAGTGTATTAACTCAATTTTGGCTATAATTAGTGCAGTTGCTATTATCATTAATGAACTGGGGGAAGATGGGGTGGTTGTCTAAGTAGCCTGAACTGATTAGAGAGGAAGTCCCTGAGGAACAGGGGAGGAGGTGTGCCCACATCCAGAGCAGTCTAGCCATTGGAGGTCCATGGCCCATTAAGTAGCCTGAGATCCTGGGCTCTGTCCAAATAGGTACAAAGATCATTTGTGATCTAGGCATGTTCTCTTCTTGGGCATCTGAACCACCATTCCCTGAAAGATCCCCAGGTGGTACTCAGTGGGTCAGGATCTGGATTGAGGTGAGCTACACAGAGGGAACCGAGCCACCCACTGTCTTCTTCCAGTGCTGAGCCAAGCCACCTGTGTTTCCTCAGGCCACTGCCAACAGGTCTTCCTTGAGTATCCGGTGTCTAAACTGCAGGGTCCCCCACCAAACCCCAGTATTGGGAGCCTGCACCACAGACCCCACCATGGAGAAGGACACTCACGCTGATTCCATTTCTAAAGCATTTATTTTCACGAAATGTTTGTGCTCGCATGCAAGGAAACTTTGTGGGGTATCTGTGGCTGCCAAAGTGACATCTGGCAGGATTAACTGGATCACCAGAGCCAAATAATGAGGACTGGGAAGGCGGCAATAACTGTGGGGCCTGGGCCCATGTGGAGGCAAGATTTTGAGAATGACCACTTAGGTGACAAAATGGGATTCCCATGAACCGCAGCTCTGGTTAGTTTCTGGTCTGGAGCCAGATCCTCTCTCTGATGCAGACGTGGGAGGACGGAGCGGCAAGAGCTGCCCAGCTGCTCATCTGGGAACTCATCCTCCAAGGGACTCTGTCCCTCGTTCTCCTCCTGTACCCGGAGGCGGCAGTCAGCGGGCAGCAGCTCTCACAGCACCCCCGCATACACCTGCTCAGACCACCTGCTCAGAGCTACTCTTTTGCACAGCCCAGCATACCTGTTCCACCTGTCTGAAGACCCGCCGCACGTTTCCTCGAAGCACACCCCAGAGCTCTTCCTCACTCCAGCCATGCCCCAGCAACTCCTCTATCAGTACCGGGTATATGGACACGTCCTCCAGCCCCTGTGGGAACCTGTGTGGCCACCAGCCAGCCAGCTGTTGGGCCTCAGACCTGTTCCCTAGTCCTGAGTCAGAACCGAAGCCCTATGTGTCCAGGGTCCACTGAACCGCAGCCCTGGTCAGATGTGGAAAATGGAGACTTGGAGAGAGTAAATGATTCACTCCTGCTCTTCATCCTTCAGAGGAAGGCCCCCAAAAGCACCTCGACTATTCACCAAAAGTCATCGAATTGTACTGTTAAGATCTATGCCTTTCACTGAATGCAATTTTTGCCTCCATTTATAAAGAGAAGAAAAGCTTTTTAAGAACTGGGTTGACCCCCCTGCATGCACAGGCGCAACTGCAGGCAGAGAAGATGGTTAGCCCAGCCCAGACCTTGCTAAGAGTCTGCTCAGAGGCCGTGGGTCTGCTGGCACTGGATGGGCGCAGATGCTGGGCAGATGAGCTCTCTGTGGTGTTTGAGACAAATATGATGACCTAGAGTAGGGCCAAAAAGACAGAAGAGCCCAGGAAGCAGACCCTGGGGGAAGGGAGATACCAGTCGGGCCAGCACACCTGAGGCTATGGTCAAGGCCATGAGGACCACAGTGTGGTGGGCACGGTGGCTGTGAAAGCCCCACTGCTGCCCAGCCAGCCCGAGACAAGCCACGGGGAAGCACTCACTGGCCAGCCCCGTCATAATCTCTGCCAATCCCGATGAACTTGCATCCAATGACTGCTCTGATGTGGTCGAAGTGATCTGAAGAATGGAAAGTCAGCAGTGTGGGGCTTCCAGGGCAGGGGTGGGGGTGATGACTGGCCTCTGCTGATTCCCCTTTTTGCAGCCTGTAGGCCAAACAGGCCAGTTCCTTCATGGCCTGGCACCGAGAGTACCAACTAGAGGGCCCTGAGGTTTGATCTGAAGTGATCCCAGCTGGCTCTAGACTGGACTTCAGATTTGGAGTGGACCCCAGAGCCCCCTGTTTGGGCCATTTCCCACCCAAGATTCACCCTGCCTCCCAGTCTCCTTGAGAACCTGTGGGGGCTCCTTTCCCCGGGTGTGGAGGATGAGAGAGGAACAAGAGTACAACCGATGAAGACCCCAGAGACCTAAGGAGCTGTCCAGTCCCTTGGCCAGAGGTAGGGGCAGTGCGCTGTAGGAGCCCCTGCAGAGGCACAGATGGGCAGCGCCTGGGCTGTGTGTCTGACACTCCCACTGCTCCGAGGGGGCACCCTAGGTTGCTTCCCCCGCCTCTAGCCTTCCTGTCCAAGCTGGGGTCCTTCTCTCAGAGGGCCACCTTCAGCCTGAGGCCTCCCGGGAGCACACGTCATCCCCATCTGCCTGCAGCCGGCCCCGCCCACCCCGAGGGCTGCGTGTGAGTGTCTCTGTGGCCACAGGTGCTCTAGGCTCCCGGTTTTCCGGTACTGGGCCATGGTGGCTGGTGTGGGGGAAGAGATAGTTTCTGGAAATGGGGGGGGGAACCTTGTGAGCTCTGGATTCAGGAAGGGGCCCTCTGCCCCCGACCTTCTCTCTCCACCTACTCGACTCCCCAAACTGCATGACCATTCTCTGGGGACTTCAACCAGCACCTGGGAACTATCAGGAACCTCCCCCACTTCTGTCAGCCAGCCTCAGGAAAGAGTGCCCTCAGGAGTTGCTACACCTCCCCAGGGCCTGAATAGAGGGACTTTGGGATGTGAACTGAACAACCTTCTGGGGAGAGTCAGCGACCCTTTTACTCAACAGAGCAGGAACCCAGTCAGCAGGCTATTTGAGTGGAAGGAAATGAAGTCATTTCCATGGCAGCAGAGCCCCCACCACAGCAACCTTCCTCCCAGAGCTGTTGGCCGACCTTCTGGCCAGGATCCCTCCTACCTCAGTGTGGAAGGCCCGGCCTCGTGGAGAAGTATAGGTTCTGAGGAAAGACCTGGCACCTGGGTTCTGCTGCTACACTTGCCTTATCTCGTGGCTCTTGTGGCTGTAGCTTCCCCAGAAACCTCAAGGGCTAAGTGCCTGTGCTTGCTCAGAGGCCGCACGCCATTCCCCATTTCCAGCCTCAGGCCCTCCCCCAGCTGCCTCCTCTAGGGACCCCGTCCCCCCAGCGCGCGCGCGCACACACACACACGCACACACACACACACGCACACACACACACACGCACACACACACACGCACGCGCGCGCACACACACACACACACACACACACACACACACACACACACACACACTGGGGATGTGCCTTCTCACAGAAGCTCAACTACTGAGATGCTTTAGGGACTGTGCCCAAACTCCTTCATCCCCAGCCTCAAGTTTTTGCTCTGATCCCTGGCACGCCCTGGAGCTGTTCCACCTTTGGAACCTTTCCCGGCTGGCAGGAGTGCCTAGCACAGGGGTAGTGACCTAAGTCTGAGCACTGGCGACCCTAGAAATCTGTTACACAAAAACATTTTATTGAGCAGTAAGTGACCCCACTGGGGACAGAAAGGGCTGGCAATAAAGGAGCATGTGAACCTCGGGGCAGGGTGCATGCTGCTTGACTCTCCATCCTGTTCTTGCTTCAGGGAGCAGGTCTTCCTGGGTCTCTCTGTCCTGCCTCCTGAGACCCCAGGCAGGAGGTTCTTTGGGAAGCCACAGATTGCTGCTTTCAGTTTCAAAAAGCCCAGCTCCCCCCTGGTTTGTGGTGGTGGCCGCTGACAATGGCTCAGGGCGGGAGCCCATGTGGTAGACTGCTAAGGCCTCTCTGCACCCTGTCTGTGCTCCTGCATCCTCCTCGGCTCGCAGAGTGTAGACTTTTCTTTCTTCAGCTCACAAAGGGGCCCCTGAGGATTGAGCAGAGGAACGTCAGGTTTTCTTCCAGGCCAGCTTCAGCCCTGGGATGTTCAGGGCAGATTCTCATTCAAAACTCAGTTTCTGAGGCTCCTTGCTTACGGCCATTTAGTGTGGAAGGAGGCTCCTGGCTGAGGAAGGCTCAGGCAGAATGACTCAGGTTCTAATCTGTGGCAGTGGGCAGTGGGGGGGCGGGGGGGGGTCACTGCAGGAAGAGGCATTCGCTGCCTTAGGCAGTTAAACCATTGCCCTCTCTTCAGAATGACTCAGCCAGAAAGATTCTGTGGAGTCCACCTCTGGGCACCATGCTACAATCGACGGATTTTGGGTCTGGAGCAACCAAGATCTTTGTCCGACTCTTCCGGAGCGTGCTTTCTCTTGGGAGCACGTCTAGGGACTGGCTTCTCTGCTTCCACCTTTGCTGGCATGGCCAAAGGAACATCCCCATAGACCCGGTCGCCACCAACTAGGGAGTATGTCTCCCCGTGCCGGCCAAACTGCATTTCTCCACACTCTCAGCAGAGGACATGGTAGTGACCAGGTGTAGGAGGAGAAACGGGAGCCGCTGCTGCTGCAAAGAAAATCAGAACTGATCAGTCACTTCTGCTGTACACAGTCTCCTGCCAGAATTTCCCTCTCTCATGTCTCTCCCAGTTTCTGGCTGAAGACCTTTAATCTACTTGACATCCAAAACACAGGCTTGGCCCATCACCTCTATGAGTCCCTAGAGAAGGGACACTGGCTGCAAAAGCAATTCCTAGAGCCTACGGCTGCAGCAGATGAGGACGTCTCTCCACCGTTTCCAGGGGAAACAGTAGAACCCGAAAGTAATTGCAATCATGATCCTCTCCATCTCTCCCTTCCACAACAGAGAAAACATTTCTTGCAGTCTGTCACTTCTGAGGCTTTAATGGAAATGTCGTTCAAGTTTTGGAAAAAAATAATCTAATATAAATTGGTTAAGAACCCCACCCACCTTGGCAACTCCTCTTGGGCCCCATTTATACTTCCTGCTTCAACCACACTGAACTCTAGCCCTCTGATACTTTTATGTAGATTAGAACAAGGCCAAATGCTGAGGCAGAGTGATCAGGAGACTCAGAACCGGGTTCTGGGTACCAAGTCTAGGCTTACATCCACCCAGCCTCCTGGGACACCATCTCCTCGGCCCTCCACTCTCACTAGCACTTCATCACCCGCCTTGGTTCTTCTGGTCTTCCCATCAATATGGCACCACCGTCTCCCCTAGTTCTCAGCAGCTGAGTAAGGGATGTGTCTGAGGGGACCGATATAGACGCCTACATGACAGCACAGAGGTGCCTGGGTTTGAAGGGGCGGTTCAAGAGTGGCCCTCTTCCTCAAACTGCTCCATTTACCATTTGCCAACAAAAATGCACTTGTCTTTTGCTAAGAGGCCAATCGGGAAAGGGTCTGAATGGAAGCATCCTGTAGCCCAAAGGGGAAGGCTACATTTATACCAGACAGTATACATTATACCAGACAGTTTGGAAGAATAAAAGCAAAGACACAGGGCTTCCCTGGTGGCGCAGTGGTTGAGAGTCCGTCTGCCAACGCGGGGGTCACAGGTTCGTGCCCCAGTCCAGGAAGATCCCACATGCCGCGGAGCGGCTGGGCCCGTGAGCCATGGCCACTGAGCCTGCGCGTCCAGAGCCTGTGCTCTGCAACGGGAGAGGCCACCACAGTGAGAGGCCCGCGTACCGCAAAAAAAAAAAAAAGCAAAGACACACTCTTCTCGACCTTGTCCTGCCCCAAATATAAATTCATAACACCCTCACATTTTTACAACTGAGGACTTAAAAAAACCAAGAGGTTAAGGGGCCTACCCAGTGTTCCACAGGTAGTGGAGAGGTGTTCTGCTCAGTGGTTAGGTTCATGTCGGGGCTCCGGATTTACAGCTGATAGGAATGTGAGGACAAGCTCACGCCATTTCAAACATTTCCAAGTGATACTGAGAGAGATGTTAAAGGTGCAAAATAAGGGTGCTGAATGACCTCACAAAATGGGAATGGTGGGCCCATTTTAACATGAAATTGAAAACAAATTCATGACAAAAGGACATAATACAAAATGACAACATAATCATTACACTCCCCTCTCCCCTAGAAGTAAAAATCATTAGAATCCTTTCTCTCTCCACCATAAAAGGATGAGATAAAAGCTCAGCAGCAGCCCCCGTGAAAAACATGGTCAACAGTGTGAAGAGGTGTTACTAAGACGATTTGGTCCGACTCAGAGAAGGAAAGAGACAACTCCGCCCTTAGCCTGATCAGGCCCACAGGAAGGAAGCACATTTGGGGCAGCCTTTGATAGTGTGGCAATGAGAGAGAACCTTCTTTAGGAGGGGACTCCCTGTTGCCGACCTTGAAAAAGCAAAGATGGGACATTCGTTTAATGGGGCTGTTGCAGAGGCGATGTGCCCAGGAGGTAGAGGCTGCTTGGACTACCATTTTGGAGGTTGGGCCACCCTGGTGGAGAACCACAGCACCTTCTATTCCTAAACTGCTTGAATCAGTGGGTGCACGTTAGGACAGACGAAGTCAGGCCCCATTGGAGCAGACTGCCTTTGGGAGTGGTAGGATGTAAAATGTGAAGGGGAATGCTCTGGAGGAGGTTTGTCATGGCAGGTGGGCCAGCACGAGACCATTCAGATTCTCCAAGGCTCCAGAGATTACTTGGCTGGGAGCATCCCTCTGATGTGGTGGGGGGACTCCTACCTTAACAGGACCTGGCTGGGCATCTGGGGGAGGCAGAATAAATGGTTTATTAACTTACGAGAGCGAGAGACTCACCTGGGGGGTTCCACAAAAGCACTTAAAAAGACTTGTACCTAGATTCTTGAGCCAACCCTCAGAAAACGTATCTAGATCTGGAGTAGGGCTCAGGAAGCTGCACTTTTAATAAGCTTCCTGGGCAGTCCCACCACAGTGGTCCATGGATAGAGTGACCAAATTATTGTGAATTCTCGGTTGCTCTTGGGAGTCAAAGTGGGCAATATTAAAAACTGCAGCAGGCATACATATAAACAGGGAATATTCAAGGCAAACAGAGGTGTATAGTTATTCTATGCATGAGTCAGATTTGAGAAAAGCTAGCCTGGTGGTTAAAGAACACAACCCTTAGGACAGACAGACCAGATTCTGTCCTACTTACTTGTGTGATTTTGACCAAGTTCTTTTATCCTTCTGTTTCTTCATATAGAAAAGAGCTATGGTTGTACATTTAGCACAATATTCTCTTTTGGCAAAAGTTGCTCTGGGTCCATTTGTGTTCTCTGCAACTTAATCCTTTCCAGTGTGCAAGCATTTGTAAGTTGTTTGGTGAAGTATTACATTTGACTTTTAACTGTTCATTACTTTGGGCAAAGCTTATGTAGTGCTGCAGAGACTAGAACCTATGCAGAGATAGTGAGAGGATGTTATAAGCTTATTCTGCCGGTTTATAAAAAAGTTTAACCTTTTCTCCTCTTCCTCCACCTGCCACCAAGAGATGAGAAAGAAGGCAGAGCCTGGAAATGCACACCAAGCAATACTTCTGTGTCAGTTTGCCTTTCATTCCTCTGCCAGTACTTCCCAGAGAGATTTCACCAAAAGTGCCTAAGCTTGCCATGGCCATTGTTGTGAAGAAAGTTTCTCTCTATTGCTAGTCGCATCCCCTTTCCCTTCTCCTGGGGGCTTAATGGATGTTTGGGGGCAGGAAATAAAATTTAAACTAAAACATCAATTGAAAGAGCCTTCGTCCTAAGTGTGGTAGTTTGGAGTGTGAATCTTCTCAGAGTCTAGTGAATTCTGCTCCAGTGGAAACTGTTATTAAGGGACACCCATAGAAACACTGCTTACTGTAAGAAATCATGACACAATACAGAGCCAAGATCGACTTTATTCTTCATGTGAAAGACTACAGAGAGCCATGCTCAGTAGTTCACCCTCCAGTGTTGGCCAGCAGCTTACCTTTTGAAGGCAGAAAGCAGCCCGGGCCTTCAGAAGGTGACTAGGCAGCCCAGAGCACCCTACTGACAAGTGTGCTCAGCCATCCAGCACAGAGGGAAAGGTCACTGTTATGGCATCATATATAAGCCTGCTGCAATAAGGTTTGCTGGTGCAAAGGCTGTCTCACTGAGGACCTAGTCCTGGAAGCCTTCTCCTCCGGCGAGCTGCCAGCTCAATCTTCTGAACCAGGCTCACGTCCCAGGGATGGGTCACAAAGCTGACGACAGTGCCTGGCACTTCGCTCCCCACCCGGCCCACCCTCCCTGCTCTGTGGATGTAGTCTTGTAGGGTGAGAGGGAAATCATAATTGATGACTAGCTCCACCTGGGTGCTGTCCAGGCCCCGAGAGGCGATGTCTGTGCAGAGAAGTATGTCTCGGGAGCCCTTCTGGAAGGACTGGAAGATGCCTGCTCTCATTGAGGCTGGCATCTGTCCCTGCAGTCTTAAGTGTTGGATTTTGTGGTCATCCAGAATATACCCCAGCCAGTTCACAGTGCTGGAGCAATTACAGAACACCAGAACACTTCCTGCGGGGCCAGTCCTATATGCTCTGTCACGCTGCTTGAGGATCGGCACCAACCCAGTCACCTTCTCTGTTCCCTTCAGTCTCATGAATGTCTGTCTGACGTGAGGCATGATGCAGTGGAGCTTGTCACTGGTAACAGTGGTTAGAGAGTCTAAGCTGGTAACTTTACTCAGCAGCTGGCCTACACCTTCGGGAAATGTGGCCCCCACCAGCACTAACTGAGCTTTGGGATTGAAGGGGTCTTTTAAGTCAGCTGGGTCTTCTGCTATATGGCTCCCCTCCAAGATGTAATCCACCAGTTCCAGGAAGCTTTCATCCAACAGCGTGTCTGCTTCATCCAACACCAAGAAGGAGAGCTGCTCCAGGCTGATCAGTTGAGTTTTCAGGGCCTTCCACAGAGCCCCCGGAGTGGCCACTAGTATATCTGCTGGAGGATGTTTGGACAGTTGCAGCCTGATCCTACTCATGCCATGGCCTCCCCCTAACTCCCGCACCTGGAGGCCCAAGGAGCTGCCCAAGGGCTGGGCCACGGCCCGCACCTGTTCGGCTAATTCTCGAGAAGGCACAAGAACCAGGCCTCGAGGCGCAGGGATGCGACAAGGGTCCAGGCTTGGCTGGCCCAAGAGCCGTTGAAGGAGAGGTAGTAAGTATCCTAGAGTTTTGCCACTGCCGGTTTCTGCGGCGCAGAGGATGTGGCGACCGCGGAGGAGTGGGGGAATGGTACTCGACTGCACGGTTGTGGGCCGAACAACTTCGGGAGCAGCCTCTTGTAGTGCGCTCAGAACGCGGTGCTCCAGACCCAGATCGGTGAAGCTGCCCTTGGGCGAGAGGTTCCGCAGCGTTGGAGCCTCATGTTGCGCGCGCTCGATGGAGAAATGGTCCCCGTGGGCGCGCCGATTCCTCCAGCCGCGCGAAGCGAGTGGCGCGGGCTCCCAAGGGCCCAGCGTGAGGCGAGCCGGCTGGTTCAACTCCGGTCGCCGCGCTGAGATCAGCAGCGACCCAGGTCGCACCAGCACCGGCCGCGGGGGGCTCCGCTGCCCGCTTTGCCGCTCTTCCTGCCGCCGCTGTAGAGCCCGCGGAATGCGCACCACGGGCAGGGGCTCGTTGGGACCGCGGACCGTCAGGTCCCGGCGAGGCGCCAGAAGCAACCGAGCCACGAGCGACAACAGCCGCGGCTGCCGCGCTAGAGCCATACTCCCCTCGGTGCGGGAGAGGCGCACGACAGTGACGTCACGGGCGCGCCAAGGCCTCGCGGACGGTGGCTGGCGCGGCTCAGTAGGGCCCGCGGAATTGGCGAACTGTGTGGAAGGAGCGGGATCTGTAGAGCTCAGCAGCGGCGAGGTCTGTAGGTCCGAACAGGGGATGGTGACTCCAGGTCCCGGCCAACCTTGGGGAAGGGTGCGCGATGGAGGCAGGACCGGGGTCCGGCGATGGGGCCCTGGCATTACGAACCAGGAGGGCGGAGGGCTTGTGGCGATACGATGTCCGATCTCTGCGACGCTCATTTGTCGCCCTCACAGCCCCTGTCATGGCTTGGCCAGTTCGGGTCTCCCCCTGTAACTTTACAAGTATTTATTGAGAGTCTGAGTGAATGGTCAGGCCTGGGGGCCGAGACCGGGAGTCCGGAGTCGTAGATCCAGGCTCACCCTTCCCTTAGAGCTCCCCAGAGAGCTGAGGGCCCCGAGGGCAAGCTCATGGCCTTCAGCGTATCTTCTCTTCAGTCCAGAGAACTCATCGCTTGGTACTTTTCCCCTCTCTTTTCAGCTGAGGGTCATTCTCCCCTCCCTTGTCACCCTTTCCAGCTTCTCATCCTGAACCCACTGCTTTTTTGGCTAGTTCACCTCCACCGGCTTTCCAGTCAGATACCTCAGTTCCGTAAATAGCAGCGAGGAGGATTTGTGGCTTGTCTCACAAAACCACGGTCAGGCAGAATATTTTACTTGAATTCAGTTGTTCAGGTTGCCCAAAAGCCTTACACTACTGGTACTTCTTGAACGGATCCCGAAAATGGGTGTCAGATCATTTCTGTAATTTCCAGTGCCTGGGGTAGGAGATAAGGTAAATGTGGATTAACCACCTGGGAGGTTCTTAACATCTGGAGAAAGAGTTTTACTTTCATTAGATACCGTTATAGAGATAAATACTATTAAATTTCAAATAGCATTTTGATACACGATAGACTTTCTGGAGAGTTACCTGTTAAACCAGCAGAGGAGAGAGTTTTGAGTACTCATGGGTGAACAGAGTCATTGGATAGAGCAGTGGCTCTTGCGTGAGGGTGATTTTGCCCTCACCCTTCCCCCAGGACATTTGACAATGGCTGGAGACATTTTTCTTTGTCACATCCGGGGGGTCGGGTGGGGTGCTGCAGGCCTCTAGTGGGTAGAGGCCAGGATGCTACTACATATCGTACAAGGCATAGGACAGCCCTCCCCACCACCCCAAAGAATTATCTGGCCCCAAATGTCAATAGTGTGCTTTGGAGAAACCTTGGATAGAGGCTGAGGACTGAAGAGAGGCTGAGGTTGTCACATGTACTCTCACTTCAGGTGGTCAGTCACATTTGCCAGACTCTTGTGTGGCCCTGCCCCTTTCCCAGAATCTGTAGCAGGCACACTGATGCCGTGGTTGTCATGTCCTTGGGATGAGAAAACCTTGGGGGCTCCTGAAAGTTATAAACACAGGAAGGAGTGATTTAGGAGGGTGACGTGGGAGAAGAGGACTTTAGGAAGAACAAAATTGTCCTCATGTGTTTGGGAAATGTGCCAGATGGAAAAGAGATGAGGTGTGCCATGGGGTGTACCATTCCAGAAGGCAGACTGGGACTGATGCTTGACAGGGAGTCAGATTCTGAATTTGATATAGACTGCTGTAGCAACTAGAAATGCCTAGATCTGTCTAGAGAGTGCTGGGTTTTCTGTCTCTGCAAAGTTCATGTATAGGCTGATGACCACTGATTGGTGATATGATAGAGGGGAGTTGATATAAAGGATGCTCTAAGATATTGTGATTCTACACTACTTTTACGATTCTTTCCCAGAACTCGGAGCTCCTCATTTCGTTAGCTGAAGAGCTCCTTGGATGTCTGCTCTGACATGTTTCACCTGTTTACATGTGCCACTCATTTTTCAGGTACAAAACAAAGAATCGCTTTGCACAAAGCCAGAAGGGATATACTGAAAGAATTATCAGAAAAGAATAATACATAGGTATGTATTTGCATTGACTTTCTCCAAATATTTGAGACAGGGTAGCTGGTTAGTGGCTGCTTTCTCATGCTTGAGCCCTTACAATGTGATCACCTCAGAATGTCATAGCGATTGGAGCCTGTCTGAACCTGTCTGTCTCTGCCCATGGCCCCTAGTTTCTTCTTGTCATTGCTTTAGTTACTGTGTAAGGCCCTTCTCTTTTCCTCCTGCTCACAGCAGACATTGAGTAACCTCTAGTTGTTACTGAGATGCATATTTCACAGTACAGTACTTTAGAAATGAGAAAGGTTTACTTATTGTGGAAACAAATGTAGGCTCCTGGGAGTGTTAGTGTCACTCAGTAATGTTTTTCCCAGGGCTGCCATGGTAACTGACGTTGCCTGCTTACTCCCTAAGGTTTGAGAAGAATTCTTCCTTGGATCTCAGGTGATAGTGGTACATTCCTTCATTCATTTATTCATTTAGTAAATATTTTCTGAGCACTATGTATGTGCCAGGTACTTCTCATATGGACAGTGAACAAAACAGACAAAATTCCTGCCCTAGTGAACTGTATATTCTGATTTAATTGGCTTGGGGTGAGGCCTGGCCATTGGTAGTTTTTTAAATCTCTCCAGATGATTCTAATGTACAGCTAGGTTTGAGAATCACAGTTATAAATGAAGCACTTTGGGAATTGCAAAGGCATTGCAGAAATAAAAAGTGGCTATTGGTATTCCTTCACTATTCCTGCATTTTCCTGCCTGCATCAGGACTGTTGTACAAGTGCTGATCATTTTCTTTTCAGCCCTTTTCGCTGTTTGCCTAGACCCTTTATCCCTCTTTCTAACCTAACACCCTACCTCCTTCTTGTCTTTCAACCTCCAGTCCATCATCTGTTTGGGATTTATCCTAAACTTGGTGGGAAGGCATTGCAGGGTATAAACAGAGAAGTGGTGTTAGCAGAGATGCCTTTTTCAGACACCATACTGGCTATTGTAAGAGAATGGATAGGAGGGGGCAGGAGTAGATTTGGGGAGACTCATTAGGAGACTGGCTTTGTGCACAGTGGTGGCCTTGCAGATGGAGTAAAGCAGGCAGGTTAGAGTCATATTTGGAAGGTTAGTGATGGTTTGGAGGTGAATAGGAGATAGTGATGAATTGGATGTGGGGAATGTGGGTTAAGGATGTGTAATTGGGTAAATGGAGGTGCTACTTACTGAAACGGGAAAAATTTTCTCCCCACATATTGACCTGATAAACACCTTCTCACCCTTTAGACCTTGAATCAGAGATTCTTTCTTGTTTTCTTTTATTATATTTTATTTTATTTCATTTTTATTTGGGCTGTGACGCCAGCTTGCAGGATCTTAGTTCCCCAACCAGGGATTGAACCCAGGCCCCCTGAACTGGAGGCACAGGGTCCTAACCACTGGACCACTGGGGAATTCCCAGCAGAGATTTTTTCTTTCTTTTCTTTCTTTTTTTAATATAAGTTTTAATTAATTGATTAATTAATTAATTTTTGGTTGCGTTGGGTCTTCGTTGCCGCGCGTGGGCTTTCTGTAGTTGCGGCGAGCAGGGGCTACTCTTCGTTGCGGTGCACGGGCTTCTCACTGCAGTGGCTTCTCTTGTTGCGGAGCACGGGCTCTATGCGTGCGGGCTTCAGTAGTTGTGGCACGTGGGCTCAGTAGTGGTGGCTTGCGGGCTTAGTTGCTCTGCGGCATGTGGGATCTTCCCGGACCAGGGAGCAAACCCGTGTCTCCTGCATTGGCAGGCGGATTGTTTGTTTTTTTAAAACATCTTTATTGGAGTATAATTGCTTTACAATGGTGTGTTAGTTTCTGCTGTATAACAAAGTGAATCAGTTATATGCATGCGTATATCCCTATATCCCCTCCCTCTTGCGTCTCCCTCCCACCCTCCTGATCCTACCCCTCTAGGTGGTCACAAGGCACTGAGCTGATCTCCCTGTGCTATGCAGCTGCTTCCCACTTGCTAGCTATTTTACATTTGGTAGTATATATATGTCAATGCTACTCTCTTACTTCATCCCAGCTTACCCTTCCCCCTTCCCGTGTCCTCAAGTCCATTCTCTGTGTCTGCATCTTTATTCCTGTCCTGCCCCTAGGTTCATTAGAACCATTTTTTTTTTAGATTCCATATATATGTGTTAGCATACGGTATTTGTTTTTCTCTTTCTGACTTACTTCACTCTGTATGACAGGCTCTAGGTCTATCCACCTCGCTACAAATAACTCAGTTTCGTTTCTTTTTATGGCTGAGTAATATTCCATTGTATATATGTGCCACATCTTCTTTATCTATTCGTCTGTCGATGGACACTTAGGTTGCTTCCATGTCCTGGCTATTGTAAATAGTGCTGGCAGGCAGATTCTGAACCACTGCACCACCAGGGAAGTCCCCAGAGATTATTTCTTAAGGGAGGCCCTCCTCAACCCCCATGAGTCTCTTTCCTGCTGACATAGACTCCCACAGCCTTATGTAACTGCTCCTTCATAGCACCATACACAGTTTTAATTTCACACATATTTGTAAGTTCCCTTTCTATAACATATTTGTAAGTATCCCTTTCATCATTTTATCTTTAGTGCCTACCAGTGCTTGACATATCTTAGGGGCTCAGTAAGTGTCTGTTGAATAAATAATTGGAGACAGAGGACAAGGCTTAGGAGGGAAGATCAAGGCTTTGTTTTCTACATGTTGAGTAGAAGATGCCCTTAAGACATCCCAGTGGGGATGTGTTTTGAGCAGTTGGTGTGAGGTTGGGATGCCTTTGGAGATGATCATGGCCACTATTTTAAACCATGGGAGTGAATAAATTTGTGAGGGAGGATGTGTGAAATTAGAAGGGAAGAGGGCCCACGACTAAGGAGCAACCTCAACCTGTGAGGGGAGGAGGTGAAACCAGCAAAAGAGACTGAAAAGCAGGGGTAGAGAGAAAAACTGGGAGAGTGTGTGGTCGACGAACCCAGGGAGGAGAGAGATCAAGGAAGAGGGGAGGCTCAACCATGCCATGTGCTGCTAGCAAAACAAGATTGAGGACAGGTCAGTGTCTCGTAGATTGAGCAACTTCGAGGTAATTGGTGACTTTAATCAGAGCAGTTTTGGGAGAGTGGCAGAGGGGGAGGCCAGGCCGGAGTAGGCTGAGGAGTAAAAAGTTAGTTAGCAAGCTTTGTGGTTTTTAGAGGGGACCATGTTTGCTTAGAATAAATAAATTAACAGTTATCTCTGGGACATGGGATTTTGATTTTCCTCGATTTACTCCTGTTGCTCTACCTTTAAAATATTTTTAGAATGTGACCACTTCTCACCACCTCCCCTGCTATCTCTCTGTCCTGAGCCACCATCATCTCTGACATCGGTGAGTGAAGAGCCTTCTAACTGATCCGCCTGTGTCTACTGTGGCCCCCACAGTCTGTTTTTCATACAGCAGTCACCGTGATAATGGGGAATGTGATCAGTCATGCCACTCCTCTCCTTAAAACCCTTCACTGGCTCCTATCGTGAAGAGCTAACAAAGCCCGCAGAGCGTCCTACAAGGCCATTCGGGGTCTGACCACTGTGTCCTATCTGCTTACTGCTCTCCATCCATTGTGTATCTGACTTCCATTACTCTCTTCTCCTTTCTGTGCTGCAACCACAGTGGCCTCCTTCCTGTTCTTCTAACACACCAGACAAGCTCCTGCCCCAGGGCCTTTGCACTGGCCCTTTCTTCTCCTGTGCACTCTTCCACTAGATACCAACTTGGCTAACTCAAATCTCTGCTCAGATGTCATCTTCTCATTGAAGCTTATCTGGGCTTCTCTATTTAAAATTTTAACCTTTGGGGATGAGGTGGGGGGGAAATGGGTGAAGGTGGTCAGAGGATACAAACTTCCAGTTACAAGACAAATACATTCTGGGATGTAATGTACAGCGTGGCAACTATGGTTAACAATACTGTATTGTTTCTTTTTAAATTTTATTTCTTTATTTATTTGTTTATTTTTGGCTGTGTTGGGTCTTCGTTGCTGCACATGGGCTTTCTCTAGTTGCAGTGAGCGGGGGCTCCTCTTCGTTGCGGTGCACAGGCTTCTCATTGTGGTGGCTTCTCTTGTTGCGAGGCACCAGCTCTAGGTGCGCGGGTTTCAGTAGTTGCGGCACGTGTGCTCAGTAGTTGTGGCTCGCGGGCTCTAGAGCGCAGGCTCAGTAGTTGTGGCGCACGGGCTTAGTTGCTCCGCGGCATGTGGGATCTTCCCAGACTAGGGATCGAACCCGTGTTCCCTGCACTGGCAGGCAGATTCTTAACCACTGTGCCACCGCGGAAGTCCCGGTAATACTGTATTGTATCCTGAAAGTTGCAAAGAGAGTAGATCTTAAAGGTTCTCATGATGAGAAAAAAATTATGTGAGGTGATAGATATTGTCTAAACTTATTGTGGTAATCATTTGGTGATATATACATATGTGAAATCTTTATGTTGTACAGCTTAAACTAACACGATATCATATGTTAATTTTATCTCAATGAAACTGGAAAAAAATTTTAACCCATCTGCAGTTTTTAATCTCCTTTCTCCCTGCTTTTTTTTACTCTATAGCACTATCAATTTTCCATCATACTATGTAATTTATTTATTATGCTTATTGTTTTTGCCTTTTTCCCCACTGGAATGAAAGCTCTACCAGAGTAGGAATCTTTGTCTGTTTTCTTCTCTAATGTATCCCCAAAGACTAGGACCGTGACTGGTACAGAGTAGACACTTAATAAATATTTGTTGGATGCGTAAATGAGCATGCATTATTTTTACGATAAAAGAAAAGGAAAACCAAATACTATGTGTTGGAAAGAAGAAGGAAAGCCTTCTCTGGATAACAGAAGAGATTTTCTCCATTTGAATTTCCGACTCTCTTTCTTCAGGAATGATTGTGAACAGCCTCTCTCTGTGCTACCACAACAAACTCATCTTAGCCCCTATGGTTCGGGTAGGGACCCTCCCAATGCGGCTGCTGGCCCTGGACTATGGAGCGGACATTGTGTACTGTGAGGTAAGGGGCTCCTGATCTTCCCGGAGATCTCTTCCACAGGTGCAGCCTCCCCATCTGTGGGTGGGAGCGGTCAGGAGTCAGAGGAGGCAGAATGGGCTCTCCCTTCACAGGTGCTCACTGAAGGCAGCAGAACACAAACACGCAGGAGTCCTGTGAGCCCTGCTGAGGACCGGGAGCCTGGGCAGCACGGAGGCATTGTGGGACACCTGGGCCAGGTGGCTAGATGAGCATCGTGTCAGGTCACTGCTGTGGCCCCCATAGGAGTTAATACACATTCAGTACATGAATGAGTGAACTCAAGATCAGGAAGAGGAGGAAAAGGACCAGATTCAGGCCAGGGAAGCTGGATGGGGTTGCTTTTGGGAACCATAGGATTTTCTGGTGGCAGTAGCTAGTGGACCAGCTACTGACCGGCTGCTGTGGAGAATATTAAGACTTGAGACCCAGGTTTAGAAAGCATCTTCTAGGAAAAATAGAGTTACAGGAGTAGCTGTTATTGGGTAGGGACTGGGAGCAGTGGTTCTCAGTTGGGCATGCATCAGAATTATCTGGGCAGCTTCCCCCGCAATCCCCAATCCTGATATGTCCCTCTAGTTGGTGTGAGAGGTTAGAGAAACTACCCCAGTGCTTCTGATATTTCCATCTTTAAGAGCCACCGGCGGTGGGGTGAGGACTGTGGCTATAAAAGGGAAACACAGGGAATCCTTGTGGTGGTAGAACTATTCTGTGTCAACATCCTGGTTGCGATATTGTACTACGGTTTTGCAAGATGTTACCATGAGGAGAAATTGGGCAATGGGTACATAGAATCTCACATTCTTACAATTGCATGTGAACCTCCAATTATCTCAAAATAAAAAGTTTAATTGAAAAGAAAGCCACTGGTGTAGGGTCTTCCCTGGTAGTCCAGTGGTTAAGACTTTGCGCTCCCAATGCAGGGGGCCCGGGTTCGATCCCTGGTCGGTGAACTAGATCCCACATGCATGCCGCAACTAAGAGTTCGCATGCTGAACTAAGAAGCCTGCATGCCACAACTAAGAGCCCGCATGCCGCAGCTAAACATACTGCATGCTGCAACTAAACACACCGAAACGAAGATCCCGCATGCCGCAAATGAGACCTGGTGCAGCCAAAATAAATAAATAAATATTAAAGGAGAAAAAGTTTAATTGAAAAGAAAGACACTGGTGTAGGGACTTCCCTGGTGGTCCAGTGGGTAAGACTCCGCACTCCCAATGCAGGGGGCCTGGGTTTGATCCCTGGTCAGGGAACTAGATCCCGCAGGCATGCCACAACTAAGAGTCTGCATGCCACAACTAAGAAGCCTGCATGCTGCAACGAAGATCCCGTGTGCCGCAGCTAAGACCCAGTGCAGCCAAAATAAATAAATAAAATAATAAATAAATTTTAAAAAAGAAAATTACCTGATTAGGGGACAGCTGTGGCACATAGATGTGAACACTTGAGGGGTTAATGGATTGAGGAGTAAGCAGCAAAATGAGGAAGTAGAAATAAGTCTGCTGACTACCCCCCAGAAATTCAAGAGGTGAAGGGAGGAAGTGTATAGCTGGAGGTGAGGGAAGATGGGTGAATGGAGTTGTTTGTTGGTAACTTGCTTGTTTGTAGCGTAGGAAGAAGGGCTTAACAATGAGGGGAGGCCTGAAGATTTGGGGCATTAGGGGGATTTGTAGGGCCAGGTCTTGGAGGGGACAGGATTCTTGACGAGGTGGTAGGACCTGCCTTCCATTGAGATAGGGCAAGGAGGAGAGGGTGAAGATGATGAAAGGGAGGGAAACTGAGGAGTTTTGCCTGAGAGACTTGTTTTACAAGATGTAGGAAGTCAGTCTTCTGTTGGAAATGAGGGTGGCAAGTGTGGGCTAGGGACCTGAGGAAAGGAAGTGAAGGTGTTTTGGTCCTATTCCCATGGGGAGTGGGCACTGAGAGATGTGCCTGGCAGGCAGGTGTGCACAGTGATACTGGTTTGCAGCTTTATAGGAAGGAGAGCTTGAGAAGCCTGGCAGGGGGATGCCCATGGCAGGGATTGGCATGCCAGTATCTACAGCAGGGCAGGGGCAGAGGCATCTAGGGTGCTGACAAGGTGAAATGGGAAGGAGGGAGTGTGTGTTGTCCAAAGGTGGGAGTCAGAAAGGGATTTTCCAGAGTTTAGGGTCACAGAGACCCAAGACCTGACTTTTAAGTAGTTTGTCGAAGTAGAGATGAGGAGGTCCCAAACATGTGAAATGGACTGTTAGTGTACATCCATAAATCTTCCAGGCTGCCAGAACGTGCCTACGGCAGGGAGGAGCCTGTTCCCAGGGGCCGGTCCCAGAGGAATGTGGTAGTGTGCTGAGCATATTCATCTGGTCACTCAACCCTTGAGCCTACACTCTGGCCCCAGGGTGGTCAGCCATGGGTTAGGTATAGCCTTTCCTGGCCAGCACTCTCCTTGGCCTCCAGAAAAAGCCTCTTGGATTTGGAAGGGGATTGGGAGGAGGAACTATGATGAATCAGGGACTCAGATTCTGAGGTCTTGGGAACCAAAAAGATGAAATCCCAGAGAACAGCTGTTACCTTTCATTACTTGTGATTCTCCTCTACCCCAGGACAGAGGGTGCATGATAGCTCTTCATCCACTTAGTCCATGTTTACCAATAGGGTCCTGTGGGATGACTCAGACTCAAGGATGAAGCCCCCTGCTTCTTCCCTGCTGCCCCAACTCCATCTCTGTCCAGCTGTAGCCCCCGCATGGTTGCTTCAAGGCCCGGGATGTATAGTGTCCCTCTTCTCTCTACCCGTGCTTCGCATACTGTCTCCATCAATTATTTGCTTACTCTGATGACCCTTCATGTCCCTACTCTCCCTAATCTTGTGCTGCCACGAAAAGTAAGAGTGGGTCCATTGAGTGCTAACCCTTTATTTTCAGATTCATTTATGTCTCTGCGGTGGCCATCCTGCTGGTTTCTTCTCTTAGACCAAGTGGTGGTAAAGCCTTCAGGCCTTTAAAGCATCAGCTCACCTGGGCTCAAACTTATTCTGGGGTAAGATTCTGAGGGTTGCTAAAATTGAGGAAAAGGCAGTAGTGCCTACATTGACATATTCAGCCTCCTTGGCCTTCACTTTTGCTATGCGAGCAGCATTTTTCTGGGACCCCAGAGGGTGGAGTTGTATTCACCTGGAGATACTGTGGAGTGAAACACCAGGATGGAAGTGAGTGAGTGTATGACAGCACGGTGTCTGCTCTAGACAGCCACTATATGTTTATAGCCCTGGGGGAATCAGTCTGTGATGAGGTCACGGAAGCTGGGTAGTGAGAAACAGAGCTGACCCGCAGATTCCGGATGCTTCATCAGCTGCTTTGTTGAGAATTCTTAGGGTTGTTTTCAAGCACTTGGGAAGTCATGGTCCCAGGATTTATGCGGTGACTTCAGAATGTGACTCTCCTAATTGGTCAAAGCTTGGTTTTCCTCATGATTGTGACTAATCCATTCTTCCAGGGCTCTTCTTGAGTTTGGAGCAGAGTAAATACTGATTAAAACCCTTTGTATGTTTGATGAGCACTTGCTCTGGGAGGGTCAATATAGCTTATGAACAAATTAAGGGACCTCTGCCAGAAGAGACCTAGGCCCTTTACCCAGACCTAGCTGCTGTGGAGCAGAGGCCGGTGGGCAGGCCAGCTGGCCCCTGCCTGTGGTGAGTAGGTCTCTGGGAACTGGGCCCTGAGTACTGGGAAAGGCACAGCATGGCGCCTGGTGCCCCCTGGTGGATCCAGAGTTGCTCTGCAGGCCAGCTGTGTAGATGAACTTACTGTGTTCCCCTGAGGTGACCCATCTGTGGGTTAGATCGTCAAACCACACCATCCACCTCTCAGGACCTCGTGTAGGACCTAGGGCATACCAGGCATACAGGTACCTCCTTAAAACGCCTGTAGAACCCTCAGCAGTTGGAGGTGAAGAAAGGATGAACCAGCTCAGCAAAGGTTAAGGGAGCAGTAGTCTGATTCCCCACCAAGGTCTGCCCTATTGACGGAGTTTTCTAGGGGTTCATCAGATGTCACTTAACTATTCCTTTTTTTAAAAAATTTATTTATTTTATTTGTTTTATTTTTGGCTGCGTTGGGTCTTCATTGCTGCGTGCGGGCTTTCTCTAGTTGTGGAGAGTGGGGGCTACTCTTCGTTGCGGTGCATGGGCTTCTCATTGCGGTGGCTTCTCTTGTTGCGGAGCACAGGCTCTAGGCGCGCGGGCTTCAGTATTTGTGGCTCGTGGGTTCTGGAGCGCAGGCTTAGTAGTTGTGGCTCACGGGCTTAGTTGCTTCGTGGCATGTGGGATCTTCCTGGACCAGGGCTCGAACCCGTGTCCCCTGCACTGGCAGGTGGATTCTTAACCACTGCGCCACCAAGGAAGCCCCCTATTCCTTTTTATAAGAACAATGGATGGACAGACCATGGATTGTCATACTGAGTGAAGTAAATCAGACAGAGAAAGACAAATATCATATGATATCACTTATATGTGGAATCTAAAAAAATGGTACAAATGGACTTATTTACAAAACAGAAATAGAGTCACAGATGTAAAAACAAATTTATAGTTACCTGGGGGAAAGAGAGGGGGATAAATTGAGAGATTGGGATTGACATATACACACTACTAGTTATAAAATAGATAACTAATAAGAACCTACTGTATAGCACAGGGAACTCTACTCAATACTCTGTAATGACCTATATGTGAAAAGAATCTAAAAAATAGTGGATATATGTATATGTATAACTGATTCACTTTGCTGTACAGCAGAAACTAACACAACATTGTAAATCAACTACACTATTTTAAATCAAATAAAAATTAAATAAAAACAAAAAACCAAAAACAACAGGACTCCAGTGGCCCAGACGTGAGAGGACACCTACCTTTTAATAGGCAGGATGAAGGGAGAAGGCAATATTCTTAAGAGACTATGATTACCAAAATGGGCACTTAAATTTTTTTGTGTGGCAAAAAACACATAACAAATTTTACCATATTAACTGTTTTTAAGTGTACAGTTCAGTAGTTGTGAAACAGATCTCTAGAACTTTTTCATCTTGCAAAACTGAAACTCTATGCCCATTAAACAACAACTCCCCTCCCCACAGCCCCTGGTAACCACCGTTCTACTTTCTGTTTCTATGAATTTGAATACTTTAGCTACCTTATGTAAGTGGAAATATGCAATATTTGTCTTTTTGTGACTGGCTTATTTCACTTAGCATAATATCCTCAAGGTTCATCCATGTTGTACTATGTAACAGGATTTCTTTCCATTTTTAGGCTGAATAATAACATATTATGTAATATGTATACTACCTTTTGCTTATCCATTCATCTGTCAATGGACATTTGGGTTGCTTCTGTCTCTTGGCTATTTTGAATAGTGTTGTGAATGTAGGTGTGCAGCTTTCAATTCTTTGGGATATATGTATATATATACCCAGAAGTAGGATACTTTCATTTTTTGAGGAACTTCCATACTGTTTTCCCTGTCTTTTGCGCCATTTTACAATCCCACCAGCAGTCCACAATTTCTAAAATCTTTGCCAACACTTGCTATTTTCTCTTTTTTTTTGATAGTACCCATGCTAATGGGTATGAAGTGATAGCTCATTGTGGTTTTGATTTGCATTTCTCTGAAGATTAGTGTTGTTGAGCATGTTTTTATATGCTCCTTGGCCATCAGTATATCTTTTTTTTTTAACATCTTTATTGGAGTATAATTGCTTTACAATGGTGTGTTAGTTTCTGCTGTATAACAAAGTGAATCAGCTATATGTATACATATATCCCCATATCTCCTCCCTCTTGTGTCTCCCTCCCACCCTCCCTATCCCACCCCTCTAGGTGGTCACAAAGCACTGAGCTGATCTCCCTGTGCTATGCAGCTGCTTCCCACTAGCTAGCTATTTTACATTTGGTAGTGTATATATATGTCAATGCCACTCTCTCACTTCTTCCCAGCTTACCCTTCCCCCTCCCTGTGTCCTCAAGTCCATTCTCTACGCCTGCGTCTTTATTCCTGTCCTGCCCCTAGGGTCATCAGACCATTTTTTTTTAGATTCCATATGTATGTTTTAGCCATGGTATTTGTTTTTCTCTCTCTGACTTCACTCTGTATGACAGACTCTACGTCCATCCACCTCACTATAGATAACTCAATTTCGTTTCTTTTTATGCTATGCCTATTTTTAAATTGAGTTATTTGTCTTTTTATTCTAAGAGTTGTAAGAGTTCTTTATATATTCTGGATACTAGACCTTTATCAGATATATGATTTGCAAATATTTTCTCCCATTCTGTGGATCGTCTTTTCCACTTTATTTTTTTAAAAAGACTTTAGTTTTATTTTTTAAAATTTTATTTAAGTATAGTTGATTCACTTTGGTTTTTTTTTGTGTGTGTGGCTGCATTGGTTCTTCATTGCAGTGTGCGGGCCTCCCACTGTGGCAGCTTTTCTTGTTGTGGAGCATGGGCTCTAGGTGCACGGGCCTCAGCAGTTGTGGTGCGCCGGCTCAGCAGTTCTGTGGCATGTGGGATCTCCCCGGACCAGGGATAGAACCCATGTCCCCTTTGTTGGCAGGTGGATTCTCAACCACTGCACCACCAGGGAAGTCCCTGATTCAATTTATTGATAGTATCCTTTGATGCAAAATTTTTTTGCATCAATGCAAAAATTTTTAATTTTAATGAAGTCCAATTTACCTTATTTTTTCCTTTGTTGTTTGTGCTTTTGGTATCATCTCTAAGAAATTATTGCTTAATCTAAGGCCACAAAGATTTATACTTAGATTTTCTTCTATGAATTTTATAGTTTTGGCTCTTACACTTAGGTCTTGGATGCATTTTGAGTTAATTTTTTTTTTAGTTAATTTTTGTGTACATTATGAGGTAGGGATCAAAATTCATTTTCTTGCATGTAGAGATCCAGTTGTCCCAGCACCTGTTAAAAAGACAGTTCTTTCCCCAATAAATTGTCTTGATACTCTTGTCAAAAATCAGTTGGTCATAGATGTTTTGGTTTGTATCTGGACTCTCAAATCTATTCCATTGGTCTATGTGTCTATCCTTATGCCAGTACCATACATCTTGATTATTATAGTTTGCTAGTGGGTTTTGAGATTAGGAAGTGTGAATCCTCCAACTTTATTCTTCTATTTCAAGATTGTTTTGTCTATTCTAGGTTCCATATGAATTTTAGGATCATCTTGTCAATTTCTGCAAAAATGGCAGCTAGGATTCTGATGGGGTTTGTGTTGAATCTACAGATCAGTTTGGGGAATATTGCTATCTTAACAATATTAAATCTTCCAGTCGTTGAACATGATATATCTTTTTTAAAAAATAATATTTATTTATTTATGTAGTTGACTGTGCCGGGTCTTAGTGCGGCACAGGGGATCTTCATTGCGGCATCCGGGATCTTTAATTGTGGCATGCAGGATCTAGTTGCCTGACTAGGGATCGAACCCGGGCCCCCTGCATTGAGAGCGTGGAGTCTTAACCACTGTACCACCAGGGAAGTCCGGATATCTTTTCATTTATTTAAATCTCCTTTAATTTCTTTAAACAATATTTTATAGTTTTTAGTGAATCACCTCCTTGGTTTCTGGCTGTCATTGTTTCTCATGAAAAATCAGTTGTTAGTCTTATTGAGAATCCCTTGTACATGGTAAGTCACTTCTCTCTTGCTGCTTTCAAGATTATCTCTTTGTCTTTGATTTTCAGCTGTTTGATTGTGATGTGTCTAGGTGTGGATCTCTTTTAAGTTTATTCTACTTGGAGTTTGTTGAGTTTCTTGGATGTGTAGATTAATATTTTTCATCAAATTTGGGAAATTTTCTGCCATTATTTCTTCAAATATTTATTCTATCCCTTCTCTCCTTTTGCAACTCCCATTATTCATTTTGGCAGTGATTTTTTTTTTTTTTTTGAGTGGGCAGTCACACAGTTTGTCAATCTGAGTTTATTTGTGTTTCTGAAAACAGAGATATACCAAAGATTCTTTAACCAAACTGGAGGTTAAAAGACTATGAAGATAGGTCAGAGATGGGGATGGAAAGGTAGAATGGAGAGACACTGATGATAAGCAAGATCAGCTCAGATAGAGAAAGCAAGCCAAGTGGAATGGAGGAGATGAAGGCAGCAGGATGTAATAGGAACATAACATGTGACAGACAAGGAAGAATAAGCCCGTATATAATAAGGCAGTTTAAAATTAAATGCTGTTCAAACATTGGGTAGCCATATGAATAAAAAGTGACTTAGAAAGGGCCTTAATTTTCAGGTAAGTTAAAAAGCAAATTAGTTTTAAAAGGAAGAGAAAAACCAATCAAAATTATATGCTTTTTCTTAAATAAATTTATTTATATTTATTTTTGGCTGCATTGGGTCTTCGTTGCTGCACACGGGCTTTTCTCTAGTTGTGGCGAGCGGGGGCCACTCTTCATTGTGGTGCGTGGGGTTATTGCTGTGGCTTCTCTTGTTGCGGAGCATGGGCTCTAGGCACGTGGGCTGCAGTAGTTGTGGCACATGGCTCAGTAGTTGTGGTTCGTGGGCTCTAGAGCACAGGCTTAGTAGTTGTGGCACACAGGCTTAGTTGCTCCGCGGCATGTGGGATCTTCCCGGACCAGGACTCAAACCCATGTCTCCTGCATTGGCAGGTGGATTCGTAACCACTGTACCACCAGGGGAACCCTATAATTATATTCTTAACTGTGATGGAGATAGATTTGGGAACTAGAAGGCATTGTTTGTGGCAAAATTGGAGTTGTCTCTTCTATAGAAATAAAATGATATGTATGATAAAAATTGAGGAAGTAATATTGATAAAGGAAAAATATTTGTGATAATTGAGACAGAAAAATAACATCCAATTTGACAAAAGATAGTTTTTTTCTGCACAACTTGTATAGATGTAAAAGGCAGTTTGGTAGGAAGATGCCTGGATGATACACTCTACCACGTGGAAAAACAATGTTTGTTTTCACCATTTAAGGAAATGCAGTGAAAAAAAACCTGTGAGGTTCTACTCTATAACCAAAGAGCTAACTAAAATGAATAAAATTGGTAAACAATAGTGTTGGTGTGTGGGTGAGCAGGCACATGTGTGGTTTTATTGATGACAATTTAATTTCTCCACTTAACAACCAGGTGAGCATCTGCTTGCATGTAAGGCATTGAAGTGGCTCCAGCAGATGTTCAGTGAGCACTAGCAACGTGCTAGGTGCTAGTGATGCAAAGATGAATGAGACTGTGTCCAGGTCCCAAAGTCTCTTTCAGTGTAGTGGGGAGACAGAAAAGAAAATAAGACCATTCAAGGGCCATTTTGCCTCAACTCCTCCTCCTGGGGCCCTGAGGAGGACCTGGTCAGCGTCCTCAAAGCCCACCTTTATGTGAAGCGAGAACCTTCCTCAGGGCGTTTGTTGTCTAATGGTAAAGGTATGACAGGTGCATCTGTAACTAGCATACAAAGAGGAAGTGGTCAGGCTGTGAAGGTAGACTGGGCAGGGGGTTTGAGGAATCCCAAGGAGGACAAGTTACTGCTGGCAGGGGTGGGGGCCCAGCAAGGTTTTGCCTCACTTTCCCCTGCTTGTTCTTAGCCGAAGCTCAGCCTGGCTGCAAACCTTCTTTTTATAAGCACAGGCCACTCAGTGCTGCCCACTTGTCCACCTGCTTTCTTGCCTGCCCCTGCAACCAGGATCACTGCCTACAGAGGCTCTGTGTTGGGGTCTGTCCGTCCCTTGGGACACCGCACTGATTCTTGGGGCTTGGATGCCAACCGTGCATCCATACTGCTTGGTGGTGGTGATTTGTGTGGTCAGGCCTGGTGAGTGTCAGATACTTGATGACCTGGATGCAGCATAGAGAGAATAGCCACAGAAATACCTAGAGCATGCTTTTTTTTTTAAATTCTTTTAAAATATATATATTATTTATTTATTTATTTGGTCGCACCAGGTCTTAGTTGTGGCAGGCGGGCTCCTTAGTTGTGGCTTGCCGGGCCCCCCGCATTGGGAGCTTGAGTCTTAACCACTGCGCCACCAGGGAAGTCCCATAAAGCATGTATTAACCTGGATGGTGGATATGCTGGGGGGAGCCCCATGGATGCCATAGGACACCTTTGGCCACTTTAGCCCTAAATGCTCCCATGAGGGAGCAAAGGCCATTGTGCTCACTTGGCTGGGGTTGTGACTTGCTGAGGCTTATAGGGAGTCAGTATGGCGATGAGTTCCAGGGCTGAGTTTCTTTCTATCTTCTTCTGGTCTCCCAGAACCCCTGGGCAGGAGCTTCTGGGCAGTGTGACAGGTTCCTGGCTCTTCAGATCTGTCTTCCACATCTATTGAAATGATCACTGAACAAAGCAGAGCAGCCTTGTCTCCCACCAAGAGGTAGAGAATGTCAACCCTTTAGGAGACTTGAATTTCCTTTTGTTTTTTATGATCCTGGTTTTGAAGAACTCCCTTTTTCCTTTCTTTCCTTAGTCTTTGAATATCTCCAGAGCTGAGGAGCTCACCCCTTTCATTTCCACATAGTGTGACCCAGGTTGAATAGGGGTTTTAGACTTTTCTTTCCGGTGTCAATCTCAAATCTTCCTCCCTGTGCTTCTGTTCATTGGCCCCACTTTTGTCCTTAGACGTTTCCTGGGAGCCCTTCATCTTTCCATTTGCATATGGATGAGGTGGGAGGTTCTTTGAGAGGATGGGCTAGAGCTGAGACTAGTAGGTGAGAAAAGTCCAGGTGTCCACATCCTAGGCTATTGTCTGATCTCTGATTCCCTGAGTGGCTCAATCCTTCTAGGCCCGAGACTCTGCAAGGTCCCTGGGAAGAGCAGCTGATGGAGGGGAGCTCACTTAGGCCCATGCTTGCCATGCTTGGTTGGGGAGGACAGCACTACATGTCCCCAAAGCCATGATTTGATGTTGGTAGTAGGGTGACAGGCAAAGTAGCCCCCATCAGGTGTGTGATGAAGGTCTTCCCCACTATGCCCAGGACCTATGTGTCCAGGACTGACATGTGCCCTCTGATTCCTCTGCAGGAGCTGATTGACCTCAAGATGCTTCAGTGCAAGAGAGTTGTCAATGGTGAGTGCAGCTATGGTCCCAGGACTGTGTGTGTGCCCAGTCATGCCCAAACTGTGCTACCACTGCCCTTGCCTGGGTGTCAGTTACCTCCAGGGTGCTCCTTACCTGTGTAATTTTGTGGATCACATGCTCTCTTTTTTTTAAAGATACATTGATTATAAGCCAATTTTTTAAAAAGTAATTAATTAATTAATTTTTGGCTGCCTTGGGTCTTCATTGCTGAGCATGGGCTTCCTCTAGTTGCAGCGAGTGGGGGCTACTCTTCGTTGCAGCACGCAGGCTTCTCATTGAGGTGGCTTCTCTTGTTGCAGAGCACAGGCTCTAGGCGCACAGGCTTCAGTAGTTGCAGCATGTGGGCTCAGTAGTTGTGGCACACGGGCTTAGTTGCTCCGCAGCATGTGGGATCTTCCTGGACCAGGGCGTGAACCCATGTCCCCTGCATTGGCAGGTGTATTCTTAACCACTGCGCCACCAGGGAAGTCCCCACACGCTCTCTTGAGAGTAGTCACTGCTCTCCAGAGACCATGACAAATAGCCAGATGTGAAACAGGCTGAGAATGCCTTCTACCCACAGGCTTGCTGACATATAAATCACCAGGTTTCATAGTACAGGAGGGACCTTTGGGGTCAGGATGGCTTCAGCACTGATCCTGGCTCTGCCTCTCGCTAACTGTGACCTTGGGCAAGTCACTTGACCTCTCTGCCTCAGTTCCTTTAGCTGTAAAAGGAAAATTATAATCCCTGCTTTACTTAAATTACAGGGTTGGAGTGAGGATCAAATAAGATAAAGGACATGTAAGACCTTTGCAAATGGAAGTGGTTGTGCTGAGTTGTGGTTTTGCTTATACTTTATTGATGAGGCTGATTCTGCTTTGATGAGAGTTGTAGTATTGTTTGAGGTTTTTGAAAAGTATACACGCTTGTGAAATCTTAATATAAGTTCACTAGAACTTTTGTCAATTTTGTCTTTTGTTTTAGATTTATATTTTCTTTGTGTTATGAAAAATTCAGTGTTATAGATGTATATAACCTAAAAAATGAAAATCCCCCATAATCCCATACTTGAAGAGTAATCACAAGGAGAATTAACATGTACTTTTTACACATTTCATAAAGTGTGTGTATAAAAATATGACATGTTTATATATACTCTCTTCCCTATACACACACACACTTGGGATCATGATACACGTTTTGCCACTTACTTTTCTCTTCTTTTTTTTGGCCGCACTGCGTGGTACACGGGATCCTAGTTCCCCGACCAGGGATTGAACCCATGCCCCCTGCAGTGGAAGCGCAGAGTCCCAACCAGTGGACTGCCCTGGAAGTCCCTGCCACTTACTTTTCTATTAGGACATTTTCCCATGTCAATACCTATAGATGACTGTGCCAGAATTGATTTCGCCAGTGCTTTAACAGGGGTTTCAATATTTTGATGTTAAACAGAAAAGCATAGTATAAACACACTCAGTTTTTGTCGTTCTTCTCACAGACTGCTTACTGTCATTCATGAGAAGTCTCTGCTGTTGGTGATCACTTCGATTACCTCTCCCAACATGTCAGTGCTGTTACCCCACCTTTTTAACCTTCTAATCTGTTTGTTGCTGGGATGATAATAACAGCTTCCCTTTATGGAAGTGCTTTACGTGCATTAAAGATCCCATTTATTTCTCAGAATAGCCTTTGAGATAGGCATATTCTCCCATCTGCCACATTGGACCCTTCCATGTGATAGTCATCTTTGAAAGCTAATAATGTTAGTACCTATTGTAGAACTTCATTATGAAGAGCATGAGAGATTCTTGTTGTTTGCAATAGTTATGTTCTATAAAGTTGCTAAGAACACCAAATTAGCGAATACAGAACCATTGTTCCTAGGGGAAATACAGAGTTAGGTTCCTGTAAACCTCTGGTCACGCTCTTTCATTATGTATTTCAGATCAATATATAACCTTGTTTTATGTGTCTTTCTGTTTAAAGACACATTATTTAACATATACTGTTAATTCATTAACATTGAACTCACAACCAACAGCACTATGATTTCATGCCTGAATAAAGCTTGTCTAACACATGTATTTTCTCCGTAAGGCACACCACAACTTTCTTATGCTTAGGAACACTAGATAGCACTTCAGCAGTATGATTGGGGCCATTTTAAACATTGAGATCACCAAGAAAAAGCACAAAAATGCAAAAAAAAAAAGTGGCATTAAATATACCACCATAAAGACACTTGTTTGCAGGATGAGAGCTGAAACAAGAAGGCAGAATGTTGCCTTGTTTGACCTCAGCTGGGAATGTGTGCATTGGTGACAGAAATTTTTTGCAGTCTGTGAATGACCATGAAAACACCACAAGTGTTGATTTGGGGGTTACAAATAAATTTAGCAAGCAGGCAAATTTGCAAATACACAACTGCAAATAATGAGGATTAACTGTAATATCGTAAGTCTCCACTCACAGTACCTAGCACATGATAGATAAGTAATTAAGGACAGCAACTTTGCTGAACTTCAGAGTGACATCTTCTGGGAAAATTTGGGCAAAATCTGAAGCAAAAAGATAAGGTTCCTCTTATCTTTGTACATCTTTTTTTTCAATGTTAAAAACATTGCGAAATGTCATTTGCAGCAACGTGGGTGGGCCAAGAGATTGTCATACTAAGTGAAGTAAGTCAGACAGAGAAAGACAAATATCATATGTTATCACTTATATGATATCACTTATATGTGGAATCTAAAAAAATGATACAAATGAACTTATTTACCAAACAGAAATAGAGTCACAGATGTAGAAAACACTTATGGTTACCAGGGGGGAAAGGGGTGGGGGAGGGATAAATTGGGAGATCGGGATTGACGTAGACACACTACTATATATAAAATAGATAACTAATAAGGACCTACTGTATAGCACAGGAAACTCTACTTAGTACTCTGTAGTGACCTATATGGGAAAAGAATCTAAAAAAAGAGTGGATGTATGTATATGTATAACTGATTTACTTTGCTGTACAGCAGAAACTAACACAACATTGTAAACCAACTATACTCCAATAAAATTTTCTTAAAGAAATGTAAAGTACAGATGATTCCAAAGATTCATGAGGTCACTTCTAGCTGAGCAGAAAAATTTCTTCTAAAAAAGGTCATTTCTGGGTTTATAGACTGAAGGAAATGTGGGAAAAAACTCAATTATATATGAGAAAGATATTCACAATATATTGTATCTTGTATTATTTTGAGGGTTCCATAATAAAGTAAACATTGCAGAAAGAAGGAATCCAAAGCAATGAATAATTCATTAAAAAATCTTTTTCTCAAAAAAAAAACTGCAAAATGTAAACACCATGCAGAGAAAGTGCATAAAACACAGCACACGGTTTAATAAATAACTGTAAAGCGAGGGACCATGTAACTCACCATCCTTAGGTCAGGGAATAGACCATCATCAACACCTCAGAAGTCTCCCACGTATACCCTGATTTCTCTCAAGTATAGTGTACTTCTAGCATCCCGTTTTTCCCTTCAAGGTGATACTTTTGTTGTGTTTTCTTCCAGGGGTTAGGTGAGGTTGAACCTGCTTCTTCACTGAGTGGCCCTGTGTGTTTGTCTTTTCTTGCAGAGGCGCTCAGCACAGTCGACTTTGTTGCTCCTGACGACCGAGTAGTCTTCCGCACCTGCGAAAGAGAGCAGAGCAGGGTCGTCTTCCAGATGGTACCATATCCCGGGACAGAGCACATTTCCCGTCTCATGCCTTGTGCCGGGCCAGTGTTACACGCCTGGGCTCCATTGCACAGTGGCCTTCAGTCTTCCTGAAGACCCTGCTTTAAATGGTTTTCAGAGATCTGCTCATGAGCGATTACACTGTTGGAGATGGTTTAAGCTATTAGCAGTCTGTTACGTGCCTCCAGTCTCAAGTTTAATTTAATTTAATTTAATTTCCTTCATTGTAGGGACTGTCTATTTGGCATGACTTGTATATTTTTATTCCCTAGCATTGGTTGTTCAGATCATGGTCTTTGTTTTGTGTAATCTGTATATATTTCCCATAAAAAGAAATTAAGTTTCTTGAAGAGTAGTTAAGATTTGTGTTAGGATTGTAGTGATTCTCTAGTTCTCTTCTCTCACTTTGGGCATTTCTTGGTATTTTTTCAGAAATACTTCCTGAATGATGTTTAGGTTTGTAAAAAATTGATAACAATGAGTAGCCTTACGATAAAGCAAATATAGCAAAATGTTAATTGTAGAATCTAAGTGGTGGGTATATGAATGTTCACTATAAAATTTTTCCAACTTTTTTGTATGTTTGAAAGTATTCCCAGCATTGATGACATTTTCTCAGCCTTCCAGGTCCACTTTGGGCCTCCAACAGTGAGCTAGTCCCGTGGGCTAGCTGTTTGAGAGAATGCCAGCTGGACTTCACTTGCTGACGTGTGTGTGTGTCTGTGTGTGTGCATAGCGTGCCTGAGTGTGTTTGTCTATGCATATGGACCTGTATCAGGGCAGTGGTTGATATAGCCTCTTGTGTTCCCAGGGGACTTCAGACGCAGAGCGAGCTCTTGCTGTGGCCAGGCTTGTGTAAGTTCTTCCCTGTTTGGTACTGTCTTTGCTTCTCTTGTGGGCTGTGAGGTCTTACTGTTCCTGGGGACTTTGGCGGTGACCACCCTCCTGCTTCCTAGTCCACTACTTTCTGTTTCCAGGTTAAAAGCCTCAGGTTCCCTTCTCTATTTGTTGCATCCAAGGGCTGCCCTGGGACTCACGTGAACGCACTGTGTCTGGACTCCAGAGAACCTCTGGGTGGGAGCCTATTTTTTAGTGTTTATTTGTGAGATTTCCTTTGCAGAGACTCTCATGACTATGAACTCTGAGGTTTTAAATCTCATGAAGTGTAGGTAAGACTTACTGTTTCCTAAATTAATGAAGGCAGGAGAGTAATGTGGTTAAGGAGAGGGGCTTTAGACTTAGACCTGGGTTGGAATTCTGGCTTTGCTACCTGCTGACTGTGTAACCTTAGGTAAGTTACTTAACCTCACTGAGAACTTAGTTTCCTCATGTATAAAATGATACCAATAGTACCACCTCCCTCTGGCGTTATAGGGAAAGGTAAATGAAATGATGCATGTAAATGTCTTTGCAGTATGTGGCACGTAGTGAGTGTTTAGTAAGTTGTTAGCTATTGTTATTAATTACAACAAGGGTGAGAAGGAGCTTGGGCAGTCGTTGCTGCTGGTCACAGACTGGTAACTGTGTATGTAGCAGATGATGAGGAAAGGGTCCTTTCTACATCTGAGACTTGTTTGGAGGAAGCCAGCTGTGCAGCCTAGCACGCAAAGACAGTCCTCCACTTCCTCCAGAACCAGTGCTCTGGGAAAGGGCTTTTGTGCTTATGTCACTTTTGTGCATTATGGCTTTCACTACCCAGTTAGAACTGGAACTCTGGGATGGAGTGCAGTGTGGCTGTCATTCGATATTCGAGTTATCTGATACAACTCAGAACTAGCAAAATCCTCTACAACTAGCCCTTCCTACATGTGTGAGCACGTTATGTTCTTCCTCTGGAGCTCTACCCAGGAGGAGAGGCGGTTGCACATTTTAGAGACAGGATTTTTCAGCTTCTGTCTCTGAGGGTTGGTGTGTTTTAGAGGGCCAGGGAACATTAAGAATTTCATGAGCACAGATGCATACCTTTGACTTTATGTCCTACCCTCAAGTTGAATATTTATTATCTTTCCTCCTTCATGTTTTTCCAGAGAAAATGATGTGGCTGGTATCGACGTCAACATGGGCTGTCCTAAAGAGTATTCCACCAAGGTAAACTGATTTTGTTATACTCTTCACAAATATAGGGTGCAGATTAAAGGAGACTGACAAGAGGTGACGACTAAGTACAGTACCTGAGTCTGGACTAGATCCTGTACTAATGGGCAAAATGCTCAAAAGGATATTATTAGATCAACTGGCAAAATTGGAATATAGACCATGGTAGGTTAGCTAAAAATACTGTATCAGTGAAAATATATGAAGTTGATAACTTCTGTGGTTATGTAAGAATATCCATATTCTTAGAAAATACACACTGAAATACTTAGGGGTCAAGGGCTATGATATATGTAATTACCCTCAAATGGTTCAGGAAAAATTTTCAATGTGCACACAAACATATACATATATACATAAATAAATACACACACACACACAGCACTTGTGCCCAAGTAATAAAACAAATGATGTAAATGTTAAAAGAAAGAATAATGTGAACAGGGTTTTGTTTTTTCATGAATAAAAATAGAGGATGCAATACATGTGTCCCCACTGTCATATCAGAAGAGACCAGACAGGACTGCTATGAGCTCAGAGAAAGCAGCAGAAGGGCAGCCCTTAAACTCAGGATCCTGTGGGGAAATGTAGTCCTTGATGAGGAGGTTTGGGACTCTGCAGGCAGAGGGAGTGGCACAAGCAGGGACCCAGAGGCCAATGTGAAGTAGAGGCAGGGAACCTTGATTTGACCAGAGGGTTGGGAAGTGGGTAGTGAAGAGGAAGCAGAGGAACACAGGATTGAAAATCTTGGTTGGGACCAGATTAGCTGAACTTTGATTTTAAATGCCTCTGATCTTTTTCGAACAGAGAAGGCTTGTGATCAGAAACTTAGTTTCTTCCCCCAGGGGAAACCAATGTTACTAGTTGCTTGTGTGTCTTTCCAAATATATTCTATAAATAGAAATACTAATCTGAAAGCCATGTGTCCAGTGTATTCAAGTGGAAAGAGGCCAGAGGTCAGGATACAGATGTCGGAGATGAGTGTTTTGGGTCCACAGGAGAGACCAGGGATGGAGACAAGAGAAGCCAAATTGGAGCAGACTTTGATAAGATTTGGCTGGCAAATGATTGGACTGGGAGTGGGAGGCAGGGTGAGTGGTGGGGGTAGAGGGAGGAAAGACTGGCAGCCAGTCAGAAGAGATACCTCCCAGTGTGCCGTACCAGTACATGCCAGCTGAATATCTGCTCTCTTCTCATGGTTCAAAAACCGAAGTCATATTAAAAAAATTAATTGAATAGTTTTCCCTCCTTCTAAGGAGGGAGAGTTCTTACTCTTTATCCTTTTGAACCTTCAAGATTTTTAATATGTTGCCTATTCTAAAAAGCAAGTTAAGAAGTTAAATAGAAAGGGAGGAAGGAAGGAAATACCAATTGGAAAAGCCATTGTTGTAGAAGGGGCAGTGAGACTGGATTTTAGATCCTGTGATTCAACAAGGAAGGGCTGAATCATGTGTTAGGTGAAGAACAGACGGAGTCAGGGTGAGTGGCCAGGGCTTCCTGAAGGCCTGTAAGGTTTGTATCTGAAGGTAGCCCAGGGCTAGTAGCTCTGTTCTTTTAGTTCTCCTCTGAAATGCAGGCTCAGTCTGCGCTGGTTCTCTCTGGTTCTAATGTGTAGTTCTTAAACATGAAGTTAAACTGTAATAACTGAATTTAAACCTTCAGAGCACATTCCTTGAGCATTCATTAGTACGTAGTCTATATACTTGACAGCATATATTTATTGGATTTGTTTTTCTCCCCTTCACCTCACTCTTAATGGGTTCAGATTTTTAACATTCTCCCCTGCTCCACTTATTAAAGTATTCATACCATTGCCCAGGACTTGGATAATACAGAAAAGTACAAAAAAGAACAATAAAATCACCAGTAATCACACCGTTAAGAGACAGCCCCTGGTGTTAATGCTGAGATTTAAGTGACTCCAGGGGTTGTTGCTTCCATTAGCTAGGGCTTTTGTTAGAGTTTGACATTGGTCTGGGTGCTCAGGAGTGGGCCGGCCATTGTTGCTGGCAGGGGATCAGGGCCTGGACAAGGTTTGGAGGTTGTGTGCCTCTGAGTGGCTTTGCTGGCGGAGGTGGTATCCAAGCAAGTGACGGTAGGATAGGAAGAAGTCGCATTTGATCTCATTTCAAAGGAAGAATGACCCATTGTTTTTTTAAGGGCTTGGCAGATGGTGGGGTTTAGTTTATTAAGGCACTGAGACCCTGGGTAGGAAGTGGGCAGTCCTGAAAAATGATTTTTTAGAACCCACTTCTAGATAGATCTGTGGGTCTTGTTAAGGGGATCAGAGTGCTGGCTCTTAGAATTCATCAAACTGATCCCTGATGTTGTGGGCACAGGCGATTGCCAGTGGACCTTGGTTCCTTGGAGGCAAGTGCTGGGGTACTGCCAGGTTGCCATACCACAGGGAGGAGCCACCCTCCTCCAGCTGTAAGAGCCCCTCTGTGTGCTTTTCCTTAGGGAGGAATGGGAGCTGCCCTGCTATCAGATCCTGACAAGATTGAGAAGGTAAGTCCTGCATGAGCGAAAGCAGAGGTCCTTAAACATGCCTATGAACTAGAGTTGCCTGGAACACCTCCCCTACCCTTCCCCCAAATTTAGAGAATCAGTCACTCCACCTGGGGTCTGGAAATTTTTTCAAAGGCTTTCCAGTGACTTTGACATATAGCCAGGTTCAGAAACCCCTGAGCCAGCCTGCAGTAGCCTTGGAGTTCCTTAAAAGCCCAGGGCTAGGGACATGTCAGTAGAGAGCCAGGGGTCCTGAGGGACTCATTTAGAGCCGCTTCTGTATTGCCTCTCTCCCTTCTGAGAAGATCATGAGAGCATATGCCAGGCTACCTGTGGGTGGTGGGCAGGCTCAGTGGCTGTGTGTGTCAAGATGTAGGGGATTGGCCTCTCCCTGGGGGCTTGATGAGAGCATCAATGGGTGCCCTGCACACTGATAGAGTCCACCATCAGTATGAGAGCAGGCCAGGCCAGGGCCATACAAGGTAAGCTGAAGTTAGTCTCCTCTGATCTCCTTCCCTTGGTGATTCTGGTGGCCAGGTTTATGAGGCCTTAGGGTCAGGTTGATGTTTGCCACCAGTGTTGTGAGCTGCCAGTACATGTGGGAGTGACATCTTCTGCCATACCACATGCACCTTTTACTTTCCTCTCGCAGTTCACCAGCTTTCTCCTTGCTGCTCCCCTTAGCTCCTTTGATTTCCTTTTCATTCTCCATCCCCACTTCCACCTCTGGGCTTTAAGCCTCCTAGTGCCTCCCATAGGCTAGAGCAACTTGGGATAAGGCACCACCATTAAGAGCTGCCACTGCTGTGTCAGCAGCTCAACCCTCTTATTCTTCCAGCCCTACTGTGTCTGGGATCTAGGAAAACTCGTGTGTTTATGGGCTAGGTGCCTCCTCATTTTTCCCGTGTGTGGACAGGCACAGGTAATGACCTCCAGTCAGACACCTCTATGCAGGCTGGAGTGGACGTGGACTACTGTGGATTCCACACTTAGGGAAGGGGCCTCAGTAGCGGGTGGTTTGCTTCACAGCACATACATACAGGCATTTCTGTTATCCTCTGGCGTCCTGGCTTCTCCCACCCATGCTGTTGGCTCTGTCCTCGCTACTGCCCTTCTTTGGGCACATTTCACACGTGAGGCAGCAGAGTTAACACTACCCCTCAGAAGCTCAGTTCATTTCGTTAATTCTCTGGTTGGCAGGGTGGTCGGTTGAGCCAGGTCGGGCTAGTGGACCGGGTTTGCCTTGTGAAAGAGAGGATGCAGGCTTCCACAGTAAAGCCAAATGAGACTCAGGAAGAGTGGGGTGGATTAGCTTCAGGCTCAAATTGTGCTGGCAAACTGGGTGAGCTGGATGAGAGCTTTGTAGGTCCTTCCAGGCTTGGTGTTTTAGGTCCATGGTTCCATCTGTGGGAACATCTCAGGACCACCTTAGAGATTTTTTCAAAATAAGACTGCTTGTTTGGGGGCGATGAAAGTTTTTGGAAATAGATAGTGGTGATGGTTGTATGACATCTTGAGCTAATGCCACTAAATTATACACTTAGAAATGGTTAAGACAGACAATTGTATGTTATATATGTTTTACCACAATAATAATTTTTTAAAAAGGATGCTATCTATTGAGAATTCTGCGTATTCTTGGGGTAGACAGAGGCAGGGAGAGGGTATCAGTCTTTTGAAAAAGCTTCCCAGGTGACTCTGGTGTACCCTCCCTGGATTAAGAACCTCAGTTTAAGACTCTATATCAGTAATAGCCTCTCTCTGACCCCTGCCCCACATTCCCTGGGCCGCCGGCTGCTCAGGGCATCCCCTTGTGTGCACTGCACTTGGGCCATGGCTAACAATCAGCAGGGCCAGGACTTGAGCTCAGTTCTCACTGATTCCCAGGCCTGTGCTTTCCTGTCCTCCTCCCTGCCCCCTCCCCAACAACCAGGGGAGCCAAAGTCTGCTTTTCCTGAGTCAACCAGTGGATCTGGGGAGATGTGCCCAGATACGGGCCCGTCTCAGGTCCTTTTCCCCCACAGACTTTTCACGCCACAGAGACATGGGGTGTGGCTTGGATCTGGGAGAGTTGGGTCCAGGAGAGGTTCTGCTAGAGTCTGACCAAAAGACAGACTCTATTTGCCCTTTCCTCTCAGTGTGACTTTTGCAAAGGGCTAGGACTTTTCGTTACTAGTTTCCTTCCTGGTCCTGAACATGCACGTGAAATGAACAGAAAATGAACTGAAGAAGGTGCTTAGAGTTGCTTGGATAAAATACACCAAGAGGAAGTTCTGCAAAACAGAGAACTGGGTCAAACCAGCTGATGTTGCTTAAATCACCAGACATCAGAGGATTCTGAGTCAGCACTTGCAAAGGAACCCTCCGGAGATTTTATTGTCAGCTTGAAGGACAGGACTAGAGTGGGAAATTTTATTGTGTATCTTGATGGATCTGGCAGTCCCTCTTCCTCCCTTAAAGGGTAGGTGCCCCTTTAAGCCCTGCCAGAGTCACCCTAGGACCTCAGGCCCAGTCAGCCTCCTGGGGCAGCACCTGGGGACTGTTCCTTCCTGTCAGTCTCTGGCAGTTGTGCCTGGGCCAGCAGGCCCTGTCTTGCCCATGATCTGTCCTATCAGTCCAGGCTCTTGGTCTAATGTCTCCTGGAGGGGCCTGCCTTAGCCTGTCCCTGAGAGAAAGGCCTCCTTCACTGGTTCTTGTGACCCGGCTCTCTGCTGCCCCCACCTGTCTAGAACCAGACTGGCAGCTGCTGCCTGGATGTCCCCTCTGCTCTGCTGGACAGGGATCCAGTTTCTTGGAAGAGGGCTCTTGGCATCACCTTCCCCCTAGCTTGCCTCGCCCAAAATTTTTGATGAGGGAAGAAGATAAAGATAGCAAGGTCACAGACATGCAGTGTCATCTACACCTTTCTTGATGTCTGACTCTTTGTCTGGACTTGCTACTTCCCTGACACTTTCCTGTGTGACTTTCTTGATCTTTATTTGGAGTCCTTTGCAATTACTGTGCAAAATAAACACTTTAAAATATGTTGACTATGCTGTCTTTTCCTTTGCCAGTTTCATTCCTGTATATCTGACTCCCCTAAAGAGAGGGGGTACCTGAGGACAGGGCCCAGGACCTGCTCAAACTTTCCTGCTCACTCACTTGGCAGATCCTGGAACAGCACTCAGGAAACATGCCTTCAATCAGGAATGGAGCTGTGAGCCATGTGTTCTCAACCAGGGTTAGGCCTCAGAATCATTTTGTGGAGGGAATGTGTTGGGCAGAGTCTTTTGAAATCACATATTCCTAAGCCCTGTCCCTAGAGACTCATTCAGGAAAGATGAGGTGGAATCTAAGATTCTGTATTTCTTAGGCTCTCCAGGTGATTCTGATGTTTGCCCTGGCAAAGGATCACTGTGTTCTGTACAAGCATGCATGCAGATCCATTCATGCATTCATTCACTCATTCGTTCATTTACCAAATATATGTATACTGCTAGGTACCAGGCAAGGGGCTGCTGGTGCTGGGGCTCTAGCAGAGAAAGAGGTGAACTCCTTCCCTCATGGAGCTTCCATGTATATGCGTGCAACAGACGCATTCACATGGACACGTACATGGACATAAACATGTCCATGCCACTGGGCCGCACAGGTCTGGAGCAGAATTCATTAGTACAAGCAGTTGTGGTGTTTGTTCCAGAAGAGGCAGATGCTCTTGTACTCTCCCCACTGCAGATCCTCAGCACTCTTGTTAAAGGGACACAGAGACCTGTGACCTGCAAGATTCGCATCCTGCCATCGGTAAAGATCTTACATCTGAAGGTCCATTTTCTCTGGGGATGCTGATTTGGGGGTGTGAATGATTCTTGTGGGGCTGAGTTATGTTTGGAGGAGGGGGTAGAGCTGAGCCCACTTTAGGAGCTGGCAGCTGCTCCCTCTGTGGCTTCAGTAAACACCCTGTGTGGTCCTGTCCCTCAGCTGGAAGATACCCTGAGCCTTGTTAAGCGGATAGAGAGGACCGGCATTGCAGCCATCGCGGTTCATGGGAGGTGAGTGGTTGCCTTACTAGTGACTGACTTGCAAGGAGGACCCTAGCCATCTTAATGATTCTTCACCAGACCCCAGGTGACTACCAGCTTCTCTTCTAGATACACAGCCTAGCTCTGCATAGCTCATTGATATCCCCTAAGTTCAGAGGGCAGTCAAACTCTTTATGGGGGTTGCATTTTTCTTTGTTTCATTCATTGAGCATCTACTGGTGGTAGGCACTACACCGAGCTTTAGAGATACAGAGAGACCAATGGGAAGGAGAAACACCCCTACCCTCAAGACGTGTAAATGGTAGAGAATGAGTGATTTGCTCAAAATTATATCACGTAGCCAGGAAGTGGTGGAATTAGAACTCTGACTCTGAATCTCATTTTCTTTACACTACATTCAGCAATAGCTCCTCCCTTGAATGACCCCAGGCAGATTGCTGTTCTTTTAAAGGCACTGCCTCTTTTGTCTGCCCTTGTTGGACTGCCAGCTGTCACAGTGACCACTTTAAACAGTCCTTGAATCTGCTGTCTACTGAGAGCTGAGGTATTGCTGAAGGCTACCCTTGGTTTCCCAGTCGAACTCGCTCCCCGTATCCAGGATGTACTTTTGTACAGAATCCCAGGTCAGCAAACTTTGGTCAGGGTGACCTCTCTTTTGAGTGGTGTTCCTTTTGAGTTCAGGGGTCTTGTAGGAATAGTGCATTTTTTGCTGGTTCTATCTATTACAGCATTTTCAGAGAAGGGAACCCAGAACTCCAACACATAAAAACAGAAAAGCAGAGCTGTGCGTGTTGAAGCCAGCAGGGGATGGTGAAAGGCCACACACGCGTACACACAGGCCCCTCCTGGAGGCAGCAGGCTCTGGGCTCAGACTGCCTGGTTTCAAATCCCAGGTCTGGGTTCAAATCCCAGGTCTGCTGCTTGTTGGCTGTGTATCCTTGGACAAGTCATTTAACCTCTCTGAGCACCACAGTCCTCATTTGGAAATTAAGATAATTTCTGCTTGATAGGGTTGTCACGAGGCTTTTATGAGATTGTGAATATACAGCCTTGGCACAGTGCCTGGCATAGAGTGTTTTCTGAATAAATAAAGCTATTCCTTTTTCCCAGTATTTGGAAACACTAGGAAGACAGATTTGGGTGAGTTTAAAGAGGGACTTTCTGGCCATCAAATTTGTTAAAGATGGGCTAGAATTGGGCTGCTGGGGGAGCAGGGAGGTGGAGGTGGAGGCTGGGTTGATAGGGCTTTCTAAGGCCCTGTGGCCCCTGACACTTTTGTTGAAGAGTATAGCAGAGGGACACATGCAGATAGGACCTGGGCAAGGGCTTTCTGGTCGACCACCTCTCTGGCTTGTCCCTGTGCACAGCTCAAGTTAGGGCTTACCTTAGCATCCCTAAGACTCACTCACTCATACACAAGACCTTCTTGCAGTTGACCTTGGATGCAGGGGCCCTGGGTTGTGGTCTTGCCTCCCCTGTGGCTCTTTGTGACAGCCATGGTCTGTGGCCTGCTCTGGTTGCTGGGCCTACCCTGTGCCAGGTGCCTCTCCCCAGGATCAGCTGCCCAACTTGGCCTCAGCACACGCAGCTGTGTGGGAGTGGCCAGTCTGAGTGGCGGCAGCTGTTCCCAGTCCCTCTGGGAGGGCAAGACCGGGACAGTAGGGGTTGCATTCTTAAGGCACCGTCCCTCATCTCTGGCAGAAATGAGGGGTAGCTGGGGAGTGGCAGTGTGACCACCCACATCGGCTTCCTGCAGCCATGCCTCACCTGCAGACCTTTGAGAGCTGGACTTGCCTTCTCAGCATGGACCTGTTCTGCTGCTGCCCGGCACAACAGAGGTCAGGGAGAGCCGTCCCCTGTAGCCCAGAGCCCTGTCCCTGCTGGCCACATGGCCTTCCTGAGGTTCAGCAAGGAGGACAGTAGGATTTGGCTGACATAACCCGGTGCTAAGTGTGACGTGACCTTTGGCACTCAGTCCCCAGCCCCATCTCTTTATCTCCAAGGAAGCGGGAGGAGCGACCTCAGCACCCTGTCAGCTGTGAAGCCATCAAAGCCGTCGCCGAAACCCTCTCCATTCCTGTCATAGCCAAGTAAGCCTCCCTTCTTCCTCGTTTATTTTTTTATGCCTCACTTCACTCAGAAGGGATTTGAACTGACAAATAGAAAATAGAATGCGATAGCATCAAAAAATGACTGTAAGAGAAAAGAAAAAAAGGGTGTGACAAAAATGAACTTGGCAGTGAGGCTGAGAAGGGCCCATTGTGTCCTTTGGCCTCTGGTGAGTGGCTGATGTAGGTATGCAGTAGACAGGGGCCCAGGACATTCCGATGCACGGGTTGAGGTGGGAGTGTTTAGGGAGAGCAAGAGAGTGGCTGCTGAAGCAGCCCCAGGGGAAGGTGACATCACACCCAGAGTTAGGGGTGTAGGGTGTAGGGTGAGGCGTCTCAAGCCAGAGCACAGAGAGCCATGGCTCAGGAGCATGAGGCAGGTCACAGACCAAAGCCCAGATGAGCATCCCGGACAGTGACAGGACCAGAACCTAGACTGGCAGGTGTGAGGTACCGATGACCAGCCCAAAGGCTTAGCAGTAAGACAGCAGTGTCCTGTTGCCACTGGGGAGCTGGCCTGTGTGGGCCAGTCGGGAGTCCGGCTCAACCCTGATGGCAGGTTGGGAACAGAGAAGTTCTGAAGCCCTAAAGCCCTGAGAAAAGGCATGCCTGACTGGAGGGAGGGACGGGGGAGCTAAGGGTGGGGTGGTCCCCAGGGCAAGGGGTGTTAGGGGTGTCTTGGAGAGAGGGTAGGGCTACTCAAGACCCTGGACCCTGTTGCTGCTGTTGCCACCTGAGGGGGGTTCCCCCACCCCCATTTTCACACACAGTGCTGTCTCTGGCCTGAGGCTGCTGCCTGGCTCCTAATGGAACAGACAAAGAGCAGTTTCCAAGGGGCTGCAGGGTGGCTGAAAGGGAAATTGCAACCAAACCGGGCCTCCTTCCTTCCTCTCATGACCACCACTGCGTCTGTTCCCTCTCTAGGGTTTTGACCCAGCCGTCAGTGGGCATATAGGTGCCCCAGCCTGGGGGTTTTCCTGTGATCCCTGTATCCACGTACAGACCCCGCCCTTCGGATGTGGGCCGGCTTTAGCCACTGTTCGGGAGGAGGGGGAAGGAAGGTAAACGCTCTGGAGTACCTCTTAAGTGCCAGGCACGGTTTGGACTGCTTTATTTTGTTATCTCACTTGGTGCTCCTGACCCCACAGTGGGGTGTGTGTTATAATCTCCAGTGTCCCAAAGCTCTCATAGCTGAAGGACTTGGCCAAAGCCACACACTGAATAAGTGGCAGATTTAGGAGTTGCCTTTTTCTGAAATTGCTTGTACAAGGATGGGGATACCCCTCACCCCACTGTTGCTTTTCAGTGGAGGATCTCACGACCACATCCAAGGATATTTGGATATAGAGGACTTTCGACAAGCCACGGCAGCCTCTTCAGTGATGGTGGCCCGAGCGGCCATGTGGAACCCATCCATCTTCCTCAAGGAGGGTCCACGACCCTTGGAGGAGGTCATGCAGAAGTACATCAGATACGTATGTCTATGCACTTTTTCAAAACAAACATTTCTCACTGTCTGCCACATTGCTGCAGAAAGTGCTTTGGGTGAGCCCCCAGCCCCCAGCAGCTCTCCTTTTCTTTTCTTTTTTAAAAAATTTATTATTTATTTATTTATTTATTTTTGGCTGCGTTGGGTCTTCGTTGCTGTGTGCGGGCTTTCTCTAGTTGCGGCGAGCGGGGGCTACTCTTCGTTGCGGTGCGCAGGCTTCTCATTGCGGTGGCTTCTCTTGTTGCAGAGCGTGGGCTCTAGGTGCGCGGGCTTTAGTAGTTGTGGCTCACAGACTCAGTAGTTGTGGCTTGCAGGCTCTAGAGCGCAGGCTCAGTAGTTGTGGCGCACGGGCTTAGTTGCTCCGTGGCATGTGGGATCTTCCCGGACCAGGGCTCAAACCTGTGTCCCCTGCATTGGCAGGCAGATTCTTAACCACTGTTTCACCAAGGAAGTCCCTCTCCTTTTCTTTTTAGTGTAGCATAGCATTGGGTTTCCCTGGCTGCAATGTGAAGAGCAGGGTGCTGGGGAGGCATGGCCCTATCATTGCCCCCTTCTAAAGCTTTCAAGGTGTGAGGATCATAGCAAGGGCTTCTGGATCCAGGATGCTGTTGCGGCCCCAAACACATGATATCTTTCTCTTAGTCTCTGTCACCCCCTGCCCCCCTACACATACACACGCATGCACAATGACAGTGGTGTCTGGGTCACTCATGCCAGTGGGTTGGCACCAGAGGAGCCACAGCCAGGAGGAGCCATTGTAGCTGTTGTGAGGACAGATTCTCTCCGTAAAGACGTGTCAACTGGTCGTCAGTCATAGTCACTTCTAAAAGTCTTCTCTTGCTAATTCCTAGAATGCTTTAGCCTCTGACTTAGGAAATAGCCTAACTTTGACCCTCTCCTCAGGTAATAGCTTTTTCTTCTCACCCGGGGTTTGATGGTAGTACCCGGGCATTTCCCTGTAAAGGAGGTTTTTGACACCTGCACTATTTCCTTGGCACTGCCCCGGCACCCTGTGAGACTCTGACCAGCTGTGCATGTCTGTCGGCAAAGATAGTGAGTGGTCCTCAAATTCCTCAGTGAGTTGGGCCTGAGCAGAGAGTGCAGCCCTCACCCTGAGCAGACTTCCACCCTCCTCTTCAGTCCTGGAGCTCCTACCCACCTGGGGGGTCAGGAGCTTCTCAGATCCTCAGGCTGCCATGGGCAGTTGTGGCTGCCATGACATGTGGGTGTCCCCAGGGCTGTGCAAGCTGGGGGTGGTCAGAGGCCCTGAGGCCTGTGCCCAGAGCTGGGCAGCCTCTGTTCTGGAGCCTCTTCTGCTTGATGCTGCAGCCTTCATCCTCTTGGTTCTGGGTGTCCTCTTGGGCAGGTTGGCTCTCCAATGGCCTGGGTCAACCAGAGGCAAGGGGGGCTTAGCTCAGTCTAGGTCGGCCAGTTGGCAGGTCTGTGGCAGGGAAGGCACGTTTAGTAGTGGTGCCAAGCTTGCTCACTGGCTGAAAGGTGATGTTATCCTTCCTTCTCAGCCTGTCCCTTGGCAACTCCTCAAGGGGGTGTGTTGGGCCAGAGAAAGGGAGCAGCTTTCAAGCATAGGCAGGGCTGCTTCTGGTCCAGCCAGGTGCCTTCTGTCCCAAACAAGCTGAATCAAGGCCTTGCTGCTGGCCGTGGCTTACCCATGTATCCCTTCTTTGTCCTGAACATGTGGTCGCACCTCCAAGGCACTGAAGACATAGGCCTTGCTGGAGGTATTAGAAGATTTGATAGGGGGCGAGACGGGGAGAGGGTTCTGGGGGGCTGAGGCACCCTTTACCCACTGCTCTCCTGCCTGCCTCAGCCAGGCCGACTTCCACTGGGTATCCCTGGGCAGTTGTCTGGCCTCCCTGAGCCTGCATTTCCCAGTCTGAGTAGTGGTAACTACTTGTTTAGCTCAATGAAGTGACAAGTAACATGTGCAAACATGCTTGGTCAATGGTGCTGGGCTTTTCCCATGTTGGGAGAAATTGGAGACAGGCTGTTTAAGATGTGGGAGGGGCAGGCACTCACCATGGTTATAAGGAGTAGAAGAATCTCACCCCTGTCCCGGGGCTGGTCCTGCCACACCAGAACTTGGCTGTTCCCCACTCCCTGCCTTGGAAGATGCTCGGCAACAGGTCCTCTGTGGTAGCTGATGCAGGAGGAGCTCCAGGCGCATGTGGACCTTAGTCAGGCTGTCCAGTGGAGTGTGCTCCTGACTGTGGGTCTCAGTTGTGACCCCCAAGCATTGTGCCACTAACTAGAGGAGTAGATCGCCAAGATGGAGAGGGCTCTTTTATGGGGTCACACTGCCTCGGCTGCAGGCCCCTCTGATGCCCCCTTGGAGCCCCTTTTCCTGCCATCAGAGCAGAGCTCAGGCCTCAGAGCCTGCCTGGGCAGCAGGGGGGCTCATGGCAGTTCTTCTCTCAGGCTGTGCAGTATGACAACCACTACACCAACACCAAGTACTGCTTGTGCCAGATGCTACGAGAACAGCTGGAGTCGCCCCAGGGGAGGTTGCTCCATGCCGCCCAGTCTTCCCAGGAAATTTGGTGAGAGGGGCAATGGGCTGTTCATCTGTCCTTGCAGACATTACCCAGACTTGACCCTGAGCCCTAAGCTGACTCTACGAGGGGACCCAGGACACAGCTTCTGGAGGTGGATGTGCTGGAGTGGGGAGGTGGTACAGCTTTGCCTCACAGAAGGGGGTACTTTCAAATCTTTAGAACTTGCCATCCCTGGACTGATCTCAGCAGCAGAATTTCGGGAACTAGTGCACTAGTAGGATGGAGGAAGGTGAGGGCTGGGCTTGGGAATCCCTGGGGAGGAAGGGGCTTTCCTGGTAACAGATCTGTCACATGCCAGGCCACCAAGATCCAATGGTTAGGAGAGTTGGGGTTGTAGAATGGAGCCCCTGGCCTGAGCCGGCACCCACACCCCATCCCTTTGCAGTCTGAGAGGCCACCCCTTGATCCTCTAGATCTGGTAGAGCTACAGCTCAGGTGGTTGACATTTGGGGCCCCTCACAACCTGGTCTAGTGCCTGTTCCCACAGCTCTCTGTCTGCCTGTGCTTGTACAGGGTCTCCTGCCTGAATGCTGTCTCCCCCGCACATTAGCTCTCTATACTCTCCTTCCTCCAGAGAAGCCTTTCTGGACTAGGCTTCCCTCAGGCAGCCATCTTCATGAATGTCCTCCAGCCCTTAAAATGCTTCCTAGAGGGAAGAGCCTTGCCTGAACCTTCCTCCTCACCCTGGGCTTGTGGTATTCATTCTGTCCCTAGCCCATGTAGCTTAACCAGCTCGACCCAAGTATCTTGTGAACTCAAGAGGATAACTCTCAAGAGTATCACTTTGTAGCTCTGGCTGGTACCTCAGTTTAGGCTTGGCCTGTGTGTGGTCAGGCCTCCGTGTCTTCCTCCCACGGGCCTGCATGAGGACAAGGCTGTGCATACCCCCAGCGCTTGGTCAGTATAGCTCAACTCACTCACTGCTGGCTAGGGACACCTGCCTGTGTGTTCCTCCTCAGAAGAGAGGCTGCAGGTGGCCTTTGGAATCTACTCCACCCAGCCCAGCCTGCCCTCCAGTGCTCATGCTCAGGGACCTGCATTCATTCTCCATCTGTCAGTTCAGGCTGATCACAGGGGTGTGTAGAAAGCACCTTCTGATGGCTAGGCCCTGGTGGTGTTTGGGTATATGTGGGGGGCATTTCTCAGTCGTGGGGCCCTGGGCTCCTGCAGTAGTTTCCTGAATGCTGGCTCCACTAAGGGGCTTCCCCTACTCTGCTTGTCCCTTCATAGTGAGGCCTTTGGCCTTGGTGCCTTCTATGAGGAGACCACACGAGAGCTGGATGCCCGGCGGGCCAAACTCTTGGCCAGGAGCCCAGAGGAGGTGGAGGAGCCAGCTGAAGATACCTCTGGTATCATTAAGATGGCTGTCAAGTTTGACCGGTAGGTCTCCAGCTTGGCCTCAGCTTGGGCCAGGGCCAGTGTCCTCAGGTCTGACTGGGCCAGCAAGCTGGCTGCCGTCCATGGTTAATGCCAAGCTTAGGGACCACACATCTCCTTGGTTTGGATGCTTGTTCTCAGTTTTCAGCAACCCAAAGAAGGCACTTTGGAGAAGACAGTCGCTGAAAGCCCAGGCAGTGCTGTCAGGGTTGCGCATGCTTTCCCAAGGGTGACTAAACTATACCTTTTTCCTGACCCACCCCTTCCCACAACTCAGGCTGGGGAGACTTGTCCCCTCTGTTCCTCAAAGTCTGTGTTTTCTCCTTGGCCCTCAGGAATTAGCTGCCTGCAGGGAGCTCCAGAATAGCAGCAGGACCTGAACCCTCACCTGGCTAAGCAGCCTACCCTCACTGCCCCTCGCTAGCCCTGTGGTGCCCTCTCTAGGCAGAAATAGCCTCAGGCCAATTATTGCCTCAGACTGTGACTCAGCTTTGAATGGGGCCCTCATCCTTGTCTCTGTGATCTGGAATCTGAACCTTTCTGGGGTCCCCAGGGCCAGACCAGGAGTTAGTCTTGTCTGGCAGAGTCTTGGGAGGAGGGATGTAGGCACAGCTGTTGGGCAGTCATATCCAGGGAGAGCTCCTGGTGGGAAGCTAGAACATGGCCTGACTCTGAAACTGGAGTCCACTGTGCCCAAGGCAGCAGCAGATCACCCTGACACTTGGTGGACATAATCAGGGTGGGCCCTGAGCTAGATCCTGAGACCACTGTATGGCCACCTGTGTCCCCACTCCCACCCACTCCCTCCTGATATTGTCTTGAGAGGCAAATTGTACCTTCCTTCTTGGCTGTTGAAGGCTGTTTTCCAGGCTGGAGCTCAGAGTGCTGGAGTTCACTTCCCATTCCAATTCCCCAAACAACTGAAGCCCATCTTCCCTTTAGGTAGAATTGAGGCCCCAAGCCACTGGTGGGACAGAAATGGGAGCTCAAGGGAATAGGTGCAGGAGTCCGAAGGCAGGAGTTTGCTGTCTCAGTTCCTGCAGCTCCTACCAGGAACTGAGTAGGGCCCCTGCTGAGGAATGGAGTTCTCATGGTAGGTGGGCCCTGACACCTTTCCCTCCTTCCCTAGGAGAGCATACTCACCCCAGATCACCCCCAAGATGTGCCTGCTGGAGTGGTGCCGGAGGGAGAAGTTGGCACAGCCTGTGTATGAAACGGTGAGTTCCTGCCTGTGGCCTGCCCTGCATCCAGCCCACAGCACTCCCACAGCTAGTGCCACCACCCCCAGTCCACCCACGGCTCGTACGTGCACTCCAGACTGCTTGGCTGGAGCCTGGCTTTGCCTTCTTTGCCTTCTAGCTCCTTCCCTTTGACAGTGGACCTGTTGTCTAGTTCTGGTCACTTTCATAAAACTGAACTAGAGGCCTAAGTAAGAGGCTGCTTCAGCCAGTCCCTTCCAGTGGCATTGCTTAGGCAGGAGAGACTTCTCTGGAGAGGGCCAATTGGCTTAGGAAGGATGCTCAAACCTAAAAGTTAGACTGACATGTTTTTGGACCAGGCCTCAGCCAATGGGGCACAGAATTGGGCCCCATGTCTGGGGCCCCTCAGGGGAAACTTTGAGATGGTCTTGCTTCACTTTCTTTGGTCCCCATGGCCTGTTTAGGTTGCCTAGTCTCTTTTGGACTGGCCTTCTGACCTCCAAGCTTGTATCTTCTGGGCCTTGGGTTCCCTTCTGCCAGAGTGACTTTTCCAAAACGAATTTGCTTCTGTCCCCCTTGCTCACGTCCTCATCAGCTCCTCAGCACCTTTGGGATCAAGCCCTACTACCTCAGCCCAGAGCATGAGACCCCCATGTGTCTTTCTGCTTCAGGTCACATCCACTCAGCTCTCTGTCCGCCACATCACCTGGTCGCTCTGCCAGGTGTACCTTCTTTGCCCCAGTCCTTGTCCCCTCTCACCGCTTTGCCATCTGGTGAACTCCTTCTCATTTTGGGGGACCTGGCCCACCCAGATGTCAGTAGGAGGAAGCTCCATAGTCACATGCAGCTAAGGGCTCTGACGGACCTTTGCTTAGGTCCATGACAGAACTCCTGACACACTGGGATGTCACTGACTGTTTGTGTATCTACGTTTCTTCCCTGGAAGATGCACTAGGCACTTCTGCTGGGGAGGAGCGTGTGATACGGGTAGCCTTCATTTGATTTAGGTGGGAAGTACTTCCCTCCAGGGCTTGGCCCTCTTGCTCTCATGCAGCCATCCCTGTTTCCTTTTCTCTCTCTGTACCAGGTTCAACGGCCCCTGGATCGCCTCTTCTGTTCTGTTGTCACTGTTGCTGAACAAAAGTACCAGTCCACCTTGTGGTGAGTTTCCTTATCAGTGGGCATGAGGCTTGCAACAGGGCCTGATCCTCGCATTGGCCTGGGAGGGTTAGGGGGATGGTGTACCTGGGCAGTGGCATCCCTGGGTGATGACCCCTTCCCTAGTTTTGTCAGAATCTCTGCCAAGGGCGTGTAGAGTCAGGCCTCCCAGACTCTAGTCCTGTAACCAGTCTGCCTGTCTCCCTGCCTTATTGCCCCATGCCTCATCTGCCTAGGGACAAGTCCAAGAAACTGGCGGAGCAGGCTGCAGCCATCGTCTGTCTGCGGAGCCAGGGCCTCCCTGAGGGTCGGCTGCGTGAGGAGGGTCCCTCCTTGCACAAGCGCAAGCGGGAGGCCCCTGACCAAGACACTGGGGACCCCAGAGCTCAGGAGCCAGTCCTGCCTGGGGAGCTGTGCAAGAAGCCCTTTTTAGCCTTGGCAAGTGGTAAAGAGAGCCCCCTGGAAGGCTGGTGACTCCCGTCCCTACCCTGGTCAGCCCCTCCCTGGGCCTGGCCCTAGGATGGCTATGGGTGCAGAGCATCAGCCAGGTGCCACTGGACAATTTGCTGCCAGTGCTGACAGGAATTACGAGGTTCTGGCCTGGGCCAGCAGCCTGGAGCACAGGCCAAGGGATCCTCAGAGTGCCCATCTCCTTTGGTGGGTCTGAGTAGCAGAGCCAAGTTCCCAGTGACCTCAGTATTTTCTTTGAAAACAGGAGCTTTTCAGGTGGCACCTCCCCAACCTGACATTGGTACAGTGCAATAAAGACCCTTCACCCTTACCCATGGCTGGTTGCTTCAGCCTGGCACCTTTACACATGGACAGATGTCCTGGCATAATTATTCTGCTTCCACCCTCTGTGCAGAGCTGGGGCTTTCTAAAACATTTCTCCTACCCATCCTTACGAGTCTAGATGGAGGTGGTGGGTTGGTTATCACCTTTAATGCTCACTGGACTTGAGTTGAGCCAGGAAAGTCCAAGAAGCCCATTCTCCTGATGGTAAACCTGAGGTACTGGCCGTCAGTTGGCTTTCCTGATGAGAGGTGATATGGAGTCTGGGGGAACGATTAGGGTATCTGGTGCGCTAGTAAGGGACCAGCTCAGGTGAGGCGGGGTGCTGGGTCTGACCCCAGCTAGAGCTCAGACCTGTGAGGTGTCTGCTCTGAGCAGAGGACACTGGAGACTGCTGATGGCAGCAATTTGGGGCCCTTGTGATTGCCCGCCCATGCCACTGCCCACCCCCCCCTTCCCCCCCCACCATCCCGTTCGGGCCGGAAGGAAGTGGCAGATTCTCTTTAATTTCCTTCTGGCAGTGAGAAGCAAACAAACAGCTACCACATCTTATGGGGCCTCCCCCCACCGCCACCGCCCACTTACTGGGAGGGGCGTTCTGACCAAAGGTCCCTGCCCAGCACCGCCTCTGCTTCCTCAGCTGTAAACATGCTGCTTTTCCTCCCCTTTTCAAAGCTCTGTGAGGAGGGGGGGATTCCCCTCTGGGTCAAGGCCTTGTTTCTCCCATCTACTCAGGGTCAGGCCCCTGTGCCAGTCAGTACCTCCAGCCCTGATGACCTGAATCAGGGGTTGGGCAGGTAAGGCCCCTGTCTCAGTCCCGGAGCAGCCCCTCCATGCACCCATACTTGCTCTTCTGTTTGCAGATAAGGATACCAATACCAGTGGCCTCCCAGAGCCCATCACTCTTTGACCTTGGGCAAGTCACTTCTAGTTCTTGCTGGGCCCAAGGGCCCTTCTCTGAGTGGGATCAGCTGTTCTCTTCCTGCTCGAGGCTGGCTGGAGGATAGTCTCGCCCTATGATAGCGGCACTGTGCAGCTAATGGGGTCACTCCATACCGAGGCTGCCCTAACTAACTTCCCAGACCAGTGCTTCCAGAGAAGGAGCCCCACCCAGGAGAGAGACTGAGGCTTGGTTCAGTCTCAGCCATCAAACTTTAGGCACAATTTATTTGATTTTTCTTACAAAAAACTGTTTCAGTCAAAATGCCCCCTTTGCCTTTCCTCATACCCCAACTGGAACAGGACAGACAGATTGGCCCCAGTGGACCCCTCAGGCATCCTGAGCTAGTCAGAACTTGTGGGAGGACCCTGTGTGGGCCAGGTACCAAGTCTTAAGATCCACTTCCCTGTTGGGGTTGGGCTCTGTCCTCAGACCTCTTCTCCCACCAGTGTGGTTTCCCTGGGCAAGCCCCTTCTCTGGAGGGGTCACGTTCATTTCTGGGCTATGGGGAAGGAAAGGCAGGGGTAGAGGTCAGTCGCTAAGATAGAGTTTAGAGTGTGGGGACTTTGAAGGCCCAGGAAAAGTAGTGGGGAAAGGGTTAGTCACAGGGGAGCAGGTGGGGAGGGGCTAGTGTGTGTTCCTTGACTGAGGACGTCTGGCAAAATCCTGGCTGAATATGTTGGCCCTCAAATGGTCTCGCTTTAGCACACCTCAGTGATGCCTGCCCTGGTCTCAGAGAGACCTGCCTAAGAGCTGGGACCAACTGGGAGGGCCCAGTCAGGTCTGAAAGCTCCACCCACTGTTCTCATCATGCCCACCTTAAACTCAGGCCACTTAGATGCCCAAACCCCTCTCTGGTCTGGTAACCACCATACTTATCCATCCATTCCAGCCACCCTGATTGAGGACTTCCTCCTAGCTCATCATATTTTGGGGACACATGGTTTTCATATGAGCACAAGAGGGAGGGACAAGGCTGGAGAGGGTGGCAGGTCTTCCGAAGGCCACAGCAAGCAGACTGGACTTGGTGCAAAGATGGGTGGGTCATCTCTTGCCCCTGCAGTCCTGCATACTCAGTCCTTCCAGGTGTCACTCCTGCTCAGAACTCCTCCATGGCTCTCTGTTGCCCCCTGGATCAAGTCCAAACTCCTCAGCCTAGCGCTTGAGGACAAAGTGCTGACCCTGTCTTCTCAGCACCATGTGCTGACTTCAGCAACTAACTTTCTTCGATTGTAGTTGGCTGGTCATATCGCCTCTGCCCAGATTGAGAACTGCTCAAGGGCACTCCTTGCGTCCCCTCTGGCCAGCCTGGGCATGGGGGTAGGGAGCAGGCACAGAGGAAAAATCAAACAAGAGCTTGTGTTGGGGGGATGTGTGCCATGGAGAGGAGGATCTTTTCTAAACTCTGACTTTCCTCCAAGGCTCCTATTTGCCCTAATGTGGAACAAGGGGGGCTGGACTGAGCTAAGCTGTACCATTCCATGGCTCAAGAGGCCACAGGAGAGCCTTCAGCGATGAGAATTCAGGGCCAGGCCTGTGGCAGCTGATGAAAGGGATGGTTTTCCTCAGTCTCGAGCCTGGCTGGCATGCACACAGGAGGGAGAGGGGACCCACACAGTCCTTGTCTACCAGCCTGGCCAAGTCTGGGGTTCTATCTGTTGCATTGGGTCCCTGGGCCTCCTGGTTTCACAGGGCTCTCAGAAGGCTGGAGGTGAGTCAGATGGCCTCCTGCCACCTAAGAGAGCTTTGGAGCTGACCTGACGAGGAGCTTATGGGGGAGGTCCTGGACCTGGCTAAGGAAAAGGGGTGGAGAGAGTTTGTATACTGATGTCTGTGTATTGATTCGTCACAGCCTGCAGAGCTCCCAGCCACTGCTGCCTTTCTTACAAAGGTGGTAACACTCTTCCTGCAGTTGGTGCCCACCCCCTGCCTCAGCCCTCATCACTCCAGGTTAGGATTCTCAGTTTCCTCCAGAGCAGAAACCTTCCCCAAGACATGAGCCCTTTTAAGTGTTCTCCAGGTGCATGGTAGCTGGCAACACAGATGCATCGCTAAGCATTTGATGAATGGGTGAATTTTTCAAGCCACCTATAGCTTCTCTGGTCCCTTCCCAGTGGTGGGGCTGACGGGCCCATGATCTCCCTCTTGCCTTCCCCCCTGGCCTGGCTGGCTGAGCCCCTGGTTCAGGTAAAGTCATGTGTTGAGGGCAGAGGGGTTAGATGAAGGTCCATTTTCTCCATCCAGATGATATCCTGGGAGGTATTGTGGGGGGGTGGTAGGGGGCACACATCCCAAAACTGCATCGTTTTATGAGGAGGAGAGGTGAGCTGGCTAAGCTTCTGGGGCCTTTTACTATACTAAGGGTCATGTTACATGTAGTACTAATTGGCAGACCAACCATCTGCCTGGGGCCGAAAGCTGTAAAGTTAGTGTGGAGTTTGGGCTCTAAATTCCACGCTTAGGCCCTCAAGGTTGGATATCCTTTGAAGGCAGGACTGCTTATTGGAAGGCTATTTCACCCACTTAATACCATTTGCTCCCTCTCCTTGACTACTGTTATCTCCTTCTGCCTCTAACCTTCCCCTCCCCCACTCCAATCCAGAGATTCAGAATTCTGAACATGGAAGTCTCCTGCTGGAAACCCTTTTGTGGCTCCCTCCTGCACTCAGGATAAAGTTCAGATACCTTGCAGTGGCTTGCAGTACCCTGCTCCTTCATCTGGCTTTACCTTTGGCTTCTGTTCACTGCGTGTACTCTCTGGTCTCCAAGTCTTTGGAAATCTGTTCTCTGCCTGGAACCATCTTTCTCACTTCTTGCCCATCTCTCCAATTCTTACTTAGCCTTGTGGACACCTGCAGCCTGGGAGATTATAAGCCTTCTCTGAGCTCTTGGCACAGCCCTAATCTCTTTGCACAGTGATTATAGATTTGCTTGCCTCCTCTCCCTGATGTCTGAAGGGAGATTAATTTATCTCTGCCTCCCCAGGTCCAGCACAGGTATGGGTACAGAGCACAGGGCAGGAAAAGTTTTCTGACCTCAGGGGTGAACCAGTCCAAGATAAACGTGTCAACGGCTCTGTACGTTCCCTGTCCTCCTGACCCTAGGCCTAGTTGGGCTTTCCCTAGGGCTCCCTGGTACCTCAGGTTGTCAGTCCACATATTGAGACATCTCTGGAGGGTGCTCCACCTTGCCCTCTTCCAGCGGCTTTTGTGGACAGCGTGGGATGTGCCTGGGCTCTTGCACCTGCACCCAAGTTTCTGAGACATAGCAACTTGGTTCCTCTGGCAACACACTTCTAGGGATGCTGTGCCCTTCGCAGCCTAGAGCTAGGGGAGTTGGTCACCGCCACCTCTTCCAGCTCTCCGTCCACCCTGTGCCTTGGAGGAGCCCTAAGTAAACAAGCCAGGCTCAGCGTCCCTGGGCCCAGCCTCCACCCCAGGGCCCAGGAGGAGGCACCTTGGGTAGTCTCCAGGCAAGACGGGCCCGCTGGGGAGGGGCAGAGAGTGAAACTGTTCTGACGCAGTGTCATTTCCTCCCCCCTAACAACCACTCAGTTTGTGTAACACAATCCCTCCCGCTTTAACCGATGTGCGCCGGGATGCAGAGGTCACAGAGCCCGTTGAATGGTGCGAGTTCACGACGGGGTTTTCCCGTTCAGTCGGCCTGACTTATAGCACGGACAGACCCTGCCCCGGAGGCTTTGCCGAGGCCTCGAATGCGCCGGCTGTCCTCGAAGGAGCAGCTGCCAGGCCGGCTGACGGCGAGCAGACAAAGGCTCAGCCAGCAAAGCGCGGGCCCCGCCCCGCAAGGGTGGGTCTGCAGCGACTGGTAGCTCAGACTTGGGCCTCGTTGCGCAACCCAGGTTTCCTCCGGCTCCGCCCCACCTTAGCTGGAAGCCCGACCCAGTCCCAGCTTTCTCGAGACTCCGCCATTAAGGCTGGGGTAAAGGGATGAGGGAGTGAGTGATGTCCACGTAACCCTCCGGGGCGCTTTTACCTTCCCCAAACCCAGCCAGGCAGGAATAACACTGCAGCCGCGTATCACCGCACCCTTAACCCCAAGGCTCTTGGCGCCCCTTCCCCAACGTCGGGCCTGCCTAATAAGGCAAGGGATCTCTGGCCGGTGGTGGGCCCCTCAATATAATTAGAGGGCTATCGACCTCACACCCTGGTACCGGGTCCTGGCTTAGAAGGAGTTGATGCAAACTACGACTCCCAAGAGGTAGTAGGGCTATCTGGCTCTCCATATTCACGTGACTTCCTTCTCCTGGAGAGGGAGTCACGCGGTAGGCCGGTGAGGGGGCGGGGCCATCGGGCTCGTCCGCGGTGCCAGTGGCCTATGGGCGGCCGGGTCAGATGGGCGCGCGGTAGGGGGCGGGACCGGCCTCGCGGCACGGCGCGGGAGCGCGCCGGTAGCGGCCGCTGTAGGGGGGCGGGGAATATCGTCTAAGGCGACCGTGGCAGCTTGGGCATCGACGACTGGCAGTGGTGGCGGCTCCTGGTGCGGTTCGGCGCGCGGCCAGTTTTAGAGTTCGGAACGGAACGCTCGACGTCGCGGTCCCCGCCCGGAAAGTTTGCTGCGGAGCTGCAACCTCCTGGCCGGCGCGGCCCGGCATGAAGCGGCGCTGAGGAGCCGCCGCCGCCGCCGCCGCCGCCGCCGCCTGAGGAGGAGCCGCAGCACCCTGGGCCACGCCGATGACTACTGCAAACTGTGGCGCCCACGACGAGCTCGACTTTAAACTCGTCTTTGGCGAGGACGGGGCGCCGCCACCGCCGCCCCCGGTCTCGCGGCCTGCAGGTGGGTGCCGGGCGGGGCGGGAACGAGGAGCGTCAGCTCTTCTCGCTCGCAAGAGCTCGCCCCCTCCCTGCCTGGTCCCTTGGTTGTCCCGGGTCTGGTAACATCGTGTGTGTGTGTGTGTGGGGGTGAGTGTCTGGTAACATCGTGTGTGTGTGTGTGTGTGTGTGTGTGTGTGTATGTGTGGTGATGTCTGGTAACATCGTGTGTGTGTGTGTGTGAGTGGTAACGTGTGTATGTGTGTGTGTGGGGGGGTGAGTGAAGAGCGGATTTAAACCGCTGAGGAGGCGTGTGGGTCGCAGCGACGTGGAAGTGGCCGCGGGCTAGGCTGGAAGCAAACTAGTGGGGAACTGGACTCCGGGACGCCTGGCCAGTGGACGCCGGGGTTTGGAGGCCGAGGGTCGGGGTCGCTGCCCAGGTGGCCTCTGGTTTGCTGCTTTGCCAGCGTGGTGCGGAGGAAATGTCCCTGTGAAGTGTAAGCAGGTTTGGTTTTTCATCTATTCTAGGTTTTAAAAGCAATCTTCATTTGAAAGATGCGCATTCTGAAAGTGCAGGAGCTCTCTAAAATTCGTGCACATGTCTGTTTAAACCTACTCTGCTAGGAGAGTTACGCTGTAGTGTTAACTTCCACTTGTGCATGTTAATGGCCCACATTTAATTCGAAGTGTAACTATAACGGGACTTTTCCGAAAACTGGGTTTCTTATTTTTTGAGCTAAGTCTTTCGGAAGATATTTAAAAGTGGGGTGCCGTGTTTGTAATTTTCCTAGAAAGTTCTGGAAGTCAGTTTTTAAGAAAAAGCTCACCTCGGAAGATGTTTTAAAGGAGATCATGAGTTGGGTTTTAAAGGAGAGCGTGAAAAGCTGGGCACCATAATGTTTGGAGGTCAGACCAATCAGGAAATAGGAACAGAATGGTTGGGGACTCTCCTGTGACCTGGTTTGGAATACTGTGGTTCATTAAGTTCAGTTTCCTTATTACTTATGCAGGTGAACTTCAAAAGGGAGATGGATAAGACTAATCCCCTTTTATTTTTTCCGGTGTTAGGTGAATTACTTTATGTTCATATTGATGTTCAATAGACTGTTCTGTAGGGTTGCACTGAAAAACATATCTGAACGTATGGCATAAGGATTCTCTGGGAAATATTTGTATTGTATTATCAGCCCTATTAGTCTTTATATGTTAGATGTCTTTCTCAACATAGTAAATAATTTACAGTAGTTATTTGTTGGCTGCGTTTTTTTCAATTCCACTGACATCATTTGAGCACCTATTATGCTCAAGGTAGTGTTAGGTAGTGTTATGATGGATGCAGAAAGAACTGAGGCACCTCAAGGAGCTTGGGAAATGGAATGGGGGGCACATAACCCAAATAACTGTGCTACTAGGCTGACTGAATGGTGGTGCAGCTTATAATAGAGGTAGAAACGGGGGGAAAGTGGCATTGGTAGAGAAGGTTGCATTGAATTGTACTTAAATTATGGGGATTTAACAAAATAAAATCTTGTTTGAATGAGTATTTTCATTATAAAGAAGATAAACAGTTGATGATGTCAGCAAACCTTTATTGGGCACAAACTTGATTAGAGCACATTAAATACCAAATATATGATCAATAAAGATGTTAACCAAACATATGAGTAATAAAGAATTATCATCAAGTAGGAGTTGTATGTACGTCCAAAACATTAAATAACATTTAAATGCTATGAATACAGCTATTTAAGGAATGATTTTTGCCATAAAACCCGTAAAAAAAACATTTTGATATTAAATGGGTCTAGAGGAGTTAAGGTTTGAAACTTGATTTACAACTGATTTTCCCAAAGTTAAACTTGAGCAGTTTTATTTGTGACAAAAAGTCCACTTTAAAGCAGTCTGTTTTTTTTTTAACATCTTTATTGGAGTATAATTGCTTTACAGTGGTGTGTTAGTTTCTGCTGTATAACAAAGTGAATCAGCTATACATATACATACATCTTCATATCTCCTCTAGTAGCTGTTTTTTGTAAATTAAAAAAAATTAGGTTGAAATACACATGACATAAACCATTTTTAATTGAATGATTCAGTGGCATTTAGTGCATTCCCAGTGTTGTGCAGTCACCACATCTAATTTCAACACATTTTCATCACCCCAAAAGGAAACCCAAAACCTACTAAGCAGTTGCTCCTCATTCTCCCTTTTCCCCTTCAGGTCCCTGGCAGCCGAATCTCTAATCTGGGATCTGTCTCTATGGATTTACCTATTCTGGATATTTCATGTAAATGGAATCATACATATGTGACCTTTTGTGTCTGGCTTCTTTCACTTAGCATAGTGTTTTTGTGGTTCATCCATGCTGTAGAACATCGCAGTACGTCATTCTTTTTTTTTTTTTTTTTTCGGTACGCGGGCATCTCACCGTTGTGGCCTCTTCCGTTGTGGAGCACAGGCTGCGGACGCGCAGACTCAGCAGCCATGGCTCACGGGCCCAGCCGTTCCGCGGCATGTGGGATCTTCCCGGACCGGGGCACGAACCCGTGTCCCCTGCATCGGCAGGCGGACTCTCAACCACTGCGCCACCAGGGAAGCCCGGTCATTCTTTTTTAATGACGGAATCACGTTCTATTGTATATATACTCCAATTTGTTTATTCATCCATAGATGGACAGGACATGAGCTGTTTCTACCTTTAGGCTATTGTAAATAGTGCTGCTATGAATACCTAGCAGCTAATTTTTAAATTCTATTGAAAAGGATGTGCTATTCAAAACTAAGGTTTCAAAGTTATTTGTCCACAAGATTAATTTCATTTTTTAAATAAATCCATTTCTTTTTTAAAAAATTTATTGTTTTATTTTTGGCAGGCTTCTCATTGCGGTAGCTTCTGTTGTGGAGCACGGGCTGTAGGTGCATGGGCTTCGGTAGTTGTGGCCACTCGGGCTCAGTAGTTGTGGCTCGTGGGCTCTAGAGCGCAGGCTCAGTAGTTGTGGCGCACTGGCTTAGTTGCTCCGCCGCTTGTGGGATCTTCTGGGACCAGGGATCAAACCTGTGTCCCCTGCATTGGCAGGCGGATTCTCAGCCACTGTGCCACCAGGGAAGTCCCTGATTTCATTTTACTATGCATAATTATGAGTGTGTAGTTTGAAGGAACTCAGTGGATTAACTGACCTACATTTAGGATGGTAAGATGAAGTAAAGCGGGCCATGAGAGTAAAATTGCTTACTAGGATTCAGATCAGTATTGGGTCATATCAGTGAGTTTACTTGTTTCTGAATTCTCTTCCTCACTGAAGCAGAACATTCCATGAGGGCATTGATAATGTCTGTATCTTGTTCATAGATGCCTAGCACAGTGCGTTTAACATAGTAGGCAACCAGTATTTGTTCAGTTAATGAAAAAGTACCACTTAAGTTTTGAGTCAGTCCTTAACGGTTTTTTTGTTGTTTTTTGGTGGTAGGGGAAGTTTATGAGACTTGTTTCAGTTCTTTGACTTTTATTGGTCAATTCCGTAAGACAGCAGATCTTGGTAATTTTGGGCTGCAGGTTTTCCTTCTCTCTCAAGGCTTAAGAGTACTTGTATCACATCTAAATTTCCATACAGAAGGTTTTTGAAAAATATTTGGAGGTGGGGGTGATAGTGGGTGGAGACTGAGAACAAGCCAAGGGGCTGAATTTAGTGAATATCCTAAGCAAGCTTGTTAAAGTACAAATTAGATGATTTGACACTTGATAAGTTCAATATGTTGTGACTTTTTTTTTTTTTTTTTTTGTGGTACGTGGGTCTCTCGCTGTTGTGGCCTCTCCCGTTGCGGAGCACAGGCTCTGGACATGCAGGCTCAGCGGCCATGGCTCACGGGCCCAGCCACTCCACGGCCACTAGGGAGGAAGCCCTGTTGTGACTTTTTTTTAACATCTTTATTGCAGTATAATTGCTTTACAGTGGTGTGTTAGTTTCTGCTGTATAACAAAGTGAATGAGCTATACATAAACATACATCGCCAGTAACTGACTTTTTAAGTTTATTGCTTACCAAGGTGTTTTGAGATTTTTCCATTAAAGAAAGTTTAAGATCCTAGTCTTTAGCTTTTTTTTTTAAAAAGGACAGTGTTAACTTTGATTTTTTTCCAGTTAATAATGAATCAAAATACTATATTTACATTTCTTTTACTTAATACCTAGTTTCAAAATGAAGAGCTACCTCAATAGGAAATAGAGAATATAAAATTGGTGTTAATGTATTTCATTAATATTATTTGCCATTATATTTTGCCATTATAAAGGGCAGTTTCTGGTGCTCTATTTTAGTGTATTGATTGTATATCTCTAATTTAGTTTGATGTTGTAATAATCTTTATGTTTCAAATTCAAAGTTTCATTCTCAGAGTTTGTTCATTACTAAACATTGACTTTCTTGTCCTGAATGAGAGTCACTGGGAGGAGGGTGTGCTATGTCTTATCTCCTGCTGCTTTTTGAAAGGGGAGAAATATCTTAGATACAATATGTATTTTTGTAAGAAAGTTACTTTATGATAAGTGTAGTTTTATCAGATACCAGTTTAGTATACACCTTTTTCACATAAAGTTGAGGAAAAAAATTTAAAATAAAAATTTAAAAAATGAAGTTGAGGAACTTTTTCTAGATCATTGTCCTAATCTTTAATCTGTAGTGTTCTACTTTGTTTAGTGCTTGGACATCTGATTCTGTTCTTCATAATTTACTGTCTTTTAGATAATTTCATTTTCTCATTTTTTGATTTTTATTGATAATTTATACTCAGTGGTTTTGTTTTATCTTGTTTTAAATGAGCTAATATATTTAAAGCTCTTAGCACAGTCCTTGGCCCAGTGGTACTCATTAAGTGATGGTGGTTAACATTTTTTTAAAAGCACACAAAAACTGACGATAGATGATTTTTTATTTCCTCCTATTTCCTAGACCTTTTTCCTATACTAAACTAAAACATTTAGAGAGTAGGGGCAGATGAGAGATCCTGTCTTTTAAACCTTTCTTAGATGAGTTGGAATATTTGTCTTAGATATTTTTATTTTTTCCTCTTAATTCTATTTTCAATGTTACCTTCTTTCTCATATCTTACTAAACATAAGTACTGAAGGTCACTTGCTTTTAATTACATTTTTCTACTTTCTTGAATTAAGTTGTTACTAAGTATGGTGTGAAGGATGGTTAATTTGCTAACCATACTAAGTATAATTGGCTATTTAAATCAGTATGAAAAAAGAGAAGTTGCTTGTATGGTTTCCTGTAGAAATTAATGGTGTGTTTGCACGGCGCATTAGATACTTAAAGGAAGATTTGATTACTGCTGAACCTTACTTTCACACCATAGGTCAGCTTTTTTTTAAGACTCGAATGCAGTGAGAATATATAAGTGATTGAGTCAGTGATAAACATTTCACCATTTCACTTGGAAGAATAATATAATATTCTGTTTCCTTGACACTTTTCCTGATAGGGGTAGAGGATGCTCCTAAGGGTATTAGCAGAATTTTGTGATGGAGATTAGTGAATAAATGTGTTTTAGTGAGTATGGGGAAAAATTGAGGAAAAAATTTCAATGTCATATTGTTTTGTTAAAACTTTATCATTGTAAGAACATTGCTATACCTGTGCTTTCTTAGATTTTCCCATTTGCCAATACAGAAGGGATATTTTGGCATATATTCTAAACTATTAGCAGAGGTAATACTGTAGTTTTATTAGATGATATGAAAATTAAAAGTTGGCATTATGTACGTTGCTAAGAAATTGTGGGGGTCTAGTAAGGCCTGAATCTTAAGTATTTAAGGGCATTTGAGATATTAACTTAAGGTATATTGTAGAATCAACTTCTTATTATGACTTGCCTTTCTGTGGCAACCAGTAAACCTCACCTAAAATTACTGTATTTTTATTGAAGTATATCCCAAACTCTGCTTTTGTGTCTTGCTCTGTATTTATTTTTTCAATGAAGTGTGATCATGAGGACATTTTTGGTTAGAAATTGTGGAGTTTGTTGTTCTTCAGAAAAAGTAATAAATAAAATACTAATATATAAAATGGAATATTTTAAGAGAAGATAATGAGTTGTGTTATTGATTGTGAAGTTTAACGCCCTTTACTTTCCTTCTTAGTATTGAGTAGTTGGTGATTCAATATGGTGATGTTTTATTTTAAGTAAGAGGTGGGGTTGAGAAAGCCAGAATATATTGAAGTCAATTGCATTACTCCTGAGAGTTAGGAAACCTGAGTAGGTTGAGCCTCATTTGATAGTAAGCAGTAGTTTGACTGCTCACAGCAGTAACATAAATAAGGGAGGTGTTGTCTAAAGCTGTCCTGGTGGGTCAGGGGAGTAGACACAGCAGACTTGGCAGTAAGCCTGGCTTCTAAAACAAAATCCAAGTCATCAAATTTGCCCAGGCATGCCATATGAGGTTCAAGTAACAGTGGAATTTAAGAGGAGTGAGTTTGTTCGGGGAGGCTTAGGAGAGTCACAAGCAGTAGCAAGCTTTTTTAACAGCCATAATTTTAGCTCAAACATAGCATGAGTCTGCATATATTTCAGCATTTCTGGTAATGTTTATATAATTATATTGCATGACTCTCACCTGTTTGCCTGAATTCGGTAAACTTGAGAAGAGAGGAAAAATTAGACCTGTAATATTTAAGCAGGATGTTGTATGAATTGTCTGTGAATTGATAGCTGACATTTAATCGTTGGGACATTTCTAGTTAACATATTGGTATTCCTGTGTGTAAGGGAAATACATCTTTATGAAAGCCTGAAAGTCTCAGGTACACTGGAGAAGTAACTTGAAGGCTTCATTTTCCTACAAAATGTACAGTTTCCATATGTCTTATGTTTCAGAAGCAGGTGAGATTTTGAATATTTTAAAATACGTTTTCAGTGTCTTAAAATTTTTATATTTCTTAATTTTATATTAAATTTTCATCAGCTTTGCTGTTTAATTAGAAAATAGGTAGGATTATGTGAGCTTTGAAATTATAACTTTTTTCAATAATGTTGATTTATATCACATGTAAAAATATTTCGAAAAACATTTTTTTCCATCATTGGCCAGAACACTTTAATGGACAGTTTGTGAGTTTCATTTATTTATTTATTTTAAATTTATTTATTTATTTTTGGCTCTGTTGGGTCTTCGTTGCTGCGTGCGGGCTTTTCTCTAGTTGCAGAGAGCGGGGGCTACTCTTTGTTGTGGTGCGTGGGCTTCTCACTGCGGTGGCTTCTCTTGTTGTGGAGCGCAGGCTCTAGGCGCGCGGGCTTCAGTAGTTGTGGCACGTGGGCTCAGTAGTTGTGGCTTGCAGGCTCTAGAGTGCAGGCTCAGTAGTTGTGGTGCACGGGCTCAGTCACTCCGTGGCATGTGGGATCCTCCCGGACCAGGGCTCGAACCTGCGTCCCCTGCATTGGCAGGCAGATTCTTAACCACTGCACCACCAGGGAAGTCCTGTGAGTTATATTTAAATGTAAGTATTTTTCAGTATTACTTTAAAATAAAAAAGACTTAAATAAAAATGGCATTCAGAAATTGTTGAAGCTAGATGATAGGTGTATGGGAATGCATTATAGTATTCTCTGTACTTTTGTGTATGTTTTTAAATTTCCATAATAAAAAGTTTAAGAATGACATTAAAAAAACTACTCAAGCTCTTTAATGTTCTAGATTAGGATAGAAAAAATAAGCACTTAAAAAAAACAGCATTGTGAAGTTAATGGAATTTGCTGTTGCATGTGATTTTTTAGAAAACTGGTTTAACAAATAAAAATAAAAACTAGTTGTGGTATGTCTGATTTACAAAACTCGTTTCTCCCTTTGGGTAGAATTAGTAGTGAGATGTTAGTAGTGTACATAAATAGGAAGTAAACTGATCTTGTGATGTGCTTTTGAGTAGGTATTTTTTAGTTTTTAAAATATTTTCTAAGTAACTATATGGGATCAGATAAATTCACTTATTGTTTAATGATTTAAGGGCTTAAAATTTTAAAAAATTGTAATGTTTGAAAAAAATTTTTAATGTTTGATCATGTTGCTTGTATCTATCAGTCTAATGTTTATTTATTTTATTTTTTAAAATTAATTTATTTATTTTTGGCTGTGTTGGGTCTTTGTTGCTGCACGTGGACTTTCTCTGGTTGCGGGGAGCTGGGGCTACTCTTCGTTGCGGTGCGCGGGCTTCTCATTGCGGTGACTTCTCTTGTTGTGGAGCACGGGCTCTAGGGCACGCAGGCTTCACTAGTTGTGGCACACGGGCTTAGTTGCTCCGCGGCATGTGGGATCCTCCCGGACCAGGGCTCGAACCCGTGTCCCCCACGTTGGCAGGAGGATTCTTAACCACTGCGCCACCAGGGAAGTCCCCTAATGTTTATTAAGTATTGTCAGTCTCTTAAACTTTTAAATTTATGATGAAATGAAACTAGAGAACTCAATCTTAATTTTAAGATTAGATTTTTAATCTTACTGTATAATTAGTAGAGATTAATTCACAAAAATATCACATATATAAATCCTTTTGATTTGTAAACATTTCAGAGCAAAGAAGATCTGAAATTTATATCTTACATTTTGTGAATCATATTGAATACTAAAGGAATACAAGTTTTAACCTTGTCCTTTATATAAGGAAAGTCTTTGGGGAAAATATAGAAAGTTCTATCTAAATGTTACTTTTTAATTTTTTTATTGCTGTATAAGCATTTTAAGGAAACTTGATATTTCCTCTGCCATCAACACTTCCTTAGAGTTTTTACTTCCTTTTAGTAAAGGTTGTTCAATAAAGAATGGCATTCAGAAATTATTGAAGGTAGATGATAAATGTATGGGGACTCATTATACTATACTCTCTACTTTGTTTTCTTTTTAAAATATTTATTCATTTATTTATTTGTTTGCACCAGGTCTTAGTTGTGGCAGGTGGGCTTCTTAGTTGCGGCTCGAAGGCTTCTTAGTTGTAGCATGCAAACTCTTAGTTGAGGCATGCATGTGGGATCTAGTTCCCTGACCAGGGATCAAACCCAGTCCCTCTGCATTGGGAACGTGGAGGCTTATCCCCTGCGCCACCAGGGAAGTTCTTCTTTATGTTTGAAAATTTCTGTAATGCAGAGTTTTGAAATCTTTAGACCATGATGCAGAGTAAGAAATACATTTTATGTTTTGAGCCAGCACACACATACATGTTTATACACAGAAAACTGAGATAGAAGTTTCAGTAAAGTAGCATTTACCTTTACTCTGGCATTACCCTCACATTTTCTTTTTCATTATTTTAAAACATTGTTGGTCATGTCTTACTAATAGATCACTACCTTCAGTTTGAAAACCAGAGCTCTAGGAGATGGTTTCATAGTTCTGATTATATTAAAACTATTAGGTCATTGACAAGTTCTTGTTAGTCAAGCCATATTTCCCATGTCTGTAGTTCTTTAATACATTTTTTTAAAATTAGTTTTTATTGTGGTTGTCGAGGCAGGGAGGGAGAGGGATGGACTGGGAATTTGGGCTTGATAGACGCAAACTATTACATTTAGACTGGATAAGCAACAAGATCCTACTGTATAGCACAGGGAACTATATCCAATCTCCTGGGATAAACCATAATGGAAAAGAATGTTATAAAAAGAATGTATATACGTATGTAAAACTGAGTCACTTTGCTGTAAGATTGGCACAACATTGTAAATCAACTATACTTCAGTTAAAAAATTATTTTTTATTGAATTAGCTTATTGCTGTCTTTTAATTAATTAATTAATTAATGCCTGCATTGGGTCTTCGTTGCTGCATGTGGGCTTTTTCTAGTTGCAGTGAGCGGGGGCTGCTCTTCATTGCAGTGGCTTCTCTTGTTGCGGAGCAGGGGCTTTAGGCGTGCGGGCTTCAGTAGTTGTGGCTCGGAGGCCGTAGAGCTCAGGCTCAGTAGTTGTGGTGCACGGGCTTAGTTGCTCCGTGGCATGTGGGATCTTGACCAGGGCTCCAACCCTTGTCCCCTGCATTGGCAGGCGGATTCTTAACCACTGCACCACCAGGGAAGCCCCTATTGCTGTCTTTTTATTGGATTAGTTGGTTGATAAATTATGCCACTTCCTGAAAATGAGTCGTATCTTCCCCTTTCTCTGCTCTATGGCGAAAATCAAGTCTTGGTCACCTCCTGTTTGGATTTGTGTAGTTTTTTCTTCATACTTTATAACCCCCCCAAATAAGTTTTGTAAGTCACAGCTAAGATCATCTTTGATTCCTGCTCCCTTGTGTCTGTAACCTGCCTCCTCTTCACTCGTTTTCCTCATTGTGCTTTACCTTTTTTTTTTTTTTTGGGCTGCATTGGGTCTTCATTGCTGCATGCAGGCTTTCTCTAGTTGCAGGGAGCGGGGGCGGCTACTCTTTGTTGCAGTGCACAGGCTTCTCATTGCGGTGGCTTCTCTTGTTGCGGAGCATGGGCTCTAGGCGTGTGGGCTTCAGTAGTTGCAGCACGCAGGCTCAGTAGTTGTGGGTCGCGGGCTTAGTTCCTTCATGGCATGTGGGGTCTTCCCGGACCAGGGATTGAACCCATGTCCCCTGCATTGGCAGGAAAATTCTTATCCACTGCACCAACAGGGAAGTCCCCTGTGCTTTACCTTTTTTATATCCCTTACTCTGTACATTAGTATCAAGTTCATCATCTTTAGTTTTATTTATCTCTTTTCAGTCCTAACATGAAATCTTTCCTTCTACCCATTTGTTTGAACTGCCTCTGCCGTCCACATATTATTTCATAGTCTTTTTCTTTTGTGAGGCAATTTAGAAACATTATTTTGAGGTAGTACTGAACTAGATCTGGGTTCTAAATTCATATCTGTTGCTAGTTGAGTGACACTGCTTAAAAAGCACAGAATAGGGCTTCCCTGGTGGCGCAGTGGTTGAGAGTTCGCCTGCCGATGCGGGAGACACGGGTTCGTGCCCCGGTCTGGGAAGATCCCACATGCTGCGGAGTGGCTGGGTCCGTGAGCCATGGCCGCTGAGCCTGTGCATCCGGAGCCTGTGCTCCGCAATGGGAGAGGCCACAACAGTGAGAGGCCCGCGTACTGCAAAAAAAAAAAAAAAAGGCGCAGAATAATTTCAGGCTAATTTAATTTTTTCATTTTATAAGAGAGGAAATTGAGGTTCAGGATGGTTTGCCCAGGGTCATTTAACTAGTTAGTTACAAAACAGAGACCCAGGATCTCTGGCTTCTAGTCTTTGTTCTTCTCTAGTAAATTGCTTAATTTCTGCTTGAAAATCCTAGAGTTGTTTTTGCACAGCCTATAATTTTTTTTTTTTTTTTTTGCGGTACACGGACCTCTCACTGTTGTGGCCTCTCCTGTTGCGGAGCGCAGGCTCCGGACGCACAGGCTCAGTGGCCATGGCTCACAGGCCCAGCCGCTCCACGGCATGTGGGATCTTTCCGGACCGGGGCACGAACTCGTGTCCCCTGCATCGGCAGGCGGACTCTCAATCACTGTGCCACCAGGGAAGCCCCACAGTGTATAATTTTGATCATGTTTGTAACTGTTCCTTTTTTGTGTGTTGTTAGGTAAATATTTAATCCAATATTATTGACTACCTATTTAAGTGCAAGTTATTCTTATATACATTATTTCTAAGTCTCGTGATAACCTGAAGAGGAAGGTACTGTTTCCATTTTACCTGAGGAAGCAGAAATGACGGTAGATTTGACCATCTAGAAAGCAGAAGGGTTGGGATTTGAACCCAGGTTTTCTGACTTGGGCTCTTGCTACTATTCCTCTTGCCTCTCTCCTCCCAGGAAGAGTTTAAGTACAGAAATAGTTTTTCGTTTGGTAAAACCAAGATTCATGGTGAAGCACATGGACTCAAACATGTCTGAGCCAGGGTTTACAAATTACACATGTGTTCCTGTGACTAGATTTTCTGCTTTTGGCTCAGAATGGCCGCTTGAGGGATGCTTGTTACTCCCACCTGCTCTAGACATTTTTAAATGGTAGCAGTGGGACTTGCCTGGTGGCACAGTGGTTAAGAATCCGCCTGCCAGTGCAGGGGACACGGTTCTGTCCCTGGTCGGGAAGATCCCACGTGCCGTGGAGCAGCTAAGCCTGTGCACCACAACTACTGAGCCTGCACTCTAGAGCCTGCGAGCCACAACTACTGAGCCCACGTGCTGCAACTACTAAAGCCTGTGCGCCTAGAGCCCGTGCTCTGCAACAGGAGAAGCCACTGCAGTGAGAAGCCTGCGCACCGCAATGAAGGGTAGCCCCCGCTCACCACAACTAGAGAAAGCCCGCACGCAGCAACAAAGACCCAATGCAGCCAAAGATAAACAAATTAATTAATTAATTAAAAGAAAAACTTACTGTGTCAGTATTATTATGTATGAATATGATTCAGTTTATTGGAGTGGATGTATATTAAATACAGCAGTGATACAGGTACAGAGAAGGCTCTCTGAGAGCGTAAATGACAGAGTTTAACTTTGAAAGGTCACAGAAGAGGTTACAATTGACCTGAATCCAGTAGAGTGATTTGCCTTAGGTAGATAGGGTAGGAAATACATTTCAGGCCCATTAATGACCACTCCCAAAAACACAAGTTAGCATGGTCCTTTCATTTTGGAAGGTTGAAGATCAGGCTATAATATCCAGATGTGGCTGGAGAAGGAGAGCCTGTTATGCTGTATTAAGGAGTTTGGATTTTAGATTGAAGACGGGGAGCTGTCAGAGGATTCCAAGCTGGGCAGGAATGTCAGATTTGTGCTCTGCTACACTGTGGATAATGGATTGAGTAAGGTAGGAATGGAGGCAAGAGCAGTGTTGTTTCTGAGAAATGATAATGGGCAGAGGAGTGGAGATGGCAAGTTGGGAATGACGCTGAGATAGATTTAGGGGAAAGAAATCAAAAGGACTGGTATCAATTGACTAAGGAGAGGAAGGAGACTAGGATTATTTCTGTTTTTTTAATTTTGGTCAACTGTGATAGGAGAAACAGATTTGGAGGTGGGAAGGGGGAAAGATGATTCATTTTAATAAAATATACCAGGTACTATGAAAAGTCTGGGAGGCTTATATGCTGTTTTACCAAAGAGTGATAAAGTATGGAGAAGAGACTAGACAAAGTAAAAAGGGGGTTTGGACTTCTGGTGGGGTGTAAGTTGTGGGTAGGTGACTAGGAAATGTGTGATAAATAAGGGTTGTTTTGTAAGATTTGTTATGCAGATAGGAGTAGTTCTCTTCCTGGTATGGGAGAGAGGAACACCTTTATAAAGGGAAATTTATGCCCAGCTTTTGGGCAGAAAGGGAGAGGGCAGAGAGTTCTTCCTGTTTGCTGTTTTTCAATTGACTTCAACTCAAATAATCCTTATGCCAAAGTTGCATATTTTGGAGTAGCATATTCTGATCCCCTTCAATAATAAACTATTTGTTTAAAGTGTACAGTTTGGCAAGTTTTGACACATGTATATCTATGGACATTTCATCACATTAAAGGTAGTGAACATATCAATCACCCTGAAAGTTTCCATGTGTCCTTTGTCATCATTCCCACCCACACACTTTTCCCCTTTTCCCAGACAACCACTGAAATCACTGTAGAAAAAATACAAATGGAATCATGAAGTATATAGTTTCTTTGTCTAATTTCTTTCGACATTGTAATTTTGAGATTCATCCATGTTAATGAGCCTATCAATAGGTCATTCATTTTTTTTTAAAAAAATTATTTATTTATTTGTTTGCGTTGGGTCTTACTTGGGGCACACGGGATCTTCGTTGTGGCATGCAGGATCCTTTTTTTTTTTTTTTTTTTTGGTTGTGGCATGCAGAATCTTTAGTTGAGACATGTGGGATCTAGTTCCCTGACCAGGGATCGAACCCTGGGCCCCCTGCATTGGGAGCGTGGAGTCTTAGCCACTGGATCACCAGGGAGGTCCCAGGTCATTCATTCTTATTGGAGAGTAGTTTCCATTGTATGCATATCCCACACTTTGTTTATCCATTCACCTCTTGATGGACTTGGATTGTTTTGGCTTACAAATAAAGCTGCTGTGAACATCATGTATAAGTCTTTGTGTGGGCACATTTTTCCTTTATCCTTGGACCTATGGTTGGATCATGTGGTAGGTATGTTTAACTTTTTGAGAGACTGATAAACTGTTTTCCAAAGTGGATATATCATTTCACATTCCTTACTAGCAGTGAAAATGTACATTTCCACATTTTCACCTATGTTTTGGTGTGGTCAGTCTTTTTAATTTTAGTCATTCTAATAGGTGTGTAGTAGTATCTCCTTGTGGTTTTATTTTATACTTCCCTAATGACTAATGCTGTTGAACATCTTTTTATGTACTTTTTTGCCATCTGTATGTCTTTTTTGGTGAAGTGTCTGTTTAAGTCTTTTGCCTATTGAAAAAAGCTTTTCATATTGAAATAATTGTAGATTTACAGAATGTTGCAAAAAATACAGAGAGGGAGTTTCTGGGTATCCTTTACTCAGTTTCTCCCAATGATAAACTCTTGCATAACTATAGTATAATATCAAGACCAGGAAAATGACATTGCTACAATCCACCAAACTTATTCACTTGTCACCATTTTTACATGCACTCTCTGTGTGTATGTGTAGTTCTGGACAATTTAAAAAATTTTTTTAAATTAATTTTTATTGGAGTATCATTGATTCACAATGTTGTGTTAGTTTCTGCTGTACAGCAAAGTTAATCAGTTATACATATACATATATCCACTCTTTTTAGATTCTTTTCCCATGTAAGTTCTGTGCAATTTTATCACATGTGTAGGTTCGTGTATCCACTGCCACAATCAAGATGCAGAACTATTCATTACCACAAAGTTCCATCTCATTAATCCCTTTATAGCCGCCCTACTTCCCTCCCACCTCCCTACCCCAGTCTCTAATTCCTGGTAACCACTAATCTGTTCTCTATCTCTATAATTTTATTTTAAAAAAATGTTATATAAATTGAGTCATATATTGTACTATTTAACCTTCTGAGATTGGCTTTTCCACTCAGTATAATTCCTTGGTGATCCTTCCAAGTTGTTATGTATATTAAATTTGTTCCTTTTAATTACTGAGTAGTATTCCATGATACAGATGTATTACAATTTGTTTAACCTTTTACCCATTGAAGGACATTTGGTTATTTCCTGTTATTGGCTGTTATGAATAAAGTTACTGTGAACATTTGTGTGTAGATTTTTGTGTGGATATAAGTTTTCATTTCTCTTGTATAGATGACTAAAAGTGCAGTTGCCGCCCAACCTGCAATATGTGAGTTAAGTTTTATAAGGAATTGCCACACTTTCACATTCCCACCTGTAGTGCACAGGTTACCCAGTTTCTCCGCATCTTAGGCAGCATTTGGTATTATCAGCATTTCTTATTTTAGCCATTCTGATGTGTGTGTAGCGATATCTCATTATGGTTTTAATTGATATTCCCCTAATGACTAACACTATTAAGCATCTTTTTTTTATCATCTGTGTATCATTTTTGGTCAAGCATCTGTTGAAGTCTTTGCATCTTTAAAAATTTTTTTATTGTTGAGTGTTGAGCAATGTTTACTTTTTTTAGACACAAGTCCTTTATCAGATATATGCTTTGCAAAGAGTTTCTCTTAATCTGTGGCTTGTCTTTTCAATAACAGTGTCTTTTGCACAGGTTTTTAGTTTTGATGAAGTTGATTTATCAATTTGTTCTTTTATGGATTGTGCTTTTGGTTACAGCTGAGAAATCTTTGCCTAACCTGTATAACAAAAAAGAAGCAGACTCATAGAGAACAAACTAGTGGTTACCAGTGGGGAGAGGGAAAGGAAGAGGGGCAATAAAGAGGTAGAGGATTAAGAGGTACAAACTACTAAATAGAAAAACAGCTGCAAGTATATATTGTACAACATGGGGAGTATAGCTAACATTTTATAATAACTATAAATGAAGTATATAAACTTTCAAAAAATAAAATAAACTGCAAAAAAAAAAAAAAGAGAAATCTGCTTAACCTTAGTTCACAGAGATTTTCACCAAGGTTTTCTTTTGGAGTTTTATAGTTTTGGGTATTGTATTTAGGTCTGTGTTCTATTTTGAGTTAATTTTTTGTGTGTATGGTGTGAAGTATGGACCCAAGTTCATTGTTTTTACATATGGATATCCAGTTCTTCCAGCCCCATTTGTTGAAAAAGCTATCCTTTTCCACTGCATTACCTTTGCACCTTTTTCAAAAATCAGTTGATGGTGTGAGTTTATTTTTTGGCTGTGTTCTATGTTGAGTTGTGTGTCTGTTCTTTACAGATACTGCACTGTCATTTCTGTACCTTTATAGTAACTCTTGAAATCAGATAGTGTCATTTTTCCAACTTTGTTCTTTTCCAGATTGTTTTGGCTATTCTAAACCTTTTGCCTTTTCATATAAATTTTAGAATCTGCCAAACTGTTTTCCAGACTAGCTGCACCATTTTCTATTCCTATCAGCAGTGTACAAGAGTTCCAGTTTCTCCACATCCTTGCTAATTCTTGTTATTTTTCTATTGTGGTCTCTCACTGTGGTTTTGATTTGCATTTCTGTAACGACTAACAATGTTGAACATCTTCATGTGCTTACTGGCTATTTTTACATCTTCTTTGCTGAAATGTGTATGCAAGTCCTAAAAATACTTCCATTTTTAAATTGAGTTGTTTGTCTTTTTGTCGTTGAGTTTTAAGAGTTCTTTATATATTCTGGTATTCTGGATACTGTTTGAGATTATATCATATGCTTGTAGCAGTACATTCTTTTCACATGGTGTGCATTCCATCCTAGAATCCCCCATACCCCTCGTTGATTTTTTATTTATTTAATTTAATTTAATTTATTATTATTATTATTTTTGCGGTACGTGGGCCTCTCACCGCTGTGGCCTCTCCCGCCGCGGAGCGCGCAGGCTCAGTGGCCATGGCCCACGGGCCCAGCTGGCCCGCGGCATGTGGGATCTTCCCGGACCGGGGCACGAACCCGTGTCCCCTGCATCGGCAGGCGGACTCTCAACCACTGCGCCACCAGGGAAGCCCTATTTATTTTATTTTTAAAGATTTTTTTTGATGTGGACCATTTTTAAAGTCTTTTTTGAATTTTGTTACAATACTGGTTCTGTTTTATGCTTTGGTTTTTCGGCCGCAAGGCATGTGAGATCTTAGCTCCCCGACCAGGGATTAAACCCTCACCCCCTGCATTGGAAGGCGAAGTCTTAACCACTGGACCGCCAGGGAAGTCCCCCTCGTTGATTTTTTTAAAGTTCATAGGTTAAAGTTTCATTCTTTGTGATGTATAGTTCTTTGGGCTTTGGCAAATGCATAGACTTATTTATTCCTTACCCTAATACCATATAGAACAGTTTCATTATTTTAAAAATTCACCCACTTCCTCTTACCTTTATGTCTGGTTTCTTTCACTTTGCAAAATGCATTTAAGATTCATCTGTGTCATTGTATGAATAAATATCTAGTTCCTTTTTATCACTATAAAGTATTCCACTGTATGGATGTATCACAGTTTGTCCATTTACCTGTTGAAAGATATTTTGGTTCCTCTTGATATTTGGCAATTATGAATAAATCTTCTGTGAAGAGTCACATACAGGTTTTTGTGTGAACATAAGTTTTTAATTCACTTGGTCTTCTCATATTATCGTTTTGGTTTCATTAATTTTTCTCTATTCTCTGTTTTCTGCTTTCATCTTCATTATTGCCTTTCAAACAGAGAATTTTAAGAAAGAGGAGTGTTTAATACCTGCTTTTTCAAGGCAATTGATGCAGGTGCAGTGTATCTGAAGCCAGATACACTGGAAAGTGAAGAAGTGGAGACAGTGACAGTACACTACTGTTTCTAAAAATTTAGTTTTTAGAGCAAGTTCTCTCAACTTTGGCATTATTTGTTTGTTTGTTTATTTATATATTTATTTATTTATTTGGTTGTGGCAGGTGGGCTCCTCAGTTGTGGCACGTAGGCTCCTCAGTTTCAGCATGTGAACTCCTAGCTGTGGCATGCGTGTGGGATCTAGTTCCCTGACCAGGGATTGAACCCTGGCCCCCTGCATTGGGAGCACAGAGTCCTAACCACTGCACCACAAGGGAAGTCCTATTATAGACATTTTGAACTAGATAATTCTTTGTTTTGAAGGGAGCTGAGGGAATTCCCTGGCTGTCCAGTGCTTGGGACTTGCCCTTCCACTGCAGGGGGCATGGGTTCGATCTCTGGTTGGGGAACTAAGATCCTGGAAGCCACGCAGTGTGGCCAAAAAAAAAGGGGGTAAAATGTTTAGCAGCATTAGCATCCCTGGCCCCTACTCGCCACATGTCAGTTGTATCCCTCTGGCTGTGACAATCGAAAATGCTTCTAGACATTGTCAAATGTTCCCTGTGGGGCAAAATTGTCCCCTATTGAGAAACCAGTGTTTTAGAGGAAGGAGGAGGGCAAGACCCTAAAGAACTCAAATCTCAGGGAAGCTTTTTGAAGGAAGTGAGAGATTGAAGGAAGTAGCCAGTGAGAGAAGGAGAGAAGGGGAAGGTTGAAGTTATGAAAGAGAAGATAGCTGATGGAATTCGGGGCTGGAAATTAGATCATAGGTGGAGAGAATAGCTTTATATCTGAGATGAGTCACTTTTCTTACGAAAAAGGAAGAAATGAAAAGGATAAAGGTAGAATTTGTATAGATACATGTATTTTTGAGGCATAGGAGATACTGGCTCTTTGTCAAGTAGGGTCAGGATCCCTTGCTAAATGGGGTGTCACTATGGAGACGATGACTGAAGAGATTAGACGTTTGGGATATGGAAAATAAGAGAGGGAGCTGAGCAGAAAAAAGCAAAAACGTTACTGAGTGGCCTTCAGGGCTCAGCTCAGTAGGCAGTTTGAAGATTTGTGTTTCTACCAGTCTGGATGGTTGTTATCTTCTTCTCCCTACCCCCACAGCAATATTTGAGTGTTCAGGTGTAATAACAGGAGACAGATGATTGCATTGATTCTGGGCTGAAATTTGCTGTATGGAAGGAAGGTCAAAGAGTGGATGGAAATGAGCTACCAGGAAGAAGGCAGCTGAAGTGATGGAATTTGAGATACAGACTAGATAAGGAAGGAAGTAAAGCCAGGAGGTGAAAGATTGTTTGAAAGAAAAGGGAGGGGTTCAGAGACTGTGCATCTAGATGAGGTAATGCAGTGGGTATAATGGAATAAGAGAAGACAGTGATGAATAGTTAGGGCTAGTGTTCAGAGATGGAATTTGAGTTTTAAGATTACAGATGTTAAATGGGCTCTGGCAATGTCAAAGTCCAAGTTAGGTTCCTGGGAGTTGGATATTAAAGTAAGGTGAGGGGTGAAGAGCAAGGATGTTGAAGACACCTAGGATCAAGTAGACATGGAGTGTTGAGGAAGCCTGTGTCAGATGCCAGTGACCTAAAGGCCATTAGATACTGGTAATAACAGGTGGAAGGTGATTTAGCTGGGTGGTGTGGGCCTTCCAAAAACTGGTAAGAAATGTTCCAAAAGCTGGGAGAGGTGTGTAGGAATAGTTGAAAGAGTGTTGACTCTATCTTTTGGGCCCAGAATATGAATTTGAGAGTTGGTGGGTGGGCAGCCATACATTACAATGACTACTAGAGAAGCAGTGTCCTTAAGGGAACCAACTTTAAATTTGAGAGATAGGGATGGGAGGGAGTCTTCTGTTAAGAGATCGAGAGCAGAGAGGAGTCGGGTGGAAGGTGTCATCCTTATTTGTAGCCTGAAGCCCAGGGGAAAAGTGAAGAGTAATAAGGGATTAAGAGAAGAAACAAGATGTAAAAGAGAATACTGGGTTTGGGAGAAATGGAGGGATTATATTACATGACATTTCTTTCTAGACACCGTGGTTCTTGTACACTCATTGAAGACATAAGGATTAGTATTCATATCACTGTAGTAAAGGAATTACTGGTGTGGTTTATTAGAGGACTACTTTTAAAATCCTCATATTACGCTTTTATTATTATTTGATAATAAACTGTCAGTCTTTTTGTTTTTTTGCCTGTGTCACGTGGCTTGTGGGATCTTAGTTCCCTGACCAGGGATTGAACCTGAGCCCTTGGCAGTGAAAGCATGTAGTCCTAACCACTGGACCATCAGAGAATTCCCTGCTGTTAGTTTTTTAAGTAGTGGAACTTTATCATTGAGTTAAAAATTATAGTCAATAGTAATATGCAGATTATTGAGACCAAGACTTGTTTCTGTTCTGTTAAATGTTATATATAATAAGTCTAACATTTATTTGATATCTGTTCCAGATATGATAATAGGTGTTGATATAGATTATCTAGAATCCTCACAACAACTTTCAGTGTAGATATTATCCTCAATTTACAGATGAGGTAATTGAAACTCAGATTAATTAACTTAATGAAGGTAAGGCAGCTAGTAAGTGGTATATTTGACTCCAAAGACAGTGTTCTCCATTGTATTTTTCTCCTTTGATTTCCCGCCCCCCAGGCTTATTGAGTTAGTCCATGCTATCTCCTAAATATGATACACAACCCAATTTTCATCTAATGTGGTCTTACTGTGTTCTGTATTTGTGTTGGAATCATCATAAGAACATTTCGTTGTTTTCTCTCTTCTTTTAAGGGATTTTTCCCCAGCTTCTCATGGTCATTTGAATTGTCTTCTGTAGTACCTGCCATTATGTATAATTAATACAGATGGTATAATATTGGGAAACATGAATATATATTTGATATCTTTATATTGTTTATTCATAAGTAACTTGAAAAGGATAAGTTCTAAATGCTGATATCCATGTCTCTGTTTTCAAAACAATTTATCTACCTAATTGCTACCATGATTTCTTGCCCTATTCATGAGAATGTCACATGGGATGGGCTCAAAGGCTTATTATTATAATCTAGGTAGATTTAATTTTCTCTTGTTTTCTCCTTGTAGGACACTATAATGGCTATCTTAGGAGAAAATTGTTCTCGCTTTTTTTTTTTTTAATTATTTATTTTTGGCTGCTTTGGGTCTTCATTGCTGTGCGTCGGCTTTCTCTAGTTGCAGCGAGCAGGGGCTACTTTCGTTGCGGTTCACAGGCTTCTCATTGCAGTGGCTTCTCTTGTTGCGGAGCTCGGGCTCTAGGCGCATGGGCTTCAGTAGTTGTGGCTCGTGGGCTCTAGAGCGCAGCCTCAGTAGTTGTGGCACATGGGCTTAGTTGCTCCGCAGCATGTGGGATCTTCCCAGACCAGGGCTCGAACCCGTGTCCCCTGCATTGGCAGGTGGATTCTTAACCACTGTGCCACCAGGGAAGTCCCTTGGCAATTTTTTTTTTTTTTGGACAAAATCAGACTAGTACATATTCTATAGATGACTAAATTTAAATAAATGACCTTATTTATTTTTTCCAGCGTGTGGATGTTAAGCTATGATTGCAGCCCCATTTCTATGCTATTGACTTTTTCCCTGTAATCAAGCATAGTAATGCTAAGTAAATGATACTTCTGTTTTTTCTTCCCCTTGTGAGAGAATTCCTTTGGTCAACTGTTCCTTATTATTATTTTTCAGTAATGATAGAACCTAAAGACAGTGGAGGCCCTTGCTTTTAAAAACTCTTCTCAGGAAGTATTTTCTTTCTGCTTTGGTGGGATACAGTGCAATTGAGTACCTGTTTGAAATTCCACATTCATTCTAGCATTCAGTGTACTAGCTTCTTAATATGTTCTTGAACGAAGTGGATTTCCTCTGCTTAATGAATTTGGGGTATAAATTAGTTCACTTTCTCTTGCTGCTGCTTTTTCTTTAAAAAAATATTTACTTATTTGGCTGTGCTGGGTCTTATTTGCGGCATGCAGCATGCGGCATGTGGGATCTTTTTAGTTGCAGCATGCGTCTCTTAGTTGCAGCATGCGGGATCTAGTTCCCTGACCAGAGATTGAACCCGGGCCCTCTGCATTGGGAGTGTGGAGTCTTGACCGCTGGACCACCAGGGAAGTCCCTCTCTTGCTACTTTATTGCATTATTTTTCTACTCTAGCTGTGCTAATATAATTTCATTTTACACAGAATTTTGCTTTTTTATTACTCATTTTTTTGTAATGTTTTAATTTTTCTTTCCGAGTTACTGAATCATTTTGAATTTAGCCAATAGCTGTTAACTCTCATTTTTCTTACAAAGTACTATTTTTTTTTTTTTTTTTTTAGTCATTACAAGTATTGTCAAAGTTATACATGCCTTTGTTTAAAGAATCAAATTGTTCAGTAAAGCTTATTCTGGAAAAAGTAGTTCCTTGACCCTGCCTCTACCTCACCTTGCTTCTTCCCCTTCTTCCCCTGTCTTGCATACGTATTACATGTCCTCCTTTTGCTAGGTTACTTCACACTCATTTTGGTGGAGTATTTACTCCAGTAGCTTATGGAAAGTAATGGGAGGTAAATATTTGAGACCGTACATATTTTTAAATGTCTTTATTCTCTCCTCACACTTAATTATGGCTGGTTTTAGAAATCTAGATTAGATATAATTTTTTTCTCAAATTTTTGAAGGTATTGCTCTCCATTTTCTTCAGCTTCCAGAGTTGTTTTTGAGAAGTCTGATGACATTCTAATTCTCAATCCTTCATGTGTAACCTGTTTCTCTCTTCCCAGTCTTTTAGGTTTTTCTCTTCGTCTTTTGTATTCTGAAATTTCATGGTGTATGTGTATGGATCTGTTTTCACCCATTGTGCTGGACTTTCAGTGATCCTTTATTCCTCTTCATTTTCTTCTCTCTTCTTTTGGAACTTAAAGTTTCAAATGTGGGACTTCCTGGACAAATTCTTATATTCTCTCTCATTTCCTTTGTCTCTTTGCTGAACTCTTTGGAGGAGGTTCTTCAACTTGATCTTTCTTTTCTTTTAAATTTATTTATTTTTTAAATTTTTGTCTGCATTGGGTCTTCATTGCTGCACGCGGGCTTTTTCTAGTCATGGCGAGCGGGGGCTACTCTTCATTGCAGTGCATGGGCTTCTCATTGTGGTGGCTTCTCTTGATTACAGGCTCTAGGCACGTGGGCTTCAGTAGTTGTGGCACACTGTTATTTTTAATTTCTACGGGCTCTTATCTTTTTAAGTCAGCACATGTTCTTGTTTCTGGGTTGCAATATCTTCTTTTTTTCTCTGAGGTTATTGAGGATAGGTTTTGCTTTTATTGTTGAGGTTTCCATCTTATTGCATAGTCTTTTTCCTCCACCTTTCTTTTCTTCTCTTTTTGCCTCTGTCTTTAATGTTGAAGCTTTTCTCGGATCTTTAATGATCTTTGGTTATCTGTTTATTTTTTAAAACGGGGCACAAAAATCTTAATGGCAATTCTGTGATCACAAGTGGCACTTGCTAACTGCAGGCCTCATTGTAGGAGTTGTACTAGGTTAACTGTGATGTCAGTCTATTGTCTGCAGAGTATAAGTCCATTATTAAACTGTGACAAGGGAGGGAAAAGTGCTGGGGGTTTCAATATACAAGTTTTAGAGAGACTTTTAGTTCATCAGTCTGTTTTCAGTATGGTTACCCTGGCTCTCAGTTAACCTGTTTTACCTATTCAGAAAATCTCTAGTCTTCTGCCTAGAGGGACAGTCATCCAGCAATGCAGAGTTAGGAGGTGTGGGAAATTGGGGAGGTGGTTAGTGACTCACTAAATAAACAAACTTTGTGCATGTCTTGTTTACAGCTTTGCCTTCACCTCTACTTCCAAAAGTACCTGGTAGTGCATTTCCTGAGTGTTTGGAGTTCTTTGGAAATAAGTTTTCTTTTCACTGTTGGCTTAAGTTTTAGCTTTTTCAGGTGCTAAATTAGTTACCATGTGTCCTGCATTCCAGCTTCTAGAAGTTCTGTTGCCATGGTTTCATCTGCTGTTCTTTTTGTTCTTGTGAGTTTACATTCTTAAAAAAAAAAAATTCTTTTACTATCCTTTAGTGGAGTTTCAGTAGGGAATGGGTAAATGTGTGTTTTCAGTTCTCTGTGTGGAAGTTCTTTCAGTTTGTTTTTGTTTTTTAGTGAGGTGAAATTTACATAACACACTTAACCATTTTAAAGAATACAGTTAAAGTGGTGTTTAGTTTATTTACAGTATTGTGCAACTGTCAGCTCTCTCTAGTTTCAAAACTTTTTCATCACCTCTTTAAAATACCTGATATGGGGCTTCCCTGGTGGCGCAGTGGTTGAGAGTCCGCCTGCCGATGCAGGGGACGCGGGTTCGTGCCCCGGTCCGGGAAGATCCCACATGCCGCGGAGCGGCTAGGCCCGTGAGCCATGGCCGCTGAGCCTGCGCGTCCGGAGCCTGTGCTCCACAACGGGAGAGGCCACAACAGTGAGAGGCCCGCGTACTACAAAAAAAAAAAAAAAAAAAAAATACCTGATATGCATTAAGTAATCACTCCCCATTTCCTCCTCCCCCTCCATCCTCAGTAACCTCTAATCTGCTTTTGCCTATTCTAGAAATATCATATAAAAGACATCATACAGTATGTGACCTTTTTTGTCTGGCTTCTTTTCCTTAGCATAATGTTTTCCAGGTTCATCTAGGTTGTAGCATCTGTTAATACTTCGCTTTTTTTATGGTTGAACATTATTCCATTGTATGTATGCACCATAATTTGCTGCCCTATTCATTCATTGATGATCATTTTTATTGTTTCTACCTTATGGCTATTATGAGTAATGTTGCTGTAAATATTTGTGTCAAAGCTTCTTTGAAGACATATATTTGCATTCTCTTGGGTATATACCTAGAGGTAGAATTGCTGGGTCCTGTGGTAATTTTATGTTTAACTTTTTAAGGCAATGTCAAATTGTTTTCCTTAGCATCTGCACCATTTTACTTGGCCACAACCATTATAAGGATTCCTGTTTTTCCACATCCTCACCAACACAACACTTGTTATTTTCTACGGGTTTTTTGTTTGTTTTTTCTTTCCTTTTCTTTTTGTTTATTTTTGTTTTAAAATTGAAGCCATTCTAGTGGGTCTGAAGTGGTATCATTGTGGTTTTGATTTGCATTTTCTTAATGACCAATGATGTTGAACGTATTTTCATGTGCTTGTTGGCAATTTATGTATCTTCTTTGGAGAAATGTCTATTCAAGTCCTTTGCCCATTTTTAAAAAATTAATTAATTTATTTTTATTTTTGGCTGTGTTGGGTCTTCGTTGCTGTGTGTGGGCTTTCTCTAGTTGTGGCAAGGAGGGGCTACTCTTCACTGTGGTGTGTGGGCTTCTTATTGCAGTGGCTTCTCTTGTTGTGGAGCATGGGCTCTAGGTGCGCGGGCTTCAGTAGTTGTGGCATGCAGGCTCAGTAGTTGTGGCTCTCGGGCTCTATAGAGCAGGCTTAGTAGTTTTGGCACACGGGCTTAGTTGCTCTGTGGCATATGTGATCTTCCTGGACCAGGGATCGAACCTGTTGGCAGGCGGATTCTTACCCACTGAGCCTCCAGGGAAGTCCATATTGATGGTATCTTTTTTTTTTTAAATTTTTAATTTAATTTTATTTATTTTTTTATACAGCAGGTTCTTATTAGTCATCAATTTAATACACATCAGTGTATACATGTCAATCCCAATCACCCAATTCATCACACCAACATCCGTACCCCACCGCGGCTTTCCCCCCTTGGTGTACATACGTTTGTTCTCTACATCTGTGTCTCAACGTCGGCCCTGCAAACTGGTTCATCTTTTCAACCATTTTTCTGGGTTCCACATACATTCGTTAATATACGATATTTGTTTTTCTCATTCTGACTTACTTCACTCTGTATGACAGTCTCTAGATCCATCCATGTCTCAACAAATGACCCAATTTCATTCCTTTTTATGGCTGAGTAATATACCATCGTATATATGTACCACAACTTATTTATCCATTTGTCTGTTGATGGGCATTTACATTGCTTCCATGACCTGGCTATTGTAAATAGTGCTGCAGTGAACATTGGGGTGCATGCGTCTTTTTGAATTATGGTTTTCTCTGGGTATATGCCCAGTAGTGGGATTGCTAGATCATATGGTAATTCTATTTTTAGTTTTTTAAGGAACCTCCATACTCTTCTCCATAGTGGCTGTATCAATTTACATTCCCACCAACAGTGCAAGAGGGTTCCCTTTTCTCCACACCCTCTCCAGCATTTGTTGTTTGTAGATTTTCTGATGATGCCCATTCTAACTGGTGTGAGGTGATACCTCATTGTAGTTTTGATTTGCATTTCTCTAATAATTAGTGATGTTGAGCAGCTTTTCATGTGCTTCTTGGCCATCTGTATGTCTTCTTTGGAGAAATGTCTATTTAGGTCTTCTGCCCATTTTTGGACTGGGTTGTTTGTTTCTTTAACATTGAGCTGCATGAGCTCTTCATATATTTTGGAGATGAATCCGTTGTCCATTGACTTGTTTGCAAATATTTTCTCCCATTCTGAGGGTTGTCTTTTCGTCTTGTTTATGGTTTCCTTTGCTGTGCAAAAGCTTTTAAGTTTCATTAGGTCCCATTTGTTTATTTTTGTTTTTGTTTCCATTACTCTAGGAGGTGGATCAAAAAAGATCTTGCTGTGATTTATGTCAGAGAGTGTTGTTCCTGTGTTTTCCTCTAAGAGTTTTATAGTGTCTGGTCTTACGTTTAGGTCTCGAATCCATATTGAGTTTATTTTTGTGTGTGGTGTTAGGGAGTGTTCTAATTTCATTCTTTTACATGTAGCTGTCCAGTTTTCCCAGCACCACTTATTGAAGAGACTGTCTTTTCTCTATTGTATATCCTTGCCTCCTTTGTCATAGATTAGTTGACCATAGGTGCGTGGGTTTATCTCTGGGCTTTCTATCTTGTTCCATTAATCTGTGTTTCTGTTTTTGTGCCAGCACCCTATTGTCTTGATTACTGTAACTTTGTAGTATAGTCTGAAGTCAGGGAATCTGATTCCTCCCCGTCCGTGTTTTTCCCCTCAATACTGCTTTGGCTATTTGGGGTCTTTTGTGTCTCCATACAAATTTTAAGATTTTTTGTTCTAGTTCCGTAAAAAATGCCATTGGTAATTTGATAGGGATTGCATTGAATCTGTAGATTGCTTTGGGTAGTATAGTCATTTTCACAATATTGATTCTTCCAATCCAAGAACATGGTATATCTCTCCATCTGTTGGTATCATCTTTAATTTCTTTCATAAGTGTCTTATAGTTTTCTGCATACAGGTCTTTTGTCTCCCTAGGTAGGTTTATTTCTAAGTATTTTATTCTTTTTGTTGCAGTGGTAAATGGGAGTGTTTCCTTAATTTCTCTTTCAAATTTTTCATCATTAGTGTATAGGAATGCAAGAGATTTCTGTGCATTAATTTTGTATCCTGCAACTTTACCGAATTCATTGATTAGCTCTAGTAGTTTTCTGGTGGCATCTTTAGGATTCTGTATGTATAGTATCATGTCATCTGCAAACAGTGACAGTTTTACTTCTTCTTTTCCAATCTGTATTCCTTTTATTTCTTTTTCTTCTCTGATTGCCATGGCTAGGACTTCCAAAACTATGTTGAATAATAGTGGTGAGAGTGGACATCCTTGTCTTGTTCCTGATTTTAGAGGAAGTGCTTTCAGTTTTTCACCATTGAGAATGATGTTTGCTGTGGGTTTGTCGTATATGGCCTTTATTATGTTGAGGTAGGTTCCCTCTTTGCCTGCTTTCTGGAGAGTTTTTATCATAAATGGGTGTTGAATTTTGTCAAAAGATTTTTCTGCATCTATTGAGATGATCATATGGTTTTTATTCTTCAGTTTGTTAATACGGTGTATCGCATTGATTGATTTATGTATATCGAAGAATCCTTGCATCCCTAGGATGAATCCCACTTGATCATGGTGTATAATCCTTTTAATGTGTTGTTGGATTCTGTTTGCTAGTATTTTGTTGAGGATTTTTGCATCTATATTCATCAGTGATATTGGTCTATAATTTTCTTTTTTTGTAGTATCTTTGTCTGGTTTTGATAGCAGGGTTTGAGAGTTTGAGAAGGATGAGTGTTAGCTCTTTTCTAAATGTTTGCTGGAATTCACCTGTGAGTCCATCTGGTCCTGGACTTTTGTTTGTTGGAAGATTTTTCATCACAGTTTCAATTTCATTACTTGTGATTGGTTTGTTCATATTTTCTATTTCTTCCTGGTTCAGTCTTGGAAGGTTATACCTTTCTAAATATTTGTCTATTTCTTCCAGGTTGTCCATTTTATTGGCATAGAGTTGCTTGTAGTAGTCTCTTAGGATGCTTTGTATTTCTGCAGTGTCCGTTGTAACTTCTCCTTTTTCTTATCTAATTTTATTGATTTGAGTCCTCTCCCTCTTTTTCTTGATGATTCTGGCTAATGGTTTATCGATTTTGTTTATCTACACAAAGAACCAGCTTTTCGTTTTATTGATGTTTGCTATTGTTTTCTTTGTTTCTATTTCATTTATTTCTGCTCTGATCTTTATGATTTCTTTCCTTGTGCTAACTTTGGGTTTTGTTTGTTCTTTCTCTAGTTCTTTTAGGTGTAAAGTTAGATTGTTTATTTGAGATTTTTCTTGCTTCTTTAGGTAGGTTTGTATAGCTATAAACTTCCCTCTTAGAACTGCTTTTGCTGCATCCCATAGGTTTTGGATCATCGTGTTTTCATTGTAATTTGTCTCTAGGTATTTTTTGATTTCCTCTTTGATTTCTTCAGTGATCTCTTGGTTATTTAGTAACATATTGTTTAGCCTCCATGTGTTTGTGGTTTTTACGTTTTTTTCCCTGTAATTCATTTCTAATCTCATAGCGTTGTGGTCAGGAAAGATGCTTGATATGATTTCAATTTTCTTAAATTTACTGAGGCTTGATTTGTGACCCAAGATGTGATCTATCCTGGAGCATGTTCCGTGTGCACTTGAGAAAGAAGTGTAATCTGCTGTTTCTGGATGGAATGTCCTATAAATATAAATGAAATCTATCTGGTCTATTGTGTCATTTAAAGCTTCTGTTTCCTTATTTATTTTCATGTTGGATGATCTGTCCATTGGTGTAAGTGAGGTGTTAAAGTGTTACCGTCGATTTCCTCTTTTTTTTTTTTTTTTTTTTTTTTTGCTGTATGCGGGCCTCTCGCTGTTGTGGCCTCTCCCATTGCGGACCACAGGCTCTGGACGCGCAGGCTCAGCGGCCATGGCTCACAGGCCCAGCCGCTCCGCAGCATGTGGGGTCTTCCCGGACCGGGGCACAAACCCGTGTGCCCTGCATCGGCAGGCGGACTCTCAACCACTGTGCCACCAGGGAAGCCCCGATTTCCTCTTTTATAGCTTTTAGCAGTTGCCTTGTGTATTGAGGTGCTCCTATGTTGGGTGCATATATATTTGTAATTGTTATATCTTCTTGGATTAATCCCTTGATCATTATGTGGTGTCCTTCCTTGTCTCTTGTAACATTCTTTATTTTAAAGTCTATTTTATCTGATATGAGTATTGCTACTCCGGCTTTCTTTTGATTTCCATTTGCATGGAATATCTTTTTCCATCCCCTCACTTTCAGTCTGAATGTGTCCCTAGGTCTGAAGTGGGTCTCTTGTAGACAGCATATAGATGGGTCTTGTTTTTGTATCCATTCAGCAAACCTGTGTCTTTTGGTTGGAGCATTTAATCTATTCACGTTTAAGGTAATTATTGATATGCATGGTCCTATGACCATTTTCTTAATTATTTTGGGTTTTTTTTGTAGGTCCTTTTCTTCTCTTGTGTTTCCCACCTAGAGAAGTTCCTTTAGCATTAGTTGTAGAGCTGTTTTGGTGGTGCTGAATTCTGTTATCTTTGGTTGTCTGTAAAGCTTTTGATTTCTCCATCAAATCTGAATGCGATCCTTGCTGGGTAGAGTAATCTTGGTTGTAGGTTCTTCCCTTGCATCACTTTAGGTATAACATGTCATTCCCTTCTGGCTTATAGAGTTTCTGCTGAGAAATCAGCTGTTAACCTTATGGAGTTCCCTTATGTTATTTGTCGTTTCTCCCTTGCTGCTTTCAATAAATATTTCTTTGTGTTTAATTTTTGCCAATTTGATTACTGTGTGTCTTGGCGTGTTTCTCCTTGTTTTTATCCTGTATGAGACTCTCTGTGCTTCCTGGACTTGGTTGGCTATTTCCTTTCCCATGTTAGGGAAGTTTTCCACTATAATCTCTTCAAATATTTTCTCTGGTCCTTTCTTTCTTCTGCTTCTGGGACCCCTATAATGCGAATGTTGTTGCATTTAATGTTGTCCCAGAGGTCTTTTAGGCTGTCTTCGTTTCTTTTCATTCTTTTTTCTTTATTCTGTTCTGCAGCAGTGAATTCCACCATTCTGTCTTCCAGGTCACTTATCCGTTCTTCTGCCTCAGTTATTCTGCTATTGATTCCTTCTAGTGTAGTTTTCATTTCAGTTATTGTATTGTTCATCTCTGTTTGTTTGTTCTTTAATTCTTCTAGGTCTTTGTTAAATATTTCTTGCATCTTCTCGATCTTTGCCTCCCCTCTTGTTCCGAGGTTCTGGATCATCTTCACTATCATTATTCTGAAATCTTTTTCTGGAAGGTTGCCTATCTCCACTTCATTTAGTTGTTTTTCTCGGGTTGTATCTTGTTCCTTCATCTGGTACATAGCCCTCTGCCTTTTCATCTTGTCTATCTTTCTGTGAATGTGGTTTTTGTTCCACAGGCTGCAGGATTGTAGTTCTTCTTGCTTCTGCTGTCTGCCCTCTGGTGGATGAGGCTATCTAAGAGGCTTGTGCAAGTTTACTGATGGGAGGGACTGTGGTGGTTAGAGCTGGGTGTTGCTCTGGTGGGCAGAGCTCAGTAAAACTTTAATCTGCTTGACTGCTGACGGGTGGGGCTGGTTTTCCTCCCTGTTGGTTGTTTGGCCTGAGGCAACCCAACACTGGAGCCTACCTGGGCTCTTTGGTGGGACTAATGACAGACTCTGGGAGGGCTCATGCTAAGGAGTACTTCCCAGAACTTCTGCTTCCAGTGTCCTTTCCCCACGGTGAGCCACAGCCACCCCCCCGCCTCTGCAGAAGACCCTCCAACACTAGCAGGTAGGTTTGGTTCAGTCTCCCCTGGGGTCACGTCTCCTTCCCCTGAGTCCTGATGCACACACTACTTTGTGTGTGCCCTCCAAGAGTGGAGTCTCTGTTTCCCCCAGTCCTGTCGAAGTCCTGCAGTCAAATCCCACTAGGCTTCAAAGTCTGATTCTCTAGGAATTCCTCCTCCCGCTGCCGGACCCCCAGGTTGGGAAGCCTGGCGTGGGGCTCAGAACCTTCACTCCAGTGGTATAAATGTTCTCCAGTCTGTGAGTCACCCACCCAGCAGTTATGGGTTTGATTTTACTGTGATTGCACCCCTCCTACCATCTCATTGTGGCTTCTCCTTTGTCTTTGGATGTGGGATATCTTTTATGGTGAGTTCCAGTGTCTTCCTGTCGATGATTGTCCAGCAGCTAGTTGTGATTCTGGTGTTCTCATGAGAGGGAGTGAGAGCATGTCCTTCTACTCCGCCATCTTGGCTCCTCCTCCAGTAGTATCTTTTGAAGCACAAAAGTTTTTAATTTTTATGAAGTCCATTCCATCTAGTTTTTCTTTTGTTGCTCATACTTTTAGTGTCAAATTTAAGAATACATGTCAAATCTGAGGTCATGAAAGTATACACCTATATTTTCTTCTAAAAGTTTTATGGGTCTAGCTCTTATATTTAGGTCATTGATCCATTTTGAGTTAATTTTTGTGTATGATGTGAGGTGGGGTTAAACTTCATTCTTTTGTATGTGGTTATTCAGTTGTCCCAGCACCATTTGTTGAAGGGACTGTTCTTTCTGCATTGAGTTGTCTTAGCACCCTTGTCACAAATCAGTTGGCCAGATGCTCAACACACTAATTATTAGAGAAATGCAAATCAAAACTACAGTGAGGTATCACCTCACACTGGTTAGAATGGCCATCATCAAAAAGTCTACAAATAATAAATGCTGGAGAGGGTGTGGAAAAAAGGGAACCCTCCTACACTGTTGGTGGGAAAGTAAATTGGTGCAGCCACTATGGAGAACAGTATGGAGGTTCCTTAAAAAATTAAAAATAGAGTTACCATATGATCTAGCAATCTCACTCCTGGGCATATATACAGAAAAGACGAAAACTCTAATTCAAAAAGATACATGCACTGCAGTGTTCATAGTAACTCTATTTACAGTAGCCAAGACATGGAAGCAACATAAATGTCCATCGACAGATGAGTGGATAAAGAAGATGTGGTGTGTATACATGTGTGTGTGTATATATATATATATATACATGTATACACACACACATATACAATGGAATGGTACTCAGCTATAAAAAAGAATGAAATAATGCTATTTGCAGCAACATGGATGGACCTAGAGATTATCATATTAAGTGAAGTAGTAAGACAGAAAGACAAGTATCATATGATATCACTTATAATAAAATGATAAAAATCAACTTATTTACAAAACAGAAATAGACTCACAGGCATAGAAAACAAGTGTATGGTTACTAAAGGGGAAAAGGGTGGAGAGGGATAAATTAGGAGTTTGGGATTAACAGATAGACACTACTATGTAAAAAAATAGATAAACAACAAGAACCTACTATATAGAACAGGGAACTATATTCAATATCTTGTAATAACCTATAATGGAAAAAAATCTGAAAAAGAATAGATATATATAAGTATAACTGAATCATTTTGCTGTACACCTGAAACTAACAACATTTTGAATCAACTATACTTCAGTTTTAAAAAAAGGAAAAAAAATCAGTTGGCCATACATTATGCTAAGTGAAATACGTCAGACAGAGAAAGACAAATGCTATATGATGTCACTTACATGTGGAATCTAAAAAATATTGGGTTGGCCAAAAAGTTCGTTTGGGTTTTCTGTAAGATGTTATGGAACCACCCGAACGAATTTTTTGGGCAACCCAATACAACAAACTAGTGAATATAACAACAAAGAAGCAAACTCTCAGATATAGAGAACAGGCTAGTGGTTACCAGTGGGCAGGGGTGGGGGCAGTATAGGAATGGAGGAGTGGGAGGTTAAAAGTATTGGGTGTAAGATAAGCTACAAGAATGTATTATACAATATGAGGAATATAGCCAATATTTTGTAATAACTGTAAATGGACTGTAACCTTTAAAAATGGTATTAAAAAAAATCAATTGTCCGTAGATGTTTTGGGTTTATTTCTGGACTCTCAGTTCTGTTTGTTCCATTAGTTTATATGATTTTCCTTGTGCCAGTACCACACTGTTCTGATTACTGTCGTTTCGTAGTAAGTTTTGAATTGTGAAGTATGAGTCCTCCTGCTTCGTTTTTCACTTTCAATATTATTTTGGCTGTTCTAGGCCCCTTTCAGTTATGTATAAATTTGAGGATTGGTCTTTGCATTTATGCAGAAAAAGCTACTGAAATTTTGGTAGAGATTGTATTGACTCTGTATATTGCTTTGTGGAGTATTGCAGTGTTAACAATATTAAAGTCTTCCAATTCATGAACAAGGGAAGTCTCTTACCATTTATTTAGGTTTTCTTTAATTTCTTTCAGCAAAATTTTGTAGTTTTTAGTGTGCAAGTATTTTTGGTTAAATTTATTCCTAAGTATTATATTCTCTTGGAGGCTATTGTAAATAGAATTTTCTTAGTTTCCTTTTTCGATTGTTCATTGCAGCATATAGAAGCACAACTGAATTTCATGTGTTAATCTTCTATCCTGCAACTTTCCTGAATTTGTTTATTAGCTCTAGTTGCGTTTTGTGGATTCTGTGAGATTTTCTATATATAGAATCATGTCATCAGCAAACAGAGATAGTTTTACCTCTTCCTTTCCGAATTGGATGCTATTTCTTTTTTTTTTTTTCTTTGCGGTACGCGGGCCTCTTACTGTTGTGGCCTCTCCCGTTGCGGAGCACAGGCTCTGGACACGCAGGCTCAGCAGCCATGGCTCACGGGCCCAGCCGCTCCGCGGCATGTGGGATATTTCCGGCCCCGGGCACGAACCCATGTCCCCTGCATCGGCAGGCAGACTCTCAACCACTGTGCCACCAGGGAAGCCCCTTTCTATTTCTTTTTATTGCCTAATTGCTGGCTAGGAGTTTCCAGTATAATGTTGAATAGCAGTGGTGAAAGCAGGCGTCTTTGTCTTGTTCCTGATTTGAGGGGGGAAAGCCTTCTGTTTTTCATCATTAAGTATGATGTTAGCTGTGGGTTTTTCATAAACACCCTTGATCATTTTAAGGACTTCCCTTCTTTTCCTAGTTTGCTGAGTTTTCTTTTTTTTTCATCATGATAGGGTATTGAATTCTGTCAAATACCTTTTCTGTGTTAATTCAGATGATTGTGTGGTTTTTTCTTTCATTTTGGTAATGTGGTAATTGATTTTTGTATGTTGACCCACCCTTACATTCCTGGGATAAATTCCATTTGGTCCTTATAATGTGGTATTAGATTTGGTTAGTATTTTGTTGAGAATTTTTGCATCTGTATTTATAAGAGGTATTGGCTTGTAGTTTTCTTGTGGTATTTTTGTCTTGTTTTGGTATCAGGGTAAAACTGGGCTTGTAGAATGTTAGGAAGTGTTCTCTACTCTTCTGTTTTTTGGAAGAGTTTGAGAAGGATTGCTGTTAATTCTTATCTAAATGTTTGGTAGAAGCCATGTTGTCCTGGACTTCTTTTGTTGGGAGATTTTTTGGCTACTCATTCAATCTCTTTACTTGATATAGGTCTCTTGAGATTTTCTGTTTCTTCTGAGTCATTATTGGTAATTTTTGTGTTTGTAAGAATTTGCCCATTTCTTGTAGATTGTCTAAGTTGGTGGTATGCAGTTGTTCATAGTATTCTCGTACATATTTCTACCAATACCAGTTATAACACATCCTAACAGAGTACACTTAGATTGTACTAAACTATTTTCTCAACTTTGAAAATATTCTTGCCTGAAGTTGTTCCATGCAAACTATTCATAGAAGGCTAATTTTTCAGTTTAAACTCTGCATTGAGTCTTCAAGTAAATAATAATTAAGTAAAGTCAGTAACATTTGGTTACACAGCAGGAGCCAAGGAGAACCTTGAAACCTTTTGTTTTGTAATTGCCTCTTGATGTTGCTACCAGTGTCCTCAATTTTTCAACCAACCATCCTTGCTGATAGTCTTTACTAGTTTATTTATTGATTGACTGATTGATTGGTTGGTACGTGGGCCTCTCACTCTTGTGGCCTCTCCCGTTGCGGAGCACGGGCTCTGGACGCGCAGGCTCAGCCGCCATGGCTCACGGGCCCAGCCGCTCCACGGCATGTGGGATCTTCCCGGACCGGGGCACGAACCCATGTCCCCTGCATTGGCAGGCAGACTCTCTACCACTGCGCCACCAGGGAAGCCCTTTACTGGTTTATTTTCTCTGAAGTTTCTTCAGTTGCTGCAGTCAGACACAATTTAAGTAAATTACCAATAGTAAGTGGCTTTCTTTGCTTGCCTAACAGACGAGCCATTCAGAAACTTTCTTTGGTTGCAGCCTCATTTTAATTTTTTCTTCTTCTGAAGAAATCCTGCTGTGATAAGCTATTCTGTTTTTTCTCATTTTTTCTCTTGTTTTCCTGTTAGTTGGGAGTATTGTGATGAATGCTTACTGGTAATGCTGATGTATAAGGTATTCTTATAGCACAGCCATAATGTTATTGCACAATAAACATAATTCTTTGCCATCTAATTTGATAAGAAGATAACTCACACTCTACTGTGCCTTAAAAGCATGGCATTCAATTTGAAGTCCACTTTTCTCTTTCCTTTTTTTTTTTTTCTTTCCTGTTTTTTAGTGATAGGTATGTACCAGTAAGTTTTAAAAAATGTTGCAATACATCAATATGCTTTGCACTCAGAATGCACATAGAACTGTGTCACTGCAGTTTGTTAGTGCACCAAGTAACAGTGGGAAGCATTATCTCTCACAGCTACTCAGCTCTACTTTTGTTCCATGAAAGTAACCATAGGTTGTATATAAATGAATGAGCATGGCTATATTCCAATAAAACTTCATTTGTGGACACCAGAATTTGAATTTCACATTATTTTGTGTCATTAAACAGTACTATTTTGATTTTTTCCAACCATTTTAAAACCATTCTTAGGTTGTAGCCTGTGCAGAAACAGGTGGTAGGCCAGGTTTGGCCTGTGGGCTAAATTTTACCAACCCCTGCTTTACAGTTTAAGCAAATACATTTGTAGGCAACCTGTGTTGCCCAGATTACTGCATGCTTGCCTGGGGCCCCCTGGTGGCTGAAGGGGGCAAATATGTCTCGAGATGGTCAAATTACTGAAGCACCATGAATTTGAGAATTCTAGAGTTGGAAATCTAGAAGTAGGACTGTTTATCATAGTGAGATTGTAGTAGCTGCTCATATCATTTCCAGAGCTTGGACTGTGGTGACATTTAGGAAAAAGATAAAACAGCACTCCCCCAAATTTTGCATGCAAATCTCTGCAATGCTTTAAGACATCATTCTGATATAGAATGTTTCTTCATCTACAGTTTACTTGGGGGAAGGGTGTGGATTTCAGCATTATTCAACACAAAATAGCATTGGTACAATAATTACATTTTAATGAAACTATATCTTCCAAGGGTGACTTTCTTCCCTTCTCCCCCACCCTTTTTCCCCCCCTCAAAGGGTTGAAGTTTAATACATTGATAATTTTTGCTACTTTATCAAGTACATTTCTTTTTTTTTTTTTTTTTTTTTTGCGGTACGCGGAGCTCTCACTGTTGTGGCCTCTCCGGTTGCGGAGCACAGGCTCCAGACGCACAGGCTCAGCTGCCATGGCTCACGGGCCTAGCCGCTCCACGGCACGTGGGATCTTCCCGGACCGAGGCACGAATCCGTGTCCCCTGCATCTGCAGGCGGACTGTCAACCACTGTGCCACCAGGGAAGCCCATCAGATACATTTCTTTTTTTAAAAAATGAATTAATTAATTTTGGGCTGCGTTGGGTCTTCATTTCTGCGTGCGGGCTTTTCTCTAGTTGCAGCGAGTGGGGGCTATCCTTCGTTGCAGCGCATGGGCTTCTCATTGCGGTGGCTTCTCCTGTTGTGGAGCACGGGCCCTAGGTGCGCGGGCTTCAGTAGTTGTGGGCTCAGTAGTTGTGGTTCGCAGGCTCTAGAACTCAGGCTCAGTAGTTGTGGTGCACTGGCTTAGTTGCTCTGCGACATGTGGGATATTCCCGGAGCAGGGCTCAAACCCGTGTCCCCTGCGTTGGCAGGCAGAGTCTTAACCCCTGCACCACCAGGGAAGTTCCTATCAAGTACATTTCTAAGTAAAATTGGATTTTTTTTTTTAACTACAGAAGTATGGTGGTGAATAATTCAGTGACAGTTTGTATAGTTGGGTGCTGCTGTCTTGCTTTGAACCAAGGTGCCAGCAGTTTTTTATATTTTTGTTTTTTTAATTTTAGTAAACTATACATAGCATAAAATCTACCATCTTAACCATTTATAAGTGTATAGTTTAGTGGAATTAAGTATAGTCCCATTTTTGTGCACCTGCAGGCGTGAGTTTTTTAATCTGCCATTTTAAACTTTTTTTATATATATAAATTTATTTTATTTTTTATTTATTTATTTTTGGCTGTGTTGAGTCTTCGTTGCTGTGCGCGGGCTTTCTCTAGTTGTGGCGAGCAGGAGTTACTCTTCATTGCAGTGCGCGGGCTTCTCATTGCAGTGGCTTCTCTTGTTGCAGGGCACAGGCTCTATGTGCACGGGCTTCAGTAGTTGTAGCATGTGGGCTTCAGTAGTTGTGGTTCACAGGCTCTAGAGCACAGGGTCAGTAGTTGTGGCACACGGGCTTAGTTGCTCCGTGGCATGTGGGATCTTCTCGGAGCAGGGCTCGAACCCGTGTCCCCTGCATTGGCAGGCGGATTCTTAACCACTGCGCCACCAGGGAAGTCCCCATTTTAAACTCTTGATCCAAAAAATGAAACCCTCCTGTTCTGGTCAATCCCAGATTTGCTATATATTTCTGAATGAAATTATTCTCAAATATAATAGAGATCATGCATTTCCTTTTAAAACTTTGATGGTTTATATTATCCTTAGAATAAAATTTAAACTCCTTACTATGATCCTTCTAGGTTTTTGCTTCTTTCAGTTTTCCCCCTTCAGTTGTTAACTGTTGCCATAGTTGGCCTTTTGCTTCCTCAAAGAAGCCAAGGTCTTATGTGACTCAGTGTTTGCTTATACTTTCCCCCTGTGTTGGAGCTCTTATACTCATGCCTCTCCACCCCCACCTCCCTTTTCTTTGCTTGCTGGTTCCTATGCTACCTTCTCAGAAAGGCCATCCCTGTACTCTCTTTAAAATAGGTTCCTTCTTTAGTCTCTTTCCCACCACTTAGTAATACTTATAATTTTTAATTTTTGTTTTTGTCGATCTCCTCTGAGACTGTACACTCCATGAGGGCAAGGACCATGCATGTCTTATTTATACCTAGCATCTAGAACAATTCCTAGAAAATACTGATCACATTATAAATAGTTGAATGAATGAACACTTTCTTCACTTGGGTTCTGGTATGCCACACTTTTGGTTCTTCCATTTCACTGACTGTCTCTTCTCCTTTCTTATCCATTCTTTTTTGTCTCGCTGTCGCTAAAGTTTGGAATCCTCTATGCCTCAGTTGCCTGCTTTCTTCTTTTTTTTAATAGATCTTTATTGGAGTATAATTGCTTCACAATACTGTATTAGTTCCTGTTGTACACCAAAGTGAATCAGCTATATGCATACATATATCCCCTCCCTCTTGAGCCTCCCTCCCATCCTCCCTATCCCATCCCTCTAGGTCATCGCAAAGCACCCAGCTGATCTCCCTGTGGCCTGCTTTCTTCTATATCTATCTCTATCTAAGCTCACTCCCTAGTCATCTCTTGTGGTCTTATGGCTTCAAATATTATCTATGCATTCATAAGACTCCCAAGTTTACATGGCCAGGCTGAGACTTTTTTTTTTTTTTAGGCCGTGCCATGCGGCATGCAGGATCTTAGCTCCCAGCCAGGGATCGAACCTGTGCCTCCTGCATTGGGAGTGTGGAGTTTTAACCACTGGACTGCCAGGGAAGTCCCCAGGCTGAGACTTTTTTTTTTTTTTTTTTGCGGTACGCGGGCCTCTTACTGTTGTGGCCTCTCCCGTTGCAGAGCACAGGCTCCGGATGCGCAGGCTCAGCGGCCATGGCTCACGGGCCCAGCTGCTCTGCGGCATGTGGGATCTTCCCGGACCGGGGCACGAACCCATGTCCCCTGCATCGGCAGGCGGACTCTCAACCACTGCGCCACCAGGGAAGCCCAGGCTGAGATTTTTTAATGTAACTATGTACTTGATATCTCTACTTGGAAAGTTTATTGGAATCTCACATTTAATATGTACAAAGTGAAGTTTTTTTATTTCATATCTCTCAACTCTTTCTCATTTTCTCCTTCATTTCAGTAATTAGAAGTACTGTTCTTGTAATAGTTCAGGCCCAAAACCTTGGTGTCATCTTTGAGTCCCCTCTTTCTCCCATTTAATTCATCAACGAGTTCTGACAGCTCTACCATAATTAGAAAAAAACTCACTTCTTAATGTTTCCTCTACTTTTACAACCCACCACCTCCTGGGTCCTTATGCTCCATTATTTGGCACCTGGCTTATAACAAGTCTCTTAAATGTATATCAGATTATATATATATATATATCAAATCATGACACTGCTTTGCTTACTACCCTCCAGTGGTTTCTCATCTCGTAATAAAAACCAGTCATTCTACTGGTTTATGAGGCCTTACTTGAGTAGCCAGTGGCCCCACCCCCCACCAAGCCCTTATCATTTTATCTCCTCACTCTATTCCCACTGGCCTTCTTGCTTTTTCTCATAAACTCCAAAAATACTCCGTTCTCAGGCCTTTTGCACTCACTATTTCCTATACCCACAATATTCTTCCCCTAGATCTCTGTATAGCTCATTCCTCATATCCTTTTGGTATCTCCTCAAACATTGGAGAAAGAGCCCTTTTCTGACCTATCTAAATTAACTTCCCCTTTTCCCTACTCCATTCTCCTTACTTTATTTTATTTTTCCTTATAGCAAATATCACCACCTGACATTTTACTAGAATATAAGTTCTAAGAGGATGGGGACTTTACTCATATGTAAAGCTTACTCATGTTTTCAATGTCTACAACATGCCTGCTATATAGTAGCTACTCAAAAAATATTTATTAAATGAATGATCACATTGCTTGTGGTTTTAGGGCAAAATACACATATATGGTTGAAAAGTGAATAGGACAAAGTTAGTACCTGCGAAATGGCAAAATGGGAATACAGAAAGAAACTGGTTAATGACTTTGTTGAACTGAAGAAATAACACCTACACTGGGGATGTTCTACCTTTGGACCTGTTGTTATTGTTGGATGAAAAATACTGCCCCTCCCCCTCAGCTACTTTGAGTTCAGTTTTCTGTCCCTTGCAGCCTACAAACATATTTCATACAGAACCATTTTAGTCCTAAATTACACTAAATTTTAAAATAACATCTTGGTTGAAGAAACTGTCTTATGTCCCTCCAATGTTGCAAATTAAAACAAGTCTTCTGAAACAAATGTCTCTATGTAGTAGGAGTGCTAAAAATGTGTGTGCCCTGTCATCTAGTAACTCTGCCCTTAATTTATCCTTGAAGACTACTTCAAAAGAAGAGAAAAAGCTATAGGTATAGAGATGTTCAATGCTACATTATTTATAAGAGTAAAAAGTAGGAAATAACTATGATCATTGACTTGACATTTTATATGGCCTTGAAAATTGTTTAGAAACTTTATAAAGCCCAATATAATATGAAAAAATTGAAAGACCAAGTTGTATGTTAAATAGGCAAAACAAATCTAGACTGTTAGAAGTCAATATAGTGTTTACTTTTTTGGGAGAGGTAATAACTTGGAAGGGAGCCAAAGGGGGACTTCTGAGATGTTCTTTTTTTTTTTGAAGTATAGTTGATTTACAGTGTTGTATTAGTTTCTGGTGTACAGCAAAGGGATTCAGATATGTATGTGTGTGTGTGTATGTGTGTGTGTGTGTGTGTGTATATATATATTCTTTTTCAGATTCTTTTCCATTATAGTTTATTACAGGATATTGACTATAACTTCCTGTGCCATACAGTAGGACCTTGTTGTTTATCTTTTTATATAGTAGTTTGTATCTGCTAATCCCAAACTCCTAATTTATCCCTCCTCCTGTGTTCTTTTTTTTAAAGGGAGCTATTACAGGGTGTGTATGTTTGTGACAGCTTACCCAAACTATATACTTACGATATGTGTACTTTTGTGTATGTACCTTATCCTTTAATAAAAGGTTTTTAAAAAACCCAAAACTGTTATGGTCACAACTGTATAAAATATATACCCATGTAGACCAGGACATACATGAAATTGTTAAATGTGAGGTGATAGCACTTGTTTACAATTTCTTTGATGATTTTCTTATAGTCAGATAAGAAGCAAATTTTTTAACTTTTAAAAAATACTTTTAATTGTGAAAAATATACATATATGTTCATTATATATTTATTACAGCTTTATTGAGATATAATTTACATACCATACAATTCACCCATTTAGAGTTTATAATTTAGTGGTTTTTAGTTTATTCACAGAATAGTGCAACCATTACCACAGTCACTGTTACAACATTTTCATCACCCCAGAAAGAAACCCAATATCCATTAGCAGTCACTCCCCATTTTCCCCCAGACCTCTTCATTTTGTTGTTTATTTTTTAAATAAATTTATTTATTTATGTATTTTTGGCTGTGTTGGGTCTTCTTTGCTGCCCACGGGCTTTCTACTCTTCACTGTGGTGCATGGGCTTCTCATTGCGATGGCTTCTCTTGTTGCGGAGCACGGGCTCTAGGCGTGCGGGCTTCAGTAGTTGCAGTACGCAGGCTTGGTAGTTGTGGCTCACAGGCTTGGTTGCTCCATGGCATGTGGGATCTTCCCGGACCAGGGCTCGAACCTGTGTCCCCTGCACTGACAGATTCTTAACCACTGTGCCACCAGTGAAGTCCTTGTTGTTTATTTTTAATAGCTTTTCCCTTCAGCTTTTTTTTCCTTTTTTTTCAATAAATTTATTCATTTGTTTTTATTTTTGGCTGTCTTGGGGTCTTCGTTGCTGCGCGTGGGCTTTCTCTAGTTGCAGCGAGCGGGAGCTACTCTTCGTTGCAGTACGCGGGCTTCTCATTGCGGTGGTTTCTCTTGTGGAGCACGGGCTCCAGGCAGGCGGGCTTCAGTAGTTGCGGCATGTGGGCTCAGTAGTTGTGGCTCGTGGGCTCTCTAGAGCGCAGGCTCAGTAGCTGTGGCGCACAGGCTTAGTTGCTCCGCGGCATGTGGGAATTTCCCGGACCAGGGCTTGAACCCGTGTCCCCTGCATTGGCAGGCGGATTCCACTGCGCCACCAGGGAAGCCCCCTTCAGCTTTTTATCTAAGTCACAGATGGGTTTTCTTCTTTGGAGTTCTGATTTCCTTCTTCTCTTGATTCAGTAAGTGGGTTGAGAGAGTGGAGTGAGTGGTATACTTAGAAAGGTGTTTCAATTTATTAGGAAATATTTCAGAATTAAAAAAAATAAGGTATGTATTGGGTTCTTGCTAAATATTAGTCATTGTGTTAGGTTGCTTGCCTTAAAATGGTCCCATGCATTTCGGGTAATACTCTACTCACAGCCTTCCAGTTTTACAGAAAAAAGTGCCTCAGAAAACTGAGGTTCAGGCAGGTTAAGTAACTTGTCCATGTTCACACAGTGGTGGGAAGGCAGAGGCAGGGTTTAAACCTAGGGGGTTTTGTTTTGTTGTTTTAATATATGTAAAAACTCTTTACTGAGTATGTTCACTAACCACAGAACATCTTAAAAGCTCCCAAATCTAGGACTTATGGAGGTAGTTAAATTGTAGGGTGCTGGCTAATGATGACACCAAGAGTCTAAAGACATGTGTTTGTTATTTTCCACTGGTACTTATGTAATTAAATAATGTGATCTACTTGAGTACTTTTGAGAAGAGGCTACAGATTTGTGCTTCTCTTTGTTGTATCTATGAACAGTTTTGTCTTTGGTTTCCCAGTGATGATCTCTGGAAAAAGTGAAGGTGTTCAACCAACACCTTGTATGAGGGGTTAGTACTACTTCTGCCTCTGTGAAAATGGAAAATAATCGCTCCTCCCTAAAAGTGAAGTTGCAAAAATACCCTTATTGCTGCAGGTGCTCTCAGTAGGTAATTTGGCAGGACTTGTTTAGTGTTAAATACTCTAGCAAGGGGTACATTTTAAAAGTTCTGCCTTTATGAGGATTACTTTAACAATTAATCAATAGTTAAAAGCCCTGTTGAGTTATTTTCTAGTTGAGGTGAAGGATCCAGTGGGGTCATGTGTCTTTTGTAACCTGGTTTGCCATGACCAAAGGTATGAATTCTTGATGGTGTGACTGTGAACGGAAGAACTCTTTCTGTTCATCATAAACATTTCTTGAATTTTATTGCAAGGAAACTGAGGCCTTGGAGAGGTTAAAATATGTGACTAAGCTCACAACTAATGGCAGAGGTAGGCTAGTGTCTAGGTCTCCTGAATATCAGTCTGTAATACTTTGCATTAATAAACTAGTGTGTATAATTATAATTAAAAACCTTTCAAAGACTCTGCTTTATCCTTTACTCCATTTTAACCTGCAGACCCCAGAGGAGGCTGAATTTATATGATCATATCATTACATAATTCTGTGAGTATTTTTTAGGATTATGGATATGATTATTTCTTTTATAAAAGCATTTATTGTTTTCAGATTCTTATTTTAGAAAATACGGAAATACAGAAAAAGAGAAAAAATTAAATATGTGATAATTATGTATATCTGCAGAAATAATCAGATGCATTAAAACACACACACACATACACCACTCTTCAGTGGAGCTAATGTACATTTTATGTCCCACTTTCTTCCTCTCAAGATTATTATTATTTACGTTCTCATCTAGTAATTTATACATCTAAGATTTCTAATTTCTTGTTTTGTTAATTTTTTTCTTTTTTGCTCCCCCCAACCCCCATAGATCTTGAGCCAGATGATTGTGCATCCATTTACATCTTTAATGTAGATCCACCTCCATCTACTTTAAACTCACCACTTTGCTTACCACATCATGGATTACCGTCTCACTCTTCTGTTTTGTCATCATCGTTTCAGCTCCAAGGTCACAAAAACTATGAAGGAACTTGTGAAATTCCTGAATCTAAATACAGCCCATTAGGTGGTCCCAAACCCTTTGAGTGCCCAAGTATTCAAATTACATCCATCTCTCCTAACTGTCATCAAGAAATTGATACTCATGAAGATGACCTACACATAAATGACCCAGAAAGGGAATATTTGGAAAGGCCTTCTAGAGATCATCTCTATCTTCCTCTTGAGCCATCCTACCGGGAGTCTTCCCTTAGTCCTAGTCCTGCCAGCAGCATCTCTTCTAGGAGCTGGTTCTCAGATGCGTCTTCTTGTGAATCTCTTTCACATATTTATGATGATGTGGATTCGGAGTTGAATGAAGCTGCTGCCCGATTTACTCTCGGATCCCCTCTGACTTCTCCTGGTGGCTCCCCAGGAGGCTGCCCTGGAGAAGAGTCCTGGAATCAACAGTATGGACTTGGACATTCCTTGTCACCTAGGCAATCTCCTTGCCACTCTCCTAGATCTAGTGTCACTGATGAGAATTGGCTGAGCCCCAGGCCAGCCTCAGGACCCTCATCAAGGCCTACTTCCCCTTGTGGGAAACGGCGGCACTCTAGTGCTGAGGTTTGTTATGCTGGGTCCCTTTCGCCTCATCACTCACCTGTTCCTTCTCCTGGTCACTCCCCCAGGGGAAGTGTAACAGAAGATACCTGGCTCAATGCTTCTGTCCAGGGTGGATCAGGCCTTGGCCCTGCACTTTTTCCATTTCAGTACTGTGTAGAGACTGATATTCCTCTGAAAACAAGGAAGACTTCTGAAGATCAAGCTACCGTACTACCAGGAAAATTAGAGCTCTGTTCAGATGACCAAGGGAATCTTTCACCATCCCGGGAAACTTCAATAGATGATGGCCTTGGATCTCAGTATCCTTTAAAGAAAGATTCATCTGGTGACCAATTTCTTTCAGTTCCTTCACCCTTTACCTGGAGCAAACCAAAGCCTGGTCACACCCCTATATTTCGGTGAGTTGATGGAAATAGATGATGGTCATTTTTCATGTTTATGTGTTATTGGTGGCATGTAACTACATTATCTATATAGAATTATTTGACCGTTTTTCTTCCTCCTTTTTTTTTCTTCAATTTCTTGCAGACAAAGTCCACATTTATTTTCCTTTTAGTCTTAAAAGTGTCTTTAGATAGGCTAAAGTTATAATTTTCAAAGTGTATAATGAATTGCAGATAATAGCAAATTAATTACATTTAAGAATCCCTAGAAGGAATTTTCTTATCCACAAAAGCTTCTTGTAAAAGATTGATTATAGTATAAATTAAATTACTAATAAAACCACTTGGGGGGCTTCCCTGGTGGCGCAGTGGTTGGGAGTCTGCCTGCCGATGCAGGGGACACGGGTTCGTGCCCCGGTCCGGGAGGATCCCACATGCCGCGGAGTGGCTGGCCCCATGAGCCATGGCCGCTGAGCCTGCACGTCCGGAGCCTGTGCTCCGCCGCGGGAGAGGCCACAGCAGTGAGAGGCCCACGTACCGCAAAAAAAAAAAAAAACACTTGGGAATAGGCTTTTTATATTTTTAAGAACTCAATATACAAGTGAAATTTGCTTTTTATATTTGTAGCAAGTGGTTTTTCCCATAATTTTTTGTCTTTTTACTTAATAAGTTTGTGATTTTTTTGTTGTTGTAGAGGAATTTTTAAATTTTATATATTCAGGTTTGTCTTTTCCTTCACGGCTTTTGGATTTTATGTTATATTTGAAAGCCTACCCCACTCTAAAGTAACTACAAATAAAAAAATCTAACTCTCACGAGTTTCTAACAAAATTTTTATGTATAATTTTTATAATATATGTACATAACATGTAGTATTTGTATTTATAAATTTTTATATATATATATATATAAAATTTTTTTTTTTTTTGAATCGTGAGTCCGGCTAAGGACTGGAGTGAAGACTATTGTAATGACTTTATTTTCTAAGTGGCTTATCAGTTACCACAATGCCATTTATAGAATCAATCTAGTCTATAATTGATTAGAAAAGACAACTTACCATGTATTAAATCCCCACATGGAGTTGGGTCTGTTTACTTTTTTTAAAAATGTTTTTTTGTTGGTATGAATGTTTATTTCTGGATCTAGATCTTTAGAAAAATATAATGTGGAATTATGGTATTGAAGATTCCTTTGAGCCCATCACTTTGCATCTGAAAATTATCTTAATCTTTTTAGGGGTTTGCTTGAACAAGTGCAGAAACTCGCTGAGAGTTGATGAAGTTGAGTTGTTGCTTCAGACTAATAAAAATTAATAGCTTTGATCTTCAGAGTAGCTGGTAAAGCTAGGCTGAGGACATTCAAGGAAGTAATGAAATGATTTAGGAATTTACTGTAGGCATGATAGCATTTCAAAGGTAGAAGAGACCTTTAAAGTCCCATTTCACCAATCATTAAGAAGATATTACTTTCTAATACAAATCATTCTAGGTTTGGGTCCATTAATATTTGACCTGTGGACGTAGAAGTTGTTTCTTTTCTAATGCCATATTTTCAATGCTAATATATCTAAATGAACCTCTCCCCTTTAAGCTGTTTAAATTTTGATTGTTTTTGTAATTATATACACATATTTGAGAAAGTTACAGTTTATGAAATGTTAGAATTTATCCTTTTAAAAAATATATATACGAAACTAAAAAGTAAATAAAATTGATTTTATTCTTCAGGTTAAAGAATTATTTCTTAAACACCCACCATATCCAGTGTTATAACTTATTAAGTGATGTTTTCTTTTTTTATTTTATTTTCTGAATACTTTGCTTCAATGATCATGGGAAGAAATGTTGGTGCAAGTAATTTGAATCATTGCTTGACAATACTAGCGTGGTGAAATGCATCTTTGTGTGTTTTGTTTATAGCACGTCTTCATTACCTCCACTAGACTGGCCTTTACCAACTCATTTTGGACAATATGAACTGAAAATAGAAGTGCAACCTAAAACTCATCATCGAGCCCATTATGAAACTGAAGGTAGCCGAGGAGCAGTGAAAGCATCTACTGGGGGACATCCTGTTGTGAAGGTACGAGATTTTGGGGATGTTTCTGCAGATACCATACATCTGTTAATGATATGGTCTATTCAGTCAGGTACTGCTGAGCCCGAAGAGTGAAAATTTTCAAACCTAGAAAGCTTACATTGAGGTTTTGTGTCCTTGTTGATAGCAATTCCGCGTTGAGGTGTTTTTTTTTTTGCTAGGCTAAAAGATATTCTTCCTGGACTGACTCTCCAGCTGGTGAAACTCAGGGGAAAGATTATAATGGTCAAATAGTTGTTTTTCTGATCTAAAAAAAAATTGTGTTATGTTTATAAGTACAATACATGCTTGTTTAAAGTCCAAATAATACAGAAAAGTAGAAAGAATAAAGCAATAAAATACCTAAAATCTAACCCCCTCAGAAATAAGCAGTTGTTAACATTTGATTAACATTCCAGATAATTCTCTGTGTGTATGTTTAGTGGAAGACTAGATGGATGACTAGAAAAATGCATGGACTTTTTTTAAGGATAGGATTATGTTGAACATCTTTGTAATTAATTTTTATTTGAATTTATTAGAAAATAAAACTAAAGTGAAATTATTATAATTATATAATATTCGAGTGTATAAAATATAATATGTAAGTTTTGACTCATAAGAATTGAATATTGGGCTTCCCTGGTGGTGCAGTTGTTGAGAGTCTGCCTGCCCATGCAGGGGACACGGGTTCGAGCCCTGGTCTGGGAAGATCCCACATGCTGCGGAGCAACTAGGCCCGTGAGCCACAACTACTGAGCCTGCGCGTCTGGAGCCTGTGCTCCGCAACAAGAGAGGGCGCGATAGTGAGAGGCCCGCGCACCGCGATGAAGAGTGGCCCCCGCTCGCCGCAACTAGAGAAAGCCCTCGCACAGAAACGAAGACCCAACACAGCCAAAAATAAATAAATAAATAAAATTATTTTTTTTTAAAAAGAATTGAATATTAACCTTAATTTTACTTGAATGAAACATTTAAAAAATGAAACAGAAATAAAACTATATGGGGGCTTCCCTGGTGGCTCAGTGGTTGAGAGTCCGCCTGCCGATGCAGGGGACACGGGTTCGTGCCCCGGTCCGGGAAGATCCCACATGCCGTGGAGCGGCTAGGCCCGTGAGCCATGGCCGCTGAGCCTGTGCGTCCGGAGCCTGTGCTCAGCAACAGGAGAGGCCACAACAGTGAGAGGCCTACGTACACTACCCTCTACCTCCTGAATTTTGATGCTTATATTATTCTTCCTTACAGATCTATAGACATCTCCCTGCCTCATGTCCCACCACTCCTGTTATTTAGCTTAGTCCTATATGTGTTGATAGTTGGATTCAGTGATTACTACTAATTCTTTTTTTTTTAATTTTTTAAATTTTTTTATTTTTTTGCGGTACGTGGGCCTCTCACTGTTGTGGCCTCTCCCGTTGCGGAGCGCAGGCTCCGGACACGCAGGCTCAGCGGCCATGGCCCACGGGCCCAGCCGCTCCGCAGCATGTGGGATCCTCCCGGACCGGGGCACGAAACCGTGTCCCCTGCATCGGCAGGCGGACTCTCAACCACTGCGCCACCAGGGAAGCCCACTACTAATTCTTTTTTATTTTTTCTTTTTCAAGTGTTTTTGTTTGTTTAAGGAGGGCTTTGGATTCTATATTCCTTGCATTCTTTCATGATTGAGAATGTTTATTTGTTGCCTTTATATACTCAAACATCAGAATGGCTATGTATAATAATCTTTTTTTTTTTTTTTTTTTTGCGGTACGCGGGCCTCTCACTGTTGTGGCCTCTCCTGTTGCGGAGCACAGGCTCCGGACGCGCAGGCCCAGCACCCATGGCCCACGGGCCCAGCCGCTCCACGGCATGTGGGATCCTCCCGGACCGGGGCACGAACCCGTGTCCCCTGCATCGGCAGGCGGACTCTCAACCACTGCGCCACCAGGGAAGCCTGGGTTTTCTCTTCTCTAGTTGTGACGCTCAGGCTGCAGGGCGCTTCGGCTCTGTAGTTGTAGTGCGCCGGGTTCCAGAGCTCGTGGGCCCTGTAGTTTGCTGCACATGGGCTGTAGTTGAGGCGCGCGAGCTCAGTAGTTGTGGTACGCGGGCTTAGTTGCCCCACGACATGTGGAATCTTAGTTCCCTGACCAGGGATCGAACCAGGGTACCCTGCATTGTAAGGTGGATTCTTTACCCCTGGACCACCAGGGAAGCCCGCCCCCCCCCCCACCTTTGTTTATAAATGGCTGCACCGAGCAGCTTGTGAGGTCTTAGTTCCCGGACCAGGGATTGAACCCAGGCTCTGCAGTGAAAGCGCAGAGTCCTAACCACTGGGACTGCCAGGGAATTCCCCATTTCTTGTATCTTTGCCTTGTGAAAGAAGTTATTTACAAGTGCTTAAATGAACAAAATCTTTTGGGAGTACAAGTGATTTGTTTCCACAGTATTCCTTTAATTAAAAACTGATTCCCTGCCAAAAAAAATCGCGGCTGGGACGGGGGAATTCCCTGGCAGTCTGGTGGTTAGGACTCGGGTCCTTCCACTGCCAGGGCTCCCTGCTTAAAGGGAGACTAACACTTTGAATATTATCAGTGTTTTATATTCTCCTTGTGAGTGACTTATTTTTTTTTTCTAACTTGTTTCTTTAGAAATTATATCATTCATTATACTTGAAATTACTTAACCAGAGTATGTCTGGAGGTTGATGTTTCTTTTTCAGTCTTCCCCACTACCTATGATGTTCCCTTTCAAATTGAGATTCTTCCTTCCTGCAAGAAAAATTTTCTACATTATGTATCTATATATTTCCTGTTCTATATGTTTTGTCTTTACTTCTGAGGCTCCAGTTACTATTCACACGTTGACTTCTTTGTCAGTCCTCCATATCTATGTTCTTTTCTCTGGATACTTTAATGTATTTTTTTTTTTTTTTAGTAAACCTATTTATTTATTTATCTATCTATCTATCTATCTATTTATTTATTTATGGCTGCATTGGGTCTTCGTTGCTGCCCGTGGGCTTTCTCTAGTTGCGGCACGTGGGGGATGATCTTCGTTGCGGTGCGCAGGCTTCTTATTGTGGTGGCTTCTCTTGTGGAGCATGGGCTCTATGCATGCGGGCTTCTGTAGTTGTGGCTTGCGGGCTCTAGAACACAGGCTCAGTAGTTGTGGCCCACGGGCTTAGTTGCTCCGCGGCATGTGGAATCTTCCCAGACCAGGGCTCGAACCCGTGTCCCCTGCATTGGCAGGCGGATTCTTTTTTTGTTTTTTGCGGTACGCGGGCCTTTCACTGTTGTGGCCTCTCCCGTTGCGAGCACAGACTCTGGATGTGCAGGATCAGTGGCCATGGCTCACGGGCCCAGCCGCTCTGCGGCATGTGGGATCTTCCCAGACCGGGGCACAAACCCGTGTCCCCTGCATCGGCAGGCAGACTCTCAACCACTTCGCCACCAGGGAAGCCCCCTGCGACTGTGTTTTGTGTTTTGAATTTTAAATTGGTTCCTTGGCTCCACTTACCACTCATTTGATATTTTATCATTATATTTGGTCTCATGATTTATTGAATTTATATTCTTGACTCTTTTAGTGTGGAGCATTCACCAGCAGTCAATTTCTGTGTTCTGTTTCCTGTGTGTGTGTGTTGAGGGGAGGTTTTGTTTTCATTTTTATTGTATTTTCAACTGTCTTTTGCATAATTTCCTACTTTTTTCCTTAAATAAAAACAAAAACAAACCATGTATATTATGGTTGCCTAATTGCCTTGTCTTTTCCTCCCATTTTGTTTGAGAGCTTTGGTCTATAGCCTGAGGCGATTGGGGTAAAGAGGTAGAGAATTAGTTTAGGATAGGCCTTGTTGGGTTTGGCTCAAGAAAGTGAACAATATCATGTATGTGGCCCACTCCCAGTATGTTAGTATGTATCATATTTTCATGAGCTTTGCTTGTTCCTCTTGTACAACACAGAGTTCTGGAAGATGAAAGCACTTCTGACCTTTTTTGCCTCTGCCAAAGGCTCTGGAGCAGAATGCAGGATCTTTTCTTCGTGAGGCAGAGTTTTTCCTTGACTTGCCTCAGAGTTGCCTACTTAGAACTTTGATCTACTTTGCTACAAATTAGTTAGCATTCTCTGCTATTTTATTTTCCCACTTTATTACTTTTATTCCATTAATTTACTCTTTAATTTTATTTGCTCACTTTTCCTATTACCGTTCCTGGTGAGTGAAGGTATGGATTGGTTAGCAGTTCTGCCATACTGCATCAGAGTCTTCTGTTTCACAGTCCTCACCACCCCCTTGCCCTTTTGAAGTTTATAGCTCAAAGTTGTTCTTTATTTGGTTATTACTGGTAGATTTTTGGCTGTTTCCTACCCCCCACACATATACATTTTGTTTATTTTGTTAGGTATTAGGGGAAGAAGATTGTGATACTACTTCATTTCATTGTCTTTATCCAGAAGTTCTTTTTCTTTTTCTAATATCAAGAGGAAAATAAGCATTATATGATGAGAGCAGGTCATGCCAAATTGAAAAAGAAACATTCCTGATTGTACATACTCTACCACACTTGCAGAGCTGTATGCTTTGTATGGAACACTCTATTTGTGCATGCCCACTTCTGAGACCACATTTTTTCCACCAGCAGAGGTGGCCCCTCTCCAGGAACTAAGAAGAATATTTGTAAGATTTCTACACTATTCTGAGAATTTTTTTTTATTTAATTTTATTTTTTTTAAACAGCAGGTCCTTGTTAGTCATCAGTTTTATACACATCAGTGTATACATGTCAATCCCAATCGCCCAATTCATTCACCACCACCACCACCACCCCACCACCACTTCCCCCCTTGGTGTCCATACGTTTGTTCTCTACATCTGTGTCTCAATTTCTGCCCTGCAAACTGGTTCATCTGTACCATTTTTCTAGGTTCCACATATATGCGTTAATATACAATATTTGTTTTTCTCTTTCTGACTTACTTCACTCTGTATGAGAGTCTCTAGATCCATCCATGTCTCAACAAATGACCCAATTTCGTTCCTTTTTATGGCTGAGTAATATTCCATTGTATATATGTACCACATCTGCTTTATCCATTCGTCTGTTGATGGGCATTTAGGTTGCTTCCATGTCTTAGCTATTGTAAATAGTGCTGCAATGAACATTGGGGTGCATGCGTCTTTTTGAATTATGGTTTTCTCTGGGTATATGCCCAGTAGTGGGATTGCTGGGTCATATGGTAATTCTATTTTTAGTTTTTTAAGGAACCTCCATACTCTTCTCCATAGTGGCTGTATCAATTTACATTTCCACCAACAGTGCAAGAGGGTTCCCTTTTCTCCACACCCTCTCCAGCATTTGTTGTTTGTAGATTTTCTGATGATGCCCATTCTAACTGGTGTGAGGTGATACCTCATTGTAGTTTTGATTTGCATTTCTCTAATAATTAGTGATGTTGAGCAGCATTTCATGTGCTTCTTGGCCATCTGTATGTCTTCTTTGGAGAAATGTCTATTTAGGTCTTCTGCCCATTTTTGGATTGGGTTGTTTGTTTTTTTAATATTGAGCTGCATGAGCTATTTATATATTTTGGAAATTAATTCTTTGTCCGTTGATTCATTTTCAAATATTTTCTCCCATTCTGAGGGTTGTCTTGTTTATGGTTTCCTTTGCTGTGCAAAAGCTTTGAAGTTTCATTAGGTCCCATTTGCTTATTTTTGTTTTTATTTCCATTACTCGAAGAGGTGGATCAAAAAAGACCTTGCTGTGATTTATATCGAAGAGTGTTGTTCCTGTGTTTTCCTCTAAGAGTTTTATAGTGTCCGGTCTTACATTTAGGTCTCAAATCCATATTGAGTTTATTTTTGTGTGTGGTGTTAGGGAGTGTTCTAATTTCATTCTTTTACATGTAGCTGTCCAGTTTTCCCAGCACCACTTATTGAAGAGACTGTCTTTTCTCTATTGTATATCCTTGCCTCCTTTGTCATAGATTAGTTGACCATAGGTGCGTGGGTTTATCTCTGGGCTTTCTATCTTGTTCCATTGATCTGTGTTTCTGTTTTTTTTGTTTGTTTGTTTGTTTTTGCTGTACGTGGGCCTCTCACTGTTGTGGCCTCTCCCGTTGCAGAGCACAGGCTCCGGACGCGCAGGCTCGGCGGCCATGGCTCACGGGCCCAGCCACTCTGCGGCATGTGGGATCTTCCCGTACCGGGGCACGAACCCGTGTCCCCTGCATCGGCAGGCGGACTCTCAACCACTGCGCCACCAGGGAAGCCCTGTGTTTCTGTTTTTGTGCCAGCACCCTATTGTCTTCATTACTGTAGCTTTGTAGTATAGTCTGAAGTCAGGGAGTCTTATTCCTCCCACTCTGTCTTTTTCCATCAAGACTGCTTTGTCTATTCGGGGTCTTTGTGTTTCCATACAAATTTTAAGATTTTTTGTTCTAGTTCCGTAAAAAATGCCATTGGTAATTTGATAGGGATTGCATTGAATCTGTAGATTGCTTTGGGTAGTATAGTCATTTTCACAATATTGATTCTTCCAATCCAAGAATATGGTATATCTCTCCATCTGTTGGTATCATCTTTAATTTCTTTCATCAGTTTCTTATAGTTTTCTGCATACAGGTCTTTTGTCTCCCTAGGTAGGTTTATTCCTAGGTATTTTATTCTTTTTGTTGCAGTGGTAAATGGGAGTGTTTCCTTAATTTCTCTTTCAAATTTTTCATCATTAGTGTATAGGAATGCAAGAGATTTCTGTGCATTAATTTTGTATCCTGCAACTTTACCGAATTCATTGATTAGCTCTAGTAGTTTTCTGGTGGCATCTTTAGGATTCTGTATGTATAGTATCATGTCATCTGCAAACAGTGACAGTTTTACTTCTTCTTTTCCAATCTGTATTCCTTTTATTTCTTTTTCTTCTCTGATTGCCGTGGCTAGAACTTCCAAAACTGTGCTGAATAATAGTGGTGAGAGTGGACATCCTTGTCTTGTTCCTGATCTTAGAGGAAGTGCTTTCAGTTTTTCACCATTGAGAATGATGTTTGCTGTGGGTTTGTCATATATGACCTTTATTATGTTGAGGTAGGTTCCCTCTTTGCCTGCTTTCTGGAGAGTTTTTATCATAAATGGGTGTTGAATTTTGTCAAAAGCTTTTTTCTGCATCTATTGAGATGATCATATGGTTTTTATTCTTCAGTTTGTTAATATGGTGTATCGCATTGATTGATTTACGTATATCGAAGAATCCTTGCATGCCTGGGATAAATCCCACTTGATCATGGTGTATGATCCTTTTAATGTGTTGTTGGATTCTGTTTGCTAGTATTTTGTTGAGGATTTTTGCATCTATATTCATCAGTGATACTGGTCTGTAATTTTCTTTTTTTGTAGTATCTTTGTCTGGTTTTGATAGCAGGGTGATGGTGGCCTCATAGAATGAGTTTGGGAGTGTTCCTTCCTCTGCAATTCTTTGGAAGAGTTTGAGAAGGATGAGTGTTAGCTCTTCTCTAAACGTTTGATAGAATTCACCTGTGAGTCCATCTGGTCCTGGACTTTTGTTTGTTGGAAGATTTTTCATCACAGTTTCAATTTCATTACTTGTGATTGGTCTGTTCATATTTTCTATTTCTTCCTGGTTCAGTCTTGGAAGGTTATACCTTTCTAAGAATTTGTCTATTTCTTCCAGGTTGTCCATTTTATTGGCATAGAGTTGCTTGTAGTAGTCTCTTAGGATGCTTTGTATTTCTGCAGTGTCTGTTGTAACTTCTCCTTTTTCTTATCTAATTTTATTGATTTGAGTCCTCTCCCTCTTTTTCTTGATGAGTCTGGCTAATGGTGTATCAATTTTGTTTATCTTCTAAAGAACCAGCTTTTCGTTTTATTGATATTTGCTATTGTTTTCTTTGTTTCTATTTCATTTATTTCTGCTCTGATCTTTATGATTTCTTTCCTTGTGCTAACTTTGGGTTTTGTTTGTTCTTCTTTCTCCAGTTCCTGTAGGTGTAAGGTTAGATTGTTTATTTGAGATTTTTCTTGTTTCTTGAGGTAGGTTTGTATAGCTATAAACTTCCCTCTTAGAACTGCTTTTGCTGCATCCCATAGGTTTTGGATCATCGTGTTTTCATTGTCATTTGTCTCTAGATATTTTTTGATTTCCTCTTTGATTTCTTCAGTGATCTCTTGGTTATTTAGTAACGTATTGTTTAGCCTCCATGTGTTTGTGTTTTTTTACGTTTTTTTCCCTGTAATTCATTTCTAATCTCATAGCGTTGTGGTCAGGAAAGATGCTTGATATGATTTCAATTTTCTTAAATTTACTGAGGCTTGATTTGTGACCCAAGATGTGATCTATCCTGGAGAATGTTCTGTGCACACTTGAGAAGAAAGTGTAATCTGCTGTTTTTGGATGGAATGTCCTATAAGTATCAATGAAATCTATGTGATCTGTTGTGTCATTTAAAGCTTCTGTTTCTTTATTTATTTTCATTTTGTATGATCTGTCCATTGGTGTAAGTGAGGTGTTAAAGTCTGCCACTATTATTGTGTTACTGTCGATTTCCTCTTTTATAGCTTTTAGCAGTTGCCTTATGTATTGAGGTGGTCCTGTGTTGAGTGCATTATATTTATAATTGTTATATCTTCTTGGATTGATCCCTTCATCATTATGTAGTGTCCTTCGTTGTCTCTTGTAACATTCTTTATTTTAAAGTCTGTTTTATCTGATATGAGTATTGCTACTCCGGCTTTCTTTTGATTTCCATTTGCATGGAATATCTTTTTCCATCCCCTCACTTTCAGTCTGAATGTGTCCCTAGGTCTGAAGTGGGTCTCTTGTAGACAGCATATAGATGGGTCTTGTTTTTGTATCCATTCAGCAAGCCTGTGTCTTTTGGTTGGAGCATTTAATCCATTCACGTTGAAGGTAATTATCGATATGTATGTTCCTATGACCATTTCCTTAATTGTTTTGGGTTTCTTTTTGTAGGTCCTTTTCTTCTCTTGTGTTTCCCACTTAGAGAAGTTCCTTCACCATTAGTTGTAGAGCTGTTTTGGTGGTGCTGAATTCTGTTATCTTTTGCTTGTCTGTAAAGCTTTTGATTTCTCCATCAAATCTGAATGAGATCCTTGCCGGGTAGAGTAATCTTGGTTGTAGGTTCTTCCCTTTCATCACTTTAAGTATATCATGCCATTCCCTTCTGGCTTGTAGAGTTTCTGCTGAGAAATCAGCTGTTAACCTTATGGGAGTTTCCTTATATGTTATTTGTCATTTTTCCCTTGCTGCTTTCAATAATTTTTCTTTGTCTTTAATTTTTGCCAAATTGATTACTATGTGTCTCGGCGTGTTTCTCCTTGGGTTTATCCTGTATGAGACCCTCTGTGCTTCCTGAACTTGGTTGGCTATTTCCTTTCCCATGTTAGGGAAGTTTTTGACTATAATCTCTTCAGATATTTTCTCTGGTCCTTTCTCTTTCTGTCCTCCTTCTGGGACCCCTGTAATGCAAATGTTGCGTTTAATGTTGTCTCAGAGGTCTCTTAGGCTGTCTTCATTTTTTTTCATTCTTTTCTTTATTCTGTTCCACAGTAATGAATTCCACCATTCCATCTTCCAGGTCACTTATCCATTCTTCTGCCTCAGTTATTCTGCTATTGATTCCTTCTAGTGTAGTTTTCATTTCAGTTATTGTATTGTTCATCTCTGTTTGTTTGTTCTTTAATTCTTCTAGGTCTTTGTTAAACATTTCTTGCATCTTCTCAATCTTTGCCTCCATTCTTTTTCCGAGGTCCTGGATCATCTTCACTATCATTATTCTGAAATCTTTTTCTGGAAGGTTGCCTATCTCTACTTCATTTAGTTGTTTTTCTGGGGTTTTATCTTGTTCCGTCATCTGGTACATAGCCCTCTGCCTTTTCATCTTGTCTGTCTTTCTGTGAATGTGGTTTTTGTTCCACAGGCTGCAGGATTGTAGTTCTTCTTGCTTCTGCTGTCTGCCCTCTGGTGGATGAGGCTATCTAAGCGGCTTGTGTAAGTTTCCTGATGGTAGGGACTGGATGTTCTGAGAATTTTTTAATATTCAGGAAGAGAAAGAGGATGACACCAATTGCCATTCCAGACCAATCTGACCATTACACATAAGAGTGGTGTGCTTGGTTCTCAAGCCTGGGAAAAATGCCTTGATTTTTTTCTCTATGTGCAGACTTTTAAAAAATGTTTTACTGCTGTATGGGAATGCATCATTAAAGTACACAAATATTAACATGTATAGCTCAATGAATTTTTCATACACACACAGACACACGCACACACATACTCACACACGCGTAAAACTACAAACAGGTTAAGGTATAGAATGTTTTAAGCACCCCAGAAGACTCCCTTGTGCCCTTCCCAGTTTATATCTTCCAACCAAAGGTAACTGTGCTTCTGACCATTTATTATCATTGATTAGTTTTTTTATTCATGAGTTGCTAATAAATGGACTCATACGAAGTGTTCTGTTTTCTGTCTAGCTTCATTTAACACATGAGCTTGAAATTCATCCAGTTTGGGTTTTTTTGTAGTTTGAAAAAAATTGCTGTATAATATTCCATCGTATGAATTTACTACAATTTCTTTATCTGTCGTTCTGTTCATTGACACTTGGTTTGTATCCAGTTTTCAAATATCATGAGTAAAGCCGCTGTATGCTTTTTTTTACACATATCTTTTGATGGATGAAGCATTCACATGTTTTTGGTATATGTTTATATGTCTCAGAGTGGAATTGCTGGTTTATCAAAGGAGCTGTACCAGTTTTTACTCCTGACCAGCCATATATGAAAGTTCCAGTTACTCTACATCCTCACCAATAATACCAGCACTTGGTTCTTGTCTTTTAATTTTAACCATTCTGACAGGGATGTGGAGGTATCACACTGGTTTTAAATTGTTGTTTCTTTCTTTTTTTTTTTTTTAAATTGTTGTTTCTTGATAACCAGTGATGTTGAACATCTTTGCATATGTTTATCAGACATTTGGCTGTCCTTTTTGTGAAGTCTCTGTTCACATCTCTTGACCAATTTTTAAATTGTCTCTTTTTCTTACTGATTTGTAGGAGTTTTTAATATTTGGATATAAGTCCTTTGTCAGATATGTGTATGGCAAATGACATTTCTTTTCCTAGTCTGTTGCTTGCTTTTTCACTTTCTTAATTGTGTCTTTTGATAAATGGAAGTTTTTAATTTTAATGAAGTCCAAATTATCAGTCTTGTTTTCCATGGAAAGTGCTTTCATACCTTTTCAAGAATCTTTGCTTGCTCCAAGGTTATGAAGATAGTTTCCTGTGTTTTATTCTGGAAGCTTTATTACTTTACCTTTTACATATAGGTCTGTGATCTATCTCAAATTAATTTTTGTATATGAATTAAAGGTAAAGATTAAGATACATTTTATTTTCTTATGGATAGAAGTTGATCCAGTACCATTATTGAAAAGCCCATCATTTTTCTACTCTATGACATTGGTGCCTTTGTCATAAATCAGGTGACCAGCCATATATCTGTGGCTCTCTTCCCTAACTCTTCATTCTGTGCCATTGGACTATTTGTTCTGTCTTAGTACCATTACTACATTGCATTAATTACAATTTCTTTATAGTAAATCTTGATATTTGATAGTGTGGGTCTTTTTTTAGGATTGTATTGGTTATTCTAGGTCCTTTGCATTTCTGTATGAATTTTAGAGTCAGCTTGTCAATCTCTACCCACCACACCCCCAAAATTAAAAAAAAAAAACAAACCTGCTGGGATTTTGATTAAGATTACCCAATGGTTAGTACTTAGCGCTTTCACTGCAGAGGGCCTGGGTTCAGTCCCTGGTCAAGGAACTAAGATCCCACGAGCCTCACGGCGGTGGCCCAAAAAAAAAAAAAAAAGATTACCTAAGAGTTTTATAGTTAAAATCATACATTTAGGTCTTTTCTCCATTTGAGTTAATTTTTGTATATGGTGTTAGGTAAGGGTCCAGCTTTATTCTTTTGCATGTAGTTATCCAGTTTTCTCAGCATCATTTGTTGAAAAGACTCTCCTGTCCTCATTGAATAGTCTTAACATTGTTTTTAAATATCATCCCTGGCAGTCCAGTGGTTAGGACTTGGCACTTGCACTGCCAGGGCCCAGGTTCAATCCCTGATCAGGGAACTAAGATCCCTGTGTGGTACAGTCAAAAAGAAAAGAAAACAAAACAAAAACCTTTGACCATATGTGCAAGCGTTTATTTCTAGGCTCTCTATTCTGTCCCATTGGTCTCTGTGTCTGTCTTTGTACTAGTTCCACAGTGTTTTGATTGCGGTAGCTTTGTAGTAAGCTTTGAAATTTGAAAGCGTGGGTCTTCAGTTTTGTTCTTTGTTTTTGAAGATTGTCTTGGCTATTCAGCGTCCCTTGAGATTCCATATGACTTTTAGGATGGATTTTTCTGTTCTGCAAAAAATGTCTTTGAGATTTTTATGCAGACTGCATTGAATCTGTAGATTGCTTTAGGTAGTATTGACATGTTAACAATAATAAATCTTCCAATAAATGAACATGGGATGTTTTTCCATTTATTCATGTCTTCTTTAATTTTTTTCAGCAATGTTGTATAGTTTTCATTGTGTAAAACTTTAACCTTTTTGATTGAGTTAATTCCTAGGTATTTTATTCTTCTTGATGCTATTGTAAATGGAATTGTTTTCATAATTTCCTTTTTAGGTTGTTCACTGTTTGTGTATAGAAATGCAACTGATTTTCATGTGTTGACTTTGTGTCCTGCTACTTTGTTGAATTCATTTATTATCTCTAGCAGTTTTTGTTTTTGTTCTGGTAGAATCATTAGGGTTTCCTTTGTTTTTTAAATTAATTAATTAATTAATTTTTAGCTGTGTTGGGTCTTCGTTGCTGTGCACGGGCTTTCTCTAGTTGTGGTGAGCGGGGGCTACTCTTCGTCGTGGTGCGCGGGCTTCTCATTGTTGTGGCTTTCTCTTGTTGTGGAGCATGGGCTCTGGTGCACAGACTTCAGTAGTTGTGGCACGTGGGCTCAGTAGTTGTGGCTTGGGGGCTCTAGAGCTCAGGCTCAGTAGTTGTGGCGCACGGGCTTAGTTGCTCCACAGCATGTGGGATCTTCCCGGGCCAGGGCTCGAACCTGTGTCCCTTACATTGGTAGGCAGATTTTTAACCACTGTGCCACCAGGGAAGCCCAGGGTTTTTGATATATAAGATTATATCATCTAAGAACAGATAATTTTGCTTCTTCCTTTCCAATTTAGATACCTTTTATTTCTTTTTCTTGCCTAATTGCTCTGGCTAGAACTTCCAGTACTGTGTTGAAAAGAAGTGATGAAAGCAAGCATCATTACTTGTTCCTGATCATAGAGGAAAAACTTTGTCTTTTACCTTTGAGTATGATGTTTACTGTGGGGCTTCCTTCCTCCCTCCCTCCCTCCCTACCTACCTCCCTCCCTCCCTCCCTTCCTCCTTTCCTCCCTCCCTCCCTCCTTCACCAGTCTTAGTTGTGGCACGTGGGGTCTTCATTGCCGCATGTTTTTAGTTGTGGCATGTGGACTTCTTAGTTGTGCATGCGAACTCTTAGTTGCGGCATGCATGTGGGATCTAATTCCTCGACCAGAGATTGAACCCGAGCCCCCTGCATTGGGAGCATGGAGTCTTACCCACTGGACCACCAGGGAAGTCCCAAATGGGTTTTTCATATATGGCTTTTATTATTTTGAGATATTTTCCTTCTATTCCTACCTTATTGAGCGTTTTTATCATGAAAGGGTATTGAATTTTGCCGAATGCCTTTTCTGAACCAGTTGAGATAATCATGTGATTTTTTTTTCCCTTCATTCTGTTAATGTGGTTTATTACATTGATTGATATTCATGTGTTGAACCATTCTTGCATTCTGGGAATAAATCCCACTTGGTCATGGTGTATAATTCTTCAAATATGCTGCAGAATTTGGTTTGCCAGTATTTTGTTGAGGATTTTTCATCAGTGCTCATAAGGGATATTGGTCTGTAGTTTTCTTGTATTGTCTTCGTCTGGCTTTGGTATCAGGGTAATGCTGACTCCATGGAATGAGTTAGGAAGTGTTCCCTCCTCTTCAATTTATTTGAATGTTTGAAGAAGATCGGTATTAGTTCTTATTTAAATGTTCGGTTGAATTCACTGGGTCCAGGGCTTTGCTTTGTTAGGAAATTTTTTTTTTTTTTTGGCTGTATTGGGTCTTCGTTTCTGCGCGCAGGCTTTCTTTAGTTGCAGCGAGTGGGGGCTACTCTTTGGTGTGGTGCGTGGGCTTCTCATTGTGGTGGCTTCCCTTGTTGCGGAGCACAGGCTCTAGGCACCAGGGCTCAGTAGTTGTGGCACACAGGCTTAGTTGCTCCGAAGCATGTGGGATCCTCCTGGACCAGGGCTCAAACCCATGTCCCCGTATTGGCAGGCGTATTCTTAACCACTGTGCCACGACGGAAGCCCCTGTGAGGAGATTTCTAATTACCGGTTCCATCTTCTTACTAGTTAAAGGAATATTCAGATTGTCTGTTTCTTTGTGGTTTAGTTTTAAGGGTTTGTGTTTCTAGGAATTTGTCCACTTCATGTAGGTTATCCAGTTTGCTGGTATACAGTTGTTCATAGTACTCTCTTATAATCCTTTCTTTAAAATAATTAATTTTATTTTTTTGGCTGCGTTGGGTCTTCGTTGTGCATGGGCTTTCTCTAGTTGCAGTGAGCGTGGGCTTCTCATTGCAGTGGCTTCTCTTGTTTCAGAGCACGGGCTCTAGGTGCACGGGCTTCAGTAGTTGGGCTTGCGGGCTCTAGAGCTCAGGCTTAGTAGTTGTGGTGCACAGGCTTAATTGCTCTGCGGCACATGGGATCCTCCCAGACCAGGGCTGGAACCTGTGTCCCCTGCATTGGCAGGCAGATTCTTAACCACTGCGCCACCAGGGAAGCCCTAATCCTTTTTATTTCTGTAGAATTGATAGTGTTGTTTCTAATTTTAGTAATTCAAGTATTTTCTCCTTTTTTCTTAGTCTGTTGAGCTAAAAGTTTGTCAATTTTGATCTTTTTAAAGAACCAACTTTTGGTTTCATTGATTTTTCTCTATTTTTCTGTTTCCTGTTTCATTTACCTCTGCTCTAATCTTTATTACTTTCTTCTGCTGGCTTTAGGTTTAGTTTGTTCTTTTTCTAGTTCCTTAAGTTGTAAAGTTTTGTTCACAACTAGAAATCAGATTCTCCCCCTTCCACAGGGCTTGCTCTTTTTTGTTTTTGTCTTTTTGATTGTCGTAAGCTGGTTTTTTTTGTTGTTGTTGTTGTTGTTTTTTGCCAGGGATCAGCCTGAGGTATAAACTTAAGGTCTTCTCTGGTCTTTTTTGAGCCTTTCCCTGGGCATGGGTGATTATTTTCTAATTTTCCCCAGATATTCAGTTGTTTTTTAAATATCCTAGTCTTTAATGTGTGGCTTTTAGAAGGGGAAAAAGAAAAATGAGGTGCGGGTGTCACTACTTTAAATCCCCTGGGGGACTTGCCTTGTGGCGCAGTGGTTAAGAATCCACCTGCCAGTGCAGGGGACACGGGTTCAATCCCTGGTCTGGGGTGATCCCACATGCTGCGGAGCAACTAAGCCCATGTGCCACAACTCCTGAAGCCCATGTGCCTAGAGCCCATGCTCCACAACAAGAGAAGCCACTGCAATGAGAAACCCACGCACCACAACAAAGAGTAGCCCCTGCTCACCAGAACCAGAGAAAGCCCGTGTGCAGCAATGAGGACCAAACGCAGCCAAAAATAAATTAAAAAATAAATTAAAAAAAAAAAAACTGAACCATACAGCCAGTGTCTACTTCTTCCTTGTATTTTCTGTAATCTGATGAATTTATAGATGGAGAGTACAAAGTAGAAACTGAATGTCCTTTTATTATCAAATTGGGCTGATAGATGAAAAATATATATAATCTTATTTCTTTTTATAGTTCATGGTTAGGGACTGTAGAATTATAGAGCACTGTTAAGAAACTTCTTCCAACTTCCTAGGGGGTTTTTTGGGTTTTACATACTCCACAATGTTTTTGTGTGGTGGGGGTAAAAAATTTCTGTAGTGCCTTAAGAATATACAAGCACAATAGAGAAATAGATGCAGTTTAAATTATTTTTAATTTTTTTAACATCTTTATTGGAGTATAATTGCTTTACAATGGTGTGTTAGTTTCTGCTGTATAACAAAGTGAATCAGCTATACATATACATATATCCCCATATCCCCTCCGTCTTGCATCTCCCTCCCACACTCCCTATCCCACCCATCTAGGTGGTCACAAAGCACCGAGCTGATCTCCCTGTGCTATGCAGCTGCTTCCCACTAGCTATCTGTTTTACATTTGGTAGTGTGTATATATATCCATGCCACTCTCTCACTTCGTCCCAGCTTACCCTTCCCCCTCCCCATGTCCTCAAGTCCAAGTCCATTCTCTACGTCTGTGGCTTTATATATACATGACCTGCCCCTAGGTTCTTCAGAACCTTTTTTTTTTTTTTTTTTTAGATTCCATATATATATGTTAGCATACGGTATTTGTTTTTCTCTTTCTGACTTACTTCACTCTGTATGACAGACTCTAGGTCCATCCACCTCACTACAAATAACTCAGTTTCGTTTATTTTTATGGCTGAGTAATATTCCATTGTATATATGTGCCACATCTTCTTTATCCATTCATCTGTCGATGGACACTTAAGTTGCTTCCATGTCCTGGCTTTTGTAAATAGAGTGATGCAGTTTAATTTAAAATGAAACTAACTTGTTTACTTGTCAGGAAATTAATCTTTAATAAAGTTAACATAGTGTAAATGAGTACTTAATCAGATTATTTTTCTTATCCAAATTAGGAAAATTGTTTAATTAAAGTCAATAACTTTTATTGGAGTTCTCTAATGAAAATACACATTTTCAGTCCTAGGATTCAAAGAGACTTTTGCAGGTCTTAACTTTCTGAATTTTGTTTTAGATGGTTTAACATAGTATAGAGTCTCCATATCTTTTAGAATAATGTTTAGGTTGTAGAACAAATAATTTTAAAAGAATTTAGTTTAATGTTGACATTTATCAAAAAAATGCTAGACACCAACATGCTCTTAAATTGCCTAATTTAGTGACATTTTGCATATTTGTTCTGTTGCTAATTGCAAAAATTGATTTTTTTTGTAGTTCTTTGTAGTTTACAAAATGTTTTCTCAGAGTTTATATTTAATATTTGCTAAAGTTTTTTGAAAAGGGCAAGGCAAGTACATTGTACAGATGATTTAAGATTACACTTAATGTAATTGGTAGAGATCTTAAACCCAGGTCTTTTGACTCTGCTGTTCCACTTTTATTGTACCATGTTGCCTCTTATAGTTATCTTATAATTTCATGTACTTTTCATTTTATAAAGTACTTTCACATTATCTCTTTTAATTCTCTGAATAAGCTTTTTTAGAAATCCTGGTGTTTGATTTCAAGACAAGTGCTGTTTCTACAACGTTTGGAGCTTCTAATAAAAATCTTGGACCTTGTTTACCATTATATTAGTTTAAGCTCTTTTAGATTAATTGTGGTAGGCTAACTACTATGACTAATAATCTCTAGTTCTTGTTGGTTTGTGACAGAAAAGTTTATTTTCTTTTGTATTGTCACTCTTGAATACAAGGTCTGTCTATTTTTTGATACAATCATGTTCAGCACACAGCCTCCATGGTCCCTGGGAAAAGGGAAGAAAGTATAGGAAAGGCACATAAGATACATGAACCTGGAAATTATTACCAATTATTACTACTCACTGTCCAGGAGTAATCACTTGCAAATGAGTGGCCCTACTCATTTGCAAGAGGACTAGGAAAGGTATACTATACAGTTCTATACGTAAATCTTTGGTGGTCAGCTTGTCTTCTCGTCCACATTTGCTATACGGTGTTGGTCTTTAAGTACATTTAGGAGTCAATACTAGTAGCTCAATGACTGGTATGGGCTCTACAATCATACTGCTTGGGTTTGAATCCTGAGCTGTACTGTATCTTTGGCCAAGCAGTTTAACTTTTCTAGACCTTTTATTGAATCATTCATTGCTTAGTTTATTCATTCACCTATCCTTTCACTCATTCAATAAATATTTTTTGATTGCTCACTACATTATAGGCAATATTGTAGATGCTGGGGATCCAGAGATAAATAAAAGACAGAAAAGGTCCCTGCCCTTATGGGCACAGAGACAATAGCAGAGACAATAAGCAAATAAACAAAATAATATTAGAATGTATTAAGGGCTATATTGGAAATTAGAATATGATGTGATAGAGGTTAATTATGGAGGGAACTACCTCCAATTCCTTTTTTGTAGAATGAGAATAATATCACCTACCTAAGAGCTGATGTGGGGATGAAATGAAACATTGCATGTAAAGAACATAGTAAATGTTCAGTAAATATTATTTGCTATTATTACTTAGGCTTCTTTTAGCAGCTTGATCAGTGTTCTGTGAACCCTGATGGAGAAAATGCAGCAGAATAAGATATCTACATTGGCATCTTAGAATTCATCTGGGTTGATTGCTGTCATTTTAAAGAGCTGTGTTTGCATTCCATTGGCCAGTGTTGTATCAAAATGAAAAGAGAAAGAGCACTTAAGCACAAGTTCTAGAAATCTTTCTGATACTCCCCAAAGGAGGATTTCAGATGTTCTCAATATAATTACATGGTGAGAGCCAAGAGGTTTCTGAAGTATATATTTCTTGAAATTTTAAAAACTCAAACTATGAAGCTGTTGAAAAATACCACCTACTTTCTAGCCAACTAATAAACTAACTTTTTCTTTTATTCAAAGTAAATAATCTTATTCATTAATATGGTCTGCAAATATGTAATACACTCAGGGTAGTTTGTTACTGTAGCTGGGGATTCAAGAGGGGGAGTGGAATCAGACATGTTTCCCACTCTCATGAAATTTCTAGTTCAGTGAAGTTTGCAAACAAGATAATAACAAAAGTATGATAAAGCCTTAATGGGGGAAATTCAGATCTCTCTGAGAGCAAATAGGGACCTAAAACCCAGATGAAGGGGTTGAATCAGGCACTGCTATTTGAATGAAGTTCCTAGCTAATTAATAAACATTAGCCAGGGAAAAGCTAAATACTAAGGAAGTGAAAGTATTAAGCAGAGGAAAGGGTTTAGAGCTACACTGTCCAATTCAGCAGTTACTAACCACATTTAAATTTAAAGCAACTAAAATTAAAAATTCAGTTCTTCACTTGCATTAACAACACTTCAAGGCTTGGTAGCCAATGTGGGTAATGGTTACATTGCCTTTGTTTTTTTTTTTTTTTTTTTTTGCGGTACGCGGGCCTCTCACTGTTGTGGCCTCTCCCGTTGCGGAGCACAGGCTCCGGATGCGCAGGCTCAGCGGCCACGGCTCACGGGCCCAGCCGCTCCGCAGCATGTGGGATCTTCCCGGACCGGGGCACGAACCTGTGTCCCCTGCATCGGCAGGCAGACTCTCAACCACTGTGCCACCAGGGAAGCCCTACATTGCCTTTTGAACAAATGATGCTAGCAATTGGACATCCATAGACAAGAAAATAAACCTTAACCTAAACTTCACACCTTACACAACAATTGATATGACATGGATCATGGGTTTTTTTTTACAATGCAGATATAGAATATTTTCATCATTTCAGAGAGTTCTGTTGAGCAGTGCTGATTTAGAAGGCTCTGAGACCAAAGGAAATACGGCATGTTAATGAATTACAAGAAATATACAACAGTAGAATTTGATTTCATTTGTCCAAAAAGTATTAGTATTTTAGGAATTATCAGAAACATTTTATTCTCATTTTTCAAAATGTGAAAATCATTTGAAATTACATCAATTTTTAATTTAGCATAGGTAATGGCAACTGTATTTAAATAAAAAATATACTGTTTATAGACCAAGATGAATATTCTTTAAGAGCTTTTACATTGTCTTTTTTTTTTTTTTTTTTTTGCTTTACACGGGCCTCTCACTGTTGTGGCCTGTCCCGTTGCGAAGCACAGGCGGCCATGGCTCACAGGCCTAGCCGCTCCACAGCATGTGGGATCTTCCTGGACCGGGGTACGAACCTGTGTTCCCTGCATCAGCAGGTGGGCTCTCAACCACTGTGCCACCAGGGAAGCCCTACATTGTCTTTTTAATGAATGGTGCTGTAGCAGTTGGACATCTTTAAGCAAATAAAACCACCTTAACCTAAACCTCACATCTTATACAAAAATTAATTCAAAATGGATTGTGAAATTAAATGTGAATTGTAAAACCATAAAACTTTTAGAAGAAAGCATAGGAGAAAATCTTCAGGACCTCAAGCTATGAGAAAAGTTCTCGGGCATGATACCAAAAGCATGATACTAGAAGAAAAAATAGATAAATTGGACTTCATCAAAATTAAAAACTTTAGCCCTGTGAAAGATCCTATTAAGAGGACGGAGGACTTCCCTGGTGGTCCAGTGGTTGGGACTCCACACTCCCAATGCAGGGGGTACTGGTTCAATCCCAGGTTGAGGAACTAAGATTCCACATGCTGCACAGCATGGCAAAAAAAATATAAAAGGATGGCAAAGACAGGCTAAGACAGGAAGAAAACATTTGCAAACCACATATCTGACAAAGATCTTGTATCTAGAATATGTAAAGAACTTTGAAAACTCAACAGTAAAAAAGCAATTCAGGTGGCTTCCCTGGTGGCGCAGTGGTTGGGAATCCGCCTGCCAGTGCAGGGGACGCGGGTTTGAGCCCTGGTCCAGGAAGATCCCACATGCCGCAGAGCAACTGGGCCCGTGACCCATAACTACTGAGCCTGTGCTCTAGAGCAACTAGAGAAGCCACCACAATGAGAAGCCTTCGCACGGCAACGAAGAGTAGCCCCCTCTCTCCGCAACTAGAGAAAGCCCGTGCACAGCAACAAAGACCCAGTGCAGCCAAAAATAAATAAATAAATAAAATAAAATTTTAAAAAAAGCAATTCAGTTATAAATGGGCACAAGACATGAACAGACATTTTGCCAAGGAGGAGATAAGATGGCAAATAAGCATGTGAAAAGATTTTCCACATTATTAGCCATTAGAAAAATGCAAATTAAAACCACAATGAGATATCACTATATGCCTTATAGAACAGTTAAATAAAAAAATAGTGATAGGGCTTCCCTGGTGGCGCAGTGGTTGAGAGTCCGCCTGCCGATGCAGGGGACACGGGTTCGTGCCCCGGTCCGGGAAGATCCCACATGACATGGAGCGGCTGGGCCCGTGAGCCGTGGCCACTGAGCCTGTGTGTCGGAGCCTGTGCTCCGCAATGGGAGAGGCCACAACAGTGAGAGGCCCACGTACAGGAAAAAAAAAATAGTGAATACTAAATGCTGGCAAGGATGCCAAGAAACTTTATCCCACCTAAACTGCTGTTACGAATGTAAAATGGTGTAACCACTCCGCAAGATAGTTTGTCAGGTTCTTAAAAAACTAAACTGGCATTTACCACATGACCCAGGAATCACATTTGGCATTTATTGCAGAAAAATAAAAACTTGTTCACACAATAACCTTTAAGGTTCATAGTGGTGTCATTTTTCTTAGTCAAAAATTAGAAACAAGCCAAATGGAAGAAGAGTTAAACAAACTGGTATATCCATACAATGCACTAGCTACCATTCAGCAATAAAAAGGAACAAACTGTTGATACACACAAGTTCTAAGGTTCTCCATGGAACTATGTTGAGTGGGAAAAAAGGCAATCTCAAATGGTTACATACTGTGATTCCATTTATCTATATAACATTCTCAAAATGGCAGGGCTACAGAGATGACACTAGATTAGCGGTTGCCAGGGAACAGGAACTGGTTGAAGACTGTGAATGTAAATGGGTAGCACAAGAGAGTTCCTTTGTGGTAATGGAAGAGTTCTGGATCATGACTGTTATGGTGGTTACTTGAATCTACATATGGGATAAAATTGCATAAAATTACATACATACTTTGTTATACAGTGATAAGTTTTATGAAGGAATAAATATTTTGAGTCTTATCCCAAAAGTTACTGAAAGTTAAAATGGAGATTATAGTATTTTTTTCCATAACTAGACTTTGTATTTCATTATATGCCAAGATTCATTTCCAGGTGATGATTTTTTGTATGATGTTGTTACATGTATATTTTCCGTTTGAAGCAATTTATGGAAATTTAATTTTGTATTTTTATTATCTCTACATTGTGTTGTCATGTGTCTAATATATTCAGATCCGCTCCCTCCAAGTAATGTAGCAGAACTGATAATAGAACTCCTCTTATTGAAGCTGCTTTAGTCTGTCGTATACCTTCAGGCTTTAACCCTCCAGCTTTAGTTAAATTAAGCAGGCACAGACCTTTGCTATGGAAACGTACAGAAACATAACAAACAACTTAGCTTACTTTCTTCTGCAAAGCAGAAGGTGACCTGAAGAGAAGTATCCTGATACTAGATGAAAGATTTTAGAGAATAGTGTTAACAGTAGCAACAATTTGTTGCCTATAACATTGGCAGCAAATGGGATGGGATGGAATGATAGTCTAATTAATTTATTTGATGTTCTTTTAAAGTCCTTGAGTTGCAAGGGAGAAGCCCTATTTTTCTTATGCTGTAGTATATATGCTTGGAGCAGATGTTGGCTGAAATACGTGTTATGAAATACATTCTCTTTGAAATCTTATCTGCCTGATTACCTTCCCCCATCACTGGCTCATTTTACTATCAAAGTATAAAGGACAGGTGGCTTATGTCTTTGCCAAGCTGGTATTAATATGAGTCATCTAATATGACTGGGATACTTTGGAATATAGTACTTACTGGTATGTTATGTGATATTTGGGTAACTTAATAGATAGCAATAAAATTTTTAGTTTGTATTTTCTATTTTAGATTTTACTACTTCATTTTAAACAGCTACTTTAGTGGTTATAATTCTTATTTAAATAATTCTGTTGACTAACCTCGTGTTATTTTGTTCCACCAAATTGTACTCTCTCATTCCAAAATTCATTCATTCAGCAGTGATTAAATGCCCATAACGTGGTAGGTACTATACTAGGCTCTGGAGATAACAAGAATGACACTGTCCCCCTCACAGTACTTTGAGGCAAGTGGTAAAGTTGTTGGTACTTCTTCCTCCACTACAAGAACAGTTGGTTCCATAGAATAATTTGTTCAATGTAGGATTAAACATGAAAGAGCAACAATAAGTATAGCAGAAAGGATGATTAGCCATGAGTTCGGAGTAGTTCCTTAATCTTTCGTAGCTTCAGATTCTTCATCTATAAACTGGAAAAAATGGCATGTACTCCACAAGAGTTTTAGAATTACATAAACTAATTTAGTTAAAGTATATCACCACTCTCTACTGTTACTTTTTCACTTCTGTGTCCAAATTTGTATGACTCTCATTCTACATTATCACTTACCCCATCTGCCTCCATACAAACCAAAAGGGAAAAGTGACTGAACCATATTTGTGTGCATATGCATACATACGCCCACACTGTTACTATTTCTTCTTTAGTTATTGATTTATTTAGGCTTTATTTTTTTTTTACTGTAATCGTGTTGGCATTTTATTTTTTATGGAATATTTTCCATTCAATTCAAGCTTTAACATTTATTAACTTGTTTATACCAAAATATGTAAAAAGAAATCACAACTGAAATATTGATAGATTTCTTAAATACACAAATAGTTAAATATTTACAGAAAACTGCAATTTCCAGTTAAATATACTAGGTTAAACACATGTGTTTACCTTCATTAGACATTAAACAGTTACAACTCAAGCTTGTTGGTTGGAGAGAAAGAACCAATAATTAAGCACAAATCATTTTATACTAAAGAACCTTGGAAAGGCTCAGGGGATTGAGGCACTGGTGTCTCTGAAAGTGGGATGTGAGGTGAGGCCGAAAACATATTGTTGAAGGTCTACAAAAGAAGCAGTTAAACTTCCCAGATTTTTCTCTCTTATATGGTATAATGAAGTGATAACCACTGGCTTACCTTGGGAGAATTCTGGAGATTTATTCTTTAGAGGGAATGAAATAGAAGTTCTAGGTTCTAGAATAACTGAAAGCAGGGCTTGAGGATCTGTACAGAAAATGGGATGGGGATGAAAGGGGAGGCATAATGAAAGTCTGTGTACTGAATAGGGAGAGCTTTGACTCCTCTTAACTCCCAAAACGCTTGCAGTGGGTTTATGTTCCCTAGACAGGAGACTGGAGGATTCATTTTAGGCAAACTGATACCAGTGTGCCTCTTGACTTGCAAATCTTCTAAGGCTAGTGGTTCTCAACCCTATCAGACCCAACCCCACTCTTTTAAAATTTTAAACAAATATTTTATAATACTTTATTTACCTGAAATGGAAATTCAAGGACAATATAATCAGCCTACACATATAATTTTAGAAATACCAATATAATGCTTTTATTATTAAGAGGAACCAAATTTAGAAAACGGTTATAAACAAATTATAACAAAAAGTTATATTTCAAAATGAAAAGGCTTGGTAATGACTATAGAGAAAACAATGAAATAATTAGATACTTGTACCTACAGCATCACTATATCACACTTGCACATAGGCAAGTGTGTTGATCAGCAACCTAAATTCCACAAGTGAGTGGCATTACTAGCAATGACATGATTTTCTGAAATGATCAACTCTTGCTAAAGTTTACCTCTGGAATTCCCTGGTGGTCCAGTGGTTAAGACTCTGTGCTTGCAGTGCAGGAGGTGCGGGTGCGATCCCTGGTCGGGGAGCTAAGATTCCACGTGCCACACAGCGCAGCCAAAATAAATAAATAAATAAAGTTTACCTCAGTTTACATGGCAGTTGCATTCATGAAAAATTCATATGTGTTAAAACTGCGATTTGGGTGGTATTTATATATACTAAGGAGTTGGGTTCCAAGTTCGTAAACGTTTCTGTATACACGAATATATATGATGGGACGTTCTGAAGTTCTGTGCAACATAGGCTAGTTCCTCTCTGAAAAACAATGATTATCTCGTGCATTGATAGAAGTTTGAATTTCTGGCCCCTTTCCATTAAATACCTATATGCACCTCACTCATCATGTTGCCATACTCATTCATTTATAAATTGACTGAGCCTGTTTTGGGGCAACAATGGCAGAATAGTTAAGATAGAGAGTATACTGGCACTCTCATCATTTTACGCTGCTGCTCAGGGAGCTACAAATCACAGTGATGCAGTTAAAACTCAGTAGTGTTTAAAGTGCTATGAGTACTGAAACTTTTACAGTGCATACTCATGTCATCATGATGTCATCATTCTACTCATCATGTCAAAACAAACAGAAAGAGGATTTCAGTCATCCTTTTAAAGCACAGTAGACTGTATTTTGTTATTGTGCAATAACGCTATGGCTGGGCTAAAAGAATGTATGTATTATATGGCCTCACATTTCCATCTAGATGTCTCACTGTTACCTTGAATACCACATGACTAACATTGAAAACATTATCTTCTTCCAAACCTGTTCTAAATCAGTGACTTCTTCATTTCTTTATTTGCTAGTGATACCATCATTCTCTTGAGTACTGAAGCTCAGAACTTCTAATTTCTTTGTTCCCTTCTCTTTATTATTCTATACGTAGCCAGTTACAAAAAATCTCTTTAGGATCTCACGAGAAAGACTTATTGCATTAATCCTCCTTCATTTCTATTTATGTTCTCACTTCTACCCTTGTTTAAACTTTTGAGTACACATGATTTTAGTGCTTCAGCCTCTTAGCTGGTTTCCATGATTTCGTCTTTTCTCTCCTTCACAGGACCTTAATTGCTTTTTATCATGTGCTTCCCTATATTATTATTATTAATAAATTTCTGCCTTTTAAGGTCTTCACTAATTCCTTAAAATTTAATACATGCCACTTTGTTCTTTTTTTTTATTGTCACCTATATAATACTGGCTGAAGCAGTGACATTTGGTATAGATATTTCCATAGTGGATCCTCAATAAAAAGAAGGAGGGGTGGAGTGGTGAACAAGACAAAGTTTCTGTATTTTGGGAACTTATGTGGTAATAAGGAAAACAGATATAAACAAATGTATAAAATACTTTTTTTAAATTAATTAATTAGTTTATTTATTTATTTTTGGCTCCATTGGGTCTTCACTGCTGCCTACAGGCTTTCTCTAGTTGTGGAGAGCGGGGGCTACTGTTCGTTGCGGCACGCGGGCTTCTCATTGCGGTGGCTTCTCTTGTTGTGGAGCACGGGCTCTAGGCGTGCGGGCTTCATTAGTGGCATGCAGGCTCAGTAGTTGTGGCTCGCGGGCTGTAGAATGCAGACTGAGTAGTTGTGGCACACAGGCTTAGTTGCTCCGCGGCATGTGGGATCTTCCCGGACCAGGGCTCAAACCCGTGTCCCATGCATTGGCAGGCGGATTCTTAACCACTGTGCCACCAGGGAAGTCCCTAAAATACTTTTGATAGTGATAAATACTATGAAAAATAATAAAACAGGATAAAGGGATAGAAATGTGATGTTTTAGATGGGGTGGTTTTCTCTGAGAAGTTGACCTTTGAGTGTAGAGCTGAAGGAGTGAGGTAATATGAAGATCAGAGGGAAGAATATTCCAGAGGGACAAAATATTAAGTGTGAAGGCCCTGAGGTTAGGAGTGAGCTTGAGTGGTTCATGCAATAAGGCCAAGGTGGCCAGAGCAGACTGTGGAAGGGAGAGAGTAGGAGAAGGTAAGGCAACAAGTTAGCCAGGGCCCAGATCACACAGGACTTGTAAATCATCATAGGGCATTTGAATTTAGTTCTGAGTATGGAAGGAAGCCATCAGAGAGTTCTGAGCAGGGGTGTAAAGTTATCTGGTTAATATTACAAGGTTGTTCTGACTCTTGGACAGAGAATAGGCTATCAGGGAGCAAGAGTAAGAACAGGGAGAGCAGTTATAAGACTATTGCAATGGTCCAGGCTTTATTTGCTTCTCTGTAAAGGCACAGGGCTGAAAATCATCCTGGGTAAATTATTTTATCTGATAATAGGCAAAAGACTTCATGTCCTTTCCTGGGTAGAGGAGGATAATCAATAAATTATGATGTTGCTTGGTTACAAACTCCACCGTAAAGCCAGGGATGAGCAAGCAGGAGGGAGTAAAGCAGTCACCTGAAGGACAACATAATCAAATAAAACTCCTACATATTTGAAACTCTGACTAGATTCCATACTTAGAATCTGGATGCAAACTAATAGCTAACATTTGTTAGGTACATGCCAGACACTGTACTAGGCACTCTATATTTGCTATCATGTGTCAGGATACTTTACAAAACCATAGTGCAGAAACAGAAGAGAATTTCTTTTAAGGTTATTAGGTACCTCATAAAATCTCAGGTTTGGAAGCTATGTGGCCTAGAACAGTGTACAGCCACCCTACCCAGTTTTGCTCTAGTGAAAACATCACTGACAGTGTGACTCACAACCCCAGCTTGTAGGGACAGTGCTTAGGACTGGGTGGGCATCAGAAACTCCACCACTACTGTCTTGAAGAGCTGGGCACTCCACTGTGCTTACCAAAAAATTGACTTTAGGCAGTCTATGTTATCATATCGCTCCCTTGCTGGTTCAATGGAATAAAACAGCCATAGAGCACATCTTCCTCCCAGAGGCATTTGGGGCCAAAAGTAGGAGTGGGGATTGCTGAGCAAGGTCTGTCTGAAATTTGTAAGATCTCCACCAAGTGCACGTAAGCCACCATCTCAAAGCAGAGGAATCTGACTAAAACTGCAGTAAAGCTGATACAGCTTAAGAACTGTGACCTGACCAAAAAAAAAAAAAAAAAAAAATAGCATGCCTCTTTCTGAAGGTAAATACTTGCTACTTCAGTTCCTAGAGTTGTTCTATACAAAATGGCTAGTATATGTTAAACTATACATACACACACAAGAAAGTGTGAACCACAGCTAAGAGAAAACACTCAATAGAAGGTGGCCCAAAGATGGCCTAAATCTAACTCTGTGTCTGGGTTGGAGTTATCAGAAAGAGACTTTAACATAACGATGAAAATGCTAAATTATCTAGTAGAAAAGGTGGGCTAAATATGTGAAGAGATGAAGGAATTTCAATAGAGACATGGAAAAAAATTTTTTTAATCAAAAGGATAACGATAAGGACAAAGACACAAGAAGAGAAAACTACAGACTAATATCCGTAAAGAATATAAGCACAAAAATCCTCAACAAAAAACTAGCAAACCAAATCCAACAGCACATTAAAAGGATTATACAGCATGACCAAGTGGGATTTACCTCAGAAATGCAGGTAATTCAACATATGAAAATCAATTGTTGTAATATGCCATACTAATAGAATGAAGGCATAAAAACCACATGATCATCTCAACTGACACAGAAAAGGCATTTGACAAAATTTAACAGCATATCATTTAAAAAAAAAACCAGCAAACTAAGAAAAGTGGGAAAGTCCTTAACATGATCAAGGTCATTTATTAAAAGCCCACAGCTAATAACATCATACTTAATGGTAAAAGACTGAAAGCTTTTCCCCTAAGATCAGGAGCAAGACAAGGATGCTTGCTTTCACCACTGCTATTCAACATTTGTGCTGGAAGTTCTAGCCAGAGCTGTTAGGCAATAAAAAGAAATAAAAGACATCCAAATTGGAAAGGAAGAGGTAAAGTTATCTCTATTAACAGATGACATGCTCACATACTTTAAAAATCCCAAATAATCCCCAAGAAAGCTGCTAGAGCTAATAAATGAGTTTACGAAATTTCAGGGTAGGAGATCAACACATACTTACCGATTGTGTTTCTGTGTATCAGTGATCAACAACCGTAAGAGGACATTAAGAAAGCAGTTTTCATTTACAATAGCATCTAAAAGTATTAAATACTTAGGAATTAATTTAACCAAGGAGGTATAAGGACTTGTATGCTGGAAACTGTAAAATATTTCTGAAAGAAATAAAACTAAATGGAAATATATAAAGTGAAAATAAAATCCAAATATACATGAAACAAAAATAAATAGAAAGACATTCCATGTTCATGGAGAGGAGACTTAATTAACATTGTTAAGATATCAATACTGTCCAAAGCAGTCTACAGATTTAATGCAATACTTACCCAAATTCCAACAACGCTTTTTGCAGAATGGAAAAGCATATCCTCAAATTCATAATGGGGACTTCCCTGGTGGCGCAGTGGTTAAGAATCTGCCTACCAATGTAGGGAGCAGGGTTTGAGCCCTGGTGCAGGGAGATCCCACGTGCTGCAGAGCAACTAATCCCATGTGCCACAACTACTGAGCCCATGTGCCACAACTACTGAAGCCTGCACGCCTAGAGCCCATGCTCTGCAACAAGAGAAGCCACTGCAATGAGAAGCCTGCACATCACAACAAAGAGTAGCTGCTGCTCGCCACAACTAGAGAAAGCCCGCGCACAGCAACGGAGACCCAACGCAACCATGAGTAAATAAATAACTTTATTTAAAAAAAAATTCATATGGAATTGCAAGGGGCTTCAAATAGCTGAAACAATCCTGAAAAAGAAGAGTAAAGTTGGAGGACCCCCTTTCCCTGACTTGTAACATACTACAAAGCTACAGTATTTTAAACAGTATGATACTGGCATAAAGACAGACCAATGAAATAGAATAGAAAGCCCAGAAATAAGCCCTAACATATATGATCAATTCATTTTTGATAGGGTTCCAAAACCATTCAGTAGGAGAAATGACAGTCTTTTCAACAAATGGTGTTGGGAAAATTAGATATCCCCATGCAAAATAATGTAGTTGGATCCTTACCTTACATTATATACAAAAATTAACTAAATATGGATCAAAGACCTAAAACTATAAAATTCTTAGAAGAAAACATGAGAAAAACCTTCTCAACATTGGATTTGGTAATGGTTTCTTAAGTATGACACCTAAAGCACAGGCAACAAAACAAACAAAATAAATTAGATTCCATCAAAATTTTAAAACTTTTGTGCATCAAAGGACACAACCAAGAAAGTGAAAAGACAGCCTGCAGAATGGGAGATAATATTTGCAAATCACATAACTGCAAGGGATTAATATTCAGAATATATAAAGAACTTGTACAACTCAGCATCAAAACTAATATAAATGCACACCCATATGTACTTCCAAAGAATGTTGAATTTTTTTGTTTAAGCAGGCACTTAACTTGGTTGGAGTCAACCTGTAAAACCTGTCTCCCTGTGGTTGGTGGTAGCTTATAATCTCATTTCAGTTATTTTAGCCTTAGGCTGCTTGGATCTATCCTGTTCTTGAATGGTTTACAGGTCAGCCAAAGGATTGGGCGGAGTCTATATATATATAAAATTTGAAGCTCCTCCTCTCTGGCTGTCTCTTTTCTGGGATTTGCCTCTTTCTTTCCAGAGGTTGTGACAGACTCTCTGTCCTTGGTTCTTCAAGCCCTTCAGACTGTAGATTTCTTTGGTAGTTTTAGTCTCACTGTAAGGCATGGACTGTGGCTTTCCCTCAGGTTAAAAGCCTTAAAAACAGGAAACACACCTTTTGTTATTCTCTTCTTACATGTGTCAGTTTGTTTCCAGTATCTGCTTACTTTGGTGTTCTGTCCGTCCTTTCAAGGTGGGTCCAATGGGTGCTACTCAGCCATCAGACTGGACATAGGAGTCTCCCTAAGTGCTTTAGGCTCTGTTTCTTTTAACTGCCTCTTTTCTTGTGGTCGCTGTTTTTACCTCCAGCACCTCCTGGTCATCACCCTTATTAATCCTGTGTAGCCATCTTAACCTCAGCAGTAGTGAAGGGTACCAAAGAAAGTCAAGTAGCCTAGCTTGTTAAGCCAGTTGAAATATTAACTTGGAAACATGCAATAGGATTTTTCAGATCCTTTCTGCTAAAAGTGTCTCTGATTTTAGCAGCCCGTTAGAGGACCTTCCCACATACCCTGATCTTTAAGTCTGGTCTGGATGGTTAATGTTGCCTGGAGCACAGAATCAACATTTCTTTTGTATTCTCCACAGCACTCTACCAAGGCTTTTCAAAATTTAGGTTGATCTAGATTTTAATCCAGAAAAACTCCTTCATCCCTTTGTAATATATTGCAGCATTTTATAACTCTTAAAATATTTCTGTGATTTAGAGGGCTATTCATTTATTACTTGTTTTTATTACTATCTTTTTTGAAATAACATTTTATGTATCAGTAGTATATGATATAAATATAATAGACTTAACATTGTAAGCATATTGTAAAATGCATGGATAATGAATTGTATTTTTCTGTGTTTGCTCTTCCAAATTAGCTCCTGGGCTATAGTGAAAAGCCGATAAATCTACAGATGTTTATTGGAACAGCAGATGATCGATATTTACGGCCTCATGCATTTTACCAGGTGCATCGGATCACTGGGAAGACAGTTGCTACTGCAAGCCAAGAGATAATAATTGCCAGCACAAAGGTTCTGGAAATTCCACTTCTTCCTGAAAACAATATGTCAGCCAGGTATCTTGAAACATATCCCAAAATGGACTGTTCTTTCTTTTTCTAAAATAACTTTGAAGAAAAGTATATTTATTTTTATAGTACAAAAATAAGTCATTGTTCTAAATTAACTGAATAACATTATGTAAATAATTATAGTATATTTGCTAAGGTTGGTACCACATTTCCATAAAGAAAATTCAATTCAGCAAAAGTTTATGACCATGTAGTACCAGCCAAGCATCATGCTAGGTGATAGAGACAAAAGTATATGGACTTTTTTTCAAGTAGCTCACAGTCTAATAGGGTAGACAATAAGTAAACAATTGCAGTAAAATTATGATTGTTAAGTTTCCTTGAGGAAAACTTCAACTCTACTTCCAGGTGTCCCATTTCACCCGTTTCCAAATAAAATGAGGTGGCCAGCTTCTGAATGAGAATGCAGTAGAGTTTTGTTCACGTGGATTATTTAGGAATATATATAGTATCTGTAACAGAAACCTGAAATGCAGTGGCTTAAACAGCCAGAAGTTTAATTTTTTATTCCGTAAAATAAATATACACATAGGCATCTTAGGGCTAGCACAGTGGTTCCATAAGTCATTGGGGCCCCAAGCTCCTTCTGTTTTTTCTTCTCTGCTATTATTAGCATGTGGTTTCCATCCACAAGATTGCCTCATGATCCACAATAGCTACTGGAGCTCTAGCCATCATAACTGTAATCCTGGAAGGAATAGGAAGAACGGGTAAGAGGAAGGGTAAGAGAGAACTTCCATCTGAGTCAGACCTCTTTACAGAGCTTTTCCCAGAAACTTATCCAATACCTTTACTACATCTCATTGATCATCCTTGTATATAAGGAAGACCTGGGTATGTTTTTTTTTACCTGAGTGCATTGCCACCGCTAACAAGATGGGGGTCTGTTACTAAGAAAAACAGAAAAAAAGAATATTTAGTAGGCAACTGTTATTCTGCCACAACCAGGTATGTGAAACTTACAGTGAAGTTTGTTAGAGAAATTGGTTCAAACTATAATATAGGTCTTTCTTGAGATGGTAATGATATCTGTCCCAGGTTATTACAAGAATAGTCCTATTAAAATCAGATTTCAGTCTCGAGTTCTTCTCTTTTAAATTTATGTTTAAATAACATTTTAGGTAAACTGAATATACCCCTGAGGACATAGTAACTTATAACATAATTGTACTATTATAAAATAAGAATTGCCTCTTATCTACTTATCTCCAGAAAAGACAAGTTAATATTGATTTAAATAAAACCTTAACTTTGCCTGCTTTGTTCAAAGGAACAGTACTCGAGAACTCAACTCCACTAAGTCATTACACGGGCTACAATAGAGTTTTTTCATGGCAGAGGTAGACAGCTAGTTGATAATCTCTACTCTTAAATTTCTGTGTTCTGTAATAATTAAAAAAAGAACTTTGGATTCTCAGCCAATCCTTTGTTCAAGTACTTGAGCAAAACACTTAAGAAAAAATTGAAAAAAAAAAAAAGAAAGAAAAACATTGACTCTAGACATCCTATTTGACCAATCTTCAAATAAGGTGAGGTAGCCAGCCTCTAAATGAGAATGCAAGAAGGCTTCCTCTCTTTTACTCTAGGATCTTACTTTTTTTTTTTTTTTTGGCCTCGCCATGTGGCTTGTGGGATTTTAGTTCCCTGACCAGGGATCAAACCTGGGCCCTCGGCAGTGAAAGCACAGAGTCCTAACCACTGGACCACCAGGGAATTCCCTAGGATCGTACTTTTTCATCTAGCATCAAAAGCAATATGAATATACTATTATTCAGCTGCAGAGGGGAATTTGAAACTCAACTTTGAACTATCTTTTTCTAAGAACTCATAAAATTGATTCTTAGGTGACAGTTTGCAGACCATGTTTCCATTGATTCCTCTGGATAGTTCAAGCAGTAGACTTGAATCAAGTAAATAGAAATCGCCAGAAGCTTATAACTTAATGGACTGTTAAAAAGATTTTATCCCTTAAGTTGGTCATTATTACACACACACACACACACACACAGTCTTTTCAGGTTAAAGGAGAAAAGTTGGTATTTGATGACACAGTAGATTTTGTTTTACCAGACAAGGAGAGACCTACAAAAGCTTTATCATCTTTACTTTTTTAAAAAAATATTTATTTATTTATTTATTTGGCTGCGCAGGGTCTTAGTTGTGGCACACGGGATCTTTGTTGTGGCATGTGCGGCATGCAAACTCTTCGTTGAGGCAGTGGGACTCTTGGTTGTGGCATGTGGGATCTAGTTCCCTGACCAGGGATCAAACCTGGGCCCCCTGCATTGGGAGTGTGGAGTCTTAACCACTGGACCACAAGGGAAGTCCCTATCATCTTTACTTTTTGCCTCAGCTTCCCAAAAGTTCATGATCAAGCTCAATTATAGTAATTATAGTAGTTCATATAACCCTAGATTTGGGATATATTTATCTCCTCTTTCTTCTATTCAAAAATATTTTCTGTTTCTTTCTTCTTGACCTTATTTGTATTTATGTTGTAAAATGCCTCATATCCTTTTTAAAAATAATGTATAAATCAATAAATTAAAGAAAACAGAGTACGTGAGTTTCTAAGACATTCTCTCAAGAACTTGGGAAAGCCTTACCTACAGAATAGTGTGAACAAATCAGAGCAGTAGGATCTGAATGTATCTTCCTCCTCCTTTTCACATGGAACAGAGGTGGTAGTCAAGATTCATGTTCCCTTCTCCAGCCAGAGCTGGCATATACTGCCTGCCTGGATCAGACCAGAAAGAACAAAGCTGTAAAAATACCATTATTACTAGTAGCAAGCAGCTCATCCCCCTTACCCCACCCTGCTCTGCCATACACACACCTGAAGCTTCTCTGGCTCTCTGTCCACTCTGAACTGTTAGATTGGGGAACAGGAATTCTATAGGAACCAAGGTTTGTGACAACAACATTCTGTGTGTCCAAGAAAGGGTTGAGTAAGGAGCAACTAGGAAGTTACCCAAATCTAAGAAACTTTTCTAAGTACCTTAGATAACAGGGCAGCTAATGCTGAATGAGCCTCTTTTATCCAGGAACTAATTACTAGGATAAACTGTAGTGACTGAATGTAATATAGTTTCAGGTAGTGGTAGATTTAAAAATTGCGAATGATAAGACCGTTGTTCAAAATAATTTATGCACAAGTGAGTTGTAGGTATGTATTAAAAGGCTCTAGTGGGGACTTCCCTGGTGGTCCACGCTAGAAGCGTATGACTCCACGCTTCCACTGCAAGGGGCATGGGTTCAATCCCCGGTCAGGGAACTAGGATCCTGCATGCCACGTGGCATGGCCAAAAAAAAAGAAAAAGGCTCTGTTGTTTAAGGTGGGGAAAGATTGGTAGAAAGATTGGTAGAAACTCTTCCTTGAGCTTTACTGGTTCTTGATAACCTAGCTTTGTAACATATATTATCCTTCAAAGTGACTTCTCTAGCCTCTGGGCAGTGAGTATTAGAGTTGGAACATTAGAGCATTAGAGTGGGTAGATAAAGTAAGAGGATGGATAATAAGGAATGCCATAAGAGAGAGTAAACTTTAACTAGAATGTTTGATTGTTCGTTACCTCTTGCTTTATTCTTCTAATATGTAAATAACAAAGATATGTTATAGGTACTGGTGTTTCCTACCATGATTGTGTGTTAAGCAGCTATACTTAGTAATAAATTTTGAAGATAATGCAATTTTAGACCTTAAATGCCAAAACTTTAATCTTATATGTGCATTTCTTAGAAATGTAAGCCTGGGAATTTCCTGGTGTTCCAGTGGTTAGGACTCTGTGCTTTCACTGCCGAGGGCGCAGGTTCAATCCCTGGTTGGGGAACTAAGATCCTGCAAGCCTCGAATGTGCCCCCCCACAAAAAAAAAAAAAAGAAAGAAAGAAATGAAAGCCTGATAGATTGTTTTTATTAATAAATGTATCATATAAAAGTTTAAATGTCATTAATGACTTATTTGTAGTCCTATAAGTTAATCTTTTCTGGCCTAGTTATATTTATAGAATTAGAGTCTTTTACCTTATATTTCACTCATCTAGTTCTGTAACACAAACTGCCCCCCAAATTTAGTGGCTTAAAGTAGTAACTCTATTGTTTTTCATGCTTCTTTTGGTTGGTTGGACTCAGCTGATCCACTCATGTGGTGTTGGCTGGGATCACTCATGCCCCTGAATTCGGCTGGGAGCTCAGCTGGGGTAGCTCAAGTAGAGGATTATATGGGCTTTTCTCTCCAGCATGCTAGTTGGACATTTTCATGGTGGCTCAGGGCTCCAAGAGAAGAAAATTGGAAGTTACAGAGCTTCTTAAGTGCTAGGCTTGTAACTTACACAGCATCACTTGGCCACATTCTGTTTGTCAAGGCAAGTCATAAGGCTCACTCTCAAGGAGAGGGGACATAGTTACTCCACCTCTTAATTGGAGAAGTGGCATGTGAATACAAGAATGGGAGGAATTATTGTCAGCCCTCTTTACAGACAATATGCCACACTTAGTATTACATTTTTGTCGTACAAAAACATTTTTAATCCTAAAATTTAAATGGCAGAAAATAGCAATCGTATCTTTCTTTTTTGACCTGATTTTAGATAGTGATAGTTCTTCCTGGCAAATTAACAATAACTGTTTGCTGAGTTGTTTAGAACCACTAATTTCTAGTAAGCAAATAAAATTTGTATATTTTTTTCCCTAGTATTGACTGTGCAGGTATTTTGAAACTCCGCAATTCAGATATAGAACTTCGAAAAGGAGAAACTGATATTGGCAGAAAGAATACTAGAGTACGACTTGTGTTTCGTGTACACATCCCACAGCCCAATGGAAAAGTCCTTTCTCTGCAGACAGCTTCTATACCTGTTGAATGCTGTAAGTGAGCCTGTGATATTTTAAAGTTTTGTTTATAATAGGTTATTTTCTGTTTTGTTTATAATGTAATGTTTGGATCAACAGTAAACTGAGGGGGCTTCCCTGGCGGCACAGTGGTTAAGAATCCACCTGCCAATGCAGGGGACATGGGTTCGAGCCCTGGTCTGGGAAGATCCCACATGCTGCGGAGCAACTAAGCCCGCTTGCCACTACTACTGAGCCTGCACTCTACAGCCTGCGAGCCACAACTACTGAGCCCGTGTGCCACAACTACTGAAGCCGCACGCCTAGAGCCCATGCTCCGCAACGAGAAGTCACTGCAATGAGAAGCCCGCGCACCCCAATGAAGAGTGGCCCCCGCTCGCCACAACTAGAGAAAGCCCGTGCGCAACAAAGACCCAACGCAGCCAAAACTAAATGATAATAAATAAAATTAATATTTTTAAAAAAATGTTTCCAAAAAAAAAGTAAACTGAGGGCTTCCCTGGTGTCGCAGTGGTTAAGAATCCACCTGCCAATGCAAGGGACACAGGTTCGAGCCCTGGTCCGGGAAGATCCCACATGCCATGGAGCAACTAAGCCCGTGTGCCACAACTACTGAATCCGCGCATCTAAAGCCCGTGCTCCGCAACAAGAGAAGCCACTGCAACCAAGAGTAGCCCCCGCTCGCTGCAACTGGAGAAAGCCTGCATGCAGCAACAAAGACACAATGCAGCCAAAAATGAAAATAAATAAAATTTTTTAAAAAGTAAACTGAAGCCCAGGGTCTGGATAGCTGGTGTGATTTTCTTATATGGAAATAAGCTACGTGTTTAGGTGGAGGAGTACTGATCTTGGAGTTAGAAAGTGGCTTCTCATTATAATTTGACCCTAGGTAGCCTGTGTGGCTATAGACATTCTCTTGACCATAGCTTTCTTACTCATAAATGAGGAAGATGGGCTTGATGACTCCTGAGGACCAAATTATGAAGCTATGATTCTGACATTAAGTGTCATTGATACTTGGTCATCTTTGTTTCATTAAAATGTTGGAAGATGCCTGTCTCTGCAAGCTGACACTTTAGCTGAATAGGGACTTACAGGATTTTGGTTTTTGTTTTTTTTACCATAAATTTATGTACAACACCAGGTTGAGAAAGTGAATGCTTTTTCCCTGGTTTTTCAGAGCCAAGAAATGAGAAAAGGCCTAGAACCTGATATCTACTCAAGCCCTTGAGAACTGTGGACCTCTGGCAGGTTAGCTGATAGGACTGAAATATTGAGATTGCAATTTAGATTTTTAGAGCACAGACTTAGAAGTGTTCTAATTCCATGTCTTAATTTTGTGTAGGAGGAAACTGAGGCACAAGTATCTGAAGTGCTCCTCCCAGGTTATTTGCTTGTTGGTGTGACAGAGCTGTGGCTAGAACACAGGTTTTCTTAGTACTCTTTTGATTATGTTATATCATTTTATTTCTGTTAACCACATGCATTCTTAATTTGGGATCATACCTACTGTATTACTTTTCTATTTCCAGTCGACTGTGGGAATCACTGAGCAAATCCATGGTAATAGAATCACTGTAGAAGTAATTTTTGTATTAATTTTTAATAGATAATACAGGTACATGGTACAGAATTCAAAAAGAGTAAAAGAGTATAGAGTGAAAAGTAAATTTTCAAGTCAGCTAGTTCCCTTTCTTAGAAACAGCTATCATTGCCACAATCTTTGTTACCCTGCCAGACAAATGCCCATTTAAGCATATATTTCTCTAATTTTTAGCAACATAATTTAAATAATTTAAGTTCATAGAGTAGTTTGAGTTTTTGAGATGAATTTACTCTAAAATTATTCTGTTTTCTCTTTTAGTTTATTAAATTATTGTGTGATTATTGTTGAGAGTATAGAAAATGCAAAATGGTACAAAGAGTAGCATTAAAATCTTTTTTGTAATATCACTTCTCTGAGATAGTCACTATTAACCTTTTTTTGGATTTTTTTCCTTTTTTTTTTTGGTCTGTGTGTGTGTGCACATGTGCACGCACACAGTATTTGGTAGTTATAGTGGGAGTTTTCTCATATAGTTAAATATTCTTCAAAAATGCTTTTGGCACATGCATAATATTTTATTATGGCTATGCCACTTGGTGAACACATTTTTGCTGTTACTTTGAATGAACTTGTGATAGCTAGTTTCCACTATAAATATCTAAAACTTGAATTAGTCTTACTCCGTAGGCTAGTCAGTGCTTGTTTTTATGCCCCTTCTTTGTGAGCCATTTAGAACATAAGTAAGGACATAAGTGTTTTCTGAGATCTAGATTTGTGCTTGGTATTTTCTAAGTTGTAGCTCATCCTAAATCCCAGACCCATCTCCTATGAAACATTCTCTTTGAATAGGGCTGGGATCCTAATTCATATACCTTTTGTGTCTTAGTATTAAATAGTTGGAAGAGAGGGAATTCCCTGGTGGTCCAGTGGTATAGAATCCGCCTTGCAATGCAGGGGACGGGGGTTCAATCCCTGGTCAGGGAACTAAGATTCCACATGCTGCAGGGCAACTAAACCTGTGTGCCACAACTACTGAGCCTGCACACCTCAACTAGAGCCCGCGTGCCACAAACTACAGAGCCCACGCTCCTTGGAGCCCATGCGCCACAACTAGAGAAGAGAAAACCCACACACCACAACTAGAGAGAAGCCTGCGCATGGCAACGAAAGATCCTGCATGCCACAACTAAGACCCAACACAGCTAAAAGTAAATAAAATAAATTTATCTTCAAAAAAATAAATAGTTGGAAGAGGCATAGTCAGGGACTGCATGCTTCATAAAGGCAGTCAAGTTGTTTAAATTTCTTTAAAATGTTGTTCTGGCCAAACAAAACACAGCTGACCCTCAAAGCCACCAATTTTCCACCCAAGTAGTAGGACTAAAAATAGACCTGTTTCCAAAATGTGAAGAAGAAAGTGTAATCCACCCTTTTTGTTTGTCTTAATCCAGAGAGAAACCTAGTTATTGAGGCATTTGGCAGGAATAAACCCTTAGAGAACCTAAGCAGTCAAAAGAAGTATAATGTATAGCTTGAAACTCAAGCATTTTTTAAAAAGGAAAGAAAAGCCAGAAGTAGGATCTCCAGAAAATACAGCAACTTGAAATCAGTAGATATTAGAAAAAGGCAGCAACAAGGAAAAGTTAATAGTTTACATAATGACTTGTAGGCTTTAAGAAAAATTATGTTCCCATACCCTGGGAAGGAAGAGTATAGTGCACTAAGAAGTATTTATGTTCATTTTTCAAAATTCTGTATTGAAATGTGTACTTCATGTATACTTCAGTTATTTAGAAGATGTCCAAAATGTAATCCTGATGCCTCACTGATGATCTAGTTATTTTCTTGATGAAAGAGCTGCTTGGTGTTTGTCCTTTAGAAACTTGTCTTCTTTTAATTGTATGCAATATAATTATGCATCTTCGGATTTAATTTGCTTTTTATAATTATATTAAATTTATCAATTTTAACAGACAAGTTGTGGGGAAGAAATGTAATAAGACAAGCTAAAAAGAGAAAAGTGGATGAGGTGAATGTGTTGGAGTCAATATAAGTTGTAGGCATTAATTAATTTCTCTTTATTAGTTTCTCTATAGTTGTAGTCTAAGAAAATTATTTAAAATCACATGACTCTAATAAATCTATTTTGTTTTCTAAATAGCATAGCTATTTTAGTGGATATTGTTACCATTGCCTTGCATTTTAAAAATCCAGAGTTGCTTCTTTTATAGCTAGACTTTGTCATTTACATATGAAAGAATGTAAACTAATATTTTGTTTCTTCTCAACTCTTAAAAAAAAAAACAGCCCAGCGGTCTGCTCAAGAACTTCCTCATATTGAGAAGTACAGTATCAACAGTTGTTCTGTAAATGGAGGTCATGAAATGATTGTTACTGGATCTAATTTTCTTCCAGAATCCAAAATCATCTTTCTTGAAAAAGGACAAGGTAAATAATATAAGATCTGAGTTGACTCAGACATAGAAAACAAACTTATGGTTACCAAACGGGATAGGAGGTGGGGAAGGATAAGTAGGAGTTTGGGATAAGCAGATACAAGCTACTATATATACTGTATAAACAACACGGTCCTAATGTAGAGCACAGGGAACTATATTCAATATCTTGTAATAAACTATAATGGAAAAGAATACGAAAAAGAATAAATAAATATATATATATACACACAACTGAATCACTTTGCTGTACACCAGAAACTAACATAATGTTATAAATCAACTATAATTCAATAAATAAATAAATGGATAGATAGATAAATAAGATTTGAGTTGATTGAACTCAGACTAAGGGGCAAAAGGTTAAAGTGAATTATTCAGATGTTTCACTGACATTAATCACAAAATAGTTTTCTTAAAGCTATAGGCATCATTTACACAGATTTTACTGTAAACCAAACATTTATTAAATTTTCACATGAATATTAAGTTCTCATTAAGGATGTCTCAAAAGTAAAAGAGGGCTTCCCTGGTGGCGCAGTGGTTGAGAGGCCGCTTGCCGACGCAGGGGACACGGGTCCGTACCTCGGTTCAGGAGGATCCCACATGCTGCGGAGCGGCTTCGCCCGTGGGCCGTGGCCGCTGGGCCTGGCGTCAGGAGCCTGTGCTCTGCAGTGGGAGAGGCCACAACAGTGACAAGCCCACGTACCGCAAAAAAAAAAAAACAGAAAACAAAAACAAAAGTAAAAGACTCCCCCAATATTTCTTCAAGAGAATTGAAAATATAAGTCACACAGAAATTTGGACACAAATGCTTTTAGCAGCATTAATCATAATAGCCAAAAAATGTAAACATCTCAAATACTTATCAACTGATAAATGGATAATCAAAATGTGATATATTCATACAATGGGATATTATTTAGCCATAAAAAAGAATAAAGTACTGATTAATGCTGCAACATGGATGACCCTTAAAAACATTTTGCTAGGGACTTTGCTGGTGGTGCAGTGGTTAAGACTCCACACTCCCAATGCAGGGGACCCAGGTTTGATCCCTGGTTAGGGAACTGGATCCCGCATGCTGCAACTAAGAGCCTGCATGCCACAACTAAAAGATCCTGCATGCCTCAACTGAATATCCCACGTTGAGGCACGCTGCAACAAAGATCCCATGTGCTGCAACTATGACCTGGTGCAGCCAAATAAATAAATCAATAAAATTTTTTTAACTTATTAAAATTAATTTAAAAAATAAAAACATGAAAAATCTCAAACAACCTAACTTTACACCTCAAGGAACTAGAAGAAGTACAAATGAAGCCCAAAGTTAGTAGAAGGAAGGAAATAACAAAAATTATGGCAAAAATAAGTGAAATAGAGACTAAAAAGACAATAGAAAATATAAGTGAAACTAGGAGAGGGTTCTTTGAAAAGAGAAACAAAGTTGACAGACTTCTAGCTAGACTCACCAAGAAAAAAAAGAGAGGACTCACGTAAAATCAGAAATGAAAGAGGAAATATTACAGCTGATACCACAGAAATACAAAGGGTCATAAGAGACCACTGTGAACAATCATATGCCAAAAAATTGGACAGCTTAGAAAAAAATGGATAGATTCCTAGAAACATACAACCTACCAAAGACTGAATCATGATGAAATAGAATATCTGAGCAGACCAAATACTAGTAGGGCGACTGAATCAGTAATCAAAACCTCCCAACAAACAAAAGTCCAGGATCAGACAACTTCACTGATGAATTCTACCAAACATTCAAAGAAGAACTAATACCAAGCCTTCTAAATTTTTCCAAAAAAACAGGAGAGGAGGGAACTATCCAAACTCATTTTTTGAGGCCAGCATTACCTTGATATCAAAACCATTACAGGCCAATATACCTGATGAACATAGATGCAAAAATCTTCAACAAAATATTAGCAAGCCAAATTCAACAGTACTTTAACAGGATCATATACCATCATCAAGTGGGATTTATTCCAGAGATAGACGGATGGTTTAACATTCACAAATCAGTCAGTGTGATACACCACATTATCATGATTAAAAAAAGCATTTGAGAAAATTCATCATCCATTTATGATTAAAAAACTGTTGGGGGCTTCCCTGGTGGCGCAGTGGTTGGGAGTCCGCCTGCCGACGCGGGGGACGCGGGTTCGTGCCCTGGTCTGGGAGGATCCCACATGCTGCGGAGCGGCTGGGCCCGTGAGCCATGGCTGCTGAGCCTGCACGTCCGGAGCCAACGGGAGAGGCCACAACAGTGAGAGGCCCGTGTACCGAAAAAAAAAAAAAGAAAACTGTTGGGCTTCCTTGGTGGTGCAGTGGTTGAGAATCCGCCTGCCAATGCAGGGGACACGGGTTCAATCCCTGGTCCGGGAAGATCCCACATGCCGCGGAGCAACTAAGCCTTCATGCTGCAACTACTGAAGCCCACGAACCTAGAGCCCATGCTCCGCAACAAGAGAAGCCACCACAGTGAGAAGACAGTGCACCTCAACGAAGAGTAGCCCCTGCTCACCTCAACTAGAGAAAGTCCACGTGCAGCAACGAAGACCCAACACACCAAAAATAAATAAATAAAATAAATAAATGTATTAAAAAAAAAAACCTTAAAAAGCTGTCAACAAAAAGGTTGTAGAAGGCATGTACCTTAACATAATAGAGGCCATATGTGACCAGCCCATAGCTAATATCTTAATGGTGAAAAGCTGAAAGCTTTTCCTCTTAAGATCAGGAAGACAAGGATGCCCACTCTTGCCACTTTTATTCAACATAGTATAGGAAGTTCTAGCCAGAAAAGTTAGGCAAGAAAAAGAAATAAAAGGTATTCCAATTGGAAAGGAAGAAGTAAAACTGTCACTGTTTGCAGATGATGTGGTATTATATATAGGAAGCCATAAATCTCTGTCAAAAAAACTGTTAAAACTAATAAATTCAGTTAAGTTGCAGGATATAAAACAAATATACAAAAATATGTTGTATTTCTATATAATAATGTACTATCAGGAAGAGAAATTAAGAAAATATCATTTACAATTGCATCAAAAAGAATAAAATACCTAGGAATAAATTTAACCAAGAAGGTGAAAGACCTATGTATCAGAAACTACAAGATGTTAATGAAAGAAATTGAAGAAGACACAAATAAATGGAAAGATATTCTGTGCTCATGGATTAGAAGAATTAATATTGTGAAAATGTCCATATTACCCAAAGCAATCTACAGATTCAGTGCAATCCCTATCAAAGTTCCAATGGAATTTTTCATAGAAATAGAACAATCCTAAAATTTCTGTGGAACTGTAGAAGACCCCAAATAGCCAGAGTAATCTGGAGAAAGAAGAGCAAAGCTGGAGACATCACACTCCCTGATTTCAAACTATATTACAAAGCTATAGTAATTAAATTAGTATGGTATTGGCATCAAAACAGACATATAGATCAATGGAACAGAATAGAGAGCCCAGAAATAAACCTACATGTATATGGTCAATTAATATAAAACAAAGGAGCCAAGAATACATGATGGGGAAAGAACAAGTTTCTTCAGTAAGTGGTATTGGGAAAATTAGCCACATGCAAAAGAATGAAAGTGGGCCACTCTCTTAAACCATACACAAAAATTAACTCAAAATGGATTGAAGGCTTGAATGTAAAACCTGAAACCGTAAAACTAGAAAAATGCATAGGTGGTAAGCCATAGCATAGGTCTTGACATGATTTTTTGAGTGACACCAAAAGCAAAAGCATCAAAAGCGAAAATAAACAAGAGGGACTACATCAAACTAAAAAGCGTCTGCACAACAAAGGAAACCATCAACAAAATGAAAAGGCAACCTACTGAACGAGAGAAAATATTTACAAGTCATATATCTGATAAGGGGCTACTATCCAAAGCATATAAAGAGCTCATATAGCTCAATAGCAAAAAAGCAAGCAATCCCAATTAAGAAATGGGCAGAAGATCCCAATAGACATTTTTTTCCAAAGAAGATCACAGATGGGCAACAGATATGAAAAGACGCTCTACATTGTTAATCATCAGTGAAATGCAAGTCAAAACCATAGAGAGATACCACCTCCCACCTCTTAGAATGGCTGTTATTAAAAAGACTAGAAAAAAACAAGTGTTGGCAAGGATGTGGAGAAAAGGGAATCGTTGCATACTGTTTGTGGGAATGTAAACTGGTGCAATCACTACAAAAAAATATTTTGGAGGTTCCTCAAAAAATTAAAAGTAGAACTACCATATGATCTAGTGGTACACTTCTGGGTATTTATCTGAAAAAAACAGAAACACTTAACTTGGAAAAAACATATACACCCCTGTGTTCATTGCAGCAGTGGTCCTCTGTGCTCTTAGTACATCCAGAATGCACCTTTATTAGTTATTGTAACCACCACATTTCATTATAATGAACTGTTTATATTTACCTTTCATCCACAAACTGAAGGCAGGGTATCCTATCTCCATTATCTCAGCAACCCAAAGTGCTTGGCATGTTGGGACCCAGCAGATGATTGCTGAACTGAGCTGTAGTTCTGAGCATTTGTCTGTAGTATTTCTTGTGCACAAGGGTAGCTCTTAGCTATATTGGACTGGAAGGTGATAGTCACAATCTAGACAGCGTTTCATTGAGTCTTCTGATATTTTCACAGACCAGATGAAGTCATGCTAGCTGTGAAGATACTTGTATGGGTTAGTCACTGGGTAAATGCCCATGACATAAAAAGAATGCTGGAGTGAGAGCTCTAGTAGCAGGTGGGGCTTTCCCCAGGTAAATAATTCACTTGGGATGAAGAGACAGAAAATGTGCTGGCCAGATCTTTAGGTGACACAAATCTGGAAAGCCTAGGAAATAGTTCATAAGACCATCAGTATCTAAGAAGATCTTGACGAGCCAAGCAATCCTAGAAAATGAAGTCTAGTAGGGGGAAATTAACGTAACAAGGGTTGGGGGTTAAAAAAAAAAGCCAGCTGCATAAATACACAGTGTGGGAACTTGAGCTTGGCAGTAGGAAATGTGGCCGACAGAGGGACACTGCTGGCCACACACTAAGTATATGAGTCAGCATGGTGTAGCTGCTCCAGAAAACTTTTATTAACAGAGACACAGCATCGCCACAGAATTTGGCAAGAGCCTCAGTCACACTCTATAATTTCTGGATCATTTCTCACCTTTTCTACTCAGTCCTGAGCCTGGTGCATTTGGAGGGAGACGATCACACTGGAGGAAAATTCAAAGAAGAGTAACCAGGAAGGCTAAAATATTGTTTAAGGGATAAATGCAGAACTGGGGGTACTAGCCAGCAGAAAAGGAGACACAGGCAAACAGAGCTGCTTTTAAACATCTGAAGTATTGTCTCACAGAAATGCTCAAGATTTTGGGGTGATGGCTATAAGGAATAGTGCTTAGACCGGGGTTGGATACTAGTAGGAGACAGATGTCGTCTATCATGAAGATAGATGCAATTTACTAGCAGCAGTTACTATTCCAAAGATGAAATGGGTTACTTGGTTAGGGAGTGAGTTTCCCATTACTTAAGGCATACAAGCAGAAGTTGACCACCACTTGATAGAGGTGTTTTCAGAAGATTTTCAAACATCACTTAGTAGAATAAACTCTCTGGGCCCTGTGAACTTGGGCAGCCCAAGATCTTTCTCCACATTTTTTCCCCATGGGTACACATTTTATTTTCATAATGGAAGTCAGCGAGATAAAGATTCCTTTTGCCAATAAATTTGTGATACTAAATACATTAGATTTTGTATGCTTTTTGACTTGAATTCCTTTTAACTGTAAATTGTTTCTGTCAATAGATGGACGACCTCAGTGGGAAGTAGAAGGGAAAATAATCAAAGAAAAATGTCAAGGGGTAAGAAGTTTACTTCTTTAGAAATATGTAAGAAACTTAATGAGAAAATTGGATAATGCTGCTTTATGGTATAGATGAGGAATCTTACCTGTTGAGTAATGGAAAAGTAAATTAGAATTTTTAGAAGTTTGGATGTGAGATAGATACTTTCCTGGTACTAAAATTAAAGTTTAAGAAAGATAAACAGTTGGGTGTCTTTCTTCCCCAATTTTGTGTATAGGAAAGGAGAAATTAGAAATGAAAGATTATTAGAAGGTTCTTATACTGAAGTTATTGATTTATTTCTCTGAATTCAGTGAAGAGATCAAACAAATTCAGTGAAGAACTTATACAGTGGGCAAAAAATAGGAGGAGGACAAGCCCTCGGGGGGTTGTGTATTTAATACACTACTTCCAACTCCTTCACATTAAGCCTTCCAGGAATCAGCACTGAAAGTTGTGGTCCCTTCATCCTGGTTGGAATGAAGACAGAATTTTTTCTGGGCTAGATAGTACCACTTCCTACAGTGCTCTCCAAAGACCTAGAGAAGTTAGATTAAGGATTGCAGTTGAGGACTTCCCTGGTGGTCCAGTGGTTAAGACTCTACGCTGCCAATGCAGGGGGAGTGGGTTCAGTCGCTGGTCGGGGAACTGAGATCCCTACATGCTGTGCGGCGCGGCCGAAAGATTAAAAAAAAAGGATTGCAGTTGATTTGGGGCTAAAAGTTTTCACCCTGCATATGTAAAATTATTCTTAATATAGATGCAGATTTTGTGTATTGCCAGTTTAGAACATTTTGAATATAAAGTTTAAGATAAGGGAGTTCCCTGGTGGTCTAGTGATTAGGATTCGGTGCTTTCCCTGCCATGGACCAGGCTCAATCCCTGGTTGGGGAACTGAGATATCCTGCAAGCTGCACAGTGAGGCCCCCCCCCCAAAAAAAATTTAAGATAAGAAATCTAAACTGTAACACAACTTGGGAACTATTAAACTTGATTAAAAATGAGAACAGACTTCCACTTAAGATGTATAGTAATACATAATATTTATTACAGCAAAATATCTGGCTGTATAATATGTAAGACTTTTGATTTCTGCTACAACTAGAAACCCAAGTGGGTGAGTGAAAAGCAATTTCTCCCTTAATGGTTTACTTGAAAGAGCTTTTCTCTGTTAAGACTGAAGTATCCATAGAGTAAATCTCCAGATGACTTATATACCAGTTTATTCGCATAACGAGCCTGAATAGTTAAGACTCATGAGACGTGTTGAGTTTAGCAGGTGCATTTCATTTTTAGTTCTGAGTGTAACACAATCTTGCTTTCCATGCTCCTTAGGCTCACATTGTCCTTGAAGTTCCTCCATATCATAACCCAGCAGTTACAGCTGCAGTGCAGGTGCACTTTTATCTTTGCAATGGCAAGAGGAAAAAAAGCCAGTCTCAACGTTTTACTTACACACCAGGTACGAGGAGTTGTTGTGATGGTTTACTATAGAGCTTTCTTTCATAATGAATAAAAAGTTATTCAATGAATCCTGTATTAGAGTGTTTAAAGGTAGGGTCCTTATAATCAATAAAAATCCCAATGCATGCTTAATCTGTAAAGTTTGTATTGACTTTAAATATTAGATCTGATAGAAATTGTTATTTTGTAGTCACTTACTATAAGGAAATTAAAAGATTGTATCAATAGATTTGAAGTCTGTTTTTCAGGAGTTATCAAAAATCACCAGCACTGTTGGAATAGTAGGTGTTTATGAATATGTGTGAACTTCCCTTGTGCCCTTCCAGTGCCCTTAGCACTGCAGAAAGGCAGTGTGCCTGTTTCATAGTGTCTTCATCTCAACCATTCCCAATCAAAACGGAAAATGTCTCATTAAATTTTCATTTGGCAAGCAGCAACTGTAGCATATATTGACTTTGTGGGAATATAACATTGATGGCAGAATTCCTGATTTTATAGAGACACCATAACAAAGGAGGCTTTCACACCTTTTTCTGCAGCAGTTCTAGTGCTGTAATTTTCCAGATCTGGATTGTGACACATGAATATTATATGCAGTAATTCACGCTGATGTTTACATACTTAGAGAACAGACATTTATAGAGGTCTTCTCTGTGTTAGGTGCTGCATTTGTCACCAGAACATATAATGATAAAAAAATCATAGTGAACCTTATTCTTCAAAACTTGTTGTAAAAACTTTTAAATGGTTTATAGTAAATGAAAAGAACAAACACATGAATTTGAGAGGGTATTGGTTATTAGTCATTCATTTGTCATCATATTCTTTAAAGCCTGGCTGTATTTCATTTAGAGCCTCTGAAGGCCACTTATATTCCAGAATCTGAAAATTATTATTACTTGATCTTGTTAATATATTACTTGGTAATAAAATATTTCAGATAATTTTCAAATAGAATATAAACCTTTGAAAACAAAAGATTTTGATTAGCCATTTCATTTACTCATTAATTCAATAAGTGTTTAAGGGTGCACACTAGTTGGGTAAAACCTCTCTTAGCTTCTCTCATGGAGCTTATAATCTAATAAACCTCTAAATAAATAAATTACTTACAAATTTGTAATTAGAAACAGAGATAAGGAATGTTAAGGAAAGGGAAACAGTGCTGTGGGTGAAAATAACAGAGGGACCCTTGTCTAGGCTAACTGGTTGTGAAAAGACTTCTATGAGGAGTTGAGAACTGGAAAGTAATAGTAATAGTTTATAATTATGTAACATTTACTCTGTTTTAGTACTGTTCTAAGACCTTTCTGTATTCATTTAATCCTCTTAATAAACCTATGCGGGGCTTCCCTGGTGGCGCAGTGGTTGAGAGTCCGCCTGCCGATGCAGGGGACGCGGGTTCGTGCCCCGGTCCGGGAAGATCCCACATGCCGCAGAGCAGCTGGGCCCGTGAGCCATGGCCGCTGAGCCTGCGCATCCAGAGCTTGTGCTCCACAACGGGAGAGGCCACAACAGTGAGAGGCCCGCGTACCGCAAAAAAACAAACAAAAAAAACAAACCTATGGGATAGGTTATTGTCTTATTTTACAAATGAGGAGACTGAGTGGCTAAGTAATGTGCCCAAGGTCTCCTAGAGCCAAACATCATACATAGGCAGTCTGGTTCCAGAGTCTGAGCTCATAACGTATCCTAGACTACATCTGTTTATTCATTTATTTAGTAAACATATAAAGCATTTAGTGTGTGCTGGGTGCTATTCTCAGCAGTTTATACATAGTAACTCATTTATCCTCCCATAACCCTATAAGGTAGGTAGTGCTGCCCTTCCCATTTGGCAAGTGAGTGAACTGAGATCACACAGCTAATAAAGGCAGAGGTGAGATTTTAATCCAGGCAGTGTGGCTGTACAGTCTATATTGTTAATTATTGTTAGATAAAGTGTGGGAGAACATTCCACATAAAGGCAGTAGCATATGCAAAGTCCTTATGGTTGGTTGGATCATAGAGTATTAAAAGAGTTGTAAGAAGTGAGTTTTAATAGGGAGGTGACGTGATCAGATTTGTAATTCAAAAATAATTTTTCCCATATTTCTTCTGTCACTTTAAAAGATGTCATTGACCAGTTTAGTCTTTTCTCAACTTACTAACTGTGGAGGGTGAGATTTATATGGGAGAGGCCCAAGAAGGTTAAAAAGGTGATTCAGACAGCTAGAGTATTTTGAGTATACAGAGGAGAGAGCATCAGTGATGATAAAGAATATCAGGTTTCTGGGAAGGTTGGGAGAGGATAGGATTTAAAATATGCAAGTTGGAATGGACCTTAAATGGGAGAAGGAACAAGAGGGAAGGTAAAGGAGATGAACAAGATGGATATACATTAGGAAGGTTTACAGATTTAGTAATGGAGAGTTTAGGGAGTTTCCATATGATAGCTTCAATTTTGTTTCTGTAAAGAATGACCTGAAGTCTCCTATTGTGAGCAGAGAGAGGGGAATGTCGGTGATTTGGCAGTTTAACAGTGTGGAGAAGTTTGAAAAAGTTGTTTTAAAGAGGGAAAAGTAAGTTACCACAGACATGTAATAGGATTCTAGGCATGATCAAAGGGCACCTTTGATGTTGATATTGGTTAATTTATGGATACTAATTAGCTCTGCTATGTAACTTTCTTAAGCAGCACTCAGATTCTTCAGGGCAGGTGGTAAAATATGGATAGTAGAGCTCTTCCAGGGTGAGAGTTACTAAAGACAACAGGGTCCAAGAATGTTAGAAAATTCTTTTGAGATAAGGAACTATAGAATCTAACTTGAATAAGAAAGGAGAGAGCTTCTAGAATTGGGGTAAAAAAACAATAGGGTCAACATGTTAGAGGTGTTGATTACTACCGTCATAGTGGTGGTAATAGGCAAACAGAAAGGAGCAAATATAATGCCTTTACATTATCAGCTCTTGAATTGAGAGGACAATATAAAGGCAGAGTCCTAGAGGGCATTACATGTAAGAATGGAAATCAATGGGACTCCAGAGTGCAGGGAGATATTGGATTGGACTGGAGCTGTCATAACTGGCTTTATGGTTGACAGAATACAAATCAGGTGGCACACACTAATGAAGGAAGAGTGGATACACAGGAGTGTTTGGACAGTCCTTATTCTGGTTGATTACTGCCTTTTGTCTGTAACATTTGGGTTTTTTCACTTTTTTTCTGAAGTGAAATTTTGAATAAAGTTTTTACAAAGGCAAATACATAACTGAAGTTTTTTAAAAGACAAGTTGAAAAAATTTTTTTAAAACATCCATATTCTCTTCCACTGTCATTATCTCCTTTTAGATCCTTTTGATCCATATATAGATACATCCTTTTAAAAATAGAAATAGGGGCTTCCCTGGTGGCGCAGTGGTTGAGAGTCCGCCTGCCGACGCAGGGGACACGGGTTCGTGCCCCAGTACGGGAGGATCCCACATGCCGTGGAGTGGCTGGACCTGTGAGCCATGGCCGCTGAGCCTGCGCATCTGGAGCCTGTGCTCCGCAACGGGAGAGGCCACAACAGTGAGAGGCCTGTGTACCGCAAAAAAAAAAAAAAAAGAAAAAGAAAAATAGAAATGGGACCATGCTATATTATATATACTAATTTTGTAACCTGAACATTTTTATTTTTCCTTATCAGCAGATAGAGTTTAACAGAATTTTGATAGCTTTTTAGTATTCTACTGTATGACCCTTTGTTATTTTAGAATTATTGTGTTTGTCTTTTTAATTTTATGAATTCTTTATATTAGAGATTTTAGCCATTTGTTTATGTTGGGGCAATAATTCCTTTTTAAATTTTATAAAAGTTTTAGATATTTGTAAGTTGCATGTTTTTTATTAAAGGATTTGTTAATTTGTTTCCTTTTTGGCAACCCCCTAGCAATAGGGATCTGACCAATATCAATATCCAATGGAGGAATAATCATTAGCTGCAAGTGGCTGATTTAAAAAAATTTTTTTTTAAATTAGGGATTGTGTTTAGTATTATTTGTCCCACAATCCATTTACTTTGTAGAATGAAGACAGTTAGCGGCATATGTGTATGATTCACAAATTACCCTTACCACAGATGGTAATAGAGCACACAGCCCTTCCTTAGTGGTGCTGTCTGAACTTCTGCCCAGCTTCTAGCTTCAGAACTTCCAATGTGGGAGACTCTACCCCCACCCTAGAGGAAATGTGTCTCCCTCTGAAGCCCAGCAGAAGTTATTTGTACTTGGGGGTACCATATGAGCTCTGGTTTTGGGCATCATGGGGATTTTTCAGAGCAGCATTAGAGCCAAACTCTTATGTATAATATTTTGCCTGTGGAAGGGTATATTCTGTGTTCCAAATAGTTGACTGGACAAACTGACTTTTGTATTGTGGTGGTTTTGATTGGGAGAAAAAGCATGCCTTACAGTCAGGAGATCAGATCTCAGCTCTGCCACAGACTGTACCTACTGATTAACCTCTATAAAATGAGGGTATAATACTAAAGCAGTGGTTTTCATATTGCTTAGGTTGTTTATTCTTCAAATAAAATCTTATGCAAAAAGCCAGTATATGAAAAAGGATGAAAGCCAGCTTGGGTGCTCTCTTTGCACTGGAAAAGGAAATCCAGAGCTCTTTCTCTTTACATCCTGTTCTTCTACATCCACCACTTCAAGAAGAGTGTGAGGCTTCTCATGGTTTGAAAACCACTAGACCAGTTGATTTTTTTTTTTTTCTGGATGCCTCTGTTCATCAACATTCTAAGTTTGAGAATTAGCATGTATAATACAAAAGGTAGAGTTACTCTGTTTCTAAAACTCATCTCATTGTAGGTATTATAAGATCTGTTTAACTGTATTTCCCTCCAAACAAGAATAAATTACCATAGACCAGCAGTGAGGACTTCTTATGGTTTGTTCAGGTTGGAGTCTGAATCTCTTATAGACAAAAAGAGTGATACTTGATTTGGCAGAATGGAAATGCATTCGATTTAGTAGAGCAGAATTCTCAATCTGGCTACCCAGATGTCAGTCAGGAACATAGAAATAAGGATTGGATCATGCAAAAAAGATGGATGTTATGCTGTAGTTTTCAGTCCCTCTGTCTCCTTTTTAGTGCATGATAACCAACCACTTATGTAACCAAGGGCCCCACCTGTTCCATTCAGGATTAAGGGATGAGAGTAGGCTTTCTTGGATATTCTCCTTCCTTATGTAGAAATATGACTCTGGATATAGGATTCACTGTAGTTTTCTTAAGACCAGAGTAGGAGCTGAAGTAGAAGACAAAAAAATCCAGTAGTCCAAGGACAAAGTTCTATTGCTGCCAAAGTCAGAAGAAAAGTAAGTGCATCAAGACATTAGGGGGAAAAAAAAAGAAACGAAAAAAAAAAAGACATTAGAGAGGTCAGGAGCCAATAGACACGGTGAACCATACTTGAAATACCTGAGCAAGAATCAGAAACTGGATGGAGGTCTGTGTCAAGAACATGAGCATTGTGGCAGAAGCAACAAGATTGGTGATATACCTTTCTCTCAGTCCTTAGGGTTGTTGTCTCATTGTTAGAGGTGGGCTCACCAGTTGCCAGATTTAGAGGCTAAAGCAGATGGATAATGAACCTATCCTGTTCTTCTAGGAAGCCAGAGCAAAGTGCAAAACTCAAATGCACCCCAAACAACTGCTCCATTAATTACCTCTTCTACAGTAAAATATACCATCAGGGCTATCTTAATTCTTACCTTCATTTTCTCAGATTGAGACCATGCTTATGTGAAGAGACTTGTACTTGGCAAAGGTTTAATAAATGGACAGATGAGATTTGACCTTGCTTTGGGTCTCATTATTTTCCTTTGACATAAAATGGAGTTTCTTATATTTTGTGAAGATCATGAAAATTTTAATTATATTAATTTTTAGTACAAACTTGGAAGGAACAATGAGATGTGAATTTAGGAAAATTATTTTTAAATGTATTATAGCACTTCAATATGAGGCTAAAGTAGATAATTTTTAGAAAAATGGACTGAAGTGCTTGCCAAGAGAAACAATGACATCAGTTGTTTTGACGCACAGTAAATTAACGGCTCTTTTCTGTTTTGATATGCATATTAAATAAAATAAGCAAAATGCATTGATTCCTACTTTAAGCAGTCCTTTCATCAAGTAGACTCAAACTAATTCATGGATCTGCTACTTTTCTAATGTCATAAAGGATGATGATTGGTATTTGTAACCTCTGCTTGCTTGGTGGAATGGTGAAGTAGAATTTCCGTTGGTAATACAGTATACTGCAGTGAATAAAAGCATGGACTTTGGAGGCAGAAAAACCTGTGTTCAAGTCCTTATGATACCACTTAGCTGCTGTGAGATCTTAGTGTCTTTAATCTCCTCTTCAGTATACTCACTCATCTATAAGGCAGGGATAATAATAATCCCTACCTCATAATGATCTTGGGGTTTTTAAAAAATTATTTATTTTTAAATAAGTAATATATATACATGGTGGAAAACATTCAAAAGGCCCCAAAACTTAGACAGTAAAAAGTAAATCTTCCTCATGCTCCTATCCCCTATTCACCTAGTTTCCCTTCCCAGCAATAAACACAACAGTTATCGGTTTCTTGTGCATCTTTCCAGAGATATCCACACATATATAAGCAAAAACATGTGTACATGTGTATATGCGTGTGTATATATACATACACAATATTTTTCGCGAATTGTGACATATACACATGTTCTGCAATTGACTTTTTTTTTTACTTAACAATGTGTCTTAGAGATCTTTCCAATATCACTTCATAGAGATCTATGCAGTATTGGTTTTTTTCTTTTTTTTTAACTTGAATACTTTTGAAGCAAGAACCACTCCGTGTTGTCTTCTATTTACTGGTTTCACATATTTTATATTATCTGTCTTCCCTGAAGGCATTTGAGTTTTCAACCCCTGGCTTGTGTGTGCACTACAGTTGTGTAGCCTAGAATGAAGGCCTTTCATAATTATTTTATGTATTATGTAATAACATTTGCATTAATAACTTTCTTTTCAGTTTTGATGAAGCAAGAACACAGAGAAGAGATTGATTTGTCTTCAGTTCCATCATTGCCTCATCCTGTCCAGACCCAGAGGCCTTCTTCAGATACAGGACACCTACATGACAGTGTACTGTCTGCACAGAGAAGCTTGGTTTGTCCCATCCAGCTAACATATGCATCCATGGTAACCTCAACCCATCTGCCACAGTTGCAGTGTAGGGATGAGAGTGCTGGTAAAGAACAGCATATGATACCTTCTTCAGTTGTGCACCAGCCTTTTCAAGTCGCACCAACACCTCCTGTAGGGTCTTCCTATCAGCCTATGCAAACTAATGTCGTATTCAATGGACCAACTTGTCTTCCTGTTAATGCTGCCTCTAGTCAAGAATTTGATCCAGTTTTGTTTCAGCAGGATGCAGCTCTTCCTAATTTAATAAATCTTGGCTGTCAGCCACCATCATCCATACCTTTTCATTCTTCAAATTCAGGCTCAACAGGACATCTCTTAGCCCACACACCTCATTCTGTGCAGACCTTGCCTCATCTGCAGTCAATGGGATACTGTTGTTCAAACACAGGACAAAGATCTCTTTCTTCTCCAGTGGCCGATCAGGTTACAGGTCAGCCTTCCCCTCAGTTACAACCCATTACGTATGGTCCTGCACATTCAGGGACTGCTACAACAGCTTCCCAAGCAACCTCTCATCCCTTGGCCAGTTCACCACTTTCTGGGCCACCATCTCCTCAGCTACAGCCTATGCCTTACCAGTCTCCTAGCTCAGGAACTGCCTCATCACAGTCTCTAGCCACCAGAATGCATTCTGGACAGCACTCAACTCAAGCACAAAGTACAGGCCAGGGAGGTCTTTCTGCACCTTCGTCCTTATTATGTCACAGTTTGTGCGATCCAGCTTCATTTCCACCTGATGAGGCAACTGTGAACATTAAACCTGAACCTGAAGAGCAGGAACCTAACTTTTCTACAATTGGTCTTCAGGACATCACTTTAGATGATGGTAAGTTCATCTTTATGCTTTGAAGCAGTGAAGATCCAGGAACTTCCTTCCCTTAAGAGTCATGAAAAAGTTACCGTGGATTGTTTATTGGCATATGGTTTGGCTTTTTAATAAGTTGTTTTTACTAGAAATATGTTGATATATGACTCGGAAGATAGACATGAACATATATGCTTTAAAGTCTATTTTACCACTTATATCTGTTGGGAAGGGTGAGACCTTGAGTAATAACCTACCACCTATTTGTGATGGAACTGAAGATGTGAGCTTTTATTGAGCATTTTTCCTTTCAGAACATACAGTGAGGTCACAGTGTCTAGAGAATGGAATTCATAAGTGTTAATTCATTAAACCTTTGCAAGGCACAGAGTTAAATGCTAGGAATACTAGAAAGGTATGAGGATAGAGTTCTTGTCCTTGAGGAGACTCACACAAGTAAAGAACCTGCTTCTCTGTGGCCCTGCCAGCTTGCTGAGTCAGATAGTGGTGATGGTACAAGACCGGACTGGTTTGCTGCTGCTGGTACAGCTGTTGGCACCATGATAAAAAGAAGCTATTTATGTAAATGTAGCAAGTTGGTATGTAGACCTCTGTTTTTATGAAATCATAAATTGGACAGCAAACTCTGGAAATTAATTATTTTAATAATTGAAAATTCCCCCAAGGTAGGATTTTCAGGTAATAATTTTAGAGTTTATTCTTGGCTTTGTCATTTATATGGTAGTGAAATTTTGTCGAAATAGGAATTCAGTGAAAGCTACCTGTGTAAGTGTTGTACAATATGAAAAATTTGAAACATGGACACAGAATTTTAATTCTCTCTCTGATTCTGTATTAATCTGTAGAAAAGTAACTCTAGGTCAGCCATCTCCTTTATACATCTGGAGAGACTATTTACTACTTAGTTGCAAAGCTGGTTTTAAATTCCAAACATAAGGGAAAAGGAAGGTATATAAAATGATAAAATGTGGGAGCCCCCACCCTAGCCCTGACCTGGCACCAGGGCTTTACTGTCAGATGAGTATATGAGGATACAATGATGCAGTAGGTCTTAGTCACTTACAACCAAGATATAAAAGAAGCACATTGGGAGATCAGCAAAGAGATGTGAAAGATTCTATTAGAAGGATTCAGAGAGGCTTCCTTGAGGAGATGATTTTTAAGCCAGTCTTGGAGGATGAATATATTTTTCAGTAAATAAGGATCAATCACTTCTTATCCTTTTGGCTAAGAACAAGTGTAGTATCAGTAAATGAGAATCAAAGGGAAAACCAGACAACAGAAGCAGAAACATAGAGCTATGTCTGGGAAAGCATGATTTTCTGTGGCTGGAGGGCAGATGGCATAGTGGAGGACGGCTTTCAAAGCCACAAGGGGATATGCCAGGTCATTTGTGTATAGACAGAAGGTATAGCTGTAAACAAGCAAAACCCACAATTTGCATAGCATTGTTATCTAATTTAACTCTTACTGATTCTCTAGATAGCTATATTTAGAGAATCAGACTTTCTGAAGATCACATAACTGGTAAGTAGCAGAGCTGAGACTGGAGGCAGGTCTTTTCAGTCTAGTCTTTTTCTTGCAGTACTACAGCTGCCCCCCAGCAACAGCAGGCCGTGGTGGTTAGAACACAGCACTAAAGGGGATCCCCCAAGCTTTTTTAATTCCTAGAGAATAGTGGAACATTCTCTAGGAATGCATGTGCAGAATTTCACTGCACGAATATATGTTCACAACAGCATCTGATCTGTCACACTTGTATTGCTTTCAAGGTTTGTGTTTAGAATTTTAATCCCTGAAACAAAGGGTGAGACCTGGAGTGTGATAACCTACCACTTCAGTGATGCCACTGAAAACACAAGATTTATTAAGCAGGTCTCATAGCTGCTGGGTATTCCAGCTCATTTTCTTTCCAAATGAAGACTGTTTTTCTAAAAAGAGACCAAAGCTGGAACCTGCTCTTTCTAATTTACCACAGATTGAGTGATTTTGGGGGGAACAGCAAATTGGAAAGAAAGGCTTTATGGAATTTTTATTTATTTCATCTTTCGAATGTGTCAAGATTCTTTTGAATATGTGAAGATATGTTGCAGAAACAGAGAATCTGGAAAAATGAGGTCTATGAGGGCAAATATAAAAGCAATTTCATTTTTGTTCCATTCACAATTAAGCAAAGTTCCCCACAGAGGACAAGGACTGGCTAATGAATTCCCTTATTGCCACCTATCAGGAGACTTGATAGAAGCTCAGTGGTGGCACTTCCCTGGTGGTCCAGTGGTTAAGACTCTGCGCTTCCAATGCAGGGGGCGTGGATTTAATCCCTGGTCGGGGAACTAGGATCCTGCATGCTGTGCGGTGCAGCCACAAAAAAGCTTAAAAAAAAAAAGAAGTTCAGTGGTGCTAGCAGTAATTAAAGAGGGGGTGGGAGAACTAAAATACACTCCTGGGCACCTCAGATTATTGGATGTATAATTTTTGCAATTTACATTTTGATGCTGTCAAATATCAAATGCATTTTTGATGTTTGCCAACTGACTCATTGATTATGTTATTTGGATTTGCCCTTTTTTTGGGGATTTGCCTTTGAAGGTAAACTAGAGGCTTAGAAAATCCTACAGTTCTGCAGAGTTTTAATATAAATTCTTTAAAAAAACAATAATAACATATTTCATAGGCCTTGAACTCCCCAGTACTTGGAACTCTGTAGTACTTGAATGGCCCCTTTCTGATAAGCTTTAAAAGTAAGCCATAAAACACGCCAAAAAGGATTAGAAATACTTAAAGTGAACTTTGCAGTTAGCTTGAGCTCAGGTTTAATTTTACCTTTTCTATATTGTGCTAAGCATTAAGTACAAAGTAATTTCTACTCCGCAACTAGAGGACACAAGTAATTTCTTTAAATTTGTGTTATACTAGTTAAATATACTTATCATCTAATCCTAATAACTTTCATTAATCCTATTTGTTTTATATTTATTTACCCCTTTTTTATCAAATTAAAGATTAAGACAAATAAAATATCCTTTTTATTTTTGAAATTTTTAATTAAGATGGAGTCTGTCAAGAATCATTCAGGTATTACTTGACTGTTACTTTTAGAAATACGGACATTAACACCTTAATTTTTTATTATAAATTCAGTGACATTTAATAGAGAAGATATTAGTGCACCTCAGCTCAGAAATTCAAGACTTGTAGAACTAAAAATACTGTAATACAGCTCCCCCATTTTATAGATAAAGAATCTGAGTTTTACATAGCTTAAGGTATTCATCCAGGGTAACACTGATTTAATAGCAGAGTAAAGACTAAAACCCAAGTCTCCTGGTTCCTAATTCAGTACTCTAAGAGCTTTTTCAGTATCTGCAATCATGTTTTTCATCAGTCTGTGGTTTGAGACTGTGGATGTAGAGCAAGCAGAATAGATGAAAGAAAGTGCTGTTTTCTTAGCAGAGCCTTGGTTTGTGAGAGGGGCCAGGGCAATCTTAAAATTCTAGATTCTCAGTATAGATGAAGTTTTAAAGGCTCTCTGCTCCATCCTCGTCTTTCACACTGGAATTCATACTCTGGTATCCCTAGTGATATTATATTCCTGTTGGTCTCTTCATCTCCAGATTCTTTGGAAAATCTCAGGGCCTTTTAAGTTCCAGCTGCCCTTGTTTTATGTGGGCTCTGATGCCTCTGGAATAATGCAGAACAAATCTAATCATTGTTCTGTAATAATCCTTCACATCTGTGAAATCTTGATCTCTTTCCCACGTCTTAAAAACACTCCAGCAATTTCATCCTTCCCTCAGCCTCACTAACATGGTAGTTCCCTTCTGTTTGAACCCTGGTGTTTAGTTCCTTTTCGCAGGGCGTATCCAGAAGGGAACACTCTAGCCAGCTCAAAGTGGATTGGGACCGTCACCTTCCTTGTTCGGAAGACTTTATTTATCAGTTTGGTGTTAGGTCAGGGGATTTTCTTAGCTCCATCTTGCTGTTAATTTAGTGAGTCATAAGTGCTAGTCATTAGTCATAACTAAATCACATCCATTCTGTATCCCCACCCCCCACCTCTCCACTGTGGATTTTTACATATGTTTTTGGAACCCAGGACTAAACTTTGCAGTTTAGTTTGTTCAGAAACTGAATCCTTGTTCAGTTTCATTGAGGTGATTTTGACCCCTCATGTCAGTCTTCCAAACTCAGAAGAGTCCCAGAAGCATTTCTCGTTTTCAGAGTAATGCGACTCCCTCCTCAGGGGGATTATTCCTTGGGGTAGTAGCAGCAGCAGAATACTGACCTTTACCAATTGATGTTCTCTTTCAAGCAGTCCCCTTGGAAGGCTGTAATATATACTTACTCAACCAATTAGAGTATTGTTCAAAATTCTTTTGCTACTTTCATTTTTCTTTGCTACCTAAGTGTACCATTGCCCCTGCTTGGAAAGCATGTGCTACTCTGTAAAATTATCAGTGAGTGTTTACTCAGATGTTAAAGTTTGTGTGCCTGGAGCTGTAATTTTTCCTAAACACTTCTGTGCATTATGGTGTGTATGTCCCAGATTTGGACCAAGTGATATACATTAAAACAGTACAAAAACATAGAAATTGTCACAGCTGTGTTTTGAGCATTTTAATTAAGATTATAGTATTGTTAAACTAGACTGTCTTAGACTTTTAAATACAGGCCCATTTAATTTGTGATTGAGCTGAATCCAGTAAGAACTTTCCATTAGAGTCCCTCAATTCCCCCTTGTCCTCCTTCTTTCACAGACTAACAGAACCGTAGCTACAGCTCTTCAGCAGAGAAGAGGGTACATGTTAAATATAGCCTGACCTGCTGCTGTGGTGAAAACTGACACTGCCACTTGCAGGCTCTGTGCAGTAACATGCTGATCCTGAATGTAGGGCAATTGCTAATTTGACTGTAAACAGGGACTCTAGACGTGACCTCTGCTGCTGCAGTTCTATATAGGTGACAAGCAGATGAACCTGCTTTCCAGTTGCAAGGAAATGATAAATACAAGATTCAGGTGATTAACTTGGATGGGAAAATCAGGAGACTGGTATGGAGGAGCAGAAGGGTAAATATTATTGTCAGTGTGCTAGCCCACCTGTTGGATACTCCTTTAATGGTGTTTATTGTATTTAAATAAATAAAACAAAAGAAAGCCATGCATAGCCAATGATGAGACTGGGTCCCAAATGAGGTGTTGAATCACTTAGGGGCTCAGTAGTGAAGGGAGGTAGATAATACTGAACTTTCTCTTTCAACTAGGACTCTGGGTAACTCATGAATACTCTTCTGGGAGGCATACATGTACCATCCAGCCTCAAACATATTTATGATGGATAATTCCAGAGGCAAAAAGTCCCACAAATAATACCCATGTAGGCTTTGGATCATGGCTTATGCAGAATGGATCATGATGGGGATTCAGGACCTTAGACACAACCACTCTTGGACATATAATAAGAAAATTTAATTTTTAGACCCAGTGAAGCAAGAGCAAGCATTTGAGAAGACCTTTTATTTCTCATGTCAGGTGTGTCTGTGTTATCTTACATGGCACAAATTAGTTATATTGTATATGAACAAAATTTTTTCCTTGAATCAACTTGACACTAAAATTTATACATAAACTGGGAAAAATCCAAGAGAGGTTACCAGTAAATAGCCAGCATATCACAGCATATCAGAAGTCTTCAAAATAAATTCACTTCAAAAAGTGTATTTAAAAATAATTAATGAATTAATTTTCTGTCTCACATGTATTGCATATATATTTTGCCAGTTCGTTTGTTTACCAGTTTTTAAAATAGTGTTTTGGTCTATAGAAATGTAAAATATTTAGGTGGTCCAACCTAATATATCTTTTCTTTTTGATTTCTGTTTGTTTGTTTGTTTTTATTTTTGGCTGCATTGGGTCTTCATTGCTGCGCGAGGGCTTTTCTCTAGTTGCAGTGAGTGGGAGCTACTCTTCGTTGTGGTGCGCGGGCTTCTCATTGTGGTGGCTTCTCTTGTTGTGGAGCACGGGCTGTAGGCACATGGGCTTCAGTAGTTGTGGCACATGGGCTCAGTAGTTGTGGCTCATGGGCTCTAGAGCGCAGGCGCAGTAGTTGTGGCGCACGGCCTCAGTTGCTCCACAGCATTTCTTTTTGATCTGTGCTTTGGGAATCTTGTTTAGAAAGGCTTATCTCACCCCAATGTTATACAAAGTTCCCACTTATATTTTCCTCTAGGACTTGAATGATCTTACTGTTAATATTTAAATTTTTTATTTAACCTAGACTTTATTGGAGTATAAGACAGAGTTGTAAGGTATTGAGGGTGGGATCTAAATTTAGTTTTTAAATACTTCACTGGTTGCCCCAACACTATTTATAGTATGTATTTCATTGATTCTATTGGGCACTTTTTATTTCAGACATGTTAACATCTTTGAAACCTGGATGTATCTGTGATAAATGTTTTACAATCTAAAAATAATAATAATGAATTATGGTTACTGTTTCTTGATAATAAAACTTTTTTTTTGAACACTGTGGTAGGCACTTTGCTAGTAGCTCATTAGTTCTTCCCAACAATCTGTAAAAAGTGAATTATTAACCTTATTTTCAGAGATGTGGCTGAGAGAGTTTAAGCACAGTGTTATATGACCACAGACACTGGGACTGGCATTTGAATCCAGGTCTGTCTGAAATTTAGATTGTCTTGCACGTGTTTAGTGGCTTCTGAAATAACTATCGTTGATTACTTTATATAATCTCACTTCTATAAACACAATAAACATAGTAACTTTCTGATGTCTGTCAAGTGTAAGATACAAAGCCAGTGTCTAAAGATGTATTCTGTTTTAAAATTCTTATCCTGTTTCTGAGTTCCTTTGGAAATGACCCATTCACAGGGACAAAAATATTTTATTTACTTATTTTTTATTTATTTATTTTTTTGGCTGTGTTGGGTCTTTGTTGCTGCGTGAGGGCTTCCTCTAGTTGGGGCGAGAAGGGGATACTCTTCGTTGTGGTGCGCGGGCTTCTCATTGCAGTGGCTTCTCTTGTTGCAGAGCACGAGCTCTAGGCTCGTGAGCTTCAGTAGTTGTGGCACACAGGCTCAGTAGTTGTGGCACACGGGCTTAGCTGCTCTGCGGTGTGTGGGATCTTCCTGGAGCAGAGATTGAACCTGTGTCCCCTGCATTGGCAGGCAGATTCTTAACTGCTGTGCCACCAGGGAAGTCTGTACAATTTTAAATACAGTAAATAAACCTCATTGATGAGGTAACATTTGATCAAAAACTTGAAGATGAGACGAAAAAACCTTGAAGATGAGGAAATTACCAATGTAGATACCTGGGGGAAGAGTATTCTAGGCCAAAGGGACAAGCAGAGGAAAGACCCTAAGGTAAGAGCATGTCTGGCTTATTGAGGAATGGCAACGAGGCCAGTGTGGCTGGAATATGAGGTATCTAGAGGGAAAGTAGTAGGAGATGTGGTCAAGGAGGTAATGGGGAGCCAAACGTGTAGGGCAACAGTTCTCAAACTTTTTGGTCTCATGACTCCTTTTTTTTTTCTTTTTAATTGAAGTATAGTTGATTTACAGTGTTGTGCAAATCTCTGCTGTACAGCAAAGTGACTCAGTTATACACACATAAACATTCTTTTTTATATGCTTTTCCATTATGGTTTATCACAGGATATTGAATATAGTTCCTTGTGCTATACATTAGGACCTTGTTGTTTATCCATTCTAAACATAATAGTTTGCATCTACCAAACCCAAACTCCCAGTCCATCCCTCTCCTTCCCCCCGCCCCCCTTGGCAACCACAAGTCTGTTTTCTATGTCTGTGAGTCAGTTTCTGTTCTGTGGATAAGTTCATTTGTGCCATATTTTATATTCCACATGTAAGTGATATCATGTGATATTTCTCTTTCTCTGTCTGACTTACTTCACTTAGTATGATACTCTCTAGTTGCACCCATGTTGCTGCAAATGGCATTATTTCATTCTTTTTTATGTCTGAGTTGTATTCCATTGTATATATGTACCACATCTTCTTTATCCATTCATCTGTCAGTGGACATTTAGGTTATTTCCATGTTTTGGCTATTGTGAACAGTGCTGCTATGAACATAGGGGTGCACGTATCTTTTTGAATTATAGTTTTGTCTGGGTATATTCCCAGGAGTGGGATTGCCGGATCATATGGTAATTCTATTTTTAGTTTTCTGAGGAATCTTCATACTGTTTTCCATAGTGGCTGTACCAACTTACATTCCCACCAACAGTGTAGTTCCCTTTTCTCCATACCCTCTCCAGCATTTATTTGTAGACTTTTTAATGAGGGCCATTCTGACCAGTGTGAGGTGGTACCTCATTGTAGTTTTGATTTGCATCTCTCCAATAATTAGTGATGTTGAGCATCTGTTAGCATGCCCATGTGTTTTCTGCCCTTTTTTTTTTTGTGGTACGCGGGCCTCTCACTGTTGTGGCCTCTCCCGCTGCGGAGCACAGGCTCCGGACGCGCAGGCTCAGCGGCCATGGCTCACGGGCCCAGCCGCTCCGCGGCATGTGGGATCTTCCCGGACCGGGGCACGGCACAAACCCATGTCCCCTGCATCGGCAGGTGGACTCTCAACCACTGTGCCACCAGGGAGGCCCCTGCCCATTTTTTGATTGGGTTGTTTGGTTTTTTGTTGTTGAGTTGTATGAGCTGTTTATATGTTTTGGAAATTAAGCCCTTGTCTGTCATATCATTTGCAAATGTTTTCTCCCATTCCGTAGGTTGTCTTTTCGTTGTTTTTTTTTTTTAATGGTTTCCTCAGCTGTGCAAAAGCTTGTAAGTTTGATTAAGTCCCATTTGTTTATTTTTGTTTTTATTTCTATTGCCTTGTGAGACTGACCTAAGAAAACATTGGTATTATGTCAGAGAATGTTTTTCCTATGCTCTCTTCTAGGAGTTTTATGGTGTCATGTCTCATGTTTAAGTCTTTAAGCCATTTTGAGTTTATTTTTGTACATGGTGTGAGGGTGTGTAAATCAACTTCATTGATTTACATGCAGTTGTCCAACTTTCCCAGCACCACTTGCTGAAGAGACTTTCTCAGGACTCCTTTATAATCTTAAAAATTTTTGAGGATCCCCAAGAACTTTTATTTAGGTGGTTTGTATGTATCAGTTTTTATTTGTATTAGAAGTTAAAACTGAGAACTTTTGAAAACAAGAATACACAGACATGGGCTTCCCTGGTGGTGCAGTGGTTGAGAGTACGCCTGCCAATGCAGGGGACGCGGGTTCGTGCCCCGGTCTGGGAAGATCCCACATGCTGCGGAGCGGCTGGGCCCATGAGCCATGGTCGCTGAGCCTGCGCGTCCGGAGCCTGTGCTCCGCAATGGGAGGGGCCACAACAGCGAGAGGCCCGCGTACCAAAAAAAAAAGAATACACAGACACTTTCCATCACCCATCACAGCAATGAAGTCATCACATACAATTTGTTTCCGAGTGGAAAACTCCACTGTAAACTCAGGAGAGAATGATAATGAAAAAGGCAAAAAAATTTGGTATTATTATAAGAAGAATTTTGACCTCGAAGACTCCCTTAAAAGTCCTCAGGGAACCCCACATGTCCTTGATCACACTTTTAAGAACTCTTACATAGGGTCTTGTAGGCCTTTGTTGTAGAGTTTTGAACAGATGAGTCATCATGATCTGATACAGGTTTGTTTTTTTTTTTAATTTATTTATTTTTGGCTTTGTTGGGTCTTCATTGCGGGCGCGGGCCTTCTCTAGTTGTGGCGAGGAGTGGCTACTCTTCATTGCGGTGCATGGGCTTCTCATTGTGGTGGCGTCTCTTGTAGAGCACAGGCTCTAGGCACATGGGCTTCAGTAGTTGTGGCACACGGGCTTAGTTGCTCCATGGCATGTGGGATCTCCCCGGACCAGGGCTCGAACCCATGTCCCCTGCACTGTCAGGTGGATTCTTTTTTTTTTAAGAATTACTGTTGTTTTTTTGGGCTACATTAGGTTTTCGTTGCTGCACGCAGGCTTTCTTTAGTTGCATCGAGTAGGGGCTACTCTTCGTTGTGGTGCGCGGGCTTCTCATTGTGGTGGCTTCTCTTGTTGTGGAGCATGGGCTCTAGGTGCATGGGCTTCAGTAGTTGTGGCATGTGGGCTCAGTAGTTGTGCAACGAGGGCTCTAGAGTGCAGGCTCAGTAGTTGTGGCGCATGGGCTCAATTGCTCCGCAGCATGTAGGATCTTCCCAGATCAGGGTTTGAACCCATGTTCCCTGCATTGGCAGGCGGATTCTTAACCACTGCGAGGCAGGCTGATTCTTAACCACTGCGCTATCAGGGAAGCCCCTGATATAGGTTTTAACAGGGTCACTCTGGCTGCTGGGTAGAGAGGCAAGGGCAGAAACAGGGAGACCAGTTAAGTTGCTATTATAGTAATCCAGGCCAGAAATGATGGTTTGGACTAAGAGATGGACTGATTTTTGATGTATTTTAAAGGTAGAGCCAGTAGCATTTCCTGACAGATTCCATGTGAGATGTGAGAGAAAGAAGTTAAAGATGACACCAATGGGGTTTTGCCTGAGCAACTGAAAAGATGGCGTTGCTGTCAGGTAAGATGGGGAAGGCTCTGGATGGAGCAGGTTTTGGAGAAAGATCTGGTGTTCAATTTTGGATGTGTTTTGTTTATGGTATCTGTTGAACATTCAAGTAGAGATATAAAGTAGTCAGTTGGCTGAAGTCTAGAGTTTGGAAGTGAGTTATAGACTGAAGATATAAATTTGAGGGTTGTTGGCATGCAGGAGGTAGTTAAAGCCACCAGACTAGATGAGGTCATTAAGTGATAATTTAATTGTCCTGCCTTTATCAATTTAGGTAATAATAATTGTATTTCTATAAAATGTTGCAGAGTGCCTACACTTATATTTCAGGAGACTTTGAATAAATAAGTAAACAAATTCACAAGCAAATAAACAGATTTACAAGGGTTAAACAACTTCCCTTAGGTCACCAATCTAGTAAGTGACGACACTACGATTCCAAAGCCTTTCTTTTCTAATACCCACCAGATCATTGTCTGTTTGTATAAACCAGAAAAGCCTATATATCGATAAGGTGGCTAAAGTAAGCAACTTGGTCAATGGCAGCTTGGACGAGTGGGGAAATTTTGCTCATCTTCCCACAGACATATTTCATAATTTATAAATATTTAATTTTTCAAAACTTTTTAATAAAAGGAACAGATTCTGGGACTTCCCTAGTTGTCCAGTGGGTAAAACTCCATGCTCCCAATGCAGGGGGCTCGGGTTCAATCCCTGATCGGGGAACTAGATCCTGCATGCATGCTGCAACTAAGTGTCTGCATGACACAACTAAGGCCCAGCGCAGCCTAAATAAATAAATAATAAATAAAAAATTTTTAAAAAGGAACAGATTCCATATCCCAGATTTATAAATTTTAAGAGGGATTTACAGAAGTCCTCCAGGTGTTGCTTTTTTTTTTTTTTTTTTTTTTTGCGGTACGCGGGCCTCTCACTGCTGTGGCCTCTCCCGTTGCGGAGCACAGGCTCCGGACGCGCAGGCTCAGTGGCCATGGCTCACGGGCCCAGCCGCTCTGCAGCATGTGGGATCTTCCCGGACCGGGGCACGAAACCGTGTCCCCTGCATCGGCAGGCAGACTCCCAACCACTGCGCCACCAGGGAAGCCCCAGGTGTTGCTTTGAGTCAATGGTTCGATCTGTGAAAACCTCATTCAGTCATTTCATACAATGTTCTCCTATGAGAAAACGCACAGTTTTTTTTCTTAATACTTATTTTATTTATTTATTTATGCCGTGCCAGGTGTTAGTTGCGGCACATGAGATCTTTTAGTTGTGGCATGGGGATGCTTAGTTGCAACATGTGGGCTTCTTTAGTTGTGGCATATGGACTCTTAGTTGCAGCATGCGGGCTCTTAGTTGCGGCAGGCATGCAGGATCTAGTTCCCCAACCAGGGATTGATCCTAGGCACACTGCATTGGGAGTGTGGAGCCTTACCCACTGGACCACCAGGGAAGTCCCACACAGTTTGTTTTTGAAATTTTTAAAATTCGGTAGAATATACATAACATAAAATTTACCATTTTAACCATTTTAAGTGTATGGTTCAGTGACATTAAGTACACTCACAGTAGTGTGTAGCCATCACCACTGTGTATTTCAAGCACTTTTTCATCACCCTAAACAGCAACTCTATACACATTAAGCAATAACTCCCCATTCTCTCCCTACAACCCAGCCCGTGGTAACCTTTATTCTGCTTTCCATTTCCATAACTTTCCCTACTCAAGATACCTCATATAAGTGGAATACAACATTTGCCCTTTTGTGTCTGGCTTATTTCACTTAGCATGATGTTTCCAAGGTTCAGCCATGTTGTAAGCATAGATCAGAATTTCATTCCTTTTTATGGCTGAATAATATTCCATTGTATGTATATGCCATATTTTGTTTGTCCATTCATCTGTTGAAAGACATTTGGTTTGTTTTCACCGTTTGGCTGTTTTGAATAGTGATGCTTTGAATATTGGAGTATAGGTATCTGAGTCTCTATTTTCAGTTCTGTTGGGTATTCTAGGAGTGGAATTGCTGGACCAAATGGAATTCTTTTTTCAGCTTTTTGAGGAACTGCCAAACTAATATTTTTCCCACAGTGGCTGCACCATTTTACATTTACAGTGCATGAGGGTTCCGGTGTCTCCACATCCTTGCCAACACTTACGTTTATTTAAAAAAAAAAAAGCCATCCTAAATAGGTGTAAAGTGGTGTCATTGTGGTTTTATTTTGCATTTCCCTAATGACTAATGATTTTGGGTATCTTTTCATGAGTTTATTGGTCATTTGTTTATTTTTTCTGGAGAAATGTCTAGTCAAATATTTTGCCCATTTTTTGGGTTGAGTTTGGTTTTCTGGTTGAGATGTAGGAGTTCTTTATATTTTTTGAATATTAAATCCTTATCAAATAAGTTATTTGCATATATTTTCTCCCATTCTATGGATTGTCTTTTCACTCTCTTGATAGGATCCTTTGATGTTTTTAATTTTGATGAAGTCCAGTTTATCAATTTTTTCTTTTGTTGCCTGTGCTTTTAGTGTCATACTTAAGAAATTGTTGCCCAATTTAAGGTCATGAAGACTTGCCCTATGTTTTCTTCTTCTAAGAGTTTTATAATTTTAGCTCTTATGTTTAGGTCTTTGATCCATTTTGAGTTAACTTTGTATATGGTATGGAGGATGAGTCCAGCTTCCATTCTTTTTTTGCATGTCCAATAGAACCCTTGCTTGAAAGTGAAAATGAATTGACTGTATATTGTCATGGTTTGTTTCTGGGTTATTTTTCTTTTAAATTTTTTTTTTTTTTTTTTTTTTTTTTTTTGCGGTACGCGGGCCTCTCACTGTCGCGGCCTCTCCCGTTGCAGAACACAGGCTCTGGATGCGCAGGCCCAGCGGCCATGGCCCACGGGCCCAGCCACTCCGCGGCATGTGGGATCCTCCCGGACTGGGGCACGAACCCGTGTCCGCTGCATCAGCAGGAGGACTCTCAACCACTGCGCCACCAGGGAAGCCCTCTTTTAAATTTTTATTGGAGTATAGTTGATTCACGGTGTTGTGTTAGTTTCTGCTGTACAGAAGAGTGAATCAGTTATACATATATCCACTCTTTTTAGATTCTTTAAAAATACGGAATGCTTCATGAATTTGTGTGTCATACTTGCACAGGGGCCATGCTAATCTTCTCTGTACCATTCCAGTTTTAGTATATGTGCTGCTGAAGTGAGCATTTTCTGGGCTGTTTTATTCCTTTGGTCTGTATGTCTGTCCTTATGCCTGTATCACACTGTTTTGATTACTGTAGCTTTGTAGTAAGTTGTGAAATCAGGAAGTGTGTCTTCCATCTTTGTTCTTTTTCAAGACTGTTTTGGCTTTTCAGGGTCCTTGGAGATTGCATATGAATTTCAGGATGGGTTTTTCTGTTTCTGCAAAAACGCTATTGGGATTTTGATAGGGATTGCATTGAATCTCTACATTGCTTTGGGTAGTATTATCATCTTAACAATATGAAGTCTTGAACATGGGATGTTTTCCCATTTATTTAGATCTTCTGTTTCCTTCAGCAACGTGTAGCTTTCAGTATACGAATCTTACACCTCCTTGGTTAATTTTTAAGTATTTTGTTCTTTTTAATGGTATTGTAAATGGACTTGATTTATAAATTTCCTTTTTAGATTGTTCGTTAAAAGTGTATAGAATACAACTAAATTTTGTGTGTTGATTTTATATCCTGTAATTTATTAGTGCTAACATTTTTTTGTATATTGATTCTTCAGAGCTTTCTATGTATTGGATCATGTCATTTGTGAACAGAGGTCATTTTACCTCTTTCTTTTATTTCTGTAGCCTAATCTCTCTGGCTGGAACTTCCAGTACTGTGTTGAATAGAAGTGGCAAAAGTGAACATCCTTGTCATGTTCTTGCTCTTAGAGGGAAAGCTTTCAGTCTTTAACCACTGAGTATGATGTTATCTGTGGGTTTTTCATATATGGTCTTTAACGTGTTAAGGAAATTTCTTTCTATTCCTAGTTTATTGGGTGTTTTTATCTTGAAAGAGTATTGAAATTTGTCAAATACTTCTGAATTAATTGAGATGATCATATGTGTTTTTTTCCCTTCATTCTAGTAATGTATACTATATTACATTCATTGATTTTTCGTATGTTGGACTATTCTTGCATTCTGGGAATAAATCTCACTTGGTCATGATGTATAACCGTTTTAGTATGCTGCTGAACTCAGTTTGCTAGTACTTTTGTTAAGGATTTTTGCATCTATATTCACAGGAGATGTTCTGTAGTTTTCTTTTCTTGTAGTGTCTTTGTCTGGCCTTGATATCAGGGTAATGCTGGCCCTAGAATGAGAGAGGAAATGTTCCCTTCTCTGTAATCTTTTGGAAGAGTTTAAGGGTTAGTGTTAATTCTTTAAATGTCTGGTGAAAGTTTTTGTGATAGGAAGAGAAATCAGGTATTTTTTGGAGCTGTCAACAGTGTTTCAAGGAACTAGAAAAATGTCTCGAGGACTGCAAGTTTCCATAAGCACAATCTGAAACTACCACTGTATCACACAACTCACAAAAGCCCCCAGCATCTGTTGGCCTGGACTTCTTTCTTCTAATTTATGTGCTGATGTACATGTTCTACACTTTAGAATCTGTTTTGAAGGACTCAGTTGTGAAGATTGGGCATCCTCAGAAGGCAGACTTTTGACAATATATCTGGAGTCTTTAAAATACTTCATACACACTGTAATCCTTAAGTCACCCCTGAAAGCTAGGTGAGTGATCTCAAATTTAGTAATAAAGAAGCTTAAGGCAGAAAAATTTTGCCTATTCACAAAGGATTTCTGGTTTTTGTGTTTTGTTTTGACCCCTTTAGTGAGGCTGCATTTTGAACAGATTGGCTCCTCCTCTGTTTTCCCTCTTTTTTTTTTTTTTTTTTTTTTTTTTTTTTTTTTTTTTTTTTTTTTGCGGTACGCGGGCCTCTCACTGTTGTGGCCTCTCCCATTGCGGGGCACAGGCTCCGGATGCGCAGGCTCAGTGGCCATGGCTCACGGGCCCAGGCGCTCTGCCGCATGTGGGATCCTCCCGGACCGGGGCACAAACCTGTGTCCCCTGCATTGGCAGGCGGACTCTCAACCACTGCGCCACCAGGGAAGCCCTGTTTTCCCTCTTTTATCTGCCTAAGAGGAGGGTATTAATTAGTTCACAGAGACTACAGTTTCTTCTCTTACAAGATAAAATAATCATTCTTCTAGAATCTAATAAAAGGTTAGGTCCTTTTATTTGAATTCGTACAGCAAAGGCCAAAAATAATTCCTTATAGGTCACAGGAGGAGGTTTTGCCTCATTGTATTTTGGACTCTTTAACTGGGCATCTGTGTGTGTCAGCGATTATCACAAAACTGGTAATAGTGACTCTTCTTGAGTACAGTGACTTTCAACATTTTTGACAGCTTCTAACAATAAGAAGTAAGTTTTATAGCATGATCTATTACATAACAAACAAACACAAAAAACATACACACCTAACATGAAAGGCTCACAAGCCAATCCTTAACCTTTATTTAAAAAAATGTAGCTTATCTTCTATTTTGTTCTATTTATTTTTTTAAATACTGATTTCAGCTTGCTGAATTGATTTCATAGCCTGCTAATGGATGTGAACTTCAGTTTAAAAAATATTCCTCCATGACCCACAAATTTACCTATGCGTATAGTGTTCTGGGCTCGTACCCTTAGACATTTTGATTCTGTGCTCTGAAGTAGAGCCTAGGAGTTTATTTTTTTTATTAAGTGCCCAGATAACTGTGATGTAGCCACAGACATGTATTTGGGAACCACTGATAGATCTAATCTAATAAAAACTAGTTTATTTAAAACTAAATCTGTCCTTTAAAATCACTGAAAACCACCATTGTAACTTTTTAAAATAACTGCCCTTTTAAATTTAGAAAATAAATCAGCGTTACCTAAACTCTCTGGACTTCAATATTTATATTATCTAATAAAATGCGGGGAGCCATTTTATGCAGTGATTGACAGATAAAGGACAACTAAATTCCTCTTAATTATAGAAAAAAACAAGCTGGGCATGTAGTAGATTGTTACCCTCTGGTTTGTTCCATTCAGTAGTGATGTTGTCTTCTTTGACACAGACCAGTTTATGTCTGACTTGGAACACCAGCCATCAGGTTCAGCAGAGAAATGGCCTAACCACAGTGAGCTCTCATGTCCACCTCCTTTCTGGAGAATCTAGAGGGTGAGTGTTGATTGAAATGTGTCACTGTTTTTCTGCCCAAGTCTGATATTTGCATGCAGTGGCCAGATTTGCATGTGCTGCAGAGGAGGGGGTATACATGGGCATCTTCTTGGTAGGGGCCCACTCATTATCTCTGGAACTAAACTTTGACTGTAAGAGTGCTTTTTAAATTTAACTACACTCAGGCTCTCACACTTATAATTTTAGTCTGGGATTGAATAAAAGTCAAGTGTTGATTGGATTTATTGAACCAAAGCAGAGGGAGTCCTGTCTATATGAATTCTGTGGCTTGGATGCGGAGTAAATTTGGTTGCTGATAAGGTGTGTAAGCCTACTCATTTCTGGTCAGGTGCTCTAAGTTTTGATGTGAGGCAGTATGGAATGGAAATAAAGCAGGAAATGTTAGCCATTTGCCAGAGGCAACCTGGATCGTTTACCCTTGAGCCTGTCCTTTAGGCCCATGTTTGCACGCTGGTAGTTCATCTGGGGCTCCATTTGGAAGGAGTCAGTGCTTGTGAGGAGGGGGCTGGGCCTCAGGCCTCTGTGCCTCAGCAAGCAACCATACCACTCCCTCTCCCTCACACAGCTTCTTTCTTCAAAGACTCTCAAAGCCACTTGAGAAAGTCTGTGGTAGAAATTATAAACATACAGATTGTAGTTCTCAAAATGCCATTTGAATTTCATTTTAATGAATTTGGATTTGGAAGGGGACTTAGAAATCATGTCTACTACCCAAATCTTTATATTTAGGATACTAAAGCTTCCTGATAAGGCACCAAAACCCTGGCTTCTCCCAGAAGCTGGGCCAGCCTACCCTGGTCTCACATCATTGGCCACTAAATTTCTACATATCTATAAAACTCTCAGGAGAGTTATAGAAGGATTTAAATGAATTTCCTTGTATCATAGTTGAGAAGATCAGTTGAAAAAAGATTAAATTGCCCTAGTCACATCACGGCTGAACCAAAATTAAAGCTTATTTCTTCCAGTGTTTACCCCACTGCCCTTCTTGTGTATGAAGCAACAATTTGGTCACTAGTGATCTTGGTAAGAAATGTTTCTGTGGAGTGAAGGGACCAATGGATGACTAAGGAATGAACAGGAGGTAAGAATAGAGAAACAGCAGGCAGTGTAGATAACTCCTTTAAGATGTTAAACAATGAAAGAAAGAAATTAGATATAGAGGGCCATGTGGGGTCTAGGGTTTTTATTTGTTTGCTCACTTGCTTGTTTGAGATAGAGACTTACCCATATTTAAGCAATGATGAAAAGAATCCAGGAGGAGAGGGTTGGTGAGTAGATTGATTAAAGAGAAGAGTGCAGGAAATTTGTGGGGCAAGATCTTGAAGAGGCAAGCATGTGGGATTCGTAGCATAGGTGTGGAATGAGTCATGTGGGTTTACAGCTCTGGAGCTCAGGTTTGGGCCCTGGAGACAACAGATGTGGGAGTCAACAGTACAGTATATAGAAATGGACAAGATTACTCAGAGAAAATGTACAAAATGTAAAAAAATAAGGAAAAGGATAGTCTTCTGATAGGCCTAAAATTCAGAATTCCACATCCGTTTTTTTAAAATTTATTTATTTTGGGTTGTGTTGGGTCTTTGTTGCCGTGCGCAGGCTTTCTCTAGTTGCGGTGAGCGCGAGCTACTCTTCGTTGCAGTGTGCAGGCTTCTCATTGTGGTGGCTTCTCCTGTTGCAGAGCTCCGTTCTAGGCGCGCGGGCTTCAGTAGTTGTGGCTCGCGGGCTCTAGAGCGCTGGCTCAATAGTTGTGGCTCACGGGCTTAGTTGCTCCGCAGCATGTGGGATCTTCCTGCACCAGGGCTCAAACCCATGCCCCCTGCATTGGCAGGCGGATTCTTAACCACTGCGCCTCCAGGGAAGTCCCCAGAATCTCACCTCTTAACCTAAGTTGAAAATAAGTTTTTTGTTTTTGGGTTTTTTTCCCCCCACATTTCAGTTTTTACTGATACAAAAACATACGTGCTGATACTTGAATATACTTTCAAGTAACTGTGTACTGTTTACTCAGCTGGAGACTTAATGTTTGTAGAATGTTTTGAGTTACAACTTTTTCTAGAGGAAAGATCTGTATGACACTTAGTATAGTATCACATATATAAGAGGTTTCTTAGAAAGAAAGGATCCTTAATAACAGAAAGAAAGAAAGGATCCTTAATCTCCCCCTCAGTCAGTTGTGGAAAAAAGTGTCATAATTTCCCTTTAGTAGTATTAAATCTAATGTTAAAAGTGAAGGGTATCTTCTGATCATTGTGCATGTAATTTTCAATCTGTCCTATGGTTGGAAGCTATCTAGAGTTCGGTGTAAAACTTAAAATAACTTAGGGAATTCCCTGGCGGTCCAGTGGTTAGGACTTGGTGCTTTCACTGCTGGGGCCCGGGTTCAATCCCTGGTCAGGGAACTAAGATCCTGCAAACCGCACAACGCGGCCAAAAAATAGAATAGAATAGAATGGAATGGAATAGAATAGAATAAAATAACTTAGTTAAAAACTTGTTATGATAGAGCTCAAGCTGGTTATCTTGGTTCTTGCTTAAAATGCTTGAATATTCTTTCTGTCTTACCTTTATGGTGGTGAGTTTTATTTTTGTTAATAATGTAAGCTAGGTTATTATAACATAGATCCCAAAATACAGTGGCTTAACTACACTGGAATTTTCTCTCACACCTTACGGTAATTCAGAGATCAGGATTCCTGTTTCATTTAGTTCCTCTACCTCTTTAGGTATTGTCAAAGCAGAGTCACCACGTTGACTGAGTCTTAGCCCAAAGCAAGGGGTATGAAAAGGAGGGGAAGAGGTTACTGAGCAAGTGATGAGGAAGATGCACACATCACTTTTACTCACACTTAATTAGAGAAAGCAAGTTACATGGTCATACCTTGCTACAAAAGGGAAGCCAGGAAATGTGTAGTCTGTAGCTGAGTGGCCCTGTGACTAGTTAAACTCAATTACTAGAGAAGAATGAATTAGGACATTTAGCAGTCTACCATAGGTACCTTCTAAGTTTTCAGGAACTTTTTTCTGTCTTCAGCCCGAAAAGGCAAATTAATCAGATTTTGATAAATGTAAATTAATTCTTCAGCTCATTCTATAAATAGTTGAATTCAGTATTTTATGTATTTCATTTAGATGGTATTCTTTTTTTTTTTTTTTTTTGCGGTTCGCGGGCCTCTCACTGTTGTGGCCTCTCCCGTTGCGGAGCACAGGCTCTGGACGCGCAGGCTCAGCGGCCATGGCTCACGGGCCCAGCCGCTCCACGGCATGTGGGATCTTCCCAGACCGGGGCACGAACCCGTGTCCCCTGCATCAGCAGGCGGACTTTCAACCACTGCGCCACCAGGGAAGCCCTAGATGGTATTCTTATAACTTATCTAATAACCTATAAGTAAATCTTAGGGAAACTATGCTTATAGAGTAATAAACCATAAAGTAATACTAATTTCTCATACATTTAAAATAATTTCTATTCCTTTACTTCCAAATTTCTCTTATTTCTTCATTTCAAGTGAAATTCAGAAAATGATTATACTTATATATGGCCTTCATTTTATAAAAAATAATGTCTCCATAAAATTGTTCACCCAGAGAATGAATTATACCTTTAATCTTGGGGTGTAAGGAAAGGAAGAAAAGATGAATTTGCTAAACTTTGATGAATGTTCATTGCAGCTTTAAAATGAAATAGTGTACATAAATGGAGACTGATTATACCAAAAAATACTTTACAAAAGTGATCAAGGTGCTCAGATGCTAGTTATGAAGGCCCTTTGAACTTTTGTGTGTTTGACAATGTGCATCCACCTATTCCAAAGGCAGTGCCCTGGGTTACCCTGCCCCTCCACCTGGTGGTGAGATTTCATACCCTACCATGCTTGCCAGCTCTAACTCTGAATCCGTAAGCATTGGAAATAGCTCTAAATAAGAGGCCGTTACTCAAACACCTCATTCTTGTGTGTACAGATAGCATTACAGTGGACTGTTAATTTGAACATCTCTTGGATTAAAAAAGAAATTTGTTTTTTCTTACAGCACATATTGCTGATGGCTCTGACTACTTCTGTTGTGGCAAGCCAGGTGTTGGGGTAATGGGAGTCAAGGACGGTAGCTGCCACAAGTAGGCCAAATGCTGTGACCTACATAACCTGTTACCACGGGTGTTGAGGGCTGTTGACCCTTGTTCTAGGCTTTTAATTCACTTTACTCTTTATAGGGGGGAAGTGATAAAATTGTACAGTAGGGGCATAAACAACTCCTTATGTTTTTACCTTAAATTCGTGAAAAAAAAATAAAGCCAACTCACATGCTTTGTGGAGTAGGACTTAAATAAATCAATAAATTCATGCATATATACATTCAAAAGGAAGTGAAAATTGCAAGCACTAATTTTTTAAAGAAATTAGTACTGGGCTTCCCTGGTGGCGCCGTGGTTGAGAGTTTGCCTGCCGATGCAGGGGACACGGGTTCGTGCCCCGGTCCGGGGAGATGCCACATGCCGCGGAGTGGCTGGGCCCGTGAGCCATGGCCGCTGAGCCTGCGTGTCTGGAGCTTGTGCTCCGCAACGGGAGAGGCCACAGCAGTGAGAGGCCCGCGTACCGCAAAAAAAAGAAATTAGTACTGTATTTATCAAGATTGCTAATGATTTACATGTAAATTACATTATAGATTTGCTTACCAGTAATAATTTTAATTTGCTCAAGTTGACAAAGTTTGGCCAGTCACATTAGAAGGCTATCTTAGGAACCCAGAGGTGGGAGCCAGAGCCCAGAGCCCCCAGGCTAAGTGTGAAGTGAGGGGGCAAAGGAGAGCAGTGGGCTTGGATACCACACTGTGCTCAAGTTATTGCTAAAGGATGGTGAAGGGACTGCTTTGTTACAGTTCTGACTCCCTGGCCTAAAATTTGTATTCAGTAGCTATTATTTGAGCATAATTTTTGTTGTTGTTTTGCCAAGTCCCATATTACATTAAAGATTCAATTGGCACATAATTTTAATCAGCACTCAATATTTACCAAGCACTAAGGAGTCAATGGAGAACAAGATAGACAAGTTCCTTGCCCTTTTGGAACTTAAATCTACTCTCTGATTATTATATGTTAAAGTATATTTGAGTATAGTCGGCTTGAGTGCTTCTTTGTGGAAAATCTTCTTAGCTTTATCCTAGTCTTAAAATCCTGAACTGTCAGGAACCTTGCAGGTTGGTTTAACTAAGTGAGGTTACGCACACTAGGCAAAAGAACAGCAGAACTTTGGTAAGGGGGAACAGAGATAACATACCTTCGATCAGGCTTTTGCTATAAAGGTCACCACCCGACTTCTTCAGAAAATGATGTGTTTATCCTTATCATCAAAGTGTACTTGGTAAGTGAGTGGATAGTGTTTGTTATAGACCCTCATCCTCAAGAAAATGTAAGCATTGACTTCCTCATAAAGACACAGGAAAAAAATATATCACATGGTTTTCGATGATGATAAAGCACCATTTTTTTTTAAAATTATTATTTATTTATTTATTTTATTTTTGGCTGTGTTGGGTCTTCGTTTCTGTGCGAGGGCTTTCTCTAGTTGTGGCAAGCGGGGGCCACTCTTCATCGCGGTGCGCGGGCCTCTCACTATTGCGGCCTCTCTTGTCGCAGAGCACAGGCTCCAGACGCGCAGGCTCAGTAGTTGTGGCTCACGGGCCCAGTTGCTCCGCGGCATGTGGGATCTTCCCAGACCAGGGCTCGAACCCGTGTCCCCTGCATTAGCAGGCAGATTCTCAACCACTGCGCCACCAGGGAAGCCCAAGCACCATTTTTAATCATCTTGTTTTAAAACTTGAACAATGAGACAAGATTTGAAAAAGGTGTGTTTAATGGCAGCCTGGAACATCTCTGAAGTTACCGTCTTTGGAAGGAATAAGCGACAGGAAAGATGACTTGAATGTGAGCTGGGTACTTGATTCTATATTTGGCTTTTTGCCACTGCTGCTGTGAGACCTGTTTAAAATAGACACTGCCAAAATCAAAATCAGATGCCTTGTGTTAGTCTTAATAACATTCTCTGGTCCCTTTCCAACCCCACCACCTAATGAACTTTCAGGGTACTATTCCAAATAGCTTCCAAGTAATTGTACTGGATTATGATCCATTTATTCAGTCATTAGAAATTGATGTTTCCTCGGTAGTAAAGTCCTTGTCCTTCAGGAGTTCACAGGCTATTCAAGAGACAGGTAATACTGATGCCTACTGATAATCTAATGCGATGAGTAGTGTTAGAGGCCATGCACAGAGATCACGGGCCATCCTTGTGCTCTTTCTTAGCAGGAGACTATCCCATAGACCCACACATAGAATCTACACTGAAAACACTGCTCCCTTGTTATGACAGAGGTGCCAAAGGCTGCCTTGTCTATTTATGTCCCTTTATTTACTATATAAGAGGTTTTAAAAAAGTCTCCATTATACTTATGAGGAAACTGAAGAGAAAATGTATTGTTATGCAGAGTATCCCCATAAGTTTTCATTTACATAGAAACTATCTCAGTGAGTTATTTCTAGCAGTCAGGAGTCAGTTTAGATTAATTCTATCCTTCTTTGCAAACCATCATGAATGGTCAATAAATCCTAGCCTGGAAAATTTACTTGAAAAGCATCCTCTATCTGACAAAGACCTTCATAAGTCTGTACCAATGACCTTCAAAAATTGATCTCAATTAGTGATTATTAGAGCTAGCCAACACTGCTTAATCTTCATCCTTTTGTAGTTAGATTCCTTTAGCTTCTACTCCTACTTCTTTGCCTCACTTTAAAAAAAAATTTTTTTTTTTTTTTTTTTTTTTTTTTTTTTTGCGGTACGAGGGCCTCTCACTGCTGCGGCCTCTCCCATTGCGGAGCACAGGCTCCGGACGCGCAGGCCCAGCGGCCATGGCTCACGGGCCCCGCCGCTCCGCGGCACACAGGATCCTCCCGGACCGGGGCACGAACCCGCGCCCCCTGTATCGGCAGGCGGACTCCCAACCACTGCGCCACCAGGGAAGCCCTAAAAAAAAATTTTTTTAACATCTTTATTGGAATATAATTGCTTTACTAGTCCCACTTCCTTTTTTTTTTTTTTTTTTTTTTTTTGCGGTACGCGGGCCTCTCACTGTTGTGGCCTCTCCTGTTGCGGAGCACAGGCGCCAGACGTGCAGGCTCAGCGGCCATGGCTCACGGGCCTAGCCGCTCCGTGGCATGTGGGATCTTCCTGGACTGGGGCACAAACCCTTGTCCCCTGCCTCGGCACACGGACTCTCAACCACTGCGCCACCAGGGAAGCCCAAGCCAAATTTTTATCCTTCACTTCTTTGCCCTTCTGAGTACTGCCACTTGAAAATTTGTCTGATGACAAATCACGGACTTCTACAGTTAAAGAGACCTTATTAGTTTAACACCATCATTGTATAGCTAAGGAAATGGGAGTCTTAGATATATGAAGTAATTTGTCCAAGGACACACATGGAATTAGTGGCAGAGCCTGTATTCAAGCTAAACCTAATTTCCAGGCCATTCCTTTGCTTACATATTTGCTCTCCCAGGTCCTATTTTCTCATCAGATCACAAGGCTACTCCCACTTTTTCTTCAGCCTTTTGCTCCTCAGTGGAACTATGAAACTGCTCCCATACTTCCAGGTCTCTAGTAAGAAGGTACATACATCTCTTCTTGCTCTGACCATTGAGTGTAGTCCCTTACCCATAGGATTTTTCCATTTGGATGTTCTAATTTCCAAATCCAATTCCAGACCTAACCTACCACCTTCCTCCTCTATATTCCTCCTCAGCTAATTTCCAGTAGTGACAGCACTATTCTTCCTAGACTTAAAACGTTGGTGGTAGTGGCGAATCAATCCTTTCCTCTTTCCCTCTTCTTACCATCACCACACTCACTGTGAGCACCACATTTGTCCAGGTCCTTTGCATTATCTTTGTCTAAATGATTTCCATGCTCTTCTACTCTTTTGGCCTTCAAGAAGTTGAACAGGTGTTTTGAAACTGATTCTGCCATTTACTAAGAAAATTGTGTGAACTGGCAAAGCCTCTGTTAACTGATATGTAAAGTGGGGTAATAGTGATCTTAAAATAATGTGAAGATTTAACTGAAATAAGATATAAATTTCGATTGTAAAGTTAACCCATGGATACCCAGTAAATATTTGTGGAGCGAATGTTAGTTCCATTCTCCTTATAGCCATGATGAGTATATGAGTTTGAAGAATTTTTTCTTAACTACCTAAACAATAAAAAGATTGGATGGGGGGCTTCCCTGGTGGTGCAGTGGTTGAGATTCTGCCTGCCAGTTCAGGGGACACGGGTTCGAGCCCTGGTCCAGGAAGATCCCACATGCCGCGGAGCAACTGGGCCCATGAGCCACAGCTACTGAGCCTGCGCGTCTGGAGCCTGTGCTCCGCGACAAGAGAGGCCGCGACAGTGAGAGGCCCGCACACCGCGATGAAGAGTGGCCCCCGCTCGCCGCAACTAGAGAAAGCCCTCGCACAGAAGTGAAGACCCAACACAGCCCAAAAAATTAACTAATTAATTAATTTAAAAAAAAGATTAGATGTTAATATTTGAAGATTTTTTTTAAAGGGGTTTGAAGCTATTTCTTTTCTTTTTTTAAAATTTATTTATTTATTTTTGGCTGCGCTGGGTCTTCGTTGCTGCACAGGCTTTATCTAGTTGTGGCGAGTGGGGGCTACTCTTCGTTGCGGTGGACAGGCTTCTCACTGTGGTGGCTTCTCTTGTTGCGGAGCATAGGCTCTAGGCACGTGGGCTTCAGTAGTTGTGGCACACAGGCTCAGTAGTTGTGGCACGTGGGCTCTAGAGTGTAGGCTCAGTAGTTGTGGGACACAGGCTTAGTTGCTCCACGGCGTGTGGGATCTTCCCGGACCAGGGCCCGAACCTGTGTCCCCTGCATTGGCAGGCAGATTCTTAACCACTGTGCCACCAGGGAAGTCCTCTTTTCCTTTTTTTAATCTTTTCTTTTTTTCTTTTTTTTGGCTGCGTTGGGTCTCTGTTGCTGCACGTGTGCTTTCTCTCTAGTTACGGCAAGTGGGGGCTACTCTTTGTTGCAGTGCATGGGCTTCTCATTGTGGTGGCTTCTTTTGTTGTGGAGCACGGGCTTTAGGCACGCGGGCTTCAGTAGTTGTGGCACGTAGGCTCAGTAGTTGTGGCTCGCGGGCTCTAGAGTGCAGGCTCAGTCGTTGTGGCCCACGGGCTTAGTTGCTCCGCGGCATGTGGGATCTTCCCGGACCAGGGCTTGAACCTGTGTCCCCTGCATTGGCAGGCGGATTCTTAACAACTGCACCACCAGAGAAGTCCTTGAAGATTTCTTAAACAATCATTAGTGTCTCCTTTGCTCTATGATCACTTCAAATGCTAATTATAGAGATTTTTTTTTGTCTTGGTCTATTTTTGTTTATAACAGCTGTATTGAGATATAATTCATTACTATAAAATTCATCCTTGAAAATACACAGTTCATTGGTTTTTTAGTATATTCATAGAGTTGTGCAATCATCATCAGTATCTAATTTTTACACATTTTCATTACTCCAGAAAGAAACCCCATACCCCTGAGCAGTCACTCCCCATTCCTTCCTTCCCATTACTCCTGGCAACCATCTATTTATTTTCTGTCAGTTCTGGCCATTTTATATAAATGGAATCAAACAATATATGATGTTTTGTGTTTGGCTTCTTTCACTTAGCATGTTTTGAAGGTTCATCCATGTTGTAGCATGTATTAGAACTTCATTCTTTTTTTAAGACTGAATAATATTTCATTTTGTGGAATAGACCACATTTTGTTTATTCATTCATTAATGGTAGACGTTTGGGTTATTTCCACTTTGGAGCTATTATGAATAATGCTGGTATGAACATTTGAGTACAAGTTTTTATATGGATGTATGTGTTCAGTTCTCTTGAGTATATGCCTAGGAGTGGAATTAGAATAGAATCTTTAGTTGATAAAGCAAAGAATTTTCATTTCAAAGCAAAGAGTTCTCATGGTGAGAGAACTAAAGTTTCTTATTTAGGGTGTTCCCGTCTATGTTGGCTCCTTAAGATTAAAACTCTTTGCACTGGACCTCACAGAAGACTGTGGTGCTTCCTGAGGTGCTTGGCACATCATAGAAACCAACAAAATCAAGAGCCTGTTCTGAAAGCATCAGAAATAATACAAATGCCCCCACATGATAAAGGATGTTTGCATTAGCATAGGGTAACAAAATAACCCCCAAATCTCAGTGGTTTACTCTCATCAAAGCACTTATTTTCATTTACTTTATATACAGGTGCAGTGCAGGAATCAGAAAGGGAAAACCCTCCTAAAAGGATGAAATTAAGGAAAAGTTAGATTAAGGTGAACACATTTCAAAAGTATCCTATCCTCTGCTAGAGCAAGAGCCTTTAGAGTGAGGGTAAGAACGTTTACCATTTCCTTCAGCCATTCCCCTTCCCAAACAAAATTGAACTGAAAGGTGGGGGGGGGGGGTCTGGAACAACTTTTGGAGTGATGTTGCCATCCAGTTCAAGAGCAGACTTCAAGCACTGCCTTTATCTTTATAGAAAGCAATGGAAAGGGAAAAAATGTCTTTGAAATAGTGCTTGGCATTGAGCATCATATGGTCAGTCACACAGAGGTCACTAATCATTCTTCCCTTTCTTGTTTTTCAGTGAACGAGGTAATTGGGAGAGACATGTCCCAGATTTCTGTTTCCCAAGGAACAGGGGCGAGCAGGCAGGCTCCCCTCCCAGGTCCTGATTCCCTGGATTTAGGAAGATCCGACGGGCTCTAACAGCGTTCACTGCAGCCTTGTGTCCACCATCATGTACTTCTCAGCATGTTTCTCTCTTTGGACCTTGGGCTTCCAACTCTGCAACCTTCAGGATGGAGCCAGGAGTTGGGATCACCATATGTGGGGAAAGCAGCATTCCTCCAACTCAGGCCTTGTGTAGATTTTGTAAAAGAACAGGAGCAGCACAGGCTGTCTGATCTTTGGGGAAATGAGCTTTGCTTTTTATATTTAAATAGGATACTTTTATATGATGGGTGCTTTGAGTGTGAATGCAGCAGGCTCTCCATTTCAGAGGTGCTGCTTTTGCAGGTGATCTGGTTGCTTAGCTAGGATTGGTGATTTGTACTGCTTTATTGTCATTTGAAGGACTCTTTAGCTTTGATGATATTTTTAAAGTAGAAACTTTTGATAAAACCTTCCAGAGGCAAACATTAAAAAAAAATTATTCCCCCAAGCCCACACCTATGCCTCGGAAACTCAGCATGTGTCCTGAAGCCTTTCATAGATTCATAGGAAGTAAAGCCAAATGTAGCTCATACCTCTTTATAAAAGTAAACTGTTAGATAAAATGACACCATTCCAATCATTGAAGTGTTGGAATATACAATGACATTCCAGAGCATAGCATTTTTGTAACATTCTAGGTAATCTTCCTGCAATCTCTCCATGCTGTCTCCATGTTGAAATTGCTTTTTTTCCTCAGGGCCTTGGGTAAGATAACTACATGTAAGGGAACTTTGAAAGGTGGGGTTTCTTAGCTTGGTAGCTTTAATTTCCTGCCATCCTACATACAGGTAGACTGTGGAGTACTCTTCCCTTTTGTGTCCTCTGGTCCCAGACCTTTTCCAAGTGGAAGCATCTGCATTTGGCTGCCACAATCTTGTGATGATTTGTTTAGGCAAATTTGCTGCTTCTAGCTTCTCTAGAGGCCAGGCTGTGTCAGAAGCTAAGTACAAATGAGCTATGCTTCAAGACAGGAGCAGAGAACATTCAGGATTCCAGATGGGACGCATTTAAGATTTACACTGGCATGGAAGGCTTTTCCCTCATTCTGTTTACAGCCTAAAATGATTCTGGCCTACCCTCCCATCTGCATGGCCTAAAAAACAGCCTTTTTCTAAAAGGCTTTGAGGCAATTCCAAAACTGAGATAGCATTCTAAACCTGACCCTCCACACCAAAGATGTCCTGGTGGTGCTGCTGGTAAGGCTGGTGCCCAAGGCGGGGCCAGCAAGAAACTCCAGCCTGCTGTCTACCAAAGGAGGTGCCCGACTTGGGTGCTCTTTTCAAACCTTGCCCTTACCCCTCCCCTTAATGGGATTAGTTTCCTGTTCCAAGGCTTGGGCCTATTTCAACACCCCTGAAGTTTGCAGTATGTTTTCAAATGAAATGTACTTTTATTCAGGAAGCAAATTTTCTGAGTGCCTACATGTGAGACAGTGTGCTGGGCTGGTCAAAGGCTTGATGCTATTATTGCAGGGGATTGTGGGTCCTAGATGCCAGGACTGTCTACTGAGGCCAAGTGAGGCCTGGGTGGAGGGAGCCAGCTCATTGCCTACCACCTCTAGTCAACCAGTTAGGAGCTATTGACCCAGGATGAGGAAGTAAGGTCCTTTTTTTTTTTTTTTCCCTTTAATCCATGATGTTTTAGATTTCTCCCTAAAATTAGTTAGAAAAAAATGCTTGTACTTCAGCAAATCACTCTAGTCCTTCTTGGAGCCTGGTGTTGTCACATTTTCTTTGAAAGTGAGTTTTGTGTCACAGTGTGGATAGTGAGATTTGCTTCAGGGCCTGTGGTTGGAAGCCCAGAGTTTCCTTTGGAGGGTTTGCGGTGGCTGGCCGCCTTTAGATGAAGTTCCAGAGAGTTGGCCAGACTTGCCTCCACCCTCTTGTCCCTGGTGTAGCTGCCTCACATGGGGTTCTTGCAAGAGCTTCCCTTGCAAGACCCTTTGGGGGTTGCTCTGCTGCCCTCAAGAATAAAAGCCTCTATGATACAGAGTTGCTATGCACCAAATTTTGATGCCTTTTAAATACCTTGATGCCTGTAGCACTAGAAATGCTCTTTCCTATTTAAAATAAAAATTAAATTTTAAAATAGAGCTTTGTATACTATGTAAGCAGTTTTGTATCAGCTTTGTAAAAGCTTTGGTGTAAAAGACAGTATTTTTTGGTTTTGTAGATAAATACCTTAATTTTTGTGCAACATAGTGGTGTTACAGCACACATCCATTGGACTATGCAAATTGATTTCTAGTAACAGCACTGAGCAACTGGGCATGTGCTAGGACCCACCCCTTCCCCCTCCAACCCATGCTATATCTTGGGTTGAGGAATGGGATGAGCAGCCTTCTGCTTACTGGAGATGCACAGAGAAACGTGGCTGAAAACAGCTAGGAACAGATGATTTTGGGTTCAAGTGTGGTGCTGCTGCCCGGGGTGCAACCCACCCCTGCCCAGGGTTAGCCACTATCACCAGAGCTCTGCTGAGTCTGGCTGTAAAGCCCTGTTTTTGATAATCAGAACAGATGGTCATCTGTAAGGTTCAGATGGGTTCAAGTTGAAACCTTGTATTTTATAAAATGGATGATGTTCAATTAAGGAACTGATTCTCAGTTATGTTTACAGCACTTGACATTGTGTTTTCTTGTACATTTTGTATTTTAAAACCTTTTATAGGAGTACAGTGCTCCTTACACAAATACAAAGGGAAGAAGAGCCAGCAATTCAGGCTCCTCAGTTACAGTGCTGAAATAATAAACGGTGACAGGTCAACAGTCTCCTTGAAATCTGCCTGAGTGTTCCTCTGCATAGGGCTGGTGTGGAGCCCCTCACTCTGTGCCAAAGTGAAGGGCACTTTGGCTTTTAAAAAGTCCACTTGGTTGGGAACCTTTGTTTATTTTACGGAGGAGAGGGTAGAGTTCCAAATTCCTTCCGAAGCTTCAGTTCAGCACCCTCTAATGGGTGCAAAGGACATTCCAAGGTGTCTGCTGAGTTCAGGACAACTGACCTGCCCAAGGTGTGCATGAAAAGTAGGCAGAAGTCCCTTTAAAAGTCAAGCCTGAGTTTTTGTGTGAGGGCCTCCTGCCCCCTATTGTCCTCTGAGGATATTGCAATGCAGTCCATCAAAACAGCCTGTGATTTTTGCCATCTGTTATTCTTTGTGTCAAGCTAGAGGGGGGCTAGCATCCTTAGGTGGGACCACCCCTGGTGCAATGTGACCATGGAGGTCAGTATCCTGGGGACTGGGGCCAGCGCTCTCTGCCCCCCACCAGAAGGGACAGGGGAAGGTAGAACATTGGGATCTTTACTCAGAAGCCCCCTGGAGTCATACGCTGAAGGCACCAGGGTTTACATTTTTTAAAAAGAAAAGCAAGCCTGCTATGGACATCAGCCCTATGGAATCTGTAGGCATGGACCATAGCCAAAACAGAACAAAGGCTCTCTGCTACTTAAGAGGCCCAGATCAGACCACTGGGAGCAGGGTGGTGACATTCCACCCCCAGCCCTGCATTCAGGGTCCAGCCATCATCTTTGGGATGAACACGCAGAGTAATAAGTAGGGGGGATGGAGCTGGGGCTTGAGCTCCTCTGGGGGCTTTCTGAGAATTTTGACAAGCCAGAAAGAAGCTACCAACCAGGTTGAGGGCGCTGGTTCTCTGGATGCAGGAGAGTCCTGTTAGCTGAGGACATCAGCCAGCTCTTACCTCCTGGCTCCCTCACCTACAAACACACCCATTCTTTGGGGGCCTGTAGCACAGTGCGAGGTGGGTCACCAACAGGCATCAGACTGGTGTAGTCATCAGGGGCTAGCTGCAGAAGTGACAGATTATTTAGGCAGGGAGCTCCAGGCTCAGCCAGGTTCCCAAGCCCTCCAGCCACACCTCACCTGGTAGGCCTGGAAGATGCTGAGCAGATCCTTCATACCAGCTGTGTATGGGACACCCTGCATACGGACCAGGGCTCCTGGCTGGGACAACACTGAGGTGGGAGCAGAGGCCAGGGCAGCAGGGGGCGTGGTGAGGTAGCCCACAGTGGTGGGGGAGACTGGGGGGCTAGGGTAGGAAAGGCAGGGATTTAGTAGTGCAGTGCCACCTGTGGCCTAGACCAAGACCTACCTGCCTCTTCCCTTGCCTCTGCCTTGTGTTTGGTTCATTTCCTCCTCCCTAATACCCCTGTCTCTACAGAGTCATCTCTGTTCTAGTTTGTAGATGGCATCAGGCAGCCCACATCTGTCACTCCCTTGTCATCTCAGAGTAAAGTCGAAGTTCCAGCAGACCTTGAGTTTTTTGGCCCAGGAAGGGGATCATGATCCTCCCCCAAACCAGGACAAGGGGGCAAGACTGTGAAGTAATCTTAGCAGCAGGGTACCTGGGGTAGTAAGCTGTGTAGTTCATGTAGAGTTGAGTGGCTGGCCCTGGGTAGTAGGCAACCGGGGTGGGGGCAGCGGGCACCCTGGCGGCTGGGAGCAGTGCTGAAGAGGGATACAGAGCTGCTGTCTCAGTGGGAATGAGTGTTGGGGTGGCCTGGAAGGTGGCGTAGGTGGGCGGTGAGAGGCCTAGAGGCAGAAGTAGAGAGCGTATCTGCAGGGAGCCCAGCACTGCCCTGGGTGGGGCAGCCAGAAGGGAGTCCCCACCGTAGAAAGTGAGGGTTATAACATCCTGGCCCCCACATGCCTCCTTCTTCCCCAGCCCCCTGGGACACTCACAGGGCAGCTTGCAGGGTGGAGGGGACATGCCACTGCGGCCCAAGGTGCCCCCCATCAGGACATGGCTCATCTCCTCTGTGGAGCAGGGGACCACCTCCACATAGCGTTCCTTCATTGCTTTCTTATGGCAACGCTGAGCAGCAGCTAGGGCCCGCTCTGCTGATGTCATCTGGATGAAGGCATCACCCGACGGCCGGCCCTGTGCACACCACCTTGTAAGCAGTCTGTCGTGTACAAAAATGCCTTCCTCCCAATCACACACCCCTCTGTAACTAAGTGTGTTCCCCCACTGGACGCAGCTTTACCTGCTGGTTGAGTACCATGTGCACACCATGGGGCCGAATGTCAGCCGCTGCCTCCCCCAGAAAGCTTAGGATGTCTTCGATGGTGGCTGTGTAGGGCAGGCCTCGAAGGCGTACACAGTCTCTCCCGGTCCCAGCTGCCAGTGGGAAGGGGATAGGCAGCAGTGGAGCAGTCAGTGTGGGAAGGAGTGGGCTGGAGGCATAGCGGTTCAGGACCTAGTAAGGAAGGAAGCAGCAGGCTGGTTATGCCAAGTAGGGCAGGGCCAAGGAGGGCATGGAAGGGACACCCTGGAGAAGCACACGGGGGTAGGGGGAGCCCTGGGTGGCTCACCTGCTGCACCTCGGCTGCAGTGCTCCGGAAGAGTTCAATGTATCGCTTACCCAGCGTGCCCTTATGCCTGCGTAATGCAGCCTGTGCCAGCTCCTCACAGGCGAAGAGGGCAAAGGCATCACCAGTGGGCCGGCCGTCAGGGTGGCGCACAAAGAGCAGCCCATCGGCACCCCCAGTCACTGGGCACTCTGGCCCCAGGAAGCCTAGCACATCTGCTGGCCCAGCCGAGAAGGGCAGTCCCCGCAGCCGCAGGATCACTTGGTCTTCCCGTGACAGGAAACGAGCCACCTCTAGTGAAGTGCCTTGGTGGGGGGCGTGGGAGTCACCTACTGACTTCATTTGTGCCCTTCCAAATACCCACCCACACCTAGCACACATGGGAGCAGAAAGGCAAGGGGCGTCGGGGAAGCAGGACATGGATCAAGAACCAGGGGGATCTAGATGCTGTTACCAGGGGGATCTAGATGCTGTTGGGAGCACACTCACCCCCTGCGATCTTTACAAACTCCTCTCCTGTTGCTTTATATACCTGTGGGAACAGCCCATGAGTTTCATGCTTGCCTGGCCTCAGCTCTGCCCTGCTCCGCTCCCAAGCCCAGAGCCCCACCTCAATATAGCGGACACCCATGTGGTGCTTGTGTCTCTGCAGTGCTAGGTCCCGCTGCTCGCTGTCCACAAAACGGATGAGGGCCTCACCATTTCTGCGGCCCTGGGCATTGAGGCACAGTGCTACACCACCCCTGTGGAGCCAGTGCTGCGTTAGTGCCTCCTGGGTAGGCCTGCCCTCCTGGGTCCACCCGTGCTGCTGTACCCACCTGGCAATATTGAGCCCTGTGAAGAACCTAGCCACGTCCTGGTCTGATGACTGCCAGGGCAGCCCACGAGCCCGAACCACAGTCTCGCTGTCCACCACGTCGGCCTTGCTGCTGTGGGGCGGGGCTCAGTCAGAGCTGTCCAGCTGGTGTCACCCCCAACCCTGCCCCCTCACTCACCAAGGCCCTGTCTCATATTTCTGCTTTACCACTTCGGGCTTCGAAAACAGTTGACCTGAGAGGAGATGGCATGGGGGTCAGCAGGGTCTGGTGGAGGGGGGTCTCCCCACCAAGCGCTGCAAAAAGAGGACAGTTGAGGGGGATGAGGAGGTAACAAAGGGGCTTTCACCTTGTGGTCTCTCAGAGGTGAAAAATGGGGAGGGGAACTTGGAGGAAGTAATAGGCAGGCAGTCACCCAGCCCTGAGAACAGGTGAAAGGTGGTGAGAGGAACCTTACCGCTGGGTCCATCAAGCAGGTGGAGGATGACAGCTACCATTGTCTTCACTTCCCACACCCCAAAATCGTCCTCTGTGGCATCCGTCTCCAGCCCCAAGTCTATAAGCAGAGAACTCACAGTGAGGAAATCCCAGCATGAGAGGGCAACTAGCATGTCCCACCGAGGTTCAAGTCCCCTACACAGACACATGCAGAATCCTGGCAAACACATTTGTTTTGGCCCAGCTCATGGATCCTCTTAAAGATCCCCAGCCCAGACATATGTAGACATATGCCCACATTCCAAATGTGCACAGGCACAGAGACATGCAGTCAGGGACTCAGCAGGTAATGTAAACTTGCATGTGTTCATTCAACCCACCAGCATGCACATACTCAGAGACATTCAGCCTACAGCCGCCCCTCCACCGTAATCCTGCTAAGTCACAGATACCCTGTGCCATGGTGGCCACAGTGAGGTCCCTGGCAGGGTGGGTGCTCGGGTGCTGCACGTGGAACTCTCTGCGGAGGTCGTAGAAGGAGAAGAAGGTGTCGGGGAGCGCCAGGTTCTGGGGGCACATGGGAATGGGGATGAATGGGGGAAACTGAGCTGCCCTGCCCACCCCCGTGACAAGAGGGGTCCTAGGAACCCTACCCCCTGTTGTGCCCTCAGTGGTGGCATACCTTCCTGGAGGCCTCAGGGTGCAGGACCTGTCGCAGCAGCTGCTGCCCATCAGTGCAGAGCGTGTAGGGGCCCCCGCCCAGCAAAGCCACATCCCCGCTCACCAGCTGTGAGAACTAGGAATAGGGAGCGGAGAGAGACAGAGGGACTCACAGCTAGGCGGGCAGGGGGAGGGAGGGCGCAGGCTTGCAAAGCTGGTTCAGCCAGATGTTCAGCCCTACCCTGCCTGGGGAGGAGGTGGCTATGCCTGTTGGGCCTGGCTCTGTGTCCTCCTTCTCCCCTAGTCCACTGTCACCTTCTCCAGGCCAAATGGGAGCAGTCACATATCACCCAAGCCCCCATCACACACACTCCAGGAGTCTGGAATGGGGCCAGAGCAAACACCTGGTGGAGTAGGACAAGCCAGGTGGGAAGGGGCGGGGCAAAGCAGGTTAAACCTGTCCCTGACCAGGCACCACTCTCAGGTGGGGGAGGCCCAGTCCTGCCTGAGGCCAGCCTGCTCATGGTCAATGGCAGCCCCGCCCCTAGGTCTGACCAACTGAGGGGCAGAGAAACTCCAAGGACAGAACTGACAGAGCTCCACACCTGGACGCCAGGGGCAGCATGAGCTTTGACCCAGATCTTATCGACCAGCTGGCACTGAGTTGTTTGCTCATAGAGGGGGCGGAAAGCTGCCTTGCCCCTCCCCCATCCTCTATCCCTGCTGGAGAACTGGTACAAGCACAAACCACAGGCCCAAGAACCTCTTCTAACCCCAGCTTTACAATCTGTGCCTGTTTCCTCATCAGGAACCACCAGAGTTGTTGGACGATGAAAGAACTTGTGCTAGTAAAGCACTTTCACTCATTCCACTCAAGAGTCAGGCACAGGGTGAGCCCAGTAATGAAGATAAGAAAAACAGCAAAGGGAACCGACTTCCACTTCAGCCAGGGCCGGGAGGCACCCCAGGCCTTTGCACTCAGGAGGCAGGTAGCCTCCAGGCGGGGTCCGGACAGCGCCCACGCCTGGCCAGCCGGCCGAGACAGGCCTGGACGAGCAGCTTACACCTGGCGGCGCCTGCCTCCTGGGCAGAAACCGCCCTACGCCCCTGCTCCAGCGTCTTCCTGGCGGATGGGTGGGCCGAGGACGCAGGCAGCAGGGACCGTGACCTATGGCCAAGTCTGGGCCCCTCGGCCGTTTCAGCTTCCGGCTGCTGTTCTGAGAGACCTGGCCGGGCAGGTCCCCAGAGGCGTCTCAGTCTAGCTCTCCCGCAGGCCGGGGACTCTGGGAGGGGTCTCGCAGCCTCCATCTCCACCCCCTCAGTAGGAGTGGACCACTGGAAAGTCTGAAAAGACGCCCCCCTAGGAATGGCCGGCACACGCGGACACACGCACACGCGGGAGTCGCTGAAAGTTTCAAACAACAGGAACCCGTCCTACCGCCCCGGCCAGTTGGTTGTGGTGCGCCAGGCCTCGCCTCCTGCCGCCTCTACCGCCGAGAAATGTCCCTGCAGCCCGGCCGGGCCTCCATTCACCCCGGCCCCAGCGCTCACCTGCTGCAGCACCTTGTCCAGCGGCTCGGCCCGCGCCAGGCTGTCGGCGCTCAGGCCGCTCGCCTCGCGGCACTGCGGGCTCAGCGCGGCCGCCTCGGCGCGTACCAGCGATTTATGCAATGTCCCCACCTGCGAGCGGCGGGGAATACCGATCAGCCGCTGCGCCCCTCGGATCCTGAAGCTCCCTGGAGATCCCACCGCCCTCTTTCCAGCCTACCTGGCGGCTCCGCGGCTCCACCACTTGCCAGACTAGGAGGATTAAGTCGGTCTCGTCGGAGCCCAGGTCCTGCCCCAACGCACCCGCCGTGGCCCCGAACAGTACGACCAGGGGTCCAGGCCCGGGACGGGGGTCGGCAGCGGAGTCTGCGGCGGGGTTCGGGCCTGAGGGCGGTGGCTGGGGTGGCGGCGGAGTCATGGCCGCAGAGGGAGAGTGTGCTCGACCAGACAGACACACGCGGACCGACGAAGCGCACACACTCACCGACCGACGGCAGGCGCGTTTCGGCTTAGGCGGGACACCGTGTGTTATGGGCGGCACCTGCGGCCCGGCTGCCGCAGTGGGCACTGCTGAGACCCGCCCAAGGCGCCCCGCGGGGCGGGGCGGCTACCGGCCCCCGCCCTCTCTGGGCGAGTTACCTGTCGGCCCCGCCGGCCACGTGACCGAGGGCGGCCCCCGGGAACCATGGGGGAGGGCCGCTAGACTCTAGCCCTACACGCGCACACTCACAAGGCTGGCCTGGGCTCGCGCTCCCCCAGCGGGCCCTGCCTGACTTCTGCGGCGACCCCCTTCCCTCTCCGCTCCCCCACCGGGCCTCCGCTAAGGAAAGAGTAAAACCAGGGGCCTTTTTTAGTCCGTAAGGGTCCTTTGGACTTGTGAAAATCACCAGGAGGCAGCCTGGAGGCTGTGGGGGTCACGACGGCGGGTCTGGAGGGGTAAAAGAAGTCACCCAAGGTCAAAGGGGCCGGTAAGAGTTATCAGGTATCACCCAAAGGCTTGTAGGGGGGTCGCCAGAGGTCGACTGGCGTGGGGGAAGGGTGGCAGGAAGCACAAGAGATCATTAAACCCATTTGAGTATTCACCAGAGGTCAGTGGAAAGGGTTTGTGCACACAAGTGCGAAGGCTGGGCCTTAGCCTGGCTCCAGGAAGTGCCTGCGGTGCCAAAGAGCGGTCGGAGGTGCGCAGGCCTCGGTGCTGGGGAAGGAAGAAGCGCGTCTCCCCCATCCCCGGCCCCAGCTCCCGAGAGCGGCTCCCCGGCGCTGAGCCGGATGGTCTCGGCAAGGAGCCTCACCCCTACCGCACGTGAGGCCTGCCGTCTCTTTTCGCCCTTCCCCCTTGACAACAGGCCTGTTGCCTGGAGATGTGAACGTGCTGGCCGGTGGGGGCTAGAGGCAAAAGTGCAATGTGCCTAAGGGAGCCGCAAATTCTCCATCTCTTCTTCGGACAGCCCTTCGTGGAGGGCTCCCAGCACACTTTCGCCCTGTCGGGCTTGGTGAAGCTCCTTTACGGCGAGTTTCCAGGCCGCCCCGGATTTTCCCGAATTCTCCCGTTTATGTGACTGAGAAACTGAAGAAGAATCCGGCGGGAAGAAGGGGCTCCAGCCCGGCAGGAGCAGACACAGAGGGTTGCCAAGCCCGAGACGGAACTGGGGCGGGAGCCGCACCTCACGCTTTCGGACAAGCTGGGCGCTACGTTCGGACCTTCAGACAACTGAGAGCGAAAGAACCCGGCGTAGAGGAGGCGCCTCCGAGGCCTTGCCCACTAATTCAAACTGCACCGCGTCCCCATTTGGCGGATAAACAGACTGAGGGCGCCCGGGATACGGCGGCTGGAAGGGAGACGTAAGTAGACTGGGTTTCCAGCGGTTTCGAGCGACCAGCCCTTCCCGTTGCGGTGTAGGCGAATGACCACGCTCCGCTGTCCTTGGTAAGACCGCCACCCTACTGCCAACCCGCTTGACCCCACCCCCGGAGGCGCTAAGCCAATCAGGCCCGGGGGGAGGAGGAAATGCGCTCTTCGGGTACCACCCTCCTCTAGATAAGCTTGGAATGTCAAATATTTGTTCGGTGGGCGGGGCGCAACTGCGAGTTAAGGCCCCTCCCCCACCCAGCCAGGAGCTCGCTTGCGCCAGGCTAAATCGGGCCTTCCTCCCGGCCACGCCCTTGCAGCTAATTGCACTTCACCCCAACAGCACCCCAGCCTCTCCTAAAACTTCCCTGGCGTGCATTGCCCCTTGTCAGGCTCCAGACTGGGCTCTGCTCCAAGACGACAGAGCCCCGGGCCATCCCGGCGCTACCTGATCTAAATCTCACCCTTCCTGGTCCCCCCATCCATTCAACCTTCAGACCTTCGCGCTGGGCCCTTCCATATTCTTCCTTCAGCGCGGGTCTCAAAGCCGGGTTCCCGGGGAAGCCTCCACCTCGAGGTGCCGTCCTGAGCGCATTCCCATTGGAGAGGCATTCATGCGTGTACAGGTCCCTGCGGGGTAGTAACCCCAAGCGTGGGGCGGCTCCCCCAAAACTCCCGTGCACCTGTCCAACCGCCTCCACCTACGTGACAATTCCCGATGTTTGGACTCTTGAAAAACTAAATTCGTTAAAACAACCTTAGGCCCCCTGCTTTGCTGAGCTCCCTTACTCATCTTCAGATGGGTCCTCCCAGATCACACCATTAATACTAAACAACCCGCACTCCTGTCCCCCAGCCGGCTCTCGTCTCCTTTCTGCCAGCACTAAACTAGCTACTAACAAGATAAATCGTTTATTGTCTCCCTACCCCACCATCCACCCACCCGCGAGAATATCAGATCCTGGAGGAAAGGCTCAACCCCAGAGCCTATCACTGGGCCTGCCAGGCACATAGTAGTAGCTCAAGAATGAATGAATGGTTGACTAAGCTCTCTTCCCGTATCCATGAAAAGTAACCTTCCCTGGGGCCACAGGGCCTTTCACTAGAGTCTCATCTGTGCCCTTTCCTCCCCTCCCAACACACCCTTGCCCTAGTTAACCTCTGCCCTCCCTCCAAATTTTCCTCTCTCAAGGCACATCCCTCCTTAGCAGGGGTCCCCACTGTAGTTTGAGATTTCTGTATTTCACTGATAAATGTCCCCCAGCCCCACACCGCTACTAGCTAGTGTTCACGAATCACGAATGAATGAATCGGAGATACGGTACGCGGGAGGAATCAGCGAGGCTCCAACGGCAAACCGTACTCTGGGTACCTGGGAAAAAGGAACTTGGTCCATCGAACCTGCCCGCAAGCTAGCGGAATCCCATCCTCACTTCAGCCCTTGGAAGCCTGCTACTAAGGCAGCCGGCGCTCCAGCCGAAGGTACGTGAAAGTCTGGGCAGATACAGGGTGGAGTTCCTCACCAGGGGAGTGTGGCTCTTCTCGTGGACTTCCAGGGCGTGTAGGAATGGTGTAAAACCCCCTCCTTGTTCCCTCCTGGGAAATATTCCGCTATCGAAGAGGATTCGACACTGGGTGCTTGCTTGGCGATCCACACTCGCCGGCCCAGGCCCATCCCCACCCTCGCGGTCAGCGGCCCCCAGCTGGGCCAGCTGCGACCCTTCCTTACTTCCCAGGCCTCCAGAGTAGCAAGCGCACTAGGTTCCCCTGGGGTTCGCATCTCCACGCCTTTGTCGCCGAATAGCCTCTGAGTACCCACCAGAGGGCGCACTGACTCTGTAGACGGAGCCAGGTGTTGCGGGGCAGGGAGGAGGAGCTGGCACTGGAAGGCTCGACCGGAGGAAGCCCCAGGTGAAAGGGGAAGCCCTTGACACTGCCCCCCAGGCCACTTAGCTCCCGCTTGAGAGTCTTCGAGGCTCCTGGCTCTCTGGACATAGGCCAGGATTTTAAGCTTGGTCTTCAGGGCCCTCAAACTGCTCTGTTCCACTTTCACCCACCACTGTGCTCTACACTGCTGTGATTCTTCTGGTCTACAGACTGCTGCACATGCTAAGCTCCCTGCCTGGAGCACCCACCCACCTCATCATCCCTTTGTTTTCCTGGCACACTCCTACTTATCCATCAAGACCCATCTCTAATAATTCTTCTTCCAGGCAGCCTTCCTTGATGCCTAGACCAGGTTAGAGGCCCTGTTCTGGGCCCCTTGCCCCAGGGTTCTGTCATTATTGGGTCAGTGTTGGCCTCTCATGACTCTAGGGAGGCTCTGGCAGCAGAGGAATAGGAGGCTGCTGAGCTGTGAGCTTTAGGGAGAATCATTTGCCTCCAAATAGACTTAGCTGTGGCTACCACACCAGCTTAGAAGCCCTGGTGTTGATTGGGTTGCCCCAAGCCCAGCCACCCACCTGGTTCAGGTAGGGAAGCTTGGAGCTGGGGCGAGGGAGGGGTGGTTGCAGAGGGTCCAGTTACAGAGGAGGGCAGAGGCTGCTGGCTGGATTCTCACCTGAGGAAGATACCACAACTGGCCTGGCTCCTCAGTCCCACCTCTAGCCTTTGCTCAGAATGTTCTGCTCTACAGGAACACTCTCCCTCTTTCCCAGAATTCACATCCAACCTGTGGACCTCTCAGTCCCTTATCTTCTTCTCTAGGTCTGACAGGCACCAGGACCCTATCTTGGAAAGGGAGAGGGTTATAGAGAAGGGGGTTCATCACTCATTGATTCAACATATATTGAGCACCTGCTGTGTGCCAGGGATTATGCAGGTGGTAACCGAGGAGGACAAATGAGGGGCTTGCTCTTCCAGCAATTATATTCTAATGGGAGCTAGGCAGGAGCTGCTTCAAAGCCAGTGATCATGTCTGGGCTGAGACCTAAATCAGTTGGGTCCCCAAAAGTGGAGTCTGCAAAGTGGTCCCAGTGCAACAAGTGCAGAAGTCCTGAGGGAGAATGAGGATATCCTGTTCTAGGCAGCAAGGAAGCCATTGAGGCTGGAGATGAGAGAGTTGGGGAAGAGGGAGAGTAGAAGTTGGGGGAAACCAGAATACCCGCCAGGGTCCTCACTCACTGTGAGTGAGGTGCATATGATGCATGCAATGAGAGGGTCATAAATGGGGTTAGGTGGACAGTGATGGGGCCTGATTTAATGTTTAATGCCACAGGAATAAGGGCATAAGTTAGGACATCAGTAAGGAGGCTAGTATGGAGATGAGGGTAATGTGGCTTTGGGATGGTAGAGCTGGCAAAACTTGGTGACCACCTAGTTGTGCGTCTGAGACTCAAGGAGGTATCTTTAGTCCAGGATGACCCGGGGTCTGCAGCCCAGGGGATCATGTGAATGATGGGGTCATGGTGAAAATGAGGGAACCTCACCCTCTGACCCCTCTCCATAGTGCCAGCACTGGTTATTACTGACCAGACCTTGGCACCCCCTGCCCCAATGGCCATGGTCCTATCATCTTCAGGGCCTATGGGAGTGGGGCAACAGGGAACTGCTCCCAAGAACAGGGCCACCCTTTGAGAAGCCCATGGGCATCTGAGGCTGCAAGGCTGACAAGACATTCAGACTGTGGCCAGAGTCCAAGGCAGCCCAGGCTGTCCCGATCCGTACCCTACCCCCACTTAACCCGTGGCTCTGGACTCCTGCCTGTCCTAGCCCTGGCAGAAGGGTCTCTATTGTCTCTCATACTGGGCCTGCACCAGTTTGGTCCTCAGCAGCCCCTCTGCTGGGGCCTGGGATGGAGGTGAGGGAGGCAGGGGTTTTGAAAGGGGGTCACTGGGCCAGGGTCTGAGGTGGGAGATAGTTGGACCTTAAGAGAGGAGGGTATTCCAACCACGAATGTGTTTCACTAAAAGAATATAGGAGGGGCAGGCCAAGATGGTGAGTAGATTCATTGAGGGTCACTGCAGAGAGGCTGGAAAGGGTCAGCCGTTGACCAAGAGGAAGAAAGGAAGGAAGAGAGAGAGGGAAGGAGGGAGGAAGGAAGAGAAGGAGGGAGGGAGGAAGGAAGGGGCAGGATAGAGGTCTTGGGACCAGCCAGGGATGACCAGGGTATTGACTGGCTCTCAGGAGGGGGTGTGTGAAGGATCAAGACCTCCAGTCTCCAAACATGCTGGTCACCCTATTCCAGAGTGACACATGGTACCAGAATATTACTGGTTGTCAAATCTTTGCCCACTCTATCCGCCCCGATTCCATGCACAGAGAGTCTGTGCCCTGTCTGGATCCCCGGTTTGCGTGGGGTGGGAGTGGTTAGGGGGACATGAGGGCCCAACACCCCTTCCGGTCTTCAGGGGAACTAACCGATGGGCTGGCGCAGGATTGAGGCTCAAGCCCTCTCTTAACCCGGCGAGCAAACTGTTTAGTCGGCGTGTGTGTGTGTGTGTGTGTGTGTGTGTGTGTGTGTGTGTGCGCGCGCGCGCGCGCGCGCGCGCGCGCGCGCGGGGCGGTGGGTGATACTACACTCCAGACCCTGAAACAGGCGGACTGAACTCTCACTGGGAAGCGAAACACGCTGACCTGGCCCCTTCCCGGGCAGACAGCAGGTGGCCCCTGGGCCAGTGTAGCTTGAACCCAGATGCCCTCGGGGCAGGGTACAAAGAACCGACTTGGGAGTTGCCCAAAGGTCCTGGTCAGTCTCCTCAGGCTCAAGAACAGCCTGGGACTCACCTCTCCCCTTCTTCCTCTTGCTTTGACCCGGGTAGTTCAGTAGCGGCGAGCATTGGACCCTGAATTCCCATTCAGCCCGGCGCATTCTAGATCCCTCGTCAAGGAGGCGCCAGGAATCGGGGATGTGAGGGCTGCGCTGCGTGGACTCAGGGTACCGAGGGCTGGGCTGGGTACCCAGCAGACGCGCGCTGGGTCTGATCAGCTGAGAGCGTGCGCGAAAGCCAGGCTGAGCCTCGGTACATCGATGCGCTCGGCGTGCAGCGCGGTTAAGGGAGTTGGCCGGGGATGAGTAGGGGCTGGGCGGCGAACTCCGACTGGGAAGGAGAGTTCCTATTGGCAGGCCGTTTGCAGGAGGCGGGTCCTGATTGGTCCGGCCTCTGTGAAGGCTGCGAGCGGCGGGGTTAAGCGCGTCGCCGCTGCTAGGGCCTAGGCGAGAGACCCCAGAGCTGAATCCGCGCTTCGGACCTGGAGCTGCGGTTACTGCCATGGGCCTCCGCCTCTGCCCTTACCGCGCCGCCCTGCTCCCGAGCGGCCTCCTGTTACTCCTTATGCTCACAGATCTGGCACTCCCGGCTGGACGTCCGCCACCGGTGGTGCTGGGTGAGGCGCGCGTCCAGTCGTGGGTCCGTTCGCTCGTGCGTCCGGCTGGATGGGGTGCGGGCGGGGCTGTCTGCATCTGCTCTAAGCACGGGGTGAGGGAGCGTATGATTGTCTTGTCATCTGGGTCGGCCCGTCCACTTCCTGCTATGCTGGGCGCGGTTGTGGTCAAACTCTTGTCACCTTACCCTATAGAATATGGGGGTAAGTGGGAGGGTTACCACCCGTTTGCGCATCGGTACGCCTGTTCATCTCATTCCCAAGCCTCGCCTCATCCCCATTTTTTAGCTGGAAAGACCGAGGCTCTTTGGCCCCACTCCTGAGGGCCGGTAGGAGGTAGGGTGGCTTCGGAGTTGGCCCTCAGGGGCCTCAGCGTTGACTTGGGCTTGGCTTGGACGCTGTCTCCCTCCACCCTTCCAGCCCGACACGTTTCAGAGGGCATTACTGAAAGGGAGCTCTTTGGGGAAGGATTGCTCTCCTAACCTGCCACCAGGGCTCTCCCCTAACTTATCAAATATGTGGCATTGGGCCTGAGGGAGGAGGCCCAAGGGAATCTGAGGATGGCTATAGACAGAGGGAGGGGTTGAGACAATGGCTATGAACAGATGTCATACTGTACCCTTACTCCTGCCAGACCTACATGGACTCCGTACGCTATGTTGGGGCTAGGCAACCTCCCCTGCCTACCTCCTCCTTGCTGCTGGCCCAGGCAACTGTCCAGGAGCCAGTAGTATTTCCTTGTGGTGGGTGTGGCAGGGATGAGACCTCTCTGTCTTGGGGTCTTTGGGTGCCTCATTCAGGCCATCACTCCCACGAAGAGCTAGTGTGTTGGTGGCCATCCAGGGCTCCTAAAAGCAGAGGCATGCCGAGGTATACATTACATACTGAGTCTGCTGCAGCATGACCCCCATGCTCTTTCTGCTGGGAGTATTTTAATGGGGATGATGCAGATCACAGAAGGGTAGGGTTAGCAGGTAGTGTGATCCCAGGGGTCCTCCACCAGGAGCTCTGGGCCAGGAAATGCTCCCAGGGAATGCTGGACCCAGGTTCACCATGGAGTTTGGGCAGATTTGGCCTTGCCTTCCCTAAGCGTGCAGGATGATTCCCAGAGGTGAGGTCTGTGCTGGGCAGGCACAGAGAATCCACTGACCCAGTCAGGAAAGGTTTCCTGGAGTACGCAGCTGGAGCTGAGTCCAGGAGAGAGTTCCAGGCAGAGGGAACTACGTATCAGAGGGAGGGAGCTAAGCAGTCCAGGCTCTCTGGAATGGAGTGGGGGAAGGAGTAGATGGTGCAGGGCTCGTGACTGGTTGGGTCATCTGGACTTTGTCTTGGGATCCTGCAGGGAGCCTTGTGTGGACCTAAGGAGTACTGAGTATGAAGGGGGTGGGATTGGGAAGTGTGTGGTCTCTGACCAGACTGGTCCTAGGCCTTTTCACCTGTATTGGTGCTAAATGCACTCATTAATTCATTCAGTTCTTAGTTATCCTAGATCACAGCAGAGGAGCCTCGGGTTGTACCTAGAGGCACTGAGCAACTGGAATCGTAACCTGCCCAGCTTCTCAGAGAATGAGGCTATTGGCATTAATCCTGGGAAACCCCATGGTGGACAGCAGACAAGCTGTTCCTGGACACAGAGCAGGGACCTAACCTTGGCCATCAGAGGATCAGCATCCAAGGGTGACCAGTCTCTGTGGGTGGGACTCAAATTTGTGGTAGAGGAAGCAGAGGCCAGAGAAGGGATACTGAAGGCCCTGGGTGGGGGAAGGGACTATAGCAAGCTATTTCCACCTCTCCCAGTCTCAGTTTCATTATCTGTAAAGTAGGCATAATAAAGATATTCTTCCCAGTGTTACTTGAGGTGAAAGGCATGTGGATGGCTCTTATCTAGTTCTAGGCACAGAGGGACCCAGGAAGTGACCATTGGTATTTTTGGAGGCCACACAGCCTGGCCAGGCAAAGGGTATCCAGGCAAAGCAGATCAGATGACTTCCTCTTTCAGCTATTTCCTCTCTGGTGGAAACAGTGACCAAGGTTTCTTCACTGCCCTGTCTAGTCCACAAGCATCTCATCTAGAGGCTGTCATGCTGGGGACTCCCCACTTCTGCACCACATCATGAAGGGAGGTGAATGCAGGTGCCACACCTCCCTCCCATGGCTGCACTGAGGACACAGTGGGATGGTGCACAAGGAGAGCTTGTCCTCTGCAGGGCTGTGTTCACAGCTGGAGGCCAGCGAATGCCCCAGAGAGCCAAACACTGGATCCTAAATGGGGTTTGGAAGGTGTCAAGAGAATGGCATGCGGGAGGAGGCGAGGCCTGAAAAGTCACTGGGAGTCAGTGGACTGTGAAGGGCCTTGAATGTTAGGCACTGAAGCAAGGGGGGAGCGGGGGATGGGTTTGAGTGTCACAAGGGCCCCAGGCCTCTGTATAGACTGAATAAGTAGAGTGAAGTCATCCTTGGAGCCTGGTCACACCCACCCCCATTGGGCTGTAGCTGGAATGGTATGTTGCTTCAAGAGAGTTATTTCCAACACAAGTGTGCTAAGATGCTAGGGCCCTCCAGGTGAGGTGCACTCTGGAACCTTTAGAAGGGTTTAGCATCTGGGCTCTGGCCTTTAGCAAGCCCTGAGGACCTCAGTAGGCTGGCAGGTGCCTGCTTCTCTCAACTGTTTCTGTTCATTGCCCCCCTCCAGAGCCTATCCTGGAGTGCCTTCTTTGGATTTATTTTTGGCTGGTTAAGTGGCCCAGTGCTCTGTCCTGTTTCCCAATCCTTCTTTCAGAGTATACAAGACCCTGCCTATGAAGCCGAAACCACCGTCTGTACCCCGACACTGAATTAAATCTTGGAGACAGAGTTTTGGGTGAAGTAGAGAGGAATAGCTTTATTGCTTTGCCAGGCAAAGGGGGCCACAGCAGGCTAATGCCCTCAAAACTGTGTGTCCCAACTTGGAGAGGGTAGTGAGAAGTTTGATAGTAATGGTTCAAGAGGGTGTGGTCAGCTCATGGAAATTCTTCTGATCGGTTGGTGGTGAGGTGAGTGGGAGTCAACATCATCAACCTTCTGGTTCCAGCGTGTCTGGGGTCTGCAGCATACCGGTGGGGGTTTCAGTATCTGCAAAACAGCTCAAAGATATTGTTGTGTGTGTGTATCCCTTGATGGGGAACCAGGACCTTGCCCCAAGGCTGCACTATGGTTTCTCTATGACTGTTTCTCCTTTGTCTTGCATCCCCTCCCTTCCCTAATTAACAACTTCATGAATCTGCCAGTTGGAACTCAGGAAAGGTCATGGAGGCTGAATGAAGCCTATTTCCTGTAATCAGAGAAATGGGGAACACAGAAAGGCTTTTGTGCCTAGGAGCCCCACAGATATCACCTACTCTGCAGCCTGGGATAGCCGTGGGTAGAAGGCCTTTGGGTTTCCAGCCTGCCAGGCCCAGGGTCTCATTCATGCTCTATGTCCCCCTTCAGTGCCCGGTGATTTGGGCAACCAGCTGGAGGCAAAGCTGGACAAGCCGACAGTCGTGCACTACCTCTGCTCCAAGAGGACAGACAGCTACTTCACACTCTGGCTGAACCTGGAACTGCTGCTGCCTGTCATCATTGACTGCTGGATTGACAATATCAGGTGGGGGCTGGGGCACAGGTGGGGCGCTGCTCGCTGACCCGGTCTAGAGACGCCTCCAGAGCCCATTTCTATCTCACCTGCGCCTCAAGAGATCTCAGGCTCAGCGTCACTGACCTCTCTCCCTTCCCATTTCCTCTGTCTGGTCCACGCCACCTTGGCACTCTCCCAGACAGAACTTTCTTCCCTTTCCTGCTGCTCCTGTCCCTACCCTCTCCAGTGCCTCAGGCCCTATTTGTGGTTTCTATGCTCCAGCCCCTATTCACAGCCTCGCCTTGGCCCCCACCCTTTCCCTTGCCTCTGACTTGGCCACACCTGCCCCTTCCAGCTGCTTGGGGATTCCTTTCCACTTGCTGTTCTTTCAGCCTGGAATCACCCTTTACTCCCTTTGCCTGATAAACTCCCTCCCATTCACTCTTTAAAACCCAAGCCTGCTTTCTTTGTGAAGTCTCCCTGCCAATCCCCAGAGCTCTTTTTGTTTCTGTGTTAGTTTTTTATAAATTTATTTATTTAATTTTTGGCTGCGTTGCTCGCGTGGGGTCTTTGTTGCTGCGCGTGAGCTTTCTCTAGTTGTGGCGAACGGTGCGTGGGCTTCTCATAGCGGTGGCTTCTCTTGTTGCGGAGCACAGGCTCTAGGCACATGGGCTTCAGTAGTTGTGGCACATGGGCTCAGTAGTTGTGGCTTGCGGGCTCTAGAGCACAGGCTCAGTAGTTGTGGCACACGGTCTTAGTTGCTCCACGGCATGTGGGGTCTTCCTGGCCCAGGGCTTGAACCCGTGTCCCCTGCATTGGCAGGCGGATTCTTAACCACTTTGCCACCAGGGAAGTCCATGTCCAGAGCTCTTAACCTCCCCTTCCCCCTGGCCACATGCCTGCTCCTCTAACCTGCATTCCCTGCCTGCCAAACATTGTTTCCTAGGATATTTCTTCCATAATAAGATAATCATGTAATGAGACTTACTGCTTATTGAATGCAAACACTATACATTTTACATACTTTCTTTTATTGAGTCTTACAGCAATCCAGTGAAACAAGTGCTGTTTTTAGACCTGTTTTACAGATGAGGAAATCTGGAAGCTCAAAGAGGTTACAAAATTGCTTAGGGTCACTTAGCTAATAAGTGACAAACTAGAATTTGAACCCGTAGTTGTGTGCCTCTGAACTAAGGTTCCCGCCCACCCTGAGCTCCCTGAAGGCAGGGACTGTGTCTCTTTTATCTTTAAAGCTGTAGGACCAGAAACACAATTGTTTTTCAATAAATATTTGAGCTGAATGGAGTCTTTCAAATTAAGATTGTTTTTTCCCCTGGAGACACACTAGCTGGTTCTAGCTGGTTCTCTGGGCACCCTGCCTTTCCCTGTTGTTTATGACCCCTGCTTTGTTGACTCTTTCCTCCTCCTTGTGCGATCAGGGTTATTTCTGGGATGTTGATCCGCATTTCTATTTTTGTGCAGAAGCATGGTCTCAGGTATTGCCAGTTGGAGGTACAGGCTGATACTGAGAGGGGCTTATCTACTTTTGTTGGGCTCTGACCTCTTTAGACTTGCATCCAGCACAGAGTACTTTGGCTTTCTAGAACTTTGCTGAGTGGCCATTGGGATGATCTACAGATTGCCCTGGAGAGAGTGGGTCCCCAGGACTTTGATTTGGGCCAGTGTTGGGTATCTTGTCAGCTTTCTGTGGCTGATCTTTAAGGGTGGGTGGGACTCAGGACCACTGGGGACTGCAGGTCTAGCCTGTGTTTTCTCAGGCACATTTGCCTCCTTAGTATCAAGGGAGGCCAGAGCAGGGTTCCTGGCCTGGCACAAGGCTTTCCTCCTGTCTTCCACCACCCTGTCCCCATCATGTCTCCAGGCCTTGCCCACCCACTCACACAGCAGCCACAGGTGCTCGGGGTTTCTCTGTCTGGTTCTGTTGTGTGTTGCATTCATCATCTCCTTTGCCCTGTGTTGTGTTATGGTGGGTGGCAGGAGCTGGATCCATGGAGATGGAGCAATGGGAGCCTGTGAAGTTAGGCTGCCTGCCTTTTGGGGTCAAGTGTGATGTTCATGGCGGAGCCAGGCCTGGCAGCCAGATCCCTCTCTAACCATATCTAAGACCTGCATTAGACAGTATGGGTGACATTGAGGAGAAGGGAATATTGCCTCACAGGGGTCCTGGAGTCAGTCTCTGGAGTGAGCCTTGGTGGGGTCCTCATTTGGATGTGGTTACTCTGATCTGTGCTTTACAAATTTGCTTTGTTACTTTTTGGTCTCCCCTATACATCTGACCAGACCTGAGGATGGGAAGGGAATGTGGCTCAGGACACAAGACAGTATTGGGACACACCAACTTAGGTGTCACCTCTGGGTCACTGGCTCAACATCCCCTCCTGGCAGGCTGGTCTACAACCGAACGTCCCGCACCACCCAGTTTCCTGATGGTGTGGATGTGCGTGTCCCTGGCTTTGGAAAGACCTTCTCACTGGAGTTCCTGGACCCCAGCAAAAGCAGTGTGGGTGTGTAGCCCTTCCTCATGGCCCCCAGGGAATGGGGATGGAGGTTCTGATGGACTCCGAGAGTGGGAGGAGCCCTGTTGGTTTGAGTGGGGGTAGCCTGTGAACCGTCTCTAATCAGTGTGGGCACAGAGCCCTATAGCACTCCTTCGGGGATCTCCCGGCTGTAGGTGTCACAGTCTCCTTGGCAGGCGTGGTGTGGGCAGCTGACAATGACTGTACTCTCTCTAATCCTGTGGATTTATGTCTATAGGTTCCTATTTCCACACCATGGTGGAGAGCCTTGTGGGCTGGGGCTACACACGAGGTGAGGACGTCCGGGGGGCCCCCTATGACTGGCGCCGAGCTCCAAGTAAGTGGTTGCTCTCATTTCCTCCCTGAGATCATGCGGGAGGGGGGTGGAGAGGAGGAGGTAACAGCCACCAAAGGCCCTGGGCCTTTCCCTTCTCCCGTGTCTCTGGCATCCAGCCCAGCCATCACAGGTCCTGTCCTTCCCCCACCCTCAGCCCAGGATTTCTGGGCCTCTGAGCCCTGGGGAGAGATAATGAGGCTGAGGAGGGGAAAAGGAGCTTCTTCTCCCTTCATGGAAATTGAGGGGAAACCAGACCCTCCCCACTTGGATTTTCACACACTCCCCACCCACCTAGTCCTGGGTCTGGCCTGAGACACAGTCAGTGGTTCAGGCCCAAGGACCCTTCCTGCCTGACCCCCGCCTGGCTCTGGCCTGCAGATGAAAACGGGCCCTACTTCCTGGCCCTCCGCGAGATGATCGAGGAGATGCACCAGCTGTATGGGGGCCCCGTGGTGCTGGCTGCCCACAGTATGGGCAACATGTACACGCTCTACTTTCTGCAGCAGCAGCCACAGGCCTGGAAGGACAAGTATATCCATGCCTTTGTGGCACTGGGTCCGCCCTGGGGGGGCGTGGCCAAGACCCTGCGCGTCCTGGCCTCAGGTAAGACCCTGCCTGGCCCAGCATGGGGGGTGCTGGTATCAGATGGCACACTCTCTTTCCCTCTACAGTGGCCTCCTGGGCCACCCTCACGTCTCTTCTCTTGGGTCAGGACCCTTCCTTATCCAGAGTTGTATTCTTTTCCAAACATCTCTTTCTAAAAGAGAATATAACACTACTAAATTCACCTCTCCGGCTGATGACTCTTGTTATCTGTGTAGGTTTCTTACAACATGTACATGGAGTGGCATAACCGTTGGTCATAGGGCACACGTGTACACACACACACACACACACACACACACACACACACACACACACACACACACACACACACACACACACACACAGAGCTTGGTCCTGGCTGGCCTTACTTGGTTTGATCCAAAGTTCTCTGGAGGAGCCTTCTCCCTCTCTCTTAACCCCCATCCTCACTTCTTCATCCCCACCTTCACCCCAGAGAAGGAAGGCTGGGCTACAGTTTCCTGTTTGTGAGTTACACCTCCCTCTGTGGCAGCGGGGAGCCTCTGTGGGCCACACAGAGAGGAAGCAGGTGCAGATTTGTCTGGGCCTGCTTGCTTGGCAGTTGGGAAAACCACCTCCTTCCCTGTTCCTCCCCAGTCCACTTGCCTTTTCAGGACTGTTAGAACATACCAGCTGTAGCCCCAGGGCTTTCCTCCCTCTGCTAGGACTGGATGTGAGCCAGGGCTGTACCAAGCATCTGATGAGCTTTCTTCCTCAAGTGACTGCCACTGCCTGACCTGCTTATTGGTCACCTGATCGTTGTGATCAGTCCTCTCCCAGTCGTCACCCTGGATTAGCTGGACAGTGAATCCAATTATAGTGAGGACTCATCACAGCTACCTACTCTGTCCAGCCTGGACCTGAAAGGAGAGATGTGGGCCCTTCTGAGTTTGAGACAGGTTACCATGGTGGAGTTCAGGTACTGGCCCTTTCAGAGCTTCCCCATGAGTCCCCTTAGAGCGGTGGTCCCCAACCTTTTTGGCCCCAGGGAATGGTTTCATGGAAGACAATTTTTCCACGGAGGGGGCGGGGGGCTTGGGAGGGGTGATGGTTCAGGCGGTGATGCGAGTGATGGGAAGCGGTGGGTAAATCGTCACTCTCTAGCCCACTGCTCACCTCCTGCTGTGTAGCCCAGTTCCTAACAGGCCGCAGACTGGTAATGGTCCGCGGCCCGGGGGTTGGGGACCCCTGCCTTAGTTAGAGCTTTGCCTCAGATTCTGGGAGACTGCTGTCAGGCTCTGGCAGTCTGGGAGTGGGGGTGGGACAGGACGGGTGGTAGTCGTGGACCCTTAGCTAGGGGTTCCCTTTCCTGAGGGCTCCTAGAGCCAGGCCCCAGCAGGCAGAGCTGAAGGCCTGCAGTCAGTGGTGGGGTGATGGGTGGCTGTGGGTCCTGAGCAGGGCAGAGGCCCCTGTTCCCAAGTTCCAGCTCATCCTCTGGCGATCTCACTGGCTGGTGGATGCGTTTGTGCTGTTGGCATTCCTATGTAAGAAAGACTCTCACTTTGTCTGCAGCCTCCCCTCCTGCCCTGTCTCCTGCAGGCCTGGCTGCCCAGGTCAGTGCCAGGCAGGTAGGTGGGATGAGACTAGGGCTGGCTGGATGTAGGTCTGAGCCTAGGAAGGGGAAAAATGTTTACATAGCTCAATGTAATAAAAGATTAAGAGGACTGTGACTGTGTCTTTGGGCTGCCCACCTGCTGATTCACCTGTGACAAGGTCAGTACCCACAGGCCGGGTGATAAGTGCTCTGGGGAAGGTATTGTTTTTACCATGAATCACCCTGTGGGTGTGAGCTGCCTAAATCCCTGGTGACAAAATGCAAAAGGAAAGAAACAAATCTTGGTCATGTGCTTCCTAGATAGAGCAAAAATACAGGGAAATAGGGGAGTTGTCACCTCGTTAACAGCATAGAGATGCCAGAGTGCTGGCTAGGCCTGGGCTGGGGGCTGGCAGGGGCCCTGGCGGTGAGCATGCTGCCCAGCTGGCTTGCATTCCCGAGCACAGACTGACTGGAGTCCTCTATCCGCAGGAGACAACAACCGGATCCCGGTCATTGGGCCCCTGAAGATCCGGGAGCAGCAGCGGTCTGCCGTCTCCACCAGCTGGCTGCTGCCCTACAACTATACCTGGTCACCCAAAAAGGTCTTCGTGCACACACCCACAGCCAACTACACGCTGCAGGACTATCGCCGCTTCTTCCAGGACATCGGCTTCGAAGACGGCTGGCTTATGCGGCAGGACACGGAGGGGCTGGTTGAAGCCATGGTACCACCTGGCGTGCGACTGCACTGCCTCTACGGCACTGGTGTCCCTACGCCAGACTCCTTCTACTATGAAAGCTTCCCGGACCGTGACCCGAAAATCTGCTTTGGTGATGGTGACGGCACTGTGAACTTGCAGAGCGCCCTGCAGTGCCAGGCCTGGCGTGGCCACCAGGAGCAAGAAGTGTCATTGCAGGCACTGCCGGGCACCGAGCACATCGCGATGCTGGCCAACGCCACTACCCTGGCCTATCTGAAACGCGTGCTCCTCGGGCCCTGATTCCTATGCTGGGCAGGGCTCTGGGATGGCCTGGCCACCACTGCTTCTCCTGGCCTGTGGGGCAACCATGGCCCATGAGTTGAGCAGTTTGTGACTGATCATCTAAGGCCCTGGATCTTGGGTTGTGAAGTGGGGAAATGCTGGGTTTTTTATCCTTCCTCTCTGGGAATGAGGAAGGAAGACATAGTCTGAAGTTAGTTGAGGGACCCTTGGAAAGAATGCTGCTGATGGTGGAATTGTGACCTCAGGACTGGCTCCGCAGGTGGATTGGCTGGCACCTGACCCCAATCCCCAGTGCTGGGGCCTTGTGTTCCTCCTACCCCTGTGGCCTTTTCACACTCGCCCACCAGGGCCTGGCTCCTCAGCTTTCTTGTGAGGGATGTTACTGAACTGTGGTCCCTAGGTTGGGCTCCTGGTCCCTAGGGTGTACCTTCTCACACATTGGCCACAAGTCAGCCTGCTACTGGCCACGGGTGGCTGGAGCTGCTGTCTTTGTGTGGCCTAGCTGCTCACACAGCCTGACTGTGGCTTTCTGGGGGCAGCCCGGTTCCCCCTGCAGGCAGGGGTGGGTTGTTACGCTCTCCATGGTTCCCAGGCCCTGGGGCATTCACTCCTACCTCCCTTACTTCTAAGAACAGCCTAGCTCAGGGCTGGGCAGCAGATGGACCCCCAGTTCTCGGGGCTGTGTCCCAGGAGCCCTGATCTCCTTGGTTGGGCTGTTGCCCACAGTATTGATGCTGCCTCCCTTTGCCCTGGGGCTGTGGTTCAAGAATGAGAGCAGAGCCTGGTGCCATGCCCTTTAGGTACTTATGAGGAAAGAGGACTCAAGGAAGCAGCCAAGGCCAATCAGAGCCACCCTGAGCTGCCCTCTTGCTGACCCTCCACCACATTGCCACCCTGCCCAGGATCTCTCTAGCGTTCACGTGGGCTGGCACAGGACTGAGAGGAGGTAGGACTCTTGCCCACTCTGCCCAGCACCCATCCCCACCAGGCAGCTCAGTGGTGTTTAGTCAGCAGGGACTTGCCCAGAAACTTGAGTGGGCCCCTGAGAGAGCCAGGTGCCTTAGGGGCCCCCTAGGGGTTTTCTTCCTGCTCCAGAGGTGCTGCATGGATCTCCCTGTGATAGCAGGGATGGAGGATGTGGATCTGCCTTGGTGGTCTCCAAGTGGGCAGTGCCTAAAGGCCAAGACTTGGGTCTAGCCTCTGGGGTGGAGCCCCAAAGCCACAGTCAGGCTGGACTGTGCTTCGCTCCTACAAGGTTTCTGTGAAGCAGAATTTTCTCTGTTGCATTCATAGCCAGCATCTGTCTCTCCCTTTGTTCCTGAGTGGTGGGCCCCACATGGGGCTCTGAGCAGGCTGTACCTCGATTCTGGCAATAAAAGTATTCTGGATGCTGTAAAGTGCCCTGGCCTAGCCTCTGCTCTGAGCATGAGAGGAAGGAGTCAGTGGAAGGGTGAGGGGACTAGCGAGGCAGGTAATCAGAGGCTGGACCTTGACCTTTCTGGGGCCTTGATGGGTTCTCTCAGCACCAAAGCATGGCTCCTGTGCACCTCTTTGGGTTTTATCCTCCTTCCCCCTCTCCTGGGATCTAGTTCCCCTCCTAGGACTGAGAAGCAGGACCTGAAACATTCCTGTTGGAATGGAGTTCCTGCCCACCACCCAACTCTGCCGCTCCTATGTGGTCAACAGGCCCCAAATGTCACCCCACAGCTGGGAGCCAAGGACAATCCTGACGGTCGCGCTGTCTGGACTCTGCTTCCCATCCTTCTGTCCTCCCACAGCTTGCAGGTCTCAGCATCCTTTGAATTTTTTTTAGGATGCTACCCTTCTACTTTGTTTCATCAGTTCATCTGCCCGCCATCTGTCCCTCTTTGGGAACAGAGTGAGACTGAGGAGGGAGGGAGAGAGACCAAGATGGGCAGAGATAGGGACTGAAAGACTGGGGACCAAATGGAGATGGATAAGGACAGAGGAACAAAGAGTCTGAGACAGGAAAACGTGTGTAAGGATGGAGACTAGGCCAGAAGTCTGTGGTGCAGAGCCCAGAGCTGTGGGCCAGTGGGGGTGGTGGAAGCTCCAGTTCCTACCTCCTCCACAGAAGCCTGGCCAGCCGGGGTTTTAGGTGTCAATACACCGTGGGCCGCTAGAGGGTGCTCTGAATCTTCTCACTACACCAGTTATTGGCCAGACCTGGAAAAATGGGTGGCCCAGAGGGTTAGGATGACTAGGAATACATAGGTCCAGGCGCATCGCTGGCCTTGGTAAAAAGGATGACAACGTGAAAGGGAGTAAACCCTTACCCCCAGATCCTGCCCAGCCTCTTAGTGCCCTGACACATACCCACTCATGGCCTTGCCTCTCACCCTCTCACCCCTGATCTGTTTCAACCGAACTTCTACCCTCAGTTTCACAGCTGTAGAGACAGGGTATGGAGTCAGAGCAGGCTTCAGGACCAGCAGACTGGGGTTCAAATCTGAGCTCTACCACTTCTAGCCAAGTAGCTTGGGGAGTCTCCTGACCTCCCTAAGCTTCGGTTTGCTCATCTTAAAAATGGGGATGGGGACTTCCCTGGCGCAGTGGTTGAGAGTCTGCCTGCTGATGCAGGGGACACGGGTTCGTGCCCTAGTCTGGGAAGATCCCACATGCCGCGAAGCGGCTGGGCCCGTGAGCCATGGCCGCTGAGCCCGCGCGTCCGGAGCCTGTGCTCCGCAACGGGAGAGGCCACAACAGTGAGAGGCCCACGTACAGCAAAAAAACAAAACAAAACAATGTACATACCTTCATTAAAAAATACTTTAGTGGACTTCCCTGGTGGCACGGTGGTTAAGAATCTTCCTGCCAAGGCAGGAGACACAGGTTCGAGCCCTGGTCCGGGAAGATCCCACATGCCGCGGAGCAACTAAGCCCATGCGCCACAACTACTGAGCCTGTGCTCTAGAGCCCATGTGCCACAACTGCTGAAGCCCGCGTGCCTAGAGCCCATGCTCCGCAACAAAAGAAGCCACCGCAATAAGCCCGCACAGCACAACGAAAAGTAGCCCCCGCTCGCTACAACTAGAGAAAGCCCGTGCACAACAACGAAGACCCAACACAGCCAAAAATAAAACAAAACAAAACAAAACTTTAGTGCAAAAAAATGCTAACCATCATCTGACAAAACAGCATTGCCACAAACCTTCTATTTATAAAAGATGCAACATCTGCGAATCACAATAAGGCACAGAGCAATAAGGCATGTTATGCCTGTACTCTCATTCACACTTAGGGAAAGTATTCCAAGCAGAGAGCACAAGGAGGGCAGCACCAGTGAACGCTCTTCAAGGATCATCACCTCAGGTCTATAGGTAGGAGTATGGAAGGGTTTTTAGGCAGAGGAGATACGAAGTCATTCCAATCTGTATTTTAGGAGCACCTCTTACCCTGTGGGGATGGGTTAGAGAGAGCAGGATAGGGATTGGGAGGCTATTATGGCTGGGGAGAAGAAAACCATGAGATGCAGGGCCTGGGGGAGCAGGAGGAGGAAGGGTTCAGGGTGCTGCACATTTCCTGCTGGGTCACTACGTGGTGGGGAGCAGGGTTTTGTGTGTAGGCAGTCTGGAACCAGAGGATGTGTAGTTGTGAACACGTGTCTGGGGGGAAATGACTGCATAGCCCAGAAGAGAATCATGGCTTGAGGTGTGGACAGGAAGCTAAGGGGTAGGGCTCAGCTTTCCATGAGATCAGGAGGCCCTAGACAGAGCCCCAGAGCTACCAGAGGAAAAGGAGCCCTAGAAGGAGATGGAGGAGGAGCAACCACAGGGAGAGGAAGAGGACAGGAGGGTGCAGCTCCAAGAGGCGTCAGGCAGGATGAGGACTGAAAACTGTCCTCAAGCCTGGGCCCCAGGTAGGCCTGGGGTTGGCTCTGGAAGCTCAGCGGTGTCCATGTGTCTGCAGGGACCTTAAAGGATGCACGGTGGTCGGAGCTGTGACTCGGAGGACGAATCCTGGGTCTGTCTCCCTAGGGTCTCCAGGCGGAGGGTTGGCTGTGAACGGGGTATGGAGGCTGTTTAGAGCTCCTTGTGTGAGCTGTATGTGGTCCCCCGGGAGTGCGGCCCAGGCCAAAAGCCACAGAGGAACCGGGTGTGGGGCACTTAGAGGTTCCCGCGGGAGCGTCCCCGTATTGAGTCCCTCGGAGGCCCCGAGAGACTCCAGGGTCGCGGAGCAGCCTATCAGTCGGCTAGTGGGGCTGGGCCCGGGTCGCGGCCCGCCGGGGGCTGGGACCTCACCTGCAGACCCCTGAGCGCGGCCGGCGGAATTCCAGAGGCCACGGCGGCCCCCTGGGGCCCGGAAGCGCCGCCGCCCGCGAGCCCCGCGCGGAGCCAGGCGCCCTGTCCCGACGCGGCGCGCGCTGTCGCGATCCGGCGGCGGATGACGTGGCGGGGGCGGGGCCTGAGCGGTCGCGGCGGGGGCGGTGGCAGCGCGACCGAGCATCCCGGAGGCGCCGGGCCACCACGAGGTAACGGGCCGCGGGCGGGCGCGCCGAGGGAGCCGGGCCGTGGGAGCAGGGCCGCGGGAGCCGGGCTGGGGCCGCGTTCTGCTGGGGCCGAACTCTCTGCGCCGCCGCTGCATGCGGGATGCGGTTCCCGTAACCCAGCACGGGGCAGGCGGGCCGCGGGCACGTGAGAGACGCTGCGAGTGAGCGCGTGCCCGAGGGGTACGCCGTGCGTGTGAGCGGGACCTTGAGCGTGAGGGGGACTCCAGGAGTGTAAGACTGAGCGTGTGAGGAGGACGCCGTGTGTGTGTGTCTGTGTGTGTGTGTGTGTCAGTCTGAGGGTGACCCTGAGTGTGCGAGACGCAGTGTGAGGGTGACGCTGTTAGTGTGACGGAGACTCGGTGTGTGTGTGAGAGAGACCCTAGTGTGGAGGTGACTCCATGAGTGTGAGAGGGACTGAGAGAGGGAGATTGTGAGAGACTGAGTGTGAGAGAGACCGCGGTCAGAGTGGCCCTGAGTGCGACCCTGTGAACGTGAAAGAGACCGTGTGAGATACTCCAGTGTGAGTCTGGTGCTGAGAAAGAACTTGTGCTGCGTCGGAGAGACTCAGAAAATGAGTAAAGGCCCAGGGGACGAGCCTGAGGATGTGAGCACCTGAGCAGAGCTTCCTGGGGCCGCGGGGAGACTGGCCTGTTGGAGGGAGGACGGTGTGTGCTCCTGCTTCTATGGCTCTTCTTAGTGTCTTCACATCCTGTCATCTTGTTTGATCATCTCATGTCGTAAATGGAAGGCGATATTTGTGAAACATTAAGAGAATTCTTAACAGAGCACTGAGTGAACAGTTTGGGCACCACTTGTGTTATAGCCAGTGATAAGCAGGAATCAATATTTAATTTAACATTTGTTTTTGAGTACCTCTTGTGTGCACTGGACTGTGTGCTTGGTAAAAAGAATTCAGTCTCTGCCCTTGATGGGGAAGAAAAAGCACTACCAGGCTAGCAGAATGCGCAGCCATCTGGTGCTTATCTCTGAGAGCTGCTCCCTGATTTTGAAGATCTGGGAGGAGCAGACTTTTGAAAGCCTGTGAGAGCTTCCTGAAATCTCTGTTCTTGTTGGGAGGCCCTTGAGGAAACGGCCCAGGCTGCCTACATTGCTGAGGTCCCACTGCGTGCTAATGGCTTTTGCTTCCCAACTTTGGTCTCAGATTGTCATTAAAAGTTCTTATATTTGATTTTCCTTTCCTGACAAATTTGTGGGAAACCACAGGCCTGATATTCTCCTGTCTGCCTCCTTCCCTTTCTGACTGTGGACATATTTTTATTACAAACCAAAAATAATAGGAGTTATATGACTGATCTCTCTGGCATTTCTTGGTACACAGGAAATTTCCTGACTTCTGTCCTTTGTCCTTCCTGCTGTAGCCTCCAGAATGTGTGGATACATTACTACAAAAGTGATGCAGGTGGTGCTTATGGGACCTGGGACAGAGGGAACAGCAGTTGTCTAGACATGCATGACTTGAAAGGACCAGGCTGGTTCTCAGACACGTGTTCAGTTACACCCCACTGTGGGTGTGATGGAACTTCTAAGACTTCATTTTCTTCTTCGTACCTGACCATTTACGATGAGGTGGCTTATGAAAGTGTGATGTTTGCTTATTTCCTCACAGGTGGATATTATTGCTCTGTTCTTCGTTAATTTTCTTGGATCTTTGCAAGTTGTAAACCGTTTCAGTTAGTTATTTGAGTACAATGCTAGTAAAGAGAATGGCTCACACATAATTAACAGTTATGTAACACTATAATTATTATATAAATAACATATATTTATTATATCTCTTTCTAAAGAGTAATTTTGGTGGTTTATATTTAAAGATACTTGCAATGAGGAAGTAAAAATAGGAAACCAAAGCCATGGAGAAGACTAGATATCAGGTACTGTTGAAAAGTGAGGGTATCTGTTCACTGTGATTGGGAGCTGAATTTGATATTGAGTTTCCTGGTGTCCTAAGTGAAAAGACAAATGTAAAGAGTCACATAATTTAAGTTTAAGCATAAAAAGAGTAATACATTTTCATTGTAGAAATTTTGTAAAACTCAAAGTATAAAAAAGAAAAAGTCTTCTGTGTTTTCACCACATTTAAGATTTTGGTGTCTTTCTCAACAGCGTTTTTTTGTTTTTTTTTCATAGTCATCAATTATAAAAGTTTTAGAATACAGCTTGTAAAATATTCTTTGTTTGAACTTTGAAAGAGACAATTTTTCTCCCTGAAAATTGCATATGATAGTTTCATGGTTAAATTTTCATGAGGAAATTTTAGTGGTCTAGTGAATTCCTTTATTATCTGCTGCACAGGAGCTTGGAAAATATGATGAAAACCTGTTAAAAGCTGTGTTATGTCCTTACAAGTGGGGTTTAACACTAGTTTCTCAAGGCAGAAAATTACTTATAGGGTGTATGGAATTGTTTAATGAACACTGTCTTCAACAATGAGTTTAGAGACTTTTGTTTTGTTTTGTTTGCCATGCCGAGGGGCTTGCGGGATCTTAGTTCCCCAACCATGGATCGAACCTGGGCCCCCTGCAGTGGAAGCACAGATCCTAACCACTGGACGGCCAGGGAATTCCCAAGAGACTGTGTTTTCGAGAGAGGGAGACTAGACACACACATGCAGGGACACAAGGATATGTGTGGAGAAAGAAGTCAGCCAGGATGTTGAGGAAAATGGTGGGAGGAGAAGGGTGTTAGAGGCAAAAGACTCAGTATGAGCAAAGATGTGTTTTTCTGATGGGCTCTGGAAACCCTGGACTACTCCAGGTTCTGGAAACTGTAAGTAATTCAGTGTGGCTGGACCATGGGAGGGACCATATGCAGCAGGGGGTCTAGTGATAAGGCCCTGATAAGAAGGTTGGAATTGATCCTAAAGACCTCGGGCAGCACCTGAGGAAGGGTTTCTAACTGTGCTCTGATAGCAACCAACTCAGTAGATAGTAAGGTTGGTATTCTGTTGTGAAACTTGAGGAGCCAAAGCAGTTATTCCCTGTTGGAAGGCTGTCTCCCACCCCTGATCTGCCCCCATCTCCTGCATGGAGGTAAGCCCTATTGCAGGTGCCTTTCTTTGTTTGTTTTTCCCCTCAGAATTCACATAATTTTAGACAAGAACTATGTTGGGACATTCCATTTTCAGGTGTTCTAGATCCTTGCTGATTTTATGTTTACTTGTTCTGTTGGTGACTGAGAGAGGTGTATTGAAGTCTCCAACTATAATCGTGGATGTCTGTTTTTCCTTTCAGATCTATCACTTTTTGCTTCATGTATTTTGAAGCTATGCTGTTGGGGGAAATACACGTTTAGAATTTTCTTCTTGCTGAATTGACCTCTTTATCATTATATAATGTTCTCTTTTATCCCTAGCAATACTTCTTATTCTGAAGTCTCGTCGGATGTTAATATAGTTACTCCCCTTTGTTTTTCTTTTGTTTTTTGCGGTACGCGGGCCTCTCACTGTTGTGGCCTCTCCCGTTGCGGAGCCCAGGCTCCGGACGCGCAGACTCAGCGGCCATGGCTCACGGGCGCAGCCGCTCCGCGCTCCGCCCGGGATCCTCCCGGACCGGGGCGCGAACCCGTGTCCCCTGTATTGGCAGGCGGACTCTCAACCACTGCGCCACCAGGGAAGCCCTCCCCCTTGGTTCTGATTAGTGTTTACATGTTTTTTCACCATCTTTTTACCTGTAACTTATGTCTTTATAGTTCAAGTGGGTTTCCTGTAGACTGCATATTGGGTTTTGCATTTTTATCTAACCCAACAATGTCTGTCTTATAATTGGTGTGTTTAGATCATTTACATTTCATGTTATTATTGATATGGTTGGATTAAAATCTTCCACCTTGCTAGTTGTTTTCTGTTTTCTACTTATTTCATGTGTTCTTTGCTTCTTTTTTCTTCTTTTCTCTACCTACTTTTGGATTGAGTATTTTTTATGATCTGTTTTATCTCCACTGTTGGCTTATTATTTATACCGTTTTTAACTTTCTGGTGTTTGCCCTAGTTTCACAATGTACATCTTCAATTAATCACAGTCTACCTTTAAATAATATTACATCAGTTTTCACATATAATATTATATAAGAATCTTACAGTAGTATAACTCCCAGTTCTTCTTTCTTATCTTTGTGCTATTGTTTTCATACACTTTACTTTTACCTATGCAATATATTAACGCTGCATTGCTACTATTTTTGCTTTAGGCAGTTAGTTATATTCTAAGGCATTTAATAGAATCAAAAAAGTATATTTTTTAATATTTACCTCAGACCATTTGATATTGTCCTACAACTCTTAGATGCTCTGTTCTGGATTTTTTCACATTTTGACTTGTATGGTTTTCATTTCTCTGCTGAAATTCCACATATGTTCCTGCATGCTGACCAAATTTTCCATCAGAGCCTTTAATGTATCAATCATAGTTATTTTATTTATTTATTTATTTTTAAATTTATTTTATTGAAGTACAGCTGATTTACAATGTTGTATTAATTTCTGCTGTACAGCAAAGTGATTCACATATAAATGTATATATGTATATTCTTTTTTTTATAAATTTATTTATATTTGGCTGCGTTGGGTCTTTGTCGCTGCGTGCGGGCTTTCTCTAGCTGTGGCGAGCGGGGGCTACTCTTCACTGTGGTGCGTGGACTTCTCATTGCAGTGGCTTCTCTTGTTGCGGAGCACAGGCTCTATGCACACAGGCTTCAGTAGTTGTGGCACACGGGCTCAGTAGTTGCAGCTCGTGGGCTATAGAGCGTAGGTTCAGTAGTTGTGGCGCACAGGCTTAGTTGCTCCGCAGCATGTGGGATCTTTTACAACCAGGGCTCGAACCCTTGTCCCCTGCATTGGCAGGCGGATTCTTAACCATTGCACCACCAGGGAAGTCCCAGTCACAGTTAGTTTAAATTCCCTGTCTGATAGTTCCAATATCTGGATCATCTCTAAGTCTTGTCCTATTGATTAATTTGCCTCTTGATAGTGGGTTGTTTTTATTGCTTTTTTTATGTTGCTTGTGATTTGTTATTGATTGTCAGATGTAATATGTGGAAAAGTAGAGATTGAGGTACATAGTCTTTATTCTGGGAAATGGGTACAACGTCTTCTTTTGCTAGCCTGTTAATGTGGGAGTTTGAGTCAGTTAGGAGGTGAGTTGGGTTTGAGTTTTGTTGTTGCTATGATTACCTTAGGTGCACCAGTGGCTCCAAATTCCTCTGGTGTTTCCTTGCCCTGAGGGTGCATTTTTCTGTGTTTATGCTCCACCCTCAGCATTAGGTCTTTGTACACCTGTGCCTCAGCACACAGTGTACCACAGCCTTGTTGCTGGGTGCTTGCTAACCTGGTGGTGGGGAGTAGAGCGGTTCTCTGTTGTCTTGGTTCAGCCTCAGCCTTAGGCAGGCCCTATTTCCCTGGGTCGGGGGGGTTGGATCTTTCTGGGTGAGCCTGCCATGTCTAATTGTCTGGACCAGAATTTCCTGCTCCTCCCTCAGGCAGAAAGGATTGTTTTATTTTTTCTTTCACCCTGTCCCAGCTGCCTTGGGAATGACAGTTTCCCCATTCCCCAGGTGTTTAAGATTTTTAGAGAAGGGAGCAGGTGGACCTTCATATTTTTCCCAGAGCAGTGACTGCTTTCCTTCTCCAGGCCAGCACTTCTGAGAGGCTTTCTCTGGCCTAGTAATTCTTGTGAGCACCCACTGAGGTCTCACTGGAGAAAACCCTCTAAGTGTCTACGGCTCTTGCTAACCCAAACTTGACCTTTAGTAATTCATTAAAAATTGTTCCCGAATTGAATTCTTCTTTCCTGCCTGTATGGTGGTTCCATTGTTCTCCCTCCGCCACAGGTAAGCCAGAACTTGCATCTCTCTGGGAGGTATCTGTTTTTCCCTAAATCTCAGTCTGGTTGGTTGGCCTGTAACCTCAGCTCTCTAATGATTTCAAGAAAAGTTACAATTCTGTAGATTATCTGCCTTTTTCTTGTCATTGGAGTCGGAGTGATGCTTTTCCCAGATTTCTACATCTTAAGTGAAAGTTAGAAGTCAAGGCAGTTACATTTCATCCTATTTTTAAATTTTCCAGTGAAGTGAGTTTACCTTTTTCCCTCCTTGTGATATTGTGATTATTTATTTGGTCTTTGTCCACTGTTCCTGTCCCACAGCTCTTGTAATTTCCTAATAAGAGCCACAGAGGCATCTTTTGTTATAACATTTGTTTTGTTCCCAGTTCCTGAAATAGCTCCAGATCAGTAAAGGTTAAATGGATGTCTTTTGTTATTCATATAACCAGCCCCCTTCAACACACCTGAGTTTGTTAATGAGGTGATTTTTTTGAAAGCATCTAGATCCTCTAAGGATGGGGGTTGCTTGTCGCGGGAACCAACCCTGCGATTAGAGGGTTTGGAAGTTTTAGTCCAGGTCCGACCTCCTGGGAGGGGAGAGGGTCCGGAGATTGAATCAATCACCAGTGGTCAGTGATTTGATCAGTTATGCCTTTGTAATGAAGCCTCCATAAAGAACCCAAAAGGACAGGTTTTGGAGAGCTTCCCGTGCCTCTTCTCCATACCTTGCCTCTCTTCCTTCTGGCTGTTCCTGAGTTATATCCTTTATAATGAACTGGTAATCTAGTAAGTAAACTGTTTTCCTGAGTTCTGTGGGCAGCTCTAGCAAATTAATTGAACCCGAGGAGGGGATAGTGGGAACCTCCGATTCATAGCCAGTTGGTCAGAAGCACAGGAAAAACCTGGACTTGCGATTTGGCATCTTAAGTTGAGTGGGGAGGGCTGTTTTGTAAGATTGAGCCCTTAACCTGAGGAATCTGTTGCTATTTCCAGGTAGGTGGTGTTAGAATTGATTAAATTGTAGCAGACACCAGATCTGCTGGGTGTTGCAGAATTGTTTGATAGAAAACTCACAGTCTGGCATCAGAAGTCCAAATAGAATACGTGGTAACCTCCTCCCCCTCTCCACCAGCTGGGGTCTGATGAATAGGGGGAGGCTGGAGTGACCACTGGGGCCAGGTTTCTCTGCTTGCCTCCATGTTGGGTTGAGTGGGCAACCCAAGTCTCTGTGCACTGACTTTTTTGTTTTTTAAAGGAATGTAAGGTGCGGTGGGGGGGGGGGGGGGAACACTTTCCCTCTACCCATTTTAGGTTCCTTGGCTGGGGAGTTGTAAATTAAACTGGCAAAAGACAGATTAACAAGAGAAAAACAATCAAGTTTATTAACGTGCATAGAGCATACACATGGAAGCACTCACTGATGAAGAGCCTGCACCTGACTCTTTTTTTTTTTTAATTTATTTTTGGCTGCGTTGGGTCTTTGTTGCTGAGCGCGGGCTTTCTCTAGTTGCAGCGAGCAGGGGCTACTCTTTGTTGCGTTGCGTGGGCTTCTCATTGCGGTGGCTTCTCTTGTTGCGGGGCACGGGCTCTAGGTGCGCGGGCTTCAGTAGTTGTGGTACATGGGCTCAGTAGTTGTGACTTGTGGGCTCTAGAGCGCAGGCTCAGTAGTTGTGGTGCACGGGCTTAGTTGCTCCGCGGTATGTGGGATCTTCCAGGACCAGGGCTCGAATCCGTGTCCCCTGCATTGGCAGGTGGATTCTTAACCAGTGCGCCACTAGGGAAGTCCCTGCACCTGACTCTATGTGAGACAGGCTCTTCAGGTGTTTCCTAGTTTTGTTTTCATGCATATCTGAGCTCACCTGACAGACACATGAAAACAGATATTTTCCCACGTGCCTGCATAGAGTTACCTTCATGGCTTGGTGCCAGGAGGAAAGGAAAAGTGGTGCTGCCTTAAAGCCAGGCCTCATAATAAGCAGAAGGAGGCTGGCTCAACTCCGCTGGGAGTGGGGGAAGGCTTATTAATGGCCCCAGAGGAGCTTTTTCACTTGGGCTCAGGTCTAGACTCTGGAGGGGTACTGGGACAGGTAAGGCAGGAGTTTTGAGTGGGGCCTGTGGAGATTGGAGTTTTCCCTGAGAACTACTCAGTCTTGAGTGGCTGTGGTTCACTTGCTCTGAGCTCCATGAGGCAAGATTCCAGCACATCCGTTGTTGTTGACTAGATGAGAAGGTTCTGGGAAGATGACGTACTGATCCCATTCTTATTCCTGGAAGTTATCTCTGTGACCTTAAAGGACTGACTCCTGGGAGGGAATCAAGTGGCTTACCAGATTCCTTTCTCCAGAAGATGCAGTAGGAGTTGGGGATCTGAATTCCCAATTCCTAGGGCACAGAAATTGAGGAAGAGAGAAGGTCCTGCTGAGTGCGGGGTCAGGAAGGTGCTTGTCTTCCTCCGACAGATTCTGGGTCCTTCATAGATAGGTTGGTGTGGGATCCAGCTTCCTTGAGGTTTCTGGATTGGCCCAATGCTGATCCAAAAGAAGCAGTGTGCATGTATGTACGTGTGCACACCATCTCCCTACAGGATGCCTTCCAATGCCAGATCTGTGGATAAGAGGAGACTTATAGCTTTGTTTTGGTGTCAAGATTACTGGGTCCTGTTTTGGGGGAATCTCTTTGCAGCCCCAGGTGGTAGTGAGAGGCAGGCTGAGGAGGAAAGCAAATAAGCCAATAGCAGATGAGTCCCACATTAGGGTGCCCTCTGAATGTTCTTTCTTCATCTGGTCTTATTATGTTATCCCTCTCTTTTAGGCACTTTAGAAGAAGAAAGGTGTTGAATGAGGAAGCAGCAACGTGGGAAGTGAGGTGGGTGTTAATGGACAAAGCAACACAAGGGTGTGTATTTTCATGGATGTTCTCTCCTTGGTCTAGTCTCTGCAATAGCGATATGCCCTTGTCTTAGCATCTTCCTAGCCCTTCCCACCACCTGTTCATGTTCTTTGCTGGCCTGAGAGTAGCTACAGACCTCTCCACATGTGGCTGGACACTGCAGAAGTCCCTGTTTATGTTTGGGTGGAGGTGAGTGAGTATGGAAACTGAAAGGCCTATCAGGCTGGCTAGTGCTGTGAACCTAGTGCTGGGACTCTGGCAAGTTTGTAGGTTTTAAGTTGGTAAGAACAGAGCAAAACCTACACCTCAGGGAGAATCCATGCTATGGATAAACCTAATGCCAGCCTACCCTGGGCATCAAGACTCTTGTTAGAAGTCACCCTCATGTCGTGTCTGAGCCCTGTTGGTGTCTTTCCTGGGAGCAGTGGAGGTCAGCCTGCCTCCATTTCTCTGTATCCTGTGGTGGGAACTCAGACAGGCTCATTGTATTTAGGTCTGTGTATGAGTCATGCTGTCCCTACACAAGAGGTAGGCAGGGAAATCTGCCTGCCTTGCAGGTCTGAACTAGAGCCTTATCAGCCACTACCCTAGACTGACATACTTATATTCTTTGCCAGGCCATAGTAAACACAGTTGTGAAGGAACTATTTGCCATGGAAGCCAGGGAGCTGGAGAGCCCCACACCCACATACCATCTCATTCCTGAGGCCAGCCGGCCCAGGGAGGAAGAAGATGTCAGCATGCTGCCTCAGCGGTCCACAGAAACTATGCAGCTAAAGAAGGAGATCTCTCTGCTGAATGGGGTCAGCCTGGTGGTGGGCAACATGATCGGCTCAGGAATCTTTGTCTCACCCAAGGGCGTGCTGGTCTACACTGCCTCCTATGGGTTGTCGCTGATCATATGGGCCATTGGTGGGCTTTTCTCCGTTGTGGGTGCCCTTTGCTATGCAGAACTGGGGACCACCATCACCAAGTCGGGGGCCAGCTACGCTTATATTCTAGAGGCCTTTGGGGGCTTCATTGCCTTTATCCGCCTCTGGGCCTCCCTGCTAATTGTTGAGCCCACCAGTCAGGCCATTATCGCTATCACCTTTGCCAACTACATCATCCAGCCCTCCTTTCCCACCTGCGAGCCCCCGTACCTGGCCTGCCGTCTCCTCGCTGCAGCCTGCATGTGTAAGTCTGAGGGCTTAGCGGGGGAGTATGCGTGGGGCTGTGGGTTATTTTTATAATGCTAATGGTAATTTATATTTGAAGAGCATAATTTGCTTTTCTTTTTCTGTGGGGAAGAGAGGCATCTTACCTTTTTGAAGAAGCAATTTCACCAAAGTCATTTGTTCCTGAGATAAGTAAGGGTAAAGGATGGGGATGGGGAGAGTCTGAATCTGTTTGTGGCTTCTGGTGCCTCACTTTCCTTCTTCGGTGTCCCTGAGTTCTGTTCCCCAGTCTATGTGACAGGTTGGTGCATGTCTTATATTTGTCTTATTTTGATTGGTGTCAACATCACTAGTTGTAACTTAACCCAGGAAAAACCCTCAGTGCTGAGGCGTTTATTCTGCTGCTCCAAAAAAAAAAAAAGTTATTTTGCTTCCCAGCTTTTAATCTTAGACCAGTTTAAAGCCATCAGTGAGGAAATGGGCTTCTCTAGACTGTGGGGGTCCCAAGGCTTTATGTCCTACAGGCTCACAGTAGGACCACTCCTTCCTGCCACTGCCACTCTTCACAGGCCGATCTAAGCAGCAGGCACCACACCAAAATGGCTGTTTCCCACTGGTGTTTCAGATTTCTTTATGCTGACTTTGTAAACAGGCTCTGCCTGCGGCCAGCGAGGAAGGTGGCTTCTACCCTGTATTTGGTTTCTGAGGGCAGAACCTGAGATCCCAGTGGATCTCTCTTTATTTTCCTTTTTTTCTTATGAGGTTGTAAGGAGGAATTCTGTGTGAAAACACTGGAAGGGAGAGAAGATTATTGTGAACTTAGTCTAGTAAAGCTAGTGTTTTAGCTGAGAAGTGGCCCAGAATTCCCTGTGTTCCTTAGCACTGTGCTGCCAGAGGCACTTAATTATACTCTGTTCTTTCCATATCTTTGCTTGCAAAGCGTTGGCAGTATGTGTAGTTTATCCACAGTGTTAAAAATAGACTGACAGTACCTTGGACTTAGCCGTAAAGGATTGTACAGTATGCTGTGACTCCTGACTTTAAGGAATTTATTAAAGACAGATGTTAAAAGGGAACTCTTCCACAGATACCCCTGGGAGGAGAGAAAGTGGGAACTCAGTGGTATATGTGATAGGGTTTCACCAGGGGGACTCTAGCCTAAGCTCTCCAAAAAAGGGAATAATTTTCTGATTATAAAACATGTTTGTTCAGGAGAAATTTAAATTAGCCTCAAATCACCTATAATCTACCGCCAAGACATGAGTACTTTTATTTTTTTTAATATTTATTTATTTATTTTGGCCGCGTCATGCAGCGACTGAACCCGCGCCCCCTGCATTGGGAGCGCAGAGTCTTAACCGCTGGACTGTCAGGGAAGTCCCCAGACAGGAGTACTTTTTTTTTTTAATAAATTTATTTTATTTTTATTTTTGGCTGCGTTGGGTCTTCGTTGCGGTACGCGGGCTTCTCATTGCAGTGACTTCTCTTATTGCGGAGCACGGCGCGCGGGCTTTGGTAGTTGTGGTGCACAGGCTTAGTTGCTCCGCGGCATGTGGGATCTGCCAGGGCCAGGGCTCGAACCCGTGTCCCCTGCGTTGGCAGGTGGATTCTTAACCACTGCGCCACCAGTGAAACTCAGGAGTACTTCTAAAAAAAAATAAATTTATTTATTTATTTGTTTTTGGCTGCGTTGGGTCTTTGTTGTTATGCGTGGGCTTTTCTCTAGTTGCGGAGACGGGGTGGGGGTGGGGGGCTACTCCTCGTTGTGGTGCGCAGTCTTCTTATTGCAGTGGCTTCTCTTTGTTGCGAGCCCGGGTTGTAGGCACACGGGCTTCGGTAGTTGTGGCTCGCAGGCTATAGAGCACAGGCTTAGTAGCACGGGCTTAGTTGCTCGTGGCGTGTGGGATCTTCCCGGACCAGGGCTCGAACCTGTGTACCCTGCATTGGCAGGCGTGTTCTTAACCCTTGCGCCACCAGGAAGCCTGACGTATGGGTACTTTTAATAGTTCAGTTACGTCTTCATTTCTTTCTGTTATAGAATTGGAATCATACTTTGCATATAACTTGATATTCTGCTTTTTAAACTTAGTATATCATGGATTTCCCCCCTTTTTGTGAAATGTTCTTCAAAAGAAACATTTTTTAAAAATAAATTTATTTATTTTATTTATTTATTTTTGGCTGTGTTGGGTCTTCATTGTGGCACTTCATTGTGGCATTGTGGCATTCTTAGCCACTGCTCCACCAGGGAAGTCCCAAAAGAAACATTTTTTAAAGTTATATATATATATATATATATCTTCTTTTTTATTAAAAGGTGATGCATAGACCCTACAGAGAATTAGAAAAATGCAAAAAAAGAAAGTTAAAATCACCCATGATTTTACCTCCCAGAGAACTATTGTTACTATTTGTGTGAAATACCTTCTGCTATTTTTTTTTCTGCTTATCCATCATTTTAAAAAAGTACCCTTGGTATAATACTCTTTGTGGTTTGTATACTGCATTTAAAAAAATTTAATATTTAATCCCTTTCACCAAATATTCTTAGAAAACATGGTTTGGGACACACAAGTAGTTTCCAGGCAGTGTAATATAGTGGTTAAGATCATAGCCTCCCTTGGGAGTTCCCTGGTGGCCTAGTGGTTAGGATTCCAAAAAAGAGGACTTCCCTGGCGGTCCAGTGGTTAAGACTCTGAGCTTCCACTGCAGGGGATGTGGGTTCAATCCCTGGTTGGGGAACTAGGATCCCGTATGCCTCTCGGCATGGCCAGTGGGTGGGGGGAGGGGGAAGATCATAGGCTCCCATGCCAGGCTGGGTTTGATTCCAGCTTTACCATTGAGTAGCTATTGACCTTGGAGGAGATAGTTAACTGGTGCCTTAATTTTCTCATTTTGTAAAATGGGAATAGTGATTGTACTGTGAACTGAAAAAAACATGCACAACCTAAAAGTTGAGAATTATTTTTATTCAGCAGACAAAACTGAGGACTTAAGCCTGGGGCACAGCATCTCAGATAGCTCTGAGACACTGCTGCAAAGAGGTAAGGGAGGGGCCGGGATATATAGGAGTTTTTGCAACAAAGACCAGGTAGTTGGAACATTAAAAGATTACTGTTTTTTTGTTTGTTTTTGGTTTTTCCGCTGCCAAAAAAATGGGATCGAACCCATGCCCCCTGCAGTGGAAGCTTGGAGTCTTACCCACTGGACCGCCAGGGAAGTCCCAAAAGATTACTGTTAATTAAAGAAAACCAGATATCTCATTAAGGAATTTAGCTCTTTTCTATGTATGGAAAAATGCAAAAGTCAGGGCTCGTTGAAATCACTCCTTTGATATGTAGCTCAGCTATCTGGGGGCAGTGTCCTGTGGTTTCTCAACCTAAGTTTCTTCAGGGTGCACTGTCGGGGGTGGCTGCAGTTAGTGGGTGGCTGACTGCTAGGTGGCAGGCATCTGTTTCTATCCTGAGTTCCCTTAGGGCTCTCCGGGGAGCAGCTGTTTTGTGATGGCTTGATGGCTGCAACATTCTTTGTTTACTGATATGACAGGCAACATTTTTTTTTCATTTCATTGATAGTACCTATCTGAAAAGATTGTTGTGAGGAATAAGTGAATCAATACAAATAAAGTACAATACTTCTCTCTGACTGGCATACAGTAAATGCCCTATAATATCATTATTAAAAATAATGCTGCTGTGTAGAAATCATTTTCAGAGTTTCTTCATATTTTATTAGGATAAAATTATAAAAGAGAAATCCCTGTGTCTAAAGAATTAAACTGTTTTAAGTTTCTTCGTGTTTTACCCAGTTGCTTTCTAGAAGATTTCGTGAATTTGTACTCTTTTCTGAGCACCTGTGAGTGCCTGTGCATTGGTCCCTTGATGGCCTTAGGATGAATTCCAAGAGTAACCAAATCAAAGGGCACCTCTGTACATAATTTTTCACATAAAGAAGATTTTTGTTTGTTAAATCTTTTTTCTTTTATGATTTTTCCCATTGTTTTTTCTTAGGAAGCCCATCCCCACACTAGGAACTGATCTTTTGATTGGAGGAGAGACCTCACCTCTTAGAAATGCAAAGTTATGGTATCATATAACTTCTTTCATTCAAATGTACTTTTACACAGATGACTCAGTATTTGCATTACCAAAAACCCCTATTCCAGAAACCAAGGTATTTCCATAAAGCGGGCCTGAGGGCGGGAAATTTGTCAGAGCTGGTGCCAAGTCATTAAAACCTTGTCCCATCCTAACAGATTAGGGTTTAGGGCTCAGTTTACTCCTCTTCTTGGAAATTAGGGTGTAGAATCAGGCTGATGTATCATCCAGCTAAGCTGGGGTGTCCTGGAGGGAGCCTCCTTGGACAGAGGTGGCACTGAGAGCAGCCTGGTCTCAAGAGACCTAAATTGGAAGAAAACAACTATGTCATAATTAGGGGAAAAAACAAAGATCTGCACTGAATGCTGGGTGAGGCTTGGGTAGGAGAATTACGTTAGTCTTGAAACTGAGACAGGAGAGGGGTCCAGGTTAGTTGGGAGACTGCTTAAAGAAGTTATATCCATGCTAAGCTAGACAATTAAAATTCCATCCTAGAAGAAAGGGCCTAGGCAGTCTCCATATAACTAACTCTAGGGCAGAGCTGCAAGCTGTTGGCCCACGGGCCACCCTTGGCCCACAGATATATTGGGCCTGCACAGTGTTCTAAATAATTTTGAATTACTTGCCAACATTTAAAAATCAGGACTTGCCCTTTCTCTTGAAAAATCAAAAGTTCTGGCAAACTTGGACCCATATTCCAGCCTCACACAATCACCTGCATTTGAGTAGTGGTTACTCCTTTAAATGGAGCATATATTCTCCCATTGACTGCAGTCCCCCACTCCCTCTTGTTTTATGTCCAGACATTCTTGCCTTTGCTCATTTATATTACCTTCTCGGGCCCTGAAGGCATTGCTATTTCAGATCCTGGCTTCCAGCAGCCCTCCACTCCAGTCCCAGGTTATACATGGCAGGGAGATACATCCAAGCAGCTTTTATTTTTTTGCATTTCAGATTGTCTTAGGTACTCACTATGTCAGAACAGTGGTTCTCAACTGGAGATGAGTTACCCCCCCAGGAGACATTTGGCAAGGTTTGGAGACATTTTTGGTTGTTGCAACTGCTGGGAAGGGGTGTTGCTGGCATCCAGTGGGTACAGGTCCGGAGTGCTGCTGAACATCCTATAATGCACAAGACAGCCCCGCATGACAGACTTATCTGGCCCAAAATGTCAATTGTGCTGAAATTGAGAAACTGTCATTCTGCTATTATGTATTCTGGGATCTTGGACTCTTCTGTGGTGGGTGGGGCCTCAGGCTGCCCGCTGAACTCCGTATGCTTAGGGGCTCTTATTCACTTATGGGACTGTAGGGGAAAATGGCACTTCTTGAGGTCCATAGGTCCTTTCTCTTACCAGGTGACCAGCAGTATTCTCAGTAGCCCAGGTGCCCAGCATTGTAGGAGTACTTGATTTGTCTGCAGAAGTGTGTGTTTCTGGCTTAGGTCTTGGTGCATTTATCCCTGTGGGATTCTGTCTGTTATGTAACCTCAAATACATCATTGGAGAGTATTTGCCATGAACTGACGTGGAAGTCAGTTCAGCACTGACACAGTGGCATCAGCAGAGGTGTGCTCACAGCTGAGACTCCATTGTCCCTGAGGATTTGTTTGGTAAGGCTGACAGGGAAGGGAAGAGGAGGGGAAGGAAGAAGGAAAGGGAGACTGTCAAGGGTGAGACTGCAGTGAGGAAACACTGTGTGATGTATGAATGGCTTCCTATTGCCTCTTGCTGTCTTGGACTCATGCCTGGGCAGGGTTCTAAGTAGGAAGGATACTCTCCTCTATTTTGGTCAGCTGTTGCTATGGATAGACAGCTTTTATGTTCTGACAGTGGCAGGCCTGAGGAGGACTGGCCTTGACCACAGTTGCTCAAAAACCCTGGATTCTAACCCTATGTATAGGTTGAATGTTTTGATAATAAGATTAAATATGTATACTTGTGTAATTGAAAACAAGGAGGCTTTTAAAAAAGACATGTACATTATGTATTCATACACATGCCAAGAGGTAGCTTCTGATTCCAGGATCTCCACTTGGAAGGGTTTACCTCTCCTAGACTGTTGTAGAACATTTCTCTCCTAAGAGAATTGTAGATGTTTTTTTCCCCTTCTTTTTCTTTTCCCACTTTGTCGTCGTTGTTAAGGATTGCACTCCTCTGTCCTTGAAGGCCTGTTTGTGGGAGGAATTGGAATGTTCCTTTTCCTCCCAGTGCTTGTAGGAGAAGGGAGCTGCGACAGTCAGCATAACTGGAACTACGGCTTCAGATGCCAGGCCATCTCCTCATCAGAAGGAGAGTATGAGAGTTGCAGTTTTGTCTGTGGGCACATGTATTACTCAGGATTAGTCTGGGTTTCAAACAACTGAAAACCAAAAGGAGCATGGCTCAAGCATGTTGAAATTTATTTCTCACATGTTAGAAGTAGGCAGCGTGGGGCTAGTAGGATGACTTCATAATTCTTCAGGTTCCTTCCTTCTGTTTTACTGCTCTGCCATCCTCAGCATGTGACTTCTGGCTGGTGGTCCAGGATGGCTACTCAAGCTCCAGTCATGTCTGCCTTGTAGCTGACAGGAAGGACAAAGAAAGACACCTCTCACCCTTCAAAGATACTCCTATAAGGTTTTACTTATGCAACACTTTGCTTATATCCCTGGGTTAAGAACTTAGTTACTTGGCCATACCGGCCTGCAAAAGAGGCTGGGAAATGTCATCATTATTTTGGGCAGCCAGACTCCAGCTAAAATTTCTATTACTAAGGAAAGATGGAAGAACAGATATTAGAAGATATGTAGCCATCTTTGCCACAGAGAGACTTTGGGGATTTATTTCTGCTTAGGGATTGGATCTGGATCTGCTGTTTGAGTATTTCTCAGCAACAAGTCCCTAGAGAGCCTGGAAGACCCTGACATGGGTCCCACACTCATTGGTGCAGGCATGCAGCAAGGAAATGAGATTGGAGGAAGAGGGAAGGCGTGCATGTTTTAATTGTGGTAGTTGAGTCTGAGTGCCTGGCCTCCAGGCTCAGCCTGGCTGTCTTGTATTTGAGCTCTGGTGTAGTCCTTGCTGCTAGATGGGAATGGGAGTTCTGGGAGGCGGGTGGGGGGTGGGGTGGGGAGGTGGGGGATCAGATGGTGAAATTTTGTTTCTTAATTAGAATCAGGAAAACATTCGAGGGAGTTGGCTTCTGCTTGGTAGACTGTTCTCAGAGCTCTCTGTTCTCTGGCAGGGCTGAGAGTCCAGTGAAGCAAGCAGGGCTCCTGGGGCCAGCATTTAAGGATGCACTCACTCTCAGGCTTGCCAGGTTGTCCCCCGACAGTGAGTGCCTACTTAAATTTTGTGCCCTGGGCTCCTTATTCACCTACTCTACTCCTGGTCCTGCTCCCTGGCTACATAGTGTTGTTGTTGTTGTTTTATAAATTTATTTTATTTATTTATTCATTTTTGGCTGCATTGGGTCTTTGTTGCTGTGCGTGGGCTTTTCTCTAGTTGAGGCCAGCGGGCTTCTCATTGCACGTGCTCTCTTGCTGCAGAGCACGGGCCTTAGGTGCGTGGACTTCAGTAGTTGTGGCTCGTGGGCTCTAGAGCGCAGGCTCAGTAGTTGTGGTGCACGGGCTTAGTTGCTCGGCGGCATGTGGGATCTTCCCGGACCAGGGCTTGAACCTGTGTCCCCTGCATCGGCAGGCAGATTCTTAACCACTGCACCACCAGGGAAGTCCTACAGAGTGTTTTAAATTAAGTACTTTTACTGAGAAAGAAGTGTATGTGCATGGTAAGTCAGTCAAACTATATAAAATGGTATATAGTGGAAAAGTCTCCTCCCTCTCAGAGCTTTAGTCTTCCTCCCTGAGGCAGCTGCTGTGACCAGGCTTTTGTGTATCCTTCCATCCGGTCTTTGAGAAGGGGCTCTGCAGGGGCTTCCATTGAGGTGCTGCCTTCACTCATTGAATTCCCACTGTGTGCAGAGAGGCCCAAGCCATGGGGGCAGTTTGTACCCGGATGGAGGGAAGGAAAAGGAGCAGAACCCAGAGGAGGGAGTGCCTGTCAGTGGGCTGAGGAGTGTGTCAGCTTCTCTCCCCATTTTGCAGCCACATTTCAGTGCTACAAACCAGAAGCACAGCAAGCACAGCTAGGACATTGTGAGACAGCCTCTTTCTCCGTGTGTATGTCCATCTTTCTGTTTCTATTCCTTTTGTCTCCATCTCTTTGTCTCTGCCTCCTTGTCTTTGTCTCTTGTCTGTCTTGCCTCTGCCTCTGTCTTCTGTATGTTTCTGTGTTTTTCCTCGTCAACCTTTTTTTTTTTAACATCTTTATTGGAGTATAATTGCTGTACAATCGTGTGTTAGTTTCTGCTTTATAACAAAGTGAATCAGCTATACATATACATATACCCCATATCCCCTCCCTCTTGCGTCTCCCTCCCACCCTCCCTATCCCACCCCTCTAGGTGGTCACAAAGCACCGAGCTGATCTCCCTGTGCTATGCGGCTGCTTCCCACTAGCTATCTGTTTTACATTTGGTAGTGTATATATGCCCATGCCACTCTCTCACTTCGTCCCAGCTTACCCTTCCCCCTCCCCGGGTCCTCAAGTCCATTCTCTACATCTTTGTCTTTATTCCTGTCCTGCCCCTAGGTTCTTCAGAACCTTTTTTTTTTTAGGTTCCATATATATGTGTTAGCATACAGTATTTGTTTTTCTCCTTCATCAATCTTTTTCTCACAAGCTGCACAGCTTCTTACAAGCTGCTCTCACTTCTGCTCGTTTTTGTAGTCCTGCTTCCTTCCTCTGCTTTCTTGTGGCTTTTCTTCCTCTATTACAGGGGCTCGTAGGTGATTTTGACTTGCTGTGGCCCCTGACTTCGCTGCTGTTAGATAGGTTCAGTTTCTTGGTATCCTGACTCCATATTCTTGGGAGAGAGAATCAAATAGGCCTAGCTTGGGTCCGTTGTTGGACTCTATCAGCCGTGATAGGGAAGGGGGAGCAGTTCCCAAGAAGGGGCCTGGCAGGTACTTCAAAATATGCTTACTGTATTGCACAGAGGCCTGTGGATTACTGGTGGCTATTTATTAGGTAATCCTCATGTTAGCTGATCTAGGCTTAGCTTCACACAGCGAACTCTGATTAGCAGGGCAGGTCCCCGGGAAGACCTGCCAGCAGTGTGCATTCTTTTGGTCTTATCCCTTCCCCCTTGGCCATTATTTACTCCCCACCGCCTCGTTTCTCCCCCACCCCCCGCCCCCATGCACCCTATATGACTGACTAGTAAGCACCCGTGTCATTTGCCAAAGTACTGAATGAAAGCTCTTAAAGTGCCATGGAGGCTGTTCAGCCACTCATGTTTATATCCACAGGCTGGCCCTAGGCTCTCCTCTCCATTTGAGTGGAGGAATGTCCAACTTTCTGAAAACTGCCTTGCTCCAGGGGATTGGCAGTTAAGCGAAAGTCATCACCATCTTGATTCCAACCACGGTTGATCAGTTCCCATCTTTGCTTGGCAGTAAGCTTAAGAAAACAGTATGCTTTTGTATCCCCCTAAGAATTTGTGATCTCCTTGGGGAAGTACCACCCAGATGCCTGAGGGAGAGAGAGGAACCTTCTTGAGACATATGTCCATATGACCACAGCACAAGGTACTAAGCTGTGTGTTAAGTGAGAATGTTGTAGGGTTCAGGGAGAGAGAGCTCAGGGAGGAGCTGGCTGATATATTTTAGCAAGGTTTTACAGAGGAAGTGGGGACTGAGCTAGACCTTGAAAGTGGGAGTTGCTATTGCCTATGGCAGGAGGAGGAGGGGAGGACATTTCTCTCATGTGTATATCCGGCATCAGTAAGGAGAGAGTCTGGCTGAAGGAGAGAGTGCAACATGGGTAGAAGTAGGTAGATGTGGACTGGAGGATGAGCCCCCAAATTTTGTAATAACATTTGAGGTTCTCGTAAAAGTTCTATTTTTGGAGGCTAGAGGTGTCACTGTGGAGCCCCTTGGATACTGATATTCTCCATGGATCAGAGCAGTCCCTATTTAGCCGGGGTAAGGTGGTGGGACCTCTAACACAGGACCCAGGTATCACTGAGGTACGTGAGGAGCTGGAACGGAAAGCCAGCAGTGCTGACGCGAGCCCACTTTTCCATGGGCCTATCCGAGAACTGGGAGGTTTGGATAGGAATGGGGGTGGGGGAGATCGGGGGGGTCTATGTAAGCTTGGGAATGGTAGTTAGCCTCTGTCAACCTCAGTTTCCTCATCTGTAAAATGAGAATAGGAATGTCTGTTTTGTGGTTGTGAGAATTAATTGAGAGGATGTATGTGAAATTGTCAGGCACATGATAGCCTTTTAAAAAAATAATTACATGCAAAACATTGTCTCCCTAACTGCTAGGTGACCTGCCACCTGCATTTAAATTGACCTTATTTGTTGTTGGGCCTCTCTTGTCCCCATTCTCTAATGTGGCCATGGAGAGGTCTTGTGCCCCAGGTGGTTTGAAACTTTGGGAATCTGAGTGGGGAAGAATGGGTGAAGTTCACCATTCCTGGGCCTGGGGGGAATTTCCAAAAATGGTTCGGGCTGTCAGAATGCATGAATATGTGGTAGTGCATGCCTTTGTATCATTACTTGTCAACATTGATGGGATGTTTTCCTCTCAGCTGGGGCAGATGGGGGATGTCCCCCATTTGCCTGTTCTGGTTCTGACCGGTCCCGTCGGCCCCTTTGCCTTAGGCAGACAGGATAGAAATGATGCGCTTTGTAAAGAGAGGTTGGGCGTCGGTGCCCTCAGCTCAAGCCTGCCACTGACTTTATGGTTTTCTTCCTAGGTCTGCTGACGTTTGTGAACTGTGCCTACGTCAAGTGGGGCACACGTGTGCAGGACACATTCACTTACGCCAAGGTCCTGGCACTCATTGCCATCATTGTCATGGGCCTTGTTAAACTGTGCCAGGGTAAGAAGGGCCCCAGGTCAGAAGGAGGGTGGGTGACTCCGGGAGTTCCCCTGGATTCCCTGAGGAGGATGTGGGGACTCCGTTAGCTTTACTGCTCAGCTCTTTCTGTATATGTGCTAGACTGTGTCAGTGAGAACAGGAAATCTGTTCTTGGGCTTCTTGGGCCAGGCTGGTTTGGTCTAGTGGACATGAGTTAGCCCCTCCCTCGGGGCTGCTTTCCCTCTGTGGTGGTGGGGAGCATTGCAAGAAGCCAGCCGAAGGCCTAGGAGCTTTTGAAACTTGGGTTGTAATTGGGTCATAAAAGTAATCAGTGGAGATAGAGTGAGCCCTGCTCTGGCTCCTGCTTTTGGTCTGTGACCGCCAGTCAGTGGGGAGGAGGGCTTGGCCCTCCTTGAGAGGGGTGGGAAGTGTGTGGGTGGCAGGGAGATGGGGTCTGGAAATGAGTGGTTATTTTGCAGCCTTTACTTTTCATCTGGACTTGCTCTTATTTAGCATTTCCTCCCAAAGTCAGCTCTCAGCAAAATATTAAAATATTGTGAAGTTGGCACTGACTTTCCTGCCTGTTGGCCTTAGAGAGCTTTTCATTCCCAGATCAGAGTAGGCTGACAGGGAGGGTAACAGGCCTCCCAATATTCCCTGACCCCTTAGAGAAGTCCTGAGGTGCCCTTGGCCAAGGGTGTCTCAATCATTAGACAACACAGTTCTCTGGGTCATCTGTCTCTAAACTTGGCTGTGTTTACAATCCCCTGAGGAGCTGAGACTCCAACCTCAGACCTATTGGATCAAACTCTGGTTGGCTTGGAGTTCAAAAAAATGTGTTTTGGGGAATTCCCTGGTGGCCTAGTGGTTAGGATTCTGGCTTTCACTGCCGAGGGCCCAGGTTCAATCCCTGGTCAGGGAACTAATATCCCACAAGCCGCGTGGCGCGGCCAAAAAACAAAACAAAACTAAAAAAGAAAAAAGTGTGTTTTTAAGAAGCGCCCTGGGTGAATCTTAGGCAGCTGGTCCAGTATCTGTGTGCCAAGTTAGTACAGCCAGCCATCTGGATGTTCCTAGAGTCTCTGAAACATCTTGGGGTATAATTGGGTAGTTGAGTAATTCTCCCTCCAGGATCTGTGCCCTAGGGAACAGCTACTGTGTGTGATGAGTGGCACCCCTGGGGCTCGGGAGTCTCTACTTACCCCCTCTTTGTTGCACACCCAGCCCTTTTTGCCACATTGGGGGATGGGTCTAGGCTTTCTGCAGTGGGTGACAGCAGGCTTCCTTAGAAGTCTGGGTCTTATTAAAAACCTCCAATATGTCTAGAAGGTCTGTCTCCTGGACAGCTGGGTGCTGTTCCCTTGGCTTGCAAGTCTGCAGTCTCTGGAGGCCTCCAAGGAGGATGACAGATGTCTAGGCAGCCTCTCCAAAGGTGGAGGTGGCCCAGGCCTACCCCAGGCCCAGTGAGAAATAAGATCCCAGTTCCTTCGAAGCCTGTGATTTCCTGCTGCACACAACCATAGCCACTGCGAGTAGAGTTCTCTCCATGAGACTGAGAAACCCATTTGACCAAGTTGTGGAACTGTCTGGGCCATGAGAGGTAGTTCCACAGGAAGATCTAATTGTTAATGAAAAATGACTCCTTTATGTGAAACAGGGTTCTTTCTAAAAATAAGAACTGTGGCCTACCCTGTGGTCTCCCGCAGGAAATGGAAATTCACTAGGGCTTTGGAAAAGGTGTTATCAGGTCAGAAGGCAGCCAGGAATGCCTTTGTTTTTCTGAGATTGTCTAGTTCTACTAAAGGAAAATGAACTATTCAGAGGGAGTGGGTGGGGTGTGGGGAGCTGGAGGTGGTGGTTCTTTTGGATTAAATTGTTTTTGTTTTTTGTTTTCTTCTCCCTGCCCCCTTGCTTTTCCCTTCTTTTCTTGACCCTCCTCCTCTCTCCTTTTCTTGCCTCTCCCCTTCCTCTTTCTTGCTGCCCCTCCCCCTCCCCCTCCTTCCTCTTCTCCTTACACCTGCCATCTCTCCTGTCCTTCTCCTTCTTCCTCTTTCTCCTCTCTGTACCCCCCGCTGCCCCCCCCACCTCCGCCTTTGCCCCCACAGGACACTCTGAGCACTTTCAGGATGCCTTTAAGGGTTCCTCCTGGGACTTGGGAGACCTCTCTCTCGCCCTGTACTCTGCCCTCTTCTCTTACTCAGGTTGGGACACCCTTAATTTTGTAACAGAAGAAATCAAAAACCCAGAAAGGTAAAGGTGGGATCTCACTCTCCCCAACTTGGCTGGAACTCCTGCTGATAGTGGGCACGCTTGCCATCTTCCCTCCCCTCCTCCCTCTGTCTCTCATCCCTTCTTCCTGTTCCCCCTTCACCAGCTGTGAGGGATTAGGGGCGAGGACGGGAGTGAGTGAAGGTGGGAAACCCCTGGCTCCTTGGCCTCATATTCACACTGGAGGATCCCCAGGGTCCTTCCTGGAGGAGAGGTCCTTCAGTGGGCAGCAGCTAACCCAGCTGGGGCTGAGATGTTAAGACCTTGCACTCTGGTGCTGACACTGAAGCCTGGGGAGCCAGAAGCTTATTCTGGGCAGCCGGGTTCCCAGCCTGGCCTCCAGTCCCTAGAGGACAGTGCTCCTCCTTCAGTGGGACCCAGTGGTCCCACTGGGGTGAGGATCAAATATTGATTATGAGCCATCTTCACAGGGAAGGCTGTCTCTCTCTCTCTCTCTCTCTCTCTCTCTCTCTCTCTCTCTCTCTCAGGAGAAAGAGCCCGGGGCGTGGGGCGCATACTTCCCTTAGGCTACATGGGGAAGAGGAGTCAGCCTCAAAGATCCAGAGGCCAGGGAATTCCTGGGTAACTTTGACCCCCAAGGAGAGGTTGGTTCCAGGTAGTCCTATTTCTGTTGTCCTGACAGAAATTTGCCCCTGGCCATTGGGATTTCTATGCCGATTGTGACACTCATCTACATCCTGACCAACGTGGCCTATTACACAGTGCTGAGCATTTCAGATGTCCTTGGCAGTGATGCCGTGGCTGTGGTGAGTCTGTTGGGATCCCCATTTGCTCGTCATCTCATAGTACTGAATGGCTGGATCTTTGTTTCTGCTGCCACTCCAGCTCTGCAGGGCCAGGTGGTGGGTCTGTGCCAGAGGGCGGGCTGCTCAGCAGTGATGGCATTTGTCCTGAGAGATGCAGGAGGCTGTGGAAACCCTGTCGTGTGCTGAGTGCCCCTTCTGTGCTCTGTCCCCAGACATTTGCTGACCAGACATTTGGCTTGTTTAGCTGGACCATTCCCATTGCTGTTGCCCTGTCCTGCTTTGGGGGCCTCAACGCATCTATCTTTGCTTCATCAAGGTACTGTGTTTCTGCTTCACCGATAACAGACCAGTATTTAATTCTCTGAGGCTCTAGGTGAATCCATCGGAGCCCTTCTTTCCCTTATCCCTCTCTCGGACATGCAGGGTGTGTATGTGTGTGTATGCATGTGTGGCCATGATCGTATAGTGGTTAGTACTCTGTGTTGTGTATGCATGTGTGCATGCGTGTCCTTGCCTTTGTACAACACTTGTGTGCTGGTTGCTTACATTTCCATGTGAGATGAGGACAGATTGGTAAGAGGTAGAGGGGAAGAAGGCAGTAGCTTGGAGGAGGGATCCTGTTGGGGACAAGACTCTAGGCTCCTGCAGATTATGCTGCAGGCCCAGGATTCATTCTTGTAATAAATGATTATTGAGCACTTGCTGTATACTGGGTACTGGTACAGGATGACTCTGCCCCTTACATCACAGAAAACACTGCGGCCGACGGGTAGGCTCCAGCTCTTTTCTGTGCACAGAGACTTACCTGTAAGAGCACTGTCCTTCCAGTTGTTTCATAGAGAGGACCAGTTCTGCCTTTTCAGGCTATTCTGCTACCTGGTCTCAGGGTTCCGGCACGTCCCCTCTTCTTCAGCACTTCACTTCATCACTTGGCCCTTCTCCTTGGTAGATGTTCATTTGGAGGCAGCTGTGCACAAGCTTCTCTCATCTTCACTTAGAGAAATCACAAAACAGTTTCTCATCTCCCCTCTTCCTTATTGGACATACTTCTAAAGGAAATGGTTTGCATTTTGACTGTCATTCATCTTTCTACCCATAGGTAGGCTTCTACTACCTTAAAAATGTTCTTGTCAAGGGTGCCAGTGACTTCCTTCTTGGCCTGCTTTCAGTCCTTATCCTACTGGACCCCTGAAGCAAGTGATATTTACCACCCTTCTTCCTCTGAAACTATTCCCATGGCTTCTGTGACCCTCTGATATCTAAGAGGAAGTCTGCTTTCTTGATTTCTCTTCCACTCACCCTATAAATGTTGCTGTCTCCAGGGCCAGGAGTGTAATAGGCATTCAATAAATATTTGCCACATGAACAGATAGGAGAATGAATTAATGAAAGAGATAGTTTTGTCCTATTTATTCTTCTTACTAATTTTGACACCCCAGTCCATGTACTTGGGGCCTCTGTAGGGCAACCAGAGTAATAAAGAGATCAAGGCCTTGTAAAAGAATATGGTGTCAGGGGTTCCCTGGTGGCCTAGTGGTTAGTATTCTGGGCTTTCACTGCCGTTGCCCACTCAAAGATGATGTTTCCCATAGCCTCACCCTTATTGAGGCCCAGGACATCCCAACTGACTCTGCCAATTGTCCCAAAATATTTATGTAGTTGGTATATTCTAGCCTCACTCAGCTATCTTGTGGCATTGACAGGATGAGGGAGAGGGTGAGGGTAGGGAACTCAGAGTACGAATCTGGACCTGCACATGAAGTGAACTGCAGTAATGTCGAGGTAATGCACAACCATTTCTGCCTGTGTTACCTTCTTCACTTTCTCTTTATTACCCATGCAGCTGTCTTTGGCTTTGTACTAGACACCTTTGCCTCACCTTCACATCCTCTCCAGCATTCCCTCTGCATATTTCTCCTCTACTTTAGTACGGATATTAGCCTTGTGAGCCAACTTCAACATCGTGCCCTATGACATCCTTCCAGATGATACCATCAACTCCTGTGGCTCCACCTGGATGGCCCATAAGTATCTCAAACTTCACATGCGCCCCACGTATGCTTTGTCTCCAACTGTGAGGTTGTGGTCCGTCATTCCTCCTTTCTTGGCCTCTTGGCCTCTTTTTGTTTTTGTCGGGGATGATGCACCACACAGCTCGTGGGATCTTAGTTCCCCAACCAGGGATCGGACCTGGGCCCTCAGCAGTGAAAGCGCAGAGTCCTGACCACTGGACTGCCAGAGAATTCCCAGCCTCTCAGCCTCTTGATTTTTTCCCTTGGAGTCCACCCTCATCTCCCAGCTCAAGCGTGTGGGCACACACAGAAGACCAGCAGATTTGTCCTCTGCCAGGGTGTCCACCCTCATTCAGACCTCTTCTATTATGGGACCTTGTCACAGATGTCTGGCCATCCCCCCATACCTTAGCCTCTCCCTGCTTTAGTTGGCCTCAGTGATATTACCAGAGTCTCTGTGTCAAATCCGGTTAGGCTGTTACTTCAGAGCCACAGCTGGTTCTTGGTGTGTGTTCAGACTCCACAGCATGACCTCATAAGCAGGTTTTTCCCAGCACTCTCGTCACACACCTTATCCTGGGACTACAGACATTCTAGCACCCACCTTCAAAGAGGCTATACTCTTTTATGCCTCTAAGCCTCTTTTGCCTTTGCCCATGCTGTGTTTCTACCCAACGCTCACCTTCTGGAAAACCCCAACTCTTCTTCCCAGTCCAGATGTGATCATCTCTTGTGAAGCATTTTGTTCCCCAGCCCACCCCCAAGCCTGGTGCTGTGTGCTCCATGATGCTGCTGACTACCTGGATGGCGTTTCATTTCTCTGCTGCTCTGTTTCCCAGTCAGTAGGGCTCATTATGCGCAGAGAGAAAGCTTGGGTTGTCTCTTTGAGCCCCAGGCTCTCCCTGACTTTTCATATACCAGGAGTTCAGGGAAGGTACATGGAGGGCAGACCATCAGAAGTCTGGCTGCCCTTCTTTAAAAAGCCATTATGTTGTGTAGGAAATGTGTGGGGTGGCAGAGTGGGGTACCCTGGTGGGGTGCCAATGGGTGGGGTGCCAATGGGTGATGCCAGTGGGTGATGGCAGGGTGAGGTATCCATTGGGTGATGGTGGGTTGCATAGCTGAGGGGCTGGGGGTGTCAGTGGGTAACAGTGGGTTTGAGCATTCATGGGTAATGGTGGAGACATCTGTGGGTAAAATGGGGGTAGGTTGGGTTGGTCATGCATAGAGAACATGGGAGGTTCCTGAGAGACTGCCCCCTGCTTTCTTCTGAAGCTGAGCCTGGTTTGTCTGAGTGAGGAGTGTGGCTGCATGGCTGAGTATAGAGATCCTCCTGACACATTTTTTTGTCCTTCCAGGTTGTTTTTTGTGGGCTCCCGTGAGGGCCACCTCCCGGACCTTCTCTCCATGATCCACGTTGAGCGTTTTACACCCATCCCTGCTTTATTGTTCAATGTAAGCTGTGCTGGGGAGTGTGGGGATTGGACGTTATCTGTGTGGTACTCCTGCCAACTTCATGAGAAGACTGTTTGAGGGGAGGTGTACTAGCTTCTTGGGATACTTCCTGAGCCTCTCAGTGTTTCTTCCTTTTTCTTACAATTTTTTAAAAATATAAAAGTAAAACATAGTTATATTAGGGAAGGCAAATACTACAAAAGAATGTAAAAGTGAATTAGTAAGATTTATCTATTTTTGTCAGTGGCTTCCTTTTTTCCTCCTCCTTCTAGCTCCTCTTTTTTTTTTTTTTTTTTTTTTAAATCATATTTAGAAAAGCCAGGCAAGTTTGTACACTAGCTACCTAGGGGCCTCTGTTCATATCATAGGCATCATAGATTTATATATAGCAGATAGCATTAAAATGTTTTATTTCAACAAAATTAGTAAATTATTAAGTATTCTGACAGATTCTGACAGATGGAAGGAGTCCTGAAGGACTGTCATTTTCTAATTTGCACTAAGGTATTATTAGGTGTAAAAGCTAACAGGGACCCTGAGGAAGGCCTTACTCCAAGATTTGAAAAATAGTTCATTTCCTTGTCATTTAGTTCTTTCCTTTATGGTTTCATTACTTAATGTTTTGGATTCATCTGGAATTTATATTTTGGTGAATGGAGTGAGGTAGGCAGGCATTCACTTAATTTTTTTCTCAAATGGCTAGCTAACTGTACAAATATCATTTATTGAACAATTCACTTTTCCGCATTTTTCAAATTTTTATCATATAAAAATAGCTAATTTTTAGAGTGCTTCTTATGTGCCAAGTACCGTGATTTGCCCCTTAAATGTACAATCATCTCAACTCATCTTTCCTCATCCTTGCATCGGCACCAAGCTTCCTTATTTAGCTTTATACTGAATATTTGAGAACTAAAGAGGGGCTGAGGGTACTTCTTCAGTTCCCCTCTCCCCCCTGGAATTTTCATCGCAATTCTCACCTGTTCATTTGTCTTGAAGAACTTTTGTATCATTTTATCAAAATAACAAAATATCCTCTCAATATATTGATTGGGATAGCACTGAATTTATAAATTTAGGGCAATCTGACATTGTGTCTTGTAAATTAATCACCTTCCACCCCACTTTTCTCCTCTTAATATAGGGTCTCCTTTCTCTCTCTAGAATGGGCTCTTCTTGTTTTAAATCCTTTGTTGATAATTTGGGTGAAAAGACAGGTAGGGGGAACTCCATATTCTTGAAGTTAAAGCAAATCTATTTTATTTATTTTTAAATTTTATTTTATTTTTTTTTATACAGCAGATTCTTATTAGTCATCAGTTTTATCCACATCAGTGTATACATGTCAATCCAAATCTCCCAATTCATCCCTCCCACCCACACCCAGCCCCTGCCACTTTCCCCCCCTTGGTGTCCATACGTTTGTTCTCTACATCTGTGTCTCTGTTTCTGCCCTGCAAACCAGTTCATCTGTACCATTTTTCTAGGTTCCACATATATGTGTTAATATATGATATTTGTTTTTCTCTTTCTGACTTACTTCACTCTGTATGACAGTCTCTAGATCCATCCATGTCTCTACAAATGACCCAATTTCATTCCTTTTTATGGCTGAGTAATATTCCATTGTATCTATGTACCACATCTTCTTTATCCATTTGTCTGTCGATGGACATTTAGGTTGCTTCCATAAATAGTGCTGCAGTGAACATTGGGGTGCATGTGTCTTTTTGAATTATGGTTTTCTCTGGGTATATGCCCAGTAGTGGGATTGCTAGATCATATGGCAATTCTATTTTTAGTTTTTTAAGGAACCTCCATACTCTTCTCCATAGTGGCTGTATCAATTTACATTCCCACCAACAGTGCGAGAGGGTTCCCTTTTCTCCACACCCTCTCCAGCATTTGTTGTTTGTAGATTTTCTGATGATGCCCATTCTAACTGGTGTGAGGTGATACCTCATTGTAGTTTTGATTTGCATTTCTCTAATAACTAGTGATGTTGAGCAGCTTTTCATGTGCTTCTTGGCCATCTGTATGTCTTCTTTGGAGAAATGTCTATTTAGGTCTTCTGCCCATTTTTGGATTGGGTTGTTTGTTTTTTTAATATTGAGCTGCATGAGCTGTTTATGTATTTTGGAGATTAATCCTTTGTCCGTTGATTCGTTTGCAAATTTTCTCCCATTCTGAGGGTTGTCTTTTTGTCTTGTTTGTAGTTTCCTTTGCTTTGCAAAAGCTTTTAAGTTTCATTAGGTCCCATTTGTTTATTTTTGTTTTTATTTACATTACTCTAGGAAGTGGATCAAAAAAGATCTTGCTGTGATTTATGTCAAAGAGTGTTTTTCCTATGTTTTCCTCGAAGAGTTTTATAGTGTCTGGTCTTACATTGAGGTCTCTAATCTATTTTGAGTTTATTTTTGTGTATGGTGTTAGGGAGTGTTCTAATTTCATTCTTTTACATGTAGCTGTCCAGTTTTCCCAGTACCACTTTTTTTTTTTTTTTTTTTTTTGCGGTACGAGGGCCTCTCACTGTTGTGGCCTCTCCCGTTGCGGAGTACAGGCTACGGACGCGCAGGCTCAGCGGCCATGGCTCACCGGCCCAGCCGCTCCACGGCATGTGGGATCCTCCCGGACTGGGGCACGAACCCGTGTCTCCTTCATCGGCAGGCGGACTCTCAACCACTGTGCCACCAGGGAAGCCCTCCCAGTACCACTTATTGAAGAGACTGTCTTTTCTCCATTGTATATCCTTGCCTCCTTTGTCATAGATTAGTTGACCATAGGTGCGTGGGTTTATCTCTGGGCTTTCTATCCTGTTCCATTGATCTATATTTCTGGTTTTGTGCCAGTACTATATTGTCTTGATTACTATAGCTTTGTAGTATAGTCTGAAGTCAGGGAGTCTTATTCCTCCAGCTCCGTTTTTTTCCCTCAAGACTGCTTTGGCTGTTAAAGCAAATCTAACCTTGTCCCAGGACTCTAGTCCCTGACTCCTGTCTTCCAGAACTCTTTTGTTCCAGAGGACAAATCCTGTCATACTTCTTCCCAGGGGGATGGTTCCATTTTGCTAATCTGCATTTCTAAGGCTCCAGGACAGTGAGATAGTTCTGAAGACATTTCCTCCACTTGTATGCCAGGTAGTTGGGACCCATGTATAACAGTCTCCAGAGGGCACAGTGTGATTCATGTTGAGGTTGGTGCATTGCAGTGAGGAGGGCCTCACTGTCTGCCGTCAGAAGGGGAACTGAGTCTGGCTTGTTACTGAAGTGCTTGCAAAAAGAAGGGAGGCATTGAGTGCAGGAAGGGCCCCCAAAAGAAGAAGGAGAGAAGGCCATTGTGAAGAATGGACCTATCTGATGCCAAGGGATCACTGAAAAGACCTGGAGGTAATCTGGTGAAGCTAAGTCAGCAGTCAGCAGATCTGGTACTGACTGCTTGACGGTGGAGTCTCCTGGGTGGCTTGGTGGTGACAGTGCCCACTTCTCCCCAACCTCTCTCCCTCCAGTGCACCATGACACTCATCTACCTCACTGTGGAGGATGTCTTCCTGCTCATCAACTACTTCAGCTTCAGCTACTGGTTCTTTGTGGGCCTGTCTGTCGCTGGACAGCTCTACCTTCGCTGGAAGGAGCCCGAGCGGCCCCGGCCTCTCAAGGTCAGTGGCTCTAGGCTAGGAGGGGTGGGCCATCTCCCCAAGGTGACTTCTTCCCCATACCCCATTCTCCTGTTCCCCCATCCTACTTTATCTAATATCTCACCTCCCTTCATTTCAGCTGAGCCTGTTTTTTCCCATCGTGTTCTGCGTATGCTCCTTGTTTCTGGTGGTTGTGCCCCTCTTCAGTGACACCATCAATTCCCTCATTGGCATCGGGATTGCCCTCTCTGGGGTCCCCATCTACTTCCTGGGTGTTTATCTGCCAGAGTCCCGGAGACCACTCTTTATTCGGAATGTCCTTGGTGAGCTTCTCTTTGCCTATCACACATTGGCCTTGTGTATGTGTGTATACAAAGACGCATGCACAGGTGGGTGTGGTGGCTAACAGCTTCCACATACTAGTGATATGCTGGAAGCCTGGCCGCCCCTTTTGGTCTTGACATGATCACTTTAATTCCAACTTTAGATTCGTATTTTGGGGTTAAAACACTCCCTCCTGAAAGTTCAGTCCATATAGCAAGACAAGGAGTCATGCATCAGACTCTCTGGTGGGGCATGGGATGGAGGTCAGTGAGGCTTGCTGGGGGTGAGCTTGGTACAGGGTACCCAGGGAACAGTTGAGAAGGGAACCACATGCTTTTTTTTTTTTTTTTTTTTTGGGAACCACATGCTTTCAATCAGCCTGTGGTGTTCAGACTGGGGCTGTGGCTAAATGTCAGTTTGCTAAATTCTATTCTCTATTTTCATTTAGCTGCTATCACCAAAGTCACCCAGAAGCTTTGCTTTTGCGTCCTGACTGAGCTAGATGTAGCTGAAGAGAGACAGGTTGAGAGGAAAACTGAGTAGAGGCCAGAGGTGATATCCCCTGAGGCCTGGAAGGCTGCTACCTGTGGCCACAGCCACCGAAGTCCAGATGACAAGACTGTGTGGACCCAACTCTCTTATACTCAAGGAGGGCTGTTGGCCCACATTATGTAAGGGGGCTCAGGGCTGATGGCCTGCTCAGGTGGTCACTCTCATCGGTAAGCTATGGGTCTCAGGGTCTGGGGCCAGCCCGAAGGTGGGGACTTCAGAGGGTGGTGGTGGCAGAGGGCTCGGGGAATAGGGGAATGGTTGCTTAGTTTTGTTCCTGGTGAGTAGGTGCAGCCCTTGCAAACACTTACTTGGTGAGCTGCATTGGGGGAAGAGGGAGTGCTAGGTTAATAGCTGTGGCTGGTGGTTTCCGAATTTATTTGAGGTTTGAACCGGGAGTTTCTACAAAGGGGCTGCTCTATGGGAAGTTTTCCTCCGACCAGGTCCAAGCATCTGACATTAGAGGCCTGAAATGCTACCTTTCTTCCTCTGGCTCAAAATCCTTCCCTGGTGAAAGAGTTGTATTCTATTATTTATTGATATTATTTAATCCAGGACACCAGTTCTAGCAAAGCATTGGTGTTCATTAATCTACAGGATGCAGTAGGCTGATTGTGTTTAAAAATTCAAAGTATCCCAAAGCAAGTCCCTCTGACCTTAGAGGTGTCTATGTGGTGGTGGTGGGTCAGACTCTGACCACAGATTGTTCTGCTCGGTTTTAGCACAGTCTTCTGTTGAGTCTTACCTGCAGAGGTGAACTTTAAAGATTTTTTACTCATGTACCAGTTACACTTCAGTATACAGATAGGTCACATGTTACAAGCACCTGGCTCAAGTTCCACAAGGACGGGTGAACAAATTCATGAGTCAGAGGTCTGGTAATATTGCTATTTTGAAAGATAATCCTTTATTTTACTTGAGACCTTAGGTCTTTGTTCTGGTTGACAAAAAGCAAATCCCTGGGTTTCTGGTATGAACTCTAAAAGGGGAGAAACTGTCCTAGGATTCAGGTGAATCACTTGAATTCTTTTAGCTGTCAATGGTTTAGAGAACATCTCCTGGACCCAAACTGACAAGTAGCTTGCTCTGTAAGGGCCGGTATGAGGGGCTGCTGTGCAGGCCCATGCAAGCCCATCTTGGTGCTAGAAGTGGTCATTTTTCTGAAAACCTCACACCAGGCTGCATCCTCCTCCTCTTCTGTCCCTGACACCAGGCTTGTTTTACAACTGAGCCACCTTGGTGTGGATCATCGGGATAATGCACTCATCTCCTGCCTGCCTCCCCTTGCCTGAGGTCTGGTGGGGCTGCAGTCTCAGGAAGAGCTTGGTACTTTGGAGACTTCTATTTTCTCTGTGGAGATCAGTGAAGACTCTGGAAATAAAGCTGCTTCAACCTCCATCAGCAGATTCATGATCGGAAGCAACTAATTCTGGTGCTCAGGCTGTGCTTTAGCACCCAGGTCTGGCCAAAGGGGTAGGTTTGCCCTAATGGATGTTCCTTCATGGGCCACATGGCTGCACTGGATTGGACAACTGTCCTGTGATGCTTCTAGACACTGTCATCCTGGACCCAGAAGAACCTGCTGGCTTGGTATGCCCCATGGGCTTCTTGTCCTTAGGTTTTGAAATTGGTCAATGATAAAGACGGGAACTATGAGGCAATCTACCTTTCTGACCATTCTTCTCCACCAAACCGGCCCCAGTTGCAGATGAGGGACTAACCTTGGTCACACTTGCTCAATAAAGGCAATTTAGGTGAGCATGCTCACAGCTGCCTTTGGTTCAGGGCATGCATGCATCTGTGAGAACATGGGAGTACATTCCTACTGTCATGGGTTGGGGATTTGCCTGACAACAGGGAGTCTTGTGCAAAGGCTGACTTGCCCAGACTGTGTAAACATGACTCCTGTCTGACCCAATCTGGCACCTATCCCAGGGATCCTCTGGAGCTAATTCTTCAAGCAGACTACACTTGTCTTTGAAGGATCCCTGACCCAGGCTTTAGTTTTCTCTATTGAAGTAAATGACCAGCTGATCTTGGGAACTTGTTGCCTCCCAGTGGCTCCAGGGGGAAGCAAGGCCCTCACACTCCAGGTGCCCTAGTACTTGCTTAGTGAGCCGTCACCCTCCTCTCATTACTGGATGGTGACCGCATTCTTCCCCTCTGTGCTGGATACAGACTTCTCCCAGGAAGCCTTCTGAGGGAGGGATGCCAGAGACTCCTTACAGCACTCAAGCTTCCTAGTGGAATTAATTTCTGCAAGGTCTTTGTTGTTTATCTCCTTCAATCCTTTTCCTGGTGTGCTAATCCCTTTTGCAGTGGGTACAGTGTGTGAAGCTGTCAGCCCTTTAATGTTAGCAAACTGTAAGTGAGTACAGAAACAGCAGTGAGCACATTATAATGGCAGAGTGGTTTTCAATCCTTTGTTTCTATGCTTACAGGAGACTGAGATGACTAGTATTAGATCTGTAAGTTGCTGCCTGTTATTGCAGCACTGAATTGCACCTTAGTGGATAGTTAGGTTGGGAAACCAAGTCTGTTTGTTGGTTTTATAACTGCAATAGTAGGGCCCGAGTATACACACACATGGAAATTAATCACTTTGGGGGGTTTAACAACTTGTAGATAAGAAGATAAAGATGTACAAAAAATAGAAAGTGAAATGGGTGCAGGTAGGATAGAAAAGTAGAGATGCTTATGGAATCTTAGAATTGGCAGGAAGAAGACATTTCCTTGTGTAATTTATCTTCCCATGTGATAATAAGTCTGTGCCACAGGGCAAGAGGGCACACCTTGAATCAAAGTTTCTGTATACTGTTTCCCTAGACCTGTGCAGTCCAGTATGGTAGCTACTAGCTACATGTAGCTAGTTAAATAAAATTTAAAAATTCAGTTGCACTAATCACATTTCAAGTGCTCAACAGCCATATGTGGCTAATGGCTACTATTGCACAGTGCAGATATAGAACCTATTCGTCACTGCAGAATAAATGCTAACTCAGTCAGAGTTAAGGCATTTGTGGTTTGGAAAGGAATAGGGAAAGAGAGTGTGCTTACAAGAGATACCAATTTTGGTAAAAAAAAATTGGTCCTGTTGACTGTAGTTTGTTTTTGGTGAGTGCTGTGTCTAGTTAAACATTTCTCAATGGAAAGCCAAGTTTAGGATGTGCTTTGCTTTTCCTCACTTGCCTTAAGTTCTTAGTGTCTGAAACTTCTCACCAACCCCTCCCCCTTTTTGGTGGGGGGTAAAGGGATCAGGGAGTATGGTGGGAAAGCATATAAGATAGTCAGATTTAAAAACGTTTTAAAGGAATTACTTGCTCTCTTGTTCAAAGTTAGTTTTTATTAAAGAGATTCGTACATACCCTGTTCCTTGGCACCACTGCCAGAGGAAACTAGCAATCTTTACAGCCATTATCAGAGTCAGGAAGCAGGGAGCTCTTAGCTTTTAACTAAAACCTCTCATGGCTCAGGCAGATTCTACTTTCTTTCCTAATGGCCATTACTATCCAGTCTGTGCCACTACAAGGGACCCACTGCAGCCCTTCTAGACTCTCTCTATCAAAAGAAACAGCCTTTTACTGGAGGCAGGTGGCCTGGGAAAGCCCAGTCTTAGTGCTGACAAAACGGGAGACTCTCTTCCCCTTAATTGGCTTTGGCGTAGGAGGAGAATGGGAATGCAGGTAAAATGTCTGGGCCAGGAAGCTTCACTTTCACAGCATCTCCCCCGCCCCCAGACTCTAAGGTCAGTTTTGATTGAGACGAAGGGGGGCCCTACAGATAGTAGAAAAGACGGACTCCCTTAGTGCAAGTTTTCACCATGGTGGAATGGTGCTGTTGGATATGCTTTTTCCTTCCACGTGTTAAGCTAGGAAACCCGAGAGGATGTTAACTAGTGTGGCTGACACTGCAGTCACAGAACCCTCAGGGGCTTGTGGTAGAACCTCATGGATATCACAGGATCATTAGTCTGAATCCAGGTCATGGGGGCTGTCATAGCCAAATTCCTTCTGCACATCCAAAGGGTATTTGCTCCACATCTGTGGTCCTCTGTTGTCTCCTTCTTCTTCACTGAGGCTGTTGTAATCATCAGAGACTAGAATGAGATAACAGGAATGGGCTCTAATTGTATGGTTTTCTAAATGACCACAAAAGCCCCTTCCCTTCTCAAAAAAGTCTGTTTTGTTTCCTATTATAAAATACTTGCTCAATAAAGAGAACATAGAACAATTTTTAAAAAAGCAATAAACTTCTTACCATGTAAACCAAGTCCTTTAACATTGGAGTGCTTTGTCGTTTTCCCCTCAGTATTTTTTTGTTGTTGTTATAATAGTTGTAGTCATATTGCAAATATAATTTTGTTCCTTGCCACTTCCCCAATAGAATATCCCATAGCTTGATTAACTGTTCCTCTATCATCAAACACCAAGAAAGTCAAAGAACTGTGGTACCAAAGCATCCTTCCTTCCTCTTCCCCCAAGTACCATGTCTGTGTTGTTGCACAGGTAAATGCAACAGTTCTTTGGTTTGTGAAAACCCTGGGCCCACTCCTACTGGCAGACCTCTCCAGCACTCTATTCAAAGTAGGAGGGAAAGGGACCATTGCTAGGCAATGAAAGAACTAAGGATCTGAACCCAGGCCTAACTGACATTATACCTCCAGCAGCCCCCCTGGGAACACTGGTCCTTGCATGTCCTACAGCTCCACCAGCTTGTGGTCAAGCTGGTGGAGCTCAAAGGGCAGAGAAGGAAAACCAGCTAAGATACACCTGTCAACCTTGCTCACACCTCAGTCCCAGATCCCATCAGTCCCTCCCCAACCAGGGCTGCTACCACCTACCTCTGGAATCTTCATCTCCGTTACTGTTCTCCTCCTCTGGGTACTCATTGCGCCAATTATTCTCACTGTTCTCATCATCTTCATCTTCATAAATGTCCTCTGGTTGTTGGTCATCATTCACCTGCACATCTCAAAATAAACATGAGTATAAGTCAAAACCTCTAAAGTTATGCTCTGGGGGAAGCTATCAGCAGACCAACTTGGAGAGATGTCATTTAAGGGTGATGTGTGAAAAAGAGAAAACATAGGTGTTAGTTTGCTAGAGGCTGTAGTAACCTTAGGCTATGAGAGGGAGACGGTAGCCCTACTCTACTCAGAGTCCAGCTCCAGGAACCACATTTCCCGGTTGGATGATCTGAACTCTACCAGAAGGGAACGCAGCAGGGTGCGGAGGAGAGACAGCTCTGAGCAGGTGATGGCAGTGATCTTCAAACTGCTGAAGGCCAGCCAGGTAGGAGAGGGATTATATGGATTACAGGTGACGCCAAAGGTTAGAGCCAAAACCCAAGTGTGAAATGCAGAAAGGAGGGGGGCTATGCAGTAGTCCAAGGTGGGTACCAAGGTGTGAGACTAGTTATAGTGCAGGTGTGGGATAGGGTGCTTCTCTCATAATAAGAGGATGAGAGGTAGACCTTAACTTTTCTCATTAATAATTTTAGAATTTAATAACGTCAGGATGTTAGCTTTCTTAATCCAACGTTTTTCACCCTTTAAGATACAATTAAAAAAAAAAAAGCTTTTGTTTCCATAGGTCTCTTACACAAAATGGCTAAGTATTTCCATATAGCCTATGCACATTCTCTCATATACTTTATTCTTTTAGATTTTTACTTACTTATTTTTTAAATTAATTTTTATTGGAGTATAGTTGCTTTACTCCTCTCACATACTTTAAATCATCTCTAGATTACCTGTAATACCTAATACAATGCAAATACTATGTAAATAGTTGCCAATGTGCAGCAAATTCAAATTTTGCCTTTTGTAACTTTCTGGAATTTCCCCCACCGGAATATTTTTGATCTGTGGTTGGTTGAATTTGGGGATGCAGAGCCCACGGAACCTGCAAATTACACAGGGCCAACTGCATAAACAAGACTATGTTGCAAACCTTGTAAGAGACTCATTAAGAGCAAAAATTATCGATGTAGACTGTCTTTCCCAAAATTCCTGCACTAAACCCAGGTTTCTAAAAGGCATTTAGCATAAATTTTTCCTTTTAAGCAAGGATAAGAAGAACTAAGAACAATGGCAATCAGGAGTAGAACCTAGGGAGGCAAAGCATGTGACTAGAAAATGAACTGAGGCTGCCTCATGCCCCCTGCCTCATGGGCCCCCTTACCAACTCCCACTCTTGGCTATAGGGCTGCACAGAGAGGATGTTCTCAATCCATCCTGGAGTGGCCATGTCCAAATAGTAAATGTCATACACATAGTTGTCCTTCTGTTCCTCCTGGTACCCAACTCTTGGTCCATCTTCAGATAAAGTCAACCGCTCACGGATCAACTCTACAGAATTGCAGAGGATCACATCTGGGTCAGATGTCTGTAAAGAGAACAGCAGATGATACATGCATAACTTAAAACATGGATGTCCCAAGAGGAGGAACCTAAGACCTCGGTGAAGGAAGCCTCCCTGCAGTTCTCTATGTTGAATTCAAGATTCTTATCCCCATGGCCTACTAGTCTCTTCTCAGTTTAGTACTTTTTTTTAAGATAGAAGCTTCCTGCTCTTTTGTGCTTGGCTGACATAAGAGCACATGGGAAGACGCCTGAGGAAGGGGAGAGCCAGCAGAGCTGGCTAGTCTTGCCCCCAGGCTCTGCTTCTACAGGTCTTCTCTGAGCTCCTTTGGTATGATGTTCTCCCCTTGGAGATCCACAGGCCGACAGCAGCACCGCTATGGTTGACCCCCAAATGGGTCTGCATTTTGTGCGGCCTCCTATAGGGGCCTAAGGGCGATTCCTGGACCCTGGTGACTACCACCAGCCATCACCCACCACTTGGCTTGCTCACCCTGACATCCTGCTTTTAATCACAAATGAGGAGTGGCCTCCCCTATAATCCTTTTTCTGTATTTTTTTTTTTTTTTGCGGTATGCGGGCCTCTCACTGTTGTGGCCTCTCCTGTTGCGGAACACAGGCTCTGGACGCACAGGCTCAGCAGCCATGGCTCACAGGCCCAGCCGCTCCGCGGCATGTGGGACCCTCCCGGACCGGGGCACGAACCCGAGTCCCCTGCATTGGCAGGCGGACTCTCAACCACTGCGCCACCAGGGAAGCCCTATAATCCTTTTTCTGATAGTTTGAGATGGATTGTCCCAGAATGGAACTTGCCCAGGTAAGATGTGCTCCAGTGGCAAGAGGCTGTGTTGTCTAGGGTAGCACAGGTCACTTTGGAAACCATAGGGACATACTGCCAGTCACTCTCGACAGGTTCATCACCAGAAGCTCTGCAGCTCAAACCAGACACTATACAGGGGGAAGAGGGGGGTGTCCCATGGCCAGGGCAGATAAAGGGAGACCAATGTTCTCATCATTTACAGGCTACAGGGAATTCTTTCTTGCTCCAAAGTCAAAAGGAACTAGAGATGTCAGTTTTTGTGCAGACTCTTGACCAACCTCAAAGCTGCTCACAAGAAAACTTCTGGTTCCAACTCACAAGCCCCCAGCCTTCAGTTCAACAAATTATGCAGCCGTTAAAATATTTACAAAAACTAGCAATACAGGGACTTCCCTGGTGGCGCAGCGGTTAAGAATCCGCCTGCCAACGTAAGGGACATGGGTTCGAGCCCTGGTCTGGGAAGATCCCACATGCCGCGGAGCAACTAAGCCCGTGCGCCACAACTACTGAGCCTGCATTCTAGAGCCTGCGAGCCACAACTACTGAAGCCCGCACGCCTAGAGCTCCACAATAAGAGAAGGCACCGCAATGAGAAGCCTGTGCACCACAAGGAAGAGTAGCCACCGCTCGCTGCAACTAGAGAAAGCCCGCGTGCAGCAACGAAGACCCAACGCAGCCAAAAACAAAAAAAATCTCTTTAGATTTTTGGACGGCTTTAGAATCCAAACAATAAAAATAGTTTTAAAATACTAGGCTCCAATCTATTTTTAGGATGCCTGATATTACTGTAAAGCCCTGTTGTTTTCCCAAAGGCTTGCATCAATTTTAAGCACAACAGTCGTACAATTTTAATCACAGCCTTGCCAGCAGAGCTACCGGCAACCCTTTTCCTGATAGTCTAGTAGGCATAAAACCTCAAGTTTGCTTTCAGTTTAAATTTATGTTCTTTAATAATTATTCTGCACAAACATTTTTGATGTGTTTACAGTTTGTATTGCATTGTTGGGAAAATCTGTGTTTATATCCTTCCTAACTTATCTACTAGGTTTTCTTATATGATTTAATGAGCTATTTAATTGACTTGATTCCACTGAACATTGGTTTGCTTTTAAAAATGTGTAACTCATGATGCAGTGTGGAATTAGTTTTGGTAAAAGAGGTGGCTATGGACATCATGCCCAAATTGTTATCCACGTATACTAGGAATGTGATTAAATATCTTTTGCTTGATATATTTTGAATAAAAATTTCATTTTAAAAAAATAAATTTATTTTTTATTTTTGGCTGTGTTGGGTCTTCGTTGCTGCGTGCAGGCTTTCTCTAGTTGCGGCGAGTGGGGGCTACTCTTTGTTGGGGTGTGCGGGCTTCTCATTGTGGTGGCTTCTCTTGTTGCAGAGCACAGGCTCTAGGTGCGCAAGCTTCAGTAGTTGCAGCACACGGGCTCAGTCGTTGTGGCGCACAGGCTTAGTTGCTCCGCGGCATTTGGGATCTTCCCGGACCAGGGTTTGAACCTGTGTCCCCAGCATTGAGCACTGGCAGGCGGATTCTTAACCACTGTGCCACCAGGGAAGCCCAAGATTTCATTTTTTAAACTTCAGAAACTTAAAAGGAGATCTGAAAAATGTTTATCAAGAGGGGGCATACCTTAGATTGAGAATTTTCTATTTCTTTGGTCTTACTGCATGTAGTTGACTTTGCTTTCTGTTTTTTTTTTTTTTTTTGCGGTACGCGGGCCTCTCACTGTTGTGGCCTCTCCCGTTGCGGAGCACAGGCTCCGGACGCACAGGCTCAGCGGCCATGGCTCACGGGCCCAGCCGCTCCGCGACATGTGGGATCTTCCCGGACCGGGGCACAAACCCGTGTCCCCTGCATCAGCAGGCGGACTCTCAACCACTTCGCCACCAGGGAAGCCCGTGACTTTGCTTTTTGGAAGTGAGGTACAAAACTAACTTAGAAAATGTAATTCGTAGAAAGTAACACTGGGGGCTTCCCTGGTGGCACAGTGGCTGAGAATCCACCTGCCAATGCAGGGGAGAGGGGTTCAATCCCTGGTCCAGGAAGATCCCACATGCCGCGGAACAATTAAGCCCGTGCACCACAACTACTGAGCCTGAGCTCTAGACCCCGCGAGCCACAACTACTGAAGCCTGCGCGCCTAGAGCCCGTGCTCTGCAACAAGAGAAGCCACTGCAACGAGAAGCCCGCACACCGCAACGAAGAATAGACCCCACTCGCCTCAACTAGAGAAAGCCCATGCACAGCAACGAAGACCCAACACAGCCAAAGATAAACTTAAAAAAAAAAAAAGTTAACACTGAATTAAATGTGAGAAGACTTGCATTCTAATCCAAAATCTGCCTCAAGCTTGGTATGCTACCCAGGCCTGGTCCTTTAACCTCCCTTTGATGAGTTTTCCCATCTGCTTTAGGATTCTTTACCTTGGTCAGAATCCTCCAGTGATTCCCCATCTCTGGGTGAAAGGGAGTGTATCCTTGCAACTACCTAGTTGAAAGGGTTTAGCCGGTATCCTCTCCCCAAATTCCTTACTATCTTCTCCCATCCCCCTGGGCTCCATGCACAATGACCTTGCAAACACCAGACAAATTCAGCTTCAGGGTCTTTGCACTTAGAGCTCCTCAGTGTGGAATCCCTCTGCCCAAGATATCCGCAGTGCCTTGCCATTCAAGTCTTTACTCAAAAGTCATTTTCTCAGTGAAAATGACACTGAAATGGGAGCACGCTCCCCCCGCCCCCAATAGCCCATTTCACCATCTAACATTGAATTTGTTTGATGTTTCTCTCCTCTACCTGAATGTTAGGTCCTCACTGCTGTTATCCACAGAACCTAAGAACCATGCCTGGCACATAGTGGGCGCTGAGTAAATACTTGTTGAATGGATAATCTAACCTGTAAAACATGTCCATCAAGCTGGATGGATCATCCATCTCTAAAGTGAAGCCATGTGTACCCTCCTTAACTGTGTGCTAACTTTGCGTACTCTCTGTCCCGAGAAGCCCAGAGCTCGACTCCCGGCGTGTACTCACTTTGCAGGAGATCGCGGCGGCCTCTGGGTCTCCTTCCTCGTGGACCAGGTCCAACAGCTGGAAGCCTGCGTCCTCGGCGGCTTCTGGGCTTCCCGGCGCGTCCTCGGACCCCAAGCCGCCCGAAGGAATTCCCGAGGATCGGCGGCTAGAGACTACCCTGTAGCGGCCGTTCTGCCGGATCTCCCGAGCCGACGCACGGAGATGACGGCGGATACGCTGCTGGCTGCCCTGGGACGGGCGCAGGGCGGCTCGCACAAGCGGCTGTACTGGCTCCTCCTGCGGGGAGTGGGGAGGGGGAAAAAGCGGGGGTGTGGGGCGGCATAAGCAGGGGTTCGTGAAAGGGTTAGGGAAAACGATGCGCCCCAGCTGCGCCCTAAGATCCCTTTCACACTGGCTCCCTCCCGGCCCTATACCTGGGAGCGCACGGTGGCCACCAACTGGAAGACATTATTTTCTGCTGCTCTCTCCAGATCCTCCGGAGGCGTCTTTTGGGCTCCCGACTCAACTGCGCTGGAGCAGAGGCGTTTACAGGCAAGGACAAGTGCCTCAGCGGGTTCCGCACTGCGTTTCCGCTTCACGCGGAGGACCGCTGTCATGCCGGCCTCCATAGCAGCTATCGTGGAGCACTATGGGAATGAGCGGGGTGCGACGGAAGAGCTTTCCAGTTCTGCTTCCGGGCCCCACCCACGGCCCGCTCAGCGGGCCTAGGGAAGTCCCGCCTTTGAACGCCTGCCGCGGCAAGATGGCGGTGGCGGCGGAAGTGAGTGGAGAGGTTCTCACGGCCGGTGAGGCGCCGGGCTGGTTGGGAAGGTGGGGTCGCGGTTGACGGGTCGGGTGCAGCCAGCATCCTGTGCTCAGCACAAGGCTTCGGCGGAGGAATGTGGCATGGTCGTACTCGGACACTGGGGTACGCATCTCTTCGGGACGCTGGAGGAACTTTCTAGAATCCGTATGGGGCTGCTCAGAGCTCCCGGGCCGGCGGTAGTGCGGGGTTGTAGGCGGTCCCTGGCTCTGCCATCCAGTCGGGTCATTGCTTCTAGCTGGGCCTGTGACTGAGCACCTCCGCCGGGACCTGGATCATAGTACTTGGTGCCTCCCTTCAGCAATAGAGACCCGCGTCGCAATCCTAACGGAGATTCAGCCATCGCGCCCCGACTGGGCCCCGGTTCCCTGGCTCACTGGTATTTCCCAGTCACAGTATTCTCAGTAGTTGGAAATCTCGGTAGTTGGAAACCAGTCTATCTACCACACACTGGCCAGAGCGGCCCTGTAAAAGCGTACATCCAACGTAGATATTCTTTTGCTTAAAACCCTTGAGTGGCTTCCAGTGCATTTAGAACAAAATCCAAACACCTTTCCGCAGCCGACATTGCAGAAGCCCGCCCCTAGTCGCCCATCATTTCTTCTGCTCAGAGTGCTTCAGTCACTCAGGCTTTTGTCACTCTGCACCTGGTTCTTTACATCTTAGGACCTTTTCTTGGAAAAGTTGGGGTAAGGATTCCTGAAATATGAGCATTGCACTTTCACAGCTTTTAACCTGGGTTATTCTGTAGGCCTCCACTTAGATGCTCTTTTCCTCAGAGAGTCTTTCCATAACTTTGTTATTCTCTTTCATAGCGTCCTGTATATTTCCTTTCTTGCCCTCAGGTAGTCTTTAATTGTATATTTATATTTACTCTCTTTCCCCCATTAGGGTCTGTAAATTCCTGGAGGACAAGGATCTCTTCTGTATTGTTTGTGATAGTTCTCTAGTCCTAATACAGTGCCTGGCATACAGAAGGTGCCTAGTAAATTTTGAATAAATGAACCAGACAGGCGTCTGCTCTGAAATCTGACTAGTAAAGCAATTAGGGCTTGGCATGGTGATTTCCATTAACCCTGTGAGTTCCCAGCTCTTGTAGAATGAGGAGGAGGTTAGAGTATCCTGAATCTGGAGTATGGGCTCCTTCTTGGAGAGGACAAGTCCTAATAATACGAAGAGATTCATCCATAGAAGATGTTTAGTGTTCACCCAGAGAGGTTACAGGACATGGTTCCTGTCCTCAAGCATTTATTTAGACTTATATGAAACCAGTGACTTCTCTACAGATCTGAAAAGACACTGTGGTCCTAGTTACAGCCTCTGCAACATCATAGGTGAAAAGGGAATTCTATAAATTACAGTTCTTTACTATACTCTTAACCTTTAAGTGACTTTATGGTTGATTCCACGTGGACCACAGGATAAGGGTTTCAGGACTCTTCACAACATGGACCCCACCAACATGTTTGACCGCTTGTTCAGTGAAACTTCAGCTAAATGGATTAGTTCACTGTGTATGATTGTCTAAGCCTTTCTAATCTGGTGAAGTGCTTTCTCCCTCTTCTCACCCACCTAAATCCTACCCATCTTTTAAACTTTTGTCTACTACAGCATTTGTTGGACACGGTTATCTAAAGCATATTACAAATTACGGTAGTTCTAGATACTCTGTCTTTTAATAATAAGTATTAGCAGAGATGTGCAGAGCTGATTGTTGCAGCGCTTTTCAAACTGTAGGATGCAACCCTTTGGTGAGTTATTAAATCAATTTAGTGGATCGTGACCAGCATTAAAAATAAAAATTACATACAGTGGACTATATCAGAGGATTTTGCCTACAGGAAGACTAGGTATTGTTTCGTGAAACTTTACATGTGTGTGTGTATGTTGTGTCTCAGGGTAAAGCATATTTCTTACTGGGGTTGTCAGAAAGCTTGAGAGCCACTAAATTAGAGATTAGACATGCTGAAGTAGAGTTAGAGGTAGAGTTTTACTGAAGGACAAATTGACTACTTTGAGCCAGTCCAGTGACTGCCTGAGTCTTTTCAGAAAAGATTGTTCTCCATCCTCTAGTATAAGAATTCAGTGTTTACTTAGTTTAGATAGCTTCAAAAGAACGTAACTCTTGGCAGTAAAATGCCTTAGGAATGTTTAGGGTCCTGTGGAGTAGGCATTCTTTCTAAGGTTTCCTGATGATGGATCAGTGTTTATCAAGAAATGAAGGGGAGTGTGGAACACTTGCTGTTTTCTGAATGGTAAGAGGGAGGGCACTATGAGAGGCCATATCTGCTGAGAAGTACTTTCAGACTTTGAGCTTTGGTGTTTATCTCTCAGAAATAGATACCTTTGGAGAAACAGACCATATAAGATATGCATCTGGTGACATTTATTTGAAGCCTTTGTTTTTTTTCAGACGGAGAAAGGTTTTTAAAAATTGTTTTTAAAATTGAATATGGAGTGGATAAGTAAATTGTTTTTAAAATTGAATATGGAGTGGATAAGTAATCATAAAAAATAGTGAGACATAAAGAATGACAATATCATGGACACCTGTATTCCCACCACCCGGGTTTTTTAATTTTTAATTTTTTAAAAAAAATTTATTTACCTTGGCTGTGTTGGATCTTCGTTGCTCCGTGCGGGCTTTCTGTAGTTGTGGCGAGCAGGGGCTACTCTTCGTTGTGGTGCGCGGGCTTCTCATTGCAGTGGCTTCTCTTGCTGCAGAGCACTGGCTCTAGGCGCGCGGGCTTCGGTAGTTGTGGCACACAGGCTTAGTTGTTCCGCGGCATGTGGGATCTTCCCGGACCAGGGCTTGAACCCGTGTCCCCTGCATTGGCAGGCGGATTCTTAACCACTGCGCCACCAGGGAAGCCCCCACCACCCAGTTTTAGAAAAATAACAATACTGTTACTTTTGAAGTCCCTTGTGTGGCCCTCGTTGATTCCATCCTTTTCCCCTCCCTCTTAGAGGTAACCACTATCCTCATTCCTGCCATGCTTTTTAGTGTGATCCCTGAAGAATATATTGTTCTATGTTGAATAGTTATAAATTTCATATGAATGGAATCATTTGTATTCTGTGATTTGCTTCTTTTTTGGCTCAATGTTATATTCCTGGGATTAGCCATGTTTGCATATAGCTCTGATTTATTTGTTCAGGTGAGGTTTCTTTGTTGGTTTGAATTGCTTTTTCTTTGTATTTTTCCTTAAACTAAGTGTTTACCTTTCTGAGGCAGTATTGGTGACACTCCTTTACCACCACCCTGATCGATCTCTTTGTGTTCTCCTTTCCTTCTAGCCCTTTCCTTTGCATTATTTTTCTTCTTACCTGCCTTCACCTGAGGCTGTACTCAGATGCACCTGTAAGGGTCATTTGACCCTATTGGAATCGTTGAGGACTGCTGAAGTTCCCAGATAGCTTTCTGAGTTTTTGTCTTAATAGTATTTGATGTTATATGCTGAATATAAAACCAAGTAACTCTGCTGGAAAGATTAAAATGCTGATTAACATATTTTCAGTGGCTCTGACATTTTTGTCTATTTCTTGGTTTCTTTTTTTTTCTCCTCTACATTTTTGGGCATTACAATTTGAAGAGATTTCTGACGATCAGACCTGTCTACAAGCAGCTGGCAAGGCTGCCTTTCTATGCTAAAACTGAGGAGCTAATTGGCACCATGAAAGTCTTCTGTGGGCGGGCCAACCCAACCACGGGATCTGTGGAGTGGCTGGAGGAGGATGAGCATTATGATTACCACCAGGAGATCGCAAGGTAACAAGGGTTTTTCCACAGTTGGCTGCACCTGGGTGGGGCCCTTGATCTCAAAGCAGATGCCTTGGAATCTAGTCTGAGTGGGGAATAGGCTGTCACCCAGTGCTTCTGATCAGGGCAGGTGTTGATCACCAGCAGGTCTGCTCAGCTAGGTAGGGTTGTGTGGGAGTTAGGCAAAGTTATGCCTGTGTGGAGAGTCAGACATTTTGTGGCAGCTGTACCAGAGTCCCCGAGGATCTGTCTTGTGGACCAAAGAGGACTCAAAGTTCAGTAGTAGTAGACGAGTTTATGAAGTTTAATTATTTACTTGCGTCACTGAAATGGTGGCACATTTATCATATAGTTAAATTCTCTTTAATGGAAAAAGTGGGAAAAAATGAGGTTTTTTTTTTCCTTTGGAGGGATGTTTAAAAGTATGTAAGTGAGTTACTGTTGTTTAGCAATCATTAAGTGCATATAACACCGTGCTAAGGCTGTGAATATCAAAATGACAAAGATAAGGTTCTCATCCTCAAAGAACATGCAGTTTTGTGGAATAGACAGACATATAAAAAACTATGACACCATGAGATAAAAGTCGGTGGAAATGGGCACAAAAGTACATGGAAGCAGCAAGAACCAACTGGGCTGGGAGGGTGATATTTGAATGATTTCCCAAATCTAAAGAGAGGGAGATTGCTTTCTGAGCAGCAGGGATTATGTGCAAACTTCCAGATGAGCTAGTTTGAGGAATGGCTAGCAAGTCATTGTGGCTGGAGTGTGGTGCAAAATTAGGGCTATAGTGAGAGAGGATGCTAAAAAGGTAGGCAGGGGTCATGTTGTAATTAGTGGTAGCAAAATGCAGGAAGAGGAACCTGATTGTATAAGTTCTAGTTTAGCCACTTCTTAAGCTACTTGGCTTCTTAACGTCAAGTAGCTTGACGTTAGCCAAGCTACTAAACTTCTCTCAGGATCAATGTAGTAATATATGCCTCATATACAGTATAACAGTATATACCTCAGTATAACAATATGTATATCTCATCATATAATACCCTTTTCTTAGGGTTATTTGATGAGTGAATGAAGTACAATGTCTGGTACAGAGTAAGGGCTCAAACACATTACTTTCTTTCTAAATATTTTGGACGTTATTTTCTGAGTGATTGAGGTGTTAAATGGGGAAGAAAAAAGATTAGGTTGCATTTTGGAACATTAACCTGAGAGCAGTGTGGAAAGTGGGTTGGAGGGTGTGAAAACCATATGGGCATTTGGGTGGATATTGCAACCCCAAGGCTGAGACAGTGGAGGTGGAGAGAGGAGGAAAAAGCTTTGAGAGAGCTTGAGTTTCGTAACTCATTGGATGCAGTGATGGAAGGAGAGAGAGAAAATGAAGTAAGCACCAAGATTTCTGGTTAGAGTGACTAGGTAGATGGAACTCTTGTTGCTTGAGAAGAACACAGGAGGAATGGGTGTTGTTGGGGTGATGAAGATTAGGTATCTGGCTTTGGACATCCAGATGGAAATGCCACTGGGCAGATAAATATGGGTCTGGAGACAGTTTGCAGTTGTTAGAGTTGAAACTGGAAGAGATTGCAGGGTTTCAGAGATTGTGTAGAATGTGAAAGGTAGAGGACTAGAGAAGGAATCCTGGAATAGCTGACGAGGCAAGACAACCAGGAGGGCATGGCCAGAGAGTAGAAAGGAAGAGAACGTTTCAGGAAGAGGGAGTGTCCAGCAGGGTCAGAGAAATCCTGGATGTTAATGACGTGAGTGAGCTGGTGGTGCTTAGGAAGAGTGATGTCAGTGGAGTCAGGGGAGTGAGTGGGTGGTGAGGCAGGGAAGATGGGGGAGTGAAAATGCCCCTTAAAAGGTGGAGAGGGGCTTCCCTGGTGGCGCAGTGGTTGCGAGTCCGCCTGCCGATGCAGGGGACACGGGTTCGTGCCCCGGTCCGGGAAGGTCCCACATGCCGCAGAGCGGCTGGGCCCGTGAGCCACAGCTGCTGAGCCTGCACGTCCGGAGCCTATGCTCTGCAACGGAAGAGGCCACAGCAGTGAGAGGCCCGCGTACCGCAAAAAAAAAAAAAAAAAAAAAAAAAAAAAAAGGTGGAGAAAAGTAGAAAGGACCAGATTTCAACTAAACACTCGCAGGTGAGTTCAAATGTTAAAAACCTTGGTATGCCATTAAAAAAAAAAGAAGCCTTTGCATTTGGTGCAGTGTTCCTCAAAATGTAGAGTATGAAATACCTGTGTCACAGTTACCTGGAGCACCAGTTCAAGTGCAGATTTCCAGACTCCAGCTCCATCTTCTAGATCAGAAGCTCTTTGTGTGTATTGTGGGAATCTGCATGTAAAATAAGCTCTTCATTAATTCTGATGTTGACCCAAAGCTGGAGGTCCTCTGTTTAATGAGAGTGCTTTAACTCTCACCTGGAATTCTCAGAAAGCATCTTTGGGCTGAGCCTGTTGAGTTCTGGGGGCTTATCCTGACCCTGCCAGAGATTTTTCAAGTTTTTGAATTACTACAATAGAAAATATGGATAAGCAGCTCTCCTCCCTGTAGTTTGGTGAATGCTTCTTCATTGTCCCTGATGACAACCAAGGGAAAGTGCCAGGCATGATACCCTTCACATATACAGCAGGCATATACTTTCCCTTTCCCCGATTCCTCTCCCCAGTGTTACATCTGTGATCATCCCAATGTACAAATGTATGCAAGATTATGTAAAGTATTGGACACATCTGAGTTGTTCCTGAGGAAAAAATCGTATGATGTACAACATGATCAGTATGCTAGGACTATGGAATTACTGTGACAGGCCTAACTATCAGCATTTTTAGTCTGAGATTCTTTACTGAAAATAAACATCTGTCTCTGAGATTTTTTTCTGCAGTACAGGAGAATGACAGCTTATAGCTCTATTAAAATAGTTTAAAATGGGCCTGGATATTTGTTCCATCTGATAAAAGAATATATTTATATATGTAAATATTCTCATATGTTGATGTTTATCATTATTAGCAGAAGTTTCTGACCTGTCTTTTTATTCTTTTAGGTCATCCTATGCTGATATGCTGCATGACAAAGACAGGGTAAGTATAGAAGGAAACTGTTATCTTTATGTGGTGTTTGAAACCTTCCATTACAAGAAGGTTAAAAACTTCCCCCAGAGGCATGATGTTAGAATGATGCAGAGAGGCAGTACGGTGTAGTGGTTGGGAAATCAGGAAGCTGGGTCCTACTTCCTGCTCTGTTATTGACTTGAGCGTGACCTTGGAGAAAACATGGGACCTCTGCAGACCTCATTTATTAGAATTTACAGTGAGTGGGCCATACTAACTGATTTCCATGATCTCTAGATAAAAATACTTTGATTACACAGTTTTACCTCGTATAGTCAGTTTGTAATTTTAAAATAAAATCTCTAGAGGTCACTGCAGACTGTATTTTGTAAAGCATATTTGGCTTTCACTGCAGAATTACATTTCAGCTTTTGTCCTTTGTTTCATCTGAGTTTTCTTTGTCTGTTTGAGTAAGTGTTAACAGTTCTGGTCTTATGATGGCTAGCAACCCAGGATTTCCTTGTCTACCAGAGTGCTTGACTAGTCAGCCTCATCCAGATGGTTCAGAAATTGGGAGGCTTGAAGGAGAAGGATGCAGGGCCACACTTAAAAACTGAGCAGTGCACTGCAGAAAGATCAGGGAACATGGCAGGGCTCGTCATGAGGCTGTGTGGTGTCTCCTTGACCCAGCCCTGGTTAACTGCTCAGCTTGCCTACTTCTTGGTAACACTATGACAGAAGGACCTCCTTCAGCACCATTAGTGTGTAGGCTCCATGGGAGGGGCTAGGTGCCTCTCTAATTTTCGTCAAATATTTGAGTGCCTTTGCTGAGCTGTTGGGGAATTACAGAATGTGGAACAAATATTGTTCCCAGCTTTTGACTAATCCTTTCTAGTTTAATGGTCTTCTTGGACTCATGGGCCTGTGAGCCTCTCTGATTTTAGTGTCATCTCCAGTGAGGGTCCTTTTTGACCCAGCTTCCAGGGGATTTGGGCAAATGGCATCATCACCCATCTCGTCAGCCAAGCCAGATGGCGCCCTTTTCCTTATCTGAGCCTGTAGTTGGTTGGTCATCAAATCCTATGGTTCTTTCAACCCCATTGCCTGCTCAGCCGTCATTTACTGGCGTTGGTCCCTCTTCTCCTTCCTCTATACAGCAGCCCAAGGGGTCTTTCTGAAATGCCCATCTGACCATGTTACTCCTCTGTTTAAAACCCTTCAGTGGCCTGTCCCTGCTTTTGAGGTAAAATTCAACCTCCTTGGTGGAATATTCCTGACTCTTCATTATTTACCTCTAACTTCTGTTCTCCCCTCCCCGGTTCTGCACATGAGGAAATGGAGTCAGAAGTTGCTGGTTAGTGGCAGAGTCAATAAAAACATATTTCTCTATGCTTTTGCATGGTGCCTCACATTTTGTTGTTTTATTTTATTTTTTTTTTAGTAAGGTTTTATTTATTTATTATTTATTTATTTTTTTGGCTGCGTTGGGTCTTCGTTACTGCGTGCGAGCTTTCTCTACTTGCAGTGAGTGGGGGCTACTCTTTGTTGTGGTGCGCGGGCTTCTTATTGCAGTGGCTTTTCTTATTGTGGAGCACGGGCTCTAGGCGTGCAGGCTCAGTAGTTGTGACATGCAGGCTTGGTAGTTGTGGCTCACAGGCTCTATAGCACAGGCTCAGTAGTTGTGGCGCACGGGTTAGTTGCCCCGTGGCATGTGGGATCTTCCTGGACCAGGACTAGAACCCATGTCCCCTGCATTAACACGCAGATTCCTAACCACTGTGCCACCAGGGGAGTCCTGTTGTTTTAAAACACTTCCATTATCCCATAAAATTATTTCCTGTTTGTTTGTAATCAATCCTGGTACCCAACTCCCTGGTTGCCCCTGCCTGCCAGGCAACCACTGATAGGTTTTCTGTCTCTATAGTTTTGCCTTTTCTAGAAATTTCATCTAAATGGAATGATATGATATATAGTCTTATGTGTCTTTGTCCCTTCATTCATCATTTGAGGGTCATTCATGTTGAATGTGTCAATATCCATTACTTTTTTTTTTTTTGGCCATGTTATGTAGCATGTGGGATCTTAGTTCCCCGATTGAACCCATGCCCCCTGCATTGGGAGCACAGAGTATTAACCATTGGACCTCCAGGGAAGTCCCAATATCCATTCCTTTTTATTGCTGAGTAATACTCCATTATATGGATATACCATGTTTTATCTGTTTACCAATTAACAGACATTTGGATTGTTTCCAGTTTTTGTGTATTTTGAATAGTTTTGTTGTGAACGTTCACATATAAGTCTTTGTGTGGACATGTTTTCATTTCTTTCAGAAAATGTATAAGAGGGACTTCCCTGGTGGTGCAGTGGTTAAGAGTCTGCCTACCAGTGCAGGGGACACGGGTTTGAGCCCTGGTCTGGGAAGATCCCACATGCCGCGGAGCAGCTAAGCCCGTGCGCCACAACTACTGAGCCTGCGCTCTAGAGCCCACGTGCCACAACTACTGAGCCCAAGTGCTGCAACTACTGAAGCCCGTGCGCCTAGAGCCCGTGCTCCGTGACAAGAGAAACCACCGTAGTGAGAAGCCCGTGAACCGCAACAAAGAGTAGCCCCCGCTCGCCGTGACTAGAGAAAGAGCACGCACAGTGACGAAGACCCAAGGCAGCCAAAAATAAATAAATAAATTTTAAAAAAAAACAACTACAAAGTTAAATAATGTACACTTAACATATAGACCTAGCAGTTCTACTTTTTTTTTTTTTTTTTTTGCGGTACGCGGGCCTCTCACTGTTGTGGCCTCTCCTGTTGCGGAGCACAGGCTCCGGACGCGCAGGCTCAGCGGCCGTGGCTCACGGGCCCAGCCGCTCCGCGGCATGTGGGATCTTCCTGGACCGGGGCATGAACCCGTGTCTTCTGCATCGTCAGGCGGACTCTCAACCACTGCGCCACCAGGGAAGCCCTCTTATACATTTTTAAAATTTTTATTTATTTATTTATTTTTGGCTACCTTGGGTCTTCGTTGCTGCACGCGGGCTTTCTCTAGTTGTGGTGAGTGGGAGCTACTCTTCGTTGCGGTGCACGAGCTCTGGGTGCATAGGCTCAGTAGTTGTGGCACATGGGCTCTAGAGCGCAGGCTCAGTAGTTGTGGCGCATGGGCTTAGCTGCTCTGCAGCATGTGGGATCTTCCCGGACCAGGGCTCGAACTCGTGTCCCCTGCATTGGCAGACAGACTCTTAAGCACTGTGCCACCAGGGAAGTCCCTATCTTTGTAGTTTTAATTTCCATTTTTTCTAATGGCTAATGATGTCAAACATCGTTTCATGTGCTTATTTGCTATCTGAATACCTTTTGGTGTGGTCTAGGGTTTTGAACATTAGGTAGGACTCTTGATAGATACTACCAATTGCCTTTTAAGAGGGCTCCAATAGTAGCTTTAAAGTTGGATAATTAATTTTATTTATTTTATATACAGCAGGTTCTTATTAGTTATCTATTTTATACATATTAGTGTATACATGTCAATCCCCGTCTCCCAATTCATCCCCACACCCAGCCCCCCGCCGCTTGCCCCTCTTGGTGTCCATATGTTTGTTCTATACATCTGTGTCTCTGTTTCTGCCCTGCAAACCGGTTCATCTGCACCATTTTTCTAGATTCAAAGTTGGATAATTAAAAAGTGATAGCTAGGGCTTCCGTGGTGGTGCCGTGGTTGAGAGTCCGCCTGCCGATGCAGGGGACACGGGTTCATGCCCCGGTCCGGGAGGATCCCGCGTGCTGCCGAGCGGCTGGGCCCGTGAGTTGTGGCCGCTGGGCCTGCGCGTCCGGAGCCTGTGCTCCGCAACGGGAGAGGCTGCAGCGGTGAGAGGTCCGCGTACAGCAAAAAAAAAAAAAAAAGTGATAGCTAATTTAATGAGTGTTATTAATTTGGAACATATGCAGGCCCTGGTTTACTGTTGAGGGTGCTGCTAATTAGGGTTCTCAGGTGATCAGCTCACTGAAACTCCCAGGCCAGTTCCCAGTCCCACTCTCTTTCTTGTTACCCCACAGGTACAGCTACACAAAGAAAACTGTGCCCTCCTGCTTTTTGGGGATATAGTGTATTTGATGTTCATTTTCCTAGTTCAACAATTCTAACAATTGCCATCCTGATTTTTTTAACTTTTTTTTCCTTTCATCGTGGTAAAAAGCACATAACATAAAATGACATACTGATTTTATCCAAAGCATAAATGCAGTTACTTTAGGAGTCAAATATTTCCGTGAGGCTTATTGTGAAAAATAGCAGTCCCAGGGCTTCCCTGGTGGTGCAGTGGTTAAGAATCCGCCTGCCAATGCAGGGGACACAGGTTTGTGCCCTGGTCCGGGGAAGATCCCATATGCCGCGGAGCAACTAAGCCTGTGCGCCACAACTGCTGAGCCCATGTGCAACAACTACTGGAGCCTGTGCGCCTAGAGCCTGTGCTCCACAGCAAGAGAAGCTACCACAATGAGAAGCCCGCGCTCTGCAACGAAGAGTAGCCCCCGCTTGCTGCAATTAGAGAAAGCCTGCGTGCAGCAGGAAAGACCCAGCACAGCCAAAAAATAAATAAATAAAAAATAAATAATTTCTAATAAATAAATAAATAAAATAAAATTGGGTAGACAGAATACACACACACATACAAAAACATGCTGTTTAAAAAAAAAAGAAAAAAAGGGACTTCCCTGGTGGCGCAGTGGTTAAGAACTCGCCTGCCAATGCAGGGGACACAGGTTCGAGCCCTGGTCCGGGAAGATCTCACATACCGCGGAGCAGCTAAGACCATAAGCTACAACTACTGAGCCTGCACTCTAGAGCCCACGAGCCACAACTACTAAAGCCCGTGCGTCTAGAGCTCGTGCTCCACAACAAGAGAAGCCACTGCAATGATAAGCCCGGGCACTACAACGAAGAGTAGCCCCCGCTCACTGCAACTATAGAAAGCCCACGCTCAGCAACAAAGACCCAACGCAGCCAAAGATAAATAAATAAATAAATATATTTATTAAAAAATAAATAAAGAAGCAGTACCCTGGTGTATCATCCCCCAGACAGTACCTTTTAATAGTTACCTTCAGAGGCAACCTCATTTCTTTTCTTTGAGCTGTTTTATGTTTACTTCCAGATCTAAATAACTATTATCTATTGACTTTCCACTGTGAGAGCTGAGAGTTTGGTATTCTTTCAGCTCCTCCTTCCCACTCGTTCTCTGTTTGTCCCAATGTAGTTATAATTTTTGCTAAATTGTTATTCAGTGTTTCAGTAGGCAAGTCACTTAAATTCTTTGTGCCTCTGTTTTCTCATCTGTAAAATAGGGATAACGATAATACCTCCTTTTGAAGGGTTGTGATGAGGTAAACACATAAATGTTCATGTTAGTTAAGATTGTATGTTGACTTTATTAGGCATGTGTAAACACTGTTCACAGTTGAGCTATGCGATATACTTTGATTGCTTTTTCTTTCTTGAATAACTTTATTAATAATTATCTTATTTTTGCTTTGTTTTCTTTTTTTTCTTTACTTTTTGGCCACGCCTTGCTGCTTGCAGGATCTTAAGTTCCCCAACTAGGGATCGAACCCGTGCCTTCGGCAGTAAAAGCGTGGAGTCCTAACCACTGAACTGCCAGGGAATTCCCTTGCTTTGTTTTCTATGTACTCATCCTTTTATGCCCAAACTTTCTCCCAGTAGTATAATTTTCCTTTCTGAAGGAAAGGTCAAAACAATCAGCTATTCTGTCAGTTTCGTCTTCTTGGAGATTGTCTCTGGGATCATTTTGCCCTGCTCCAGTCTGGACTGGGTGCCTTCTAGACCTGCTGTGTATCTGTCGTCCTGGGATTCTTGTTTATTGTCTGTAGACTTCCTTCATTCCTCTTTTTTTATTGGGTCTTCCATTTCCTGCATCCCATGTATTCCTCTTTGGCTCCCTCCCTCTTTGGTGAAGCTCATCCTTCCTCACTTTCCTGTGAGAGGGTTTGTGGGAAGTAAGGTTTTTGAGACTTGGCTTGTCCAAAAACTTCTGTATTCTATCCTCACACTTAAGGCTGGATTCTAGTTTGGAAATCACTTCAGAATTTTGACATTATCACTCCATTTTCTTTTTAAGTCTAGTACTATTTTAAAGGCTTTGATATTTTAAACTCTAGTACTATTTGTATTCTTTAAAAGAACCTTTTTGTTATAACATAGACACACAAAACAGTATAAAATGTATATGTATAGTTTAAAGAAGAATAATAAAACAAATGCTCATAGACTCACTACTCAGCTTAGGAAATGGAACATTACCATTACTTGGAATTCCTTATGTGTTCCTTGATTGCATTTGTTTTCCTCCTTCCAGAAGTTTCCACTGTCTTGAATTTTGTATCAGTTACTCTCTTGCTTTTCTTTATAGTTTTACCACCTACTACATGTCCTTAAAATATAAATTCTTAGTTTTGCCTGTTTTTGAACTTTATACAATGGAGTCATAATGTGTTTATTCTTTGTGACTTGTCTTTTTGCTCAGCATTGTTTTTGAGATTCATCCATTTTGCATGTAGCTGTAAGTTCATTCATTTTCACTGCTATACAGATTCCATTGTGTAAATACATCACTACTTACCCATTCTTCTGCTGATAGGCTTTGGCGTTGTTTCCAGCTTCCTTCTATTGTAAGTAGTGCTACCTGGAACATTCCAGTAACTGTACTCTGGTGCATATGCTTATTTTTCTCTAGGGTGTGTATACCTGGGAATGGAATTGCTGGCCATCAGCCATCAGGTGTGTCTAGCTCTATGGGTAATGTCAGATTCTTTTCCAAACTAATAGTGCCAGTTTACATTCTCATGTCTTGTGTACTAACCAGTTTTTACATCTTTGACAATCTGGTTGGATTGAACTAGTCTCTCACTATAGTTTTAATTTGCATTCCCCTGATCACTGCTGAATGTGAGCTTTTTTCATTTTTCATTGGCTATTCATGTTTCCTCTTTTATGACCTAGTAATTTGTAGGAATTCTTTATATATTCTGGGTACTAACCATTTGTCAGTTACATGTATTGCTGGTCTCTTAGTTTGTGGGGTTTTTTCCACAATACAAGTTCTTAAATTTAATGTCAAATTTATCTTATATTTTCTTTATTGACTGGTGCTTTTTGTCTCATATTTAAGAAATTCTTCCTTTTGCCAAGGGTTTAAAAGCTATTGCTGATAATACTGAATTTCAATTTTTTTTTTAAAATAAATTTATTTATTTATTTATTTTTGGCTGCATTGGGTCTTCGTTGCTGTGTGTGGGCTTTCTCTAGTTGCAGCGAGCGGGGGCCACTCCCTGTTGCGGTGCACAGGCTTCTCATTATGGTGGCCTCTCTCACCGTGGAGCATGGGCTCTAGGCACGCGGGCTTCAGCAGTTATGGCTCACAGGCTCTAGAGCGCAGTCTCAGTAGCTGTGGCGCACGGGCTTAGCTGCTCCGCGGCATGTGGGATCTTCCCAGAACAGGGATTGAACCTGTGTCCCCTGCATTGGCAGGCGGATTCCCAACCACTGTGCCACCAGGGAAGCCCTCAATTGTTTTTTATTTACTGATTTGGAATCCTGTAATCTTTCTCAGTTCTCTTAATTCTAATAATTATTTGTAGGTGTTTTGGGTTTTCTTCACACTCGTCTCATATGTGATTAATAATAATTTTCTTTCTTTCTATCTAGATCTTATTTCATTTTTTCTTGCTGTAATGTGTTGGATAGAATCTCCAATATAATGTTCACTTCATCTGATTTTGGGTGAATTTATTTGCTAAAGATTGTTTTTAATATCCTTTAATCTCTTTTGTTTATTTACTTATTCGGTTGCATTGGGTCTTTGTTGCTGCACGTGGGCTTTCTCCAGTTGCGGCGAGTCGGGGCTACTCTTCATTGCGGTGCGTGGGCTTCTCATTGCGGTGGCTTCTCTTGTTGTGGAGCACGGGCTCTAGGCGCGTGGGCTTCAGTAGTTGTGGCACATGGGCTTAGTTGCTCTGTGGCATGTGGGATCTTCCCGAACCAGGGATCAAACCCATGTCCCTGCATTGGCAGGCAGATTCTTAACCACTGCGTCACCAGGGAAGTACCCTCCTGGTGGACTCTTTAATCTCTGCAGCATATATACTGATATCACCACCTCATCACCCGCCCTTCATTCCCAGTTTTTGGCTACTTGTACTTCTTTTTCTTCCTTTACCATTTTTTTCCGTTTCTTTTTTGGACTGGTCTTACCAGAGGTTCTTCAAGTTTTTAATCTTTTGAAATAACTAAATTTTATCTTCATTGATTTCTGTTTTATATTTGTTTCCTAATTCATTGATTATTGTTCTTTATTATTTTTATTCATCTACTCATTTGGAGTTTATTTTGCAGCCCTGTTTCTAATTTTTTAGGTGGATGCCTGTCTCATCTTTTGTCTTTTTTTAATGCATTTCTCTCCAAATATTGCTCTTGCCATCCCATGAGTTTTGATATATAGTTTTAAAAAAATTACTCAATTCTAGATTTTTTTTTTAATGCAGACCAAGTGCAGACCTCAGGCCCAGCAGAAATCTGCATTCTTTTTGTTTGTTTGATTTTGTTTTTTGGCCTTGCCATGCAGTTTGTGGAATCTCAGTTCCCTGACCAGGGATTGAACCTGGGCCATGGCAGTGAAAGCCCAGAATCTTTACCACTAGGACACCAGGGAACTCCCTAGATATTTTCTAATTCCCTTTTGCTTTAGTCTTTTACCTGTGAGTTTAAAATTTCTTAGGGTTCAAAAATCTTTTTTCTTTAGTTACATTTTTTTTTTTTTTTTTGCGGTATGCGGGCCTCTCACTGCTGTGGCCTCTCCTGCTGCGGAGCACAGACTCCGGATTCGCAGGCCCAGCGGCCATGGCTCACGGGCCCAGCTGCTCTGCGGCATGTGGGATCCTCCTGGACCGGGGCATGAACCCGCGTCCCCTGCATCAGCAGGCGGACTCTCAACCACTGTGCCACCAGGGAAGCCCTTGAGTTACATTTTTGTTATTGAAATTTCTAACTTGATTGTACTGTGGTCAGAGAATATTGCCCTTTTGGTACCAGTCCTGTATCAAAATATCAAAATATAGTCCTGTATTAGTTCATTTTCTACTGCATAACAAATTATCCCCAAACTTAATGGCTTAAAGAGTTATCTCACTTTTTTTTAATTAATTAATTTATTTTATTTCTGGCTGCTTTGTGTCTTTGTTGCTGTGCGTGGGCTTTCTCTAGTTGCGGCAAGCAGGGGCTACTCTTCATTGCGGTGCATGGGCTTCTTATTGTGGTGGCTTGTCTTGTTGAGCACGGGCTCTAGGCATGCAGGCTTCAGTAGTTGTGGCATGCAGGCTCAATAGTTGTGACTCTTGGGCTCTAGAGCGCAGGCTCAGTAGTTGTGGCACAGCGGGCTTAGTTGCTTCATGGCATGTGGGATCTTCCCGGACCAGGGCTCGAACCTGTGCCCCCTGCATTGGCAGGCAGATTCTTAACCACTGTGCCACCAGGGAAGTCCGTGTCTCACAGTTTTTGTGGGTCAGAAATCTGGACTCAGCTTAGCTTGAGTTCCCTGCCTCTGGGTCTCTTATAGGCTGTGATCAAGGTGTCAGCTGGTAGGGGAGTCATCTTAAGGCTCAACTCAGGTGAATCCACTTCTAGGTGTTGGCCTCTTTTTCTTCTTTAATATTTATGTATGTATGTATGTATGTATGGCTGCGTCAGGTCTTAGTTGCGGCATGTGGGATCTTCGTTGTGGCACATGGGCTTCTCTCTAGTTGTGGCCCGTGTGCTCAGTAGTTGCAGTGCATGGGCTTAGTTGCCCCTCAGCATGTGGGATCTTAGTTCCCTGACCAGGAACCCATGTCCCCTGCATTGGAAGGTGGATTCTTAACCACTGGACCACCAGGGAAGTCCATGTTTGGCCTCTTAATATTGCTTACTGACTTGGCAAGGTCATCAGTGCATTTAAACAGATTTACGTATATTTACCCCATCATTTTTAGTTATTTTCAACAGAAGGGTCAGGGTACTTAATCGGCCAAACTGTTATAGAGAAAAAAATGTGTCTGCTTAAGCTACTAAGGACCTGAACTAAAAATGAAGAAATGATTTTGTGAGAGGAAAATATTTTTTAGCCCAGGAAGCTGTATGAATTAGAGTCCAGTGAGGAGACCAAAAGCAATGTTATATATTTCAACAGAGGGAATTTAATAGAGGGAATTGGTTACACAGGTGTGGGAGGACTGGGAGGCACCAGGGTAGCCTAGTGATAGTAATTGCAGAAAGCAGTCCCCTTTCCTAGGGCTGGGGACACAAAGGGAGAAGACTGGGGTTTCCAGAACCTAGATGTGTGGAGGAGAGTTCCTGTGAGGCTAGTGCTCAGATCTCTGAGAGGAATTTCTGCTTGAGTGCTGCTGCTAGCTCTGAAGGGCCCAAGGAGAGCCCTTATGTGGGAAGGAACAAGCTTTCTCCTACCTTCCAGTCACCCTCTAGTTCCCCTGTTGTCCAGTCCTAACAGCTGGAAAGAGGAGAATGTAGTTTGCAGAGCCCTAGCCCCAGCATGTCTAAGCAGAGTATAGAAGAGTGGATGTGACGGGGAGAGACCATCGCTTAATTTAAGAGGTTGACCCAGTGCCCCTGGAGCCTCAGGAGGCCTGCCCAACTCAGCCAGTGTAAGTCACAGAGGTTATAGGGTCATGACTTACACTGCTGCTGCCAACCATGACTTCAGAACTTCGCAAAGCACTTATTTATAAAACTGGTATGAAATAACAACTGTTTCTCCCTTTTTCTTAGAATATGAAATATTACCAAGGTATCCGGGCTGCTGTGAGCAGGGTGAAGGACAAAGGACAGACGGCCTTGGTTCTTGACATTGGCACTGGCACAGGACTCTTGTCAATGATGGCTGTCACGGCTGGTGCTGACTTCTGCTATGCCATTGAGGTGAGGCACACTCTTCACATGTGTGTCCTGTGTCCTACGTGGGAAGTCCTTTGTGTCCCTTGCACTCTGCCCATCTGTTTGTTCACAGACAGACATCCATGCCAAGCACAGGGTCAGGTTTGGAGAACACAGAGATGAATCAGACACAGTTCCTTTCTCCAGGAGCTCATTTTCTTCCCTGAAAACAGTGGTTCTCAGCCTTGGCTGCATGTCAGAATCACTGAGGAAATTTAAAAAAGCTAATGTCTAGTCAGTCGTTGTCATGTCCTCCCCCCACCTACCCATTTTTTTTTTTTTTAAATCAGGGGTGATATTATTATTATTATTATTATTTATTTATTTATTTATTTATTTATTTATTTATTTATGGCTGTGTTGGGTCTTTGTTTCTGTGCGAGGGCTTTCTCTAGTTGTGGCAAGCAGGGGCCACTCTTCATCGCGGTGCGCGGGCCTCTCACTATCGCGGCCTCTCTTGCGGAGCACAGGCTCCAGACGCGCAGGCTCAGTAATTGTGGCTCACGGGCCCAGTTGCTCCGCGGCATGTGGGATCTTCCCAGACCGGGGTGCGAACCCGTGTCCCCTGCATTGGCAGGCAGACTCCCAACCACTGCACCACCAGGGAAGCCCCCCATTTTAATTATTATTCTGGGATATGGCCTGGGCATTGGGATTTTTGAATGTGCACCAAAGTTGAGATTACCTTAAAGGTCCCCACAGAGCCAGCCATCTTACTACATTTACCAATAGTTCCGCAGTCTGCCATTTCTTTCCTTTAATAAAACATTAAACATATATTATTTTTCTGATAATGTAAATAATACATATCCTTATACGAGATTTGGTAAATATAAAATAAAAATAGTGTGTTAACTCAAAGTTAACCATTGTTAAAATTTTGGTGTATTTTCTTCCAAGCTTTTGGGAAAGGGGTCATGTATTTAAGCACTTTGCCCTACAAAATTTGGTTCATATGGTGATTAAGTTGCAGATAACAAAGTCCCAAAATAACAGTGGCTTAAACAGATAGAAGTTTTTTGCTTTCTCACATGAAGTGTAGAGGTCAGCATTCTGGGTGTTCTACCCAGACTCCTTCCAGCTCCCCCGCCACTGCTTGTTTACAGGGTGGCCCTCATGCTTATGGTCTAGAAAGGTAGGCATTTTAGGCTGAGGGAGTACCGTGGTGTGTTTGGGGAAGTGTCATCCAGAGTTGTGGCAGAGGGTTGTCATGGTAGAAAAACACAGAAAGGTGGATTATAGCTAGACTCCGGAAGACCTGAGTGTCTCAATAAAGACTTTTAACTCTAATATCTTGAGTTAGGTGTTCTTAACTTGAGGTAAGAATAATGGGCTTCAGGTCTCCATAAAAGTCCTGAGAGGGGTGTGTGCACGGGTGCGTGCAATTCTGTACACTTGCCTCAGGATTTCATTAAATTGATTAAGAGCCGTTTCTTTGCCTTTGTGGGAGTCTTTGAGCTGATAAAAAGAAATCAGTGTAGACTCAAATAGATTTTTCTTTTTTTTAATTTTCTTCCAGAAACATTTTAATAAAAATTGACTATTTCCAAGAAACGCCCACTGCATGCCCACCAATAAAAGGGAACCATAACAAAATAGAAAATTTACCATATGGCTGTGATTTAAATAAAAAAACCTAGTGCACACTCAAGCACACCAGCAAAGTCAAATATTAAAGTTACATTCTTTGTTATGGGCTATGACTAGGATTCTGAAGAGACACTGAAATAAAACTTAATACAAATGCTGAACTATTCAGGTCAAAGAACCTCTACAGAAGCATCTGACCTCAAAGGCATTCCAGTTTGAGACTCAATTTCAGAGTGAGGCATAACAAATGAACACAAGACATACAGCATGAAAGGAGGGATTCTGTAATTCCCAACATACTCTGAACCTGATAGAACAAATCTACGTTTTTTTTTTTTTTTTTTTTTTTTGCGGTACGCGGGCCTCTCACTGTTGTGGCCTCTCCCGTTGTGGAGCACAGGCTCCGGAAGCGCAGGCTCAGCGGCCATGGCTCACGGGCCCAGCCGCTCCGCAGCATGTGGGATCTTCCCGGACCAGGGCACGAACCCGTGTTCCCTGCATCGGCAGGCGGACTCTCAACCACTGCGCCACCAGGGAAGCCCTGGAGAGGAACATTTATTCGCTGTTCTTGAACCCTTTGATCCTTCTGAGGCCTCTGCAGTGGAATTGAATTTGAGATTGAGGCTTAGACTCTGGACGAGGCTGTGAAGCTGGTACTTTAACAGCATGAGGTGGTATCCCAGTAACTGGAATAGCTCCACTGGGTGGAAGGTTCTTTCTGGTCACAGATGTCCAAGAAAAGGTTCTCAAGTCCTTCTGCACTGTCTGGGCTATGTCTGCAGGCGCTGGAGAAGAACTCTTCTGAGCATCCTCAGGAGCAGTTTCTTCCAGTACTGGCTCAGACTTTTCCTCTTGGACTTCAGACACAGGTTCTTGCTCCGGTTCTGGTTCAGGATCAGGCTCTGGTTCAGCAACAGGTTCTTCTAAATGTTCTTCTAAGTCATTGCTGACAGTTTGATCATAGAAAGTTCCAGAATCATCAGGTACCACCTCAGGTGTCTGCTGTCTTTCTTCAGGTTCCTCTACTTCTTCAGATTCTTCCTCAGGCTCAGGGACAAAGCCACCAAAGACCTTATCTTGGTATCTGAAGATATCATTGTGAACATAGAACTTATTTTCAGTAGAGCTCTCAGGAGCAAGGACAAAGGTCTGCATGAATCTCCTTAAAGCCTGGGTGTTATTAGAGAGCAAGCCCATCACCTGGACCACCACACGGTCATTCAGAGTGGCATGAGCATCAACATGACGGATCTTAGAGTGGCAATTGGTGAAGTTTTGTGACTTCACTTTCCTATGGATTTCTTTCTGTCCCTAGACTGCATCTGCTGGCTTTCCATTTGAATCCAATCCCGCATGGACATAAGAAGAGTTCTTTCCATAAAATCTGTGTAACATGTCTGGGGCCTGGTTCAGCAGTGTGTAATACTGTCTCACAAATTCCCGCCTGACCAGCAGGGGACTAGGCTTCTCCATAACCATTGCTTTGGTCGATTCAGCCTGCACGGCTGAGCGGGAGAGGAGCAAGCTCTGCTCCACAGCACGGCAAAAAACAAAAAACTCAACTAGATTTTATTATCTTTGTAAATGAAGAAACTAAGACCCATAGAGTTTAAAGATGTAAGTCCCACAGTTAATAAGTAGGAGAGCTAGACCTGGAGCTTGGTCTTTTTAGTTCCTAATACGGTGCTGACTCCACATTGGTAGCTTTGATGGCAGGGTGTGCATGTATGTGAGAGTTAGTTTTCTAGTGTGGGTGTCTGGGGTGGAGGCAGGGATGCCATTGACTGGTAAGAGGAACTCAGAGGGAGATAACTTACTTTGCAGGAAAGACAATGCATTTCATTTTGGACGTGTTGAGTATGAGAGAGACAGGTCTTGTGGCAGGAGCCAGTATATATGTGGACTGCTAATTAAAAATATAGGGTGAGAACATACTTTTCGATAGAATTGGTAGGACTATACTCTTAGGTTTTTCCATATTTTTACATCACTTACCTGGATTTCTAATTCTCTTGCTACTCTCGCCTGTGACTCTCAGACCTCTTCCATTTGATTCTTGACATCTTATGGTGGCCTCCCAGTTTTTGTTTTAGTGACTACCTATTTGATCCTCTGTTCTTGTCTGTGGATTGCCCTGTGGTTTCAGCTCTGCCTGAGCTGCATGGCAACAGGAAAGACAGGTGCAGAAGAAAGAGTGAGAGAGAACCTGCTGGTCCCTATAGACGGAAGTCTGAACCTTGAGAGAGTTGCATATATAGTGGATTTGGGACTCACTTGCTAAAGATGTGACAGGTGAAGCTGGCAGTGTAGGAGGCTGTCCACGGAGAGAGAATACACTGAAAAGAGCAGACCTTGGAACACACCTATGTTCAGGGGGCTGAGGGAAGAAGAGTGGCCATAAAGTCAAGTTCAGACAGACATGAAGAGACCCTAGAGGGTAGGGGCAGACCGCATAGAAATCGTGAGAAAGAGGGAGTGGTCAGTCGGTGTGGATGTTATAGAGCAGCACTGTCCGACAGAACTTTCTGATGTTGAAAATCTTCTATGGCTCTACTGGCCAGTATGCTGGTCCCTAGCCACATGTGGCTGCTGAGCACTTGAAATGTGACTAGTAGGCCTGAGGAACTGAATTTTGGAATTTTATTCAGTTTTCATTTACATTTAAATAGCTACATATGGCTACTGTATTAGCGCAGGTGTAGAAATTGAGCAGGATGAGGACTGAGAAAGCTGTGGGTTGGCAGCGAGGAGGTTATTGGTGACCCCCCTTTAGGTGATATTTTCAGGAGAGTAAGGTTGAGGAATGGATGGAATATAAGAAATCACAGACATTGACTGTAGGCTTCTCTTTTAGTACATTTGAAAAGGAAGGAATATTTAGGGAAGGTGCATTGGTTACAGTGATTTCTGTGGCAAATGCCTTGAAAACAAAGCATGGTCCTGGCTTCCTCTCTTTCTTTCTCCTTTTTAAGGGCAAAAAGAACTTTCTAGGCATCTCTAGCAGACTTCTCTTTAGGTATCATTGGCCAGAATAAGGTTAAATGCCATTTAACTTACCTCATTGACCTTAGACCAGACAGATGCACCACTTGAAAGAAGGTCAGTTCCCCAAACTGATTTGAGGGCCAGGAGAGGACACAGAATGATGTTGGGAAGTCAGCTTCAGTGTTCATTCCAGATAGTGTTTGGGGTGAGTTCTTGAGTTCTTGGTGGCTGAGGAGGAGGCTGTGAATGACAGAGCCTGAAGGGTCGGTGGAAGAGATGAATGATAAGTCAGGAGGCAGGAGGGCTGAGAGGATGGTGTGAGCTTGTGATACTTCTGGGGTGGAGGTAAACTGATAGGTGAGAACTGAGGGTTTGAGGCCCCCAAACTATGAATACATCAAAACCATCAAGCCAGAGACTAGAAATAATTTGAAACAGATTGTGAAGATTTTTTTTCCTAGCTGAGCACATATGCATTCTTTATAGAAGAATATAGCATTTCCCTTTTGACTATAATAAAAGAAATACGTGATCACGGCAGAAAATATGGGTGATGCAGAAAAGGTCTTAGAAAAAAATGGAAATCTTGTCATCATGACCAGGCACTTTATCATTTTCAAAAATTTCCTTTCTCTGTGTGTGGCCGCATGTGCATCTGTATGTTTTATGCAGTGACGTGGTTGGAGCTGTGCAATCTAAGTTGGGCAGGCTGGAAAGTAAGAGTTGGAGAAACTTATGTTTAGGGACATGTGAAGGGTTCAGGGAAGACTTCTGTTGGGGGGGATTTGTGCTGCCCTGGAAAGTTGGGTTTGCTTGCAGGTGGGAGTAGGGCAGGGAAAGCTCAGGCTTGCCTCCTGCACAATGAGGACATCCGCGTGGCTGTAGCGTTGGTTGTGTGTGTGTATGTGTGTATCGGGTGGAGGGTGTGGGAGGGGAGTAAGGCTGGGTAAAGTAAGGTGGTCCACATTTTGGAGGGCCTCAAATACCGTAAGAAAATATAGGCTGTGTTCTGCTAGCAGTAGGGATTTGAGACAGTTTTGAGCAGGAGAGTAACCTGCTGCTCACACTTAACATCTACTACAGTTACAGTCTCACTTTCCTCTAGAGAGCGCATACACTTCCTGTCCCAGTTCACAGATCATGGTTTTGTGAGGCAAGTCCCCTTCCTGGTTCCCTCTAGCATAGCACTGGCACCTGCCATCCTTACTAGGTAGTGCAGCCTCCTTGGGAGCCCCCTGCATCCCTCCTGTGCCTGGCATGTAATGGGAAGGCCCAGCTGCAAGTTAAACCCAGCGGAATTTCATCCTTTTGTATTCATTTCCAAGACACACATTTGGAGAAGTATTTAAGTTACATAGATGAAGTCTTGTTTATTTATCAACTGAACCCAAATCAGCCCAATGAAGTATTTTGCCTGTATCAAATGGTAACAAAGGTACATTTTGTGTATTCAGGAAGAAATTCTGTAGTGTAGGCCTCTTTTAGTACAAGTCATAGGACCAGAATCAAGGCATATCTTGGGTTTTAGGATGTTATTTAATTTATTGCTCATTTTTACTTGGGTTTTGTCTCTAATTTTTAGGTTTTCAAACCTATGGCTGATGCTGCTGTAAAGATTGTGGAGAAAAATGGCTTCAGTGATAAGATTAAGATTATCAACAAGCATTCCACTGAGGTGACCATAGGGCCAGGTAAGATCAACACATCCTGTGTCAAAAGCTTTACTTGCTCTTGTAGGAGAGAGGAAAAGGTTTATTCCAGTTTGTGGAATAGATGTACCCAGGTAATCACAGAGACTGGGGCCTCTCCATGTGCTGATCTGAAGATAAGCACTTTGCTTTTCTGTTAGTTTATTTCTCTACTAGTTAAAACAAATCAGGAATGAGTAAACCAGAGCTAATCAAGTATAAGAGTGGTGATGCAAACAAATGAAACCTTTTGCTTAAGCAAGTTGGAATTCAAAATTTATCTGAATTTTGAGTTTTATCAGATAGAAGTAAAACTAAGTTGATAGTAGAAAGAGGTTTGCTTAGTTCCGATATCCTGTCTCAGTATCCAGTGTGAGAGATTTGCCTGTGTAGCTCGGTCTCTCCAGGTTTTCAGAATATTTTTTATAGTTTAGGAATTTGAATCAGACTTCTAACATTTCACATGCCACTGATACTGGAAGAGCACAGTGGACAAGAAGCTTCTAGGGGGACTTCCCTGGTGGTACAGTGGTTAAGAATCCACCTGCCAATGCAGCGGACACAGGTTCAAGCCCTGATCCAGGAAGATCCCACATGCCACGGAGCAACTAAACCCGTGCGCAACAACTACTGAGCCTGCGCTCTAGACCCCGCGAACCACAACTACTGAGCCCGTGAGCCACAGTTACTGAGCCTGTGTGCAACAACTACTGAAGCCTGTGCACCTAGAGCCCGTGCTCCGCAACAAGTGAAGCCACTGCAATGAGAAGCCTGTGCACCGCAACGAAGGATAGCCCCCGCTTGCCACAACTAGAGAAAGCCCACAACTAGAGAAAGCCTGTGTGCTTTCTCCTATTGAGAAAGCTCCCCTAGCTCCCCCTATTGAGAACCCTTGTTCTAAGCAAGCTTTAGCCATACTAGTACAGTGTGACCTTTCTGGGGTCTCTGCTGAATGCCTGGGCACTGGCTAATCAGAACTAGAATGTTTCTTAGTCCTCTGAGCTCTGGCAGTTGTTCAGCTTATAGCTACATGGTCATCCTTTGCCCGGCCTTCTGGAGACTTAGCCTGTGTGTGTGTGAATATAGTCAGCAAGAGACATGAGGGGAACCCTCTGCAGATTTCTGAAGCCCTTTTTCTGTGTAACTTCCTGTCCGGCTCTCTCCCTGAAGTGTAGCCTCCTCCACTCCCTTGAACTCTTTGCTGTCTCCTTATTCAGCAAGACACTTTGCTTGGCTTCTCACTCTGTGTACCGAGTACCATGGTCTGGAAAGTGCCTGCTGGCTGGAAGCCAGGGCAGTAGTAGGGGTCACTTTGTTTCCCATTGTTCAACATCTAAAACCACTTGTTTCATATGTTTTGCAAGGTTTTCTAGTTGATTATGGTGGTGGATAAGTCTGATCCCAGTTACTCCATTTTGGCCCGAGATCTTGAGAGAGCGGAGACTCACCTGCCGAGCAGCCTTTGCCGTGTCACTCACTCTGTGCTCTGCCCTGTGCCTCCTCCAGGCTGTGTGTTGTTCACGCCAGCCCCCTCTTATGTTTCTTAATATTTTTCTATGTAGTGCTTATGACTGCAATAATGAAGTAATTATGTAATTATGTATTTAATGTCTGTATCCCCACACAGCTGAAGCATCCTGAGCTCATGGACTGTGTAGTCTTATTAATATTAATTCCATTCCATAACTTGGCACAGGGCCTGGCACATGAAAGAATTCAGTCATATTTGTTTAGTGAGTAGATTGTCAGCTTTGCTTGGTCCTTAACCCCTTGTAAGTGGGACTTTGTTTCTACTTCTTCAACTTGACAAGTGGCTTCCTCACTGCCCGGGCTGATGGTCTTTTCCCTGCTTTACAAACACTGCAGCTTTGGTACTTCTGCCATTGAGTCCTTCTGAAAACTCTCCCTTCCCAGGCATCAGTGACATCTCCCAGTCTTGGTTGTCCTTTGCAGCTTCCTTTTTGCTCCCAAATGCATATTTCCAAGCTTCTGTTCTGAGCCCTTTTAAAAAATGGCGTCTGAGTTTGTTGCCTATTCCCCAGAGATGGATTACATGCTGAGACGTGTAGCAGCCAACTTGGGGTGGCACTTATTCATTCATCCAGTCATTTGGTGAAGACTTCTGAGGCACCTGGGGTAACTGCCCCTCCTCTGGCTCCCCCTGCACCCTCTGTACTCTTATACATTAGTACTCAACAGGCTCTCAAAAAGTATTTGTTGAAATTCATTAGCTCATAAAGCTTTATTTTTGAAGAAGATTTGGGCAATAAATCATTTTAAGTTACATAATTGGCTTAAAAATTATTCAGAAGGTAGAATTGGTAGGGCTTGGTGATTGATTAGATGTAGGGTGACAAAAAGGGAGGAATCAAGAATTTAGCTAACATTTGCTGACTGTTACTGGGTGCTCAGCATTGTTCTAGGCGCTGGGGTGCAGTGGTGAACAGGCCAGTCAGGGTTCCTGTTCTCCTGGAGCTGGTCAGTGATGCCCAGGTTTCAGGACTGTGTGACTGGTGATGCTGTTCATTGAGAAGAAATGTTGGACAGAGAAGCAGGTGTGTGCAAGTGGGGTGGTTGGCTTAGTATGGGACAGTGTATTTCAGTTGGAGTTTGGCATGATATCAGAGAGGATGGGCAGTGACCCAGGAGGGTGGTCTCTGTGCCAGGAGACAGAAGTTTCTTCTCAGCCTCCTTTCACGTTGTGCTGCCATTGAGGACACGTGTACTTCATAGGAACTGGATAGGTTTTACCTTTGTTATTTGAAACACCACCAGGTGAAGCAGATCTTGTAACCTACCACTCTTTTACAGATGAGGTGACTTATGGTCAGGACTGAGGGTTCAGGGCTAGAAAGTGGGATCCAGGCCCAGCTCTCTATGACTCAAGGCTCAAGCTCCCTCTACTGCGTCCTTCTTTGAACCTCTTAATGCTGCTCTTTTCTCGCTTCATCTGTGATACTTGTCTTCTGTGTAGGGAAGATGAGTGGACTTTGTCAAATTGTAATTCATGAGCCATTAGGAGTGTTTACAGTTAATTCTCCATGATGAATACCCCTTCCAAAGTCAGTTTTATCTGGGCTCATTAAAAATTGTAATTGTAGAAGTAACATTACTTTACATTATATTATAGAGGTTTAAAAAATAGAGTTAACAGAAAGACCTTCCATAATCCTACTGTCCTTAAAAAACTGTTATTTGGGGGGTTGTTTGGTAGCAAGAAACTAACTTAATTAAGGGGGATTTAGTGTAAGGAACTGGGGTTTCTGAATCCTGGATCTCAGTTGTATCATTGCGTATCAGTGGAATCAGCCTCTCTCTTGCTTTAGTTTTCTCCCCCTCTCTGCAGCCTAGAAATATCTGAAGTACCAGCATTCAGTTTTGCTTTTCAAATAATTTTTGCTAATTTAATAGTTAATAGTTTAATTGTTTGTATCTAATTGCTAATAAGAATGAAAATTTTTTCATGTATTTGATTGATTTGCTTTCTGTTTTCAATTGTCTATTTGTATTTTTGCCTGGTTTTCTTCTTGGGTGTTTGTAGTTTTCTTATCAGTTTTACAAGTCCCTTGCATTATTAAACATACAGAAAAATTGATAAGAGTAGTATGGTGAACACCCATGTTCTCTTAACCAGGACTTAGGAGTCACTCGTTAGCATTTTGATGTATACGTGTTATGTCAATGTGGATTTTATTTTATTTTATTTTTTCTGAACCGTTGAAAAGTCAGTTGCAGACATGATGACACTTCTAAATACTTCAGCATATGTATGTGCTTTCAATTTTAGTGACCTATTAACCTTTTATCTTTTACATATTTGCTGTTAATATTTGTTCCAATCTGTTGCTTGCTTCTGACTCTTTCCTTTTGTTTCTCAGATGGTGACATGCCATGCCGTGCCAACATCCTGATCACGGAGCTGTTTGACACGGAACTGATTGGGGAGGGAGCACTGCCCTCCTACGAACACGCACACAGGCATCTCGTGCAGGTAGGGGACTGAGGGCCTCCTTCGGGCAAATTGCTGTGATCTCAGTTGACTCACACAGCTCTCATTGACACACCATGCTCTACATAGCCTGAGCCCTCAGTGCCTCTCTGTACACCTTAGGGCAACCTTTGATTCCTACGAGATTCTGACTGTCCTCAATTATGACTTCTGTGCCTCTTGAATGCCACGTCTTAGTAGGTTAGAGTCAAAAGACTAGAAACTATCTTCAAATTGAATTCAGTAAACATTCTTTTAATGTCACCTGTGTGTAAGGTGTTCTAGCATCCAGGGAGAAGTATAAGCCATTCTTCTTGCTTCTATATCCACACTAGTCAGCAGTGGTAAGGATTTGATGGGCCAGATGGAGAGGCAGGCAGAAGCACCACTGACATTTGGTTTAGGGCTGGTGGAAAAGGTCAGGGCTCAGGAAGGAGATGAGGGCATGTGTGGAGAGGGTGGAATTTGGAAAGGCACTGAGGAAAAGGAGAGATGTCCCAGGTGGAGGACCTGTTTGGTAGGTCAGTGGGAACACCAGCCTAAGGTGCTTGTAAGCTAATGTGGAGAATGGGGTGGAGGATAGAAGACCTTGAATGCCAGGCTGTTCCAGATGAAGGAGTTTGGGTGGTGGTAATCTTTGGCAGGTTTTTGTTTTTTTAATAAATTTGTTTGTTTGTTTTTATTTTTGGCTGTGTTGGGTCTTCGTTGCAGTGCACAGGCTTTTCTCTAGTTGCGGTGAGTGGGGGCTACTTTTCGTTGTGGTGCTCAGGCTTCTCATTGCGGTGGCTTCTCTTGTTGTGGAGCATGGGCTCTAGGCACGCAGGCTTCAGTAGTTGTGGCACACAGGCTCAGTAGTTGGGGCTTGCGGGCTCTTGAGCACAGGCTCAGTAGCTGTGGCCACAGGCTTAGCTGCTCCGCAGCATTTGGGATCTTCCCAGGCCAGGGCTTGAACCCGTGTCCCCTGCATTGGCAGGCAGATGCTTAACCACTGCACCACCAGGGAAGCTCTGACAGTTGTTTTGAGAAGGGAGAGATATGCTGAAAATTTTAGCTCAGAGATGTTGGTCTTGCTTTTTTATGAACATAAACTGGGAGGTGGAGACTCAGAGGCAAAGGCCGGCTGGGGAGGTGTGAGTGTTTGCTGCTTCTGCTGGCACCTGCCATGTGGGCACTGTTCACATGAGCCCGTAACTGTCTTGGCCCGGTATTCTTTTGAGGGGTACTTAGTACCCCTGGAGTGAGGAAGGGGGCTCCTTCCAAGGCATTTGGGGCCCGCGTCCACATTACTCATGAGGTCAGCATGTGATGGTGATCGTCCTCCAGCTCCCCATCCTGCGTGAGATGTCTTGTCTCCAAAATGCAAAATTCTTCCTAGTAACTTTGGTAGAAATTATTTCTATTTCTCCACATTAAAACCATCAATTAGATGAATCCCTGAAATAGAGAACAAGGATATTCAGAATTATGTTAATGTTGTTCAATTTGTCTTTCTCTAATTCATCTAGTAATTAAAAGGTGCACAGGCAGCCGTCCTCAGCTTCCTCTCCCAGCTGGCCCGTAGCAGCCAGGTGTGCACTGTCCACTCTAATCACTGTCCCCATCTGCCGAGCTTGAGTCTCAGCTTGAAGGAGCTATGGCAGCACACAGTCTCCATTACCCTGTCCCTTTTCCTGCCACATTGGAGGTCATGGAACTGGGGTGCTGGAGTGTCTGACAGATAGTCCATGTGGTATTGCAGTGACCCAGGAATTGATCTCAGAAGACACATTTATTGGTGCCTTCATTTTGCAGAGCCTTTTCTGAGTACCAAGAATATGAGGGTGAGCTCCTGGGGAGGCAGGTAGGTGGGCAGGTGGTCACAGTACAGTTTGAGGTCCACGCTGATGGTGGTTGGTGGGGTGAGGTCCTGCCTCTCTGGTGGGAGAAGGCGGGGAGGTTGGGGAAGATGAAGCATGAGCTGAGTCAGTCTTGAGAGTGAGCAGGGTTTGGCCTGGCAGCTGGGGGGAGTCACGGCAGAGGAGGTCAGCCTGCACAAAGATGTGAAGATGAGTCAGATTATGGGTGTGTGGGAGGCAGGGTAAGAGAGAAGGCTGAAGGGCTGGGCAGGGCCTGACCAAGAAGGGCCCCTGTGCTCCAGAAGGCAATATGGTAGCTCAGAAGGATTTTAAGCAGAGGATCAGTGTCAGATTTATGCAGGCAGGCATGTGGACAGCAGCTGGGGTGCAACACTAGAGGCAGGAAGACTAGTTAGAAGGTTGCTGGAGTTCTTCAGGTGCTGGGCTGAGGTAGGCCTTAGTCAAGGCCATAGCAGTGGAGCCCAGAGAGGTAGACTCGGGGATGGGGAAGGTGGTCAAGGACTTCTGTTACTTAGATGTGGAGGCATTGAGGATGATGCCAGGGTTTGAGGTGTAGGTGACTGGCTTGGATGGTGGTGCTTCCTGTTGACTGGGAGGAGGACCAGGCCTGGGAAGGTGGGGGAGAGGTGAAGGTGACTTGTTTGGTTTAGACAGACTTTGAGCTGAGGGTCAGCCAAGTAGAGAGGACCAGGAGGCATTTGGGTACATGTATTTGGTAAATGAAGATGGAGTGGTTGAGGTCAAATGGGAGAGTACATGCTGGGAGAAAAAGATGGTCCAGACCAGGTCTCTGGGGAATTCTCTCTGTAAGGGATGGGCAGGGGAAGCACAGCTTTGTGAAGGAGACAGAGAGGGAGAGCAGTGCTTCTCATCCAGAGCTGTGTCTGGAGACAGTTTTGATGTCACAACTGAGAGGTGGTGCTACTGTCATGTTGTGGGTAGAGGCCAGGGATGTTACCAAACATCCTACAATGCACAGAGCAGCCCCCACAGTAAAGGATCACCTGATCCAAAAGGTCACTGGTGATGAGGTAGATAAACCCTGTGCTTGTGCTTTCTGTGCAGTAGCAGCTGTGAGTGTTCTCTTCATGGCTGGGCCCCTAGTGCCTGGCATGTAGAGGGTGTTGGATGAATGAGGCAGGAGGGAAATCGGATGAGGGACTGCAGCCTAAGCCAAGTGAGGAGTGTGGTCGGCAGTGCCAGGTGAGGCCAGGAGGTCAGGTCAGTTGAGGATGGCCCCTTGTCCAATTAAGATAGAATTCACATACCACAGAGTTCTTCACCCTTTAAAGTTTCCAATTCAGTGGCTCTTAGTACATTCACAAAGTGTGTGGCAATCACCACTTTGTAATTCCTGATTGTCTGATTTTCTTTTTTATTATTTAAAAAAATGGAAAACCAAAAGTGTAATTTTCATTCAATAAATATCATTTGATCCTTAGGCAGTTTTGTTGCAGAAAGTAAAGTCCATGATTTTAGAATGATGGTAGCAATTCATCAACCAAGTAATCAGTTTTCACACAGTTTCAATAATTGCAGCAATTTCCTTGAACTGTCTAGAAATTCTGAAACTGTGGAATTGTCATTTCGAAGGACTTGTTCTTTACTTGGCCTGAATGATCTGCCACTTTGAGCATCACTGCAACATAAGGATACTTAAGTGATCTGCAGCTGTCTGAGCTCACAGCCATACCCAGCTTCCACTGAAAATCTATGAGCTGGTTGGTGACCTTGGCCTTAGCATCCAGCTGTGGCTCACTACACCCCTCCATAGCAGCGCCCTGGAATCCCACCACCCACTCAGGTGGAAGCTCCTGGGGCAAGGTTTATTTTTGAAATATTCAAGAGTGTCAGGTAGCTAGGAACTTACCTGACATAAGTCGTCTTAGGCATAATGTGTATTTTTTCTGAAGTCTGGTTTCTTCTGTTCCCAAGGGCATTGGCTGAAAACAGTTCACTGTCCTAATAGTGATAAGGCATTAGATGTTACTAATCTATAATACTAATAATACTATACTAATATTTATTATATTATATATATATTATATATATAAAATAATATATAATATTATATATATAATATAATATATATTATGTATATAATATACTAATATAAATATTAGTATATTTATACTATACTAATATTTATAATATAATATAAATATTAGTATATTTATACCATACTAATATTTATACTATACTAATACTATACTAATATTTATAATTACTATACTAATATTTATTCCCTAATATTAGGGAATAAATCTCTTTTGCTCAATGGGAATTACTGTGGGTCAACGTAACTGGTTAATTTTTTGTTCTTTTGTTTTACTTTTTTAATATAAACTTAGAAAAATTGTGAGGCAGTGCCTCACAGAGCAACCGTCTACGCACAGCTGGTGGAGTCCAGGAGGATGTGGTCATGGAACAAGCTGTTTCCCATCCGTGTTCAGACCAGCCTTGGAGAGCAAGTCATTGTCCCCCCCTTGGAACTGGAGAGGTGTCCTGGCGCGCCCTCTGTTTATGACATTCAGCTGAACCAGGTGTCTCCTACTGACTTCACTGTCCTCAGCAACGTGCTGCCTATGTTCAGGTACCAAGGAGCCACCCAGGGTCATGGCGTTTGGAGACACTTGGTGAATTGCGGTCGTTGGCAGTTCTTTTTGAGTTCATTTTGACATCAGGAGTCCATTGCAAACAAGTCTCATTGCTGGTGAGGTCACCATAAATGCTTAAAGATGGAGTGTGTGAGCTTAAAATATGCTTCAGTTCCTGAATATTCTTCCACAGTGTGGACTTCAGCAAGCAAGTCAGTAGCTCAACAGCCTCCCATAGCAGGCAGTTTGAACCTCTGGCATCTGGCCAAGCTCAGGTGGTTCTCTCCTGGTGGGATATTGAAATGGACCCTGAGGGGAAGATCAAGTGCACCACGGCCCCCTTCTGGGCACACTCGGATCCAGAGGAACTCCAGGTAAGAGGCGGGAGCTGAGCACGTTTTTGTGGAAATCAGGAAACTTGTCCACTTTTTGTCCTGGGAAAGGAGCATGTTGAATCTTAGATTCCTAAGAATTTAGAGATAGAAGGGACTATGTCAGAATCAATGTCAAAGAAGAGTTTAAAAGAAAAAAAGGCAAGGCTAGCTGTAGTAAGATATAAGATAGACCTTTCAGGCCAAGTTCATGGTCAACACCAGTGGTCACAGTGAGCCATAGGGCAGCTTTGGTGTGCTGGCTCTCCCCTCGTCCTGGTACAGCCACTCTTAGACCTGCCCACCGAGTAATCCAGGGGTCCTCAGATTAGCTTGTGATAGAGAACTACAGCCTGTCTACAGCCGCATTTTCTGTGACCTCAAAATCTACCTTCTTCAGCTCAATGGAAAGTGGGGAGGATGTGAACTACAGAAAAGGAAATGCATATTATATTCCTTTTTCTTTAAAAATATTTTTCTTAATTTTATTTATTTATTTATTTTTCAGCTGCATTGGGTCTTCGTTGCTGTGCACGGGCTTTCTCTAGTTGAGGCGAGCAGGGGCTACTGTTTATTGCAGTGCACTGGCTTCTCACTGCAGTGGCTTCTCTTGTTGCAGAGCACGGGCTCTAGGTGCGCGGGCTTCAGTAGTTGTGGCTCTCAGGCTCTAGGGTGCGGGCTCAGTAGCTGTGGCGCATGGGCTTGGTTGCTCCATGGCACTTGGGATCTTCCCGGACCAGGACTCGAACCCGTGTCCCCTGCATTGGCAGGTGGATTCTTAACCACTGTGCCATCAGGGAAGTCCAAGAACCATGCAGATTTAAACAGTGAAATACTGTTTTTCGTGTATCAGTGAATAAAGTTCAGAGTTTGCATGCTGTTGGTGGAGCCGTGGGGCAGTGCAGGAGGGTGATCACCAGAGCGTTGTGGAGTGCAGCAAGGCCCACAGTCGGTCAGGATGGGACATGACGCCCCTTCTAGGCATTTAGGCTCTGGATGGAGCTGCATACGTGTAGAATGATGTGTGTGCCAGGATACTCACTGCAGCCCTGATTAAATAGAAAAGACTGGAACAACCTAGAGGCCACCAGCAGGGACTGGCCAAGTCCATTTTCCTGCATCCACGCAGAGGGTAAGGTGGCTGTCTCTGCACTGATGTGGAACAGTCTCAAGGACAGATCAAGCGAAACAACGAGAGGCACAGAACAGTGTGTGCTGTGCCAGCGTTGGCGTTATTAAAAATAAGAATATATGTGTTTATCAGCCTTTATGTGTGGTGCATGTATGCAAGGGTATCTTGGGAAGAATTCACAGAAATTGGTAAAAATGGTTGCTTCTGGGAAGGGAGCTGGAGGTTAGGGGTGGAAAGGAAACTTACTTTTCACTCCATGACCCTTTTATATCTTTTGAGTTTTCTCTCATGTGCATGTATTATCTACCCCTCTGTACACAAACACAAGGGAAGAAAGTGGGAAAGATGCTTCAGGACCAAGGAATCAAATGTTCCCTCCACCTGGGAGGCCTTGGGCACTGTCCTCTGTGTGTTCTGACTTCCTGTTCCCACTTGCTGGGCACTGGCTTGGCTTTGATTGCTCAGCTGCTGGTTCTGGGTGTATACATGGTGACTTCAGGGAAGGCCTTAGCATCTCATCCTGCTCCCTGAGTTACTGCTTAGGCCAAAGGGTCATGACTGCTGTGCGATTTCGGTCAGTCCTCCTGGGCCCTTGAGCTGCCCCGGCTCCACTCTGCATAGCCTCAGTCCTCCGTAGGCTGAGAGCGTGTGTGGGGTGTGGGGTGTGGGGTGTGTGTGTGTGGTGTGTGATCTGCGTGGGGAGGGGGGCGTGTGTGGTGTGTGTGTGGTGGGGTGTGGTGTGGGGGGGAGGTCAGAATTCTCCAACAGAATTGAGGTTGGCACTGGGCTGCTTTCTTCCCCTCTAGGAGTGTGGTAATTGCAAAATTAGCATAAGAATTTCATTAAAATGTAAATACTTCTCATTTGTATATCTTCAAAGTGCTTCTATGTGTATTTTCTCCTTGAATCCTCATATAAGACATGCTGGGTAACCACACAAAGCCGGGCTGATGAGGGGAGCAGGGCCTCAGGTGTTGGCAGCCTTGGTGGGTGCTTGTCCCCAGGTGTCCTGACTGTGGGGCTTGTGTCCTTCCTCTACCAGTGGTGACTTTTGGACTGTTTCGAATTTGAAGAGCTGCTAATGAATCTCCCTCATGACTTCATTAAACTGCTTTTGATCAGCCTCAGACAGTGGATTCTGGCTATCATAGCTCTTTAGCATTAGGACCTGAGAGGCTGGTGTGTGGGAGGGACATGGTGACAGGGAAGCACTGTGGGAGACCGGGAGGGGTCAGGGAGGCACAGTAAAGAATGAATAACAGGTTTTAGAGGATCTTTTTTTCCTCCTTGTTAGTGTTTATTTTTTCCAGAATGTATCTGGTTAGATTTTAATTTTCTAGCTTTTACATTCAAATAGACATCTTAGATAGATGGGAATGTTATTCACCTGTCTTTAAGTTCAAGATCAGGTAGGATAGAATGTGTTGACTGAAAAAAAAAAACAACACAGTGTGAGAGTTGTGACTTAACTTTATTTGAAGTCAGATGAGGACTGTAGCCTGGGAGACAGCCTCTCAGCTCTGAGGAGCTACTCTGAAGAGGTGTGGGTGGGGGCAGGAGGTCAGTATAGGTATGATTTTACTGGAGGGGAGATACTTGCAATCAAGTACACATTTTGGCAGAAGGTTCCTTCTAGTCACGGTCACACTCACACACACACACACACACACACACACACACACACACACGCGCGGCAGAGGCTGGAGTCCCCTCCCCTGAGCCCACCTTGAAGACCACTGCCCTAGGCCACATTCTATCCTTCTGAAGCCAGCAGTGTTCCAGCAAGATTTTGAACCTTTAGCCTCTCTGACTTGAGGATTTTCTTCTTTATCTCTTTGGCCATAGTAGCTATCTATAGTCCACACAGTGGTTTCCCTGCAAATTGATTTTTGAATTGGGTTTTGGCCCCCGGATTAGATGCATTGCTCTTGTTGCAGCTTGGTGATAGCTGATTCTCTTCCTGTTTCAGTGGCGGGACCACTGGATGCAGTGTGTGTACTTCCTGCCAGAAGAGGAGCCTGTTGTCCAGGGCTCAGCCCTCTGCCTGGTAGCCCACCACGACGACTACTGTGTGTGGTACAGCCTCCAGAGGACCAGGTGTGCCCCAAGCCTCACTGGGTGGGACATTAGGCTTGTGACACTGTGCCTTTGTATAAATTCCCTGTACAGACCCTGTAGAGGTTTGAGTGGGCACATTTGTATCTGAACAGAATAAGAGCGAAAGTTTGTGACTGGGTATTTCAATGCCTGTTTGTGTGTACTCTGAAGAGGCTGCCCCAGTGGCAGGACCCCCATTTGGAGCAGATATATATGAGAAGCCTTGAATTGGAGGGCCCTCCGACCTCTAACGCCCACTCCACAGCCAGTGCCTAGACTCATGCCCCCTAGAGGACCATGCGTGTGTCCCCTCTCCATCTCGATTTCCCTGGGGCAGGTCCCTGTGCCGTGCCTTCATGCTCGCTGGTGCCTAGCAGGTCATCACCCTGTGTCTGTTCATTTCCTGGCCCAGCCCCGAAAAGGATGGGAGAGCCCACCCAGCACGCCCTGTGTGTGACTGCCAGGCTCACCTGCTCTGGAACCGGCCTCGGTTTGGAGAGATCAATGATCAGAACAGAACTGATCAATACGTCCAGGCCCTGAGGACGGTAAGTGTCCAGCCCCTTAGGTGGTTGTAGGCCAGGAGAGGTTTGTCCCATGGACCCAATCGAGCTCATTGCTCACTTATGATTAGCTGGTTTTGTTTTCTGTGCTCCCTTCTCTGTCCATGAGTGGCTTCAGCTGGCTCCTTCTGGGCGGGCATTTGGGCAGAGGCCAGGGAGCTTGTTTCTGGACTACCTGAGGGCTTGTTCTCTGCTCTTCTATGGGAGCCTCTCCCTGGCCCCTGCCTTACCTCTGGACACTTTGCCTTTATGGTCACCAGCAATTCCTTTGCGTGATCCTTGTGGATTCAGCCACCCCATTATTCCTCTCATCTCCTACTTCCTTTCTAAAATTTTCTAGAATGTAAATTTTGTCATGTAACTCTCCTGAAAGACCTTTGCTCCCTGCTACCTGTAGAAGGGGTCTCTCAGCCTGGGGACCACACACAAGGTTTGGACGGGGGTCTCTGGACCCCTTGGAGTCATATGCAGAAAAATATATGTGCACGTATGCATATGCTTGCATTTTTGGGGGGAGGGAGGGTCCCAACCATCCTAAGTTTCTCTCAGAGGAGTCTGTTGACCTATAAAGGCATTCCTGCTTTGGGGAGTCATTTGACATGCCTACAGCTTTCTGTGCTGTGACCAGGTAGGGAAGAGGCCTGTGGTTGTGGATTGGGAGGTTGCCTCTGATAAACAGGGCAGCCCTTCAGCTGGGCCTTCTAGGATGGCTTGAGGACAGTCTTTCCTGATGGTGGGGAGAGGTGAGGGAGGTGGCTGTGTTGGAGTGGGGGGCTGGTTACCACCTGGGCCTGGGAGGCAGGTATGACTGGTGTTAGGGCATAGGAAGATCCAGCCGGGCTGTGTAGGGGATGGAGTGAGAAGGAAATCAAGATTGAGTAATCACAGAGTGAGGTAGGGGGTCAGATGGGAAATGTTCCTGTCAGTTTGTCAACAGGAATTTCTTGACATTGTAAGAAAATCTGTGCTGAGGTTGTTCTTTTCTGCAGGTGCTTAAGCCGGACAGTGTCTGCCTGTGCATCAGTGATGGCAGTCTGCTCTCCATACTGGCCCATCACCTTGGGGCAGAGCAGGTACTGGACATGTGCCTTCTATCAGGTTCCTGACGGCCGCTCTTGAGTTTGGGTGTCATGTGGTCTGGGTACATGGTTTTGTGGCTAAAGCTCTTTCAAGTGCAGCTGCCACATATGTGGCAGGCGTGCTTGTGTTGGTGGCTAAGGGGTTGTTGCCTCGTGTGCGGGCAGGAGTCAGGCTATAGCTGTTGCCCCATCGCCACAGCTCCCGAGTCTGAGTCTGCCACCTCGCTAGGCTCAGCGCAGAATGTTGTACTGTCCCAGGGGGATAATGAGCACAGGTAGAGTTAGTTAGATGTTGTCCTCTGCCTTGGAGTTGCATTTTAATCTTTGTTTTCTTTCTCTGTTAAGTGCACCTCCTACAACTAATAGCATGGTATCCTTTTCAGGTATTTACGATAGAGAATTCAGCAGCTTCTCATAGACTGATGAAAAAAGTAAGTGATAATTGTTGTTACTGAAATAATGAGGGGACCTGTGGGGGCTGCCTTCCTGAGTCTGGGATTGATCGCTTTGAAGCAGTGCTGGTACCAAGGGAACTGGGAGAAGTAGGAGCTGCCAGTGAAGTTCTGTGACTCCTGAGTCGAGAGCTGGCCTGGAAGTCTTCTGGGGCTGTCGTTGAATAGCAGTGAGCGTTTAGGCTCTACTGTGTTTGTTGTGGCTGAAGATGTTTAGGCTTCTCTCCTCACTTCACATAAAATGAAAAAAACTAAAGTCTTTGTGGTGATAGAAATGAATTTGAGATTTGTTTCTGGGGCACCAGCGCCCACGGAGTCACTGCTCACAAACTGACCTGACTGGTTGGTTCTGTGACAGTGTTTCTCCTCCTGGCCTGTGATTCCCTCTCTGAAGGATAACCTACCTCCACCAGAACTACAAGCCTACAGCTAAGTCTTGCCAATGTGCCTGCAAGAGAAATTTCTTTTGCTCTTATGACATTTTGCTCCTGATCTCATCTGAGGTCTGTAGGAGGCCTTTGGATGGGAGAAGTTCTGCAAAGCAGCTGAAAGTGGTGCTCCAGAACTGTTTGGCCAGAGAACTGCACACAGATAAAGGAACTGAGATGTTCTTTTTCTGGACAAAAACAATAGTTTTGTTTTCTCTCTAAGATCTTCAAGGCTAACCACTTGGAAGATAAAATTAATATAATAGAGAAACGGCCTGAATTATTAACACCTGCAGACTTGGAGGGTAAAAAGGTAAGTAGTGAGTGCTCTGCGTTTGCTCTGGACAGCACGGCTCTGAGACAACCTGACTGCCCCCTTCTCCGGACCTCACTGTGTGTCCCCCAGTCACTCACCAGCTAAGGACTCGCCGCTGTTGAGGGTGTGGTGAGGTTTGCAGAGATGCCTGCTGAGCAAATACTTGCACAGCTCTCAAGTGGCTCATGGCTGCTCCTTCAGCAACGGCAGACGAGCTCTGCTAAGAGCGACTTCGGCACATCGTGTCCCCTCCCTTTTCCCTTCACAGCACTGCTGTGCACGCTTCCGCCTCCCATCTGTTCCTCAGTCCCCCGTGTGCCTCCGAAACTGCTCCCGGCCCTCAGTAACCTTAGCTACTAGACATGGTCTCCTTGTCGCTTCATCTCGCTGGCCTCCTGCACCCTCACAACAGGGGCCTCTCCCTCCTCAACATACTTCTCTTTAGGCCCTTAAGAGGCTGCCTTTCCAGGGTTTCCTCTTCTCTTTCTGGCTGCTCCTTCTCAGCCCTTCATCGGTCTCTCTTCCTTCACTTGATCCTTCCCTGCAGGTGTCCTTGGTGCTCTCTTCTTGTCTGTCCTCTCCTCTTCCGTTGCATCTCCTCTCAAGACCATCACATCCCTTCCCATGTGGGAATCGTGGGTGTCCAAGCCGGGTCTTCAAATCTCACATATCCCACAGGCCCTTCAAGCTGGAACCTGTCATCTTTCTTGCCAACATTTTTTTTAACCCCTTTATTGAGATATAATTGACATACCATAAAATTAACCCATTCCAAGTGTACAATTTGAAGATTTTTTAGTAAATATAGAGAATTATATAACTGTCACACTGTCTGGTTTTAGAACTTCCATCACCTAGCCCCTAGCCCCAGGCAGCCGCTGATGTGGTTTCTCTCTCTGTAACTTTGCCTTTTCTTGGCATTTCGTGTGAGTGGAATAATACAATATGTGGTCTTTTGTGTCGGGCTTATTTCACTGTTCATGGCTGAAAGGTTCATCGGTGTTGTAGAATGTGTCAGTATTTTGTTCCTTTTCAATGCTAAGTAGTGTTCCAGTGTATGACTGTGTGATATTTGGTTTACCCATTCACTTGTTGGTGGACATTTGGATTGTTTCCAGTTTTTGACTATTATGAATAATGCTACTGTGAGCATGGGTATGTTAAGTCTTTGTGAGGGTTTGTGTTTTCGGTTCCCTTAGATACCTAGGCTTGGAATTGCTGGGTTGTGTGATATTTTTGTTTAACTTTTTTTTTTTTTTTTTTTTTTGCTGTGCCATATGGCTTGTGGGATATTAGTTCCCTGACCAGGGATTGAACCTGGGCCCTCAGCAGTGAAAGTGCCGAGTCCTAACCACTGGACCGCAGTGGAATTCACTGTTTAACTTTTAAATAAACTATTAAACTGTTATCCAAAGCGGGTATACCATTTTATATCCCAACCAGTAATGTATGAGGGTTCCAGTTTCTCCATATCTTTACCAACACTTCGTATTGTCTCTTTTTTTTTTTTTTTTTTTTTTTGCGGTACGTGGGCCTCTCACTGTTGTGGCCTCTCCCATTGTGGAGCACAGGCTCAGCGGCCATGGCTCACGGGCCTAGCTTCCCCGCGGCATGTGGGATCTTCCCGGACCAGAGCACGAACCCGTGTCCCCTGCATCAGCAGGCGGACTCTCAACCACTGCGCCACCAGGGAATCCCTCTTTTTTTTTTTTTTTTTTTTTTTTTAGTATAGCCACTTTAGTAGGTGTGTGGTGATGTCTCGTAGTTTTGAGTTGTGTTTGCCTAATAATGTTGAACACCTTTTCATGTGCTTATAAGCTATTCTATATCTTGTTTAGTGAAATATCTATTTAAGCCTTTTGCCTGTTTTCCTCCCATGCCTTTTTTTTAAGAACAGCTTTCTTTCTGAGATATGGTTCATACAGCAAAGAAATTTAAAGTGTACGGTTCAGTGATTTAGTATATTCATAAGATTATGCAGCCATCACCACAATCAATTTTAGAACATTTTCATCACCCAGAAAGAAACTCCTTGCCCATTAGCAGTCACTCCCTATTTATCCCCAGCCTCCCAGCCCTAGGCAGACACTAGCCTGTTTTCCTTCTGTATGGATGTGCCAATTCTGGACATTTCATATAAATGGAATCATGCTACGTATAGTCCTTCGTAGGTGGCTTCTTTCAAAGTTCATTCATGTTACAGCATATATCAATACTTCATTTATTTTTGCTGCTGAATAATACTCCACCGTATGGCTGTACCACATTTTATTTGTCCATACTGATGGACGTTTATTTATCCATATTGATGGACAGTTTATGGACATTTGGGTGGTTTCTCCTTTTTGGCTACCATGAAGGATGCTGCTCTGATCATTCGTGTACAAGTTGCTCTTTCTTTCCCTTATAGATGAGGATTAAAAAGATATTTAGGGAATTCCCTGGCGGTCCAATGGTTAGGACTCCACGCTTCCACTGCAGGGGGCATGAGTTCAGTCCCTGGTTGGGGAACTAAGATCCCACAAGCCGCACGGCACGGCCCAAAAAAAAAAGAGAAAGAAAGAAAATTTAAATTCTGAAAGCCATTGATGTGGTGCACTGGCTAGACTCCAGGTCACTGTTGAGTAGAAGTGGTGAGAGTGGGCATTCTTGCCTCAGTGTTGGGGGAGCAGGGAATACACAGGGCCAACCCCTTTCTGTTTTCGTTGTTTCCTTCTGCATCTCTGTCATCTCAACTAGGAACCCATGTGTCATCTTGGACTGGTCCTGTCCTTGATGCCTGTCTGCTTGGGCCCAGCCCTGGGTAGTCTGGCTCCTCAGCATCTGCTGTCTGGTTCTCCTCCCTTTGACACAGACTCCCCACTCCTTGCCTGGACTATAGCAGTGCTCGCCCAAGTCATGTCCTGTCCCCAGCTCCACCTGCAGGTAGCCTCCCTACTTCCTACATACTTTGGGGATCTTTCTTTCTTTTTTTTTTTTGCCACACTGTGTGGCTTGTGGGATCTCTCAGTTCCCCAGTCAGGGATTGAACGCGGGCCACAGCAGTGAAAGCCCAGAATCCTAACCACTAGGCCACCAGGGAACTCCTGAGGGATCTTTCTAAAGCACATTCCTTCTCATACTAAACCCTGATTAAAGCTTTTCGTGATCCCCTCTTGCCTCCAGGGCAGAGTCCAGTCCCCTTTACCTGTCATCAGCTGCCTTTGGTGACCTGGCTTCTCTCTACCTCTGTGGCCTCACCCTTTCTTTACTGTCCTACCCCACCTGCTCGTCTGACAAGCTCCCAAAAGGGCCTTTCTCTATTTCACACCCCTGCTTTTGCTTCTGCCCATCCCTCTGCCTGTAATCCCTACTCCTTTGCTTTTCTGTCTCCTGTTCATGCATTTATTCATCTAATCAGCAAACCTTCACTGACCATCTGCTCTGGGCCAGGTGCTGTGCTGGGAATACTGTGCTGCCACTTCTCTGTCCCTACTTCTGTGGTCTCCGAGCCTGGTGAAGGAGACAGACTAGCGCTGATAATAAATTGTCATGATAAGGCTTTGAGTAGGGTTTACAGGATGCCATCCTGGAAGCCCTTCCCTATGCTCTTACCTCTAGAGTCTCTCCACGAGCCCCTTCCTTGCTTCTGTCAGAGCTTACTGCACTCTCTGAGGACGGCCCCCAGCCTTGTCTGCTGCCCCTTCCACTCTGCACTCCTGAGGGCAGGGCTCATGTCTGTTTCTCATCTTTGTATCCTCAAGGGCAGGTGCAGACCTTGACATGCTTGTTGACTGACTGACCAAGTGGGTGAGTGAATGAATGAACGAACGTGCCTGTGAAACTTGTAACCTGTCCTTTACTCCTCAGCCGAATCCTTCTGACGCCCTGGTCCTGCTTCTTGCTCTGATCGCCAGGTTTCTCTCCTCCTGGGTGAGCCGTTCTTCACCACCAGCCTGCTTCCGTGGCACAACCTGTACTTCTGGTATGTACGGACTGCTGTGGACAGGCACCTGGCGCCTGGCGCTGTGGTGATGCCCCAGGCTGCCTCGCTGCACATGATGGTCGTGGAGTTCAGGGTAGGCCACCCAGAAGTTTTCGGGCGGGGGATGGGGGGGACCTTGTTTTCTTGTAAAGACTTTGGATGCAGATGGAGCAACTAGGGTCTTAATAGTTTGGGCCTCTGTTTTTCTGTGTCATCACACTGCAGGACTGAATAGAAGAGGCTTGCCTTTGTAAAAATGAAGTAATTTGGCACATGAAATGGAAATGGCTGTGTGTTGTCATTTTACAATTATGGCTTATCAGAATAATTTTAAAATATAAATTAAGAGTTTCAGAAGATAAGCTGTTCAGCTTGCTCTGCTCTCATTAAGAGCTGAGGCTCCAATTCTGTTACCATACCTCACACACAGCCCGCGCCACGCTGGGCCGAGAGGCCTGGCCCCCCCTTCCTGTTAATAAAGTGACTGTTCTGGCAAAAAAAAAAAGAGAGCTGAGGCTCCCGTTGTTAAAAGCATTTTGAGATGGGCGAGTCAGCTTCTTTATGCGAGAAAAATTGAAAACCTTCATTTTAATTTTCTCATCAAAGCAGAACCACAGTCACAAAGTCATTTTGGGAAAGGCATTTTTTATTAAAAGGATTTTGAAATGCTTTTAACCTGAAATGTAGCGTGAATGTCATTTGATATTTCTCTGATAAGAACGGCTTTATCCATTGGTAGCTTAGTGGTTCCATCACTTAATTTTCTGGGCATTTCTTTTGTGTTTTTTATTCACTTGATCAGATTCCATGTAAATTCTGGTTTTCATGGCCAAAGAGGGAATGTGGAGAATGACACTGTTCCTAGGCATATGTCCAAGAGACAGAGAATGCAACGTTGACTGGCCAGAGTGCACCTCTGGTCCCCTCCGGGGATCCTGTCCTCACGCTCTCTTTATAGGCGTAGAGCCTCGAGAACTGGTTGATAGAGCTCTTCCCAATGAACCGGTGTTCAGGATGGACAAGGAGGGAGAGACACTATCCTGGTAGCTCTGGCCGATTGTCCCTCATAGGAGAGGGCTTGGGATCATGGGGGGCTTTACAGGTTTGAGGAACCATCCTGGGACTTTGGTGTCTCTGGGCCCATTCAACTGTGGGCATTTCTTCCACGCCTGCGGGAGCAGCAAGACGTGCCTCAGGTTTGGACCTGGGGCAGCCCCCCAGCCTGACCTCACTTACCCTTCCTGCTCTTGTCACCACACTTCCGTGTGCCTGGGTGGGCGTGGACATCTCTGTGCTGTCCCACAGAGCCCTTGGTGTGCCTGCCCGCCTGCCCACCTGCCCCCATTGGGTGAGTGCGGATGTTGGTGTGCCCTGGCTGGGTGGGTGTCAGTAAGGCTGTGTCTTCCTTACAGGACCTGTGGAGGATCCGGAGCCCCTGTGGTGACTGTGAAGGCTTCAATGTGCACATCATGGATGATATGATTAAGGTAGGCAGGGCCACAGCTCCTACCCACAGTGTCCCACCCACCCACTCCACATGGCCACAGGCTTCTGATGGGGACGTGTGGCTTCCATGGAGGGACCTGGGTTGGGCAGTGCAGGCAGCACGCAGAGAGCTCCTCTGTTGGGGGCAGCGAGGGCAGGTGTATCCGTTCTACTTGGTTCACCATGAGCATGAACCTGAGAGCCATTGGGTCTCCAAGTCTGGCTGGTATTAGGCCATTCTAGCCCCTGGGCTGTAACCCCTGAATCAGAATTTTGGGTTGGGGCCTGTCCACCACCAGGCCACTGGAACCATTCCTGCCAGTGTCAGCAGCTTGTTCTCTTTTCGGACGGTTTCTCTAGAAGGCAATTTTGGCAACCTTCTGAGCCAGCTATTTTCATTTTGGGGACTCCATTCCAGGGGAAAGTGCTAGAGCATGGAGGGGGGTGGGATGTGCAAGGAAGGTCCTGCAGGGTTATTTGTACATCAGTAGGGGATCGAGTCAGCCACCAGGGTCTCCATCTCCCAGAACCCAGAGCAGTCATGAAAGTGCCAGCGATATTTGGCTCAGCCAGGATGGATGTGAAGAGTCATGGGCAGGGCAGGGAGCACCATCCCATTTTTATGTATTAAGAAAATTCACACGTGTAATAACTATAAATGGAAAGTAACCTTTAAAAATTGTGTACAATATTAATATTTTTTTAATAATATAAATTTATTTATTTATTTTTGGCTGTGTTGGGTCTTCGTTGCTGCACACGGGCTTTCTCTAGTTGTGGCGAGCGGGGGCGACTCTTCGTTGCAGTGCACGGGCTTCTCGTTGCGGTCGCTTCTCTTATTGCGGAGCACAGGCTCTAGGCGCGTGGGCTTCAGTAGTTGTGGCATGTGGGCTCAGTAGTTGTGGCTCGCGGGCTCTGGAGCGCGGGCTCTAGAGCGCAGGCTCAGTAGTTGTGGCGCACAGGCTTAGTTGCTCTGCGGCCTGTGGGATCTTCCCAGACCAGGGCTTGAACCCATGTCCCCTGCGTTGGCAGGCTGATTCTTAACCAGTGTGCCACCAGGGAAGTTGCCCCAATTTCTTTTTAATTAGAAAAAAATTTGCACATGCAGAGAAAAAGGGGTGGAGCAGTGGACACCAAAATGTTAGTTGTGTGATTAGGAAGTGGTTAATATTTTCCTCATTTTGCTTATCTTTCTGTTTACAGTTTTTCTACAGTGATTGTGGATTACTTGTGTAAACATATTTTAAGTAAATAAATCCAGTGGACATTTTCAGTTTCCATCTTACCTGCCTCTTCACAGCATACCACTGACTGTTCGATTCTTCTAGAAACCACTGCACACCCGGGCTCCCCCTGGCCACTTCTCAGGCTCCTTCCTGGATTCCTCCCCTCTTCTCATCCCCTAATGTGTCCTGTGTTCTAGGTCTCCCCCAGGCCCCTGCCCAGACCCCCATAGCTGTCCCCATCTTCTCTCTTTGCTGGCCAGTGTCTGCATCTCTCCTGAGCTCAGACCAAATAGCTAAGAGCTGTGGATTCTCCACCGAGATGACTTCAAGCATTGTGACCTGATGCTTCCAGAATCCATCTTCTCTTTCCCCTCCCTGAGCCTGGCCCCTTCCAGTGCTCCTGTCCTAGACCTGCTGCCGCTTCATACCTGCCTGCTGGGCTCAGGGCCCCAGCAACCTCCCAGACAAGTCTTCACCTTCCCTTGCAGTTGGTTGTTGGGTTCCATAACCATCAGGTCCTTTGTGAGCCAGTTTTCTTCCCCCGCTGCTGCTGGTCTGGTCTGGGGCACTTTGATCTCTCGTTGTCTGACCATGCACCCTCCTGCCTCTCCCAGTCAGCCTTCCTCCGCAGGGAGCCCAGGTGAATCTGTAGATCCGAAGTCTGGCCCTGTCTGTCTTCTGCAGGAAAACCCTGTAAGGCTCCCTGAGCCCTTACTCCCACCCCAGCAGTCACCCCGCACTGTTCGGCCCGCTCTGCACTGCTCTTCACCCTTTCCCTGCTGGGCTTTGTCCACTCTCCTCTTTGCTGCCAACTTCTGTGTAACCTTCAAGAGGCAGCCTAGAGATCACCCGTCCGGGCAGCTCTCCTGCCCAGCCCTGTTCTCAGTGTCCCCCAGGCACTGTGTTCGCTTGTCTTCCAGTTGTCTCCATCTAGACTGGGAGCCTTGTATGGGGGTGATCTGGCAGCTGTAGTGCTCAGAAAGGGTCACTGAATGGGCAAGTGTCCAAATGACAGGTATTTTCATCAATAGACAGTTGGTCTTCAAGGTAGCTCGTGAGATGCGCAGTGTCATCCAGTTTTATATTTTATTTTATTGTATTTTACTTTATTTATTTTGGCTGGGTTGGGTCTTCGTTGCTGCACGTGGGCTTTCTCTAGCTGCGGTGAGCGGAAGGCTACTCTTCGTTGCGGTGCGCGGGCTTCTCATTGCAGTGGCTTCTCTTGTTGTGGAGCATGCGCTCTAGGCATGCGGGTTTTAGTAGTTGTGGCTCGCGGGCTCAGTAGTTGTGGCTTGGTGGCTCTGGAGCGCAGGCTCAGTAGTTGTGGCACATGGGCTTAGTTGCTCTGCGGCATGTGGGGTCTTCCCGGACCAGGAATCGAACCCTGCATTGGCAGGCAGATTCTTAACCGCCGCGCCACCAGGGAATTCCCAGTCATCCAGTTTTAAAAGGGAGATAATGAAGCTTAGAGTGACTTACTGAGGAAATGGCTTGTGAATGGTGGCAGGAACAGAAGCCAGCTGGTCTGGCTAGGCACCTGTGGTCTTTTGTGAGGACCCACTGCCCCACGTGACTATGGCAATTACCCTGAGGGACCAGGGCCATGGAGGTTAGGGGCCACTGGCATAGATAAACCCTGGAGCCAAGGACATGGCCTTGTTCCCTGGTCGCCCGGCTCTGTCTCTGCACACCCCTACCTCCTCTTCCCTTCTCAGCACGCCCTCGACTTCAGGGAGAGCAAGGAGGCCGAGCCCCACCCACTGTGGGAGTACCCATGCCGCAGCCGCTCCGAGCCCCAGCAGATCCTGACCTTTGATTTTCGGCAGCCGGTCCCCCTGCAGGCTGTCTGTGCTGAGGGTGCCATCGAGCTGAAGAGGTGAGCGTGGTCTCCAAGGTGGGGGCAGTGGGGGAAGTGGCAGGGTTGTTTTCTCATAGTTATTGCCCGAGTGGCTAAGCACTTACTTTGGCCACTTTCATGTGGGTGGGATGGCTGTCCTTGTCTCAGCCTTGCCCCTCCTGAAGTGGCCCTGAGTGTATAGTGGGTCCCCACAGCTTCTGGGTGGGGAGGGCGAGCCAGAGTGGGCTCTCTCAGATCCTCCCACATCTGAGGCTCCCTTTGAGCTAAGCAGCATGTTACACACAGCTGCAGAGAAATGTGAATTTGGTTGCTATGGTTACCCAGTGGATCATATTCCTGAACTCTCCTGGGAATTAAAGCAGGTTAGGAATTGGTAGGGGCTGTCGTTGTGATGCACGGTCAGGCCCATCCAGCTCCAGCCCTAGCTCCCTTCATGGGGAGGGGTGGCTTCTTCCCAGAGGAAAAACTTTCTTCTAACTGGGTGGAGGCCGTGAGCCCAGAACCCCTTTGGGCTCCTGTGACAAGGGGGAGGCAGGACAGTTGCCCATCTGTGCCTGCCATCCAGAGTATCTGGGAGAGCTCTTCTAGACTTTGATGCCTGGACTCCTCTCTGAGCCTTCTGAGCCAAACCTTTCTGTGACCTCAGGCCGAGGAGGCTGGTCCCGCAGCAAGCTGGCCCTGCCCCAGGGTTACTCTTGAGTATTTGGCCAGGCTGTGGGGAGTGAGTGGGAGCTTTGGGTTGTGGCTCTTCTTGCTCAGCATTTTACTGAGTTGCCTTAGTCAGTTGGAGTGTTAGGAGCCTCCTCACTGGGCAGGATGGAAGTGGAAGAGACGAGAGGTTTCTGAAAAGCAGAGGGGAGCCATGACCATGCTTAGCCAGTCTCTCGTGCAGCTGTTTGTTTTTGGCCCAACGTTCCCACCCCGCATCCCACCCTCACCCCCAGGCCTGGGAGGAGCCACGGAGCCGTCCTGTGGATGGAATACCACCTGACCCCGGACAGCACGGTCAGCACCGGCCTCCTGAAGCCTGCGGAGGACAAGGTAGTGCTGTGTGCGCGGGTCCCAGAGTGGGCCGGCCCTGAGAGCAGGTGCCGCCGTGCCACCTGCCTGCGCTCCAGGTGTTCCTGGCATGTTCAGCCAGATGATAACTCCTCAGTGGCCCCAGGTCACCCGGCCCTGAACAGCAGCTTCCCACCATGAGCTGCCTGGGCTGGAGGCTGGCCAGGAGGGTGCTGGGGTGTCAGAAGCCCTCACCGCCTTCTTGCTGCTTCCCCTGCAGGGGTACTGTTGCTGGAACCCCCACTGCAAGCAGGCTGTGTACTTCTTCAACACCACACTAGACCCCAGAGTGCCACCAGGTGGCCCCCAGACCATCACCTACACCGTGGAGTTCCACCCCCACACTGGAGATGTCACTGTGGATTTCACGCTCTCAGATGCCCTGGACCGTGGGTGCTGACCCTCACTTGTTGAGAAATAAAGTGGCTGAGGGTGCCAGGCTCTGAATGGTGTGGCTTTCTGTGAAGGAAGGTGAAGGCGCCTCTCCTTTCAGGGCCCGGCTCGGCCTCTGGGCTTGGGGGAGACCTCTTCCCTTTTTGTGTTTTTGCTCTGTGGCTCCTTGCTCCAGATGTGGTGGGAAGCGGGGATGGCTTTGGAGCTGAGGAGGGGCCAAGGAGCCCACCCTGCAGTGGTTATGAAGTGCTCAGAAAGCTCCAAGGCTACAGCGTCCCTCCTACCCAACCAGGGAGCGGAGCCAGAGTTGACTGGGCTGGGCAGCTTGAGCTGCTCTTGGCTATGCAGTGCTGGGGTGGGCATGCTGCTCTCGTGGGAGCTGGCCTAGCCTGGCCTGCACTGGGGACCTTTGAGTCCCACCTGCCTGCTTCAGCTAGGAGGGGCTTCTGGGGGCAGAGTCGCAGACTTATGGCTGGGCCCCAGGCCTTGAAGACCCTGGCAGGGCCAGGCCAAAGACCGAGTTCAGACCCTTTCACTTGCTAAGTAGTGGCACCAGTCCACATTTGTAAGGGTCTGGCCTCCATGTGCAGCACCAGCAGGTGACCAAGACCAGCACCTAGACACCAGGCTGCTTTTCAGAGGATAGGGAGGAGGCTGTCCCAAAGCAGTTCCTCAGAGGCAGACCCAGGAAACCAGCCATCAGAAGGGAGCCAGGAGGTACGGCCCTTTCCCGTGTGCCCCTCTTTTAGCAGAAGGACCTCGTCCCCTAGAAGTCTGGGGCGGATGGGTATGAGTGCAGTCACCCCGACGTTGCCTTGCCAGAGAAGGTCAGAGAGCCCCAAGGAGGCCCTAGCCTTGTTTCTTCGCACACTCAAGGTGCCCTTCTGCTGTTTACTCCCAGTTCCAGAGGGAGTAAGAGAACCCAAGGGGCCTGATTTCCTGGTGGTTCAGGGCAGACTCAGGCTGTGCCCATCCTGTGGGGAGAGGCAGGAAAGGCAGGCCCCCCACAGTGGCCTCCCCACAGCCCCGCCTGGCCGCCTAGCCCCTTGGAGTCAGAGCAGGGCCCAGCCTAGCTTTTCACTTAAATGAGTGGAGAACACCAGCCTTGAGCCTCACAGTTTTATTTTTTCCTCATTATCCATCCTTTCAGCACCAGTAAAGGAAAAAAAAAACACCTCTCTTTTCAAAATATTTTATCAGGTGTAAAGATTGTTTTTCTTCTAGGGAAGAATCGTCTGGATATATATTTGATAATGTTCTTACCAAAACCTCAGGTGTGCTTACCATATAAAACCCCTAATGTCCCATGAGGATACAATACAGAAAAAAATACAGAAATTAAAAAAGTCTTTTTTTCTTTTTTAAAACAGTATTTCTAAATCTCAGCAAGTTAATACAATAGTTAAAAAGCATCAAGATTAATATCCATACTTAAAACTCAAGGTGGTCTGGACAAATGAAATGACCGTTTTCTTCCAAAGTTGACCCCTGCCTCCTGCCTTCTCCGGAGGAGGCTGGGCCCGGGGCAGGTGCAGGGCCTTGGGGATTTGGGTGACCCCTGGTCCGTCCTTCCCAGGCCTAGATGCCACAGAAACATCTGAGATATTTCTTTTCTTTCTTTTTTAAAAATCGAAATGGAAAAGTCTGGCTTGTACATAGACCCGGGGGTGCACAGGCTTGATGAAACTCGTGGCTGGGTGATGGCGGCCTCAGTGCTGAGGCCCTGCCAGAGGGCAGTGCGAGGGGAGAGGGGAGCCAGGCCAGCTCTGCTCTGGACACTAGGCAGGCTGGGCAGAGGCGACCTTGTTAGGACAGGAAATGACTGAGGCACAGGGAGGTATGACTTGCCTAAGGCCGCCCTGTGAGTAGGGAGAGAAGCATGGCCCCCTGTGCCTTGGCTCCTCCCCAGCTGCCCTGGGAGGCAGGTGGCCCCTCTGAAGGATGAAAGCTGTGCTGGAGTCGCTCTGCTTCAGGAGCCCTGGCCCTGCTTCCGCTGCTGTCCTGGGCACACAGCTGACCCGCAGCCTAGGGGCCTCGGCTCAGGCCCAGACATCTAGGCATCACATCTGCCCCGTTGAGCTCCACCTGTGAGCAGATTCCTGGCTGCTCCTGGGATTGGAGACCTCTGATCCAGTGAAGCCTAGCCAGGGCCTCAAGAGCCACAGCCTTGGAGGAGGGGTGCAGCAGAGAGCCCAAGGAGGACTACACCCTAGACGGTGAGCAGCCCCTCCTGGCTTGACTTGGGGGGTGGGACTGGGGGCCTGGCCAGGGAAGTGCTCCAAGCAGTGAGGCCCTCAGCTCAGCTGCTGCCCCAGGCAGGGGCATTCAGACCAACCAGTGCCACTATGAGTGTGGCTCTCAGGAGTGTCTTACTCCAGCGCAGGCCTGGCCTCTGGCCTTGGCCCCCTCTTGGTCCCTCTTGCAGCTCAGTGGGTGACAAGGCACAGCATCAGCTTATTGGCACCAGGAGGCTCCTGGCAGCATGGTCCTGGTGTGTCCCCAGCCTCGTTGGGCAGAACTGGCCTCGAGCCAGGCGGGCACATGGGTTGGGGCGCTGTGAAGAGGGGAGACCATTGGGAGTTGTCAGTAACAGCTCCCAGAGTTGAAGGGGCCTCGCACCTGGAAGCAGACAAAACCCTCCCTGCGTGACTCTGGGGGGCGTCCCCAGGTGAGTTTAAAAAGGCCAGTGGGCAGAGGCAGTGCTGCCGTGGGATGAGGAGCTGTGGGCTTCACCTGCAGGCTCTGCCATGCTGTGCGCGTGTGCCTGGGGCTGGCCCTGGTCACATGGTGGCAGAGTGGATGCCAGCCAGTATCACTCCCTGCCTGGGGCGAGCAGTGGCCATTGGCCTTGCCACCCCCGGCCTGCACACTGGTGAGGGGACAGGCTGCTCTGTGCCTTGGCTTCCAGCCCCTTTGTCCAGGGCCCCCAGATCGGGTTGCTGTTGAGGATTGGCCTGGGAGGACAGAGCCGCAGCCCCACCCAGAGGCAGGTGGACGGTTCCTGAGCTCAGCCAGCACGTGGATGGGGACAGTCCCCAGGAAAAGATTGGTCCCAAACCAGAAGGGTGTCCGGAGGGGAGACAGGATCAGGCAGAAAGAGGATGTGTTGGTTTTGACAGAAGAGAAGCTACAAATCTATCATTTTCAAAACCAGAAGTTCCCCTCCCCCCTAATGCCGTGAGTTGCCCTTTTTCCTGTAAAAAAGTGATGCTCTTTCCTTGGATTCCCGTCTATGGCTCCATTGCCCAGATTGGAGTCTCCAAGGGAGGCTCCAGGCTCCGCTGTGCCTGTCTTAGGAAAAGCAGCATTCTCCCTCGTGGCTTGCAGACCCTTTAAAGTGAAGGGTTGTTTTTGTTCTTAACTTTTTTGATTTTCTTTAAAATGTAATCGCCCTTGAATGCAAGACCCTGGGGAAGAGCCCGGGCTCGCTGGTAACTGGACACAGCCCTCACGGTCCCTGCTCATGAGCTGTCCAGGCTGGAGGTGGCGAGCCGGCGGCCGTGTGTCCAGGAATGCTTCTTTGGCTGGTTCTGATTGTGTTTGGAGTTTGGCCTTGGGTGAGGCCCAAGTGAGGGGTCTGTGGCTACAGCGTGGCACATGGCATGCGGGCAGCGTGCATGCGAGGGTGCAGGCATGCGAGACAACATGGCAGCAGACAAAAATAATGAACCCTGGACGAAGCTTGAAAAGAGATACAAAGAGTACAGAAACCCGGTTCTCATACTAACCCACGGGTTACAAACTAGGTTGTGCTGTAGATTTGTAGAAAATAACAATTTGAAAGAATGGCACTGGTTGGGCAGCCAGGACTCCCAAGCCCGGCCTGACTCCTGTCCATGGCAAGTGCCCAGATGTGCTGGGCAGCGCTGGTTCCAGCTCACCCAGGACTGGCTGCAGCTCTCCCAGGCCCCTGCCCGCCTCCCCCAGCACGGGTGGTGCTCGCTGAAGGGACATGGCCAGGGAGGGACTGCGGCTCAGAGGGCTGGCGGAGGCCCTGCTGCTCGTGATGACTTGGCCCATTTATGCCTCCTCCTCCCCCGCAGATACCATCAGTCGCATGGCCACCGGGAGGTGGTCTGTCAGGCCCGACAGCTGGGTGATGAAACTGAATTCTTCTACCTCCTGGGCGGGGGGAGGAGAAACATCCCAGTTAGACCCAAAGGGCATCCTGTAAAGGAGAGGCCTGGCCCAGACCTTCCTGAAGGCAGAGGGGTGGGAGGATCCATGGGCCCCAAAGGCCTCCTGGATGGGCACGTCCCATTTCCAGAGGAGAGCTCAGTGCTGCCAAGGGGTGCAGGGCTAGGGTCCCCTATGCCCAGCCCAGCCCAGCCCAGACTCACGGCCTTCCAGTCTGGGCACAGCCCCTCCTCCCCGTGCAGCATGTAGTCAATGCGCCTGCCGTTGCCCTTCAGCAGCTCTTTGCGTCCCTTCTGGCCTCCCCCAGGGCTCTTGCTGCTGGGGAAGGCGAGGTACTCGCGACGACCTTCCTCGCTCTCCAGGACCCTGCTCACACAGAAGGCACAGGAAGGCAAGGTGAGCCCTGCCCCCGCTGCGGTCCAGGTCCTGAGTGTGGAGCCGCGTTCTGCCCGCAAGTCAGACCAAACCCCTGCATTTAAGATCTGTCTTCCCTGTGAGCCCCAAAAGGGACTGGGATGGACAGAGACCGCACCTGAGTCTTGAGTTCCTGACCGACCTGGGCCACTCCAGAATCTGCCTGGGAGCGTCCCATGTCCACCGTGGGCTGGCAGCACTCTCTTTCCCTTTCTGAACTGGAACGTTGGCACCACCCAGAGCCTGTGACCAAGCTGGGGACAGAACTGCCCAGCCCCTCTCCAGGATGGTTTCTGCTCTGAGCTAAGAGTGTCCTGTTTTGGGGAACTTGATCTTTGCAGTGAGCCTCAGGGACCTTCCTCTTCTGGAAGTCCCCAGGCCTTCCATGACTCTTGTTTCAGGTCAGCAGGGGGCCAGGGGAGCCAGGAGACAACCAGACCCCATCCCAGGACTGGACTGCTGTGTCGGTCAGTCCCTGAGTGGTTTTGCCATCAAGCCTCTGAGCCTCCACTGTCCCTCCTAACACAAGAATGATGACTGTGGCCCCAGAACACTTTGGGGACCAGGTGTGTGAAGAAAGGAATAAGGTAGGCTGCAGCTGTCGCCCCATTTCTCAGTGGAAGGAAACTGATAGGGATGCGTATGTGTTGGTCAAGGATCTACAGGGAAGGCAGGGCGCTCAGGTGGAATGTTACGCCCTGAGTCCGGGTCTTCTGACTCCTTGACTGCCATCTGCTTCCTGCCAGGTTTCCTCCAGAGCCTGAAAATCAGTGGTAAGGAGCCTTCAAGGAACACCCCATCTCAGAGGGCAGATGCAGGCCAATGTTGGGAGTGAGAGGTGCAGCCACTGAGAGACACTACACAGGCCTGCCTGCCTGGCTAACGCCTGGACAAATGGACAGGGCACCTGGACAGGCACAGCCAGCAAACATGGATTTCTGCAGGGTCTTTATCAGCCTTGAGATAAATAACACTAATGACATGCAGAACGTAGTCATATCTCAGAAATATAATCCATTACTGTCCTTTGCCTTTGATAATTAATTCCAGCATCAATGATCTACGAGTTACTGATAGTCATTTTTAAATCATCATCTCATAAAAAGATAATTTTCTTGGCATAGGATGATGTTTCAAATTTAGTCTATAATTAATTGGCTCAAATTAGCTGCAAGGAGCCATTGCCGTGGCTCTGTGCAGTCTCAGGATGTGAATTATAAATTGGCTCTGCTGCTGGCCTCTCAACTGTGTCCTTTTTGGAAGCCTCGGGTTCAAGAATGCAGTTTGGCTGGGATGGAACGGTCTCTACTTTGAAAAGGACAGGCTTGTCTTATCTCTGTTCGTGTTTTTATTTGCCTAATGGGTGGCTACCAGCTGCCGGGCTCCTGCAGCAGATGCCATCCCCAGGGCTCTTCGGCAGGGGTGTCTGCAGCGCTTGGCCTCGCCCTCGGAGATTCTGGTCTTTTTTCCTGTGCCCAAGGCAGGCTGGGGCTCAGGGCAGGCCAAGCTCTGGTAGAGTGGACCCGGACTCTGGGTGCTGGTGTAGGAAACACCACCTCGAGACCCCAGGCCTACTCGGAGGCTTCTTGGTAAGGATACCCCTGGGGCATGAGGTCCACCACAGCCTCCACCCACCCCCAGCTTGCCTCCCTGAGGCTCTCACAGGCGTCGTCCCATGGGGCTGTGCGCTCTTGTCTGCCCGCAGAGCCCATCTCTCCACACCTGTTTCTGGGTTGGTGCTCATCCCAGACCTGAGAGCTGCCTGGATCTGCCTACCCTGCCTGACCACAGCAGCATGGGTGCTGGGTGCTTACTTTTGCAGATTGTCAGGGGTGCACACTTCCTCGTCGTAGAGACCGTCCTTGTCCAATAGGGTACCTGGGGACAAGGGGGTGAGAGTGGTCACTGCGGGCAGGGCCCAGCCAGCCTCAAGGAGGGCTGCCTCCCTGGGGCAGTAGGGTTAGGCCAGGGCTTCTGTGGGCTGGGCAGCTGAGTGCCCCCCTTCTCCCCAGCAGTGAGGTCTTGGGGGCAGGTCTCTCCGGGAAGCCCATGGGGTATCAGGCCTCGGCAGTGCCCCTCCCCTGCCCCAGTCCCCCTCCCCTCCCCCCCAGAGCCCGTGCCCAGCCCCAGCTCACCGATTGCCCATGGCTTCTCCTCCCCAGGCCCCAGGCGGCAGGGGTCCTTGTAACGTGTAAACAGGGAGTGCTGCTGCTCCAGCTTGTCGTCTGTGCGGGGAGGGAGGGAGTGCTGAGGAGCTCCGGGTGTCTGGCCTGTCCTGGAGGGCCACCTGCCCCTGGTTCCAGTCTGACCAGAGTCACCAGGTCCCTGTCCCTCAGGTAACTGCCTCTGGGTGGGGTTTGTGTCCCCAGACAGATGGATCTGTGGTTCATCTGTCACTGGGTTTCTGTGTCCTTGAGAATGCCCCCTTTAACAGCCCTCAGAATTGTGCCTGGTGGGACTTTCCTGGTGGTCCAGTGGTTAAGACTCCACGCTCCCAATGCAGGGGGCCCGGGTTCAATCCCGGATCAGAGAACTAGATCCTGCATGCCACAACTAAAAGCGCCCGTGTGCCACAACTAAAAAAAAGAGCCTGCACGCGGCAACAAAGATCCCGCGTGCCGCAACTAAGACCCGGCACAGCCAAATAAATAAATGTTTAAAAAAAAAAAGAATTGTGCCTGGTACAAAGTAAGAGCTGAATACAGACTTGGTGAGTATCATTAGCTAACCCCATTAGTCTGGGTTTCAGAGGCTCCCAGCCTTCCCTGCCAGAGGTTCATCTGTGGGGCATCTCTTTGTCTCCAGCAAGGTGGCCTCTGAGCTATTTAGGGAGATCAAGGCCTCTTATTCTAGGAATTCTCAGGGGCAGAGAAATCATAGTCTTGCTAAATGTCCCACCCCCATGCTCTGGAGGAGCAGGAAGTTACTTGAGCTGCCTGACCCTGGTCTTTCCAGCTGCGACTGGAACCCACGCCTCCCCGAGTGGCCGACCCTAATGGTGAGGAGCACGCCTCACCAGAGGAGCAGTTGTCAAAGTTAAAATCTCCGCAGACGACGTCAAACGCCACCAGCTCCTCGGGGTTGGCTGCGCTGGACGAGGAGGTAGATTTTCGGAAATCAGCCAGCCAGTCCTGAAGCATGTTCAGCTGCTCACACCGAATGTCACTGTCCTCTGTGCGGCAGAACCACAGAGAGATGATGCAGCTGCTGCCAGGCCCCAGCCAGGCCAATCCCAACACTCTGAGGGGACATTCCCCACCCGCTGAAGCTTGGGCCCCTGGACCCTACCTGGCAGGGCGTGCAGGTGTGTGCAGGAGATGTACCCGACAATTCTTTGGTCGTGAGGTGTATTTCCTACCTGCACCTGTAGGGGAGGAAGCAAGGTGTTGGTGATGAGGCCTATGAGTTATCACTTCTCTGAGCACAAGGGGACACTGGCAACTCCTGCCCCCAGCCAGGTCAAACTCTCAGAAGCCCAGCTCTGTCGACTCCTGGCTAGACTGGGGCCCTGGGAAGAACAGCACATGTCCTGCTTCTAGGAACTTCTGCTCCAGTGTGGGAGGCAGATGCATGAAGAAGTACCAGCCTGTGGCATGGTGAGTGCCACCGACAATTCAGGCACGGTTTTACAGGAGAGAGATGCAGAAATTGCTCCCCACACCCCTGCTGTCTCCTGGTGACCAGAAGGGCCACATGGATGACCCTGAAGTGCCAGCCCCTTGGTTCTTTGTCCACTCCTGCCTGGTGGCTCTTTCCTCCTCCCCTTGGTCACACCCTGGACCTGATCATGGCTTGGAGCCCATTCCTGTGAAGTCTGAATTAGGCTCCCCTCTGGGATGTGGTGCAGCCACAAAGCCCACCACCCTCGTCCACTGTGAGAAGCCTTGGACCTTGCCTTCGGCTCTGTCTTCCCAGTCTCTGCCTCTCTGGCTTCATGAGCAGTCATTTTAACTGCTTTTTGATTGTGGTCCCCTGTTAGTCCCCAGATCTGGGATGACAGCTGTGGCCGGTGTCTCCATGGCACCTATGTCATGGCTGGCCCCAGGCACCCCATGGCCTCCATCCTGAGCCCAGTCCTCCTTCCTCCACAGGGGCTTCTTCACGCTCTACTCTCCCCAACCTCGGTCCTTGCCTGCTGCTCACCTCCTTCACTGGAGACAGCGTACCTGGCAGGTGGAGTGGGGCCGAGGGCTCCTCCCTGACTCCCTGCCCAATTGCAGGTTACCCTGGCAGACTGTTTCCAAGGGTTGGCATAATGAAAACGAGCAACTCAGTTGTACAGCACAGACAACTCGGCCCCCAGTGGTGAGCCTGGTGCAAGCCTGAGCCCTTGTCGGGCTGTGGTCGGGGAGGGGAGGGTTGGCAACCTAGCCTGCGGGTTCTCAGGCCCTCTGCTGGAGGCTGTGACAGGAGAGTCCCTCCTGGCGTGCTCCCCAGACCATTCTCGGGTGCCCTTCCCAGAGGCCTCTGGTTGAATCCACATCCTCTTCCTCTCTGGGCTTTCCTCCCATCTGAGCCTCAGCTGTCTTCCCCATATTTCACTAATCTATTCCAGACTGGGTTTCGTATGATGTTGAGACCCTGGACCTCGGGAAGTCTCCAGGGAGGGTGACTGTAGAGGCCAGTTCTTGGCTGAGGTGCATGCAGCAGCAGCGCGGGTGCCCCTGGCCTCTGCTGAGCATAGCTCTGCCCATCCTCCAGCTAACAGTGGCCTGGGCTCATCACGGGCCCTCTGCTCTGAGAGCCTCGGGAGGCTTCCATCCTTCTTTCTGCTGCTGAAGTCAGGTTGGTATTATTCTCCTCCATGAGGTCTTTCTCGTCATCGAACACCCTTAGCTTTCTACAGCTCTTCATCCCCTTTCCCAGCCTGGATAGATGCACATCTTTCCTTTTCCAGTGCCCAGGCAGATGAATGTCTGGTTACTTGATAATGGGCCTGGATTTGGGGCTGTTTGTAAGCTCATATGTTCACCATTCACTTCTTGCCCATATTCCAGGCCCAGACCTTTGCCCAATGGTACCCCCACCCCTGGAATCCCTTGGAAATTACACACCATTGGTTCCCCCATTGGTTGCAAAAACACAACACAGCTTTAAAACCACAGTGCCCCCAGAGGCCACACGATGGTGCTGTCTGCATCCTCAAGCCAGGAGTCTGTTCCCTCCTCTATAATAATATTCACGCTGTGAGCACCATGCCTAGCGCTTCACGGATGCGGCTTTACTAGAGCCTTACAACAACTATGAGGATTATACTAAAATTACACCATCCGTGGCCGGGGTCATGAGGCTCTGGTGGCTGAGGCTGGTTCGAATCTGATGCTCAAATCTGACGTTCTTGGCTCATGCCCATTCCTCCCCCTGCTCTACACTGCTTTCTGAGCTCCTGGTGACTGAGCCACGCTTTTCAACAGCTGCCCATTTGAGGCTTTTAGTGCATAAGCCCCTCACTCGCTCAGCACTTCATGTCACCTGCCTGTGCTGAATCCTGGGTGGGGACGGAGACAAGTGCAGGGAGGCACCACTCGGCCCTGCTGCTGAGGAGAACCTGCCCGGAGGGAAGACACGCAGAACGAGGTATGTCAGCCCCCCGCCCTCTTCCTTCCATCAGTCCTGTGAGCTCCCCAAGATCCACTTTATTATGTGCTGGGACCTAACTGATTCCCGGAGCTTGAGTCCTCGGGAGCCACAGAGGCTCGTGTTTCTCTTGCAAAAAACAATCACTCTGAGAGGTTGTGCCTTTAGTCCTGGTGGACAAAGACTGTCAATAGAGCAGGGCCCAGAATCAGGCTCTGTCAACGCCTGAGGCAGAAGCCAGTCCATTCCCTCCCTCCTTTCTCCGGGCGTCTCGGTAGCGGGAAAGCACACTTTCCTCAAGGATGAGGAGCTCTGCAGAGTAAACGGGAAGGCAGGGCTGGACGGGGAGCCCCGGGTGAAGGGAGCAGCTCGGCTAGCACATTTCCAGCCCCTGGGCCCTTCTGGGGCTGGCCTGGCTCCTGAAACCTCGCTTATTTCACTCTTCCACGTAGAGAAAGAGGCACACTCTCGCCAACAGAGATGAGCTGGGTCTGCTGTGCCGGGCACAACAGCTCTGCTCTCGAGTTCTGTCTGACGGGAGAGGCGGGCAGCAAGACATCTGGGGCCAGGGCTGAGGAACCCCCGAGGGAAAGCTGGCTTGTGCTGGACGCCGCTGAGGAGAGCTCCACTGAGGTGGGGCAGCCAAGACAAGGGGCATCGGCACATGGAGGCCCCTCAGGGTGCTGCTGGAGCAGAGCCCAGGGAGGTTGGAGGGGCCCAGGTGAAGGCTGACTTCTCCCTGATGCAGCAGGAAGAGGGTAAAAGGAGTCAGACTTGGGACATGAGGAGGACAGGTTAGAAATGGGAGGACAGCCCAAAACATCTGGGTGGATGCAGAGGAATGGTGGCCTGGGCAGTGATCTTGCAGCTGGAGATATGGGGTGGACCCAGAGGTATCTGGAAAGTGAAAGTGGGAGCCCGGGTAGATTGACTGGGCTCAGGGCAAGAGTCCTCAGCAAGTGCGGAAATGGAGGCTGTGGAGCCACTTCGCCGGGCAGGTGCCAGGGGCCGGCTGGCCATGGTGTAACAGCTTGGAAATGAAGAGGGCTGCCAAGTGGGGCCACCTGCTCTGGGGGCTGCCAACCCCCAGCTCAGGCTGAGAGCTGGACAGAATGCAGCAGACATGGTGCTGCCAGATCTGCCAAGGTGGGGAGAGAAGTTGCAAACTGAGTTTCATGTGAAATTGCTTGATTTTTAAATGTTGGCCAACACAAGAAATTTTTTAATGGTGTGGACCAAATTAAACACATCTGAAGACTAGTTTTAGATCCAGGAGGTAGAGGGCTCTTCAGCATTTAAAGGATGGGCAGGCGACAAGGAGCCTGGAAGGAACAGCCAGAGAGGTAGGAGGTGGGAGGGAAGCCCGTGTCGGAGGGGCTGTCCCAAGGAGACTTGTGACCCTGGTGGGCATGATAGTTGGGGTGCCAGGCTGAGGAAAGAGAGGAGGAGGGGGCATGTGGGCTGGGGGAAGGCTTGAAGGGGCCCTGGCCTTTGAGCGGTCTGTAGTAGAGCAGGCGGGAGGGAGAGGGTGCGTTCCCTCCCACCCACAAACTGACGTGTCCCTTCCTTCCCCAGAAGGTCACTCCGGCTGCTGAGACAGAACACTGACAAATCATATGCCAAAATGGGGAGGTTGGTCTCCTGTAAGAGGAGTGCCTTCAATTTCAGCATCTCAGGAGAGCCAGGGACCACAGATCTGCGCCGGCTGAGCCACACAAGAGCCTGAGCGATGGGAGGGGAGTTCTGGGCGTTGGGGTGTGGCCCTGGCTCCGGCAGGCTCCATGTGGACCATCCGCCGGGCCCTCGCTCCTGGTAGGAGCTTGACTGACAGGTGGCACTTCCCTGGACAGGCTGAGCACAGTCAGAGCTGAGGCCTGGGCATGAGTGCCTCACCACGCTGGGCCTCCACAGTAGCCGCACCAGCCCCCTCCGTTCACGGAACCCCTTCTGGGAGAACTGAGAAGTCTTGAGGGGAATACAGAGAAGATCCGCACCCGAAGCAGCTGCCGCCTCTGGGGGCGGAAAGCCCCGTTCTGTAGCAGCTGGCCAAACGGTGCTTCGGAAAACTCTGGAAGCACCAAGAGCAGCTTTTGGATGGGGAGCAGAAAGTCAACACGCTGAGCGTGTCAGGCTCAGAAGAAGATAAATGCGTAATGACCAAATTACCATGGTCTAAAAGCTCTCCCAATTGCATCCAAATTAGCAGAAATAATTATGATTCACTTTAATTAGTGACTGTGGAAGTGAAGCCTCGGGCTGGTGGGCAGAGGGCCTGGTGTGGCAGCTGCGTGACAGCCAGGAGGAAGAGGGCATGCTGGCCAGTGAGCCTGGTGGCCTGAGGCAGCGGGTGTGGTAACGCCCAGGGCCTGAGAGGCCTGCCTGCAAGCCTACCACCATTTGTCTGCAATGATTCAGAGAAGGGGCTCCCTGCCTCCACCGCCTACCACCTTCACCACCGGCACCGTGGGAACCTCCCAGGCCTCGCCGCTCCCGTGCCGCTCCCCACCTTGTGAGTAGGCTCTGCGTTGCCCCCGCTTTACAGATGGGGGAATGGTGGCTCAGAGATCTGAGGAACTTGCCTGAGATCACCCAGCCTGGAGCCTCGGCTCCTGTCCCTGCATTATTTCCCTTGTCCCTGAGCTGGGGGCCCCCCGGTTCCACTCCATGAAAGGTCTTGTCTGCCCCATGCCCTCCAAGAGAGCGAGGACCCTGGCTGCAGCCTGCCTCCCCCCATGGCTCTGGGCCCTGCTGGCTGAGGCCTCCTACCTTGAGATACAGAGCTCCCTTCGAGGCCAGGCTGTCGGAGGACCGCCCGTTGGGGTAACAGTGATAGGCCACGTCCATGATGGGGTAGCGGCTGGCAAAGAAGAGGCCGCTGTTGAGACACTTGAAGCTGCAGCAGCCATGGCAGCCGTAGACTCCGACATCATAGAGGATGTACTCGAAGTAGCCGTGCAGCTGGTCTTTCAACTTGGCGGCAGCCCGCTTGTCAAACACCTCCTGCAGGCATAGGAAGTCCAGGTTGGCAGGAAAGAAGGCTGAGACCTCGTGGTCAAAGGCCTCGTCCGGGTGGCGCCTCCTGCGCACGGCTGCCTTCTTCGCCACCGAGGACTTGTACGGGAGCTTGCTGTTGGCGCCCGGCTCCCCACCGCCGCCGTCAGCCCCGGCCCGCGCCTTCACCAGTGACTCCCTGGAGGCTGAGGGGCTGCCCAGGCTCCCCGAGTCCCCATCCCGCTGACTCTGGTTGGGCGTCTGGCCCTGTGGGCCCCCACCAGCCCCGTTCCTGGCCTGGCCCCCAGAAGGGGGGTCGACGGCTTCAGGGGGCCGGCCCCCCTCGTCGCCACTGATGCGCACGATGCAGGCGTCCTCAAGGCTGCCACCTTCAGCTGGGTCCCCGGAGGCCAGGCCATTGGCAGCCTCGTCGCTAGGGTGACGCCCACCGTATTCCACAGAGGCCGTCCTCTTAATGCTCCCAGGGACGGCCCGGGCCACGCCATCACTGCCCTGCGGTGACACCAGGCTGCTGAAGCTGGCCGCGCTGATGGAGGTGTTGGTGGGTGAGTCGATGTAGATTTTGATCTGGGGCCTACTGGCCCCATTGCGGATTCTCTGGCCGATTTCTTTGGCCCGGGCTTGGGTGTTGAAAACGTTGTTGAGCCTAGCCAGCGAGTCTGGGAGGAGGCAGAGGTTGGCAGTGGCGAAGCAGAAGCTTTTGCCAGGACCTGTACCCTTCCATTCACTGTGCAGGGCCGCCCCGCTGGCTGGGCCCTTGTCCTCCAGCCGGGAGTAGACGTAGGGCCGGCGGGCCGACTGCAGGGTGGACCAGAGGAGGAACCCAAGGAGCGCAAAGGGCAGCGAGGCGACCAGGAGGGCCAGGTAGACGGGCGTGAAGAGCACGGTGCAGAGCAGCTGGAGGTAGCACGGGTCATCCGCCCGCTGGCGCTTCTCGTAGGTGGTGGGTATGAAGGAGGCCAGGAGCCGGTCCGCCAGCCAGTAGCATGGGAAGATGAGGGCCCAGGACACGGCGTGCAGGGCGGACAGACAGCTGTTGGGAAAGGGGGTCGTGTACAAAACCATTGCAGCTCAGTGGGCGCCGCAGCCGGCCCTACTACATGATGTCCCTGGCGGTGCAGGCACTTTCCTGGGCGGGGCGGGCGAGTGGGGGGCGGCCGGAGGAGGGTCACGTGCTGGTGAGACACGACTGTGGATGGTCAGCGGCACATGTCGGCCAGCCAGTCATGGTTCCCCTCAGTGGGCCATGCTGGGCCACCAAAGGCTGCTGGAGAACCTGCAAGACAGAAAGTGAGGGGTCTTTTATTCATCTTTAGGGGGCCAGGTCGGATGCTGGGGTCGTTGCCCTGCTCACCCCACTCCTGCCTCCTCTGACATGAGCAGGACTGTTCTGAGGACCAGGCCGGAGCTGGCAGGCTCACGTGGGGCGTTTGGGACCAGGAGCGGGCCTGGCATGCTGCATTTGCCTGTGTGTTTGGCTCTCTTCAAGGAAACTGCCTGGTGACCTGACTGCCTCTAGCTGACCCTTTTTTTTTTTTTGGCTGCACTGTGTGGCTTGTGGGATCTTAGTTCCCTGACCAGGGATCGAACCTGGGCCCCTGGCATTGGACGCTCAGAGTCCTAACCACTGGACCACCAGAGAATTCCCTAGCTGACCATTTTCACTTTGTAAGCTAATTGCTTGGAAACTGGCCCAGGATTTGAGGAGCACAGTTTGTGGGCATGTAGGGCATGGCGGGTCCTAGAGGATGCCTGGGCCTGACACTGGCCTGGAGCAGCCTGAAGCCCGTCAGGAGCCAGGGGTGTGTTTAGAACAGGCGAGGGGTAAGCCTGAGAGGAGCCGCAGACACAGCCTCCTGTCACTGAATGCCAAAAAGGGGCCAGGGGGTCCTGGGGTAGAGGGCAGCGTGGCTGGCGGGGCCCCGGAGGGGAGAGTCCCTCCACAACCAGGCTCTCACTGTGCCCCAGCCTGCAGCATCAGACTGTCTCTGCCATCCCACTCCTGCTGAGCCCCAGCAGAAAGTGCCTGACGAGGACCCAGGCACTGTGTGGGCCTTCTGAAGTTCTAGAATGATCAGAGTTACCCAGTTACAGGGGACCCTGATGGTCCCTGTGACCTTTGAAGAAGCTCCCTGGAGCTTTGAGGGTCTGGCCCAAGCTTCTCCCCTAAGCCCCCCCGCCACACAGCCCCAGGGCCCAGCTGAGGCTCACAGCTGCCAGAATGAGTCCACTCCGGGTCCCCACCCTAGCCCGTGCGGGAGCTGCCATGGGTCTCAGAGCAGGCCCAGGGCCCCCGCCGGGAGAGGCCGCAGGTGCATTCATTGTACTGAACGTAGAATCAATAAAGACAAGGGTCTGGACTATTTACCCAGCCTCCAGGGACCAAGGGTGATCATTCTGTGGTGCAGCTGGTATAAACATAACGCAGAGTTTTTATGACCAGATCAGCTGGGGGACTCATTTCCTGTTGATGTCTCACGGGCCCAGCCCTGCTTCTGCCATGGCACCTTGGGGGTCTGTGTCCACAGGGCCATCTGTCCTGGCCCCACACCCTCTCTTCCTCCTGCCTTCCTGGTCACCTCAGCCGGGACCTGGGTACCATCTGGATTCTGCCTTCCCTCAGTCCTCACATCCTATCAGTCCCTCCTGCCCACCCAAGCCCCCGTGGAGCCCCTGTGCTGGTCCAGGACTGCATCACATGTCACCCACTTTCCCGGCCTCTTCCCCATCAGGCCATCCTCCACACGATGGCTGGAGAGACTCTGTCTAATCTGATCACATCACAGACGCCTCAGCCCCACTGAGGCCTTGCTCAGCACTTATTGGGCGTTGCGTCTCCCCAGCCAGGCCCACCCATGTCTGCAGCCCCAGCCCTCTTTGTGTTCACCTCCCAGTCTCCGGATGTGGTTTCCTGTCCACGCCTTGCTATTTTCTCTGCCCCTCGTCTAGCTCACCCTTCTTCTTCTAAGACTCAGCTTAGAAATCACCTCCTCAGACAAGCCCTTTTGTCCCCCTTGCCAGGTGGCTTAGGTTCCTTCTCTGGGGGCTCCCGTCCCCCTTGGGCATGGCCTGATCTCTGCAATTCTAGATCATAAACGCTCATGGGGTGAGGCTACCTCCCTGCAGAACTGGGGGCTTCTTGGAAGAAGGAGCTGCACTGAGGGCGCCGGGGTTCCCCGGGCTGCACCAGCAGCGGGATCTCAGGAAATGGGTGAGTGAACCTTGGTCGATCTGCCTCACGGTGTAAGGAGGGGGAGTTTCAGTCACCCAGTTGCACTACTGCGGCCACCATCTGATGTCGGGGTGTGGTGCTCAACCTGGAACAGAGCTTAATGTCGGAAGATGAACTTAAGCCGGTGGCTGTGTCTGGTTCTGAAGAATGTGTTTCACAAAGATTTTACTTTCTTCAGAGGAAATCACTTTGAAGCAAACACAGGAAGGTTACATTTCGAAGCAGGTGTGTCTACTCAGACCACAGCCATCTGACCAGGAGCCCCTCGCTCAGGTATGAGCAACAAGGCTCACTGGTGGTGAGGCCAGAGAGCTGGCCCCAGTATCTTCCCTGCCACATGCTGTCCTGGAGCCTCAGACTCAGCCAGTGGCCTTCACCACCTCCCCCATACCCAGCCCGAATCCTGGCCTCTGAGGGCCAGACCCCGGGTCGGGGATGTCCTAACCCTGATGGCTTTGGTCCTGTGATGGGCTCTTTCAAGGGCCCTGTGAACTCAGGCCGGACTGGTGGGCTCGGGCCCCAAGACCAATTTCATAATGACAGTGGCTGAAATTGGAGGACTTGCTGCAAGTGTGCTGACCCTCTGTGCGATGATCTCCTCTAACCCCACAGCAGAGCTGTGTCACCTCTGTGGCTCAGGGCTCGCAGCTCAGGCTTGGAGGGGCTGGTGGCTACCCAGGGAGGCCACACCTGCCATCTGACATACTCACTTGTTCTTTCTTTAAATCCCAGCAGTTTCATTTGAGTTTAACCTGGAGTTGGGGTGACAGCCCCCTCGCACTCCCACGTAGCCTGATGGGTTTGCCTTCCCCTCTCCCACGGCATACCGAGTGTACACCTACAGGAGCCAGCTGGCTCCAGGCTGGCTGCAGCGAGAGCTGCAAGAGAGGACGCAGCCGCCTGAACCATCTGGGCCCCCAGGAAGAGCCTGCAGGTCCTGTCCCTGTGGGGTGGGGTGTCTGGAGCTGCCCCAGCTGCCAGGAGCACCTGCGGTTGGTACCAAGGTGTTCGGGGTTGGGGTCCAGGCCAGAATGGGGAGCCCTGGATGTCGCTCCAGTGTCAAAGAACAGACCCCCTCCCACGTCTCCCTCCCCTTTCCTCTTCTCTGTAGTCTGAGGTCATCAGCCCAGCCCCTGAGCTGCCCTGCCCCACCCGGCACCGTTCCCCTGTGCTCAGTCTCAGGCCACAGGCCCCAGACCCGCAGTCTGCACCGCGGTCCAGAGGAGCTTCTGAAACAATCCGATTAGACTCTTTCTGCCTTTGGTGGTCTCATTGTTTCGGGGGACGAAGTCCAGTCTCCCAGTCTCTGTCTAGGGTCCTCTGTGTTCCTGCCCTCACTGGCCTCTTTCCCCACCCAGCCTCCACCTGGGCTCCTCCACCACCTCTGATGCCCACTGCTGTCTGACCTCCAGGCCCCTGCCGGGCTCTCTGCCTGAGACTCCTTTCCTGCCTTGTCTCCTATCAGCTCCTCCTTAACTCTTCAGGGCCCAGCTGATATGCCGCCTCCTGGCGGGGTGGGATGGGGGGGCAGGAGGGGTCTTCTTTGACCCACCCAGGGCTGCCTGTGACCCCCAAACCCTCTCCATGCTGTGCTGTCATCCTGGCAAGAACTGGAGTGGTTTAACATCTGGATCCCACAAACGGAACTCCATCAGGACTGTCTGGCTGAGCTCAGGGCGGGCCTGAGGAAGGGATGGGCCCTGCTGTGTCCAGGCTGAGAGGCTGGGAAGGTGGAGCGGGTGGGGCTGTCTGCCCTACAAGGAGCACTGTCACACTGTGTTAGGAGTCAGGCGTGGCCGAGCCCTGGCTGTGATGACAGCTCTGGAGAAAGGATTTGGGAGGAAAGGAGAGGGTCTGTTCTGTTCACGCCTTGCTGCCCTCCAAGCAGAACTGGCCTGTGTTCCGTGGGGTGGCCATAGCTCCGTTATGGGTCAGAGGTAAATGCAGCCTCACTTCATAAAAGGCTTCCTGAGATAAATTCTTAAACCTTCGGTTGTGTGTGGCTCATCCCCAGCACTGGCTGATCAGGGTTAGGATCTGCTGGGACAGGGCTATTGGTTGGTGGTGAGTGTCCCTCTTCAGCTGCCCTGGGTCCTCCTCACTTCTGCTGTGGCCCCAGAAACCCTTTTCGGCAAGTTCCCTCCCCAGCCCTGACTGCAGTGGTAGGTGTGACTTTTCTGCCTTCCCTGGGCTGGTCGTAGGAATGTTTTTTGTCCCCATTCAGGCATCGATGGATTTGAGGGGGCTGGCAGCCCAGAGGGCCGATGGGCAGCGGTGGCCATCACAGCGGTTCTCCGAGATGTGGTAGATCCGAGCACCTCAGTCCTTCCTGCCTGCCATCCTGGCCCTTCACGACTCTCCTACGTCCCCTGTCCAGAACCCCTCCACCCGCCTCTCCTTCCACGGTGCCCTGGACATAAGGAGCCTCAGGTGCTGCCCACATGCCCTGCTGCCACGTGCAGTCCCTGCATCCACGCACAGAAGCTGCTGACACAGTTGACACAAAAGGGATTGCTACCAATGGAGCTGGTTTCTAAAGCTCTGTGGGTAATTATTTTGTCTCAGTGAAATGAAAGGAGGGTAAACAAACAACAATACATTAATTAGTCTGATCTACACTTTCTCCACGAAAGAGGAGAGCAAAGTTAAACATTGGAGGCTGGCAGATTTTCAGAGAACCCGAGAGTCCTCGGAGGGCTGGCAGGGCAGGATGTGGTGCACAGGCACCCAGCCTGCGCCCCCAGTCCCAGCCCTTTCTCTCGCCTGGCCTGGCCCGGGTTCTGTCTCCCAGGGAGGAACACCTGCCTCTCCTCCCCGCCGCAGTTCTCTGCTTCCGTGTCCTGGGGTTGGCACCTTTGCCAAGCAAAGTCCACCATGGGCATTTCTGGTGGGGCTGACAGGTCTCTCAAAGGCCCTGTGTGCTGAGCGGTTGCCAGTCACCCCTGCAGGCAGGATTGCTCTCTCAGGTTCCTATTTTAAAGCCGACCATCACCCTCGGGCTTATCCCTATTGTGAATCCTGGTGTGTGGCTTCTAGGGTTGCTTGGGATGACCTCTGCCCCAATACCATCGTTTCCAGAACTGGCCTGGAGTCCCAGACACCCTCAGGTCCTGGGCTCAGGAGTGGGGGTCTACAGAGTGCCCAAGAGAGGGCTCCCAGGACTCAAACACTCTGTTCTAGAAGCAGAGACCACAGCCTCACTCCCTCACCCCCGGCTGCATTGCTTAATGCTCAGCATGGGCTCAAAGGTCAGGCTGACCTGAGTGAAACCCTGGCACTGGAGTCAGGCTCACTGAGCCTCTGTCTCATCACGGGAGTAACAGTACCTGCCTCCCAGGACTATCACGAGGATTAAAGGGGGCCAGGCCACTAACATGGCTGGCCCTGTTTCCTTCCCTACCTCCCCCTCTCCTTGCAGGGCCTCCCTGACCACCCCTCCCCTGAGGCTGGCCCTGTGTGCCCTGTTTGTTCTCCCCGACCTGTAAACTCAGTGAAGTTTGCAGACAGGACCAGCTGGTTCTGTGTGCTGTTCTGGGACAGCCTGAGCCTGCCCGCTGTATTTCTAGGCCCCGGACTGAACTGCAGAGCCCTCAGATTCTCAGAGATGCCTCCACACCTTAGGTCGGAGCCGCTGGCCTTCACTAACTTGTTCCTCCCCCTGCGGCGAGGACTGGACTGGGTCTGATTGCGACAAGGAGACCGGGCTGTGGAGCCAGGATGGACAGAGGAGCAGAGAGCTCCACAGTTTGAAGATGGGAGAGGAAGAGGCGGCTGGTCAGGTCCTGGACAGCACCTGGGAGGTCACAGGCCCAGCCACTCCCAGACAGGCAATGCCTGGGCCATTGAGAGCAAGCAGCTCATACCGCAGTTGCTTCTGCAGGTTACTGATGATCTGTGGTGACCCGTCAACACGGAGACCCCTGTTTGCTAACCTGTGACCTGCGGCCACCACAGCATGAGAAGTGGGGACTCGGACTGATCAAAGTCACTGTCCTCAGAGCTCTGGGGCTGGCTAATCTGCCCTCCCCTGGGGAGGGCATCCTCAGGAACAGGGCCTGGCCAGGCCTGGTCCTGTTTGAGTGAAGATGGCAGGGTAGAGAGATGGGTCCCCAACAACCCTTGTGGGCGAGCTGCAATGGACAGGATCTCTGCTACTGGATGCCAAATAACACTGGCACTGAGACGCCATCCCACTTCCATCTCCCTGGGAAGTGGACCTGGCATGTGTGCTGATCCCCAAGATGAGCTGCACAGAGGCCCAAAGGGTCCTAGGGGTGCTGACTTTGAATTTAAATTTCTCCTGCAGCATGAAAGTGAGTAAGCCAGACCAGTTCTACTGGCGAAGGCAAGCCCTGGCCCCTCTGAGGAAGCCCACACCATCTTTTGGGATCTCTAAGCCTTACTTTGGGAACTTCTGGGAATCTGGGTCAGGTGTTGCCCCATGTTGGGCTAGGATGGGCCCTGGCCCTCCCTCACACCACTTGCATCTGGTCCTCATGCCTGCTGAGCCCTCTCATCCCGGCAGCAGGGCTGGGAGTCCTGGAGCAGAGGGACCTCCTCTCATCGTCTTTGTTTCCAAAGGCTCACGTCTAGCAGGAGCTGAGCCAAGCCCCAGGTTTCCGCAGGAAAGGCGGAGAGGAGTATTCCAATCCAATGACCAGAATGTGCTCGCATCCCCGGCAGCACTGAGATCAGGGCTGGCCCATTTCTGCCTGGATGCCTGCTGGGGAGGGGTTGGCATGGCAACATGAGCTCTGAGCTGCTGAAACTTGGAGTCAACTCGTAGCTGGGAGGACAGAAAGAACGTCGGAAGAGGATGCTTTCCCATGCGACGCAGGTGAGACAAATCCAGGCTAATCCCTGAAAGCCACATCCCAGAAGCAGAACCGGGGTCCAGGGTCTGGTGTGAACACGTGCTGTAGCAACGACTCCCACCAACACAGCTGTACCAGGTAAATGTCTATTCACCCTTCCATGTCCAAAGCACCTGCCTCCCCTTCCTTGAAGCCCTCCCCAGCCTCCCTACCCCTCCCATCTCTCCCTCCCTTGCATATCCCCAACTGTCCCTCTAATCTGGTACTTGCCGGTTTGCACATAAGGCCCCCCACCAGCCTGGGAGCTCCCAGTGGAGTCTCAAACACCAACACAGGCCCGAATCCTAGCCTGCTCCAGCGCTATGGATGTGGCAGACCTCTACTTTGCTGCCCCACACCAATGCAAGGGGAGGGCCATGAGCTACACCAGGCCAGTCGGCACCCCAGCAGCCTCTTGACCCCACTGAATGGTCACACGACCCTAGCCCTTCCTGGACCCCTCGAGAAAGAGGCCTGCATTTTCTCTGAGATGGAAGCACTAAGAGCCTAAAGCTTCTGGAGCCCTCCTGGAGAGTGAATCCAGTTCAGAGGAAAACAGACCTTAGGGCTGGAAGGAGAGAGGTCAAGTCCTGGTGACATCTTTGAGCTCCAGTTTCCCTGTGCCTGAGGCCAACGCAAGCCCCAGAGTTTCTAACTAACGAGTTGGCAAAGTACCTTTTTCTTTGCTCTAGACACTTTGAGCTGGGTTTCTGTCACTTGCCCCCAAAAGGATCCTGACTATTATATACCTGCTACTTGATTTTTCCAAAACTTAATTCTTATCAGTTCCCTTGCTGTGCAAACCTCCCTTGGTACCCCCTGGCTTGCCTACTGGGAAAAGGGGGTCTCCCTCCCGAGTCCTCGAAGGCCTGGTGAGACCTGGTGCCTGTGGTTTGTGCCCCATGAGCATCCCTTAGGAGACAGCAGTGCAGACATTATAAGCACAAACTCTGGTGTCAGAAGTGCAGGTTCAGGTCCTGCTTCTGATATTGGACAAGGTGCTTAACTGACTCTCTGAGCTGTAGTTTTCTCATCTGTTAAGCACACATCGTAACAATATCTCAGGGTAGTTAGCGAGGATGGATGGGCAGCACTTAGCATGGTGCCTGACACATCTCTAATACAGTCAGCCCTCTGAATCCACGGTTCCTCACTCCTCCATATCCGTGGATGCGGATCCCACAGATACGGAGGGCTGACTCTAAGGGACTTGAGCGTCTCTGGATTTTGGTATCTGTGGGAGGTCCTGGAACCAATCCCCTGTGGATACTGAAGGACGACTGTAATATTACTTTATTACTACTACTACTACTGTTAATTTCTTTGTTGCAAAGGCCCTCAAGATACAGCTGGAGCCTTTGAAGTTTCCTCCTCGTGTGCTTGGTTGCTTGACAAAAAGCGTGCCCTGCTATCCCAAATGAGGGGCGGGGATGGTGCAGGGGATGCCGGGCCTCCATCTCCAGACAGGACTGTCTATTGTGGGCTGCTTGTGCAAGCCCAAGTCACAGGCCTCTGCAGAAGCCAGATGCAGGCAGTGGGGCCATAAAATTTTCAAAACGAAATTTTCCATGGGAGCTATTAATGCGTCATGTGGTTTCTGAGAATAGGAACAGGCTGCAAGCAGCTCTGTGGCGCTCCTTCAATCAGTCAGCCTCGGCATTTCCATGTCAGAACTCAGAAAGCCCAGATAAAGGCAATTCCTGCGTGACCGGAAAGCAAATCTTAAGCCAAGTTGAAGTTATATGTGCTGGGGTGCCCCAACCAACCTAGTGTTTAGAGTTGCAAGACCTCTGGGTTCAGGACCTTGTATAGCAGGGATGTGGGCCAGTTGCCTGGGAGTGTGGGCTCCATATGGGGTGGGGCTGAGTTCAAAGATCTGGCCACCCTACCCTCTATGGTCTGCCATTCCAGAATCATCTGTTGGTGACTGAAATGGGGACTGTTAAGGAGAAGGCTGGATGGTGGCTGATACCTAAATCCACCCCTGCGCCATCCTGAGCGGCATCTTCTCTCATTCCTAGGTACCCTTGTATTAGGTTCAGGAACCTGCCTGCAGCCAGATCTGTCTGCCTAGAGTCTGCTGAGGGCTGAAGCCCATAGGGCGCCTGCCAGTCCTTTGCCCTCACGACGGCTGAACCCAGGGTGGGGAGGTGCTGGGGGGTGAGGGCTTCCTGCATAATGAATATCAGGTCTGAGATGGCCCTGTTCACAGGGTCTGCTCCACTTGGCATTGACAGGGCAGCTCCAGGGCAGGACTGGAGCAGGCAGTTGTTGACCACTGGAGAGGTCACGTGCCAACAGCTGAGCATCTAGACAGGCCTGGGCCTCCTACTTCAAGAGCTCTGAGCCTGCCCAGGTGCTGAGGTTTGTGCCTGAGCCTCACCTTGCAAGTGGCCAGAAGCCGGGCATCCTGGAACTCCCTAGCAGGTCACGTCACCTGCCTCAGGTGAGCCCTGTGTTGTCTGCTGTGTGACCAGCTGAGTGCCAGCCCCCAACAAGTTCCCTGCTGGCCAGTGCCACTCAGGAGAGTCCTTCCTCAGGGACGGACACTAGGAGGAATCTCGCTTCTCTCAGGCTCCGCTGTTGAGGCTTTTGTCCCAGCAAAGTCCCTGCTTCACTGACATGAGAGCTGATGTTAATGGTCCCTGAGCCGAACAAGGCTTGGAACATACTTCACTTAAGAAGAAATGACAACATACTTTCTGTGGGAGTGGAACTTTAAATACAAGTCCACACAAATGGCAGGATTTATGCAGACTCAGTGTTCAGCTGGGTTTCAAATACAGCCTTTCCTCCTGGAATGGATTGGCTGGCAGAGCAGTGTGTAGGCATTTCAAGGCACCAGAGAACACAGATGAAGACAACAAACCTCCCTAAAACGGAATAGACTTGCTAAAATTCTTCTGAAAGGAATCATTTCACATTCAGCCTGAAGTTTTCTATGCAAAGAACATTTAACAAACTGAGTCCTAGAGGAGAATTTATGCAAAGATTAAAAAGCAAATCAGTGCGAATGAGTAAATAAGATCAGGCATCAGCATCTCACCAACCTTCCCTGTAGCTCTGGGCAGCTGGGCCCGAGGGCTGCATTTCTGAACCGAGACTGGATCTCACTCCCCACTGAGGGCTGAGGTCCTTGTCCTGGGCCCTTTCAGAGGCCTTGGACACCAGGCCACTGCTATCCTCAGGTCCTGCCTCTGCACACGGCACCACAGGAGCCCTTGGCTCTGAGAGAACCAGCCAGAAGACCTCCTGAGAGAGGATGGCCCAGCTCAGGCCGAACCATGGACTGCTTGCTTGGGGAGGCCTCCGACCTGCCTGCAGGGCTGTCCTGGGCCTGCTCCAGAAGGTATAACTGGGAGGGGATTGGGGGCTGCTGTCTGCTACCCTGGGGAGTGGGACTTAGAGCTACATTTGCATAAGAATGTGAATTAGTCATTTGTCCACAGCAAAGACCAGTGGGGAAGACATCATGGGGATCTATAGCCCCCCAAGTTCCCTCTAATTGCTACCACCAAAACTGCTTCCAGGGGTCTTCTGAGGCTCTGGGTTCCAGTTAACCCCTGCCTCTCTGGTAGTGGTGCCCTGTCTATACCTGCTCTTAGCTGTTGAATCCTACACTTCTGAAAAGGGAGACAAGAACTCTTGGATGGAGACCACATGTCCCCAGATTGCTGGTGTAGACATTGCTAGTGTAGACAGTGACGTGTTTCCATTCAGGAGTGACTAACTTAAAAAGATATGCATGCTTTGCCTTTGTGAAGATCGGGTTAGACTTTTCTTCCCTTTTTGCCCACATCTGCCTGCAAGCCTAGGACAGGCCTCTTACGTCGCTTCTTCTGGCCCCTAGAGCAGTGCGGGCCTACTTTCTAGGCATGAGGCAAGATTGCACCTCCTGGTCCCCTTGCAGTTGGGTGTGACTAGCTCTGACCCACAAGCTGTGAGTGAAAGTGATGTGTGTCACTGCTGGGCCAGAGTACTTCACAGCAGGTATATGCGGTTGGTCCTGGGGGCCAAGCAGGGCCTGCAGGGGATGGGAGGAGGGAGCTTCGAGATGAAGCCAACAGCCTGGGGTGTCAGAGCCCAGAGGCCAGGCGTGGTCAGACGCTGCCAGGTCGTGCTGGCTGACTGGTGCCCGCCAGGGCTGGTGAGGGGCAGAGGCAGAGGCAGAGGCAGAGGCAGGGGCAGGGCAGCAGCTGTCGAGCTGGGAGGCTGGGGGTGCTCGGCATCCATTCCCTATGAGTCAGATGCTGCTCTGGGTATTTCACAGCAAGGGCCCAAGAATTTCTGGGGGCAGAGCCTTGCTTTCTAGGGTGTGTGGGGGGTCCTCCTAGAGGGTATGGAGACAGGAAAGTGGTGGGTGGTGGGTGAAACAAGCAGTGAGCAAGGGAGGGAGGTAAGATGGAGTGGCAGAGAGAGCTGAGAGTAGGCGCAAGGAAGGCAGTGTCACTCAGGAGTCCTGCCTGCCGGCCTGTGCCCTCGATGGCCACAGTGACCGCCAGATCCCAGATTACAGGCCGGGAGGAGACGCCGGGGGAGGAGCAGCTGTGGAAAATGGGCTTGAGAAGAGGCTCCAATGCATGCACTTACAGTTTACCCCTAGGTGGTTCTGTTTAACTTAAGTGCTTAGAATCCGGTTAGCATCCAACCCATACCACACAGACCTCAGAGTAGTGAGAGCCTGGTGTGTGCTGGCTGCACTCTGGAAGGACTGAGTGACCCCCTGGCTGTGACCCTCTGGCTGGCTTCGGGTCTGGGCAGCCACCCAGCTTGACGCTACCTGCACCACCCCCACTGCTAGACAGAAGGTGCACAGGGTATCTCACCGGGCTTTCCGGTAGAGATTTGGAAAGAACATTTCCAGAACAGAGGTCAGCACCAATGCGAAAACAGTCTATGCAGTTTCAACCAGATTTGCTTTAAGAAACAGGTCCAACAGGAGGCCTAAGCGGCTTGATCCTCATCTCTCCCTCAGCTCTCTTCCCCCGGTCCTGGGCCACCATCCTTCTTGTTCCCTTCCTGCCCTTGGGACTGCTCTTTCTCCGAGCCCTTTGTTGTCCCCTCCTCCCTGGCCCACCCCTTAGGAGCTGGACCTTCCCCTGCCTCCTCTCTCTTCTCTTGGTTGATCTCTCATGGGTCACCTGTTCCCAGGTGATAGCCAGCCCAGGTGTCTCTCCTGACCTCTGACCCCATGAATTTAATTGACAGCTCTCTACCTTCCCCTAAAAGTTTATCATTTGTCTTCCTCTACTTCCCCAACACCAGCTCTGTCTCCTGAGTGGTCCTAGGCCCCTGGACCTCCTCCATACCCACCTCCTGTCACCCAGCCCACGGTTCTGCCTCCCTAACCCCTTGCATCCATTCCCATGGCTACGCCCAGTTCAGGCCTCACCCTCTCCCACCTAGATGCTGTGACAGCCATCACCTGGTCCCCCTGCAGCTGGCCTTCCTCCTCTGATCCACATGGCAGCTGGTGGCATCTTTCTAAACTACACATTAGGTCACATTGCTCCCCTGCTAAACTCTTCAGTGTCCCTTGCTGACCCCAGGAAGATGCACCTGGCAGAGAAGGACAGGAAAGGGGGGGCGAGGCCCTGCAGCCTGACTGCTTTGCATCCGCCTACTTCTGAAGTCCCGGGGACCCCGACCTGCGCAATTTCCCCTGAAGCCCTTCTAGCCCTCCATGCCTTTGCTGAGGCAGTTTCCTGCAGCCATCATCTGTGCGAAGGGATGAGGCCTCAGCAGAGGCGCTCAGGGTTTGGAAGTCACAGTGATGGTCTCTTCACCAAACCCCAGCCAGTCCCCTCCTCTGTGGCCCCAGGGATAACTAGAGACCTTTGGCCCGGCTCAACTGAGCCATTTCTCTCTTGACCTTGTTAGTTTCCATGCATTTATTGCATGTTTGCAGTCTGCACACCAGAAAGGTAACCAGCCTCCCATACTTTCAGATCTACCACACTAGACACAGAACTGAGAGAGTGAAGGCTTGAGCAATGTTGGCAAATTCCATACCTCAAAACAAAGGGAGGGAGGGCCTTATGTGTGTGGCCCTATAGAGTGTCTGCAGGACCAGGGACCCTGCCCACATGGTGACACCAGCAACTTTGGAACTCATCCACCCACTTTGACCTCCAGTCCTGGGGAACTCAACTTCTTTTTTTCCCTTGCAGACACTCAGTACTTTATCCCATCACCTGTATGTTGGGCACAGAGTAGGCAGATAAGAGGAACCCCTGATGACTGATTGACAAGCGACAGCCCTGCCCCCTGCAGACCTGGAGTCCAGCCAGGGTGGCTTCAGCAATCCAGCTCATCTGGGGCCACCTGTGGCCCGCTCAGGACCTCAAACTCATTTCCTCCCTCCCTGCCACACTCTCTCCCTGTGAGGTGGGACTACGAGCCAGTCATGGCAGAGACATGAGGGAGACTAGAAATGAGCCTCAGAAAAGCAGAACAAACAGTCCACTTCTTGGGACATCTGAGCAGAATGTGCTCTTGACACTGATGGTGTAGCTACACTGTACAACCACCCCAAGCAGATATTGTTGGCTCCATTTACAGATGAGAAAAACTGAGACTCAGAAAAGTAAATGACAGTCCCCAAGAAGTGTAGCCTGGTCACCAGACCCCAATTTCCCTTTCCTCTCTGCATTTCTCACCAAAGTTTAATACACATGATATGCAAAATATGCAAATGAGCGCTGTCCAGCACCAAGCCCCGCTACCTCCAGGACAAGCTCCCCACACTATCCCCCTTGTCTTGCTTGTTCTTCCCTCTCAGTTCCCACCAAACAAGATCCTCACCCTGTCTTTCCAGTCTCTGAAGCTTACATTTGTCACCCACCCCCACTGAGCCCTTAGTGAAGACCCTAATAAATTTCCTCCCTCCCTGTGGACTGCCGGCCTCATCCATCTCCTCTTTTGTTTTTCCATCCAGTCACCATCACCTTGGACCCCCAAATCTCCCTACTCCCAGCTTGGTGACCTCCCCAGAAACCGTGAAAACATCTAATTTACCAATATTTGGGAGGAAGCAGGTTCTTATAATGGTCTTGCTGTGCTGGCTCCTGGACTGAAGTTCCCAACTGTCAGGGGGTCAGAAAATGTGTTTCTGGTTTCCACTTTTATTGTAGTAGTTTGAATTATTTCTCTGGGATGGATTCGAGACTAGAATTACGAGGTAAACTTTAAAGCTTCTGATACATATTGCCAAACTGCTTTTCTCCAAGGTTGTTTGAGAGTGCCTGTTTCACAGCATCCTTTCCATGAAATGCACTGGGTTTTAGCATTAAAAAAATTTTTTTTTAATAGTTTAATGGGTAATGATATCTGATTACAATTTCCAGAATATTTAAATTGTATTCCTTCATTATTGTGAAGTGCTGCCTCAATCCTTTTCCTACTTATTGAAGGAGTTAGAATTTCCTCCATAGATTTGGGTGTGTCAGACATACCCCCTCTGCAGGCATTGAACCACATGAGGGTCGGTTCAGAATGGGACCAAACTGCTTGCCCCAGATTGCTTACCCCAGAGCTGTGTTTTCAAACTTTTTATCCAAGCAGCAGAACCTTTTCTCAAACAATCTCACACAGCACCTCTTTATATAAAACATTAATAAGTAGCCTATGAGGGGAGGCCTGGAGCGCCCCCTCCCGTCCCCCTCCCCCTTCCAGAAGCTCTTCTCACCTGAGGAGGGGCCGCGGGGACCTTCTTGTCCTTCTGGCTGAAGAGGGAGCACTCCCTGCGTGAACTCAAGGACCTGAAAGTAGATGAGCGGTTCACAGAGGTGTCCGGACCTCCACAGTCACCGAGCAGCGCAGTACAAGTGACCCAGGTACAGAGACCGAGGGGCCGCACCTGCGCTGGAGGCACCGCCACACCCTCCACGTCGCCAAGGAGAGGGTGTGGGCCCCGCTGTCCCCACGAAGTTCAGCCAGAGGGGGTGGGAGCTGAGGTTTGTGGGACAGACCTAGACAGGCCCGGGGGATAGGAGGGTTGACAGGTGCGGAGGACTCCGTGGGTGGGGGGCACGAGGCTTCCACGTGGACGGCTGGACCCTGGCCAGGCCGGCGATGTGCAGGTGAGTGGCAGGGGAGAGGCGAATTAGGAGCCCCGGCCGGGGGGGTGGGGGGTAGGGGTTTGATCTGATAGGCGAAGCTAGAACAATCAGAGTTCTCCCCAGGAGCTTTGTGTAATCTCAGCCTCACAAAGACACCTGAGGGTGGGGGAGAACTGAACCCAGACCCGGAAAGAGGGACAGTGGCTACTGGGACGAGGGTGGGGCACAGGGAGGAAGCCGCTTGGCCGCAGATAAGGAGTAGACTGGCAGAGGAAAGGCTCAGCGGGGACGCTTCGTGAACCCAATGGGGTCTTCGGAGGGGGGCGTTTGGGAGGGCGCTCGTGTGAGCGGAGACCTTTGGACACGAAGCCACCGGCTCCTGGCATTCCTTGTTGACCCAGTCGGAGGATCAGCGGGCCCGGACGCTCACTCCCTAGTAGGGGTTCTTAGGCCCGGCTGACTCTCTGGCCCCGCCCCACTCTTGTAGCCCCGCCCCTGCCTCAGGTGTTGGATCCACCCCGATTTTCTGGTCGCGCGGCCCCTGGGCCCTGGGCCTCAGGCACTACCTGGCCTCGACTCTCTCGGCCCCGCCTCCTGAAACCTGGCCCCGGGCAGCTCTCTGGCCACGCCCCCTGGCCTCGGGCAAAGTCCTGGCTCTTTAGTCCCTCCTTCCAGTCCCAAGTCACGCCCCCGAATTTGCCGCCGAATCCCTGGCTTTTGGCTCGGCCTCTTGGATTTCGGCCCAGGAAGTTCAGCCCGCACCCCGCGCAACCCTGCGCGGAGCTCGTTGGTTTTACACCTTTTCAAGCCAGTTCTGCTGCCCGGCCCAGAGCCCTCTTACCACCCTCACATCGCAGGCAAGGCAACCGTTACTCCCCAGGGCCCCTCTGGACCAGACCCTGTCCTGTATATACACTTATTTTGCAAATCACCCAAACTGTTTCAGAAAAATCTGAAATTGAGTCCCAAGCCCTCTGCCCTCAAGCCAAAGATGTTGCAGAGGAGCTGGAAGGAGTGTCTTCTCACCTTGGAAACAGTTGGGAAACAGTTGGCGCCCTCCTGATTAGAGATCCATTAGAAAAGCTCCAGTGAGACAAGGGTTCTAGTCAGCTGAAAGGTCTTGGGCAAGTCATTTAACTTCTGAGCCTCAGATGCCCCCTTCCCCGTAACACTGGGGTTCCCTACAGGATCTTGGATGGCTATGGCCAGGACCAAGTGAGCACAGGTACTGGATGTTACCAGATCAGAGCGGGAAGAAGGAAGCCTGAGCCCCTAGGTCCTCGCTCTACATGCTCTACATGAGGGGGCCCTTGTTTTTATGGGGACACCCTGGCTTATTTCCTCTGAGTTAAGCACTTGGCAGGCATCCCTCCCCACCCATGGCCTGGGGAGTCCAACCTGCCAAGACGTTGGAGGGTGTCCTGTCCCCTGTGCCTGGGACGCCTGCCTCCTCACCCTCAGTAAGCCGCCTTCACCCTGCCCCTAGACCACAGGCTGACAGACATCTGAAAGTGGACACAAAGGAGCTATCCCAACCTTTGCGGCTCTCAGCTCCCACCACGCTCTCCCAGAGCAGTGAGGAGCTCACACCTCATCTCTCGATGAGAGATTTGCCAAGGAGGGTGTCTTTGTCCTCAGATATTCCCCTAACTATCGCCCGTAAGCTGCATAGCCTCTCTCCCCTCCCAAACTCTTCTGAAAAATCCCCTGTGTGTTTTTTCAAAATAAAATTAAATGACAGGAACTAACTATTTAGGGAGGGGTTCCTGAGGGGAAATGGAATCTCTGCAACCTTGAGATTACAGGACTTTTCCTCTTCTCAAAAGACAAGAAAAACATGTCAGATCATTGATATTCTGAGCCAGACCTTGTTTTGAAAATACGCTCTCCTCTGTCCTTCAACAAACTACAGCCTCTCTCCCTCTTTGAAAATAAGACCACATCAAGTCAGGAATTAGAAATGGGAAAAATTCAATCAGAGCCTCCCTCTGCCAGTTATACATCTCAGTACACTCCCAGGCGAGCAGAATCAGCTCCCACTATAACCCAGCTCAGCATCATCATTCAAAACGCACCAGTAGGAAATGGTGAAACAGAAGGACCTTTCATCCCGAGTGAGCGAGGCCTGCAGCACTGCTCTCCTAGCTCTGGAAGCTGGCGGTGTTGGGCCAGTGGAGCTGGGACCTGTTGCTTAAATAGGCAGTGGGAGGGGGTTAGGGCGGGCCTGGGGGGTTGGGCATGGAAAGTGGGCCATTTACCCAGCACAGAAAGGCAGTGTCCGCCGAGCCAGCAGTGGTCCTAAACACGCGCCTGCCTGCTTATCCACCATGAGCCTCAAGCCCACAGGCCCACAGACCACAGACCATCACCTGGGATGACCCCTGATGGACGTGCAGCTCCAAGTGAGACCACATGCCCAGACGCACAGAGCTTGGTCTGGGTTCCTGGATGCCTCTACCTGTCCTGAGACACAGCCTGGAGAGCAGAACCAGCTGTGGAGTTGGATGGACCTGCTCCCTAGACCAGTAAGTAGTGGCCTCAAGCAGGGCATCTCACCAAGCCTCAGTTTCTACTTTCTTGTAATGAGGATAATAACACTGACTTTATAGGTCCATAAATAACGTTTGCAAAGGGCCTAGCGCCTAGAAGGTTGGTTTGTTTAACCACATGATGATGCTGGAGTCAGGTTACCTTCAACAAAGTTCAAGCCCAGAGAGGTTTGGTAACATAAAGTCACACAGCCCTTCAGCTGAGTGTCAGGGTCAGACTTCATGCAGACCTGAGACTAAGTTGGGTTGGCAGAAGCCCCTTGAGGTGAGTGTGGGGAGCAACTGCTGGCCTTGGGGAAAGGTCTTGCCTGAACTCTGGTGAAGCAGTTATCCCTAGAACCCCAGCACCAAGGTAAGGGAAGAAGAGGCATGGCTGGACAGGCAAGCTGAGCTGGCTAGTCTGTGCATTTGGTTGGGACCTTAGTGGGGGATGCAGAAGTATCCTAGAATAACTACTAGGAATGGCTGGTGAGAGTTCGTTTCTTTCTACTTGTACAGAGCAGGTCTTGTTTAGGAGCATAACTGATGTGTGGTTAGAATACACATGTGTGGTTAGAATTGCACGTTTTTTCCTGAGGTTTATCTTTACTCTCATGATGTCAGCTCTCTTGTCATTCTAATTTCAAAAGAACCTATCTCCCTTCATTTTGGCTTGCCAGATAATTTATCATTCAAAAATTGAACTAGCAAATGTTTCTTTCTTTCCCTGAGAGTCAAACTTGAAAGGCACAGTGTGTATACTTTAGTTCTAGGCTGAGCTGTTTTTTCATCTCTGGAAACTTTTCTTGTATTATTTCTTTCCAGATGTTTTCCTCATCGTATGCCTCATCCCATCCATCTCTCTCTCTCCTATTTTTGGGCTGTGACCCCATTTCCCATTTTCCAGATCAGTTATTTGCACCTTTGTTTGTTTTCTGTGTCTCCATTTCTGGTTGGATGTTTTATTTTATCCTCAACATCACTGATTCCTTTGTTCTGTTGTTTCAGTTAGGCAAACTACTACATCCAGATGTTTTTCCATTCTTTTATAGTCATGGAATTACAGCCATTTTTTGTTGTTGTTCTGTTCTGTTCCTGTTAGTAGTATTTTGGTCATTTATTTCTTTCAGCGTAGTTACCACTCAGTTCACCTTACTTGCTCCTGAGGCTTTGCAGATTCCATCATCTAAAAACAAATTAATTGACGTTCCTTGAGGGCCTGCTGTGTTCAGACACTGCTGCTTAGTATCTAATACTGTGGCGCCTGCTTCCCTTCCAAGGTTAACTCAGGAGAATTCTGCAGTTAGAGCTGCTTTGAGGGAGATTCTGATTAACTGAGATTTATTCCATCTTGTTCTAAAAACAATTCAAGATGACTTAAACTGTGTTCTATGTACAATATAATACGACTTTTTTTTTAAGCAGTGAGAGAATTAGGGCTAAGGGAAAATAAAGGTGGAAAAAACACGAAGCAGCCAAGCAGAGATGGGAAGATGGAGTGAGTGAAGGGAGGGTCTTGATTCTGACGGTAGCCTCAAATGGGCACAGAGGAGATGTGCTTTATGACTGAAACCTGTCCGTTTGATTTTTGTTGGTGTTGACCCTTTGAGTTCTTATTTGAATGGCTGCAGCACAGAACGGGCCACATGGTACAGCTCACTCTGCAGGCCCCCAGGGTGGGAACCGCTTTTGTGTTTTGTTCCCAATAGGGATGGAATTGAAAGGAAACAAGAGGTGAGATACACTCATGATGTGGATGTGTGGGTGGCTGCCTGTAAACACTGGAACAGTTGCCTCATGCTTGTCTTCCAAAAGTCAGTATTGATTGAGCAACTAATTAGCCGTGTATTTCCTGTGCTCTCAATCAGATTGTTTCCCTGTTTTGGGGTGGCAGGTGTCATCTGGGTGAGAAGAAGGCTTCCTGGGGGGCTCTCTCTTCCCATAGAACACCAGAGTGGCCTCATTTCACACGTCTCAGGAAAGTTTTCCGAGTGACAGATTGATTGGTGTATGGGTGGTTACCAAAAAAGATTCTATTTTATTAAGCTGTTTGTCTTGCAAAGTGAAATCGTTTTTTTTTTTAAAAAAAAACTTTATCAAAATGTCATCGTCCCGGGGTTTAAGAACGTGCCCTCTGGCTTTGAGGGAAGATTTGCAGATCCTACGGGTAAAGAGCTGTCATGTCAGGGTCTCACTCAAGCCCTTGAGTGATGAGCTCAGTCGTGGCCGCCAGCCTGAGTCTCTCTTGCGGTGGGGTGGAGGGCACCCAGGGCCAGCTGGGCACCAAATGATGTTGCCAAATCTCACCCTGGTGCCTGAAATGCCCTTTTTTTTTTTTAATACATCCAGGGAAAATAAAAATTGAGAGATTCATGCACATGAATGCTCATGTATCGGTAATTTTGCTTTTCTGTTTGAGGAGGAAATAGAAAACATTCCACTTGCTCATTTTTTTTAGAGTAAAAACAAGGAAATATATTAAACAATTAAAAAGTATTTGGTTTCCTGGTGGGATGAATTGGGAGATTGGGATTGACGTATACACACTAATACGTATAAAATAGGTAACTAATAAGAAGCTGCTGTATAAAAAAATAAACAAAATTCAAAACAAAAAAGTATTTGGTTTCCTGTTGGTGGCACTTAAAGAAGAGAGAAAGACAGAGAGGAGATTGAAAGCAGTGGAGGGAAGGCAGGAGTCAGAGTCCTGTCCCCAGGGACCACCCTGCCCTCTCTGCTCCAGCTCCCAGCCCCGGCAGCCCCGGCCCCTTCAGTCGGGTGGGCAGGCTTTGTCCTTGGCCTCTTCCTCACCCTTGATGTGTCCTGTCCAGAGCCAGTTCCTCCCAGCTCTGTGGTCCATTTCCAGTCCCTGCTGCCCCCCTTCTCTGGCTGTCATTTCCCCTCAGGCCTCCTCATTTCTTGCCCGCATGGTGGCACAGCCAGTAAGCCTGGGTGTGGCCCCTTCCATCATGCTCCATGTCCAAGCCCGTGATCCCCGCCACGAGCAGTCTGAGTTCATCCTGCCCTTGCCCAGCATCTCAGATCTCTCTCTGTGCACAGAACAAATCCCCCTACCTTGCCTGGCTTGGGGGCCCTTTGTGATGGGGCCCCCCCTCCTCAGCCTCACATCTGCCTTTTTCTTCCTCCCAGTGATTCATTGTGATGGCCTCAACCTCTAGCTTTCCTCTTTCCTGGAACATGCCATGCTCTTTCACGCCTCCGTGCCTTTGCACATGCTGTCCCCTGTGTCTGGAACACCCTCCCCAGTCAATCTACATGGCACCCAGCCTCTAAGGCTCAGCTCTGCAGCTGTCAAGCCCCTCCCTTCAACTGCCCACCCACCGGGCTTTGTGCTAGCAGCCCAGAGCCCCCCGAGTGCAGAGCATGGAGCCCAGTTCCTGAGAGGCACTCAAGGAACCTTGGCTGAATTAATAAAATGGTTTCTAGCCAGACCAGAAAGTCAGTCACCAAAAGGTTCAGTTCCCTCTGTACAAACCGGTTGGGACAGCAGGAGCTGTGAGAAAACTGCTCCTAATTGTTTGAACTAGTGCATATCCATTAGGCTGCCTTATATAAAGGGAGATAGGCAAACATTTAGCCTTAAATGTTAAAAGACCTCTGTGAACTCATGTATGTTGGTGGTAGCACTTGCAGCTGGCTGAGATCACTACCATCATCATCATCATCATCAACCTTTTTGGGGGCACCCGCTGCGTGCGAGAAACTGCGCTAAGAATGTTGCATGCAGAACCTCTTGTTTAATTCTCTGAACAGCCTGGGAAGGTTGGGGTGTTATTGTTCCCATACTCAGAGAGGGAAACTGAGGCTCGGGGAGGGTAAGGACTTGTCTGAGTCACACGGCTAGAGAGTGGCAGAGCCCAGACTCTGGGGAAGGCTTATCGATGGCCCCCTCCTGGCTAGCGTTTTGACCCTCCAGGGCTGCCTAATGCTCAGGAGGCACCCACAGACCAGGGAGGAACACCCCAGGGGTCTGGGAAGGCTTGTAGCCACCACCCTCCCCCCTCTCTGCTGCCACCCTCCTGTCCCAGAGGGACTTGAGGTGGATGCTGCCACTATTTGTCCTTAGTACCAGAGTGTGGATTGGTCCAAGGGCTGTTGCTCTGGACAGAATGCTGGTGAGGCTTGGAAGATATGAACCCGCAGGAACCGGGTAGAGCTACCGCTGTGGGGCTGGGCAGGTGCTGTGAGGACACGCTGGCCAAGCTCATTGTCTCTCACCTGGTCCTTCAGCCTGGCCCCCACCATCTGTTCTCACACAGAAGCCAAAGTGATCTTTCTGCGTGCAAACCTGAGTGCCTTCCAAGCTTAAAACTCTTTCATTGCCCCCAGAATAAAATCCATGCCCTGAGCCCACCACTGTGTCACGTCTCACTGTTTGCCAGTCTTCTCCTCCTCTGCTTGTACCTCCAGAGCCCTTCTGTTTCCTCCGTGGTCCTGGTCCCTCTCAGGCAGGGTCTTTCCTCACTCTGTCCCCTCATGCTGGAACCCCCCTGCCTTGGCTGGCTGGCTGCTCCTCAGCTTCAGGCCTCAGCGGAAAAGTCTTCCTCAGGGAAGCCTTCCCGATCTCCCCGGTGGTCAGTATGACCTTCTGCAGGCCTCCTGCAGGCAGCACCCGGTGCTCCCAGCCCTGCCTCAGAGGTGAGCTCTGGAGGGGCTAGGGGCTGGGACCTGGCCACCTGCATACAGACAGAGCCATGGGGACTGACGACAAGGAGGGACAACATACCCCAAATGTGACCCTCCAGAGGGAGATGCCAAATCTGGTTCCAGGATGTTGGGGCTTCATACTGGGAGAGGGGCGGTCCAAGAGGCGGGCAGTGCCTGGAACGTGCGGGGCTGTGGCCACGTGGACCCCAAGCTGAAGCCACAGCTGTGGACGTCCGTTTTCAAGGAAGGCAGGCGGAGGGAAAAAAGGGGTCAAGGTCAGAACCTTGAGACGTATCCCATTTTTGGCTTGGTGAGGAAAGCGGAGCCAGAAAGAGCACTTGGGAGAAGGCGGAAGAAAGCAGAAAAAAAAGTAGCTAAGATATAGCACTGTTTTTATTTAGGTCTCAGATAGTCTTACTTTTTTTCTGTTTCACTTAGAATAGCTGGAACAGGAGGGCCCTACGTGGCAGTCCCTGGGATGAGAAAACCGTGTGTCAAGGCGGCTGCCGAATCCCTCTCTATTTTTAGGTTCCTGACACTACCTCTTTGAGCCCCGAGGAGGCATCCTGGCCTGAGGTGGACCGAGCTGGCATCTCTGAGGCAGATGTGGCCAGCCCTCACCTCGTTCTCCAGAAACCACCAAAAAGTCAGGTATTCACTTCTCTTGACCAGAAATAAATGCATTAGACAAATGTTCTCAGGCAATCTTGAGGGATGTGAACACAAAATCACCCCATAAATTGTTTCCTTTCCTTGGTTCAAAGTTGGGTTTTTTTGTTCGCATTAGTTACATTAAAATTGGACAGTAATTAATGTTCTTAAAATAGAATGTCTGTATTCCCAAGTTTAGAAAGAAAAACCACCTAAGAAAGGAAAACGTGGACGCATGTGAAATGCCATTCCATTGGCCACGGAGGCTTTCACGAGCCTCAGCAGGGAGCCCTGCCCAGCGGGGTTTATGGCAGAGCAGCCCGTGCCTGCCGTGGCTTTCCACCCTGTCTCCCCCCAACCCCTCCTCCCGGCTCCAGGTCAAGGAAGCCTTTGACATCTATGGCCTGGAGCCCTGGGGGTTTGCCAACCTCTAATTACATTTCTTTTTTTAAATATTGATAAACAGTTCCTCTGTTGATTCAAACATTTTAAAACACTGAGCCTGTAGCTGTTGGCTCAGAAAAAAGAGAACAGATCCCCCAGGCCTCCTTGGGCCGAGGAGCTTCTCCCTGAGCTTCCTCGGGCTCTTGGCCTCTCATTCAAACACTGAAGGAAGAAAACTGTCCCTCTGTGTGTGGGTGGGGGGAGGTCACTTCAGGATTCAAAATCAGGCCTGGCTGGGCTGAAGGGTGAGGCCTGGCTTTGCCCAGGTGGGGACTTCTGGCCTCTCCTACTAGGTGGGCTCCTGCTCTGGGTTCAGGGTGGAGGTGCGGCGGGCAGTGGCGGCAGGTGAGGTGGGAGGAGCTACCATCCGGCTGCCACTGCCCCGGGGCCTGATGCTCCACTGCACATCTGTTACCACCTCACTTCATTTTTGAGGACTGGTCCCTGGTCTTCACAGGCTTTGCATGTAAACAGGACAACAGTGGTGGCCTCCGCCTTCCTTCCCCCCAGCACAGCTGCTATGTGGGATGGAGGGGAGTGGGAGTGGAAGGGACCCCTTCTAGTCCCATGGGGTTCCAGAAGAGCTAAGTGCCATCCATTTCATTTGGGGACACCCACATACTAGGACCCTCCAGGCCCAGGCTCCCCCAGATGTAGCTGACTGCAATATGGGGGGAGGGTGGTGGTCCCCATTTCTCCTGAGTGACTCAGAGCCCAGTCAGCTGCTTCTTGCCCAGACCGCCAGGTTCCCTGTCTTCACTGATTAGAGGACTTGGCCAGCTGCCAGGTATCGACATTGCTTCTGTAGTGCCCACGTCCAGAGAAGAGTGCCTGGCGACAAACACGGTCACATCAGTGACACCCATGATACCCCGAAGCCCTCGGCTCCATGGGGCTTACACTGAGTTCCTGACATCATCACACCTCCCCATTCTACACCATATCAGGGTGGCTACTGTTGTCGTTACCATTTTACAGATGAGGAAACTGAGGCCCAGAGAAGTAAAGCGTGCTGCCCAAGATCACAGTGGAGGAGCTGCGATTTGAACCCAGGTCCATGTGATTCTGAAACCAAAGCTCTTCTCAATCTATCCTGTCACAGAGCCTCCTGGTCTCATTTCTTGCCTTTGGCAAGTGGCCTCTGGAAGGGGCCACCCTCAAACAGAAGCATCAGGGGTGATGTGGTCCTGGGTCAAGGGCTTTATGGAGGTACTGGCAGCCATGGTGCTTCTTGTCCAGTCTTGCCCAGCTCTGCTTGGGTGTCCCCCTTAGTTGAGGGACCTGTTGGCGTGACCCATTTGGGCTGCAATTTTAAGAGGCAATTATGGATCATCTTGGTGACCATCGGGCCCTTCTGCTACATCCCAGGAAATGGACCTAACCCTGTTACAGGGTAAATCAGATATAATCAGCTTCTAATTCAATGTAGTGGCTTTGTCAACATTTATCAAGATATAGAAGCTGGTCCAGTGAGTTAGAAAACAGTGATGGTTGGATTAGACTCAGACAAGAAGAACCAACCAGTACTTTCTGACAGCTTTAAGAAAAATTTAAGTGGAAGAGACAAACTTTTTCAGTACTATACATTATAGGTACACACAGTCATATGTCCCAGACATAGATGGGGGCAACTTTCAGACTGGCCACGTGCACACCGGCAGCCTCATCCTGCCATGGTCACATCTTTCAAGTCCTGACAAAAGTACCTGGACACCTGGAACACTGCCCTGTTCAAAACCGAAGCTGGGAGATCAACCAGTAATTGTGGCTGGCCCTTCCTTCCCCTTCTGTGCCTGAGGATCATAAAACTCTCAGCCACTGAGCTCATGGACATGGAAAACTTCTGACCAGCTCTGAGTGGGAGAGAATTTCTCTTCTAACTGGTGGTTTGGGAGTCACATAGGCCAAATAATAATCAGATTATTGGGAATTGTGATTGGATCTGTTACTTTCAGATTGGATTGAAATTTTTGTCCCCGGTTCTTTCTCGACTGCCAGCCCAGCTGACTAACAGAGATCCCAGACCCTTCTCTGCAAATTCATGGAGGTGGTGGCCACTAAGAGCCAACAACGTTCCGCAGACTCCTACCCCAGCCTCCCTTCACTGCACGGGCCTGCCTTCCAGACCTCTCTGCAAAGCTCCAACACGCCCTCACCCACACCAGAGCCAGCTAGTGACCTACCTCTGGTCCATCAAGTCCCTCTTTTGGACTGTTGCTTCTCCAGCTCCTCTCACAATTGGTAAGGTGTGACTCCTATAATAATTTCCTTATGCCATCATGCTTGCATGATTCTGCCTCCGACTGAGCCCTGAGCGATACAGCACCCTCAGTTTGTCTCCCCCATAAAATGGGGGTGATGTGAGATATACCAGCCCCGGGAAGGAGACTGCATCCATGTGCTAAGGGCTGTGAGCCTGGGATTGATCCTGGCAGTACATTTGTCATCATCTGAGGGTAAGCTTTAGGCCAGAATCATGACTCAGTCGGGCTTTTCGTCTTGGCACCAGAGGTGGGAGCCCCACACAGCAGGGTCCACAGGAGGTCAGAAGACACGTTTATGCTGGTGGTGGAAGGCGTGGGGCGTTCTTCTAATGGTCTGATTGGTTGTACAGCCTGGTGGGTACCGTGACTGAGGGTTTAAGGCAATGGCTGGTCAGAGCCTCTCCTGCTGGTATCTCAGTCCAGAATGCACCCCCAAGTTGGCACATTATTCTCCTGGGAAGCCAGTGTGTGCTGAGTTAGGAGGCTTCCAGGAAGATGCTGAGAAGGGCAAGAATGGCTCATTGGGACTGAGGCCCACTCTGTTGACTTGCTGGTGAGGAGGCTTTGTTCCTGGATTGATGAGGAGCTAGTCTTGCCTCTTTTTTTTTTTTTAAGACATTTATTTAGCTTTGCTCTTATTATTATTATTATTTTTAAATTTTTTGGTCGCATTGGGTCTTAGTTGCTGCGTGTGGGCTTTCTCTAGTTTCAGCGAGCAGGGGCTACTCTTTTTTTTTTTGCGGTACGCGGGCCTCTCACTGTTGTGGCCTCTCCCGTTGCGGAGCACAGGCTCTGGACGCGCAGGCTCAGCGGCTATGGCTCATGGGCCCAGCCGCTCCGCGGCATGTGGGATCTTCCCGGACCGGGGCACGAACCCGTCCCCTGCATCGGCAGGCGGACTCTCAACCACTGCGCCACCAGGGAAGCCCCCTTTTTTTAAAAAAAAAAAATTATTTATTTATTTATTTTTGACTGCATTGGGTCTTCATTGCTGCGCACCGGCTTTCCCTAGTTGCGTTGAGCAGGGGCTACTTTTTGTTGTGGTGCGCAGGCTTCTCATTGCGGTGGCTTCTCTTGTTGCAGAGCACGGGCTCTAGGCACGTGGGCTTCCGTAGTTGTGCCTTGCATGCTCTAGAGCGCAGGCCCAGTAGTTGTGACGCACGGGCTTCGTTGCTCCATGGCATGTGGAATCTTCCCGGACCAGGGATGGAACCCGTGTCCCCTGCATTGGCAGGCAGATTCTTAACCACTGCGCCACCAGGGAAACCCCTAATCATTACTCTTGATCATGGGATCTGTAACCATTTTGGAAGTGGATTTGGTGTGATTAAATGCTTTCCTGGCTTAATCCTTTATGGAAAACAAAAGTTTTAAATGAGGTGAATTAGGATGCATTTGCTGATGTTTGATCACCTGCAGGATAATTTACCCTGGCTCACTTCAACCCTGAGGCTTGGCCAGCACCCTGAGGGATACACCACTGGATCCTCCTACAACGGAGGAGAGAAGCTTCCCCTTTTTACAGAATGCCTGTGACTAAAGGCACCAAGGCTCTCGAGCAGCTGTCAGAAAGCCCGTGAGCTTTATACTGCAGGGAGCACCAGTCCTCCCGGTGAGGCTGTGGCGTGGCTGGGATGAGGGGCAGCATCACACCCCTGGCCTGGTTTCTGTGTTTTCTCCTGGAGTCCCCGTGACCACAGCTTAGCAAACGCAAGGGTGGGTGTGCAGTGCTGGTAGATGAGGAGGGTCTGGTGGGAAACCTTTAGTAGCAGGACTGCATGATGAGTCAGGGTCCCTCAGGGAGCAGGAGGGGAGTCACCTGTGTCCCTGGCCCACCTGTCACTCTGGAGGCTCCAGCCCCCAGAGGCTGTTTGTGGCCCAGCCCAGTGCAGAATCAGGGGCTATCACGACAGCCTGAAACACTGTTTCTAAGAATAGAACATAGAAAAGAAAGCTTTCTGCCCAAATTGGAAACGAAAAGGCACTGGTACTTGGCGGGGCCACTCCAGTGACTTGGCACACTCTGTGGGAGACCTTGTTCTTGATGACACCAGAAGTGGGGCAGCCTCTGTAACCCTAGTCACATGTGTCCGGACTTGCCAGGCCCTGTGGGCCAGGCTGGGGTACACCTGGCTCTTACCCAGACATTTGGTAACTCTTGGAAAATGGGATTTTCCTCTTCTGATAATTTGATTTTTAACTTATTTATGGAATCTGTAGCTTTTGGTGGAGACCTATTTCTGAGGCACTATGAGTGGGGACAGTTGGGTTTCTTCCCCCAAGGCAGGTGTTTTGATAAAGGTTTGGGGTCACATCCTTGGGACTCATGGCTGCCCTGTAGCTTCTGTCCTACTGGCCAGGACTTCATGGTTTCCAAGACTCTGCTGGCTGCCTGGCCGGCCTTCATGAAAGGAGATGCAAAGAATCATTCTGTCTGGGAGGGCTGATGTTCCTCTCCCATCACGAAGAGCCAAGCTACACGCAGAAGAAAATGGTGACTTGGAGTAAAACATGTTAGGCTGAAAGCCCTCTTCCTCTTTCAGAAATGTAAGTAAACATGGCCCGGGCCCTGGAGAGATGCCAGCTCAGCTGCAGGATGGCACACCTCAGGGGCTGCCCTTTCGCAGTAAAACCCTTGGTTCACGCCCCCTTCTCGCTGGGTACAGTTTGGAGGCTCATGTGGGCACGTGCCCCTCACCCCTGAGAGTGGAAACCCAGAGACATCCCTCTGCCCTCAACCCAAGGCTTAACAACAGCTAACACAGGTGGAGCCCATTCTTTATGCTGGACACAGTGTCAAGGTGTTTACCCCACTCTGTACTCAACCCTGATCCCGTCCGAGAAGCCCTCAGCGGTCACAGCTTTTGCCCTTGGTCAGCAGCAGGGCTGGGTTTTCGAGCCCCGTGGGTCTAATGCTGGAGCCTATGCTCTTAGCCGGCCTGCCATTTTTCCCATGGGGCCTGTCTGGTGATTCACTTCTTATTCTACACCCAGGGACAATGAGGCGTAAACCAGAATAAAAGGAGGCTATTATGATACCACTATTTTGCCATTTATCTAAATTAGATAATGACTCACAGAGCTACTTGAAACAATATACATGTCAACCTCCTGAGCATTTAGTTATCACTTAGTGCCATTTGATGGTGCCTATGGTATAATTAACACCTTTGTCTAGAAAATATGATATTTCTGTGAAATGGAAAAGTGAAAGAGAAAATAAATTTAACCTGGTCCTTCTCTTCCGCACGGACAGGGCAACAGACCCATGGTGGTGGTCAGCTGGCATGGCTTAGGCTGGTGAGTGGACAAGCAATCATTCCCAACTCTCTCCAGGCGGGATTGTGTCCTGGGAAGGGGGCAGCCTGTCGTCGAAGTAGCAGCAGGCCCAGCTGAGTGATGCTGCTGAGCCCGAGATAACTCAGTGCCCATTCATCAGCCTCAGCAGAATCGGGCATCTGCCACTGGCATCTCCAGATGTTTGCCTTTATCAGATGTCGATGCGGTTCAGTGTTTTCATTAAGGGCCTTGTTGAAAGCTCTAGCTGGTTGGGGACGCTTATTGTTCATTTTATTTGAGTTCCTTATCATGTTCAAAATGTTCCAGGCACCATTAGGAGACACAAAAGCCTCAGAAAACACAGTTGCAGGGGGCGGAAGCTCACTGTAGCTGTGGAGGAGACACACCACCGACATTTACAAACATTTGCTGAACAGAATCAGCTGTTAGGAATGAAAGTCGCTCACAGCAGCACAACAGTGCATGGGGGGCAGGGAGGTGGAGACAGGATTTAATGTTTGCCTGAGGGCATCTTCTAAAATCAGATGGGTGTTCCAGCCTGTTTGTTCATTAATGTGGTCTTCTGATTGCTTCCCAGGGAGAATGGGGTGTGGGGGCCAGACATGAGGCAGAAGCTTGATCAGGAAAAGATTAAAGGGGACACACATCTTGACTTGAGGTGAACATTTGAGGTGCAGGTCCAGGCACGTTATAATTATTGCTTAATCATAAATGTAGCTTGGTGAGATGCGTTGATTCACACACAGGTTGCTAAAGGCATTTAGGGAAAACAGAACGTAGGCAATGAGCACTGTCTCCATCAATTTGTAAAATTCACATCTGAGACAGCATCCTGGAAGGGCAGAGAACCCTGCTTATAGGCATAAATTAAAGCCATCTTCCTCAGAAAAAGATAATTTCAATGATCAATAACCTCTTGAAAGAATTCCTGGAGAGTATGCCTTTTTAAAAATTGACTTCATTTATTCTCCTCCTCTTATCAAAAAAAGGATTTTGGAGGCTTATAGCAAAAGATATGACAGTGAGGTTATTAAAATAGAAATGGGAAATTAAAACCCAGTCAGAAAAGAGAATACAAAATTTCTAACTACAGTGACTAACCTTTCTTCTGTGATCAAGATCTAAATTTAGCCTTGAGCTTCTTGGAATCCAAGGTGAAAAGGGAAAACAATCAGTTATGTAGGTTCAGTTACATTTAGGACAAAGCGTGTCAATTCATGAGTATTTATTATTTGTGAATTTATAACAGCAAGAGAGGCAGAGGAAACTCCTAGGAAAATGGAGGAGAGATTTTTAAAATATTTAGAAAATATCGAAATTTTTTTTGTGATACCGACATTTTTTTGTGGATATCGAAATTTTTTTGTGAAAGCCAAAGCTTAGGCAACAGTGGCAGACACGTTCACTGAGATCTGGGTGGGTGAACCTGGGCTGGCTTTGTTGCGATCAGTTTATTGATGAATAAATCACAATTTGTGATTTGTTGAGCCAGCCAAGGCCATGACCAGGACCCAGGCATTTGGCGTGTCTGGCCCATCCTTGGGAAGAGGCCGTGTCCCATTTCTCTGTACCAGTGCCTGGTACATTTTGCACATAAATAACTCAACCATGGCTCTGTCTCCCCTGGGTTGAGAACCCCAGGAGGGCAAGAACACAGTCCCAGCACCCCGGGGTGTCTGCCAGCTCCTAGTAGCCATTCAGTTAGAGTTGTATGCTAATAGCTCACAAACTAAAGATGGGAGAAGCACCATAAAATGCCAAGCACTATTAGTGGAAGCAACTTAGTGGGAGCATTTTCATTACTCTCAACCGGCAATGATCAAATCTGCCGGTTTTCACTGTGGAGAACTCCTGGATTGGACCTGCCCAGGGGCAGGTGGGCAGTTATGATGTGTTGGATGAGTGGGTACAGTTGTGATGTTGGACTTCTTTTTATTTATTTATTTTAAATTTATTTATTTATTTTTGGCTGCATTGGGTCTTCATTGCTGCGCATGGGCTTCCTCTAGTTGCGGCGAGTGGGGGCTACTCTTTGTTGTGGTGCACGGGCTTCTCTTGTTGCAGAGCATGGGCTCTAGAGCGCAGGCTCAGTAGTTGTGGCACACGGGCTTAGTTGCTCTGCATCATGTGGGATCTTCCTGGATTAGGGCTAGAACCCCTGTCCCCTGCACTGGCGGGTGGATTCTTAACCACTGCGCCACCGGGGAAGTCCTGGACTTCTTTTTAGAAGGCTCTGTCATGGCCCTTCTGATGGCGCACTCACTGCGGGGCTCTGCGGGCTGTGTCGGGTCTCATAGGGCCCTGCTAGTGGGTAGGTGGGGGAGGGACCCTCAGTGACAATGCTGACCTGTCTCTAGCTGTCCTCCCAGCAGGCTTTAGGGTGGGATTCGAGCAGGCATTGCATTTTACCAGCTGGTTTGCAGCTGCCTTTTATCCTCAGTGCAGATTCCTGTGCTTCTCTACAGAGCCTTTGTATTTCACGCTTTTCTTTGAAATGTCCCTAGAGGGCTCATTTTGGCCCTGCAGAGAATGCCTTTCTTGAGAGATGGAGCCCTGGGCTCAGGGGGGCAGGGTCTTGTGGAGGCTGCTGAGGTTGGGGAGGCTGGGGGGCCAGGTGGGGGGCAGTGCAGTGAGGGCAGAGCGCCGTGGCCTGGACGTCAAGTCCCCAGGAGGGGGGATGCATTGCACTCAAGACATCACTTGTGGCAGAGGCAGGCTGTGTGGGTCCCTCACGTCCTCCCACACTAGGTCTGTGTTGGGCGCAGTTGTGTCTGAAGTGAGGAGCTGGGAAGCAGCAGGAGCGCTAGTCTGGGCACGACGGCACGGGGGCTCTGCGTTAATCAGGTTCCCTCTCTGAGACTCAGTTTAACACATCTCTGAAGTGAGGGTTGGAATAGTAGCTCAGTAACACCAGATCAGGGTGTCCTGAGGTAAAAGGCAACTCGAAGTCCCATCGCAGTGCCTGGCTCGGCACGTGCTCCTGCGGCTGTGATTCCTGGGCTGATTATCCTGCCCTGGAGGCTGAAGGAGCTCCGTCCCCCACTCCCGCGACGCAAGTTTTACACCCTCAGGAGAGGACGCTGAGCTTATCGCCCATCGGGCAAGCCTCACGGCCTGTCTGACCCTGTGTGAGAAGTGGGGATCTCTGATTGTTCTGCCTGTCCCCCGAGGGCTGCGAATCAAGTGCTGTCCCCAGAAGGTCCGCAGCCCAGAGCCGGACACACGAATGCCCCACGAGGGCCGGTGTTAGTATTAGACACTGTGGCTGCTCCATGGGTGTTAGGAAGCACAGGGCTCTGGGGTGGGGGCGGGGGGTGGCAGATGCCCCTGGGGGAGGGAGAAGGGGAAGGCTGAGGGGCGGTCCTTGCTGTCCACATACTCGGATGGCCCCACCAACCTGAACATTGTTGGTGTTGTCACCCCAGATGCTGCTTTGAGTTTCAGGCACAGATGACGCATGAATTCCCCTCCCCAGCGGGTCTCACCACTGCCACCTCGGCCTCAGAGGCAGGACTGTCTTATATTTTTATACGCTAAATCTGGCATCCCTAAGCGAAGGGGTTAAGAATAAACAGTGGGTGGGCTAAAGGATTTGAATCAGCCTGACACTGGACACTCAAGACTCAAAACAGCTGTGCATGCACGAGCATTCCCAGCTACGAATCCTCACTTTGCTGCAGGGTTTGACTGAGAATCATTTTATCTGTTTCTCCATCACCATGGATGGAAACACTGGAATAGATCCTAATTTTTTTTTGTTTGTTAATTCCAAAGTTTCCCAGCCATGGAAAAGGACTTATAAGTCAGATGAAGGGCCCAAAAAGTACTTTAGGTAAAATAAACAGAACAGGGATACCAGCAGCATTAGTGGGCCCTGAGCCTATAGTGGATGGAGAGAACTTAGGCAGAGCAGACTCTTAGTTGCAGGACCACAGCATCTGAAATATCAGGTCAGGAATCGCTCAGACTCTGCAGCAGATGCTGGTGAGTTCTGCCCAAGTAGGGAGCCCGCTGGCCATTGTTGGCTGCCACTGCGGGAGGGTGAGGGCTGCTGTCAGCATTAAGGTGGGAAGAGAGAGTCCAGAACGAGAAGCCAGCAGGAGGAGACCATGTGGCTGAACTGGTTTAAGGTCTGAGTGCCCCCCTGGGCATGGTTGGGGGGGCAGCGTCCAGGCAGCGCTGGCCTGTGTGCCGCCCCTGGGTCAACCCAGTCCCCCTGCTCCCCCAGGCCTGTCCTCCTGCCAGGACCACCTCAGTGCAGTGATCAGAACCGGCAAACTCCTTGGGTACTTGTTACTGGGGCACTGCTGTGGGGTTGGAGTGAGGAGCTCCAGTTACGGGGGTCACGCTGCCTGGTTAGATAGGGGCCGAGAGCTGGGGTCTGAGGGCAAGGGCAGTTCCCTGACACCATCCACCATCCTCTACCAAAGTGACCACTATAGTTCAAGATGGCGGCCTGGGCTTGTGGGGCCCAGAGGAGCCCCTGTCCTGACTCCCTGCTTAGTCGCTCCCGCCTTCCCTGCAGTCATGGATAGAAGGGTGGGGAGTGAGGGGTTAGAGGGGAAGGGACGGGGGATGGACTGAGGCTGAGCTGATGGCCAGCTGGGCTGCCCACAGAATCAAGGTGGGGCAGGTGGAAGTGATGATGGATAAAGATCAAAGAAGATGAGGCCTGAGCACAGTAGTGGAGGAAGGTGCAGCCAACATGCAGAGCATCCTTATAAAACCAGTTGGGTCACTAAAGCAAGCCCCAAACTTTATCTCAGTTTTTGACTCTGTAAAATGGAGCTCCCTCCCTGCTTTGTCCTGGTGGCACCCAGGGGAAGTGGCTGTGATACCCTGGACACCCCAGGGCAGTGGGGTGGCCATCAAGAAGTGCTGAGGGTGGGAGTTGGGGGGTAGAAGTGGAAATGATAGACAAGAGGAATTCAGGAGTCTGATCATCATGTTTGGAGACAGGGTGGCTGGGAGGCCAGTGTGCCTTGAGCAGAAATGAGGGCATGGGGGAAGTGTGTTTTGTAACGTGTTGAGTTTGAGAAGGCGGCTAGCAGCTGCAAATGTGGGCCTGAACCAGGGGAGCCAGAGGCGGGAGGCCGGTGAGGGTTAGTTTCATCAGGAAGTTTATGAGCAGCTAAGGGGCGTTTGCTGAGCAGAGAAACAAGCCAAAGATAGTGCTGTGGGGAGAGTGGGCATCTAGAAGCAGCAAGGTGACAGGATGGAGGAGAGGAGGTGGGAGGACGCTGGGAAAGTACACTGCGTGGAGTTTAGGGCAGCAGAGGCAGTGTTGGATGAGACTGAGGCACCTTCCTGGAAAAGGAATAGGGAAGGGAGGGCATGAAGTGCAGATTACGAGGAATGAGTGGATGGTGAGGACATGGAAGAAAATTTTACTGACTGTCAAGTTCCCCCCCACCAGCAACCTGTTAGGAACCATGAGTCCCCACTGGCCCAATGCCCAGTGCCAAGATACACTGCCATTCCTGGCTGCCCGACACAGCCCTTGGGAGTGGGCAGGGAGGAAGCCCGTGGCCAGGATGCAAGCCCCCAAGTCCCACAAGTGACCAAGCCGCCTTATACCAAACATATATAAAAGGTCAAGATCAGGACATTCAACAGATTTCCAGCCACGTCTACCTCCCCAAACATAGCTGTGAATCCAGAAGTAAACACAAAGCAGTAGAAATGGCTGCCACCGCCCCTCCACTACTGTTGGGCTTTGCTTTGTAAGGAGAGACCCCGAAGCCCTCACTCAGAGCCGACTTGCTTTTATTTAACACACAGTTCTGATCAACATTGTAACCTGGTTTCAATTTTTTAAAAAATCAGAATCAAGAGAAAAAAAGCACAAGGTAAATGGCTGTGCAAATCTCAAATGTGTGAGATCACTGCGGGGAGGGCTTGGCCTGGACAGGCTCTCGGTTCCCACAGAAGACTGATATTCTATGATTCCCACATTTTTGTAAAGAGGATACCTGAGTTATGAAGACATTGTGGAATAATATTCCATCTCCATTGCTTAAGAAGGTAGGGCAGTGTATGGTACATGTTAGGAAGTAGTGTTTTTAAAAGTTTAGGCTCTTGAGCAGGGAATGGAACCTGATTTACTGAGCACTTACTATGTATTCACCAACTTAAATACGTTTACCTCCTAACAATCCTGCAAGTAACTATTATCTTTACCATTTTATGGAAAAGAAAACAGACTTAGAAAGCTGAAGTGATTTGTCCCAACCACACTGCGAATGCTTTTTCCACGTCACCCTCTGCTTCCCTACAGTGTCCTGGCAGTGTCCTGTGTGGAAAGCCTGCTCTCTGACAACAGGTGGACCTACTGGCCTGGAGCCCGGTGATGCCCTTGAGGGTAGTTCTGATGCTGGCACTGCCCCATCAGTTCACTGTGGAGCCCTAGGTTCCTGCCTCACCCTCCACAGCTTTGGCCACCCTGAGGTGTGGCAGCGGGGGAACCAGCCCTGCTCCTGCCTCTGAATCCAAGACGAAGCTCCCCTCTCCTCCTGGGTAGACCATGAGCAGTAAAGTCCTTGCAGCTGGAAGGCAAACAAATAGGTACGAGAGCCCCATCATGAGGGGTAGTTTTGTGAACCCCATCCTCCAGGGAAAATCACTGCTGAAGGACTTTAATGCTGACTGGCTCTGTTTTTCATTCCCTAATCATTCAGAAAAATACATCCATTTCAGTTTATTCAAAACAGTGGAAAATCATTGAGATTTTTCCTGTTTAAAGGTCAAACTGTAAAAAGATAAGTGGACTCAGAGAAATCCAGGCTAGTCATGAAAACGTGGCAGTGTATTAAAATCTAAAAAAGATTTAATCCTCCTTTGGAAACAGCTCATAATAATCCCCTCTCTACTCTCCCCTATGTGTGTTAAATTTCTGTTTTTAAGTTCAAGGACACGAAGCAAGTGACTTTGAATGGGTGGAGCATGGGCTATGCAGACTGGGGTCCTGGTTCAGAATCCCTGACCAGCTGCTCCACACCAAGTGTGAAGCGTGGAGCAAGTACCCTCACCCCCTGAACCTCAGTCCCCTCGCCTGTAAAATGGGGAGGATCTCTGGTCTCGGTGCTCTCCTACTGGCCTGGGGTGCTGCCTGGCAAGGTGTAGGCCTGTGGGCCTTTGAGAACCTTCCCACCAGCCCATCCATGCCTTCCACCTGAGAGGCGGACAGGTGTGGCCTGGCTTGGTCCGCTGACAGATCCCCTGCTCCAGCCTCCTTCCCCGCCTCTGGCCCCAGGACATTCCCAGACTCTGCTAGGGCTCTGCCGCATGGACTTGGTGACCTGTGAAGGCCTTGCAGCTGGAAGATAAACAAGTATCTGCGAGATTCCCGTCATGAGGACATTTTAAAGGGCACTAGGTAATTTAACTGCTTTTGTGAAGCTGAGCAAGTGATGGGGGAATGAGAGAGTATTTTGAAAACACAGCCTGGACAGGAAAATCCTGGCTTTTCTCTTTGTTAAAAACTTGGAGAAAATCTTTAAGGGCGTCTTTGGGCAGATAAGGAACAGCTGTGTCCCCTCTTTATCAAATCAAGGCTCCCTCTCTGCTCAGTTTTGTGCAGCTCTGCCTGTGGAGTAGGCTCAGCCTGGTCTCCCACACCAGCAGCCCGACTCATGGGGTCCGGGAGATGCAGTCAGGTTTCCTGGTGGCAGTCCCTCTAAGATGTGGGAGGCTCCCACAAACGGGAGCTGGCTTTTGTTTCTTGATTTGTGTCCAAGTAGGAACAGAAGAAATGGCGTGGGTAAGAATCTGTAGGGGAAAGTGCCGGCTCTTGGCTCCAGCCAACAGGGGCGTGGCAGGAGATGAGGCTGGCAGCAGCCAGATCCCACAGACATCGGGTGGAGAGAGTGACGTGTCTCATTTGTGTCCTACAAAGGTCACACGGGCTGCGCTGTGGGAGGGGAAGGGCTCAGAGGCAGCAGGGCCCGGTTGCCTTGGTCACCTAGGGACATGGTGGCGGGGAAGCACAGATGATGAATCTGGAGAGCTGGTGGGCTGGTGTGACATGGAGGGCAAGGGACAGGTGGGCCTGGGCACTTGGGTAGATGTGAGGGCTCAGTATGAGATGTGGGGACTCATTATGAGATGGGAGGGATGGTATGCATGTGGGTGGCGGTGGTTAGTCAGCGTTGGGCAGGTAGAAACTGAGGTGCCTGAGCAACATCCAGGTGGACTGAGGTGCTGTAGGACATAAAAGTGCACAGTTAGAGAGAAAGTCAAGCCAGAGGTAGAAAAGTATACGAGGCCAGCACACGGGTGGCCGGTAACCGAAGCCAAAGAGCGGACGAGATCCCACAGGGAGAGTGTAGGGTGAGGCCCAGAGAGGGCCAGGACAAGCTCCAGGAATGACGGGCATTCGAGCTTAAGGAAACAGATTCCATGGAGAAGCCTAAGGAGTGGACAGAGGGGTGACAGGGAGAATGTGGAGACAGGGGGACCCGGAGACAAGAGGCTACAGGGGTCAGGGCCATGGGGAGCGTTGCCTGAGAGACTGGACTCCTGGCTGGGTTAACCTGTGGGTGACAGAAGCATTTAGCCCAACCAGCAATGCCGAGGTTCATGCTGTGGTTTCAGCCAGCTCTGCAGATGGTCTGTTTTCCTGGATAGAAGGTTCAAAGTGGGCTTCTTGGGAGTTTCCAGGAGATCTGTCTGTGGAAACTTTATCCCACATCTTACATTTTCTCCCTGACAGGATCTTTTTAATTTAGATAAAAGTGAAACCAGGGCTACTGTGTTTATGTTATTTTAATCTTGACTTTAAAAATACTTACAGCAAACACTTATTTTAAACGTTAACATGAGGTTCTATTTTACTATCCTTTATGCTCTTCAAATGAAGTGCCTAATTTTAAAAGATCTACAAATTACATACATAATTTGTGGGCTCTTGGAGAGAGTCTACCTCTTCAGCTTTTTTTTCAGGTCACAAGAGACCTGTCTTAGACCATTAGGTATTTAATGTGACATGCTCTGCTTTGCAAAGTAAAAGAGAAAGGGCTGTTTTGGGCTCGGATACAGCAGCTTTGCCCCCAGATGTGTCCAACAGCCTGATTTAGTATTAAAGTTCTGAAATGATTGGTGATCCATTAGCGTGGCTATTTAAAGAGTTCATTGAATTAGCTACAAACCAACAACATCTGCACTGAAGGGCAGCTAGGTGAGGCCAGGCAGAAAGAACCAAATGGAATCTGAATGGAGCTGTGGATTCTGCCTTCCATGAGGCTCTGAGAGCAGACCTCCAATAAGAAAAGTTACAGGCTGCTGTCACCTCTGTGTCTGGTGATCAGGCAGGTGCCAGATGCTGCCTGCTGGGCCCCGGTCAGAGAGGACTCCTTGCTGTGAATGAAAACTGTCACGGGGCATGGCTTAGAGCTGGACCCTTTCCTTTTGCTGTGTCTCACTCCTCCCCTCCTGCATCTCTCCCTTGTCCCCTGCCAGCCCCTTCCCATCTCCCCCTCCCTGGGGCCTCAGACCCTGAGCTGTCCCAGGTCTACACTCCCACCCCACTGTTCCCTCCCCAAGTCATTGCAGCCGCCCCAGCAGGACTTGCTCCCAATCCCTCCTGCAGCACGTCACCAACTAACTGCAAGTCTAAGACCATTGTCGTCTTCCCCTAAGCCTGGCAGTTTCCTCTTATAGGCGTCACCCAACTCGTCCCCTCACTCTGCCTCCTCCTTGTATGCCTAGCAAACAGTTTACCTTGGCAAGTTCACCAGGAAGCAGTAATACTGCTAAAGCCCGGCGCTTGGTGGATCTTTTATTTCTTAAGTTGTGTGTGTGTAGGTAGGTGTGCCTTCGGTGGGTGTTTAGCAGTTTCCAGGCTGAAGTTATTACTCCCCACGCTAACCAGAGCAGCCCTTAGGGCTTCAGCACTTGGTGTGTCAGAGCACAGGCAATGCTGTATTCCAGGGGCATCTTGGCTGGTCCAAGGGCCTGCTTTGTCCAAGTCCAGGCAGGAGGCCTGTGTCCTTGGAGGATGTGTCAGTCCCCCTAAGAGCTCCATGGCTGGAGAGCTCCCTACAGATTTCTGGGGCACTCAGTCACAAATGCTGTACCCGGACTTCCCTGGCAGTCCAGTGGTTAAGACTCCACGTTCCCACTGCAGGAGGCATGGGGTTCGATCCCTGGTCGGGGTAAGATCCCACATGCTGCACAGCACGGCCAAAGAGAAGAAAAAAAAACCAGACAAACAAATGCCATACCCAAGGGCTCTTTGTAGTGGCTGCTGTGGTGTCTGCCTAGACCTTGTCTTCAGGGCTGGCACATCTATCCTCTAGATGCTGGGACTATCTCGCAGCTGCATCCCTTCCTGGAATTGTCCTTGGCAGAGGTGAACTGCCTCACTCAAGGTTAAGCCCTTTCCCAGAGGTTGGCCTGGGGAGGAAGCACCAAGGCCAGGCCCCTTGGCCTCCGTTTGGGACAACTCTGAGGGGCCATCTCAGCTCCTGAGTTCCCTGCAGAACTGCTAAGGCCTCAGGTGAAACCACAGTCTGGCTCAGTTTCTCCCTCTTCCCAATCCTGCCTTCGTCACTTCCTTGCACTCACCGTCAAGTCTGCACACAACTCGGGGAAACCAAGCTAAGACAGCTGCCATGGCTGAGCTCAGAGAGAGGCAGGGCTGACCCAGCACCCCTCAACCCCCTCAAACTCCCAATCCAGAGCTATCCTGCCTGGCCATGCTGTGCCGGGGCTGCTGAGATGTCTCAATTGTTCTACTGTTACACTCAAGCCTTCCTAAGGGTTACTTGGGAGATATTTGTTTTTGGACTAGAACTTAGGAAAAATTGTGCTTCTTCGGGACCTTGGCCTGTGTTTGATTTGTGTTTATGCTCCCTACACCAACAATTGGGGAAGAGCTCAGGCTTTCTTTGCTTTGGCTGCTAGGAAGCTTGGAGCTCAGTCCGTGTTGCAAGACACCCTGGTGCCTTCTGAGTTCCCTTAACACACCTTCCTCACTGCTGTTATTTGTGTTGCTTTGCTGTATCACACAGCTCCCTCTGAGCTGCCTCAAAGTCTGTTTGGAACGAGATGAGGTATTAATGAGAAAACACATACATACAGTGTTAGGGCTGTGTTGTCAGACAGACCTGGCTGCTGGTTACCAGCTGGGACATTTGCCAAGTCACAATTTCTCTGAACTATAGTTTCTTCAGCCAGGGAGTGGGCCTGATGCCTGCATCACAGGATTATTTTGAAGATACATACAGTAAACACATGGCTGATACACATCAAGTGCTCAATCAATGGAAGATGTTAATAACAATTTTTAAATGAAATTGTGTTGCTCTCATGAACCTGCCCTATCAGGTGGTCTGATCTCCCTCCTTCCTCCCTGTCACATGCTGCCTATTAGCCAAGAGGCATTTCGGGGCCCTTGGGTTTCACTTTCTCGTGGGAGAAGGACGGCCACCCAGGCGTCCACGGCTCCCAGCAGACTGTGTGGACCAGCAGCAGGGGCAGTGGAGGTGTTCACGGATTGTTAATCCAGGCAGGTGGACACACAATTAAAACATTCATGATAGGGGCTTCCCTGGTAGCGCAGTGGTTGAGAGTCTGCCTTCCGATGCAGGGGACACGGGTTCGTGCCCCGGTACGGGAAGATCCCACGTGCCGCGGAGTGGCTGGGCCCGTGAGCCATGGCCGCTGAGCCTGCGCGTCTGGAGCCTGTGCTCCGCAACGGGCGAGGCCATAGCAGTGAGAGGCCTGTGTACCGCAAAAAAAAAAAAAAATTCATGATATAAACGAGCACATACTTGGCTGGAGAAAAACTGAAAGTAAAATTCTTAATGTAAACTGAGCCTTCAGAAAATGAAAAAAAGGTTGTAGATGAGAGATATGTGATGAGTAATTTAACCAAGATGATGTAAATCTAGGCCTTTGAATACTTTAAATATAACCATCTGATATAAAAAGAAGTGCACTAAATTTTTTAAAGCTGAGATCTTTCCTCGGGTGAGAGACTCACTTTCCTGCAGGGACATGTTCCCCAAAAGGCAAGTGGAAAAGGCAAAGAATAAATCCATGTCGGCATCATATCCCCCTCCAGCCAGCTTAGGAGGATCCCACGCATTTTGTAGTCTGTCCTAGCATCCCATATGTCACATGTCACCTTGCAAACCAGTTTGGAACCCGTATTAGAACAGAAAAGCCCATTTCAAGAGGGTGGTGGCTTAGGAAAAACTATCTTTTATTTGTTCCTAAAGTCAACAGGTACCTGGCTCTGTCCCCTCGTAAATGCCACACGGGCCTGAACCTTGGCCTGGAGCTCATCCAAAAATGGGTGTGAAACTGGAGTTGCTGGTTTTTCTTGGAGATGAGGGGTCTGGAGCAGGAATCATCTGTAGGCAGATCTAGAACAGGCCTCCTGGGTGCATCTCTTTGGGAGGACACGGGGATGGCATGAGGACACGATGCTGACAGGGGGGCTCAAGGGCAGGATGGAGAGGGGGTAAGCACAGAGGGGGCACTGGTTGGTCTATTTGTAGGAGTGGGCCTCAGGACAGGGGAGAGGAGCGAAGAAGTTGGGGGAGGCTAGGGCCCAGCAAGTACCTGCCTGGGAATTTACTCTTGGAGGGGCGAGGTGTACTAGGCCACACCCCTGAGGCTGGCTTGGGAGGGGCCAGGTGAGTCTGGGAGGAAGCTTCACAGAGCCGCTATGGCCACCAGTGAGACAGGGAGAGGCTCGGGGTTGACAGCCCTGAGCCAGGGTCCCGCTTCTGGGTCAGCTGAAGTTCTGGGACATGGGTTGAGCACATGAACCGGCCTCAGGACTTCATCAGGCCTCAGAAGCCTTCATTTCTGGTATCAACCAATGCAAGAGGGACAGTCGATGTCTGGGGGACCAGGGACCTCCTACTCTATCACCCACAGGCAGCCCCTTGTCTATCCCCTGTGGGGACAATGTCCCCCTCAGTGTATAGCCTGAGGAAGGAGGCGGGGCAGGGTTGCATTTTCAGTCTCTTTCAGCATCTATTGACTTTTCTCCTTAAAAACTGTTATCTACACATTTCCTTGCACCTCCAGAATTTTGACGAGTTGAGAAAATCCATGTACTTCACCTCCATCTCAATAACAATAAGTTTCTTCCCTTCCTATATAAGATAGAGGGTCAGAGACGACCAGGGACCCTTCCCTCATGCTCCACATAGCGGATGCCTCCGGGTCCAGTTTCCAAGCACTGGCTCGTGCATTTACCCCGTGGGATGATGATGATGAAGTACTCAGCCTTATTCCTAACGTAAGTATAATGACAATGATGATAAAGGCAGCATCAGAGAGTCGGGGAGAGAACAGATTTTGGAGCCAGACTGCCTGGGCCCAAATCCCGGCTCCACCTCTCACTGAGTATGGGAAACTGGAGGTCACTTGACTTCTTTGTGCCAGGCTCCCTCATCTGTAAATTGGGACTCAGAGAAGCTAATTATGGGATGTGTTTAGATGGGTGCCTGGCACATGGTAGCATCCTTACCAGCTATTGCTATTATTATTTTATTGATATCATTGCTGTAGGCCAAGGCCTTTTCATGTACTGTGTCATTTGAATCTCACAATCCTATCAGGGAGAAGATATTATTATTATCACTCTTTACGGATGAGGAAACTGAGGCTCAGAGAGGTTGACGGACTTGCCCAAAGATACCCAGCCTGATATGGAGCCTGTCTAGCCCTTGCAAAGCTGTACAGGCTGCTTACCTGGGATGATAAGCGGCACTTCACCCTTATCCCTTTTATCCCTGCCCAGCCAGGTGGAAGGTTCTACCACCTCTACTTAATGCACGGAGATAACGGCTAGGTGAGTTAAGTGGCTCCCACACAGGCCTGCCTGCCCCAGCTGAGCTGCTTTTGGGCCAGCTGATCAGGACCGCTCTTCAAAATCACAATTTAACTGCTCCACTGCATCCATTGTTCTGTGCGTGGAGGCAACTGCCCCACAGGCCAGCCCACTTGGCGCCGCAGCAGTGATTAATAAGGATATTCTGTGTCCACGGGAGGCCTCTCATCCGGGGCCTCGGAGTACTTTGCAAGCATTAATTAAGCTTCATGGTTGTGGCTCAGGTACATGGGGGCCCTGGATTCAGTTTACATGTCTTTAGCTGATGCAGAAAGAAACCAAATCACTCCCCCAGTAAGCCATTGGCCTTCAGCCCGGCCAGGCCCCAATGGGCATTCCTCATCCCTGGAGTTTGGCCAAAATCATTTGCAGAGAAAAGACTTCCTACTTGTTCTTCCAGACTTCAGAATAATAAGCAGAACTCAGGAGCCATTTCGCACTTGAGTTAGTTCCAGGCCAGCAGCTGCATGGCTGGGCCTTACCTGGTGCCCACCCACTGGCCCACCTAGGTTAAATAGCAGCTGATGTAGCTCACGGCCTGCACCTGCCAGTGTAGCAAAGCCTACTGTACCTGTATGTGGGCCTTTGGGGTCAGGCTGGTCCCTGCTACACCATCTGCACAGTATCCCCCATCCTCCATCCCTCATCTGCTTCGCCTCCATTCCCAGGTCTGCCCTCACACATCTGCCACTTGCTTGCTGCGGCTCTGATGTCCCAGAGCTTGCAGGGAGGTGGGAAGAGACCGCGTAACTCAGGGTAAAGAGCTTGGGCTTCCACCCAAGGATGTGGGGGGACCACAAAAGGGAGGGGCATGGTCAGATTTGTGCTCTGGGATGATGCTTCAGGGAGATGCGCGTGTGGGGTGCAGGATGGGGAGGCCTGAGGCAGTGGGGCCAGGAGGAGGCAAGGAGTCAGGGGAGCGCGGACGGGGCTCCTGCTGGCTGTGGCAGTGGGGTGAAGAGAAGGAGCCTGAGCGATGTTTAGAGGAGATTGACAGGACTTGCTGCCTACCTGGAGGCGGCGTGAGAGAGAAGGAGGAGCCCTAGATGACCCTCCCGGCTATCGGATCCACTCTGCTGGGCAGTTATGCCCTCTGGGTCCAGCACTGGGCCAGTAAACTTGTGACCGACTTGGCAATGTTAGTGCAGACGGGCTCTCCCAGCTTCCCTGGAGAAGCTCTGTCAGAGGGAATGACCAAACCCAAACCCCTCACTCTCCCCTTCCATCTCCCAGGAACCATCCTTTCTGGCTTGGCTGGGAATAAGGCCTGACACTGAGAGCTCAGCCTCCATTCCTGGGCCACAGACATGCCAGGCCACCACCGAGTTGACCCACGGGAGTCTGGGGGTGGGCATTTGTTCCCCACTTGGCTGATGAAACCAAGGCTCAGGGGTTAAGTGACCTGCCTGCATGGGCTGAATGGTGGCCCCTGAAAGGTGTCCATGCCCTAATCCCTGAAACCTGTGAATATGTTACTTTATGTGGCAAAAGGAACTCTGCAGATGTGATTAAGTTAAGGATTTTCAGCTGGGGAGAGTGTCCTGCATTATCCAGGTGGGCCCAGTGTAATAATTACAACGGTCCTTATAAGAGGAGGCAAGAACGCCAAAGGTAGAAGGGGATTTGCCCATAGAAGCAGAAGCAACGTGCTTTAAAGAGGGAGGAAGGCGCTAAAAGCCAAGGAATACAGGCAGCCTCTAGAAGGTAGAAAAAACAAAGAAATGGATTCTCCCCTAGAGCTTCCAGAAGGAACGCCAGACTGCTGACACTGATTTGAGCCCAGTGAAACTGATTTCGGGCTTCTGACTTCCAAAACCGTAAGATAATAAATTCCTCAGCATCGTCCAACTACATCAGAAATTCTCAGTAGGAGGTATAATTTATTCTGGGCGAGAGAAGAGATTTGTCTTGATTCTGCCCAGGCCCTCACAAAATCAGAACCAACCTCTTTCCTCGTCCAGAACTGGGGAAGCCGCAGATGCGGGGTGCAGCCCTCGTTTAAGCTGTGACCTGAGCAAGACAGAGGGATGAGCCCCCTGGAAAGGGGCTGGAAGAATGTGGGAGGCAGAGGATAGGAAAGTGCTCAAAGAGGAAAACAAGAATTTCACTGTTGTCACAAAAGTAGGAGCCCCAGCGGCCTGAGGGACCACCTGAGGGGTGGGAAGGAATTCTGCCTCCTGCTGAGGGTTTCTGTTGTAGTTGGACAACGATGAGGATCTGGGGAGAAAGGGGAGGGAACGTCCTCCTGAGGCACAGATCTGAGATGAATGCAGATTGCTTCTCCTCAGTTTAACCTCCAGGGAACAGAGGGTGCATCGCTGCATCCTGTGGGCGAATCTGCCATAGAGAGGGAGGCGGAGCTGGGAGCACCTGGGCTGAGCCGCACCGAGGCTCCTTTTCAGCTTATTCTTCCTTTTTTTTTGGCCACGCTGCATGGCATGTGTGATCTTAGTTCCCTGACCAGGGATCAAATCCGTGTCCTCTGCATTTGAAGCGCAGAGTCTTAACCGTTGGTCTGCCAGGGAAGTACCCCCTTTTTAGCTTAAAGTGTCAGATTTTCCTTGACAAGGAATAGTTTCTTTAACCATTGTACATATACACAGACCCGCCCTGGCTTACATGACTTTCCTTACGATCGTTCACATTCATACAGTCCTGGGGGGCTTTGTGTTCATTTTCAAGGTTATGAGCTCACTGATCCTCCCAGCCTCTGAGGCTGGAACTGGTATCGTCCCATTTTGCAGTTGAGCAAACTGAGGCTCAGAGAGGTGACATGGTTAGTTCAAGTTTGTTGTCAGAGGCAGGATTTTGACTGAGCTTTTCTGGCCTCCTTTATGACACAGAAGGGAGCTCAAATATCATCGTGTTCACCCCTGTTCTGTGACCGTGCTCAGCGAGGCTCGAGACTTTTCCTGACATACCACAGGGAGCTAACAGCAAACTGGGATGGGCCTTTGTACCTAGGGGTCTTATCCCTGCATGCTGACCTCTGCTTCAGGCCTGGGCAAGGGGCCTTGGCCCACCCCACTGTTTACCTACTAACAAGTATTTCCTAAGCTTGGTGCTATTCCAGGCTCTGTGGGGAGCTCTGAGCATGGAGGAACAGGCTGACACAGGTGAAGCAAGTCATGGAGGCTGATGTGGGTGGCTGTGGAGCCCAGCAGTGCCTGAGTTGGGGGCTGCCATTCAGCAGAGCAGCATTGGGAGGAGGGACCATCTGGAGGCCTCGGTAGGGGCTGGGCAGCCCACACTGGGGTAGACGTGGCCAAAAGCGTGAGGGTAAGAGGTTGAGGTGACCAGGGACTCGAGCTGGGGAGGTCTCCTGCTCAGGCAGGCCCTCCCTGCACAAAGCCAGAGGATCTGGTTCCATCTTCCTCAGGTGTTGCCTTCCTCACTAGCCCTTCCCTTTGCTTCATCATAGGAAACACCTGCAGAGCCCCAGCTGCGCCCTTCAGGGTTTCGGGTGTGGGTTTGAGGGGGTGGGGGGATGCTGGGCCAGCACGTACAGAAGTATGGCAGGTTGGTGCCCAGAGCCAGGGGGTGATCACAGCCATCCCTGTCCTGGCCATTGGGATGACTGTCTCTTCTGATTCCTCTCTTTGGCCAGGAGTACTGCCATGTCCTTACACCACTAGAGAGACCCTGTGTGTACATGACAGAATATAATCGTCCTACAGATGCTATCTCGGGCCTTTGAATGCTGAGCCTTCCCCCAGGGCATCAACACTGTTCTACTGCCCACTTCACTCACCCCTCCACATGGTGTCATGGGGGCTGTAGGGGAGTAAGCATCTCTGGAGACCCTTGTGACTCCTGGGCACTTTGTGTAGAGCATTGGTGGTACGTGACATCATGGAAGTTAGGTTGGAACTGAGTCCACCATGACGGGTAAAGTAACTTCACTTCTGAACCCCAGTTCTCTCATCTATAAGACGGTTGAGAGGAAGAAATGAGAAAATCCTTACAGAATGTTTTAGCACGGTGCCAGTCACCAGAATGCTCAGTAGGTGCTGTGTGGTTCTCCTGCAAAGCTGTGGCCCTGGTGACACTACTGTAAACCAGAAGAAATCCTGAAAGAAATAGTCTCCCAAAAAAAGGTGCAGAAATCTCACAAGATGGTGTGGAAGAGAGGCCTGGGCCTCAACCAATGGAATGATGTCCATTATGGCACACCCCCCTCAATCATCCGACAATGTGCTTAGAAGGGCCAGAATCAGAACCTCTGGCTTCAGACCCTTGGTTGTCAATTCTTAGCACGTGGACTATAAAGTTAACCTCATGGATGTCCCTAGAGGTGCCCCATGCAGTCAAGGCTGGAACTGATGAGGGAGAACGTCCCCTATTGGAAAGAAGTAGGTTGCTTGGGCAGGTAGCGTGGGCAGGAGCCCTGCATGGCAAGAGGGTCTCCTCCAGCCAGAAGGTTCATAAGACTCCATAAGTGTCAGTGGCTGGGCTTCCCCCAGTGGGGAGGGAAGGGACCCAGCTTCCTCATCTCTCCAAGAGAGTCTTTGGATCCTGGGGCAGGTGGCAGAAGCAGGAGGCAAACTCATGAGGACAAGGAGTGGCCCTTAGGGAGCCAGAGGCCTTAGGGCTCTGCTGGCCACTGGAGCAGATCTAGGCTGGGAAGAAGGAATAACAAAAACCAGGAGGCTAGGAGGACAGAGGCAGGAAGATGGAAGCCCCCTGGGAAGCAGCAAATAGTTAGCTTTTTGTATTGTTGGAGTTGTGAGAAGATGAGGTTGGGTGAACCTCTAGGTTAGGCCCAACCTCAGCTAGTGCTGAGTGGTGGGGGTTTGGAGAACAAGCAGCCCTGCTGAGAGAGGGCAATGTATTCAACCCAGAAGGAACAGCACCTGGGTCGGCCAGCCCTGCTCTGTTGTCTTACGCTGCAAAGAAGCCAATCACATGTGTTTCCTTGAGGTGGATGACATACCCTCAGCACAGAGCCTGGCATTCGGGGGTGCCCAGGGGAGCACTGAGGGAGTGGTTTGACCAAAAAAGGAGTGGGGAGCGGTCCATCTGATCATGGACCGGATTTTTTTCAAGGAAGATAAACTTCAGAGAGTAGAACAAAGGTAAAAATAAAATAGACTCTATTTTAGACTATCTTATCTATTACACTATTAATAATCCTGCCCCATTTTTGCAAAGTGCATAGCATGGTTCTAAACAGGATCTTTCTATGATCAGCCATCCAGTCAACATGTTTGCTGAGTGTCTACTAAGGTTTCATGCAGAACCAGCTTCCAGGGGTACCTTGATACAGGTACACCCACAACAAAATGAATGTTGATTCAGTAACCTCATTTGGTCTCTGACAACCCCATTTACCGTGGGGATGGGGCACTGGAAGAAAAAAAAGAGTGGTGGGCTGGCTGGCCAAGGTCACACTGATAAGCAGTTCATGACGAGACCAAGAAGTTCCTCCAGGTCCCCCACGGCCACCTTGAGTTGACCCCCAGCAGCTCACTATGACTGTTGGGCTCTTACAGAAGTAAGACTGATGGGAGTTTCCAGTGATAGCTACTGAATATCTGAGGGAGAGACAGGTTTCAGAAAACTGTGAAACAATGAAAAGCTCTTAACAATTGATTTAAAATCAATACGGTGAACAAATAGCACCTAACATAGAAATATCCCCGAGAGACAGATCTCCACTCCTCGTGACTGTTCCTGTCACCCCGCACACTTCCCAGGCCTGGCTGTGTGCGTGCGTTTAAATCCACCAGACAGACTCAGGCCTCAGCCCTGTGCTGTTCAACACTTTATTAATAACAACAGTAACTACATTTATGGACTGCTTCTCTCTGCCAGGTGCTTTAAATGTGTTCATTTAATCCTCCCATCAATCTGCTTAGGTTGATATGATTATTCCCATTTCATAGATACTGAGGGTAATTCAGCTCCCAAGTTTCAGAGGTTTAAACTCGGGTCTGTCTGATTCCAATACAGATGGTCTTCCTACTTCTCTGTGGTCATCAAGCTTGCAGATGGCAGGGAAGAGCTGGGAAAAGTTGTGAAAGCATTCAGTGAAAGATTCAGGCCCCTAAAATATCTTGAGGCCCTGGGCAGCACTGTCCAGTAGAACTTTCTGTGATGATGGAAATGTTCTGTATCTGGGCTATCCACTACGGTAGCCACTAGCCACACGTGGCTATAGGGAACTTGAAAAGTAGCTAGTGTGGCTGAGAAACTGAATGTTTAATTTAAGTTAATTTAAATAGCTAGTGGCTACTGTGCTGGACTAAAGGTGTACCTAGGGCTGTGGGCAGAAACCAACAGGATGATGCTGGATCAGAATCTGTGCAGCTGTTGCATTTGGGTCATAGGAACAGGACAGGGAATTGAAAATGACTGGGGCCCAAGCTGATGCACTGTGAGCTCGGGCTTCAGTGGGTGAGGCCTCTGCAGGCACCTCTAGATGTGGGAGCTGAGACATTAAATCAGAGAAAGGAGGGAGGGAGGGAGGGAGTGGGCAGGCAGAAGGGAGAGGAGAGGCTTGGAAAGCAGAGGCAGGTACAAGATGGGTTCATCCGAGGACCCAGTCCCTTGTTCTCTGAGCTAAAGCCCCATAAATGTGAAGGAAAGACGACTTCTCAATGTCAGCTAATGGCTCTGCCCCAAAGGGAAGCACCTTCCTGAAGTCCCTCTGCCGGGTGCCCTAGACTTCCTGTGAACTTGCGTCCACATCCTTTTCCTTTGCTTTGGAGCATCCAAGCAGCCTGTGTCTCATTCTGGGAGCTGGAAAATAAACATCACTGTGGAGACTTGGCTCCACTTACAGCGGCTAACGTCCTGTGATTTTCTAGCTCAAAGGCCCTTTGCTTCTGTGAGTGTCGCCTGAGAAGATTTGGCCATGGAAAAAGGTATTAGGAAGCCGAGGGCAATAAACTGCCTCTGATCAGAAAGGCTCAGGACAGATCCCTGATGGGGGCATCAGAGGCAACACTCTGAACAGGACAGCCACATGGGCTGCCTCAGCCACTCTGCCTCTGGTTTGCAAACTGAATGTGCCCCTTAGCCCACTCTCACCGCACCCTGCAGATTTGGGGAGAGCAGGTGCAACAACAGATGGGCCTAGGCAACTTGCTCCAGAGAGGCATCCTTGCCTTGGGCTTTCAAGGGCTGGGATGGATTTACCCTTTGTCCTCACACTGCCTTGAGTCTGGACTAAAAAGGGCAGGAGGTTGATAGCAGACCTAGTCACAGGGAGAAAAGGGCCTTCCCAGGAAGTGATGCTGAGACTTGGGACCTCTAACTCCTTTTCTGTTCTGATTATGGAAGGAGAAGAAAGGGTGCACTTGGGTAGTTTGCAAGACCTCTCTGAGGTACCCACATCCTAGAGCCCTCCGTTTGCACCTGAGCCTGGAGTAGGGGCTGGAGAGGGTCAGGCAAGGATACAGGTGGCCACAGTGCTGTGTACAGATAGCCCAGAGGAGGCCATGATCAGTCAGGTTCTTGATCCTGGGAACTACAGTTATGTCAAAAATCCCAGTGGTCAGTGATGACTGTGGCCAGAGCATGTCAGCCTGCCCCAGCCTGGGGAGTCTCAGTGATATGACCAAACTGGCTGCCCCATGGGAGGTGATCCCTCTCTGATGGCTGCACATTAGATGCCACAGACAAAGCAGACATGGGTGAGGGTCTAGGTACTGCAGGGTTATGGATCTGGAGTTGGTCGTGGTGCACCAGGTACCCTGAGGGTAGGTTGTAAGGAAGCTGAGGGCTGCGTTACTGGTGATCTGGGCTCCAATGTGATAAAGCAAAGGCCTGTCTGCTTTCCTGCTGGATATTGAGGCTCAGTCCAATCAATCTGCCTGCCAGACCCTGTGCTTTTGCTGTGAGGGTCAGTGTAATAGGGGCTGCCAGAGCCAGGTACCAATCAGAGCTGCATGTGGGCAGGTTAGTGCTCTGTGCTGGAGCATGGGGGTTCTGAAAAACTCAGCAAGCCTCTGTTTTCAGGGGCCAGGGAACTCTGCCCTGGCAACCTTGGTGCTGGGCTGGATTTCCTGGGAAGGCTCTGAGTGGGTTGGGGGCTACTGGGCCTCAAGGCTACAACATAGATTCCAGGAGAATGGTTGCTTCTGCTCTCAGCAAGAGCTTGGGTTAGGAGAAAGGAGCTTGGGGCACATGTGATGGGCCCTTCCTTCCTGGCCTGCAGTGTCGTGTGATCAATTGCAGCTCAGTTGGGGATGAGTGGGGCTGTGTAGCCCAAGGCTGACACAGGCCTGTCCTAGTTATCCTTGTGAGCAATGAGTCTCTACCAGCCCCTTGGGCTGTGCCCTTCCCTGTTCTTTTCCAAATAAAGAACTTGAGGACCAAGGGAGGAAACTCTTTCTGGAGCAAGCAGTGGGTCCCATCTTAAGGGAGTAAATTCTGGGTCTGCAGAGAGGAAAGGCACTTAAAGTAGGGCCAGGTCTCCAATGTGAGTGTAAGAGGAGGCAACATGCAAGGTCAGCTTTGACTCGACAGCAGCAGAAGTTGCCCTCCCACCCTCCCTGCCAGCTCCTCCACCAACATAACACCCGCCTCCCACCTGTCCCTTTCGCCTCTCTCCCTTTCTTTTTCTTCCCAGGGAACACACAGGAACATTTTCCAGAGAGAACACGTAAGCCTCAGCAAAGCCCATTACGGTGCCCCTCAGCGAATATTTGGGGCAGATACTGTCTACTCCCTCCCTAGTCCCGCCATTTACTGACAGCAGTGCCAGGGCCACGGGCTGTGATTCTGTGGCAAGAATCAATTTCATAGATGTCAATAAGCTAAGAGGAGGGTTAATTCAGGCTCTGAGGCTGAGCGTGACAGCTATTTTGGGTCAAGTCTACATTTCATTCCTGAATGGACTGTGGCTTACCCATCCTTTCCCCGGTCCAGCTCCTCAGCTTTCATTTTGAGTTCACACACTGAGTTTGGCCACATGCCTTTGGAAGCCCTGGGCTAATTTCCAATCTTGGAGGCCTTTTCCCCTCACCCCCGCCACTGTTCATTGTGAAAACCAAACACCATAGAAGAGAATTTGGAAATACTTCATGTGGAATCGTGCCCCTCTCATAGCAACAAATTCTGTTAGGTTTTCTCCTTCGATCTGGGCCCATGTGTGTGATGGCTGGACCTGGACATTCTCTTTATGGTCTGTTTATTCAGTTAATGTTAGGTGAGTCTCTGTGGCCTTTAAGTCTTCGAGAGCACCATTTCCAATGGCTGCAGCATGTCGTGTCAAGTGGATAGACATGCATTATTTAATCATTTGTCTTCTGTGCCACTATTGCTGAAAGCCAGGTCACCTGACCTGATTTTGGCTCATAACACACATTTGGCAGTCCCAGTGCTGGGATGTGCAAAAGTGGGGCCAGATTTCAGATGCGTTTATTCATGAAACATGTATTAACTGTCAGTTAAAGGCAAGGAACCATGGCATAGGGGAGAGGACAAGGTTTAGGGGAGTAAGAAAATGTGGCCCTAGATATCCAGTGGCTTGAGAGTCTGGTTGGGGCAAGGAGACAGACCCCCAGGTCTCACGTGATGAGGGGGGATGTTAGGGCTTCTGATCCCCAGGAACGTTATGATATGCCTGGTTCTGAGAAACTAGGTTCTCAAGTAATAGGGACTTATCTTTGAGACATTGGTGCATCCCCAATTATTTGTTACTGATGATAAACTAATAAAGTTCGGAACTAATTTACCGAAAAAACAAACAAGCAGAGATTCTGGGGGCTCTTCCTATCATCACTTCCATTTCAGTCACGTGCCTTCTGATGTTTCTAGAGTAGGAAGAGAAAGGATGTGGAGGTAGAGCTGCACTTATGGGAACAGTGGGATGGGACTCCCATCCATCATGTTCATGGGCTGGGGCGGGCAGGCTAAAAACCACTGATAGAAGAAGAAGAATAACTGCTGTTTACTGAGCTCCTGCTTCAAGACAGACACTGTACTAGGCACTTTACATAAGGAAACGTGAGTCCCTTTATAACAGTGTTTTACAGTAGAGATGATTCTTTTCATGATTAAGAAGAGTTTGTGAATTAGAAAAGTTAAATGATTCACTAGAGGTGACTTCTCAGTATCTCTTCTCCAAAATCAGGTAGCTGCATAGTATTTCATGTAACCCTTTTTCTAAAAAGGGATCTCATGCATCTTTGCCTTTCAAAATAGAATGGTAACTGGATAGCAATCCAGACCTAGGAATGCAAGAGAAATTATATGGAATAATTTTAGAAAGTCTCTCTTAAGGTAATTTACTTTCCAGTGAGAGTATATACTTAGAGCTGAAATTGATAAGCATGTATATTTAGAATTAGTACTTAAGTTATTTTGGTCATTTTCAAAAGAAACTGTACTGTTAAATTAACATACCACATCAGTGGGCTAACAACCTGATCTCATCCTCACTCCTTTTGCTGGCAGATTAAAGACTAGGGTATTTAGAGACTTTCTACTCTGCCTGGAAAAGTCAGGAGTCCAGACCAGAAACCACTGACCAGCAAATCTCAGTGCTAGACCAGGATCTGTGCATTGAACTGGTGGCTAGATGTGTGTGGTGGGCGGAAGAGAATTTGAGGGACCTGGGGTGAGCACTCCAAGGGCCAGGGAAGCCTGGGCCTGGTTTTTTAAATTTGACTTTATTGTTTTTCTTGATTACTGCTACAACCATAATTCATAGTCCCATGAGTCAGAGCCATAGGTTTTGTTTTCAAATGGCCTAGAGAGGGCCTTGCTCAAGGTGATGATTTATTCTGATTCTTTCACGGGAACCTTCTTCTACATCTGACTGTGGATGATGAAATGCTCTCATGACCACCCCTTGGGGCATCGCTGCTTCACACTCAATCCCTGCGCCCGATCATCATGTGTTCAGAGGGGCTTCAGTGACAGTTTCCTCTGAAGGCATGTCCACCATGCCTGCCCCCCATGTATGGGGTGACATCCAGTCTGCAGGCTGGTGTACACTCTTGAAACTTTGAGATGAGTTTGGAGCTAGGGATGAATTTGGGAGTCCTTGGCATATAGAGGGGAGCTACATCCTTCTACAAGAGTAGGTGAGGTCAGCAGGGGTGTGGGCACCTGGGGAAAGACGGGGATCTGTCTTGGGGCAACCACGCTTGAGCCGTCAGTAGACGGTGGAAGGGTTGAAAGGCACAGTAGAAGAGATGGGAGCTGAGTTGGGGAAACACAGTGCCCCAGGGCAAAGAAGCAGAGGGTTTCAAGGAGGGAGTGACCAGGAGGGCCTGTTGAAGCCAAGAGGCCCAGGCTGTGTGGAGCCTGCTGGGATTCCTCTTTGCTGCTTTTGTTTGTTAAATTTTACCCAAATCTTGGAAATTATAAATCCTATGCTGTGGGATGAGTCTTACCCTTTTTTTTTTTTCCAGTTGTTTTCACATGGTCATAGATTATTATATGATCATTAAAGAACATTTGGAAGAAAAAGTGGAAAGCAAAATTTTAAATACTTAATTTCCACCCTTTCTAAACACACCAAATGTTGACATTTTGGTCTACTTTCTTTCAGTGGCTTTCAGTGGGTTTTCAGTGGTTTAGAGTTTTTTAAATTGCAATTATACTGTATTTATAAATTTGCACACAATTTAACATTTATACTATAAGCATCGATCTAGGATTGGTCTTTTAAAATATGGCAAACATCATTCAGAATGGTACAGAGTTCAGCACCCACCTTTTAATTCAATCGTCTTCATTATATTACTGCTTTCTGTTATATATATTTTGGCTACTTAACGTCAGGTACTGAGAGTAGTGTGTAAATTTATGCCCACAGCTGTCTTCATCTTGTATTTTTGATGGTAACGGGTTTTGCCTCAAGTATTTTGATGCTAAAATACTGAGTGTACAAATGTTCAGAACACTTATGCTTTCACAAATGCTCCTATGAATATAAAATTACCCTTTTTATCCTGCTTGACGCTGCTTATTGCCTTATATTGTGCTTTGTCTGACAGAGCCACTCACGCTTTTTCTTTTGTTTGCATTTACCTAGTATAGCTTTGTCTACCCTGGAATCATTTTATTTTAGGTGAGTCTCTTGTATTAATTTAATCTGGGAACCTTTGTCTTCTAACAAGGGGATGGTAAATGCTTACGTTTATTGTCCTAATCATTTCGGGTGGCCTCTTGTCATCTTGTTTTGTGTTTTCTGCATTTCCTTTCTTTTGAGCCATAACTGGTGATTTCTTTTACCTTCTGCAGTGATTAGGAAGGGAGACATCTTGTTTCTCCCTCCACTGGTCTGCATTTTATTGCCTCCAATAAAGGTCTTAATTTGTCTCTGTGTTCGGGCTTGTAAGCAGCTCTGCTTATCTCAGCCTGGCCCTTCTCATCCCCAGGAGGTGACATCCTCTGCAGAATGGCTTTAAAGGCCCTCTGTTGATTTCTTTGTTTGCTCACTCAGGGAAAGGAGGTGTCTCATGCTTCCTGCGAGATGGAGGGACCATCTAGACTCTAGCCAGAGGGTGTGTGTGTGTGGCGATGGTGATGGGGGAAGGCAGGAATTGTCATTACCACTGCCCATGGAAGGCCCAGGAAGTGCCTGTTGGCCTTTGATTGAGGAAACTGGCCTAAGCAGACCCGGCCCAGCTGGCGGGGATAAGCTCTCTGCAGAGAGAGCGTCTCAGGGCTGAGGGACCAGAGTGAGGGTGGGTGGGGGGTGGTGGGCCTGAGCTGGCAGGGTCCTGGTTCTGGCCTAGACAGGTGGTTCAGGGACTGTCAGTCTCAGGCGTGAAAATTCCTGGGCACATAAATTTTTTTATATTCTTTTTTTTTTAATTGAAGTATAGTTGATTTGCAATATGGTGGGCACATAAATTATTTTTAAATATGCTTTTTTTGGAACTCCCTGGCGGCCCAGTGGTTAGGACTCTGCACTTCCACTGCAGGGGGCACAGGTTCAATCCCTGGTTGGGGAACTAAGATCCCACATGCAGAGCAGCATGGCCAAAAAAATATGTGTGCGCACGCATGCGTGTGTGTGTATATGCTTATTTATTTATTTATTTATTGGCTGTGTTGGGTCTTCATTGCTGCGTGTGGGCTTTCTCTAGTTGCAGCGAGCGGGGGCTACTCTTTGTTGCAGTGCATGGGCTTCTCATTGCAGTGGCTTCTCTTGTTGCAGAGCACGGGCTCTAGGCGCGCGGGCTCAGTAGTTGTGGCACATGGGCTCAGTAGTTGTGGCGCACAGACTTAGTTGCTCTGTGGCATGTGGGATCTTCCCAGGCCAGGGCTCGAACCCATGTCTGCTGCCTTGGCAGGCGGATTCTTAACCACTGTGCCACCAGGGAAGTCCCTGTGTATGCTTTTTAAGACCTGTAAATGGAACTTCAGTGAGGGTTTTCTCAGGGCCTCCGTTTGTCTACTGTCTTAACCAGGTATTGCTCCCATGTATTTTATATTAAAACTCTCTCTGTGGGGCAATTAACAGCTTTAAATGACTTATTTAAATTTAAGCACCTCTGGCATTTTTTTCAGTTATGCAAGATAGTTGCTCCTCTGTATCCCCTAACACAGAGGTGCCAGTTCTGGGGAGGGCAATGCCACAGCCACAGAGAGGGGAGGGTTGGGGCCTGGGAAAGGCAGGGTGGGGCTGCTTGGGGAGGACAAACTGCCAAGGCCTAGGAAGGTCTCCAGAGGGAGACAGGCCAGGTGGAGCTTCATTGTTGTCTTTTTTTTTTTTTTGCTTTTTCCAGCTTTATAGAGGTAATAATCACATAGAACATGTGTAGGTTTAAGGTGAACAGTGTGATGATTTGATACATGTTTATATTGGGAAATGACTATCACAAGCCTTCATCTTTTGTAGGGCCTGAGAGGCAGAGGTGGGGCTGTGCTGCTGCCAGTGATCCTCTGCCTGACAGGGCCAAGGTTTTCCTAAGAGTGGCCACAGGTCAGAAGGAGCAGTGAGAAGCTGGCGAGAAGGGGCAGTGCATGCAGTGGTCAGAGCTTTGACAGGGCCAGCCTGGCTTCTGGGGAGGGTGGTGGGCCAAATAGCTACTCAGGAGAGCCAGACCATATCCACCAGACACCAAAGGCTGACACCTCACAAACACCAATTTCCTTGGGGACCAGCACCTCAGCTGATCCTCTGGGAAGCCTTGGAACATCTAAGCCAGAATCAAGAGGTAACATCATCAAGGTCCAGACAAGCAGGTGTCAAGGAGACCTTGGGGCTGGGACAAAGCCACGCCTGGCCACTGGAGTCAAGGTCATCTCTCTAATCTCCCTCCTGTTCCAGACCCACATGGTCATGATGGCTACTGTCAAGCCCTTGGAGCACCAGATGAGGAAACTGAGGTCCAGAGATGTAGATGATATATCCAAGGTCACTCAACAGGCTGATTCCAATTCCTTAGAGTGTTTCAAAATATTTTGACCCATATGCTTTTCTTCTTCTATATGAGTTGGTATAAACCCTCTGACTCAGATGTTAATGTCCAGACCTAACACATGCAAGTGTGTGTGTGTGTGTGTGTGTGTGTGTGTGTGTGTGTGTGTGTGTGTATGTAATTCCCCCTGTTAGAGTTAGTCGTTCCTCTTCTGTGTTTCCAGTGCTCTCTGTTCATCCCTCCGTCATACAATTTATCTTGCTGCACTGGAATTATCTGTCTGTGTGTGTCCTCCTGACAGGAGTGAGTACCTAAGGGCAGGGACTTTGTACTGTTCTTTGTATACAGTAGGCACACATGAATTTTGTTAGATGAATGTTGATGAATTCACAACTGTCCACTCACTATACATAGGTTACCATGGCTTGGCCCTATTAAATGTGCAATCCTTCTATGGTTGATTAATTAAAAATTATGTTCTTCTGAAGGTTAATAACTGAAAAACTATACTTTGCTTAGCATACTATGCCTGTGAGGAGCATAGCTGCTTGGGCCACACTGCTTCATGGTGCCCCTTGTGGCAGTGTGCTCTAATTGCAGGCAAAGGGTCTCAGGAGTGGGTCTTTCAAACGAAACATGTAAAGGAAAAACATTTTCACCAAATGTATGCAACAAGTTTCTGAAATACACCAGCCTCTGCTTCCATTGCCCTTACTCTGCTACCCCAGCATCAGTAGCTGGAATCACAGCTGCTCAGATTTGACATGAGATAAGGTTGGCAATATTTCTAAGATCCCAATTTGGCTCACCTGCTGCGGCTACAGGTGAGGCAGCACTTATAAGGAAACAACATGAAGTGGCCATGTTCATTTTCACATTTCCTACTCTGTGCTCCATGTTCTGTTTTAGACTTGGCTAACCCCCTAAGGACAGGGACTGTGTCTCATTCACTCCTGTCTCTCCAGTGGTTGGTGCAGGGCTTAACACAGAGTAGGTGCCACATGCTGTGCTGGGACTGTCTAAGAATTGGCGTGTCAGAGCCTTGGGGTCAGAATCATCTGGTAAAAGAGACCTGGCGGGAAAGCTGCTCTGAAGTAACCACAGCTCTACTTGCCGGTGCCCAACCATTCCAAACATCCATGCCTTCATTATTATTCTGATTTCTCAATTTGATTTTATTCTTCAGAAGTCACCATTCCACTCCGTCGCATTCGGTGAGTGTGGACACACATTAATCATTACTGGGGTCAATGACCAGATGAGCCCTTAACATTCCATTACCAAGACAAGTGTTTGTCATTTCTCATTAGTGTTATGTTTATAATCACTAGGGACTTATCCCTGGACAACTTGTCAAAATCTGCGTGGCCTTGCCAACACGTGGCAAGTTTATCCTTCCAGAACTGTGGAGGGCATCTGGAACCCTCGCATGACTTTCCAAAGAAAACGCAGGGCAGCACCATGGTCTCTTTCATCTTCTATCATCTTGCACATCAAAACTCCCCCTTCACTCATCAAGGGACTCTTGCAGAGCTGTGAATATTACCTCCCCACTGCCTCACATCCTTCACAGAACTGCAGGTGCTTCTTGGAAGAAGTGCTGCATCTGTGTCCCTCTCCCTTCTTGCCTTTACTTTCCATTGTTATTAGAAGTGTAGCCATGGAGAGAAATCTGGTGGTCAGTGGTGACTGCAGCCCTGAGAAAAGATAGATTTTCCTTCTAATCGGACTAAGAAGACGGGTTTGGTTTCTAGTCCCTGCAGTCTGCAGAACAAACTCAAGATGGCAAGTCCAGAAAAATCCCCTTTTGTGAAACAAGCTCTCTGCACGGGGGGCGGGGGTCACTGATTGATAGGTGCTGCATCCGGAATGGGCTGTGGGATTTGCAGTGACCCTGACTCAGGCCCTCACAGCAGCCACTCTGGGAGGCAGCCACTCAGGGACATTGCTGGAGAATCACAGACCAAAGGATAACACTGCCTGCCTCCTGGAGCACAGAGAAAAGGTCTCAGTCCAGGAGCAAGCCTCTGCCTCCTCCCTCACAGAAAAAGCCCTCCTAAGCTTTTTGCCTGGATTTGGGCACTGCGGCTGTGCTTGGCATCTGTGCCTCTTGGCAACTCGTGCTGCCTGCCGCTTGACACAGGCAGCCATCCTCGTAGCAGAGTTCCCAGCCTTCTCCTGCCTAGAGCTTTTGTGAAGACCAAATGAGAGAAAAGTCCATGCATGTTCTCTAAAGAGCAAAGAGCACTGGTAGGAATGCTGGATGGCTGTGCTGTCTGGCCACGCCCTCCACAAGCTCTGGCTTTGGGTATGCTTGATGAGCACGTTCCACATGGCAACAAAATGCCCCAATTCAGTGAGATACCTCAAATTGGTAGTTTCAGATTTTACATTCCTTTCTTTGCATATGAACTTTTTTTTGGCAAAAAATTGTTAGCCACAGGTTTTCTAAACCGTTCTTACCAAACATCTATTTCCTACTGAAACTCTCTTCTCCATTTCAGGGTCCCCAGAATACACCACTGGCATACCCAGCCTTGTTCATTTGGTCACGACTTTTCCCTGCCTTCCCTCCCCACCCTACTGACCCTTCAGAGCCTCTTCATATTGTACCCACCTTTTTTTTCTTTATAAATTTGTTTGTTTTTATTTTTGGCTGTGTTGGGTCTTCATTGCTGTTCCCCGGGCTTTCTCTAGTTGCAGCGAGCAGGGGCTACTCTTCATTGCGGTGCGCAGGCTTCTCCTTGCAGTGGCTTCTCTTGTTGCAGAGCATGGGCTCTAGAGCGCAGGCTTAGTAGTTGTGGCGCATGGGCTTAGTTGCTCCGCGGCATGTGGGATCTTCCTGGACCAGGGATTGTCCCCTGCGTTGGCAGGAGGATTCTTAACCACTGCACCACCAGGGAAGCCCTGTACACACCCTTGAAGACCAAGCAGAAGACCTCTCTACAAGCTGACCCACAAATCACCTTGCCCTCCTTCAAAAGAAGTTATTGGGTTCCTGCTGATCTTGAACCATGAGGCAGTAATCACAGTGGTTAAGAGCAGGCTCTGCAGTCAGCTTGCCCACCTCTTACTGCTTGTGTGACCTTGGGCAAGTTACTTGAAGTTCCTGGGCATTGCTTTCCTCAGCTATAAAATAGGGATAATAACAGTAGCTCTTTTATGCATATAAAGGGCTGAGCACAATGCCTGGTGCACTGTAAGCACTCAGTAAAGGAGAGCTAGTATTAATCCTAAGAATTTTCTTTATATGTTGCCATGTAAGGCCATAACAACCCAGGAAAAGTAGATATAATTGTCCCGGATGAGGAAAATGAAACTCAGAAAGGTTAAAGCACTTGCCCAAGGCCACACATTTGGTGATGAAGCTGAGATTCAGAGTCAATTCTATCTGATTGGGATCAACAGCTTTCCCACCGCCATAGCCAACCCACCTTAATAGGCCTCCTGTTATTACATCAGCCCGTCTTCCTTGGTTTACCCTTCACGTGGGCATTGCTCCTCTACCCAGCCAGACCCTGGGGTCCTCTGGAGCAAGGTTTCTCAAAACACCGCCACCCTAGCTATGTACCATTCAGTATCTGTTGAGTGAACAAAGGAGTGAATGGGGCTTCCCTGGTGGCGCAGTGGTTGAGAGTCCACCTGCCGATGCAGGGGACACAGGTTTGTGCCCCGGTCCGGGAAGATCCCACATGCCGCGGAGCGGCTGGGCCCGTGAGCCATGGCCGCTGAGCCTGCGCGTCCGGAGCCTATGCTCCGCAATGGGAGAGGCTACAACAGTGAGAGGCCCGCGTACAGCAAAAAAAAAAAAAAAAAAAAAGAATGGATTGGGGACTTCCCTAGTGGCTCAGTGGTTAAGAATCCCCCTGCCAACGCAGGGGACACGGGTTCGAGCCCTGGTCCAGGAAGATCCCACATGCCACGGAGCAACTAAGCCCGTGTGCCACAACTACTGAGCCTGCGCTCTAGAGCCCACGAGCCATAACTACTGAAGCCCGCGCGCCTAGAGCCGGCTCTCCGCAACGAGAGAAGCCACCGCAATAAGAAGCCCGCGCACCGCAACAAAGAGTAGCCCCCACTCAACGCAATTAGAGAAAGCCCGTGTGCAGCAACGAAGACCCAATGCAGCCATAAATAAATTTATTTTTTAAAAAAAGAGCGAATGGGTGGGAAAAATGCATTTCAAGACCAGAATCTATCCCCAAATAACCTAGCCCTGTACTTAAGTCCCTGGAAGTCAGGGGCCTCTCAGCAGAACCAGGGGCCATCCCACCTCCAGGCTCTTCCCCACTTCAACTCACCCACCACACTGACCCAGGATATCTGACCATGTTTCTCTCCTTCTAAAGCACTTCCAGGGATTTCTGCACTTCCTGTGGGACTAGTCTCTAGAAAGGAGTTTGGTTTCAACATGCTCTGTTAACATAAGTCTTCACTGAGCTTAACATGTATTTCTTTGATCTAGAAGGCAAACTTTTGGAAAAAAGATGGTCAAGAATAGCAATGATGTGCTCCCTCAGAGCTGTGCAGTAAAGAGACCATGGCCACGTTCTCCTGGGGCTATGGTTTCTTTATTTATGTCCCTTTATTTTTAAAGTAAAACTGCATGTAAAGTGCTCTAAACACCAAGATGAGAATGCAGAACTTCAGGATAAACATGACAGAATGATGCCTGTTTTGCTGCTTGCCTCATCGTCCCAGAGAAAGAACCTCACGTGTGTTGATGGGACAGAGGAGAACATGAAAGATGCTGAGGTGTGCCCAAAGTTACTGAGACCCTACGTTTTGGTGTAGACACAATCAAATGCAACTGTCCTTTAAGCCTCCTCAGGGAACAAGCAAAGATGGGGGGTGAGACAGTAGAATTGTAGAGAAGACCATGGAGATTCTGAACAGAAACTTTTCTATTAAAGAACACCTGAAATCCCATTTAGTCATAGCTACCATTTTTTGAGTGCTCAAGACTGCATAACTTGATCAAGGCCAATGGGTGGCAGAGTGGCTTTGACCTCGTGTATGTCCAACTCCTATCCAGCATCTTTCTCCTAAAGCACAAGGCTCTCATTTCCCCGAGGAATCGTGGAGTCCAAGAGACTTAGAGCTCTTGGGTCATCTGTTGTAAGTACCCTCTAATCATCCTCTTCCTCAACTCATTAGCAGAGGTCAAGACCTGTGCATAATTCAGTTAGCTAATTTATTTATTCATCATATGCTTATATAAATGGCTTGAAATCTTTCCTCAGTATCCTTATTTGCAAAAAAATTTGGCCCACATCAAGGTAATTCATGAGCTTATACTTACAAGTGTTTTCAATCATGTTTTAACTAGTAGTAAATCTTTTGTTTGATTTATCTGAAAATTGTTCTCCTTCCTCTTGCCCCTGTCTTGTAAGATTCTATAAGCCCCCTCTGATAACAAGAGCAGCTAAGTAAAGATAAACAAGTGAAATTAATTTTAATAATATTGTTTATTTAACCTAATGTATCCAAAATGTTATTTTATTTTATCCAAAACATTATTAATGAGCTATTTTTCATACTAATTTTTCAAAATCTGGTGTATATTTTATACGTACAGCACATCTCAGTTCAGACTAGTCATATCTCAAGTGCTCAATAGCCACATATGGGTATTATATTGGAAACAGATATAAATAGGCGTTCTTCTTTTCCTATTTCATCTGTTTCTATTTCAACTTTAGGTTTTGCATTAGGATTGGATCATAAAAGCCTATGTTAATGGAAATGTGCCCTTTGGATAATTTAATAAACATAGCAGCGGTTTAGGACAGTGGAAAGAACATACCTTAGGAGTTATAAAACCTGGGTTCTAATCCTCAGCTAACTGGGCAACCCTCAACTTCCCTCAGCCTCTTTCCTCATGTTAAAAAAGAGATGATGGCTTATGATTATTAAGTTTCTCTTATAGCACACACCGTTTTCAGGGTTTCTGCAGCTGTTTCCTCTTTCCAGTCAAAATTTTTGTATGACAGTGCTTATCCCAAGTTGGAGTAGTGTTCCCTGTGCCCAGTTCTGTGTCTGGCACACTGCAGGAACAAGAAATGTTTGTTGAATGAATGAAAATCCAGTTCTTTGAGGGATCCTGGGGCCTCTCAGTTTTTGCAGAATAACTATAGTAGCCTTAGCAATTAATTACATTTTCATTTCCTTTCTCATATTAGCCTAAAGTGCTGACAATCTAAGCTTTCTGAAGGGTAATAGCCAGGATTAGAAACCATTTCCCGATCCTGTTAGCAAAAGAGCTGGTGCTCAGCTATAGGCATGACTGCCTAGAGACCCCCGCAAAGGGCCTCCCTCTTGTTACATGCTGTTCTTATGCTGAGGAGAGTTAATTAATGACTCTAAATAAGAAAACAATCAAATCTGTCTGCAGTCATATGAGTCAGAGCGGACCCAGATGGGGAGCTGGTCCTTGGCCTCCAAATGCCCTCGGGAAAAGCAATAGCAATCTTTGCTCCATACGTCAAGAGCCTTGCAAAATCCCAACCTACAAGGGAAAGGAATTGCTCAAAATGGATTGGAGCCCCAGCATGATGTGAAGCAGTTTTTTAAAAGGCCATGCCCCTGCCTGGGTGTTAAGCACACTGAGGTCTAGGGAGAGGAGAAAAAGCACAATTCTATTTCTCTCTACTCTCTTTAGACACCCAAACCTATAGCAACCGCATGGGGAGTTCTCAGGCACAGGCCCCCTGTGTGTGTGTGGCAAGATTGGGGCAGTTGACACTGCCACCCTGGGAGGACTGGAGAATATGTGGCTTGAAGCACATCAAGCTCCAAACCTGGCCACCTTTAGGACTCCCGTGGCCACATATGAAGGTGGAACATTGGTTGTGACGGCATGAGTGTGGAAATGTGATGTTTCCCTGAGATTAGTTGAGGCTCACAACAGTGAAAACTTTTATTTTGGTGTTAGAAGCTTTGCTGTGAAAAATCTGAGAGAGGGAATAGGTTGAAGGAGCCTCTTAAGAATATCCAAGTGTCCTCAGCATTGGAACAGGATGCTAGCGGATAAAGATAAGCCCGTTTCTTTAGCTCTATATGTACTCTGTTGAATAATAACAACATCCTCATTTTTTTCCCCTCTTTCTCTATTCTTGCAGGCTTGGCTTCCTGTGAAACTGTTCCACTCTGGAAAAACCCTGGACCACTGGCCATGAGGGTCATACACTCACCTTTCCCCTTCTTTGGTAATCAAGTTCAGGTAACAAGCCCTTTGTCAGGATAAGATGTAAAGTATGTGGCAATACCCTTGCTTAATTTGAAAGGACTCCTTGTGATTTATGTCTGAATCTTAGTTGGTCCCCAATCCCATTACTCTAAAATTTGGTTAGAATCTCACAGAAGACAGTACAATACTTCAATTTTTCTTCTACAATAGCAGTAGGGAAAAAAAATAGTGGTCAGGAGGAGTCTCTGGAGTCTAAGATATCCAGGCTGGAGCATAAACGCTGCTCCTTCTGACCTGTATAACCATGGACAAACCCCTTTCCTCTCAAAGTTTCATTTCCTCATCTTGAAAGTGGAAGTAACACCACCACTCACATCAAAGGACTGTGAGGATTAAATACATCCTTACATGTGAAGAGCCTGACTCAGAAATGTTTCCTCTTATTATTAGCTTGTAATTCTTTAAATAGGGATCGCTGATGGGTTCATTCGAAGTGATGCAGTAGATCGTCTACAGCTATGTTTTCTCCTGTTCCATTCTGTGATGAGCTTTGGGGAAATCCTCACAGAGGCCGTGGTCCTCAGAGCTTGCTTCTGCTCCATGCCCTAAAATTCTCCCTTTCCACTAGGCGGGGCTGGGGCCAGTGCTCCAGAACCTTGGACAGCTCCACACCCTAGGGACTGCTGGGCGGCCTGAGGGAGCAGGAAGCACTTGGGGGATTTTCCCAGAAGGGCTGCATTAGTGTGGGGATTTAGGAATCCCAAAAGCCGCAGTCTCATTCCCAGCCTGTGTACCACTTGAATGCATACGGAGATTCTTCAACACAACCAGCCCTCCTGGAAAATTCTGAGGAGCCTCTCCTCAGAAACTCCATCCATAGGAGTTACCGAATCTTCAGGGCCTTTCCTTCTCTCCTATGAATTCCAAGGATTTTTTCTTTTCTGAGCCCAAGAAGAACAGAAATACTACCCACAACTTCCTGTATCTGCCGATTTTTAATTTGTTTGGCTTCAGTACAAGGACTAAACATTCTTGATTAACCTCAAGTGAAAGTAATAATGTATGAGTATGAAGAAAGGCTTTAGAAGACAGAGATTCACGTATGAATTTTAAAAAACAATGTTATTGCCTGTATCTGATGTTAAGCAACATTCTCTAATTAGGATAAGCAGGTAGTTCAATTTATGAGATAATTTAGCTTTTCGCTCTCCAGTGCAGAACACAACATGCATATGCAGTCACCTTCCAAACAGGCAAGGAGGAGATTAAGTCCTATTTTTACTTTATGATACTGAGTCATGTAGTTCAATGAAAATCACATGGATGCCAAAGTAAGAACAATACCAGGTATTTAAATATCTCTTTTCCTTTAAGGAGCTCTAAAGAGTTTGTGGCTGCATGAAATCACTTCAGAGCAACACCAGGAGAGGAGACACATGTCATCAGGTGGGCATTTAAGACTGAGCACATCTCATCCATCTCCCCTGCTCCCATCATTAGGCCTGGAGGAGCCAATGTTTCCCAGTTCTTTGCATTTAGAAATAGACTCTTGATATCTGCATTTTCAGGGCCGTATTGTTGATGAGAAAAAGAAAGCATATGTTTGAAAAATGTGTTTTTGACTAATAATGAGGAAGAGGGGAGGATAAAGTAGAATAGGAAGAAAAAGGAGAAAGGAATTGAAGAAGGAGAGGAAAAGAGGAAATATACTTAAATCTCCCTGAGCTTGATGAATGTTTTTCATGCTTTTTTCTCTTAAACAAATTTGATGCCCACCCCCAACTGGATGAAAACTTGAACAAACGTCTTTAGGCCCTCTTTAAATATTTCCATATAGGCGAGAACAGTGGCAGTTCCATTGCTTGAAGGAACTGCAGACAAGAACATCGACTCAGGACTCCAAAAGCAGACAAGTAGCCCCTAAATGGTTTTTACCTAACAATGCCCACACCCACCTTGAGCTTTCACACCGTAGGGGAGTGTTAGTTGCCAAATTTCAAATTGGTTTCACTTCTGCCCAGCAGAGGTCGCTGTGGATACTTGTGGAGACTGGACCGGGCAGGGCTGGGCTGGATGGTGGCTCTGGTAACTGTTCTTCCTGTGGTTCCATTGGGCACTGTCTAGCCCCTCATCATACAGGAAAGGAGTCTCTCGTGACAGCACCTTTGCTGTCAAAGTGCTATGAAACTGAGGTCACTTGGTGGGAGTGGGCAGGTCTGGGAGGGCTGTCCTCATCCTCCTGGGATATCTACCCATAGTGATATATCTGTGTCACGTTCGTGCCCTCTCCGTGAGTGTATCTGGTATTACTGAGAGGCCACCATCACTGACCAGCAACTCCAGCCCCATGGTCCTTCCAGATAGAGGCCAAAGTGACAAAAGTTGTCTTGCCACACAATCTTGCACCCACCTCTGCTGTTGAGCTCCCCAAGCCCCACTTGTCAGCCCATGATGGTGGGGGGCAGAATTCTGGTCCTTAGGGCAGCCTTTTACAGCAGGATAAGGTTTCTGAGGGATGGGAAGGGCAGAACCCTGGTGAGGATATTAGGGTCAGACCCAAATCACCAGAAGGGCTGAAGAGAGCTCCACATACTTGTGAGATTCCACTTTCTGCGCCACACTGCATGCACATGATCTGAAGCTACCTCCACCCTGAGGGCATCCCCTGGGACCCTAGGTCATTACTGCAGCTTGAGGGTTGGAGGGGTGACTACCCTGCCCCACCCCCGCCCCCATCCAAGGCCAGCAGTAATTGATTCTTTTCACACACATCCGGCCAGATGCACAAGGGACACACACATGAACACTGGAGCACCCATTGGCACCTCACCCGGGCATACACATTCACACTCACACTCTGACCCGCACCCTCACCCATGTAAACACACTGTGACACATACAAATACACTCGAATCCTGGAACCAAATTTGACCTAACACGGCTGATGGAGCAGGGTTGGGGGGTCCAGGCAGGATGCCCTTACGGCCCCTGGCCCACTCATGCCTCCTAAACCCTGGACCCCTCCTCGAGAGGCGGAGCCCCTGGCTTGTCCACGTTCTCGTGGTCACAGGTCTTGGAACGCCGCACAGAAGGGACCCTGGCTACCATCGCACACACGGCATCCTGGGTGCTGGACCGGCGAGGGTGGTGGTGTGCAGGGAAGAAGGGTGTGGGGCATAGTGCCCTGCCCGGCGCAGCCGCCTCCTCCCTTGGGATTTTCCATCCCGACTCGCGCGGGCCCGCGAGGAGCGAGCGCGCTTTGTCTCCCGCCTGGTTTCTGGCACGTTTCCGCAGAAGCTCCCCGCGCCGCGCCCGAAGCCTCCCCCACCCCCCACTCCCCTGGCCGCGCCCCCCGCCCAGCCAGTGGCGCAGGCCCGCCAGTGCGGCGTCCGCGGCTTTGTCCTCTCGCGGATGCCGGGGCCACGCGCGAAAGCCCTGCGCCCGGAGCGGCCGCCGCATAGCCAGGACACAGGTCTCGGCAGCGGGGTCTGAGGCGCACCCCGCGCCGAGCAGAACAGCCCGAGGGTCTATGGGCGCGGGGGGCGTCTGCTTGGAGCTCCAGGGCGCTTGAGAGGGGGACTAGGCCTGTCCCGCCCAGCATGTGCCCATCCAGGTCTGGCTCCCCTCTGCGGTTCAGCAGCCAGGGTCTCCGGGGTGGGGCGGGGCGGGGAGGGGAGGGTCGTCTCGACTTAGGGTCCCTGGCCTGGATCCAGTTAGAGGGCCAAGTCGATAAGGCCCGGGAGCGGAGAGGTCGGGAGGGGTTCTTCAATCCCTTTTACTTTTCCCCATCGCACACCCCACACCCAGGCCACCCCGACCTTAGGCACAGGGCCCAGATCGCAGAGGACCCGGAGAATCCGTCAGGGCTCTCCTGTACCGGCGACTCCTAACAGGGTGGGGAGGGGTCTCCCGGCCTTTGCCCCTCACATCCCATTCCCCCTACCCCCCCATAACCTAGGCGGGTCCAGCTGGGAGGGGAAAGAGTCGTCTGGCTCCATCTTCATCCCGTCCCCCCTTTTCACAAAACCCTAGGCTTCGGGAGAGGGGTGGGTACGAGGAAGGGTCTTCCTGACATCCCCAAACAGCCCTTCCTCAGGAGGGTCTGAGCGGAGGAGGAGGAATACCGCGGTTTCATCCATCACATCCAGACCCTCTTTGTAAGCTCAAGCAGCCGAGGTGTGGGGAAGGGTCCTCCTGACTCCGATTCTTTCATCCCGGAACACTCCCTGCCATCCTCAATAATCCAAGCAGCCTCGACTTCAGGCACAGGCGGAGGGAGGCTCCAAGCTCTCAACGCCCTCTCAAGAGAGATGGTGGGGTAGGTCCCCAGCCCTCGCCCCTCACGCTTAAGAGCCTCCTCCACCATAAGACAAAAACTAACCAAAGCTGCTCCGACCTCAGGTGCCGGGGCCACAGGGAGGCACACGAGGGGTCAGTCAGCAGCTCTCCGGGACAGATGGTCTTGAGGGCGGTGAGGTCCCATCAACTCCCCAGGCCCTCTAACGCCTCAATTCATTCCTTCCTCAATAAAACAAAAGCGAATCCAGCAGCACCGACCTCAGAGATGCGGAAGGGCGGTCGGCGCCCGGCAGCGCATCCAGCTCCTCCGGGCTCCTCACGGCTTCGGCTTCCAGGCGGAGGGCTCTCGACGCGGGGCGGCGGCGGCGGCGGCAGAGAAGGCTGAGACCGCTCCTCTTCGCTCCGGAGCCTCCCTCGGACTCAGCACCTGGAGCGGCGAACAGCTCCGCGCCTCATTCCGCTGACCCCGCCTCCTCCGTGCCTCCGTAGCCAATAGAGACCCGAGCCCCGCCCAGGGGTCGCCCATTGTGGGGGCACATCTCCCCTCCCTTCGGCCCCGCCCGCGGGTTCTTCTGTCTCTCTTGCTAGACCAAATCCCCGAGAGCCCGCCGGTGTTTTCGTACAGCCTTCTGGAACTTGTAGTCCTTTAAGGACGCGGAGTGGGCTCATGTCTCGGGCAGATAATGAGAGATAGACTGCATTTCCCAGGGTGCATTGACAAAACAGAGGCGCTGAGGAGGGCGGGAGGACTGTTTCTATAGCAAAGGCGACTGGTTGGGGACGGCTGACGGAGTAATGGGGCAGGCCGCCGGATCCTCGAAGGATTGTGCGTGACTTCGGGCAGCCTCCTTTGGGAGGCCGTTTCCATTCTCTTTTCACCTCGGTCCCCACCCCGGGACTCTGGGCCTCAGTTTTCTTATCTGGAAAGAAGGGCGTGGAGTCGTCTCCCCGCCCACACTCCGCGGTGTTAGGGCAAACCGAGGGCGAGCTGCCCAGCAAAGGTGAGAGAGGATGGAGACCTTCGGCTTGAGAGTGGAAGGAGCGCATTCTGAACTTTACCCCTTTGTTTTTGCTTCTGTCTTGTCATAGAGGAGCGCTTTGTTTTTGGTCATTTTCCTTGGGCCATCAAGGCCTTCTCATCCCGGATTCTGGCCTCCTTCACGCCACGCCCCGTACCGCAGCGTCTCCCACAGCGTAGCCAGAGGGCGCTTCTGCTTAAAACCCTTCACCAGTCTTCCCATTGCCTCCGGAATTAAACCCACATTCCTCAGTGTCAATCTAAAGGCCCTTCAGGATCTGGACTCCACCTTCTTGCAACACTCTGAACTTCTCTGGAAGCTGGGAAGCCCTAAGCAATTGTTCTCTCACGTGGGTCCCTCCACCCTGCACTCAGCTAATGCCTCACACTCTTCAAGCCCCAGCCTAGACGCTGCCTCCTCAGTGAAGCCTTCCCAGATGCCCGGCTCCATATGAGGTACCTCACCTTGTGTTTGAGCAGCACCCTCTACTTCCCCCATTCTACTTATGTATTTGAGTATCTGTCTTCCATATTAGATTATAAGATCCACAGAGCAGGGACCGTGTCTATATTATTCACACTTACAGTCCAGTGCCTGTAGTGTCTGTTGCATGGTAGGTACTCAGTAGATATTTGTTGAATTGAAAATGAATGTATTGTAATTGAATTTCGCATGATCTTGATCTCCTGTGGTTAGGCATTTCCCATTGCTGAAAGTCTTCAACTAGAGGGATACCACCGCCTTGAAGAAATGTTTATGTTATTCAAACAATGGATTGAAATTTTGCCTGAGTGCTTTGAGGGCCTTTCCAGTCCTGTGACGCAAGGGAGTGATAGATTCATGTCTATCATTCCTTGGAAGTTCTGTCAGTTCTCCCCTAAATGTCATCAGTTCTTCATGTTCCTCTATTTCTAGCTGTTGGCCCTTCTTCTTTCTGTGCCTAAACACCCTACCTCCCACTCCCTTTCTGGGAAAGATCTTTTGCTCCTGTCAGTTATGGAGTAAAGGCAGTCTGAGATCCCTGCCCTTCTTTCAGCCCTCTGCTCAGCATCATAGGGCCCTGGTGGTGATATCCCACCTTGCTAGGTAGCATCTTTTCTGATTCTTTTTCCACTCAGGGCCCTGGTGTTGGCCAGATGGTCCAGTTAATCCCACACATGCTTCATATGTCACCACATCCAGACATTCTGGATATATCTTAGCTAAAGCATTCTTGGGAGAATGCCTTAATAAATGGGAATAGTTAATTTGTGGCCAAAGAAGTAACCAGGGAGGCTATTACCCTGAACCTGATTCAGACCAAAAAGACAGAGCCTGAGAAAGCAACCCTGCCATCCTTGCGCTGATGATATCCAGGGAGGGAAGGCTAGAATGGGGGAAGGAGTCAAATGGATTGCACTTAGGAAAGAACTAACAGGACTTATAACTAACAGGCAGAGGGGCTTTGATCCTGGCTAAACCATAAGGAAAGACCTTTGGAGCTAGGCGGACAGATAGTGGGGGGGCTCATTACTGAAGATGAGAAAACTGTAGGAGGTAGGAGGAAATGGGGTTTGTGCTGACACAGAGTGCCTAATTTTGTGGATGCAGTGAGAGCAGAGGTTGTTGGAAAAGTGGGAAGGGGAGGACTACACCACAGGGTGGACACCAGCACAGCATCGGCAGAGTATCAGCAGAGGGCTACCAAAGAAGACCGCCTGGAGCAACAGTTGAAACTCTAGAGGTCAGTTTAGCCCTTCAGGAGTAGTGCTAGTTTTCAGGAAATTGTTATAACTAGGGTACAAGTCAGGGTTCCACGATTCTCCCAGAAAGCAGGGACTAAAATAGCATCGGCCCAGCCAAGCAGATTCAGAAACCTGGATTCTAATTCTGACTTTGCCTCTGATTAGAGGTATGACCCTGGGCTGGACCTGTTTCTTCAGTTGTAAAATGCTATTTATTGGTGGTAGGGATCAGGTAATAAGGTGGAGGTGGGGGAATTCAAGCCCACTTACTAGCTGTGGGACCTTGTACACACTACCTTCTCAGATCTACAGTTTGCTAATTTGACAGTATTGTAATGGAGAAGTGAGATGCCTTATGTAAAGCACTTCATAAATATTAAGCACTTAATGAATGTTTGTCTGTTTCCACATTCTTCATCTTGGATTATCAGTAGTTGGTTTGATTGTGAACAAATAGGCAGGAGGTAATGTCCTGGGCAATCTGGGTTCAAATCCCCATTCTCTCTCTTATTAGTTGTATGATTTTGGTCGGGCATATGCTCAATATATTTGTTTTGTCTTTTTTAAGGAGTGGTTTGAAAGCAGAGAATTGTGAGAGAAAGGAATTCTAGATGCTTATAAGCTAGAGTTGCAAAGGATTCCAGGGGAACACTGAGCTAGCCTGCTCCCTTGTCAGAGAGGCAAAAGGTCTCAGTGAAGTTCCATAGGTATTCTAATTCATTAACAAGGGGATTAACCAGAATGCTGAATCTCAGACACGGGGCTGGAGTGATTAATCAGGGGTGGCTCCTCTCAGTATATCAGGCTGAGAAATATAACTTTATTCTAATGATAATGAAGGTTTTTGAGAAGATGTGCATTTTGAAAAGGTCTAGGGCCTGTGTGGAAAATGACCAGGAGAACATGAGGCTTAGATGTAGGTTGCAAGCTGCTGCAGTGATCAAGCACGGCATCAATGAAGATGGAAAAAAGGGGTAGATCTGAGATGTATTAAGGAGGTAAATATTCAGGGAATTCCCCGGCAGTCCAGTGGTTAGGATTCAATGCTTTCACTGCCATGGGCCTGGGTTCAATCCTGGTCAGAGAACTAAGATCCCATAAGACGCGCAATGTGGCCAAAAAAAAAAAAAAAAAGAAATATCAAGAGGACTTTGTGAGTGATGAGCTGAGGGTGTGGCAGAAAGTGGTGAGTCAAGGGTGATGCCCAGGTGTCTGCCTTGGGTAACTAGGTGAATGCATGGTGGTGCTTTCCGCTGAGGTACGGAATAGTAAAGGAGTAGGTTTAGGCAGGAAGAGGAGGAGGTGAGTTTGAGGTGAGTGGGACATCAGGTGAGAGGTCCATTAGGTGATTTGGAGCTTATCTTGGGAGAATGCCTTAATATATGGGAGTAACTAATTCATGGCCAAAGAAGAAGCAATCAGGGAGACTATTACCCTGAACCTAATTCAAATAAAAAAGACAGAGCCTGAGAGCCTGTCATCCTTGAGAGATCTGATCTGGAGAAAGAACCTTAAGTTATCAAGTTCTTAATATATACATCATAACTGAAGCCATGGAAGTGAATGAAATCCTTCAGTAGAGAGGGTGAAAGAGAAGACCAAAATCCCTTGGGAAATGCCAACATTTAAGGGACAAATAGAGGAAGAGGAGCCCAGAAGTAAAGGTGAGAACAGAGAGATAGGAAGAAAACCAAAGAATGGTGTGCCACAGAAGCCAAATGGAGGAAGTGAAGTGACGTGCTGTAGAACAGTCTAGTAAGCCAAAGTCTGAACAACTGAACCCCAGATTTAGCAACACAGAGGTCACTGGCAATCTTGGAGAGAGTAGTTTCAATGGAGCAGCAGGGGCAGCAGTCTGAGTGTGTGAGAAGTGGATGTAGATAACTCTTGTTAGTGGTTTTGAAGGGGAGGAGAGAAAACGAGAAAGGATGTAGAGTTAGGAGACAGTTTTAAGTTGGGAGAGATTAGGACATTTAAAAATGCTCATGGGGAAAAGCCAGTATATGGACGGTTGAGGTTACAGGGAAGAGAAGGGTTGAAGGATGAAGTGAGGTCAGCAAGAGGATGGGAGGTGGTGGGGTTCAGAGTGAGCCTCAGGTGGGAGAAGGGAAAGGAAGGAGTTGGAGACGCAGGTAGGTCAGCAGTTTGGTAAGTAGGTAGTTGGGAGGTGGGCTCGGGAAATGGAGGGAATTCACACCTGATAGCCATTACTTGTGATGGGAGGCAAGGATATCTACTCAGTGTGAGGAAATGGGATGGGGTGGGAAGCTTGGAGAAAGAGCAAAATGTTCAAGATGGCTGCTACGGAAAAGAGGAGGGAAAGCTAATAGCAACCCACAGAGACTGCAGGGCGGTGGTAAGGGACTGCTGAGGCTGGAGGCCATGGGTTTGTGGGGGCACTAATCTATGAGGTATGGGCTTTCTTCAGCATCCCATCAGCCCTGAGATAGGCATGGAGAAGGCTACTGGTGAGGCTGATCCAGGGCTGGGCTTTGCTGGACAAGGGAGACAGTTCTTTAAGGAAGTTGAAGATGCTGGCAAGAGAGGTGGAAGAGGTAGTCCACCAAGAGGAAGGAGGGGAAGCCAGATTGGAGGGGTGGGGTTCTCAGTGGAGTGAGAGAATAGATGTGATGGGTGGGAGAGAAGAGCAGGGAGGGCAGGCATGTTGGTCAGAGGTAGAGGAGCTATGGGCAGGGGCAAAGTGGCTGGATTGGACAGAGGAGATCATGGGTTTGAAAGGCAAATTTGTTGGATGGGTCATTGGCAAGTCTTCCAGGAGGATGACTGCTTTGAAGGAGAGAGGAAGTCTGGTAGCCCTTTGCCAAACTGTACATTGAGTGAGAAGTTAACAGGTGATAGCCAGGAGGAGGGTTAGGGTGCAGAGCACTCTGGCATGAGTGTCACAGTAATCAAGATGTTGGGAGCTAAGAAGGAGCCCTCTCACCCAGGGCATGATGGATAAGAAGGAAGAGAAGCAATAAGCTTTCTCATATATTTTCACAGAAGTATCATCTCAACATCATCTACACATGATCAGTTTTATATACACCTAAAAGGCAGAGTGTCTAGGAATAAAATTAACCAAACCAAAAAAAACAATTCCAGGTTTCATGATGAAGTTTTATCAACCAAGTTCAATGGTAGTGATTCCTGCATTTATATTTTGGTATAGTTTGTAGTTTTAAGTACGTGCATATCAACTAGAAAACGTGTTTAACAATTTTGCAAATTTCGTTTCTTAGCAACTATTTGTTTTCTCAGTTTAGAACATAAATTAGAGAACTTGTGTTGACTTTTTTTTTCAAATGTAGAGTTTAGAGCTTAATTCACGCGTTTGAAATGACATGAATTTGAAATGTAGCCATTTTCCTTTCTGCATCCTTGAAAAGGATTACAAGGATTTTATTAGTCTTTCAGATAATCTTTCTGGCACATACAGACTTGCCACAAGGGTCGCCTATCAGTAATGTTGGATTGTGAGTGATGCTGCAGAAGTGTTGTGTATGAGATATTTAAGACGAGTCAAATAAGCAGCCAACTTTAGGGTTTCCCAAACAGCAGCTCAGTTTATAATTAAGGGACTTGGTATAGAATATGGGCTTCCCTGGTGGCACAGTGGTTGAGAGTCCGCCTGCCGATGCAGGGGACACGGGTTCGTGCCCCGGTCCGGGAAAGATCCCACATGCCACGGAGCGGCTGGGCCCGTGAGCCATGGTCGCTGAGCCTGCGCGTCCGGAGCCCGTGCTCTGCAACGGGGGAGGCCACAATAGTGAGAGGCCCGCGTACCGCAAAAAAAAAAAAAAAAAAAAAAAAAAAAAAAGAATATGAAATGTGCATCTAAATGTTAGTTGAGCAAAATTACCTCTGTAATCTCTAAAGAAAAAAGGACAGGGCTTCCCTGGTGGCGCAGTGGTTGGGAGTCTGCCTGCTGATGCAGGGGACGCAGGTTCGTTCCTGGTGTGGGAGGATCCCACGTGCCGCGGAGCGGCTGGGCCCGTGAGCCATGGCCGCTGGGCCTGCGCATACGGAGCCTGTGCTCCGCAACGGGAGAGGCCACAGCAGTTAGAGGCCCACATACCGCCAAAAAAAAAAAAGAAAAAAAAGGACAAAATCAGTTAATTGCTCTGGATAATCTCTGTCTTTTTTTTTTTTTTAAACAGTGTTATTTAAAAATACTTTTGTATGGGGGTAATTCCCTGGCAGTCCAGTGGTTAGGACTCGGTGCTTTCACTGGGTTCAATCCCTGGCCTGGGAACTAAGATCCTGCGCAGCGTGGCCAAAAAAAAAAAAACCAAAAACTTCTGTATTGTTGATATGTTGATATGTCTTTGTAATCTTGAAACAGACCTGCTATTCCAGCCCCTTAAAGCAGGGAGTGCTCAGAAAATATTTTGTGAGTCAACTCATTAATGTTATGATAATCTGTCCATTGTTTAAAATTCTTCCTTTCATCTTAAACTTTCATAAAATATTCTTATAAAAGGAGTGATTCCTTTTAAACATAAGTCAGATCATGTCACACCTCTGTAAAAATGCCTCCAGTGGCTTCTTTGTCTCTTTGAGCGCAAGCCTTTCAGTCTTTATGATGGCTTGCAGGGCCATATACACTCTGACTCCTGTAGCTTCTCTGCCTCATCTCCCAGGCTCCTGCTGCTCAGCTCATTGACCTCCATGTTATTCCTTGATTGCATCAAGTACACTTTGGCCTCAGGGCCTTTGCACTTGCTGTTCCCTCTGCTTGAAAGATCTTCCCTAGATATCCTCGCGGACATCCCATATAAAATGGCAGCCTTTCCTCTCCTGGCACTCTCTATCCCCGCTTCCTGCTTTTTTTCTCCGATAGCACTTACTACCACCTGACATATTATACATTGTTTTACTTATCCGTTTATTGTCTGTCTCTTCCCCACTCTCACTCCTCCATTAACCCACTAGAATGAACTCTCCTTTAGGGTAGAGACTGTGTCTATTTTGTTTACTGCTCTACTCACAGCACATGGCGCAGCACCTGGTACATAACAGGTACTCAGAAAAACATGGTGAATGAATAAGAATAATATTATCATCCCTAGTACATGATCCTAACATCTATTTTTATTTTTCCATGTAGTCCACCTGTAGGACACATGTATTTAATACTTCATATTCTGGAAATCATAGATTAAGTATAATTTTGAGTTCTGCTTGTTTTTTTCAACATGTAATAAGCATTTTCCCTTGCTAAGATTGAATTCTTTTCTCAATTGTTCATTCTCTCATTCATTCAACAAATAGCTAATGAGGCTTTTCTATGTTCCAGACAGTGCTGGGACTACAGTAGTAAATAGGATGCAGGACTTGCCCTCGAGGAACAGAGATTCTTTATAAACACCATCTGTAATGATTGCCTAATATTCCATCAAACACTATACTATACTTAACCGCTCTCCTATTTGAGACTTTTTGTTTATTATTAATAATGATGTAATGAATATCTCCAAATATATACCAATTACCCTTTACAAATTATTCTTTAAGGTAGATTCCTGAGTGAACAGTTATTGGGGTAAAGGATTAAATATGCTTTTGGTTTCTTTAAGATTTTTTTTTTTGATGTGGACCATTTTTAAAGTCTTTATTGAATTTGTTACAATATTGCTTCTGCTTTATGTTTTGGTTTCTTGGCCCTGGGGTATGTGGGGTCTTAGTTCCCTAACCACGGATCGAACCTGCACCCCCTGCATTGGAAGGCGAAGTCTTAACCACTGGAGCGCCAGGGAAGTCATGCTGTTGGTATTTTGATACCATCTGCCACATTGATTTCAAAAAGTGGTGGTACCCATTTTACCCAACCGCCAGTACGAATGTTCCAGCTTTATCACAACCTCTCCAGTACTGGACATTACTTTTCAGTTTTGACTCATGTAACATATAAAATGACCTTTCCTTTTATTTTTGCATATAATTGATGTCTAGTAAGAGTGCATATTTTTGGTTTTCTTCTTTCGTCATTGTTTAGTTCAGTGGGTCCCTAGGAGGCTCTTGGAGGGTGATTGTAGATTGTGCCCAATGTTTACACACATTGTTGGCTTATAGTATCTTAGAGTTGGAAGGGACTGTATTCATCATCCAGTTCAACTAAAATTTCTGATAGATGGCTTTCCAGCCTCTGTTTGTATACCCCTGGCAATGGGGACCTCACCACCTCACAAGGAAACCTGTCTTGTTTTTGCCCTGTTCTACAGGTGTTGACCTGGCATGCAGTCCCTGTGGCTCCTGTGTGGCCCCATTTCTGCCCTCTGAAGCAACAGAGTCCACGCACCAGATGTTACAAAACCTCCCTACCTTGGCTGCCCATCTCTGCAAATATGTGACCAGACTAGAGTGGTCAACCCCAGGTAAGTCTGGCAGGCCCAGAGGCCAAGACGCTGTCCCACTCACAAGTCTGCAGTGGCTGTGTCAGCAACCTCTTTAGCTGGGTTCATATGAACCTCAAGGTCAGCTGAGATTCTAAGACCTTCTTTACATGACCTGAAGCCAAAACTAGTTCCTCTTATCCCACGCTTCTGCAGTTGATGTTTTTTTTTTTTTTAGATGTTGGGGGTAGGAGTTCATTAATTAATTAATTAATTTTTGCTGTGTTGCATCTTCGTTTCTGTGCGAGGGCTTTCTCTAGTTGCGGCAAGCGGGGGCCACTCTTCATCGCTGTGCGTGGGCCCCTCACTATCGCGGCCTTTCTTGTTGCAGAGCACAGGCTCCAGATGCGCAGGCTCAGTAGTTGTGGCTCACGAGCCCAGTTGCTCCGCGGCATGTGGGATCCTCCCAGACCAGAGCTCAAACCCGCGTCCCCTGTATTAGCAGGCAGGCTCTCAACCACTGAGCCACCAGGGAAGCCCCTGCAGTTGACCTTTTTAAACCTGAAAGCAAGACTTTTCTTTTCTCCCTGTTTTATTTCAATGTGTTGGTAGAGAAGCTGCCCTGGTCGACTCCTGCCATCTAAAATGGGGATAATGAGAGTCATTCTGACAACTTCATGTGTTGGTGTGATGATTGAATGAGTTGCAGAGTTGGACATTTTTCACTCATTTTGGTTGCCTGGCAGCTGAGCCTCCTTCCTGTGCTTGAGGAATTCCGCGCACCATGAGGTGGAGCCATTTTCCTTTGCAGCTAAGGCCTGGGCATCGGCCTCAGGCTCAGGCTTCTCCAGTCAGACAAGCCCCCCATCCCCATGCCACCCCTCACCAGTTTTGAATTGGAAGCCAGTGGCAGCAAAGGAGCAGAGTCTGCTTTACAACCCTTTTAGTGACTTGATGGGTGCAATCTCAGTTTCCAGTGACAGCAGTTTTACGGGCACCATCGAGCATAAGGGTGTCTGTGGTGTAGGTAGCAGGGACAGTATGCTAGACTCTGTAGTCATGATGATGTCTCCTTAAACCATTGCTGAGTTAGGGTTTGGGGCATTGTTCCTGACTCTGTGCTTCCAAGTCTGAGTCTCAACTCTCCTGGAGATTTTGTGAGCTATATAAGGTTATGAAAAGTGCATTGAAAAATGCTAAGCACCACACATATACAAGATATTATTGTTTGGGATTTTGATACTTAAGTAGTGGACATGAGGGGAATGGGGGGAGGTTCGCCTGAGCTCTTTACCTGCTGAGAATTCAGACAGGTTTAGACATGCCTGGAAAGCTGGCTGGTGGGAGGGTGTGATGGCAGGAACTTGTGGGCTAGACACTGGCTCAACAATTAAAGGCTGACCGCCTTTAATTCCAAGGCCGTTGGAATGGAGATGGCAGTTGCCAGAGGGCCTGCTGGGCATACACAAGGGGACTGGCTACTTGCCTTCTCCTACCCTTGGGCCATTACCAAAAACCAGGGCCAGGAGGTGGGGCTAGGCTATAACGCAGGTCACCTGTGGCTGTGCAGTTGCCCCTGGGGTATCCTCACTGGGGTGCAAGAGGAAACCTGTCTGAATATGCCCCCCACCTGGAACCACAGGAGGGTTTATGAGTAGGTTGGAATTCCATCTTGGGCTGCCTTCAGGCTGCCGTTTGTCCCACTGGGCTGTGGCTTGGAGCTCTCCAGCCCTGCCTGGCTGTGCCTCTAGAGTCCTGCGTCACAGGCTGCCATCTGAGTCCATCAGCCCTGGATGACCCAGAGTGGGACTGAGGCTAGCACTGCTGCTGTGGTCATTAATGGGCCCTTAGGAGCTTTGTGATGTTGAGTACAGCCTCTCTGGGGACTTCCTATTTTGAACCCCAGATCACTCCCAAATCAGCCTGGCTCGATGTGTATATGTGGGGTTGGTGCTTCTGCCTTAGGGCATTCCCTGAACGCTGAACACTATTACTGGCCTGATCCCTGCCTTTGCCCAGTACCCTGGTGCACCTCCAGGGAGGACCGAGGTCTTGATGTGTCCAAATCAGCCACAGGTCATGTATTGGGCCTGGACCATGGTCCTGCCTTTCAATGTCTAAGTTACTTTGTGTCAGGTAGTACCCTGGCACTTTACATGCTTCCTCTTATTAAATCTTCACCACAATTCCATGAACTAAGTACCATTATAATTCCCATTTTACAGATAAGGAAACTGAGACCCATAGAGGTTATGGGACTAGCTCAAGGTCAAACAGTCAGTAAGTAGCAGAGCTGAGCTTGTCATTCACCAGCAGAGCCTGAGAATTGCCTTTCCTTCAGCCCATTCCACTGTGGGGCAGCTCTGTCTGTTGAAGTGTTTTCTCTTACATGGAGCTAAAATTTTCTCCCTAAGTCAGTCTTATTCCTGTTTCTGCTTATCCCAGTGGCCCACTGTGGCAGCTCCTGGTCTCCCAGTGTTCTGGCTCAGTTCTCTACTCCATTCATGGTTGGGGTACTTCATCTTCTTCCTCTGGGAATATCTGAACCATTTTGTATCAGCTAAGTCCTTAGGACAATCACTGCAGGAAGATCATGGCTGGGTAGCTCTCTAATTCTCTAGTTACCTTGACTCTAAAGGTACTAGGATCCAGTCTGTCCCACTCCTGAATGGGTTGTGTCAAGAAATAGTCAACCTAGCCACTGGCTGTAGAAGGGACTTGGGAGAAAGTTCTCCTTCACTGAGAAAAATGTCAGAAAAACAGTCAAAACAGTAGAAACAGTATTAATACTATGCTAAGGTTTTTGTTGCTTCTGTCTCCCTGACTGGAATACAGACTTCCTGAGGGCAGGGATTTTTGCTAGTTTTGTTTACTGCTGTATCCCCAGTGCCTAGAATTGTGCCTGGAACACAGTGAATATACAAATATTTGTTGAACGAATGACTACTACAGTTCCACATCCAGTGTCACCTCCTTAGGTTACTAAGTTGTTTTGGAGAATAATGTGATCTCCCCAGCCCATGGCTTTGCATTACCTCACCAGTAGTTTTTCTGATTTTGTTGTGATTTTGATTCATAACCATATGTAAAGTACATTTGATAAATAATCCTGCCTCAAAAACAATTTCCTTTGATCTGGTAAACCTAAGTATAAACTGGAATTTGGTTCAGCTTGGAGAAGAGCAAGGAGGAGTTACCGGATTTCTAGTCTCCTCTATGGAAAAACATTCTGTGACTTTCTGCTTTGAATTTTGAGCTTGAATTCAGAATGTAAATCTACCAGGAAACAACTAAGTGAGAGGAATGTTAGTCTCTACATTTTCTTCTCATTCTCTGTACACAAAAAATACATCTCATTGTTGAAAATGAGAAAATACAGGTAAGCAAAGTGATGAAATTAGAAACCACTTATATTCTCACCATTCAGAGATGGTTATGGCTATTATTTTTCTGTTTATATCGAATATGAAATTAGCTGACATCTGACATGGTGATTGATTCAGTGAAGGAGCTACATTTTTATGAAGAAGAAGAAGGTGAACGTGGGAGATCTGGTTTCCAGCCCAGGTCGACCTGTGCTAAGAGGAGCCCACAGATCTGAGTCCAGCAAGGCACAGGGAGCAAAGATAAATGGATGGAGTCACCTCCAGTTTACATCCCAGAATCTGACCTTGGAGGGTGACCCTAGAAGTGCAGGAGGCTAGACTGGGAAGTAAGTGAGAAAAACAACTTTGTTTTTTTTGCTGTACGCGGGCTTTTCACTGTTGCGGCCTCTCCCGTTGCGGAGCACAGGCTCCGGATGCGCAGGCTCAGTGGCCATGGCTCACGGGCCCAGCCGCTCCGCGGCATGTGGGATCTTCCTGGCCCAGGGCACGAACCCATGTCCCCTGCATCGGCAGGCGGACTCTCAACCACTGCGCCACCAGAGAAGCCCAGGAAAACAACTTTGACCTGGCTGAACATCCCGGATTTGACATACAGCAAATTTCATGATATTTTCCTAGAAATGGGATGTTTTCCAAAGATACTGAAGAACTGAAGTTGAGATAATCTTGGAAGAGTTGGCCCAAGGATGACTCTCAGAAAGACAGGCTGTGTAAGCAAGGCTCTGGGAACTGTGAACACAGTGAGGGCTTACGGTGTAATTGGCTGGTTTTCTCTGGACCTGTTCTTTTCCACCCTGATTTTCTAGGGAGGGACCACGTCACTTCTGGTTCATGACTCACTGCAGGAAAATGTGAAGATCTGTGTGACCTGGACCTGAGGTCAAGTTCTTGGGCAACTTAGCACCTTCAAGCTGCCCTATATGGGATTCCTAGGAAGCCTGGGGCATGGGCCAAATAACTCACATTTTTCTTTAAAGTTAATGCAAATTTTGCATTCTTCTCCCTGATATTTGTCTTAATATTAAAGTAATATTTTTAAAAATCTTTAAGTGCAGTTGATATTCTAGGGTGCTAGGCACACAGGCACTTTGTGTAAATGTTTCTTGAATGAATGAATGTTGCTCACTCCCGTCTCTGGGATGCTCTTGCTCAGGCTGTGGCAAGTCTGGAAAAGCATGATGGGACCACTGGGCTGGGAGGTAAAGGATTTAATACTCATTGGGCACCACCTATATGCCAGGTGAATTGCCAGGTTTTTTCCCTACACAGCCTCAGTTTAGTCCTCATAATCCTACCAGGGTCCCTATTTTATAGGCAAGTAGTTGGAGAATCAGAGAAATGAGGTAACTTTCTCAAGGTTCAAGTTCAAGTTTCACTGTCTCCACTCAGCTATGAGTTGAGTGTCCCCAGCTGAGGGACCCACCATGGCTTTGTGGAACTCTCCAAAAGCACAAATTATAAGGTTATTGTAATTCCAGATTATTCACAGATGTCTGGGGGTGGTTGTTAACATGATTATTCAGTGAGGGCATTGCAGTCCCTGAAGCGGACGTGGCTATTTCACCTTCCAAGAAGAGCCCACGATGTCTTTCTCCTCTTTAAGTTAGCGTCATGGCACCCTCAACTCTTACTTCCAAAACTCCTTCCCTAGGACACAAGGCAGGCAGGTGAGTGTGTGTGTGTGTTGGGGGGTGGGTGGATTGGGGACTTGAGCCTAGAGAGCTGGATTCCTTAAGCCATTTATAAGTAGTTGCAAAAGGTAAATATGGTATAAACCCACAATATACAGGCTTAGAGAAGGAGCTGGAAGACTTGTTCCTGGGTGTTAACTAGCAGTGGTGTCTGGGAGGGAGTCCACACATCCTTCAGTTCTTTTACCTGCCTACTTTTTTTACCTTTTCTGATGTGAACATGCATTGCTTTTCTAATAAGAAAAAAGAGAACTATAAACAAGTCCTATTGTTGGATATTTAGGTAATTCTGATTTTTTATGAGTATAAACAGTGCAGAGCAGGAATAATTGCCTGAAAATGAGTTAAAAATTGTAATGCGGGGGCTTCCCTGGTGGTGCAGTGGTTAAGTATCCGCCTGCCAGTACAGGGGACATGGGTTTGACCCCTGGTCTGGGAAGATCCCATATGCTGCGGAGCAACTAAACCCATGCTCCACAACTGCTGAGCCTGCACTCTAAAGCCTGAGAGCCACAACTACTGAGCCCGTGTGACATAACTACTGAAGCCCGCATGCCCAGAGACCATGCTCCGCAACAAGAGGAGCCACCGTAACGAGAAGCCCGCGCACCGCAACAAAGAGTTGCCCCCGTTTGCCACAACTGGAGAAAAGCCCGCGCACAGCAACGAAGACTCAATGCAGCCAAAAATAAATAATTTTTAAAAAAAATTGTAAAGCACAAAAAGACCACTTCTCTCAATTCTGAAAAGATGATAAAATTGCTTAAAGATGTTTAAGAGGATTTTAAAACTGCTGCAGTGGTCAGCAGCAGATCCCTATGCAAAAAGCAATGACGAGACATAGTAGTTTTCAACCCAGTCATTCTTTCAATAATGGTTCATCAGGTTGACCAAAATACCACATTTTAGAAACTTGTAAACTTCTCTTTTGAAGCACCTTCAGTACCAGTTACTGGCATGTGGGTGGGAAGTGAAGGCAAGAATCTCATCTGGTTGTTACCTCTGAGTTTGTGCAGTGGACCTGAGGCCCAGACTCATAGGCTGGCAAGGTCGTGTGCCCATAGAAGTCACTTGACCCTGGTGAGTGACCCAGAAGCAAGGTGGGGTGCAGATTGCTACTTCAGTGTTGAAAACATCAACTCCAGTCATTCAAGTGGCTTTTCTATTTAATGTCTTTTAAGTTACAACAACAGACTGTTGTCTCTTATGAAAAAGAAAACTGGAGAAGTCTCTTTTGTCTGCCAACCCCAGCTGTTCCCAGAGCTGCTGTGACCTAACTAGCACTCTCGGTGGCCTTAAGCCCCATGTCCAGCTGCACCCTCTCTGCCTTACCCCCGCCTGGAATCATCCAGCCTTCCATCTTCTCTGTGGGGCTTCAGAGCTGTCAAGCTCTACTGGGACAAAAGAAAATTAGCACCACCACAGAGATTAGCCCGTTTCCAACTCAGCCGGCTCTTTGCCAGTCCTTTTATTAATACCTGGTCAGACATTAATTTCATTCCCCATGGTGGCTGTTTCCTGCTTGTCCGACTCTCCTCAAATTGTCCACCCCACTGCCGTCTCTGTCTCCAGTGACCGCAAAGTCTGCTGCCCTGGGAGAGTGGAGTATATCAGGTTCTCAGCTCCTCACTTCCTTGCTTCTAACAGGATCCACATGACATTTCCAAGACCAACCTTCCTCCTAGGCTTTCCCTCCCACCCTCTCTTGCCTCTTCCAGGACCCAGTTCCATAAATTATCCTCTTTCTCTGATCCTCTAATCCTTCCCTGTTCTTTTCTTCACCCTACAAGCATAATTCTTTCCCATTCTAGAAAATCTTTACTTTCTCTTCCCTGGTACCTCCCACCCTGTCCTTTGAACAAACATCTTGAAAGTAGCCCACATTTTGTGCCTCCATTTCCTTGGCTTCTTTTATTCCCCACCAAGTCTGGATTCTACCCCCATCATTCTACCAATACTGCCCTTGCTGAGGCCACCGGTGGCTTTTAAATTGTCAAATTATTAATGATCTCTTTTCACCTGAACTGACCTACCTCTGTGATATGTGGTCAGTTTCTGTAATGCCTTCTTAAACTCATGATTTCATTGGCTTTTCTTGGCTCCTGATGCTTCCCAGCTGTTTCCTCTGACCTCCCGTCCTCTACCAATCCTTAACTACTGGTGTGCCCCCAGTTTTGTCCTTGACCCTGCTGCTCAGCCTTCCTGCCTCAACGTCTTCCCATGAGATTTTTAGTGAGAAGGGTTTTGGCTGTGGCCAGTGGCTGCCCAGCAGAGTACTTACTGTAGAACCAGAAACTATTAGATCTCTTTGATCTCCAACACAGCACATCAACCTTGACCCAGAAGATTAAATTTCTAGTAGTGGAAATTCGGGCATTGCACCCTTGGTGGATTTGATGCAGCCAAGTCTTGTATGTGATTCTCACATTCACCATAGGGGGCCATCCCCTTCCTGCCCAGGACTCAACCAACCCCGGGGACACAGAGCATGGCTCATGAAGGCTATGCGCCCACAGGGCTGCTCCATGTTATGTTTCAGAGTCTTCCATGTTGACACATGTAGCTCTGATTCATTTGCCTTCATTACTCTAAAGCATTTCACTGCATGGATATACTACCATACCTGTTCTGCTGATGAACATTAAGATTGTTCCTAGTTTTCTGATATTTCCCACAATGTTGTGGTAACGCTCTCATACTTGTCTCCTTTGCGCACATGCTGAGTTTCTCTAGGGTGTGTGTGCATCTTGGACTTTACTAGTGAATGCCAAGTGGCTTTCCAAAGATTGTACAATGTACACTCCTGCCAGCATGAACAGTCCCCAACATTTTAAACCAAAGGTAAAGATGAAAGTGCCACCTGTCTCAGTCTTGGCAGTCCGTCCTCTCGCTTAAACCCTGCTCAGAGAAGTCCCCACGCTCCAGAGTGAGGCTGTTTCCAACTTTTGCAGGATTGGAAGTTTCTCCTCTATGAGTGCCTGCTGCCAGGGCCAGCTAAATAATATGTGGGAAGTGTTCAAAAAGCAGGAAAAAGCTTTTTTCTTTTTTCCACAGTTTCTCTCTCAACCTGTAACACTGTTTTTAATTTGTTATTTAATGTTGTGCTACCTCAGGCACAGGGGTTATTCACAGCTCAAGTGCAGCCCCTCATAGTGCCTGGGGCCCTGCCCCTTGACATGGGACACACACCCAACCATGACCCCTCCCGCGCCTGTGCCCAGACCTCTACCAGTGCAGGCATGGCCACTGGGTGGGAGCGGTGCGCAGGTGGTGGGGACCTGTCCCAGGGAGGCGTGACCTCGAGTGAATCAAGGCACTTAGCTCTTGGCACATGCTCTGTTGTCCCATCAGACTTCAACTGCAAAACACAAACTCAAAGACAAAATTATTAAGGATTTCGAGATGATGACCTCAGAGCATTAAATCTGGAGTGCAGAGCCCCGTTTCAACTGCACTGGTCACTCGCCCTTGAAGCCAGCCTGCCTGCCACACCCCTCAAACCCAGGTGCCCGAGGTCCCATCGCCTGCCCTGTTCTGGATTAGCGGAGGACCCAGTGTGAGTTTGTTGAGTTTTATTAGCATAGGCATCATGGTTTCTGTGAAAATGTCCCCCAGTTGTCAAGTTTGTGTCTGTTTGGAGTTTGCGTTCCTCTTTTTGTTCCTCAGTGGCTTCAGCCACTTGACCTGATTCTTCTTTTGGTTCTCTGTTTCTCAGTGGGGCAGTATGTTTGTTCACTACATTTGCAGACATGTCGCTTAGGCCCAGGTACCAAAATAATGTTTAAAACTATATGACGGGGGACTTCCTTGGTGGGACAGTGGTTAAGATTCCGCCTGCCAAGGCAGGGGACACAGGTTCGAGCCCTGGTCCAGGAAGATCCCACATGCCACGGAGCAACTAAGCCTGTGTGCTACAACTACTGAGCCCACGTGCCACAACTCCTGGGGGCCTAGAGCCCGTGCTCTGCAACAAGAGAAGCCACCACAGTGAGAACCCCGGGCACCGCAGTGAAGAGTAGCTCCCGCTCGCCACAACTAGAGAAAGCCTGCGCGCAGCAATGAAGACCCAACACAGCCAAAAATAAATTAATTAATTAATTTTTAAAAAAGGGACTTGCCTGGTGATGCAGTGGTTAAGAATCTGCCAATGCAGGGGACACAGGTTCGATCCCTGGTCCAGGAAGATCCCACATGCCATGGAGCAACTAAGCCTGTGCACCACAACTACTGAGCCTGTGCACTAAAGCCCGAGAGCCACAACTACTGAGCCCGTGTGCCACAACTACTGAAGCCTGCACGCCTAGAGCCCGTGATCCGCAACAAGAGAAGCCACTGCAATGAGAAGTCCGCGCACCGCAATGAAGAGTAGCTCCCGCTCGCCACAACTAGAGAAAGCCCGTGCATAGCAACAAAGACCCAACGCAGCCAAAAATAAATAAGTAAATTTTTTAAAAAACCCTATATGATGGAAAAGTATGGAAACTCTTTCTAGAGACTAAGTCAGCTACAGCTCTGTTTGGCTTATCCTATGTGTGGCTCCTCATCTAATCTAGTGAAATATAAAGTCAATGTGATAATCATCAGTGGAAGTAAGGCAATTTTGACTAACAACTACACTCCAACCCAAACAATAATAAGGCATGGTAAGAAATAGCATAAAAACTAGTTTTAAAATATTTCTGAACAAATTTGTTTTTAAAATTGTAAGATTTTATTTTCTCAACAAATGTTATTTACAATAGAAAAGTTAATTTCGTATTCCATTCAATATGAGTAGAAAGCACTGAAATTGGATTTGGATCAGAATGGAAAATTTGAAGAGAGTTCTGGGATTTCTCGAGGTTGGGCAGCTAAAGACTTCGTAGGAGAAATCCTTTTCGTGTGTGTTAATATTCTTGCTGTTTAAAAATAAGTATTTGCCTTCAAAAAGACATTTCTAAAAATAAATTTAGTTTCAGTTTTGTTTATTCTTCTCCTTTTTTAAAAAAAGTTGTTTGGACTAACATAGTTTTTTACCATTCCTATCCACTAAAATTTTCCAGAATACTAAATTTCCAAAATTCAGCTGGTGATAGAGTTTGCTAGGAAAAAATAATAGATTATAAGGAAGCAACAGGAAACACCCAAATTTCTGTTTATTCATAATGTAACTACACATTTTTACAGCCATTCATTAACTGTTTGACCCAGAGCCTGGGGGGTCAGCCTCTCAATTTGTCGTCTGGTAAACTGAGAGCAACAGAGCAGCTGCTTCCCTGCCTGGAGATGAGGTGATAGGTGGTTAGAAGGAGAGCGGGGAGAAGAGTTACATTTGTGGGGTGTTTGTTTTATGACACTTGTCTAGCACATATCCTTACTTAATCCTCACAACTGAGCCCCTTGGCAGGTGGGGAGACTGAGGCACAGAGCAGGGCAGTCACTTGGCCAAGGCCACCGAGTGGAGAAGCCACAGAAGCCGTCCAACTCAAACACTCTGTCCCTCTCAAGATCAGGGAGCCTAGTGGTACTGAGCCCTGTGGTCTGCAGAAGGAAGCCAAGCGCTCTCTGAGGGCACACATGCCTCTGGTCTGCTTCTTCTTTCTCTGTTCTCCTTTCAGCTGTCCTTGGTCCCTCAGGGTCACATGGAGAGAAGCGGCTGCTTTCAGAGGCAGGCCCCTGAAGTGCTCTGCGCTGGTGGGGCCGTCCATGAGCCATAGAGGTTTAGAGAATTTCAGTTTCTCTGATGGGGGAAGATGAACGGCCCAGACAGCCTTTACCGGGAAATCAGGCTAGTTAGAATGAGCGGCACTCAGTGGGCAAGGCTCCCCCATGCAGCCCAACACAGAGCAGGGAGTGTTTTCCAGATCAGGAACCTGAAGCCAGGAGAGAAGTGATATGACCAGGATCCCACGGCAAATTGTGGCAGAACCCGGCTCAGCGCTGGGCTTCACCCTGGTCAATATGTGCCACGCAGCTGCAGATGGCTGGAGATGGCACTCGTAGGTGGATGTTGGCATCTCAGTGTCATTCTCATTTATTAGGAGGCTTGGAGCCACATTCTTCTTGGGAGTTGATTATATGTTTACAAAACCGAATTAACTCTTTGATCCTTGTTTGAGGTCCTGGGATCTTGAATTGTAATATGTGTTTCATGCCTCATCCCAACTCCACTGCAGATTTTGCATGATGAACAGATGGGAGCAGTTAATCTGAAATTCCTCGGGGCAGGATTTACTAACTGTATCTGTGTGGCCTGCAGGAGCTAAGAAAACTTTCTGAAGTGCCATACTCATGGAGTGCCATGTCCTGGGGAGAATCTAGCTTGGGCTGCAAGGTGAGCAAGCTAGTACTTTCTTCAGAGCACCAAGCAAAGTACTGCAGGGTGGAGCTGTCTTGGTCGCTGTGGTTCTTCCTCCTCTGGCCTGTCTCACTCACACACACACACACACACACACACACACACACACACACACACACACACACACACACACACAGACACACACACCCCTGTTTGCTTTTGACTGAGGTGTTGGCTGCTTCTGCCCTGTGTCTGGCCCTGTCCTTGAGTTCTCTCTCCCTTCACTCAGGGATAGAGTTCTGGGGTTCCACCTGGGCTGTGTTGGGTGCCTAATCTGTCCAGTCCTGTTCTTGCTTCATGATCTCTCAGAGCTAATGTTGCAGGGCTGAGGCTGTGGAAATCATGTGGGCAGGACCCTCACCCATCTTGTTAGCCTGTGACTCCTCAGTGCCAACACATAGTAGGTGCCCAATAAATATTTGTACAGGGGCCTGAGTTCCAAATAGGGAGGTCGGTGGTCTCAGGGTCAGGGCCCTGATGTCCCTCATCCTCTGCTGCTAAGATGCACATCTGTGTGTGGTGCATGTTAAACACTAGATGCGCCTGGGGCACCTGTGTCTTAGAACCCTTATCCTTCTCCATCTGACTCTGTAGTTGACTTGAGTGCCCTGCTTGTTCACGCCCTCATGAACATATGCCAGTGGGGACAAGAACTCTCCTGGGAAGACTGTGTTCTGTTGAAATACAAGTGCTTTGGGGAAACAGGTGCTGTGCCAATATGAGCCTTGTGCAGGTGCTTGGTCAGGGGAGAGGTCATTCATTTTTGCCTTGCTCACTGGGGTGGCCATTCTGGGCACGTGCTTTCAATTAAAATTCACCAGGAGGATTTGCTGGGCTACCTGACAAGGTGGTGAGTTGTTGCCTGGTGTCTCCTGGGTGAGAGATCTAGAAAGCAGACCTTTCCCACCATTTGGGGAGCTGAGCTCAGTCAGCAGTGTCCGGAGGATGGGGGTTGCTCCCATGTTCTGAGTCTACAGAGACACTGGGTCGAGGGAAGAACGTAGATGCTGGCCCGAGCTGGAGAGCAGAGCGAGGTCTATGGGGCTTAGAGAGGAAGCTCAGACTATTTGCAATGGGCATTGAGTTAACCACCAATGACCAGTGATTTAATCAGTCATGCCTGTGTAAGGAGCCTCCATAAAAACCCTAAATGAAAGGATTCAGAGAGCTTCCAGGTTGGTGAACACATTGAGGAGCTGGGAGGGTGAGGTACCCAGAGCGGGCATGGAAACTCCATGCACCTTCCACATACTTTGTTTTTTTGGATCTCTTCTATTTGGCTGTTCCTGAGTTGTAGCCTTTAAAATAAACCAGTAGTAGTAAGTGTAGTGTTTCCCTGAGTTCATGAGCCATGTAGCAAATTATGGAACCTGAAGAGGGGATCATGGGAATCCCTAATTTGTAACAAATCAGAAGTGTGGGTAACCTGGGGACCCACTACTTGTGACTGGTGTCTGAAGGGGGGCAATCTTGTGGGACTGAGCCCTTTACCTTTGGGATCTGTACTAATTCCAAGTAGTTAGTGTCAGAATTGCTTGATGTGAGGGTAAACCCCACACATTTGGTGGCAGAAGTATTGTGAGTAGAGGACACAGTTTTTCCTTTGGTCATGTAGGAAATAACCCCAACACATATGTCCATTTTGTGGTTGGCTTTTTGAATCAAGCTTTCCTTTAGTGAGGCTAATGCTATCAAGGAAAATCCACAAGAGGTGAGGGAGGATCATAGCTGTTGGCAGGACTGACCACAAGGTGGAAAATTACATCCTCAGCCTAGTTCATACACAAATGTATGGGAACCATTGCCACTGCAGGCCCTTTTGGTGCTTGAATGCGATAGAAATTAACTCTTCATGTAGAGTTGAGTGTTTGGCCCTCAGAAAGTCAAGGCCTGCTGACATGAAAAATTGCTGGCCTGGCTTCTAGAAGGGAGAGAGCTAAGAATTTGGCTTAACAAGGTCATCAACCTCTGGGTGCCTCAGCCAGAACGACAATCTGTCCAGCAGACCATAGAGATTTCAATCAGGTCAGTGTGGTACAGATTAGCATCTGGGTTCAGCCAATTGCTGGAGGAGCACTTTGCACATAGCATTGGCTTCCTGGCTCCAGAATTATTTCACAGCTTATTCATTGTAGGTTGTGTAATAACCATTTTGTTTGACAGCCCTGACCTGAATGTAAGCCCCAGTGTTTCAGTTTCTTCAGATACCAGGCGTGGCTCAGCATCGCATCTCTGCCTTATCCAGTTCTGCAGCAGTGTTAGGAGTATTCCCCGAGTGCGTTGCTACACATTCCACAAACAAGGCAGGAATGACAGCAGTCCACATGCTCTGCTTGGTTGGGTGGACTCCTCCAGGATCCTCATGTGATCACCACTGGTCCCAGTGACAGACCAGCCCTTCTGCCGGTCCCCATGGAGCCTGCTCCATCACTGTCATCTTCCTCTTCCTCAACAGGAGAGGCTGGACACAGAAGGCACTGCCCTACCTTTGAGAAACCTGGAACAATTGGGGGAGACACAGCTATGTAGGTAAAGAATACCTGGATGGCAGAGGAGACATGATTCTGTAGATAAACCCCACACTCATCTGCACTCAACCAGGAGAGCAGAGGAGTGACTGGTCTCCACCACGGGGCCAAGGGCTGCCACCTTCCCTCCTCCTCCTCCTTTTGAACAGCTTTATTGAAGTATAATTGATGTACAATAAGCTGCACATGTTTAAAGTATACAGTTTGATGAGTTTGACATATGTCTACGCCTGTGAAGCCATCACCACAGTCAAGACAATGAACATACTCATCACTCATTTCCTTGTGCCCCTTTGAAACCCCTCCTTCCTGCCCTTCCTGCCCTGCTTAGCCAACCACTGATCTGCTGTCAGTCACTATTAGATCAGTTTACTTTTTCTAGAATTGGATATATGTGGAATCAAAACGTGTGTTCACTTTTTTGCCTACCTTCTTTTACTCAACATTATTATTTTAGGGTTTATCTATGTTGCTGCATATATGAATAGTTTGTCCCTTTTTGTTGCTGAGTAGCACTCCATCATATGAATATGCCACAGTTTGTTTATCCATTAATCTGTTGATGGACATTTGAGTCAGTTTCTGTGGTAAAATGGAACCAGGTAACAACTATGTTGAAACATCAAGAAGGAGACTAAAGTTTATGCTTGCTTATTTAAAAAAAATTATATATATATATCTCCACCAAAAAATATGCCTTTTGGTGGATATATCGTTTGCAAATACTTTCTCATAGTCTGCGGCTTATCTTTTCATGTCTGCAGCAGTGTATTTTGAAGCACAAAAGTTTTAAATCATTAAATCTTCATTAAAAATGAAGATTTTTAGATCAATATATTGATTTTTATCTTTTAGAGCTTGCACTTTTTGTGTACTATTTAGGAAATCTTTCCCAAATCCAAGTCCACAAATGATTTCTCCTGTATTTTTTTCTAGTCATTTTATAGTGTTAGTTCTTACATTTAAGTCAATGATCCTTTTAAATTTTTGTATATGGTGTGAGGTAAGGGTCTAGGTTCAGCCATTTTCTTCCTAGATTCCTGGTGCCCTGGGTTAGTATTCTGTCCTCTCTCCACCACACCTCCATTTCCACCTCTTCATGAAGCTACCATCCTGTCTCTGATGTTTCCTAAGCTATTCAGCCTCTGATCTCCTGCTCACATTCAAGCACTTGGTGGGGACAGAGACACCATCCCCCTTCCCCCTGCTCTGGATGCCCTGGAGCACCCCCATCTGGCAGTGATCATGGAGGTGAAGACCAGAACAGCATCCCTTTGAAGCCATTCCACTCTTGATGGACAGTAAACGCTTGTGACAATTTGCCTTCCCAGATATTTATCTCTTATAGTGACAGCCAGAGGGTCTGGAACTCCCCACTGGGAGAGATAACTGGACTCTTAGAGTTCTAAAAATCAACTGGAATCTCATTTGACCCAACATCCTTGTTGGCACTTGCAGAAATCCATGTGCTTGGAAGGTAGGCAGCCTTCCTGAGTGGGAGCAGGTATTGTTATCTTCATATCAGAAGTGAGCAAACTGAAGTTTCATAAGATTCAGTGACCTGACCAAGGTTACCTAACTGGCTCATCACAATGTGCCTTAACTCCTGGGCCCAGAAAAAAAACCACACTCAGACTACCTACTCCCAGGCCAGTAGTTCCCACCCTGTAAATGCTGCAAGTTGCATGTGGAATTTTCCTGCCAACAAGACAAACTGCGGCCACACATTCTTTTATGGTTTCAAAGAAAAGCAACTGCAATGAGTGAAGGGTTTAAAAGGGTATATTTAAGGTCTTGGGTGCAAATCAAAGAAAGGTTTGGGAGAGGCTGGTTCACCCTTTTCCAAGTGGATCTAGGCTTTATTTTTTTCTTCTACTTTTTTTGGGTCTGGAAAGGGAGCTCTCCTGCAGGGTTCAGGGGTCAGCTCACAGCACTGAGTCTGTGGGAGGAAGAAGGTGAGGGCTGGCTGGTGTACCTCTTCAGTGCCGCACACATCAGGCCCTCCACGATGCCTCACAGTCCCCATCAAGACCCAAGTTTCTCAGCCTGGCCCATTTCCAACCTCAGCCTCTTTTCCCCAACCTTTTCATCAGCCCTTTGTCCACCTAGCTAGGCTGGTCACCTCAGGGACACCCACACCCTTTACCTGGTCTACACCCTTCTTCCTGTCCCTCAGCTTTGCACGCAGGAGTACCCCTGCACTCGGTCCCCTGAGAATCAGCTTGGGTCCCAGATTCTCTCAGCTGGATGGGCCTGTTGCTGCCCTGGCACCCTCAGGCCTGGCTACCCTCACATGTGCTATGCCTGTCTCTGAGGCTCAGTCTTGTAGGACCTCTTCCCCTATGGCCTGAAACTGGTAATTAGGCCTCATCTCATTTTCCTCTGCTTAGCTTTCCCATGTGTCTTACCTCCCCACATAAATTGTAAGCTCCTCCTGGGCACGGATAGGTCTGATCCTTCCTCATTCCATTGTATCTCCTCAACACCTGGCCTCATCCATGTAGCCCCAAATTGATGTGGATTGCTTTGATTTGATTTGCCTGGGTCTGAGTCTTAGAAGGAAGGTGGGAGGTTTGCCAGCTGTAGTTTATAGTTTTCCTATGAACTCTGGAAACAGGCTATGGTGACACAGAGATGCAGACTGCTCTCAGGGCTGGAGGCTTGGGGTTAATAAAAGCTGGAGTTCATCTATGAAGAAGAGAGAAATGAGGGGCCATGGAAGAGAGGTCCTGAACTCAGAACCAGCCCTTACACCACCAGGAGTATCCCTGCCAACAGAAACGTCTCCATTGTTTTTACACACAGGGGGGGCAGGAATGTTCTGCGTGCCAAGCTCCAGGAGAACTCAAGCTCTGCTGCTTGGGAATGATTTTGCTCGTGTGCAGCTTCTACCCGTCTGCTTGAACTGGTTATAAAGAATTCAGAAAACATGCACACCAGGCACTGCAGAGGGTACTTTGGGGACTAAAGGACGAATAAGACATGGTCCTGGCTCTTAGTAAACTTGCTGCCCAGCAGTACTAAGTTTACACACTTGAGTATGATGCAAGTCCTTGACAGTCACCAAAGGCAGGAGCTGTTTGCTGGAGAGGAGACATTTAGGATGAGAATTCCAGAAGATTAGGGCTTGGAGAAGGAAATTGCAGGAGGAGGGATCTGCCTGAGTGAAGGCAAGGAGTTAGGATCATGCAGGGCATGCACAGAGGATAGGACTGAGTTGCCTGAATGTAGGCTGAGACAGGAGCTTAGGACCAGTCGGTACATATCCTTGAAAGCCAAGAGACAGAAGATAGAATGGTGGTTGCCAGGGACTTGGGGGGAGGGGGAAGGGGAGTTGTTGTTTAACAGTACAGAGTTTCAGCTTTGTAAGATGAAGTGTTTTAGAGATGGATGGCCGTGATGGTTGCATAACAATGTGACTGTACTTAATACCACAGTATTGAACACATAAAAATGGTCAGATACGTTTCTCCAAAGAAGATATACAGGTTGCCAACAAACACGGTGAAACGATGCTCAACATCACTAATCATTAGAGAAATGCAAATCAAAACCACAATGAGGTGTCACCTCACACCGGTCAGAATGGCCATCATGAAAAAATCTACAAACAGGGCTTCCCTGGTGGCACAGTGGTTGAGAGTCCGCCTGCCGATGCAGGGGACACGGGTTCGTGCCCCGGTCTGGGAAGATCCCACATGCCGCGGAGTGGCTGGGCCTGTGAGCCATGGCCGCTGAGCCTGCGTGTCCGGAGCCTGTGCTCGGCAACGGGAGAGGCCACAACAGTGAGAGGCCCACATACCGCAAAGAAAAAAAAAAAATCTACAAACAATAAATGCTAGAGAGAGTGTGGAGAAAAGGGAACCCTCTTGCTCTGTTGGTGGGAATGTAAATTGATACAGCCACTATGGAGAACAGTATGGAAGTTCCTTAAAAAACTAAAAATAGAACTACCATATAACCCAGCAATCCCACTACTGGGCATATACCCTGAAAAAAACATAATTCAAGAAGAGACATGTACCCCAATGTTCATTGCAGCACTATTTACAATAGCCAGGACATGGAAGCAACTTAAGTGTCCATCGACAGATGAATGGATAAAGAAGATGTGGCACATATATACAATGGAATATTACTCAGCCATAAAAAGAAATGAAATTGAGTTATTTGTAGTGAGGTGGATGGACCTAGAGTCTGTCCTACAGAGTGAAGTAAGTCAGAAAGAGAAAAACAAATACTGTATGCTAACACATACATATGGAATCTAAAAAAAACAAAAATCGTTCTGATGAACCTAGGGGCAGGACAGGAATAAAGGCGCAGATGTAGAGAATGGACTTGAGGACACTGTGAGGGGGAAAGGTAAGCTGGGATGAAGTGAGAGAGTAGCATTGACATATATACACTACCGAATGTAAAATAGATAGCTAGTGGGAAGCAGCTGCATAGCACGGGGAGATCAGCTTGGTGCTTTGTGACCACCTAGAGGGTTGGGATCGGGAAGATGGGAAGGAGATGCAAGAGGGAGGGGATATGGGGATATATGTGTACATATTGCTGATTCACTTTGTTGTACAGCAGAAGCTAACACACCATTGTAAAGCAATTATATTCCAATAAAGGTGTTAAAAATAAATAAATAAGAAATAAAACCACCCTAAAAAAAACGGTCAGATGGTATATTTTATGTTATATGTATTTTACCACACCAAAAAATTAAAAAATCCTTGAAAGCCAGCTTAATGTTTTAAGCGCATGACCTCTGGATTAGATAAACAGACCTAGGTTGGGTAACCTTGGCGTCATAGTTGTGCAACCTTGGGCATGTTAGCTCATTTCTGAAAGCCTCAGTTTTCTCATCAGTAAAACTGGGATGATGTCAAAACCAGATTGTAGAGCAGCTGTGAGGAGTAAATGAGGATATGGCTGTGGTGTGCACAGTATGTGCCTACATACAGTCATACAGTAAGCACTCAGCAGATCATTGTTAATGCCATGTGCTGAGTCTCTTGCCTTAGGGAGCCCAACATTGATGGCGGGGGCGGTCATTGGAAGGGGCAGGATGTGAAGCCTGGTAGTGCTCAGACATATGCAGTAGACAAGTAATGCTGGGGGCTGTGTCAGGAGACAGTGGGGGTACTCTGGGTATGGAGGATGACTTTCCAAAGCTGCATGGAGCCAGAAGTGAGGTCCAGCTTCATATCACACACACACACACACACACACACACACACACACACACACACACACTCTGTGATCTTGAATCCACTATCCTATTTTGTGCTTTCTATTTTTCTCATCATTTTTGTGTTTATGTCTCTTTTGGATTGATTATTTTTTATTATTGTCTTTTTTTCTCTATTAATTGAAAGTTATACACTGTGTTTCTTTTTCTTTTTCCTTTTAGATTTCTTAGAATTACCACATGCATACTTATCAATATCCAAAGTTAGTCCCTCACTTTACCTTCCTCTTTGCAAAATGTAAAATCTTAAAACATCTTAACTCTGTCTACCGCCTCCTGACTGTTACATTATTGTGATGTACTTTAATTCTATCTGGTTTTATTGTGACCTCACAGGACCTTATAATTCCTGTTATATTATACAGCCAATGTTTTTTCAGCTTTACCCACATATTTACCACTTTTTTGGGCTCTTCATACCTTCTAGCATCTCCGATTTTCCATCTGGGATCATTTTTTTTCTGCCTAACGTACATCCTTTTTTTAAACAAAAACTTTTATTGGGGTATAGTTGATTTACAATGTTGTGTTAGTTTCAGGTGTACAGCAAAGTGAATCAGTTATACATATACATATATCCTCTCTTTTTTACATTCTTTTCCCATATAGGCCATTACAGAGTACTGAGTAGAGTTCCCTGTGCTATACAGTAGGTCCTTATTATCTATTTTATATATAGTAGTGTGTATATGTCAATCCCAATCTTTCAATTTATCCCTCCCCCTCTTATCCCCTAGTACCCATAAATTTATTTTCTACATCTGTAACTATTTCTGTTTTGTAGATAAGTTCATTTGTAGCCTTTTTCAGACTAACATACATCCTTTACAATATCCTTTAATGAGAGTTCCTTTGTTATACGTTCTGTCAGGTTTTGCTTGTCTGAAAATGTGTTTGTTTTGTGCTCATTCATGGAAGATATTTTCACTGGATAAAGAATTCTGGCTTGTCAGGTCCCTTCCACTCCCAGCTTCTATTGTTGCCATTGATAAATCAGCTGTAACCTAAGCACACTGAATTTTTCTTTGGTTCTCTCTCTCTTTCTTTTGTGTATGTTCTGCAATTTACTGTATGTGTTTAAGGGTGGGTTTTTTTCTTTTCCTCTTCTTTTTTCAATCCTGCTTGGAATTCCTTGGGATAATTAACATCTGTGAATGGTGTCTCTTATCAGTTCTGGTAAATTCCCAGCCAGTATCTCTTCAAGCGTTGCCCCTCTCCATGTTCTTTCTCCTCTCCTCCCAGAACTCCTACTAATGATAGGCTGACTCTTTTCCATGTCTCTTAAGCTTTGTTCCGTATTTTCTATCTTTTGGTCTCTCTGTGCTGTTTTCCGTTGCTTATTTCTAATCCACCTGCCAGTTCACAAGTTGTCTTTTTAGTTAAGTCTAATCTTCCAATGCATTTTATTATTTTTTTATTGAAGTATAGTTGATTAACAATGTTGTATTAGTTTCAGATGTACAGCAAAGTGATTCAGTTATACATACATATATCTATTTTTTTCCACTGCATTTTAAAATTTCAGGTACATTATTTTTCATTTCTGGAAGTTCCCTTTGCTTCTTTCTCAAATTGGTTAGGTCACTCTTTATAGTTTTCTAATTCCTGCATATATTTTCAAGCTTGTCTTTTATTTCATTAAGCATAGTAAGCATGATTGGTTTCATTAAGCATAGTAAGCATGATTGGTAAGCGTGATTGGTTTATTATACTCAATAATTCCACTATCTGAAGTTGTTGTACATCTGTGTCTGCTGTCTGTTGTCTCTGCTGGTTCTTGTTCATTGTTTCCTTGTGTGTTTGGTTATTTTTGGCTTGTGTACTGCTCAAAATTTACTTGAAATTTTATTGGGGGTATTTGCTGAAGCCTGGGAGGAAGATACCTTCCCCTAGGGAGGATTTACCTTCTGCCAGATGCCTCAGGGAAATAGCAGTCCAGGAATGCTTTGAACTAAATTCATGACTTGAGGCTTTTTGAACCACTCAATGATATGAATTTGGCCAGGTAGTCTGTATGAAGGCTAGCTTGTGGTTATGACTTCACAGGGACATACCCTCCCCACTTCTTTTGCATTCCCCTGGAGGTGAGGCCTTCCAGGGTGCCAGCTTAATCTAAGAGGGTCTCCTGGTAGATTCCCCACTTGTGACAGGCCCTGAGTTTTGTTTTTTGTTTTTAAATATTTATTTATTTATTTGGTTGTGCCGGGTCTTAGTTGCGGCAGGCGGGCTCCTTAGTTGTGGCATGCGAACTCTTAGTTGCGGCATGCATGTGGGATCTAGTTCCCTGACCAGGGATCGAATGTGGCCCCCTGCATTAGGAGCACAGAGTCTTAACCACTGCGCCACCAGGGAAGTCCCAAGCCCTGAGTTTTGACATTTTTCTACATTGCTCCTCAAGGCCGTTCAAACTGAGATTCACATATACCTGTATCTGAAAACACCCACAGAGCCAAAATGACTTTGGCGCTCCTTACTTTTCTCTGTTCTTGCCTCTCCTTTGATTTTGACCTTATTCCTTTCTCTCTTGCCAGTTCTTCAATACTTTCAAAAAGGATTTTTCATGTTTCATCTAGTATGTTGAGTTGTTTTCAGCAACTGTATTCCCTAAAACAGAAGTTGGAGGATCTTCTTATTCTGTGTGATTTTTAAAAATTGAAGTATACAATAGAGTGTATTTACCATATTGTATTAGTTACAGGTGTATGACATAGTGATTCAGTATTTTTATAGATTATACTCCATTTAAATTATTACAAAATAATGGTTATATTTCCCTGTGCTGTACAATATATTCATGTGGTGTGATTTTGAATAAGTCACTTCCCCTCTCTGGGCGTCAATCTTACCTACTTCATAGGGTGGTTGGGAGGATTAAATGAGAAGATGAAGATAAAGGCACAGTGCTCTGCACATAGTGCTTGTTCTTGGCACAAGAAATAGCTGTTCCCTTTCCTCTTACTTCCTGCTGAGGCTGGATTTTTAGGACCAAGCAGGAGCCCAGTCATTGAGGCTGAGTCCCAAAGTCCTCCTTCAACCCCCGAGGTACAGGTGCCAGCTGAAGTTTGACCCCACACATGGAGGTCTGTAGCACAACCAAGCTGGGCTGGGTGCCAGTGACAGGGGAGGCCCCTGACCACCAGCTTCAGTGCTGAGGAGCATAAAGGGCCCCTGGGGAAGTCTGGACCCATGGCCTCAGCAGCTTCCCCAGAAGTGATTACCCCTCAGGCCTGCAGGGTGTTTGGCTGTACGCAGTTTGGGGTGACTTGGCTTATGAACCAAGCCTCTGGAAAAAAAAAAATTCCCGCTGGGTCTGGAAGGCCACTGATATGTGTTCATTCCCAGAGGAACCAGTTTTCTGGAGCCAGCAGGTCAGGAGTGCCCCTCTCTACCCTGGGGAGCTGGAACAAGGGAGTCCCTTGGGGGCCATACAGGCTCTCCCCAGAGTCAATTTTGACCCCTCCACCCGCCTCCATTACAGTTCTCCACCCCGCCGCCCGCCCCACTGCACCACCAGTGTCAGCCCGAGTCACCACAGCTCTTCCCTGACACCAGAGGGTTTTAATGCATTTCCAAAGTCATAGATACTGCTTTCTGTGGATAATATTTTCTTCCCAAAGAGAATTCCCGAAACTCAGGGTCAGATGACACTGCAGTAACCTATTCCCTCAGCCCCATTTGGTGTTTATTGGGGAACCTTCCGTCCTTTCCTGAGCTTAACCTCAGTCATTTCTGTCCCCATGGCCCTTATGCCATTTCCCAGGAGGGTAAGGTCTGGCTGGGCAGGTTGGGCAGGCTGGACACATTCACTCTGACAGTATGCCTTGCAGAGTCTCAGCCCAGAGACACCCTTCTAGATTTGAGTCAGGTGGGGTGGGAAGCAGGTTGGAGATCTTTGCATTGGCTGTAGAGCAGCCCAGGTCTGGAAGAATGAAAAGTCACATGATCCTAACTCATTACAGAATACTTTATAGAATGAAGTCACTTTCTTATCAAATGCAGCACCTTTTGCCATTTTATCTGTATACATGCATAAAATAGCTTTTGAAACAAGCTCATCCAGCTAAAAAAAGACACAGGACCTTACAAAATGGAAAATGAGATTAAAATGTGGATGAAATGTGTCAATTAAGGAGCCCTCGTCCCTGGGCTGCTGCAGTTTATACCCTTTAGAGAAGGCAACACTCTCGGAAGGTTGGGCTATATCCTAATTATACAATGGGGAATTGGTGTGTCTTCAGAGGATAGCATTACTAAGGGCTTTTAGCATGATCTGTCTCCAAGAAATTCCCTACAGAGGCAGAGGGAGGAGAATTAGGTCAGCGCCTGACTCAGTCACCCATTCTTGTATCAAGAGGGGAACATCACTGCATCTTTTTTTTTTTAAATCTGGAATTTCTCTAGAATTCTTTGAACTCCCAGAGCAAAGTTTATAATTCTTTCAAGGCACTTCTTATCTCACATCATAAGATGTTTTTCAGAGATTTGCTCGTGTTGTTTCCTCGGCCTGGGCTGTTCTTTCACCCTTCACCTACTGGCAAACCTCTGTTTGTTACTCAGAGAGTGTTCAAGCAGCAGCTCCCCACAAAGCTGGCCCTGACCCTTGACACTCCCAGAAGAAACACTCCCAGCTCACCCAGTTCTGCTGGAGAGTGAGCTATGAATGAGAATGACATAAAACAAGTGCTATTCCCACTTTCCTTCCTGATACACTTTTTCTGGAATATTCTTTGATCAGTTCACAGAGCACTTGGAATTGTGTTGGCCTCTTGGTTCCCCCACTGGGCCATAAGCCCCTTGTGAAAGGGCTGAGTGGCCCCCTACCCCTCACTCCTACTCTCCACGTCCCCAGGGATGCTTGCTGGACCAGGCTCTGTAGGCTGTGTGGGGTCATTGAGTGTCTCAATGCAGACTGCAACCTCCATGGGTTAAGGTATTTATCTGTCTTCCCCGAGGCATCTAGTATAGGGCCCCACATGTGGCAGGTACCCTAAAAATACTTGTGAAATTAAAGAAAGGGAGTGAATTGCAGACCCTTTGCAATGGAAGATGCTGAGGTGCCGAGAGTCTTAGCAACTTTCCTAAGCCAAAGTGTGTGGACTTAAGAATGAGTTTCTAGGGCTTCCCTGGTGGCGCAGTGGTTGAGAGTCCACCTGCCGATGCAGGGGACACGGGTTCATGCCCCAGTCTGGGAAGGTCCCACATGCCGCGGAGCAGCTGGGCCCGTGAGCCATGGTCGCTGGGCCTGCGTGTCCGGAGCCTGTGCTCTGCAACGGGAGAGGCCACAACAGTGAGAGGCCCGCGTACTGCAAAAAAAAAAAAAAAAAAAAAGAATGAGTTTTTAGGACCTCACTTGGTGATGCCAGCTTGAGAAACTTTCAAGCAATGCAACATTAGAAGGTCCATCTCCAAGGGAGGTGCCACAGGATACTTTCGAGGACAGGCTGACCTTTAATGAGCCCTTTGGTGGGAAACCAGTTACTAAACCAGCTAGGACGGGACCCAAGAACAACCAGCTCACAGCTGGTTCTGCTGAAGGCTAAACAATGGGAGCAGCTCCCAGCAGTGACACTAGGTTCTGAGAGAATGTGGCATTTATGCTCATCTGCCTGTGGTATGAGGAGTTAGATTGACCAGAGCTGGACAGCAGCATTTCTGCCTCCAGCCCAGGTTTGTTACCCTGGGCAGTGTCTCTGGCTCTTGACTGTCCTTATTCCCGAATATGCTGCTCAGGTGCAGGAATTTTGGCCCCAGGCACACGTGTCTCTAGTTACCAGTCTCTAGTTACAAACCTAGAAGCTTGTGGGGCATCATTTCTGGGTATTTAGTCTCCCAGATCTGAACCCTGAAGACTGATTTCCCCCAGGCCTTCTGTACTCAGCCTCTGCACTGTTCCCTGGTGGATCAGGATGAGTGGGAGCTCTCATCTGCCTGCATGGCCCGGCTCCCAACACAAAGACTAGCTGGCTTATCTTAGGCTGGCGCGAAACGGGAAGGCCAAGGCTGCAGGGCCGTGTGGAAAAGGGGTTGCCCCTGAACAGTGTCCAGCTAGAGTCTTGCTCAGGACCCTTGCACCATGGAGGGAGTTGGTCAGGACTGTCTGGGAAGTCACTCACAGCATTGGGAACTCCTGTGATTCCCTTTGTGGTGTTTCTCTCTCACTGTGTCCGGGAATCACTGTGGAGTCTGCCACCCATTCTGCTCCTCCAAGCCACTAACTGCAGATGGAGTTTCTTGTGTTTTCCACCAGACCTGGGGAGTACAGAGTCACAAACAGGTTTTGCAACCTCCTGATGAACCCTGGGGCCGAGACTGTCTGGAGGGGAGGCAGAGCCAGTCCTTCTCCTCTGCCAAGGCTCCTTGTTCCCCTGTAATGGGGGGAAGGGCACACCCCACCCAGCCCCACCTGCCTGAGGCACTGGCTGAACCCTGAGCAGTGTGCAGTCTTCCCTCTTCCCTCTCCTTGGAGCCTGTGCCCCACTCACCCACTTCTTAGCTCCTTAGTTCTGAACCTCTTACACTCCACCCCTTGCTGAACCACCTCACCTTCTTGGGCAGGTGGAATCTGCTGAGTAAAGCCTCATGGTTGTCTGTGTGCATCGCACTGGCAAGACAAGGATGGACACAACACTCTCCCTAGCCTCAAGGAGCCCACAGTCTGCCGGTACAGACAAATGCTAATGACAGATTGTGTACATGGACTGTGGGATGCAGAGGAAAGAGCTGTTCATTGTGACCCGCTTCCCCAGAGAGGGCACAACGGAGCAGGGCTTGACAAAGGAGTAGGAGTTCTCTGTGTGGATGAGGCAGGAGATGGCCCAGCTGCTGGAGGGGACAGCGTGCACAAAGCCATGGGGTCATGGAACATTCAGGGAGCCACAGCCCATTGGTTACCGTGCAAGAGAGAAACAAGGGAAGAGGCTGGAGAGGGTGGCCGGCCTTGCAGACCAAGCCGAGTGGTGACTCTGTCCTGAAGGCTGCAGTGAGGGTCCAAGGAGACTCCACCTGTTTCTTCTTTTTTAAAAAATAGCTTTATTAAGGTATAATTGATGTATATAAACTGAACATACTTGAAGTGTACAATCCAGTGAGCTTTAACGTATACATGTATATAAGGTATATATATACACCTGTGAAACAATCACCACAATCAAGATAATGAACACATCCATCTCCTCCAAAAGTTTCCTTGTGTCCCTTTGTCATCCCTCTGTCCCATCCCCGCTGTTTCCAAGCAACCACCCTTCTGCTGCTGTCACTACAGATTAGATTGTATTTTTCTGAATTTTATATAAATGAAATCATCCAGTATGTACTATTTTAGTTTGTTGTTCTTATCACTCAGCATATTTGTTTTGCGATTCATCCATGTTGTGTGTATTAATAATTAATTCCTTTTCATTGCTAAGTAGTAGTCCACTGTACAGACTATACCACAGTTTGTTTATTTCTTCACCTGCTGATGGACATTTGGGTTGTTTCTAGTTTAGAGCTGCCTTGAATATCTGCATGCCAGTGTTTGGGTAAGTAGCTGGGAATGGAATGGCTGGGTCATATGATAGGTATATGTTTAACTTTTTAAAAAATTACCAAACTATTTTCCAAGTGGTTGTTCCATTTCACATTCCCATCAACAATGTATGAAGTTTCCACATACCCTTTCTTGACTGACTATGAACGATAGGGTGAACCTTCAGAATTGAGTCTCCATTGGATTTGCCTAGCTGGTGACTACAGCTGAAGCCCTAAGACAGGCACTTCTTGGGCCCAGGACAGGGAGGGAGGGGTCTCCTGGAAATCCTTCCAGAAGATGGAGTCAGACTTGGCATCATCTTAGGAGGCTTGTTGGTCAATGATACTGCCCCAGGGGCTGGAGGAATTGAGCAGGCCCTGAGGATAATGAACTAAAGCACCTCTAGCTCAGCACTTGAGAAAATTCCTCTGGACCTAAAGAGCCACAGTCCAACAGTTACAGCCCAATTTTCACAGAAACTAATTTTTGTATAAGTAAATGATTTCAGCTGGTGTCGGGGCCCCAGTCAGTTGTGGGAGAGGCCTGGTCCCTGGATCAGAGCCCTATTCCTGGGAAGTGGCCCCTTGGCCAGCCTTCCCTCTCTAGAGCCCTGGGGACCATCCAGGTCAAGACTGCTGATCTAGGTCCATTCCCTGCAGAAGGGAGCTGTGGAGCAGCATCCAGGACTAGAGGGCAAGGCTGATGTCCATGTCCCTCTGGTCACTGCTGGGGCCTAGCCTTTCTGAATCCTGATGTTTGTATGGTGTGAGGGAGCCCTGCCAGAGTTTGTAGTGGGCTGTTCATTCATTCATTCATCAATATTAATTACTGCCTCTTTGGAACCAGAGATGAGTCAGGCAGGTTGGGGTCAGGTTGTGAAACCCTCCAGTCCCTGCCAAGGGATGTGGTTGGTATTGTGTTTTAGAAAGGAGCCCTGGCAGCCAATGCGGAAAATGGATTTGAGCGTGGACAGACCAAGGGCAGGAAGGTCACTAGAAAGAGGCGAGGAGGGATCTGAGTGGGTAGTGGTGGTGAGAGGTCAAGGGAGAGACACGTGTGGGGGTAAGGGAGAGAGGAGTCAGCATCACCCCATGGCCACCAGCTCTTTCTTCTCATGGCTTCAGTGACATTGCTCTCTCCCGGCTCCCACCAAACACTGCATGCCTGAAAAAATAAATGGAGGGATGGTTGGAAGGATAGAGGGATGGCTATTTGGCTCAGGAGTGAACCAAGGCACACATCTCCCTACCCACCCATCCATCACCTCCTGCCTGAGCAGCCATCCTTCACTGAGGTGAAGGTGGGGACCACAGGTGTCCATTCGGTCCAGCGGGATGTTAGTGATTCACGTCTGATGGCTCTCAGCATGGACTGACTCCTGGAGGCTCAGTTAGTCACCTGTGAAACAAGGGCCCTGCAATTCCTTCTTGCCGGAATTTCTAAGGCAGTGAAGGACCATAACTTTGAACTTCTGGGAAGGAAAGCCCTCAGTTTCCCATGGAGACCCCATCCTCCGGGGCGGGAGGGGAAGGAAGGAGAAGCCAGAGCCTGGTGGGGAGGTCAAAGGTCTTAGCTTGATGCCTGCCAAGGAGTTGGGTCTCAGCTGCAATCACTGAGCCTTGACGTCAGGTGACCTTTTTCTAGTTACTCACAGTGAGTACAGCACTGTCCAGGCAGGTTTCTGTCATTTGACTGACCTGCTGAAAGCTCTATCCACAGGTGACCTCAGAATGGCATTCATCGTAACCAGAGTTCGCCTGCAAAATAGTGGGCGTGGGCGGGGGGGGGCAGGGAGGAGAGATGAGCGGGGCTGTAGGCAGGGGCTGCTGCATTTGTCTGGTGTAGAGGAAAGAGCACTGGTGTGGTGCAGGAGAAACTGGGAGTCCTGAGTTCCAATCCCGTGCACCACCTCCACTGGGCGACCATGGGAGACAGGCACTTCACCTCTCTGAGCCGATCTGGACCCTGATCACAGGGGCTGCAAGTTGGTATTTGTGTCTGTGTTCCCTTGGCCTCAATCTGGACCCTGTGAGGGTCGAGGCACTGGGTACAGACCCTCTGAACTGGGTTTGAGAAGGCGGATCAAAGATGTTCATCCTCCTTCTCCTGCTCGGGCTGCAACTTGTGGACTGATTGATGCTGAGGGTTGACAGTGAGTGAATCTCAGTTTATCAGAGCTGGGAGGGTGCTTAGAGGTGTCCACTCAACCCTTAGTTTGATGTTAGATGAAACAGAGGCCTAGGACTTCCCTGGAGGTCCAGTGGTTAAGACTCCGTGCTTCCACTGTAGGGGGTGGGGTTCGATCCCTGGTCGGGGGACTAAGATCCCACATGCCTTGTGGTGTGGCCAAAAAAAAAGAAAGAAAAAAAAAGAAACAGAGGCTCAGAGAGGGTGGAAGAGGAGTCGAGGCCCAGGCCAGATATGGCCAAGCTTGTCCACTTGAGCTCCGAGGGCTCCCGGGGGGCCTCTGTGTTTGGCATTGTGGGCTGCAGTACCCCAGTGGTCACTGACTCAGAACTGGCCTGTTTCCTGCCCTGTGGCACCACCAGTAGGGCCTTCCTGCCCTTGCCCATTAAACCACTGAGAGAAGAGAGCCTGCGCAGTCAGGCCTACTGGGTGAATGTGGCCTTGCTGTCCACCAGACTATTGCAGTGGTAGCAGCAGCAGGAGTGGGGAAAGTGGTCCAGGTGCAGAGAACAAAGGTGAGGAGCCCCGGGGCAGGGTGGGGGCATGAGAGGCTCAGGGCAGGAGATAAAGCTTGTGCTGAGCCTGGTGGTGCCCGGCACACAGAGCAGGAGCCCAGTGGTGTTGTTATTCTCAGTCCAGGGTGGCACTCGCCTGGTTCGATGGTAAAGGCCAGAGCATGGTGGTGCCAGCCTGAGAAACCCTGGGAAGGAGGCCTGGTGATAAGGTGTTTGGCCCTAGGCCAGATGGTACAGGCTAGGCATCCCTGGACCCAGGGCATGAATTCCTGCTGATGACTTGGGAGCTTTGGAGGAGAGGGCACCCTGGCACCACAGCACTGCCAGGAAGCCCACGTAGGGTGGCTGCCATCCTGCCTTGGGTGAGTGAGGAGGAATGCGGAAAAACTGGGCAGGGCATGCCCCTGGGGAGGGAGACTGTGATCTTTGCGCTGTATTTGTGCAGCAAACACTCCCCCAGGCCTCCTGGTGCCACCTGGGAGCTGCAGATGTAGGGTGCACAGTCCAGAGTGACATGGCCCTGCCGCAAGGCACAAGTCACCCCCACAAATCTTCCTCTGGGCTTTTCTCTGTGTCCTTCAGGCCTTGCCTGCTCAGGGGAGAAGAGATGCCCCTGGCTGCCTGCTGAATGAGTGATGGAAGGGGAGGAGCAAGTGGCCAGACAGATGGGTCCCCAGCCCACAGGCCTTCCACCAATTAGCATGGGAGGGAGGGTGACCTGGGACTCCAGCAGGTCTGGTTGGGGGGATGGTAGGAAGAAATGAACAGGCTGGGTAAGCCACAGACCTTGGCCTTCCTGATGGTCACCAAGCTCCTCCAGAGTCAGACATTGGGTCCTTCAGATGTGGGCAGACCCTTTTCCCGCCCTCTCCCCACATGCCCTTATCACCCCCAGCAGTACGTCTACTCCTGCTCCTTGACCATCCCTTCCTCCCTCTTCCAAACCTCCCCTGCTCCTTGGCCCAGCTCAGTCCTCCACCTCTTGCAGGAAGCCTTCCCTGCTGCATCAGCCCTTGCAGACCTCCTGCCTTTATCTGCTCCTGTCCCAGTGCCAGTCTCAGGCAGGGTGGGCAGCCAGTGCGGGAGGCAGCCAGAGGAGGAAGGTGGGAGGCAGCCAGAGGAAGAAGGTAGGAGATGAGCAAGACCCAGGCCAGTAGATGGACAGTTGGGCAGGGCCTGCAGTGGAGGCTGGAGGCCGCCAGGACTCCCAGGAAAGGAAGCCTGAGGGGGTGATCATCTCTCTGGAATCTGTGCCAACATGGGTAAGATAGATGAACAATGGGAGCCCTGGTCAGAGAGCTGGGCTGGTGGGGCCAGGCAGGTGCTTCACTAGGGGTACCATTTGGGGCTGTGGTCAATGGAAGAGACAGGAAAATGGGGGAGGGGCTGGAGACCTGGGTCAGGGTGTCTCTGGACGGTGAGGCAAAGGCTAAGGCCCTACTACCTGCAGCCTCCCTTGGGCCTCTAGGCAGCAGAAGCTGGGTGCCGGAGCAGGGTGACAGGATCTGATTGGGAGCCACTGGAGAGCCCATTTTGGGTGCAGAAGCAGATACCCCCATTTGTGGAGCTCTACACATGAAATGAGGCAGCACCTCTTTCCTGACAGGTTTGGAGTGGAGCTCGCGGGAGGCAACTGTGGGACCTTTGAATGAGCCTTTGCCATGGGCAGCTCTGCCCCATCCTTTACTCTCACTCCTGGTACCACAAGTGCATCTGTGCCCCGAGTGGGGCCACTGTGGGTAGCTGGAGGTATTCTCAGCACCACCTGTCACAGCCTGACCCAAGTTACCACACCCCTAGCCAGCCCATCACAGGTGAGGAGCCCATCACGTGGTGCAGCAGCAGGTGTCTACTCATTTTGAGCAAAATGGGGTTCTTGGCATAGCCCCAGCCCTGTCTCCTGTACCCGCACAGGCCTCATGGTGGCCTGGGTGCTCCCTGCACTCCAGGGGAGCAGTGTCTGCACCTAGAGGCCTGGTCAGCCCCACACACCACATGCCACAGGATTGACTGGCAATAAAACATGTCAGTTCAACATCATTAGTCATGAGGGAAAAGCAGATTAAAGTCACAAGAAGATACCACCACACACCTATTAGAATGGTCAAAAGAAAAAAACTGACAATACCAAGTGCTGGTCAGGATGTGAAGCAATTGGAACTCTCAGGCATAGCTGGAGGGAAGAAAAATGGCACAGCCAGTTTGGAAAACACTTTGGCATCTTTTTATAAAGTTAAGCATCTACTTACCATATGACCCAGAAATCCCAATTCCTAGATATTTAGCCAAGGGAAATTAAATTAGGTTCACCCAAAAACCTTTATGCAGCCATTTATAGTGGGCTTATTCATAATTGCCCCAAATGGCAGATAATCCAAATGTCCTTCATCTGGCAAATGGATAAACAAACTGTGATCCATCCATACAGGGGGATGCTACTCAGCAATAAAAAGAAATCAGCTACTGATATGAGTGACAGTAGAGATCAATCTCAAATGTGTTATGCTAATTGAAAGAAGCCAGACTCTCAAAGGCTCCATACTGTTGATTCCATTTACATTTTGGAAAAAACGAAATTATAGGGACAGAAAACAGATTAGTGGTTGCCAGGGCCTGGGGTAGGGGTGGGGTGGGACAGGGCTGTTGACTACAGAGTGGCACAAGGGAACCTTTTAGGGTGATAGAAATATTTTACACATTGGTTGTGGTGGTGATCACATGACTATGCATTTATCAGGACTCATAGAACTGTATACTACAAAAGGTGGATTTTACTGTATGTAAATGATACTTCATTAAACCTGACTTAAAACACACATACACACACACACGCACACACATTAATCACAGCCACTGTTTCTGAGCACCTATTAGGTACTGTGCCAGGGGCTATGCATGTTTTCTCATCCGTCCACTCACTTGATCGCTCACTCAGAAAGCATTTATTGATTGCCTCCACCAGGTGCAGCACAATGTCCAGTCAATCCTCCCTAATACCTTCAAGCCAGGTGGCTCCCCGAGTTGTGTAGAGAAGCCAGTAGGAAGATGTGACTGGAACCCAACCCTGGGGGCCTGCAGGTGAGGTTGAAGGTTCTCTGTGGGTGCATTTTCATGGGGAGAGAAAATCCTAGCTTTGTCAGCCTCTCAAGGAAGTCTGCAACCCAGAAAGAGAGACTAAGGTGACAGAACAAAGAATGATACCCTTGTTCCCTCTCTGTGGTGCTGACCCTGCACAGGAGGGCAGGCCATGCCCCTTATGGCTCTGAGCACAGAGCCTGCGCTGGTTTGGATTGTGGAGGCTGTGGACCCACTTCTTTGTTCAGCTTTCTTGCTGGGTGGCTCGTCCTCTGCTTGGGAACATGTCTGTGTCTGCCCAGCTCAGATGGGGGTGTCCCTGGCTTCTCTTGTGAGAATCCAAATGTAGGAACTCCTTGAATAAAGCCAGTGTGGAGTACGCAATGCACAGGAACATTGTACAGCAGGAGAAATGAGCAAACCAGAGCAGCCCAGACCACAGCTCCATCTCAAAGATACAATGTGGAGTGGAGGATAAGATGACAAGATGGACAGTATCTGACACCATTTACAAAATAGTACTCAAAATAGTACCATGCATTGTTATGGTTATAAACTTATGTCATAAAAATATAAGAACATGAACAAGAAAGATACATACTAACTTCACAACTGGATTAGCTCTGGGGAAGACAATAGCAAAAAGAGGCGAAAAGAAAAATTAAGGGAATAAAAAAAAAAGAGACAAAGAAAGCAAATATGGCAAGAGGCTAGCTAACAAACACATTTAACAAATCAGAGATATATGAGTTAAATAAAGGGGCTGTGTTGCATATTGTTTTCTCTACTTTTAGCTTAAATATTTCATAAATAAACAAGCCAGAATGAAACTTGAAAACATCACACTAAGTGAAATAAGCAAGACACAAAAAGACAATTATTGTATATGGTTCCACTTATATGAGGTACCTAGAGTAGAAATTCATAGAGACAGAAAGTAGAATAGTGGTTACAGTGGGGCTGGGAGGAAGGAGGATGGGGAGTTATTGTCTAATGGGTGTAGAGTTTCAGTTTGGAAAGATGAAAAAGTTCCGGAGATGGATAGTGGTGATGGTTGCACTACAATGTGAACGTACTTAATGCCACTGAACTGGATGCTTAAAAATGGTTAAAATGATAAATTTTATGTTATGCATATTTTACCACAATAAAAATAAAAACAAGCCAGAATAGGCAAATCTATAGAGACACAAAGTAGATTAGTGGTTGTCTAGGGCTGGGGAGGATGCTGGGAAAATAGGGGCCATGGACAAGGGGTGCGGGTTTCCTTTTGTGGTAGTAAAATGTGGTCATGAAAATGTTCTAAAATTGATTGTGGTCATGGATGCACAACTCTGCGAATATACTAGAGAACATTGAATTGAACTCTCTCAGTGGGTGAAGTATATGGTATGTGACATATCTCAAAGCTGTTGTGTGTTTTTTTGTTGTTTTTGGGTGCAACGCTTGGCTTGTGAGATCTTAGTTCCCCAACCAGCCGTTGAACCGGGGCCCCAGCAGTGAAAGTGCAAAGTCCTAACCACTGGACTGCCAGGGAATGTTGTTTTTTAAAAAGCCAAAAGGAGGGAAATCCTTTCTGTATCGGCTACTCTAGTAGAAGCTGGAGTCTGTCTCATCTAAACCTGGCTCTGACATGAGTATCACAAAGTCATCAGGAGCCCAGAGCCTCCTCTGCCCTGACACCCTGTGACATGGGGAGGGAGCCCTGCCAGCCCAGCTTCCAGGGCTGGAGCTATTGCCACATCCATGGGGCTGTAGAATGGAAGCAGTTGTAGCCTCTGCTGAATGAGGTTAATGAGAATCTGTCCCAGGCTCCAGGGGTTTTGAGCCTTAATTAATACTTGCAAGGCCCTCAGTGTCTGTGAAATCAGAGGTTCTGTAAATCTGCACAGCAGTGGCTTTATTAGTGCCGGCACATTACTCAGGAGAAAGAAGCCAGCCTTCTTATCACTGACTTAGCTCCCTGGAGAGGCTGGTCCCAGGGTGTCGAGGCCAGGCTGAAGCTGTCTTTCATGGCCCCTTGTCTTGCTTTCCATGCCACGCCTAGGGTCCGAGTGGTCTGGACTGGTCCAGGGCTCCAGGATGGCCACGCTGAGCACTGTGGCCAGGCTCCTGACAGGGGTCTTCAGAGGGTAACCAAGCAGACCTGCCACAGCAGTCTTGGCGATTGTCCCTCCAGGCCTAACGAAGGTTGAGCATTTCCTTTTCTACAAATCTCAGGACTCTGGTAAGGATACTGGCTACCTTCCTAGGTGGCTGTCCTTTCTGTGTTCAGTGTGCCTGCTAGGATGGAGTGTAGCCAGGGCTGTGGGGCCCTGAACAGAGGACTGGCTCTGCCCTCAGCCCAGCGCAGCCTGTCGGCGTCGAACCATTCCATGTTGCCTTAGCTCCGGTCTTTCCTGACAGTGACTCCTTCCTGATCCCCTCAAACACCCTCCCCCAGTGGGCCCTGGGTTCTCCCAAGGCCACATGGCACAGCCTCTCTCCTCCTTTGTTCTGATGCTGTCCTCCCAGGGATGGATCCTCAGACTATCTGATCCTTTGGGCCACCCACCCAAGAGTACCTCACACTAGCCTCTGTGGCCCGTTTTTTCTTTTTTAATATTTTTATTTATTTATTTGGCTGTGCCAGGTCTTAGTTACGGCACGTGGGATTTTCTCTGGCGCATGCGAGATCTTCATTGCGGCATGCGGGATCTTTAGTTGCAGCATGCGGGATCTAGTTCCCTGACCGGGGATCGAATCCCGCCCCCTGCATTGGGAGCATTGAGTCTTAAACCACTAGACCACCAGGGAAGTCCCTTGGGGCCCCTGTTTATGCTAAGCATCTTGCTGCTGAGCTGGACCATCCCCACCTGGCAGAGCCTCGCTGCCCTCAGACACTGTGACCACAAACCCATTTGTAACCACTGGGATGATTCTCTGGCCAGGGAGGTGGGAGGTAGAGGAAGGCATCGGCCAGGAGCCAGGATCTGTGGCGCTCGGTGTCTTCAAAGGCCTGGGGACCTTTAAACTTAGGTACTCTAGAGGCCCATGAACTTGAGGATATGCAGCCTAGGGTATCCGTGGCCCTGATGTCTTCAACCCAGAGGTCCCGTAGCACCCAGTACCTGCTGACCCTGGGCCCCTGTGACCCTGGGCCAGCTTCTAGTATGTGAACCTCTCTAACTACCCCCTTTGATGGGTACCTGCTGCATGTACTGCTGTTAGGACATGGCACAGCCTTCCCTCCATGTGGGATCCTGTTTCTGAGGATCTGTTTCCCAGCTCCTCTAGGTATGTTGCATTCTAATGGATGCAACTTGTAACTCCTGCCAGGTAACTCTGAGGGTTATGAACATCCTCCCTCATGTCAGCCGTCCCTCCCTTCCTCTCTCTCTCCTGACTCCCTGTCATCCTCTACCATAGCTAGTATATTACTCATCTCTTTTCTTATCCAGGTCCTGTCAAACCAGATGGGTCTGAGGCCAAAGCCAGATGGCCTCCTATCAGAGACCCCTCTCCAAACTGACATAGGTCTTTTCCCCAGCCCTCTCGGGGAAGCAGTGTCATGTTGTGGTTAGACCCCCAGGCACTGGAGACAGCTTCCTGGGTTCAAACGCTGTCTCTACCTCTTACCTGCTGTGTGACCCTGGGCAAGTTGCTTAACCTCTCTGTGCCTCATCTGTAAAATAAGGCAATTATAATACTATGGCACAGAGTTCTTGTGAGGATTAAATGAGATCATGTGCGGGGAGTGCTGGGCCTGGTAAATACCCAAGGAAGATCAGCTGTCAAGGGTGCTAAACCAGCTGCTTCTGAATCCCCTTGAACATCCATCGTCCATGTCTAAGAATGTGTCCTGAGAGAGTGGCCAGGCATCTTGTCCAAGCTAAAGTGACCCCTGTCCACAATCTGCCCCCAGATCTACCCTCAGCCTCCTGCCCTAGCAGAGGAAATGAGCACAATAGATGGTTGCCAAAACCCCCGCCCCAAAAGTGTGTCTGTGCAACATGCCCCATAGGTGCCCCCCACCCAGCTGCCTCCCACGGCCCGAGGTAGGATGGAGGGGCTGCTTAATTAGAGGGTGCAAGCCTCTGCCTAATCAGACCATCCCAGAGGCATTTTGGAGAGGTCAGATGTCTTCTATTTATAGTTAAACTTCTTTGCCATTGTGGACCATCCCTAATTGAGGAGCTCTTTTATTATATTTTCTTTATGTTCTCTTCATGTGTATGAGTGGAAAAATAAATGACAGGGAAAATCGTGGTGTTGTGGTTAGGAAAAACTGCCAGGGAGAATGGCAGGCTTTGTGTTCACTGCCTTGGTGGCATGGCTGGGGTGTCCTAGGGCGTCAGAACAAGACATGGCCTCTCTCCGGCATGGTTATGGGGTGTTCATGGGGCAGGGCGCCCGCACCTATAGGAACTGGCTGGAGCTTGAACTCTTGCTTTCCTATTGGCTCCCTGGCCATCCTTGGGTAGGTCCTACCTCTCTAGGCCTTACCTTTAAAATGGGGTAACAAGCTGGCTTAGCCTCCTGGTGGGCTGGGATGCACAGTCTCCTTAGAGATGCCAATGGACAGCTTAGTAGCAAAAGCAGGAGAGGCTGAGGCCCAGTTCTGGCCTGCCCTAGGGCCCAAGACCCTTGTCCCCGTGCCTTTTGGAGCCCAGGGAACCACTGCCCCTCCCCACCCCACCCCCTTTTTTTTTTTGTGGTACGCGGGCCTCTCACTGTTGTGGCCTCTCCCATTGCGGAGCACAGGCTCCGGACGCGCAGCCTCAGCGGCCATGGCTCACGGGCCCAGCCGCTCCGCGGCATGTGGGATCTTCCCGGACCGGGGCACGAACCTGTGTCCCCTGCATCGGCAGGCGGACTCTCAACCACTGCGCCACCAGGGAAGCCCCTGGTTTCTTTTTTTTTTCCTCCCCCCTTTTTTGTAGTTACTACTCCCACTGGAGGGAGAGGAGCCCAGAGTGACCAGGCCAAGATGAGAAGAGCGATCCTATCTAGAATGGGAACTGTCCAGCAGTCCCCCATGGAGAGGCAGGAGTTAAGGTGATCATAGTGGGTCACTGAGTTGCAGCCACAGAGCTCTCTATGCAGGAGTCCATTTTAGGAGGGTGGCCTGGCCTGGCATTTCTCACTGTGGAGCAAGGCTTGACTTATTTTAAGCTGGGTGGAACAAAGGGCTCGGTGTCTCTGTGGTCTGTGGTCTGTGCACATGGCGAGGCTGTGGTGGGAGGGGCGCCAGTGGGCCCAGGTCTCAGCCCTCATCTGACCTCCTGTGGGTCATGCCTGCAGGGGTGCTCATTCTCCACCCCAGAGGTCTGGCTTGACTCCCCTCAGGCCAAGTAGACAGGGAAGGTCCATCCATAGGCCCCTGCCTGAGGCACTTGAGCAAGTCGAGGCAGTTGCTAGGGGAGTAGGAGCATCTTGTGAAGTAGGAAAGCTGGGGAGAGCATACAGGCAGCGGAGGACTCCGGAGGGGCTTTGGAGGGATGGGTGGCTGTGGGGACGCTGTTGTGTACTTGAGTCAGACCACCCGCGTTCAAGCCCCAGCCTGGCCAGTTACCAGGTGTTGTGTGATCTTAGGCAAGTTACAGAATCTCTCTGTTCCTCTGTTTACTCATCTGTAAAATGTAGATAATAACAGTAACTTACACCAAGGACCACTGAGAAAGTTAAATGAGTTAAGTGGGAAACATTTAGAACCCTGCCTGGCACTTTGCAGTCCCCTGTGGCTCAGACCTGCCCTGGGCCTGCTCTGTCCTTCTGTGAATAGACAGTGGGACAGTTGGTCACCTGAGACTGCCCTCCCCCTGTGAGTGGCAGGAAAGGAAGGATCCCCACCTCAAGGCAGTGGCAGTGAGGCCAGTCCTGGCTGCTTCACTACCCAGATGTATGGCCTCCAACAAGTCACTGGGCTTCTCTGAGCCAGTCCCCTCACTGGCCACGTGAGGATGATGATCCCCACCTCAAGGGGCATTTGAGGACTGGGTGGGAGAACAGATGGGAAGACCCAGTCTGGGGCCTGCATGCAGTAGATGCTCATTTCCTCCCATGAGGCCTCAGTGACTCATTGGTGTAGCAAGGGACCCTAGGACCAAGATAGCATGTGCTGCCAGTTTCATTTCCTTAATTTCTCACCAGTCCACCTGCTCCTTGCCAGTTCCACCTCCTTTGACCTTGTTCAGGCTATAGACATCTGTTTTGACCCCTCCAGACCATCTCCACACTCAGAATAACCTTCAGAACATATGAATCAGAGCATGGCACTGCCTGCCTACAACCATCTATGGCTCCCTACTGTCCTCAGGGTAAGTTTCAGATTACTTGACCTGACCTGTTAGATCAGTGTGATCTGTCCCTGCCTGCTACTCATCACCATTCCCACAACTGTCCCCAGCATATTCCATATAAGAGCTGCATGGAGTGAATTGTTCCTTGGACATGGCTTGTACTTTCTATCTCCAACTGTCCTGTATGTAGTTTATAAAATGAGCTGGATTTGGCCTCTGTAAACCCCTCTTCTCTCTAGTCTCGCCTGCATCTGTTGGAAAAGCTCTCAAGCACACTCCATATCTTTTCCAGCCACCCTCACATAATCAAATATCTATCCTATTTAAACCCCTTCCTACCTCACCACAGAAGCCTGCAATGGGGACAGGAGGTTGTGGTATGCCTGTCTTTTCTTTCTTGCTCCAGCTCACCCTCCATTTCCTAGCTGCTGCGTTGTGCATCTCTTTGGGGAGGGACTAGGGCTGGGGAGCGAGATGGAGAGAGAAGCAAGAGACCTAAGAAGGACTTTCTTGACTCTGGATCTGGGACCTGACATCCTGGCCTTCTTCGTGACTGATGTATAACTTCTGGATCTTTATCAGCTGGGCACTGTTATCGGTTCCTCAGAGCTCCTCTTCATGCCCTCCCCACTGGGAACCTTCAAATACAGTTCTCTGGCATGGGGTTCACCTCCTCAAGTGGCTGCTCGTGACCTACACCAGCCTCTTTCTGTCACTGTCCCTCACCTGGAAGGAAGCTCTCTTGGGCAGGATCCCTTTATGAAGACCCCAGGCCAGCTCCCTTCTGTTGGGGATTTGGGGGTGAGTGTGGAGCCCACACTCTGTAGGCATCTGTAAGCCACTGTGAGAAGTTTGGATGTTAGCTTGCTAAGAATGTGGGGAATCCCCCAGGGGGTTTGAAGCAGGGCAGTGAAATGATAGGTGTCTACTGCACCAGTCCAGGCAAAAGACGATGGTCTTTTTCCTGGATGGGAGCTATGGAGGACAGGGGAGCTGGCCAGCTTGAAGGTGGAGCTGAAGGACTTGCTGCTGCTTTGGATGTGAGAGGCAATGAAAGGAGAAGAGTCCAGTGTTTTGTGTGAGTAACTGGGTGAATGGAGGTGCCAATCATTGAAAAGGGGAAGTCTAGGATGGAGCAGGTTGAAGGGTGCAGAAATCAAGGGATCAGTCTTGGTCCTGCAGTGTTTGAGATGCCTGTCAGGTACTAAGTGGAACTGTCAGGAGGCAGATAGATAAATGTAAGGCCTCCACCAGCCCATATGGTGCCTTTGTGCAAATGAGAGAAGGGCATCCTTTCCTTCAGGCAAATGTAGCCTCCTACCAGGGCACATGGTTGGGTGAGCTGAGCACAGCTGGACCTCAGCCCCATGAGTCCCCTTGGCCACACACCCTTGTGCAGCAAACAAACTACAGAACTCTGCGTGGAAGCCCTGGATGTGCAGGTCTGGAGCTCGGGGGATCATTTGGGACTGAGGAAGAGCCATAGCTTATGGGATGTTTATTTGGATGCCGTGTGGGAAAGCGACTCCCCAGCCACAGTGGGGAGGAAGGACCAGGGGTCGCCTAGGTGGGCTGAGAGCCATTCCTCTCCAGAGCCAGAGCTTTCCTTCTCCTCCTGCAGGTGAGGCCCCGCTGCTTCCACGCAGGGCTGAGTAGCTGTGGGCCCCTTCGTCCTGTCTTCTCTAGGTTCATCCTCGGGAGTGGCACACAGGTGGGGGTGAGGAAGCCTCGTTCTCTCTCTCTCTCCTCTCACTTTCCATCCTTGATGTAGGTATGCTGACCTCTGTCACCGTGCTGATGTCCGTAGTATCTCCCAAGGGGCTCCACCAGGTTGTGGGGAGGGACATTCAGAGTGCCCCTAGGCACCCAACAGGGGGGGAGCAGGAGTAGTCGACCAGGCCACAGACTGTAATGGCAGGAGAAGCAAAGAGCCAAGTGTTTGGTAGAGGGGTGATTGGCATCAGACTGCCTGGGTTCAAAGCCCAGGGCCAGTTCTTACCACCTGGGTGACCTCAGCAAGTCCATTAGCAGCTTTGAGCCTCAGTTTATCCTATAAAATGAGGATGATAATAGTATCTACCTCATAAGGCTGTGATGAGAAATGAATTTCTTTCTTTCACATAAAGCATTTAGCACAGTACTTCAAATTGTAAACACCTGCCCCATCAATATTAGCTTATATGGTGTATTCTAGACAAGCCCTTCCCAGTGGAATCCCAAAGCCCCCTGCTAGTTGCTGAGCTGACCAAAGCAGGGAGGACATGGAGAAGCAAGCGGCCTTGCTGAGCTGGTAAAGTTTGGAGCTGCTTCCTGCCTCCCCAAATTGGACCCTCAAGGGCTTACATCCCCAGAGCCCCCCAGAGCCATGTGGAGGTCAAGCTTGAGTCATGGCAGCTGAACGGGGGACTCTCCCCTTTGCAAACACTTCCCGGGAAGGCGATTTCACAACTCCTCCGGACCGGTCCAGAATTGCACAGCCCCCACTGTCTATGTTTCCCTGTGGTTGCACATGAAGCCGGATCTTACAGGTGAGCCCCTTTGGATCTCCAGAGCAGAAGGGAAGTTAGCTCGACGTGTGAGCCTTTGTTATGCCACCCCCAGACCTTCTCTTCAGCCTCTGTGGGATCCTAAGCCCCTTTAAAAATCTGATGAGTGCCGCACTTAGACTCTTTTTCCAGAAAAAAGTTTCCCAAAAACATATGTTCATAAACCAAATTTTGCAAGATTCCTCATCTTTTAGGAAAGGTCCCTGTTTTAACTTGGTGATTAAGCTGGCGGGCTCTGAAGTTGAATTTCCTGGGTCCCAATGCTGCTTCTTTCATTCATTGGCTGTGAGACCTTCAACAAGTCGTGAAACATCTCTAACCCCTGGTTTTCTTATCCTTAAAATGGAAGCAGCAATAGTGGCTCCTTCATAAGGTTTTTTGTTTTGTTTTGGTTTTTTATAAATGTATTTATTTATTTTTGGCTGCGTTGGATCTTTTGCTGCACGCGGGCTTTCTCTAGTTGCATCGAGCGGAGGCTACTCTTCGTGCGGTACATGGGTTTCTCATTGCAGTGGCTTCTCTTGTTGCAGAGCACAGGCTCTAGGCGCGCGGGCTTCAGTAGTTGTGGCACGTGGGCTCAGTAGTTGTGGCTCACGGGCTCGAGAGCACAGGCTCAGTAGTTGTGGCACACGGGCTTAGTTGCTCTACAGCATGTGGGATCTTCCCGGACCAGGGCTCAAACCTGTGTCCCCTGCATTGGCAGGCAGGTTCTTAACCACTGTGCCACCAGGGAAGCCCCTTCATAAGGTTTTGAGAGGGTTAAATGTAGGGTGACTAAATTGTCCCATTTGGGCCTTCTCCATTTTTACACCGAAAGTCCCACTTTCAGGGAAATCCCTCAGTAGTGGACAAACCAGGAGAGTTGGTCACCCTTGTAAATGACATATTGCCCAGAAAGAAGTTATCCCTGTGCAGGCAGTTCACCCAAGTGCCATCACTCTCAGCAGATACTATTGGGCTTTTCCCTAATTAATCCATCTGATAGGAATGTTGCCCTGGGGATCAAGAGTCCAGGACTCGGTTTTCAGTTTACCACTCTGTCCCCATCCTGCTTTAATGGCTTCCTCCGCAAACCTCCAGCCTCCCTGGGCCTCAGTTTGTTCACCCATCAAACAAGGGAGATGAACTTGAGAGTCACTGGGGATTCTTCCCACTAAAGCCTATGAGATTTATTCAGGGATGCTCTCCCAGTGTCTGGTAAGGCAGCCTTGAACGTGGATGGCATCAGGTATGCACTTGCCTGCTTGACACGTCAGTGAGAAAAGCCCACGTGTGTTCTAGCAACACAGTCTGCCCAGGGAGAAGCCTCCTTGGAAATTTCCTTGGCACTTCTTCCCAGCCGCACCTCCTCATTAGGGCTGAGAAAAGGTGGGAGAACACGGAGACCCTTTTCAGTGTGACTGTCCTGAGAATTAGGCAGCCCAGCATTTCAGACCCAGCACATAGAACAGAACTTGAAACATGGTATGTGCCCAGCAGATATTTGCAAGGTGAATGAATACATTTCAGTCTGATGATTGAATCAGAATAGCTTGGGAGGGAGAAGCAGTGCCCTCCAGAGGTGACTAACGGGGACTCCCACCGAACACCATGGATCCCAACCCCAAGAGTGCCCCTTTTCAGGTGACGCAGCTACTCCCAGACCCAAGGGCTCTAGGGGGTCTCACTGGATGAGTTAGCCCAGGGGAGGGCTGCCAGGTAGTTTCAACAAAAATGTTGGACATGCTCCATACTACATGAGAAGGTTATTGAAGTCCCTACTGCATCTCATATTTTACAGGGTTCCACGTGGCTCTTATTTTATTCCTCTTTTTGTTTCTTGGCAAATGGGAGCTGGCTTTGCGAGGCCACAGGATCCCTTCTTGCTGCCCCAACACTTGACCTGGGGTCTATACTGACCCTTGACATTGAACACACATCCACTCTGGAATTAGGCATAGAGATTAAGGCAGTTTTCAAAAACTTGGAGCAACAGATTATTTTACTGAAGAAATAAATTTATTCATCTTTCTAATAAGAGTTCTCAAGGAAGCTGAACATTCTGTCCAAGGTACCAACTTCCTCATAAGGAAAATTAGGGAGGTGCTCTTTCCTTTAAGCCTTAGCATCTAAGGTGAAAACATGCAGGTTTGGATTGATTTGTCACAAATCATGTGTTTATAAAAGGAAAGTGTCCAGCACACCCAGCAACTATATGAGGGCACCTAGGGGCTCATCCTGGCTGTTGAGCGAGAGGCCTGAGGTGATACAGAGGACGCAGTGAGGGGGCCCCTCCCACCTCTGGTGATGGAGTTCCCACTGATTTTGTGCTGGCTTCGTCGTGACCTGTATCCATCAGGCTGTACACCCACAGGGCATAGACTAGCTGTGCCTTGTCCACGTGCTCTGGGCTCTGCACTGCCCATTCCTGGACCTGGCCTAAGTAGATGTTCCACAAATGCTTCCAGAATTTCACTGAATTATCCCTGCAACCTGGGTAGTGGAATATTTACATGCCAGGCACACACAGTTCGGTCGGTGATAGCTCTCCCACCTCCTGGCCATCTCGGAAGCGAGGCCTGTGGAGAAGGGCGTGTGTCACTCTGGGCTCTGGACCCCCAGCCAGCCAGTTCCATTGATCCCAAGGCTGACTCAGTCCATCCACTCACCCAGAGCCCCAGAGCCAATGCACCAAGCAAGTGGGGAGTTGGCTTCCTTGTTTCTCCCTCCCTTTGATCCCTTCCTCCCACTAATACTTATGGTGGAGCACCTGGTTGGCCAGCCAGTGTTCTAGACACCGGGGACACAAGACAGGCAAGGTCCCTACTTGGAAAGCTCTTTATTGAGGTGCACAGAGAAAGAGGTTCATATTTGCTTCTCAGAGAGATAAGGTGAGGGGACTCGATTACAAGTTACCCAGAGAAATGGATGTTTGCCGTTGTGGGCCTCTGACATCCATTCTCTCTTCCCTTGGTGCCCTATTCCACATTTTATTTGGATGCCCATCCTTCCCCCAGCAGCCTGTGGACTTCCCAGCCTCTCCCAGCTGCAGGTGTGGGCCTTGATTGAGTGAAGCCAGTCAGCACACCCATCCACCTGGCCACAGTGATTGGCTAACAGATGGACCTCAGACCCAAGCTGGGTCAACCAGACCAGGGGAACTTTTGAAGGGCCCCTGCGACATGTTTTCTTGATCATCTGGAGAAAGACCTACTGACTCTTCCGGATGGTCAGAGCACGGACATGGGGGACACGGGTTTGGAGCAGCTTTGACCCATTTGTGTCCTTGAGTGTGGCCAGGCTGGGGATGAGGTCCAGAGCCAGAGGCAGACAGGCCTGAGAGAATTCCAGAGTTGTGGAGCCAGTGCCCTGCTCGGCTTGAACCTCGGCCACCTCTGGACTCTGAGGTTACATGAGCCAACGCACTCTATTGTAGTTTGGGTTGGGTTTTCTGTAACCTCCAGCTGAGAGCATGCTAGCTGATCTCACTAAAGAGAAAGTTCCAATCAGGTTGCAAGGACACGACTGAGGGTTCCTTGTTCAAGGGAAGGAGACCAGGCAGCTGGTTGGTGACCCACTCAGGGAGTGACAGCCTTGCACCCCCAGCCCAGGGGAGGTGGGAAATGGCCCTCATTGCAGACAGAGAAGCCAAGGGGCAGCAGGTCTGGTGAGGGGAAGGCTGGTGCCGAGGTCCCTCCCCCCGAGCCTGTCTGGCGCTCCCTCAGTTTAACTCCACCTGACTGGTAAATGCAGAGTGCAGTCCACTTAAAGAAATCAGAGCAGCTGCCACTTCAAAGCAGGAAAGATGTGTGTAGGTGGGTGGGGAGGAGGTGGGTAATTATGCAGGGAAAATAGTTTTCTTGATATTCTTCTGGAAATGTGCTTGGAGCAGAGAGAGCAGCAGGGGAGACGATAGGAAAGGGGACATGTATTAATAGAGGGTGTGCATTGTGCCTCTCCAAAGGGCCATAGAGTGTGCAGAGCTTCCCATGCTTATCTGATCACGGCACCCTTTTTCGGGCAGCATCTGAGACTCCATGAGACACTCCTGGGTGTGGGACTTCATCCATGAGTTGACTAAAGGATTTCTTGGGAGTGACTGAGTCCTCCTTTTGTGTGTGTTTGTACAAAACACTGGCTCTTCCTCATGACCAGTGGGGCTGGGCACCATTTGTGTTCCACGTCTGGACATTTCATGCTCTGGGAGAGGAAAAGTGAAGTCAAGCCTAGCAGGGTTGCTAGGTGCTAGGGTGCTAGGGAAAGCCGGAGCTCTACAGGCCATCTCCTTGCCCCTTTAGGGATCTGCCCACTGATTCCACATACCCAGAATGCCTTGGGTGGCAGAGGGACACCACCGAACTTTGAGAAGCAGCTCTGAGTTTGTGAACATTGGATGCCGATAATTATCCAGCTGTGAGTAAGCCAAACATTTTTTAGGGCTATTTCTGCATAATTATAAATATTTGGGGATATTAAACTCCCAGGTTACGCATTGAAGGTATTATTTGAGCAATGGTTGGCTGCAGAGCTGGAAACGCAAACATCTTTTCATTCTTCCCTCCTAGAGCACTTAGATTATTTAATGGGATTCAAAAGAAAAAAAAGGTTCAGCTGAGGGGAAAAAACCTGGAAGCAAAGTCAGCTGCTAATATTTCTAAATAGCTCTAAATCAAAAAAAGAGGAATGTGACCACTTTACTTAATTGTGGTGGGTTTGTGATGCATTTTCTCTATGGGTTAGAAAAGCAATTACCATCAGGCAACCTACTTGTGCCTGCATTGTGATAAAATGTTCCCTCTAATGGGGCCAACATGCCGAGCAGTGGGCCTTTTAAAGCACTAAATGCTTCCGGAGCTTTCTCACGTGTGAGGCTCCTGGGTGTGCGCTGAGAGCCCAGGGCTCCCTCCCTCTAAGAACCTGTTGTGGTACAGGGGTTTCTTAACAGGAGATGGGTCCTACGAAGCAGCCGCTGAGGTCTGGAGCATGAGCGAGGCCCCTGCTGTCCTGGCTCTATCCAGAGGCCCTGTGATGCTTTGGGGCTTGCCCAGCCTCCCACCCTCACACCCTTGGCTGCCCCATCTTACCCTCCCATCCAGTGAAGTCTCATATCTCCTCACCTGCTCCCCTCTGCAATCCTCCCACCACAGGCACCATCCCCATAGAAACATGCTCGCCTCTTCTTCCATCTGCTTTGTTAACCTGCCCCCCCCCACCACAGCTTCCCCACAGCCGCTGGGGGTTGCCGCTCATTCTCCAGCCGCCCCCCTATACCCCTGGATACCATGGATCCTGTGGCCTTGAACAAAGCCCCCAGCCTTTGACGCTCTTTCATGCTGCCCCCCTATTTTCCAGCCCTTGCTCTGGGCCCTGATTCACCCTTTCCCACTTCAAAGACCTGCCTTCATCTTGGGTAGCTTTAATGAGGTGTGAACGACCCATCCCACCGTCCAGGTCACAAGCTTCCTTGATGCCCCTCACTTTCTGCCATATCCAGGCTGCCATGTCCAGACTGGACCCTGTACAGTCTTGGCCACACCCAGCAATCTGTGTTTCTCTCATCTTCTGGCCCCTGCCCCCCGGGAGGTCTCTGGTCAGCAGCCCCGAGGATTTTGTGTCCCCTCATTTCCAGCTGGGACACTGTGGCCATCCCACTACCTCCCTCTCTGGACCCTGAAGCTCATCATCGCCATCTCTCACTCCCAGGTGCTGCCATCTAAGGCCCCTGCCTGGGCAGGGAGCTGCTGCCTGGTGACACTACTAGACAGCGTGGCTGGAAACCTGGCCCCGGATTCCCTCCCACTCCCCCCAGCCCGCCCCACCCCACCACTGCTTCTGTCCCTAGTTCCTCGGGTCACACCGAGACACCCATGAAGACGTGTTAATGTACAAATTCTTCAGAGTAAAATAACCAGGGCTTCCTTTTGCTTGAGATGCAGGCAGCCCGCAGGGGGCGTCCTCTGAGACCCTCGGGCCGGCATCCCCGCTTGCTTCCACAGGGGCGCTGTGGGCGCGGTAGGCGGTGAAACCCTCCAACGTCGGTTTGGAAGCTCGAGGTTTCACACACAAAGGTAGGTCGAAGCGGGACCGATCCGGGAGGCTGCGCTCCCCAGACAACGCGTAGAGCCGCCCGCGCCGGTGCCCGCTTCAGCTCACTATCCTTGGGTGGGGGAGCGGGAAGAGGATCTGGCACGAGGGGGACGAACCCACGTGTACCCAGGTCTTAGCTCCACCTGGAGTTCTCTGCCCCTGCGCCCGCAGGCCCCGGGCGCCCCCTGGAGGCGGTGAGAGCCCCGAATGCGCAGCACACGCCCAGGAAGGCGCTGGCTTGAACAACCTACCCATCAACTAGAAAAGTACCCCCATAAAAATGGGCAAAGGACAGGAACAGAGGCATTTGAGATGAAACACAAACGCCCAATAAGACATTAAGCTGATGTTTACATAGGCAGGATCTGTTGCAAGCCCTTATATGCATCAGCTCCTTTAGATCTCTCAACAGAGCTACTAGGGAGTATTCCCATTCCATAGATGAGTAAACTGAAGCACAGGAGACTAAGTGACTTGCTCAAGGTTATACAGTAAGTGGCAGGGCCAGTATCTGACCCCGCAGCCTGGCACCAGAGTCTTAGGGCCTTACTCACTGCACCAGCCTGTTTCTCAACATGTGGAAAATATACGCTCTGGCTAAAAACCAAAGTATAAATTAAAACAATTCATTCAGTAAATTAATTTGTCCTACAAGTATTTATTGGATACCTGTTGTGAGCCAGGCCCTATTATGGGTGCAGGGGAATAGACACTAAAACACACAAAACATTAAGCTTACATTCCAGTGGGGAGAGAGACAGACAGTAAACATGAGACAATATTCTATGGCAGGTGAACTAGTGCATGGGGAAAAATAGCAGGGAAAGGGGGAGAGGGAGGGCTATTTAAATCAGGTGTCAGGTGGACCTCTTTGAGAAGGTGACACTTGAGCTGAGACCTAAAGAAAGGGAAGCCTCCTGATTATCAGTGAGAGGAGCATTCCAGGCAGAGGGAAAGTCCCTGAGGCCGGTGCTGAAGGTGCTGTCCACGTGGACAGGAGGTGGTAGGCTCCTTCCTGGCCTCCCTGGTCCATCGCCAGTGCCCAGGGCCATACGAGGTGTTCAGGGAGGACTTGCCTGCTAACCATTAAGTGAGGATAGCACCTGTTTTTTGCCCCGGGCATTTGCTTACTTCCCTGCAGCCGGTCCCATGTGACGACTGTCCCCATGAGTCTCAGCAGAGGGTGGGATGATCTGGAGAAGTGGAAGGGAAGCCCCCACTAATATTTAGGTGGAGATAACTAACCCAGATTCTGGCCCTCTGAGCTGGGATGGCAGCAAAAGTCAGCCCTGTAAAATGCAATGAGAGAGGTTTGATTACCAGGAGGGACCATCTAACCCATATCCCAGACTCTGAGAGGTCAGCCCACACAGGGGCCTGAGGGAGTCGGGGATGAGTGCGCTCTGCACATACCGATGGGCCCCAGCGGGATCCTGGGTGCCCAGGCGTCTGTGGTCTCTCTGCTTCACTAGATCTTGGCGGCACCTAGAATTCAGAAGTGAACTTCCCTTCAGTGAGCTCCCTGTCTGTTGCCCTGGGGTAGAAGGGCCAGGCCATGACTGTTATCTGCATGGCCTACTTTCCTCCAGAGACAGAAGCCCAGAGTAAGGTCAAAGGGAGACCAGGTGGCCCCGGAGGAGGCGAACCCAGTTCTTTCCCAGTGCCTGCCACTTTCCTTGCTGTGGCCGAAAGGCCATTCCCTTCCCCACTGGTGTGGCCTCATCACATCCCTTTGATTAGATGAATCACCTCTAAAAATTGCTTATGTTTCATACGGTGAACTGCTCTTTTGTTCAGCGCTGAATACTTCTGTTGATTCTTGTGTCCACCTGGGCTCTTTTGAGTCCTGCTTAGACCAGCTTATGACGGGGTTTTCAAGATGAGCACAAACTGGGCCAGAACTTGGCACAGAGGGCAGGTGAGAGTAAGGGCCACTCTGGGGTCACTGGTTTCTTCTCCATGTCTCTCCCAGGGTCACACAGCCTCTCTCTGAGCTTGCTTTGCTCTCTTCTCTCTCCTGACCAACAGTTCCTTTGTATCTCCTTAACTCTGAGTTTCCTTTCCCTGTCTCCTAGCTTCTGTTTCCCGCTAGTTTCTGCTTTCATGTATCTGAACACACTATTGATCTGAACATCTGACCTCTCCCTTTCCTCCTTTCCGTGCCTGCACCAGCTGCTAACTGCCTCATTGCTGGACTTCTTCATTCATGTTCCCAAGCTCACTCACCTATTTTGTGCCACGGCACATCATATGTCTCTGGATTGGTTGCTTTGGGTCATGGTCCCCTCCTGGTCCAATCAGTGGGGCCAAGAAGGGAAGGCACTAAGGGGGCCGGCACAAGGCTGTCTCTCCCACCAGTGCCCTGGGTGATGCAGGCACCACTATTAGACTGTCTGCTAGAGTCCCAGATTCATTAATTATTTTTATCTGTTTACTCATGCTTGAGTTTCATTTGTTGACCTTTGTTATTGTTGCCTAGAGGTCTTTTAAGGATCCTTAAAAATTCTTCAGCCACCCAGCTTGGTTCACTGTGGAGGCTCCTACCTAGAGGCCTGGCAGAGGGAGGGTCATTCATAGTAAAACAAACAGTAAGTCATTTCCTCTTCCCTCTTTAGTCTCACCTTTCATCAAACAAGGGAGAAGGAACCATATTTAATAAACATCATCCGATTAGATCAACAGTCTCCGAACATTGCAATTCTTCCAGAAACAGTATCTCCCTTGCCCTCACAGAAGAGCATGTGGTCAAGAGGAAATTGAATAAAGTTCTTTAATCAGCTACAGTAGTATTTGAATCATTTAATTTAATGGATCTGACAACCACAATTTATTTTTTAGGCCAATTTTAGCCAACCAGGAGAGCTGGCCCAGTCTGACCCATGCTTAATAAATCACCTCCTTGCCTGATTGTAGAAAGTTTGGGGAAGAGATTTTTCTGGGGCTTTTCAAACATAATCAAAACCAATCTGCCATGCTGTGTATGCCTGGCAGGAGTCCTTGGCCATGCTGCCTTCACATGGCCCTGTGGCTGTAGAGTGAGCCCTCGGGCTGGAGGGAGCTAAGGACATAAGGCAGGGAGCTGTCACCCCCGCAGCCTGTGCTTTTTATTCCTGGCTGCAGGTTTGCATGGCCAGGAAAACAAGTCAAATCAAATTAGATGCCAGACACATGCTGCTTAGTGCATCTCACCCTCTACTGCCTCAGGCTCTTCAACACCTGCTGAAACCGCCTCATTGGAAAAAATGAAAGAGGAGCTTCTGATTCAAAGTAACACCCACTGGACCCTCGGTGTGGCCTCTACCAGAGTCACGTTAAGTCACCCGTGAAGTCCCAGTAAGGGGTGAAATGCAAGACCCCTCCTTCAGAACCAGTCTGACGTCAGCTGCATCTGAGCCCCTGGCAGACATCTCCTCTGACCTGCCGGGCAGATGTGGTTGGGCTGAGAAAAACCCATGGGACTTCATTCTGTTCCTACTGCAAGCAACAGCCACGTGAAATCAAGGGGCTTGATTTCAGGCCAGTCTTCCCATTTTTCTCCATCTATTCCAAAGAAACAATATGGCAGGAAGGAGGCTAGGAGACCAAGGCAGGGCTGGTGGTCTTCTTGGGAGTATGTAGCATTCTTGGAGACATAGTAGTGATAAGTAAGTGGCATTAAGAAAGGAGGAATCTGGTGTGGGTCAGTGCATGCAGGGAATTGTACGTTTTTCGTGAAATCCAGTTTCTTAGAGTTTCTTAGTTGGGGGTGTATTGATGTCAGAATAGAACCATCAACAGCCAAGGTTACAAGGGGGAGTTGTGTCCCTGCAGGGATCCAGGGAAATCCTGAGCTGGAGCCAAATGTGAGAGCCCTCCAGGCCTCCTGGGAACTGTCCAGTCACAGGCAGCACCTCCATGGTGCTGGACCTGGGGCTGCTCACCCATCTTCTAGCTCTGGGCACCCCCTTCTCTGCAGATGAACCCTTGGCTCCTGCTCCCCCCAAAACCTGAACTCACACAAGCATGACTCTGGGTTCACTAATTCTAGTCATGACACTTGATCCAGTAGCTTGAGAGCCACTATTAACCAAGGAGACCCCCTTCTGGCTCCTTCTTGGGGGTCTCCAGGGGACAGAGTGGCTCGTGCACTCTTGTCAAGGTCCTGGGCAGCCAGGGCCACTGGCGTTTGTCAGGAAGCCCCCCCGCCCCAGAACCTCCTCAGAGGGCATCTAAACAACAGCTGCCCATACTTGATAATGGGAGTGGGGACAGAGATTTGGGGGAGGGCTGGGGAAGCCCCTCCTCCCCTATTGGCACCCCAACCAGGCCTGACTTTTCCAAGTAAACTTTGACTCTGCCACTTACTCCTGTGTACCCTTGAGCCCTGTTCTGAATTTCTGATCCTCAAAAGTAGAACAGGGCTAACAGGAGCCCTTCCCTTCCAGGGTTGCTGTGAAAATTGAGATAAGAGTTCGAGGGCATAAACTATTTCAGAAATAATAAAGATAATAGATCTTTTTAACCTAGATGCAACCAGAGATCATAGAAAATGTAGATGAGTGTAGATTGGAGATACGATCTTGTTCGAGAAAGATGAATATGTTTTGAATTGCCACAAGAATGAAGTACATTTCATTAAAGAAAAAAGTAAGGTAATTTATGCACAGCCCTACAAACATGACTCATAAAATAGAACTAACTATAAAACAGTTTCTCTTTGTCTCCCTTTGTCCTTTAAATGTACTTATGGAGCTACCTTTTCCCTATAGCCCCTGGATGAAATCTAAGCTAAATCGCCTACTGACCCCTTCTTCACCCCTTGGCTGATGTCTTTTTGTTCCTCCTGGAGGCTTTCTTGATCAGGCTATAAGACAACCCCATGCTGGCTCTCTCATGTCAGCAGCCACCTCTCATCCTCTGGAAGTGTTCGCTCCTCCTTTGCCCCCCTGATCTCTGGGCATGCAGGCAGATCCCGACGCGGCTGCTCTCCTAGCTGCACTGCTAAGCCATCTGGCCAGCCTGTCTCCTGCCATCAGGATTTCTCTGGCATGAGTCGCCCCAGTTCACTGTGTCCCTGAAGCTCCAAAGGACATGTCTTGAGCTTTCTGCGTGGTCTCACAGAAGCTCCTTTCCCCAAGCTTGAGGTGAGGAGCAAGCATCCTTCACTATCCTCCTGGGAAGAGGAGATTCACAGCACCGACTCTCCAGATATGCCCACAGAGCCCAGCACACTGCAAATGCCCAGTAAATGGCAGCCATCCCGGGCTCCTGATCCTGCCTCCCAGGGCTGAGGAAAGGGCTCTGTGGCCACTGGGCCTTGACTGCCCCTGACCTAAGCAGTTCTAAGCCCTAAGTCCCAAGGGCAATCCCAGGTCCCTAAGTGACACAGTTATTGAGAAGAGAAACTGGGATTCCACTCCAAGCCAAAATTGCCTTCCTGGTCTTTGCCAACTGTCTCCAGGGAAAAGAATACTCCCCACCCCTACATTATGAGGGTAGGTGAGCAGGTGAGAAGAAAGGTGTCCCGGACAGCCACAGAAACATGGTGGATGTGGCAGTGTCCCAAGCAGGCACCAAACAACCCCCACATTGGCTGCTCTGCTGGATATGCTGTCCTGTTAAGGACCTACTCAGGGAGCCCAATGAGAGCTGAACTGTGAGGCCCCTTGCTCAGGGTGACCAAAGGGGTTTCAGGAGGTGCCAGGATTGGAGGCAGAATGAAAAACATGCCCCAGGAAACAGAAGATGAGAAAGCTGGGGAAAGGAAGGCAGTAGGTGTAGGAGGGATGGAGGACCCGAGTCAGAGTTGTCTTGGGCACAAACCTAGGGTCTGAGGGTCAGCCCAGAAGCCCTGGGGCAGGGATCTGGGTCCTGTTTTCAGAGTGGCCCCGGAGGAGACAAATGGTCTGGAAGGCAGTGCCCTAAGAATGTCCACACCAGCAAGCCTATCTCAGATGATTAAGTGGCAGCAGATAAATTTAACTAAATGTGAGTAATGGGAACACAAAGGGGAAGTGAAGAGAAATAGAATATTTTAGCAACATAAGGAAATGAGAAGAAAATGACTTTGCAATGAAATGTCAAACTTCTGTGCCTGGAGGAGATGTAATCTGGTCATTGCAGGCTTAGGGGAGTGGGGGAGTCTGTGGTTATTTCAAGAAAATTTTAATTCACTTTAATTTAATAACATATGGCCAGATTCTTTTGGGGCAATGTCAGGAGACAGAACTGGGAGTCAGAGAGTGCCAGCTCTGCTAACTGGGGTGTTTTTGGTTGTTTTACAAGGAGAAGCTGTACTTAAATTCATTTCACCTATCCATCCATTCATTCAGGGAGTGAATCTTAAAACCTGAGGATTAAGAAGACAAAAGACACAGTCTTGCCTACTCCTGCCCTCAGGAGATCCTGGTCAGTTGGGGTGACAGACAAGTGAACAGAAAGTTACAGGGTAGGGACACATTCTGGACCTAATACTTGATGCTCAATAGAAGTTTGTAGAATGAAAGCATGATTGAAAGGTTGGTTCTGAAAAGGCACCAAAAAGGAGTGAATATCAAGGTGGGTCTTGAAAGATGGGTTCCCCAGCTAGGCATGTAAGTCAAGGGAAGTCCAGGTAGAAGGGACTGCGTGTGACAAGGTAGAATGGACCACATGTAGCAAAGCGGTGCTGATTATAATCATGGGGCTGGAGGAGATTGCCCAGGGAGAGGGGCAGGGTGAGAAGAGGAAGAGGACAAAGAAGAGACACAGGATCCATGGACCCTGATGAGAAATAACACACTGAGGAAGGCATGCACTGAAGACCTCCCAGTCCACTATTACTATCGCTGAAATCTCTACTGCAGCCCACAGTGCCTATTCATCCTTGGAGCTTCAACTGAGACATCGCATCCCCCAAGAAGTTTTTCTGGCTCAGGCTGGGGTGAGTCCCCCTTCCCCACGCATGCTCCCAGCACACCCTGTGCCACCATCCTTGTCACGGCCCACCCCAGCCCCATGTTGGGTTCGTTTGTCTGTATGCCTGCCCATCTCCCAACTGAAGCTGCCATGCCCAGCTCTGGTGGTGCCCCGACTACACTGGTGCCTCTCTGGATCCTGGCCAGGCTGTCCTGTCTATGGGATCCCATCCTAAGGATGGACAAAGTCCATCCGGAAAAGCGGTTCCAGAAGCTGAGGTCTGAATTAAGGGCTGTTGGCTGGGTCGGAGGGTGGAGTCTGACCAAGGGAAGAGTGTTTTAGTTCATATCACATCGAACTTTTGCACTTTTAGAGGGATTCTGGAAGTGCCCTGGGTAACAGCCCTTCTTATTCCCAGAACTCTGGCTGGGAGGGGTGGGTGGTTAGGGTTATTGGGCCTGGGCAGCAAAGCCAGAGAAACATGGCCCCAGGGCAGAGAAGCCGGAATGGTTGGACCGGCGGGATGGGGAGCGGGCCCGCTGAAGCCAAGGCTCAGGACGGGGCCTAGCAGAGAGGGGCCTGTACGAAAGCCGCCTCTTTGGACAGAGCTGCCTGCGGAACACGCCGCCCAAGGGAAAAATGACAGAGCTGTAGGTGTCCGGAATGTCCGCTAGGGGGAAACAGAGGCTAAGCCACCTGACGGGTAGCCATGGTAACCGCAGAGCCAGCTGCTGAGTTATCCCTAGACTCTGGCAGGGAGGTAAGGAGAACGCCCAAGCAGGGTGTTGCGAATGCTCGCGGGTCTGTGGCCATCAGCTCCAGGCAAGGACGAAGGACCCAGGTGACTTTAATGTTTTCTCACCTCCACCCAAGTCACACTTTTGCCGGTTGAGCCAGGCATAGCAGTTGTGGAAGAAAAATAAAATGGGGTTTTGGATCAGCCAAACCAGATCCTTCATTTTAAAGATGAAATAGAAACCCAGAGAGGGAAAGACACTTGCTGGAGACCACACAACAGCAGTCCTGTAAATAGAGCTGAAGAGAAACTGGTGGAAAAAAGGAAGAAAAGTATGCAAATGACCAAAGACCAATCTGGCAATGTGCTCTAATTTTTTTATTACCATTTTTTAATTTAAAATGTTTTAAACACACATGTGTGTATGCATATACATAATGCTGCAATGTAACAAGAATCTCTTTTAGCCGGTCACATGCATCTTTTCCTTCCTGTACCATTTTCTTCCTTCTCCAATTAGGGTCTTTTCCTTCTCTGGGCTTCTATTGCTTCTATAAAATGAAGAAGCTGGCCTAGCTGATCTCAAACCCCATCACTGTCTATAATAAAGCAAAGCCTTCATTTCATGAACTCAGCCCAGTTAACTGGGCACACGAATAGGTAAGGACTTCTTGGAGTGAGAGACTGCTTGGCAGCCAGATGTCTCTGTAACTGGGCCCCTGACAGGCTAGCCCAGGTCCGTTGGGTTCATGTATCTGGTTGCAATGTTGGAGGACATTAGCCATGAACAAAAACTACCTCCACGAGAATATTTGAGAGTTAGTTAACTTGCAAGTTTATTTTTAAAACTCAAAGACATTAAGAAATAGCCTCTAGACACTCATCATGATGGGGAAAAAACTCTCAAATCCAAACATAGTTAATTCAGTAAACATCATTTGAGAGTAATCTTGTTTCATTTCTAGTCCCTCATTCTTTCTCTGCCCTCCTTCTCTATCCTGTTCTTCGCTCATTTTTTCTACTTTCTGATCTCTAAGCAAAGCCCCTTGTTTGGCTGCAAGAGCCCTCAGATACCATTTGCATCTTGGAAGGCCCAATGGGATAAATCTCCCCACACAACCAACCATATCCCAAGGTCATTGAACATCCTGGTCTCAGGGGGTACAGAGGTATCTGGGGAGAGCCTTCCTTGAGTAGACATTTTTCATGATTCCAAACCCATGAGGGGAGCCTGGGATCAAACAGACTAGGCCACAGGGTCAGGGCAAAGATGGGATGCTAGGGTGCTCCTAGGGCCCATCCCATCAACTGACAAATGAGGAGACTTAATAAACAAGGAGGCAAGCGACTGGCCTGAGGAGAACCTGTCTGGGAGAGCCAGATGGCTGAGCCAGGAGCCAAAGTGAGGTCTCCTGACCCCTGGCCCTTGTTACTTGCAGGGACTACATTGTCCCTGAGGTGACATCACTTGATTCTGGCCTGAGTCACCACAGCAGAGATGAACCAAGAGTCTGTGTGTCCCTTCAGCTTGGCTCGGGGTGGCTGGAGACCACCAGGGAGGTTTTGTGAGGCAATCTGGAGCAGCAGGGGCTCAGAAAATTTGAGCTGTAGGTGCTCAGTGAACTTTTGTTGAATTTAAAACAGTTTGGGGGCTTGTGGAGGCTTCAAGCTTGACTTGAGGGTGGGCTGGCAGGGTCAGTAATGGTCAAGAAACTGACCAAGATCAAACCTTATCAGATGTCACCATGGGGTGTCTGTGACAAGGCCCCAGATGCTCACAACTCACTATGTGTGTCTGGGGGACTGAGTGTCCAGTTTTTCCCTTTTCTACCTTCCCTACCCTGTATGTCTGAGGAAAGAACTTTCATTAGATTGCACCAGAGACTAACTGGTACATCCATACAATATAATAGTACTCAGCAATAAAAAGAAATCAACCATTAATACACACAACGACTTAGATGGACTTCAAGGGCATTATTCTGAGTGGAAAAATAGGCCAATCTCAAAAGGTCACATACTGTATTATTCCATTTATATAACATTCTAGAAATTACAAAAGTATAGAGATGGAGAACAGACCAGTGGTTGTCATGGATTAGAGAAGGGAGCGAGGCAGGTATCACTATGACAGCACAGGGAGTTCTTTTGTGGTGATGGTAGCTTTGTGTCTTGAATGTGGTGATGGTTGTATTATTCTATACATATGATAAAGTGCCATAGAATTATACACTTAGGACATTAAAAAATACATGCAAAATAGGTAAAATCTAAGTAAGGTTTGTAGACTAGTTAATTGTATTGTGCCAATATCACTTCCCTCGTTTTGATAATGTGTTATAGTTACATAAAATGCCATTATGGGGGAAGCTGGATACTGGGTACATGGAACCTCTCTGTACTACTTTTTGTACATTCTTGTGAGTCTATAATTACCTCAAAATAAGAATTTTAATAAAAACTGTACTAGTGAGTAGCTTTATTCTTTTTTGAATGTTTTGAGTTTGGAGGTGGTTAGCGTAATGTATCATCTAGGACTCTAGTTACAAGAGTCAGAGAAGCCATTTTAAACTGGCATAGGACAAAAAGGACATTATTGGTGCATGTGATCAAACTATGGAACAGCAGGGTTAGAGCTGCACACACAAGTCCAGCTAATGTAGGAATCACACAGACAAAATTCTATTTCTTGTTTTCTCTCTCATTCCCCTTTCCCATCCCCTTCTCCAATCCCCCATCTCCCATCCCTTCATAGAAGAGGGAGAAGAACTTCTCCCAAAGAAAGGGGATGCTGTTACTGAGATATGAGGGAAGGGATGTTGGGCAGAGGGGGAGAAAAGATGTCCATTACAGCATGTTAAATGGGGTAACATTTTAAAAATTTATTCATTTATTTATTCAGGTTTCACCAGGCCTTAATTGTGGCATATGGGCTTCTTAGTTGCAGCATGCGGACTCTTAGTTACGGCATGCATGCGGGATCTAGTTCCCCCACCAGGGATCGAACCCGGGCCCCCTGCATTGGGAGTGCAGAGTCTTACCCACTGGACCACCAGGGGAGTCCCTAGCATATTAATTAATGAAAACAGCCCCTGAATCTATTAGAAATAAGGAAACAACTTGGTGGTACAGTTCAAAGTGCCAGTGTGGTGGCCTGCATGCACAGTGATCATCAGGTGAGTCTCAGTGCCAGCCAGGCTCTGGCCTGAAGACTAGTGGGTGGGTGGTCCACAGAGGGGCATGAGCTCTGGGGAAAAACTGTGCTGAGCCTACAGTGTCAGAGGCAGGCAGAAGAACCCATTGGAGGGCCCTTGGGACAGGATCACCGGGAACTCAACTGTAACATAGGAGGATATATGCACAGGGTTAAGAGCATGCCTGAGACAAGAGGCCACTTGAATCCAGGATCTGACACTTGGTAGCTGAGTGACCTTGGCAAGTTTCTTAAATTCTCTGAACCTGTTTCCTCACATGTAAAATTGGGATGAGAATACTTCATAGGTTGTTAAATTCAGTTGATATAGTGTATGTAAAGCACCTAGCCAGGTGAAAACTGCCAGGATCTGAGTTATTGTTATGCCGATAACTTTACAGCAGTAGAGGGTCGTAGTGGCAGGCAGGTGGCGCTCGAGCCCAGCGCTCTGCCGAAGGACGCCCCGGAAGCTCCAAATTGAAGCAGGTTCTTTGGTCATATTTGAAGAGGAGGACCCGAGCGCTGAGACTCGCTTCCCCAGAGTCCCACTCGAAGCTTAGCCAAAGATCTCTCAATGGAGGGCTGAAGCTACGCAGCCCCCACTCAGCGCCCCCGTCTTGTCCTCCTGGCTCGAGTGTGCCCAGAAGACAGGCGACCCGAGTTCCTTGTTGCTCCGGGAATCGCTGGTTCTCTGGCTTAACAGGGTCGGATTTGAGCGAGCTACTTTCGCCGGGTCCCGTCTCCCCTCACGAGGAGTTTTCGTGGAACCCAGCGGGTGGAACATTTTAACGAACGTTTTAAAGTGACTGGAACTTGGATATTCTTGTGTTATGGGAGAGGACCCAGCCAGAAACCTGGACCCATGGCGGGCCGAGTGAGGAGTTGAAAGTCAAGTCCAAGTGGGCATTAAAAGACAGAGCAGGTAACATGGAAAACATTTAGCCTTTGCCCTACTAAAGACAAAGTTCTGCTGAGTCTCGCATCTTCTGCTCCCCAAACAGAGGGGCAGCCTTCCGCCCACCAGCTTGCGGGGTGTGAAGAGGCTTTGGGGTACCACTAGGGTACCTGGAGGCCCCCGCTGATCTCCCTGGCCCGGCCCGCGTGCCGGGAACCTGGACTGGACCTTCAAGTCTGTCTTTTCAGCAGTAGGACTGCGGGTGTGGAGCAGATGCTGAGGCGGTTGTCATGGAGACAGGAGGGCGCGGAGAAGAATGTGGTTCTTGATTGGCTGGGAGGCTTGTTAGGGCCAGCGGGCGCTGTGGTCAACCCGAAAGTGCAGACCTGCTTGAGGAAACTGGCCACTCGGATGTCTGCGCTTTGCGGCCAGTCCACAACCGCCCCCTGACCTTCAGCAGCAGAGCCTGGCAGCGTAGGGCCGCGCTTCCCGAGAGGTGCCCCGACTCTTCCATCCAGAGGGCTGACCTCCAGATGAAGGAAGGGGACTGCGCCTGGGACCCAGGAACGGCGTCCAGAGCTGTGTGAGGCTGCTCTTGGACTCCCCGTGGACCATCCCCCCATTCCTCAGCGGGTTCGGCTTCCTCCCCAGGGCTCAGAGCCCGGTGGGACCTCCGGAGCGGCAGTCAGCTGACAGGCACCAGTTACGTCGCCCATCTGTGATGCACCCAGACCTTAGGTGAGCTGGTTCAGGAGGAGGGTTAGGGGTGGCTCTGGTTCGGTGCGGCATTTCAGAACTGTGAGGAGGAGCCAGTGATTCCTCCCAAGTGTGTTCATCCTTCTGTTAATCTGTCTATGCAGAAATCCAAGCCAACCACCAGAGCGGTGTGAATCAAGGGGCTTTGCCCCCAAAATCTCTAGTTGGTCCCTTCTCAGGTTTTATAAATGATCCTTGAAATGGACAATTGGAAATTTTAAAATCTTAGGTTAAAAATGAATAAACGTATCTTTGCACCATTTTGCTATTCTACTGCTCTTGAGTGCTGAAGGCATATGTACACTCAGCTCCAGCCCAGCTCGGGTCTCCCTCCTATTTCTCAGAGATCCCTTCTGAGCCCTGGACCTTGTCATGAGTGACATCTCTATACACACCTCATTCTTTCAAAGGTAATCTGTCTTTTCTCTCACTACTTTTAAGATCTTCTTTGGTGTTTTTCGGTTTCACTATGATATGTCTAAGCATATATTTCTTTTTATTTATCTGGCTTGGGATGTTGGTATTCCAGAATCTGTAGGTTTGTATCTTTCATCAGTTCAGAAAATTCTCATCCTTTATCTTTTCAAATATTACCTCAGTCCCCTTCTTTTCTTCTTCTGGAACACAGTTAGATATAACTCTCTGCTTTTTTCATCTTTTCCTTCTCTTTGTCCTTTTGTGGATAATTTCCTGAGGTCTAGCTTCTGTTCACTGTTCACTGGTTTTCTCTCTAGCTATGCCTAATCTGCTGTTAACTCTGTGTGTGAAGTTTTAAATTTAACTTACTGGGACTTCCCTGGTGGCGCAGTGGTTAAGAATCCGCCTGCCAATGCAAGGGACACAGGTTTGAGCCCTGGTCTGGGATGATCCCACATGCCGCATAGCAACTAAGCCCATGCGTCACAACTACCGAGCCTGTGCTTTAGAGCCCGCAAGCCACAACTACTGAGACCGCATGCCACAACTACTGAAGCCCGCACGCCTAGAGCCCGTGCTCTGCAACAAAAGAAGCCACTGCAATGAGATGCCCACGCACCGCAACAAATAGCCCCTGCTCACCGCAACTAGAGAAAGCCCATGAGCAGCAACGAAGACCCAACGCAGCCAAAAATTAATTTAAAAAATAAATTTAACTTACTGTAGTTTTTCATTTATAAAAATTCTACTTGATTCTTATTCAGTTCTGTTTCATAATATTTTAACAATCTTGATCTCTACTCATATACTCAACCCCTATTTGAGTTTATTAAAATAATTTTTGAAATGTATTAGATGTATTATAGTAAATTCTGTGTTTGAGAATTCCCTCTATTTGATGTTGTTACAAATCTGATTATACAGTTTTTTCCTACTGTCATTCGTGGTTCCCTGTTTTCTATATATGTTTCGTGATTCAAGACTGTGAACACATATTTCTTAGGAAGGTAGTTTCCTCCAAGCAGGATTTGTGTTTGCTTCTGCCAGATGCCTGGAAACACCATTAACCTGGGACCAATATTAACTAAAATTTTAGCTTGCAGTTTTTTAGAGCACCCAGGGACTGTGAATTCAGGTTGCAAATCCACATGGGAACCAGCTTGTGGTTAGAAATTCTCAGGGGAAACATTTTCTACCTCTTCCACTCATTGCCAAGGTTTGAAACAGGCAATTTACCTTGCAGTCTCCACCAGGAGGGTGTTCACCCTTGGAGTCCCAATTTGAATTGGGGTGTGTGTGTGTGTGTGTGTGTGTGTGTGTGTGTGTGTGTGTCCTATTAGATATCCTACTTTGGGTGGGATTTGAGTTTCATCACCTGGCCCCTGTGCTTACAGGACCATGAAAAATAAAGCTCAAGTTTGCCTCATTTGGCAAATGATTTCCAGGTGAGAACTAGTTTTCAGTGATCTGTCTACCACTCTATCAGTTTTGCTTCATTTTTGGCTCTGTGTATTCCTCACCAATTTTCTAACTCACCAATCTATTTAAAAAGATTTTTAAAATATTTCATCCAGCATTAAAGTTATGAAGTCACACTGGCAGAAGTGGGGGTGCATTTGTGAGTTCTTTAGAGGAAACCCACCAATACCAGACTTGGGAGATCTGGCTCTGCTTCAACCTCTTCTAACCTCCTCAGCTTCTTCTCATACCCATGTAATTACACAGCCTCTAACTGTGGTGAGCTGCACCCATCCCCCACCTCCCCTGGGGGCTAAAGCCCAGTCGTTTTCCACTGCATCCACTTACTACACAAATAATGAAAATTCAGGCTACTCTTCTTACACTCAGCCTGTTCTTTAACTCCCCTTTCCCTTGCTTTGGGGAGGCCTTGGGGTAGTTTATAAACCCTCCCCTTCTTCTGGGTGCTCTCAATGTTTTCTTTCTCACACTTATCTTGGTGTGAGGGTAGAACCTCGCATTCTCCACTAGGCGGAGGGCTTGCTATTCTGAAGAATTCTTCCTTTTCTTTCCCATCCTAGTCTCCTTATACAGCCTGGGAAAGAGTGGTGGTGTTGAGGCAATGGTTAATAGAAGCAGGACAAATTTAGAACACGGTCTGCTTCTGTAAGACCTGAGGGTGTCTAGCCCCAAATTTTTTGTCTTTTTCTTCCAGTTGTATTGAGAAATAATTGACATACAGCACAGTATAAGTTTAAGGTATACAGCATAATATTTGGACTTACATCATGAAATGATCATCACAATAAGTTTAGTGAACATCTGTCATCTCATATAGATGCAAAATGAAAGAATAGAAATAAGATTTTATGATGAGAACTCAGGATTTACTCTCTTAACTTTCATATACAACATACAGCTGTGTTCATTATACGGCTCATTGTTGTACATTACATCCCTAGTACTTACTTATAACTGGAAGTTTGTATCTTTTTGACTGTCTTCATCCAATTTCCTCTCCCCCTACCCCCAGCCTCTGGTAACTACAAATATGATCTCTTTTTCTGAGTTTGTTTGTATATTTTTTTGTTTTGTTTTGTTTTTTTATTAATTAATTTATTTTTGTTGTGTTGGGTCTTCGTTTCTGTGCGAGGGCTTTCTCTAGTTGTGGCGAGCGGGGGCCACTCTTCATCGCGGTGCGCGGGCCTCTCACTGTCGCGGCCTCTCTTGTTGCGGAGTGTATGTTTTTTATTCGGTTTTGAAGTATAATTGACCTACAACACTATGTTAGTTCCTCTTACACAACATAGTGATTTTTTTCTATACATTTCAAATGATCGCCACATAAATCTAGTTACATCACCCCAAAGATATTACTTTGTTATTGACTATATTCCCCACACTGTACATTTTATACCTGTGGCTCATTTATTTTGGGACTGGAAGTTTGTACCTCTTAATCTTCCTTACCTATTCTTCCCCCCTCCCCTTCTCCTCTGGTAACCACCTGTTTGTTCTCTGTATCTATAACTCTGTTTCTGTTTTATGTTTGTTCATTTGTTTTGTTTTTAAGATTCCACATGCAAGTGATATCATACAGTATTTGTCTTTCTCTGACTTATTTCACTTAGCATAGTACCCTCTAGGTCCATCGATGTTGTCAAAAATGGTAAGATTTCATTCTTTTTTATGGCTAATATTCTATTATATATATACCACATTTTTATCCATTCATCTGTTGATGGGCACTTAGGTTGCTTCCATATCTTGGCCATTGTAGATAATGCTGCAATGAACATAGGGGTACAAATATCTTTTCTAATTAGTGTTTTTTGTTTTCCTTGGATAAATACCCAGGAGTGAAATTGCTGGATCATGGTAGTTCTATTTTTAATTTTTTGAAAAATCTCCAACTGTTTTTCATAGTGGCTGCAGCACTTTACATTCCTACCAACAGTGCATGAGGGTTCCCTTTTCTCAGTGTCCTCACTAACAGTTGTCATTTGTCTTTTTTATAATAGCCATTCTCACAGCTGTGAGGTGATACCTCATTGTGGTTTTGATGTTCATTTCCTTGATGATTAGTGATGTTGAGCATCACTCATTTTCATTTCAACAGACAGCATTTTCATGTGTCTGTTGGCCATCTGTATGTCTTCTTTGGAAAAATGTCTATTCAGATCCTCTGCCCATTTTTAAAATTTGGTTGTTTGGTTTTTTGATGTTGAATTGTATGAGTTCTCTGTATATTTTGGATACTAACCTCTTATTGGATATATCATTTACAAGTATCTTCTCCCATTCAGTAGGTGGTCTTTTTATTTTATTGATATTTCCTGCGCTGGGCAAAAGCTTTTTAGTTTGATGTAGCCCCATTTATTTATTTTTGCTTTACTTTCCCTTGCCTGGGGAGACATATCCAAAAAATATATGTTACTAGAACCTATGTCAAAGAGAGTACTGCCTATGTTTTCTTCTAGAAGTTTTACGATTTCAGGTTTTACATTTAAGCCTTTAATCCATTTTGAATTTATTTTTGTGCATGGTGTGAGAGATTATCTGGTTTGACTCTTTTGCATGTAGCTGTCCAGTTTTCCCAACACTATTTATCAAACAGGCTGTCTTTTCCCCATTTTATATTCTTGTTTCCTTTGTCATAAATTAATTGCCCATATAAGTGAGGGTTCATTTCTGGGCTCTCTATTCTGTTCCATTGATGTATGTGTCTGTTTTTGTGCCAATACTGTTTTGATGACTGTAGCTTGAAATCAGGGGGAGTGTGATACCTCCAGCTCTGCTCTTCTTTCTCAAGATTGTTTTGGCTATTTGGGGTCTTTTGTATTTCCATACAAATTTTAGAATTATTTTTTTTAGTTCTGTGAAAAACGCCATTTTGTCTCTCTTTTGAACGCAGAAGAATTTAATCTCAGCTCTGAGTTCTGGTTTCCAATTCTGGGACAACAGGGAAATTTTCTCTTATTCCCTCATAGTAGTAAATGACCAATTGCTCCTGCTAACCCAGTGGTTCCCATCACAAAGTAAAATCCACACTCCTTATCACAGCCTCTAAAAACCTTTGCTCCATCAAACCCCAGCCTACCTGTCCTACCTCTATGTCACTTACTCTCCCTCCCCCTCACTCTGCTACAGCTACATTAGGCATCAGTTTCTAAAACACATCGTTTGTTTCCACCGCGGGGCTTTGGCACCCTCAGTTCCTTCAGCCTGGAATTCTTTTCTCCCTCATGTTCCAGCAGTTGCCTCATTAGGTCTCAGTCTACTGAGTTCCTGCTTCAGAGAGGCCTCCTTAGACCACTCATTCATATTTCTGAATGATGCCTTCTGTTTGTTCCACAGCATCATATTCAGGCGGCAGTGGTGGAAAGCATTTTTTTTTAATGTCCATCCTTTTGATAAAGCATGTAACAAAAAGAACATTTACTTGCAATCATTTTCTACCATGTGAATATGTGATACTCTAATGTTAAAAAATCAAGTGTAAGTCTAGGAAGTTTTTAGACTATTTGAGATATATGAAACGTAGTTATAGAGCTTCCCTGGTGGCGCAGTGGTTGAGAGTCCGCCTGCCAATGCAGGGGACGCAGGTTCGTGCCCCGGTCCGGGAAGATCCCACATGCCACGGACCGGCTGGGCCCGTGAGCCATGGCCGCTGAGCCTGCGTGTCCGGAGCCTGTGCTCTGTAACGGGAGAGACCACGACCGTGAGAGGCCCGCGTACCGCAAAAAAAAACAACAAAAAAAAACCCCCCATAATTATATAAATCTAATTCTTTGAGTTGAAATTTTCCATCATTTATTTATTTCCCCAAGTACAAAATCCTGAGCAATAGGATACCAAGTAATGAAATAACATGGCAGTGGCACAGTTTGCTTTTGAATACTGTTCGGGAGGCTACGGATTCATCTGAAGGTTTTTTGTTTTTTTCTTTCTGTAGTATCAACTATTTCATCAAGTATCTTGGCCGTAATATTCTATATGGTCTGGGGAGTCAGTGTCCAAACCTTTGGTAGTGACCCACGGATGAAGACGGCATAGAAGAGGCAACGTTGCCCCACTCCCTTCACTGTCTTATTCCTACAGCTGAAGTCAGTACGTGAAATTATCTTGTTGATATGTTTACGGTTTTTTTTGTCAGCCTCGTCTACAGGAGTGCATACTCGCTCCCAGAAAGCAGGATCTTTCCTGCCCGATCTACCGCAGTATCCCGCCCCTAGCAACACGCCCCTGGCACAGAGAAGACGCTCAGTGACTGTTACTGGAATAAGCGGACGCAGGAGTACTCAAGCCCCACCCTCCGACCCGTTGGGCCCGGATAGCGGTCCCCACTGGGGCGCCTCGGAAAGCGAAGCGTCCTACCAGGCAGCCTCCGTGGGACCCATGCGCGGTGGCCGCTGGGAAGTGTACTCGCGCGCCCGCCGCGGCCCGGCGGTTACGGGAGAAAGGCTCCGCATGCGCAGGCGCACTTCCGGCTTTGCCCCGCCGCTGCAGCCATTGTCCGGCCCAGGTGCGGCGAAGGCCGCCCCTCGGACTTCAGAGTTGCAGAGGACTGAACCGGCACCGGGGACTGGAGGAGCCGGCCCGAGCCTTGGGTGGGCCTGAGGTCTCGAAATCCGTAGTCCCCAGGAGGCGGTGATTCCGAGTGCGCGGGTTGGGGCGGCACCTCCCACGGGCTTTGCGCGTGTGCGTTCGGCCGCGCCCACCATCCTGCGGGTGGGACTGGGCGTGGCCGGAGGAGGGTGTCTAGGAGGCGGCGAGCGTTTAGTTTGGGGGAGGCAGGCCCAGCCAGGGCCCGCGCACCGCCCCACCTCTCCACCCTGGAGAAGTGGCTGCGGGGCGGAGGCGGGCCGGGCCTGGCGGGGCGCGGGCTGGTTGGCAGTTACAGCTGGCTGAGTGGGCCCTCTCCTCTCTCCCCAGACCCTGTCTAGGAGCCGGGCCCGGCGACGCAGGAATGGCCCCAAGGCCTCCGACGGCCAGGCCGCAGGTGAGCAGCCCGTTCCTACCCCGGGGCGTATTTGGAGTAGTCATTGTTCACTGCTTGAGCGACCTTCCTTTCTGGCTTGCTTGCCCCCTCGGAGCCTCCTAGCCTTGCAAAACCAAGGTGTCCAGAGCTGGGGGGAAAGGGCTTCCCCAAAGGAGGGCCGGTGGGGAGGAGGGGGACCAGGGCGGGGTGGTCTTGTGGGAGGAGTTAAGAGTGGATGTATTAGGAAGTGTCAGTGTTGAGAATCCTGAGGGCCAAGCCAATTCCTTGAACTCTGTCCGTTAGGAATCTAGAGGGTCGGGTGACAGAATAGAAAACTGTAGAGGGGAAAGTGACTGTGAGTGAAGGAGAGAGGAGCCCTAGCTTGTGACCCAGGGGCCATAGAGAGACCTTAAGGGACCAAAAAAGCCTGGTCTGGACTTGCCTAGGAAGAGCCTGGAGATGGGCTCTTCCCGGGCAAGGAGGAAAACAACAAGGGAGGACGTGTCCCGTAGCTTTACATGTTTTTTTCTGCTTTAACAGAGGTATAATAATGCACGTCCCCAGATGTCCGGCCTTCAACTTAATTAACATAACGCTGATTTGTGAACCCATTTATTCTTGTGAGACAGGAGGCATTTTCTAGAAGCATTACAACTCTGAGCTTACCCATTGATTTACAGACTCTTATCTGTGAAAATATAACAAAGTTCAGATGGTATTTTAATCCACACTCTTTACAATTAAGGAAAAATCACAGATTCTAGTTGCTAGGGTGTGAGACAAATCAGGTAAAAATACCAATGTTCTTTAAAAGCAGTTCACAGTAAATTAAACACAGCATATAATGCCTTTATATTTTTTTACTTCTTGTTATATGTTTTTGTTTTACAGGGGTGAGCTTTAAGGAGTAAGACAAGTAACAGTACTAGAACAAAACAGTTGTTTTGTTTGAGGAGAGCCAGAGCAAATCACGGTCATCAGCACCTTTCCGTATAAAGTGTTTCCTCAGTAGGTTTTGAGAATTCAGATGACTTAACTCACTTAACACCTCATAGAGGTGTTGATCATTTCCGCAGCGTGGGGGTGGGAGTTGCCTTTTGATGTGAAAATGAATCTGTGTTCTGAACAGTGAACTTTAGGGACCTCTTTAAACTTCACTTTTAAAGCTGTGTTCCCAAAAGCACTCAGTTATATTCTCATGGAATGGCCTGACGGTGTTCACTTGGGTTACCTGACTTAGGCTGCAGATGATGACTGGGGATGGAGGACAGGACAGAACAGAACACTGGCCCTACAAATGGGGCTTTTCAGGCAGAAATTTCCCTTTGTCAGTGGTTCCCCTTCGCTGAGCCTGGCCCTCAGAGGAATGCAAAAGATGAGCAGTTGAGTCATGTGACTACTTATCCAGGAAGTTAATTTAGTGGGGGAGGACAACCTCATGCAGAAGTATAGCACCAGAAAGGTGGTGTCAAGTGTTGCTGCAGAGATCCAGGGACTGCTGTGAGTGCAGAAGGGAGAGGAAATTCTGCCTGTGGGAAGAGTCAGTGGAGATTTCACCTTTGAATAGGGGCAGGGTCTGAGCCGGTGAAAATGAAGGGTGTGGGGGTAGAGCTGATTGACTGTGGGTCAGGGGTTGGGAGGCAAGAAGATGAGGGGCCTATATCCGAAACCATTGTCCTGTGTGACAGTGGGTGTGGGCTGCAGGCACTGCGTAGATGAGAATACAAGGGCGTTTGGACTTTTTTCTCTTTGGCCTTGGTAATCCATTCATTCATTCATACATTCATTCAGCAGATAGTCATTGAACCCCTATGAAGTGTTAAGACACTTTTCTAGGTGGTTGGTATACATTAGTGGACAAAATTTATAATGGTCTTTGCTCTCTTGGAGCTTACATCTTAGAAGGAAGAGGCAAGTAAGTAAGGAAATTGTATGATATCCTAGAAGGCATCAGTACCCTAGAAAAAAGATAAAAGGTAGGACTTCCCTGGTGGCGCAGTGGTTGAGAGTCCGCCTGCTGATGCAGGGGACACGGGTTCGTGCCCCGATCGGGGAAGATCCCACATGCCGCGGAGCGGCTAGGCCCGTGGGCCATGGCTGGTGAGTCTGCGCGTCTGGAGCCTGTGCTCCGCGACGTGAGAGGCCCGTGTAACGCAAAAAAAAAAAAAAAAAAAGATAAAAGGTAGAGAAGGATAAGGGGGATTGAGTAGGGAACTGGGCGCTTGTGGTAGGAGTGCTATTTATTTATTTATTTATTCATCATTTATGTCTGCTGCGTTGGGTCTTCGTGGCTGCATGCAGGCTTTCTGTAGTTGTGGCAAGCGGGGGTTACTCTTCATTGCGGTGCACGGGCTTCTCATTGCAGTGGCTTCTCTTGTTGTGGAGCATGGGCTCTAGGCATGCGGGCTTTCGTAGTTGCGGCGCCTGGGCTCTAGGGTACGTGGGCTTCAGTAGTTGCAGCACACGGGCTCAGTAGTTGTGGTGCACGGGCTTTGTTGCTCCACAGCATGTGGGATCTTCCTGGACCAGGGATCGAACCCATGTTCCCTGCATTGGCAGGCGTATTCTTAACCACTGGGCCACGAGGGAAGTCCAAGGAGTGCAATTTAAATAGGGTGGTCAGGGTAAGCCTTATCCTTATTGAGATGATACCATCTGAGCAGACTTGAAAGAAGTGTGGGAGTTAACATTCAGGTCTGAGGGAGAGTGTTCTGGGTAGAGGGAACAGTGGGATGTGTGTCTGGTGTATTCAAGGAGCTGCAAGGAGGCTATTGTAGCTTGAGCCAATGATTTTGAGCAGGGAACTGTACAGTTTCTTAGTTTTACAGATGGCTGTGAATGATGTGCAGGAGCAAGAGTTTGAAAGTTGGGACTCCTGTGGTTGAGACCTTCTCCCAGGGCTTAGCTAACGAATACCTAAAGTGGTCTCACAGTGGGAGGGGAATGGGAGCAGAGATTGGGAGGGGAATGGGAGCAGAGATGGGCCGGGCGGAATACCCCCCAAATCCTTGGGTTCTATGGATTGTTAGTAACTATAGCTGTGTAAACAACTGTGCATTCTTTTTTTTGTTATATGTGTACTATGTTTTTAGTTAGGATTTTTTTTTTTAAGAAGATGTTGGGGGTAGGAGTTTATTAATTTATTTATATTTATTTTTGCTGTGTTGGGTCTTCATTTCTGTGCGAGGGCTTTCTCCAGCTGTAGCAAGCGGGGGCCACTCCTCATCGCAGTGCGCGGGCCTCTCACCATCATGGCCTCTCCTGTTGTGGAGCACAGGCTCCAGACGCGCAGGCTCAGTAGCTGTGGCTCACGGGCCCAGTTGCTCCGCGGCATGTGGGATCCTCCCAGACCAGGGCTCGAACCTGTGTCCCCTGCATTAGCAGGCAGACCCTCAACCACTGCGCCACCAGGGAAGCCCTTAGTTAGGATTTTGAAAAGGTGTTTACCATTCTTTTTTTTTTTTTTTTTTTTTTAACCATTCTTAAAGTTGAAGCCACCAGAAAAGTAAGAAATGGGGAAAGTTTTATAAGAAAAAGCTGCTTATGGAGACCAAGTTTCTTGGTGTTCTATCTTGAAGGGGAGGAAATGCACAGGGACCAGGCCCTGGTCTCTATTGACTTCAGATCCCAAGAGAGCTCTGTGGTTCGGTCATCAGAATTGAACAGACCCAGCAAAAGCTGGCTCAGGTCACAAACTCAGATGAGATGCTCCAGGGAAACCAAGCCACTTGCTGAACCAGGTCAGGATGTTTGTGGCCAGGGATATTCAAGCTCCCTCCACACGGAGGTCCCCTTTCTTAACCTTCCTGAGCTGACTGGTGCTGGTCTTTAAGCTTCAGCTCAGACCCTCCTTCCCTTGGGTAAGGTCAAGTGCCTCTCTTGTGCATTCCTGTAGCACCTATGTACACTTGTCATAGTAGTGTCTCATGTCATATGGAGTGGTGTGCTTACCCATCCGTCTCGTACTGGGGCTTTCTGTTTTTCTAGAGAAGGGCCACCTGACTCCTTTCATCCTTTGCTCCAGAGTACACACACAGTAAGTGGGTGTCACATGAGCGAACATTAATAACCACTTAACCCCAGGCAGTGATTTTATACTTTCTGCATTTTCTGCTCGTCACATAGCAAAAATGTAATTTTTCCAGTTGCAGTGATGCTAATTTTCTGATAAAGCAATTGAATGAAACAGGGCCTTCTCTAGTTGCAGCAAGCGGGGGCCACCCTTTGTTGCAGTGTGTGGCCTTCTCCTTGCAGTGGCTTCTCCTGTTGTAGAGCATGGGCTCCAGGCACATGGGCTTCAGAAGTTGTGGCATGTGGGCTCAGCAGTTGTGACTCACGGGCTGTAGAGTGTGGGCTTCAGTAGTTGTGGCACGTGGGCTCAGTAGTTGTGGCACGCGGACTTATTTGCCCCATGGCATGTGGGATCTTAGTTCCCCAACCAGGGATCGAACCTGGGTCCCCTGCATTGGAAGGCAAACTCTTAACCTCTGGACCACCAGGGAAGTCCCCTCAATTACAACATTTTAAATTTCATCTCATTTTTATGAGGATTTTTCTTTTGTTCTTTTAAATCACTTTTATGGTTGTATTATACTGCTTTGTATGATATACTAAAATTTATTTAACCATTTCTCAGAGGACATTTAGGTTGCTTCTGAAGTTTCTGCTATTACAAATAATACTGGGATAAAATCCCATTGGTTACAACAGATAATTAAAAAAAAATTTTTTTTTACGAGAGAGATCTTTGGCAGGTTTTGATGGCATGCTTATCATTAATTTGTAGAAACATTCAGATTGCTTTTCATCTTTTTCTGTCTTTTGAAAGAATTTGCCTATAAAACATTTCGATCCAGGATTTTTATAAAGAGGATGACTTGGGAACAGTTTTCTCTGTTTCTTCCTCAATTATTTTCTCTCCTTTTTTGGGTCAACATTGGTGATTTAGGATTTAAAAATTATCCACTTCACTAAGATCTTTCACATTTCTTAACACACTGCTGGGTATTTTACTGGTTTATCCCCTTATTTTAATTTTAATTTAATTTTAATTTTATCATTATTTTTTAATTTATTATTTATTTATTTATTTTTGGCTGTGTTGGGTCTTCGTCGCTGTTTGCGGGCTTTCTCTAGTTGTGGTGAGCGGGGGTTACTCTTCGTTGCATTGTGCGGGCTTCTCACTGTGGTGGCTTTTCTTGTTGCAGAGCGCAGGCTCTAGGTGTACAGGCTTCAGTAGTTGTGGCACACGGACTTAGTTGCTCTGCAGCATGTGGGATCTTCCCGGACCAGGGATCGAACCCGTGTCCCTTGCATTGGCAGGTGGATTCTTAACCACTGTGCCACCAGGGAAGTCCCTCCCATTATTTTTAAATTGATTTTTTTTTTATTTCTTCTTTTAGTATATTTGTCAGAGGTTTTTTTGTTCAGCCAGTATTTAAGAGGAGCCAGCTTTTAGATTTGGCTGTTAATGCCATCGTTTTGCCATTTGCCCCTACTATTTATAATCCAAGAATAGAATTCACTAATCTGTAATTTTTTTTTAATCCTCAAAATGACTCCTCATTTTCCTTTGGTAAGAATTACCCAGACTCTATTCATTCACTCAGCAGACATTTTTAGAATGCCTGCTCTGTGCCGGGTGGTATTCTTAACCAGGGTCACACTTCAGAACCAGTCAGGAGAAGGTACTTGCTTCCTGTGGGGTGGCAGTAAGGCTTCAGTGAGAAAATTTAGCGAGGGGGTGCGTGCCCTGCGGTGAATGCTCAATAAATGTTAGTTGTTGCTTTTTTATAATGAATCATGTAAGGAACTTTTAAATGTTGCCTGGTAGGGCCCTTCATGCATGGCCAGTTTTTCCAAATTGCCCCTGTGATTGTGGAAAATTCCAACATGCTTAGTTTTGGAAATACTGAAATGAAAAGGAGTTTGAGAAATTGTTGAGGGAGAAAAACATGAAAATATAGCTATAGTTCTGAAATTGAGATGTGGACCAAATACTAAAGGTGGCAGGGATCTGGAAAAGCTTCAGAAGGGAAGGGACCATTGAACTGGTTCTAGAAGGATGACTTGGAATTTATCCTGTAGAGCTGAGGGAAGAAAGTACATGATGGTCAGAATAGGATGTACAAAGGCAAGGAAACATGGAAGAGAATGATGTAATCAGGGCAAAGAGTCCTGGGCAAAGAGAATGGCCTGAGGTGGAGATCTGGAACAACCTAGAACAGTGTCGTCCAAAACAAGCATAAGCTACATGGATAATTTTAAATTTTCTAGTAGCCACAATGTAGAAAGAAACAGGGGAAGTTAATTTTAGTAATGCATACTATTTAACCTCATATAGCCAAAATCTTATCATTTCTACATGAATAAATATTTTAAAATTATTAATGAGATGTTTTATTTTATTTTTGGTACTAAGTCTTTGAAATCCAGTGTTTTATACTTAACTGCACGTCCTAATTTGGACTAGCCACATTACTAGAGCTCAGTATTCACATGTGGCAAGTGGCTACCATATTAGACAACATAGATCTAGACCATTAGGCCATTGCCTGGCCCAATGGCATTGTTGGCAAGGGAGGATTTAAGCTGGGTTTGAAAGGTGAAGGGAAGGGACTGAATGTAGGAGACATTTTTGAGGCTGTTGGTGATTCTACGGCATAAAGGAAAAATGAAGAGTCAAGGGTAAGGTCCAGGTTTCCAGTTGGGATACTGTAGATGGTGATGCCATTAGCGTCAGTAGGGCATCTGTGTATGTGTGTGAAGGTTAACAGTAATCATGTTACTTCTCTCTGTACGCACTTGTTAGGGATGCTGTTAACCCTCAGCTTACCAAACTGTTACTGTCCAGTATCATAGAGCACCGAGTACTTGAGTGAAAATGCCACACTGTATCCCAGTAAATTTAATGTATTCTAACTGGTTAAAGTAACTTGGTCTTAGAGGGGGGTAGTTTTTATATTACTATAATTGTATATAACATAAAAATTAAATATTATATACAATAGTTAAATTAATAAATAAAAATGTTACATGTAGTATACATACAGTGTTTAAAAATATGTGATTTAAATAACTAGATTATTTTTACTCATTAGCTTCCAGGCTCTGGTTTTGAGCTTTGCAAAGTCGCAAAACTACAGTTTCCTGAGTTATAGTTTTAGGGGATTTCTCCTGCAGGGATGGTATATGCTAGAGTTGCAGGAGCATGTCTTTTTATAGTTGGACATGTCCTTTCTGGATGTACTCTTTCACCCTTCTGCTCTTAAAACTCTTATTTCTTCAGTTCAGGGAATCCATGTTACAGATGAGAAAATTGGATCTCCAGGAGGTCTGTGATTTGCCCAAGGATATTACACACTTAACTTCTTAACTTAGTATGTGCTGTTTCCAGTTCTTTGCTTTGGGCTCCATCATTTGGCCAAGGTCCTCTTTATGTCAGCATGAGGAAGGGGAACATTTAATACTTCTTGTTAGTTTTTAAAAGGTGTTGATTATGAGGTCCAGTTAAATCTGGAAGAAGGGTAAGCAGTGTTTACAAGACATCACTGGATCATTTTATTATAGTCTGAGGTGTGACCTGCATTGGATGCCCTAAAGTTGATTTGATTCAGAGTGGCTAACTCACACCAAGGATCTCAGAGTACATTTTACCTATTTAATCTTGCAGACCACTGACTGTCCATTATGTACCAAAATGGTTCTGGCCAGTGGAGATTCGAAGGCACCTGAGACAAGGTCTTGACCCTCTAGAAGCACAGTGAACAATAGGTAACAGTTGCCATAAGGTAGTGTCTTATGAGCTGTACTGAAGAGAGGCCTAGGGAGGGGAGCTGGGGGGCGGGGGTTAGCCTAGACCTGGAGGTAGAAATGGAGCCCCTGAGGAGAGAACTTGACTGAGTCTTGGTGGGAGAGTGTTAGCAGGCAGAGGAGGGAAGGCCGAACATTTTGAAGCAGCACTTGCAGAAGAGAGATCTTTTTTTTCAAGGAGGTGTAAGTGTTCTGCACACTGAATCATGGTGTACAAGGGGAAGAGAAGCCAGAGCTGAGGCTGCAGAAATAAGGTGAGGACTAGGTTGGAAGAGCTCAGAAGCTCACACTAAGGAGTCTAGTTTTTAATCTCAAGGAAAATTTATTAAATATTTATGGAGCCCCCACTATGTGCCCAGCCTCTTGTAGCCAATGGAGATTCAGCCATAAAGAAAATAGGTAATATTCCTACTCTCCTGGAATTTACATTCTGCTGTGGGATGCAGACTGTAAACAAATAAAATACGACAAGTCAGGTGTAAGGACTATGAAAAAGGAAAAGAACAGAGAGTGACAGTGCAAGGTTGCGGGAGGGGGGGCACTGTTTTATATAGCGTGGTCAAGGATGTTGGCTCTGGTGAGGTGACGTTTGAACAAAAAGCGGAAGGAAGTGAGTGGGGAGCCACATGCGTATCTGCAGGAAGAGGCTTCCAAGTCAAGGAACAGGCAGAGTGAAGACCTCAAGGCAGAAGCATGTGTGGTACGTTCCAGGAGTTGTAAGGAGGGCAGGGTGAGTAAAGGTAAGAGAGCAGTAGGTTGGGGATGAGGTTCAAGATGAAGTCAGGGAGATAGTGGGGGGCCAGATTGTGAAGGGCTGTGTAGCTACTATCGAGACCTTGGCTTTTACTTGGGATGAATTGGGATGCCATTGGAGGCTTTTTTTTGCGGGGGGGGGGATGCCATTGGAGGCTTTTAAGCAAAGGAATGACTTGCTCTGAAAGGTTTTAACAAGATGAGTCTAGTAGTTATACGGAAGACAGACTTGGGAGGGGTGGGGCATGAGTGGAAAAGGAGAGACAAGGTAGGAGATAGTAGCAGTGGTCCAGGTAAGAGGTGATGGTGGCATGGACTAGGGTGAGGGCAGTAAGAATAGGGAAAAGTGGGAAGAAATTAAAGGTTTGTATGCATGATCAAATTTGTTTTAGAGAAGTGATTCTTATAGTACACAGGAAAGAGTTGGTGGAACCGTGAGTAGTAGAACAGAAGTTACTTGTCCTGCCAGGGCAAGAAATGAGTGGCCTGGACTAGACATTTGTTTACTGGTTAGCACATTCTTTAACATTAGTTCACCCTATTTGGGGAAGCAGAATAAAGTCAGGAGGCCATGTGTTAAATACAGGGAACCAGTGAAGCAAAGGAATCGAGATTGGCTGCCAACTCTGTGTTCCTAAACCAAAGGGGCTGTAAGTTTAGAGGACAGAGTAGGAGTGGAAAGGTGTTACTTCTCACAGCCTAACTTAAAATGTCTGCTTTGGTCCAAACCTTTTCTCTGTTAGCCATGTGCATCCCAAATCCAGCCTCCCTTCTCTAACTTCTCAGTCCCTGGGCTGGATTCCCACTCTTTTTTCTCCCGTCCTAATGGTACTTACCTCTTAAGGCCCAGTGCATAGCCTACCTTGAAGCTTCTCTCCTGTACCCAGTTTTCCCTGCCCAGAACGCTGGTAGCACCCACTTTACTATGTATTGTCTCATATCGTGCTCTAATAAACAACACATTTTAAAATAAACTGAAACCTATTCAAGGACTGCAGTGTTTTTCTTTTGCATTTTTATTCTGCCATGGTGCATATGGTAAAGCCAGGTGCCTAGTAAATATCTAGTGTCTTTTTTTTTAGCATCTAGTATCATCTTACCTGGCACAGTCAGATCCCTGACCTCTGTCAGAAAAATCTGCCACGTTTCAACCCTTCTCTGTTCTTGTGGGGACACAGCCGCAGTGTTGAGCAGAAATGTGATATGGAGGAGGCACTGTTGTGTACGGATGCAATCATGCACCTCACCCAGTAGGAGATGGGGCCACTCTCCTTTTCTCTAAAATTCAGATCTCAGCTATCTCCTTAAGGCTCAACTCAGTCAGGAAACAGATATTTAGTGTTGGGTCAGATACTTTCTAGACGTTGGTATTCTAGAGTTTAAAAAAAAGGAAAAGTAGAGTCCCTGCTCTCACGATGCTCACCATCTAACTAGGAAAACAAGCATTAAGTAGATTATTAGGTCTATTTCAATTGTGGATGCGCAACGTGGCTTAAAGCACATGATATGGGGATTGACCCTCCATTGGGGGATCAGAAAACCTCACTGAAGATCTGCTAACCTACACCTGAAGTATGGAATTAGCAAGGGAAAGACGGATGGGATGGTGGAGAGAGAAATATATCTTCCAGGAAACAGAAGTCCAATTCAGCTATAGCTAAGCACATGGGAGGAGGGCATGGAATAAGGTAGAAACCTTCACGTAACTTTCCCTCACTGCTCCAGTGAACTCATGGCTCTGCTTTCAGTGTCTTTTCATGCTGATTGTCTTTACATACTTTATTATGTACTTCTTGAGGTAGAAATCTAACCAGGACCAAAGGAGATATTTCAAGTTGGGCATAGTGACAGGTGTCCCATGGCTTAACAAGGCCTGGTGAGGCAAGACAGAAATCAACCTGTGAGCATCAGAACTGACTATTCAGAGGCACGAGAGTCCTTAGCCAATTTCAGTGAGTGTTGAGGAAGAAGTGATTGGAGTGGAGTAAAGCATGAAAAAATCTTTGACCTAGAAATTCCAATTCTAGCTAGCTAGCCTACAGGAATTCTAATATATTTGCACAAAGAGTGTGTATTGCAGTAATGTTTGTAATAGCAAAATATTGGAACTAATCCAAATATCTAATAATAAGAACTGGTCGGGCTTCCCTGGTGGCGCAGTGGTTGAGAGTCCGCCTGCCAATGCAGGGGACACAGGTTCGTGCCCTGGTCCGGGAAGATCCCACATGCCGCGGAGCGGCTAGGCCTGTGAGCCATGGCCGCTGAGCCTGCGCGTCCGGAGCCTGTGCTCCGCAACGGGAGAGGCCACAACAGTGAGAGGCCCGCGTACCGCAAAAAAAAAAAGAACTGGTCCATTTATTCATTCACCAAGTTTTTCTAAGCATCCACTATGTGCTGGGCATCGGTCTAGGCACTGGGGGCATATAGCTGTGAATAAGATAGGTAAAGTCCTTATTCTCACGGGACTTGCAATTGGGGAGACAGAAAAGCTAACAAATCTCAGATAACGATTAGAAGTACAAGTGTCCTTTTTCATCTGAATCTATTTGGTTCCTGAGTTCAGGTGGCAGGAATTTGGACAGTGAGCAATACCTGTTTTAGGAGAAAAATTAAGCATGGTAATATGATGCATAGTAAATTAGAAGGAGGTGCTAAGACACCTTTTCTGAGGCGGCGATCCTGGACCTGAGAGCTAAACGTGGTTTAGGTTGACTGATTGTCAACCATGTCGCGATTCCAAGGCCCAGGGTGGGAACAGGCTTGATATATTCAGGGCAAGGTCAGCATGGCCAGAGCCCAGTGAGTGATGGGGGAGTTTGAATCTTGTTCCTAGTACAGTGGGGTGCTATGGGTTTTAGGCAATGGGTGTCTTATGGTACAGCTGTACTCTGCGGTGCTATGAAGCAATTCAAAGAAATAAGGTGAAATTATACATAGCACTAAGGAAAGACTTCCAAGATACATAGCTAAATGTGAAAAGCAGGATGTAGAACAATTTATATGATATTTCACAAAACAAGACTGTGTGTGTGTGAAACATGGAAAGGGACTGTTAAGTGTATACACCAAACTGTTAACAATGGTTATTTGTAGGGAGTTTGTGTGGGATTGGTGATGGGGGTGAAGGAGGGCTGTCACTTTTTATTCCCTGCTGTATTTGGGTTTTGTAATGGGCAGTGAGGAATTGGTGATTGTATAGGAAAGGCTTGGCTTTGAAGGGAACAAGAAGAAAACTAGACTTACAGGATTGCGGGACACATTGCCCCTCATGACTTTCCTGCCTGCCATATTAGATTCTCTATAAAATTGTGTAACAACTAGTATATTTAACCCAACATTGCCCCCTCAGGATATCACACGTGTGATCACCATTTGTGATAGACCCTACAGTAGGTTCCCAGTTTTGCCATGGGAACATTTGTGGGGTTGATCCCTACTTGAGCAGGAATGTGTTCCTACAGGAATCGGTGACATTTAAAGATGTGGCTGTGAACTTCACCCAGGAAGAATGGCACCACATGGATCCCGCTCAGAGGCGCTTGTACAGGGATGTGATGCTGGAGAACTATAGCCACTTGGTTTCTCTTGGTAAGGACCACATCTCATTGTCTATGTATTGGTGGGTCTTTCCTTTCTCAGTTGCTAAGGTTGTGGGACTCATAGTTTGGGTGACTGTGAGCAGAGTGTACAGGGTTAGAGCTTGTTCATCTTGCTGGGACCCAGCTTTATGGGTTTCTGAGCCTGCTCTTTAGGTAAAAGGTCTTTCTTTTGCAGAACTGGAAATAGGCCATTTGATTGCATGACTCCTCAAGTTGCACCATTTTTTCCCTTCAGAGTTCCTGAGGATCAAGGCCTAATACTGACTTGTAGAGGGTTCTTTGTCTACTTGCACAAACAACCAAATCTTGTGTATTTACCCATGAGCAGGATATCAAGTTTCCAAGCCAGAGGTGATCTTCAAATTGGAGCAAGGAGAAGAGCCATGGATAGCAGAGGGAGAAATCCAAAGACCTTTCTGTCCAGGTAAATGAGGGAGAATCAAGCATGTAGGACAATGGCACAGCTGAGGGAGAGGGAAGCACCTTCAGATTGCTGCCTTGGGAGCGCCTAGACCTGTAGAAGAGGTTGGACCATCTGGATGACACCTACCTGTATGTCTCCCTTCTCCATTAGGGTGTCTTGCTGCTGGTAGGTCTTGGAAGAAAAGGTACCTCTTTTTCCTTTCTGAAAGTAGCCCTTTGTCCTACACTCAGAATACCATCTGTCCCTATCCTATATCCCTACTTCTGGATTATTTTCTCCTTTGGTGTCCTCAGTACCCCTTCATTATTTAGAGATCTCTTTTCTTACTCATTCAGACATTAATTGAACTTCCATATCTCCTCCTTGTTTTTTCTTGCTGCTTTCACTGTCGAATGCCCCAGACTTGCAGGAAATACCCATAACCTTGATTCTCCCTCCCTCCAGACTTCTTTCCCTGACTGCACTCCTGTACCACCTGTCTGGCGAGCAACACCATCCTCCTTCCGTCCTGCACTCCTGTCCATTTCCTCCCTCCACAGTTCCTAGAGTATCATCCTCTCCTGGTTTCCCCTCATTCAATGCTTCTTGGCTTTGGGTCTTTGGCTTTTCTTGCTTTTCCCTCTTAGTGAATCTACCTTAAGGAGCCTGCCTTCCGGCTTCCTCTCCTTTCTTTCTATATTACCTCCCTATAAAAGGGTGCCTGCCTTCTGGTAGTTGCAGCTCTTTATTGTGTGCTGTAGACTCAGAATCATCCTTACTTGTACCCTGGTCACTTTTATTTTCTTCTCACAGGACCCCTCCACTTGTAAGTCCCACAACGTTCTTATTAGAGGTGTAAGATCTAGATTAATCATCTTGCATCTCCAGTCAGCACATTTTGCTACATTGCCCATTATCCATTTCTCCCCTTGCCCGTTAGAAATTACCAGGATTCCAGTCCCTCAGGCCAGACACCATAGTCAGTCTAGTCTTTTTCTTTCAACCCAAGTTATTTTCCTCCTTTGAGAAGTATCTTAGGTTTTCCTCCCTTTTAACTTGGACTGGTGACATCCTAAACCAAACCCCAGACTTAGATTATTATAATTCCCAGTTGAAATTGCTCACTGAATTTTATCTTTTTGTAATCCATACTGGATTTTTTAAATCATACTTTTATTGAGATATAATTCACATACCATAAAATTCACCCTTTTAAAGTGTACATTTCAGTGGTTGTTTTGGATATGTACAGAGTTGTGCAGCCATCACCACTATCTAAGCAGTACATGTTCAACACCCCAATAAGAAATCTTATACCCACTAGCAGTCACTTTACATTCCCCGTACCTCCCAGCTCCTGGCAACCATTAATCTACTTTTTATCTCTATGGATTTGCCTATTCTGGATATTTTCTATATATGGAATCATAATATGTAGCCCTTTGTGACTGGCTTCTTTCACTTAGCATAATGTTTCAAGGTTCATTCATGTTGTAGCATGTATTAGAACTTCATTCCTTTGTATTGCTGAGTAATATTTTATTGTATGGATATATCACATTTTGTTTATCTATTCATCACTTCATGGACCATATTGGATTTTAATGCTTTATCTTCCTAAACCAGCCACCTCTGAAAGAACTTTGCTATTACTCCCTGTACCTCATTATAGGAAGCAGAAACTCCCTTGATTTAAATGTCCCCATCATCCCTTCCAGTATTATCTTTCTATTCCTGCTAAAAAAAGTTCCACCTAGTTTAAACTTTTTCTTGATGTTCTCTGTAAGTAGCATATAGTTTCCCTCATTAGATAATACTTCGTGCCTATCCAAAACCATCTATTCTTTAAGTTCAAGGTCTGTCTAATCCATAAAACTTAATATATGCTAATGTATTTATTTGTTTCTTCCTTGATCACAAATACCATTTATATCATCTCTACCACACAAATTCAGATTTAATACGTGCTATCTGATGGGTTTTTTATTAAGTCATCAAAAGATTGAGTCTTGTTTTTATTCTTAGATTTTAAGCTCCTGGAGAGTCTATTTATTATATTTCTAAATATTTTCTATTTGTATTGCAGAGCATGTAGAAAGCAGTCAGAAAATTACTTGATTGATTGTTATGGAATCTTGCTGGGAGAGAACTTTCTCATTCATTCATTCCAACAAACATTTCTTGAATGTCCCACTGAGAAGGATTCTAAAAGGAGTACAAAGCATTCTCTGTCCTCAGAAATTTAGAATTGAGTCTTGTTCCAGGGTAAGGAATTTGGGAGTTTAGGGCTCCTTAGTTACTGGGTTTTTTTTTCCCCTCCTAATATTTTATTATGCAAATTTTCAAATATTTGAGAAGTTGAAAAAATTATACAGTGAACACCATATACCTACCACCATGGTGCTATAGTTGTTAACATGTTGTTATATTTGCTTTATCACTTCGTCATATCTCTTTGTCTGTCTGTCTATTAATCTGTCTTACCTTTGATGCATTTCCTAGTGAGTTGCAGACATGAGTACATTTCACCCCTACATGCTTCAGCATGTATATCATTGGCTAGAGTTCAATATTTGTTCATAGTTCTTTTTTTTTAGAAAATATTATATACAGTGAAATATATACCTCTTATATATGTACCATCCATTTGATTTTGACAAGTGCATTCTCCCATCCAACCAAAACTTCTTTTGATATGGAACATCTCCATCATTCCAGAAACCTCCCTCCCCTTAGTTTTTAAAAGGTTACCTTTCTTAGAACCTAGGCATTAATTAATTTTCTGCTATTAGTATTCTGAGGTTAAACAGAGGTTTAGAGATCGGTTTTTTAGGCAGATTAAAATAAATTGTTTTTGGTTAAGAGAGGTGATTAATGTAGAATCAGAACTCAAATAGACTAAAATCACAGCTCCGTGTGTAAGGGCAAGGATGATTTGCCTCCTGAAATAGTACTTTTTTTTCTCTTTGGGAAGTATAGCCCTTGATCTCGGGTTATGTCAAAGAATCATTTCAGTTAGATCACTGGCTGCAGATTTTCTCTGCAGGGTTTGAAGATCTGAAGCCTCAGAGGTGACTTTAAAGAAATTATGAAATGAATGTATTAGGAAGATAGATTCCGTGGCAGTTTGTAAAATGGACGGGAGGCATGGATAGCAGATAGGACTCTGCAAGACAGACCATGATCCTATTCCATTTGTATCTGTGCCTAACTCTCTCTTGCTCACCTGTTCCCTACTCCCTAACAAGCCCTCCTACATGGGCTTCCTCATTCTGGACTTATTCTTCTCTCTGGATCTGCAGTCTGCATTGTCACCTCTCTCCACTCTTCCTTTCTCCATTTTGGGTCTTCTCCTGAAGCTACAGGACTAATTTCAAAACAGAGTGATGTATAACATATCTCTTTCACTTCCTCATTCCTGTAGCAGTTTGTTTTAACAGGAGTGAATAGGGAACTTTTGCACTTTGGATTTCTTTCAGACTGGAGGACCAGGCCTGAAGCCAAATCTTCAAATCTGCAGCAGAGCATATCTGAAGTATCCCTTAGCACAGATGATCCCTCATGTACCATGTTAGAAGACACTTGGGATGTTAATGGCCAGTTAGAGAGGCACAAGGAAAACTGGAAGAGACATTTGGGGCCAGATGCATCCACCCAGAAGAAAATAATCACACCAGAGGAAGCTTGTGAGCAAAATAAATTTGTTGAAAATTCTAGATTGAACACAGACCTGGTTACACAACTGAACATTCCTCCAAGGTCTAATGAATGTGATACACTTGGGAGCAATTTGGGACATAATTCAGACTTACTCAGTCAGAATAATATCCTTGCAAAAAAGAAACCTTATAAATGTAATAAATGTAGAAAAGCCTTTATTCATAGGTCATCACTGACTAAACATGAGAAAACTCATAAAGGAGATGGAACTTTCCCCAACGGTACAGATCAGGGAATTTATCCTGGAAAGAAACACCATGAATGTACTGACTGTGGGAAAACCTTCCTCTGGAAGACACAACTTACTGAGCATCAGAGAATTCACACTGGGGAGAAACCCTTTGAATGTAATGTGTGTGGGAAGGCCTTCAGGCATAGCTCATCCCTTGGTCAGCATGAGAATGCTCATACTGGAGAGAAACCCTATCAGTGTAGTCTCTGTGGGAAAGCCTTCCAGCGCAGCTCCTCCCTTGTTCAACACCAGAGAATTCACACTGGAGAGAAACCATATCGATGTAATTTGTGTGGTAGGTCATTTAGGCATGGCACATCCCTCACTCAGCACGAGGTCACACATAGTGGAGAGAAACCCTTCCAATGTAAGGAATGTGGGAAAGCCTTTAGTCGGTGTTCTTCCCTTGTCCAGCATGAGAGGACTCACACAGGAGAGAAACCTTTTGAATGTAGCATATGTGGGAGGGCTTTTGGTCAGAGCCCTTCCCTTTATAAACATATGAGGATTCATAAGAGAGGCAAACCTTACCAAAGCAGTAACTACAGCATAGATTTCAAGAGCTCATCTCTTACTCAAGATGAAAACACTCTCACTGAAGTGAAATCCTATCATTGCAATGACTGTGGGGAAGACTTCAGTCACATTACAGACTTCTCTGACCATCAGAGGATCCACACTAGAGAAAACCCCTATGATTGTGAGCAGGCCTTTAGTCAACAATCTATTTCTCACCCTGGCGAGAAACCCTATCAATGTAATGTATGTGGGAAAGCTTTCAAAAGGAGTACGAGTTTCATAGAGCATCACAGAATTCATACTGGAGAAAAACCCTATGAATGTAATGAATGTGGAGAAGCCTTCAGTCGACGCTCATCCCTGACTCAACATGAGAGAACCCACACTGGAGAGAAACCCTATGAATGTATCGACTGTGGTAAAGCCTTCAGTCAGAGTTCATCTCTCATTCAGCATGAGAGAACTCATACCGGAGAAAAACCCTATGAATGTAATGAATGTGGGCGAGCTTTCCGAAAGAAAACTAATCTGCATGATCATCAGAGAATCCATACTGGAGAAAAACCCTACGCTTGTAAGGAATGTGGGAAAAACTTCAGTCGAAGCTCAGCTCTTACTAAACATCAGAGAATTCATACACGAAATAAACTCTAGGAACCTTGACATTAGGGAATGTGCCAAAAGCTTTAGCTAAAATATTGTTCTTATTCAGTATCAGAGGATTCTTACTGGAGAGAAAGCTTGAGAATGTAATGAATTGTGTGTGTGTATGTGTGCACATTGTGTGTGGAGAAAGCTCTGTGCTAGTAGACAGTGTTTTTTTTAATAAAAGCCACATTCTCTGGGACTTCCCTGGTGGTCCAGTGGTTATAAGACTCCACACTTCCAACTGCAGGAGCACAGGTTCGATCCCTAGTCGGTGAAGATCCTGCATGCCATGTGGTGCAGCCAAATAAGAGAAAAAAAAAAAAAAAAGGAAAAGAATAAATAAAAGCCACATTCTCAGATCTGATTACAGACGTGTGTAAAAACAACTACAAACATATAGCCTGTTAGAAATGGTATGCCTATATATTGGACTTTGTAAATTTTTTGAATATATGTTTGCAGGAGATCACCAACTTTCAACAATTTAACTTGTAACTCTCACTGTTTACAGCTTTTTAAAAAAATAAATAAAACTCCCATGGTAGTTACCAAAACTCATTTTTAAATTGCTTGACAGCTGCATTCAACTGCAGCTCTTACGTTAAATTTACCATGGAAACCAGTTTCACCTCCAGGAATTCACCATTCAAAGAATTAGATCAGCTGGTCCAACCGCTTCATTGTACAGATGAAGAAACTGAAAGCCAAAGATGTGAAGTGGTTGCACAGCATGATAACAGTTTATAGCTGCAAAGCTGGGTGGAAAATGCAGGTCTCCTGGATCTTTGGCCTCATAGTCTTGCCACTGAAAAGATATTTTGGAATTCAGGGCTTTAAAATAAGTTTTAAAATAAATCAGATGCACAAATATTTAATGAACGCTCAGGAGTTGAATACTTTGGGAATTCATAAAAGCATAAGAGGCAACAAGACATATGCAAATTTGTCACACACTTATTTAAAGCAGCTTGTTGGAAGCTTACAAACCAAAATGTTAACAGAAATTGTAAATAGTTGAACTACTAATGACTTTTTTTCTTTTCCAAATATCATACTTCAGCTAAGGTATGTCAGTTTCATAGAATTAATAAGTCTTCCTACTGTGCTTTTCGTGATCGTCCCATGAAAAAGCACTGCCCCAAGCTTCCTGTATTGATTTGATCAATGGGAAAACAACACAGAACTAAGAGAAAAAAAGTTCCCCAAACTGGGCTTCCCTGGTGGCGCAGTGGTTGAGAGTCCGCCTGCCGATGCAGGAGACACGGGTTCTGTGCCCCGGTCCAGGAAGATCCCACATGCCGCGGAGCGGCTGGGCCCATGAGCCATGGCTGCTGAGCCTGTGCGTCCGGAGCCTGTGCTCTGCGACGGGAGAGGCCACAGCAGTGAGAGGCCCGTGTACCGCAAAAAAAAAAAAAAATTCCTCAAATTAATTTTACTGTAGAGAAGTATAAATCCAATTATCCATTGCCATAAAATTTGCCTTTAAATCAGTTTAGGCAATCATCATGTAGTGGGTCATTTTGTGTGCCAAGGAAATTTTCACCATTAAAAAATTAACTTTTATGGCTCCGTGGTGACTTTCCATCAGTAAAGCGTGAGGTAAGCTTCAATAGCCCACTCTAATCCTTAATATCCCCTAAAGCCTCCCATGGCTTATTCTAAAGGAATTTCCAGAATCTTTGTTCGTTCATTGGCACCAGTAGTGCAGAGAAATTTGGAAGCAACTGTAGAAATTGACCCTTTTCATGAAAGAGCCTCTGTTCCCCCCAAGATAAGCAAATGTTCCTGCCCTAATGATGAATCCTGGGGAGGAGTGATATGGGGTGGTGTTGATGGTGAACCTTTCCTACTGGCTTCTTTGCATGCTAGGTGGGAGGATCCATCATTTTTGTCTCATTCTGGACAACATGAGGCAGCTCCCAAACATCCTTTGTAATTCTCTGCTGGAAAAATGTGCCTGGGGCCTGAAATGTGGGAAGTCCAGCCCAGTGAGTTTGTCGTATGTGGAGCAAGATGGGATGCTCTATAGCAGATCTGCCCTTCCGAGACTTTAACCATTCAAAAATACCTTGTTTATGATGTTCCACGCTTAGCATACGCCACAATGCCAAGACCGTGCCTGTGTTGTCTGATACATAGTTTGACAATGGGCAATTCTACTCGGAACCTCCTCTACTGATTGGCTAGGATGCCTATCGGGAACTCATTTTTCTGTTGATTGTTTGGGGATCCCCATAGTGGACTGTTTGCAAGAATGGCATGAATTGTAACCAGTTGAGTGCTACGCAGCTGTTGTGGAAGTTTATAAAGACTTAGTTCCAGAAGACCTAAAGGAGACCACTGGTTTGTGTGTGCAGCCTGGCCTAGATCCAACCAGTCTCTGAATCTCAGCATATCATCATTGGCAGGGAGGGCGCCCAGGATGTATGTATGGCTGATTGAGCAGAGGATTCTCTAGTCCCAGCAACCATGCACCATGCACTTAATGAACACCCAGCATCTAGGCCATATGAAATACATCCTTGTAACATTGTTGTATTATTTCAATAAATAGCCTTCTTAGTTGAATGGGAGTCAGTTTGTCTTTTTCCATTTTCAGAACTTGGCTAAGATTAAAGAGTGGTGCATCAAGGAAGAGGGATTAACTGCTAAACTCATCACAGCCAGGTGAGTTAATAGCATTTATTGATTGCTTACTACTTGAAAGACATTGTGCTAAGTACTATATAGCCATCATTTCATTTAATCCTTACAGGTTCCCTAATAGGTCTTGTGGTGTCTTGTCTTTGCCCAACTTTTTCCCCACTCTTCCTCTTGTAACAATCCCTGCTGTACTGACCACAGGAACACAAGTCAGGACATCCTGGGGCTCAATGATAGTTCCAGGAACAATTGAGCCAATCAGAGTCCTTTGACAGAATTTTTTCAAAATAGACTTAGCAAGGATACTTTAATTTGAGGTTGCTAGGCTGGTAAGGTGAAGGCCTAAAGTTGCCTGGAGCCTGATTCCTTACCAGAGTGGGGAGGTCTGTTGTAGCAGGAGAGGATGCAGCCGCCATGATGGTGTTCTCATTTCTCATTCCTGAGGTCCTTGGACTGGGCTCAATTTCTGAAGCTCTTCTGGGATTCAGTGGGCTCCCCACTATCAGTTGAATGAGTCCCCCTTTCTTATATTTCTGTTGCTTGCATTAAAGAAACTTAATGCATGTATTATATCTTTGTTTTATAATGGGGAGAAAAACCCAGAGAAGTAAAGTACTGCCCATGGCAGATTCAGACTTGGAACCCAGAACTGCCTGGCTGCAAAGGCAGAGCTCTTAACCTCTAAATTTCATGTCTCCAGAGCCATGCTATGTTCAAAGAGATGCATGTAACACAGTGTCGTTTGGGGGTGAATGGATGAAGGGATATGGTGATAGGTTAGATGGGAGACCAAGTGGAAGCAAAATGATGAAGGGCCTTGGAATGTTTTTCTTGACTGTTTCAGTAAATTAAATCCCCCAGATTCACCCACACCCTCACACTTTAATATATAAGTTATTTGCATTTGCCTAGACTGTAGATAAAATCTTGTCTCATACTTAAATAAAAAACTTTCTTACAAATATTTTTCATGTTGCTACACAGTCTCATGATCCCATTAACAAACTCCCTACTGTTGCAATAATATTTGGATAGTTTGGGGCATTGGTTTTATAATGACATTGAATACTTTCACCTTTTTAAGCACCCCCACTTTTTTTTTCTATAGAATTTTTTCTTAAAATATCCAGAGTGAGATAAATATCCAAAATGGGATTACTGGGTCAGCATGTATAGGTAAGTATAACCAGGTGTGAGATTCATGCAAGAATAAACTAGTTACAATAGTGCAGGAGTAATAGCTTCAAAATTGCAAAAGGGAAACAAGAGAAAACCAGTGTCCTACTCCTGGTGCCTGGGTGTATGTGGGGAAGGGCCCCAAGGTAGGCACTATGTCTGCCAGAGCGTCTAGCACTTCTCTGTGCCAGCATGGATAATAAAACAATTCTGCAGTTATTAGGCATATTGATGCTGGTGATGCTTGGTTCTTTATAGCTGCAGTGGGCTTTTATAAATACTGAAATAGTTAATTCCTACCTGTTAAAAATGCAAATGTCACATCAGGGAAGGTTTTAATGACTGCCTGGCTAAATTGGTCTCCTTTTAAATTTTCATGGATTATTGTTAATGTCCTTCACCTTACCACAATTTTTTGTTTTCTCCCCACCCTACAGTAGATTGTGAGTGCCAGGAAGGCAGAGTCCACATCTATTTTGCTAACATTTTTTGTTCCCTTGATTATCACAATGCCAGGCACACAATAGGTACTTAATATAGTCTTGTTAGCAGTATAGTGGAGATGTGTTGATAGAGAAAGAAGGCTAGTTTTTCAGAATGAAAAGATGTTCAATCTTGAAATCAGAATACTGCAAAACAGTGAGATACTATTTCATATCCATTAGGCTGGCAAAAAATTTAGTTAGAAGTCTGGCAGGGGGAAAATGAGAACTTTTATACACTGCTAGTGAGAGGGTTAATTAGTATAATCATTTGGGGGAGTAATTTGGTAATATCCAGTAAAATTGAAGTTAAGCACACTTGATGACCCATTGATTCCACTTCTAGATCTATGTGGTAGAGTAGAAGTACTCCCATGTGAGCACAAAGACATGTACAAGGATGATTATTGCAGCAGTGTTTGAAATAGTAAATATATGGACACAACATAAATGTCTGACAGTAAGTGAATGGGTTAATAAACCGTGGCATATTCTTAATATAATACAGTACTTCAGTAAAGGAACCAGAGCATCTGGAAACAAAAAAACATTCTAACTCGTCTATTCCACTCCTGTACCCATGCAGCTAAATGTGGCTGCAGGAAACAGAGCCACAGTGACTAGTCCCACTTTAAATCCCTGACTGCTAACCTCAGGCATTTGTTTCCCTAGTCCAGTCGTTGTCCCAGTCTCCTAAGGTACTGTTGTATAGCTTCTGTCTTCTCAACCTCCAGCACTTCATCCCAGTCCTTACTCAGCTGGTGACCTTGTTTCTTAGGTAACAGGAAAATAAAAGCAACCAGAAGGTAACTACTCACCTACGTGCATCTTGTCCCTGTGCTCTTCCTTTCTTTCCTGCTACTGTGGTTGACACTTTGTTCTCTTATCTAAGACCAGCTTCTCTCTGGTGTATTAGATCCTGTTCATAAACTAGAACATCATTCCTACAGTTGTCCTCTTTCCTGCATCTTTTTTTTCTTGTCTACTGAATTTTTCCTATCAGCATAATAACGTGATTTTTCTCATCTTAAATCTATATTTGTAAATATATTCAAATATTACACACACACACACACACACACACACACACACACACACACACACACACACACACACACACACACACACACACACTGCATCCCCCTCCACCTGCCACTTCATTCCCTACTTAATAGGAATATTCCTCAATAGAGGTGTCTAATACTCATTGTCTCCAATTCCTCTCCTTCCAGTCTCTCTTGCACCCCCTCCAATTAGGTCTTTGTTTCTGCTTTTGTCAGAGGATCACTGATGGACTCCACGTGGCTAAATCCAGTCGTATTTTTTCAGTCTTTTTTTTTTTTTTTTTTTTTTTTTTTTGCGGTACGCGGGCCTCTCACTGCTGTGGCCTATCCCGTTGCGGAGCACAGACTCCGGACGTGCAGGCTCAGCGGCCATGGCTCACGGGCCCAGCCACTCCGCGGCATGTGGGATCTTCCCGGACCGAGGCACGAACCCGTGTCCCCCACAGCGGCAGGCGGACTCTCAACAACTGCGCCACCAGGGAAGCCCTTTTCAGTCCTTTTACTTGACCTGTCAGCATTATTTGGTACAGTTGATCACTTCCTCATCCTTGGCTTCCAGGTTATCACACCTAGATTTCCTTATACTTTATTGACAGCTACTTCTCCCAAGTTCTATATCTTCCCTTGCTCTAGACATAGGAATTCTTCTAGGGCTCCATCTTTGGATCTCTCTTCTTTTTCTACAGTCACCCTCATTGGGGCTCTTATCTACTCGCAAGACTTTAAATAACTGCTTGAAAATTTTATCTCCAGCCCAAGATTCCATACTCATAACCAACTGCCTACTTGACACCTCCACTTGAATTTCTAACAGACATCTCAAATTTAATATGTCCAAAAATGAACTAACTCATGATCTCCCCTTCCCACCCTCATCATAAGCATGTTCCTACCTCAGCTCTCCCGTCTGGGAAAAGGCAACCCCATCCTTCCAGTTGCTCAAGTCCCAAACTGGGGAACCATTCTTGATACCTTTCTTTCACACCCCACGTCCAAGATTCAGTAAGTTCTGTCTGCCAACTTGCAGGATATATGTGGATGCCATTTCTTGTTGCCTCTACCATCCTAGACCAAGTCACCGTCATCATCTACGGTCCAGATATTTGCAATAAATAGCCTCCTAGTTGGTTTCCCTGCTTCCACCCGTGCCTCTCTATGTTCGAAGTTCAGCAGCCAGAGTGACACTGTAAAAGTCTAAGATTGTGTCACTCGTCTTCTCAAAGCCCTCAAATAGCTCTCCACGAATAAAGACTAAAGGAAAAGCCCTATGCAGTACTGTCACCACCTGCCACCCTCCTGTATTATCTGACTCACCACTCGTCTTCTTTCTTGATCACTGTACTACGGCTCCACCAAACTCTCTGCAGTAACTTAAACACCCACGGCAAGCTTCCACTTCAGACACTTTGCATTTGCTATTGACTCTTCCTGGAATCCTATTCTTCTAGATGTCACCTGGTTTGGTTCCTCACCTCCTGCAGATCTTTGGTCAGTGAACCCTTCTTTGACTATCCTATTGAAATAGCAATCCCCGGGAATTCCCTGGTGGTTCAGTGGTTAGGACTCAGGGTTTTCACTGCCAAGGGCGCAGGTTCAATCCTTGGTCAGGGAACTAAGATCCCACAAGCCCCTTGGCGTGGCCAAAAAAAAAAAAAAAAGCAATCCCCCTGCATGGCATGCTCGACCTCCCTTCCCAGCTTCATTTTCTCCATAATACCTACCACCACCTGACATTTACTTGTTTATTGTATGTCCTTCTCAAGAAGGTAAGCTCTGTGAGAGTAGAGATTTTGGGGGGTGTAAATTTTATTGAAGCACAACATATTTACAGAAAAGTATAAAAATAGCAAGTGAGCAGCTTGATGATTGAGAACAACAACTTGCATATCTTGTTCAGTCCCCTGTACCCAGTACAGGAGATACTCAAATGTTTAATGAATGGTTGAACTGAGTGTACATGTTACTAACAAGGCTAACATTGAAAATAAAGTTGCAGAGGGATTACATACAGTGTGATAAAACTTTTAAAAATCCATATCACCTATTTTTTTTATCAACTCATATGAAGTAAAAGTAGGAAAGTATTAAAATACCAGCTTCAGAGTGGTGGTTTCCTCAGTAGCTAGTGGGGAAAGGGTTGGGAAGGGATAAAAGAAGACAAATTTTTTTAATAAAAAAGCAAATCTGTCAAATTATTAATATTTGTTAAAAGAGGGTGATGCATATTTGTTGTATGTGTCTCTGTGAATGTTAAACTCTTTTACAGTTAGTCTGCCTCCCTGCTCTTACCTGGTCCCTTCTCATACAAAGCCACTTCCCTAGTTCCCCTCGGTACCATGAGCCTGTCTGACCTGTACATCCAGCATGTCTGAAGCATTTAGGAGAAGGAATGATGGGCATTCATGCTCCCAAGGGTGAGAAGTCTGATCCAAGCCCAAGAAAGTGTCGGTCTTGGTACTGTCAAAATCAAAGTAGTTCCCCCTCTCTAGAAATGCCATTTGAGGGAATAATTAAAAAGAAGGGGAGGGCAGGGGCACAGAGGGCTTCCTGTAGATAAGCAACATAGGTGATTATCGGCAGGAGTTGGTGGAAGGAAAGAACCAATTTTTGCTAGCAAATTGTAGGGAAAGCCCTGTAATTTTGGAAAAACACTTTTTTTTTTGGACAAACATTTTAATGGATAAAGGAGCCAAGAAATTTGGACCTGATATAAATATGGTATTTTATTCTGCTATGACCAGATAAGTATTAGTTGTAGTAATTAATGGAGGTTTTGTTTTACCATGTGCTTTAAGAAACTAGCAATTACCAATTGTTCTTGAATTTTAATACTCATTTTCAGAAGTTAAGAGTTGTCACAGAGTTTTGGCATGGACTTTTCTGTTGGCTTAGAATTGCTGATAAAGCCTGAAAGATGAAAAAAGTCATATTCCCCTACATTCTAAAGGGTACCACAAGAACTGGGCACATGCTCCCACAGGGTTCACTAGGAAGTGAGAAATTCACAACCTCTCATTCCTAGGCCCCCACTGACATATAACCATGCAACAGGGTCAGATCCAGAGGAGAGGATCCTTGTGGTGGTAGGGTGAGTCCCCTGGCCCTCCCCACAGGGCCGGGGGAATCAGGCACCAAGAGAATGACTGGAGATATTGGGGGCATCTGACATCACTGGAGCTTGCTGTCTTTATCTCCAGCAAAACCACAAGCCCACTTCAGGGCTACTACTCCGAGTTCTTAGGAGAGCTTGCACGTGCGCCTGAAGAGTGGGTATTCGGTGGTAAGGAGGTGGGGAGGAATGTAACAGGTGCCTGCAACTGTCTGGAGATTTCTGAATGGAGGGGTGTTCTGGTGGAGTAACCCCACCAGCAGAATGTGAAGGCCTCTGAGCATCCGCCTTTGTGCTGTGCCTTGGAAAAAAAAGGACAGGCCCACTCTCTCCGATTTCTTTGCCGTCAGAGGTCACAAGACAGGATTTCAGTGGATCCTGGGTGGGGTGACCATATGTATTACTGATCAGCTAAACCAGGACCATTGAGCTCATTCTCAAGGGGGAGCTAACCAGACGGGAAGCTGGGACTGTGCTGACAAACTGGGAGATATGTTTATCCTATGCCTGAACTCACCGGAGGAAAGAAGTCAGAGGGTGGGCAGGAGCAATGGCTTTGTGTCCCAGGGGCTGCCCCACCAAACTAGCGGGTGACCCACCTGGAGAGGGGTTGGAGGTGAGGACAGAACTAGGCTACCCCTCTCTGAATGAATATAGTGGGCTGGGATGAAGCTGCACACAGCCCACAGACTGGCGCGCATCTCCCTGTGAGGAGGCCGCCTGCTGGGGCAGGCCACCGGCCCTGGGCCCAACAGGACTAACACAGCGGACCGGCACCTTCCTTCTTATCCCTCACCTGACCCATGCGGGCTGGGCATGCGGGCATCTAAGAATCAGGTATGAATTTCGAGTTTTGAACTGGTCTCGACTAAGTTTTAATAACCGTAAGTAAGCACAAAATTGCTTTTTCTCAGGTTATGAGCTCCTAAAGGGGATTTGATAGCCTGGCGAGGGCGAGAAAGCCGTTTAAAATGGTGACACCAGACAGATTAGGTTTATACCACCAAAGTTAGACTTAATAATAGAAAATCTGGGTGTGCCTTTTAAAGAGGTGTCAAAGGAAGCCCACTTGGACTTCTCTGTGGGTCCAGTGGTTAAGACCACGCTTCCACTGCAGGGGACAGGGGTTCCATCCCTGGTGGGGGAACTAAGATCCCGCATGCCTCCGGGCCAAAAATAAAAAAAGAAGCGCACTTGCGTCCCCTAACACTGTAGGAGTGCTGGGTAGGGAGTGTAGTCCACCTAGTGCGGGCCACCCGCTTGCAAAGGGAGCAGCCTCCCAGGTCTCCAGGCGCTGCGCGGCTGCAGACTACATTTCCCGAAAGCCTTGGCGGTGGTGCGCTTCGGCTCCTGGTTTGACGTATTCCGCCGCTGACTGGGGCGCTCGTGGGCGAGGAACGTGGCCCTGGCGCATGCTATAGTCATTTTTGACATGCGCAGAGGCGAATGCGTGCCGCTTGGTGTTCGCTCCATCTTGAGAAAGTGAAGAGGAGGCAAGAGCTTGAGCGCGCGCGAGGTATTTGCCCTGCACTCTGCTCCCGGGGCCAGGCTACGCTCCTCCCGTGGCCGCCACCAACCACCCACGCCCCGTGGCTAGAACACGCCAGACCGGGGCCTTGCGCCCTCTCCCCCACCCCGGCTCTGCCTAGTGGCCGGAAACTGCCATCTCCTATCAGTGATCTGCTGGACAGTTTGGGGAGACGTTGAATCATATGAGGTAGTCTAGGTAAGTGGAGAAACTTAAGGTAACAATAGCTCCCCTCTCTGAAAAAAAAGTTTGGCTTTTCCTGAGGGGCTGTAAGTTTCTACTCCCCCGAAACACGGTCATAAAACCAGAAACACCATCTCCTTTTCCTCTCTCCTCCCGTCTGCTCTCTTCCTCGGTACAGGAAGCGTCCTGTGCAGCTAGGCTGGAGGGAGAATAATGAAGCCTTGAGTGAAGGGTTACACTCATGGTAATGGTAGTCTAGGTAATTAGCACCAACTCTTCCATGGAAAATAACTTAAGCTGGATGAAACGTTGAAAAAAGCATTGCAAAGAGCTAACAGGAGAGTGAAGAATTAAGGATCAGAGTCTAGGAGAAGCAAGAGACTAAGTCATAATCCCAACACTCAAAGCTGCTTTTGCCTGAAGGCATTTGCTGGTGGAAAGAGACACCTGTGAAAGCCAGCAGTAAAGTTGGTGGACTTGCAGTATAAGGGGTACAAATGTAAAAGTGTTGAAAGCTGGGAGTCTGAATAATCACCCCACATTTGAACTGGGACCCCAAATGAAGACATGCTCAAGAAAATGTTAAACTGGAGATAAGCCCTGGCATAGACATGTCTCCCAAATTCAGGTTGTCTTGGAGGTGTAGAGATCCTCAGCCTTCAAACTCTATAACATTGACCTAGTGGTGTGCCCGGGTGTCTGACAAAAGCAAATGGAAATGATCCTTAGAGAAAGGTATTATCATCGTAGACATCAAAGTATTCACACACACACTTCATTTTTAGTAACTTCCAGCACATTCTCAAAGATAACTAGATACACAAGGACATAAGAAATCGTGAAAGAACATGCAGAATTAATAGACAACAAACAGACCCAAACACTTCTGGAATTATCAGAGAAAGAGTATAAAATAGCAATTCTTAGTATTTTTAAAGAGATAAAAGACAAGGTTGAAAATATCTACAAAAAACAAGCTTTAAAAATTGGCCTAGCAGTTTAGAAAAAATAACCAAATAGATTGTTTTTTTTTTTTTTAAAAAAAAAAAGCTAATTTAGGGCTTCCCTGGTGGCGCAGTGGTTGGGAGTCTGCCTGCCGATGCAGGGGACGCGGGTTCATGCCCCGGTCCGGGAGGATCCCACGTGCCGCGGAGCGGCTGGGCCCATGGGCTGTGGCCGCTGGGCCTGCGCGTCCCGCAGCGGGAGAGGCCGCGGCGGTGGGAGGCCCGCGTACCGCAAAAAAAAAAAAAGCTAATTTAAAAAAACAACAGCTGTCTGTTTAGACAGCAAATTAAACATAAAAGAAGAGAGAATGAACTGGAATATCGGTGAGAAGAAATTGTCCAGAAACTATTATTGCACAGAGACAATGAGATGGAAAGTATAGAAGACAAAGTAAAATACCTTAAGCCATTGGGTAGAAAGCCCAACATAAATTTAATCAGATTCCCAGAAGGAAAATACAGAACAAGCTATATGAAAGACATACCAAGCTACAGATTCAAGAAGCCCAATGAAACTCAAGGAGCACAAATAAAAATAAGTCCACAACAGATACATCACGGTGAAACAATAAAATATAAAAGGTAAATAAAATCTTAAAAGCAATTAGAGAAAAAGATCAATTAACTTCAAGAAGTAACATCTGACTTCCCAATAGCATCTGTGGAAGCCATACGAATGGGGAATGAAATCTTCATTGTGCTTAAAATATCTGTCAACCTAGAAGTATGTATACAGCAAAATCTTTCAGGAATGGAGACACAAGTATCTTTTATACAGCTAAAAACGGTCAATACTTCTTGCTCTCTGAGTGACCTGGCGCAAACTTGTTTTAAATGGGGCTACAATTGTCCCACCTGTTGGGACTTAATGCTAGGATTGAGTTAATATCTGTATAGGACTTTGCTCCTTGCCCGCTCGTAGTTGGTGTTCTTTAAAATGTTCGGTCCCAAGGTGAACAAGCTGGGATTGTGGGGGTGCTGCCCTTGCGGGGAACTCTCCGCGAGCGCGTCCCGGTGGGAGCGAGTGCTGCAGGGTCCTGCTGCCCGTCTCCCGGCCCGGACAACGCGTGCCTGCCGGTGGCCACGAGGGGGCGATGCCACACCGCAGTGGGTGCCCGGGAGGCCACAGAACTTGCACCAGGTGAGCCTGTTGCCGGCTTCCTCTCCTCTTTCTTCTTTCCCTTTCCGCCTTTAAAGGATGCTGGAATTTTCGCAGCATCTAAATAACGATATACTCCATCCACAAGGGATGCACCTGAGGGGGAGAGATCTGGAACACTTGGCAATAGGGCTGATCAGCGTCAGCGTCGGCTGTGGTCAGACCTGCAAGTCTCAGGCAACACTGTCATAAATAATGCAGGAGGGGCTCAGTACCTCCGTGGGCAAAGTGGGTTTTTTTCCCACAACTTTTTCTTCAAAAAAAATTCAAACCAACAGAAACGTTTTCAAAACTGTACAATCAACAAACATTCATATATCTTTCATCTGGATTCACTGTCAATCCAATTTGCCAGGTTATTTACACACACATTTTATTTTGTTTTGGCTGAACCGTTTTAGACCTACTTGCAGACATCCTGACACTTTACACCTCAAATACTTCACCCTGCATCTCCTAAGATCAAGGACATTTTCACACGCAGCCACAATACCATTATCACACCTAAGACGCTCAGCATGGATATAATTAAATACAATTAAATGATATACAGTTCCATATTTAAATTTCCCCAGTTATTCCAGTGTTGTCCTGTATAGCTGTAAATTTGTTTTGTTTGTGATCCAGGACCTGATCAATGGTCACCTCATTTTTTCTTTCATGACATTTTTTTTTTGCAGCATGCGGGCCTCTCACTGTTACAGTGGCCTCTCCCGTTGCGGAGCACAGGCTCCGGACGCGCAGGCTCAGCGGCCATGGCTCATGGGCCCAGCCGCTCCGCGGCATATGGGATCTTCCCAGACCGGGGCACGAACCCGTGTCCCCTGCATCGGCAGGCGGACTCTCAACCACTGCGCCACCAGGGAAGCCCCTTTCATGACATTTTTGAAGAGTCCAGGGAAGTTGTCTTGTAGAAGATTCTACCATCTGAATCTGTCGCCTATTTATTCTTTGTGATTAGATTCAAGAAAGTCAGTTTTGTGTAAATACTGCATAGGCCATGTTATCTTTTTCCCATTACATCGTATCAGGAGGCCCATCACATAGGCCTGGACTATATTAGTGACACTAAGTTTGATCACTGGGCTACATGTGACAGTTTCCTGTCATAAACAATACTCTTTAAACATTAACTCCCCATTTCCCCCTCTCCAGCCCTTGTCAATTATACCACCATTATACTTTCTGTCTATGATTTTGACTACTCTAAATACCTCATATATTTATTTATTTATTTTGGGCTGTGTTGGGTCTTCGTTTCTGTGCGAGGGCTTTCTCTAGTTGTGGCAAGCGGGGGTCACTCTTCATCGCGGTGCGCGGGCCTCTCACTGTCGCGGCCTCTCGTTGCGGAGCACAGGCTCCGGACGCGCAGGCTCAGTAGTTGTGGCTCACAGGCCTAGTTGCTCCGCGGCATGTGGGATCTTCCCAGACCAGGGCTCGAACCCGTGTCCCCTGCATTAGCAGGCAGATTCTCAACCACTGCGCCACCAGGGAAGCCCTAAATACCTCATATAAGTGAAATCATACAGTATTTTTGTTTTTGTGAGTTGCTTATTTCACTTAGAATAATGTCTTCAAGTTTTATCCATGTTATAGCATATTACAGAATTTCCTTCCTTTTTAAGGCCAAATAATATTCCGCGGAGTGTATTGGATTAGTCAAAAAGTTTCTTTCGGGCTTTTCTGTAACACCGTACAGAAAAACCCAGAGGAACTTTTTGGCCAACCCAATATATACCACTTTTTGGTAATCTATTCATCAATCAGACACTTGGGTTGCTCCCATGTTTTAGCTATTGTGAATAATGCTACTATGAACATGGGTGTACAAATGTCTCTTCAAGACCCTGAAGAGGGTCTTGGATAATTCTTAATTCTTTTGGATATAGAATTGCTGGCTCATATGGTAATTCTATTTTTAATTTTTTGAGGAACTTCCATACTGCTTTCTACAGCGACTGAACCATTTTACATTCCTACTAACAGTGCACAAGGGTTCCAGTTTCTCCACATCCTTGTCAACACTTACTGTTTTCCGGGTTTTTTTAAAAATAAATTTATTTATTTATTTTTTGGCTGCGTTGGTTCTTGGATGCTCTGTTGCGGTGCGCGGGCTTCTCGTTGCGGTGCGTGGGCTTCTCTTGTTGCGGAGCACAGGCTCTAGGCGCATGGGCTCTAGAGCTCAGGCCCAGTAGTTGTGGTGCACGGGCTTAGTTGCTCTGCGGCTTGTGGGATCTTCCCAAGCAGTGATCGAACTTGTGTCCCCTGCATTGGCAGGCGAATTCTTAACCACTGCGCCACCAGGGAAGTCCCTGTTTTCTGGCTTTTGGATAGTAGCCATCCTAATGGATGTGAGGTTGTATCTTGTAGTTTTGGTTTACATTTCCCTAACGATCAGTAATGTTGAGTATCTTTTCATGTGCTTATTGGCCGTTCATATGACTTCTTTGGGAAAATGTCTATTCAAATCTTTTGCTCATTTTTGAATCAGGTTGTTTGTTGTTTTGTTATTGAGTTTTAGGAGTTCTCTATATATTCTGGATATTAATCCTTTACCAGATATATGCATATATGTGTGTATATATACATGCATATATATGTGTATATATACATATATATATTTAAAACCTGAAAAACAGTTCTAGAGATTGTTTATGGATACACGCATATGGAGTAAATATATAAAGCTGTGTACAGGAATGATCAGCACTATATTCAGTGAGTGATGTTTGGGGCAGAGGGTGGGGATAGGGTCAGGTGCATAGGAAGCTTCAACCATAGCTGATGAGTTTTATTTATTAGAGTAGATCATGGTTAAATGGATGTTCATTATGTTGTTTTCCCTTTTTGTGTGTACACCTGAGATTATGTCACAATTTTTTTTTTTTTTTTGGCAGTACTTGGGCCTCTCACTGTTGTGGCCTCTCCCGCTGCGGAGCACAGGCTCCGGATGCGCAGGCTCAGTGGCCATGGCTCATGGGCCCAGCCGCTCTGCGGCATGTGGGATCTTTCCGGACCGGGGCACGAACCCATGTCCCCTGCATCGGCAGGCGGACTCTCAACCACTGCGCCACCAGGGAAGCCCCACAGAATTTTAAAAAACAAAATGTAGTGGTTTTAAAAAAATGTTTATTTATTTATTTATTTATTGGCTGTTTTGGCTCTTTGTTGCTGCCTGAGGGCTTTCTCTATTTGCAGAGAGCGGGGCTGCTCTTCATTACGGTGCGTGGGCTTCTCATTGCGGTGGCTCCTCTTGTTGCGGAGCACGGGCTCTAGGTGCACGGGCTTCAGTAGTTGTGGCTCACGGGCTCTAGAGCGCAGGCTCAGTAGCTGTGGCGCATGGGCTTAGTTGCTCCACGCATGTGGGATCTTCCCGGACCGGGGATGCAACCTGTGTCCCCTGCATTGGCAGGCCATTCTTTTTTTTTTTTTTTTTTTTTTGGCAGGCCATTCTTATCCACTGCGCCACCAGGGAAGCCCAAAATGTAGTTTCTTAAAGAAAAAAAAAAAAAAAAGCTTTAATTTATTGAGCAACTACTAGGTTCAAAAAGCTTAACATTCATTATCTACTTTAATCCTCACTTCACCCCTTTAATCACTTGCCACCACTCTGCCCTTTGTCTACTCCACTCCAGTCACACTGGCCTCCCTACTGCCTTCTTTTTTGGGGGGGCGGGGGGGTGGCTGTGTTGGGTCTTTGTTGCTGTGTGTGGGCTTTCTCTAGTTGCGGTGAGCAGGGGCTACTCTTAACGTGTGGTGCGTGGGCTTCTCATTATGGTCACCCCTTACTCGGCTCCCTTTAAGGTGAGGAACCTGCCCGCAGAACGGGCGCATTTGGTGGGGCCGAGCTAAGAGTGTGTCCAAGGCGTGCACGAGGGCTCCATCGCCCCTTCCATCTCCGGGGATCTCCGGAGTAGCCCCCACCGGCCTCAGCACATGGGAATCGGCAGTCACCGACGTAGAGCTGGCCGCCACTCGAACTCCCCTCCCCCCCAATCCATCCCCGCTCCCCACGCCCCTTCTCCGGCTCGCCACTCTCGGCGCTCGCCTGTCTCCGCCCTGGCCCCACGTGCGCGCGTGCTCGGGTGCTCTGCCCGGGAAGTGCTGGCGGGAGCGGCGACAGCGGCGGGAGGTTCGGTTGTCGCCCGTTGCTGCGTGGCACCGTGCTTGTTAGCCGCCATTGCAGGTCAGGCTGCGGGGAGCGAGGGCCGAGCCTGGAATGGGGGAGAGGGTGCGAGGGAGCGGGAAACTAGGGAGCTGGGGCCGGGCAGGGCACGCGGCTCGAGGAGAGGAATGGCGAGCTGAGGGGCACGGAGCAGGGGAGCGGCGGGCGGGGGAGGGGAGGCCGGGAAGGGGGAGGGGAATGGGGAGGGCCGTGCAGAGGTGAGGGCGACCCAGAGGGGCCCCTGGTAGGAGGGCCGGGAATTTGGAGAAGGGAGCAATGTGGAGTCAGAAGGTGGAGGGAAGGAAGGGAGCGAGCAGGGCAGAGCGAGAGAAGGGCTGAAGGAGTGGCCGAGCGTGGGCGGAGGACGGAGAAGGGGGCGGCGCGGGCCGGAACCTCGAGGTACGTGCAGAAAGGGGCTCTTCCCTGTGTGGGGAGGGAACCCAGCACGGGATGCTTGCAAGAGTGGGGTAGAACTGGAACCCAGGAAGTAGCGGGAACATCAGAAAGGAGACTTAGCCGGGTATAGGACTGTGAGGTTCCTTCGAGGGGACATTTTAAGTCGTGGGGGAGAGGCTGCCGGGAGCGGTAATTGGGAGGGTGGTTGGAAGGAAGAGACAGTCTGGAGAGTGATCCAGCTTCATTTGTGGGCAGAGTGAGATAAGAGTGGGTGAAGTCGGGTCCTGGAGGAGCGAAGTACTTTAGAATTGAGAGGGGAATTAGGGAACGATTTGGAAAATGAGGGTGGTAGAGGGATAACGTTTAACGAGTAATCTTTGGGAGGAGGGAGAACGGTTTGGAAAGACTCTTCCGGGGGTGGGGAGTGGAGGAAGGCAGTTTAAAGAATAGTTTCCTTGGGAGGTAGGAGAAAGGGTAAACAGCTTGGTGAGAGGTCCTAGAGAAATTCTCAGGGTAATTTGGAGGGGGATGGGGAAGAGAGGGGAAGCGGATGGAGAAATCCCAGAGAGTGGGCGGGGCTAGAAACAGGAAGTGTTTGTACCTGAAATTGAAGGGAGGGGAGGGGGTCGGGGAGAGGGTGGAGAAGATGGTGGCTGGTGGGAGGGGAATCCAGTACAGAGGGAGACCTCAAGTAGAGCTATAAAGGAAGGGGCTTTGGGGAAGATAGGGTGCCACAGCAGTAGGAGGAGGAAGGGTAGAAGGGGCCGCAGAGTAGCAGAAGATGCAGAAAACTGGAGTAACTCAGATCGACTGAAGCCATCTTTTCTGCCCATTGTCTACAAATACCAGTAATTGATTCCCTCCTCATGGGAATCTTAAAATGTGATAGGAAAGTAAAAAAAAGTTTGGCCAAAAAGTTCGTTCAGTTGTTTCAGCAAGATGACTCTAGTAGGGCTTAGTTTCTTTAACTTCATTCAAAACAATTTTGCTAGATTATATTGTGGCAGCATTTTAAAAAAATCTTATAAGGAAGAAAAAAAGCAACATTTTTGGCATATTATGCTTTATTATTTCAAGAAAGGTAGAAACACAGCTGAAACAAAAAAAAGATTTGTGCAGTGTATGGAGAAGGTGCTGTGACTGATCGAACGTGTCAGAAGTGGTTTTTGAAGTTTCTTGCTGGAGATTTCTTGCTGGACCATGCTCCACAGTTGGGTAGACCAGTTGAAGTTGATAGCGATCAAATGGAGACATTAACTGAGAACAATCAACGTTATACCACGCGGGAGATAGCCGACATACTCGAAGTATCCACATCAAGGGTTGAAAATCATTTGCACCAGCCTGGTTACGTTAATCGCTTTGATGTTTGGGTTCCACCTAAGGTAAGCGAAGAAAACCTTCTTGACCGTATTTCCACATGGGATTCTCTACTTAGACGTAACAAAAATGTTCCGTTTTTAAAACAAATTGTGACGGGCAATGAAAAGTGGATACTGTACGGTAATGTGGAATGGAAGAGATCGCCGGGCAAGTGAAATGATCCACCACCAACCACACCAAAGGCCGATCTTCATTCAAAAATGGTGATGTTGTGTATATGGTGGGATTGGAAAGGAGCCCTCTATTATGAGCTCCTTCCAGAAAACCAAACGATTGATTCCAACAAGTACTGCTCCCAGTTAGACCAACTGAAAACAGCACTTGACAAAAAGCGTCCGGAATTAGTCAACAGAGAACGCATAATCTTCCATTAGGATACTACAAGACTGAATGTTTCTTTTTTTCTTTTTTTTTTATTGCTGTACGTGGGCCTCTCACTGTTGTGGCCTCTCCCGTTGCGGAGCATAGGCTCCGGACGCACAGGCTCAGCGGCCATGGCTCACGGGCTCAGCCGCTCCGCGGCATGTGGGATCTTCCCAGACCGGGGCACGAACGCGTGTACCCTGCATCGGCAGGCGGACTCTCAACCACTGCGCCACCAGGGAAGCCCGAAGACTGAATGTTTCTTTGATGACCAGGCAAAAACTGTTACACCTTGGCTGGGAAGTTCTGATTCATCCGCCATATTCACCAGACATTGCACCTTCGGATTTCCATTTATTTCGGTCTTTACAAGATTCTCTTAATGGAAAAATTTTCAATTGCCTGGAAGACTATAAAAGACACCTGGAACAGTTCTTTGCTCAAAAAGATAAAACGTTTTGGGAAGATGGAATTATGAAGTTGCCTGAAAAATGGCAGAAGGTAGTGGAACAAAATGGTGAATACGTTATTCAATAAAGTTCTTGGTGAAAATGAAAAATGTGTCTCTTATTTTTACTTAAAAACCGAAGGAACTTTTCGGCCAGCCCAATATTATCCACTTTATAGGTAGGTAAACTAAGCTCAGAGGAATGAAATAATTTGCCCAAGGTCATGTAGCTAATAATGGTGGAGTCAGTTCCATCTCACACTCAGAATAAAGCCCAAGTTCTTTTGACAAAGAGCTACAAGGACCTCTCTGATCTGAGCCCTGCCTGCCCCTCTAATCAACTCAAACACAAGTTTATTCCAACCTCAGAGCCTTTACACCTGCTATTTTTACTCCAAAACTGCTTTTCACTGGGCTGGCTCCTTCTTACCCTTAAGGTCTTGATTCAAATACAAGGCTTTCCTGATAACACAATGACTTTTTGTCTCTTTAACCCATTTTAGTTTACATGTTGTATTTTTTATTTGCTTACTGTCTAACATCTGTTCCCACTACTTCCACCCCTCATGAGGACAGGGGCTTTGCCTGCTTTGTTCACTGCTATATCCTTAATGCTGGCACATAGTAGGTGCTCAATAAGTATTTGCTGAATGAATGACCTTACAGGGAGGTAAAACAGTTAAAAACAATCTAACTCAGTTCTTTGGGCATCTTGAAATAACAATTCTTGCATGGTGAGCTTCGAAGATTAAAAAAAATAAAAGAAGTCACAAGGCCTAGAACCACAGGATATATTTTTAAAGAAATGAGAGTTTCGATTCTCCCACCACTCACAGGCTGGACCTGGGGGTGTTCACAGGGCTTTGTGCTCTGAGAGCCCTTTGTCTCCAGAGAAGGAGGAACCCTGGCAGGAAGGGTGAGCAATCCACCAGCACCACTATTTGGGTAATAACTAGGCCTTTTCTTCCCAGGCTTGTTCTGCTGCTCCCCACACCCCTTCCCACAGGCAAAAATCTTCTCTATTTAATCAGGAACTGGAGCTCTCTGAAGACCCTGGAGGTCAACCATGAATTGAATAAGGTGTGACAGGCAGAGAGAGCAGTACTTGATGAGGGAGGCTGAGTTCTTGTGATCTTGGACAAGGAAACTTTTCTTTCTCTCCCTTTTTTTTTTTTGCTGGTGGGGGGGTTGGCTACCATGGGGGCTTGAGTAAAGAGAGTTGAATTAATCATCTCAGTTCCCAGCCCACTCTCTTAATTGGTTTGTACAAGGCTTCTCTCTGGTTTTATTAATTCACACATTCATTCATTTCTTTTTATCTCTATCCTCCACTCCCATTACCCTCCTCCCCCATTCCGTTTAATAAAATACCTCTGAATTTGTGTGTAGCTTTGTCAAATGTATAGTGTTGTCTCATGTGAATGTGAATTTAATTTTTTAATTAAAAAGGATCTGCTATAAATCACTTCTGTTCCTTACTGTGGTAGTCAGTAAGAAACTCCTGGTATTCATATCTTTGAGCAGTCCCCTCTTGCACTGCATAGAGGTGACCTTACTCAACAAATAGGATATTGCAAGGATAACTGCAAATTCCAAGGCTAGGGGATGAAAGACATCACAGTATCCTCTTTCTGTCTCATTGATCACCCACTCTAGGGGAAGCCGGCTACCATGCTGTGAGGACACTCAAGCAGCCCTATGGAGTGGTCTAAGAGGAGCTGAGGCCTCCTGCCAACAGTTATTACCAACTTACCAGCCATGTACGTGAGCCATTTTGAATGATTCTCCCGCCCCAGTCAAACCTACAGACGACTACAGCCCCAGCAACATCTTAACTGCAACCTCATGAGAGATCCCAAGCCAGAGCCAGTTAGTCAAGCCATTCCCAAGTTCCTGACCCACAGGAGCCTTGTGAGATAATAATGTTTATCTAACTCTCCTGTGTCACAACATATTCTTTTTTCCCCCACCATTTAAAAATGTAAAAATCATTCTCAGCTTGAGCCGAGCTGTACAAAAACAGGTGATGTGTCACATTTGGCTCACAGGTCTTCGTTGACTCACAGTCTGCTTAGCTGTTTTGAATCGTTGCATAATTGTAATTGTTCCATAATGTGCCTTCACCATATTTTGCATATTTACTCCCAGTGAGGGGCATTCAGTTTTTCTCCTACTCCCAGCTACCACCGACAACAGCTGCCGTGAACATCCTCGGCCTTGTGGGAAGGGCCCTGGGATATTTGTCCAGGAGTGGAATCGCTGGGTTTCAGGGTCTTAGTCTACACTCAGCAGTGCCACATGAGAGTCCCATTTCCCCACACCCTACCAACACTTGGTGTTATCCAACTTCCTAATGTTTGATAGTCCGTGACTTGGTTTCTCCTCTTTGTTTGGCTTGCATTTCCCTGATAACTAATGAGTTTGAACATCTCTTTGCCTAGTAGCACACATTTAGGTTTCCTCTCTAAGTTGCCCATTCGTGTTTTCACCCATTTTTCTATTAGATGTTTCTGACTTTTTCTTATTGGGAAGACTTCTCCTTTCCAGGCCTCAGTTTCCCCATGTGCACCACAGTTACCTACAGGGCTCTCCTGAAATGCCATCCTTGTTTCTGAAATCCCTACAGCCTATTTTAAATAATAAAAATGTGGCTTGGGGTTGAATTTTTACATATATTATCTCATTGAAGAAACCAAGGGTTTATTTGGGAATTATAACTGAGATTTCTGGGTTCAGAGAGGTTGATGACCAGTCCAGGGCCACCCAGAGGAGTCATGGGGTTGAGCAGATGCCTAAACTGAGTTCCACTAGGAAGAGTTGGGACTGCAAATCAAAATATGGCAGGAAACAACACTTCTCTTGGGTCAAGTTGGAAATGATGTTTCTAAATGATAAGAGGAGACAAGGCACTGGAGAGCGTGGGGCCTTCTTTTCTAAGCTGGCAGAAGTGAAACTATTCATAACTTTTCTTAGGGGCAGTTTGGTGATTATGTGCCAGAAGCCTGAAATGCCTGCACATCCAGCTTTGACTCAACGAATTCCCTAGGAATTTGTCCTGAAGCAGTAATTGGTCAAAGATGAGGAATGTGTTTGGTGGTGGGGAAACAAAAATCACACCTAAGTATCCCACTTCAGGAGATGGAATACTACATATGCATATGATATCTTAAGAAAGATGTTCTAGGGAATTCTCTGGCAGTCCAGTCGTTAGGACTCTGTGCTTTCTCTGCCAAGGGCCTGGGTTTGATCCCTGGTGGGGAAACTAAGATCCCACAAGCCATGCACAGCGAGGCAAAAAAAAAAAAAAAAAGTTCTATAGAAGGATTTCTAATGCTAGGGAAAGATGTTAATAATTCAGTTAAGGTAAGGGGAGGGGAGGGATCCATTATAAAATGATGGGTACGGAATGATCTCATTTTTCTAGGGAAAAAATACGTATGAAGGAAATCACTGGGAAAATACAATGATGTACTGAGTGCTTGCTATGGGCCATACACTGTTTTTAGTGCTTTTTATAGCCTCATTTAATTGTCACACAACTCTGAGTAGGTGCTGTTATTATTCCCATATTACAGGTGAAGAAACTGAGGTCAGAGAGGTGAAATGAGCTGCCAGAGGTCACGCAGATGGTGAGTGATGAAGCCAGGATTCGAAGCCATGCGCTGGCTCCAGAGTCACCCAAAATAGTCCCCATGGTCACCTCCATGTTTACATCTGAGGAGTGAGACCAAGATGATCCTTATTCCCTTTATCTGTATTTCCTGATTTTTCTACAATTAATATTTCTTCTACAATTAATATTTTTAAAAGCCCTCTTGTAGTGGTTGGTGCCTTTGAAAGTATGAAAGAGGAGAGAGTTTTGGAGGGGAGGTGTTGTGTAGAGAAAAATCAGGAACGGGATGGGGCTTGGCTCACCTCAAACCCTACCCAAGCCCCAAACCCTCTCTCCTTTCATTCTCAAAAATATCAAGGAGGGGCTTCCCTGGTGGCGCAGTGGTTGAGAGTCCGCCTGCCGGTGCAGGGGACACGGGTTCGTGCCCTGGTCCGGGAGGATCCCGCGTGCCACAGAGCGGTTGGGACCGTGAGCCGTGGCTGCTGAGCCTGCGCGTCCAGAGCCTGTGCTCCTCAGCGGGAGAGGCCACAACAGTGAGAGGCCCGCATACCGCAAAAAAAAAAAAATCAAGGAAGTCAAAGGTCTGATATCTGCTGTGTGACCTTGAACTGGTTCCTCACCCTTTTGGAGCCCTTTTCGAAATACGTCACAGGGAAGGGCGGGGGTGGGGGGGGTAGGGGGTGCAGAGAGGAGGAAGCTGGCGCCAGAGGTGCAGCAGGGAGGGACAGGTCTAGGGATGGGTCCCTTCCTGTCATCTCCTCTCCCCCGGGGCTTTGAGGAGTGACTTACCCAGTCTCTGAATGTAACTCTGGGAAAGTCTGTGCTGCAGTGAGCACTGGACAGCGAGTCCAAAGACCTGGGTTCTGCTCACATCTCACCATTGGTTACCTGTGTCCTAGTCAGTTCCATTTCTGAGCCTTGGCTTTCTCAGCCATTGAAGGGGCAAATGCCTGGCTGGTTGTGACAACGTGAGGAAAGGTGCTTTGTGAGAGGCTAAGCAACTGTGTGCTATGTCATGGGTCAACAAACTACGACATTACTTCTGTAGTTCCTTTTTAACAGCTTTATTGAGATATAATTCAAATACCACACAATTCACCCACTGAAAATGTACACTTCAGCAAATTCTAGTATATTCACAGTTGTGCAAGCGTCACCATGAGCAAATTTTCGTCATGCCCCAAAGAGCCCTTTAGTTATCACCCTCCCCCGCCCCAGTCCCCTCAGGCCCAGGCAACAACTCCTCTGCTTTCTGTTTCCAGAGACATTTCATATCCATGAAATCATACATGTGCCATCTTTGTCTGGCTTCCTTCACTTAGCATGTTTTCAAGGCTCATCCGTATTGTAGCATATATCAAACTTTGGTTCCTTTTTATGGCTGAACAATATTTCATTGTATGGTTATACCACATTTTGTTTATCCATTCATCAGTTGATGGACATTTGTGTTTTTCTTCTACTTTTTGGCTGTTATGAATAGCTATAAACTTTGATGTACACATGTGTGGATTTATGTTTTCATTTATTTTGGGTATATACTTAGCAGAATTGCTGGGTTAAATAGTAATTATGTTTAACATTTTGAGGCAACACCTGTTTTTTGTTTTTGTTTTATTTATTTATTTTTGGTTGCGTTCAGTCTTCGTTGTTGAGCACAGGCTTTCTCTAGTTGCGTCGAGCGGGGGCTACTCTTTGTTGCGGTGCACGGGCTTCTCATTGTGGTGGCTCCTTTTGTCGTGGAGCATGGGCTATATGGGCTTCAGTAGTTGTGGCTCGCGGGCTCTAGAGCGCAGGCTCAGTAGTTGTAGCTCGCGGGTTTAGTTGCTCCGCGGCATGTGGGATTTTCCCAGACCAGGGCTTGAATCCGTGTCCCCTACATTGGCAAGTGGATTCTTAACCACTGAGCCACCAGGGAAGTCCCAACACCTGTTTTTATATAGTCCAGGAGTTAAGAATGGTTTTTATGTTCTTATGGTAGGGAAAAAATGGTAGGGAAAAAATCAAAAAAAGAATAATATTTTATAATGTGAAAATTACACAGAAGTCAAATTTCAGTGTCCACAAAGAAAGTTTCACAGGACAGCTGCTTTCATTCATTTATGTATTGTCTATGGTGCTTTTGCATTACAGTGGCAGAGATGAGGAGTATGACAGACCATTTGGCCTTCAAGCCTAAAGTATTTACTGTCTGGTCTTTTATAGAAAATGTTTGTCGACCCCTGAACTGTGTGTTGGTATTATTAATTATTGTTTGGTGGAGGCAGCTTGAGTATGCTGCCTTGATTGGAATAGGACTCAGGTTGCCAGGTGCTGGCCTATGAGCATAAAGGGATGAGAGCGCCTGTCTAGCCCCATTTTCTGGATTGAGAAACTGAGTCCTGCAGGAGGGCCCAGGCTCATGCAAGCTGAGGGGGAAGTGAGGGCCTAGCTTTCTTTTACTCCTTGGCAGCCTCCTCACCTTCAGCTAAGAACACCCAGTTGTGAATAATTCATGGCTAATGTTTGCATATCACTCCATCTTGTCAGAGCACTTTGATCATCATTAATTAGTCAGAACCTGGCTCTGGCTGTTGCCTAATAAAACATAAACATAAGTGGCTTAGATGTCTCCATTCCTAAAACTGAAGGTTCCATCTCCATAGCAAGGCTTTGTACCCGCAGATTCTTTCTCTCTGCCCATCACCTCATCACCTCTCAAAGACCTACTGTTCTGGCCTGAAAGTCAGGTTTCCTGAAGGATGGAGGGCAGTTGCAGGGTTGGAGCCCAGTCCTCATAGCAGAGAAGTCACATCCCCTCTCTGCCCCTCAGTGTCTTTGTCGGGAAGATACGAGTAATGATGCCTATCTCTGGGGTTGTTTGTATTTGTAAAAGTGTTCTGAAAGGAGCCCTCATACACTGCTGGTGGGAAGGTAAAATGGCACAGCCATTGAGGGACCCTCCCAGTTCCTCAACTGACTAAATGTAGAGTTACCGTATGACCCAGCAATACCATTCCTATGTATATACCCCAGAGAAACGAAAACGTGTCCACACAAAATCTTGTACACAAATGTTCATAGCAACATTATTCAAAATAGCCAAAGAGCAGAAACAACCCAAATGTCCATCAGCTGATGGATGGACAAATAAAATGTGGCACATCTATACAATGGAATATTATTTGGCCATAAAAAGTAAAGAAGTATTGATACACGCTACAAAATGGATGAAAACATTACATTAAGTGAGAGAAACCAGACACAAAAGGCCACATATTGTATGATTCCATTTATGCAAAATGTCCGGAATAGGCAAATCCATAGAGTCAGAAAGAGATGAGTGGTTGCCAGGGGCTGTGGAGGATGTGGAGAGTGACTGTAAATGGACACAAGGTTTCTTTGTGGGGTGATGGAAATGTCCTAAAATTGAACATGGTGATGGTTTCACAACTCTGTGAATATATTAAAAAACATTGAATTGCAGACTTAAAATGGATGAATTTTATGGTACGTAAATTATACCCCAATAACACTTTTTTAAAAGTGCTCTGAAAACTGTAAAGTGATGAGTATGGTGTTACTCACATGCATAATAGATGACCTGTCATAATGGATGGAGCTGAGTAGTCTGACCTGTTAGTTTAGGGTAGTTCCTAAGACTTTTGAAATTGGAGACACCTGGATATCTTCCTGTACATTATCTCAGGCAACTCATTTAACTCTGAGGCCAGCTGTAGAATTGGGACAGTAATCTCTGTCTCTTAGGATTGTTGTGACAATTAAATGAATACTGTAGGAACATGCTGAGCTTGGTACTTGACACCTAGTAGATGTCTAGTGAATGATGATGACTATTTCTACATTGAGTTACCCGACTCCTCCCAGCCATCCCAGGGAGCGAGTCCGTGCTCTTCCACTCTCCTCAGAATCTACTGTTTCCAAATCTTGCCTGATCATAAGAATTACCAGGAGCATCTTTTAAAAATACAGATTCCAAGGCCCCACTTCAGACCCATTGATAAGAATCTGTATTTTTAAAAACTCTCCAGATGAGTCCTATAATCAGATAAATTTGGAAGTAAGGCTGGTCCAACCTGGAAACATTTTGCTTCTTATTTATACCCTTCCACAAACCCTTATTTTCCATTGTTTGCTGTTTCACCCTGACTCGCTTTTCTTTTGCCAAAGATCCCTCTATTTAAGAGCTCATGCTCTTGACTTCAGTAATAACGCCAGCATGAGATTTTATAATTTCCTCATACTTTAATTCAGGGCAAAGATTGATAACATTAACAATAACAGCAATACTGAACCTACATGTGTTTGGTGCTCTGCAGGGGTTTCCCAGGGACCTTTATGTCCTCACAGCAGCCTCGTTAGTGGATTTAAATAAGTTAAATAACTTCTATCTTTGGGCTTCCCTGGTGGTGCAGTGGTTGGGAGTCTGCCTGCCAATGAAGGGAACACGGGTTTGTGCCCCGGTCTGGGAGGATTCCCACGTGCCGCGGAGCGGCTGGGCCCATGGGCCCATGGGCCCATGAGCCATGGCCGCTGAGCCTGCGCGTCCGGAGCCTGTACGTCCGGAGCCTGTGCTCCGCAGCGTGAGAGGCCACAGCGGTGAGAGGCCCGCGTACCGCAAAAAAAAAAAATTAAAAAAAAACTTCTCTCTTTTAGGAGAGAAAGTGGCACAGTCAAAATTGAATATATTTATATAAAGCACAAAATTAGGCAAAACTAATCTCTGTTTTTGTTTTTTTTTTTTTGCGGTACACAGGCCTCTCACTGTTGTGGCCTCTCCTGTTGCGGAGCACAGGCTTCGGACGCGCAGGCTTAGCGGCCATGGCTCACGGGCCCAGCCGCTCCGTGGCATGTGGGATCTTCCGGGACCAGGGCACGAACCCGTGTGCCCTGTATCGCCAGGCGAACTCTCAACCACTGCGCCACCAGGGAAGCCCTAATCTCTGCTTTCAAAGTCAAGATAATGATTACCCTTGGGTTGGGGGTTAGGGACTGATGGAGGTCAAAAAGATTCTTCGGGGGCAGGTCATGTTTTGTCCTTTATTCTGGGTGTTGGTAGCACGTGTGTTCATTGTCACTTAGGATCTGCTCACTTTTCTGTATTTGTGTTATACTTCAATGAAAAGTTTAAAAACATAGCAGTACTATATGATCCTAATTTTAAAAATTTGTATGTATACATTTGCACGAAAAAAGAATAGAAGGAAACTAAATCGAGGGACATTTTATAAAATAATTGGCCTAGATCATAAAAAATGTCAAGAAAGAAAAAGCAAAAGGATACGTACTGTGTAGCACAGGGAATTAAACCCATTATCTTGAAATAACCTATAATGGAGTGTAATCTGCAAAAATATTGAATCACTGTGTTGTACACCTGAAACTAACACAATATTATAAATCAAATATACTTCATTTAAAAAAAGAAAGAGAGGGCTTCCCTGGTGGCGCAGTGGTTGAGCGTCCGCCTGCCAATGCAGGGGACACGGGTTCGTACCCCGGTCCGGGAAGATCCCACATGCCGCGGAGCGGCTAGGCCCGTGAGCCATGGCCGCTGAGCCTGCACATCTGGAGCCTGTGCTCCGTAATGGGAGAGGCCACAACAGTGAGAGGCCCGCGTACCGCAAAAAAAAATATATATATATGGAATATGATCTCATTTTAATAAAATCATACATTATTTGTGCATCTTATAATATATGCAAAGAATATTATAAATCACTAGGCTTGACACTAGTCAGTCAAAGAGGCTTCTAGGGAAGTGGTGTTTGTGTGTGTGTGTGTGTGTATGTGTGTGTGTGTGTATGTGTGTGTGTGTTTTAATAAAACCATGAATTATTTTTCATCCTTACTAAAAACCCTGTGAAGTAGGATGTTGTTAGCTCCACTTTATAGATGGAGGAACTGAAGGTCAGAGTTTGAATCACTTGCTCAAGGTCACACAACCAGTACTCTTCCCACTCAAGCAGGCCTTCCCCAGAGACACTCTGAAGGAATAATCAAGGTGACTTTGTGATTAATTGGATGGGGGAGGAGACGAGGGTACAAAGAGAGGAAGGGATTAAAAATGCCTAGGACACTTTGAGCCTGACCAAGTGAAAAATAATCAGCAAGTCAGGAGGGAGTGCCAGGTTACTGTGGAAAGGTTTAAGCCAAAGGAATGAATACCTAATGATGGAATTTGGTGCCTCAGATGAGGGCTTAGAGGAAAGTCCATAAGTGCACTCCTTGTTAGCTGGCCTTGCCACTGAGCACCTGAAGCCCCGTGGCAAGTGGACATTTTAAAGAGAAAAAAATTTCAACCTCACACTTCTAGGCAAATGGTGTAGTCCTCTGAGTGCTTGGGTCCTTCTGCATCAGCAGCTTGTACTTTCTGTGGCTCTGTGTGGCCTGACTGACCAGGCTTAAAAGGCCTGCTGATGAATTTGAAATCTCAGGCTTCCAGCCTCTATAGGTCATCAGCAAAGACCAAAAGGCCTGGCATGAACGTGAGGTTATTATTCACCTAAGAAGTCGTTATAAACCACAAGAACGCAAGCCCAGCAGGAGGGAACGGCTGCCCAGCTCCCTAGGCACACCATGTCCTCATGCGTCCATCCAGCATGATTCATAATTAAATCTGCAGCAGGCAGGAGGCAAAATAGAATTTCGTGTAAACCTGTGTGGGAGAAGCACTTTGAATACAATTTAATTTTAAAGTTCTAGAGCTCCAGAACTTGAAATGCTTGTGACATTTCAAGTTGAGGTTGTTTCTCCCTACCCTTCACTGGGACCATCTCCGGGGAGGGAGATGACACAAAGGGAAAAAAGTTTTTGGGTCAATAGGTGTATTAGTCAGGGTTCTCTAGAGAAACAGAACCAATAGGATAGGTATAGGTGTATAGAATGAGACTTACGATGAGAGATTGGCTCACATGATTATGGAGGCCAAGAAGTCCCACGATCTGCTGACTGCAAGCTGGAGGCTCAGGAAAGCCAGAGATGTAGTTCCAGTCCAAACCCAAAGGCCTGAGAAGGGGAGGAGTGGGGAGGGGCAATGGTATAATTCTTAGTCCAAGTCCAAAGGCCGAGAACCAGGAATTCAGGTGTTCAGGGGCAGCAGAAGATGGATGTCCCAGCTCAAGCAGAAAGAAAATTCACTCGTTCTCTGCTTTTTTGTTCTGTTTAGGCCCTCAATGGATTTGATAATGTCCACCAGCATTGGTGAAGGCAATCTTTTTTACTCAGTCTACTGATTCAAATGCTAATCTCTTTCAGAAACACCTAGAAGTAATGTTTTACCAGCTATCTGGGCATCCCTTAGCCCAGTCATGTTGATGCAAAATTAACCATCACACTAGGTAAGGTGTAGTTTTGGAAAACTGGCACTGAAGATGCCATATGTTCAGGTCCCATGTATGTTTCTAGTTAAATATATCATGAAAAAAAAAAAAAAGCCAGCATGTGGGCAAAGGATCTAAAGAATTCACAGAAGGAAATTCAAATTGTATGTAACTATATTACAGGCTCACCATGTTGCACAACTGCAGGGCGCGGCACTCCCACTGAATTCTATTCACAGAGATGCACATTGTAATGGTCTGTAAGAGAGGATGCTCAACCTCTCCAAAAATAAGAGAAATGCTGATTAAAACGATAAGGTAATGATTTTCATTTATTGAATTGGCAAAGCTCAAAGAGTTGCTAAGATCCTATGTTGCTGGGAGTGTAATTTGGTACCACCTCTATGGAGGGTGTAGTGAATACTATGGATTGGCTCTCTCAACCTGGGTCATTTCACCCTCTTCTAGTTGGTGATGTAGGAAAACTGACTCCTACAGTTCCCAGACTCCCCTGCCCTTAGGATTCCACCTGCCATGAATGAGAATTTCTGTTGCTCCACATCCTGTCAGCATTTGGTGTTATCAGCATTCTGGATTTTGGCCATTCTAATAGGTGTGTAGTGGTATTTCATTGTTGTTTTAACTTGCATTTCCCTCATGACATATGATGTGGAGCATCTTTTCATATGCTTATTTTCTGTCTGTATATCTTCTCAGATCTTTTGCACATTTCTTAATTGGGTTATTCTCTTGTTGAATTTTAAGAGTTCTTTATATATTTTGGATAACAGTCCTTTGTCAGGTAAGTCTTTTGCAATACAGTCTGTGACTTGTCTTTGCATTTTCTTGAAGGCATCTTTCACAGAGCAGAAGTTTTTAATTTTAATAAAGTCCGGCTAATCAGTTCTTTCTTTCATGGATCATGCTTTTGGTATTGTATCTAAAAAGTCATTGCCAAAACCAAGGTCATCTAGATTTTCTCATATGTTATCTTCTACTAGTTTATAGTTTTGCATTTTACCTTAAGGTCTGTGATCCATTTTGAGTTAAATTTTGTGCAGAGTGTAAGGTCTGTGTCTATACTCTTTTTTTTTTTTCATGTGGATGTTCAGTTGTTCTAGCATCATTTGTTGAAAAGACTATTGCTTTCTCCATTGTATTGCTTTTGCTCTTTTGTCAAAGGTTGGTTGACTATATTTATGTGGGTGTATTTCTGTGCTGTCTATTCTATTCTGTTGATCTATTTGTCTATGCTTTTGCTAATACCACGCTGTCTTGATTACTGTAGGTTAATGTTAAGTCTTCAAGTTGGGTAGTGTCAGTCCTCCAACTTTGTTCTTCTCCTTCAATATTGTGTTGGCCATTCTGGGTCCTTCGCCTCTACATATAAACTTGAGAGTCAGTTTGTTAGTATTCACAAAGTAACTTGCTGGGACTTTGGTTAGGGTTGCATTGAATCAATAGATCAAGTTGGGAAGAACTGACACCTTGACAATATTGAGTCTTCCTATCCATGAACATGGAATTTCTCTCCATTCATTTACTTCTTCTTTGATTTCTTTCATCAGAATTTTGTAGCTTTCCTCTTTTAGACCTTGTATGTATTTTGTTAGATTCATACCTAAGTATTTCACTTTGGGGGATGCTAATGTAAATGGTACTGTGTTTTTAATTTCAAATTCCTCTTGTTCATTGCTGATATATAGGAAAGTGATTGGCTTAAAAAAATAATAACCTTGTGCCCTGCAACCTTGCTATAATCACGTATTATTTCCAGAATTTTTTTCCTTGATTCTTTCTGATTTTCTACATAGATGATAATGTCAGCTGTAAACAAAGACAGTTTTATTTCTTCCTTCCCAATCTGTATCCTTTTTATTTCCTTTTTTTGGTCTTATTGCATTATTTAGGACTTCCAGTATGATGTTGAAAAGCAGTGGTAAGAGGGGACATTTACCTTGTTCCTGATCTTAGTGGGAAAACCTCACGTTTCTTACCATGAAGCATGATGTTAACTTCAGATGATTTGTAGGTATTATTTATTCAGTTGAAAAAGTTCCCCACTATTCCTAGTTTACAGAGAGTTTTTCTCATGAATGGGTGTTGAATTTTGTCAAATGCTTTTTCTGCATGTATTGATATTATCATATGATTTTTCTTCTTTAACCTGTGGATGTAATAGATTACATTAATTACTTTTCCAATGTTGAACCAGCCTTGTATACCTGGGATAAATCCCAGTTGGTCATGATGTATAATTTTTATACATTATCGGATTCAATTTGCTAATGTTTTGTTGAGGATTTTTGTGCCTGTTTTAATAAGAGATGTTGTTCTGTACTTTTCTTGTAATGTCTTTGGTTTTGGCATTAGATTAATGCTGGACTCATAGAATGAGTTAGGAAGTAGGCTTCTATCTTCTGAAAGAGATTATAGTGAATTGGTATAATTTTTTCCTTAAATGTCTGGTAGAATTCACTAGTGAATACATCTGGGTCTGATGCTTTCTGTTTTGAAAGGTTATTAATCATTTACTCAATTTCTTTAATTGATATAGTCCTATTCAGATTGTCCACTTCTTCTTGTGTGAGTTTTGACAGATTGTATCTTTCAGGGAATTGGTCCATTTCATCTAGGTTGTCATGTTTGTGGGCATAGAGTTGGTTCATAGTATTCCTTGATTATTTTTAATGTCCCAGGGATCTGTAGTGATGTCCCCTCTTTCATTTCTAATATTAGAAATTTGTATCCTCTCTTTTTTTCTTAGTCTAGCTAAAAGTTTATTGATTTTATTGATCTTTTCAAAGAACCAGCTTTTAGTTTTGTTGATTTTCTCTATTGATTTCCAGTTTTCAATTTCATTGATTTCTACCCTAATTTTTATTATTTCTTTTCCTCTCCTGATTTTGGATTTAAGTTTCTCTTAGGGACTTCCCTGGTGATCCAGTGGTTAAGACCCTGCGCTTCCACTGTAGGGGGCACAGGTTCGATCCCTGGTCGGGGAACTAAGAGCCTGCATGCCTCGTGGCACAGCAAAAAACAAAACAGTAATTTTCTCTTATTTTTCTTGTTTCCTATGGTAAAAGCTTAGATGATTGAATTTAAATCTTTTTTTCTAACATATGATTCAGTGTTATAAGTTTCCCTTTAAGCACGAATTTTGCTGCATCCCACAAATTCTGATGAGTTGTGTTTCCATTTTCATTTAGTTCAAAATGTTTTAAAATTTATCTTGAATTTTGACCTGTGTGTTATTGAGAAGTGTGTTGTTTTATCTCCAAGTGCTTGGGGATTTTCGAGCTGTCTCTCTATTATTGATTTCTTGTTAAATTCCGTGGAGTCTGAAAGCAGACATTGTGTGATTTCTATCCTTTTAATTTTAGTAAGATGAGTTTTATGGCCCAGAATGTGGTTTGTCTTGGTGAATGTTTCATATGAGCTTGAGAAGAATATATATTCTGCTGTTGTTGGATGAAGTAGTCTATAGATATTTATCATATTGATGGTGATTGTTGGTGTTGCTGAGTTTAACTATGTCCTTACTGAGTTTCTGCCTGCTGGACCTATTTCTGATAGAGGAATGTTGAAGTCTCCAGCTATAATAGTAGATTCATCTATTTCTCTTTACATTTCTATCAGTTTTTGCCTCACATATTTTGATGCTCTGTTGTTAGGATCTATATGGTAAGGATTGTTATACCTTCTTGGAGAATTGATCCCTTTATCGTTATGCAATGCCCCTCTTTATCTCTGATAACTTTCCTTGCTCTGAAGTCCAAAATCAATATAGCTACCCCTGCTTTCTTTTGATTACTGTTAGTATGGTATATCTTTCTCCATCCATTTTTTTTAAATTAGTTTTTATTTTTGGCTGCGTTGTGTCTTCGTTGCTGCACACGGGCTTTCTCTAGTTGTGGTGAGCTGGGGCTACTCTTCATTGCGGTGCTTGGGCTTCTCATTGCGGTGGCTTCTTGTTGCAGAGCACGGGCTCTAGGTGCGCAGGCTTCAGTAGTTGTGGCCTGTGGGCTCAGTAGTTGTGGCGCACGGGCTTAGTTGCCCCGCGGCATGTGGGATCTTCCCAGACCAGGGATTGAAACCGTGTCCCCTGCATTGGCAGACGGATTCCTAACCACTGTGCCACCAGGGAAGTCCCTCAAACTATGTTTTTGCCTTTTAGTTTGAGACTTTATATATATATATATATACACATACACACATGATGTATTGGGTAGAAGGAACTCCTGTAAATAGGCTATGAGGTGGTAGGGTGTGGGGTTTGGAGAAGCATTCTGTCCTAGTCCCATGATTAGGTCTTAGTCTTTTCATGAGCCAGTACATCTGGACTGTGAACTTAAGTGCTTCTCAGTTGTTCCCCCCTTAGTTGGGGACATGACGGCTAGGGTGGACTGGAGTTGGGCATTTCCCTTCTCCCACGTGGAAAGCTGGAACTGGCTGGAGTCGTATATTTATTTTTTAATCATAATACTTTCTAAAAATAACCCTCAACACCCCTCCCCCCGCCCCAAATTTGGAGAGTCCTTTCCTCTTTTCTTATTTTCCTCTCTCTCTCGCTGTCTTCTCCATGAGAATCAGCTCAGGGGCTTTGGCAGGGTTGTGGTTGAACTGACCTCAATTTCTGTCTCCCGAAGTTTCTGTGAAACGAGAGGAAAAGGCCTCAGCAAATCCCCCAGCACTGGTTTGTGAGAGGAGAGCGTATTAGTCAGGCTTTCTCAGGCATCAAGGCAGAATCCTGCATGCCTGGGTGAGTGTGTGGGAGCAGTGAGCGTTTCTTGCCGGGATGGATGGGGAGGTGTGGCAGAGCCAGAAACTGCTTCCCAGGCTAGGGTATCCCGCAGGCAGCATGGAGCACTGAGCTCCACCGCAGCATCACCGGGGACGTCTGAGCACAGCTGCCCAGCCTTCTTCTCTGGTGTTTGTGCTTCCTCAGGGAGCCAGTGAGATTGCTCCTCTTCTCCTCAGTCACATCAGATATGAGAGGATCTCAACCCACTGTCTGAGCTGCCGTGTTTTCTCATGACCCCACCATGACCACTCAGGCCATGACTGACTGAACCGGGAATGAACAACAGATCCAGGGGGACACCAGCTGGGTCAAGCCACTGATACTCCCTGTCCTGGAAATTTAGGACCTGGAGGTAAAGTCAATTAGATGACAACGTAGCATGCATGAAAGGAAAGGCTGTGGAGTGTCGGAGCTTCGGAGGTCATGGCGGGTGAGGTGAGGGAGAGGGAAGGGGTGACCAGAGGAGAGGCAGACATGAGAGAGCCTGGTAGCCCTGGGGGCACAACTTTGGTTCTTGACTTTCTGGTTCTGGTTCCTTATCGCCAGCCTTGTCATCTTCTCTCATTGGACTCCCCGGAGTAAACCTCTCTTTATCTGAGCTGACTTTGATTTCATCAGACTGTACCATCCTCTGCCCCTCCTTATGGCAGACATCTACAGACACTGGGTCACTCCTCTTTCCGCGAAAGTTTTTAACTTCTGGATCACTGTCCTTCTGTCCAACACCAAAAATCATAATCATTTTTTAATCATTCCAGTACTAACAATGAAGATGACCCTTGAAAACATCATGCTAAGTGAAAAAAGCCGGTCACAGAGGACCGCATATTATAAAATTCCAGTGATATAAAATGTCCAGAGACAAATCCATAGATACTGTAAGTAGAGTAGTGGCTGCCTGGGGCTGGGGAATGTGGGGAGATAGGAATTGATAGTAAAGGGGTATGGGTTTCTTTGGGGAGTAATAAAAATGTTTGAAAATTGATTTTAGTGATGGATTGGCACAACTCTGTAAATATGCTAAAAACCATTGAATTGTACACTTTCAATGGATGAATTATACGATATGTGAAGTATATCTCAGTAAAGCTGTTTTTAAAAACTGCTCAGTTCCCTGATCTTTTTTCCCCCAATAAACTTTTCCTCTACCTCACCTCAGCCACTCACTCCCATGGCCATAGCCTTGACCTTATCATTCCAATAGTTTCAGCCCCTCCATAATCTCAGTTTCAAGCATCCTGCTTGATAATTGCCACCTCCAACTCCAGCCCTCTCTTCTACTATTCCAACTCCAGCAATTCTTTGACCCTTTTGGAACCTGCCATCCATTTATCCCATAACCTTTCCATTGTCTCTTACCCTTATCATTTCCTCACTTCCTTCTTTGTGTGGCTTAAATTCCATGGTCCAGCATTACTGTCATTCTTTTATGTACATCCTCAACTTCTTTGCCCCTCTGCTGTATTCACTTGGAAAAAAAAATTGTTAAATCCAACTCTTTGACCCTGCACCTGCACCCACACAGCTGAATAGGGCTGAGGAAAACTCAAAAACTTGTCTTGTTTCAAATGCCTGACCATTAACTTCAGATGGACCCCCCCCCCCCAGGGTCACTTGGCAATCTTCCTGTATTTCTTAGACCATTCATCCTCCCACTCTCCTAGAAGGTTATTTCACACCTTTTTCCTTTCTCGTCTTTTTTTAAAAAATATAAATTTATTTATTTTATTTGTTTTGGCTGCATTGGGTCTTTGTTGCTGCATTCAGGCTTTCTCTAGTTGCGACGAGCGGGGAGCTACTCTTCGTTGCGGTGTGTGGGCTTCTCATTGCGTTGGCTTCTCTTGTTGCGGAGCATGGGCTCTACGCACGCGGGCTCAGTAGTTGTGGCTTGTGGGCTCTAGGGCGCAGGCTCAGCAGTTGTGGCGCGTGGGCTTAGTTGCTCCGTGGCATGTGGGATCTTACCGGACCAGGGCTCAAACCCATGTCTCCTGCATTGGCAGGCGGATTCTTAACCACTGCACCACCAGGGAAGCCCCTTCCTTTCTCTTCTAATTTACAACACTTCCTCTGCCCGCTGTGTTCACTTTCAGCTGATGACTTCATTAGAAGAGAACTTCCACAAGCTCCCACACCCTCACGCACATACTTTCCAGCATCTATGCCCCTGTGCCCTGCCTTCATTCCTGTAACAATGCCTGTTCTGTCTATGCTCCTTTTTGAAGGCCAACCCCTTACTTCACGCTAGATCCCAGCCCTTCTTTCCCACTCAGGCCGTTGTGTTCATAATCCTTCCCCTAACTTGCTCCTGCATCATTAGTCTGCTCCATCCACTGAATTTTCCCAGAAACCTTCAGTCTTGCTGTAATGTGTCAGTGTTAAAAAAAAATTAAAACCTATCTTGGGGCTGGATAGATAGACAGATGGACATATATGTGATAAAGCAAGTATAGGAAAATGTTAGCAGGAGAATCCAGGTGGTGGGTCTATGTGTTCAATGTATAAAATTCTTTCAACTTTTTGGTGTGTTTGAAATTTTTCATGAATAAAATGTCGGGAAAAAATTCCTATCTTGACCCTACATCTCCCTCTTGCTTTTATCTCATTTCTCTGCTCCCTTTCCCAGCAGAACTCCTGAAAAGCTTGTCTGAACATGTGTCACCGTGTGTCTCATCTTTTCTTTTACCAACTGCAATCAAGCTTTTGCCCCAGCAGTTCACCAGAATGTCTCTTATAAAGCTCACCAGTGATTTCCACTGTAGGAAATGGAGTGGTCGTTTATCAGTCCTAATCTTGCTCAGCCTATCAGCTGCAGAATTTGACTCCATTAAGTTACTCCTTGCTCCTTACAAAACTTTCTTTCCCTAATTCCAGAATGGCACTCTCTCCTCCATTTTCTCTTATCTCCTTAGTTGACTTTGTTGGTCTCTCATCTGTCCAGCCTCTTAAGGTTGAAATGCATCAGGACTTAGCTCTTAAAACGTTTTCTCTATCTACACTCCCTCTCTTGTTTATCTCCTGCAGTTTCATGGATCCGATTACTATAGGATTATTCCCAAATTTATACTATCCCTAGCCTGAACCCATCTCCTCTATTCCAGACTCATTTATTCAACTGCCTACTCGACATCTCTGCCCAGATGTCTAAGAGGTATCTCAGACTTAATGTGCCCACAAACTAATTCCTCGTTGTAGTAGTTGTTATAATAATAGTCCCAGTGAATCACACCTCATTTGTGTCCGTGCCTGTTTGCAGTGTGAGCATTAATTTCTTCACACACACTCCCCACCCCTGAACCTGGGCTGGCCTTGTATCTTGGCTTTGATCAGTAGAAAGTGATGGAGTATGAATTCCAGAACCTAAGCCATAAGAGGCTTTGTGGCTTTTACTCTCCGATTCTGGAACACTGAGGCCACCATGGCAAAGAAGTCCAGGCTAGCCTCACTAAAAATGAGAGCCCATGTGGAGAGCCAAGTGAGGCACCCCAGCCAGCAGCTGGTCCTGGCTCCAGCCATATAGAGGAGGCCGTCTTGGACCTTCCAGCCCCAAATGGGCTATCAGATAACTCAACCACGTGACTGATCCCAGGCAAGATTAGCAGAAGAACTGCCAGATTGCCAACCCATGTAGTCAAGAGAAATCATAAATTGCTGTTAAACTACTAAGTTTGCGCTTTTTTTTTTTTGCTGCAATAGATAACTGAAACACCGCTCTTGCCACTATACCTTCCCCTTCGCAGCCTTCATCTCTGTAAATGTCACCTCCATTCTTCCAATTGCTCATGCCAAAAAACTTGGAGTTCCTTGACTCCTCCCTTTTTCTCATCTAATCCTTCAGCAAATTATATATCATTTTACCATGTATCCAGACGCCTATACTTACCACCTCCATTGCTACCACACTGCGCCAAGCTGCATCATCGCTTGCCTGGATTACTGCAGGGGCCTCCACCTTGGTCTCTCTGCTTCCATCCTGGCTCCCCTCCACTGTGTTCTCCAGCCAGCAGTGAGCGATCCTTTTAGAGTTTAAGTCAAATCCCATCACTCCTCTGCTCAAAGGACTCCAGGGACTTCACACTTCACTTAGAGTAAAAGTTAAAATCTTTACTGTGGCCTCAAGACCCCACATGATTTGGCCCTCTCCTCTCTCCCCCTTGTTCACCCTGTTTCAGCCACTGTAGCCTCCTTTCTGTCCCTTAAATAAACTAATTGGCTTCTTATCTCAAGCCCTTTGTACTTACTCTCCTCTGTGTAAAGAGTCTTCCCCAGAGACTCACATAACTCACTTCATGTGTCTGCTCAGATGTCACTTCATTGAAGAAGCCTTCCCTGGTCATCTAGACCCCACTACTCCATCCCCACCCAAACCCTAAGCTCCATCAATTTCTAGCTCTCTTACCCTGTTTTGGACTCCTCCACAGCAGTCAACACCACCTGACCTATTACATTTTTCTTTGTTTGTTTTTTATCTGTTTTCTCCCATTAAAATATAAACTCCATGAGGACAGGGACTTCATCTAGTTATTCACGCCAGGGTCTCCGGTGCTTATTACCTATCAAATAGAATGTATTCGATATAGTTTTGCTGAATGAATGAAAGCAGAAGTGTATTGTATTAGTTTTCTGTTGCTTCTGTAACAAATTACTACAAACTTGGTGACTTAGAACAGATTTATTATTTTATAGTTCAGGAGATCAGAAGTCCAAAAAAAACCACGTCTCTCCTGGCTAAAAGCAAGGTGTTGCCAGGGCTGCATTCTTGCCAGCGAAGCTGTCAGGGAGAACTCATCTCCTTACTTTGTCCAGCTTCTAGAGGCTGCCCACATTCTTTGCACAATGACTCCCTTCCATCCTCAAAGCCAGCAATGATTGATTGAGTCTTCCTCACAGGGCATCATTCTGATGGCTTCTATCATCACATCTCCTTCCCCATCTCAGGCCCTCCCTCTTTCATGAATAAAGACCCTTGTGATTACATTGGGCTGACCCAGATAATCTAGGATAATCTTCTTAATATCCTTAATTTCATCACATCTGCAAAGTCCCTTTTGCCTTGAAAAGTAACATAGTCACAGGTTCCAGGGATTAGGATGTAAACATCTTTGGAGGGGTGATTATCTTGCCTACCACAGGTATTTACCAAGAAACTAATGAAGCTTAAATTCAAGCCCACTAACACCAGCCCCTCCTAAGACCCAGGAAAGGGCCCTAGTGATCTGTTCACATGGTCATATGTTTTTTTGAAAATTTACAAAAGTAAGATATTTTAACTGTAATTGGTTAAGTTTTCTGTTTCTTTCCACTCTGACTTCACCTCTGTTGTACTGTTGCTCCTGTTGGGTGGCATTGGCATAGACCTGGGCATCTGGGGGATATAGTCACTAAGAGGAAGTTGAGTTGGGTTTACTGAGATATGTTTATGTGGTTTGTAGTCACTTCTGTGTATAGTTAAGTTAGTGTTAGCCTTCCTGGTACAGTAGTGGTTTCCAGAAATACTACAGCTGCCCAATGTTGTAATGTAAGGTCGCAAGGCCAGAGGTTCTATTGCGATATGAGCAAATCCTATGGCATCTGGCACTGGAAGTATGTGGTGGTAGAGAAAACAAGATTTCAAATGTAGAGAAGCAGAAGCTAGCCTGTAGGAAATTCTTCCATTCATCAGACGTATAAAATGGTGAACAGACAATTTTAGTTCTCATCACTGTGTAGCCAAAACAGAAGTGCTTTCCTGTCAAGAATATACTCAGTAACGCAATATGTAGTAGATCATTTGGAAAGATGCTCACAGTAATTCTTCGTGTCACTGCACAAATGCCTTTTGCAGTGTGACATTGTTGCTCTTTCCCTCAAGATGTGGAGTCTGTCCCCATCTCTTGTCTGGGGCTGGCCTTGTGACTTGCTCTGACCTATAGAATGTGGCAGAAATGATGTGGGAGTTTCAAGCCTAGACCTCAAGAGGCCTTGCAGCTTCTGCTCTCAGCCTTTACTATATAAAGAAGCTCTCCCATTGCTGTATAAAGAAGCCCAGGGCTTCCCTGGTGGCGCAGTGGTTGAGAGCCCGCCTGCCGATGCAGGGGGCACGGGTTCGTGCCCTGGTCCGGGAAGATCCCATGTGCCGTGGAGCAGCTAGGCCCGTGAGCCATGGCTGCTGAGCCTGCGCGTCCGGAGTCTGTGCTCTGCAACGGGAGAGGCCACAACAGTGAGAGGCCCGCGTACAGCAAAAATAAATAAATAAATAAATAAAGAAGCCCAAACCAGCTTTCCTGAGGATAAGAGACCCCATGGAGAGAGGAACCCAACAACCAAGAGCCAACACCAACCACCAGACAAGAGTGAGGCCATCTCAGTCCATCCAGCCTCAGTCCAGCCACAAGATGACTATCGCTGCATGACTGATCCCTAGCAGAAGAACCATCCACCTGATCCTGGTCCATATTGCTGACCCACAGAAACATAAGTGAATAAAATATTTGTTGTTTTAAGAACTGGATTTTGGGGCAGTTTGTTACACAATAATAATTAACTGATACACAGCATATACATACAAATACACCATACATTTCTCTTCTATATGAGGATCTGGTGAAATAAAATTTATCAGAGTTTCTGTGTTTAAATCTCTTGCTGTTTGACATAATAGACAGACATTGATGAAAATAACCTAAATTTTATAACATGCATATGAGGACATCAGTGTTCAACTGGTTAATGAGTGTAATCAATTCAAAGATTAGTCACTAAGCATGGGCTGCAGCAGGTCAGTGGCCAGGGCAGCCTCCATGGCTATCTACAGATTTTCTTCAGGACAAATGATGTGAGGGTTGGTACATTAGTGGGGGAAGACAAAAATGGAAATAAATACTATGAAGACAGCAAGCAGTTTTTTGGCTATCACCAGTGGGTTACATATACTACTGAAATGAATGGCAAGAACACATTCTGGGATGTGGATGGAAGCATGGTGCCCCCTGAATGACATCATTGACTTCACTGTATGACTCATGATCCTCCAACAAGAAAATCACCTATTGCTCGTACATTCATTTGGACAAACCGTAAATTCAGCATGAGTGGCACTCCACAACAATATATACCTTATTGCACCACTAGAAAGAAGATTCAGGAGTGGGTCCCACCTTTGATACCTTACAAGTAAAGACAATGAAAAACAATTTAAACATGTAAAATATGGGGCTTTTTGTGTAATTGCACCGCTACTGCTTACTATTAACTTGATTAAAATTGTTTGATTGAAAAAAAAAGAAAAAGATTAGTCACTGCACAAGAAAATGCAAAGTGCCCTGAAATTATTCAGCTTACATATGAAAGAAATCTGGTAGGCGTTTTCCCAAGTTTGACAATCTAAAATTTTACTCATTTTTAAAAATTAATTAATTAATTTTTGACTGTGTTGGGTCTTCGTTGCTGTGCGTGGGCCTTCTCTAGTTGTGGTGAGCAGGGGCTACTCTTCCGTTGCAGTGTGCAGGCTTCTCATTGCAGTGGCTTGTCTTGTTGTGGAGCACAGGCTCTAGGCGTGTGGGCTTCAGTAGTTGTGGCACGTGGGCTCAGTAGTTGTGACTCATAGGCTCTAGAGCACAGGCTCAGTAGCTGTGGCGCACGGGCTTAGTTGCTCCACGGCATGTGGGATCTTCCCGGACCAGGGCTTGAACCCCTGTCCCCTGCATTGGCAGGCGGATTCTTAGCCACTGCGCCACCAGGGAAGCTCTAAAATTTTACTCCTTTTTTAATTATAAAAATACATTAAAAAATTTTAATATATGTAAAAGAATAAAACTTCACTCATCAAAAATGAGAAGGAAACTCAACAGGGAATATTATAAAATCATTGTCATATGAAGAGATGACTGAAGAGTTTGCAGCCAAAAAACGCATGGAAAAAGGTATCAGAGAAAGGTGTTGACACCATCAATTAATAAAAATAATATTTTCTGAATGTTAGTGATGTTTGTGGTATTTATCACTTTTTTAAATTTGTGGTTTGTAGTGATTTATTTTCTTATTCTAAATAAATACTAATTTAGGTATCTAATTATTTTACTTGAAGTTTTGTGAGGTTTTTTTTCCTTAAGGGGACCTCCCCAGTTGTACCTTGTTCAGCTCCCTGAAACGTGGATCTGCCTGTGAATGAATGAATGAGTCCAAGTTCTAGTCCACAGAAATTTATGCAGAAAGAACCCCAGGGCCTCTTCCTCAGAAGGAAGCTCCGGATGTGATAGTCTGAGTCACTCCTGTGTACCTGGCATGCCCACAGGAGAGGCAGATGATAAACACAAATGTGAGGCCTTTCAAATGTCAATGTTAACCCAAAGTGCAGCTTGAAAGGAACTTTCAGACACTACCTCCATGTCAGAGATTAGTTGGCCTGAGATTTTGGGGCAGGGAGCAAAGAACCAGAGAGTCCCCAAGACCTATTTGCATCAGGAGAGAGGAGTGAAGGAAAGGGAGCAACTTGGGATGGGCTGAGCCAACCATGCAGCTTGGTTAAATATCTATTGAGCATCTGCTACATGCCAGGCACTGTTCCATAGTCTGGAACAAAATACTCCAAAATCTCTGCCCTCCTTGTGCTGACATGGCAGGGGTGGGGATGGCAGTGTAGGAGGAAGGAAGAACAATAAACATTTTTAAAACTGTATATAGGGGACATGCCTGATGGCGCAGTGGTTAAGACTCTGCGCTCCCAGTGCAGGCGGCCCAGGTTCGATCCCTGGCCATGGAACTAGATCCCGCATGCTGCAACTAAGAGTTTGCATGCCACAACTAAGGAACCTATGTGCCGCAACTAAGGGGCCCACCTGCCACAACTAAGACACAGTGCAATGAAATAAATAAATAAATTTTAAAAATAAAAATAAATAAAAAGATATATTACATTAGAAAGTGGGAAGTGCAAAGGTAAAAAATAAAGCAGGGTGAGGGAGTTGGAAAGTAGTGTGTGATGGGGGTGCAGCTTTCAATAGGGAATCAGGGAAGGCCTCAGTGGAAGTTGAACTAAGATTTGAAGGACATGAGGGAGGGAGCCCTGTGGCTATCTGAGGGAGAAATGTGATCTGTGACAGGCAGAGGGAGCGGCATGGCCAGAGGTCCTGTGGCAGGAGTATACTTGGCAAGCTTGAGGAACAGTTTCAAGGCCTGGCTGCGAAAAGGAATGAATGAGGTGGAAGTAGGAGAAGAAATCTGAGAGATAATGGGGGTCAGAGCTCATGGAGCCTTGTAATCATGTGCAGGGACTGAGGAGGATGGACACCATAGTAGGGTTTTGAGCAGAGGAGCAGTGATGTCATCTGGCTGCCGTGGAGAGAACAAATTGGGGACAAAGGCAGAAACAGGGAGCCAGTGGAGACCATTGCCATAATCCAGGGTGAAAGGGGGTCAGATTCTAGATATATTTTGAAGGTAAAACCAACAGGATTTGCTGGCTTGATATGTGAGAGAAAGGAAAGAGGGGAGAAGGATCACCTCAAAGTTTATGGCCTGAGCACCTGCACTGAATTGCCGTTACTAGATGGGGAGGATTGCAGCGGGAGCAGAACGAAGCCTAACTCTGGAATCGCTAGGATGAGCTACAAGGGCCAGAGGGGGTTCTACCTCAAAGGTAACTGGGCCTCTGGTGTGCCAGGTTCTGACTTAATCCGCAGTGCAGTTAACAGCCCCTGAACGCAGAACAGGTGATCCCTGCTTGGGAAACCATTTCCACCTCATTCACATACATGTAGTTGGTAAGTGAACCCACTGCCAGCACATTTTTCAGCTGTTCCTTGAAATGGGTTGTTCTTGAGCATTTTCACTTGTAAAAGGTTGAATTGGACATGGGCAAAGATTGCCTTAAAATAAGTAATGCCACATAAAAAATGAAGCATGAGAATTGAAAACATATGTCCACCTAAAAACGTCTCTCTATATATCCATAGCAGTATTAGTCACAATAGCCAAAAAGTATCCATCAACTGATGAATGGATAAACAAAATGTGGTGTATCCATACAATGGAGTATTACTTGAAAATAAAAAGAAATGAAGTACTGGCATATGCTATAACATGGATATACCTTGAAAACATTATTCAAAGTGAAATAAACCAGTTACTAAAGACCATATATTATATAATTCCATTTATATGAAATATCCAGGATAGGCAAATCTGTAGAGACCGGCAGATTGATGGTTGCCCGGTAGTGGGGAGTTTGGGAGAAAATGAGGAATAACTACTGATGTGTTCAGAGCTTCTTTTGGGGGGTGATGAAAATGTTCTAAAATTGATTATGATGATTATTCAAGTCTGAGACTATACAAAAAATATTGAATTGTGTACTTCATTAATTTATTTTTAAACCTTTTCTTTTATTTTATTGGCTGTGCCTCATGGCTTGCGGGATCCTAGTTCCCGGACCAGGGATTGAACCTGGGCCCTGGCAGTGAAAGTGCAGAGTCCCAACCACTGGACCACCAGGGAATTTCCTGAATTGTGCACTTTAAATTGGGGAATTGTATGGTAGATGAATTACATCTCAAAGCTGTTATTTTTTAAAAGCTTTTTTGAAAATGCCCACACTAATTTCCCTAAGGGAGCTGTTACTGCAGACCACCTCATGTGAGCAAATGTCACGGCCTGACATTGAGACTAATCAGACCACACATGACTCCAGCCAATCACACTTGGCAATGCCCGTCACGCGCTGGTCACAGGGAACTGTCAGTACTTAATACTGATCATGGGAGTTTGGGCTGACAAAGCTAATTAATTACCCATAGCATGTACAGCAGTGGTTAAGGGCACAGGCTCTGCAATGGGACAAACTGATTTTGAACCTCCGCTCTGTCTTATGACCATTGGCAAGTTAGCCTGTCTCAGCCTCAGTCTCCTCATCTGTAAATAAGAGATGATAATATCTACCCCATAGGGAGGTTAAGAGGATTAAATGCAATACTTTTGTAGAACAATTAGTACTGTGCCTAGAATTAAGTAAAGGATCAGTAAATGGTAGCTGGAATTATTGTTAATAATGTGTAAAGAGCACTGAGCACAGGGCCTGGCACATAGAAAGCGCTCAAAACACAGAATGATTTTTTTTAATTACCTTTTTTATTTTATTTATTTATTTTGGCTGTGTTGGGCCTTTGTTGCTGTGCGCGGGCTTTCTTTAGTTGAGGTGAGGGGGGGCTACTCTTCGTTGTGGTTCATGGGTTTCTCAGTGCAGTGGCTTCTCTTGTGGAGCACGGGCTCTAGGCGCACGGGCTTCAGTAGTTGCAGCACACGGGCTCAGTAGTTGCGGCGTGTGGGCCCTAGGGTGTGCGGGCTTCAGTAGTTGTGGCACACGGGCTCAGTAGTTGTGGCTCGCAGGCTCTACAGCACAGGCTCACTAGTTGTGGTGCACGGGCTTAGCTGCTCCGCGGCATGTGGGATCTTCCCAGGTCAGGGCTCGAACCCGTGTCCCCTGCATTGGCAGGTGGGTTCTTTTTTTTGCGGTACATGGTCCTCTCACTGCTGTGGCCTCTCCCGTCGCGGAGCACAGCCTCCGGACGCTCAGGCTCAGTGGCCATGGCTCACAGGCCCAGCTGCTCCGCGGCATGTGGGATCCCCCCAGATCGGGGCACGAACCCGCGTACCCTGCATCGGCAGGCGGACCCTCAACCACTGCGCCACCAGGGAAGCCCGGCAGGTGGGTTCTTAACCACTGCGCCACTAGGGAAGTCCCAGAATGATTAAAGTCATACTTTTCACAGGAAAAAATGTTTATGAGACAGAATAAACTTTACAGATAAGGATAGAAAATTTGAATTCTGTTGCTTAAGGACAAGAGTAGGTGACTTTGGGAGACTGCTATGTGCCCCCTACCTGGCTCCTCTGTAGCAAATACTCACACAGCCTAAAGCAGTGGCTTTGCCCTTGAGCCTCTTTGCCACCCCCCCACCCCGAGTCACTAATGAGCAAATCCAAGCTTCCGGAAGCTCCTAGGAGAACATTCAGCTAAGAAACTGGAGTTTTTGATGAGGACCCCAGACAGGAAATGCCATTGCCCCTCCAAAGCATATTCTAAGACAGGGAACTTGAAGAGGAACTCAAAGCAGAAAATAACTGCAATTGATTATCCCAGGAATGCAGGGGCATTTCAACAGCAAAAAAAATCGATTTATGTAATATACCACACTGTGTGGTTAAAGGAGAAAAATGTGATCATCTCAATACCAGCATGAAAAAGTAGGTGATAAAACTCATACTTATTTATGATTAAACAGTAGTAAACCAGAACTAAAGGGAAATTCCTGTTCTTGATATATCTCCCCATATGAAACAAAACTTTTTAAAAAATTTATTTATTTATTTTTGGCTGTATTGGGTCTTTGTTTCTGTGCACGGGCTTTCTTTAGTTGTGGCGAGCAGGGGCTACTCTTCGTTGCTGTGCACGGGCTTCTCATTGCGGTGGCTTCTCTTATTGCAGAGCATGGGCTCTAGGTGAGCAGGCTCAGTAGTTGTGGCACACGGCTTTGTTGCTCCGCAGCATGTGGGATCTTCCCGGACCAGGGCTTGAACCCCTGTCCCCTGCATTGGCAGGCAGATTCTTAACCTCTGTGCCACCAGGGAAGTCCTGAAACAAAACTTAATAGCGAAACAATAGAACTATTCCCAAACCAGGAACAAGGCAAGGATGCTATCATTCTTACTATTTGATATTATAACGGTAGCAACTGATTTTCAACAAAGGTCCCAAGACCACTCAATGGGGAAAGAATAGTCTTTTCCACAAATTGTACTGGGACAACAGAATATCTAAAAGAATGAAGCTGAACTCTTAGCTCACACCATCTACAGAAACGAAATCAAAATGGATTGAAAACCTAAACGTAAGAGCTAAAACTGTAAAACTCTTAGAAGAAAACATAGGTGTAAATCTTCATGACCTTGGATTAGGCAACAATTTCTTAGATATGACACCAAAAGCATGGGCAACCAAAGAAAAAATAGATAAATTGGACTTCATCAAAATAAAAACTTTTGTGCTTTAAAGGGCATTGTGAAAACGAAAAGACATCGCACGGAATGGGAGAAAATATTTGAACATCATATATCTGATTAGGGTCTAGAATATATAAAGAATTCTTACAACTCAACAATAAAAAGACAAATACCCATTTTAAAAATGGACAAAGGGGGGCTTCCCCGGTGGTGCAGTGGTTGAGAGTCTGCCTGCCGATGCAGGGGACACGGGTTCGTGCCCCGGTTCGGGAGGACCCCACATGCCGTGGAGCGGCTGGGCCCGTGAGCCATGGCTGCTGAGCCTGCGCATCCGGAGCCTGTGCTCTGCAGCGGGAGAGGCCACAACAGTGAGAGGCCCACATACACCCCCCCCCAAAAAAAAGGACAAAGGGGCTTCCCTGGTGGCACAGTGATTAAGAATCCACCTGTCAATGCAGGGGACACGGGTTCGAGCCCTGGTCCAGGAAGATCCCACATGCCGTGGAGCAACTAAGCCCATGTGCCCCAACTACTGAGCCTGAAATCTAGAGCCCATGCTCTGCAACAAGAGAAGCCACGACAGTGAGAGGTCCGCGCACCACAACGAAGAGTAGCCCCTACGCACCACAACTGGAGAAAGCCCACACACAGCAACGAAGACCTAACACAGCCAAAAAAACCCAAAAAACAAATAAATTTACATAAATAAATAAATAAACCAATGAGCAAGTATTACTAAAAAAAAAAAAAAATGGACAAAGGATTCAAACAGACTTTTCTCCGAAGAAGACATGCAAATGGACAACAAGCCCATGAAAAGGTGCTCAACATCACTAGACATTAGGGAAATGCAGATCAAAATCACGAGATACTACTTCACGCACACTAGGATGGCTATTTTTTTAAATGGCTAATTTTTTTTGAATGGAAAATAACAAGTGTTGGCAAAGATATGGAGAAATTGAAAACTTCACTCATTGCTGGCAGAAATGTAAAATAGTGCAGCCATTGTGGAAAACGTTTTTGCAGTTCATCAAAAAATTAAACATAGAATTACCATATGACCCAGCAGTTCCATTCTGAGGTACATATCTAAGAGAACTGAAAATGTGTTTGTATAAAAACTCGTGCATGAATGTTCATAGCAGCATTACTCATAGTAGCCCAAAAGCAGAAACAACACAGATGTCCATCAACTGATGAATGGCTAAACAAAATGGTATATTATTCAGCCAAAAAACGGAATGACATCCTGATACATGCTACAATGTGAATGACCTTTGAAAACATTATGCTAAGTTTAAGAAGCCAGACACTACTACTGAAGCCCGCACACCTAGAGTCTGTGCTCCGCAACAAGGGAAGCCACTGCGATGAGAAGCCCATGCACTGCAATGAAGAGTAGCCCCCGCTCACCGCAACTAGAGAAAGCCTGCACACAGCAACAAATATCCAACTCAGCCAAAAATACAAATAAATAAAAAATTTTTAAATGGTGAATTTTATGGTATGTGAATTATATATCAATTAAACCAACTCTGCGAGTACTTAAAAAACTAAAATTGAAAAATCCAGTTCCAGCAATTCCACTTCTTGGTACACAGCCTAGAGACACACACACTCCCTATGCACCAGGAATACATATAAGGATGGTTACTTCAGTGGATTAAAAATGGCCACAAATTCTCTGCAGTCCCTCCTTTCAAAATGTGGGGTCTCTTTACCCACCCTTTGAATTTGAACTGGTCTCTTGACTCACTTTAACCAATGGAATGCAACACAAGTGACTATTGCCAAGTTTTGAGTGAGGCCTCAGGAGACCTCCTGCACTTACTTTCTTGGAACATTTCCACCATCATATGACAAAGTTCAGCTGGAAAAAGAGGGCCAGACATCACAACTGAGGCTCCAGACATGTGAGTGAGACCATCGTGGGCCATCCCACCAAGCTGCCAGCTGACTACAGCCACTAAGTGAGTCCAGGTAAGATCAGAAGAACCATCTTGTCAACCCACGGAATCATGAGAAATAACAAACTGTTCTTGCTTTAAGCCACAACGTTTTAGGAATGCTTGGCTACCCAGCAATGGCTAACTGATACAATACTGAGGCCTTGTTTGCACAATCAGAAAACTAGGAAGCAACCCAAGTGCAGGCTGGATGGTGTAGTGGGTTTAGCCTGAAGTTTGGCCTCTGACTTGGGCCCCAAATCCCACCCTGCCACTTACCAGCTGTGTGTTGATGAGAAATTTATTTGACCTATCCCTATGTCCTCCTAGGTCCTTGTAAGAATTCAAGGGGTTAATACACCTAGAGGACTTGGAATAGTTTCTGGTAGAGAGGAATACTATTAAGTGTTGACTGTTGGTATTGGCTATTGATATGCTCACCAACAAAGTGTGGTTTATATATGTGTTGGAGGGACTTCCCTGATGGTGCAGAGGTTAAGAATCCGCCTGCCAATGCGGGGGACACAGGTTCGAGCCCTGGTCCGGGAATATCCCACATGCCGCGGAGCAACTAAGCCCGTGTGCCGCAACTACTGAACCTGCGCTCTAGAGCCCGCTCGCCTAGAGCCCATGCTCTGCAACAAGAGAAGCCACTGCAATGAGAAGCCTGGGCACAGCAACGAAGAGTAGCCCCGACTCGCCGCAACTAAAGAAAGTCCGCATGCAGCAACAAAGACCCAACACAGCCAAAAAAATAATTAATTAATTAAAAAAAATATATATATATATATATGTTGGAGGCGATAAAGGAGTAAATTTCCTGTATACCAACTTGGACAATTCTCAGAAATATATGATTGTATTGGAAAAAGCAAGTCATAGGACTATAACATTTACATAAAGGTTTTTTTTTTTTTTAGCGGTACGCGGACCTCTCACTGTTGTGGCCTTTCCCGTTGCCGGAGCACAGGCTCAGTGGCCATGGCTCATGGGCCCAGCCGCTCCGTGGCATGTGGGATCTTCCCGGACCAGGGCACGAACCCATGTCCCCTGCATCGGCAGGCAGACTCTCAACCAGTGCGCCATCAGGGAAGCCCAGGTAAAGGTATTCTTAAAATACAGGGAGGAGGACATAAATACACCTCAGAGCATTTGCCTCTTTGAAGGCAAAGATGGGAATGGCTAAGTAGAAATCAAGAAGGAGTTTTGCTTTTTTAAATAAATTTATTTATTTTTGGCTGCGTTGGGTCTTCGCTGCTGTACGTGCGGGCTTTCTGTAGTTGCGGCGAGTGGGGGCTACTCTTCGTTGCGGTGCGCGAGCTTCTCATTGCGGTGGCTTCTCCTGTTGCGGAGCATGGGCTCTAGGCACGCGGACTTCAGTAGTTGTGGCACGTGGGCTCGGTAGTTGTGGCTTGTGGGCTCTAGAGCGCAGCCTCAGTAGTTGTGGCGCACGGGCTTAGTTGCTCTGTGGCATGTGGCATCTTCCTGGTCCATGGCTTGAACCCGTGTCCCCTGCATTGGCAGGTGAATTCTTAACCACTGCAACACCAGGGCAGTCCAAGAAGGATTTTTGCTTTAATCACAATGTTCTTTTTTATTATTATACAAAAAGACACTAGTTATATAATTTTTAAAAAGTTATGCATAGGAAAAAGACTAGAAGCAAAGAAGTTAAATTGCCAACATTGGTTAATTTGGTTTGGTGAGAATATAAGGGTTTTTTTTCTTCCTTATTCTTTACTGCCTCCCCAGCCCCCACCCGAATTCCTGTATTAATTACAATGGTTCCCAATCCTTCCTTTTCTGCACCATCCGCTTGGGGACCTGATCTTCCCGGACCAGTCCTGACATCTGCCTTGTCACAGGCAGGCTCAGCCCAGTGTGCATAGCACCTGGCACTGCTATCCAGGGCCACCCTGCTCGGGCCCACCCAGGCCCACAGGTGGCTGTATTCTTGCCAAGGCTTCAGATCTCAGGCTTTGATCCTTAACGTGCTTGAAGAACAACTCCTTAGTTTTGCTCATCGGAATTTAAGGGGTTCCCCTTCCTCCAGCTCCCCCAGCAAGGGGCCCTAGCACCCTCCTGCAAGCAGCTGAGGGGAAACCATGGGGAGGGGTGTTTGTACAGGAGGTGTCTGGGAAAGGGGGAAGCACAACAGAGGGACAGCCAGAGGCGATTTCCTTCATGGCAGATGCCGAATGGAGGACTTTATCAGGCTCTTTAAATTTTTAAAGACTTGTTGGTGATGTTTTGTCTTGCTGTCACGATGTTATTGAGGAGGGCAGATAAATCGGCTTTGGTGTTCTCAGCTACTGTGTATAAGGGTGTGAAAGTAAAGGCTGTTGCAGGGCCTACAGAATACAGGTTAGTGGGGTCCAGGTGGAAATTGGGAATCAAGAGAATTGTTTGCATCTCTAACACAATGGTTCCTGGATTCTTCTGTTTGGACACTTTTGTCTTCTCAGGCCTGGGTTTTATATCCAAAGGGAGATCGTGAAGTTGTTCTTTCTGGTTTTGATTGATAGGTTCTGGATTAGACACTCTGGAAAATAGTAAGTTCAGATAAGACTGTTTTTTTCCTTTTTTAATAGATATTTATTGGAGTATAATTGCTTCACAATACCGTGTTAGTTTCTGTTGCATAACAAAGAAAATCATCCATATGCATACATATGTCCCCATATCCCCTCCCTCTTGAGCCTCCCCCGCATCCTCCCTATCCCACCCCTGTAGGTCATCTCAAAGCACCGAGCCAACCTCCCTGTGCTATGCTGCTGCTTCCCACCAGCCAACTATTTTACATTCGGTAGTGTATATATGTCCATGCTACTCTCACTTCGCCCCAGCGCTTCGTTCTCCCATCCCATATCATCAAGTCCATTCTCTATGTCTACCTCTTTATTCCTGTCCTGCACCCTGCAACTAGGTTCATCAGTACCATTTTTTTTTTTAGATTCCACATATATGCGTTAACATACGGTATTTGTTTTTCCGTTTTGATTTACTTCACTCTGTATGACAGACTCTAGGTCCATCCACCTCACTACAAATAACTAAATTTCGTTTCTTTTTATGGTTGAGTAATATTCCAGTGTATATATATATATACCACATCTTCTTTATCCGTTCATCTGTCAGTGCACATTTAGGTTGGTTCCATGTCCTGGCTATTGTAAATAGTGCTGCAATGAACATTGTGGTGCATGTCTCTTTTTGAATTATGGTTTTCTCAGGATATATGCCCAGTAGTGGGATTGCTGGGTAATATGGTAGTTCTATTTTTAGTTTTTTAAGGAAACTCCATACTGTTTTCCATAGTGGTTGTATCAGTTTACACTCCCACCAACAGTGTAGGAGGGTTCCCTTTTCACCACACCCCTTCCAGCATTATTGTTTCTAGCTTTTTTGATAATGGCCATTCTGACCAGCATGAGGTGATACCTCATTGTAGTTTTGATTTGCATTTCTCTAACAATTAGTGATGTTGAGCATCTTTTCATGTGTCTCTTGGCCATCTGTATGCCTTCCTTAGTGAAATGTCTATTTAGGTCTTCCGCCCATTATTTTTTTTTTTTTTTTTTTTTTACGCGGGCCTCTCACTGTTGTGGCCTCTCCCGCTGTGGAGCACAGGCTCTGGACGCACAGGCTCAGCGGCCATGGCTCATGGGCCCAGCCGCTCCGCGCCATGTGGGATCTTCCCGGACCGGAGCACGAACCCGCGTCCCCTGCATCGGCAGGCGGACTCCCAACCACTGCGCCACCAGGGAAGCCCCCGCCCATTTTTTAACTGAATTGTTTGTTTTTTGGATATTGAGCTCCATGGGCTGTTTGTATATTTTGGCGATTAATCCTTTGTCTGTTGTTTCATTTGCAAATATTTTCTCCCATTCTGAGGGTTGTCTTTTTGTCTTGTTTATGGTTTTCTTTGCTGTGCAAAAGCTTTTAAGTTTAATTAAGTCCCATTTGTTTATTTTTGTTTTTATTTATGTTACTCTAGGAGGTGGGTCAAAAAAGATCTTGCTGTGGCTTATGTCAAAGAGTGTTTTTCCTATGTTTTCCTCTGAAAGTTTCATAGTGTCTGGTCTTACATTTAAGTCTTTAATCCATTTGGAGTTTATTTTTGTGTATGGTGTTAGGTAGTGTTCTAATTTCATTCTTTTACGTATAGCTGTCCAGTTTTCCCAGCACCATTTATTGAAGAGGCTGTCTTTTCTCCATTGTATGTTCTTGCCTCCTTTGTCATAAATTAGGTGCCCATATGTGCATGGCTTTATCTCTGGGCATTCTATTCTGTTCCATTGATCTATATTTCTGTCTTTGTGCCAGTACCATACTGTCTTGATTACTGTAGCTTTGTGGTATAGTTTGAAGTCAGGGAGCCTGATTCCTCCAACTCTGTTTTTCTTTCTCAAGATTGCTTTTACTATTCGGGGTCTTTTGTGTTTCTATACGAATTGTAAGATTTTTTGTTCTAATTCTGTGAAGAATGCCATTGCTAGTTTGGTAGGGTTTGCATTGAATCTGTAGGTTGCTTTGGGTAGTATAGTCATTTTCACAATATTGATTCTTCCAATCCAAGAACATAGTATATTTCTCCATCTGTTTATGTCACCTTTGATTTCTTTCATCAGTGTTTTATAGTTTTCAGAGTACACGTCTTTAGCCTCCTTAGGCAGGTTTATTCCTAGGTATTTTATTCTTTTTGTTGCAATGATAAATGGGAGTGTTTCCTTAATTTCTCTTTCTGGTTTTTCGTTGTTGGTGTATAGGAATGCCAGAGATTTCTGTGCATTAATTTTGTATCCTGCAACCTTACCAAATTCATTGATTAGTTCTAGCAGTTTTCTGGTGGCATCTTTAGGATTTTCTAATGTATAGTATCATGTCATCTGCAAATAGTGACAGTTTTGCTTCTTCTTTTCCTATTTCTTTTTCTTCCCTGATTGCTGTGGCTAGGACTTCTAAAACTATGTTGAATAAAAGTGGTGAGAGTGGACATCCTTGTCTTGTTCCTGATCCTAGTGGAAATGCTTTCAGTTTTTCACCAATGACAAACCCACCCGCTTGCTGTGGGTTTGTCATATATGGCCTTTATTATGTTGAGGTAGTTTCCCTCTATGCCCATTTTCTGCAGAGTTTTTATCATAAATGGGTGTTGAATTTTGTGAAAAGCTTTTTCTGCATCTATTGAGATGATCATATGGTTTTTATTCCTTAATTTGTTAATGTGGTGTATCACATTGATTGATTTGCATATATTGAAGAATCCTTGCATCCATGGGATAAATCCCATTTGATCACGGTGTATGATCCTTTTAATGTGCTGTTGGATTCTGTTTGCTTGTATTTTGTTCAGGATTTTTGCATCCATGTTCATCAGTGATATTGGTCTATAATTTTCTTTTTTTGTGATATCTTTTTCTGGATTTGGTATCAGGGTGATGGTGGCTTTGTAGAATGAATTTGGGAGTGTTTCTCCCTCTGCAATTTTTTGGAAGAGTTTGAGAAGGATCGGTGTTAACTCTTTTCTAAATGTTTGGTAGAATTCGCCTGTGAAGCCATCTGGTCCTGGACTTTTGTTTGTTGGAAGATTTTTAATTACGGTTTCAATTTCATTACTTGTGATAGGTCTGTTCATATTTTCTAATTCTTCCTGGTTCAGTCTTGGAAAATTGTACCTTTCCAAGAATTTGTCCATTTCTTCGTGGTTGTCCATTTTATTGGCATATAGTTGTTTGTAGTAGTCTCTTATAATCCTTTGTATTTCTGCAGTGTCAGTTGTGATTTCTCCTTTTTCATTTCTAATTTTATTGATTTGTGTCCTCTCCCTTTTTTCTTTCTTTTTTTTTTTTGCAGCACGCGGGCCTCTCACTGTTGTGGCCTCTCCTGTTGCGGAGCACAGGCTCCAGATGCACAGGCTCAGCAGCCATGGCTCACGGGCCCAGCTGCTCTGAGGCATATGGGATCTTCCTGGACCAGGGCACGAACCCATGTCCCCTGCATCGGCAGGTGGACTCTCAACCACTGCACCACCAGGGAAGCCCTCCCTTTTTTTCTTGATGAGTCTGGCTAAGTGTTTATCAATTTTGTTTACCTTCTCAAAGAACCAGCTTTTAGTTTTATTGATTTTTGCTATTGTTTTCTTCATTTCTATTTCATTTATTTCTGCTCTGATCTTTATGATTTCTTTCCTTCTACTGACTTTGGGTTTTCTTTGTTCTTCTTTCTGTAGTTGTTTTTTTTTTTTTTTTTTTTTTTTGCGGTACGTGGGCCTATCACTGCTGTGGCCTCTCCTGTTGCAGAGCACAGGCTCCGGACGCGCAGGCCCAGCGGCCATGGCTCACGGGCCCAGCCACTCCGCGGCATGTGGGATCTTCCCGGACCGGGGCACGAACCCGTGTCCCCTGCATCGGCAGGTGGACTCTCAACCACTGCGCCACCAGGGAAGCCCTCTCTAGTTGTTTTAAGTGTAGGGTTAGATTGTTTATTTGAGATTTTTCTTGTTTCCCTTTTTTTTTTGTGGTACGCGGGCCTCTCACTGTTGTGGCCTCTCCCGTTGTGGAGCACAGGCTCCGGACGCGCAGGCTCAGCGGCCATGGCTCACGAGCCTAGCTGCTCTGCGGCATGTGGGATCTTCCCAGACTGGGGCATGAACCCGTGTCCCCTGCATCGGCAGGCGGACTCTCAACCACTGTGCCACCAGGGAAGCCCTCCCTTTTTTTTTTTAACTTATTTTATTTTATTTTTTTTGGCTGTGTTGGGTCTTCATTGCTGCATGCGGACTTTCTCTAGTTGCAGCTAGCAGGGGCTACTCTTCGTTGCAGTGTGCTGTCTTCTCATTGTGGTGGCTTCTCTTGTTGCAGAGCATGGACTTTTAGGTGCATGGACTTCAGTAGTTGTGGCTCGTGGGCTCTAGAGCACAGGTTCAGTAGTTGTGGCACATGGGCTTAGTGGCTCCGCAGCATGTGGGTTCTTCCTGGACCAGGGATTGTACCTGTGTCCGCTGCATTGACAGGAGGACTCTTAACCACTGCACCACCAGGGAAGCCCCTTTCTTGTTTCTTGAGGTGAGACTGAATTGCTATAACTCTTAGAACTGCTTTTGCTGCATTCCATAGGTTTTGGGTCATCATGTTTCCATTGTCATTTGTTTCTGTGTATTTTTAAAATTTCTTCTTTGACTTCTTCAGTGATCTCTTGGTTATTTAGTAGCGCACTGTTTAGCCTCCATGTATTTGTGTTTCTTACAGTTTTTTTCCTGTAATTGATTTACAATCTCATAGTGTTTTGGTCAGAAAAGATGCTTGATACAATTTCAATCTTCTTAAATTTTCTGAGGCTTGATTTGTGACCTCAAATGTGATAGATCCTGGAGAATGTTCCGTGTGCACTTGAGAAGAAAGTGTATTCTGCCACTTTTGGGTGGAATGTTCTATAAATATCAAATAGATGTATCTGGTCTATTGTGTCATTTAAAGCTTGTGTTTCCTTATTTATTTTCTATCTGGATGATCTGTCCATTGGTGTAAATGGGGTGTTAAAGTCCCTTACTATTATTGTGTTACTGTCAATTTCTTGGCTGTTAGCATTTGCCTTATGTATTGAGGTGCTCCTATGTTGGGTGTATAAACATTTATAATTGTTACATCTTCTTCTTGGATTGATCCTTTGATCATTATGTAGTGTCCCTCCTTATCTCTTGTAACAGTCTTTATTTTAAAGTCTATTTTATCTGATACAAGTATTGCTACTCCAGCTTTCTTTTGATTTCCATTTGCATGGAATATCTTTTTCCATCCCTTCACTTTCAGTCTGTATGTGTCCCTAGGTCTGAAGTGGGTCTCTTGGAGACAGCATATATATGGGTCTTGTTTTTGTATCCATTCAGCCAGTCTGTGTCTTTTGGTTGGGACATTTAATCCCTTTATGTTCAAGGTTATTATTGATATGTATGTTCCTATTACCATTTTCTTAATTTTGGGGGGTTTGTTTTTGTGGGTCTTTTTCTTCTCTTGTGTTTCCCACTTAGAGAAGTTTCTTTAGTATTTGTTGTAAAGCTAGTTTGGTGGTGCTGAATTCTCTTAGCTTTTGTTTGTCTGAAAAGCTTTTGGGTTCTCCATCAAATCTGAATGAGATCCTTGCTGGATAGAGTAATCTTGGTTGTAGGTTTTTCTCTTTCGTCACTTTAAGAATATCCTGCCACTCCCTTCTGGCCTGCAGAGTTTCCACTGAAAAATCAGCTGATAACCTTATGAGGATGCCTTTGTATGTTATTTTTTGTTTTTCCCTTGCTGCTTTTAATATTTTTTCTTTGCATTTAATTTTTGTTAGTTTGATTAGTATGTGTCTTGGTGTGTTTTTCCGAGGGTTTATCCTGTATGGGACTCTCTGTGCTTCCTGGACTTTGGTGACTATTTCCTTTCCCATGTTAGGGAAGTTTTCAACTATAATCTCTTCAAATATTTTCTCAGACCCTTTCTTTTTCTCTTCTTCTTCTTGAACCCCTATAATTTGAATGTTGGTGTGTTTAGTGTTGTCCCAGAGGTCTCTGAGATTGTCTTCAATTCTTTTCATTCTTTTTTCTTTATTCTGCTCCTTGGTAGTTTTTTTCACCATTTTGTCTTCCAGCTCACTTATCTGTTCTTCTGCCTCTGTTATTCATTCCTTCTAGTGTATTTTTCATTTCAGTTATTGTGTTGTTCATCTCTGTTTGTTTGTACTTTAGTTCTTCTAGATCTTTGTTAAATATTTCTTGTATTTTCTCAATCCGTGCTTCCATTCTATTTAAATGGAATAAATCCAATCTATTTCCGAGATTCTGGATCATCTTTACTATCGTTACTCTGAATTCTTTTTCAGGTAGATTGCCTATTTCCTCTTCATTTATTTGGTCTTGTAGATTTTTACCTTGCTCCTTCATCTGTGACATATTTTTTTTGCTGTCTCTTTATTTATTTATTTATTTTAATGAGTGGGATTGTGTTCCTGTTCTACTGGTTGTTTAGCCTGAGGTTTCCAACACTGGAGTTTGTAGGCTATTGGGTAGAACTGGGTCTTGGTGCTGAGATGAGGAACTCTGTGAGACCTCACACCGATGAATATTCCCTGGGGTCTGAGGTTCTCTGTTAGTCCAGTGGTTCGGACTTGGAGCTCCCACCGCAGGAGCTTCCACCCGACCCCGTGCTGGCAAATCAAGATCCTGAAAGCCACGTGGGGTGGCAAAAAAAAAAAAAAAAAAAGAGAGAGAGAGAACAATAACAAAGTAAAAAATAAAATTAGACTAGGAAACTAACAGATATGTTAGAAAGACTGTAAAAATAACAGTATAGATGAATCAACAACCAGAAGGTACATCAGTACCACAATAGTAAAAAAGAGGAGGAGGGAAAAGGAAAGAAAAAAAAAAAAGGAGGGGGGGTGGGAAAGGCCTTGGCTGTGGAGAGCAGAGCCTAAGCAAGGGTGAGGTTTGGGTGGTGGGCGGGGCCAATGCTCGGGACCCACAGGGCAGGAAAACCCTGGGGGCTGTGGGGGGGTGGGGCTTAGGCTCAAGGAACAGAAGGGGCCCAGGCGTGTCCCCCACCCCTGGTCTCAGAGGGCGGGGGACCTCACCTGGGAGCCCAGCAGTCTCCCCGTGTCCGAGTGGGTGGGGCATTCACCCTACACTCCTCTCCCCACTGCCTCTCCTGATCTCCCCAGCCTCAGGGGCACCAATCTTGTCTGGCCTCAACTTCTCCTTCCCCCTTACTCCCCCTACATCCTACCGGTTCACTGTGGGGTTCCTCCCGTCTCCTTGGGGGTTAGAGTTCCCCACCAGCAGCCGGCAGGCACCCTACTTGTGGGGATACGCTAACTCCACGTCTTCCCACACAGCCATCTTGACTCCTGCCCCTCAAGACTGGTTTTTAACTCACAAATAAGACATACTCTTTACAGAAAACTAATAGAAAAAATATATATAGATAAGCCAAAAAAAAAAGAAAGAGACCACCTACCATGTCCTAGCACCATACTAGGCATTTGGTATATGTATCAAGAGGAGCTAACTATAAATTCCATGAGGACACAGCCTTTATCTGTTATGTTTAAAGCCTGGCACTGGCCTTGCTGGAAAATTCTATATCTTGAGCTGGGGGGTGATTACACTGGTATATACATATGTAAAACTTCATCAAGATCTACATTTAAGATTTGTGCACTCAACTAAGTACAAGTTATATCTTAAATAAAAAAAAAAATGTTCTAAGACATGTTCCCCAGAGTTTATGTCTGGTAGTAGGTGTTTTTAAATCACATAGAGAAACAATTATTTTCCTTTCAATTCTCTTTTAGTCCTTCGAGGATAAAGTCTCCCTTTGATGTTGATATGTCTTTGATATCTAACACTTCATGATTTCCCTTTTTAAACAGAGCTGGTCCCAGGCTTAGCCCCCAGCAGGCAGTAATAACCAGCTAGAATTTAATGATGTTGTATCTTATTTTCATTGTACTGATTTTTAAATCAGTTACCTTCTAGTCGTGGCAAGTGGTATTGGTTTCCCATTTGATGTACTGTAGTAATATTGCTTTTTAAAGTAAATTTTTAAAGTAAATTTGTTTAAAAGTGAGTTGATTTTATGAAAAATTTTAAGTATAGAATACTCATGGTATAAGGACCGGGCAAAAACAAAGATTCTTCAGTGACTGAAGTTTGGAGAAAATGGCTCTAGTAAATTCCATTTGCTATATATATATATATATATATATATATATATATATATATATATATATATACACATACACACACTACACATATGTAACAGCACAAATATGCTCTATTATAAATACGTATTATATGTATACATATAAGAAGAACTTATATGTATAAGTTATATTGAGTATGTGTTTTATATGATATACATTACTTCAATAAATGTATATTAAAATAAATAAATAAATAAAAACAAATATCAACCCTCACTTGACTCCACACACACCTGCAGCTACACCCCATTTCCTTATTCCTGTTGAAAGAAATCCTGAAAAGAATTGTCAATACTATACACACTTCCTCACCTCTTACTCTTCTGTCTAATCCAGTCTGGTTTCTACGTTGATTCTCCAGCGAAACTGTTCTCCCAATGACCTCAAACAGCCAAATTCAATGGACATATCTCTGACCACATCCTTCATGGCCTGCCAGCAGCATTTGATCCAGCTGACCACTTCTTCTTTTCTGAAACCCTTTCTTCTGTCGATTTCAATCTTCTGGTTTTCCTTTGACAGGTCTTAGTCCCTACTGCTCCACCCAGACTTCAAATGTCAGAGTGCCTCGGGGCTAATCCTGTACCTTTAAGGATGATGTTTGGAGATACCCACATTAGTATCTCCAACCCAACCTAATCTCTTAGCACCAGATATAAATAGCCCATGGCCAACTAGACATCTGCACCCAGCAAGCTCACAGCTCCTCCAGCTTCACAGTCCAGGTGGAACTCTTGATTCCTCCTGCACCTGATTCTACCTCCCTAAATGGCACCACTGTCTATCCAAGCCCCAAACCTAAGAGAAGGCCTTGATTCCTCCTTTCTTCAATCTCAAAATCAGTCTCTCAGTAAGTCTTGTCAATTTCACCCCAAAGCTCTATCGAGAATCTGACCACTTTTCTGTATCTCCTCTGCAATAGTCCTAGCCAGGTCCATTGTGTCTCATCTGGACATAGCACCAGCCTCCTCTCTTTTCCCTTACTTTCATTCCTCCTGCCCCCAATTCATTTTCATACAGCAGCCAGAAGGAATGTTATAAAATATAAATCAGGCCATATTCCTCCTCTGCTTAAAATTCTTCAATAGCTTCCTTTTTATCCTGGAATAAAAGACCACTTTCTGTGGCTATAGAATCCTATATGATATGTATCTCTCACCTGTTTCTTTACTCTCACCTCATCTCCCTTTCTCTGAAGACTCCCTCTGCTTCAGCCACACTGACTTCTCCTCTGTCCCTGGTTTCTAGAAGTTGCCTACCTCAGGACCTTTGCACATGCTGTTGCCTCTGCCTGGAATACTTTCTCCTAGCTTTTCCATGACTGGCTCCTTCTCAACCTTGGTCTTAGCTTCACTGTTGCCTCCTCAGAGCGTCTGCCCTAACCAGTCTATCAAGATAAAGTGGGTTTCTGGGGCTTCCCTGGTGGTGCTGTGGTTAAGAATCCGCCTGCTAGTTTTCACAGAACTAGAATAAAAAATTTCACAATTTGTATGGAAACACAAAAGACCCCGAATAGCCAAAACAATCTTGAGAAAGAAAAACGGAGCTGGAGGAATCAGGCTCCCTGACTTCAGACTATACTACCAAGCTACAGTAATCAAGACAGTATGGTACTGGCACAAAAACAGAAATATAGATCAATGGAACAGGATAGAATGCGCAGAGATAAACCCATGCACATTTGGTCACTTTATCTTTGATAAAGGAGGCAAGAATATACAATGGAGAAAACCTCTTCAATAAGTGGTGCTGGGAAAACTGTACAGCTACATGTAAAAGAATGAAATTAGAACACTCCCTAACACCATACACAAAAATAAAGTCAAAATGGATTAAAGACCTAAATGTAAGGCCAGACACTATAAAACTCTTAAGAGGAAAACGTAGGCAGAACCCTCTATGACATAAATCACAGCAAGATCCTTTTTGACCCACCTCCTAGAGAAATGGAAATAAAAACAAAAATAAACGAATGGGACCTAATGAAACTTAGAAGCTTTTGCACAGCAAAGAGACCATAAACAAGACGAAAAGACAACCCTCAGAATGGGAGAAAATATTTGCAAATGAAGCAACTGACAAAGGATTAATCTCCAAAATTTATAAGCAGCTTAAGCAACTCAATATCAAAAAAACAAACAACCCAATCCAAAAATGAGCAGAAGACCTAAATAGACATTTCTCCAAAGAAGATATACAGATTGCCAACAAGCACATGAAAGGATGCTCAACATCACTAATTATTAGAGAAATGAAAATCAAAACTACAATGAGGTATCACCTCACATCGGTCAGAATGGCCATCATCAAAAAATCTACAAACAATAAATGCTGGAGAGGGTGTAGAGAAAAGGGAACCCTCTTGCACTGTTGGTGGGAATGTAAATTGATACAGCTACTATGGAGAACAATATGGAGGTTCCTTAAACGAAAAATAGAACTACCATATGACCCAGCAATCCCACTACTGGGCATGTACCCTGAGAAAACCATAATTCAAAAAGAGTCATGTACCAAAATGTTCATTGCAGCTCTATTTACAATACCCAGGACATGGAAGCAACCTAAGTGTCCATTGACAGATGAATGGATAAAGAAGATGTGGCACATATATACACTGGAATATTACTCAGCCATAAAAAGAAACGAAATTTAGTTATTTGTAGTGAGGTGGATGGACCTAGAGTCTGTCCTACAGAGTGAAGTAAGTCAGAAAGAGAAAAACAAATACCGTATGCTAACACGTATATATGGAATCTTAAAAAAAAAACACAAGGTTCTGAAGAACCTAGGGGCAGGACAGGAATAAAGACACAGACATAGAGAATGGACTTGACGACACGGGGAGGAGGAAGGGTAATCTGGAACGAAGTGAGAGAGTGGCATGGACATATATACACTACCAAATGTAAAATAGATAGCTAGTGGGAAGCAGCCTCATAGCACAGGGAGATCAGCTCCGTGCTTTGTGACCACCTACAGGGATGGGATAGGGAGGGTGGGAGGGAGATGCAAGAGGGAGGAGATATGGGGATATATGTATATGTATAGCTGATTCACTTTGTTATAAGGCAGAAACTAACACACCATTGTAAAGCAATTATACTCCAATAAAGATGTTAAAAAAAAAAAAAAAGAATCTGCCTGCCAATGCAGGGAACACGGGTTAGAGCCCTTGTCCAGGAAGATCCCACATGCCGTGGAGCAACTAAGCCCGAGTGCCACAACTACGGAGCCTGCGCTCCAGAGCCCACATGCCACAACTACTGAAGGCCGCGCACCTAGAGCCCGTGCTCCACAAGAGAAGCCACCGCAATGAGAAGCCTGCGCACCGCAACGAAGAGTAGCCCCCGCTCACCACAACTAGAGAAAGCCCGCGCGCAATAACGAAGACCCAACGCAGCCAAAAATAAATTAATTTTTTTAAAAAAATGGGCTTCCCCGGTAACTATCTTATTGCTTTATTTTTTTTCCTTCTTAGCACTTTCAATAGTCTGTAATTATCTTGTTTACTTCTCTACGTTTTTAATACAAAGTCCATGATATCAAGGATCTTGTCTATTTGATTCACCATTGCATTCTCAGTGCCCAGAATAGCATCTGACACGTAGTAGGCCCTCAATAAATATTTCTTGAATGTAATGAGTGGAGAGGTAGGTGGGGCCTAGACCAAGCAGGACCTCAAGAGAGCATCTTGGGGAGGCATTTAGGGATTTTAATCAGAGATCCAAAGTGATCAGACTTGGCAGTTGTAAATGATCAGTCTGACAGAAGTGGGGAAAACAGATTGGAGGGTGATGAAGGAAAGCTCCTGCAGTAGTTCAGGAGAGAGATAATAGGGTTAAATGGAATAAGATGTACAAAGCACTTAGCATTTAACCATAAGGGATGAGAGGGGGATTACTATTACCAATATTAGCAGGCAAGCAAGAATTGCTTGAATTTAATGACGGTAAAGTTAAGAGTCCAGAGATAGAGGGACTTGTGTATCTCCTGGAATCTTTGAATCTCTAATCTTTTCCTCCAGTGATAAATGCTAGAATTTCTTATCCTTATCGAGTTAATTTGACCTCTATGTTGGTAATTCATATGCATTCATATTTGCATTCTTACACCTGTGTTCCTTCTTACCACCATCAACTGGTGGTAGAATTTCACGGAGAGAGCTTCTGACACGTCTCATTAGCTGTGTGACCTGGTAAATCACCTAATCTCTCTGAACTCAGTTTTGTTTTCTGTAAAATGAGGACTCTGATATCTATTCTGTCCATCGTGAGGATCAGTGAATAACTGTACAGAAAATATTTTCACAATGCAAGAATAATTATTACTGTTATTTCACTCAGTAAATATTTATTAAGCACCTACTGTGTACCAAGCACTGTTTGTTGGTGCTGGGAATACAGCAGTGGCATGGGGGGAAAGGCAACGACAGAAGTCCATTCAGATTCTGAACATTTTGGATTTTGATTGTATTTTCCAAATTGGCAGATCACCTTGGGCCCCTGTTGAAAAATATAGATTGTTGGCCTGACCACAGCCTTGATCAGAATGAGGAAGGTAGAATGAGGGGAGGGTTAACTATCTCTCCGAAGTTATTCAGAAAGGACTGAAAATAAGAGATTAGGTGGATTAAATTGCCTCCCTTTTCCTTTTCCCAAATACTGATCACCACTCAGCAATTCTGCATACACATCTGTGGGTTTTTTTTGTTTGTTTCGTTTTATAATGAATGTTAACCCTCTTATTTATTTATTTTTGGCTGCGTTGGGTCTTCGTTGCTGCACGAGGGCTTTCTCTAGTTGCAGCGAGCGGGGGCTACTCTTCATTGGGTGCACAGGTTTCTCATTGCGGTGGCTTCTCTTGTGGAACATGGACTCTAGGCGCGTGGGCTTTAGGAGTTGTGTACACAGGCTCAGTAGTTGTGGCTCGCGGGCTCTAGAGCACAGGCTCAGTAGTTGTGGCACACAGGCTTAGTTGCTCCGCGGCATGTGGGATCTTCCCAGACCAGGGCTTGAACCCGTGTCCCCTGAATTGGCAGGTGGATTCTTAACCACTGCGCCAGCAGGGAAGCCCTACACATCTGTTCATATACTGAATTTTCCAAAACATTTCTAATAAGAAGTACCTTCAGCTGGCTCCTGGGGAGGGCAAGTCCAAACATCAGAACCAGCCATGTGACCTTGAAGGAGAAGGCAGTGGAAGTACCAGAAAGCACTGTCCTTGGCGGTGTTTTTGTCTGCCACAGAGCTTGCTGTACAACTGATCTGGATCTTACTGTCCTCATCGCCAAAATGAGGTCAGGGTTTCATGACTACCAGTTCATGGAGGGGTGCTGGGTTAGTTGAATCAGAATCACCTAGGGAGCTTATTAAATTTCTAGATTCCTGGGCCTCATGGACTGGTGAGTCCGACTCAGTAGGACCAGGATGGCGTCCATCACCTCCTCTATTTTATTTTATTTTATTTATTTATTTATTGCGGTACGCAGGCCTCTCACCGCTGTGGCCTCTCCTGTTGCGGAGCACAGGCTCCGGACGCGCAGGCTCAGCGGCCATGGCTCACGGGCCCAGCCACTCCGCGGCACGTGGGATCCTCCCGGACCGGGGCACGAACCCGTGTCCCCTGCATCGGCAGGCGGACTCCCAACCACTGCGCCACCAGGGAAGCCCACCTCCTCTATTTTTAATTAGCTTCCTGGCAGTTAATTTTTGATACGTATCCAGATTTGGTATCTCACTAGGGTAGATCAGACTCTCTGTGCTTCAGTTTTCTCATCTGTAAAATATAGTCATTCCTCAGATGGTAGAATTAAATAAGCTAATTTACGTAATGCGCTTAGAAGAGTGTCTGTCCCATAGTAAGTACTGGGTAAGTTTTAACTGTTCTGTCAGTCAAGGTCCAATCAGGAAGACAAACCACTGGGAGTATTTAAAGCAGAGGGAACTTAATGCAGAGGTGATGGAGAGGCTAAGAAGCCAAACAGGGGACAGTGATACAACCTAGAGATTAGGCAGCAAGAAGTCATCCACCCCTTAGCAGGAGAAAGAGAGGGAAATGGTGGTGTTTCCAGAGCCCAGAGTCTGGCAGAACCTGGACCGACAGCAGGAACTGTAGCTGTAGATTAAACACAGCCATTATCAAACAGCTGAAGGAGGAGGCATACCCCGGCTTTTCCCTTTGTCCCACCCTCCAGTCTCCCACTAGTGCCTCCCATTGGCTGAACCCAGCAGGAAGTCATCTCTCAAGTGAGCCTGGGAAACTTCATCTGCAGAGATCACCCCTGCCTTTCAGGGAAAGTATGAAGAATGTCTCTGAGGACAGATTATTATTATTTTGTTGTTATTATTTTCTTTAAGGTCTTTTTGAGCCCTACAGTTCTCAAAGTCTCTAGACCTTAGCCAACCACAGGGATTCAGGGCTTTGTGAGTGCTTATTGATTAATCGATTCTGTGCCTTCATTGTATACACATACATAAATGCTTAGCCTCTTATCTCTGGAAACCGACAGCTCAGGCCTTGGCAAAAATTCACCGGTGCAGCGGAGCCCTGCCCGAGGTTCAAGGAAAGGGAAGGTATGTGGATCAGGTTTCTCTCTGGGGATCAGCTGCCTCAGCACCTTCAAGGATTCAAAAGTGATAGATGGGAAAGCTGGCCAGAGACATCACTGGGCAGAAAGGAGGGTCCCAGAAAGTTCAGGAACAGACATAAAGAAGTAAGACTGTGGAAGCATTTGTAGGTGCACTGGGCAGGGGAGGGGAGGAGCAGGAAATAGGGCCGCACCCAGTTTTAAGGACACTTCCTAGAAAAGATTGGAAAACACCCACTTGTCTTTGGGACATAACCCTGTCAGTGTGCTATGTGGGAGTGGAGCTCTGGGAATTTTGCTACCAAAAATGGGCAGAAAAGCTCTTTCTAAATATTTCTTGGAGGACCCAGAATTTAACCTTGGACCAGAGGCAAATATGTTTATTTTAAGAGGTTCTTAAAAGATCAGATATTGTGGAATTCTTCCTAATATACCAAAGACCTGCTCCCCAAGTTCATTCTTCCAGCAAACATTGATGAATAGTAGGTTGGAAACTGATTCAGGCAATGAGTTTTGGAGTGAGACAGAACTGGGTTGCACTGTGGCTTTGCCTCTGTCCTAGCAGTGTGGCCTTGGGCAAGGGGTTTAACTTCAGTTTCCTCGTCTGTGAAAAGGGAACTAGCGTGTAGAGTTGAGAGGATGAGAGTGAGATCATGCATGAAAATACTTAGAGTCTGAATCCAGAGTGTGCTAGTAGTTCATTTTATTATGACTTGTATTATTTGTATGACACTTGGCTAAGCACTTTGCTGCCTATTAGCTCATTGGATTTCACATCAGCTCTGTGAGGTGGGTCAGGGAACCCACATTGATTTTGTGTCTACTCTGCTTCTAGCACCCTGCCAGATGCTTAACAGTTATTATATTCTTGATTTCACTCAGTCAATACATATTTCAGTATCTATTTTATGCCAGGCTGTTCTGTGTACTGGGGGTACAGCAATGAACAAAGACAAAAATCCCTGCCTCTCAGGGAGGATACACTCAGTGAGGGGAGAGCGACAATAAATACAATTTAATGAATACTTAGGTTCACTATGTTCCAAAGTGCTTTACAAATATTAACCCATAACCTATGAGGAAGGTATTGTTATGCTTATCCCATTTTACAGATGAGGATACTGAGGCACAAGGGAGTTGAAAGTCACTTGGCCAAGGTCTCACAGCTTGGAAGAGCTGCATTAATGATTCAAAGCCAGACAGTGTGACTCCAGAGTCCTTGCTCTTAATCATTACTGTATGTTGCCTTCCCCCACCCAAAAAAATATATATATGTGTACTAATAGATTAGTGCTATTAAGTGCTGTGAGTGCTATGAAAAAAAATAAAGCAGGGGAAAGAGGGTGATGAGAGAGGGCTCTCTATGTAGGGAGGTCAGGGAAGGCCTCTCAGAGGGGCCACATTTGAGCAGAGACCTGAAGGAGTGAGGGAGAAAGGCGGGTGGACATCTGGGCAAGGGCGATCCAGGCAGAGGGAAGCTCTGTGCAAAGGCCCACACTTGGTGTGTTCGGAGAACCACAGGGAGGCCAGCGCTGAGAAAGCAGAGTGAGCAAGTGGTAGCAGATGAGTCAGAGAGTGAAAGACGGCGCAGGCTGAGCTGCTGGAAGGATGCAATTGCCTTTGGCTGAGATGGAAAGACTGTGGGAGGAGCAGAATTGCAGAGGAAGGTCAGTTCAGTTTTGGATAATTCTCACCATCACTCATCAAATAGGAATTACTCATTCCAGAGGACTTTGAGAGATGAAAGAGCTCACCCCAGATCACCCAGGCAGTCGTTTTCAGAGGCAAGATTCAGACATAGGTCTGCCAAACCTAACTTAAATGCCACAGGCCTTTGGCTGGCAGGGTGCTGTGGGGAAATCTGCAGAGGTGATACTCTGCTCATCCTGATCCCTGACCCCAGGAGCTTTCAAGGAGGGGGAAAGAGGTACTGGAGAGTGAGGCGGAAGGACACTCAGATGAAAGTAACAATGCCAGAGATCCCACAAGACAGTAAGTAGCACGTGTTTAAATGTGAAATGCAGACAAGAAGCACAGGGAAGGTGCACTTCTTTCTGAAAAAGCAAAATGAGTGAAAGAGTCCCAGCCCTGTCTGGGTGGAAGGCATCAGGGACGGGATGAACATCTGTGTTGAAAAAGGCCATGCTCTGGCGGAGATGGGAAGGCCCCCAGAGGCTCAGGGTTCTCCCTGGGCACGTCTTTCTCCACAAATAGATGCTTTTCCATTATGACAAAGGTATATACCAGGCAGGACGCCTCCCCTGGACCCGTGTCTCCAACCACAGCCTCCTCAACATGCCACTACTGGGCATCTCTGAACACGTCCCAGCTTGAAGTCCCGATCTTCCCCTAATCCCAAACTTGCTCTACCTGCAATGAGATTCCAAGAAGCTAACCCTGAGACAAGGATTCATGTACCTGAGTGACTTATTAAATTTGGAAGGGCTCCCAGGAGGAACTGGTGAGGGAGTGGAGAAGCAAGATAAAGAGGGCAAGAAGCCAAGCAAGGGTGTGATTTCAGACCAAGTCCCTGGAGGGTAGCTTCAGCCCGATCCAGCAGGGGATGCTGGATGTAAGTTACCCCTGGGAGTTTGGGGGGAGGCGGGCCAGCGCTCAGCTTCCACATTCCAGCACCACTTGGTCATTGGCTAAGGGCTGGGAAAGTGAACTCCTGGGCACTTCCTTGCAAGGGCAGAGGGATCCCAGTAGCTGATGGGCAAGACTCTGGCCCTTCACATGTACAGGCTGCTGGGAGAATCAGCACACAGAAGCCAAACCAGGGGAGTTCAGAAACCAACAAAGGGATCCCAGGGGATCTGAGCAGTGCCCTGACAGTGTCCACTACATGTGCCTTACCCATGTCAGGAAATGGTATTGCCATCCTGCTGGTTACTCAGGCCCCAAACCCTGGAGTCATCCTTGATCTGCTCTGTCTCACACCCCCATCCAATCCTTTAGCCAATCTCATTGGCAATACCTTCAAAATATACCCAGAGTCTGATCACTTTTTTAAAGTAACTTTTAAAAATTGTGGTAAAGTCCACATAACATACAGTTCAGTGACATAAAGTACATTCACATTTTTGTGCAACCATCACCATCACCCATCCACAGAACTCTTTCCATCTTGCAAAACTGAAACTCTGTACCTATTAAGCGTTTTGTTTATCCATTCATTTGTCAGTGGACACTTGGGTTGCTTCCACCTCTTGACTGTTGTGAATAATGCTGCTATGAACATAGATGTATTATACAAATATCTGTTAGAGTCCCTACACTCAATTCTTTTGGGTATATACCTAGAAATGGAATTGCTGGGTCATATGGCAATTCTATTTTTAATTTGTTTTAGTAGCTGTTTTACTGTTTTCCATAGTGGCTGCACCAGTTGACATTCCCACCGACAGTGCACAAGTGTTTCAACGTCTGCACATCCTTACCAACACTTTTTATCTTGTTTGTTTTAGTCTGATCATTTCTTACCCCTTCCACAATGACCACCCTGAACCAAGCCATTTCAGTTTTTGCCTGGCTTATTGCAGTGGGATCCCAACTGACCTCACTGTTTCTGCCCTCATCTCCTGTAGTCTTCTCAACACCACTCCTCTACTCACAGCCTCCAGTGCCTTCCTCCCCTCCTGCTCAGGGTAAAAGGCAAAGTTTTTACAATAGCCTATGAGGCTGTACAAGATTTGTTCCTCACCCTCCCAAATCTGACTCATTTCCTACTTGCTCACTGTACTCCAGCCACATTGCCTTTTTTTTTTTTTCTCCTGTCCCAAGTAATCTACTGTCTCAGGGCCTTTGACTTATTTTCTCTGCTTGGAATACTCCTTCTTCAGATATGCTTAATGTAATTTTCTCCCTCACTTCATTCAGGTTTTATTCATTTCTCAAGGAGGCCTCTGGGCTTTCCCCATTGTTCATCAGCCCTTCCTCCATTTTCTGCCTTTCTCCTCTCTGCCCTGTGCCTGGGAAGATGACCCCTACAAACACCACCACCCGGGCTTTCTTGCCCTCAGGCTTCTGGGTGGGTTTGGTCCATGGCAGGCAATGCCAGAAGATGAAGGGTGAAAGGAGAGAGATGTTGAGTTATTTTCCCCCCCACATCCTTCCTGCTCTGCTGTGGGCAGTGGCCTGTCCCTCCTGGACCACAGCTGCATTTGGGAGGGGTGGTCCTCCGCTTCAGCTCTCCAGCTCCCCCTCCCCTCCAACCCCCCACTCCCAATGATACCGTTTCCTCCCTTTGCCCGCCAGTCCTCCAAGTTGTAACTGCTTCTCTGCTTGCTGCTGATCTCCGGACCTCCTACACCCCTGTTGGTTCCTGAACCCTGCCTATTCCTCTAGTCCCTTCACTAAGACTAGAACCATCCGTGCTGGATTCTGTCTCCCACTAGACCCTGACCTAAACACCTTCTAGATTATGTTATTTACAGTTTCCAGCCTACCTTCTGTTCCGTGAATTGGCACTTCCCATTCTGTTCTTCTGCATAGTACACATTATCTAACATGCTATATAGTTACTTATTTAGTTTCCTTGAACCCTCACACTCTGTGATGGACGGTCCAAGGATGCAGGGATGTTTGCTTCGTTCACTGTTGTATCTCCAGTGCTTGGCACACAACAGGCTATCAGCAAATATCTCTTAAATGAATGAATGAACGGCCGACCGACTAAGGGAGCTGCAGAGAAGACAGCAGTGTGGTCCAAGGTGCAGGCAGAAGAGCTGACTCTCAATTTCTCCTCTCCCCTCCCCGCCCCCGCCCGGAATGCTGAGTGCCCTGGAAGGAGGCGGAAATGAGCGTGTTCAACTGCCCTCCACCCAGGTGTTTACTTAATTAGGACCTGTATCCCGACGCACGTTGATGTTTAACTGTCCGCCTAAAGACTGCATATGGTTCCTGGCGGGCGCAAAGGAACCTGGGGGGCGAGGATAGGCGGGGCCACCAGGTACTGTCTGGGGCCGGCGCAGCCTCGAAAAGCCTCTGCGCGGGTATCTAACCTCCCCTCGGGCACGGAAAGCGACCCCTACGGGAGAGCGAGGCGAGGGGGTTGGAGCTCAGTCAGCAGCCTCGGGCTTCTCCTGCGCGTCGTGCATCCCCAACCCCCAGCTGCCGGGCCCACAGGCGGGATAACGGAGCGCTCCCCTGATACCAGATGCCAATTGCTCGCTTTACCATCAGCCGTGAAATTGAAGGATTACAGCGTTTCTCATTCTCTTAGTTTGGGGAACGTGAGGGTGCTATAGAGGAAAGAAACGGCTCGTGAGGCGGAGGACAAATGAGCTGGATCCTAAAGCAATAATACCAGGCAACATTTGGGCGCTTGCTCTGTGCCAAGTGCTGAGTTTAGCGTTTTAAACGTGCTAATTTAATCCTCTTCTATATGTATTAATTCATTCAATCCTAGTACTTTATAGAGGGCAGATATCATAATAGCCCCCACTAGATGCATGCGGAACTGAGGCTCAGAGGGGTTATTTCGCTAGCCTGAGGTCACAGCGCTAATAAGTGATGGAATCCGGGTTTGAACGCAGGCGGTGCGGCCCCAGAGCCCCTGGTCGGCTAGAGAGAGGACTCCCACGATCGCAAGGCAAACTGTCCTGTTAGCCGCAGGCCTGGTGGTGGGAAGGACAGGCAGGCTTCCAGGCTAGCCCTTGAGAGCCAAAAACTCTATAATTAGAGACTCTAGTCTCCTCCTCAAACCCCTAAATCTGAGATGGGTAGGAGGAAGGAACGTGTTGAGGAGTCAGCCTGAGATTCTCAAGACAGCTAGGGAAGGTGGGAAGGCCTCAGGGAACAGGAGGTTGTGACTGGCTGGGAAAGCTCAGTTCGGTGGGGAGAGGGCGTGCAGTGTGGAGCGACTGAGTTTCAGGACTGTTTCAGGGCCCGGGGCCCACTTGCGTGCCGCCATGGGTAAAGCACTTCGGGTCTGAAGTAGAGGAACGAATCCCAGCTCCGTCGCATGTCCCCCAGTAAGGATACAGAAGAGCTGCTTCGTAGGGAGACTCACTGGAAGGCTGCTTCTCGCAGCCAGCAGTTTTTACTTAGATTATAGTAGGTATTTTAGACCAATAAAAACAGTCGCGATTTTCAAAATGCCTTTATTTGCATTTTACAAAACTTGAGACATTGTTAATTATTTATATCCTACGTGGGGGGTGGGAAGCTTGCTGGAGGTGATGGGGCTAATAACCACCCCTCTACCTCGCACCTTTTGGCGTCACCACGGCTTCGATCTCTGGGATCTTCTCTCTCAGCCTCCTTTTGTTCGGCTGTGTCAGGGAAGTAATGAGTTTTCCGCAAGTTGTAGCAGATTCTGTAACACCGTCCCTCGGGACCTCACTGCCAGTTTTAAACACTCGGAGTCCTGGGGGCAGGCTGATGTGGGAGGTGGGGAAAGAGGCAGGAGGTACCCGCCCGCCCCCCGCTGTAGCCGGCTGTGGGGCGGACACACCCGGCCTCCATCAAAGCCTTGGATAACAGAGAGCCTCGGGGGAGCATGAATGGGGCGCCTTTGTTTCCAGTCGGGTTCAGATGCATCTCCACTTTCTTTTCCACAAGGCACAGAAATAATTTTCTTCGTGTGCGGCGGGGAGTGGGTTGCCTTTTTTTTTTTTCCCCCTCGAACCCAGAATCTGCGAGACAGGGCCTGGGTCTCTGTCGGGAGCAACTCCGGAAAACCCGAGAGAACGCAGGAGGGGCGCGGGAGAGGACAGTGTGGGGGGGCGCTTCGGGGTGCCTCCACAGAGCAAGCCCCGGCCCCACCTGCGAGGAGGCGGGACCTTGCGGCGCTGGACCAATCAGCACCTACCTGCGCTCACCTGGCCCCCCCCCCTCCCTCTGGCTCCCGCGAGCCGCGGTTCTCAAAGGGACGCGCTGAGCTTAGCGGAGCACTAACCCGCAGTCGCGGCAGCTTTTCACCTCACTCTCTCCAGCCATGGGGCTCCCTAGTGGGCCTCTCGCGTCCCTCCTCCTCCGCTTCTTCCTCTTACTCCAGGTACTCCATTGCCTTCCCTGACCCCTGCCGGGACGTTCCTCAGAGGGCAGGCGGGGTCCGCACGCGGCGGTGGCGTCGGGGAGAGAGCCGGACTGGGCTGCCTGGGGCCAAGGTTGTCCGGGAAAGCCTGTGAGGACTCCCCGGGATGGGTATGCAGGGCCGGGCACGCCTGTGACCCAGCCTCCCTCTTTTCCCCTCTTCCCTTAGGCGCAGGTTTACTGGCTGCCGCGCGCGGCCTCCGAGCCGTGCCGGGCAGGCTTCGGGGAAGCTGAAGTGACCTTGGAGGCGCGAGGCGCGGAGCTGGAGCGGAGCCGGGCGCGGGGGAATGGTAAGACCCCCCCCCCCGGGGGCCCGCCTGGCGGAACTTCGAGGCGGGGGCTAAGCTGAGGGTGTCCGGGCTGCGGCGGGGGGCTCCTGGCGCCTCCTCAGGTGCGGGGGAGGCGCAGAAAGCATCCCCAGGGCTGGAATGGGGGTGGGCGTATGGAGAGAAAGGCCGGAGAGCGTAGCGCCCTCTGACGTCCAGCCCCTCCTTGCCCCTCTGCGGCGGCCGACCCGGACCCCCTTCTTCGGGGTGCGGGGCGGCTGAGCCGCTCACCCAGCCCGGACGTGGGAAGCTCTCCCCTGCTGGGCCCAGCGGAGGAATGCGCCTTCCACATTCCTCCCGCAACCCCCGCGCAGGTGTGGGGATGAGCCGTGCCCCGGGCAGCCCCCTTTGCCCCTCTCGGGCCCCCTTTGTGTACCGTGCTTTGTGTCTCCGACTGACAGACCAGGTCTGTTTCTCTTCTTCGCGCTCCCTTCCCCCGCCCCCCTTCTTGCCCGGCAGCTGGAATGCACTCTTAACCCTGCCCTTCCCGGAGGGCCCGCGCCCCTGCAGCCTGCCTGAAAACTGGGCCTGGCACACCTGGACTGGGGCCATCACGCACTGGGCACACCCCCCGACCCCCAGTGTATTGGAACTGAAATGTTAGGGCCCTTGAGGGAGGTGGGGGTCGAGGAGCCAGAAGGTCTTGAGCTGTAGGGGCAGTGGGTGGGGAATCAAAGCACATTTTTGATCTCACAGTTTCTTCTACGGTTTAAAAACTTGAGGGGGTGGGGTTTACTTTGGTGCTCAGAACCAGTGTGTTATGAGATCCAGGCAGCTGACGGCTGATGGGGGCCTCTCTCCCTCCATCCAGGGCAGTGCGGGTTCCTCCACCGGCTCAAACCCAAGTTCTTAAACAAAGGTGTGTCCCAGGATCCTTGGGTGAGCTTCCAGAGGATCCTTAACCTGTGAAATTGTTTAAGAACTTGTATGCATTTTTCTGGGTAGGGAATCTAAAGTTTAAAAATTTCAAAGCAATTTAAAAACCTGTGCCACCTAGCATTTTTCTAATGCCCCCATCAGCACACCCCTCACCCCAGGTACAAATTCCCACAGCTTGAATGTGCGTGAGAGCTGCCTAGGGCGCAGAATGGCTCTCCTTTGTTTCTCCAAAAGAGGAGTGGGGGCCTTGAGTTCTGTAGAAGCCTTTATTTCTTCTTTTTCCCCCAAATAACTCTGCCTATTGACAAAACAATTAACACCCAGGCCAGGCCAAGCTCCTTAAACTCTTGGCTGTAGGGGAGCTGAGGAGAAGCATTAAGAGGCCATGCCTCATAAACTTTAAATTCTTGCACATGGGTTTATTACTGACTGGCTAACAAACTGCAACTCAGCCAACCTGTAAAAATGTTAACTTGGGCAGGGCCCCAAATCCAATTCCGGCTCCCTGAGGAAGCTTTATTGCTAACCAGACTTCTGCCAAATCTGTACACCCTCCCCCTCATTGTCAAGTTTCCCGACTACAGTCTGGGAGAGCAGGCTGTGGCTCTGAGTGTTGTCTGTGCCTTATCTTTCTTACTGAAGCAAGAAATATCAGATTAACTGTCACTTCACTAAGCTTGAGGTTCTTGGGGGGGAAGCAGTGATCAGGTTTTCGATTTCACGGTCCGGTTGGCAAGTGCTTCTCGGTGACGTCAGGCATTTTAAACCTTTTGAGAAAATTCTGCTTTCTCGGATGTCTGGTTTATGGTTGTGAAAATGGTGGGTTCATGCCAGGAGCACACCTAGGTTATAAAACAAAACGTGGGTTAATGTGCTTGGCTAACCTTGAGTGCAGCTCCCTGCAACGTGCCGAGTTCTTAGAGCAGTCTTCCTGTGAAATGGGATGCTGCCTTTTTAAATAAAAGCAAGTTTCTGGGGGGCTTCCCTGGTGGCGCAGTGGTTGAGAGTCCGCCTGCCGATGCAGGGGACGCGGGTTCATGCCCCGGTCCGGGAAAATCCCACATGCCACGGAGCGGCTGGGCCCGTGAGCCATGGCCGCTGAGGCTGCGCGTCCGGAGCCTGTGCTTCGCAACGGGAGAGGCCACAACAGTGAGAGGCCCGCGTACCGCAAAAAAAAAAAAGCAAGTTTCTGGGCCCAATTTGTCCCAATAAATTGGGACTCCCCGGCAAAAAATAGTGGTATTTCTCCCCTTAGTCCTCAGCAGCTGACCTCTTTTCTACCTCCACCCCAGTTCCCTGTCCTCCATACACAGGAGCTCCAGCCTGGATCCAGCCATGTTGAAAGGGTTGTCCTGAGGGTACATACAAACTCTCAAGTTTGGCCAAGCAGACAACAGTTTCCCTATAGCTAAGGAACAGTTGCCCTTGTTCGCCCCTGGGTTATGAATTTCACAGGTGTCTATGAAGTTGAGCTCAAAGAAATTATCTGATACAGTTAATACCTTGTTTGTATGTGCACTTTCCTCTTCAAAGCATTTGCACAACTCTGAACTTGCTTTATCCTCCTGACGTTCTCTTGAAGCTGATGATGTACATTTAAACAACTTGAACTCTTAATCCCAGAGTTGGGACTTCAGAAACCCTGTAGCCTAGCTCTGCTGGAGGTTTTAGAGGTGGAGAAACACAGGAACAGCTTAATGGATTCAATTCCCTAGGCTAAACTAGTGAGTTTCCTTGAGGGTCACAGACATGACTTTTACCTCTAGGTTTGTGCCCAGGACCTGGTGCTTAATAGGTCCCAGTAGGTATTTGTGTGAATTATGACAATCTTGTGAAGTTCTGCCCATTTTACAGATGAAACCTCAGTGGCTATGGCTTCCCCAAAGTCATCTCTGCAGTGACCAGATGTGACTTGAATGGAAGTTTCTGACTCCCAAGTTCCATGGCATTTTTTTTTACCACCGGAAAGTAGGAGGTGGATGAAATGAAGAAGTGGAATGTTGGAGCACCAAATCCCACCAGTAGCAACCCCCTACCCCAAGAGCGCTTAGTCATTTATTCCTTTTCATCCTAGGGTTTTCCAGAAACGTTCCTGCAGGGGAAACCAGCTTGCATACAGTCTCTCAAGTGTCCTAGTGATGGGGGCTTGGGGCAGGTGAAGCCAGGCTTGCCTAGACCAAGAGTGAGAGGTTAATCTGGAAGGAGGTAGAGCAGGAATGTTCCCCCACCCCAACTCCACAGTCTGGGGTCTGCCTTCAAGGGTGGTCTAGAAGCAAAGACAAAGGAGAGGTGGGAGGAAGGAGCTTTCATGGTATTAGTGCAGTGATTAAAGTGAGTGACCTAAAGTGGTCTATACATCCTTCATGGAGAACAGTTGAGAGAAGCAGCTTAATTACAGTAAAAGAAATCCAGTTCTTCATTATGGCCCCCTCTGCAGGTTCAACTCACCCTTAGTCAGCATTTGGGTAAGATTAAAGCTAACCCTCATTAGCTTTGGTAGAAAACTTCAAAGTTCAGTAATAAATTTGACTGAGCAGGAGTTAACTTCAAGATGGTTTTGCTTATTTCAACTCATGTAAAAATTGCCCTTTGTTTTGGAGCTCCCATTCCGGGCTATGCCCTCTATTTACATTTTATTTTTTCAGTAAACATATATTTAGCATCTGCATATATCAGGCACTATTCTAGGATGGCGGCTAAAACAATGAACAAAACTAAGACCTTGCTCTGGTGGAGCTGACTGTCTAATATTAGTTACTTTTTATGCTTGTAAGAGCCTTGCGGTGCAGGTGATGGTAACTCCCACTCAGCTGTAAAACGAGGGTAAGAAACTTGGTGTGAGGTCACTGGGGCAGTCAGCAGTAAGGCCAGGGGCAGTCCATGGTGCCCAATAAATCTGCCTCTGTGGAATGAATATTTGGGAACTGGGGCTTCCAGCCCACCCAGCTGCCTTCCTGGCTCAGCAGCCGAGTAGAGTTGGTTGCCGAAGCCCGGCGTACATCACTGTTAGCTGGTGTCTGGGGAGCAGGTCTCAAACCTCTAGTCTCTCTTCTCATCTCCTCACATGGCACTCTGTTTCTAGGTTACCCATGCAGGGTGCCCTCACCTCCCTGCTGTGTGAGGAAAGCATGGCTTACCATGAGCAATGAGTCTCTAGGGAACGAGAGCTCTGCAAAGCATTTGGAGGATGATGGAGGAGGGGGAAGGACAGAAGGGCCTGTCTCCCCAAATCAGTGGAGGCTTCGGTCCTGAGGCTGAATGATCTCCATGCAAAGAACCACCGTTATTGAAGAATAACATGTGGAAGAAAGTGTCCAGATGATAAGTGTACATACAGCTCGATGACCATCACACACTTAAACACCCATGTACCTAGCACACACATCAAGAAACAGCATTATCAGCACCTCAAATGCCACTTCCCTCCCCATCTTTACCCTCCCCCAAGAAAACCACTATCTGGACTTCAAATACCATGGATTGATTTGCCTGTATTTGAACTTTATGTAAAAGAATCACGCAGAATATCCTCTTGGATCTGGCTTCTTTCACTGCACATTGTGAGATTCTTGCACGGTTCTGGATGTAGCTGTGGTCGATTGTCATTCTTCTGTAGTTTCCATCATGTGACCATCCACACTTCGGCTGTTGATGGGCGTTTGAGGAGTTTCCATTTTTTTGGCTATTACAGCTAGTGCTGCCGTGAACACCATTGTGCAAGGGAAACTGCGTAGGCGGATCGGTTAGGTACATCCCTGGGAGCGTAATTGCTGGGTTAACTGAGGATTACCTGGGGACCTCAGTACTGTCAGCTTTTCTGTGTCTTGAAGTAGCTGAGTCTCTTCTGGACTCTACCTCTCCCAACAGTCTCCTTACCAGACCCATCCCTTCTGGCTTCTTGCTTCCCACCTGGCCCTGTGCTAAGAGACAGCAATTTTTTATTAGGTAGTTGGTCACGTCCTTTGTTTGGGGGGAGAAGTCCTTCCCTTTATTTGTCCTTAAGCTAATGCTTGTTACTTTCCCTAAAGTAGAAAGGGAATCTGGAAAGGGCCGTGAATTTCTAAGGTGAGAACTTCTTCATGGGTGGAGACTTTTTATCCTGGCTGGTGTGTGGCTGGGCAGCAGCCTCCTCATATGGCCAGGGTGGTCGAATGCAGCTCCTCCCTCATTATAGACGCAGTGAGGTGTCTGAGACTCAAGGCCAAGCTGACTGGTCATTCAGCCAACCAACGTCTGAGTACCTACTGGGCGCTTGAAGTTGAGAGGCAGGCAAGGCCCACAGCTCCTCAACCTCAGTGAGCTCCCTGACCACAGGAGGAAGCAAATCAGTCACCAGGCAATTTTACTAGTGAATCCTTCACTCAGCAGGTATCTATTGATCACCTACCAAGTGTCAGGTACTGTTCTAGGTGCCGGGGATACATTAGTGAGCAAAACATGCACAAAGCCCAGGCTTGTGGGCCATTCGCCTGCTAGTGGAGGGAGATGGACAAAATAAGTAATATATGCATGTAATCAAGTGGGAGGAAAAATATAGAGTCACATAGGAAGGGCTGCTGACATGTTCTTGGAGGTGGGGGGCACGTGGTGGAAGTGTTGTCCAAGCCAGGGGCTGGGGAAGGGGTTGGGACATGAGAGGTGGCAGGGAGTGTTCCTGCCAAGGGAACAGCATAGGGGGTCCAAGAACTTAAATATGTTTAGTTTGGTTGGACCATGGAGTGTAAGGTGGGGAGCAACAGAAGGGAAGTAGGCAGGGTCCAGTCCAGCTCGGAACTTCCCTCACTCCAGAACAGAGGCAGCGTGGTGTTTGGGAAAGGCAGGCGATGTGGCTGACGTTCCAGTTGTGCCCTCATGCAGGCCACTGTCTCTGAAGTCTCCTCTGGATCCAGGACCCTAGGCCCACATCCACCACCCCTTCTCAACTCCCGACTTTTCCCAGACCCAAGGACAACGTGGTCAGCTGCAGTTGAATATTCCCCCTGGTTTCATTTAGTTACCTGGCATTACCAGGCAGCAGGGGTGGCAAGGAAGGGCTTTCAAACGAAATGAAACAAACACGTTTAATAATAACATTTACTGGAGGGCTTACTGAGTTCCAGAAACTACACTATGTACTTTATGTAATAAGCCCCTTTAATCCTCCTAAAAGCCCCATGAGGGGAGTAGAATTGGCCCCATTTCACTGGATAGGAAACCTAGGCTTGTAACTTTGTAACTTATCCAAGGTCACCCAGCTAGTAAATTGTGGAGTTAGGGCTTGAACCAGGTTGGACTCCTACTTGCGAGTTACTAACCATTTGGGAGTCAGAGTTGTGAGTCCTCTGGCCTCAGCCAAGCTGAGGAAGATTGGAAGTAGTTAACATCTGACCCAAGACTTTTGAATTGCTGTTCCCTCCACTGGCCTCTGTTAATCACCAAGAGCTGGAGTGATGGGGGAGGGGATGAGGAGGGGACACATCTTTCCAGGACCCCAGCCTCCCTTTTAGGATGTAGGGGAACAGGGAGGGTTCAGATCCCAGGCCCAATAGCTGACAGTGCTCTCACTGTCAGTTCTCAGCAGAGAACCTTCTTCTGGCTGTTCATCTTCTTCCTCTCCTCACCCCACCCCCTCCTCCCAGCATTGAGGACCTCCCACAGCCCTGCTCTGAGCGGAGGAGCTTGGTATGCTCTGCCCCCACCTCCTCACCCAGCCAAATCTGGGCACCCACGTGGTTGTGGCTTACCTAGAGCATCAGAAAGCCTGCAGATTTCCTCAAGATGACAAAATCCCCTCCAGGCTGCAGCTGCCACGGTCCCGGTGGACTTCGGGGTACGGGGGTCCTGCTGCTTGCTCAGCGCACCAAAATGACGTATCCTGGGAAGGAAAGCCGAATGAACACTTTCCTTCCTCCCTTTACCCCACCTTTGAGCTCGTAGCTCTGGCTCTGTCGCTGACATCTGAGGAGAGGGCTCAGGGCCAGGGCCACACTGCCAGGAGGCGGGAGGGCTGGTGCCTGCTTCCCCCTAACGAGAGCCTCTCTGGGCTACACAGAACCCAAGACGGAGGGGAGAGCTGTTCTCCCTCAGGACTCGGAGGTATCTCAGGGGCGAGATGCGGCTAGGGAGGCACGACCCCAGGGTTTCCTCTGCCTCCTCAATCTGTTACCCCACTTTTGGTTGTTCAAGAGCACATGAGATTAGTTCGAAATCACATCTCTTACCAAGCCTCAAACCTGTGTTGGAGACTAAAAGGAGGTTGATCTTGCCCGGGGCGGGGGGGGGGGGGGTCCGACTTCAGGGCCTCACAGTAACTTTAAGAAGTCTTTGCTCCCTGGGAATTAATTGTGTGCATGTGTGCTTTTCTAAGAAGATTCCTCCCCCCAAATTGGCAACCCCACTCTCTCCCACCCCCAAGTCCAGTCCACTCGGAAGTTCTTCAGATTCTTGTCAAAGCCAGCAGTGAGGACAGGCCTGATGGTGCACATCTGGGCACAGGCAAGGGAAAACGGGGTTCTAGGCCTGAGGCAAGTTACTCTGGTCCCAGCTCCTCGGCCTTGTTGCTCTAGCTCCCGTGTGGGAAGTGCCTCTGTGGCCCTGGACGCGAGGAGGTAGACTGCTGGTTGGTCAGACAGAGAGCAGGGCTGAAGGGCTCAGCTACTCACCCGGGTGTCTTGCTTAAGGCTGCCTGCCTTCTCACAACGAGCCCCATCTTGTAGCTTCAGGCAGAGAGAAAAGACAGGTACTTGAGGGCTCCCCACACGCAAGCCAGAACAAGATGCCAGGCCCACACCCCTGCCTCTCCTTGTGGAGTCAGCTTCAGCCAGGGCTTCCCACCAGGGCTTCAAGACCTGCCATTTTCTTGTCTTTTATGGTCTTTTACTGCTTCCAGAATTCTCCTGTGTTCCCCAGCTGGAACTCAGCCACACTCCAGCTGGTGTACCCCTGCCTTTGAGTCGGTAGTTTGCAAGCTTGGCTGACTGTCAGGATTGCCTAGGGAGCTTTTTATTTCTATCACACCCTCTTTCATATATACTATTTTATATAGTTTGTGTAGAGTTGGGCTCGTTGGTTGGGGTTTCACATTAATACGTGAATATCTATTCACTGTAAAAACAATGTTTTTCAATAAAATAATAGCATGTACTATGTGACAGGTACAGCTCTTAGCATTTTACGTGTATTACCTTGTTTAATCACCATAACATCCCTTGAAGTAGGTACTATTACTATCCCCATTTTATGGATGAGGAATCTGAGGCGAGAGAGGTTAAGTAACTTGCCCAAGATCATGCAAATAGTAAATAGCAGAGCTTGGATTCAAATCTAAGCTGCCTGAGCTTCAACCATTGAACTCCATTGTGCCTCAACAGAAGCAAATCAGAAATAAACACGTGAAAGTTCTCTCTTCCTCAGTTCTGCTCCGGTAGGGTAAGCACAGTTAATAGTTTAATGTGAGTTCTTGTAGACCTTTTTCTTTTAATTTTTGAATTTAATGTTATTTATTTTTTTATACAACAGGTTCTTATTAGTTATCCATTTTATCCACATCAGTGTATACATGTCAATCCCAATCTCCCAATTCATCCCACCACCACCCCACCACCACTTTCCCCCCTTGGTGTCCATACGTGTGTTCTCTACATCTGTGGTAGACCTTTTTCTTGACAAATAACTTAGGTATGCACACAGGAATTATTAAAACAAGGATTGGACTATGTCATACTTAACAAACGTTATCCTACAACTTACTTTTTTTAACTTACTGAATCACAGGCATCTTTCCAGACTGCTAAGTACACATCTATCTTGCTTTTAACAGCTCCATAGTTTTCTACATGGTAGATATACCATGATTTATTAGCTAACCCCCTATTTTTATCTTTTACAGATGTGGAAGTGGGGAGGAGTTAACATAAAAATTGTGAAGTGTTTGAATTTTTAGAAATCTGTCAGAAATCACCTTATTAGGAAAGACTGCTGTAGAAAGATGATTGAATGAATTGTTCCTCTTAACCCCATTCAGTTAAATTAAATTTTTATGTTTGAACAATACCTTCAAGACAGGCTTTGAGGTAAGCTTTATAAGGTTACTATACCATTTAAAAATCATTAGTTTTCACACCAACCATTGTTTTAAGGTTTAGTTATCTGAATGTTTCAAAAGTCTTTGAAATCAAAAATTTTTTTAATTTAAATTGCATAACTCAGAAGTGAACTATCAAATGTATTAGTACTTGCATTATTTTCCTTGGGTGTTGAAAACTTGAGAGTGTGCCATTCAGTCAAAGCGAAAGTGCATTTTTTCTCAAGTTTCTCTTTAGTTTTCAAAATCTAGTTAGCAAGCATTTTGATGAAAAGTTGATTTCCATTCTTAAAGAGAATACTCATTTCTGATCTTATTTTCCAAGAGGGGCTTATGGGTTTTTTCTTAAACCCAAATATTGCTGCAATAAACAGTCTTGCACAGGGTGGTTGCATTGATGTAAAAGATTTATCCTTGAAAACCTCAAATAATTCATAACTCCTATGATTCAAGACTTATGTCCTCTTATGAACATATGTGAAGTGTATGTGTGTGGAATAAGGGAATTAGACGGATGCTTACAATTCACTGGTCTCCCTTGTATATTTTTTAAGATTTTTAAAATATTTATTTTATTTATTATTATTTATTTTTGGCTGCATTGGGTCTTTGTTGCTGCACGCAGGCTATCTCTAGTTGCGGTGAGCAGGGGCTACTCTTCGTTGTGGTGTGTGGGCCTCTCATTGCCATGGCTTCTCGTTATGAAGCACGGGCTCTAAGTACTTGGGCTTCAGTAGTTGTGGCATACAGGCTTAGGTGCTCCGTGGCACGTAGGATCTTCCTGGATCAGGACTCGAACCCATGTCCTCTGCATTGGCAGGTGGATTCTTAACCACTGCGCCACCAGGGAAGCCCTAGTCTCTCTTGTATTGAAATTATGTGACTTTTTACACTTTTTCTTAATTTGGGAGATTTGCATTTCTTCAAACTTTGCATACAAAGTGAGACTTTAATATTTACAGCACCATTTCAAATTTTGACAATTGAAGTTTGCATAAAATGTAACTATTAAAATGTATAGAGTGTCTGAGCTGGAGTTCCAGAGCCACTGTGCCTGGGTTAAATCTGTTGGGTTGGATAAATTTGCTTAACCTCTATGCTTCAGTTTCCTCATCTGTAAAATAGGGGTAATAATGGGGATCTCATAGGCTGTAGTGAGGATTAAATGAGTTAGGGTATGAAAAAGCATGTAGTAAATAAATAAATGTCAGGTGTTAGTGGTAGTGATAATAACAGTGTTGTTACAGCTAGACTAGTTTGTATACTTACATCTTTAGACTGCATTCCTAGAAGAAAAATTGCTGGGTCAAAGGACTTTCATAGTTCATTCAACAATTATTGAATGCCTACTTTGTATCAGGCACCGTGCTAGGTGTTGGGATATAGTGATAAGCAGATTCTAACACAGTCTTTGCCTTTGGGCATTATAGAGACTAGTAAGGGAGATAGGCAATTAGATAATAGCAAGTAAACATATCATTACAAGTTGTAATGAATTCTATGGAAGAGAGTTACATAGAGCTAGGAGAGTTTTTAACAGGGGAAACTGATCTACTTTGGGAGGGTTGAGGGAAAGTTTCCCTGAGAAAGTAACTTTCGAATTAGGGTCTGAAAGATGTTGGGAGTTAACTGGGTAGAATTGGAATGGGAATGTAGGGAGACACTGTTCTAGACAGAAGGAGCAGCATGTGCAAAGGCCCTGTGGTAAGGGGTTATGATGCACTTAAGAAGAGGACCATTGTGGCTAGACAATGGAGATAGGGATTGGGCACATTATAGATTTTGGGTTTTATCCTGAGAACAATGGCACATCATTGATGAGTTTCAAACAAGGAAGTGATCTTATTTTCTCAAATGTATCATCTGTTGCGTTTTTAAAAGATCCTTTTTTTAAAATGGAGGATTTTGTACTCATTTAGGCTAAAAATGATATAGTAAGTACTAAGATTGGGGAGGTAGAGATGGAGAGGCATGAGTCTTGGTGATTGACTGCGAAGGGGAGTCTGAGGGAGAAATGGTCAAGGAAGAAGATGCTAGACAACAGTACACTAGGCACTGTGCTAAATATTAACTCATTTAACTGAGGTAGGTATTACTAGCATCATTCCCATCTTCTACGTATGGAAACATACTTGCCCAAAGTCTGTCACTGGAACCAAAATTTAAGTCTGGGTACTCTAGACACAGACTCTGGGCTGCTTCTGAGGCCCAGATTTTGGATTTGTGTAGCTGAGTGCATTCCCTGGGAGAGACACTGGAAAAGGACCATATTTAGGGCTAGAGTAAAGAAGATCATGAATTTGCTTTTTGACATGATTTTAAGATTATGGATTATGCCTTTAAAGCATCCAGGGGGAGATATTGAAAAGACAGATATATATATGTTGGTCAGAGGAAGAATCTGGACATTTGAAATTTTAATACATATTCTGAAGTGCCCTCAAAAATCCATACCAATTTACCTGCTTACGAGAAATAAAGGTGAGAATCAGGAACTTTAAAAAACCAATAAACTGGGCTTCCCTGGTGGCGCAGTGGTTAAGAATCCGCCTGCCACTGCAGGGGAGACGGTTACGAGCCCTGGTCCGGGAAGATCCCACATGCCGCAGAGCACCTAAGCCTATGCGCCACAACTGCTGAGCCTGCGCTCTAGAGCCCACAGGCCACAACTACTGAGCCCATGCACCTAGAGCCCGTGGTCTGCAACAAGAGAAGCCACTGCAATGAGAAGCCCACGCACTGCAACAAAGAGTAGCCCCTGCTCACCGCAACTAGAGAAAACCCGCATGCAATAGCAAAGACCCAACGCAGCCAAAAAACAAATAAATACATTTATTTTTTTTAAAAAACCCCAAAAACAATAAACTGTCTTCCCTAAATACACCTCCAGAAACTGACTCAGTAGAAGTGATGGGTGGGCTGGAAGCAGGGAATCTGAGTTTTTTTTAAAGTTCTCCAGGTGATTTTATCAGTTGTATTTGGGAACTGTTGATCGTGAAGGTCGCTGTGAAGAGGTGAATATATCTCTTTTAGAGAGGATCTAAAAGAAGGAACAAACTAGTGAAATGTGAATGAAAGCATGGCATTCCACCCTGCCTTTGGCCCCACAGGTTGCAGGGATCTTAGTTCCCTGACCAGCAATTGAACCTGGGCCTTGTCAGTGAAAGAGCCAAGTCCTAACCACTGGACTGCCAGGGAATTCCTGAAAGCATGGCGTTTTGAATTTAACTTCCAATGCTTGTCTCAATGGAAATTGATCGTTTTTTTTTCTTTTTTCTTAATTTTCTGCTTACCTCAGGATTCTGAATGACCTTTACCTTCTTGTTCTTTTGTTTTGCTTTTTAAATTACCATCCCTGGTTTTAAATACTTAATTGTGCTTTAAAAAGCACAATATGTCTTATTTGGCCCTAACAAGAGCGTGTGTGTGTGTGTGTGTGTGTGTGTGTGTGTTCCTATTTTAGATACTGGAAATCACCAAGGGCTTATATTTGTTGAGTGCTTACTGTTAACAGCTTAAATACGAAGTGACTTGCCCAAAGCTGCAGGGCCAATGTGCAGCACTTTCACCCACCAGACCCTTAATTGGTATCCCAGAGGTCCCAGGTTGATCGCTGGCATCTCTGCTCTCATTCTTGTGGGTGGGAATCATTGACAGCACACCTAACAATGAACTTTGTGTCAGCCATGTTTGGAACTCCCAGAGTGCTGTCAAGTATAGCTCCGCTTGGGTTTCTCTCTGGGCATTAAAAGGGAGGACCCAGCTCCCAAGCCTGAGGAAGAACCTGAGTAGTGCAGATCTTTCCAAAGAGCTTTCTGCAGAGAGGCAAAACTCCCCTAGAAAGAATTGCTTTCTCCTTAACAACATGGGGTTGCCATATACTAGTCAGAGGGGGCGGAAATCACAACATCTCATTCTGATTGCAAATCAAATACATGTTTACTATGGAAAAACTGGAAGATAAGCAGAATGGAGGTCCACCACCCATAAAGGACCTTAGTCATTTCAAATGAACATTTTTAATAGATCTTCCGGGTCCATTTCCCTAATCAAGTCTTTCTTGAAGATATCTGATCTGAAGGAGAGGGCCCGAGTCCCACTGCTTCATTGCCCCACAGCTCGCCCTCCTACCTGGCTTTCCTAACAATCCAGCTTCATATTCTACTTCAGTGGATCAGGGAAGGGCTACAGGCTGAGGGCCTCAAATGCCCCATCGGCACCATCTGCAGGAAGATCCAGGTCCAGGGTGAATGGTGTATATAGATGGAGGCGTCTGCCAGGCGTAGCCACACTCCCCCAGGGTCATGCTCTTGTCCAGGAGCTGTCATCTGTGTAAAGCTGCTCCTTGCGCCGGTGGCCACTTAAGAATGCCTTTCACCAAGCGCTTCAGCTCCAGCACTGTGTTTGACTTCTTAGAATCCCCCAAGGTGGTGACCCTGTGGTGACGGATCATCACGAACAGCCAGGGAGGCAGGTCCACTTGCACTGCTCTCTGCTTTAGGGAATCACTGTGGGTCCTCTGAGGGCCTCAAACGGCTGTGGCAGGACACATGGGGTGCTTATCTCCCGGCATACCACGGGATAGCCCCTTGGGGTCCTAGCATGCCTTGTGGGCTCCCCATGTCCCCCCTCCGCCCCCTCCCCCGCCCACCTGCCCGCATACCTTGCAGCCTCTGCCCATTAGTCTCCTGAGATCAGATTCTGCTCACCCTCCACCATCTTGGACTTCTTTTTTTTTTTTTTAATAAACTTATTTATTTATTTATTTATTTTTGGCTGTGTTGAGTCTTCGTTGCTGCGCACAGGCTTTCCCTAGTTGCAGCAAATAGGGGCTACTCTTCGTGTGGTGCGCGGGCTTCTCGTTGCAGTGGCTTCTCTTGTTGCGGAGCACGGGCTCTAGGTGTGTGGGCTTCAGTAGTTGTGGCTCATGGGCTCAGTAGTTGTGGCATGCGGGTTCTAGAGAGCAGGCTCAGTAGTTGTGGTGCACGGGCTTAGTTGCTCCGCGGCATGTGGGAGCTTCCCAGATCAGGGATCGAACCTACGTCCCCTGCACTGGCAGGCAGATTCTTAACCACTGCGCCACCAGGGAAGTTCCTCTTGGGCTTCTTTGGCCTGGAAAGTCATTGGTTCTGGAGAGAGCTAGTCTGCTTTCCTGGTGCCACGGCTCCACCACCACCCCCCTTTTTTAACGAGTATAAAGATATTAATATTTTATGATTGTCAGGCTCAGGCTATAAACTATAAGTGGCTGTTTTGTAAGTATTGTATAGTAACGCATATATGTGGAATCTAGAAAAATGGTACAGATGAACCTATTTGTAGGGCAGGAATAGAGACATAGACGTAGAGAATGGACATGTGGACACAGAGGGGGAAGGGGAGGGTGGGACGAAGTGGGAGATTAGGTTTGACATAATTACACTACCATGTGTAAAATAGATAGCTAGTGGGAAGCTGCTGTATAGCACAGGGAGCTCAGCTCGGTGCTCTATGATGACCTAGATGGGGGCAAGGGTGAGGAGGGAGGTCCAAGAGGGAGGGGATATAGGTATGCATATAGCCGATTCACTTCATTGTACAGCAGACACTAGCACAACATTGTAAAGCAATTTTACTCCAATAAAAATAAATAGGGCTTCCCTGGTGGCGCAGTGGTTGAGAGTCCGCTTGCCGATGCAGGGGACACGGGTTCGTGCCCCGGTCCAGGAAGATCCGACATGCCGCGGAGCGGCTGGGCCCGTGAGCCATGGCCGCTGAGCCTGCGCGTCCGGAGCCTGTGCTCCGCAACGGGAGAGGCCACAACAGTGAGAGGCCCGCGTACCGCAAAAATAAATAAATAAATAAGTAAGTAAGTGAGTGAGTGAGTGAATGAATGAATGAATGAATGAATGGCTGTTTTGTGACCTTTTTCCCCTGAGCAGAGCACTGTTTTCCCTTGATACTTTTTTACAATATTTAAGGCTGTAGATGAGACTTTTGAGTGACTGTAGCACACGTAATTAAGTATTCTGTTGAAAGTTAAGTTGTTGAGACTTTTTTTTTAAACACTAAGCAACAGTCATGAACATCCATGAGGTATGGTTTTGTCACATCTTGGATGACTTCCTGGCACAATTCTTGGGTCGAAGGACTTGTTTAAGGCTTAATAGCGCAAAAGTTTTTGTCGATCTACGTTTCCCCCACCCCCTAACAATATATAGCAGCATCCATTCCCTAAGTATTTCACAACATTTGTCCTTTTAATTTGTATTTCCTAGTAAGTGAACTTTTTTCTACGGATAGTTTTACTCAGGAAAATGCCAGAATCTTCTTTCAAGGCAATGCCACATACTTTCCCCTTGCACCTTCTTATCCCAGTCCCTTAACGGAAAGTAGTGATAGCTACAAGGACAAGTTTGTTTACTTTATAAACTGGGTGTGTCTCTAGACCAAGCTAGAATGGAAACACCTTTGACAGTGTCTCCCTCATTCCCCAACAAGATGCCTTTTGGCCACAACACTTTCAAACTGATATTACTCTTCCCTTCTCATTAAAATGCCCAAAGATCAATAGGAAAACTGTCGAGTGATAAAGTGATCAAGTGTTGATCACTTGAAGGACATTTACCCCTGAAAGTTGGGTGGTTTTATTTTGCCAGAACATCCAGTAAGGTTGGACATTGGGACTACATAGCACCTCTATGTCATGGCTGAGAAGACAAGCTTCTGACCTTCATGGGTGTTTCCTTGAGAGTTTGGAAGTGTCTAGGCAATTCCAACCTAAAAGCAGGCCTGGGATGAGTTCCCAGCCTAATATCCATTAATTCTTAAAAGTCTATTTAAAAAGCTTTCTTCTTTCAACAGCTCTAGTACTCCAGGGACTCAACCCTTCTTGCCCAAGTTTTATAGTGGCGCCAGCTCAGGATCTGAGGCCAGGCTTGGCAGGATGGTCTTTAGAGAGAAGCTCTGAGCACAGGCCGGGGACTCCTGGTTCCCTTGGATGTTTCTATCTAGTGCAGATACACAAGGTTCTGATTTAAAAAAAAAAAAAAAAATCTCTAGAAGCTGTCTCAGGTTACTAACTCCCTTCCCCAACAGTATTGTAGGAATTGCATGTTCAGACTCAGTGCTGAAACCTATCAGTTTATAGTGGTACAAATACCTACATCTGCATCAGGTTCATCGACTTTATGGTTCCGAATCTCTGTGGAAGAAACTGAGTTTAAAGCTGTCACATGACTTTAAGGTCCTAGGTGGGTATGGACATAAGAGCTAGCTATGTTTACGTCTGTGTTTTTCAGCCTTAAGATCTGAACTATTGCCCCATGTGCTCGTCAGTGCTCACCAACTTGTCCCAGAAAGAGTTTGACACGAGCCCATTCATGCCTCCATGACTTGGCCAAGATTTGTGGCCTTGTGGAGCTAGGCTGCAGTCAGGAACGGGAATCAGCTTCCTTCACTAGCTGTGAGAAGGTAGGGTAGAAGGAGGGTGAGTAATGATGAGACCTGGTTTCAGATCAACTTCATTTTGAAACCAGTGATACAAGCCAGTAGTGCCAAGAAGCATCTGGGAGGAAGTTGTAATGATCTGCCCCAGGGCTTACCGTTTACTAGCCTCTGTGTGACTCATGGCTTACAAAGAAAACTGCTCATGTTTCTACAGGTGCCTCAGCGAGTTTCCCTGGGCAGGTCAGATTGGCTGTGAGATCTCCATCCTTTGCCTCTCCCAATAAGCCATGGAGCAGCCCCTACGAAACAGTCCTCTCCAAATGCAGACTGAGCCAGCTCCCCGTCATGCTCTTTGGTTCTGTGTATCCCCTTTTCCCTTCCGTGCTTCAGCCCTTAGGTAAAGCACATGGCTGTAACTAACCCCATGCCCACTCTGAGAGATGGTTTCTCTATGGTGTAGAGAGAGGCATGGATTTGGAGTCAGAAGCCCTGGTTAATTGTGAGTAGGCTAAAGGTCCCTCTTATTGAGGGCTTACTCTGGGCCAGACACAGTGCTCAGTGCTGTGTGAACATTATCCCACTTATTCCTGCCAATAATCTTATGAGGTAGGTATTATTCCCATTTTCCAGATGAGAAAACAGCTTCTGTACATTCACACGACATGGATGTGAACCCAAGTCTTTTGGACTCCAAATCCCATATTCTTCATCACTCATCTGCCTCTGCCTTTAGGATTTGAAATCTGGTCCTAATGCTTCCGAATTGTGGGGCTTCGTGTACTTTGCTCTCCTCTCTGAAGCTGCTTCCTGAGGCACTTCAACCCCAGGGCAGTCTCTTGTTTCCTGAGTTGTCAGAATAGGGGAGGAGTATCTACCTTGTGGGTTTTTTTTTTTGTTTTGTTTTTTGTTTTTTTTTGTGGTACGCGGGCCTCTCACTGTTGTGGCCCCTCCCGTTGCGGAGCACAGGCTCCTGACGCGCAGGCGTGCGCCCAGCCGCTCCGCGGCATGTGGGATCTTCCCGGACCGGGGCACGAACCCGTGTCCCCTGCATTGGCAGGCGGACTCTCAACCACTGCGCCACCAGGGAAGCCCCTTGTGGGTTGTTTTTTGAGGACTTGGATAAGAAAACACTTAGCTGGGTGTCTCGGGCAGAGTGGGCCTTTGAAGCTCGTTCCTGCCTGCCTGACTCATGCCCCTTGGTTGTATTCTGCACCCAGCTGAATGTGGCTGAGGGCTGATGGGGCAGCTGGAATGTTGCAGCCTGCGTGGGAGGCACGTGCAATTGAAGTACCTGACCACTGACTTCTCCTTGATTGTTGGCACTGTCCCCTCTAAGAATAGATGGACAGCCCCAGATACTGTGCTACAAATGTTTGGACCCATAAAACAATGGAAATGTGCCAGCAAACAGGGTAGTGAAGTGTACCGTACATTCCTGGTGGGCAGATTTTGTAGACAGCAGGAAGACGGTTTCTGGGTTTCTGGCAGCTTTTAGAGTTTGGGGGATTAAGGCATTAGCCCCCTGCTGGGTAACTTGGTGGGAGAGGATTGGAGAGTTCATTGAGAGGCACTCATTAAGTGAAAAACCTGACAGGCTTATCTGGCCAGCCCCTCTGCTAGCTGAAGACCTTCCCTTAGGAAGAGGGCTGTTTTAAGAATGGGAAAAGTGACAGTTAATTTTTATTTTTTATCAGTGTTTGAATAGCTAATGCATTTACGTGGGTCAAAATTCAGAAGGGTACACAGTAAAAAGTCTCTTTCCTGTTGCTTAGCTACTAGCTTCTCCACCCATAAACCCAGTTTTTTGGGGTCACCTTCCAGAAGTATTTATTTTAAAATACAAATGTTAGCATAGACTACATTGCTCCATATCTTTTTAAATTAATTAATTAATTAATTAATTAATTAAGCTGCACCAGGTCTTTAGTTGCAGCACACGGGATCTTCGTTGCCACATTGGAGATCTTCATCGCGGCATGTGGGATCTAGTTCCTTGACCAGGGATCAAACCCAGGCGCCCTGCATTGGGGGCACAGAGCCTTAACAGCTGGACCACCAGGGAAGTCCCCATATCTTTTTTTTTTTAATTAACAACATGTCTTAGAGATCTTTCCATGTCAATACATAGGGGCTTCCTTATCTTTTACAGCTTTTTATGGCTGCATAGTGTTCTCGTATGGATGTTAGCATTACACAAAGTTAATCTGTCACTGATGGACATTTAGGTTGTCTGGACTTTTGCTGTTACAATCCATGCATTATTGATTACTTTGGTAGATAGCTGTGGAAAGGTGATTTGGGACAGGAGGCAGTATCCTATAAGAACGTAAGGGTACTTGAAGATACACATTTTGTTCCCTGATGCATCCCTAGTATTTAGAAGAATATTGGGCACTTAGGAAACACTCTCCTAGTTCTTGATGGATGCTGTGTTGAAGAACCTGACTTTAGAATATGACCACCCCGAGTTCTAATTCTGATTCCACTCACTAGCTGTATGATGTTGGGCAAGCCATCTCACCTCTGAACCCCCATTTCCTCATGTGTTATGAGCCTGTATAAAGTTCTGGGGTTTACAAATTTGTGATTTTGTGGTTTTATCTTATTTGATATTCAGGATGACTCTGTGAAGTCTAATTTTCATCTTCCAAATGAGAAAACCTAAATTCCTAATAAGTTAATTCAAGTTCTGCATCAACATGCTGATGGTTCCAACTAACAGAGTTTTGAGGGATCTTTGCATGTGTCCTTAACACAGCTTTAAGCAATGCTGAATCACCTAGTGAGTTTAGGTGTTCCCTTTTAAGCTTTTCTTCTTTTTACATCAAGGAGAAAGTGTCTTTGGTCCCATTATTATTATTTTTAACTAATCTATTTATTTTTGGCTGCATTGGGTCTTCGTTGCTGGGTGCAGGCTTTCTTTAGTTGTGGCGAGCAGGGGCTACTCTTCGTTGCAGTGTGCGGGCTTCTCGTTGCTGTGGCTTCTCTTGTTGTGGAGCATGGGCTCTAGGTGTGCAGCCTTCAGTAGCTGTGGCACACGGGCTCAGTAGTTGTGGCACATGGGCTCTAGAGCGCAGACTGAGTGGTTGTGGCACACGGGCTTCAGTAGCTGTGGCACGTGGACTTCAGTAGTTGTGGCTCGTGGGTTCTAGAGCACAGGCTCAGTAGTTGTGGCGCACAGGCTTAGTTGCTCCACAGCATGTGGGATCTTCCCAGACCAGGGCTCGAACCCATGTCCCTTGCATTGGCAGGCGGATTCCACTGCACCACCAGGGAAGCCCCTACTATTCTTGAATACATCTTTTTATAACATGCTTCTCTCCCTTCAAACCAAGGGAAGACAGGCCTTAGGCTCGAAGCCTCAGCAAACATGGGAATTCCCTGGAGGTCCAGTGGTAGGACTCTGCACTTTCACTACCAAGGGCACGGGTTCGATCCCTGGTCGGGAAACTAAGATCCCTCAAACCATGCGGCATGGCCAAAAAGCAAAACAAAACAAAACAGAAACTTCAGCAAACAATTGATTCTGGGGCCTACAGAATTCAAGTGTGTTTCCCAGGATCACCCATCAAGTTAAAGTCAGTGCCTGCACAAGAATGGGGTCTCCATCACTATTAATAGTATTAACAGCAGACCTGGCCATAATGCATCCTATTTGTGAGTTCTTTACACTTATTCTCATTTAATCCTCACAACTACCTGTAAGAGAGTTACTCTTATTATCCCCGAATCTAGTACTTTTCTCCAAGTATCACACTGCCTCACTGGGCATCTAAAAATCAATCTTTGCTATTTCAATAGATGGAGAAGGACCACAGGTAATGGGGGTTAGGGAGGAAATAAGAAAACAAACTCTCAGGTGTGTCAGAAAGATAATATAACCATATTATATAAACAACTCAATCTAGACAGGTCTAGGTACCACTTCTGGCCATTCCATTTCCTAGCTATGTAACTTCAATGAATGCATTTAGCCCCTCATTTTCCCAATTTAGAAAATGGGCGTTAAAATCTACTTTATAGGGTGCTTGGTGAAGATTAAATGAGAAAGTATACAAATGTTAGGGCTTCCCTGGTAGCGCAGTGGTTAAGAATCTGCCTGCCAAGGCAGGGGACACAGGTTCAAGCCCTGGTCCAGGAAGATCCCACATGCTGCGGAGCAACTAAGCCCGTGTACCACAACTACTGAGCCTGCACTCTAGAGCCCGCGAGCCACAACTACTGAGCCTGCATGCCACAACTACTGAAGCCCACATGCTGCAACTACTGAAGCCCGCACGCCTAGAGTCCGTGCTCCGCAGCAAGAGAAGCCACCGCAATGAGAAGCCCACGCACCACAATGAAGAGTAGTCCACGCTTGCCACAACTAGAGAAAATCCTCACACAGCAACGAAGACCCAATACAGCCATAAATAAATAAATTTATTTTAAAAATTCATACAGATTTAAAAAAAAAACACAAATGTTAGCTGTTAATAATAGTAATTCATGATGGGAGGGATTCTCGACTCTTGAGATTGATGCTTGCTGTATTCATTTGCTAGGGCTGCTGTAACAAAGGAACACAGACTGGGGGCTTAAACACAGAAATTTATTTTCTCACAACTCAGGAGGCTAGAAATCCAAGATCAAGGTGTCAGCAGGGCTGGTTTCTGTTGAGGCCTCTCTCCTTAGCTTGTAGATGGCTGTCTTCTCCATGTGTCTGTAAATAGTCTTCTCTCTGTAATTGTCTGTGTCCAAATTTCCTCCTCTTATAAGGACACTCATCATACTGGATTAGGGCCCACCCTAATAACCTCATTTTAATTTAATCACCTCTTTAAAGGTCCTTTTTCCAAATATAATCACATTCTGAGGTATTAGGACTTGAACACATGAATTTGAGGGGGGAACACAATTCATGTTAAGGGAAAACTTGGACCTACAGAAAAATAAAGATAATAAGTAGCTGGTAACCCCAGTCATAGGGAAGCTTCATTTCCTTCCAGTCTTTTTAAAATTTTTTCCCGTGCATAGTTGCATATACTATATATGCAGTTCTACTTTCTGCTTACATTTTGCATAGCTGGATAAAAAATCCATGGAGTGCATGCCCCATAGATTATTTAACTTTTGCCCTGTATTAAGATGATTTAAACTCTGCCACATATCATTCCTGGTCTTTTTTAGCCCAAAGGCAAAGCAAGATTCCTCAGAAGATGAGAGTACAAAGCTGTGTGCTGGAGGTAAAGGACAAGGTCACTCTGGGAATCTCCCTGCCCCTGGGACCCTTTGGAACTGACTCAGGCTGAGATCCCTCTTTCCCCTCCTCCCACCGGCCGAGCATGTTGTCACAGCCCATGACTCCTCAGTGGGGATGTCGTCAAGGAGGCAGGGCCGGTATCTAAGCAATCTTCTCTTTCTCAGGGACACACTCCAGCCTTCCCATGAAGGAACCTGCCTCTGTGTATGAGCTCTGGGGCTCTGGGGAGCTGAAGGCAGCTCTGTATGCTTTTAAGCCCTCCATCTTCCTCCCCTCCATGCACTAAGCCTCTCCCCAAAAGATGGCCAGTGTCCTAAGTTCTTTCACCCAAGTTAGTTTTACCTGCTTTTGAACTTCATGTTAATGGAATCATACATGTGTCCTCTCTTGTATCTGGCTTCTGTCACTCAGCCATGTTTGTAAGATTCATTCATGTTGTTGTGTGTCCTTGTGGTTGACTCATTTAATTATATGAATATTCCACCATATTTTTATTCATTCTACCTTGATGGACATTTGGGCTATTTCCAGTCTTTAGCTATTATAGACAGTGCTGCTGTGGCTATTATAATACTTGTCTTTTAGTGAATGTATCTTTGTTGGGTCTATACCTCAAAGTAAAATTGCTGGGTCTTGGGGAAGGTGTATATTTAGCTTCAGCAAATACTGCTCGACAGTTTTCCAAAATGACTATCCCATTTTACACTCCCACATCAGACTTCTACTTTTTTTTTTATTGAGGTAAAATATGCATAACATAAAATTTGACCATTTTAAACAATTCGGTGACATTAAGTACGTTCAAATTGTTGTGCAACCATCACCATAGTCTGTCTCTAGAACTTTTTCATCATCCCAAACAGAAACTCTGTACCCATTAAACAATAACTACCCATTCCCCTCTCTCTCCAGCCCCTGGTAACTTCTATTCTACTTTCTATGTCTATTAATTTGAGGATTCTAGGTACCTCATGTAAGTGGAATCATGCAGTATTTGCCCTTTTGTGACTAGCTTATTTTACTTAGCATAATGTTTTCAAGATTCTTCCATGTTGCAGCATGTGTCAGAACTTTATTCCTTTTAAAGACTGAATAATATTCCATTGTATGTATAGACCACATTGTGTTTATCTAGTCATCTCTTTTTTTTTTTTTTTTTTTTTTTTTTTTTTGCGGTGCGCGGGCCTCTCACTGTTGTGGCCTCTCCTGTGTGGAGCACAGGCTCCGGATGCGCAGGCTCAGCGGCCATGGCTCACGGGCCCAACCGCTCCGCGGCATGTGGGATCTTCCCGGACCGGGGCACGAACCCGTGTCCCCTGCATCGGCAGGCGGACTCTCAACCACTGCGCCACCAGGGAAGCCCCAATCTAGTCATCTCTTGATGGACACTTGTGTTGTTTCCATCTTTTGGCTATTGTGAATAGTGATACTATGAAAATATGTGTACAAGTATCTGTTTGAGATCCTACTTCAGTTCTTTTAGGTATACGCCTAAAAGTAGAATTGCTGGATCATGTGGTAATTTTATGTTTACCTTCTGAGGAGCCACCAAACTGTTTTTCACAGTGGCTGCACCATTTCACATTCCCAGTGCAGGAGGGTTCCCATGTCTTTACATCTTGCCAACACTCGTTATTTACTTTTTTTTTTTTGCCACCCTAGTAGGTATGAAGTGGTATCTCATTGTTATTTTGATTTGTATTTCCCTAATGACTAATGATATTGAGCATTTTTTCATATGCTTATTGGCCTTTTGTATACCTTATTTGAAGAAATGTCTTTTCAACTCCTTTGCCTTTTTATTTACTTATTTTTAATTGGGTTGTTTGTTTTTTGTTGTTGTTGAGTTTTAGGAGTTCACTGTATAGTCTGGATATTGTTTGGAATTCTACTTTTTAATGTTATACTCTTTTTTTATTAATGTTACACTCTTATATACTGTTTGAATACTTCATCATGTTCACATTACTTTTTGTTTGTTTGTTTATCTTCTCAAAGAACCAGCTTTTAGTTTTATTGATCTTTGCTATTGTTTTCTTTGTTTCTATTTCATTTATTTCTGCTCTGATCTTTATGATTTCTTTCCTCCTGCTAACTTTGGGTTTTGTTTGTTCTTCTTTCTCTGGTTCCTTTAGGTGTAAGGTTAGATTGTTTATTTGAGATTTTTCTTGTTTCTTGAGGTAGGCTTGTATAGCTATAAACTTCCCTCTTAGAACTGCTTTTGCTGCATCCCATAGGTTTTGGATTGTCATGTTTTCATTGTCATTTGTCTCTAGGTATTTTTTGATTTCCTCTTTGATTTCTTCAGTGATCTCTTGGTTATTTAGTAACGTATTGTTTAGCCTCCATGTGTTTGTGTTTTTTACGTTTTTTTCCCTGTAATTCATTTCTAATCTCATAGCGTTGTGGTCAGAAAAGATGCTTGATATGATTTCAATTTTCTTATATTTACTGAGGTTTGATTTGTGACCAAGATGTGATCTATCCTGGAGAATGTTCCATGTGCACTTGAGAAGAAAGTGTAATCTGCTGTTTTGGGATGGAATGTCCTATAAATGTCAATGAAATCTGTCTGGTCTATTGTGTCATTTAAAGCTTCTGTTTCCTTATTTATTTTCATTTTGGATGATCTGTCCATTGTTGTAAGTGGGGTGTTAAAGTGTTACTGTCGATTTTCTCTTTTATAGCTGTTAGCAGTTGCCTTATGTATTGAGGTGCTCCTATGTTGGGTGCATATATATTTATAATTGTTATATCTTCTTCTTGGATTGGTCCCTTGATCATCACATAGTGTCCTTCCTTGTCTCTTGTAACATTCTTTATTTTAAAGTCTATTTTATCTGATATGAGTATTGCTACTCCAGCTTTCTTTTGATTTCCATTTGCATGGAATATCTTTTTCCATCCCCTCACTTTCAGTCTGTATGTGTCCCTAGGTCTGAAGTGGGTCTCTTGTAGACAGCATATAGATGGGTCTTGTTTTTGTATCCATTCATCAAGCCCATGTATTTTGACTGGAGCATTAAATCCATTCACGTTTAAGGTAATTATCGATATGTATGTTCCTATGACCATTTTCTTAATTGTTTTGGGTTTGTTTTTGTAGGTCCTTTTCTTCTCTTGTGTTTCCCACTTAGAGAAGTTCCTTTAGCGTTTGTTGTAGAGCTGGTTTGGTGGTGCTGAATTCTCTTAGCTTTTGCTTGTCTGTAAAGCTTTTGATTTCTCCATCGAATTTGAATGAGATCCTTGCCGGGTAAGAGTAATCTTGGTTGTAGTTTCTTCCCTTTCATCACTAAGTATATCATGTGACTCCCTTCTGGCTTGTAGAGTTTCTGCTGAGAAATCAGCTGTTAACCTTATGGGAGTTCCCTTGTATGTTATTTGTCATTTTTCCCTTGCTGCTTTCAATAATTTTTCTTTGTCTTTAATTTTTGCCAATTTGATTACTATGCGTCTCAGCGTGTTTCTCCTTGGGTTTATCCTGTATGGGACTCTCTGCACTTCCTGGACTTGGGTGACTATTTCCTTTATCATGTTAGGGAAATTTTCGACTATAATCTCTTCAAATATTTTCTCTGGTCCTTTCTCTCTCTCTTCTCCTTCTGGGACCCCTATAACGTGAATGTTGTTGTATTTAATGTTGTCCCAGAGGTCTCTTAGGCTGTCTTCATTTCTTTTCATTCTTTTTTCTTTATTCTGTTCCACAGCAGTGAATTCCACCATTCTATCTTCCAGGTCACTTATCCGTCTTCTGCCTCAGTTATTCTGCTATTGATTCCTTCTAGTGTAGTTTTCATTTCAGTTATTATATTGTTCATCTCTGTTTGTTTGTTATTTAATTCTAGGTCTTTGTTAAACATTTCTTGCATCTTCTTGATCTTTGCCTCCATTCTTTTTCCGAGGTCCTGGATCATCTTCACTATCATTATTCTGAGTTCTTTTTCTGGAAGGTTGCCTATCTCCGCTTCATTTAGTTGTTTTTCTGGGGTTTTATCTTGTTCCTTCATCTGGTACATAGCCCTCTGCCTTTTCATCTTGTCTGTCTTTCTGTGAATGTGGTTTTTGTTCCACAGGCTGCAGGATTGTAGTTCTTCTTCCTTCTGTCACATTACTTTTGTAGTTTAAAAACCCTCATCTGTTATCCTTTCTTATTTTAGGGAAGGATTATTTAAAACAATTGTCGTCATCATTTGAAACTAAAGGACAATTTTTCAGGAAAGGACAGTTGGCAGAGCTCACGCTGACCTTTCCATGGCACAGCACTGTCCCTCTGGTCCTTGTTGTGCTGCAGCCTAGTAGACTGATGAGTGCTGGTGTCTGGGCCAGCGTTATGGGAACACCTGGGTCAGGGCATGTTGCCGATGGGCCCAGTTGTAGCCCCTGGCAGGTTTCCTGACTCCATGCTTTGGCCACAAGGAAGGGTGGGTAAGAACACTGGTTGTGAATACTCTCTAGCGTATGCCTTGGAGTCAGGCTGACCTGGCTTCTGAACCTCAGTTTTCTCATCTTTGTAAAGGAGCTCATGCCTAACTTGGCAGCATAGTTGTAAAGATGAAATGGGCCCAGTCTCCGGATTAACAAATGGTAGTTATTAACTCAGAGTGCTTGTTTAAAGGGCGGCCAAGCAGGGAGGATTCAGAAGGAGCATGACAGACTGAAACAACCCGAGGTTATCCAGAATGATCTGTGTGGGTGACGGTGTAGCAGGATGCATACAGCGCATATGTAGACTCATAGCCTTCGGAAATGCTTAAAATCTTCTGCCTCCAGCTGTGACCTTGGGTCAACTCTGTGTCTCGTGAGACTCCATGGGGCTAATGTCGCTGAATATCTATGATTTTGGTTCTTCGGCCCACAAACCAGGAAGTGGTCTTCCCTCTTGAGACCAAACTCAGAAGCCCATCTGAAACTCATATGGAATCACATTGCTGGTCAGAGGAAGTAAGCCAAGTCTCCTTCTGCAGTGGCTTGCAATAGTCCTTGATCCAGTCAGGGGGCTGTTGTCAGGTCTTGGCTCCCATGGGGTATCTTCCAGAAGCCCCTCCTTCCTAATACTCTTTTCCTTCCTTCCCCACAGTGGTTTTCACGGACTGCCCTGGGCAAGAGTCGGCCCTGCTGACTGATGATGACTTCACTGTTCTGAACAACAAAACAGTCCAGGTAAAACACCATGTCCACCTTCAGGAGAGAAGAAAGACATTCTCCGTGCATGCCCAGCTTGCTGCTGGCCAGGAGGCCGAGGTTGCCGTGGCTGTTGTGAGCCATGTTACCCCTGCAGAGGACGCAGGGTTAGACCTCAGTTGCCCATAGCTGTGCGCGTGGGTACTGATCTAAGCAGGGTAGTGCTTGCAGCTGCCCAGTAGGGGGCACCAGAGTCAGGCAAGGGGGGCCCAGAGCTGCTTTGTGAGTAATGGCCCAGTGCCCTTCCTCCCTTGAATTCCCTGTCCCATCTCCCTTTCCTTCTTTCCCATATCATGCCGGTAAACCGCAAGTGAAGGTGATCCCAACACAGGACTGCCAATCTCATGAACCTTTGGGAAGATGGACCTGAGGCTCTTGGCCACATTTCTTTGTTTTGTCTAATTTAATTTTTTGAGCAGCTAATGTATCCACATGGTTCAAAATTTTAAATATTAAAAAGTTTTAGAATGAATAACCTCCCCTTTTTTCTCCCCCTATGTCTAATGCCCTCTCTACCACTCCAAGAGAAGACCTGTTACCAGTTTCTTTCCTTCTAATTTATGTATTTGTTCTATATTTATATTAAATATATTTATATATATTATATATAGGTATAAAATAAACTTTTCGGTCCTCTTTTATGCAAAACTAACATACTATTCACATGTCTGCACCTTCTTTTTGCACTGAAAAATACATCAGTACACTGCCTATCCCCTTCTCACAGATAACCACCGTTATAAGCTTCTAGTATCCCCCACACTTTGTCTGTATATAAGCAGATGTGAATATATGCCTTATTTTCCCACCCTTTTACACAAAAGATGGAACAGTGCCTGGCACATATTAAGCCCTATGTAAGTGTTTGTTAAATAGAATACTAAACTACATTAAGCTGTTCTATATCTTGTTCTTTTTCACTTAAGTATGGATATATATCAAAGATCTTTCCATGCCAGCACAGAGAGACATCCCTCATTTTTAAAGCTGTATACAATTTCCACTAGATGGATGTATTATAGTGTATTTAATTGGGACTTCTCTATAAGTGAACACTTAGATTATTTCCAAGTTTTCTTTTACAATAAACCCATCTGGGCCTCTGTCCTTGCCATGAGCCCCTGTAGATGAGAGGATGTTGGGTATGTTCCAGTTGTTTGCACACCTGGGTTAAGGGGTCTTCTCTCCTTGCAGGAAAGGAAAGCATTGAAGATCTCCCCATCCAAACGTATCTTGCGAAGACGCAAGAGAGATTGGGTGGTCCCGCCAATATTTGTCCCTGAGAATGGCAAGGGTCCCTTCCCCCAGAAGCTGCATCAGGTATGACTGTGCCTTCTCCCTGGGAGTCATTGGTGTCTTCAGGGACTCTCATTCAAAGGCCTGAATATGAGGTTTCTTGCTGCTGAGCCCTGGGGACCGCAGAGGGAAACTCTCTGATGGGAGCAATTTCTAATCAGGCAGTGCCTCTCCACCCCTGCCCACAGAGGGTTCTTTGCTACACTCATGAGATATTTGTCACTTTGTCAGCTGCCATTTTCTTTTGCTTCCAGCTCAAATCTAATAAAGACAGAGGTACCAAGATTTTCTACAGCATCACGGGGCCTGGGGCAGACAGCCCCCCTGAGGGTGTCTTCACCATAGAGAAGGAAACGGGCTGGTTGCTGTTGAATAAACCACTGGACCGGGAGAAAATTGCCGAGTATGAGGTAAGTAACCTTTAGCGTCCAACGAGAAGCAGGGCCCCAGGAAGGGTAGTGCCAGGCTGACCCCAGGCCTGTGTACCTACAGCTCTTTGGCCACGCTGTGTCGGAGAATGGTGCCTCCGTGGAAGAGCCCATGAACATCTCCATCATTGTAACAGACCAGAATGACCACAAGCCCAAGTTCACCCAGGATGTCTTCAGAGGGAGCGTCTTGGAAGGGGTACTACCCGGTAAGAGGACTGGGGAGGGCACAGCTATAGAGGTCTGCTGGCCCCAGACCTGGCCTTGGGTCCACTTCTGGAATCAGCCCAGACTCTTAAAGGCTGGAAGAACCCTTCATACCTGATTTCCTGGGCTGTGCCTCAGATTACCTGGGATCTTCTTAAAAATCCAGATTCCCCCACTCCATCCCAAGACCCCTGAATAAGAATGATGCTGGAGTAGAGCCCCAGAATCTGTGTATTTGAAAATTTCCCAGAAGCTTCAGATGATCAGCCAGCTGCAGGTTTGGAGCTGCAGAGACCTACATTTGAATCTGGATTTTGTCTGTCATCTGCTGTGACCCTGGGCAAGGTCTTGACCTCTGAGCCTCAATCTTCACTCCTGAAAATGGGGATAATATCAACCGTAAAGAGCTGTGAAGATTAGAAATAACACATGCCTACTGCTGTGTGATATGAAGCACCTGACATGAGGTTCTTTGGGGAAATGGCAGCTGCAAGGAGGGTGGCAAAGGGTGAGAGAAAGCAGAAGATGAATTGTCAGGCTGGGGAAGAGGGTGAGAGGGGCTGGCAAAAGACTAGAGAAACAGGTGACATTAATGACCTCAAAGGCAGTGCTGGTGAGGAGGGCTCCTCCTCTCCCTTTGTCTCTGAGTTGTGGAGAATTACAGAGAAATGTGAGTTGGTTAGGTTGCCAATAATAGGCATTTCCGGAAGAAAAACGGTACCTTCAACAATATGGAACCTTTTCCCCCTTTGTATTGAGGAAGCCTAGAGGTGGTCAAGCCAGGCTGGAATGGTGCTTTAACGTGTGGGGGAACTAGGCTCCTTCCATCTCGTTGCTCTGCTGTTTTGGCTTTATTCCCAAGATTACCTCATGGTTGCTGCTGGAGCTCTGGCCATTATATCCGGAAGGAGAGAAGGGGTGGGAAGAATAAACCCCTTAACTCAGAAAAACGCTTCCCCCAAAGCTGTATATCCCATCCGTCAGATTTCAGTCTCGTGGCCACAGCTAGCTGCAAGAAGCGAAATAGTTTTGGTTCCCGGTGGGCTTGTGCTCAGCCTAGAATGATTATGAGGATTATGTTTCTAAGAAGGAAGGGGAGAATGGGAAATGGGCACCAATTAGCAGTCTCTGCCACGAGTGGAACATGGGGCCAAGCCAGCGAGCAGGGTGGAGCCTCTCGGAGTTCCAGAAGTGGGCAAGGCTGGAATCGGAGCTGGAAGGGAAGGTTGCACACTCATCAGCGTTTCTCCCCTCCAGGCACTTCTGTGATGCAGGTGACAGCCACGGATGAGGACGATGCCATCAACACCTACAATGGGGTGGTTGCTTATTCCATCCATAGTCAAGAGCCAAAGGACCTCATGTTCACGGTCCACCGGAGCACAGGCACCATCAGCGTCGTCTCCAGTGGCCTGGACCGGGAGGTAAGTGGCCCTTCGGGAAGGTGCTGCCTGCCCAGGCTAGCCCAGGCTGGGGTCTGACGCTCAGAGCGGAAGCCTCTGCCCCCAAAGCCCAGGGCAGAGCAGTGGGGACCCAAGTCAGCTGGGAATGGCTGCTGCTGTGTCCCACATTGATGTCCTGCAGCTCCCTCGGGCCAGTGGCACGTTGCCAAACCATCTCGTTAAGGCTGAGGAGGCAGCTGTAAAACACAGACGTTTAATACTTTCTGCAGGTTTTCTCATTTCCTCTCGGCATGGCTCACTTAGCACGCACATTGCCCAGATTTGTCCCGTGTGTGCCACAAAGCAGAATTAGCTCCATGGATATTAGAGTTGCCTCCTGTTCCCTAATTAATACCTTTGCCCAAATCCACACTCAAAGCTCCCATTGTGCATCCGCCCAGGGTCAGGAAGCAATGCCCAGGCTTCATCCCACGACAGGCCCAGGAGAACCGTTTGGATCCACAGTTCCCCTCCCCCTCCACCCTTTGCTTCTGGTCCTTTCTGCAGTGGGCAAGCAGTGGGTCAGGAATCAAGAGAACACTTAAGAGGGAGGAACATTCCGCTTCCCTCCGCGTACACCCAAGGCTGTGCCCAACGCGCAGTGGCCTTCCACTTCCACTCTCCTTTTCTCCCCAGAGAGTCCCTGAGTACACACTGACCATCCAGGCTACGGACATGAACGGGGACGGCTCCAGCACCACGGCTATGGCCATAGTGGAAATCCTCGATGCCAATGACAATGCTCCTGTGTTTGAGCCCCAGCAGGTAATGCCCCTTCCTTCCTTCTTCCCTCGTCAGATGATGAAGGACTAAGTTTCTCCTTTCTGATGAAACTCCAGAACCAGCCTACATTGCTTCAAGTCCCAGTCCCAGCACTTGTGAGCTTTGTGACCTGAGGTGAACTACCTAACCTCTCTGTGCCCTATTTCCTAATCTGTGAAATGGAGATGATGCTCCATTGTCTCCTACTGCACTTTTCTGAGTTTTAAATGAAATAATCTATGTACAGTTCTTAACACAATCCCAGGTACACAAGTGCTCAATATGAAAATCTTTGTTGATATGGAAAGTCCTAATTTGCCTCACACCTATACCTGCCCACATTCCCCCAGTGAATGCTTGTACACCTCACGTGACAGAGGACTCAGTGACAGTCGAGGTGACACCCACCCCCTTCCACCTGTAGGTAACTCTGACGGCTAAACATTGTTTAGGCCTGATTAAAAATTTGTTCTCAACAGCTGATTTCCCCATCTTTGCCACCTGTTCCAGAATTTCCAAAAAGTTCCTGGTCAGTGCCCCAGAGCAATCAGACACCTAGCCCTTCTTGCCACCTTCCTTATGCCTTTCTGATCTCAGCTAGATATAGGTGACTACTCAATGGTGAGGCCTTGGGCACCCAGATCAGTGAGATTCCTGGAGCGCCAGGCCCCTGGGTGTAGGGAAAGCAGGCCCAAGATTGCCGTGCTCTGTCCCAGCAGCTGTGAGGCTGACTCTTGGGATGTTCTGCATCCATGCATGCCTTGAAACCCCAATAAGTGGGTCGGGCGGTCCAGGAAGGGGTGAGCGGCATGGGGCGCCCCTGGAGTTGGATGGAGGATTCACAGCCAGTGAAGAGTGGAACAGCCTCCCAAGGTGGTCAGTCTCTCCGCTCTGACTGTGCTGTGCTTCCCACGCTGACAGTATGAGGCCCATGTGCCTGAGAACGCAGTGGGCCACGAGCTGCAGAGGCTGACAGTGACCGATCTGGATGCCCCCAACTCACCGGCATGGCAGGCTACCTACCGCATCGTGGAAGGTGACAACGGGGACCATTTTACCATCACCACCCACCCTGAGAGCAACCAGGGTATCCTGACAACCAAGAAGGTGAGTCGGTTTGGGTTTTGTACAAGGGCCACACCTGGGACAGTCAGGTCTGCAGCCTCCAGGATTGGGGGTACCACCTGCCTTGGGAGACATACCTTGGACCACTCACCAGGGAGTGTACCAGGCCAGTGACTTGCAACACTCTCCCATTCCTCTTGGGTTGGGGAATTCCTTTGTTCAAACTAAACCTTACCCAGGGACCCAGTTCATAAAACATTCATAAAACAGAGTTGCTGATCTAATTGAGGCAGATCAGTGGGGCCCCCCCCTCCCAGATCCCAGTGTCCAGTGGCTGCTCCCAATCAGTCTTACACAGAGGGTCTCTGTTTTATTGGAATTCTTGCTAATTTTGCATTCAATCCATAATTCACATCTAGGTGTCTAGGTGTTTGGATAGTAAAATGTTTTAAATTACTTAGTAGTTAGGCATACCCTTGCCTCTCAAAAAGTCTTTTAATAAAATGGATGCTTCAAGAAGATGGGTCCAATCTTTCTTTGATTTCTTTTACCTCCTGGTTTATTATGAAGAATGGCCCAGTTTGAGAAGTGGGGCTTTATATAATACTTTAAAGGCTGTCCCCTCCTTGCAACCAAAACTTTGTAACACCCCTTTCACACTGTGAAATGAATTTCATTTATAATATAACTTCTCTAACTTACATAATTTCTAGAAAAATGGAATGCTCTAACTGTAAAATAAAAGAGAATTTTACAGGAAAAGTTACTGATAATAAAATATTTCCATATGTAAACCTTTGGGCACAAGTACACTAGAAAACATAATGAAGCGGTTAGTTTCTTGCACATCGTCCAGATGTAGTAGATACTATATGTCACTCTAGTGACTCATATCACGAGTGGTATTGATGTTTTTCCAGAACAGCAAATAAACAACTTTGGGAAAGACGTGAACAAATCAAATTACAAGCTCCCCTCAGAAGTTGCATTCCTGGAAAATTCAGTATAAATTAAAACCACACCAAAAACTCGGTTTGTATGTAAAACACGTTCTAGACTATAAATATAAACAGAACATCACACCCATAAATACATGAGTGTCCATGGTGATATTGGCAAGTCACATGGGATATGGGACAGTTCTTTGTGTCCCTGCCCCAGCCTGTAAATGCCAGTGGCATCCCCAGTCATTAGGACACCTAGAAATGCTTCCTCCAAGTTTCTACAACACCCCCTAGGGGGTGTCATCACCCCATAGGGAAACAGTTCTAGGCTTAGGGCTTACTACTCTAGTTGCCTTTGGGGTGGTGGTCTGAGAGGCCCCACTGAATGTCCACTCAGGAAATGCAGGAGGCTCTGTGGGGTAGGGAAGGGGCAGTATTGTTGCTGGTGGGAGCCTCCAGCCCCCCATTGTGGGCCCTTCTGGCATCACAGCACTGCATGGGGCCTCCTCACAAAATGGCAGCTCAGGTCCTCCTTCCTGTTCTGTCCCAGGGCTTGGATTTCGAGGCCAAAAACCAGCACAACCTGTACGTTGAAGTGATCAACGAGGCTCCCTTTGTGGTGAAGCTCCCAACCTCCACGGCCACCATAGTGGTCCACGTGGAGGATGTGAATGAGCCGCCTGTGTTCGTCCCACCCTCCAAAGTCATCGAGGTCCAGGAGGGCATCTCCATTGGCGAGCCTGTCTGCACCTACACCGCGCGGGACCCCGACAACGGGAGTCAGAAGATCAGGTACATAGGAGCTGGGCTTAAATTCAGCTAAATGCGTGGGTACTGTTGGATGGGTTGTTTATTATAGCCAGAGTTTGTTCTAATTGCCATAAAGACTACTAAATATTTTGAACGTCACCCCTGTACAGGGCCTTCCGTTCCTACCCTCCATGTGGCTGAAGTCCACGGGACAGGTATTCCTGCTCCCTCTCATATGTCCCTGCTGGGACCCCACCTTCTGCTCAGGCTCCCATTTGGGGGTGAGATGCATTTTCCACGTAATCCTGCTTAGGAGCCCTGAGTCCTATGAAACCCTCTGCCTGTTGGCATGAGGAGGCTTTGAATGATGACTCCAGAACTCTAAGTATTCTGAGTGTGATTCTTCTCAACTTTTCTGCTCCAGCTACCACATCCTGAGAGACCCAGCAGGGTGGCTAGCAATGGACCCAGACAGTGGGCAGGTCACTGCTGCAGGGGTCTTGGACCGTGAGGATGAGCAGTTTGTGAGGACCAACATCTACGAAGTCATGGTCTTGGCCACGGATGATGGTGAGAGCTTCCTCCCAGCCCCTCCACATGAGCACCTTTGGAGCCAAGGACACCGCATGTTCCCTCCACAGACAGAGTGTGGTGTGGGGAAGCGGTGTCAGCAATCCTAGCTGGGAGGTCAAAGGGGTCTCTCAGAGGGGTCTTTTAAAGGGTGGTCCTAGGGTTGGCTGGTTTCAAGTTCCCTAAGACCCAGGAGTTAGGAAGTATCCTGAAGACTCCTTTCAGCCTAAGTTTGTGGTTCACTGAGCCCTGAATTGGCCTGTTGGTTTCCCCTTATGAATGATTGAAAAGGGCTGCCTGGAAAGTGTCATGATTGATTAGTGATGTCACACCATGACAGGATTGGGGGTGATGATGTAATTACCATCTCTATTTGACACATACTGAACCAAGGCCTGGAGGCAGGCGAGAGGTTACTGCAGGGCTGGGAAGCAAAACTTCCCTGAAGCTGATCAGCAAACACTGCATCAACCCTGAGGTGGCCAATAGGTTTCTCTTTGTAATAGATTGGTAGTGGCTGTCTGGATGAAGTGGCTGCAACTGTGCTGTGATCAGTTAGTAATGTCTGCCATGGACACAAAATGAGAATGATGGTATGTTTGCCATGCATTTGTCATCACTGGTTTGATCTATAATGAAGCTAGTGTTCAGAGGCTCTTGAAAGGTTACAGTTAGATAGTAAATAGGACCCTCCTGAGGCTGATTGGGTAGGTCCTGGGAGAGCTTAACATTGATTCATCAACCCAACCAAGGGCACATGCTGAAAAGAGATCATGTGTGTGATTACAAACAGGGAGCCCTCCCACCACTGGCACGGGGACCCTCCTGCTAACACTGATGGATGTCAACGACCATGGCCCGGTCCCTGAGCCCCGTCAGATCACCATCTGCAACCAAAGCCCTTTGCCTCAGGTGCTGAACATCACAGACAAGGACCTGTCCCCCCACACCTCCCCTTTCCGGGCCCGGCTCACACACGACTCGGACATCTACTGGACGGCAGAGGTCAATGAGAAAGGTAACTGAGTGGTGGTGGCAGATGGGTGTCTGCCCCCTACCAAGACCCGACACACCTTCTTGCCCCAGTGTCTTGTGGGTCACCGAATTACCAGTCTCCTCAAGAATGTCAGTTAAATGCTGCTTATTAACTTAGTGTAAGCCTTTGGAATTCCACAGGAGCCCTTAAACACCGTTCTAGCTCAACCACCTGCCTGTACAATTGGAAAAACAGGCCCAGAGACATGGGATGTGCCTTTCTCACTCTCAAATAATGAGGGAGTCAGAACTCCAGCATGGGGATAACAGCTAACATGCCTGAGCATGCTTGCTGTGTGCTAGGTGCTGTGTGCTATGCTTGCTGTGTGCTCTGTGTGCTTTAAGTAGATTCGGCTACTTAAACCTCACAACAACCCTGTAAAGAAGGTACTGTTATCTCACACATACATGCATGTGCACCCATTTTACAGATGGGGAAACCAAGGCTTACAGAAGCTTAAATATATTGCCAAGGGCATTATGGTTAGAAAATGACGGCCCCAGGATTGGAATGCAGGCAGTCTGCCATACCAGGATGCTTTGCAGCTTACCATTTATCAAACCCTGGCGATATGCAAGATGCTTTTTGTACTTTTCCATATTTAATATTTCTACCATCCTCTGTGATCAGTATTTTTATCCCTATTTACAGATGAGAATGAGGCTCAGAGAGGCTAAATAGTGTGCCCAAGGGCACAGTGTGGATAAGCAGTGGAGCAGAAATTGAAGCTGGGGTCCCTCACCCCCACATCCCTGCTCCCAGCCACCTCCCTGTCCTTCCTCTTTCCCATCCCCCTGGAGCTCCTCAGCCTTGAGTGGTTTTTCAGTTGTCACAGGACTGGAGAAGGGACTTGCTGGCATCAAGTGGGCAAGGACCCAGGTGTGTGAGAAAGAGGCATCCAGGCCCAAGTGCCAGTAAGGCCCCTGGAGAAACCCTGCTCACTCTGGTTTAAAGCATCTTCCTCTTCCTCTTGGGGCTAGAGTCCCCCAGGAGGGGAATGGGGAGCCAGAACATTCAGGTTCTGCCCCGAAGTAACAAAATGCCTGGTACCTCTTACTGCTGCTGAGCCCCGCCCAGAAAGGACTGGGGAGACCTGCTTCAGACACACATCTTGTCTCATTTTTATGATTCCCGTGATTTGGGGATGTTTATCCAGCACCTTTCCTTGAGGGAACCCAAGTTGGTCTCCTGTCACCACCTTGTGGCCTAGAAGCCAATTTTCCCCCGCCCTGACTGTATCGTTTACAGAGCGTAGACTCTGGAGCCAGAATGCCTTGGTTCAAGATCCAGCCCTTCCATTTACGAGGTTCGTGGCTGTGGGCAAGTTACTGAACCTCACTGTTCTGCAGTTTCCCTACTTGTAGAATGCTGCCATGATAGTACCTACCTCCATACAATCACTGTGAAGATTAAATGAGTGCCTGAAAGGCATCTTGTCTGGTATATCAGTGCTCGGTAGACGTCAATGGCCATCTTCACCACCACTGTTTCCCAAACAATCACAGATCTGACTCTGTCAAGTGTGAGCATTAGGCCCAAAGCTCAGTGGTGCCAACACCTGATACTAGCATTGATACCCGGTTCTTGGTTTTGACTTAGTTGTTCTATCTGACTGTGTTTTTTTGTCAGAGGAGTTAATCCAAACTCTACACCTGTGTGACCTTGGGCTGCTTACTTGACCTCCCTAAGCTTCAATGTCTGCATTTGTAAAATGAGGATAACAGAACCTGCCTCTTAAAGTTCGGGTGGATATCAGAGTTGGGCTTGGCACATAGTAAGTGTCAGTTTAGTCACTGACACCGCCACCAGCACCATCATCAGCTGAGAACTCAGCCCTCCAGCGTGGGAACAGGATAGCAGGAGGGATGTTTGGGTGAAATACCCCATGTTAGCCTCTCCACTTGGTAGACCAAACATTCAGCCTACAGAACTCTCTCTGCCTGCCACTGCCGAATGGCAACAGGGTGAATTCTCCCTTCTGGCCTTTTAACTAAGAGGGTCCCAGCAAGCATGCAGAGCCTTTGAACTGAAAATGGCTTGAGGTCACTGCTGAAATAGGCCAGCAAGCCTGAAGGTGGGTGGGCTAGAAACGTGGGGTTGGTTTTGAATGTCCCAGTGATGGGGGGACACTACTGACATTTAGTGGTGAGGAATTGAATGCTCGGGAAGGTTCCTCATGATGAAGAATAGTTCCATCCAAGCTAATAGTGCCCTCTTTGAGAAACTTGGGTCTAAACGAAAGGCCTTTCTTCAGAGAGGCCTCTGACTCTGTATTTCTCACCCGCAAACACAGCCCCCCTCCCCACTCCAGGAGTGCTGCACACCCTCCCCAGAGTGGTACCCGTCGTGCAGGCCGCACTGAGGCTTGGCTTCTGCTCTGTGGCTGCCTGCTGCCCACCCCGGGCCTTTGAAGGCTGGTTAGCACAGTGCCCATTGCAGCCTCACTGCCGGCATCTCTGAACTTGTGTGCAGTCACTAATGCTGGGATAACACAGGTTAGCACCCTCTCTGATCTGCTTAACAACATCAGTTACATCACCAAGTCATATGCATTTTGGATTTATTAATAATTGATGCTCACTCAGAATATCCGTGTTTCGGATACTGAAATTCTATCATACAGTTGAGGTGTAAACATTATATTTACTATTGCAAGAGCAAAATGCTGCAATAATAAATGGTAGTGAATTTTCAAATAGGAAAGCAGGTGGCCAGTTAATGTAAATATTAAAAGATTGGGTTAGCTGTCTTTTAGGAAGAACAATGTTTGTTTGTTTTGCGGCAAGGAATAATCTAGCAGCTAATGGTACTGAGAAATTATTGGCTCTACATGCCATGACTTTTTAAAAACATCGTATTTAAAAAATGCTGTGATTATTGATTCATTTTAAATAAAGTGATGAATTTATTCTTCTATCCAAATAATCCTTTCCACAGTGGTAAATTTGGCTTTGGCCGAATATCAGTTTTTAACACTTGGTATAATGTGCTTTGGGGATATTGCTTCCTGTTGCCCAGATGCAGAGGCTGCCTCCTCAAACCTCCGTCATGGTGTGCTCAGTTCCCACCATTTGTGGTCTCCTGAGATGAATAATTATCTGTCCACTCCAGGAGACACAGTGGCCTTGTTCCTGAAGAAGTTCCTGAAGCAAGACACATACGACGTGCACCTTTCTCTGTCCGACCACGGCAACAAGGAACAGCTGACGGTGATCAGGGCCACCGTGTGCGACTGCCACGGCCATGTGGAGACCTGCCCCGAACGCTGGAAGGGGAGTTTCCTCCTCCCCATCCTGGGTGCTGTCCTGGCTCTGCTGTGTGAGTGCCGGCACCCTTCCCCTTCTGAGGACAGGATAGTTAGAAGACCTGATTCTACCCTGAACTTCACGGACTAAGGGGCCACCAACATTGTGCAACTGTTCCTTAAACTCTTAATTCCCAGAGTGTCATTCAAGCCATAGATGTTTATGGAGGTTCTGGAAGGTGCCAGGCTTTGGGGATGCATTGGGGAGCAGACTCGACCCTGCTGTCAGATCATCTAGTGGCTAGAGCGGTGGTTCTGAAGTCGTGGTCTCCAACCAACAGCGTTAGCATCACCAGGAATTTGTTAGAAAGGCTATTTCTCTGGCCCACTCCTGACCTACTGATTCAGAAGCTTAGGGGTAAGACCCGGTAATCTGTGTTTTAACAAGCCCTTCAGGGGATTCTGATGCATGTTAGAGCTTGAGAGCCATTGGTCTAGTGAGCAGAAATGTTTAGTTAAAAACTAATTTCTTTGCTCTAAAGGTAGAACCTATCACATTTGCTTTTTTCACTCTCTGAATTGTCCTTACACAGAAAACATGCATTCAATCACATATGAATACAAGAGCAAGCTTTAGTTAGTCATCATACTGTGTAGCAAGCACTGTTAGGCGCTGAGGGTACAACTCTTAACAAAACAGACCAGTCCCTGCCTTCATGGAGCTTACTTTCCAGTGCAGCGAGCAGACGACAAATAATCTGGCAGAGAAATAGGTGTTGCTATGGATTAAAAAAAAGTTGGGTAAGGAGGTGAGAACCCATGGGCTCCCAAAGAAGGCTAGGTCAGTTTTGTCTGGCCAGAGGGAGACAGTGGTTCCACCGGCAGGCAAAAAAAGGGATAAAGCTAAACAGTGGCTCTACCCTCTTACATTAAACAGCCATAGAGAGGGTCAGGGGGTACCCTCCTCATATGGGATTAACTGGGGGTAAGGCGAGCAACTAGGCACTAGCTGGCCAGTCCCCACTGTGTCCAAATAGACTGTCAGCCTTTCAAACCATATTACTAAAACCTAGTCCCTCTCTTAAAATGCCAAAATAGCATTTGCACCTAAGTTCACATTACTGCGTTATATCAAAGTTGCACTGTCTTGCTTTTTTTTTTTTTTTTTGCGGTACACGGGCCTCTCACTGCTGTGGCCTCTCCCGTTGCGGAGCACAGGCTCCAGACGCGCGCAGGCCCAGTGGCCATGGCTCATGGGCCCAGCCGCTCCGCAGCATGTGGGATCTTCCCGGACCGGGGCATGAACCCGTGTCCCCTGCATCAGCAGGCGGACCCACAACCACTGCACCACCAGGGAAGCCCACACTGTCTTGCTTTTAACTTAAAGTCTATGGTTATTAGAGGACACCTAGTGACTGAAAAAGAGTCATGTTGAAAAGCAACATCTGCTGGGAGATTCCCATCCCCACAAAGGAGGGTTTCCTTAAGGACCAGTACCACCAATATGGGAAGACTGACAGTAAAATGATACAGAATTACAGGTGGGGGAATGAAGTCAGAATGCCAGTAGGAAGAGGTGATTTTAAGCTGAGAGCTCAAGGGTGAGAGCCATGCATAGGCATAGAGAGTGTTCCAGGTGAGGCACGAGCCTGGTTGAAGGTTCTGAAGTGGGAGACTGCTGGGTATATTTGAGGAACCCCGAGGAGGCCAATGTGACTAGACTTGGGTGGCAGGGAGGCTTGGAGACAGGCAGGGGCCAGTCCTGTAGGCTTGATGGGAGTCAGGGATTTTCCTAGGTGCAAGGGGGCCACTGAAGTGTGTTAAGCTCTGGCAACTGAATAGAGGGGTCTAGAATTAGATGGGGCTCTGGGGGTTTGTGGGTCCTGGCCAGCCGTGTGGTTGCTGGGGGGTGAATATTCACACTCCCCATCTCTTGCAGTCCTCCTGCTGGTGCTCCTGTTTTTGGTGAGGAAGAAACGGAAGATCAAGGAGCCCCTTCTGCTCCCAGAAGACGACACCCGTGACAACGTCTTCTACTACGGCGAAGAGGGGGGTGGCGAGGAGGACCAGGTGGGGCACTGGGGGGTCTGGGGGTCGGGAGGTGGATGGCCCCCACAGCCACTGGCAGGGATGGTTGGGTCAACCAATTAACCATGTCAGCTGCGTCAACCAGACCCTGGTCTGAAGCATCTGTCTTCTGAGAGGGTGTCTGGTCCATGGCTCTAGTCTCTTTGGCCCCAGCCACCTTGACCTTGAACCTGTGCTTAACTGGGGAGGAGGGGGTTTGGAAACTAGGGCTTTCAGAGATCTCTGACATTATCTGTCTTCTAAGACCTACCCATGAACCAGAACATCCAAATGGTACGGAACTAGGGTGAAATGTAAACGGGGGGAGTGGAAGGGTCCTTCTCCATCCCATGACCTTCCCCTTTCATGAAGGACTATGACATCACCCAACTCCACCGGGGCCTGGAGGCCCGGCCTGAGTTGGTTCTCCGCAACGATGTGGTGCCAACCTTCATCCCCACACCCGCATACCGTCCACGGCCAGCCAACCCAGATGAAATTGGCAACTTCATCATCGAGGTGAGGCATGGGGGGCCATCCTAGGGCAGCCCTTTATTCAAGCATCAGCAGCACGAGCACAGACGGGCTTGGAGTCTTGGCTCTGGGTTCAAATCCTGACTCTACCTCCAACCTGCCGTGTGACCTCTGGCATATTTGAGTAACTTCTGAGCTTCTGTTCCTCCTCCGTAAAACCCTAAGTTTCAGAGTGGTTAAGAATAGGTTAGGAATTATTTTTTTATTCAGCAAATGTAGTGGTTGTCAGGAGAAAAGTCTGGAGCCAGACTCCCTGGATTTGAATTTTTAAAGATCTCAGGTGATTCCAGTCTGGAGCAGAGTTGGTGTCCTCTGTCGTAGGGTGCTTTAGGGGTTGGATGCAGGATCACTTGGAACCGTGCTAGCACAGGGAACATCAAAAACGGAGCCTCTGACTCACCCCCTGAGACTGTGATTCAGTTGATCCGGATGTGACTGGGGCTTCAGAATTCTTTTAAAGATTCCCAGATAATTTAAGTTTGGGAACCGCTGGCCTGGTACCTAACATGTATTAGGTAATGATAGCTACTGTTGCTAATAGCTAAGTGTATCTGATATTCTCAATTCTGGTCACATATTTGATTTATCTGAGGAATTTTGAAAAATATCAGTGCCTGGGACCCAGACATTCATTTTTTTTAGGCTCTGATGTTTTTTTAGTTCCCCAAAGAAATCAGATACATAGCCAGGGTTGTGAGAACCACAACCTAGGCACATAGAAGATGAGTGATATGAGCCTAGCACAGCCTGGTACCTTGATAGCAGTCAGTTAAAGGAGGTTTTTAATACGAGGGAGGGAAGGAGGAGGGAGAGATGGGAGGGGAGGGAGGAAAGAAGGAAGGAGGGGAGGATGGATGGATTTGGGGAGTTCAAGGAAGCAGCAGTGGGCACAGAGCTCAATGGGTGGTCAGGATACCTCACTTTGGCTTGAACCCTTCTTACCTTTCTTGCTTTCTAGAAATAGCCTGGTGGTCAGACTCTGTTCTTTAGCCTGAGCATATTTGAGAATCCTGTGCAAAAACAGAAGTGGCTGGGGAAAGTTGCTCAGGGCAACTTTGCCTTGGAGCCAAATAACCAGGAGATTTTCCCTCCAGTTAGATGAAGACAGTTTCCGGAATATCTGTGTTGGACAGTTTGCAGATACTGTCTCAATTAATGCCTGCCTGCATCAACTCTGCAGAGTAGGAAACCTGTTGTCTTCCTCATTTCACAAATGAGGAAATAGTGTTCCACTATATGCCGGGTACTATGCTAATAAGTGCTTTTATATTTACGTATATTCATTTATTCCTCTAAAACTATAAGAAGTCTTCCCATTTTAGAGATGAGGGGGGAAAAATGGCACGGAGAGGTTAAGTTTACACATCGTGTGTGCAGTCTGATTTCAGAGCCCCCACCCTGAACTGCTGGCCTGTCACACTGAGCGCTCGCTCCAGGCTGGGCCCTGTGCTGAGGATTTATGTGCATTATTTCATTTTCAACCTTCAAAACCTTAAAGGAGGGGAGAGCTGGCTTCGCAGATGGAGAAATGCAGGCTCAGTTAACTTGCCGGGGCTCTCACAGCTGCCAGGTGTCTGATCCCGCAGCTCCTAACCCCCTGCTCTCTGTCCCCCAGAACCTGAAGGCGGCCAACACGGACCCCACGGCCCCACCCTATGACTCCCTGTTGGTGTTCGACTATGAGGGCAGCGGCTCCGATGCCGCCTCCCTGAGTTCGCTCACCTCCTCTGCTTCCGACCAGGACCAAGACTACGACTATCTGAATGAATGGGGCAGCCGCTTCAAGAAGCTGGCAGACATGTATGGCGGGGGTCAGGACGACTAGGCCTCCCTGCCTGCAGCGCCGGGGGCCTAAACACCAGGCCCGCAGCTGCATCTCCAAGGGGTCTCCGTCCCCACCTCGGCCAGGGACTTCGAAGCTTGTTGAGAAGTAGCCTTAGCAACTTGGAGGGAAGAGGCGTGACGTTAAAGGGGCAGGTTTCTAAGCCTTTCAGCATGGAGGGACCCGGGCAGTTTGATTTCAACAGTGAAAACCTCTTAGCCTCGGCCAGGGCTGCTGAATTTCCGGGAGTCTCTCCCCTGCCGTAAGATGCTCAGCCCTGTGTACCGGGCCTGGACTGACTCTGACTCCCCCATGTTGACGTTCTCTCTGGAATGGACCCTCCTCCTTAGAAAGAGGCCTCTTATTGCAATCTGGATTTTTTTTTTTTTTAATGCTATTTTCAAAAAGTTAGAACCAGGTCCTCAGCCGCCCCTGGGGTCCTCCAGAAGCCCAGGCCAGAGCTGCCTGGCTCATGTGCCCTCATGCGTTGCATTTCTCTCTCATGTCTGGACCCCGAGGCCTCCTGTTTGAATGGATTACTGCGTTTTTATACCGAGCGTGTTTAGGTGGTCCTTTATTTTTTACTTTCCCTATCGAGTGCTGTAGAGGAAGGGTGATGACAATGCTGTAAATGTACTAGAACTTTTTTATTAAAGGAACTTTTCCCAGAGGTGCCAGGGGAGTGAACTTTTTTTTTAATAGCAGTTTATTGACGTATAATTCACACACCATATCATTTACCCATTTAAAGTGTACAATTCAGTGGTTTTCGAGAACTTTGAGAGTTGTGCAAGGGGGAGAAAATGCTTTTAGCCCTGCGGGCTTCCCCCCAGCTTCCTCCTGATGGTAGAGGAAGCTCAGGATCTGTTGACAGGCCCAGGTAGGGGCAAACCTTCTGCTGTCCTTCCTACAGATTCAGAACTGCTAACTCTGTGTGAGAACCGTTAACTTGCTTACCCCTGGGCTTAGCGGCACCAGGGCTGCAGGCGATGTCTTTTCTGGACCAGTGGCTGCACACATACGTGGTGCAGTACGTGAAGATTTCCTCTCCTGTTCTGTGGGCTCTGTGTCGAAAGGCAGGGATTGGGGAGAATCTGGCTCCGCTCCTTCCCAGCAAGTCCCTTAACCTCTACCTGCCTCAGATTTTTCATGTATAAAATGGGGAGTTTTCATGGAGATTAAGTGAATTAACATCTGGCACATGGTAAGCGCTCTCTGTGTTCATTGGTAACAGCTACCATTTATTCAGTACTTTTTAGACCCAAACAGCCCTTAACTTCAATTACTTCCTCTAAACAAATCCTCACAGTCACCCTCTGAGGGGATCTTCCTCCTTTAAAGAATGGCCTCATTGTGTTTTTTTTAAATGATGCCTGATCATCATCAAAATCAAGCCAGACAGAAAATTAGAGAACTCACCCAGGATGTCAATGAAATTGGAACATTCCTGACAACACCAGGGCACAGATGCAGGAATAAGGATGAAGAGGCAGCAGGGATTCCATGTGTGTCTTTGTTAAAGCGAAGTTTTAAATTTGTCTTTGCAATGAACCAGAAGAAAAGAATCCGAAGTGAAGCTGAAAATGTCGCTGAAGTTGAAATCAATGTGTCCTTCCTGCAGGAGTGACTGATTCTTTAAAGCAATGGTACTCCAAGCGCGGTTCCTGGGCCAGCAGCGTCGGCATCGCCTGCCGAATCAGAAACTCTGCAAGCAGGACCCTGCAATCTTGTCTAACAAGCCTTCCAGGTGATTCTGATGCACCCGTGAGTTTAAGACCAAGGCTCTGAAGCGTGAGGCCGTGGGTGTCCTGAAGCCTCAGGCCCTGGATGGGGAAGTTTAAAGGGAACTGAGTCTGCTAAGAAAGCTCCTTGGTCCGTAGCACCTGAGCCCACGGTCACAGCACCTCCTGCCTCTCCCTCAAGCTGCAGCATCTGGCTCCCGCAGCCTCAGCTTCCCCTCTACCAGGGCCCTGCTGCTACTGCTGCTAAGGTTGTGCGGGGAGGATTAGGTGTCTCAGCCAGCAAACACCTGCTGCCCCTTATCTTAAATGCCTCTCTGAGAAGCCTGAATAAAGCCTGAAACCCTATCTTCAGCTGAGACTAATAATAAAACCAAGGAGCCACTGTGCAGGCTGGCCTTCCTCCCCTGAGATTTTTGGAGGGAGCGGAGGAGCAAAAGCAGCCTTTCCTAGCCAAGCCTCGTCTCTGCGGGTGGATCTGGATTCCCTTGGTGATGGAACCCGCCACCAGCCCCTGAGTGACTTGGAAGGAACGAGCCTGGGCTGTGTGACAGGGCTGGATGTTATGTCACTCTCTCACTCGGGACCTGCGTCTCATCTGAAAAATGGACTCTGGTCTTTAGGGCCTATAATAATAAGTCAAACTATTTGCAGCTGGTAGGTCTCCAGTGCTAACCACTGAGTGAGTGCTGACTGTAAATAACCAGTGTGGCCCATACCAATGGGGACCACCTGCATGTTTGCTCTGCCTCCCCTGAATGTGAATCTTTCACAGTTTGAGGTCTAACAGTTGAACGTGCATCCTTCCAATCTTTTCCCCCCTATGCGTTACATACACATTTTGCATTATATCTTTTCATAACAGGATGTAAAAGGATTGCCTTATCGTCTCCATCACATCTAGTTGGGATGTGCTGGCATGTATGTAATCTTACTGCCATCCATGGACATTAGTACTTGTAGTTTTTCGCCCTTAACAATGATAAAATAAATTCCCTGGAGCATCCATCTCCTCAGATGCTTCAAAGCCAGCCTTCTTGGACTTCCCTGGCGGTCCAGTGGTTAAGACTCCGCGCTTCCACTACAGGGGGTGTGGGTTCGCTCCCCGGTTGGGGAACTAAGATCCTGCGTGCCACGCAGTATAGCCGAAAAAGAAAAAAGCCAGCCCTCCAACTGGGGAGGGGTGAGGGGGCCTGTGGTCCTGGTTGTGATCGAGGCTGCCTAATTCTAAGTGGAGGGTTCAGACGGGTTGGTGCTGAAAGGACCCCTCAGGCTCATTCTATTAAATGATTTTCCCCCAGACTTAAAGCCAAAGTTGCAGAACCCAAGTCCAACAAAGAAAATAATTGAAGTAAAGCTGTGGGAAGAAGGAGTCAGGGTGCCCAGAGACCTGCCTTTGGCCTCATCCTCCTAGTGTTTCTCCTTAAGAACCCAAATGCAGAGCATTTTGAAAATTGCCCCCAATCTACCCCTGTCATTTTTCAGGTTGGAAAAGATAGAGGTTCCAAAAGCAGGGACTCCCCAAGATCGCTCCAGCGGGGCAGAGATGGGCAGAACCCAAGCCTCACTTCTCACCATGCCTTTTCCCTGGTGGCTGACCTGACAATCTTTTTTTTCCTCCCCAAAAGGCTGAAGATAGGAGCCATCTCACCAGGTGGGCTTTGCCAGTCCCTGAAGGGGCTTGAGGGGATGGATTTCATCCCCGGAAGGTTGGCAAGTAGCTGAGGCCTCAAATTCCTGGCTTCCTATGCTAGACATGGACTTTCCTTAACCACAGGCCCACACAGGGATGCAGCAAGAAGACCCAGGTAGGGAAATGCTGAGGGATGGCCAGTAAGGGGGGGCCCTGAGGTCAGCCGGGCAACGGTCCTGCCATTGAAAGGGTGGGGGCAGTCACCCTGGGAAGCCCCTTGGGCAGCTCACGCCCTTTGTGTCCAGTTCCAGACTCACTGGGGGCTCCACTCCTTCTGGCTAAAGGCAGAGCCTACCTCCCACCTCCCACGAAAATAATCCACCCAGGAGGCGTGGTTCTGGGCACAGGTTCAAATCCCAGCACCTCCAGGCACGATGCCTTAGGCTAATCACGTAACCTTTCTGTGCCTCACTTTCTTCACCTGGAAGGTGGAGGAGTAAATGAGTCAGTATCTGTGAAGCGCTTAGAACGGTGCTTGGCACAGGAGCGCTGCCTAAGTGTTGTTCTTATCACTGCATGGTGGTGGCTGACAGACTGACAGCGTTGGGTGCTGCTCCTTTATCTCCACACTCACAGCTTGGGCGGAAACAGCCCTTCCTACCCTTAGCGTTCCGACTGCAGAAAGGGACGTCCGTGGTTAGGGTGGCTGTGGCTTCCCCGAAGGCCCTTCCCCTCTGCGCCCAGCAGAGGGCACCATCCACTCGAACCACAGCACGGCCAGCGCCTCCCAGCCTGGCCGCTGAGGGCTAGGGAAGCTGAGGGTGGAACAGCCACACTGGCTGCCGTGTGGCAGGAACTGCCTTGGACACTGTGATGGTGATGGTGACGGTGATAGTGGCGGCGGTCACTGTTTATCGGGTGGTGACTGGCCATGCCCTTCACGCATGCGGCCACACATGTGGCCGTGCCCTTCACACAAGTGACAGAGACAGTTTTGGGGTCCAGGTCTCCTTAATTCCCTAGTATGCGCTCTTTTTACCAGTAGGAAAAAACTCCAGCTACATTGGGAACATGGGGCAGGCAGGCAGTGGAGGAGGCTCTTCAGGTATGGCCTAGCCTCCTCCACAGCAGAGCTGGCCCCACCTGACCCTGAGACTCTAAGGTCCTGACACACAAAAGCCACAGCATTTCCAACTGCATCTGGGGCATGTGGGGCATCACCCCAGGACTTCTTTATTCCTTAATTTAACAACTGTTAATTGAGTATGCGTTCTATGCCAGGCACTGTTCTAGGTTGCAGGGGATACAGAAATGCAGAAAACTTAAAAATCCCAGCCCTAATATATGGGGGGCTCCGGGAAAAAAAATGTGTAGGGCCCACCTACCATGTGAGTCTCGGTCAAAAACTGTTAAATAAAAGATACCCTATCTTCCTACATAGACAAGCATGTCTTCATGGCGATCTGGAAGGCCAGGTTTTAATCTGGATTCCCAGACACCTAGAGTACTAGGCAGAATGCGGCTGCACAGGCAGAGTTAGACCCCAGCCCAGGAGCGGTGGTCAGCCTACTACTCTACCTACCCCAGACTCCATCCTACACCGTGAGGGTCCTTGTGCACGTGTGTGTGTGTATGTATTCCCCAGCCCACCTGTCCAAGCTCTGTCCACCGACCTACACAAATAGCTTTCCACTGACCACCCCTTGGGCCTAGGAGTACACACCTGGGCTGTGCTGGCTGCCCTCAGGACAGACCTGGGGAGGGCCTGGGACAGTTTATGCAGGGAATGGTCTAGAGGGCAGGGTGGGGGACAAAGGTTCTAGCAGTCACAGCTCCTTAGCTCCATAGGAGGGGCAGGAGGGCCAGAGCAGAGCCTTCTAATGCACAGGGCGAAGGCCCTTCCTGCCCAGTCTAAGGGCGATCCTGCTGACATTCCGTGGGAGACAGACGATAAACAAGATGACTCAGCAATATGGATGGTACAGTGAAAGGTGAGGCTATAGAGGAAGATGAAGCTGGGGTGGGGCATAGGATGTAAGGGGTTGGGGTGAGGGTTCAGTTCTAGTAGTCCGGAAAGGCCTTGCTGATGTTGACTTTAAAATTATGTGCAACGTGAGAGTTGCGAGTCAAGGGTTTTTTTTTAATAAATTTATTTATGTTTTATTTATTTATTTTTGGCTGTGTTGGGTCTTCCTTGCTGCGCGTGGGCTTTCTCTAGTTGTGGTGAGTGGGGGCTCTTCATTGCAGTGCACAGGCTTCTCGTTGCAGCGGCTTCTCTTGTTGTGGAGCATGGGCTCTAGGCGCGCGGGCTTCAGTAGTTGTGGCACGTGGGCTCAGTAGTTGTGGCACGCAAGCTCTAGAGCGCAGGCTGAGTAGTTGTGACATACGGGCTTAGTTGCTCCATGGCATGTAGGGATCTTCCCGGACCAGGGCTCGAACCCATGTCCGCTACATTGACAGGCGGATTCTTAACCACTGTGCCACCAGGGAAGCCCCCCAGCAAGTTAAGTTTTATTTGGGGCAAAATGAGAACTGCAGCCCAGGAGACAGCGTTTCAGATAGCTCTGAGAAACTGCTCGAGGAGGCGAGGGGAGGAGCCAGGATATTTTTTCGAGTTTTGCAACAAAGGGCAGGTAGTCGGGAGTATCAGAAGATTATAGTTAATTAAAGAAAACCAGATATCTCAAGTTAAGGAATTTAGTGCTTTTCTATGTATGGGAAGATGCAAGAGTCTGGGCTCACTGAAATCATTCCTTTGATATGCACCTCAACCATCTGGGGCCAGTATCTTGTGTTTTCACTTCCTGAGTTTCCTCAGGGCTCACCAGGTCTTGTTGGAGGGCTGCAATCAGTGATGACTGTGACATCCTTTGTTTATTGATATGGCAGGAACTATTCCGTTTCTCACTGAGAAGGGAGCATTTGAGCAAAGACTGGAGGGTACTGGGGAGCGAGTATGCAGGTATGTCTAGTAAAAATTACCTGTGCAAAGGCCCTGAGGCCGGAGTGCTGCGGGGATTTCAGCCGAGTTCAGCAGGGAGCAGAGGGAACGAGCAAGAGTGCAGTGGGAGATGAGGTCGGACAGGTACGGGGTAAGGCCCAGGTGCCCAGTCCTGGGCTGCCACCTCCACAGCCAGCCTGGAGGCTGAGTTCACGACAAGGCCTGGTTCCAGAAGCCCTGGGAAAAGGCCTGATTCAGCAATCTTGCCTCCATCCAGGAGCTGGAGAAACCTGATTCCTCCTCTGCTCACTTCTCAGCCACTGAGGGGGCTGCCTGGACCTGTCCGGGCCTGCAGCAGCTGCAGAGCTGGCAGGCAGGAGTTACAAGATTCTTGTCTCTCGGGGGTCCCGGACTGAGTGGGGAGCCTGTCAGAAAGGAGCCCCAAGTCTGCGAGCACAGAGCCCTGGTGAAGAGTGCAGCCCCTAGAGGTCAGAGAGGTGGGTGTGACCCACAGCCTCCCTTCCCTCAAGACCACACCTCTCTCAAAGGGGTGAAAAGAGGCCGCTGGGAGGTGACATGTGAAAAGCACTCAGTGCTTTGTCTGACTGGCAGTTAGGGTGCAATAAGTGGTAGCTGCCATCATTACTGTTCTTGTTGCTTGTTATTAGGCCTTCTCCAAGTTAGGGGCGGAGCCCAGCCCTCAGCTGCCTCAGCATTCCTGTGCCCACTGCCCAGCAAGCGGCAGGGGTGTGACAGGGCCTGGAGAGCAATCTGAGAGGGGATGGGTGGGTCAGGAATGCTTGGGCTGGGTTCCATCCATTCCTGTCCCCACTGCCTTCCAGTAAACCAGGGCCAACCAATAGGGCAGGGAAGGGCAGGTCTCTTGTCACCCTGGAACCTGACAGCCGAGGCCTTCTGAGGAGACAGTGCTAAGTAAGTATGGGAATTACTACCTTTGGAGCTTCTGTGAATTATGCACTTACCATGTGTAAGACAATACGCTAAAGGTTCACTCCGAATCAAAACCAGAGTTTTAAAATGTCCCACAGGGCTTTGCAGGATCTGACGCCGTTGCCCCTGGGACCTCGCCTCCCACTGCTCTTACCTCAGTCCCACCGTGGTTCTGGCCACGTCAGCCTCCTGCTCTTCTGGGACTCGTGCAGGCTGCTTCCCACCTCGAGGCCTTTGCATTCGCTGTGCCCTCTGGCTGGCCTGCTGTTCCCCCGGGGACCTCATGGCTCCTCACCTCCTTCAGGCATCACCCAAATGTCCACTTGTCAGAGATTCTGTCCCACTTCAGAATTGCAACACTGCCGCCACCCACCATGCCTTATTTTTCCTTAGCATTTATTACTTCTCACCATACTATACTGTATATTTTATCTATTTGTCCCCTGCCCCCCATTTAAATATAAGCTCCACGAGGGCAGGGATTTTTGTTTCTTTCCTTCACTGCTACATCCCTATCCCATGGAATAGTGCCTGGAACATAGTAGGCCTGGAACATTCAATAAATGTTCGTTTAATAAACATGCTTTACGACCCTCAAGGCAGGTTTTGTAAATCCCCTCTTTTTTGGGGGGAGGGAGGGGCTGTGCCATGTGGCCTGTGGGATCTGAGCTCCCCGACCAGGGATCGAATCTGTGCCCCCTACAGTGGAAGCGTAGAGTCTTAACCACTGGACCACCAGGGAATTCCCCTATAATTTACCTTATGGAAATGAGGAAAGTCAGGCCCAGGGAGGCAGGGTAAGTCACCCATGGTCATGCCCAGATGGTTAGCAGCAGAGCTGAGAGAATCCAGGAACGCCACTTGTGACATCTCATTTAACCCTGCATCAGTCCTGGAGTGGTTATGCTCATGCCATCTTACAGAGGAGCAAACGGAGGCTAGAGAGGGGCAGAGATGGGAGATGAAGCTGGTTCTGTCTGTTCTGATCAAGTCATTGCTTCCTAGAGTGTGGGCTTCGGGCCTGTGGTGGGATGTGGAATGGTGTGAGGTGATGGGTGAGCAAGGTATTAAAGTCTTACGTGATCCTGAATCACGCAGACAGAGTTGTTCCATTTTCACTTTTCTTTCAATCCTGCTTGCGTCAAGGGAAGAGTCCCCCTTTTCTTGTGCTTAGCAGATCTTTAATGACTTTAACCCTTATGGTTCTCTCTCTTAACCGGAGAAGGAGAGCCTAGAAATTAATGACACTGTTCTGTCATCATTGTATTTATTTTTACTTTAGTTACGGCAAGTGATGCTGGTTTTTCATTTACAATACTGTTAGTTTTTCACTTAAAATAAATTTCTTTATGTTTTAGATAGTGAGTCCATTTAAAGAAACAATGTTAAGTAAAGGTTAGTGAAGGTGGGACTCAGGTATGCCAATAACAATGAAGGTGGTACTTCAAAGACTGAAGCTCTACTTTTTATCTTATATGTTCTTTCAAAGAGTATCACTTTCTTTGGTGGGGAGGGCATGGGGGACAATTTACAATCCGGAAAATAAAAGAAGAATTAAGTGCTAATCTGAGTCTTAAAAGTTGCCTTCAGGGAAGAGTGGGAGGGAACTTTAGGGGCTAGAGAAATCTGGGAAGACTTCCTGAAGGAGGAAGCCCTTTGAGTTGTCCTTAAAAGATGTATAGGAGTTGGATAAGGGGCTAAAAGAAAGGAGAGTACCATGCTTTCCCTTGCCATTGACCTGTTGTACAGATGAGAAAACTGAGGCCCAGAAGGTAGCTATAGCAAGTGGATAGAAGAGCCCAGTCTGGCTCCAGTCTCAGGATCTTGTTCCAGGGGGAAGCCAATGAAGTAAAAAATAAACTAAGTCAAGCTGGGAGGGATGGGACCCAGGGTGGCAGGGTGGGGGGATTGGGATGGCAAGAGAAGAAGCTCTGGGCCTGAGTCAGTGAGGAGCCACAGTGAGCTTTGGAAAAGGGAGAAGCTGCCAAGAATGGTCGATAGCTCAGCAGAGTGCATAAGAGTGTGGGCTCTGAAGCCCCACTGCCTGGGTTCAAGTCATTCTCTGCCATTTGTGACACAAGCTCTCAGTTCCTCTACCGATAAGATGGGCATAATAATGGGAGTATGTGCCTCACAGAGTTGCTGCAACAATCAAATAAGTTAATGCATGTAACACACTTAGAGCAGCACTTAGCACATAGAAATACTCAGTAAATATTAACCTTACAGGTAATATTACTACTGTTATTATTGTTGTTATTAACTATAAGGTGGGCTAAAAAAAGGAGAGGTTGGAGTCAAGGGGGCTGATCCAAAGGCTGCCACCTCTGTGCCTCAGTTTCCCCATCTGAATCAGCTGCTTGCTGGGGGTTCTCCTCACCAGCTCCTTGGTTTGGGAGCCCACAAAGTGCTGGAAAGAACCACTGCTGGAACTTGGTGCCCACCTCATCATTCAGCAAATATTTATTGAGCCCCTACTGAGTGCCAGGCCCTGGGGATACATGGAAAAACAAGACAGCCCCAAGCCTCCCTTATAAAGCTCCAGACTGAGGGAGGAGACCAGGAAGAACCAGGCAATTACAGGGCAGGTGATCCTAGTCTGACCTGATGTGGAGTCGGGGAGGGCTTCCCAGAAGAGGTGACATCCAAGCTGAGACCTGAGGGCTGCAGAGGAGTTTGCCGTGGGCTGGAGAAGGAGATCAGGAGGAGCAGTGTGTGCTCAGCAGGGGAGAGGCATGACCAAATCGGTGCTCTAGAATGATAATTCACGGGTGTGTTCTTTATAGACACTTGCATACATGCAAAATTCCAGATGGACAAGGCCATTCACTGTTGTTGCGTTGACCGTGAGAGCAAAAGGTTGGTAATAACCCTTAGTCCATCAGTGGGTGGCTGCTTAAATAAACTCTGCCACATTCACAGCATGGAATATTCCACAACTGAAAACCAACAAGAAAGCTCTTTATGCACAGATGTGGAAAGATCCTTAAGGTATCTTGTCAAGTGAAAAAACAAGTTGGAGAACAATGCGGAACATGTGCTACTTCTTGTGTAAAAGAAGAGGAGGAAAATGAGACTATATGAATTTTTTACTTAAATGTGCGGAGAGAAACTCGAACAGCCTTGTCCAATAGAATTTTCTCTGATGGTGGAAATGTTCTGTATTTCTGCTGACCAACATGGTAGCCACTGGCCACACGTGGCACTTGAAATACGGCTTGAGTGACCGAAGAACAGAATTTTTAATTTAACTTAATGATTAGATTTAAATCTAATAGCCACATGTGGCTTGTAGCCAGCGTATTGGACCGCATGGCTCTAGAAGAATACAAAAGAAACTCCGTTAACCGCGGGGAGAGGCCTGGGAATTCATTAGGCGGATGGCTAACAGGAATGAGAGGGACACTTGTACTTTATACCTTTTCTGTGTCCTGTAATTTTTGAACTAGGTGAATGCCTTACCCATCTCAAAAGTTAGACTTGAAAAATGAAAAGAAGGAATGAGGGAGGGAGGCAGAGCCCTCGGGCTGCTGTGTGGAGAACGGATTAGAGAGGGAGAAGGAGTAAAAGGGGAGACCAGACGTATCAGCCAGGATGCTGGCAAGAAACAGGCAAACTCAAAAGATTAACTGAGCAGAGTTAACGGAGGTACTATTTACAGAGTGGTGGGCAGGGTTGCAAGATGTCTTCATCTAAGCACTAGATTAGGTTGATAATGGGTTGACTGGGTTGATAATGCTGCCATTTTCGGAAATGAAGACAGGAAGAGGAGCAGGTTGGAGAAGGGCAATGATGCGTTTGGTTCTGAACTTGCCTGTATTTTTGAGCACTTTGAGGTGCCTATTGGACATGTAAGTGGAGATCTTTGGGTGTAGTAGGGTTCTGCAGGTGTGGGGTTCTGGAGAGGATTCCAGGCTGCACACAGGCCAGGTGACCCCGGGAGGGAGGGGCTTTGGTGCCAGCTTCACAGTGTCTGTTCTCCTTCCTACTAGAGATGGGAGAGGGACGTTGCCGCCAGCTAGCGAGGAAGGAAGAGGAGAAGTGGTGGCACCATATCACGAAGGGAACCCACATCATTTACTTCACATTCCTCACTTCCTCCCTTGGGGTGGTTTACTGGATAGAAGTAAAAGCTGAGGGGTGAGGCCTGAGCACAGGGCATGAAGGAGAGAGCTTCAGGGCCCCTGTGTGTGTCATTTCATGAGCTGCCAGGCACTTGTGGGCGGCGGGGAGTTAAGAGGAACAAGTCAGGCCGTCTACCCCTGGAAGGCCCAGCGGTGAGAAGGCTGGGGATGGAGGAAGTGGGGTGCCACTGGACCAACCAGTCCTGAAGCTCTGAGGGCACCCCATCCTGGATGACCCCATGAGAGAGGTTTTAAACAAGAGCAGCCTAACTGCTGTGAATAACATGGGGCCAATGAGAACTCCAAAAGGAAATGATAGTAAGTAAAGCTACCATCATCATCAGCCCCTCATCTTAAGAACTTTCTTGGGAATTCCCTGGTGGTCCAGTGGTTAGGACTTGGCGCTTTCACTGCCGTGGGCCCAGGTTCAATCCCTGGTCGGGGAACTAAGATCCCGCAAGCCATGCAGTGCAGCAAAAACAACAACAACAAAAAACAAAACACACAGAAGAAACTTTCTTAAGAAAACTCTTAAAAGCCAGGTAGTCTGCAGAGCGCTTTCTTTTATCCCACTCCAGTCGGGTGGCCAGGGCAGTGGGATCCTTTTAATATACAGATCTAATAACATTCATTGTGCCATGTGACAAGGACATTATGACCCACATTTGACAAGTAAGGAAATCAGGGCTAAGAAAGGTGGGAAACTTGGCTGGGCCTCTGATTCCGAGGTTCACACACACTCCACCTCCGGGCCTAGCGCATTAGCCTCCGTTCTGTGCCATCGTCCTCCTCCCTCCGCCCCTGGCCCCGCTGCTCTGCTTGGCCACATTCCCTCTCCTCCTGAGATCTCCCCACCCTTCTGTCCCTCCTCTCCCTCCTTCTCTATGTCTCTATGGAAATGAAGTCAAGGTTGGTTTTGGTGGATTACACTTTACCATCCTTGAGAAATATTTTAAATGGTGATCTCATGTGTTGTTTCCATGAAGGAAAAAAACAATAAAATCAAGTCATTTCACTTTAATATGTCACTCTATTTTCCCTAATAATTCGGTTGACCCTTAATAAAGGGGGAAAAGTTTCCCTCATCTTAATCAACAAGCATATCGGGTTGCTTTTGCTCCTGCTGGCTGGCGTCAGGAGCAGTTTTATTTTTCCAGGGATATTAGACATCTCGACTCATGAGCCACCAGGGAATAAGTTCAGGGTTTGGATTTCAAGTGTTTCAGAGGGCTGCTTACAAACGTTCCACCCGTGCCTGCCCTCCGTGCCCACCGGATCTGTCGCTTAGACAGTTACAGTGGCCCTCGAGCTGTGCTGCCTTCCAAGACTCCTCCCCCGTCTGTGCCAGAGTAACCCTTCAGATCTCATCATGTCGCTTCTCTGCTTAAACACTTCTGTTCCGTTCCCATGACCTACTAGGTGAAGTCCAAGTAGCATGTCATGTGACGTCTTCCAGACCCTGGTCTCAGCTGACATTTACAGCCTAGTCCTGCCCACCCCTCACCTCTCCCTTGATCCAGGCCCCACAATCCACGCTGTATCTTTTTTAGGACATAGGCTCTCCTGTTGCCTCACCTTCGCTTGTGCTTCTTCCCCCTATGGGGGGTGCCTTACTTCTTCCCCATCCCTCCCCAAATCTGATCAGTTCTTACAAGCATTTCCTCCGCAAAGCCTGTCACAATCCTGGAGCCTCAGAATTAGTTGCTCCCTTGACATCGTGTTCCTTCCTCTAGTAGATTTCATTGGAGTCTAGCTCTTAGGCTAGACTTCATGTTCCTCTTCCGAGTTAGATCGTAAGCTTACTGAGGGCCTCTGCCTAATTATCTCCAGCCCACACTCATCCCTGGCACTGAGCACAGTACCTGGGACCCAGGCTGGTGCTGAGAAGTTGCTGAATTGAAATCCAAGACTGAAAACCTTCTCTGAATCCCATTTTCACCTTTCCAGTAAAGGGAGTTCATGGCTGGCCGCTTTGCCTCTCCTTTATCCTGCAAGTGACTTGGTTCCTGCCCTGATGCCACTTCTTCCAGGAAGCCTTCCAAATTTGGCATCCCTCCTATGAGTTTCCTTAGCACCTGCCTTAATGTATTCATTGCCCTGAATTGTAAATGCTTCCATGTCCCCCACCAGTCTGACGTTACCTTGAGGGCAGGGGCTGTGAATCTAGCCCAGTTCATAATTATAGAGCACTTTCAGCATGCCAAGTGTGTTTTGAGCACTTTATGTATGCTAATTCATTTATGTGCCCAAAAAACATGAGCTAAGTAGCATTAGCCCCATTTAAAAATTTTTTTTAATTTTTAATATATTTATTTTTGGCTGCGTTGGGTCTTCATTGCTGCACGCGGGCTTTTTCTCTAGTTGCGGCAAACAGGGGCTACTCTTTGTTGCGGTGCACGGGCTTCTCATTGTGGTGGCTTCTCTTGTTGTGGAGCACCGGCTCTCGGCGCTTGGGCTTCAGTTGTTGTGGCACGTGGGCTCAGTAGTTGTGGCACGCAGGCTCTAGAACGCAGGCTCAGTAGTTGTGGCTCACGGACTTAGTTGCTCCGTGGCATGTGGGATCTTCCCGGACCAGGGATTGAACACGTGTCCCTTGCATTGGCAGGTGGATTCTTAACCACTGCACCACCAAGGAAGCCCCTCATTAGCCCCATTTTATGGAAGGGCAAACTAAGTCACGCAGCTAGGAAGCAGAGTAACAAGGGTTTTAATCCAGGCCATCTGGCTCTAGTGCCAACTCTTCCCCATTGCACACTATTACTTGTATAATTTAGTGAACAGAAGTGGGGTCCGATGCTAAGAAGTCCGGCACACCCTGAACTCCTGCTCATCTTCCCTCAGGAGACATAGTTCCACGCGTCTGCAGGGAGTTGCCCAAATGCAAGACCAAGATCTGTGCTAATAACGCGTTCTTGGTGAATAGCATTTTGATAAAGACTTGTTGTTCTCCTCTGCCTGAGGAGCCACCCCATTTCCTGCTGTCCCACAGGGAGGTCCTGGGAATGGTTAACAGTGCTTTGCTGCTGAATAACCTCTGGGGTAGCTTTAGTAACAAAAGACCTCACAGCACCAGGCCAGCTGCCAGACTTCTCAAAGACAGTCCCCTCTCTCCTTGCTGGTGGGCACAATATATGGCTCAAAACCCTGAAATATGCACATAATCTTTGACTCAGTAACTCTACTTGGAGAAATTTATCCTAAAGACCTCTCCATACAATTCATCAAAGGCGTGTATATAAAGGAGTTCCTCATAACATTGTTTATGAGAAAAAACACTGGGGGAAAAAAACCCAGGTCCATCAAAAAGGGAATTAGTTTAATAAAATATAGGCATCTAGGGCTCCCCTGGTGGCACAGTGGTTAAGAATCCGCCTGCCAATGCAGGGCACACGGGTTTGAGCCCTGGCCCGGGAAGATCCCACATGCAACTAAGCCCATGTGCCCACAACTACTGAGCCTGTGCTCTAGAGCCCACAAGCCACAACTACTGAAGCCCGTGCGCCTAGAGCCCGTGCTCCGCAAGAAGGGAAACCACTGCAATGGGAAGCCTGCTCATCCCAGCAAAAAGTAGCCCCCACTCACCGCAACTAGAGAAAGCCCATGCGCAGCAACAAAGACCCAACACAGTCAAAAATAAATAAATAAAATAAATAAATTAAAAAAATAAAAACATAAAAATAAAATAAAATAAAATATGGACATCTAAATAGTGGAAAATTATACAGCCATTAAAATGCTATTGGGAATCTATTGATGTGGTAGGTTGTCCATGAACTGCTGTTGAGTAAAAACACAGGTTACTCAATAGAATAGGTAAAGTAGTTTCTTCCTGAAGGAAACACAGAAAGTGGTAACAGTAGTTGCCTTTAGGGAGGGGAACAGAGTGCCTGGGGGACCAGAGAGGAAGGCTTGCTTTTTAATTTTTAATGCACCTCATGTGCTCAGAATTAGATGAATCATAATCCGTTGATTAATGATACACTTGTATCATTGGTCTGTGCCTACCCAGTTTTCAGTTTGATTCACTGATTAGTTTTTTTTAACTCTCTACCCAACCCAAGGGATAGAACAACAGTACCCATAGGATCCTTTTCTATCCCAAGCCCCTACATCCCCAAAAGGTAACCAGTCTTCTGATGTTTGTGCTTTTCCTTCCCTTGCTCCTTTTGTATAGTTGATACATATATACTTACAGTTCAAATAATATATTGTGTACTTGTAGTTGTTTCTAATCTTTATAAAAAGAGTATCATGCTGTATGGAACCTTTTGGAAGTAGTTTTTCCATTCAGCATCATATTATGAAGATTCATTCATGCTGCTGTGCATAGCTGCAGTCCATTCATTTTTTTCATTGCTATGTATTCATCCGTTGTATGAATATATTGCATTTTAAAAATCCATTATCCTGTCAATGGACATCTGGATTTTTTCCAGATTTTTGCTATTTTGAAGGATGCATCTATGAATATTCTTGTACGGGTATCCTGCTGCGCATGTTTCTGCTGTTTCCTCTGGTTAAGGGCTGAGGAATGGACTCTCTGTGGCCTGGGGTTTTTGAGTGCTCAGTGTTACTGGGCTCGTACGTGTTTACACTCTCACCAACACATCAAAGGAATGCGGTTAATGCACGTTCTCTGCTATCCTACGTTAAGTTAGACTTTTTAACTTCAGCAACCGAATGAATGGGAGGCTTATTTCTCAATACTTATCCTTTCATTCCTTTCAAACTTTGTACCAGGTGCATGTATTACGTTCTCAGATAAATAAATAAAATTCAGTTATATGTTTGTCTGAAGAGACAGAGGTTGGACATAGCTCAAAATGTCAGCTATGATGAACTCTAGGGTAACAGGTGATCTTTATTTTAATTTTTCTTCTTTTTGCTTATCTCTGCATTAATTTTTTCTACTGTGGCTATTTACTACTTGTATAGTTTTTATTTATTTATTTATTTTTGGCTGTGTTGGGTCTTCGTTTCTGCGCGAGGGCTTTCTCTAGTTGCGGCAAGCGGGGGCCACTCTTCATCGCGGTGCACAGGCCTCTCACTATTGCGGCCTCTCTTGTTGCGGAGCACAGGCTCCAGACGCGCAGGCTCAGTAATTGTGGCACACGGGCCCAGTTGCTCCGCGGCATGTGGGATCTTCCCAGACCAGGGCTCGAACCCGTGTCCCCTGCATTGGTAGGCAGATTCTCAACCACTGGGCTACCAGGGAAGCCCATTGTATAATTTTTTTAAAGAAAGAGGGAAGATACATGGTGCTCAACATCAGTCATTAAGTGAGTACAAATGAAAACCACAATAAGATGGTTACACAACTGTCACAATGGCTAAAATTTAAAAGCTTGCCCACACCGCCTGCTGGAGCAGATGTGGAGCACCTAGAACTCGCGTACACTGACGGTGTGACAGCATGGCATAGTCACTTTGGAAAAACAGTTTGGCAGCTTCTTAGAAAGTTAAACATATGCTAACCATGTGATTCAGCAATTCTTCTCATAGGTATTTACCCAAGAAAAATGAAGACGTATGTCCACATAAAGACACATGAATGTTTCTAGCAGTTTTATTTATAATAACCCGAAACTGGAAACAGCCCAAATGCCCATTAACTGGTAAATGGATAAACAATTTGTGGTATCCATACAATGGAATACTGCTAAGCAAAAAGGTATATACAAAACAACATATTCAGTAGATGAATCTCAAAAGTATTTCTGGAAAAGGCAAAACTATAGGGACAGAAAAGATCTCAGTGGTTGCCAGGTACTAGGGGTGGGTGGAGATTTTGTCCTCAAAGGGCACAGGGGAATTTTTTGGCATGATGGAAACTGTCCTATATCTTGAGTATAGGGGTTGATAACTGTTTGTGTCTATTAAAATTCACAGAACTGCACACCAAAAGGGGTGAATTTTACTATATGTAAAGCATACCTCAGTGTTTAAAAATGGGGGGAAAAGGTTCAAACAAAGAAAAAGAAAGAGGGCTTGAGATCAGTGAATTCTGGGCCGTGACATGAGGAAAGGGGGTTTCCCTTGCATTCCCTGAATCAGCAAGTTATAGAACCTTCTTAAAATCTGAGGCCTGATGCCTGAAGCTCTGTCTCTGACTTGCTGGTGACCTTGGGCAAGTACCTTTCCCTCCTGGAAACTCAGTTTCTTTCCCCGGAGAGGTAGAGGAATGCTCTGATAATCTCCAAAAAATACACAAACATCTATTGAGCTCTGACTCCCTGCCAGGCTACCCACAAAGTGTTATATATGTTCTTTCAAATAACAATAATGTTTTTTAAAAGTTCTTCATGGAGCATTTAGAAGTATTTAGTGCTTTGCAGGTTTCAGTTCATTTATCAGTTCATTCCTCACACCACTCCTAAGAGGAAAGAATCATTGTTACCTCCATTGCATTAAGGAAGAAACCTAGGCACCCAGAGGTTATATAACTTACCAAGATCAGCACAGGCCAGTATCCGTAGGACTTGAACCCAGTCCTCTCCCGCCAGGGCCCAAGCTCTTAACCATCACACAAAATCAAATAATGCTTCTTAGGCAAGATTTATAACATCATCAGTGTCTGGGTCAGAAAGGACCTTGCCTTTTATCTAGTTCAGTGACTTTTTGTTTGTTTGTTTGTGATACGGGGGCCTCTCACTGTTGTGGCCTCTCTGGTTGCGGAGCACAGGCTCCGTATGCGCAGGCCTAGCGGCCATGGCTCATGGGCCCAGCCGCTCCGTGGCATGTGGGATCTTCCCGGACCGGGACACGAACCCGTGTCCCCTGCATCGGCAGGCGGACTCTCAACCACTGCACCACCAGGGAAGCCCCTAGTTCAGTGTTTTAACTGCAGGTCTCCAGAAGTTAGTGAGGCTTCAAATCTATTCACTGGGTAAAGATTGCATTTTTTTTTTTTTTAATGTTAATTTATTTATTTATTATTTTTGGCTGCGTTAGGTCTTCGTTGCTGCGCGCGGGCTTTCTCTAGTTGAGGCGAGCGGGGGCTACTCTTCGTTGCGGTGCGCGGGCTCTAGGCGATGGGCTTCAGTAGCTGTGTCTCATGGGCTCCAGAGCACAGGCTCAGTAGTTGTGGCCCGCACGTTTAGCCGCTCCAGGCATGTGGGATCCTCCCAGACCGGGGCTCGAACCCGTGTCCCCTGCATCGGCAGGCGGACTCTCAACCACCGCGCCACCAGGGAAGCCCCAGGATTGCATTTTTAAAAAATGAAAAAGAGTGAAATAGAGTAGAACACAAGAAAACAGAATATATCGGAGTATATTGCACATAGGAAAGTAAGTGTTGTCTTGTGAAAGTTCAATTTCAGTGTGTGTGTGTCCTAGCACGATGTAAATGGGGGCCTGATTGGAAAAGCCTGAGTAACATTGACTGATCTGATTTATTTTACAGAGGCTGAGACTGAGGCTAAGAGAGGGGAAGCCAACTGCCTAAGGTCACACAGCCAGCCTAGAGTCCAGTACTGCTGGCTCCCATGGCACTAGCCATTCAATCATTCATTCATTCAGTAGATATTTACCTTGGCCTGCTCTGTTCCAGGCCCCATGCTAAGCTCCAGGAATATAGTGACAAACAAGACGGACCAGGCCCTGTCCTCCAGGGGCCTGTCTCCTCAGAGGAATAAAAAGCAGCTGATATGGCACATAATAGCCACGCCTTATATATATTGCTTATTCCGTGCCAGACACTGGTCTGAACATGTACTAGCTCACTTGATTCCTAGACAACCCTACATGGGAGTTTCTACTATTAACATCATTAAACCCATTTAATAGGTGGGGAAGCTGAGGCACAGGGTCAGTAACTTGCATATAGCTGGTAAGTGGCTGAGCTGAGATGTGAGCCCAAACAAACAGCCTGCCTCCAGAGTCTGTATTCTTTTTGGTTTTGTTTTTTTTTCACAGTCTGTATTCTTAAGCACTACCCAATTCTGCCTTTAGGGTGGTTTTGCAGTGTAAACCACAGCCCAGCAACAAGTCTCACCAGGGATGGGATGGGGGAAAGAGAGGCTCACAGTGGGGAGAATTTATTGCAAACTTGGCCCCAGTATCTATCCATAGCCAGGATATTTTGGGCTCTTGGCTTTTTAAATTTTATTTTTATTCTTTTTTAAAATTTTAGGTCACACCATGACTAAGTTCTGTCTACTAAGAGGAACATCTGCAGAGAACCCAGCCTCCAACCCCAGCCCCAGGAGGCACAGACCAAAACTTGGCATTAAGAAGAAGGGAAGTGGCTTTGGGGGCTCCGAGCTGCACTGGAGCTCGCTGGCTGGCTCTTGAAAGGTAGAGCTCTGCAGAGGAGCAGGGTTCCTGCCCCAAGGAGCAGGCTCCAGACAGACCATGCCTGCCACCATGTTGAGCTCCTTGGTCAGAGAAGACCACCCTCCCCTAGGTGAGTAGCCTCCTCCTGATGCTGAGGGATCATGATGTAGCTTGAATGTTAGTTTTTATGTGCCCAGTATCTCTTTGCTCTTCTCTAGGTGACAGCACCATCGTTTTTCTTTAGGGGACCACACCTCCCCTATTCTTAGTCCTTGTGGTCCCAGAAGGCTGACTCCTCTTGCATCACTCCAGGGCTGGACACATGACCTAGTCTTGGCCAATCAGAGCCACCTAGCCATCTCTCTGGCCACAGGATTGGTTCATGTCTGCACATGAGCCAAGTCAAGGCATAAAGGTGAAACCTGAGGCTTTTGCTGTACCTATTGGAAAAGTATGGTACTTTGTGGCTGGGATTGCTAAAGTGGTAGATTGGCAGCCTGTCTCTGCCTTGATAAGAGAATCCAAGAAGAAAATCAACATAGATGAAAGCAAAGACAGAGCAAGACAGATCTGTGATGACGTAATTTGACCACCTGGAGCCATCCATGCCTGAAGTCCATCCATCATGGACTTTTTAGTATATGAGCTCCCAAATTCCTTTTTTCTGCTCAGGCACTTATGTTTCTGGCATTTATAACCCAAAGTGATCAATACAAATGCCAAGACACAGCATGGTGGAGGGGAAAGATCACTGGACAAGGAGTCTCAATGTTTAGGTTTGAGTCAAAATTTCACTATTTATTACATATTGAAACCTCCCTGTATTTCAGTCCTTTCAACTGTGAAATGGGAATGGTATCACTGTAATACAGTGCTGTGGTGGGAAATCAAATGAGCATGGATGGGAAAGTGCTCTGTAAACTGTAAAGTGCTTTATGAACTCTAAAGCTCCATACACAAAGGGGCAGCCTCTGATGCACATGGTATTCAGTAGAGAAGGGGATCCAGAAGTGAGCAGTTGCATTTATGCCATGTCCAGCCTGCGGCATGACATCTGATAGGTGTTTTAACCTCCCTGAGCCTTGGTTCTTGTCTTTGGAAAAATGGATTCCTTGGTGTCACTTGGGGGATTTGCAGACTGGATCAGGTGACTCCCCTGAGTTTTTTTTTTGTTTTTTTTTTGCAGTACGCGGGCCTCTCACTGTTGTGGTATCTCCCGTTGCGGAGCACAGGCTCCGGACGCGCAGTCTCAGTGGCCATGGCTCACGGGCCTAGCTGCTCCACAGCATGTGGGATCTTCCCGGACCGGGGCATGAACCCATGTCCCCTGCATCGGCAGGCAGACTCTCAACTACTGCGCCACCAGGGAAGCCCCCCGATCTTAATTAAAACCCTGCGGTGGCTCCCGATTGCTCTGGAGACACAGTCCAAGCCACTGAGTATGATTAACACAGCCCCCTCCCCCAACCCTACAGCACACACTCTCCTTACCTGCCTGTTGGGTCTAATCTCCCGCCTCTTTCTCCTCCAGCTAGACTGAACCGCCTGAAAATACTGAGCCCTCCTCCCACTGGGAAAATACTTTTGCCCAGGTTCTGCCAGGAACGCTCTGGCTAACTCAACTTAGATGTCACTTCCCCACAAAGCCTTCCCTGAGTCCCTTGTGCCTTCCCATCATGGGCCTTGTTAATCTTGAATCATTATCACCAGGGCTGTCCTCCAGCCCTGGTCACTGATATGGCTATTCTGTTGGCTAAAATACAGTACTGAAGTTTTTCCATATCAGTCGGTAATCAGCTGCTTCCCTGAGTCCCTCAAGTGCCCCCCAAACCCCCAGCCCCTCCCACATGCCCACACCTCCCCACCACCCAACAACCAAGAGGATAAAGCCTGGCACACAGCAGGAGGCCTGGGGACCCTACCCTGGTGTTAATGGCTGGTGTTCATTTTGATTGGCCTGGTGCCCATGCTTTACCTATTGTTAAATATTAGTATCATCCTTGCTTATTGCCCTGGATTATAAATACCTGGTTCCCTTGTCTGTTTATGGCACCAGACTGAAAGCCCTGTGAGGGCAGGGAGGCACCTCCCTCACCAGCAAAGCACTAGGCACAGCTGGGGGCCCAGTGATTGTTTAATCAAATGAATGAATGGATAGATGAATGAGTGAATGAATGCTGCCTGAAAAGTTGGAGAGTCTCTCTAGAAAATTATGGGCAGCCCCATCCTGAGTCTGGACTCTGGAGTTTTCTCCTAGGCCTACAGTGGAAACCTTGCTCTTTGCCCAGGTTTTATTGCTCTGCTGGTCTCCACCCCTACAGGAAGCTCTCTCTCTCCGACTGCCACAGTCTGGCTTGAGACTGGTCAGCTTCACGTCCCCTTCCTGTAAAACTTGGACTCTCGCTGAGAACTGCTGGGACTAGAAAGACCAAGATGCACCCCTTTCATGAACCCACAAGTAGGTGAGCACACACGTGTACACACACACACAGTGCTCACTGACTCAATCTCAAGACGTTCAAAGTCATAGTTTTTAGAGGCAGAAGAAAAATAAAGGATCCTTACAGGCCAGCTGAGTCATTTTACAGATAAGAGACTGAGACTTAGGGAAAGAAAGAGATTTTGCTTCAAGTGACAAGGTCAGTTCCCTACACTGTGTTCTAGCTAGCCCCTGGAATTTGGTACATAAATAAATAAGTTGTTTGTCACTAAATTTCTTTGACTTGGGGCCAGGCTGAATTTGGCACAGAGTGATTTCATTGGCTGCTGACCCTGGAGAGGGTTGGTCTTGTCCAACCTGGACGCAAGACTAGAAAGAGCTTTCTCTCTCCATCCCACCACGTGGACAGGTCCTTGGTTCTGAGAGGAGGGATGAGGCCTTCTCTGCTCAAAGTTGGGAGGCAGGAAGCACAGGTCTGTGGAACCTTATCTTGAGGTTCTGTATTCTGTAGCTATTCTGTAGCACCTTATCTTGAGACACCAGGTACAAAAGTATCTGTGCCAAGAGAGGGCACCCAGCCAGCCATGGAGCCCCATGGCAGCGGGCTCCCTCTCTTTCAGTGAGTCTAGGAGAGAGTGAGAGTTAGGTTGGAGGAATCCTGCTACCCATGCACTCAGGGACTCAGGGATTCCTCTCAGTGAAAACCCCAGCGCCTGAGCATCATGGAATGTGGAAATAATAATAGTTAATGTTTATTTAGGACTTCTAGTCTGCCACATTTACTTAGGTTATTTCACGTAATTTCCACAGCTACCCAACAAGGTAGGTGCTATTATTATCCCCATTTATACAGATGAGGAAATTGAGGTCCAAAGGTGCTTTAAAGTGACTCATTCAAAGGCTTAGAATTAGCAGGTAGAAGAGCAGGATTCAGACCCAGGCAGCGAGGCACTAACATCTGTGCTGGGAACCATTTTGCCATACTGGTCTTGGAGCCAGAGCACCGGTCTCAAGCCTGCCCCTGCCATGACCTGGCTGTTCATCTTTCTGAGCATCAGTCACCTCCTCTGCAAAATGGGGAGAATACCTTTTGCTCTGTGGGCAAGTTGGAGGACCAAATGATTCGACCCAGGACCCAGCCCTCTGGTTCCAACTCTCATCATTACCCCCAACCTACCCCTCATGTACTGGAAGCTCCAGCCTGCTCTGAAAAACCAGTAGTTCAGGCTATGCTCTTGCCATCTTCTCTTGGCTATCCCAGGGTCTGGAATTTCAGTTCAACTCGACAGACCATTTCTTGCTAAATTAAGCAAGGTTTGCCTCTCATTTCAAATGGCACCTGGAAATAAAAGACTGTCCTGATCTCAGCAGTATAGCATGGAGATGAAGAGGCTTTGAACCCATCAAATTCCAGCTCTGTCACTTAATATGTCACCTTGGGCAAAATCTCTTTACCTCTCGAGCCTCTGCTTCTAGATCTGTAAAATGGATGTAGTGAGGGCTTCCCTGGTGGCGCAGTGGTTGAGAGTCTGCCTGCCGATGCAGGGGACGCGGGTTCGTGCCCCGGTCTGGGAGGATCCCACGTGCTGCGGAGTGGCTGGGCCTGTGAGCCATGGCCGCTGGGCCTGCGCGACCGGAGCCTGTGCTCCGCGGGGGGAGAGGCCACAGCAGTGAGAGGCCCGCAAAAAAAAAAAAAAAAAAATGGATGTAGTGAGAGCACCCAAAGTGCTGTACGAAGACCGATACTGCTTAGAGTATCGTGAGCTCCAATAAATGGTAGCTATCACTTTTATCACACACTGTATTGTAATTACTGGTATTTAGCGCGATGCCTGGTCCTAGTTAGCATTCAGTAAATACTTAATAAATAAGTGGATGAATGTTTACCTGTCTGCATCCCTCACTACCGTATGAGCTTCTTAAGGGCAGGAATCATATTTTGTTTATTTCTGTGTCCCCATTGTTGAGCAGAGTACCTGGCACATGGGGGTGCTTAATAAATGTTTGTTGTTTCCCTGATGAGATAATGGATCTGGACAGCCATCAGCCATGATTCTAAAACCACAAGGTGAAAGGTTGATGGAGAACTTGATACTGGAAAGATCAGCTGACACCAACTGAATCTTAGTATTCTAAAAGTGAGTCAGCCAGGCAATTTCTTGCTTCCTGATATGATGCTATAGGAAGTACTCAGTACCAGTTATGAAATATTTTTGCGTAAAAAAAATTGAATTTGAATCAAATCAAACCTCTAGATCTAGTTTACATGACATATGGGAGAGAGGGACATGGTAAGTGACACCATGAGGATGCATGTGATCAATATACAAAATGCAAGATATCCAACAGGACAAATGACCGGGTATCTTAAAAAATAAATGCCCCTTAAAAACAAACAAACTCTGTAAATCTGGAATTATATCAAAACAGAAACAAACAAAAGGGATCTGTTCATTTTCTTGATTGTGCTGATGGCTTCACAGTATTTGCATATGCCAAAACATCAAACTGTGTACTTAAACATGTGCAGTCAATTATACTTCAGAAAAGCTGGACAAGGGTCTTCCTTGGCGGTCCAGTGGAAGACACTACAGTTCCACCACAGGGGACACAGAGTCCATCCCTGCTTGGGGAACTAAGATTCTGCACGCTGCGCAGCACAGCCAAAAAGTAAAAAAAAAAAAAAAAGCTGGACAAAAAAGGATGGGGGAGACTTTTACAAATATAAAGAGACTCAAGGGACATATAGCCCAATGCAAAATGGGACTCGTGCTTGAATCCTGATACAAACAAATTGTTAAAAGGACATTTTTTAGCCATTAGATAATATTGAGGAATTGTGAATTTTATTAGGCGTTATTACTTAATTGGATGATGGTCATGTTCTCAGAGATGCAGACTGACATATTTACAGGGGAAATTACGTTATCTGGGATTTGCTTTAAAATGGTCTGCAAAAATAAAAATGCAAGTGTACATATGTATTGGAATGCCCAAAATGGAACGCTAATACCACCAAATGCCAGAGAAGATGTGGAGCAACAGGAACTCTCATTCACTGCTAGTGGGGATGCAAAATGCTGCAGCCACTTCGGAAGCCAGTTTGGCAATTTCTTACAAAACTCAACGTATACTTACCATACAATCAGCAACCATGCTCCTTGGTATTTACCCAAAGGAGTTGAAAACTTACATCCACACAAAAAACTGCACATGGATGTTTATAGCAGCTTTATTCATAATTGCCAAAACTTGGAAGCAACCAAGATGTCCTTCAGTAGGTGAATGGATAAATAAATTGTGGTACATCCTGACAATGGAATATTATTCAACGCTAAGAAGAAATGAGCTATCAAGTCATGAAAAGACATGGAACAACCTTCAATGCATATCACTAAGTAAAAGAAGCCAATCTGAAAGTCTACATACCTGCAAAAGGCATACCAAAAGTTTTGCCTTTTCCAGAATGTCATGTAATGTGATTCCAACTACATGACATTCTGGAAAAGGCAAAACTTGGGAGACAGTAAAAAGATCAGTGGTTGACAGGAGTTTGGGGGGAGGGAGGGATGAATAGGCAGGCAGGGCACAGTGGATTTTAGGGCAGTGAAAAGACTCTGTATGGTACTACAATGGCGGATTCACATCATTATGCATTTGTCCAAACCCATAGAACATATGACACCCAGAGTGAACCATAATGTCAGCTATGGACTTTGGGTGATTATGATGTGTCAGTGTAGGTTCATCAGTTGTAACAAATGTACTGCTCTAGCGGGGGATGTTGATGGGGTGGCTATGTATGTGTTGGGGAGAGGGTATTTAGGAAATCTCTGTACCTCCTACTCAAATTTGCTGCGAACCTAAAACTACTTTTTAAAAAATAGTCTTAGTTTTTTTTTTTTTTAAACTCAGGGATGAAAATATGAAACAAGATTTGGTATAACGTTCACATGTTACAAAATTATACAAATTGCAAAAAATAATTGTTGGCACTAGATGATAGATACACGGTGTTTCATTATAACTATTCATGGTGTGCATTATACTATTTTTCCTTGTGTTTGAAATAAAAATGTTTGTTGCAGACGTGAGTGGCTGAGCTGCAAAGGGCGGTACCCCTATCAGTTACCACATTTTAACAGGAGGCTGAAGTGGGATATCCAGTTCCCTCCCCGGCGTGCTGGCAGGCAGCCCGGCCCAGCAGAGGTGTCAGGAGCCCCCAGGAGCAGCTAGAATGGAGCCTTCTCTCCCCACACAATGGGGAGTCTGATCTGGCTGCAATCCCCAGCAATTCCACTTTCCCTGGGATTCCTCCCCAGCCGGCTAGGGGGTTGGGCTCCTCTTGGCTGAGGCTGAGGTAGAGGTGCCCCTTCCAGTCTGAGTGCCTTTATTATACCACCCCTTTGCCAGAAGATGAAAGGAGCAGGACCGCCTGGGGAGTTAATCTTTAGCCTCCAAGCTGACCAGTTGCCAGGACACCCAGGAAATGAAAGTCGTCAGAGACACACCCTGCAGGCAATAAGGAAATCTGGTGTTGGTCATGCCAATGACGGAAGCCCGGTTAGCACCAGCGGTAGTAGGGTCTGTCATCCACCTAGAATGGTACCCGCAAGGCCTCCGGTCAACATTTCTTTCCCTGGTTAATGCCTGAAATTCTACCATTAACACTGGACTGGCCCTCAGAGAGAACTCAACTTCCAAGATTTTGATTTTTCTTTCCCCGAGTTGAGAAGTTAATGAAAGCAATGGACCTTACCACCTGCACCAACAGGTTTGCTAACAATCTCAGGAGTTTCACGACCACTCACGCCATGAAGCCCATCCGTAGACACCAGGTTAAGAACCCTGGGCGGAGTTTACTGGTTCCAAAGATTTCCTTCCTTTGAAAGAATTATACCCCAGAGCTCTCTTTAAAATGCAAATGACCTTGGGAAGGTCTCAAAGACTAAACAGCCCCCATGAAAGAGTTTTTCCAAGCAGAGGCCAGAGATAGCCTAAGAGACTTTAACTGCAGGGCTGGGAAAAGGAGAGCCTGGGGGTGGGGAGGCTCCATGGGGGCTCACAGTTTTGCCTGGAACTGGAAGGGGAAGGTATTGAGCCTAGAGTGCTAATAGCTAACTTCACGGAGCGCTTATACGAGCCTTGTGAATTAAGTGCTGCCAACATCTTCATTTTATGGATGAGGAAACTGAGACTGGACATGCTACCCAGATAGTGGCAGAGTAGGAATTTTAACCCTCCATCAGCCTGAGATCAGGCAGCAGAGGCTCACCTTCACCTGCTCATTTGATCCTCACAATGAGGTATCCTTTTTTGATGGAAGAGGAAATTGAGGCAGTTCACTGAGGGCCACACAATGCCCTGTCTCCACAGGAAACCCCTGCGCATCCTCCGTTCACCCTGGCTCACCCTGGACCGCTGAGGGCAGGCAGCCCTTCCTGGCCCGCTCCCTGGAGCTTGGAGAAGGGCTTGCCGAGAAGTCTGAAGCGAGCTCATGCCTGACCTGTCCTCACTGCCCCTAACTGTTTTCTAAGGTGCTTTTTATTGAATTATCAGAGTGTAATGGAGGAGTCGATGAGAGCTGCCGTGGAGTTACAAGGCCAGGGCTTTGTGGGAGGAGGAAAGCAAAGCCCTAAAGTCTCCCTGGGCTGAGTGATGGTATAAAACATGAATTTTTACATAACTGAGGGGAAAAAAAATAAACGGACAAGCCGCCCCATGGGGGAAACGCCTCTTTCTGTATTTCCATTTTCTTGCTTAATGCACTGTCCTGCAGGAGCCTCAGTGGGAAAGGAAATACTGGAGCCTTTTCCCTCAAAGTCTCCTGGTGGGTTGAGGCAGAGAGAGCGCCAAGATGCAGAGATCCAAATGGCCTGGGCGTGTGCTCAGAAACCCATTAAAATGGAGGGGACAGGTTGGGGGGGGGGGTGGCTGGACTGACCTGAAACAGTGTCTTGGTTCAAGACAGTGCCTCTCCTCTGGGGTTGAGAAAGTAGCCTCAATGGGCTCAGATTCACTTTTAGCTCGGGGTGAAATATTGTAAACATGGTCTTCCCCATGAGCAAGGGGGAAAGGGGGTGGTCCGTTCCAAAGAACAACCTCCACACCCAACACTTACTGAGCAGTTGCTACCAGGCAACAAGCACTCTGCTTAGTGATTTTCTTATATTAGCTCCTAAGGACCCATTTATACAGATGAAAATACTGACTTGCCCAAAGTTGCACAGCTAGTGAGTGGCTGACTCCACACACTGTAGTGCTTTTGTTTGTTTGTTTGTTTTTGTATTTTTCCAGCTTTATTGTGATACAATTGACATATAACATTGTGTAAGTTTAAGGTGTACAAAATGTTGATTTGATACACTTACATATATTGCAAAATGATTACTACCATAGTAACTAACACTTACCTAACACATACCTAACTCATAGCTAACACCCCCATCATATCACATAATTACCATTTCTTTTTACACGTACTGTAGTTCTGATCATGATTCAAGGGTAAAGGGAAAGATGGTGTCCATTGCATGGGACATAGAAAGAGTTATTTGCAAATGAAAGGTTTGGGTGATCTCTAATGGATCTCTTCCAGTCAACATTAAAGGACAGATTGAAAACTGCAGCTCCAGCTGGCGATTTTGTGGGACCACATGAGGTGAAGTTAATAGAATAGGGGCTCTGGAATCAGAGGGAGGTGGGTTCCAGTCCTCTATCACTTCCTACTGGCTTCAAATTCTTTATGCCTCAGTTGTCTGGCTATCAAATGGGAATAATAACACAGCTCTTGTGTTGTTTTGAGATGAGATTAAATGAGATGGTTAATGTCATGCTTAGCACAGAGCCCGGCACAGTAACTTTTAATGCCCAGCACCTATTGTTAACTATTATTATCCCTCACCTCTGTATCGAGCTTTTGTGGTGCAGCAAACATTTGTCTTATTAATTGTATGACAACTTCACAACAACACAGGGAGGCTCGGTGATTATTATTCCCATTTGGAAGGTGGAGAAACTGAAGCTTTGAAGGGCGGGGGGGGGGGGGGGGCGGGGGGGGGGCGGGGTCCCGCCCAGTGAATTGATTTGCAGATTCACGAACTGATGGAGATCTGAAGTTAAAAAGACAGAAGTAGTTAAAGAGTAAAATCCTGTCTGGTCCCAGGTGTTAGTGAGCCACCGCGAGGCTGGTATTCAAACCTGATGGTAATAGGAATCATGGAGCCCTATCCGCTGCTCTGACTCTACAATCCGGTCACCGGGTCGGCCTGAGGTGGGGGGCGGGAGCGGGGGCGGAGCGTCCGCCCAAGCCAGCGGAGGAAGCCCGAGGCCTTTCCGCGCCGGTCATTGGCTGCAGCCGGGCAGGTGCATCCTCAGCCAATCAGCGGTGCCGGAGGCGGGGCCGTCGAGGCTCACCTGGCTCCCGCGGCACTGCCCAGCTCAGTGGCGTCCGGAACCCTAAAGCACCTGTGAATTCGCGGAAGTTCTGCCAGACTCGAGCCCGGCCCAGCTCGGCCGGACCATACTCGACCCCCGCCCGGCCCGCCATGGGCCCTCCGTGCCGCAGCCTCTCTGCGCTCCTGCTGCTGCTGCTGCTGCAGGTACGTTGGGTCCCCTGACTTTGCAGGAGACGCCTTCCGGACCCACCAACCGCACCCCGGCCCCCAGCCCCTTCCTCTCTTTCGTCGTCCCTTTCTCTCTCCTGTCATCCCCAGTCCCTCTTCTTCCAAGAAAGTTTGGGTACAAAGGGCCTGATAGGCCTGGAAACTGCGCCGCGCTCTGGATTCCACGGAGAAGGGAGCGGGAGCGGGTGAGGGTGAAGGGCGAGCGCGGCTTTGCCTACTGCCTCCCGCAAATGCCTGAGGTGGGGGGGGGCACGCCTCACTGCAGCCTCCGGGGAGTCGGGTGGGCTAAGGGCGGGCAGCGGAGGGCATGGAGTAGAGTGGGCGTCGGGGTATGGGATAGGGGAGCCCTGGTGCAAGTCCGGGGGGAGCCGGGAGTAGTGGGAACGACCTCTGAGGTAAGGCAAGGGGAACCAATAGATAAAGAAGGCACCTGCCCTGTAAAGAAAGGGTAGTAAATAGGTATGGGGACGTCCCCGGGACAAGAAAGTAGGGTCAAAAGGGGTTGGAACGCCCCTCGGTCTGAGGAACTGGGCTTAAGAGTGGGAGCTCTCCCGGTATAGGGAAAGTGGAATTTGGAAGCGTAAAGATGCCTCCAATGGAATTAAAAAGGAGACTGGAAGGAAGGGGGTGCTAGGTCTGTAGAAGGTGACCCAGCAGCCGCCTCTCCTGGGAAGTCCTGGGGGCTTGGCGGCCACAGGTTTCCGAATGAAAGAGTTTGGCGTGGCTGCCTGCCCGGGGGGATGGGGATGGGCATGGGGGTGGGCCACTCCCACAGTCCTGGCGCCGGGAGCAAGGGAGGGGAGGCACTGTTGGTTTCGGTGTGGGCGGGAGGGGACCCTCTCAAGTCACCCGGGTTCCATATCTTTCTCCTCCCCAGGTCTCATCGTGGCTCTGCCAGGAGCCGGAGCCCTGCAATCCCGGCTTTGGCGCCGAGAGCTACACGTTCACCGTGCCCCGGCTGCACTTGGAGAGAGGCCGAGTCCTGGGCAGAGGTGAGGGCGCGCCGCAGTTGTCCCTGAGCGGGGTGGGGTGGGATTGGGAAGGGTCCGAGAAATTGCGCTCCCACACCCCTGGGCTGGACTGGGCGAGCCCCTTCTTCCGTGGCTCAGGTGACACCCCTTTGTAACTTACACAGATACAGGGATCTAAACTTTTGCCAAGATAGAGCAGTTGGGGTTGAGGGGGCTATCTTGTATGGTTGACTTAGTTATGGGGGGCACTTATTAGAGGCCTTCAGTGTGTCTCATATTGTCCTGACCACTTTATATATATAATTTTTTCAGGGCTACTTATTTTTTTACTTTTTAAAAGTTTTGGTTGCATTGGGTCTTCATTGCTACGTGAGGGCTCTTCTCTAGTTGTGGCGAGTGGGGGCTACTCTTTGTTGCCGTGCGCGGGCATCTCATTGTGCTGGCTTCTCTTGTTGCAGAGTAGGGGCTCTAGGTGCGTGGGCTTCAGTAGTTGTGGCTCGTGGGCTCTAGAGCGCAGGCTCAGTAGCTGTGGTGCACTGGCTTAGTTGCTCCGCGGCCTGTGGGATCTTCCTGGAACAGGGCTCGAATCCATGCCCCCTGCATTGGCAGGTGGATTCTTAGCCACTGCACCACCAGGGAAGCCCATCCTGACCACTTTGAGACAGTCTATCATTTCATGCTACAAAAACCTGATGTGTGGGAAGAGGGTGGGGGTGGGTGGTAATTCCCGTGGTACAGATGAGCAAATGTGAGGCTCAGGAGGGTGGAGCCCACTTGCCCCACGTTCATCAGAGCAAGAATCTGAGCTAGGACCTGACTCCTAGGCCCCATTCTGCAACATCTCTGGGATGACTGAGGAGCCCTCTCTTAGTCACCAGACTGTGGCTTTTGCTCATAGAGATGAAAACATTTTGATACAGGTACCATTCCCCCAAGGAATAATGGGGTGTGTGTGTTTGTGTGTGTGTGTGTGTGTGTGTGTGTGTGTGTTTCAAAAACCTGGTAGCTCTGACTCAGGGAATGAAAACGGACACAGTGTGCCTCTGGGTCTTATCACTGTGATAATCAGGATTCTAGAGTTTGCTTTGTTTCACTTCACTATTGCCCAGGAGTGAGAGCAAGGGAATGTTGGTTTCTCTTCTGGTTTCACTGATTCCCAGGCGCTTATTTCCTACCAAAGGACTTTCTCTTCCCTCTTGATTTAGTTGATAGGGCAAGTATCATAACAATAAAAGAAACACTTGTTGAAATGAGAAATCACCCACAATTCCCCTAAGGCAATTCACTGTTTATTCTTCCAGTCTTTGGCCATGTGGAAAATCTACAGCAATCATGCTGTTGTCTGAAATTTTTTTTGAACTTTGAAAGTTGTTCCAACAGTAGGAGACTTTTTTTTTTAAACAGCTTGATTGATTAAACATATTTGCTTTTCTGAGTCACGTCTGTGTTGTGTGGAGCTTTCTATTGGGTCAGAAAGGAAGTGTTGTCTGCCTGGTTTTGCAGTGGGTCCACCATCACTCGGCCAGTCTCTGCTTGATGTTCTGCCCGGCCCTATGCTGGGCCCCCGGGAGTGATGGAGGAGATATAGGGATACTTCATCCCTGCCCCTGGTATTTCACACTCCAGCAGGTTGCTAAGAAATGTCCCAGGACCCGCTTAGAGAACATTGTGGGACATGGGCACTTAGGTGGCAGAGTGTGGGTGCCCTGGGGTGTTCTGATGGGTATCAGTGGGCAGTGAAGACTGGCTTCTGGGATGAGGCAAAGTTGACTGAACCTTGACTTCGGGGCAAGGGTTAGAAATGGTGTGTGCATCTGTGTATGAGGTGTTGCAACACAGGTGTTGGTCACTTTATTTTCCTTCACCAAGACATCTTTGTAGCACCAAGGGTGGGTTAGTCTAGTTTTTATTCCCATCACCACCACCACCAAGCTTTTGTATCTGACCAGTAATAATATGATTACATGTTAATAATAACATAAATATTATTATTAATAGCCCCACCTATTGGCTTTTGAACCAGACTCTGGGACAAGCGCTTTACCTATTTTACCTCATTGAACTGTGTGACGGGGGGTGGGGGGTGGGTGGGTACCATTGTTATTTCTGTTTTGAGATGAGGAGACTGAAGCATAAGGCAATTTCTTGATCTGCTCAGGGAGCCACAGCCGGTCTTTCTCCCATTCTTCACGCTTCTCAATAATCTCGAAAAGAAAAAGACAGAGGGTATTTGGGGAATTTGTGTCCATCGTGAAATAGGCCTCATCCTCCCTATGTACCCTGGAGAGCAGAGGTGTTGATAGGGCAGGACCCCGAGGGGGCTGGTGGTTATGGAGGTGGGCCAGACCTTGTGGGAAGTGGAAGGGGCCTATAGCTGGTCATGTTGGTGGGAGAAGTATCCTCTGGAAGCTGCTTGTGTGGCTGGTTCCAGTTCCCTTTATGTCCACGTACCCAGCCCCAATCAACAGATTTCCTGACATGTAATTTTTTTGGCCTTTTTGGACGATGGGGTCTCCTACCACTCCAATGTGGAATCAGATGAAAGTGCCCTTCTGGTAAAATCACACATGCGATCTCAGGGAACTGGCTTTGTGATTGAAAAAGGCAGCCAGGATTTAGGGAGGTGACCTCATTCTCTTTGGACAGCCCAGGAAGATGGAGGCATGCAACATTAGTACCAGGTTTAAACATTGGCCCTGTGGGGAATTTGCTGCATGAGGGTCTGAGAACAAGAAGCCTATTGCGTTATGTCCACAGGTGGCTGAAGAGTGTCACAAATAGGGTTTTGATTAAACTTAGGGGATCTTGGGGTGGTTTTCTGGGGTCGTTCCTGCGCCCTGTGAGAAGGCCAACCTCACAGTCTCACTCAGCTTTGTGTTCCTTTGATTTCTCTCTACGTTTTAGAATGGAGAACGTACATACAAACGACACCAAAACCACAACTGTAAACTGGTTCTTTAGAGTTTCTGATTATTTTCCTTTTTTTTTTTTTTTTTTAAAGCACAAACTGGTTTGAAAAACCCAGGCTGTTAGACAGTTTCCAATCTCAGGATAATACTTGTGCACTCAGCTTTCAGTTGACTGAGGGGTGGGAAAAAAAGCAGGCAGGCTTTCAAACCGATGATTTCCTTGCTTTGCTTCCTCCTCCACCTGACCTTGGGCAAACAGGGCTTATATTTTGGGTTTGAGCTCTGATTGCTTGATGGATTGACCTTGCTCACAGGCATCCAGCTGTAAGGATTAAATACACCCATTTCCTCCTCCTTCTAAAAGATGTGCTGAAAGGTGATGGAAACGGTATGCAGGCCCCCTCATTAAACTAGGCTTTATCTATCTATCTATCTATTTATTTATTTATGGCTGTGTTGGGTCTTCGTTGCTGCATGCAGGCTTTCTCTAGTTGCGGTGAGCAGGGGCTACTCTTCCTTGCGGTGCGGGGACTTCTCATTGCGGTGGCTTCTCTTGTTGCAGAGCACGGGCTCTAGGCGCGCGGGCTTCAGTAGTTGCGGCACGTGGGCTCAGTAGTTGTGGCACGCGGGCTCTAGAGTGCAGGCTCAGTAGTTGTGGCACACGGGCTTAGTTGCTCCGCGGCATGTGGGATCCTCCCCGACCAGGGATCGAACCTGTGTCCCCTGCATTGGCAGGTGGATTCTCAACAACTGTACCACCAAGGAAGTCCCTAAACTAGGCTTTAAAAAACAAATACAGAAGCCTGCTTTGGGGTCACCTTACGTCATAGGATCCCTACTCCCTCATCCCTCCAACTCCTAAACATCACTTCCCTGTTACTCACATCTGTGTCAGTGGTTGGTGCAAATCTCCCTGGGGAAGGAGACTAATGAGTCATTCTCCTGCCCTTGCCTTTGTGTCTCACAAGGAGTGGCAGAAAGTCCTGAGCCCTGCAAAGCCATCTAAGGAAGGCTGGCACCTGCTGCTTCTGTACGGGGCCTCTAGACCTGCCTATCCTCTCAGCCAGGTGTTTATGGAAATCCCTGTTTGCTTTCTGGGGCTTTTTATTGGGTGAGCCTTTTCCTCCTAAATGCTCCTTCTAAGCCTTCCAAGTGCAGCCCCAGATAAGCCGGATGCTGAAGCAATCAGCTCTCACATCTCCCAGAAGCTGCCCATACCCAGAAATCCCTAAGAGACACCCATCACAATCCAGACTTTCTGGGTTTCCACTCTGCCTCAACCCCCATCTTCTTTCAGGGCTGTAGGCTTTCAAGGAAGGGAATGGGCTAGGGCTGGTCAGGATAGTTCCGTGAGTATGAAAGACCAGGTATGAATTTCAGCTACTAGCTGTGTGACCTTGGGTAAATCACTTTGCTTCTAAGAGCCTGTTTCCCATCTGTAAAATTGGGGGGTGGGGTGGGCAATAATACTTACAGGTTTGTTGTGAGGATTAAATATGCATATTTGTTTATTCGTTTAGATTCTCTTGTCAACACACGTGGGTACCTATTGAGTGTCAGCACTGGGCTGGACCCTGGGATTACAGTAATGAATAAAGCCGAGTGGGCTGAACGTAAAGTGAGTGAGAAGGATGTTAAGGAAACAGGAAGGAGTCATTCAATGGTGGCTCATATTTCTTAGGGAAAGAGTAGGCACTCGTATTATTTTCAACAAATGAATGAATGAATGCATATTTACTACCTCATACCTTGGCTTATTTTCTTCCTCTCAAACTGTGGCCTTGGGCCAGCGCTCAACGTTGATTGTAATTGGCAGGGAGAGCTGCGTCTGTTAGAACTTTCTAAGATGCTTGTGAAGGCTGCATGCCCAGCCAGTGGCTCTTGAAGCCAGACCATAGTGATAAGTGTGTCCCAGGGATACAGTGTACTTAGTGCTTCCCTCTGAAAGCCACGGAGGGCAGAGAGGGGAGACCTCAAACCCGATTCTGGAAATGGAAGGGCAGTTAGACACTTTAAAGTGTTTTTTTTTGTCTTTGGTCCATTAAAAAAAAATTGCGGTGGTGTCTCTCTCTCTCTCTCTCCCTCTCCCCTCCCTCTCCCCCCCCCTCCCCTCCTTTTCCCCTCCCTCTCCCCTCGCCTTTTCTCTCTTACTATTGTAAGTTTTCCTTTATATACTTCAGCTTTTGCTTGTTACTGTTGGGAGCGTTTTAAGCCCCCTCTTTCTGCATTTTTCCTCTTCCCTTTCCTTCCTGTATCTACCTCAGTTCTCCACTCCTCCCCCACCTCCCAAGGCCCAAGAACATTTAGAAGGTTCTTGAGTCAGACTGCCTAGATTGAAATCCAGGTAATGCCCCTTGCCAGCTGAGGGACATTGGCCAGGGACTTTCTAAGCCTTAGATTCCCCTTCTGTAAAATGGGCATAATAGTACCCATGTCACAGTGTATATTAAGTGCCCAATGAATATTACATATTAAAGCCCCTGGAGTATTTGGTGCCTTCTGTTTGAGACTCTCCCTTGTTTTACCTTTGGTTCAAACGTTTCCCTGTGCTCTCTCCCACCCGGCAAACCAGCCAAACCAGTTTCCTCACTCTCCCTGTTTCTGTGTTAAAGCAAACACTGCTCTGCAAACAGCAAACAGTGACTAGACCAAAGTGCCCTTTGCTAGGAAAGGAAATGCTGCGGTGTTTTCTTGCTTGCCACTGTGCAGTGTGCTTGGGAAGGGCTGGAGTGGGGTTGTCTGTGGACCTGCCCATGAATATTGTTCAGAATTGGGGTGGGAGGAGTGGGCAAGGTACAACTGGGTCCGGGTGGGGGGGTGCAAGAAATCAGGGTGACCTTGAACCTGGCAGCTTTTGCTTGGTTTTTAAACATATTTCATAATACACATGGCTTAAGGGTGCCTGTCTTTTCCCCATTGCCAAAAAACGCTCTGCCCCAGCCTCTGAGACCATGGTTTACCCACATGGCTAAGCATCAAATCACCTGGAGCACTTCAAAAACCTGAAAATTCACTGAGCTGCAGTCTCTGAAGGTGGGGTTCTGACATGGCATTTTTAAAAGCTCCCCAGGAGTCCGCTGCCACCTGATTCATCGCCCTGGACAACTCCAGTGGCGAGATCAGGAATGTTTGATGAATAAATACCCAGTGCCGGCCAGGGTGTGGGCATCTGGTTGCCCATCCTGAGGCCAAGGATCCAAGGGCACCCTTGATCAGGGAAGGATACGGCTGGTCGACCTGCCGTGCCGGTGAAGGAGAGCTCTGCGGGCGCAAATTAGAGCAGACGGGGTGGAGATGGGGGGTGCCCAGAGAAGCAGCCAGTGCTGGGGGCCCTCAGGGAGATTCCAGGAATTCTCTGATGCGCCCCCTCCCTCAGTGGCTAATTCCAATATACTGGAGAATGTCACTGGGGTGGGAAAATATTCAGAGGATGTTTTCTGAGCGAGGGGTGCTCAGTTCTACCCCCTGGATCTTGGTGAATGAGAGGACATCCTGTGCTGGGAATAGAGGAGAAAGTAGGAGCAAGTTGGGGAAGGAAAATTTGTTCTTGGTTAGGAAAGTGTTAAGTTTGAAGGACCCAGAAGTGGCATCATCTTGAGGGTATTTGGGAATCTCAGGGCTGGAGCTTGGGAGAACAGCAGGCACCAGTTTCAGTAGGAATTTGTATAGGACAGTGGTCTTTTTTCCTTAGTCTTGTGTCAATAGATGCAGAGGTTTTCCAGGGACCCCACACTGGAGGAGAACATAATGGAAGGGCTATGCTGAGAGTATTTATTTGGAGGCGGCCAACAAATAAAAATACAAGTATTTGTTTCTAACCAGTGTCAGGAGTGGGGCCTGCAAAAGTGGGTCCTCACAGACCTGACAGCTTGGTTAAGCCTTACGGTGGCCCAGGACGGAAACTGTCATTATCTCCTACAGACTCAGAAGTTGGACAACTTGTCTGAGGTCACCCAGCCAGGTAGTGGCAGAGCTGGACTTCTGTCTTCTAAAACCGGTGCCCTTTCCCACGCCCTCGACTGCCTCGTTGCCAAACTGCATCTCCAGTGAAACTAATTCACCTTTCTAAGGCGAGTTCCTCCCGCCCTTTGGAAAAGAGGTCTTTACACCTTTTGCATCTTGCTACTTTTAATTGTGTTGCTAGAATTCAGGCTTTTTTTTTTTTTTTTTTTGCCTCTGAAGCACCTCTTTTGTCTTTCGCCTCTGAGCCATTTTCAGCCTCTGTCCCTTTTGACTTTCACTTCCTAAAAATGCTAGGTGAACTGCACTTCTTTTACTTTCTTCTTTTCGACTTTCTGAGTCTGAAAATGCAATTATACTGGCATTCATGGTGGGTTGGGAGGGAACATGTCCTAAACAAACTCATGTTCCAAGTGGAACCAACTCAAGGTGTGGGCACCAGGCAGAGGTCTGGCTGTGGATCTGTCCACACTGGGAATAGACGGAGTGTGCCCAGATCCCTGTGAGCTCAGATGTTACTGCTGGGAACTTCTGGGGTCTGCCTGAAGAGTTGAACCTGTTCCCATGAGGAAAATCATAAATGGTGGCCAGCACAGGACCCCGTGGGATAACTGGCCAAGGTCTAGATAATAATTAGTGGGCTTTGTAATTAGAAGAGCTTGTAACAATCCAACAGCCTTTCAGATTTATGATACTTGGGCAGGTTGAAGGCTAAGAAGAACACCTGTTTGTGTGGTTTGGTACTCAGACTCCCAGGAGAATTTTCCCCAAAGACGTTTTTGAGTGTCTTCACCTCGATGTTGCAACAGCCTCCTTTCTGGTCTTCTTGCTTCCTCTGCCCCTCTACCAACAGTCTTTTCTCCACTCAGCAGTCAGTGATGGTTTTTAAAATTTAAGTTAGAAAGCATCACACCTACTCAAAATCCGCCAGTGGTTTCCCATTTCACACAGAATGAAAGCCAATGTTTTCTATGACTTACAAGCCTTCCATGATCTGCTTCCCCGCCCACCTCCACCCCTTACCTCTTGTCCTGACTGTACTTAGAACACACCAGGCACATTTCTACCTCAGGGCCTTTGCACTGGCTATTACCTCTGTCAATAACAGTTTCCCCCGGCTACCTGCATGGCTCACTCCTTTATGTCTTAACTTCTCTGCTCAAGTGTCACCCTCTCAATGAGGTCTTTCTTGAACACCCTATTTGAGGCAGTAACCCTTTCCCCCTTCTTTGCTTTGTTTTCCTCTGTAGCTCTTTTCACCATCTAACATGTATTTCACCTGTCTATTGTCTTTCTCCTCCCACTAGAACAAAAGCTCCAAGAGGGGGACTTCCCTGGTGGTCCAGTGGTTAAGACTCCATGCTCCCATTGCAGGGGGCCCAGGTTCGATCCCTGGTCAGGGAACTAGATCCCTCATGCTGCAACTAATATCCCACGTGCCGCAACTAAGACCCAACACAGCCACATAAATAAATAAATATTAAAAACAAACAACAAAAAAACTCCGGGAGGCCAGGGGCTTTTGTCTTGTTGAGTTCACCGGCTGTATTGCACCTGGAACTGTTCCTGGCCCATAGTAGGTGTCAGTAACTATTTGTTGAATGAAGGAATGAGGTTTCAGAGTGTATATATAGGTCCGTACATATCTTTTGCTTTTAGAAGCTATTCCACTGTGCCTTTTTCCAAAAAATAAAATGAGATCTAATTGACACATAACATAGTAGTTTCAGGTGTTGTCGTGCTTTCTGTTTTAAAGAAAAGAGGGAACTTTCTCAGTACCAGCCACAGAAAGGACACAAGGAGAAGGGGATGTTCTCAGGGCATGTGTCTCCACTTGGCACTCCCCAGTTTCTCTGAGCCCTGCACACTGCTGGTGTAACCTTACCTCATTGTCTTGTCACAAAACAGCTTGCAGTCTAGAGTGTAAAGGTCAGATGAGCCATTTCTGCCCCACACTTCTTGGTGTAAGGAAGCACCAGATCAAAATCTAAACAGAGATCTGAGCCGCCAGGGCCATCTGTTTGGTTTCCTATTGTCTGGTGACACCTTCCTTGAGCAAGGCTTCCAGATACACCCAACACCTTTCTCCTGGGTATCGGCAGCATCCTTCAGGCCCATTAATTGTTCAAGACCCAGTTTCCATTCTTCCAGTTTTTGGCAATGCGCAGGAACCTGAAGGGAGCTTCTAAAGAGATGCAAAAAACTCAACGACAGTGATCTACGGCTAACTCAATCATCTCACGGCCAAGACAAAAATCTCACAGCTCCGAAATTCATCTGATCAATAAATATTCACTGAGAGAGTATTATAGGGTAGTATCTTATAAATCTTTATGTAAGATGCATCACTTCGCCTTCAGCAATATAATGCCTAATGGGCAGAGTTGCCAGATTGAACATCAAAAATATAGGATGCTTTATTTGCCTTCAAATGGTTTGTATCAATCATTGCTCAAATTAAAGTGGCCACCATCTGCAAATGGAAAAAAAAAAATACAGGATGCCCAGTTACATTTGAATTTCAGATAAACAATGACTGATTTTTTTAGTATCAGTATGTCCCATGCAATATTTGAGACATAGTAAAAAAATTGTTTCATCCTCTCTTCTTATCCTAAGCAACATTGTACAGATAGTACTAGTACATACTATGTGTCCAGAACTCTTGCCAGATGCTGTCTCTCTCCCTTACACCTCACAAAACTACTGAGAATTGACAGACCCTGAGCAGCTGCGTGAGACAGTGTAGTTCACTAGGACAGGAAGTGGGAGAGCCTGGCCGCGTGTTCAGTGGCTGTTGGACTCCAAAGTCTGTGCTCTTTACTGCAAGAAAAGCCAACTAACCAGATGGTCTGTGAGCAGCCAGCTGAAGGTGATGGATAGTTCCTGCTCTGAATGTCTCGGGGAGAGAAGTCCCTTGGGACGACGGAGGCATTTGTTTGTTCAAGGAATAAATTTGTTGGGCACCTATCTAGCACTGCACTAGGTGTTGAGGATGTAACGGGAAAAAGACAAAAGTCCCTGTCCTCTTGGACTTCCTTCCCTTCTAATTGGAGGAGATAGGAGGAGGCAATTGGATGGTGGTCTATGGAAGGGAAAGAAAACACTGCAGGAAGGGTGATAAGAATTATGTGTGTTGGGGTGGAGGGATTTGGGGGCTGGAGGGATTGGAGAGAGGTTGTCACTAAGGAGAATGACATTTGTGTAAAGACCTGAAGAAGTGAGATGCTCGATTGGTAATTAGGATTGGGCTGTTTCTTGAGAGAGCTGGACTTCCCACATTCTTTAAGTCCATATTGGTGCTATTTTAAAAAATTAATTAATTAAAAAAATTAATTTATGGCTGCGCTGGGTCTTCATAGCTGCGTGCAGGCTTTCTCTAGTTGCGGCGAGCAGGAGCTACTCTTCATTACTGTGCATGGGCTTCTTGTTGCTGTGGCTTCTCTTGTTGCAGAGCACGGACTCCAGGCACGTGGGCTTTACTAGTTGCAGCACGCGGGCTCAGTAGTTATGGTGCGTGAGCCCTAGAGTGTGCTGGCTTCAGTAGTTGTGGTGTACGGGCTCAGTAGTTGTGGCATGTGGGCTCAGTAGTTGTGGCTCGCGGGCTTAGTTGCTCCTTGGCACGTGGGATTTTCTCACACCAGGGATTGAACCCGTGTCCCCTGCATTGGCGGATGGATTCTTAACCACTGGACCACCAGGGAAGTCCCTTGGTGCCATTTAAAGACAATACTCTGGGCAGGCATTTTTCTAGAATAATCCTGAGAGCTAATTGTTACCACATCTCCTTTAAAGGGTATTGGATTCAAACCAGGATCCAGTGTTCTTTCCAAGCTACCCCTCCCCTTGGCCTGTTGCCCAAGAGGAGTATGGCTTTACGTCTAGTTTATGGCAGAGGGATGAGACTTCTCTGGCAGAATGTTTTTGGGGCGGCGGGGCGGAGGGGTTACATGTATACCAGTGTCCCAGGACCTGCTAGTTAGAATGAAGCCTGGTTTCAGTATGAGGATTTTCAGACAGCAAACTTCTTCCCCCACAAATTCTTCATCACAATTGTGTGGGAGTCTTTGAAAGGGAATGATTTGACCAACTTGTTTGTGGAAAAGTTGTGGCTTTTCCATAGAGAACGTCATCACTTGAGTCAGCTTGGGACAATAACCTGGGCCCTATTGACAGGTGGGGCGGGGCCCTGAATCACTGCCATCCTGGTGAGGTTATCAGTATCAGAGGTTGAATGACTCCGTGACATCACCCTCTCATGGTCACAGGTACTTTAGGTGCCTGCTCTTACTCATATCCGGGGAGATACTGGCCCTAGATCTTTGCACTCTTAACAAGAAGCCTGTGGTCTTGCAGGAATGACTGGGTTCAACACCTGCTTGGTTAGGGTCATGTGGTTGGTTTCATTCCCACCCCACCTCCTGGGCTAGTAATCATGACTAAACTCTCTGGAGAAATGAGAATTTGTGGGTGTACTTCCTGCACCTTTTGCCTTTTCAAGTCTGCATTTATAAAGGAATGCTCATCTATGCCTTGCAGATGGGTGTTTCAGAGCTCGTCAGAGTCTTTGATTTTGAAACTTCCATGTAAATTGTGCTGATTTTTCTTTGGACTTTGGAAATTTTAGTTATGATTTCTCTTTCTTTCTCTCTCTCTCTCTCTTTTGTTTTTTCCCCTTGCTAATCCTCTTGCCTGAGCCGTGGGAGTACTTAAGACTTTGGGAATTAAATACCTGGGAAGGCTGTTCAGCCTAGGAAACTGTACATCACTTACCAGGTGTGAGGTTTTACTCCTAGTTTCAACAGAGATTTGATGTCAAGGTTGTGGCTTTAATCTTCAGCATTTATTTCTCTTTTAACCTGTGAAATGAAGGAATCAGCCTCCCTAAGCCTCTGAGAGTGAAGATGAATTGGGGAGAGTGGTATGAGAAACAGGTTCGCCTGGGTTCAAATCCTGACTCAACTCTTGCCTTGAGTTACTTAACCTTTCTGTGCCTCAGTCCCCTCACTTGTAAAGGGGGGATAAAATTGTAGTTCCTACTTCACAGGGTTGCGATGAAAATTCAATGAGTTAACGGACATAAAGTGCTTTCAGTGCCTGGCACATATCAAACACTCTTTAAGTATTGAGTTTTTATTATTAGACGTTTCTGCTTTAGTCTTGTGTCAAGGGGTTAAAAAAAATGTGTAAATGCTAAAGAACGGAAGGAGCCAGAGAGAACTGAGGATTAGAAGGGCTGCATCCCCTTGTCACTTTGCTTCAAATGCAAATTGTTTGTCCACAGGTCAAGTGCTGCTGTCCAGGCAGGCAGACCATCACCAAGTGACTGCACTGATTGATAGTCACACCTACTTGGCTCAACTGTCCTATGAACTTGATTCTAGTATTACCTTCAGTTTACAGAGGGGGAAACTGAGACTCGGAGAGAGTTAGTGACTTGCCCAAGGCCACAAAGCTAGGAAATGGCAGGCAGGGATTTGAACCCTGTTCTGCTGACCCCAACGCTTATGCCACCACCAGTGCACCTGTACCTGGCTGGTGCTTTTCTGTGAACTCCAACTTCTCTCAGATCCCTTTCATAACCCATTGTTATTTTATATTTTTTTTCCTTTTTTTTTTTTTAACCCCACATATGTTTACTTATTTATTTTTGGCTGTGTTGGGTCTTCGTTTCTGTGCGAGGGCTTTCTCTAGTTGTGGCAAGCGGGGACCACTCTTCATCGCGGTGCGCGGGCCTCTCACTATCACGGCCTCTCTTGTTGTGGAGCACAGGCTCCAGATGCGCAGGCTCAGTAGTTGTGGCTCACGGGCCTAGTTGCTCCGCGGCATGTGGGATCTTCCCAGACCAGGGCTCGAACCCGTGTCCCCTGCATTAGCAGGCAGATTCTCAACCACTGCGCCACCAGGGAAGCCCTCCCATATTTTTGAGTTAGGTATGTGTAGATTCTTATTGCTCCCTACCCCACCCCCTTTTTAACACACTGTTCTGCACTTATTTTCTTGGCTTGATATATCTTGGAGTTTTTGCTCATTTATAACTGCCGTATAGTGTTCTACTGTATAGTCAGTCCCCTCTTGATGGATACTGGATGTTTCTATTTTTTCACTGTTACAAGCAATGTCAAGAGCATTTTAGATGGTGTAAGCAGGAGGGCCTGTGATGTGAAGATCTCTGGCCTCTGGGATTGTTACCGATCACAGAGGACAGATTCCTCCCACGGCCAGTCCTGGGCATCGGAGAGGTGCGCGTGGTTTTCAGGGTTTCCTGATGATGCATGAAATAGGGTCAGCATTGGTATCAAATCACAGGCACCTTCTCTCACCAAAACTGATGTGTTTACTCTTTCAGGGGTCTTTGCCCAGCCTCCTGCTGTGCAAGTAATTCTGTTCTCTCCCCATGCGCCAGCATCCTTAAGCCTCCCTGGGCTGGGAGTTGGCCTTTGAGGAAGCTGAGAACCAATGAATCTGCTTTTGAATACTTGCAAAGGGTCTCCTCCACGTGGTCCCATGGAGAACGGAGTAAAAGGAAACGGAAACGGGGCAGAAATTGCAGCAGGAGGGACTAGGGTAAGACTTCTGAGGTTGGTTTGAAGCACAGGGAGTGCATTTCTGGAGACTGACAGCCCTTTCCTGATTCTGACACCAAAAGCACCTGTGGTCACACCGGGAGCATCTTGCCTGCTCCACCTCACTCCCTTGCTGCTGTAGCCCTGTTCCATGCAGGGAATTCCAAGGTCTCTGTAAACCCTCATAGGCCCTCCCCCTAGAGGAAGAGTTAGAATTGCTTAGCACTAAACTCACAGCGAAAGAATATGTTTTAAAAAATCCATATGTTTTAAAAACTCCATGCTTCATCATCTTTTGTTTGTTTTCTTAGATGAGAAAGAACAGCTAGAGTTGGATTCATTCATAAAAATCCATTCTTTGGGGGCAGAATTAGAAGAGGCTTTAAGCGTCATCTAGTTTCTTAGTTTATACATGAATCGGCCAGTTCAGCGAGGTTAGGTGGCTGGACCAGAGTCACACAGCTGATAGGTGTCAGAATTAGAATAACAATAATATTGTGATTAAACAGGAACCATAATTTGATCACACCCGTTTATTGAGTACTCAAGCTATTCAGGTAGGATCTCATTATTTAATCCCTGCACCAAACTGTGAGGTAGGTGCTATGACAGTTCCATCTTCAAATAATAAAACCAAAGCCTCTGGAGGTTATTGGCTGATCCAGGGTCATGGCTGGTGACAGTGACAGTGACAGTGGGATGGAAAAGCCGTGCCTCCCAGCCTGGCCTGCTTTTACCCCTCCCTGAGCTCAGCAGCTCCCTTTCTGAGAATATCTGCATTCTAGAGTCTTCACTTTGGCCTAGAAAGGAACCTCTGGATCTCCCACGCAGCCCCCTAAGTCCTTTACCAGTTTTAGCCCTTTGGGTAAAAAGCTTGGAGATCCTGCCTGCTCCTTTGGAAGCACAGACTAAAGGGGTGTTCCTGGACACTTTGGGCTCCGTTTAAAATCTGAACGGTGAACTGTGTCCAGAGACTAACGTTTGCAAGCAACCATTTCAGAGCTTCGTAGGTTCTTTTGAATTTTTTTCTTTTCTAAAGTGCCACGGAAAGTTTCTTCCTTTTCACTTTGGGGCTGGGGCAGGGGCACGGGGAAGAGGGTAACCCAGTTAACTTGCAGGAATGCCAGAGCTTGTTGACCTCCCTACCAAGCTGGATGTGAGGGAAAGTATTTTGTTTTTAAGAAATGTCACGATGGTAGTAATGGATTTTTTTTTTTTTTTTTAAAGAGGGAGGAGTCTTGATCCGATGGAGAAACACAGGGACATATTATTTACAGATGGAAAGATCAGGGGTCTGGGATGGGGGTGTAAATGTAATAAGACCACCGTGCGTCATGTTGTTGGTACGTGGGGCTCATCATACTATTTTCTCTACTTTGAGATATGTTTGAAATTCTCTGTTGCAAAGCTTAAACAAATCATTCAAGGAAAACCTGAATAATGATCTGTAAGTGAAAGTTCAAACACCCTCCCCTTCTCAGGTGGCCGACATGAGCGATTTGGCATGCATCCTCCCAGACATTTTTCTAAGGGTTTACAGAACGTGTGTGCCCATATTTGTGGGTTTTTGAAAAACTGGAGTTTTCCACAAATGGCAGTGTAATACGTAACCCATCTCCCGCCTCTCCTTTACGATATGCCCGGGAAAATTTTGCACGTTAGTCCATGGAGCTTTTCCCCCCTCATTCCCTCTAACTTCAGAAAGGTGTTTCTACTAGCACAGAAGCCAACCAGTTTCCCTCAGTACAGTGTTTGAGTGCCTACTGTGTCCTCTGTGTCAAGTTACGAGGTTTCTCCTGTCCCGAGGGGCTTGGAGACAGGCGAGGGGTGAGGGGTTTGGAAATGAGGGGAGGAGCATTGAAACGCTGGGATGCCAAGTTATCAGACAATGGGCGCATTCAGAACCCAGGTGGGGGAAGACCTGTGTGGGCTGGAGCAGCTGGCGGAGCTTCTGCAGGGGCAGCTGGGGAGCCGGGTCTGGGGGGTCTGGGGTGTTGGGCGGGGATGATATGCCAGAAGCCAAGATGGGTGGGGAGGGACCTCCCGTGCAGATTCTGGGAGCCAGAAATATGACAGAGGGGATGTTTGAACGGTGACGCAGGTAGCTGAGGTGAAACTGAGCTTCCCGCCCTGGAGGCTACCAGGAGAGTGGGGGGCTACGAGGAAACCCCTTCCCGCCACCAGCACCATGGCTATTCCAGCCTGGCCTTCTGAGGCTGACAGGGCCTACCGGGGCCATAGAAGGACTGTGTAATGTGTCTGCTGCTGGCTGGCTGCTGGGGCCCTGCGGGCAGAGACTCAGGCAAGCTCGGAGAACCCGGGGAACAGGAGTGGCAGGTTCTTCTCCCTCTGTCTGCCCTGGGGCCACTGGACGGAGTCAGTCCCAGGCCCTGCTGGGGCCATCTGGAGTGGCTGTGGAGAACCAGAAATGAGCTGCCCCATCCATGTGGCCCTCGGGCCAGCGTGGTCCGGCCTGGTGCTTCAGACTTGAGGCCGCCCCACCTGGCTGTCCCTCAGCCACCCCACATGCTTATCCAAAATCCACTACTCCATCCCCATCTCAGCAAATGGCACCACCTGTTCTTTGCCATTCATTTGTTCGTTTGTTCATTCATTCATTGAATAAATAATGATAGCTATTATGTACCAAGCACCGTTCCAGGACTGAGGATGCAGGAGGGAACCAGACACATACGGATCTCTTTCCATGTGGAGTTTGTATTCTAGTGTGTTGATGGGAACAGGCAAGAAACGTAAATACGTGAAACATTTAGGGTGTTGGGTGGCGACAAATATTTAGAACGACTCTGAGTGAGGAGTTGCTGGGAAGCAGTGGGGTGGCCTGAGAGGGCCTCACTGAAGGAGACATTTGAGCAAAGATCCAAGCGAAGTGAAGGATAAGGATGTATGTGGGTAAGGGTGTTCCAGACCCAGGGAGCAGCAGGCAGAGGCCTGAGGCAGAGTGGGAGAGCCAGGAGGCCGGTGTGCAAGGGATCCGGGGCAGGGGTGATGGAGGAGGGCAGGGGTAGGGGCAGGTGGTCAGTGCAGAGGGCCTTGTCTCTTCCCTTCAGTCCAGATCCACCCCCCCACGTCCTGCCAGTTCTGTCTCTTCACCACACACCTCCTCCCACCCTCATTCCGGGCAGTGGAATACTCAGTGGGTAGTTTGAGGGGGCTCCTTCCATGGGGAGGATTAGGCTGGTGGTTAATAGCTTGGACCCTGCCCTCTGGCTGCTCAGGCTCTGTAGCTGAGCACAGAGGCCTGGGGCGTCTCCCGGGCTTCTCATCGACTTGGGCCAGCGTGGCCTTGCTCACGGATTCACATTTCTAATGGTGCTGTTGGTCCCTCCCTAGAGTACCTAGGCTCTCTCCCACCTCCACCAGGACACTTTCCTGTGCTCCCTGCCTGGCTAACTCCTCTCTCAAGCCCAGCTCAGTGGATGCTTCCTCCAAGAAGCCTTCCCTGATCTTCCACTCCCAAGACCTGGGTCAGGACATTCCCCCTCCTCCCAATACCTTCTCAGGTTGGGATTCCCTCAGTTCTCCTTTCTTCCCACCCACCAGGCTGGATGCCCTGTGAAGTGTCCTCAGCATGGCACCTGGAAGGTAGTAGACTCTCAGTGAGTAGTTGTTCAAGGGACTCTTTGCTGTGGAGAATGAGGCTGCAGGGTCCCTGGGGATGGGGGTGACCTATCTATCTGTTGGGGACTTTGGGGTGTAGTGCATTATGATGTGGACGAGGAAGCCAGATTCCTAGATCTCTTATTTTTTCCATTGATTTTGCTCTTCCTCTTCTGAAAAACAAACCAAAAAACCCCACTTTCAGCTGAGCTTAGATGGCTACCCCTCTGGTCATCCCTTTAAACCATAATGGGAGCTTTAAAAGTTTCATCCTCCCCCTCCCACCATGGCTGTTTGCTTCCTAAAGAGAAATCAGTTGTAAAAAGCAGCTTAATTTAAAGGGTTCAATTCCTGCTTTTTACGTTGAAGGGAAATTAGGGGGACAGCTGCTGCTTTTCTGAGTGCTTAGCATCAGCCAGCCACTTGAGCCCCAAACTTAACTTTCCTGCCTCTTGAGCCTGCCCTGTGCGGGGCATTCAGCCTGGACCTTGGGAAGCTGAGACTACAGGTGAAAATCCCCACCCTCTGTGCAGAATGTCCATTCTAGAAGGCGGGACGGGGTGTGGGGGGGAAACAGACAGAATAGAATGTTAGAAGGTGGTTGGTACACCCCTGGGGAAAAAGGCCGAGTAAGCAGGGTGGGCGGGAGAGGAGTCTTGGGGGTGGGCTTGCACCTGTAATCCTGCTGTGGCCACAACCTTTTGACTCCCAGGCCCATTTCCATTGCACAGTTGAGAGGTTGGGGTTTAGAGAGGGAATGATAGCATTACCTAGGGTGCCTGGGCAGTTGAGGAAATGGCTGGGAGGGTGAGGAAAACACGGAGGAGGGGAGAGGGAACTGCCTTGGAATGTGGTCACCCTGGCTCTGCCATTTGAAATGCTGATGAGTTAATTAGCAATTGTTTACAGGCTTTCAGCCCTAGAGTGTCAACTGTCTTTCTGGGAAACTGTTCTCAGTCTTTTAAAGAGCTTCAAAACCACCTGCGGGACTAATTAAAAATGCAGACTGCTGGGTCTCACCCCCTCAGAGATTCCAATTTATAAATCTGGGTTGGATACAGGACTCTGAATTTTTAAATAAGCCCTACTCTGCTTGAGCTGGGGGGGGTCACAGGATTGCACTTCAGACCTGGGCTAGAGTCAGGCTCACCCACAAGACTTAAAAGAACAGACTTTGCGGGTCCTTCCCTCCAGAGGTGAAGAAGTCTAAGGGGACATGGGGGATTTTTCCCCTGAAACACACTCCCCAAGTGATTCTTGGTGGTGGTGGTGAGGGGGGTCTATAAACCCACCCAAAGCTATAGACAAGATGAGGGTGTGTGAGCATTTTTTGGCCTAGAGTCAACAGCTTTCATCATATTTTGAGACATTCAGGTTTCCCCCAAAGAGGAGGAAATCCTCAAAAGAGGATTTTTCTGCCTTGTCTCTGTGCAGAAGAATCAGTCTGAAGTCGGAACCCGTTTCAGGTCCATTGAGGCAGGAGTGAAGGGAAATTAATTGTTGAGGGCTGCAAACTCCCCGTGTGTTCTTGGAGAAGCAAATATGTCTTGGAGAAGCAGGATGTCTGACAAACAGCAAAAACTGGTGGAGGAAGAATTCCAGTGTATTTGGAGAGGAGAGCTTGGATGGCCAAGGGGCTCGTTCTCCCTCCCTCCCTCACTATCTTGTATCCATCCGACCATCCACCCATTATTCATTCTTCCATTCGGATAGTCACTGAGCATCCACGATCTCAGCGATCTCAGCGATCCAGGCTGCCAGAGCAGGCAGGGCAGCCTGGATAGTTCAAGCTGGTGGATGACTTGACAAGTTAACTTGGTTTTGGACCGAGGTGTCACTTAACGAGTCTGCAAACACAGTTCCCTAATTTATGAGTCGCCCAGCCCAATATTAAAATGCCTCGCCAAGCCCTGCTGCTGTCCTGGCGAAGCCAGCGTGAAACTCAAGTGGAGCAGAAAACAGATCCAACACGGAAATATGGCAGCTGCAGTTTCAGGTTTAGGTCGGGCCAAAAAGGAATTTTAGGGACTTTCCTTGCTGTGGACAGGGAGTAAGGTTGCTTTTCTCTTTTTGGGGGTGGTGGGTGGGTGTGGTTTATGATTAATCATGTGGAGTTTGATAACAGATTCAGTGACTATGTAACGCATTTCAGATATTTGAAACTAAATGCACTCCTGAAATTTTAGAGAGGGCAATTAATCATGAACCTGAGGACTATTGAGTTGTCTTTGCTTGCTATTAAACAGGCTTTCCCTAAAACAGGCGATTCATCTCCTTTTCTTTCCTTTTTTAATAAGTATTTCGGGACATGTCAAGACTTTCAGATATTTAACACTTTTTAAAGATTTATTTTACTCTAATGGGAAAATTCCCTATTGTAATTGGATCTGGTTTCTCCTTATATTTTATGCCTTTTTCTCAGCTAATCTTCCTCAATGTAAGTGTCACATAATTAAAGGGCATTATCAAGAACCCGTCAGTTATTGATACACACTTGGTATTACGTATATGAGTTCATTTAGTTTTCATACCAACGCTATTATAATTATTCCCATTTTGTGGATGAGCAGACTGAGGCTCTGCAAAATGGGATTAGTAGTACCTACTTCACAAAGTTACTGGGGAGATTAAACAAGATGAACAATATAGAGTGTCAGGCATTCACTGGGCACTCAGAAATAGTAGCAGTTTTTTACTATTGGTATTTGTAAAATATAATAGCTATTTTTATTATTAACATTGATATAGCTCTTACAATATGTTGGGCATTGCCCTGAACATTTGCATTAATAATATATAATTCTCCCCATCACTCTGTGGGAGTAGTAAGTTCTAGACTCCATTTTTGGATGAGGGAATTATTTTTTTTATTTTTTGGCTGTGCCACAGCTTGCGGTATCTTAGTTCCCCCACCAGGAATTGAACCCCAGCCCTCGGCAGTGAAAGCGCAGAGTCCTAACCACTGGACCTCCAGGGAAGTGCCTTTCAAGACTTCTTTTAAGAACCTCTTGTCCCTGTTGGTCTCTTTCTTCACTTTGTTCATTTCTACCTCATTCCAGTGAAGAATTTTAAAGGTGTGGGGTAGGTACCTAGATATATAATATGCCTGTCTCAGATAGGGATAGGGAGATGGATAAAGGACAAATAAGGATAAAAGATGAGGACAGGAGGAAAGTTGAGTAGCCAAATGCTTGCCACAAATCCTCTATCCCTGCTGAAAGCAGACCATAAATTTGACTCTGAGCTTCCTACCAGTCAAAACAAAGAGTGAAATAAGATTAGTTGCATGATTGGGTTTACATGTGTTAAGCATAAATCAGTGCTTTAGCCAGGAACTTGGCTGCTCCAGAGAGCTCGTGCCCTCCTGAAATTCTGGCAACACCTCTTTTTTTTTTTTAACATAAATTTATTTATTTATTTTTGGCTGTGTTGGGTCTTCCTTCGTTGCTGTGTGCGGGCTTTCTCTAGTTGTGGTGAGCGGGGGCTACTCTTTGTTGCAGTGCATGGCCTTCTCATTGTCGTGGCTTCTCTTGTTGCGGAGCACGGGCTCTAGGCACACAGTCTTCAGTAGTTGTGGCATGTGGGCTCAGTAGTTGTGGCTTGCGGGTTCTAGAGCTCAGGCTCAGTAGTTGTGGCATATGGGTTTAGTTGCTCCGCAGCATGTGGGATCTTCCTGGGCCAGGGCTCGAACCTGTGTCCCTTGCATTGGCCATCAGATTCTTAACCACTGCGCCACCAGGGAAGCCCAACACCTCTTTATTTTGGCCGTGCTTTATTTTGGCTGCGGCGTGTGGGATCTTAGTTTCCCGACCAGGAAAACTAAGCTAAAACTTCCTGCGTCCCCTGCATTGGAAGCACAGAGTCTTAACCACTAGACCTCCAGGGAAGTCCCCTGGCAACACCTCATATACTTCCCATTTGTACTTGTCTTTATTATACAACTAGTACACGTTTGTTGTAGGGAAACATTAGAAAATGTAGATAACTACGAAGGGAAAAAAGATATAAACTGTGCATAGTATCACCATCTAGATAATCATCACAGGAAACATTTTGGTGTATATCCTTCTAGAAGGTTTCTGTTACTATATCTTATAGGTTGTAATATAATATAAATGCATATTGTAGCAATAATAGGTAATGATGGAGATTTTACTAATACGTATCATTCCCCAGCACTCTGCTGCCTCAGGCCATTGTGCCTGCGGTTCCCTGAGCCTGGGACATCCCTCCCCCAGGTGTCCCTGTGGCTCTGGTCCTTACTGCATTCAGGTCATTCAGGTCGCTGCTCCAATTTCACCGTCATCAGGGGCCATCTTGTATAATAGTACATGCCCATACCCTGTCACTGTACCCTCTTTCCCTGTGTGTGTGTTTTCCCCCATGGTCCTTACTAGTATTCAAATTAATATTGTACTTTATTTACTTGTCTCCCTTTCTTAGAATGTGAGCCCCTTAAGGATGAGGCTTAGCTGTTTTATATATTGCTGTACTTCTAGGGCTCAGCATACTACCGTGCACATAGTAGGTCTTCAGATATTTGAATAAGTGAATTCCCATACGTCTCTCTTATGTCTGTATTTATTACAGATATGATCTCTACCAGTAACTACTAATAAAAGCTTATATAAGTGTTTTATAGATAGAGATGTGTGTACGTGTGGGTAGTTCAAAACTGTGATCGTGCTATGCTGTGCCTACTTAACACCTGCTGGCTGCTTCCAGATTCCTGTGAGGAGTGTTTTGTTCACTTGGCTTTTTTTTGTGTGTGTGTGGTACGCAGGCCTCTCACTGTTGTGGCCTCTCCCATTGCGGAGCACAGGCTCCGGTCGCGCAGGCTCAGCGGCCATGGCTCACGGGCCCAGCCGCTCCGCGGCATGTGGGATCTTCCTGGACTGGGACTCAAACCCATGTCCCCTGCATCGGCAGGTGGACTCTCAACCACTGTGCCACCAGGGAAGCCCTGCACCTGGCTTTTTTCAGGTAATAGTCCATCTTAGGGACATTTCCTCGCAATCAGTTCCATGTCCTATCTTGGTCACTATTCTGTTTTTTTCACCTCTGCCCGAGAATCATAGTTTCAGAGCTGGAAAGGCTCTTGGGGGCCATGTAGTCAAGCCCTTTCTCTGGCCTAAATGGTCAAGCTGCCTGCCTGCCGGCCTGTGAGCCGTGCCCACCACTACCAGGTGTGTGTCCCGGGGAACTGCCTCCCACCCTAAAAATGTCACCTTCCTGACTCAGGCCTGCTTCCCATGGACACCACTCTGGGCTAGGCCCGCTCTGATCACATCCTCCCATGGGGCTAGAAGAACCTCAGAGGTCAGGGCTTGACCTTTTCTTTTCTATCCCCTCTTCCCCTTCACGTCCCATGCACAGTACTCTACTGTTTATAGATGAATAGCTCCACACCTGCCTTCCGTCAATCCATGTGTATTCATGGCCTGCGTGTGCCAGGTACCAGTCCCAGGACACGGGTACTGCAGAGAGGGGAACACACCAGGCCTCTGCCTTCAGGGAACTTCAGTTCTAGTGTCTAAATAGACATTAACCTGTAAATAAATAGGATTTCAGGGCATGGCACATCTATGAAGGAAATAGAGCAGGGAAATGGTGTGAGAAGTAACTGGGTGGGGAGGGGCCGCTCTAGCTAAGAGTGGTTCAGACAAGTGGTCACAGGGAAGTGTGTGTGGTGTGTAGTGGTGGGAAGGATGATGTTGTGGAAGAGCAGGAAGAGAATCCCAAGGAAAGGAAACAGCAAGGGCCAAGCGCCTGAGGCCGGAGGGTGCAGTGTGCTGGAGGACGGAGAGGCCAGCGTGGCGAGGGCCTGGTGGGTGTGGGGGTGCGGTGACAGGTGGGGGACGACACTAGAGGGGCAGGAGGAGGCCAGATTTTGTCTCTGGTCCAGACGGTCTCTTCTGAAGGACAGAGAAATGCCTGCGCATCAGCTTCCACCCAGATGAAGTGATGCGAACCAGTCCATTCGGCTGACGCATCCTTCTGGTTAATCAGGGAACCTTTGCCCTCAGCCGGAGGAGGCTCTGTCTGTTTCTTTTGGAAATGATGAGCAGGAGAGCAGACCATTAAGTTTGTTCAGTGAACATGGCTTAGCTGGTTGTGGGCTCTGTGTCAGAAGGAATTTGGGGTGGACGGTTGATAGAAATGAGTTGCTGTCCACAGTATCCTGCCTTTCAGTTCCACCTGAATCAGACCTCCCCTTGCTGCTTGTTCGTACATACGGCTCCCTGCCCCAGCATCTCATTTTTTCCTAGCTCTGAAATAGCAGCTAACATTCATTGAACTTCCTTGCTGGGTCTGACACAGTGCTAAGGGCTTTACATGGATTAACGTGCTGAATCATCCCACCCCCTTAGGAAGTAGGGGCCATCAACATCTCTGTTCTACAGGTGAGAGAGAGGCAGGAGGTGACATTACGTGCCTGAGGTGGCATAGTTGATAAGGGGTGAAGATTGGATTGAACTCGGGTCATCTGACCTCTCACCTGGGCTCTTAACCACTTAATACCCTACTGTGGCCCTGTATTGCCCCGTGGTGGCCAGTAGTCCTGGACTCCTTGCGCACAGGTCACTGTCTTTCACAGCTCTTATCCTCCTCTTGCCAGGCATGAAGGACAGGGCTCCATCAGCTCTCTAAAGCCCCATCTCAAATTTACAGTTTGACAATGGCTGCCCCTCCTAACCTCTTAAGAGAGGAGGATGTGTCTCTTTAATTAGTCCACTAATATAGAGAAGGATAAGTCTCTTTAACTAGTCCACTAAGATTAGTAAGCCACAGACCTCTCAAGGAAAGTTCAGTAAGTGTTTACTGAGCATCTTTTATGCACCAGGCTCTGTCTGCATTCAGAGTGAGGGACCAGCATTGACTGAGTGCTTACAGTGTGCCCAGAACTGGGCTAACCTCTCCCTGCATAAGCCTTGTGTAGACTTCACCACGCTCTGGGAGGTAGGAACCACACTTAGCTCCCCTGTAAAGTGACAGAGGCCTTCTTAAAAATCGCCACGCTATGCAAAATCACCCAGTAAAAACCAGAGCTTGGGGCTTCCCTGGTGGCGCAGTGGTTGAGAGTCCGCCTGCCGATGCAGGGGACACGGGTTCGTGTTCCGGTCCGGGAAGATCCCACATGCCGCAGAGCAGCTGGGCCCGTGAGCCATGGCCGCTGAGCCTGTGCGTCCGGAGCCTGTGCTCCACAGCGGGAGAGGCCACAACAGTGAGAGGCCTGCGTACCGCAAAAAAAAACAAAAAAAAAACCCCAGAGCTTGTGGGGAAGTGGCTAGGGACACATCACTGAGAAACTTCATTGTGATACTTTATGTATTTATTTTGGCTGTACCATGCGGCATGAGGGACCTTAGTTCCTGGACCAGGTATCCAACCCATGCCCCCTGCAGTGGACGCTTGGACCCTTAACCACTGGACCGCCAGGGAAGTCCCCATTGTGATACACTTTAGAAAAAAAAACAGTCTGCTTATGGGTGTTAAGTCTGAAGGGTTGCATCTTGTGAGTCACTGTGGAAGGAGGATAATTTGTAAGGAAATGGAAAGTTGTAACCCCAGATGGAATGGGTGTGGCACATACCACGCCAGGAACTGAGGTAGTAGGAAGTTACGTGTGTTTTGTGCATTCCTCCGCTTGAGCTGAGCACACTTTTCTGCGTTCACGTAGTGCTTCTCGCAGACAAAATCACGCACATGAGCAAATTTGAAATTTGAGTTATGCTCAAATTGTTCTCTAATAAATCATTCATGTTGCAAAAACACTGCATTTTGAAAACCAGCATTAGAGAAGAACTGACTGTTATCTCTGTTTTGCAAGGAGGTAAACCAAGTCTTGGAAAAGTAAAGCAACTGGCCACAGGGTTATATAGCTGAGAGGTGGCACAGAGCTGAGATTTAAACTCAGGTCCGCCTCCTCACTTAACCTCTACACCCCAGGGCTCTCCTGTCCTCATTCCTGGGAAGCAAGTTCTGTTGACAGGGTTGGCCAGGAGGAGAGATTCTGGAACCTTAATAAGGAGAAAGAATGGTCTATGTGAATGGCCAGTAGTTAAGAAGATGCAGAACTGATGTTTTGAAATGTTTAGTGATGACCCAGGCAGCATGGACCCTTTGTGATCGAAGGGAACACCTGCAGTTTGGTGCTCAAGCAGGTCCCAGGGTCCTGAGCAGCAGCTAGAGGGTGGGGATGGGGGGAGCCCCCAGGAGGCTCAGGGCAGAGGTTCCACACCAACTGACAGGGGGCTCTTTCAGCTTTTGAACCATTGTCACGTCTGCGTCACTGCAGATAGCTGAATATCAATCAGTCCTGAATACATTTTCAATAAGTACATGGTCAGTTAGTTTGGTTCGTTCTTATTATAGAATCTTCGCCCACCTCCCCAGAACCTTAACTTGTTAAAAACGTTAAATATACATAAAACTTGAGAAATAGTACAGCGGACACCCGAATACCCTCATTTTATAATCAACACTGTGAGCCACTTGAAAGTATGTTACAGACATTTCACCACTAAATACTTTAGCCTGCATCTCCTGAGAGTAAGGGCGTTCTCCTTTTGAAGCATTATCACAACAAAGAAAACTTACAATATCATCTAAGCATCTACTCCAGATTCGAATATCCCCAAGTATCTCAAGACTGTCTCTTATTTATTATAGAATCTTACACGCAAGCCATTTAAAGCATTGGCTCCAGTGATCACAGCCGCCCCTGTGTACACAGCAGGGAATTGTGAGAAGAAAGGTGGCTTCTTGTCTTCCAGCCAGAGCCTGCTGGCCTCCTTTTGTTCCCCAGCTTTGGAGTAGAACTTGACGCATCTGCTGGATGCCAGGAGGTGTGGGTTGGAAGGTTCTGTTTTTGTGTTGATAAGCACACGAGTTTCATGTAAGCTATATCCACGTACACACAGGCCACACATGGAATTCAAGTTTGTAATTTAAAAAGACTTATTATATTTCCCTCCCTTGTAATAAAGCATAGCTGGCATTTCCAGGTCTGAAGCTTGTAGGGGTAAACAGAGCTGATGGTGTCAGCAGGTTGCTTTCAAAAGGAACAAAGGGTTATGATTTAATAGACCCTGAAACTAGACTTCAGTGTCAAGATGGTATAAGCTCAGGTATAAGCATTTTCCAGTGCTCTCACTCCTGACACTTTAGCTTTACATCCCCCTTTCTACTTTTCACCTGTCTTACACAGACCCCAAAAGTGGGGGAATTTAGCAGTGAAAGTCATAAAAAGTCCCTCGATAGAGCTATTTTACATTTCTTTTTTTTTTTTTTTTCAACGTTTGAAGTTTTTTTTGGCTGCGTTGGGTCTTCGTTGCTGTGCGTGGGCTTTCTCTAGTTGCAGTGAGCGGGGGCTACTCTTTGTTGTGGTGCGCAGGCTTCTCATTGTGGTGGCTTCTCTTGTTGCGGAGCACGGGCTCTAGGCACGTGGGCTTCAGTAGTTGCAGTGCGTGGGCTCTAGAGCACAGGCTCAGTAGTTGTGGCGCACGGGCTTAGTTGCTCCGCGGCATGTGGGCTCTTCCCGGACCAGGGCTCAAACCCGTGTCCTCTGCATTGGCAGGCAGATTCTTAACCACTGTGCCACCAGGGAAGTGCTTACGTTTCTTTTCATACAGTAGCAGGTAACAAGTGCAATTCATAAACTTCTGCTCTTTTGCATAATTACGATCTCCATCTCCTGAACATGAACAGGAGACTCAGTGCTTACTTGATGCCTGATAAACACGAAGAGTTCAGTTCTAGCCCTTGTACATGGCACTCATGTTCTGTGAATTTGAATCATTCAAGCTTGAAACTGCACTATAATGTTTTGCATAATAAAGTCTCATTTTATAATCTTTTTTGTGGCTGCGCTGCACAGCTTGTGGGATCCCAGTTCCCCGAGCAGGGATTGAACCTGGGCCCCTGGCAGTGGAAGTATGGAGTCCTAACCACTGGACCACCAGGGAATTTCCTGCACAGTAAAGTCTCATTTTATATGCAACTTTTTTTTTTTTTTTTTCCCTCCAGTACGCGGGCCTCTCACTGTTGTGGCCTCTCCCGTTGCCGAGCACAGGCTCCGGACACGCAGGCTCAGCGGCCATGGCTCACAGGCCTAGCCGCTCCACAGCATGTGGGATCTTCCCAGACCGGGGCACGAACCCGTGTCCCCTGCATCGGCAGGGGGACTCTCAACCACTGCGCCACCAGGGAAGCCCTATATGCAACTTTTAAAGTATAGGAATCCTTCACATCTACTTTTAAGGGAAAACTTGGCACTTTTTGAGTTATGCATGGTTTTTAGCAAAACAACCTGTGTGTAAAATCTGAGTCCGCCAGGCATGTATGTCAGCTAGCCCGCTGGTCTCTTTCATGTACTTTCTCACTTCATCCTCACTACAGTCCTCTGATTTAGAGATTGCCGTTATACCCATCTTGTGGATGAGGAACTGGGGGAGGGTAGAAGACTTCACTTCAGCTGGAGGTCTGGGTAGTCGAGCTGAAACCTCAGTCCAGGTGTGTCTGCCTTCTGAGTTGCCACTCGTTACCATTATTCGGTCCCACATCCTGTGTTTTTGGGGTTTTTTTTAAAGGGAACTTTATTTTTATTTATTTATGGCTGCGTTGGGTCTTCGTTGCTGCACGGGCTTTCTTTAGTTGCGGCGAGCAGGGGCTGCTCTTCATTGCGGTACGTGGGTTTCCCATTGTGATGGATTCTCTTGTTGCGGAGCACGGGCTCTAGGCACACGGGCTTCAGTAGTTGTGGCACGAGGGCTCAGTAGTTGTGGCTTGCGGGCTCTAGAGCACAGGCTCAGTAGTTGTGGCGCACAGTCTTAGTTAGTTGCTCCGTGGCATGTGGGATCTTCCCGGACCAGGGCTCGAACCCGTGTCCCCTGCATTGGCAGGTGGATTCTTAACCACTGCGCCACCAGGGAAGTCCCCCACATCCTATGTTGATAGCCCTGCCTGTCATAGATGTGATGTTGGTGTATATAGTATAACTGGAGCTGCAGAATTACCCTGGGCTTATTTAGAGTGGTGTTCAGGTATGCTGATAGTGTGCTCCCTGTGCTACCTCCAGGCTTTCTCAACAAACTCTGTGCCAGAAAACAACCTGTGAAAGCACGGCGCTCCAGAGCTCTGGGGCCACAGTGCTCATGCCCAGATTCCAGGTTCAAACCAGTAACTTGCAAGCTATGTGACCTTGAGCAAGTTGCGCAACCCCCACGCCTCAATTTTCCCACCTGTCAGATGGAGAAAATAATAGTACTCAGATCATACAGTTATTGTGAAGATTCAATGTCTAGTAAAATGAGCCTGGCCACATAGTATGTGCTATAGAAAGTGTCAGTAGTAATAGTAGTAGCAGTAGTAGTAGCTGTTGTTGTTATTAGTATTAGTATTATTACTACTACTACCATCACCACCAAAGGCTTGAGCCGGGGTTGCCTTCAAAGTAGTATTTGTTAGGTGGTAATATTCTGGGGGAGGTGACATGTTTCCTCGGAAGGTCATTAGCAGGAATTCCCTGGCAGTCCATTGGTTAGGACTCTGCGCTTTCACTTCCGAGGGCACGGATTGGATCCCTGGTGGTGAAACTTAAGATCCCACAAGCTGCGTGGCACTGCCCACCCCCCCCAAAAGTCATTTTATTCAACTATACTTCAGTAAAAAATAAATTTAAAAAGACAGGTCATTAGCAAAGTCACAGTAAGATAACACTCCACACTCATTAGGATGGCTATAATTAAAAAACAGAAAATGGCAGGTGTTGGCAAGGATATGGAAGAATTAGGACCCTCATACACTGCTGGTGGGAATGTTAAATTGTGCAGCCACTGTGGAAAACCGTCTGACAGTTAATCAAAAAGTTGAACATAGTTACCGTATAATCTAGCAATTCCACTTCTAGGTATATACTCAAGAGCCTGGAAAACATATGTCCACACAAATACTTGTACACAAATGTTCATTGCATTATTTGTAGTAGCCAAAAAGTGAAAACAACCCAAATGTTCATCTACCAGTAACTGGGGAAACAAGATGTGGTATATCCACACAATGGAATACTAGTCAGTCACAAAAAGGAATGAAATGCTAATACACCCTATAATATGGATGAACTTGAAAGCATCATGCTAAGTGAAAGAAGCCGGACACAAAAGGCCACATGCTGTATGATTCTATCCACATGAAATGTCCAGAAGAGGCAAATCCATAGGGACGGAAAATAGATGAGTGGTTACCAGGGGCCAGGGGAAAAGGAGAGGAATGGGAGCTGACTGCTGATGGGCACGTCTTCTTTTTGGGATGATGGAAATGTTCTAGAATTAAATAATGATGGTTGCACAACATAGGGAATAACTAAAACCCACTGAAATTGAACACTTTGAATGGGTGAATTTTATGGGAATTATATCTCAGTTTGAGAAAATGCCAAGGGGGAGAAAATAAGATCATTGGTGAAACAGAAGCTCTTTGCGGGAGGGGGGCTCCTGCTCTGAGCTGTTAGTCAACACCCTCGAGCTGCTGGGTGAGTCTGCACAGCCCCTGCTATCTGAAGAAGCTTGGTTTGCAGGCTTCTCATAAACAGAAGGGATTCCAGGAAGCCATAGCCACCTACCTGCCGAAGAAAATGGATGCCCAGATAAGTTTGATGTATTGTGTAATCAAAGGGCAGGCAGGCGGGCTTTCCAGATGAGCCTAAGCTAAGGGCTTCAAAGGGTGTTTAAAAGACCAAGCTGTAGCCTGACTGGTCCAGTCTCCTGCCCAGTCAGCAGAAATGGCACATTAAGAATGAGAGAGGAAAGTATTCAAGCTGGCATCAGTGGCATGTGTTTGCCCTGTCGTAAGGGGTTTAGTTACTGCACGGTTCTCCTGTGGAATTGACTGAGGAGGGAGGGTTTTTTTCCCCTTGCCTGGCGTGCCTAGCCCTAACTCCTTTATGTTAGAAAGCAGGAAGTTCTCTGGGAATTAACACCCTAATTTAAGGGTGCTCTTATTTAAGCAAATTAAGGCCTTTGGGGATGGCCAGGTGACTCCTCAGATTTTGCGAGGGCCAGCGAGCCCTGTTACCAGCCAGGGTGTTGAGCCAGCTTTATTTGCAGCTCTTAGAGCCAGTTCCTGTGCCGCCGAAATTCCCCAAAGACCTCGTCTAAATGGGCCTTTTCAGCTGTCGGCACACTGCCTGCCTGTCAGCACTTTAGCCTTCCACCTGCACTGCGGGTCTTAATGAGATGCCCAGTGGCTGTCTCGGGAACAAACTGCTCCCATCTGCAACCCGACACTCCCTTCTGGTGACTTATTGCCCGGCAAGAAAAGGCAGAGACAACCAGGGAGGAGACACACTGACAGAACAGATCAGAGGGGCAGGGCAAGGTGGAGGTTTAGGTGACAGGCTTTAGGGTTCAGCTGGCCTGACTTCAATTTCCAGCTCTGCCTGTTTGCTTGGCTGTGTTACCTTGGGCAAGTCACTTCACCTGTGTAAACCTTGTTTTAGGTTTATTCACCTGTAAAATGGGGCCACAGTACCTGCCTCCCAGGGTTGTGAGGACTGACCGAGATTCTCCATGATGCTTCTCATGCTTGATCACTTGCTGGGAACCATGAGTGTGAAATCATTAGGCTGATGTGTCATCCTAGCCTGCCTGCAAGGACTCATGAAGTTATGTGGGTATTTCTGGCTCATGAGCATCCTTTCCTCTCTTCTGTTGGGGGCTGACCACAGGTCCCTTAGTCAGCATCTAAACTGAATTGATTGAAAGCTCTCAATTCCCAGCCATTCCTGGCCCGCTACCATGGCCTCTGCAAAGTGCGTTCACCTCTGCTGGTCCATGTCTTCAGGGTTCATCTGAAGGGCCTGCTCTCTGATTGGCTTTGGAGCCATCTGGGGCCTCCTTGAGATCTGGCTGGATGTTTGAGGGAGACAAAGGTACCATTTATTCGTTCTGTAAACATTTATTGAGAACCTATTAAGTGCTCGGCAGTGCTATAGATGGGGTAGATATACAGGGGTGAACACGACATTGCGGGGGCAGGCAAAACCCCTGCCCTCATGGAACTTATGTTCTCTTGGGAGGATATACCAAGTAAAAGAAGCAGGGAAGAAGAATAAGGAGGGGGAGTGGAGGCAGTGGGATGACCTTTGAGTGAAGGAAAGGAGAGAGGGTCATCTCTGGAGGGCTGTGAGTAGAGCAGAGGCATGTCATGATCTACCCGAGATTTTAACAGGCTCACCGGGACTTCTATGCAGAGAAGCAGCTATGGGAACCTGGGCCAGAATTGGGAAGACATTAGGAGGCTACTGCAATAGTCCAGGTGTCAAGAGATGAAGTGTGTCTATGGGGAAAAATGGGTTGGGTGCTCTGCTGTGTCCATGTTCTTCTCTCATGCCCCATTTTGACCCTTCTGCCCGCCACCTGTCACATGTGCTTTGTTTTTATTAGTCACAGCACTTAACTGTGCTAGCCAGAGGTTTGGAGTGATTTGTCAGCTGGTGTTCAGAGGGTTGGGGTTGGGAGGCATTGGAAGCAACCAGTCATTGTGGCCTCAGTTGAGCCCCTTCATTCCCTCCTCCTGCCTCACAGCACCTACGATGTTAAGCCCTAAGCATGTCTAGTCCAGGGCTTCTGTTTGAGGATCTCAGGCCTCTGAGAAACTATCAAAGACCACAGAGCATCCCGTAGGTCTCCACATCTTTACTCAATTCCAGGGACTCCTGCCTTCTCTGACGTCCATTTCCATACCTGGAACCTTGGCTCAAGTCAGAGGTGCTCACTGCTAAGTCCTCAGGGAGGGGGTCAGGCAGAGCAGAACAGTAATGTGGGAAACTTCCTTTCATGGCCACAGAGAGGTTTCCAGTTGCCTGCGAAGGGGCAGATGCTGCTCCTCTGGACCCAAAAGGTTGGTCAGGAGGATGGGAGCAGATTGACCTCCCCAAGTTTAGAGCCTGTCCACAGGCAAGGGGCCACTACATCCAAAAGCAGGAGTGGCAGGTCATCAGGGGTGTGGATGGGGCCAGAGGGAGGCACTTATAGGAGTTTGGTTTACTGAGTGCGCCCCAGGGTCTGCACCACCTTGATGGCCTTGTCTCTCTGGCAGGGTGACCTCAGAGACGGCTGCAGAAGTTTGTAGTTCCAAAAATCTATAATATGAACAACCACAAAGGAGGCTCTGGCTGAGTGATGATGAGAACACTTACCTTGCCCAAAGATCCTGTGGTGTGCGGGGACCATTCTTTAGAAAGAGGAAGCTGAGACTCAAGGTTTAATTTTCCTGAAGTCACATGGCTAGAGGCATAGATGAAATTAAAATCCAGATCTATCTAGACTCCAATCTGATACACTGAACCTCAGGGCTGTACAGGGGCGACACCCGATGAAGCCATGTATATGTGAGAGGGAACATTGGGGAGGCTGGCAGCCCCCTTCTGTGTTTGGGGTCAGCAAAGACATTTCCTTCTCCTCTCAGGTGGCCTCACTAATTCTACTCTCTACTGGCCCTTATCTTGCCCTCTGGTGCCTTTGTCACCGACCCTTCTAGAACGACTCAGCCCTGTACATCTTGAGGACCAGTCTGTCTCTTCTCCCCGTCTGTCCCTCACTCTGCAACTTACCCTCCTTGCCCCTTTGCCTCTGGACCAGTTCCATGGGTCAATGTCCCTCTTAAAGCATGACTCTTGGGGGAAAAACAAAAACAAAAACAAACAGCATTCGTCATTTAGACCATTAGATTGTAACCCTGAGAGTGTACTTAGCAAACCACAAATAGAATCGAACAGAACAGGACCAGATAGCCTCCCATATCCTGGGTGTCTTATTTCTGATAATGCAACTGAAGTCGTCATTAGGGGTTTGGGGAACCCGAGTGCAGGGCTTACCTGTTGAAGTCAGTCAACCAAACACCATCCCTCCTTCAGTTCAAAGAAAAGAAAAATGTCTGTTTATGTGAAGGTGGGAAAACAAACATGAAGCAATTCCAGTGGTACAAAGGGACATAAAAGCAAGTGCACCTCCCACCGTTTACTCACTCCACCAGCAGCTCACCTCCTGAGACAACCAGTGGTACCAGTTTCTTGCATCCTTTGGAAGATGTTCTAAGCACATTCTCCATCCCATTTTGCTTTTTGCCTTTCTTTTTAGAGACGAGTTCCTCACATATTATTACATGTAGATTTACTCGATTCTTTTTGGTGGCTACCTCGTTCTTTTAAATTTCTGCACTGTTTTCTATTCAGTGGATGCCCATTGTTTATTTCACCAGGCCTCTGTTGATGCTGTTTCTCTCTTTTGCCACTGTAGTGAGGCTCCTTGTACATCTGCCCTCGTACACAGGTGTGAGTCCATCTGTGGGCTGAGGTCCTGGAGGTGGGCTTTGCTGGATGAGGGAATAATAAGCAGGTGAAATCTATACACATGGTCAGGATGCCCTCCAAAAAAAAGTCATACTGGTTCTAGTAGCCACGCTGTTCAAGAAGGCCTTTGAGCCCCACATCTTACAGTTCAACCTCTGCGTCACGGATGAGAAAACTAACCCAGAATGAATGAAAGGGACTTGCCTGAGCCCTCGTCTTCCTGACAAACCCCAGAGAGAATCTGTCACCTGACTTGGTTCTTCTTCCTAGATCAGCTGACCAGAGCTCCCCCGTAGCACCTCTTCCTTCTCCAGTCACATGTGGGTCATCCCCCCTCTTTCCCACCACTCACATGGCCCCCTCCCTATGCATTTGGGTTGCTAGGATTCTCAGGGGGGTCGCGGTCCCTTGGGGACAAGTCCTCTGAGCATTTGCAGAAATTTATGTTTTCCTACAGAGTAAACAGTAAGCAATTGGTCCCTCTGAGGTTTTTTTCTTTGTTTTTTTTAACTTTTTGAATGGATAATATGTTCATGGCTAGAAAATCAACCAATATAAAAAATCATACAATGAAAAGTTCTACTCTTCCCCGTCCTCTTTTGGTCCAACAGCAGCACCTACCCCAGAGCTGTAATCTCAGTTATTGGTTTCTTCCAAAGTTTCTTTATGCAAATACAAGCAAAGGTGAACATGTGTTCTTATCCCTGTGCACTACTTTGCACCTTGCTTTTATCACTTTAATGTCTTAAAGTTCATTCATGCAGTGCATCAAGAGCCTTCTCATTTGTTTTACAGCCACATAGTATTTCATTGTAAGGGAATTCTATAGTTGATTTAACTAATCCTCTCTTGATGGATGCTTGGGTTGTCTCCCTCCCATGTTTTGCTACTACAAACAGTGCCTTTTTGAATAACCTTGTACATATGTCATTTTGCATGTGTGCAAGTTTCCAATTTTTGATTGGAAAATGGGATGAAGCCGGGTAGGGAAACCACAGAGTCTTGTAAGAATTGCAACCAGAAAAATAAAGCTTGAGAACTGCTGCTGGGACAGGTGCCACAGGTCCTTGTGGCAGCAAGTGTACCCCAACGTCTTACGAGAGTTACCCCGTGACTCTGGCTCTGTGCAGCACCTGCTTGTACCTGGGACCCGTGGGCCGGTGGTCTTCATGTAATTTTCTTTTCTTCTTTTGTTGTCTTGCCTACTTGGAATTCTTGGAGTGAGCACGCCAGTCTGAGAAGCTTCTGCTTTTTCCCGGGACTCGGAGGGATGCCGGGTTGGTTGTGGGATTTCTTTCCCAGGAGCCTGTCCACGGTGGTGGGCGTGGGGCGCTGAGCGTTTACCTTTAGAGCCAGTTGAGCAGATTTATTTAGCAAACACTCTTGGAAGCAACTGCCTTTCCCATCAATGCTTATTTGTTCTTGATGATGCAAAATGATGCTAGCCTCCATCGAAAAAGAGAAAGCCTCCTCTTGTAAGCGCTCTCGGACAAGAGAGCACTTGTTTTGGAGTCATCTGCAAATGCATGTGACCTGGAGACTCTGTGGGAAATGCCTAACTTGTGCAGCCTTGGCATCCAGCTGTTCTTTGGGTCCGTTTGAGGGGTTGTGTTCCAAATGTCAGAGGCAGAGGGCCCAAGCTTTTCCAGCACAGCCCACAGTTGGAAATGGTGCAAGCCTCATATTCGTTCTTTGTGTTGGAGAAGAGGTTTCCAGACCTTGTTCATGAGTTAATGAATGATTCAAAATTCCAAGCTCCACGCCGGCTTCCTGTGTTTCCACAGCCGGTGTCAGTGCGTTTCCGTGTCATCCAGTGCTCAGGAAATACTGCGCCCAGATTGATGCGTGCTTCTATCTAGGTTATATTCTTGTACAGAGAGTCACCCTCTGGTTTCAGCAACCTACCTTTGTGCCCAGCGTGGGTTTGTACCCATCTCACCTTGCTCTCAACTTCCCCTGGAGCCTCTCTCCTCCCTCAAGCCAGAACAGTTTTATTTATTTTTATTTATTTATTTTAATCATTTATCTATTTTAAAATTAATTTTTATTAGAGTATAGTTGCTTTATGATGTTCTGTTAGTTTCTGCTGTACAGCAAAATGAATCAGTTACACGTATATGTACAGCCCCTCTTTTTTAGATTTCCTTCCCATTTAGGTCAGCAAGGCAGAACAGTTTTAGCCTAGTGGATCAACCAGCCTTGGCTGGTCCTGGGTGTGTGACTTTAACTTCAAAGACTGGCTCTCTGACCTTGAGCAAGTGACTCAAGGCTTTCTGGGCCTCAGGGGCTCATCAGGATCAAGGGGATTAAAAAAACCCCACCGGCTTCATAGCAATTTAGGAGTCAGTGTTTCTGAGGTGCTCAGCATAATACCCGCACGTAATGACTATCATTAGATTGAATATTTACTCTTCTACTTATTGTTAATTAAGAATTATTTATGGCCTGTCTTTTCCCTCTCCACTTTTTCATAACTCTGACCTTGCGTTATTAGGTGAATGGATTGAGTCTTTTTTGAACCCTGGGACTTAGACTCATGGAGTCCTCCTCAAAGGAAAGCTTAGCAACTACTTTATTTTTTACAGATTCATTGAGATGTAATTTACATACCATACAGTTTACCCATTGCAAGCATACAGGCAGATGATTTTTATAAATGTACACAGCTGTGAGGCCGTTGCCACAACCCAGTTTTAGAATACTTTTATCACCTCCCAAGTTCCCTTGTGCCTGTTGGCAATCAAGCCCACACCCGCCCCAGCTCCAGGCAACCACTGATCGCTTACTGTCTCTAGTTTTCTAGAATTTTCATATAAATGGAATATGTCTTTTGTGTGCTTTTTAAAAATACCCAGACCTGGGCCCTGCCCCAGACAAACTAAATCCTATCTCCAGGACTGATAGTCTTTTGCAGACTTTTGTCATTTTCTTTAACTTAGCATAATGCCTTTAAGGTTTATCTATGCTATTGTATTTTGTTCCCTTTAAAAAAAATTATTTATTTATTTATTTATGTATTTATTTATGGCTGTGCTGGGTCTTTGTTGCTACGCACGGGGCTTTCTCTAGTTGCGGAGAGCCGGGGCTACTCTTCATTGCAGTGTGCGGGCTTCTCATTGCGGTGGCTTCTCTTGTTGTGGAGCACGGGCTCTAGGCGCACAGGCTTCAGTAGCTGTGGCTTGCGGGTTCTAGAGCGCAGGCTTAGTAGTTGTGGCGCACAGGCTCAGTTGCTCTGTGGCATGTGGGATCTTCCCGGAACAGGGCTCAAACCCGTGTCCCTTGCATTGGCAGGTGGATTCTTAACCACTGCACCACCAGGGAAGTCCCTTTTGTTCCCTTTTATTGCTGAGTAGCTATACCATATTTTACCTATCCTAATAACTATATAGTTGGAATTTTTTTTGATGGGAAAATGGGGAGAAAGAAGAAAATTGGGAAAGAAGATCTTTAAAAGTATAGTAGTGTTCATACCCTAATTTTAGAAAAGCAGAAGATATTGTGGGATGCAGATTAGGGGAAGTAAGCGAATTAGGAAAGGGGTGGACCAGGATCTGAAGCATTGACAGTGGCTTCTCTGTGTGGTTGGGACCATGAGTGCTTTGTGCTTTTGGCTCTTCTTTTTCTTTTTTTATTTCTCTCTTTTTTAATTTTTTGGTAATAGTTTTGAGATATAATTCACACATCACACATTATACCCATTTAAAGTGTAGGATTCAGCCAAAGCAATCTTGAGGGAAAAAAAACAGAGCTGGAGGAATCAGACTCCCTGACTTCAGACTATACTACAAAGCTACAGTAATCAAGACAATATGGTACTGGCACAAAAACAGAAATATAGATCAATGGAAAAGGATAGAAAGCCCAGAGATAAACCCATACACCTATGGTCAACTAACCTATGACAAAGGAGGCAAGGATATACAGTGGAGAAAAGACAGTCTCTTCAATAAGTGGTGCTGGGAAAACTGGACAGCTACATGGAAAAGAATGAAATTAGAACACTCCCTAATACCACGCACACAAAAAAAACTCAAAATAGATTCAAGACCTAAATGTAAGACTGGACACTATAAAACTGCTAGAGGAAAACATAGGAAGAACACTCTTTGACATAAATCGCAGCAAGATCTTTTTTGACCCACCTCCTAGAGTGATGGAAATAAAACAAAAATAAACAAATGGGACTTAATGAAACTTAAAAGCTTTTGCACAGCAAAAGAAACTATAAGCAAGACAAAAAGACAACCCTCAGAATGGGAGAAAACATTTGCAAACGAATCAACAGACAAAGGATTAATCTCCAAAATATATAAACAGCTCATGCAGCTCAGTATTTAAAAAACAACCCAATCAAAAAATGAGCAGAAGACCTGAATAGACATTTCTCCAAAGAAGACATACAGATGGCCAAGAGGCACATGAAAAGCTGCTCAACATCCCTAATTATTAGAGAAATGGAAATCAAAACTGCAATGAGGTATCACCTCACACCAGTTAGAATGGGCATCATCAGAAAATCTACAAGCAACAAATGCTGGAGAGGGTGTGGAGAAAAGGGAACCCTCTTGCACTGTTGGTGGGAACGTAAATTGATACAGCCACTATGGAGAGCAGTATGGAGGTTCCTTAAAAAACTAAAAATAGAACTACCATATGACCCAGCAATCCCACTACTGGGCATATACCCAGAGAAAACCATAATTCAAAAAGACACGTGCACGCCAGTGTTAACTGCAGCACTATTTACAATAGCCAGGTCATGGAAGCAACCTAATTGCCCATCGACAGATGAATGAATAAAGAAGATGTGGTACATATATACAATGGAATATTACTCAGCTATAAAAAGGAATGAAATTGGGTCATTTGTAGACACGTGGATGGACCTAGAGACTGTCATACAGAGTAAAGTTAAGTCAGAAAGAGAAAAACAAATACCATATATTAACGCATATATGTGGAATCTAGAAAAATGGTACAGATGAACCAGTTTGCAAGGCAGAAATAGAGACACAGATGTAGAGAACAAATGTATGGACACCAAGGGGGGAAGGCAGTGTGGGGTGGTGGTGGTGTGATGAATTGGGAGATTGGGATTGGCATATATACACTAATATGTATGAAATAGATAACTAATAAGAACCTGCTGTATAAAAAAATAAAAATAAATAAAATGAGATGCCAAAACAAAAGAAAAAAGGAAAAAAAAAAGAATGCTTCTTGGTGCCACTTGTTGCCGGGCTGCATCCTCATTAAAAATAATAATAAATAAATAAATAAAAATAAGTGTAGGGTTCAATGGCTTTTCGATATATTCACAGAGTTGTGCTACCACAAACAATTTTAGAACATTTTAATCATACCAGAAAGAGATCCCTTGCCCTTACCTGCCACCCCCTGGCTCTCCCCCTTCCCACCCCCCAGCCCTAGGCAACCAAGAATCTATTTTTCAGTCATAGATTTGTCTATCCTGGATATTTCATATAAATTGAACCATACAGTACGTGGTCTTTTGTGACTGGCTTCTTTCTCTTAGCATAATGTTTTCAACGTTCATCCGTGGTGCAACTTGTAGCAGTAATTAATTTCTTTTTATTGCAGAGTAATATTCTGTTGTATGGATATACCACATTTTGTTTGTTCTTCAGTTGGACATTCGGTTTGTTTCCACTCTTTGGCTGTAATGAATAATGCTATGTCATCTGTGTTTTGTCACTTTTTTCCCTCTAATATATGCAAGGTACTGCTTTTGAAATTCGAAACAAAAGACTAAGATTTGGGGGAAAAAAAGATGTGGGTAACAAAAGCACCCTGATAAGAAGTGACTAAGGAATGTGATGAGTGTGTTTTTTCCTATCACGTTAGCATCCAACAGCCCACAGTAAATGGAAGCGAAATCACTGAGTGTGCTTGCATCCTACTGTAAGAGAGACAGGTGGGGAAAGAAAGAGGCCTTGAAACCCATAAGACCAGACCAGGCCGAGGAGAATCAGGACAATGCAGGGGTTCCGACTGTGGGTCTTCGGACCAGCCAGATCTGCCGGTCATTGCCGTGTGACCTTGAGAGAGTCACTTAATATCTCTGAGACTTTACTGATAAACCCGAGGGAGTGATACTTCCCTCATTGGTTGTTATGATAAGTTATTTTGCCTCTTGCCTCTCCTAGGGAAGCCTTTGTAGGATCATTCTCCACCCACTGGGTGCTCCAAGCGCCTGGGGGAAGGTTTAAAACATACCCATGCTGGGGCTTTGCCAGCCTTGGAGAACTGTTAGCCTGGGGCATGGCCCAGGCCTGGTTATTTTTAAAAAGCTCCCCAGGAGAGTCTCTGTGCAGGGCAGGGCACATTACACTAGACCCTGGATGGAGATGAGGTTAGAGGTATTTTGGTCAAAGTGCTTTATTTCACAAGTGGACAACCGAAACCTGGAGAGCCCTTTCTGGTGCACTGGGGCCTAGGACCCAGTCCTGAAGTGAGGGGCCAGCAGGAGGGGGAGGGAGAAGGGCCCTCCCTGGCCTTGGGGAACTCACCAGAAAGGAAAAATGGGCAGTATCTGTGGTGTGGAAGGGAGGCTTTTCTTTCTAATCAATAAGCAAACAGTTCCTGGAGTTGCCCAACCTGGCCACAGGAATGTTTGCTGGGTTGCAGTCGGTGGGAATGATCAATTATCACCTTTATTCAGGTGGGTGGGGTGTTTGTGTATTTAACACACAGCGCAGGGATAATAAAACTCTTCCAATTTAGTGTGTAAGCCAGAGGGCTTCTTGTTCTTTTTGATGAAACCAAACCAGCTTCGCTCCCTGTGACGGTGAAGAGGTCCCTGTCCACCTCTGCAGCAGGCAGGTGGTGGTATTCACTTGCTTCCCCTGCCTCCCTTTTTTAAGTGAATGGAGGTGAGGCTCCTTGGCAGTTAGCCTCCACTCTGGAAAACTGAAGCCAAGCCTTTGGTCTCGGACTTGAGCAGAGAAGCCGCCCCTTCTTCTCCAGCGGAGCCACCAGACCCCCACCGAGGCAGGAATATTGAGATTAAACAGAGTGAGGTTTTATCAGTGGGCTCATTTCTGAACCATCCAGGAGAGGCCTGGAGAGGCAAAGGATTTAAAACTGAACTCTTTTCTGGCCTTGATCTGAAAGAGGGGAAGGGGACTGGGGAGACCCTCTAGCCCTTCTAGACTGGAAGGACAGGAGCCTGCACCCCTCCCAGGCCTGAGTGGGACCCACATGCTGGTGTTACTCTCATTCCACTAGAATGTGAGCCCCAGGAGTGCAGGGATCACTACCTGTTGTGTTCACGCCTGGGTCTTCAGCACCAGAATGGGGCCCAGCACGAGAGGGTGTGCGGTGCCGAGCAGGCCACGGCACTCTGCTCCTTGCTGCCCCACGCTGCCATGTGGCTCAGTCCCTTGCTCTGGCACGCAGCCAGAAGCTGGGACCGTCTCTTCAAATGCCTCTTTTTGAGGCCTTCCCTAAATGCCCTTTATTAAATTGCCCCCTCCAGCCCTGCTGCTGCACAGAGCCTTGGAACCCCCTTACCTGCTTATTTTTCTCTGTTAACACTTTTCATTACTGACACTTAATAATTTTTTTTTTTTTTTTTTGGCTGTGCCACAGGGCATGTGGGATCTTACTTCCCCAACCAGGGATCGAACCCGCACCCCTTGCACTGGAAGTGTGGAGTCTTAACCACTGGACCACCAGGGAAGTCCCTGACACTTAATAATTTATTTGTTCATTATCTCTTCCCCATTGGAATGTAAGCCCCACGAGGGCAGAACTGTGCTTTGTTCACTGCTGTATTTCCCAGGCCTTAGAATGATTCTTGGCAATGAGTAAGGGCTCTGTAAATATTTGTTGAAGAAAGAATCCTCGAATCAGTCCCTTGAAGGAAATGAGGATGTCTCCTTTTACAGAATGGGGAAAATGATGCTCAAGGGAAGTCAAAGTAACTTGCCTACAGTGGCACCTAAGAAGCGAAGCTGGGATGTGACCTTAACTCAGTATGACCCCGTTCACACAGACGTAAAACCATAAAAGTATTTGCACTGGCTGTTAACCAACTGTGGAAGTGCCATTTATGACATTTTTCATGGGGCTGATTACGATCGACATCCATGGTGTTTGCTGTCTGAGAACTAAAACAGTGCTAGCCCAAGCAGAAACACGATCTGGGAGCAAACAGGCGCTGCCGCAGCGACCCAGGCAGCATGAGTAACCTTAAGACAAAGGGGGAAGATCACCCCTTCATCCTGTGGGCTCCCCCTTGCAGGGGCCTGGGCTAATTTGTCCTTCATCTGCAACCTCACTGTTTTCTCCGCGCACTGATGCCCCCCTCTCCACCACAGTGTTTTTTTCTGTTTTTTTGGGTTTTTTTTTTTGCTGTATGCGGGCCTCTCACTGTTGTGGCCTCTCCTGTTGCAGAGCACAGGTTCCGGACGCGCAGGCTCAGCGGCCACGGCTCACGGGCCCAGCCGCTCCGCGGCATGTGGGATCTTCCCGGACCGGGGCATGAACCCGTGTCCCCTGCATCGGCAGGCGGGCTCCCAATCACTGCGCCACCAGGGAAGCCCCACCCCAGTGTTTTTTAATTTAGTTATTTTTATTTATTTATTATTTTTGGCTGCGTTGGGTCTTCGTTGCTGCGCGTGGCTTTCTCTAGTTGTGGTGAGCGGGGGCTACTCTTCGTTGCAGTGTGTGGGCTTCTCATTGTGGTGGCTTCTCTTGTTGTGGAGCACGGGCTCTAGGCACGCGGGCTTCATTTGTTGTGGCGTGTGGGCTCAGTAGTTGTGGCACGCAGGCTCTAGAACGCAGGCTCAGTAGTGTGGCGCACGGGCTTAGTTGCTCTGTGGCATGTGGGATCTTCCCGGAACAGGGCTCGAACCGGAACCCGTGTCCCCTGCATTGGCAGGCAGATTCTTAACCACTGTGCCCCCAGGGAAGCCCCACCCCAGTCTGTTTTGATGGAAACAGAAGTGGAGGAGACTTTGGTCCTTGCGTCCCACCCAGGCAGCGCCCGTTGTTGACATCTGTTTTTAGGGTGTGAGTTAAATGAAGATGTAGCCCACTTATAATTTGTTCTGGGCAAGGACATGCTGGGAGGCTGGGAGAAAGAACTCAATAAGCTTCATGAAAGTAAACTTCTCATCCCTGGGATCCCATGGGAGCTGCCGGTCTACAAGGGCAATTTGGTGGGGTGCGGGTGCCCAGCTGAGGATGCCCTGGGAGCACAGTGCACAGGCTCTGTGGACACACCTGCAAGCTGTGCTTGCACAATGTGATATTCTGAGCTGCTCAACTTCCCCAGAAGTGTCTGGGAGTTAAGTTGGCTGATCAGTGGAACTCTGATTTATTTCAGCTTATGTAACGTGGTGGCCTAAGGGGGAACATTCTTGAATCTAAAGTTTAAAACTTCCTCCTTTGCTTGGCTGTCTGACTGTCCTTACGTTTTTCTGAGGCCCTGGAACTGGATTTCCAAGGTGCCGCATTCATTCAGAGAGAGAGGGAGGGAGTGAGTGTGTGTCAGGGGAAGATGGGGTCAGGGAAACTTGGCTATTTTTATTCTGGTTACTCTCCACCTGTCCCATTCTGTTGTGTAAACTAACTTCCCTGTGGCCACTCAGCTAGCAACTAGTCTCGCAAATGGTTTATCAAACCAAGAGCCAGGCTGCCTGGTGGTTAAGTCCTGATGGGGCATCAGACCACAGGCTTTGCCACTTCATAGCTGTGTGGCTTGGCCAAGTCTCTTCACTGAGGCTTCTGAGACTGCTTCCTCGTTTAGAAGCTAGGGCTGCTGGAGTCTACCCCCCAGGGCCGCCGCTATGTCTAGTCAGGCTGTCAGGTTGTGTTACTGTCCATAATTCTCAGTAGCAAATGGACACACATAACTGGAGACTTATCAGGGCTAAGAAGATAGTCTTCCTAGTGCAACTTGAATCTCTTCAACATCCCCCGAGTGTGGACAAACGGGAGACCTCATCATCCTTTCCCTCCCATTTTTTAAACATAAAGTTATTTTTCTGCTGAGCGTGGGTGCCCATTAAACTTGGAATGGTTAGTAAATTTGTGGACAGCCACCAAAGGGAGACATTCTAAAATCGTCCAGTGCCATCAAAGAAAATGGAACCTAGAAAGAAATTCTCTAGGAGGTGGTACCCGTGGAGAACTGTGGCTTTGTGGCTGGAGTTACAAACACTGCTGCTTACTGGCGAGAAGGGACTCCTGCCCAGCTAGATGACACACGTCTGTCTCCTCAGGGTGCCTTTCATCCATCAACTTAGACTTCTTGTCCTTTATCTTGAGTATTTAAGTTAGAAATCAAAGCCCTTGATTTGGGGGTACACAATGGCAGTGTGGCCCCGGGACCTCCAGGAGCCTCAGAAGGCTCTCTGATCTTGCCCTCGAGGTTGTGTGTGTAATTTTCTCTTCCAACGCTGAGGTCCAACGGTCCTTGAAACAAAGGTAAATGCAGTTTTCTTTGGTGTTAGCTATGGGAAATGCCTTCTGAGGAGTGGGAGACAAGCCATAAGGTACCCCTTTGTGTGTGGTGTGGGGAAAACACTACTTTCAAGTAGTTGCTTCTAAGAGACTGGGTTATCCCACTCATTACCAGATAACTCAACTATGGTTAGCTGGCTTTGATAGCAGGCCCCGTCCTTCTATCTCCCTGAAATATATGGAGGCTTAGGAGACTGTCTTGATCCTACCCACTCACATTCCAGCTGGGTGGGGGTGGGAGAAGAAACGGGATCCTTCAAGCAGGACTGTTCGTGGCACAATGGCAATTCCAAGCAAAGAATGTTGCTGAGCGCTCAGAGCCTGCCCCAGGACCAAAGAGCTTTTCGTGGACTTGGAGTTAATTTTTCTTTGAACTTCAGTCATCTCTTGCAGAGTGAAGAAGTAGTAGATTAAAGCTACATAAAAGAGTCACAGTGCGTTAAAGATACTTTTTAAGTCGCTTAACTTTTGTCGTTTTAAAAAGTTATTTACTGTAATTGTAAAACACCACATAATACAAAAACATTTAAGGAAAGCACGTTTCAAAAAACTGCCTCCAATCGTACTTTTTTCAATCTTCCCTCCACCTCCACTCAAATTACTGCTAACCTCCTGCTGTGTAGAATTCCTGCTGTTCTAGAATGTCTTTTTTCATTTTTGTTTCTCCATAATAAGTATTCCATCCCCATTTTGCATATGGGAACAGTGGTGAGGAACACTCACTCTGGGATCCGACAGCCCGGCCCCTCCTCCCACTAACCTTTAATTCAGGGCAAAGAAAATAGGGATGGTGATGCCTATACCTAAGGGTGACTGCGGGCGGGGGATTCAATCTGAAAACTGGATTTAAAGAGCATAGGGCAAGGGTCTGGCTTGTAGAGACAGGCACGAGGAAGAATGGTTAGGCACATGAACTCTCAGACTGCCTGGGTCCCAATCCTCGTTCTGCCACTTAACTAGCTGCCTCAGTCTCTGCATCTCTAAAAAGGGGATGCTGCTGGTAGCAACCTTGAAGTGTTCTGGGATTACACGAGTTAATATTTGTAAAGTGCTTAGAAGAGAGCCTGACACATAGTGTTGTCACTTGTTTAAATATTAAGAAAATAGTGAATAGAAGGTAGTTGAAGCTGTTAGTTGAATGTGTAGTTTTTGATGGTGATAATGATGATATGGGGTTGAAAAGATCTTCCCGTTTAGAGATGGCCATTGGGTTCTTGGCTCTCGTCACTGGGATTAGGTTTCTAAACCAAGTGACCAAATAACAAGTTTAGGAAAGGACAAGCTGACTTAAAGAATACTTCATCCTTTGCTAGCTTTATTTTTGTTTAACTTTTTATTGTAGAAATGTTCAAATATACCTAATTCCCATGTACTGATCCTCTGGTTTCTACAGTTCGCCATTCTTGTTTCCTCCTACATGCTGGCATTAGTGTTCACCGTACCCTGAGATGCTGCCTAGCCCTTGCCAGGGTTGAAAGCAAGCTTCCCAGAGCCTTCCCGGAGCTGGAGATCCCCTTGGTCTTTCCTATAATTTCTAGTTTGTCAGCCCAGAGGCTCAGGTTGCACAGAAAGATAATGAGCACCTGGAAATTCAGGTTGAGCCTGCCTGTCATGGGCACACTACTTCTGTCACTTCTCAAAGGGCGGAGCTTAACCACCATTCAGACGAGATGCCCCAGAGCAGGTTAAGAGCCTTGCATTAAGTTATTTGCAAAACCATTTTCATTTTTTCAGGCCACCACCCTTGGCAAGTCCAATCATGCTTGTCCCAACTGCCCAGATTTGGGCTGGCTGGGAAAAGGAATTCAGTGTGAAAAATGAGGGCAGCTCTTGTTACCTGCTAATATGACAAGCCCCCAACACAGTCCGGTGCCCCCATTACTTCTGCTGGGGTGGGGTTGGGGGAAGGTTATTGGAAAAACATTTTGTTTTGCTAGTTTGAAAAGAAATTCCTGTTTTAGATTTAAAGGGTAGTATCTGCCCATCCTTTAAGGATTTTGTGTTTCTTCTTGCTTCTGTTGTCATTTTTTGGTTCATCTGTTCATTTAGCAAATGCTTGTCCTCTAGCTTGTCTACTCAAATGCACAGAAATCATCCTCATCCCCTTCCACTTGCTTTGTTCTTTCACTTTCAAAATGTGATCACATTCACTGTCTTGGTTAATCCTCACAAAACCCGGAAGAGGTGGGCTCACTCAGTGGTGGAATCCTTCAGGATCCAGTAGAGAAAACTGAGGCCCAGAGAGGTTAAGCATTTTGCTTAAGGCCACTCAGTAAGAACATGGCAAGGGAATTCCCTGGTGGTCCAGTGGTTAAGACTCTGCGTTCTCACTGCTGAGGGCCCGGGTTCAATCCCTGGTCGGGGAACTAAGATCCCACAAGCCTCAGTTTCTTCATCTTCAAATTGGGGATAATCATGGTACATATCCCCTCCGGCCCCCAAACATGGTCTTACTTTCGCTGGCAAGGGTGGGGCTGTCGGTTTCAGAAAAGTTTGCAAGGGTGTCCCCTAGTGGAAGAAATGAAAACTGCAGTCTAGACATCATAACTGGCTTTAGGGCTTTCTGGCAGAGACCTGATCCTTACGCATTTTAAGGTGTCTAGCCGTGCAAAATTGGCACAAAAGTAGGAATTTTTGTAAAAGATCTCTTGGACAAAATCGAACGCCCACTGGAAGAATGAGGGGGCGATTATTTGAAAGGGAGGAGAACAGGCCAACTTGAGAGTTTCCCAGAAAGAACTGTTTTATCAACTGTTCCTTCTGCCTGAAAGGCCCTTGAGCCAGGTTTCTGCAAGGCTGGCTCCTTAGGTCTCAACTAAGACGCCTCCAACTTCACAGAGGCCAGCCCTCACCATCCAGTATAAGTTACACCCTCCTCACACCTTCCTCTTCCCCTGTCACTCTTGTATCACCTTCTTTAATTCCTTTATATCTAGCATTTGTCACTACCTGAGATTTGGTTTTGTTACATGTCCATCTCTTCCACAACAGTGTAAGCTCAAGGGGAGCAGGTGCCTTGTCTATTTGTTCACAGAATTTTTTTCATCCTTAGAGCCCAGCACAGTTTCTGACAAATAGTTTGATGGAAGCCTGTTGAACGAATGAGTCTTTTAGGACTCTGATGTTTAGTGCAGACACTTTTCACCACAGCTTCTCCAGCATTGGGTATTAATACTTTTAAAGTTTTAATACTTTAATAACTATAAAACTTTAAATAGTTTTGTCTCTAAGCCACTGATCCTAAGTTCCCCCACCCAAGTAGTTCTCTTCTGTCTTTTGCATTTGTCTTGCTGTGTTGTATGTTCAGGTAGAAGAAGACTTTCCTATGAAATCTTCATTGTCTCCCTTAACTGACAGTGATGAGTTTCTCCACTGGGCCTCAGATTGCAAGCAGGCATTACCTCTCAATGCCTCGGAAAATAAGCATATAATCAGTACTTAATGAATATCACAATTATCTATGTCTTTTGTGGAAAATTGAATAAATGATTAGCCAAAGCTACGTTTGTTTTAAAATTTTTATTTAATAGTGTCTATTATGTGCCAGGCACTGTTCTGTGTATCTTTTTTTTTTCCTTTTTTTTGGCCACGTCACGTGTGTGGAGTCCTAACCACTGGATTGCCAGGGAACCCCCATGTTCTATGTATCTTAAAACAAGCCTAGTAGGTAGTTGCTATCGATGACTTCATTCTACAGATGGGTAGACTGAGGCATGGAGAGATTCAATGACTTGCCCAAGGTCACAGAGCTAATAAGCAGAGCTGGGACTTGAGCCCCACCCTTGCCAGGGAAAATAAGACCATGTTTGGGGGCGGGAGGGTAAGTACCATAATTACCCTCATTTTGAAGATGAAGGAACTGAGGCTCAGAGAAGTTAAAAAATTTGCCTAAGTCCTCACCCTTAACCATGTAGCTGTGATGCCTCCCTCTTATTATCTGCCACTGTTTACTGAAATGTAAACTGTTTATTTAAATGTAGTTAATCCACAGCATCTCACCGTACCTAGGTCTCAAACTTTTGGACTCGGTAGATATTCTATCTCAGTTATTTTTCATATCATCAAGAGCCATCTGAAGGAGAGGCCCTTTTTTGTTATTGAAAAGGAGAAGTTACTTTCTTTTCTTTTCTTTTTTTTTTAAAGGTGGAGTCTTTTTTTTTTTTGTTTAATAAATTTATTTATTTATTTTTGGCTGTGTTGAGTTTTCGTTTCTGTGCGCGGGCTTTCTCTAGTTGCGGCGAGCGGCGAGCGGGGGCTACTCTTCATCGCGGTGCCCGGGCTTCTCATTGTAGTGGCTTCTCTTGTTGCAGAGCATAGGCTCTAGACGCGCAGGCTCAGTAGTTGTGCCTCACGGGCTTAGTTGCTCCGCGGCATGTGGGATCTTCCCAGACCAGGGCTCGAACCCGTGTTCCCTACATTGGCAGGCAAATTCTTAACCACTGCGCCACCAGGGAAGCCCAGAAGTTACTTTCTAGACAGCTTACTGTTTTCAGTCTCCAGGTAGATGAGAAAAGAATCGGACCACAATTAAGTCGCCCTGTAATTGTGAAGGACATAATGATGGCTTCCACTACTTTGATATCTTTGCTGTTCTGTCATCAGACTATGGTATGTTTTACTTGTGCCTGTTTTGTGTGAGTCAGGCTTTTGGTGGGTGAATGAAGTTCGATTTCTAGTGAAGGAATGCTCTTTAATCTCCTCAGTTTCCTAATCACTGTGATTTATACCCTGCAGTGAGTTTTGAAGGATGCACCGGTCTACCAAAGACAGTCTATGTTTCTGATGACACCCGATTCAAAGTGGGCACAGATGGCGTTGTTACAGTCAAACGGCCTTTACACCTTCATCATCCAGAGATGAGTTTTCTTGTCCATGCCTGGGACTCCACCCGCAGGAAGCTCTCCACCAAAGTGACCCTGAAGGCAGTAGTGCACCACCATCACCACCACCATCATCATGTACGTTGGAGTGTTTCTTAGAAGTTCACTATTATTTTAGTATGCTGCTTAATCCAGGTTTCTCTGCCTTGGGTAATTTCTTGCTGTGGGTGTGTCCTGTGCACTATGTGATGTTTAGCAGCATGCCTGGTCTTAACCGCTAGATGCTTGCAGCACTCTGCCAGTTGTGACAACCAAAATTGTCTCCAGACACTGCCAATGCCCCCTGGGGGTGGGTGGGGAAGGGGTGCTAAATAGCCTCTAGTTGAGAACCATTGGTCTAACTGAACTAGTTCTTGCTGTGGATTTTTTGTTGTTGTTGGGTGGATGGCAAGATACACTACCTTATTTCTGCAGGTAGTGTAGAATAGGGGGTAAGGGCATGGATTCTGTCTGGGATTGGGTACCAGCCCTTCTATTTACTACCCGAGTAGACTTGGGGGAATTATTTAATCTGTCTGTGCTTGAATTTCCTTATAAGTAAAATGGGGATAATAATGACTACATGAATTATTACATGTGAGTTGCTGGAACTATGGTAGGTGTATGATAAGTACTCAGTAATTGTTAACTGTTCTTCTCATTCCCTTCCCAGAGGAACAGTGAACACGAGTTCAGTTCTCTGGTCATTTTGCTCTTCGTGTCTCTAGTGGAGAGGGCCTTGGCAAAGAAGGGGAAGAATCAGCAGGAAGCTTTTGCCTGTTTGGACTGTAATCTCCACAAGATCCTTCCCCATTGTATCTGCAGTGCCTGGCCTTTGGGCCTGGCACATACCAGGAGCCCAGTAAATATTGAGTGGACAGATGGGTGCATTGGCCACAAATGAAAGGATACATGTCTGCCCAGGTTCTTGGCAAGAATGTTTCGGGAAATTGTTAACCAAAGCCAAATGCCTTTGCCAGTTTCTAAACTGCTCCCATGGTGCTGCCTACTGAAACGTCTCTCTGGAGGGCCATTCTAGTTGTATCCCGCTATCGCGTTGGGAGCGTGGAAGTACTGTAACTGCCAAGGCCTTTCAGGCTGGCTCTTGTCTTTCTCCCTGAAGACTGTTAAGATTCTAGGAATTTAATAGTCCTGATAGATCTGATTTTTCTCCCTGGTGTAATTGGCCAGACCAGAAAAGTGGGGAACTAAATTAACATAGCTTCCTGACTTAAGTCTCCAATTAATTCCATCATTCATGTAAGTCCAGCCTGGTAAGTTCTTGCTGGGCAGCTGTGTATGGAAGCCTCTTATGATGCACAGATGTAAACAAAGTTGATTTTTCAACTTTTCCTCTTCACCTTTGCCATCTGCCTTCATGATTATGTTCAAATACGTATTATAGAAAAGCACAAATTACAGTGATTTATGTAAAATAGAGTATTTCTCTTTCAAGTTAAGGCGATTGAGTGGTAAGTTGTGGCCAGTATGGAGACTCTTGTAGTCATCAGGAGGCTAGGTTCTTTCTTTCCTTTCTGTTCTATCATCCTCAGCATATGCCTCCCATCCTCAACAATACCTCATGATCCAAGATGGCTGCTGGATCGCCATTTATCATACCTTTCCTCTGGATGGTAGGAAGTTGGAAGGGAGGAAGCCCAAAAATGTATCACTTAGTTGTCCACCTTTTAAAGAAGGCTTTGTGGAATTTTGAAGCAATGTTTCTGCTTACATCTCATTAGTTGGAACTTGGCTTCATGGTCACACCTAGCTACAAGTGTAGTACAGGAAATGTAGTTTTACTTAGGTACATTGTTGGACACAAAATTTATATATATATGGGGAGAGAGACAGAGGGAGAGAAAGAGAGACTTTTGATTTTAAATAAGAAAGAATGGATATTGAGCGGTAGGTGGCAACTCTACCACAGCTGGTTTGAGGTTGACTTTGGTTTGCCCCTAGTTCAAGGGACCCTTGTGGTGCCAGGTGGCCCTACACTGGAACGGGTGATAATCTTACCTCTCTTTTACTTCATATAAGAATAGATCCTATATATATCAAAACATCACATCGTACACCTTAAATACAAACAATTTTTATTTTGTCAGTTATACCTCAAGAAAGCTGGGGAAAAATATAAATAGATCTAACTTTCCAGTTTTGTCTCTTTGGTTGGATGGGTTTTCTTGGTCTGGTATCCTTGTTTTCTGAGGGATGGATCCCATGTTCAGTATGTTTAGACATGATTCCTTTTAATTTCACACATGAAGGGAATTCCCTGGTGGCCTAGTGGTTAGGATTCTGGGCTTTCACTGCCATGGTCCTGAGTTCAATCCCTGGTCAGGGAACTGAGATCCCACAAGCCATACGGCACTGCCAAATAAATAGATAGATAGATAAATAAATAAATGTCTTTATTTAAAAAAAATAATAATTTCACACATGAAGATGTTAATGGTATGTTTTGCCAGCACAATGTTCATCATTATTTATTATCATTCTCTGAAAATATTCCATAGTCCTGATGTCAGCAAGGTGTGCTCTTTGCCTTCCTCTTCAATATGGTAAATGAATTTGCATTCATTCATCAAGGCCTGTTTTTTTTACCATGGCTGTGCAAGATGATCATTTTTAGGCTTAGAATACCGTGTTGAGAATCAGTTTAGTATTTATTCCTGTGCTCAGGTCAAATCCCAAATTCCACTTCATTAAAACCATAACTCAGTGTTTCCCAACCAATCCAACCATCATCTTCATCGTTAGCATTTATTGAGCACGTACTATGTTTCAGGCAGTATTCTAAGTGCTTTACTGCAATACTAGTATCACGTTTTATCCTTCCAAAGACCCTATGAGGCAGATACTAATATAATCCTCATTTTAGACGTGAGGAAAGTGTGGGACAGAGAAGTTAAATAATCAGCTCAGGAAGGTGAGGTGTCACAGTGAGGATACAAAGCCAGGCAGCCTGGCTCCAGAGCCTGCCCTTGGCCAGGGCAGGACTGCTTCTCTAGGAGGTTAATGCAGAGGGTGTGTGTTAAGGGGTGTGTGAGTGACTAGTATACAGAAATGCAGGATTGGGAAGGATTTTGTGATGATATCTGGTCATATTTCATGTCTGTCTTGTGCATTTTGAGTCACATTTTAAAAGCCAGGAAGCAGGGCTTGACTCTCACTTGACAGACAGGGATGGGTGACTCTGTGGAGGATGGAAAATGTAATTGTCCTGGAACCTTTACTGTGTTACTACCAATCGCTTTAGAACACTTAAAACAATTTGGAAGATCTTTCCTTCCATCTTCAGCTATCTTATTTCCCTGTGTGTGCATAAAGTTATCGCACATGAAAACTGTTCAATACAAGTCTCAAAGGGCACTTTTGGTTCCCATGCAAACAACTTCTGTTAGAACAAATGGAAACCATACAGATATACTAACACAGTGAGAGTAAGGGATTAGTATTGATCACAAAGTAGTAAGTTCCCAAAACTTACTCACTTAGGCTAACTCTACTTTGGAGACCTATATCACTAGGAAAAATATAAAAGAAAAGAATATTAAAAACACCTGAATATCTAATTGTTGAATAAGCTCTGATAGTAAATCATTGGAGTATAATGTCCTATTAAAAATGACAGGCGTGGGACTTCCCTGGTGGCGCAGTGGATAAGACTCCGTGCTCCCAATGCAGGGGGCCTGTGTTCGATCCCTGGTCAGGGAACTAGATCCCACATGCATGCCGCAACTAAGAATTCGCATGCCACAACTAAGGAGCTGGTGAGCCTCAGCTAAGGAGCTGACAAGCCGCAACTAAGGAGCCTGTGAGCCGCAACTAAGGAGCCCACCTGCAGTGACTAAGACCCGGTGCAACTAAATAAATAAATAAAATAAATACATAAATAAAATAAATATTTTTAAAAATGACAGGTGTGAGATATAGGCTTGAAATAACTCTTAAATAATGTCAAACCTTCAAACCTATCATCGTGTGTGCATAATGATTACTGAACTCTGGACACTAAGAAGGATCAAAAGAGGAAACCGTCTTTCTGATACGGTAAAGAGGTCCATTGGGTTTTGTTTTGGCTGTTTTATTTTGTTGTTAAACGAAAGCCATGCCCTGCCCTCAGAAGGCTGGAGATGCTGGCTGCCTAGGTTGTTCAGCCCGTATCATCTTTCCTGAATTATCTCATTTTGTTCCTCATCTTCTTTCCTTTTAGGACTCTCCCTCTGGAACCCAGACACAAGTGCTCACATTTCCCAGCTCCCACCATGGTCTCAGGAGACAGAAGAGAGACTGGGTTATTCCTCCTATCAGCTGCCCAGAAAATGAGAAAGGCCCATTTCCTAAGGCTCTGGTTCAGGTACAGAAGGAAGTCCTCTATTTCTCTGGGAGGAATTTGGCAGAGAAGGACCAAGGAGAGAAAGGGAAAAGAGCCAATGTCAGAATCCTTCCTTGCTAATTCATTTCTTTCTGTTTTGTCTTCAGATCAAATCTAACAGGGAAAAAGAAACCAAAGTTTTCTACAGCATCACTGGCCAAGGAGCCGACGCACCCCCTCTTCATGTGTTTATTATTGAAAGAGAAACAGGATGGCTAAAGGTGACGGAGCCTCTGGATAGAGAACATATTGCCAAGTACATTGTGAGTGTCTCTTAAAAGCACTTAATGATGGGGTTACATCCTTTCAAAATTTTTTTGGTCAACTCACGCTGATCATAGATCAGATGTTCTGGACATTTGAAGAGCTTAACTTGATACCTTTAGACCTGTTGATAAGGAGAAATGACAGGAGAACCTGAAAAAATTGGGGGCTGTTCATGTTTTCCTTGTTAGGAATAAAGTGGGGAGAGTCCTGGGCATCAGACATGATCTTAGACCCAAGATGTCAACCTGTTCTTGGGACTCAAAGTCCCTGACACATAGGCAGAGGCTGGTGTTGATGTTGGGGAACAAAAACTATTTCTGGGCCTTGAGAGCAGTGTGAGCTTAGGGAAGCTGGGAGGTAATGCTTTGATGCCAAACACAGGGAAGTCTGGGGGGAACGCTAGACTCGAGCAGCCAGAGCAAATTCGACCCTGCTTGGAACCAGTCAGAGTGTTTTAGGCTTCCATCTTTATCTCCTAGGCCCGGCCCCCAGCCCTTATGTGGGACATGGGGCTCTGAGCTGGTGGATGTGTTCTCCAGCCCATGGTCTCACAGGTCATGGTCTTAACCAGTGTCATGACCTCACTGAAGCAGCAGCACGTGTGTGGGGGATGTTCTGTGCTTGGGGCGGGGCAGGGGGGGGGGTCCATGCATACTTGAGTGGGAGGGAGTGGGGGCCGGGTGGAGCCCACTCTGCTCTGGTTGGAACACTTCTCCCACCTTGTCTTCCCGAGTAACCCTCACCTGGCTCTTGCAGCTCTTCTCTCATGCTGTGTCTTCAGACGGGCAAGCAATCGAGGAGCCGATGGAGATTGTGATCACCGTGACCGATCAAAATGACAACAAGCCTGAGTTCACCCAGGAGGTCTTCAAAGGGTCTGTCATGGAGGGCGCTCTTCCAGGTACGTCCAGCAACGAGGAGATCAACACCCATCAAGACACTTAGATGCTTTGCACCCCCAAGTGTTGGGGCTGGCGTTTGGGGTCAGACCCTTCATATGCACAGAACTTCTTTGGAAGACACTGTTTGTGTGTAAAACATCCTACCTATAGAAATATGTATAAAATGTTTAAGCCCAGTTTAAGAAAAGAGCAGTTTAAGAACAACCTTCCCTGATTAAGTAACAGATCCTTGTTAGTAGTTTACAGACCCTGTACAATCCTTCCTGATCACATTTTTTCCCTCCTCCGTAAAGACAGCCACCACCCTGACTTTTGTGATAATCATTCCCTTGCTTTCATTTATCTTTTACCACGTGTGTACTTACAGTTTTGCCTACTTTTCTACTTGGTGACAAACTGTTTTTCCAAGGTGGCTGAACCAATTTATACTCCCACCAGCAATATATATCATGGAATTGTTTGACTTGTTTTTGGCCAGTCTGTTGAGTGTGTAGTTATATCTCAACATAACTTAAAATGGAATTTCTTTGATTATTAATGGACTAAATAAGCATCTTATCATATGTTTGCTGACCAGCTGGGTTTCTCTACAACTTGTCTATTCAAGTCTTTTGCCCTTTTTGTCTCTTGGGCTGTTTGTCTTTTGCCTATTGATTTTTCTTTTTTTTTTAAATGACAAATTTTATTCCAAAAGGGCTCCAATAGTCCCAGAGACATTGATGTAGAGTTTGAATAGTGTTTCAGGTAAAGTGAAAATGGCTAAAAGCAATATTTCTAGTTAATATATTTTTAGATAATGTGATTTTAAATGTTTCAGTTAAAATGTAATAAATATTAATGAACTTATTTGCAAAACAGAAACAGACCCACAGACAGAAAACAAACCTATGGTTACCAAAGGGGAGAGGAGAGGGGGATAAATGAGATAGACAACAAGGTCCTGCTGTATAGCACAGGACATCTTGTAATAAACTACAACATCTTGTAATAAACTATAATGAAAAAGAAAAAATGTAATAAATATTAAAAATAGATGTTTTAGGGCTTCCCTGGTGGAGCAGTGGTTGGGAATTCGCCTGCCAGTGCAGGGGACACGGGTTCAAGCCCTGGTCTGGGAAGATCCCACATGCTGCGAGCAACTAAGCCGGTGCTCTACAACTGCTGAGCCTGCGCTCTAGAGCCCGCGTGCCACAATTACTGAACCCGCAGGCTGCAATTACTGAGCCCACATGCCCGGAGGCTGTGCTCTGCAACAAGAGAAGCCACCACGAGATGCCTGTGCACCACAAGGAAGACTCGACAAAGCCAAAAATAAATAAATAAAAGAAATAAATTTATTAAAAAAAAATAGATGTTTTAGTATTTTATCTATTTTGACAGGTTTATACAGAATTATAGGGGAGTTTTTTTATTTGTTTGTTTTGTTTTTAAAGGAGAACCACTTTATTTTGAGTAGTAAATGAAACTCCATTTATAACATAATAAACAAACGTTCCATCAATTTCTTCACGGTTAGTCCAAAGAACAACTGCTTTAATTAGAATTTACATTTCACCTTAAATATTCTAAAATCCATCCATGTCAACTTTGGAGTTTTAATCTTACCTGATACTATGAAATAGGGCAAACCTTGATTGATGGTCAAATTCTTAATTTTTGCTGTTCAGCCACTTTTCTTGCTCTTGCTCTCTGATTCCGTACATTCCAGAGTGTTCAGTGGACTTGCAATAAACTTCCAAGATGAAGGAGAATTTCTTGCTCATTGTTTGCCTGAACTCTTGACTTGTATTCATCTTTCTGAACAAAAATATGCTCCAAAAATGCCCACAAGTTCAGCTACTAAAACTCCTTTAAAGATCTGCTTTGCCAGTGGATCCATAGTACGGGCTATCCTGAGGCACGTACTTGTGGGGCTGCGCATGCCTGCCTATTGATTCTTTTTTTAAATTATTTTTGGCCACGTTGGGTCTTTGTTGCTGCGCATGGGCTTTCTCTAGTTTTGGTGAGCAGGGGCTACTCTTCGTTGCAGTGCGCAGACTTCTCATTGCGGTGCGCAGACTTCTCATTGCGGTGGCTTCTCTTGTTGCGGAGCAGAGGCTCTAGGTGCATGGGCTTCAGTAGTTGCGGTGTGTGTGCTCAGTAGTTGTGGCTTGCGGGCTCTAGAGCGCAGGCTCAGTAGTTGTGGCACACGGGCTTGGTTGTTCTGCAGCATGTGGGATCTTCCCGGAGCAGGGATCGAACCTGTGTCTCCTGCATTGGCAGGCGGATTCCCAACCACTGCACTACCAGGGAAGTCCCTGCCTATTGATTCTTTTTTTTTTTTTTTTTTTTTCCCTGCCTATTGATTCTTGAAGAATTGTTTAGGGATTCTGTGAACTAGTACTTTGTCTGTCACAAGTATTGTAAATATTTCCTTCTACCTTGAAGGCAACAGTCTCAAATGACCATTCTCTCAGGTGGAGCTGTGGCTAAGAAGCCAATTATAGAAATTTCTGGTATTTTTCCTGTTTTATACACTATTCACTCAGTGTAAGAGACATAGCAAAGATGTTTTAGCTTAAGGTTATTTATTCCCCATACTCCTCACCCACCCTCCCCACCCAAAATATCCTCTGGAAAAGCTGGGTTCTGGGAACACCACTTGCTCATTTGGTGGAATGCGTTCTTCCTCCCCTAGCGCTTTAGTCAGAATTCTGGAAATTAAAGTGTAGCTTGACTAAATCTTCTCCTTTGCTTCCAGGGACCTCTGTGATGGAGGTCTCGGCCACAGACGCAGACGATGATGTGAACACCTACAACGCTGCCATTGCTTACACCATCCTCAGCCAAGAGCCTACGCTGCCGCACAACAAAATGTTCACCATCAACAAGGACACGGGTGTCATCAGTGTGCTCACCACCGGGCTGGACCGGGAGGTCAGGGGTCAAGAGGATCCAGAGGGTATTGAGGGCAAATAGCTCGATCGTCTGGATGATGTAAAACTCTGCCGAGGCCAGTTGCTGCTTAGTATGGTGATGGTTTTGAGCTTTGTATCTAAACATTTGTCCAGAGGTTTGGGGCCAGGCAGGCAGGCAGGTTGGCATTTAAGCAGATGAGAAAATAATCTGTTTCTATGTGATGGGCTGGGCTGTGCCTGATGTGGCTGTCAGTCCTGACTCAGGTGTGTTTGATCTCTACAGAGTTTTCCCATGTATACCCTGGTGGTTCAAGCTGCAGACCTGCAAGGTGAAGGCTTAAGCACGACCGCAACAGCTGTGATCACAGTCAATGACACCAATGATAACCCTCCCATCTTCAACCCAACTACGGTAATAACCCTGCAACTCCTTAGAGAGTCTCCAAAGGTCCTTGGTTGTTTCCCAGTATCTCATGGGTGAACCCTTTGGAAACGTTTTCCAGACTAGTAAACTTGAAGCTAAAAAGCAAGCAGGTCGGGATGTCAGTTGTCTCTGCCCTCCTCAGCCTGGGACCTATTGACACAGGTTTCTGAAGTTGCAAAAAACACCTATTTTTAGTTTTTTTTTTTAAGGAACTTCCATATAAAGATGTTAAAAAAAATAAAAATAAGGAAAAAAAAAAGCACCTATTTACTGCATGTCCTCATCTTGGTAGCAGATCTTACCAGGTTTTAGTTATTCATTGAACAAATATTCTCTGGGTTTATACCAGACACTGTCTTAGACACTGGGGATATTATCACAAACAAGGCAGACGACACTTCTATTCTTGTGGAGTTTATAGTCTAGCTAGGGTGATGTTATACAACTTATACCGATTATCGTGTATAATTATATTAAATGCAGTCAAGGAGAAGGTACTGAGAGCTGTGTGAAAGAACCTGAAACCTTATTGTGTTACCTAGAAATCAGCTTAATGGTTAGTAACAGAGATTTGACTCTTGTGGTTTAAACAAACAGGGTTGACTTTTTCTCTTGTGTCACTAATGGTCCAGAGGTAGATAGTCCACTTAGTCAGTAGAAACCAAGCCTCCTTTATCTGCTTTCCCACCATCCTTGGTACATGGATTCTATCCCCATTGTCACCTCGTGGCCCAAGATGACAGCTGGAGCTCCAGCCACATCTGTGCTTCGTTCAAGAAGGCGGCAAAGGCGAGGGGGCATAAGGTCTTGATGTCAAGTCAAGTTTTCTTATTTCTGTGAAGACCCATCCCACAAGTTTCATTTACTAGCAACTGCTGTCTGCAAGGAAGACTGGAAATACAGTATTTTCTCTGGGCACGTCGCTGCCGTCAACCACGTAGTTAGTGAAGAAGAGGAGAGTGGATATTCAGTAGACAATTAGCGGTGTCTGCCACTCTAACCTAGCCACTGTGAGTACAGGAGGCTTAAGAAAGACAGATTAATGCCCCGCATCAAAAGGAAGCTTGATGAATAGCAAGAACTGACAAACAGTCAGTGTAATGAACCAAATGAGACCAGGTCCTACAGGACCTTGTGGACTGAATTTAGAATTTCAGAATTTATCCTGAGTGCAGTGGGTTGTTATCAAAGGGTTTTAAGTAGAAGACTGTAATGACCAGACATTTATGAAAATTACTGGTACCACTGAGAATGATGGGGAAGATGGGAATGGGGGATAAGCTACAGTGTCAGCAGTTGCTCCAGAGTACGCTGAGAGGCGCGGACAGCCAGGGCCTTGGCTCCTTCAGGTACTCACAGGGTCCCTGAGTGCTGGCTGCTCCACCAACAGGAAATAAGGGCCATGCTGGTAGGGTGGGCACTTCTTCAAAGACTCATCAAAGCTTGGGCTCAAGAAAGGACTCCCTTAGCCTGAACCCTGGCTCCTGAACCCTGGCTCCACTGCTGGGTCTGAGTATGTCCTAAGTGACACATCCTTTTCTTTGCTCTGCAGTACGAGGGGTCGGTGCCTGAGAACGAGGCTAACGTGGTCATCGCCACACTCACAGTGACCGATGCCGATGTCCCCAATACCCCAGCGTGGGAGGCCGTTTACACAATACTAAACGATAACGAGAAGCAGTTTGTTGTCATCACAGACCCAGAAACCAATGAAGGCATTTTGAAGACGGCTAAGGTTTGTATCGTTCCTGGCAAGATGCAGAAATTGACAACGCAGCCAGAGGCCCTTGTCCCCTGGTGTCTTCTCTGAAGTAGATTAGTGTGGCCTTGGTGGGGTGGGGGAGGGCAGCTCTCTCAGATTCTGGTGGGATTTGCAGTGACTCTTCAGGCTCATGTGAGAAATCAGGAAGCTCCCACACCACACCCTACCATCTGTTTTATTTTTATTATTATTATTTTTTATAAATTTATTTTAGGCTGCGTTGGGTCTTCGTTGCTGCACGCAGGCTTTCTCTAGATGCGGCAGGCAGGGGCTACTCTTCGTTGCGGTGCGCGAGCTTCTCACTGCGGTGGCTTCTCTTGTTGAGGAGCGCGGGCTCCAGGTGCACAGGCTTCAGTAGTTGTGGCGCACGGACTTAGTTGCTCCACGGCATGTGGGATCTTCCCGGGACAGGGCTCGAACCCGTGTCCCCGGCATTGGCAGGCGGATTCTTAACCACTGCGCCACCAGGGAAGTCTGTACCATCTGTTTTAATATGTTCTTTCTCTGAAACATTTGCCCACCCCGCCATATCCACTTTGCAAATGAGAAGAAAAATGGTTTATGGTCTCTGCTATTTTGCTGGATGATTTTAGAAGAAGGGCAAATAAGCCTGTGAAAGATGTCTAGGAAACATGAACAGTAAGAAGTTGAGTGATTTCCTTGTTGAAGTTAGTCAAAGAGTTAATGAACGGATCCCTAACTTAGCGCCAGAGGTTTGAATTCCCCTTGAGCAAGTGAGCAGACCCTTCATTTCTGAATCACTTAGTACGTCATCTTAACTCCCACTAAACATTTCTTTGTTTAAATTTACTTATTTAATTTATTTTTTTTTTTGGCTTTGTTGGGTCTTCTTTGCTGCGTGTGGGCTTTCTCTAGTTGCGGTGAGCGGAGGCTCCTCTTTGTTGCGGTGTGCAGGCTTCTCATCACGGTGGCTTCTCCTGTTGCAGAGCACAGGCTCTAGGCGCACGGGCTTCAGTAGTTGTGGCACGTGGGCTCAGTAGTTGTGGCTCACGGGCTCTAGAGTGCAGGCTCAGTAGTTGTGGTGCATGGGCTTAGTTGCTCCGTGGCATGTGAGATCTTCCCAGCCCAGGGCTCGAACCCGTGTCCCCTGCATTGGCAGGCAGATTCTTAACCACTGCACCGCCAGGGAAGTCTTCCCACTAAGCATTTGATGTCAGCGTTTTCTGTTATTATTCTATCACCAAAAGAAAAAAGGTAGTAATTTGAGTTCCCGCCATACGAAAGGTCCTTCATAAAAGCTCCAGTTGATCCCTTACAGTGCCTCTGTGAGATAGTTCCTTTTCCTACTTATTTAGGTGTGGAAACAGACCCAGAGGTTCTATTGCCCAAATCACACAGCTAGGAAATGGCCAGGCCGGGATTTGAGCTCACTGCCGACTGATTCTGAACTTCATGTTCTTGCCACTAAACTTACTGGGGTTAGGGAGGTGGACAGGCAGGGTTGTTTGTCCATTTGCTGTCACACGGGCTGCATGTCAGCATAGGATGTGAACATTCTTATTGGTCTCAGGTAAATAAATGACTTAATGTGCTACATTTGTTAATAGAGGCTTGCCACTTGAGATTTCATGTAGCTCATCTTTATTTTTATTTATTTATTTTTTCATCTTTATTCTTTACTGGGGTTCTCAACATGAATCTGGTTGCATGTTAGTCATTGGGAACTTTTTAAAAAATATTGATGTCCAGACCCCAACCTCAGAGATTCCTATTCGCTGGCTCTGGGGTTAGGGTCCAGGCATGTGTTTTCTTTAAAAGTTCTCAAGTGAGTTCTTCTTAATGCAGCCAGATGTGAGAACCACTGATATATTGCTAACCAAAAAACAATAGTTAAGGATTTAATGGGGTTTTTTTCTAACATAAAATGTATTTTTTCTGCTCTTTAGGGCTTGGATTTTGAGGCCAAGCAGCAGTACATCCTGTATGTGGCAGTGACTAATGTGGCCCCCTTTGAGGTCACTCTCTCCACTTCCACAGCCACCGTCACCGTGGACGTGATGGATGTGAATGAAGCCCCCATCTTCATGCCTCCTCAGAAGAAAGTGACAGTGCCCGAGGACTTCGGCTTGGGCCTGGAGATCACATCCTACACCGCCCAGGAGCCAGACAGATTTATGGAACAGAAGATCACGTAAGTGTGAGGGGTTTTCCACTTACTGGCAGCAACTAGCTGTGTGCATACGTGTATGTATAAAATATTTTGTTCATGGCATTTTTATCATCGTTGGTCTGTGGAAGATCCTTCTCTTGTTTGGCTTATTTATATTTTTATCCCCATTCCCCACACCTTGTCCATTCCGTCCATGGTCAGCCATTGTCAGTTTACTGTGCTTCCTCTTTTTGAATTCACTTAGTGTAGTAGGAATGTGGTTTTAATTTACATACATGGTATTGTGTTATAAGTAGCTTACTGTTTCTTTTTTTGTTTTGTAAACTTGAAGGCACTTCTGTAATGTAAATGACAGCCACAGATGCTGAAAACACACATACAAACCAACCAACAGCAACACCACTGTGGCCACGTATGATAAAGGATGTTCTTATTCTTTTGAGAGCTAGGTCTGATGACATACTTGGTGTTCAGGTGTGACAATGGTGGAAACTCAAAGGGAAGACTGTTAAGCACAAACCCAAGCATGGCACATCTGCGTCTTTTTAGTAATAGCATGATTTCCAGAGATAACAAAGGCCTCGGTCACTTCCTCTTCTCAGAGAGAGATTCCTACCTGTTAATATTTACTTTAGAGGAAACTATTAGAATGCTCTGAACTATTTAGAAAAAAGGTTATGCAAATCCAGTATAGAGTCCCACTTGGTAATAAATTGAGCATGTTCTTGTTTGGAGGGGGAGGTGTTTGTGTTTTAGTATCAGTGCCTGTGACTTATTAAATGTAAAACAAACATGAAGTTTAAGTGCAGCTTCAATTTCTGAGTTATTCTGGGAAGTACTAATTCTATCCTGATTGGAAGGGCTCATAAATAGCTTTAAACTGTGCATGTGCGCCATACGGATAAAAAGGATCCAGATAGTGGTATTAATGGCTGCTAGAATCATTAGATCAAGGATGATGAGGAATTTTTAAACGGAGGAACCAAGCTGGGACCATCCAAACCTTCTGATAGATTTTAACATCTGCTGGAAGAGCAAGGACAGCCCAACATGAAGTGCCACTCGAAGTGATTCAACAGCATGTACACAGTGCCACTTAAATGTTATATTTGGGGGAGAAAAGAAGGGTTGAAACAGAATCTAATCAAACCTTAGGATTTGATTTTTTTTTTTTTTTTTTTTTTTTTTTTTTTTTTTTGCTGTACGTGGACCTCTCACTGTTGTGGCCTGTCCCGCTGCGGAGCACAGGCTCCAGACGTGCAGGCTCAGCAGCCATGGCTCACGGGCCCAGCCGCTCCGCGGCATGTGGGATCTTCCCGGACCGGAGCACGAACCCGTGTCCCCTGCATTGGCAGGCGGACTCTCAAGCACTGCGCCACCAGGGAAGCCCTAGGATTTGATTTTGATGCAGTACAGAGAATGAAGAAGTTAAATGCCATGAGGAAGCAGTCAGCCAAATGCAGAATATGGGAGCTCCATGTCAAATGACCCAGTTTCTTTAGCAAATAATGACAGAAGGGTGGGGGTGACTGCTTAGATTAAGGATGTTGATTAAGAGAGGAATCAACCAATTGTAATGTGTAGACTATGCTTAAAGATGGATTCAAACAATCCAACTATAAAAGACACCCTTGAGGCAAATAGAGAAACTTGCACATAGACTTGACACTAAGTAATTATTATTTTTGCTAGGTGTGTTAGTGGCATGGTGATATTGTAGGATTTTTTGTTTTGTGATTAAAGCCTTGGGTTGTATGGTTTCCAGCCTCTGTTGATAGCTTAGCTTGTAGTAATGAAATAGGTAGTTCAAAGCATCTATTTGGGGAAGTTCAAGGACCAAGTCTAAATAGTGTTTGCAGAGACCCTTACCCCTGGAATAAAGACCACTCGATATATGTAGTTCATTGCTTTGCACTTCTAAGGACGTGAGGATAAGCCTACAGGTATCCAGGACCCTTTCCTCCTTCGATTTCTTTATTTCCCTTTCTGAGCCTTTCAATGACCTCGATAGATAACTGGGCAGTATATCTCTGTTTTTCATGCTTACGTTTCTTCTGTTTCTGGTATTCCTAATAAGGTGTGGCTTAACAGGGTTCTCTTGGCATTTTGAATAATTTTTGTGGGGTGGCTGTGTACGACCAGAAGGAGCTTTACCGTCCCTGGCACCTCCCATTAAATGCCAGTAGTGCAGCATACTCCCAAGTCACCATGTCAACCCAAATCTCCAGATGCTCATGGCGGGGGTGTTGGGTGCCATACTGTGACCATTTGAGAACTGCTGTACGCTTTAGGGGGGTCAGTCTGAGAGAAACTAAAGAAATCTGACATCTAAATGCCATGCCTGATCCTGGATTGCATTCTGGATTGGATTGGGTCAGGGGCGTGGGGGGGGGGTACAGTTTGGGGGAAATCTACAGTTTGAATGTGTACCATGTATGAAGTGGTAGTACCATATCAAAGTTATACTTCCTGAAATTGAAAATCAAATAGCGGTTATGTAAGAGAATGCCTCTGTTCTTAGGAGAAGGCACACTGACATTTTCATGAGTAAAGGAACATCATGTCTGCAACTTACTCTCAAATGGTTCAGCAAAACAAGAAATTATGTATATGTGTGCATCAACTTTTGTAATATAGCAAAATATCGACCGTGGATGAATCTAGGTGAAGGGTACATGGACGGTCATCAAACCGTTCTGGCAAAATTTCTGCAGGAGTCATTATTTTTTTATTATTATTATTTTTAGGAGTCATTATTTTTTTGAAATAAGGAAGTTAGAAGTATCTATCAGCAAAGAGGAACCTTAACCTTCTTCAGCTACCTACCGTTCGCTGTTCCCGTTCTAAATCAGAGCTTGTGTCTTTCCAGGTATCGGATTTGGAGGGATGCTGCCAACTGGCTGGAGATTAATCCGGACACGGGTGCCATTTCCACTCGGGCTGAGTTGGACAGAGAGAACGTCGAGCATGTGAAGAACAGCACGTACACGGCCCTCATTATAGCCACTGACGATGGTGAGGATGCCCTTACCATTTGGTTTTTGCTGCTTCACCCTCCTGACCAGCTCACTGCCTTGCCCCTATCCTTTAAGAGGCATGAATTCTTCCGTTTTCTTTCATTATTCAACAAAGCGTTCTCAAAGCATTGTCCAAAATGCAGAGTTTAGGCCAAGCAGAAGTTCCTTTTTAACGCTCCCTCTGTACCTGAGCCCCATGGGAGCCAGACTGCCTGGGTTTAGATCCTAGGACCAAAGCTTAATACCTGTGTGAACTTGGACTTATTACCTAATTTTTAGGTCCCTCAGTTCCTTTATCCAGCAAAATGATAATAGCCCATCTAGGTTAAATGAGTTAATTTATGTAAAAGTGCTTGGAAGAGTGCCTGCTACCTAGTCTGTGCTCTGTAAGGACTGTTATTATCTTTATCATCATCATCATTATTAGTGAAGTGTGGCTCCTTCCAGACTGTTTCTGTGTATTCGAATACATTTATAAACATATAGAAATATGGTTTATTATAAAGCCACTGTCTGGCTTATAGCCTATTTTTGTTTTTATTATAAAAACCATTGTCTTATGCATGTTTAATTTTTTTTCCTTGAACATATGTCTGGAAGACACAGAGATCTATCTTGGCACATTATAGATCTACCTCTTTTCAATTAAATGATGTTTTCTGCATATTGCATAATTTAACCATTCACACATTAAAAACCACCGGGATTATTTCCAGTTCTCCATTATTTTTGTGAGTGATAGGTAGAGATCGTTGTACATGCCTCTGTGGGCAAGTGTTTCCCACGGATAGATATTCAGAAGCGGAGTTACTGTTAAAGAGACCTGCTAGTTCCTGTGATTAAATCTGTTCCCCTCTCCCTCCTCAACCTCCCGAGGTAGTAATTCCAGATTTGGCAATCCAGAAAGCAAAGGGCAAGGCGAGTAAGCCCATGGTGGGGCTGGATGGGTGGCTAATGAGTGATGTAGCCTTCATCGCATTCTGAGCATGCTGTGGAAGGGTAACCCTGGCCTAGTCATTCCTGCTCCTGGAGCTGTCATTTGGGAGGCAGCAGGTTAAAAGCAGAGAGCCATGATGGGGCTCCATTTGCAGAAATGTTTTGCATAAAGGCGAAGCTAACCCATTGCTTAGGCAGCAGTGCTATGCTGGCCAGCTGTCTCTGGCTGCACGGGAGTTCCCTAATCTGGCCTGGAGCTAACCAAGAGTTGACAAGGTTCCTGCAAAGTTCCAGGGAGTAAATATTTTAGCCTCTGTAGACCGTACAATCTCTATTGCCATCATAGCCTAGAAGCAGCCATACACAGTTTGAAAAGGCATGAGCATAGCTGTGTTCCTAATTTGGGTGGAAGACCTTAGTTTGCTGACCCCTGACCTAATACTAATGGCTAAATCATGGTACTTTTGAATATATTCCTTCAAGTGTTACTTTGTGCATGACTCAATACTTTTGATGTAGGTCTAAGAGGAGAATGAAGTTTCTTCAGAAAATCTATTATCTTATTAAAAAACATTTTTTAAAGTTTTCTTTAATTAAAAAGAATTTTAGGGGCAGTGGTTAAGAATCTGCCTGCCAATGCGGGAGACACAGGTTCAAGCCCTGCTCCGGGAAGATCCCACATGCTGCTGAGCAACTAAGCCTGTGTGCCACAACTACTCAGCCTGCGCTCTGGAGCCTGTGAACCACAACTACTGAAGCCCGCACACCGCAACTACTGAAGCCCATGTGCCTAGAGCCCGTGCTCCGCAACAAGAGAAGCCACCACAATGAGAAGCCTGCACACCACAATGAAGAGTAGCCCCTGCTCGCCGCAACTAGAGAAAGCCCACACAGCAACGAAGACCCAATGCAGCCAAAAATAAATAAAATAAATCAATTTTTTAAAAAAAGAATTTTAAATTATACTCGCTCATTGTTAAAACAAGAAAATTCAAATGATAAGGTAAAAAGATCCATCCATGGGTGAATGGATAAACAAAATATGGTATACAGATACACAATGGAATATTATTCAGCCTTAAAAAAGAAGGAAATCCTGTCATGTGTTACAATGTGGATGAACCTTGAGGACATTGTGCATAGTGAAATAAACCGGTCACAAAATGACTAATACTGTGGGTTTCCACTTAGATGAGGTACTAATGTGGTCAAATTCGTAGAAACAAAGTAGAATGGTGGTTACCAGGAACTGGAGGGGGAAGTAGGGAATTGTTTAATGGGTACAGAATTTCAGTTTTGTAAGATAAAATTATGGAGAGCTGTTTCACAACAATGTGATTATACTAACACTACTGAACTGTACACTTTAAAAATGGTTAAAATGGTAAGTTTTATGCTATTACTTTTAACCACAATTTTCAGAGGTAAAAAGAAAAAATAATCACTATAGCCGCCCAGGTATAAATATTTATGGATTTGAGATACATTCCTCTGGGGTTTTTTTCCCTGCGATATGCTAATATTGATGATGATGATTCTTTGAGGGTCTACTTTTTCTATTATCAAGTGCTATGTCAGGATGTAAAAGAAATACAAACAGAAGTGTGTATAAATCTCTGAATCTAATCTGAAAAGCAACTTGGGGCAATTGTAAAAGGCTCAATACTTTGATAACGATCTTAGAGCCTTAGAAGTTCAGAGAAGGAGAACTAGTAGGCGGTGAGGAGGACTTCTTAGAGTGGTTTAAAAAAGTTGTGTTTTTTTTTAAATTTTATTGAAGTATAGTTGATTTACAATGTTGTTTTAGTTTCTTCTGTACAGCAAAGTGACTCAGCTATATATATATATTCTTTTTCATATTCTTTTCCATTATGGTTTGTCACAGAATGTTGAATATAGTTCCCTGTGCTATACAGTAGGACCTTGTTGTTTATCCATCCTCTATATAATAGTTTGCATCCGCTAATCCCAAACTCCCATTCCTTCCCTCCCCCACCTCCCTTGGCATAGAGATGTTAAAATTTAATGGATGAATAAAGTTATGTGTGAAAATGGAGGGAGTCCTTGGTGTGAGGAATAACTTGAATAATTGTTATCAAAGTAGGGAATAGGCATGTCAGAGGTCTGCCCAGCCAGGAATGAGGATGGCCTGGAACCTGCAGGATGGGTGGCTTTGTGGGCAGGGTGGGGCCTGGTGAGGGAGCCCCGAAGAGCCAGGAGAAGAGTTGGATTCAGTCTGATGGGAGGCACTAGGGATTCATCAGTGGTCCTGAGCTATGACATTTCCTGTGTATTTTCTTAGGTTCTCCACCTGCTACTGGAACAGGAACGCTGCTTCTATTCCTCGATGATGTGAATGACAATGGCCCCGAACCAGACCCTCGGAGCATGTACTTCTGCCAGAGGGATCCACAGCCTGTCATCATCAACATCATTGATCCTGACCTTCCCCCCAACACTTCTCCCTTCACAGCAGAACTAACACATGGGGCAAGTGTCAACTGGACCATTGAGTACAATGACCAAGGTGGGCACTTGAGTCTTATTTTGGAAACTTTGCTCTGACCCCGTGCTTCCCTCCCGCCTCCCGCTTCTGAATTTCCCTTCTCAATATCCACTTGTCACCCCCTTTATGTTGTTGTTTGTTTTTTGTTGTTGTTTTTGTTTTGTTTTGGCTGCACCACACGTCTTGTGGGATCTTAGTTCCCCGACCAGAGATCGAACCTGGGCCCCCAGCAGTGGAAGCTCGGAGTCCTAACCACTGGACCTCCAGGGAATTCCCCACTTGTCACCCCTTTTAAGGCTTGTTTCCTTGTCCCTTCTACATTTGTGGCATTGAACCAAAGATCCCTTTGCGTTTCTGGCGTCTGAGTCGGTGACATACTGCCCAATAATCTACAACCCAAGCAGCTGTTGTCTTCATTCAGCTTTGGAATGTCCCTAGTTCCGTAACAATTTTAATCTAGAATGAACTTTTTATCTCTCCTGATCCCCTCACTCATTTTTGTTGATTCCTCCAGAACATGAATCTCTGCTTTTTAAGCCAAAGAAAACCCTAGAGGTGGGTGACTACAAAATCAATCTCAAGCTCATAGACAACCAGAACAAAGACCAAGTGACCACCTTAGATGTGCACGTGTGTGACTGTGAAGGAGTCGTCAGCAACTGTAGGAAGGCCGGGCCTTATGCCGAAGGAGGATTGCAAGTTCCCGCCATTCTGGGGATTCTTGGAGGCATTCTTGCTTTTCTGAGTAAGTGCAGCTGGCGAGTGTTTCAGCCTTTACCTTCTGACATGGGGGAGGTTTTTCTCTTACTGAGCATTTGAGGGGTAAGTGGTCCAAGACTGGAAGGCTGCCCAGTCCTTCTATTTTGTTCTTTCAACCTCTAAGGGCAGTGTTTCTCCAGCTTGAGTGTACACAAACCACCCGTACATGAGAATGCTGATCCAGTAGGTCTGGGGTGGGGCCTCAGCCTCTGCATTTCTAACCAGCTCTGAGGTGATGCTGATGTTGCAGGTCTTTGGACCATGCTTGGAGCAGCGAGGCCTGGTCACCACCGCCTTCTCCACATCCCACCCTGGAGGAGGGTGTAGAGGAAGTGGAAGGCACATATCTGAAACTGAGCATGTCACCTTCACTCACATCCCACCGGCCCAAACACAGCCACACCTGGAAACTCCCACTCTAACCGGGTGACCATGTGTCCAATTAAAACTTGGTGCCGGGCTTCCCTGGTGGCGCAGTGGTTGAGAGTCCACCTGCCGATGCAGGGGACGCGGGTTCGTGTCCCGGTCCGGGAAGATCCTACATGCCGCGGAGTGGCTGGGCCCGTTAGCCGTGGCCGCTGAGCCTGCACATCCGGAGCCTGTGCTCCGCAACGGGAGAGGCCACAACAGTGAGAGGCCCGCGTACCGCAAAAAAAAACAAAAACCAAAAAACAACTTGGTGCCAAGAGTAGGGGCGGAGTGTGGGGTGCACGGTGAGTATCAGTGACTCAAAGGATGGTGCCAAGAGTAGGGGTGGAGTGTGGGGTGCATGGTGAGTATCAGTGACTCAAAGGATGAAGGGGAAAAAGGTTACTGGGGAAAATTTGGCAGTTTCTGACACAGTCCTTAAAACCTATATTACCTGAGCCTACCTGTAGACTGAGCCCTAGGGTTGACACAGGTGCTGTTATGGTTTCTAAAAGCTAGTGACAGGCAAGTCAGAAAACCTCAAAGATAGTGTTGTTGTTGCTTTTTTTATCATTAGGAGCTATGACACGTGGTTCAGGTCATGAAGGTCCTTGCAGTCAGAAGAGGAGGCTGTTAATTGAGTCTTGAGAAAGGTTTGGTGGAAGACAGGATAGTTGGGCCACAGCGACTGGGGGAGTCCTCATAGACAGAGGGCCATTTGTGGTGGTTCCCACACTAGCAAAGGCACAGAGAGAGGAAGGCTTGACGGACTGCGTAGGGCAGAGAGGCCGACCTTGCTGGGGTAGAAGAAAGTCCTTAGAGGGGAGCAATGGGACCACCTGGGGGCTTTCAGTTTAGATTCAGCAGTGTTACTGATCCTGCTGCTTCGACAGATTGAAGAAGGGATTACCTGTTGGCCTTCGGGAAATGTTTGCAGTGTGTCCCCTTAGCTCCTGCCCTCTGCTGCATCCTCTCAAAATTGAAAAGGAAGGAGAGAGTTGTTTAAAATTCAGTGAACTTTCCGGACCTTTCTTCCTCCAGGATTCACGTGGCTTTATTGCCACCACGCAGTTATATTTAAAATACTGACTTTTTTTATAGTAGCTTTATCTAACTTTGCTATGGGTGTATTTCATTAGACATAGGGGCCGAGAGCAACATTTCGGACTGTTCAAATGTGCAACATTTACAGCAGGAGCAATGCCAGTGTGCAGATTTCCAACGTCTTGTTCCTTATGGGCAGACATCAAAATTAAGCGCCTAAAGAATGTTCTAGAGAGACGAGAGGATATGAAGGTTTTTGTGTAGTCAGCCAATATTTGGTTACTTACTTTGTGCAGCATTTGTCTCTGACACCGGGGATTGGGGGGTTTCAGGATAGCTAAGTTGGGTGGTACTTCCTGAAGTGATAACAGTATGCCATGTTTTGGTTACTTTCCCTTACATAACACTTAAGTAATGTCTGATAAGAAGCATCCTTTTGGAAACATAGCCCTCCTCTCGCTCTTCAGCTCTAAGCTCCACAGGGATGGGGGCTGTTTGCAGCTTCCATTGTTTTCAGTGCTGTGTCTTCAGGGCCAAGGCAGGCCTGGCCCACCTAGCAAGAACTCACTCAGTATTTCTGTTCTTCAGTCATGGTCCAGGGGGTTATATTGTTTATCTGGATAAGACCTTGGAATCTTTCTGATTTCAGAAACAGGTAGGTTGGGTACTTGCAAGCATATGCCACCTCCTGTCTCAGTGCAGTGGTGCTTCACTAGGTACTTGGGTATAAGGACCTATAAGTTAGAAAACACACTGAATCATATTTTTTTCCCATTCACAATAAATTATTTAATTTTTTAAAAAATTAAATATTAATCGTATATAGCCTAGACATAGCCCCCAAGATCAGATGAAAACCTTGAAAATAGATTTTAAAGCTCGCTTACATGATTTATCCTAAGAGAAGATAAGGAATATACCAAGTGCTTTTTTTTTTTTGCTGTTGTTTAATTTTAAAACTTTTTGGTGTTTTTTCATGGTGTACCAGGCGACTTTACAGTCTGTGCCCCACTCCCCTCCCCCGTAACTGAATAAGAAAAATATGCATGTATTAGTCACATTTAGGCTGACCCAGCCCTGCTCACAAACCTTCAATGGCTTCAACTCACTCTGAATCAAAGCCAAAGTCCCTCCAGAGGTCCGCATGTCCTTGCTGCCCCTCTGACCCCCTGTCCCCTTCTTTCTCCCCTGATGATCCTGCTACAGCCACGCTGACCCTATCTTTCCTTAACCACACCAATCTGCTTGGAGTCTTTGCCTGGACCATTTCTGCTGCCTGGAGTACTTTGCTCCAGATTTTGGGAAATGACTGATTGGTTTAAGGTCCAGTTAAAGACCACAATTGAGTTCTCATGTAATTGTCCACTGTGTAGTGCTGCATATATTAACCTCAGGGATGTGAAGACATGTGAGTTGTCTTATAGCCATCTGTCTGGTCTGCAAGGCAGTGGTGCTCTGTGCCAGCTGCTGCTTACGGCTTTCTTGACCTGTGGCTCTTATCTCTCTCTTCCCCACTCTAGTCCTGATTCTGCTGATTCTGCTACTTATTCGGAGGAGAAGGGTAGTCAAAGAGCCCTTACTGCCCCCAGAAGAGGACACCCGGGACAACATTTATTACTATGATGAAGAAGGAGGTGGAGAAGAAGACCAGGTGGGTGTTTAAAACCAAGGGAGAAAGCTTAATGGCAATCTCTTTATTTGGAGGAAGCAATGATTAGGGGAGGACAGACATCTGAAACAGCTCTGTTACTTTGCCTATTTTTTTAAAGACCTTTCATCTACACAAGAAAATAGATGTCATTAGCCATCATCATCATCACCATCATCATCATCAATACAGCATTGCTAACGTTTATTTATTGTTCAGATGAATGAACAGAGGCACAGAGCAGTTAAGCAATTTGCCCAAAGTCACAGAGCTAGGAAGCAGTAAAACCAGGTGGTCTGACTCCAGAGCCTACTCTCCTCACTGCTATTTCCAGGACATGAACTTTATTCAAATTATCTTTGACATAGAGCAAATGATCTGTTTTTTGTTGTTTTTATAAATTTATTTATTTTTGGCTGCGTTGGGTCTTCGTTGCTTTTGTGCAGGCTTTCTCTAGTTGTGGCGAGCGGGGGCTATTCTTCGTTGCGGTGCACGGGCTTCTCATTGTGGTGGCTTCTCTTGTTGCGGAACACAAGGACTGATCTGTTTTAATATTTTGTTTCCTTTGAGTTTGTAGCTGTGCCAAACGGTTTTTTGCTTTTTGTAGATGTTAATTCTTCAGGCCTTCTTTATTTCTCTTGATTTTGGAGATGGTCTTAACTTGCCTTACCCTGTATTATTGAGGTATTACCACAATAATGCTGTATAACAGGCAATCCCAGAATGTCAGTGGCACACGTCAATAAGCATGTTTTTCTCGTGCGTTTGTGGGTTAGCTGGGACAGTTGCTGGTGTAACAAAATACCATAGACTAGGTGCTTATAAACAACAGAAATTTATTTCTCACAGTTCTGGAAGCTGGGAAATGCAAGGTCAAGGTGCTGGCAGATTCAGTGCCTAGTGAGGGCCCTCTTCCTGGTTCATAGATGGCCCTTGTCTCACTGTGTCCTCATGTGGTGGAATGGGCAAGGGAGCTCTGGGTGTCTTTTATAAGGGCACTAATCCCATTCCTGAGGGCTCCATACACTGTCACAACCTAATCACCTGCCAAACGTCCTACCTCCAAATACCATCACATTGTTTCAACTTGTGAATTTAGGAGGCACACAAACAGTCTATGGCATCTAGGCTCTGAAGAATGTGTGGGTTGGTCGGGGCTAGGCTGATATAGGCTGCATTTGGCTGGATGGCTGTGTGCTGTGAGTTGTGTCCAGGAATGTTCCATATAATTCCTATCTTCTTTGTCCCAGCAGGTAAGACCAAAGTAGAGTTAAGGCCTTTGCCTGTGTCACATGTATTAATGTCCCATTGGTCAAAGCAAGTCAAATGGCATAGCCCTACATTAATGGATTTCTATTCTTTTCACAGAGGATAGGGTGGGAAAGGAGTGAATATTTTCTGAATAATAATCTAATAATCATACCCTATGAAAAGTTAATAAGGTAAAACAGTCTACATCTATACCCACAAATGTTCCTCACAAGGCTTTTATGCTGTATTTCCTTCCAGTGCTATTTGGAGACTCTTAGGTTGAAAACTACCATTTCAGAAAAGAAAAAAAAAAACCAACTGCCGTTTCAGGTTACATTGGCACGTGCCTGTAGATATCACAGCTGACTGTTAAGGCCTTAGCCAGTACCATAATCTGTAAACCAAATATGACCCTGTGTTTATGACTGTTTCTATTTTACTCTTTGCTATGCTTTTACCTTTTTCTCTAAAGGAGTATGACCTGAGCCAGCTACACAGGGGCCTGGAGGCTCGGCCCGAAGTGACTCGCAATGATGTGGCGCCAACCCTCCTGAGTGTGCCCCAGTATCGACCCCGACCTGCCAATCCTGATGAAATTGGAAACTTTATTGATGAAGTAAGTAAGCAGAGTCAAAAGCCAAGACACAACAAACTCATCTCTAAACTTGGAAAGGAGCTGTTGTGTCAAAAGTGAGAAAAATTCTTTAGAGTCTTTCCTTTACCATGTTTTCATCCCTGAGCCCTATTTGTTTTTGTTTTTGTTTTTGTTTTTTTTGGTACGCGGGCCTCTCACTGTTGTGACCTCTCCCGTTGCGGAGCATAGGCTCCGGACGCGCAGGCTCAGCGGCCATGGCTCACGGGCCCAGCCGCTCCGCGGCATGTGGGATCTTCCCGGGCCGGGGCACGAACCCGTGTCCCCTGCATCGGCAGGTGGACTCCCAACCACTGCGCCACCAGGGAAGCCCTCTCTGAGCCCTATTTGTTTTTTTATTTGTGCCTCATCTAAATTTCAGAACTAATAGCACTTTGAATTAGTCTTAGGGAATTTGCAAAGTTCATACAGCAAAACCAAGACTTGCTTGAAAAGATTTAATAGAATAAGAAATGAAACTAAAGAGATTCAGTTTTGTTTCACTAATGGGTCTCTCTTTCCCTGCATTACATTGGGACGTAATGTTAAATGTGTATCACAAGGCTACCTGAGGGCCAGAAAAATAGTTTCCATATTGTATATATCAGAAATGCATTCAACTATAAATACCAGAAGCTTAAATAGATATGAGTAGAGTTACCTCATGCAAATAGAAGACTAGGGTAAGCAGTCTAGGCTGGTGCATTACCCTTTTCTACCTTTCTGCTGCATGATCTCAGCACATCCTTGTTCTCATGCTTGTTGCTTTATGATCACAGGATGGCTGCCACACTTCCAGGCCTTGAGCCTGTTTTCCTGTCAAGAAGTAGGAAGGGCAGAGCAGGGGGCAAAAACTTTCTTCTAGCAAACTGTTAGGCAAGAAGGAAGTTCATCCTACATGTTATTGGCCAGGACTGTCACAGGATTGTCCCTATATGCAAGGGAGGATGGGAAATAGGCATTAAGTTAATTAGCTTAGGGTAAGATGAGGAAGAACTGGTGGGGTTAAGCAAAGAACCAAGTAAGATAATAATAGTGGGATCTATTTCCTTAAACTATGTTACCTGATTACTTGCTCAGTTGCTGGAATGATTTTCAGGGCTTGTCTGATGGTCCAGTGGCCTTCAGCAAGTCTTCACGGTGTGGGGCAGGTTTTGCTTTAGCTTCCCTGAGGAGTTGTTGTCACCAAGGACTATATAAAGCATGGCAGTGTTGGAAATGATCAAGCCAGATCCATTCTAGGCACCGGATCTTAGAGAAAACTGAGAACAGGAAGGGCCACTTTAAACCATCCCTTTTAGATACATTTGGATTCAGGTATTTTCCTCCATTCACATTCATTTGTGTATCATCATATCTGATTATAGCTATTTCTTAATTACAAAAATAAAATGTTTGCTATTTAAAAAATATAAATTATGAAAATGTATATAAAGAAAAAATGTGCAAGTCCTCCCTCAGTTCCCCTGACCATAATCACCAAAGTTAATTTAGCAGTTTGGCATTCATCCTTTCAGATCTTCTCGGGCTGAAATGCAGGCTGTGTAGCCTGGCATGACTGTCCTCATTGTTTTTAGTCTCTGTCCATCCTGATTGGTTGGTGCTCATCTCTCCTGCCTACATAAAATTTACCAGTTTCGTTTAGGGGGAAAACATTCTGCATACTTTATCTTTTCATTAACAATATATCATGTCCATCTTCTGTTCCAGTTTGTATTACATTTACCTTGTTGGTGTTCAGTGCTCCTGGCGTTCTGCAGGATGGTCTCATTGTTGTGCCATTAACACTTGGCTTTACGCACCAAAAGAAGGCATGTTGCCTAAGATGACAGGTGTGCGATTCCTCTCAATGAAAGATCCTATTGTCTTCCTTCTTTAGAACCTGAAGGCAGCTGATAGTGACCCCACCGCCCCACCCTATGACTCTCTGCTGGTGTTTGATTATGAAGGAAGCGGCTCTGAAGCTGCTAGTCTGAGCTCCCTGAATTCCTCGGAGTCAGACCAAGACCAGGATTATGACTACCTGAACGAATGGGGCGGTCGCTTCAAGAAGCTGGCGGACATGTATGGAGGCGGCGAGGATGACTAGGGGACTCAAGACCGATGGGGAGACAGATGGGTCCCTACACTCATGTGATGGGAAATGGGGGAATAATATTCCTGATGGTTTTCCAGCTTCCTTCACTTGAGATGCGTTTCTGGAGAAGAGACCCGTGATCAGTGATAGGATAGTTATGATTTCCACTTTATAGATCTAATCTGTGTGTTAGAACGATTTTGACTCATTCCATGAATCTTTTTTTCCCTTTCATCACTCTTTACATGATGACCATGTCCAAAAGACCCTCAAATTTTAATATTTCAAAAGAGTAGCTTCAGCCTCAGAAGGTGCTGCTGGCAACTGGCAGATTTCCGTAAGGGCTTTGCCTCATTTTTCAAAGGAAGGTGAGGGGTCAATTTCCCTATTGCAGGTTTTATATAAAGAAATTAATTTGTGTGCTTTCATTCCTCCCGTCACTGCACTGGTGTCCCATGTTCTAATATCCACTCTTACACCCTCTGAATTCTATCACATTTCTCTGATGCAGAAATTATTGGGCTCTTTTAGGGAAAGAGGCTTATGTCTTAGTCTGGCCATATGCTGAGTGGGTATTGTGTACTCCTAAGACCTTTTAACGGTTTTCCTTTTCTATCTCCTGAGTACATAACTTGAAATGGGCATCTATCCAGTTTACTTGTCCTGAGTAAGAATGTTTGTTATGTGAATGTCGTTATGGGGTGCTTTGGTTCTAGACAGGGAGCCTGGACCAGAAAAGGTGGTGAGTTTTCAGGTGCCACTGAACTTTTAATGTTCATTTATCCCTAAAACAAAAGAGTGATACATTCCGGGACTCAGAATAGTGCCTGAAGTGCTGCAGCCAAAGACAGAAGCTGGCTCATCACAGCAGAGGGGAAATGTGAGACGTGGCCGTGGAGATGGCAGGGGAGATTGTTACTGAGCCTGGAAATTGAGCCAACTGAGGCTGAAGACGGTTGCGGTGGCGCTACCTCCAGACCTGAAAATTCTGAAAGAGTAGAGGAATCTCAACACTCGTTTCCTGCCAGGATCCTTGTACCGTGGTTTGTACCCAAAGCACAGAATCCCCAGTGCCTGCTTTTGTTGATCTATAGAAAATGCTGGCTGGTCTGGACACATTTGCCCCAAATTCCAACTGTGCATGAAAACTTCAGAATGTTTTAAAAGTCCAAAATTTTTTTTTTCTTAGGAGCAGGAAGAAAACACTCCTTGAAAGGGTGTTAGCGAAGGGAGGTGAGGGTAGGGAGAACCTTAATTTGGATTCTTTTTTAGTTGAAACGCAACCTTTAAGAACCCTTTGACAACCATAGACCAGAACTTATCTAAATTGCTTCCCTATCTATCAGCTGTTTTTGGAAGAAAAACCCATCCCTGCAACCACTTCTTAGAACTGTCTTGATTTTTCAGCAATTTAAACTCTAATGTAGTTCTGTGTAGAGAATGTCACTGTAGTTTTGAGTGTATATGTGTGTGGGTGCTGATAATTTTGTATTTTCTTTGGGAAAAGGAAAACAAGGTGGAAAAAATTATTCTTAAATATTCATTTTTATAAATTTTATTAAAGAATTTTGTTACACCATTGTCAAACTTGTTTTATTTGATTACACAATTCCAGGCCAGACAGACAAATGGTTAGGTGAGCTTATTCAAAACATGGAGAAAGAAGCTTCATATTAAAATGACTTCCCCTGAACTTTGTGTCATTCTGTTGGGGCAGAATAGTGGGGAAACCGCGCACCTAAGGTCACTGTATTTGAAGGATATCCACCCATGTGGCATGTAGTGAAACCAATGAAATCTCCCTGTCAGAGGCTACTGTGGGTTGTGCCGAGGGATAGAAAGAAGCAGGGCTTCAAATAACATTGTAGGTCAGCAAAGTTAGTACAGGGCAGTGGTTCTCCACTGGGGAAGATTGTGGCCCCCTCCCCCAGGGGACGCTGGTAATTTCTGGAGATGCTTTTGGTTGTCATGACTGGTGAGGTGCTACCAGCATCAAGTCCAGGTCAGGGACGCTGCTAAACATCCTGCAACACACAGGGCAGCCTCCCGCCACAAAGAATTATCAGGTGCAAAATATCAACAGTGCGGGCTTCCCTGGTAGCGCAGTGGTTGAGAGTCCGCCTGCTGATGCAGGGGACACGGGTTCGTGGCCCGGTCCGGGAAGATCCCACATGCCGCGGAGCGGCTGGGCCTGTGAGCCATGGCCACTGAGCCTGCACGTCCGGAGCCTGTGCTCCGCAGCGGGACAGGCCACAGCAGTGAGAGGCCCGCGTACCGCAAAAAACAAACAAAAAAGTGTTTCAAATGGTAAAATGTTATATTTTACTACAATTTTTTTTTTTTTTTTTTTTGCGGTACGCGGGCCTCTCACTGCTGTGGCCTGTCCCGCTGCGGAGCACAGGCTCCGGACGTGCAGGCTCAGTGGCCATGGCTCACAGGCCCAGCCGCTCCGCGGCATGTGGGATCTTCCCGGACCGGGCCACGAACCCGTGTCCCCTGCATCAGCAGGCGGACTCTCAACCACTGCGCTACCAGGGAAGCCCCATTTTAAACACTTTCAAGTGTACGATTCAGTGGTATTAAGTACCTTCAAAATGTTGTATAACCATCACCTCTATTTTCAGAACTTTTTCATCATCCCAAACAAGTAAGTGGAATCATTTAATATTTGTCCTTTTAAATTTGGCTTATTTCACCTAGCATAATGTCTTGAAAGTTCATCCATATTGCAGCATGTATCAGAACTTCATTTTTTTAAAAAAAAATTAATTAATTTTTGGATGTGTTGGGTCTCCGTTGTTGTGCGCGTGCTTTCTCTAGTTGCGGAGAGCGGGGGCTGCTACTCGTTGCGCAGGCTTATTGCGGTGGTTTCTCTCCAGAGCGCAGACTCAGCAGCTGTGGCGCCCGGGCTTAGTTGCTCCGTGGCATGTGGGATCCTCCCAGACCAGGGCTCGAACCTGTGTCCCCTTCATTGGCAGGCGGATTCCCAACCACTGCACCACCAGGGAAGCCCAGAACTTCATTTTTTAAATGGCTGAATAATATTCTATTATGTGTATATGCAATATCATAAAGAACGTGGGGGTCAATTATGGAAAATGGAATGCAACCACTCCAGTAATCACATGTGACTTTAGAAGATAAGAACCTTCAATTGCTGGAGTCTTTGATGGGAATTCTGTTTCTATAAAAACAGCCATTGATAACTATTGGGTGCGTTAGGCTTGTTAGGTCTGGGTTGAGGCAAACAGCCCCCAGCCTGCTTAAATCGCTTGTTCAGCTGCTGACCCTAAAGTTTCTGACAAGGTTGGGTCCCTTGGCTAATTTCAAATCAACTAAACATGTTTAACACCAATACAGACTTCTTTGTGCATCTTGAGCAACCCCATATGGTTCATTGCAGAGAAGCAGCGCCCTCTCCCTGTAGCTCTTGAGGGTATTGGTTGTGATGGATGTTTAATAGCATATTACCAGGGCGTCTCCCAGCTGTACTTCTGTGTTTTAACAAAGCTGCCCAGAGCAAACTGAGGAAGGGGCTACCAGCATTCAATTCCTACAAACTAAAATTCTGTGAGGATGGAGACGCTAGTGAGAATAAAAACGGGTCAGGCCAGAGGTGGGCGACTGGCTCTTCCCATATAGCCTTGTCCAGTATGGAGCTCTGAGGTGAAGTCTGAGAACTCTCAGTTCAACCTGGTGTATTTTTCAAGGTAGGAGGATAGAAAAGATCTTAATAAAATATTGTCTACTGGTTTGATTTATACTTTGAAATATTTAGACATGGTATGAGGGCCTCCATTTGTATTTTTCACTAATCCCCACAAATATTAGGGGTGGGCCTTCCCCACACGATGCCCTACACCCATTTTGCTAAATGTTTAACACTTTGAAATGACCTCAAATTTTTTTTCCCCCAAAATGAACTTGTGTCCACACATTATTGAAGAAAAACTGTCTATTGACAAAACCTAGGGTGGGATATGATGAAAAGAATGCTAGGAAATTTTGTAGGTCATTTATTTCCCCTTCAAAAATGTTCCTCCAATTTATAGATATTTTGGCAGGTTTTGTTTGAGGAAGAGATGGGGAGGAAGATCCAGGTAAAATTTATTAAGCATCTCCTCTGTTGCAGACATTGTTAAATACTTGAGAGCAGTATCACTTTAACTCCCTAAGATAGCCTAGTGAAAATGGTTCTGTTATCTTCTCATTCTAGAGAGTAGGAAATGGCTGATGGACTAGGGCTGGAGCCCAGAGAAATGGGAGTGACCTGGAGGTGGCCTGACTCACTGAGAAGAGTTAAATGAACAATTTCCTCCCCCAGTGGCATGGTCTTGCATATGGAGTGCAGCCCATTTCCCAAGACTTCTAGCAGCTAACTGCTGAAGAGCAGGCATCAGTCATGAACTCAGGTTAGCTCAGGGGATCTCAAGGAAATGCAGGACAGCCTCTTGGGAGCAGTTTCACGAAGTGGGTATTGGGGCTGTTTGTGACAATGATAGGAGAAATTATTGACTGAGTGAAGGGAGAGGCAGGAGTGCTAAAGTCTTGCTCTCAGAAGCATTGTCTTGGATTTGCAGCATGCCTTTCAGACAACATGACTTTTGAATGTCCCACCAGGATTCATGTAGGTGAAAACCTGTTTCGATGATATAAATCTCCAACGCATTCTGTTTTACATATTAACTCAATTTTGGTGGGGCACGATTTTAATAGACATTGAATTTTCCAGGAATGCCTGTAAATAGGGCAAAGATTGAGCTTTTATTGGGAACTGAGTCCATTTAAGAAATCATATCATCAATAACAATATTTGTTATTTGTTATTATTCACAACGGATGTGTTTAGTACTTATTTTAAAATATCACTAATGAAGAAATTCAACGGTTGAATATTGTTTTACATACCCAAACTTCATTATAAGAAGGTGCAGCAACTGATTGCTTCACTATGACCTTCAGTGTTCCGGTACTCAAATATTTTCATACTGAAATTCATATTATGTCATAATTAAACTACTCCTCTCATCCTTTTTCTTTATATAGAGGTTAAACATGTTGAGTGTCTGAAATCGTGCATGTAGGTAAGTTGTGTTAGCTATGTTTACTTCCCCCGCCCCCTGCGAGTACAGGTGGCCTGAGAAAAGATTTCTTCGTGAAGGTCGCAGTCCCAACCAAGTCGACCCCGCCCCACGCCGCGGGCCCCGCCCCTAGGGCTTCGGCCACGCTTAACGTGGCGGCGACGCCGGTCCGCCGAGGCGCCTGCGCAGGTCGCATGTGGCGCGTCCCACTCCAGTCATGGCGGCGCTCCGGCAGACAGCGGGCAGCGGGGTTCTGGAAACGTGTGGTCTGGAGCGGATTTTGGAGGCGTTGAAGCTGCTGCTGAGCCCGGGAGGTGAGAGGACGGATCTCGGCGCCTGGCTGCACCCGGGACTCTCAGGGCCAGCGGTCTTCCAGGGCTGCTCTTCTTCCCGCGGCTTGCGCCCCTCAGGCCCTCCCCGGGACCCCTCTGGCCCTGAGGCCGCCCAGCCCCGCACCTGGGGGCTTTGGGCAGGGTCTGTCCAGCCTCCTTTTACCCTTGAGGAAACCGAGGTTCAGGGAGGGCTGGGATCCGTTGAATACTGATACTGACCAAGTACAATATCTCGAGCGCTTACCTTGGGCCAGGCGCTGTGTTAAGCACCTCGGGTGCGTGGTTTCAGTCGTCCCTGCTGCAGCCCTGTAAGGGGACTGCAGACACAGCCTCAGAGAGAGCCCAGCCTCTTGGGGCGCAGGGTCAGATGTGGACACTGGAGATTTGTACAAAGTGCCAAGGAGTCCAGAAAAAGGAAGCAGTGACGTTTGAGCTGCGTTTTGGGGCGAGGATTTAGGGATTTACAGTCACTTTTAATCTTCCATGGTGAGTTGATAAGATCTTCCCAATTTAGAATTAGAAGGGACCTTGGGGGTGGTGTAGCCTGGCACTCTCCTTTTACAGCTGAGGACGCCCACGGCTCACTGAAGAGAATAACCTGACCAAGATCATATGGTCAAATTAGAGGCAGAACACGAACCTGGAACCAAGGTCTGCCGAACTCCCTTCTCAGACCAAGGCAGATTATTCAGTATGGAGCCTCTGATGTTATCTGGAGCTTTGAGAAAGATATGCAAGAAATAGGGCCCTACTTATAAATTAGAGCGTATAATTTGGAGGAAGGGGTTTGTAGCGTGAGCAAGATAAGGTACATGAAAGTGATGTTTCAGATTTTGAGATTTCCCCCCCCTCGCCCCCCAAACTGTGAAAACTCCTGAAACATTATATCATACTTGCGGCAAGTGAAAAGAAGTTATTAATGGGGAATTTCCTGGCAGTCCAGTGGTTAGGACTCAGTGCTCTCTCTGCAGAGGGCCCAGGTTCAATTCCTGGTGGGGGAACTAAGATCGCACAATCTGCGAGGTGCAGGCAAAAAATATATATATAATAATAGTAATTGAGTGCCTGCTAAGTATCACTCCCTATAGTGTGCTGTTTATGTATGTATCTTTTTTTCTCGCAGCAATCCCATGAGATAGGTATTACTTCTATTCCATTTTACAGATGAAGGAACCAAGGCTCAGGTACTTTAGAAATTGCACAATGCCAGTCTAAGTGGTAGAGTTAGGATTTGAATTCAGACACCTTCAACTGCAGTATGGTAACTATACTACTTTGCCCCAATGAAGAATTAAAATACAATTAAAATTGTGCAAAATACAATTTTAACTTGCTAATGGAGAGATTACTTGTCCAGCAACTGAAACTGTCTAGAACATGACTGAGAACAGGAATAAATAAGTTAAAAAGTCTGGAAGTAATCATCTGTCACAAAGCATATACACTTCATTTTTGGAAGACTCTCTTTAACTCTCAAAGCGTATGTGGTGGAGTTCCATACATGTACTTATTTAGCTTAGGAGAATTCAAGCATTCCTATTTGAAAAAGAATAATTTAAGTAACTTGGTAAAGTATTATTTTGCACAGACAGGCTATTATATATTGTGTGAATATTTCTGCTATTATATCAGCTGCTAAGGGAATTAAAAAATACCTGTGCATAATAAGTATTCACATGTTCCCAGTGGACAGAGGATGTTGAGACAAGATTAAAGTATTTGCTAAAATTATATGCAGCTAGATTAAACATCTTTTCATCTGCCTTTGACTACCTTTGAGGTAACATTTACTGAGAGTCAACTGTATATAGTATTCTATCCTCAGTGCTTTTGGAGATAGAAATATTATTTAAGAACTTGTGCTCTCAAGCATCTTGTTTGTTTGGGGAGATGGTACTCCACATATAGACCAAAGATATTCCACATGGCAGGATAATACTATTGGTGAATGGATGGTACAGGTAGCAATTGGATAGAGGAGTTATCCAGGGATGGGGCTGGGGAAGGCTACAAGAGAAAGAAGACTTCAGTCCAGGTGGGAAGAAACCAAGTCTTTCCCTTTTGAGCCATCAAAAGTTCTATAGCATTAAGTGTTTTCTCTTCCACTGCCTTTCATTTCTGTTCTCAATTATGGGGCAAATAAGAATAACATCTTCACCTCCATTATTAGGAAGTGTGTTAAGCAGAATTTGAAAGGGGTTTTTCAGTTCTGGTGAAGTTTTGCTTGAGGTCATCTCAGCAGTAGTTTTCCTAAAAAATAACTTTCCACACTAAATATATATTTGTTGAACTCTGTCATTAAATTTGAATTACGTGGTGGTGGGGGGCTGGAAATTTTGGTGATTTGTAAATAATGAATTGTATCACCCTTATTTTTGCACACCATATTGCTTTGTACTTTGAACTTAATAAAAGCTACTGCACAGATTAAGAAGTCTGCTTTTAAATGTCACAAAGCATAGACATTTACATTGGTGATTGGGAAGAATAAATAATACTGTTTACGAGGGCAGCATTTCCCAAAGTGTGATACGGATGGTTTTAGGCAGTATGTAGAGAAATATTTTGAGGCTGAAAAGCATCGAGTAGTGATCAAGAGCTTGGGTTCTGGAGCCAGCTTGCCAGAGTTGAATATGCTCTGGGGCAAATAGCTTAACCTTAGACTCCTCATCTGGAAACAAGAATAATAATATAATACTCCATACCTCACAGAGTTGGTGTGAGGATTGAATTAAATACACAAAGCCCTTAGGACGGTATATTAACTATTACTAATTTAAGTTTAAAAACTGATTTAATTTGAAGAAATAAACAAGTAAAGCTAATAATACAGCTGATACTCAGAGAAATGACAAAAATCGTGGAAGTGCTATATGACTGTAATTTGGAAAACATTGTTTTAAGGCCTCAGATCTCAAACTTTTTGGTTTGAGCACTCTAACACTCTTAAGAAGTGTTGAGGACTTAAAAGAGCTTTTATGTGGGTTATGTGTATCAATATTTACTGTATTAGAAATTAAGACTTCAAGAGAAACCTTTTAACTTTATTAAATAGAACAGTAACCTGTTACATGTTAGCATAATGACATTTTTAATGAAAAATGTATTTTGCAAAATAAAATAACTTAGCAGGAAGAGTGACATTGTTTTACATTTTTGCAAATCTCCTTAATGTCTGTCTTATTAGAAGAGAGCTGGATTTTTGTATTTGCTTCTGTGTTCAATCTGTCATGACAGGTTGTTTTGATTGAAATAGATGAAGAAAATCTATACTTACATAGGTATGTAGTTGGAAAGGGAGGCGATTTCCATCATCTTTTCAGATAATTGTGTGTATTCCTCTTTAAAACTCAACAAGAGGTAATTTCTTAAAAGGTTAATTATAATATGGAATCTGAACTCATATCAGTGAACTTTTCAGACTTGGTACACTCAAGAGAGAACGAGAGGGCTTCCCTGGTGGCGCAGTGGTTGGGAGTCCGCCTGCCGATGCAGGGGACGCGGGTTCGTGCCTTGGTCCGGGAGGATCCCACATGCCGCGGAGCGGCTGGGCCCGTGAGCCGTGGCCGCTAGGCCTGCGCGTCCGGAGCCTGTTGCTCCGCGGCGGGAGAGGCCACAGCGGTGAGAGGCCCACGTACCGCAAAAAAAAAAAAAAAAAAAAAAAGAGAGAACGAGAGTGTAAAAGGCAAATAATGTCTTAGTATTAATATGAAAATAGTTTTGACCTTGTAGACTTTCTGAGAGGATCGTGGGAAGGGCTTCAAAACCTGAGACCCTATACCACACTTTGAGAACTGCTGCTCTCAGAGAATGCCTTATTTTCAAGTAGATTTAATTTTTGTCACCAGTAGAGGGCAGAGGAGACTACTTTATTAAGGGGCTCTTGGAAAACAGTTAATAGCTTTTGTTTTAAGTCACTTCCTTTGTGTCCCATGTTTGGGTTCCAAGATCTTATAAAGTCACAGGAGGTCACTTAGAGATTGCTTAGAGATCTTAATGGTTAGTGGCAACAAGCTATGAAAACACTCATTTTCTTTTTAGGTATATATTACCCAAACAAACCAGATATTCATGCCAGTGGGTCAGAACACTTGCCCTGAACAGTCCTAGAGAAATATTGGAAAAATCTTACTCTTCTGATTCTCACTATGTTGAAAAAAAAAAGTGTTATTGTTCGTTTTTCTTTTCATAGAGGTAGTTAATATTCCTTACAGTAAAGCTTTTAAAAATATTAGAGAAACTAAAAGAAGAAAATTAAAATGACCTTAATCCCACTATCCAGAGATTACATTTTGGGAATTATATGTATTTTTTGTTTACAGAAATGATCTCATATACTGCATACTGTTTTATAACCTTAAAATATGTTTTTAGTACAGAAACAATACATAGTTGCTGTGGAAAAAATTTTTTAACATAATGAAGCAAAAAAGAAAAATCACCCAAAACCCTACCATCCAGAGATTATCACTGTTAATACTTGAAGTATAGCTTTTGAGGTCTTTTTCTATGTGTGTACACATGCACACACATGTATATATTTTAATAAAGTTAGGTTCATTCTGTTCTTTTATTGTTCAATTTTCAGAATAATACATTAGTGTCACAGCAGTCTCCAAAGGTAGCCAATGAAGTGATTTTTTTGTTTTGTTTTATTATGAATAGAGTTTTGTATATACATGTTTCCGTTATTGTACTCATTATTTTTAAAAATTTATTTATTTATTTATGGCCACATTGGTCTTTGTTGCTGCGTGCAGGCTTTCTCCAGTTGTGGTGAGTGGGGGCTACTCTTCGTTGTGGTGCAAGGGCTTCTTATTGCAGTAGGTTCTCTTGTTGTTGAGCACAGGCTGTAGGCGCACGGGCTGTAGAGCCCAGGCTCAGTAGTTGTGGCACACGGGCTTAGTCGCAGCATGTGGGATCTTCCTGGACCAAGGCTCGAACCTGTGTCCTCTGCTTTGGCAGGCAGATTCTCAACCACTGTGCCACCAGGGAAGTCCTGTACTCATTACTCTTGATACTCTAAGTGTTCCATTTGTGGCCTGTGGGACCCATTCAAGTTGGCTGTTGGACTCTTTGATGTGACCCTAGTAACCCTAGTAGTCTTTTGATTGCTTCTTTGCTTTCACGCATAAGATATCTCAGACTCATCTTATACATTTCTTGCTGCATTCTTGAAAACAAATCTCTTTAAGAAAAAGTGATATTTAGAGACCACAGATAGACATTAGTGACATTTATTGTCACTGAAGTGTCATTGCTTCCAGACTTTTTCAATGATTGGAACTAGGAAATATATGGATTTACAGAAGACAAAAAACAAATCGAGAGTTCGTACTGATATTCACAATTAAAATGAAATATTATAGAGTTTAAATTTTTCCTAACATTTTGAAAAATTTTAAGCTTATAGAAAAGTTGAAGGAATTTTACCTTGAAAATTTGTATACCATGACCTAGATTCTTTAACATGTATTTGTCCACCTAGCCATTCTTCTTTACTATATTTCATATTTTTATCTTGGTATGTTTTTATCTTATCTGAAAATATTGGTTCCTAATGAAATTAATGTAGTTATTTACTTATTTCATATATATATACACACAAATATATAGTTACATATTCATATATAATATATTCACACATGTATATAATATTTTTAAATGACAAATCATACATTACTATCATCAACACACCTGCTGTTTCTAAGGGATTTTTGTTTGTTTGTTTTTGTCCTCAGGATGTACAAAGTTCTATATTTCAAGTCACTTGAAATAATTCTCTGTGTGGTTGTGCTGCTAACTTGGTTTAGAGTAGGAGTTGGCACACTTTTTCTGTAAAGAAGAAGGCAGTAAATATTTTGGGCTTTGTGATCCATACTGTCTCTGTCACAACTATTTACCTCTGCTGTTGTAGCTCGAAAGCAGCCCAAGATAATATGTAAATAAATAGCATGTCTATGTTTCAATAAAACTTTACTTGTAGAAATAGGTGGTGGGCCTGATTTGACTTGCAGATTGTAGTTTGGCAACCTTGGACATAAAGTATAGATTAGGTTCATTTGTTTTTTATTTATTTATTTTTAGAAGATGTTGGGGGTAGGAGTTTATTAATTTATTTATTTTTGCTGTGTTGGGTCTTCGTTTCTGTGCGAGGGCTTTCTCTAGCTGTGGCAAGCGGGGGCCACTCTTCATTGCGGTGCGCGGGCCTCTCACTATCGCGGCCTCTCATTGCGGAGCACAGGCTCCAGATGCGCAGGCTCAGTAGTTGTGGCTCACAGGCCTGGTTGCTCCGTGGCATGTGGGATCCTCCCAGACCAGGGCTCGAACCCGTGTCCCCTGCAATAGCAGGCAGATTCTCAACCACTGCGCCACCAGGGAAGCCCTGTTTTTTATTTTTAGGAATATTTTGAATTTTCTTTTTGATTTAATTTTTTTAACTATGAAAAAAATACAGGGCTCCAAAAGGAAACCTCTAAAACTCATCCCTGTCTCCTCCCCACTGATCTCTCCCTCTCTCTATAGACAACTCATTTTAGTTAATTTTTAATTTGTTTTTCCACTGCTTTTTTAAAAAATAAAAACAAATAATATATTTCATGTTCCTTCCCATTGTAACACAAAAGTTATCATACTGTATACATTCTTCTACACCTTACTTTTTAAATTCAGTATGTCTTAGTGATCACTGCATAGTGGTACACAGAAGTCTTCCTCTTTCCCTTTTACAGCTGCATGGTATTCCATTATGTGGATATGCTACTGTTTATTCACCAATTCTCTATTAATGGATATTTGGGTTGTTTTAAGCCTTTTGTTAATGTAAGAATTACTTTTACTGGACTCAGTGGGTCCATCGCTTGGGGTGCTTAGCCAATGAACACACCAAGTACTTTGTTTTTTTAAATAAATGTATTTATTTACTTATTTATTATTTTTGGTTGCATTGGGTTTTTGTTTCTGTGCGGGGGCTTTTCTCTAGTTGCGGCGAGCGGGGGCTACTCTTTGTTGTGGTGCGAGGGCTTCTCATTGCGGTGGCTTCTCTTGTTGTGGAGCACCAGCTCTAGAGCACAGGCTCAGTAGTTGTGGTGCACAGGCTTAGTTGCTCTGCAGCATGTGGAATCTTCCCGGACCAGGGCTTGAACCCGTGTCCCCTGCGTTGGCAGGCGGATTCTTAACCACTGTGCCACCAGCGAAGTCCCAAGTACTTTCTTAAAGCAGAAGACAAGTAAGGAGTCAGGGAGATAGTGTTACTGAGTCCAGGCTCTTACTGCTCACTGCTCTCCCATGACAGGCCAATAAATCGAGAGACAGGTGTTGGGGCAGGGAATAGCGGCTTTTTCCGGAAAACTGGCAGACTGAGAAGATGGTGGACAAGGGTCCAAAAGAACCATCTTACCTGAGTTAGAATTCAGGCTTCTTTTATACTAAAAGGGGAAAGGGTGCGGCTTGTTGTTGCAGACTTCTTGGTACTGGCCAGACCCACATTCTTGCAGCTGTCCGCATGGGTCTAGTTATGATGTTCCTATAAACCTCCAACTGAGAAAAATGTTTTCTCTTCTCCAACTTTTTATCTCTATGTGAAAGGAAAAGTGTTATACCTTTAAAGGTCAAGCCTGGGAGGCAGAGCATTGAGAAAAGGCTATCATGTATATTTCAGGCACTAGGCAACATTCTTCTACAAAGGTTTGGAGCCAGCATGACTAAGTACAGACAACAGGGCACAAAGGTTAGAGCTAAAGGAATAGCTCCAGTATGGAGTCAGGTTTGTTCTTTGTTACAGTAGTTCTCAAAGTACTGTCTCCCCTAACCACTGGACCAGGGAAGGTTTAAGCCTGGGGGGCATGCATATTCATGAAATGGCAGGCATGATCAACCGTTAGCATTATAATGAGGCAACAGTTACTCCAGGTTGCCCCAAACTGCAAGCAAGCAGGTGCTTGGGTGTTTCCTTGTACTGTAGTATCTTGTTGGATGTATTGTAACCCTTTTAGGACAGCTGGTATCTGGAACTTTCTGTGATTTAATGATTTAAGTCAGTTTCTGCAAAACAAAGCACACTTTGATTCAACCCCATCCCTCCCCTACTGCTGCCTAGCTAACAATATGGCAATGAGTAGCTTTGTGTATATGTCACTTTGCATTTTTGCCTGTGTATCTATCTTAGGATAGATTCCTAAAAGAGGGATTGCTGGGCCAATGGTTAAATGCTTATGTAATTTGCTAGATATTGCCAAATTTCTCTTCTTAGGGATGTACCATTTTAGCCCCTTACCACCCATGTATGAGAGTGTGTGTTTCTGTAAAACACAAAATGTGTTATAAAAACTTTTGGATTTTAGCCACTTGATAGATGGGAAGTGATATTTCAGTATAGTTTTAATTTACTTTTCTCTTAGGAGCAAGATTGATCATATGTTCATGTTTAAGAGCAATTTGCATTTCTTTTTCTGTAAACTGTTCATATCTTTTGCCCGTGTAGTGTTTCATACTCTGTTCACTTTAGAATATATTTAGTGAACATGTCATTAAATAATGTTCAATATAGTTTAATGGCTTCAAATAATCCATTTTTCATTCACTCAGTAACTACTTATGTTGAACAGCAACTGTGTGTCAGACAGGCCTTGTTCCAGGCAAGAATACAGCAGTGAACAAAACAGAGCAACATCCCTGTCCTCAAGGAGTCTTTATTCTAGTTGGTGGAGAGACAATAATAAACAAAATAAATATTACATATACATATAGTATGTTGGATACAGGTAGACCATAATTTACTCAACATGTATTTCTAATTTTACAGTATTATAAATAATGCATTGTTGAACACTCTTTTAGTTACCATCAATTGCAGTTTGATCCTTTCTTAGAAGATATATTAATCTTAGTTTTGAAATCTATTGCTGCTTGAATTCATTTATATTTTCAACATTTTATTATGGTTTTATAACCATAACCCACCTTTTCATATTATGTTTTTAGTAATCATCCTGGGATTACAATGTACATCCTTAATTTTTCACAATCTGGTCAGAATTAATATTGTACTACTTCACAGAACTCATAAAAACCTTGCAACTATAAGGGTCCTTTTACAGCTCCCCACCCCTTTTAGGTTTTATGCTGTAGTTTTCATGTTTATCTATGTAAGTTATAAACCCCATAATACAATTTTATAAATTTTGCTTTAGACAGTTACATATATTTAAAGAAATTAAGAGGAAAAAATTAGTCTTTTATATTTACCCACATATTTACCATTTCTGATGCTTTTCCTTCTTTCCTGAAGATCCAAGTTTCCATCTGGTACTGTTTTCCTTCAGCTTGAAGAACTTTAACATTTCTTTGTATTCCAGATCTGCTGACAGTCAGTTATCTTAGTTTTCATTGTTCTGAAAATGTCTTCATTTTACTTTCATTTTTGAAGGTTACTTTTTATTGGATATAGAATATTCAGTTGACAGGTTTTTTTTCCCTCCTGTCAGCACTTTAAAGATGTTTTTCTACTATCTTTTAGCATTCATTGCTTATGATGGTTAGTTCACAGCCATTCATAGCATTGGTCCCCTGTAAGTGTCATATTTTTCTGACTGCTTTCAAGATTTTCTCTTTATCTCTGGTTTTAACAATTGACTATGATATGTGTAGATGTTATTTTCTTTCTACTTATCCTGATTGGGCATCACTGAGCTTACTGAATCTGTAAATTTATGTTTTTTTCACTAAATTTTAGAGAATTTTGATCATTATTTCTTCAAATCCTTTTGTGCTCCATTTTCTCTCCTCTCCTTTTATTCTAGTTAGTCTCTATTTTATTACAAATATATCATTTGATATTGTTCACAGATCCTAAGGCTCTATTTCTTTAAAATGTTTTTCTCTTTGTTGTTCAGATTGGATAATTTCTAGGGATATATCTTCAAGTTCACTAATTTTTTTTTTTTTTTTGGTCATCTCAAAGCTGTTAAGTACATCAATTGAATTTTTTAAAATTTCAGGTATTTTATTTTTAAATTCTAGTATTTCCATGTGGGTTTTTAAAAATACTTTCCACTTTTTTGCCGAGAGTCCCCATTTGTTCATTCATAATGAATACTTTCCATCACATTCTTTTTTTTTTTGGCTGTGCCGTGTGGCATGTGGGATCTTAGTTCCCCAACCAGGGATCAGATCCATGTCTCTTCCAGTGGAAGTGCAGAGTCTTAACCACTGGACTGCCAGGGAAGTCCCTCCGTCATATCCTTGAACATAGTTATAAGAGCTGCTTGAAAAATCTTTGTTCAATCTGACACCTGGGTCATTTAGGATCAGTCTCCATTGATTGTCTTTCTCTTGAGGTGGGTCATGTTTTCATGTTTCTTTATCTGTCTAGAACTTTTGGATTGTATAATGGACATCATGTAGGATATGCTGTTGAAACTCTGGATTCTGTTATAGTCCTCCAGAGAGTATTGCTTTTTTTTGTTTTGTTTTGTTTTTCTTTTTTGGCTGCACCTCGTGGCTTGTGGGATCTTAGTTCCCTGACTGGGGATTGAACCCACGCCCTCGGCAGTGAAAGTGTAGAGTCCTAACCACTGGCCCACCAGAGAATCCCTGTTTTGTTTTGTTTTGTTTTAAAGTAGGCAATTAACTTGACTGATTTCCTACTCCAAGCTCTGTCTCTTCTGTGGTGGGCAGCAACTCTTTTCAGTTCTTTTAATCTTAGCTGACCTATTTGAAGTTCTTCCCACACATGCTTAGTTCAAAGATTAGCCAGAGATTTGGGCACAGTTTATATAGAATTGGGGGCTCTTCCTGTCTGGTTCTATCCTTTCTGATATTTCTCTTCTTATTTTCCACCTGCTGTAGTTGCCCTGAATTCTGTGCTTTGGTTCTCAAGCCAGTAAGACAATGGGTTTCTCTTAGAATTTTAGCTATGCTGTGCGGCGAGCGGGGGCTACTCTTCATTGCAGTGCGCAGGCTTCTCATTGCAGTGGCTTCTCTTGTTGTGGAGCACCGGCTCTAGGTGCACAGGCTTCAGTAGTTGTGGCACGTGGGCTCAGTAGTTGTGGCTCGCGGGCTCTAGAGCGCAGGCTCAGTAGTTGTGGCGCACAGGCTTAGTTGCTCCATGGCATGTGGGATCTTCCTGGACCAGGACTCGAACCCATGTCCCCTGCATTGTCAGGCGGATTCTTAACCACTGTGCCACCAGGGAGGTCCTAAGGAGATCTTTATTAATTACTCTTTTCATTCATTCTTTTACTCAATCAACTAACAAATACTCATTTGGGGCTTACTTTATGTACTATGCAAAGCACAGACCAAACAAGAGAGGCATGGTGTTTACCCTCATTAAGTTTAAACTCTGATAGAGAAGAAAGAAAATAAACACCAATAAAATAATTACTGATTGTGATAAGTACTACAGAGGAAAGAAATTGGGTGTTATCACAGAGTTAATAGTGTGGGGCATGGCTTTTAGATTGGTCAAGGAAGGCCACCCCAGAGGAGATAATATTTAGATTGAGACTTCTAGATACCTATGACTCAGCATTTCCACTTAAGGTATATACACATCAGGAGTGTATGTGCACACTTCCATCAAGAGAAATCTATTTTAAATATTAAGAAGATCTGATGTGTGAAAAGTAGACTTTTGGGAGAGGAGGAGTATAAGTAGGGAAACCAGTTAAGAGGCTGCTGCTGTACTTCAGTTTAAAGATGTTCATGGCTTAGAGAAAGGTTGTAGTCGTGAGGTGGAGAAAATTGAATGAATTTGAGAAACATTTAGTATGCAGAACAGACAGGACTTGGTGATGGATTGGATAAAAGAGAAAAGGAGAAGGATGGAGATGTAACCAGTTAGTAACCTGGTTAGATTGTAGTAGGGAGTGAAAGGTACTCGTGAGAATCAACAATTTGTTGAATTTCAAATGCCTAAAAACATCCAAGTGGAGATTTCATTCAGCGGTTGGAAATATGTCCCTGGAACTTAGAGGGTAGACATGAGCCAGACATGTAAATTTGGGAGCTGTTCGCTTACAGATCATTTTTAAAGACCTGGGCCTGAATAAGATTGTCGAGGAAGAGAGTGCAGAGTTCAGGACCAGCCTTGGAACATTTTGATATCTGGTAGAGGAAAAGAAGCCAGCGGAGGAGACATTGCAAGATGGCCGTGGAGGTAGGAGGAAAACCAGGAAAGAGTGCTTGCTGTCCCAGAAACCGAGAGAGGAGTGTTTCAAGGAGTGAGTCAGCAAGGATGTCAACTGCTGAGAGTGTATATGAGCTCCTTCACCGGGAGAGGGCAGTAAAGACCATTTTAAGAAAGTTCAGGAAAAATTGAGACTATACATTTTGGGGGGAATGTGATTAAGTTAACCTTTCTGCACCCTTTGTCTATATTCTGTGATCTGCCTCACTAGAATGTAAGTTCCATGAGGGAAAGGACTTCGTTTTGTCCTTTATCCCTGGGATCTAGAACAGTTTGACTGAATGAACCTTCTGTGGTAAATGTTTAGCTTTTTAGATTTCTGTTCTGGCTACAATTTAAGCCCAGTAAGTTGATTAAGACCTGGCCTCTGCCCTCAGAAACAAACTAGAAGAAGTATGTTAGGTACTCTATCCTAACTACATCCAGAGTGCTATAGGAAGGCAGGGAAAGTGGTCTTGAATTCTGCCTAGGTTAGGGTGGCAAAACTACTTTCTAGAAGTAATGACATCTGAGCCAGGCCTCAGAGGATGAACTGGAGGAGGCAAGGCATTCCACATGGAGGAAAGTACAGTTTGTTTTCCATGTATGTAATTTCCTTTATCTTTCTTCAAAAGGATCAGGCTCAAGTTCACTACAGATCACGAAACATGATGTCCTGTTGACTACTTTAAAATCTAACCTGTCTGCTTTGGAGGACAAGTTTCTGAAGGATCCTCACTGGAAGCAATTGAAACTCCTAAGGGATGAAATTGCTAATGAGGCAGAATGGCGACAAGACTGTATGGATGTCACCTGGCGTTTTACTTCCCAAACCTTACTGTTGCTGTTGTGCTTGAAGGAAACCATGATCCGCCTTGCAGTTGAGTTCAATCCAGGGAAACCCAACCCGAGGACTCCAGAAGCTGCTCCTGCCCTGAGCCCGGATACACTTAGTATCTCACAGCAAAAGACTGTCCAGTCAGTTTTGCAGTTTGTAGTTACCTTGGGTGTCTGCCCCTATCTTGTGCCTGGTGTTGGAGTCCCTGTGAGTTACAGGACTGAGTTTGGTGCCGTTGTTCGGGACGTAGTGTGTCTCGGTGCTGCCCCCAGTGCACCCCGGAGACTGTACACCAGCTGCAAGGTCCTCCTAAATGTTGCTCAGCACGCATCTCTAGGGAGCTTGATTTTCTGCCGCCATTTTGGGGATATCGCAGCAGGTCTGTGCCAGCTGGGATTCTGCCCAACCAAGAGAAAACCGCTAAATCCTGAGGAAGAGGTAAACATACGTTGAGAGAGTGTGTGAGAGTCTGTGTGAATATGTGTGTGTACTTGTGTGTAGTTGCTATAAAAGACAGTCTTAATTCTTTGGAAAAGTGCTGATGGAAAGATCTAGAATTTTTATTGAATATCCAAGTATCTCTGGTGGATAGATGATTCTTTATAGGGGATTGGAGCTTTCATTTATTAAATACTAGTCCTTTCACACCTGGGGAGTCCATTTCACCTCTCCCTTCTAGCCATTTTTTGAAACAGCTGTTGCAGGCTATTTCTTTGAGCCTCTGTTTCCTCTTTTGTAAAATGTGTTTAATAATTGCAAGGTGGCTGTGAGGATTAAGGATAAAGTGTATAAAGTACCTAACCCAATCCCCAGTAGTGCTCATCAAAAAGTTATTACCATTAATATTAAACTATTCATGCCTCCTTCATTAAGTTCTTGGGAGGATTAAGGGAGATAAAGTATGCAAAGCACTGGGTACACTGCACAATCCAATCAGTGTTTGTTGTTATTATTAGATGATAAGGGTATGTGCCTGTGTTTTGCTGACAGTCAGTAAGGATTTGAGTGTCTGGACTATAAAGGTGCCGTGGAGGTTACAGAAGCATTAGACGTGGTCCTTTTCTCAAACAGCTCACACAGTAATTGGTGAGAAAAGGCTCACAAGTATAACATAGCAGTGACCACTACTCCCCCACGAGAGGACCACCAGCATCAGCACAGGAACCTAACCAGAAGAAACTGTTAAGATATAAATGTATCCAGGGTCGCACGTAGGGTAATTGCTTCCCTACTGCAGCCAGATTTCATAATGCCCACTCACCTCATTTCTCTGTCACCTTTCTGTGTCACCCTCCAACTTGTTCCTTTTCTGTTTGTTCTCCTCTTCTATTCCCTCTTCTGCCTATGCTCACAAAACAAAACAAAACAGAAAATATTTAAAAGCCATTGTCACCCGAGTAGTGACACGAAATTATGAGCTCCCCCAGTGCATTACATTTTGTGGAGCAGAGCTCTGTGCTCTTTACAACAGGGTGTGAATCTTGACAGCTCTATCAGTGCCTGCTGCCTGCACTTCCTTGAGATGGGGGTCCTGGAATTGCTATTGCTAGCGCTAAGCAGTGCCCAGGGGTCTCAGAGGAGAGAAAAGAAAAGAGAAACACAGAGAAAGGACCAAGTGAGAGGGTGGGAGAAGGGGAGACACGGTGGGTGTACACTACGAAGCTGGACAAGTCCCAGCAATAACTGCTGCTCTAAGCAACACCTATACCACGGTTTGCTAAATTGTAAGGGGCAGGACTCTCTGAGAGCTTCACTGTAAGGTTACCAAAGGGAGACAGTCTCTTGAGGCTCAGAGAGGGGGCCCAATTAAATAACACCCTTCTTTGCTGCCCAAGTTCTGAATCAATTAAAAGACAGTTAACAGAGTACGAGATGACAAGTCAAAATGTCCTCTTTATTACTCATAAAGGCAGAGTTGGAAGGTATATAGAGGGAGGCAAATGGGTCTCCTAACAGTGCATTCCAGAATTAGACACAATTCTCACCCAGTTTTAAAGAGTGCCAGAAAACTGCAGTGCCTTCTGCCCCTTGGCAGGGGACATGCCCCTGAAAAATCTACGGCAGGGAAGAGCAGAACAGAACGTGTGCTCGCTCCCAAGAGATAGAAGAGGAGCGAGCTCATCTGTGCATGCCAGAACTCACCAATCAGATAAATCAGTGCGATCTCCTGCCCAGAAGTGGGTGAGGGGATGGAGATAGGGCCAGGAGTGTTTCAGTATTATAGCTTCCTCCAGGTAGAAGGAAATCAAGAGGCAAAAGAAGCTTGCCTCCCTCTCCCCTCACAAGCATCTTTGTTCAGTATTGCAAAGCATTGCCTTCTATTGCCTGCCTAGTTTGTATTTCACAAAAACCAAATACGTGTTTCTTGTAGGTGCTAACCGAAGACGAAAGAGCCCTGTCTAGGAAGGCTCTGAGAGACATCTTGGATCAAGTGTATCAACCATTAGCAGTCCGAGAATTACTTATCCTCCAGGGAGGACCACCCCAGGTATGCATGCCTGGGAACTCTTGTGGGTGAATCTTTAATGATAGTGTGTGGTGTACTGTCTTCTTCTTCTGGGAAATTAATCTAGTTGAGTCTTATTTCATCTTTTAGATTGTTAAATGGTATTTGTAGAGCTAAATTACACTGACCTTTGGGATAATTTAAAAGGATATTTCTTTTAGTGGAATGATGGACACTGTTCCCAGGAATATTGTGATCATTTTTTAAGGCTTATGACAAAAATATATTTTATTCATTCTCACACTGGATCTTTTTTTTTTTTTAAATTAAAATTTGGCTGTTTGACAATACGTTCTTCTGGCAGAAGTGTTTGGACATCTTATTCTTTGAATGGAGTATTTGAAGTCAAGAAATTAAAATTAGAGCTATTAATGGACTGTTCTTAGATCCATTTTTGAAAAACGTAATAGTATATATTCTGCTAGGCATCATATAGTTTCTTTTTTCATTAAAAATAATTATTTATCCAAAATGATTTAATTTGATGATGTAGCTGGATTTATCTATTTTCTTTCAGTACCTAAATTTTAGTTATGAGTTTAGGTGAGTAAAGCATGAAGGGCCAGAGGAATTGGCTGTAGGACCAGCTGAAGCTGGCTACAAAGATATCTCCTAGTTGAAGTCATTTTCATCTCGTCCTTAGAATATTACTGTAGGTGCACATTGGGCTCCTCTGGCTCATACTCTGCTTCTCTGAATGAGTCCACAGTTTGCCAGATTAAACCAAATACATTATAAGAGCATGATGAGAAACAGAGGCTCTGGAGTTAGGCACACTGGAATTCAACCCCAGGGTGCAGTTGTTTGAATTAGTAAAAGCCTTTCCATCCCTCAGCTTCCTTACCCATAGAATGGGGATGGGGATGACAACAGACCCTTCCTTATAAGTTCCTTTTGAGACTGTGGGGGAGGTACTCACCACAGTGCATGGCACATCATAACCCCTTCAATACATGGTAATTATTGATCTTCTTTAAATAAAAGAGAACAGGCTAGTTGGGATTAAATGTTTTTCTTTTACCAAGTTTTATGCTCACATAGTTAGACACAATGAATGACCACACCATAGTTTGCGTTCTAGCCCAAAATAAGGGACACGAAGTCTGTTTTGTTCATGGCGGCTCCACAGAGCTCTCAAAAAGGAGTTCTTGAAGAAATCGAACTCTTCTTGAAACTGCCATGTCAAAAGGAATCAGAGCAGCTGAGACCATGGAGGCAAGGACTAGTGTCCTCTCAGTGTTGTGAACTATCCTCTTAGTGGTGAGTCATGTTTATAGGAGTCTTCTTCGGAAACTAGATTTGATTGGAAGGACTGCATTCAGATTGGTTACATTAACCTTGTGTCCCCCAAATCTGTATTTTATTCACAGACATGTTTGTCTATTTCTGGGTTTGAAATTTCACTTGATACTTCACTTGAAGAAGTTTCACTATATTTTTACTTTCTTAAAAGTGATGCTGAAGTAGGTTTTGTAAAGGAGTCTTTTTTTTTTTTTTAAGGGAAAAATTTTGCTCTTTTGAAGTCTGTATAGCATACGGTTAATCATCAGTATGACTCAGTATATTTGTATATTTTTAATTTCTACATATCTGTTACACTGACATTCAGTTCATACCTTTCTCTTCCTTTTTCAGTCCTACACGGATGGGAAGACACAAGTTATGTGTCGGGCCCCAGCTTGGCTCCGGCGTCTGTGTGGGCAGCTCCTCTCTGAAAGGTTGATGAGACCCAGTGGTGTTCAGGCAGTAGTCCGGGGCATTTTGGAAGGAGCAGGTGGTAAGAAATAGATGTTTGTTACTTTGGTATCCACTTTCCTTTGAGTCACAGTGAAATATTGGTCTTTAGCATTTGACTGTAAAACCTGATGGAGACTAGACTTTGTGGAGAGTGAGGAGGTTAAACCTTAATGAGCTCCTTTTCCAAAGAAACTCATTTTCTTGCCATTCTTCCAAAAATAGTTGTGATACACTGCTCATGTTGTTGACTAATATTGTCAACTGTTTCAAATAACTTACACAATCAGAGGAAAACATTGCACAAAAAGTTTAAGTAAAACCCTATAGAAAACGTGAAATTCTCTGTGGAAAAGAGTCAGGGTGCTAAGAGTACTTCACCTCAGGACTTAAAATACGAAACAGTTCTCCTGAAGCTGGAGATACCCAAGACATGCAAACTTTGGGATGAAATTTTAGATTCATTTCCACAATTATATTCCTTTAGTCCTCATTAATAGAAAGAAGGTTCATTATCATGTTAAGTATGGTAGTAGTTTTTAATTTATATTTTTTGATTTTTAAACAAAATCATACATGCACATAGTTTAAAGAGTCGATGGGTCTATAGGCTTTTAGAGAAAAATAGCAGTCCTTGGCAGCATTTCACTCCATTTCCCATCCTCGGAAGCAACCACTTTGATCATTTTTAGCAGGTTTCTTCTGGTATTTACCTCTTTTTTTCTAACTATAATGCGATTACAGCACTTTCTTAATTTTTCAGTTTTAGGCATCATCTATCAACTCATCATCAGTGAAAAAGGATTTTGTTATCTTTCACAACCCTACCATCATTCACCCAAGCATACTTCCCATCCCCTTAATATAGTCATATCTTTTTTTTTTTTTTTTTTTTTTGGTACGCGGGCCTCTCACTGCTGTGGCCTCTCCCGCTGCGGAGCACAGGCTCTGGACGCGCAGGCTCAGCGGCCATGGCTCACGGGCCCAGCAGCTCCGCGGCATGTGGGATCCTCCCAGAGCAGGGCATGAACCCGTGTCCCCTGCATTGGCAGGTGGACTCTCAACCACTGCGCCACCAGGGATGCCCTATAGTCATATCTTAGTTTTGGTTAGATCAATATTCAGTGTTTATACTCTTCTGTGTGATTACTATATACAGCTGAGCTACTGTAGTATACTTTTTTACACACTTTTGTACTTGGAGTTAATAGCTATCTGTTTTGTTTGTCTGCTTAGTTTTGTATGTACTTATCACTAATCTGTTTTCAGACTGTGTCCCAGTTGTTTAAATCTCCTTTTAATACATTCAAATACATTAGCTATTCTATCCGTTTTATCTTCTTGAAGACATCTCTGTCTCTGAGTCTTCTGTTATTTGGACTAATTACCTCCACAAAGCTGTCATCCTAGGATCTCCCTTCACCTTTTTCCTGGTGATCCCCTTGGCTTTCTTTTGTATTTGGTCCCTTGTCTCCTGTATCCCCTGCACGTTAATTTCCTATTGCTGCTGTAACAAATTACCACAAACTTAATTGCCTTTTGATGGAAATAACATTTAAACTGAGTCCTGAATGCTGAGTAGGAATATGTTCATTGAAGAGTGAGGGAAGACTGTATAGTTAGAGAGGATCCATGTATGAAGGAACTGACACAGGAAAGAACAGTGTTTTTGAGGAAATTTCAGTATGGGTAGAGCAGGGAGGGTAGAGAGTGCAGGGAAAGTGGTATGAGATGAGGGAGGGGTGTGAAATGAGGGTGGAGGGGTGGGCAGGAGCCACATCATGGAGGCATTTAGGCCTAGTTCAGGGTTTTGAACTTTATTCTGAGGGCAATGAGATACCACTGGAGGGTTTTAAGGAGAGAGACAGGATCCAATCTACATTTTAGAAATATATTTCTGGATGTATTGTGATGAATGGGTTGAGTAAGAGCAGAAGTGGGGAAAACAGTTAAGAAGAAGCAGTCATCTGAGAGATCACAGTGGCTTGGATCAATGCGGTGGCAGTGGAAATGCAGAGAAATGAATGAATATAAGACGTATTTAAGGGAAGAGTTGCCAGAACTTAATGAAGGGCTGGTTATGTGGGGAGGGAGGAGGAGAGAGAGAATCGATCTTGACTTTCCATTTCTGGGGTGGTCAATGTACCTTGGTCCTGTCGGACAAAAGTGAGGTCAGTGTGGTTGGCAGACATTGGTAGATTTGGTCTGCAGTGGCTGTAATGTTGCCTCCCCAGTTCTGCCTGCAGTGGCTTCTAGGACCCATGAAATGGAAAATTAACAGTTACCTGTGAGAAGTTGTCACATGCAGATAGGTCCTTGCATCTTCTTTTTCCAGAGAAAGCTTAGACTTCACCCAAGGGCATGCAAATTGGGGAGCTTCTATAAGAAACTTAGAACCCTAATTTTGCTACTTATTCGTATATGAATATATATATGGTTTATTCTCAATGATTTGAGGCAGTTTATATTTACTCGCATATTTGCCATTTCTGGTGTTCTTCGTTTCTTTGTGTAGATCCAAATTTTAATTCAAATTTCCTTCTGCCTGAAGAACTCTAACCTTTTTTATAGTGCAGATCTACTGGCAATGAATCCCCTTAGCTCTTGTTTGTTTGAAAAAGCCTATTTCACCATCTTTTTTGAAAGTATTTTTGCTGGATACAGAACTCTAGGTTGATCGCTTTTTCTTTTAGTGCTTTAAAGATGTTACTCCATTGTCTTCTGGCTTGCATGATTTCTGATGCAAAGTCTACTGTCATTTTTGTCTTTGTTCCTCTGTATCTGATACACCTTTTTTTTCTAGCTGCTTTTAAGATTTTTCTGTTTATCACTGGTTTTTAGAAATTTTATTATGATATGCCTTGGTGTGGGTGGTTTTCTTCATGTTTTTTCTGCTTAAGTTTTCTTAAGCTTCTTGGAGCTGAGGGTTTGTAGTTTTCATCATATTTGGAAATTTCTCAGACATTATCTTCAAATATTTTTTTTCTGTCTTCCCTTCTTTTTTCTTTCTGGAATTTGAATTATACCTAATATTATACTTAATATTGTCCTAAAAGATAGTGTTTCTCTGTTGATTTCTTTTAGTCTTTTTCTCTCTGTGTTTCATTTTGGATAATTTCTATTGCTACATGTTCAAGTTTATTAATCTTTTATTCTGCAGTATCTAATCTGCTGTTAATTCCATCTGCCATATTTTTCATTTCAGATTTTTTTTTTTTTTGGCTGCGCTGCACGGCTTGTGGGATCTTAGTTTCCTGAACACGGATTGAACCTCGGTCCTTGGCACTGAGAGCGCAGAATCCTAACCACTGGACCGCCAGGGAATTTCCCTCATTTATTAGGTTTTTCATTACTAGAGGTTCAGTTTGGGTCTTTTTAATATCTTCCATTTCTTTCCTCATTATGATCATTCTTTTCTTTACCTTTTTGAAAATAGAGAATAAGTTTATAATAGCTGTTTAATGTCCTTGTCTCCTAATTGTCACCTCTGTTTTTATGTGTCTGTTTTTACTGATTTTTCCTTCTTGTTATGTTCCTTTTTGCTTCTTTGCATACCTAGTAGGTTTTTTAAATTGAGAAGTTATTCACATACCATAAAATTTACTCTTTTAAAGAGTACAGTTTAATGGTTTTTAGTATATTCACAGAGTTGTGTAACCATCACCAATATCTAATTCCAAAACATTTTCATCATTCCCCCAAAAAAACCTCTTACCCATTAGCAATCACTCCCCATTCTCCCCTGCTCCAAACCTTTGTAAGCACTAATCTACTTTCCGTCTTGATGGATTTGCCTATTCTAGGTATTTCATCCAAATGGAATCATGCAATATGTGGTCTTTGGTGTCTGGTTTGAGTCACTTAGCATAATGTTATACCATGAATCAGTCCTTTGTTCCTTTTTATGACTGAAAATATTTCACTGAATGGATATGCCTGGTAATTTTTTTTTTAATTTATTTATTTTATTTTTGGCTGCGTTGGGTCTTCGTTGCTGTGCACGGGCTTTCTCTAGTTGCAGCGAGCGGGGGCTACTCATTGAGGTGCATGGGCTTCTCATTGCAGTGGCTTCTTTTGTTGTGGGGCATGGGCTCTAGGCACGTGAGCTTCAGTAGTTGTGGCATGTGGGCTAAGTAGTTGTGGCTCGTGGGCTCTAGAGCTCAGGATCATTAGTTGTGGTGCACGGGCTTAGTTGCTCTGCAGCATGTGGGATCTTCCCGGACCTGGGATTGAACCCATGTTCCCTGCATTGGCAGGCAGATTCTTAACCACTGCGCCACTAGGGAAGTCCCTTGCCTGGTAATTTTATTTTTTTTTTTTTTTTTGCGGTACGCGAGCCTCTCACTGTTGTGGCCTCTCCCATTGTGGAGCACAGGCTCCGGACGCGCAGACTCAGCCGCCATGGCTCACGGGCCCAGTCGCTCTGCGGCATGTGGGATCTTCCCGGACCGGGGCATGAACCCGTGTCCCCTGCATCGGCAGGCGGACTCTCAACCACTGCGCCACCAGGGAAGCCCTCCTGGTAATTTTTTAATGTATATTGGATGTTTTAATTTTACCTTGTTGGGTGCTAGATTTTGTTGTATTCCTTTGTTGGGTTTTGTTCTGGGATGCAGTTAATTTTCTTAGAATCAGTTTGAGCCCTTCAATCCTGGCTTTTAAGCCTTGTTACTGTGGGTCTAAAGCAGCCTTTAACCCAAGGTAATTTGGCACCACTACTAAGGTAATACCTTTCTGATATTCTGTATATTAGGAGGCTTTCCCATGCTCACTAGTGGGAACATAAACTATTCCAAGCCCTGTGTGAACTGTGGGGATTGTTCCCCCTACTCCTTTCTGTGGTTCTTTGCCTTGGATTTTTTCTCTCACACACATACACAGATCATACTCCATGAAAGACTTGAGAGAGGATTCCCCTGCAGATCTCTGGATCTCCCTCTTTGTGTAGCTTTCACTTCTTGGTGTTTTGCCCTGAAAATTCTGTTTTGGTCTCCCTGAACTCTGAACTGTGTTTCTTTAATTCAACAAGGTGGCAGGCTTCGTTTGGGCTCTCCTTAGCTGTGGTGTAGCCTCAAAACTCTCTCTAGGTAATAGACTAGGGTATTCATGGGACTCACTTTTTTGCTTCCATTCTCTTAGGGTTCAGTGTTCTTGGGCTGCTTGTTGTCCAGTGTCTGAAAACCATTGTTTACGTATTTTGTCCCATTTTCTAATCATCTAAGATGGTTAGGTAAATTTGGGACCTGTTACTCCACAGTTTTGGTTTAAGACAGTTTGAGGGCTTCCCTGGTGGCGCAGTGGTTAAGAATCCACCTGCCAATGCAGGAGTCACGGGTTCGAGTCCTGGTCCAGGAAGATCCCACACACCGCAGAGCAGCTAAGCCTGTGCGTGACAGCTACTGAGCCTGCGCTCTAGAGCCTGCAAGCGAGCCACAACTACTGAGCCCATGTGCCACAACTACTGAAGCCTGCATGCCTAGAGCCCGTGCTCTGCAACAGGAGAAGCCACCACAGTGAGAAGCCTGCGCACCACAACGAAGAGTAGCCCCCGCTTGCCGCAACTAGAGAAAGCCCGTGTGCAGCAACAAAGACCCAACACAGCCAAAAGAAAAAAAAAAAAAGACACTTTGAAATACATGACGTATATAAAGAGACAGAATAATAATATTAATCATTTAAAAAGTAATAAATACTAAGAAGAAGCTAGTGTTCAAGTCGTATGAATAATATCATTACAATGGTTAAGTGCTGCTTTTTTCTGAGCCTCGCAGAAACCAACATCAAAAGGAAAGTACGGAGGGATAGCTTATCTTACAGAGGAAATTAACAGCTTTCAGTAGGGAAAAAATAGTTCTTACTGTAAATTTTAAGGACCTTCTGTGGGGAACTGCGATGAGTTTTTGATATCTCTATCCATTGCTGACAGCCGGGGCGGCTGGTGGGAGTGATGCTGAGGCCACAGCTGCCGATTGGAAGAAGTGTGACCTGATTGCAAAGATTTTGGCCTCTTGTCCCCAGCAGTCTGTTTCACCAGAGGATTATTATAGAGATATCTGCCCCCAGGTAAATCATTTTGTTTCTTTTGACTGTTTGAGGATTATCTGCTTATTTATAAAAAGAGGACTTTTAATGTTCGTCTGATATTGAGTTAAAAACAATATAATGTTTAAGTTTATTATTCAGTGAGGGGCCTTCTTAATAACTGATTAAAAACTTGTGGGAGAGACTGACCTGTTAGGTTTCAGAACCCCTAACCATTAATAACTGACTAGCTTGCTCTCAGAGCTGGAATATGAAACTACAGTTTCATCATATTCATTATCTTTTCTGTGTTTTTTATTAGTTTTTTAAAAAATAGGTGTTTAATAAACGAGGTAAATTAACATGGTACACAATTTAAAAGCACAAAAGAGTAAATGGAAAAGTAAGTCTCCCTCCCATCTCTGTACCAATTTCTTATTTATTTTGCAGAGGTAGTCTGTGTATCATGTGTATACAACTATATGTGTGTATATCTGTGTATATATTCTAATTTTTATCCAAATGATAACATGCTCCACACAGTGTTTTTCAGTTTTACTTTTCTCACTTAACAGTGTACCTTAGAGATCATTTCATCATTCTTTTTCTTGGGTACATAGGTATTTCATCATATTATGTACCATAATTTATTTAACTAGCTTCCTATTTTTTTTAATAAATAAATAAATAAATTTATTTATTTTTGGCTGCATTGGGTCTTCGTTGCTGTGCACAGGCTTTCTCTAGTTGCAGCAAGCAGGGGCTACTCTTTGTTACAGTGTGCAGGCTTGTCATTTTGGTGGCTTCTCTTGTTGTGGAGCATGGGCTCTAGGTGCACAGGCTTCAGTAGTTGTGGCACGTGGGCTTAGTAATTGTGGCTTGCGGGCTCTAGAGCGCAGGCTCAGTAGTTGTGGCACAGGGGCTTAGTTGCTCCGCGGCATGTGGGATCTTCCCACACCAGGGCTCGAACCCGTGTCCGCTGCATTGGCAGGCGGATTCTTAACCACTGCACCACCAGGGAAGCCCTACCTACCTTCCTATTAATGGACATTTAAGTTGTTTCCATTCTTTTGCTGTTACAAACTATGTTCCAGTTAATATCTATAAATCTTGCCTATGTGCAAGTATTATCACAGGGAAAATTCTTAGAATTGACATTACTGGCTTAAAGGGTATGTGTATTTAAATTTTTGATTGATATTATTTATGTATCTGTTTTCCCACACTTTTGCCTATGCAATGTGTTACAAAACTTTTCTTTGTTAATCTGATTAGGTGAAAGTGTGGAAGGAGTGTTCTTAGTCAGCACTCCCCATGCGTTTAGATGTAAGATATGCCTTTTGGAGTACAGTGTGAAGAAAGTCATTCAGTTGTTATGCTGGTCTGCGGGGTTCTCATGGGTAGGCATGCATGGGAACAAATATCACAATACAAAATCTTATATTGGAAAATATTAAGTATAAATTATCTTACAGGATAAAGTTATCATTTGCAATGATGAGTAAATATTTTCCAAAACTGGTAGCTATAGTTTGGGCACTTAAGGAAATGATAAAATCAAGTCATAGGTTTTAATCTTACTTAGTCTCTCTTTGGCAGTGTCAGAGGTCACATACAGTTTTTGAACAGAAGATTCTCCTGTCTACAAAAAGTACAAGAGTCAGTTTTAAGCCAGGAACAGAATGTGCTTTTCAGTTGGGTGCTTAAACTCAAGCACGAGAGATCAGTGTTTATTTTTGAGAATAAAGTAGACTTTTGTTCAGAACTGACAGGCTCTTCAGATTCTGAATATATTTATACACCTTGACCCCATAATTGCTATTTATCATAGCAAAATTTTGGGGAAAAACTGAATATCTGGAAATAATATTTTTGAGGAATTTATAACAGTATGAGAAGGTTTCAGCAATACACAAAACTGAATATTAAGTATGGCCTTAATTGAAAAGAAAAAAGAATTATACAGGAAACATAGTGGAAAAAAATACACCCAAAATGTTTATAGTAATTTGGGAAGATTTAATTTTCTTCTTAAAAATTTATTCTCCAAATTTCCTACAATGAGCACGTATTTTATAAATCTGATAAAATTTTTTAATAAAAACACAGCTCCTTCAGTTCTCATACCCTTTGACACTGGGTTGTTAAATTAAAAAAAAAAAACTTCTGTTGGATCAGTGTTACTGCAGTAAATTTATTTTTTGCCGTAAAGAAATTAATGTGTTGTCTTCTTAGTTAATGTCATGCTTCTTGCAAAGAGCCTGGTATTTACTTCATGTAATTTTTCTTTTAGATTTTGGATTTATTTCACTTTCAAGATAAATTGACAGGACTACAATTTCAGAGAGTTGCCACCACTACCTTTATAACTATGTCAAGAGAACGGCCACAACTGGCAGCAAAGTACTTACTTCAGCCAGTGTTAGCTCCTCTTCATCGATGTTTAAATACAGCAGGTAAAGAAGGAAGTCTGGTGGTTCGCTGTCCCTCTAAAGGACCTTCTTCTGTGTTTTGGATTTAAATAACTTAAGTCTATGGTAGTTCATTGTCTTTAATTTTACTTTTTGTTCCCCCAATTTTTTGTTTTGAAAAATCCACTTCATAAAAGTTCTAAGAAGAATGCAGTGTCCTACCCCTATATACTTCACATAGTTAACATTTTGACATGTTCATTTTCTCTTTCTCTCTTCCTACACACATACGTATTTTTTTTCTGAAGCATTTGAGAGTTAGTTGCAGACGTCGAATATACAGACTTTATTCAAATCTTTTATTTGTCTCAAGAATTTCCTTTATAGCTGTTTTTTAAAAATTACATTGCATTTACTTGTTATGTCTTTTTAGTTTTCTGTAATGTAGAATAGATCCCTAATAGTCTTTCACTCTGACACTTTTGAAGCCCAGGTTATAGAATGTTCTTCAATTTGTATTTGTCTCATTGTTTCCTCTTGATTAGATCCAGGTTAACATTTTGGCAGGAGTACTACATATGATGGTTTTTTTTTTTTTTAGTCCATCAGATTAGGGGCACATGTTATCAGTTTATTCCATTATTAGTGATGTTAAATTTGACTATTTGATTAAAGTGGTAGCAACCAGATTTCTCCACTGTAAAAATACCTTCCTCCCTTTGTAATTAATAATAATCTGTGGGATGATAGATGTATGAGACAGTGTGAATATCCTGTTTCCCAACAGTCCTTCATACTGTGGTTTAGTATCCACTGATGATTTTTGCTCATAAAATGGTGACTTTCTATTTTTTTTATTGTTTCTAATTTGTTAGTTGGTATTCTTCTGTAAGGAAGAGCTTTTCTTTCCTCCTTGCCTCATCTCTTTTTAAAAGAATAATTATTTAAGTATCAATACACATTCATAGATTCTTTTTTTATTCAGTGGGTGACTGAGCATTCCTATCATTCATTTTGAAGCTTAAAGTTTCCCAGATTTGGCCAGTTTTAATGTGTTAAAAGATTGACATTTTCAGCACTTCCCGCAGTGTGTGTTCATGCTTTATTGAGATTAATGCTGGGATACAGAGTATCATTTCAGCATTCTTAGTGAGTAAAAAAAACCTTTCCATATAGTCTTTTCTGAGGTTAAAAATAAAGAGAAAAATTGATGTTGTGGTTAAGCCCAATTTAGTTCTGTTGTAGACTTTGTATAAAAGTCATTTACAGGGTAAATTTTTCTGAGTGTGTTTAGAGGGGTTTAGGTGGGTGAGAATAGAGAAAATCTAATTCTTGTGCATAGTAAGCACGAGATTGAGCTTTGGTGGAGTGAAATTCGTGATTATTCAGACATGATAAACGTATTTGAATAAATAATTAAAATTCCTTTATACATTTAATAAAAATCTAGTCTAGAATTAGTATTTCTTCAAAAAATGATTCAAAAAATGAAGTATTATTTCTGTTGGCCCTTGTCATTAAGGCCTAGCATTTATATCTAATTTCATATGTTAAGACTATACCTCAATACTAATCTATTTATCTTCTTGTCTGTGACTGACTAGGTGTTTCCTTTAGTCTGGAGTGTGTTCTCAAAGTGTGGTCCCAGGACTAGCAGCATCAGCATCACCTGGGAATTTATTAGAAATACAACTTCTTGGGCTCCACCACAGACCTACTGAATTAGAAACTCTGATGTGGGACCCAACACTGTTTTAAAAGGCCCTTTTGGTAATTCAAGTGTGTGTTCAAGTTTGACCCCTGGTCTAGAGCACTGTGCTTGGGACGCCTAGATTCAGTCCAGTTGTGGGTCAATTATTTTTGTCCTGGGCCTTGTTCATTCATTCAAAGAATATTTATTGGACACCTATTTACCCTGCATTTTCATGTGTTAGGTTATATCTGTAACACCAGCTACATGTTTTGCATATACAATCTATTGATAACAAAAAGGATTGGGTAAGAATATGACTGATCTTATATATATACCCCATCATTGCCCCTGGAAAAACAATCTCTAAAGTATAAGCTTTCTTATTTTGTTTTTCATATTGCATCACATTTTTAGGACTATGTGGCAATTATGATGAATTATCATATTTTATCAATTCCAAGATGCACTTTTTTTCACATTAAAAAAAATTTTATTTTCGAAATCTTTTTCACATTTTAGCAACTCTAATTGCCCATCTCACAATCATTGTTGGCCAGGTAGCAATTGTGGCATTGTTGTGCCCGCAAATGAGCGTTAAAATTTGTAGAATGGATGTCAGTGACTTAGAAGAAAATCTTGAAGACAATAGTAAAGTGGAGGACTCTTAAGGATATCACATCACTGTACTCTGTGGCACAGAGAACGATATATTATGGCAAAACACAGATACCGGTAATGGTGTTGAAATGTTTCAGAAGAGTTGGACACTTAATGTGCAGTTTTAATTCCTTATCCTGTTTATTCCAATTATTTAGCTTGTATCAAGAATGATAGGGAATTCCCTGGCAGTCCAGTGGTTAGGGCTTCGTACTTCCACTACATGGGACACAGGGTCGACCCCTGGTCGGGGAACTAACATCCTGCATGCTGCATGGAGTGGACAAAGGAAAAAAAAAATGACATATAACAATACTGTATAAAATAAATCTAGGAGAGTTCTCTTAATACTTTTTTTAAAAAGCTCTGTTTTAAAACTTTTTTTTTTTTTGGCCACACCAAGCAGCATGTGGGATCTTGGTTCCCTGACAAGGGATTGAACCTGTACCCCCTGCAGTGGAAGCTCGGAGTGTTAACCACTGGACCGCCGGGGAAGTCCCTTAAAACTTTTTAAAGGGAAATTTTCAAACACATGTACAGAGAATAGTATAATGAACACCTGTGTACCAGTCACCCAGACACAACCATTGATTCTGCCATTTTCACTTAATTTAATGTCCAACTTTTCATTCATTAATTTAAAATTAAAATCCCAAGTGATAATGTTTCATAGGTTACTTGGCAGTGTTTTTTTCTTTCTTAGTGATACATAAAATAACAATGCATGTTTATAATCAATGAAACATTCTGTGAAATATTGTATTTGAATGATGCTGTATTGTAACTATGTTGATTTTCTAATTTTAGCTGTTACTTCCTGAACTTTCTAGTAAAACTTTTTTCCTTAGGCCCAGCTTCTTCTATTCAATGAGGTGCTGAGTGTGGGTAATTTTGTTTTTTTTTCCTTAGAGGTTTCAGAGAGTGACATGGTGCCAGGGACCATTTTGGTGACAGAAGAAGAACTTAGTAGATGTATTGAGGATGTATATAAGGTTGGTAATTTGAGTCACTAGTGTTTTCAGTTAATATTTGTACTTAGTCTTTTAAAATAATTTTGCCTTTTAAACTGGTACTTCAAGAATTGGAATGACTAATCTTAAATTCCAAACCATCAAAATCTTTTTACCTTGAAAACTGGAAACTGTAAGTTGTTAGTGAAAAAACTGATACATTTTGAAACTCTGTCAATTTCATCATTTACTCTGAATCTTAAACAGTTCAGATTCTCTAAGTGACACATGCCACTGATGAAAGTGTGTCTTTGAAGGAATTGACAAAGGAATTTGCAATACTGTAGGCTTCCTAAAATTTACTGTATGATAATATTGAATCTACTTTATAATTTTTTGATAGAATCATCATCATAAAGAAGTTGGAATAAATGAGTCATAGAAATGACTTCCGAAATATATACTGAAAATGAAAAAATATTTATATAAATTATATGTTCTCTATGATTGCAATCTTATAAATATATATGAAATACATATTTTTAGACAAAAATGAAATCCATTGTGTTAAGCCCAGATGGCACTGGGGTAAATAGTCTTCTTTAAAGTTTATTTCAATACATTTTTAAAAAATTTATTGATTTATTTTTGGCTGCATTGGGTCTTTGTTGCTGTGCGCAGGCTTTCTCTAGTTGCGGTGAGCGGGGGCTACTCTTTGTTGCAGTGTGTGGGCTTCTCATTGCGGTGGCTTCTCTCGTTGAGGAGCACGGGCTCTAGGTGCACGGGTTTCAGTAGTCGTGGCATGCGGGCTCAGTGTTTGTGGCTCGCGGGCTCTAGAGCGCAGGCTCAGTAGTTGTGGCACATGGGCTTAGTTGCTCTGTGGCATGTGGGATCTTCCCGGACCAGGGCTCGAACTCGTGTCCCCTGCATTGGCAGGTGGATTCTTAACCACTGCGCCACCAGGGAAGTCCCTCAATACATTTATAATAATATTTTACTATTAAAAACATTTACAAGAGTAAACAGCTTTCAGAATTATATTTCATGTAAAAAGGTACAGCCACTTTGGGAATATATTGTTTGGCAGTTCCTTAAAAAGTTAAACATAGAGTTATCATATGACTCAACAATTGCACTCTTAGTTATAGAGAAGTGAAAACATATTCATACAAAACCTGTACACAAATGTTCATAGCATCCTTATTCATAATAGCCAAAATGTGGAAACAGCTGAGATGTCTGTCAACTGATGAATGAATTAACAAATGTGATATGTTCATATAATGGAATATTTTTCATCTGTAAAAAGGAATAAAGTATGGATACACGTTTCAACATGGATGAACACTTTTTTTTTTCCTATTTAGGTATATCTTAACGTAAACTGCAGCATAGTGTACAAAAGGGAATGCTAAGTACATATTAAATACAGATGAAAAGAATCTGTTGCTAATCACTCTGTGTACCTAGGTGTACAGTGGCCCTGGGGCCACAGTTCATGGTTTCTGTAATGTTCTTAAATTTATATTTCATTAGTGTTCTTGGCAGTGTCTAATTTTTGCCGATCCTAGTTGGTCATTGGCTTTACCAGTAACTTGAAGCACTTGTAGGGGAGCAAGCACTGTCAGTGTTGCCGTCCCCTCGTTGCCACACCCTCCCCTATGTTTGCATCTTTGGCCTCTTCAGCCGGCTGGTTCTTGGCAGGAAGCTTAAGCCCCTTGTTCATTCTGTGAGGGCCCTTTGATTATAACCGGATACTACCATCTATAAGTCCACGTAGACAGGCACCCGAGACTCGTCACCACACACTGAAGGGGTGATTGGAAGAGACCCCACAGTCAGCCCCTCTGAGTTGGGGAAACTCCCCATCCCTTGGGACCCTCCCCATCCCTTGGGACCCTGGTGAGCCACATGGAACTGGTCTGCCAAGGGCCACAGGAGGGGACCACTGTCATTCTGCCCACTAACAGTGAGGAAAGTCAGTGATGCTGCTTCTGTTTAATGCACAGAGGCAAGTGGATAAACAGTTTAAAATTATGATTTTTTAATGTTTAAAGAAGCTAGACACAAAAGACCACCCATTGTATGATTCCATTTAAATGAAATGTTCAGAATAGGCAAATTCATGGACACAGAAAGTAGATTAGTGATTGCTAGTGGCTGAGGCTGGGGAGTTGGGAGTGGCTGATAGTGGGAATGAGGTTTCTTTCTGAGGTAAGGAAGATGTTCTGGAATTAGATAGTGGTGATGGTTGTGCAATTTTGTGAATATACTAAGAACCACTGAACTGTACATTTTAGAGAGTGAATTTTATGGTATGTGAATTATATTTCAATACTTAAAAAATTTCTATTCCACATTTCTTATTTCTTTTCTATGGCAGTAAATTAAACATTTTAGAGTAAATTTTTTTTTTTTTTTTTTTTTGCGGTACACGGGCCTCTCACTGTTGTGGCCTCTCCTGTTGCGGAGCACAGGCTCCGGACACGCAGGCTCAGCGGCCATGGCTCACGGGCCCAGCTGCTCCGCAGCATGTGGGATCTTCCTGGACTGGGGCTCGAACCCGTGTCCCCTGCATCGGCAGGCGGACTCTCAACCTCTGCGCCACCAGGGAAGCCCTAGAGTAAATTTTTAAATTTTAGTTTGTTATGAAATGGTTCAAACAAACCAAATAAAAAATGAAGAATAAAACACTCATGTACCCACCCCTCAGCTTAAAAAATTACACATTACCAATTCAGTTGAAATCCTCTGTGAACCCATCTCTGATCACATTTCCCTTGCTCCTCACCCAATGGGAACCACAATCCTAAATTTGTATTTATTATTCCTTAATCTGTTTTTAGTATTGTTGTGCATGATTTTAAATTTTATTTAAATGGCATTGTAATATATCTAACTTTAATCCATTCATTTCTACTGCCAGATATTATTCTGTTTTATGACTATATCATCATTTACTTGTTTATTCTTCTCTTGGTAGACATTTGAGTTTTTTTCAGGGAGTTTTGTCTGTTAGGTGCATTGTGGTTTTGGTTAGCAGTTAGTTCTCTTATTACTAGTGACGTTGAACTTTTTTTGTCTTTTGGTTCATTCATATATTCTCTTCTTTAACTTGCCTGTTCATTTGTTTTTTACCCATTTTAATACTTGAGTTATTTGCCTCTTTAAAATATTTTTAAAATAAATCTTTTTTTAATAAAACAGCCTTATTGAAATAGACTTTACAGATCAAAAAATAATGTTTTAAGTATACAATTCAGTGCTTTTTCAGGAAATTTACAGAGTTGTGAAACTATCACCACCTTACAGTTTTAGAACATTTCCATCACCCCAAAAAGATCCATTGTGCCTATTTATAGTCACTCCTTGGTCCCACACCTAATCCCCAGGCAACCACTAACCTGCTCTGTATCTCTGGATTTGCCTTTTGTGGATATTTTATATGAGGGACTCATGCAATAAGTGTTCTTTTGTGACTGGCTTCTCCCTCTTAGCATCATGTTTCTGAGGTTCATCCAGGTTGTTGCATGTATCAATATTTTGTCCCTTTTTATTGTAAGTAATATTTCATTTTATGAATATATACATATTTTGTTTATTTGTCATCAGTTGATGGACATTTGGATGTAGAGTAAATCTTTTTTAGACAACTTCATGAGATATATTTTATGTGCCGTACGTTTACCCATTTACAGTGTGCGAATCAGTGGCCTTTTAGTATATTCACAGATTTGTGCAGCTGTCATCACAGTCAACTTTAGGACATTTCATTACCCCAAAAGAAACCCACACCACTCCCCACATCCCAGTGTTAGGCAGCCACTAATCTACTTTCTGTCTCTATAGATTAGCCTATTCTGAACATTGCATATAAATGGAGTCATACAATATGTAGTCTTTTGTGATTAGCTTCTTTCACTTAACGTGATGCTTTAAAGGTTCATCTCGATTGTAGCATGAAGCAGTACTTCACTCCTTTTTATTGCTGAATAGTATTCTGTTATAAGTATTTACCATATTTTGTTTATCCATTCACCATTTGATGGACATTTGGGTTCTACATCTTGGCTATTATGAATAATGCTGCTATGGACATTTGTGTACAAGTTATTTGTGTACATATGTTTTCATTTCTCCTGGGTATATACCTGGGAGTGGAATTGCTGGATCATATGGTAACTCTATGTTTAACCATTTGAGGTACTGTCAGATCATTTTCAAAGGGGTTGTACCATTTTACATTGCCCCCAGCAGTGTATGAGGGTGTAAAGTAAATCTTAAATCATGTTCTTTCAGATAAGAAAGAGCTTTTGTTTTGGTTTGGTTTAAGCTTTATGTATGATACTAATAAATTTGTAGATATAAATATATGCTGCTTAAAAATTCAAAACTCATTCTCAGTAACACTCACTTTTTACTAAAAGTTGGGTATTTACTACCCTTTTATTTAATTTTGCTGTTAAAAAAACCAGAGTACACCCTTTACAATGTTGACCTGGCACACAAGTGTAGAATTAAATTGTTCATAGATAAAACAGGACCTGATGACTTAGTGGCTATAATGCTGTTTTTATTTTTTAATGCCTCATTTTAGAGACTTACGAAAAGAAAGTTCTTATATCTTGTTCTACCTGTTGGTAGGCAGGGACTTTTCAGATAATATGAAGACAAGGAATTATACAGAGCAATCTAGAAAGCAAACTTTCTGAATTAGAGAATAAAGCCCAAATAACTTTTAGAAAGGTTATCTTCAGTCATGTTCCATCTAAGAAATACCATGATGAAAAATTGTAAAATAGCCAGGTGTGGAATGTTAGAAAAACTTGAAAGTGCTGGTAGGAGTAGGACTAATTTTGTCTAAACTTTGGTACAAACCCCTCATAGTGTTAGGTAGATGTCAATAAATTGCTTTTAGGAGGAAAGGAAAGCAAAACAACTTCTTTCTGGCAAGTGAATTAGCCTCTAAAAATCAGAGAGATTGAGAAATAGTCCTTGCCATTTCTCCTATTGTTGCCCCCCATAAGGCGGGAAAAACCCTCATTGTTCGGTGAACAGTTTAATGAATTAAAAACCTCCTGGAGAGACAAGCAAAACATTAGTTTGCTGTAGACACTTGGTTTTGCACAAGGGCTGGGACTGTCTTGAAAGCAGGAAGGGGTGTAGAAGTTTATTCTCTCTACAAGGTTTTGGCAGCTCAGCTGCAGAGGGAAAACAGAGGAAATGTGTACGTTGGAGGAAAATGGTGAACATTGTGTAGAATTTAGCAACAAAGAGTATGTTGTCTTTATTAACTTTCTGCTAATACTAAATTATAGAGTACAGCTCAAAGGCAGGAAATAAGGAAAACATCTGGGATGGTTGAATTGATCCAGCAACTCACTCGGTAACAAGAGGGTACAAGAGGGTGTTTTAATTTTAGAGAGGCATTTGGGAACATTTCCAGCTCTGGTGTTCTCTCTCTCGCTCTCTCTCTCTCTCTCTCCTTTTCTTTCTAACAGATTTATTGAGATGGAACTCACATACCTCACAATTCACCGATTTAAGTGCTCATTTCAGTGTTTTTGGTATTTCACAGTGCTGTGCAACCATCACCACAATCTAATTTTAGAATATTTTTATCCCTCCTGAAAGGACTCCATACTTATTAGCTGTAACCTCCCATTCTCTCCACTTTGCCCCCAGCCCTAGGCAACCACTAATATACTTTCTGTCTCTGTAGATTTGCCTATTCTGGACATTTTATATAAATGAAATCATATAATATGTGGTCTTTTGTAGTTGGCTCTTCAGTGTTTTTAAGATTCATCCGTATTTTATCATGAAGCAGTACTTCATACCTTTTAATGCCAAATGGTGTTCTGTTGTATGGTTATATCACATTTTGTTACCTGTTTATCAGCTGATGGAAATTTGTGTTGTTTCCACATTTTGGAGTGTTATGAACAGTGTTGCTGTGGACATTCATGTACAGGTTTCTGTGTGTATGTATGTTGTCATTTCTCTTGGGTGTATACATAGGAGTGGAATTGCTGGATCATATGGTAACTCTATGTTTAACCTTTTGAGGTACTGCCAGATCATTTTCTAAAGTGGCCACACCATTCTACATTCCCACCAGCAATATATGAGAATTCCAGTTTATCCAGATTATGGTCAACGTTTGTTATCATCCTTTTTTAAAAAATAGCCTTCCTAGTGGGAGTAAAGTAACATCTCCTTGTGGCTTTGATTTACATTTCCCTAATGACTAATGATGTTGAACAGCCTGTCATGTGCTTATTGGCCATTTGGATGTCTTCCTTGGAGAAATTTCTGTTAAGAACCTTTGCCCATTTTTATTTTTTAAAAATTAATTTTATTTATTTATTTTTGGCTGCATTGGGCCTTCGTTGTTGTGCACGGGCTTTCTCTAGTGTGGTGAGCGGGGGCTACTCTTTGTTGCGGTGCGTGGGCTTCTCATTGTGGTGGCTCCTTTTGTTGCAGAGCACGGGCTCTAGGCGCCAGGCTTCAGTCGTTGTGGCACACGGGCTCAGTAGTTGTGGCTCACAGGCTCTAGAGCACAGGCTCAGTAGTTGTGGTGCACGGGCTTAGTTGCTCTGCAGCATGTGGGATCCTCCCGGGCCAGGGCTCAAACCCGTGTCCCCTGCATTGGCAGGCGGATTCTTAACCACTGCACCACCAAGGAAGCCCCTTTTGCCTATTTTTAAATTGGGTTGTCTTTTTATCATTGGTGGGTTGTGGGATTGGACTCACTCTGACCAACAGCTTTCTCTAAAGAAATCCTCCTCATCAGTCTCTTCTCAGCCTCCACCCCTTTGATCTTCTCTACCCTCTTTCTGAATGAGGAGTTTTTATAGTCTTGATCTCATCATAGTCTGGTGTCTTACTTTGGAGTTTTAAGTCTATTTTATCTTGGTGCTTCACTTGACATTTCCAATTTAACACCCCATGTCACCTGTGTTATGACAGCTGTCCATCTGGCTGCCTTCTCAGTCTAACTGCAGAGCCCCTTAGTCCTCAGAGCCAGTTTCTTCTTTGCTTTATACACAGTCCTGGTCAGACTGGTTATCTGATTTTTAAGACCATAGCAGAATTAGAAGTAACAAATTAGAAGTTAGTTAGACTAACTAAGGCACAATGACAAGAGCAGAGAGGACCAAGCAAAGAGACAGAAAAAATACCCCCAAAGGGCATAATCAGTTGAAAAGCAAAGTATGTTGGGACCACTGTGTTCAGTATACTTTGTTTAAGAAGGAAGGGATTGCATATAATTCATTTTAGAAATATTTCCTTCCAAAATTGTTAAAATATAAGTACATTTTGGTGTTTAAAGGAATAAACTCTCAGCTCTCTGAATGAAAATTTTATGGCAGGAACAATGACAAGGGAAGGGCTTTTTACACTTGCATCCTTCACATACAGCAGGGAATAGAGCAGTGTGGCTCTGGTGGGCCAGGTGGAAAGTTCTCAGCAGTACAGTTATATATACAAATGCTAGTCGAATTGAAATGAAAACTTGGCATAGCCACTTGTACTTCATCTGCATAAATAATTCTTGTCATTTCTATGTGTGTACCTTATTTCTGGTAAAATTATGTAAGCCAAAAAGGGCATATGCTGCTCAAATAGCTTTTAGTCCAGTGGCTTCCCATTCTGTCTCCTCTGCCTCTGAGTGTCTGGGACCTAATCTCTAGAATGTTTATATTCTTTTGTCCTCCTTGGTATGAGAGGGAGTCGTGTTTTTTTCTTTGCCTACAGAGGTGAAGAGAGGCCCATATTGCATAGAGACTGGTTCTGGGTAGGGCAGGGTAAAAGAATTCCAGTTCTTTCTGATTTGGATATTTTCTTGCTCTTAAGAGGAATGGCCAGAATTCGACAGTGGGGGTGGAGAGATGTTGCCTTTTAGTATTCCTCACAGTACTTGCCCAAGACTCCCTAAAGGCAGAAGAAATTTTAGGATAGGAAAGGCTAGAAGGTACCTAATGAGTTTATTTTCTACATTCTCATTTCCATTTTCGCTCTCTGTTTCCAGGTTTAGGAAATCTTGACCTTGATTATTCACGTCTTTTCCCCCCATCTAATCTTTTTTTTTTTTTCCCCCATCTAATCTTAATGAATTTCTAAATAAAGTTTCTGTGTCAGATTGACCAGTTGACTCCTCCTTCCGAATTTTTAATTATTTGTGTAGAGTAAATTAGAATAATACAATCTTAGAGCTGGAAGGAACTTTAGAAATAATTTAGTATAATCCTTCATTTTTTTAAATAGACTTTATTTTTTAGAGCAGTTTTAGGTTCACAGAAAAATTGAGTGGGAAGTACAGAGAGTTCCTGTGTATTCTCTGCCCCCACATGTGCACAGCCTCTCCCACTATCAGCATCCCACACTGGACGGTGTATTTGTCATGGTTTGTGAACCTATGTTGACATGTCAATATCGCTGTAAGTCCATAGTTTACATTAAGGTTCACCTTTGATGTGGTACATTCTTTGGGTTTTGACAAATTAATCCCTCATTTTACAGTAAAGGAAACAAAATCCAAAAGATTGTGAAGTGACTTGTCCCAAATCACACTAGTGAGTGACAGTGCTGGTCCCGGGTCCAACATTCCCTTCTCTCTCTCTTTCTCTCACTCTGTTTGGAAAAGATAATATTTGCACATGGTACAAATTTAATAAGTGCCAAAGGCTCTACAGTGAAAAGTTAGTCTCCCTCTCACCTGTGGACCCTCCCTAAAGGCAATCATTCTTTCTGGATGTTTCCATCTCCTGTTGAACTGTGACTTTGAATAACATGCAAAGGAATAAAAAAAGTATCCTTCAAGGATGTGTGAGATTTAAGCATTAGATTTTCTAAATGCTGCAGTTCAGATTCTGTGGTACAGTGTAGTGAAAAGCACTTGGCCTTTTGAGTCAGATGGACCTAGATTGGAATTTGGCTCCAGGGTTGACTATCCATGGGACTTTAGGTGACTTAAATGTGTCACTTGAGTTGTCGGGTGGTTGAATAAGGTAACTTTTGTTAGACTCATTGCATTCTTTCTTTCTTTATTTTCTTAATAAATTTATTTATTTATTTTTGGCTTTGTTGGGTCTTCGTTGCTGCACATGGGCTTTCTCTAGTTGCGGTGAGCGGGGGCTACTCTTCGTTGCGGTGCGCGGGCTCCTCGTTGTGGCTTCTCTTGTTGCAGAGCACAGGCTCTAGGCGTGCTGGCTTCAGTAGTTGTGGCACGTGGGCTCAGTAGTTGTGGCTTGCGGGCTCTAGAGCTCAGGCTCAGTAGTTGTGGCACACAGGCTTAGTTGCTTCACGGCATGTGGGATCTTCCCGGGCCAGGGCTCCAACCTGTGTCCCCTGCATTGGCAGGCAGATTCTTAACCACTGCACCACCAGGGAAGCCCGGGTCATTGCGTTCTTTAAAAGGTGCTCAAACAACTGTCAGTTCCTTTTTGGTTCAGGGAAACTTTTTTTTTAAGACCGTTTTATGCATTATGCTCTGAAAGCATGCACAGTACAAAATACTGTATTAAGTAAAACTTGCCTGGTTCGCTTCTCCTAAGTCTTAATTAAACTCAGTAAGTACATTAGAAGTTCTAGAACACTACTGTCAAAAGGATCACTGGGATATTTTAGAAGGCAGCATTTGACTAGTTTAATCTTTAACTGGGGTAGAATCAAGTTCCAGCCTGTATTGAATTTCAATGTTAGGATTTAGTCAGCTTGATTCTGAATAGGCTCATCATGTTTGTATTTCCATACATGTACATCCCTGCAGAAGATAAGGCCATAAATTAAGAAAACTGTTCCATTCACAGTAGCATCAACAAGAATATTTAGGAATAAACTTAACATTTGCATATGGCTATATATTTTACAAAATATTTTAACGTGAATTATCTTTTTTGTGTGTGTGTGTGTGGTACGCGGGCCTCTCACTGCTGTGGCCTCTCCCGTTGCGGAGCACAGGCTCCGGATGCGCAGGCTTAGCGGCCATGGCTCACGGGCCTAGCCGCTCCGCGGCATGTGGGATCTTCCCACACCAGGGCACGAACCTGTGTCCCCTGCATTGGCAGGCGGACTCTCAACTACTGCGCCACCAGGGAAGCCCTTAACGTGAATTATCTTAATTGGTCCTTATGCTAAAAGCTTAACGCCTACATTATATTATCCATGAGGAAACTGGGACCTAGAGCGGTTTAAATGTCTTATCCCTGTTCACTCATTTAATGTGTGGATTTGGGCAACCACATAGGTGGCAGAAACAAAGTTTACACCCACGTTTCCTGATTCCTGACTTCCCAGTGCTCTTTCGGTGACTTTGCAGCGGTCTCTTAGGGATGTGTTTGACAATATAATGGGAGTCTATGAAATGAGCACATGAGAGCTGCTTTCGGTTTTGTTTGCTTTGAACCAGAAACACGTATTTATTCTTAATACTTTATAAAAATATATATATATATATATGTATATTTGTTTATTTATTTTGGCTGTACCAGGTCTTAGTTGGGGCACGGGATCTTTGTTGTGGCATGCGGGATCTTTAGTTGCAGCATGTGAACTCTTAGTTGCAGCATTCATGCGGGATCTAGTTCCCTGACCAGGGCTTGAACCTGGGCCCCCTGCATTGGGGGCACAGAGTCTTACCCACTGCGCCACCAGGAAGTCCTATTCTTAATACTTTTGACCATTTTGATTCCTCTGGGTTTTTCCTTTCTTCTTAAATTCAAATTTCCAGTCAGTCTTTCCAGAGAAACTCAGTCCTCCAGACACTGAAGACAGATGCTGAACAAGCCAATATAATAAAATCAAATCTTCTATTGTTCAGTCTGCTCTCCCTTCCATGGCTGAAGTTCTGTGATTCTGTTCAGTTAATTTGCATTGATTGATAACTTCTAGCTGCAGCTTTTTTTTTTTAAAGAAAAAATGAAAATAGGGCATTGTAACTTCCCCACAAAAGTAGAACTTTTGAGAAAGTAAACAGCAGTCAGTCTGCTTTGTTCATTCATTTTTTTTTTTCTTTTTGCGTTACGCGGGCCTCTCACTGTTGTGGAAAGAGACTGCACATAAGCAGAGTCCAAAGAAATTCCACAACACTTGGGTGTTAGGGCCCAGAGGCGGGGCAGGCAGGCCCTCCCCTCAGTGGGGCAGGAACAACTTACCTATTGTGCCTTCACTGCTTCTTCAGTCGGTACTGTCACCAGCCTAGTGTGCAGGAAACTGAGAGGAACTAGCCCCAACAGTTTTTTCCGTATGTGGTATGACTTCATTGGAAGATTCTTTTTTTCTGGGGTATTTGGTCATTGTCAGTGCTGGCACCAAGAGATCACAGTGCAGCATTGACTGAATCAGTCCAGCCTCCCATGTCCCTTTATGGGTCACTAAACTCCAGATACAAGTCAATGATGTGGGGCAATCCACATTAAGGGAAAAGTGACCAGATTCCACTTTGGGAGTATAAGCAGCGGGTAATGTTACATGTCAGGTGCAGACCAAACTGTTAACCTGCATCTGAGTTTAATGTGAGGCAAGAGATTAGAAGGAGGGGACTGTCGTTGGAAAGAACTGGCTAAACTGTGACCCTGGAGAGCTACCGGAAGACTTGGTAGAAAGGAGCTATATAAGACTCTCAGTAGGAGGAAGAGGAGGCTGCACAGGAGTGCTGTCCATGGTGCCACTGGGAACTTCAGCCCTACTTGGCAGAGGTCACAGGAATAGGGTCATTAATAGTCTGACAAGCTGGGATCCACTGAATCTGAGGGGCTACAGCAGGGATAAAGTTAGGGATTGAAGAAATAAAAATATTATTATGTACAGCAGGAGGTTAGTATTGGGAGGCCATGGGGTACATGCTTTGCTCTTTTTTACATTGTGGTAAAATAGACATAACATAAAATTAACATTTTAACCATGTTAAAGTGTATAATTCAGTGGCATTTACAGTGTTGTACAGCCATCATCACTGTTGTTCCAGAACTTTTTTCATCACTCCAAATGGAAACCCCATACCCATTAGGCATTCAGTCCTCATTTCTTCCTCCCTTCAGCCCTGACAACTGCTACTCCGCTTTCTTTCTCTATGGATTGTGCATGGATTTTATGTCAGACAGATCTGGGTTCATCCTGGCCCTGTCATTTACTGACAGTTTACCTTTGCTCAACTAACATAGCTTTTCTGATCCTCAGTTTTCCAAAGTTTTAGAATAAGAATAAAATGCTTAACTTGCAAGACTCTTGCGAGAATTGATTGTATATTAAATGTTTAGCTGAATACCTGGTTCATTCTTAAGTGGACATGCAATAAGTGGTAGTTATTGTTTGCTTTATAAAAGCAGTAACAGTGGGATTCCTTTATTATTACTTTTTAATTTATTTTTGGCTGCGTTGGGTCTTTGTTGCTGCGCGTGGGCTTTCTCTAGTTGTGGTGAGCGGGGGCTACTCTTCATGGCGGTGCGTGGTCTTCTCATTGTGGTGGCTTCTCTTGCTGTGGAGTGTGGGCTCCAGGCGTGCAGGCTTCAGTAGTTGTGGCATGCGGCCTCAGCAGTTGTGGCTCGCGGGCTCCAGAGCGCAGGCTCAGTAGTTGTGGTGCACGGGCTTAGTTGCTCTGCGGCATGTGTGAATTTCCCAGACCAGGGCTTGAACCCGTGTCCCCTGCATTGGCAGGTGGATTCTTAACCACTGTGCCACAGGGAGGTCCCCCAGTGGTGTTCCTTTAAATTGTGTACAACTGCGTTTAAACGGCTTATTCACCAAAAACTCAGGTAACACAACTTAATCATCTACTCTTACAGGTGCTGAAGTAGGGAACTTGACTTTTCCCTGCCAGGCTAGTTAAAGAGGTCAGAGACTTATATATTCAAGAACTGATTATGTGTTACAAGCTCTAAAATGCTTTTGGAATTTATAGGAGAAAAGTCATTAATGGTGGTTAGATGCTTAATGAATATTTGAATTAGAGAATGAATGAACAGTTCGACAGTGAAATGATACAGCAGGCCTATGGAAGAGGTAGAACTTGAGCTGGGTCTGTTTAATAAGTACTACTGCCTGTCTTTCATCTATAAAGTGCAAACTTGTCGTTAGGATGCAGAGCAATCCATAAGGTGGATAATAGAACTGGATTTTGATGATTGTTTATAGATGGCCAGTCCAAAATTTTTGGAAATAGATACGCTTCCCTTAAGGATGTTTAAAGAGAAGTAGATTAGGGCTCACTCCAAGGAGGAATTTTAACTATTATTGTTGGAAGGGAGGTGACAATCCTGTATGTGTCAAGCAGAGGCCATTCAAGTTCTTTGAGCTCTCATAGAGAAAACTCATTGATCAGTTTGAGCCAAAGGAGACTTTAAATCTTTCCACTTTGAAAAAAAAAATTTCTCTATTCTTAATCTGTGAACTTAATGGATTATTGGTGAATTGATAAGAGTTATTCTTAATTTCTCCCTCTTTCCACACGCTCTTCCCCTCATCACTCTCTATCCCTTTAAACTTGTTTTTCTTCTAGCACTTGTCACTGTCTGATATTATATATTTGTTTATTTTCTGTCCCCTCACTAGAATGTATGCTCCTTTGAAGCAGATAATTCGTTTCCCACTGTATCCGCAGAACCACAGAGGTGTCTGGCACACAGTTGGCACTCAGTAAACATACGCTGAACCTTTACATAAAAATGAATCACATATGTATATGTATAAATAGCTGTGCAGTTTTTTTGTATTCCTTGTAAGAAAATACAGAAAAGTACAAGAAGAGAATTTAAAAATTGGAGTTTATCAACAACAGCATATACCTCTGAGAAAGGTGCTTGATTTGAATTCATGTTAAAGTTTGAAGTGCTTTAGCCCAGTAAATCATAAAGATTTAGCTTCATTGGTTTGTTTGTTTGTTTGTTTGTTTTTTTGTACTAAAGATGCTGGTAAGGAAGGATGGCTCCTTAGGGATTACCTCTGGAACACACAATCCAGAGGCAAACAGTAGGCCCTTACGTTATCTGGGGAAATCTCTTTTTTACCTCCTGTAATTGGTGATATCATAATTAGCCCCACATATGATTTCTGAACACTGCCATACAGTGCTGCACCTCATTTAGCTGGGCTTATGGAGGTTAGATCATGCACAGGAAGCTGGCTCCTTCGTTATCAGGCTCCACAGAGGAGTTGGGAGGCTTAAGGAGTGTGAAAAATTAGTTTTGATTTAAAGGGACAGGGTTCTCTAGAAAAGCACAGAGATTTTTCCAGCTTGTGCCTCCATGACCTTTAGTTTCCCATAAACATCATTGATTTCTACCTCAATTGTCTTTCTGTAAATTAGAGCCTCTTGACGTTTCCCTTTCCTTGTCCTTTAAAATAGGTCTGCTAATACAGTCTTCGTGAGATAGTTATAATTTCAATGTGCAAACTCTTTAAAAAATCTAACATAGTACCCGGGAGATAAAAATCCCAGCATAGTTTCTGGAACACATATTAAGTGTGTAATCATTGTCAGATCCTCTTTCTTCTTTTATTATTATTATTGTCTATACCATCAAGTTTTAGTTAATTTATTAGAACAGAATTGCATTTTAAAATCCTGTTGTGGGGACTTCCCTGGTGGTCCAGTGGTTAAGAATCCACCTGCCAATGCAGGGGACACGGGTTCAATCCCTGGTCCAGGAAGATCACACATGCCGTGGAGCAACTAAGCCCATGCGCCACAACTACTTAGCCTGTGTTCTAGAGCCCACGAGGCACAACTACTGAGCCCGCATGCTGCAACTACTGAAGCCTGCATGCTCATGCTCTGCAACAAGAGAAGCCACCGCAATGAGAAGACCACGTACCACAATGAAGAGTAGCCCCCGCTCGCTGCAGCTAGAGAAAGCCCACGTGCAGCAACGAAGACCCAACGCAGCCATAAATAAATAAATAAATAACAGTAAGCTTGTAGAATTTTAAAAAATAAAGTGAAGTAAAATCCTATTGTGCTTGATTGGAGTTTTGAATAGCATTTTGGCACTTCATAAGATACTTTAAATTATCCACCTTGAATAATAATAATATTAACATTAATCTTATTATTATTGGTTTGTTTTATTTTTCCTGTTAGATCACAAGCAATGAGAGAGAACAATTCTTGTTCACTTTTATATTCACTACAGTGCTTAGAACAGTACTTTGATTCCAGTAGATTCAGAAGAGTTTGTTGAATCCTTTTGAATCCTTTTTAAAAGGTACAAATAAAACAGTTAACATAGTTATTGTTAATAAACATCAGAATCCTCACACACTTAACCCTGTGAAGCCAGTGCAGATCTAGGTGCACATTTATTGAACTGGAGAGAATAGGACATGCCCATGTGACAGTTACATCTTAAGAATGACAAATCTAGAGCAAGCTGTGTTTTGCTTTGTTTTCTTTCAAATCTAGTCTTAAGCTTTTCTATTTGGTGGTCATTGCTTGTTAGTTTCTAATAGCAGGGCCTTTAGCAGTAAGATAATTATTGTATTGATGAATAATAGGTGAAGAGACTCTTGAGGTAGTCAGAAGTAGGAAAGGAAGGGGTCAGAAAATGGGTTCACCTACCTGGTTCACCCAGCAGCTCTTAAGGCTGCACGCATGAAAGAGCAATGCTCCCTTTTTAGTCTTCCTTTGATGCAGCCTGTCTGCTAATCCCAGATGGTTTCCTTAGGCTTAGAGCTACAATTGTTCACCTCAGGGCTAGAGTGTTGCTTAAGATAAGCCTCCAAGCCCTGCTAATTCGTGTATGGTGTTTGATTCCCATTGCTCCGGCCTCGCACTCAGTGTACCACCATTTCCTTTGCCCTAGGTGTACGTGGTCGGGAATGAACCTTTAACAGTTTTGGTGGATTCCCTGCTTCCTGTCCTGGGAGTGCTCTTTTCTCTCTACTGTTTTACCAAGCACAGTGTGTCTCACATAAGGTAAGCAATCTAGAGAACCTTATTGTTTGTAAATACTGAAGTCTTTCTTGTATGTTGTTCTTATTTTGAATATGACTTATGCCACTTTATAATTTTTTTTTTTCTTTCAAAGTCAGGAGAACATTTGACAGTCCTCTAGAAAAGAAAGAGAGCTTTGCAGATTGCACGGGATTGGATCTAGTGTTTACAATGACTTTCCTCAGCCTCTTAGACATCAGAAATGAAATCTGTTTACACGTATGAACATGCCACTGTTTGATCAGTGAGAAATACTGGAATTACATGTCTAGGGAGGAGGAAATAGAGGTTGGATCATAAATACCTTGTGAGTAGTTAGAAATCAAGCTGGGGAAATCTGGATCTGAATGTGGCACTCTGTAATTTAGGCTTGGATTTGGTGTTAGTGCTGTACAGTGTTGTTGAGAATGAAGGGATTCCTTAGTCATCCAGAAAATAATCTTTTGTATTGGAATTTAAGTAGGACTCATTTTGTATCAGCTCTGTTTTCACAGTGATTTACGTTGTTTCTTCCTCCTTCTAAGACTTTAACTGGAAGTTTGAGATTGACAAATACACACTACTATATATAAAATAGATAATAAGGACCTATTGTATAGCACAAGGAACTCTACTCAATACTCTCTAATGGCCTATATGGGAAAAAAATCTAAAAAAGAGTGGATGTATGTATTTGTATAACTGATTCAGTTGGCTGTACACCTGAAACTAACACAACATCGTAAATCAGATATACTCCAAGAAAAATTAAAAAAAAAAAGATCCTACAGAATTCTGATTTTTGGTGTTTGGAAATCCGCCACATGTAATCTCATATTCAGTAATAGTATCTTCTTCATAGTGTTATTATGAAGACTAACTATGCATTGAAGTGTTTAGCACTGTCCCTGGCAAATAATAAGCTCAATAAATAGTCACTATCATCATTAAGTGATAAAGCGAAGTACTCAGTCTTGCATATTATTTGAAGCTTACATATTGCCTTTAACTCTCTAGCTTTTGGTCAGTCGATCACTGAAGCCCACAGACATGAGGGAAGTGACAAGAGAAAGTGCAGTGGAAGATGGAGGCTATAAATATGTGCATTTGGCTTCAAAACACCATTCCTATAATAACTCTTGTTTTAGTTTTGAAGCCCAAGTCCTCACAGCACTATCATGTCCTCATCAAAGACTGAGAAGGAAGAAGCAAACGTTTATTCCATTCCTGTCCTAGTTGATTGGCACGGATAAGAGGGGATAAGGAATCAGCAAGAATTTGTTGGTGTGCTGTTTCTTGGTCTCCAGTTATTGGTCCCCGTCTTAGATGGTTTGATCACTGTAAACTTTTCTTTCACAGTGCCTGATTCAAAGGCAGTGAGTTCATTTGGAATAAAAAAAAGTCATGTGGGGCTCATGTGTCGTATCAGGGCTGCTTCTACAACCAGAGATTAGTCAGTCACTCACTGAATTTCAGGATATTTGCATTCTGAAATTCACAAGAAGCATAGTTTCCACTCCTGCACTTCAGTAGTACTAGATGATTGTGCCAGCCTTTAGAATGCATGGAACCTGACTTTTATTCTTTCTTTTTTTTATGTTAGCTCGTTAAATGTGTAGAGTAAGATGACAAGCTCATTTATAACTGCTTTTTTCTGCCAGGTCACTTTGCCAAGAGATCTTATTATGGATGCTGGGGAAACTGGAGAGGAAAAAGGCAATTACTAGCCTGAAAGGATTTGCAGGGTTGGACAAAACTGTGCCCTCTCTCCATTCTCTGTGCCACTTTAGAGCTGCCACTCAAGGTGGCATCATGATTACCATCAAAGAGGCCATTTGGTGAGTCCACCCATCCTTTGCTGTCTCTCTTCAGATTTAATTGTACTCGAAAGGCCATTCTGTGACTCGTCCACTAAGGGGCGCTGATAGAAAGGAAACCAGAAACTCAAGCAGCTTGAGGTGCTGCTATTTATTGATATCTCTAAGTGAAATGTGAGCCTTAAATGATCCTCCAGGTTTTTCCTAGATGCTAGCTAATAGGTGCAATTTACTGGAGCCTCACAGCTCTGCATCACAACAAGCCCACTTACTTCACAAAGTCTTTGCCAGTGAATCAGAGTAAAGGGCAGACACATATTCACCCTCAACACCATAACAATCCAGTTCTCCCTCTGACACTCAGAATGGTATATGTGTGTTCAGAGTCAGACTTAATCCTAAGGGAAATTGTCTCAAAGCTCTCTTTTATGGTAATTTTATGATGGGGGTTTGTTTCTCCTAGGGGTTGTTTAGAAGGCGGCTAACAAGTGTTAGTGGAACGGATAATTTTATTTCTCCTACATCTCACAAGTGTATTTTAAATTATTTCTGTTTTCTAGGTGATGTGTAGATGTTATTACCTACGAACATAAGTTCTTGTGGTTTTTTTTGTTTTTTTGTGGTACGTGGGCCTCTCACTGTTGTGGCCTCCCCCGTCGTGGAGCACAGGCTCCGGACGCGCAGGCTCAGTGGCCATGGCTCACGGGCCTAGCCACTCCGCGGCATGTGGGATCTTCCCGGACTGGGGCACGAACCCGTGTCCCCTGCATCGGCAGGCGGACTCTCAACCACTGCGCCACCAGGGAAGCCCCTTAAGTTCTTGTTGATCACAGTCCATGTAATATTTAACTGGTGGCAGCTACTCAGATGTCACATCACATTCAAAGTGCTGCTATTTGTTAAAGTGTTTAAATTTAACTATTTAAGTTCATGGTTAATTTGGTTAAGTTTTAAAACACTTATTCAATATGAGAGTCTTGAGGAAAATAGAAAAAACACATTGATTGAAAACAGAATTATCAGTACAAACTTAAGCTACTAATTTACTGAGAGTTGTTGAGCATTAGTAGGTTTTGCGGTTATAACTATGCCTCCAAACTGAAAGAGCTTAATATTTTTTGGCATGTTTATTTAAAAACCCCTCGGAATAGTTTATCCTGGGACCAATTTAGGGACTAGATAGAGAATTTTATAGTATGTGACTTTTCAGCAGTTCAAACTTATTGCTGTCTTTACAAGTCTTTATGGAAATATGTCAAAATCAATAGTTCTTATTGAAACTACAGTTTCTCTTCTTGGTAGGAAAAAAAGTGAATAGGCAGTGATTGAATGGATCTCCATACACTGCCAGAAGCAATGGATCCTTAACCTGGGGTCTGTACATGGACTTCTCGGAATCTATAATCCCCTTGAAATTATACACAAATTTTTTTATATGCAAACATGGATTCTTTGCTGAAAATAGGGTCCATAGCTTTCATTAGGTATTGAAGACGCTCCATGTCTCCAAAACGTTGACACCATACCAAAGAAATGTGTGTGTATGTTTGTGTGTGTGTGTGTGTGTGTGTGTGTGTGTGATTTTATGATTTGTTCTAAAGATCCTGCTCATGGTGCTAGTCCCCCAAGGGCAGGGTCCATATCACCGCCTGGTCTTTATCACCACTTACCTTTCACTCTACCATTCTGCCCAGCAGCACCAATAATCAATAAGAAGTTTGATTACAGAAACTCTAAAAGAGCAGCTTAGATTTCATGATCTTTGGATCCAGAATTTTTACCTTTCTGGAACTCAATATAACTATTTGGAATTGACTCTTTCATTGAAATTTTAAGAATGAATAAAATAATGCTTCTTAAGGTAGTTGTTGTCATGTCTTTTTTTTTAAAAGAATACTTGAATACAGTACTTCATTTTGACAGTTGGGGTGGTTCACAGAAGCTTAGAAGCTATTTCAGCTTTTCTTCTAACATAAAACGTGGTGGAGATAACATGATTGATCTGAAGGACTCTGGAAGATTCTAGGATAATATAGGAAGTAATTCTAAGCGTAATTTCTAGGTTATTCATTCTACTAAAGGAGTATAAAGGCTATGCTATTAAGTGAAATGGCAGATTGGGACATACTACCCAGTTAGACGGTTTGCCAAATTAACTGTAATAATTGTATTTTCAATGAAATGAAGCAGCATCTGTCATTTTTTTCTCAATTTAATCTGAAAGAAATTATATTCTTTTTTTTTTTAATTAACCACTTTATTTTATTTATTTTTGGTTGTGTTGGGTCTTCGTTGCTGCATGCGGGCTTTCTCTAGTTGCGGCAAGCGGGGGCTACTCTTTGTTGCAGTGCACGGGCTTCTTATTGTGATGGCTTCTCTTGTTGCGGAGCATGGGCTCTAGACGTGCGGGCTTCAGTAGTTGTGGCACATGGGCTCAGTAGTTGTGGCGCACGGGCTTAGTTGCTCCGCGGCATGTGGGATCTTCCCGGACCAGGGATTGAACCTGTGTCCCCGGCATTGGCAGGCAGATTCTTAACACTGCGCCACCAGGGAAGTCCCAGAAATTTTATTCTTTCATCACAAAAGTAATACACGTTCTTTGTATAATACAAAAAAGCATAAAGAGAAAAACAAAAATCAACCGCTATCCTAATCACTGTTTACATTTTAGTGTTTTGGTGTATCTTCTGTACCTTTGTATTTATTTACGTGATGCAGTATAAGAATACTATATATTGGCTTTTATACTTCTCCAATGAATGAAAGCTAGAAGCCATGGTACCTCATGAGAATTTTCTTGAAACTTTTTGCAGAAATCATGGCACTGTTTTTGATAACTTAGCCACATTTTATTACTTGGAAATTTGGCCGCCTCAGTTTTCTGCGCCTTTATGCATTTTCATAACTCAACAATTGGTTCACTGAGATTGACTGAATCTCTTCCTATGAAGATCATGTCTTTTTCCACTTCCCGTAACCCTTAGTGGCTCACTGAAAAAAGGTCCAAGTTCCTTTGAATGGCATCCAAGGCTCTCTGTGATCTGCCCTTGCTTTTCAGCCTTCTCTTTCTCTTCTTTTCTTCAGGAACCAGAATATCTGCATAAACCTATAGTTTAATTCCTCCTTGCTTTTGCAACTTATTGAAATAATAGTAATTCTTCAACGTCCATCTTAAAATGAATCTTCCCCATTTGAGCAAATGACTATGTAGGACATGATAGCCTAGCTTCTGAGAATAAATACCTTTTCAGCATGGAGAAACAGGAAAATAATTTAAACAAATTTTTTAGCTCTTTATAATGATCTACTGTATGTAAATAGCATGTTACTTTAAAAGATTATTAATGGGGTTTCCAAAAAAATAGTTTCTCTGGGTGATAAATCTTACCCTGCATTGCAGTGATGAAGATGAAGATGAAGCCCTATACCAGAAGGTGTCCTCAGAGCAGTGCCAGGTAGAGCACCTTGGGGACTTGCTGTCCCACTGCCAGGAATGTGGTTTGGCAGGTGACTTCTTCATCTTCTGCCTGAAGGTAAGAACTAAGTATAGTTCATGATGAGCTTTATTCTAGGATAGTACCAGGAGCCCCTTTGAATTTTCAAGGCAGTCATAATTTTAGGTCCTAAAATTAGGTCTTAATTTAGGAGAAATAGAGGACATAAGGGTAATTTATTTTTTAGTAGCCTTTGGTTTGGTCAAAAAGAAATTTACCTTCAGCAGTACACATATGATTGAACGACTTTCCAAGATAATCTGCACTGAAATTTTAGAGATGACCAAAGTAGAGCTGTTGATCTATTAAAGGGTTAATCTTTGCTCTGTGTTGACAGTAAGAACTCTTTGGAAGTTAATAGTAGGTTTTACAGCTGTAGAGTAATCCCTTATCCTTTCTGACTATTGTTTTGTCAGGTATTTGCAAAGGAGATTTAGCAGTTCTGCCTCTCTCATTTCATTTTGTAGCCATTTGAAACCTTTTCCGGGTGTGTTTCTTAGCCTGGTGGTTGTGCTTCCTTTTGCCCTAATCTCCCACAGTAACTTATGCCCCATACTGTTACTCCTTGTTTGTACTGCTAGCGACCATAAGCCGATATCTCTGATTCCCTGTCCATCTCTGCCTTCTTTAGTATTTTCCCTAAATAAAGTGTCAACTCTAAGAAAATGTCTGTGGAGTTTAAGGTTGGTGTGGGTGTGGGAGAATGCAAGGAGGGAATCGGGGCTAACGTTCCTAGAATTGAAGTGGGTGATACTTTTTCGATGTTTCTCACCTCCCATGTTCACATTCATCCCCCTGCCCAGCCATTCACTGTAAATAACATTCCAAGAAAATACCCTCTTAATTGGATAATTTCTTTAAAATTTGTTTAAAAAACAAAAAGTCAAAGGGCTTTGCTCTAAACCAAGGTTCTTCTGCCTTGGTACTATTGACGTGTTGGCCTGGATAATTTTTTCTTGGGGTGGGGGCTTCCTGTCCATTGTAGGAAGTTTAGCAGCATCCCTGACCTCTACTCACTAGATGTCTGTGTCACCTCCCAATTATGACAACCAAAAATGTCCCTAGATATTGCTGTGTGCCCCCTGGGGAGCAAAATTGCCCAGAAACAGTTGAGGACCACTCCTCTAAACTGTCAATTACTAAGGTAAAGCATGAATTCTTAAGGAAGCTAAGGTTTTCCTTTCCCAAGGAAATTTACAGTGTGAAAGCTAGGGAAAAGCTTACAAAACCCACAGTAATGAATTATCTATTAGTAGAAGTTTAGTTCTAAATATCTTAGGGAAAAAGAGGTGTGGTGCTGAAAGCATGTAATAGTCTCTAAAAAAGGTTTGGAAATGTTATATGACCCCAGTTCAAGGGAAGCTAGTGGTAGAGATCATAAAAATAGGGATAAAGTAAGTAGTCTGTCAAATTAGTTCTTTGTGTGTATGTATGTTTTTTATTATGAAGTTTAAAATTTTCATATACCTGGTATCATGATATATGTATTATTCTGCAACTTACATCTTCCATTCAACCGTGTTTTTGAGATCCCTCTATATTGATGTTCATATAGATCTAGTTCATTTATCTCACCTGCTGCAATGTAATAAATACATCACAATTTATGCTTATTGCTGTACATTTAAGTTGTTGCCAGTTTTTGGCTATTGTACATAATGCTGTAATGAAAACAGACCGGTTCTCTATATACACATTGCAAACAGAGTTTTCTAGCTTTTTTGAAATCCTTAGTTGTACAGGATTTTTTTCTCTTTTTCTTTTCTCCCACACTGATAGGAGTTGACTCACATGGCTGTGGAAGATGAAGCAGAGTTAAAATCAAAGCCCTTCTCCGGCAAAAACCTCTTGGAATTAGAGCAGCACCAGACTCTTCTTGTGGAAGGTCAGGAGCGGAAGCTGCTGGTCCTCCAGCTTACGGCTGTTCTGTGTGAGAGAATGTCTGAGCAGATATTCACAAACATCACTCAGGTCAGTGACGGCCACATGCCGGTTCCCAGCCTGGTGGTATTTGTCTATTTCGGTTTCTTTCATTCTTTCCCCAAAATGTTCAAAGAGATGTTTACTCAGAGTGTGGTTTGATGACACCTGCATCAGTGTTACCTGGAATTCAGGTTAAACGTAAATTACTGAGCCCACACCAGGCTAAGAAAATCAGTACTTTCATAGGTCCTGAGAATCAGCATGTTTAACAAGCTGCTGAGGTGATTCTCATGCACATGAAACTGAGAATTATTTAAAATATTTATATATCACAGTGGTTTTCAACTTTTGGTGCAAATAAAATTGTCTGGGATCTTTTTCCTAATACTGATGCCTAGCCCACTTTTAGAGATTCTGATTCAGCATGGCTGCATTAGAGCCTGGGCATATGTATTTTTTTAAGCTCCATGGATGATTCTAATGTGCATTAAAAGTTGAGAGTGATTAAAACTCAAATTTGAAAAAAAAAATCACTAATGATAAGATCACCTTGAATTGTATAGGTCCTCTAACTCACAGCTTATCTCCACAACAGCCTGTGAAGTGTTGAGTGTTTGTTTTGTTTTGTTTTGCCTGTGAAGTTTTCAGATTTTTTTTTTTTTTTGGCTGTCATTAGCAGAAATTTTACTTCCAAGCTCTTCAAAGGTTATAACAAGCACAAATAAAGTGTTCTTTTAAGTGTCCCAAATTAAATCAAAGGCACATCATCAAAGTAAAACACTTATGACATTGAGTATTCATTTAGGTTGTAATATTTTCACATCACTTTTTTTTAAAATCATTTGTAATATTCTGTAGATCACATTTAAACATTGTTTTAAAGACATGAAATAATTTAGTATTTTTTTAAAGTAAAACCACCATTATAAAATAGAGGAACTTAAGACAAAGATCAAATCTGCTTCATATACAGGATGGGTCAATCTAATACACAATACAACATTAGTCCTTTCAAACAACTTCGCTAAGAAACAGCTCCCCTGTTTAGTGTTAAAAATAAAACAGTCTTCTTATTTAGAAAAATCAAGGTATCATTTGATTAATACAGCCCATTCTTCCCCCAATTTTATACTTGCTTGTCTTCATTTAGAAATTATAAATTCAGGAGAAAAGAACAAATTTTGTTATGGTATAAAAATCTTAGTCGGGAACAACAAATTACAAATATTTAATTGTTTTTGACAAACAATACTGTTTTCCTTCCCAAAATGTAAACATGTAGTAAATAAAACATATGTAACATTCCAAGTATAGAAACACTTAATGAAAGAGGTGTATTTTGGTATATTTGGTGGTAAGGTTTTTGTTTAGCTATAAAGCACTTCAGCAAAGAACCAGGCCATTATTATTTAAAATCTACTCCTTCACCCAGTTTCCTTGAGTAGAAACTCATAAATTTCTGTAGAATTTTGGCTAAAGGACCAGGCCACAGGAAAGGTCCTGTGAAATATCTAAAAGTCATTTGGCTGGAGAAGTGTGTTCATGAGATTTGGAGGCAGTCATTCATCACTTGGTGCTTGAAAGCATTCCTCAGCGGACTTCTTCCCTACAGTCTTCAGAGTAAAGCACAGGATCTGGGCTCCCGAAAGAGGTTGCTTCTGGCTGGAACACCTACCAGCAGGGCTTCGTTGCAGCCATTCTGCATGCAGTACTGTTGAAGCTCTGCAGCCGCCTGAGAGACCTTGATCCTCTCCACGCCGGCCTCCAGCTTGAGCTGCTCCACCAGGCGCTGCAGGGTGCTCACGCTGGCCCCCAGATTTTTTTTTTTTAATGCTTTCAGAGTAGAGTAACTATGTGAATCAGTGCCTGAATTTAATGGCTCAGACATTATTTTTACCAGCTTTTTAAAAAAATAGGAAATAAAAGTATTAAAGTATAGGCAGTGTAGTCATTATATTTTACCACTTTACCACAGTTAGTTGTTGCTCGGTTGGTGAATAGTCAATTGTAAGGTGGTATGATTGTCACGCTTAAATCTGACTCTCCAGCTCTTTGTATCATCGTCATTGTCATCTGCCTTCCGGTGTTGCTAAGCAGCATTTCACTACAGCTCCCGCTGAGAAAATTTGCAGCTGCCTGTCAGCTCTGACTTATCGTGCCTGTTTAATGAGAATTATGTTCATTATTTCTTTCCTGGCCCCTTATTCCTTCAGTTCACTGACCCCATATTATTTAGTAGGGTGATTTGTTTCTCCTGTGTTTATTATATCAGTTCCCTAAAGACTTTTTCATCCAGACTTTATGTTTTTGTCTCAGGATGCTAGTTGGAAAGGAAAATGGTCTAAAAACTGATATGACTTACGCCTTCCCACTTATCTTCTTTTACTCCTAATTAAGGAATGGTGGTGTTAGGCTGATACAAAAGTGATTGGTCCCATTAAATTATCGTCAGCTGAGGTTAAAACATATCAGGACAAAAAGAAACACACACACAAAAAATTGAACTGCATTTGGTAGTCTTACTGCTAGTGATAATTTTGGTATATTATTTTGAAATACACACGTGTATGGACATGTTATAAGTAATAAATAAGTTATAAGTAGTTTTGTTAACATAATTAGGAAACAAGATTTTCAGCATAAGAAAGAGAGTTATAAACATAAAATTAAAGAACTTGAGTAGGGCTTCCCTGGTGGCACAGTGATTGAGAGTCCGCCTGCCGATGCAGAGGACACGGGTTTGTGCCCCGGTCCAGGAAGATCCCACATGCCGCGGAGCGGCTGGGCCCGTGAGCCATGGCCGCTGAGCCTGCGCGTCCGGAGTCTGTGCTCTGCAGGAGAGGCCACAACAGTGAGAGGCCTGCGTACTGAAAAAAAAAAAAAACTTGAGTAAAACTCCTATAATATTAAGTTCTAACTGGAAGTGTTTATATGAACTCATAATTTATTTTTCTCTTTTTAAAAAGCAGGTATTTTCTAGCTCAGTCCACTGTCAATGCCAAGAAGCAATGACAATCCAGTAGCAAATAACTGTCCCCAGTACCAGATTATAGTTTCTAAATACTATCTCCTACAAAAAGAACACAAAACTCATTGGATTAAAGGTTCATTCGGGTCTAGGGCAGGAATTATACTGTAAGCCTCAGGGCATCTTGAAGCAATCCGAGGTTAACGGGCTCATGTCAGTGGCATTCAGGAGCCAACTTGGAAGGGCTCCTGTTGACCACAGGTAGGACAATTTGAGCATTACAAAGAATAATACCTACAGTGGATTAAAACATGTCAAGTCCCCTCCCACCCCCCTGAAAATCTCTTGTAAGACATGTTTGAGGTTGCTGAGGCATCAGTTCACTATTTTGTAAATTGATAAATGAAGGGAATGAATAAAGCATTTATCTTTCCCGTGTAACTAGTCAACAAAGAAATTTTTTTCTTTGTATAAGAACCACAGCTGAAAAACTCAAAAAGAGAACTAGAAAATTATATTTTGCAATCCCCTAATAACAATGGATCTAGGTAAAATCATCAATGTTGCTAAAACCATTAGGGGTACTTTATAATGAATGTATTAGGCCATTTGGCACCCAAACCAACTGTTCCTTTCTTCTCCCAGCATTTTATTACAAAAACTTTCAAATTTGAAAGAATTTTATAGTGAGTACCTGTATACCCACTACCTAGTTTCTACAATTAACATTTTATTATACATGCTTTATCACATATTTATCTATGTTTGCATCTGTCTATACATTTTATTTTTGGTGGATTTCAGGGTTAATGCAAATATCAGTAATGTCAACCTGAATATTTCAACCTGGACCAATTAATCTTTTTTTTTATTTATTTAAAATTTTTTTTTTTTATTTTGGACCAGTTAATCTTAACATCACCATGAGAAGCAGACATTATTATGTGCTTCCTCATGTAATGCCATAGGAAGTATGCCATACCACCTGGGAAGGGTTCTTCCCCTCAAAACCCCCAAACAATACAAAACAAACCCCCCAAAATGTGAAGCTAAATCTGATCAAGGAAACTCAGGGTAGAGGAGCAAATTAAGTGCCATGAGGAAACAATTAGCCAAATCCATAATGTGGGAAATTCCATAGTACAAATGACCCAGCTTCTTCATCAAATAAATGGCATTAAAGAGGAGCAGGACTGTTGGGTACTTGAGTCATATCAACGAAATGCAGTGTGTGGATCTTGATTCAAACAAGCCAATTGTATGAAGACATTTTTGCGACAGTCATGGACCAGGTATTAGAAGATATAAGGAATTTTTATTGAGTGTAGTCGTGGTATGGTAGTTATATAAAAAACAAATCTTCTTATTTGTTAGAAATGCATATAGAAGAAAAAAAAGAAATGCATATAGAAGTATTCATGGGTGAAAGATTAAAAATTCAATAAAGTGTGTTGGCAGATGGCATATTAGTATGTGAGGTGATGCAGAGATGAATGAGGCATGGAACGGTCTGTACTGATACAGAGCCCTGTTCCAATTCCCGAGTTCTTTCATTCTGCAAATATGTATTGAGAGCCTACTATGTGCTACATACTCTTCTGGGTATCAGAGACACGGCAGTGAACAAAACAGACACATATCTGTGCTCTCATGGAGCTTACATTTACATAGAGGGAGAGAGAGACGGTAAACAAGTAGGCAAAAACACACAGGGCGTTAGATGGTGATAAGTACCACAGAGAAAAGCAAGGAAAGGGGATGATAAAGGGAGTGTGGTAAGGTAAATAGGGTGGTCATGGAGAAACTCACCGAGAAAGTGACTTTTGAGCAAAGATCTGAAGCAGGGAAGGAGGGAGCTATTGAGATACTTAGGGGAAGAGTGTTCCAGATGAGAGGGAGCATGCCTGGAGTGTGGAGGGATCAGCAAGGGCGCCAGTGTATATGGAGTGGAATGAGCAGATTCCCTTTATCCTGGTCTTCCAAGAAACTGCCACAGTCTGCACCCTTCTGTAACTGGATCTCTGTAATTGGCAGAATAGAAGGGGTTCTACGTGCTGTGGTCTTTTTCATATGATAAAATTTTTTAACATAAGAAACACGTGCTCATTGTAAAAACATTTAAGCAACACAGAAGTACAAATTTTTAAAAAGTAGGGACTTCTGATTAAGATGGTATATTGAACAAAAGTGTTTATCTGTTCCCTCTGGAAACCACAAGGACCAACAGAGCAGGAGAGGAGGAGACACATTAGAGAAGAGAATAACAATATTTGGAAACTGGAAAATAGTAGCTGATTCAGCAACTTCAGAAAATGGAAAGCTAAGTGCCTGCATGGAAGAAGTCAGGAAGCAAAGCACTATGCCTCAATAGAGCGGTTAAAAGTTTTTTGAAATGAAAAAAAGAAGCAAGTCACTTCTCCTTGCAGAACCCTAGAAGGACTGCGGGCACCAGATAAGCTCTAAAGATGGAGCTGAATTTAGAGCTTAAACCAGCTTAAGGGCTTCCCTGGTGGCGCAGTGGTTGAGAATCTGCCTGCCAATGCAGGGAACACGGGTTCGAGCCCTGGTCTGGGAAGATCCCACATGCCGCGGAGCAACTGGGCCCATGAGCCACAACTACTGAGCCTGCGCGTCTGGAGCCTGTGCTCCGCAACAAGAGAGGCCGCAATAGTGAGAGGCCTGTGCACCGCGACGAAGAGTGGCCCCCGCTTGCCACAACTAGAGAAAGCCCTCGCACAGAAACGAAGACCCAACACAGCAAAAATAAATTAATAAACTCCTACCCCCAACATCTTCTTTAAAAAAAAAAAAAACCAGCTTGAAAGCCTCCACAAGAGGTAAACCCTTTGACTTCTTCCTTAACTTTGTACAACTACCTCCCCTCCGCAGCAGAAGACTGGAGGTTTATTCTTGAGAGAGGTTGAACCCAAATACTCTGAACTTGGGTGGTAGTAGCACACTGCAGAACGGGAGGATTAAGTCGATGCCTGCAGACTCAGCAGTAAGGCCTCAGCTCCCTTGCACTCAGTTGCCAGAATGTTGGCAGCAGGTTTGCACATCCCCATAGGATTATTGTGACAATTAAGTGAGTAAATACCTGTAATATGTTCAGAGCAGTACCTGGTAAATAGTAACTGCTTAATGTTATCACTAAATTAAATAGCTAAATAATTAAAACTGGTTGCCTCTAGAGTCAGAATCAGGTGGGGAGAAATGGGGTAGGGCACTGCCATTTTTCATTATAAACTGTCAGGAATATTTGGCTTTTAGAATTATGTAGCTTTATAAAAAATTTTAAGTAAAAAGTATAAGTGTCTCCCATTGTCTCCTCAATATACATAAATTCTAGAACAGGCATCAGTCACATAACTATCCTTGTGGCTGGCAGCCCCATAAAATCACAGGAAATGAATAGTAGGGGAGGAGCTGTTGTCCAAAGGGGTATAGTGGTTTCGTTGTTACAAGGTTTGGGGGAAAGGGTACTTCATAAATGACAATAACAGCTGGCTGTCAACACCAGTTAACAGCTCCCAGGTTTTTTTTTTTTTTGCGGTACGCAGGCCTCTCACTGTTGTGGCCTCTCCCGTTGCAGAGCACAGGCTCTGGACGCGCAGGCTGAGCGGCCATGGCTCACGGGCCCAGCTGCTGCGTGGCATGTGGGATCTTCCTGGACCGGGTCACAAACCTGCGTCCCCTGCATCAGCAGGCGGACTCTCAACCACTGCGCCACCAGGGAAGCCCCCAGGTTTTTTATTTTACGTACAAACTGGAAGTTTCTTTCTTAACAAAAATAGGATCATACTACTTGTTTAGCAATATTAAATAGATAGAGAAGAGGAATTTAGAAAAAGTTGGAAGGCTAGATAGTGTTCTGTTCCAGCAATTTAACAGTATATTTGTGTGAAATAGAAGCTTCCTATAATCAAGGAGTGCTTTAGAAAACTCTTTGGAGGCAAAACAGGTGGCCCAAGATGGTAGATCCACCAGTTTCTCTGGGAAAAGCCAATGTCCTTAACTTCTAGTAATCAATAAGTTCTTAGGCAGAGAGGGTGGTGAAAATTGCCATTACCAGCATGGTTCATTACAGTAAGTGGAACTTTTAATAACCTTTCTAGTTTCCTGCCTTGCTCCAAAAGACAAGTGTTAACAAGCCGTTCTCCTGACTTTAAGCCTGCAATAAAGATTCTAGCATAGCATGTGATTTGCCCAGAGAGTTAAACATGCAAGCTTGCATATTTAGACCTATCTCAGCCATCCCATTTTCAAAATGATTTTTCCCTTTTGAGCCATTAATCCTAAATGTGCATGTGAGTGTGTGCACGTGCAGGTGTGTGCATGTGCATGTATGGGTATGTGTAGGCTGTCTTTTATTCAAATGTGTTTCTACTTAAGATGATTAATCCAAGCCCAGTTAAAATGATGCCGACCAAATTAATTCCATTTAAGGCTTAGTTGTTAGCCAAATGCTATGTAAAATCTTATATATGAATAATCTTAATCCTTTAAAACTATTGGATACTTTAAAAAATGACTCTGGATCGTTTGTGTAGATTGTTTGAGGACACTGAATTCTAAATAAAATTAATGCCTCTTCCCCCTTTCTTTGCTTACTAGAACTAGACTGTCAAAACGGGGGGAAGGAATCATTGAAGAGCAATCCTCATTAGGAGAAGCAGATCTAGGACACTCTAAGATGGTCAGAAAGTAACAAATGATTTTTCATTTTAATTTCCTGGCAAAATTCATGAAAAGTAAAGGAAGGTGGATTGGGGTATTAAAAGATCTGAGAAAGTATAAATGGGCTTTCTCATTTATTGACTGTATGGCCTTGAGCAGATCGCCTCTTTAAGTCTTAAGATTCTTCATCTGAAAATGAGGACAAGAGTACATCCTAAAGTTGATAGGAGACCTAAGTGAGCTTGTGCATGTAAAATACTGAGCACCATGCCTGCTACATGGTAGCAGTTGTTCTTGAAGCTTCTTGCTATCGTGATGTTGATGAGGGAAAAGATGAGGAGGTAGATGTAAGATGTAAAGAGAATTTTGAGATGTTTTTTCCTTACTCCTCGCTGATTCTCAATTCTATTTCCGTGGTAGGTTGTGGACTTTGTAGCAGCAACCCTGCAGCGAGCATGTGCAAGCTTGGCCCACCAGGCAGAGAGCACTGTGGAATCACAGACACTGAGCATGTCCATGGGGCTGGTGGCCGTCATGCTGGGAGGAGCCATTCAGGTGAGTTGCAGATGTGAACCAAACTTGAAAGGAGGGAGAAGAGAAGAGAAAAATCTGTTGCTTCCCTTTCATACCCTTGTGAGAAATCAGAATGGATATTGCACACAGGAGAACCAGGATAAACAAGTCAGGTTGTTAATAAGAATTCTCTCCAAAGTGGAGGATGAGAAAACTGTAACACTTCCACCTTGTTACCTGGGTAGACTTCCCTATCAGTAAGGTAGGGCCCTTTCTGACCTGGCACAAGCTGGATTTGGAAATACCTGACACAGTGTTTTGCATCTTTGGTGAACGCTAGATTCTCTGGCCCTCACTGTAGTGGCTATCCAAAGCTCAGCCCTTGTCCCTACTGTTGTAGTCAGGGGAGAACCTTTGTAACCTGCTGGTTGCTTAGGATTCCATGTTTTGAATAGTTTTCATTTTAGCACAGGATCCATTGTTCAACTCATATCATGTAGCATGTTAAAGCTTTGTTTCTAGTGCATGTATCTTTTATATAATTTTAAAATTTATTCACTCAAAAAATATTTATTGCCTACTTGTTATATGCCAGATTCTGAGCTAAGGTGCTGGGAATAGAGCAGTGGACAAATAGACATGGTCCCTACGCTCATGAAACTCAAAGCCAGTGAGGGAGTCAGACATTAAATAACTATTTCAAAAAATATACTTAGAATTGAATGAAGTACCTCAAACGAGAAGCGGAGGGTACCAAGAGAACATAACATCTAACCTAGGCTGGGAAGGTTTCCACTGAGGACACACATATAAGTCTAAGCTAAGACTTATTGCATAGGAGTTTGGGAGTGTGTACAGTGCAGATGGAGGAAACTCTCCCAGTTAAAGAAACATCATGTACAAGGGCTGGGAAGCAGGAAAGAGCTTGGTATACTTAAGAAACTGATAGAAGGCCTGAGTAGCTGAGTTTAGAGACCAGGGGTCAGAATAAGGTGGAAAGGTAGGCACATATGTGTGTGTGACATACCACATTAGGTTAGAAGACCGCAAGAAAGCAGAATAGGTTTAGTGCAAGTATTATGAAATCTGATCTGAAGTCAAATTGGACATAACTCTTAGCAATGAGTAGGGAAACCCTCAGGGAATGGATTTTTAAGTTTGAGGATTAAACTCTGATACTGATGCTTGGTATATTAGAATTTGACTCTCTCTAGGCTGTCCTTAAGAAGAAAAGAAATTTTATTGGGGCCTGTTGTTAATGTGAAACCCATTTCTTGGTAGATTTACTTAGCACTCCTAATTTTATATTTCCCAGGTAGTTTGAAAAAAACATGGTTGGTTCAGTTGCTAGAGTCATATTATAGTCCTGCTGTTTACAACTGTCAAGGAGAAGTTCCCCAATGGAATAGTTTTTCTTAAGTTATACTGTTATTGGATTTAGTTGAACTGATTGGTTTGTGTTTTTCTGGTAGAATATTGATTTGAATAGTCTTTATTTCCATAGTTGAGAGTGTGCTTTTTTTTTTGCTTTTCTTTTTTCTTATTTAAAAAATAGAAATATTTTTAAAATAAGAAATAGAAATAGAAATTCAAACCGTATCCCAAATGGAAAATAGAACACAGAAATCTCCATTTCCTATTTGAGAAGCCCATTGTTTGGGGGCTCGCTATGTAAATTAGTCATATTCTAACAGAGACTCACCTGACTGATGCAAATGTACATCCTTTACCTGTCCCTGCCCTTCCATGAGCCATCCTGACTCACTGATTATATCTTGATTCCTCTGACTTTGCACTTAAAGTGAACATAAACACATCACTCCTATACTTTTGCCCTAGACCTATTAATTTTTTTTCCATTTGATTCAAGGATTTATAAGTGGCTTCTATAGTAATGTTAGGTCTTCTGTCTTTGTATTAAAAAAAAAGTCACAGTTCTGAATTATGTTTTCAGATGATCATTGGCTAGGTTGTTGCTTCAGAGTCTAGAAGATTACATTGTGTTCAATACCTATCCCTGATTAGGATTCATTGTTTTAACTAATGAAACAGGATCTAACAGAATTTGAACGCTTCTTTCTTTCCTTTCTAATTTATGTAATTAAGATGATTATTAGAACATAGTGTCTAGAAAGAGGAGTTGATTTGGAGAAAATGTAGGTTTAAGACTGCTAACTAGACAACCATATTTCTAAACTTATTTTTTTCTAAATGTCAGGATTGGTCACCAGTAAAAGTATGTTGGTAACTTGCCTGTCCCCTCAGGAAGCAGTTTCTGCATGATGTTCCAGGGCCCATAGTGTCCTCTGAAGCACTGCTGCATGGAACAGACCTGATCTTGGTGGGGCTGGGACTTTGAACACAAATCTTGAGATCTCATGCCACTTTTTCTGAGAGTGTCATAGAATGAACTCATTCAAGAACTATTTATCAAGTGTCTCTTTTCCCTCATGGAGTTTACCTTCTAGTGGTTGTGATTAATCTGATGAATTCTTTTTTTTTTTTTTTTGTGGTACGCGGGCCTCTCACTGTTGTGGCCTCTCCCGTTGCGGAGCACAGGCTCCAGACGCGCAGGCTCAGTGGCCATGGCTCACGGGCCTAGCCGCTCCACAGCATGTGGGATCTTCCCGGACCGGGGCACGAACCTGTGTCCCCTGCATCGGCAGGCGGACTCTCAACCACTGCGCCACCAGGGAAGCCCTGATGAATTCTTAATTTTAAAAAAAGATTTATATTTCTATATCTTGTATGTTTACGTATGGCTCATTATAAAACAGAGCATGCTATGTGCTGACTTCAAACAAAAGTAAAAGTACCACTTGGAAAATAAATTCAGTGACACTGTATATAAGGACCCAGACATATAAGCTGCTCAACTAAATATCTGAAGAAACATAGATGATATACAGAAATGAGAACACAAAATAAATGTAAATGTTTTTCAGAATTAGGAACTTTTAGGTTAGCATTTTATTGCTGGAAGAGACTCTTGGATTCTTCCAAAATAGTGATTCTCACTGCAGTAGGGTAAGGCAGAATGAGGGTGTGTATGCCCCCACAGGGAAGCTTTGTAAAGTCTCATGTGGGGCTTTTTCAGTGTACACATGCCCTCCTCTGGCTGTCACCCGAGTTCTCCTCTGCTTCCCTGCGAAGACACACTCTCTCCCACCACCCAGCTGGTCCAACACCCAGTTTTTTTAATTTTTGTTTTTGATTTTTAAAATTTATTTATTTTTGGCTGCATTGGGTCTTTGTTGCTGTGCACAGGCTTTCTCTAGTTGCGGCGAGGGTAGGCTACTCTTTGTTGCAGTGCGCGGCCTTCTTATTGTGGTGGCTCCTCTTGTCGCGGAGCATGGGCTCTAGGTGCTCGGGCTTCAGTAGCTGTGGCACGTGGGCTCAATAGTTGTGGCTCGCGGGCTTAGTTGCTCCGCAGCATGTGGGATCTTCCCAGACCAGGGCTCAAACCCATGTCCCCTGCATCAGCAGGCGGATTCTCAACCACTGCGCCACCAGGGAAGCCCCAACTCCCAGTTTTTTAATTTGAGAACTTGCAGAAGTTTATAACAACTCACCATCTAACTGTTCCACTCCTGACACCCTGAAAGAAATCACAGATGTGAGCTGACATAACACTGCTCATTCTGTTCCTGAAGCATTCCAGAAACTCTGGGAGCGAGGCAGCCAGATAAAGGAATCTGTCACTCACTTGTGGGTTGCTCCTTCAGGCCTCGGGGCTTTTACACAGAATTCTGAGGTCTGGATGTGAGATCTGTGCTGAGAAGCAGTGACAGGAGGAGCATTGAGGACTTTATGGTCACTTTTCAATTTTGATAGTGGTCCTTGGTGACCCTTGAAAAATAATTAATACTTAGTGCTTCAGTTTTGTCATCTACCAATTAAGTGAATATTACTTTATACCTCAGAAATTTTTTTTGAACATTTATAAACAAATAGTTGACACCTGTAGTCTTAGATTTCCCTGATTATTCTTACAGTGGGAAATCTGTAGGCTTATGAAGCTGAAGGAATACATAACTTTGACTGCCTTAGAAACTATTAGATTCAGAATCCACCTACCTGCCCATGGTGATTAGAGAAGTTATCTAGTTGAATAAGGTGAATCCCACAATGACTAAGAAGTTTGAAAACAGGGAGAAAAGGTGGTTGGGTTTTTTAAAAATAGACTTTATATTTTAGAGCAGTTTTAGGTGCACCGCAAAATGGAGCAAGAGGTACAGAGATTTCTTATATGCCCCCTGCCCCCACACACGCACAGCCTCTCCCACTGTCAACATCCAGACCCAGAGTGGTACATTTGTAGAATCAGTGAACCTACATGGACACATCATCATCACCCACCGTCTGTGGTTTACATTAGGGTTCACTCTTAGTACTGTGCACTATGGGTTTTGACAAATGTATAATGACAGGTATCCCCCATTATAGTGCTGTACCTAATAGTTGCACTAACCCCAAAATCTGCTGCCTATTCATCCCTCCCTCCCCCTAACCTCTGGCAACCACTGATCTTTTCTAGTTACGGAGAGCAGGGGCTACTCTTTGTTGCAGTGTGTGGGCTTCTTATTGCAGGGGCTTCTCTTTTTGCAGAGCATGGGCTCCAGGCGTGCAGGCTTCAGTAGTTGTGGCACGTGGGCTCAATAGTTGTGGCTCGCGGGCTCTAGAGCGCAGGCTCAGTAGTTGTGGCGCACGGGGTCAGTTGCTCTGTGGCTTGTGGGATCTTCCCAGACCAGGGATCGAACCCATGTCCCCAGCATTGGCAGGTGGATTCTTAACCGCTGTGCCACCAGGGAAGTCCCAAGAATTCTTTGTATATTTTAGATAATTGTCCATAATCAAAACATGTCTTTTGCAGATACTTTCTCCTAGTCTGTGCCTTGTCATCTCTTTCTCTTGACATTGTCTTTTGCGGAGCAGAAGTTTTTAATTTTAATGAAGTCCAGCTTATCAATTATTTCTTTCATGGATTTTTTTGGTATTTCACCTAAAAAAGCCATCGCCATACCTGAGGTCATCTAAATTTTCTGTCTTATGTTATCTTGCAGAAATTTTATAGTCTTGCATTTTACATTTAGGTCTATGATCCATTTTGAGTCAATTTTTGTGATAGTGTAAGGTCTGTGTCTAGATTCATTTTTTTGCATGTGAATGTCCAGTTGTTCCAGCACCATTTGCTGAAAAGTTGGTCTTTTCTCCATTGTATTGCCTTTGCTCCTTTGTCAAAGATCAGTTGACTATCTGAGTTAGGAGTGACATCTGAGTTAAAATAAATCTGGGTGCAACTTCCTATTCTTGTCAGGTGGGCATTCCAGAATCCCAGTTCATCTCACAGACCCGAAATTGGGAAGGAGTTCAACCTTATTTTGCAGATTTGAAAACTGAGGTTCAGAGGATGGAAATAACCCTGTCAAGGTGCCACAGGGAGTTAGTGGAAGGATCAGGGAGTTGGAATCCAGGTCTCCTGGGGACCAGTCCAAAGCGTCCTTCTTTGCAGTTTTAGGCATTGCGTCTCATTGTTGCAAAGTTCTGCACAGTGCTCGGCATCTACCCAGGCACTCAGTGCATCAAAAGGCAATTTATAAGGAATTAATTTATAAGGCAATTATTAGAAGGCAAGGGGGTGCCAAGGGCCATCAACTTGAAAGCACTCATTTGGGCATAATATTTGCTGAGAGGAGAATAAAGCCTGCTATAAAGAATATTTCCTTGGATAATTAACTTTGTCCACCGGTTGCTCTAACAACCATCAACAGAAATTTCATCCTTGTCTGGCCTGGGATCAGGAAAATTGGCAATGTCGGAGAAAGAGCAGTGGAAAGAAAGTCAGGAGGTCATGCCCAGTTCTGCCATTTCTCAGTTTCTGGAGCTAAACAATTTCCCTTTCTGGGTTGCCTGTAAACGGTGATGTCAGACTAAATAACCTTTTTTTTTTTTTTAAGGTTTTATTTATTTATTTATTTATTTGGTTGCACCAGGTCTTAGTTGCAGCAGGCAGGCTCCTTAGTTACAGGAGGTGGGGTCCTTAGTTATGGCTCACAGGCTGCTTAGTTGTGGCAGGTGGGCTCCTTAGTTGTGGCATGCAAACTCTTAGTTGCAGCATGCATGTGGGATCTAGTTCCCGGACCAGGGATGGAACCTGGGCCCCATGCATTGGGAGCACAGAGTCTTAACCACTGTGCCACGAGGAAAGTCCTGAGGTCAGACTAAATAATCTTTGAGATCCTTCAAAGAAAAAAATTAGTTGACTATATTTGTGTAGGGCTATCTCTGGGCTCTCTATTCTGTGCCATTGGTCTATTTGTATCTTTTTAAGAAGAAATTGTTGTAACAGAAATGAAAAAGAAGGGGTGGCGGGAGGAGAGGCAGCGGCCAGGCAGCCCAGCTTCGCGAAGGCTCTCAGGCGCGCCGCGGCCCACAGGCATGTACCCGGCACGCGCCCGCGCCGCCGTCACGATGCCCAAGAGGAAGGTCAGCTCTGCCGAGGGCGCGGCAAAGGAGGAGCCCAAGAGGAGATTGGCGAGGTTGTCAGGTAAACCGACTCCTGCAAAAGTGGAAATGAAGCCAAAAAAGGCGGCAGGAAAGGATAAATCTTCAGACAAAAAAGTGGAAACAAGGGCTTCCCTGGCGGCACAGTGGTTGAGAGTCCACCTGCCGATGCAAGGGACACGGGTTCGGGCCCCGGTCCGGGAGGATCCCACATGCCGCGGAGCGGCTGGCCCCGTGAGCCATGGCCGCTGGGCCTGTGCGTCCAGAGCCTGTGCTCCGCAACGGGAGAGGCCACAACAGTGAGAGGCCCACGTCCTGCAAAAAAAAAAAAAAGTGGAAACAAAAGGGAAAGGGGAGCAAAGGGAAAACAGGCTGAAGTGGCTAACCAAGAGACTAAAGAAGACTTACCTGCAGAAAATGAAGAAACTAAAAACAAGGAGAGCCCAGCTTCTGATGAAGCAGGAGAGATAGAAGCCATCTGATTAATATCAGACACCTGGTCCTGTCAGTGGTCCCTGTCTCCCTTCTTGTACAATCCAGAGGAATATTTTTATCAACTATTTTGTAAATGCAAGATTTTTAGTAACTCTAGAAACACTTATAAAAAGGAGGGAATCCCACCTCATCCCATTTTTTTAAGTGTAAATGCTTTTCTTTAAGAGGTGAAATTGTTTGCTGGTTGTTTATTTTTTGGTACAACCAGAAAATAGTGGGATATTGAATATGGGAGGCTTTGATTGTCTTGGGTGTCAGCTTAACATTCCACAGATGGAGGGTAGCTTTTCTATCCTATAATACAAAGCATAGTAACTGGCAGTTTGGAGTCAGTTGTGCATTTAATGTCTTAAACACTTTAAATTACTTCTCTTCCCATGTTGTTTTTGGTAGAATTGTTTCCTAAAGCAAACCATTCACCCCTCGATCTTGGCTTTCCTAGGCAGAATTTTGTGTACTCTGTAACATCTTTGGTTGTGGTAGTCCAGTTCTTCTAGTAACTGTTAATGTGCTGTGAATGATTGACAATTTGAGTATGTAGTGTATATGATATTAAATTGTGAATTAGTGGAACTTATGATGTAACAGCGTATCAATATTTGAAGATATTGGTACTTGATATCCTGTGAAGGAAAATTTGCCTCCAAATTTTAAGCTGGAAAGTGCCTGGAATAACTGTTCAGAAAAGAATCACAACTACATAATTGTTTAGATTTTTGGTACGTATGTTGAGAACTGTGTATAAATTGAAATGTCTGTGTACTGATCCTCAAAACAACCAATAAAATCTCAATCATGAAAGAAAAAAAAGGAAATGAAGGCTTCCATGCTGGCGCAGTGGTTAAGAATCCGCCTGCCAATGCAGGGGACACGGGTTCAAGCCCTGGTCCGGGAAGATCCCACATGCCACGGAGCAACTAAGCTCGTGTGCCATAACTACTTAGCCTGAACTCCAGAGCCCATGAGCCACAACTACTGAGCCCACGCACCACAACTACTGAAGCCCGCACGCCTAAAGCCCGTGCTCTGCAACAAGAGAAGCCACTGCAATGAGAAGCCCGTGCACAGCAACGAAGAGCAGCCCCTGCTCGCTGCAACTAGAGAAAGCCCGCGGGCATCAACGAAGACCCAACGCAGCCATAAATATATAAATAAATAAATAAATAAATAAATATCTATTTTAAAAAAAGAAAATCAAAAAGAAGATACTTTTATACATACACTTTTATATACATATGTACATAAAAATGTACATATTTTTTATATACACTATAGATATAAGTAGATATTCCCATTTCAGATGCTTAAAGAAAAAACAAAGGTCCATGATACTACAGAGGCATTGAACGAAGTCTAGCATAATGATAACGCTTGCATAATTATTCTAAAATGTGTTTTCCAGTTCCACATAGATTCTTGATAAAATTGACCCTTTTCTTAGGGGACATATTTTTATGGTGAAATTCTACAGGTACAAACCTGACATATACCTCAAGTTTTCATTTACTTGGGAGGAAAGTGGTAGAGAAAATGAACAGTAACAATCCTGTGGAAGTATAACATGAGAATATTGTATAGGTCCTGTGAAAACAGTTGGTCAATTGATTGGTTGGTTGGATAATGAAGTGCATGAATGAGTAAGTAATAAATAGCCTGCCTTGTTCTAAAAAGGATTTAAGACATGCAAGGTTTTCAAATGATCAAAGCTTCATGAAGCTTCATATGACAGTTTTTCCAGTATTCTCAAACAGAAAAGGATCACCACTGATTCTTGTTTCTTCACTGACCTCTCGTGCACCTTTCCTAGTAAGGCATGATTAGAACAAAGCTTCTGGAGAGAATAAGATCTTACGTAGTTTTCACTCCCATTTTCTAGGAGAAATTCCCTTCTGCCAGTTATCATCCCAGTCCCTTCCAGACCTATGATGCCCTTGTATGCTAACCAGCCACTTTATAAGAAAAGCTTTATTCGTTCAAGTGAGACTGTGTAAGGTTTAGGTAAGAGTGTGGACTCTAGAGCCAGACTTGTTTGCTTTTTTTTTTTTTTTTGGCTGCACCATGCGGCTTGCAAGATCTTAGTTCCCCGGGCAGGGATTGAACCTGGGCCCACAGCAGTGAAAGTTCAGAGTCCTATGGACTGCCAGGGAATTCCCAAATATATATATTTTTATGCTTTTTTAATTTATTTTTTATTTTTTGGCTGTACTGTGTTGCATATGGATCTTCGTTCCCAGACCAGGGATTGAATGCATCCCCCCTGCAGGAGCCAGACTTGTTGAGTTCACGTCTTACCATCTTCTAGTTGTGTGACCTTAGACATGTTACCTAACTGTTCTATGCCTCAGTTTCTCCCCTGTTTACCCATCTCTTTCTCTCTCTCTCCTGCATTGGGTCTTTGTTGCTGCGTGCGGGCTTTCTCTAGTTGCAGAGAGCAGGGTCTACTCTTTGTTGCAGTGCACGGTCTTCTCATGGCAGTAGCTTCTCTTGTTGCGGAGCACGGGCTCTAGGTACGTGGGCTTCAGTAGTTGTGGCGTGTGGGCTCAGCACTTGTGGTTCGTGGGCTCTAGAGCGCAGGCTCAGTAGTTGTGGAGCATGGACTTAGTTGCTCCATGGCATGTGGGATCTTCCTGGACCAGGAATCGAACCCATGTCCCCTGCATTGGCAGGCAGACTCTTGACCACTGCACCACCACGGAAGTCCCTCCCCCCATTTAAAATATAAATAATAATAGTAACTAGATCATAGGGCCATGAATATGTATGTGTATTTTTTGTTTATTGTATTTATTTTTAAAACATACATATAGCACTGTGTATCAGGCAGTAAGTACTTTGCTAATATGAACTCATCTTTTTATGGCAAAAGGGACATGAAATTTAAAAATACAGTAATACAATAAAAATCAAAATATAAAAGAATTTCACCATACGACTGGTTAATGCAAATTAAAATAATAAGCAGCCATGTTTTGCCCATCAGATTGTAAAAATTAAGACTAATTTTATGTGGGGGAGTGGGGAGGGAAAAAAAGAGTAATAATTTGCATTACTGATATATGTTTTTTAACTTAGAAAAGTACCTGCACAATATTCAATAAATGTTAGCTGTAATTATTCGACCATAGTATGAGAGTACCAGACTCAGGCTATATGCTGATTACACCAGGAACAAGGTTTCATTCCTACCCCTTTTTCTCAGGATCTGTTGCCTTGTGCTGAGGTCATATTAACATCCGCTATGTTAATTTGGATTTGGCATTTTTCATTTCATTTTATAGTTGAAGTCAAGTGAATTTGCCATTCTGAAGCAATTGCTGCCTCTGTTGGAGAAGGTCTCCAACACATACCCTGACCCTGTCATCCAAGAACTCGCCGTTGATCTCCGCATCACCATCTCTACCCACGGAGCCTTTTCTACTGAGGCTGTCAGTGTGGCTGCCCAGAGTACCCTGAACAAAAAGGATCCAGGAGGGAAAAGGGAAGAGCAGCAACAAACCAGTCATGAAAGATACAGCAATGTGTCTTATCACCACCTTGAACAACAGCAAAGCCATTGCACATCCAACCAAACAAGCCTGACACCTAATGCTCCACTCATTCCTCAGGAAGTCCGTGAGCCCAGCATCACTACAAACCAGAAATCAGGAAGCATAACCACAGAACAGCTCCAGGAGGCTCTTTTATCAGCTTATGATCCTCAAATTCCAACACGGGCTGCTGCCCTGCGAACTCTTTCTCGCTGGATAGAACAGAGAGAACCAAAAGCCCTTGAGATGCAGGAGAAGCTTCTCAAGGTGAGTAGAACACCACACACACACATATGTGCACACACACACACACACACACACACACACACACGGTGAGACCACTTTCCAGGAGCCTTGACTTGTATCAAGCACTATCCTAGGCCACCCTTGGGGAAATTGTAATTGTTCTATGGAGGCAAGACTCAGACACAGGAAAGACTTAGATACACATGAGACTCAATTGAACACGAGCAGAGTGTCAGAACTTTTACAGGCAAGAAACTCTGTGGACAGTCAGGAGAAGGAGAGAGTTGAAAATCTGGAGGAAGTAGATCTTGACATGGCTTCACAAACTAGTAACGTTCGAGCCAATGAAAGAAGACCCTGAGCAAATTCTCAGAGCAAATTCCTTTTCTGGTAGATAAGGCCACTTTCAACACTGTGACCAGCCAAGATAAGCCACCTGTTTTTTCTGGGCCCTTTTCAGAGGGGCTTTGGACAGAACTGGGTCCCCTCCCCACTTTCCCTCCATCACAGTGAAAAGGCTGTTCTTTATATCGTGGATTTATATGGGAGACTGTGTATGCTTAGTTGGGGATCTTTTCCCTTTTGTGGAAATTGTCCTGACTTCAGTATGGGTTAGAGATTAAGAGCCAAGGGTCTAGAGACGACTGATCAAATCGCAGATCATTTTCTTGGACAAAGTCACTTAAACTTTCTGAGCCTCAATTTTTACATCTGTAAAGTGAGGATAATTGTAACTGGACGCACTTTATGTTGAAAGATTTAAAATAAAATAATTTGGGAATTCCCTGGCATCCAATGGTTAGGACTTGGCGCTTTCACTGCCGGGGCCCCAGGTTCAGTCTCTGATCAGGGAACTAAGATCCCGCAAGCCGCACCGCACAGCCTACACAAATAAATACGTAAATAAAATAATCCATGTAAAGCATGAATTACAGTGGCAAGCACATAATGAGCACCCAATAAAGGTTTAGTAGTATAATTATTACTATTATTTTTTCCATATACTCTAGCCATTAGACTAAGAATTATAATTCTGATTGAAAACATTTATTTTTAGTCACTAAGGTTTTAGAACCAGTAGTGTAATGATAACTTCTGTTTATTGAGCCAGGCCCTATGCCTTTCAGACATTATCTCTAATCCTGGCAATGACCAAAATATTAACATTATCCTCATTTTATAGATGAGAAAACTGAGGCACAGAAATGTGCCAAGGATTTGCTGTCATTGAAATGTTGCTGAAAACCTCAAATTATATATCTCCTTTGAGTAATCATTAAAAATATGCCTTCACACACCTATTTAGATGGTTGATGCTATGAACATCTTTGGAGTTTTCTTTAGCTAACTTAACTTTCATCTGCTATATATAATTGGTCATCAAGTCCTGTCAATTCTTTTTTCAAGAAGTCTTTCAAATCTATCTGTTCCACTTCATTCCCATGGCTACTACCCTGGATTAAGCTTCTCTTACGCCATACATGATTTCCACCCCTTCCAACCTGACCATCTTCCCAACTTAACTAATCTTGAGCTCTCCCTAACATGCCACAGATATGGAGACCAGCAGTATCAAGTTGATATCAAGAATTGCTGTTCCTGTAAAGGACACATCACTATATATGGAAAGACACCCCCCCTCTTCTAGATACCAAGCAGGAAGGACATGGGCATATGGCCACTGTCTTCCTCTGGCCCTTCTGTTAGGGCCTAAGCATAACATGTCAACTGTCATATCTTCTAGATAAGCAGTACCCACTGCGGTTGACGTGCCCTGGTGGGTTCCTAAATTATGAGATGTGTTGAGAGTAATTTGTTACTGATGTCAGTTGAAGTGCTGAAATTTGCAAAAGATATTTAAAAATAGAACAGATTCAAGGTTATCCCAATAATATCTCCATCTTGCACTTGCATTTCCATACACTTTCTGAGTGCAAGAGAAAAGGATCAAATTATAGCAGGTGTGCCATTAATTGGACATAACCCCGAACCTGGCCTCTGTGTGTCAGGGCCTGTAGTCTGTCAGGTCATATCTAAGAATGGGCTATCCACAGTGGGCTATAGTGGAAAAAATGTTGAGGATTGTTCTTCCAGATTTTGGCTTCCATGCCTATTCTTGGTATATACTCAACAACTTCAAGAAGTTCTCCCCTATAATCGCTACCCTCTTTTAGCTATTGTAACAATGGGACTTCAAACGTATATACTGTTTTCCCCACAAGATTCTGAAGTCAGACCGAAATCTCGCTACAACAAAGAGGAAGAAAAGCATTTTTTTTTTTGAGGCTGCTCTGAGGGTCTCTTAAATCTTGCTTGCTGTTTGTGAATCATATCACTACTGTGTTCTGTGGTTACAGATATTCTTGGAGAACTTGGAGCATGAAGACACCTTTATATATCTGTCTGCCATTCAGGGTAAGTTAGTCCTGGTTAAAGGACTTTGAGTTTGTGGACCAAAGATTATATCATGTATGTTTGCACAAAATCTCTAAATTCCTAGAGCCACAAACTGTTGGACATTTTGTCCCTCTTCCTGTCTCCTAGCTAGGACTTGATTTCAGTCATGATAATAATATTCCTGGAGAGTTCCTAAAGGGGTCCTAGAGAGTTTCAGTATCTCATAATGATAAGGAAGCCTTTATTTATGCTTACTTATCATTCTATAGATTAAATTCCATTTCCTCTAATTCAAGGAGGTAAAGAATGGCTCACACGTGAGCTCTCATTATGTTGGCCTTTTAGGAACCTGACTGCTGTCACTGTGCACCTTTGTCCTGTCTTTGTATTTATTTATTTATTTATTTTTGGCTGTGTTGGGTCTTCATTGCTGCACATGGGCCCTCTCTAGTTGAAGTGAGCAGGGGCCACCCTTCATTGCGGTTCACGGGCCTCTCATTGTGGTAGCCTCTCCCGTTGGGAGCACGGGCTCTAGGCGTGAGGGCTCAGTAGTTGTGGCACACGGGCCCAGCTGCTCCATGACATGTGGGATCTTCCCGGACCAGGGCTTGAACCCGTGTCCCCTGCATTGGCAGGCGGACTCCTAACCACTGTGCCACCAGGGAAGCTCTGCTCTGTCTTTAAGCTAAAAGAATCTCAGGATATATAATATTTCATCATCAAAACATTTTTTGCAATAATTTTATTTCTCTTTTGTGATTCTTTGTTGTTCTCATCTCCATTAATTTGTGGATTTCAAATCTAGAGAGAGGCCTCATGAAAAGGGGTAAGAAGCAGACACGGTGAGAAGGCAGAATTAGCTCACAGTTTCTCTTGGCTCCATCAGCGTGGTGTAGTCCTCAGGGGCTGGGGGCTGGAGATGGATCACCAGGATGCACCACCCTTTCCCCTGCTTCTCAGCTGTATGAACTTTGGCAAATTACTTAATCCCTCTGGGCTTCAATTTCTTACCTGTAAAAAGGGAGCTAAATAGGAATGTAAGATGGTACAGCTGCTTTAGAAAACAATCTGGCAGTTCCTTGAAAAGATAAATGTAGAGTTGTCACTTGACCCAGCCTAAGTATTCACCCATGAGAAATGAAAACATATGTCCACACAAAAACTTGTACATGAATGTTCATAATAGCCAAAAGGTGGAAACAATCCAAATGTCCACCATTTGATGAATGGATAGACAAAATGTGGTATATATTTACAATGGAATATTATTCAGCCAGAAATAATAATGAAGTACTGAGACATGTTACAGCATGGATTAACCTTGAAAACATTATAGGTGAAAGAAGCCAGTCACAAAAAACCACATATTGTATGGTTCCTTTATATGAAATGTCCAGAATAGGTAAATTTATGGAGACAGAAAGTAGATTAGCAGTTGTCTAGGGCTAGGGAGAAAGGGGAAAGGTTTGGGAGGTGATAGCTAAAGGGTACAGGGTTTCCTTGTGGGGTGATGAAAACCTTCTAAAATTGATTGTGGTGATGTTTGTACAGCTCTGTTAGTATGCTAGGAACTACTGAACTGTATACTTTAAATTGGTGAATTTTATGGTATGTGAATTGTATCTCAATAAAGCTATCACCAAAAAAATAATAAAATAAAATTTAATGAGGATAAGCTGGGACAAAGTGAGAGAGTGGCATTGACATATATACACTACCAAATGTAAAACAGGTAGCTAGTGGGAAGCTGCTGCAAGCACAGGGAGATCAGCTCGGTGCTTTGTGACCACCTAGAAGGGTGGGATAGGGTGGGTGGGAAGGAGACACAAGAGGGAGGGGATATGGGGATATATGTATATGTATGGCTGATTCACTTTGTTATAAAGCAGGAACTAACACAACAATGTAAAGTAATTATACTCCAATAAAGATGTTTAAAAAAAATTTAATGAGGAGGAGAGGGATAAAACTGTCAGAGATTAAGGAGATTAAATATTATATGATAGATAGGATCCTGGAACAGAAAAAGGACACTAGAGAAAAACTAAGAGAATCTGAGTAAATTATTGACTTTAGTTGATAATGAAACGTCAGTATTAGTTCATTAATTACGATAATGTACCATGCTAATGTAAAACTTAATAATAGGGGCAACTGGGTATGCAGTATATGGGAACCCTCTGTGTATCTTCTCAATAAATCCATAAATCTAAAACTATTCTATCATTAAAAGTTTATAAAGGGGGCTAACATTAAATGAGTTAATATCTTGAAAGTGCTTAGTGCATATTAAATGTTCGATATGTTAGCTATTATGATTTTAATGTTATCATCATCATCATATCACTACTATTTCTGTTGTTAGATTGCTAGGTAATAATGTGGTGATATGTGTAACTTCTCAGAGCTAAAGCTTGAGTAGGTCGATTCTGTCTGGTAGTTCCTGCTACATGATAGATTACTGCAACACCCAGTATTATTTATTTATTATCATGTATTATCACTCATTTATTATCATTCATGAATCTGTAGACAAATGGGGTTCAGCTGACCTGGTCTGGGCTGGGCAGCCCTGCCACTCCCTGCAGGTCGGTGGGCTGCAGTAACTCTGCTACACCTGTTCCAGATGATCCCGGGTCCAGGGCCTCCCAGGGCGCATTTGTGTGGTGATGGCAGAAGTGTATGAGAGCAAGAATAAACTCGAGAGGCCTCTTCGGGGCTAAGCATGGAACTGACAACCTATCGCTTCTGCCTCATTCTGATGGCTAAAGCAAGTCATGTGGCCCAACCCAAAAGTCAAGGGATGGAGAAATATACTCTGTCCCTTTAGTGGGACAAACTGCCAAGTCACGGAGCAAAGGACATGGATGCAGGGAGGGGTGGAGAATTGAAGCCGGTAATGCAGTCCTTCAGGCAAGGTTCTCTGTGAGCACAAAGGCACGTGCAGCTCCTTACTGGCTACTTATTTCTTGGTGTAGTTTGGGTATCCTCTATGCAGACCTGGAAGTTGAAACTTAAGAGAGAGTTCAGAGGGGAAAGTGTACAGCAATGAAGCCCTGAGCCTTGGAATTCATTCTTTACTCAACAAACATTTATCGTGCACCTACTATATAGTACAAAACACTTTCACAATGAGTTTCATGACTTAGTTAAAAAACAAGAAGACATTCTTCAAAGGAGACAAAATAGGGCTTCCCTGCTGGCGCAGTGGTTGAGAGTCCGCCTGCTGATGCAGGGAACGTGGGTTCGTGCCCTGGTCCGGGAAGATCCCACATGCCACTGAGCGGCTGGGCCCGTGAGGCCATGGCCGCTGAGCCTGCGCGTCCAGAGCCTGTGCTCTGCAACGGGAGAAGCCACAAAAGTGAGAGGCCCGGGTTCTGTGCAAAAAAAAAAAAAAAAAAAAAAAATGGAGACAAAATAACCAGTCACAAAGATAAAAGAACAGCTAGGCAGAGCAGAAGAGTGGAGCATGTCCAGAGAGAAAGTAATTACAGGCAGCTGAGAGGTCACAGAGACCAAGAACTGAGATAACCCTGAGGGCTCGATGGGACTCAGGAAGCCACATGACAATGAATGGCACTTATGGAAATCAAATAAATCAATGAGGCAAGAACCTAAAATGCTGATAATTAATAAGTCAGAAAACAAGTCATCCTGTACTTTTTCCAGGAAACTGTAATACTGTCAAGGAGATGTTTCTCACTGATTTTTTTTTTGCACAAGATTTTCAGGAAGCAGTGGTGTGTCATTCTCATACAGCAACATTGCTGTTTGGAATAAGCCTCTTAGCTGATTAACCCACTGAGCTCATTAGCCTATAGGGTCTGCTATAAAAATCACAACTGTTGGTTTTGTGTTTGTTTTTACTACTTTTAATTGGTGTGCTAATCAGTTAGTAGCTAATTTGGGGATGAAGGACGTGGGAGATAGAGGTCTAATTTCTGTTCTCTGGGCCCCATGGCACACAAATTTGAATTAATTGATGTTTTTGGTGTTTGTAACATGCACTTAAAGGCCAAGGCCTTAGGTGAATTTCCCATTAAGAAAGGAAAGAGCTGAATTTTCCCACCTGCATTGCCAATTTCGTTTGCCCAGGCCTAAAACTCCAGAGCCAAGCCATTCGAGATGCCCAGTCAGACAGTCAGACAAGACCAGCCCATGTGTAAATGTCATGTAGTACAAGGGGGCTTGGCTGTGGTTTGAGTAGCATTAGTTTTGGGGAGTATGAGTAAGTGTGTGTATAAAGTCTTACTCTTCTAGGCTGACTGAATGTTTCCATGTAAAAGTTACAAGGTATCCTTTGCTTGCTTTATTTGTTATTTTGGATCTCTTTTGTAATTTCTCACCAACTTTGTTTGCAGTCAAGGCACAGAGCAGAGGGGAATTAAATAAGCTCATTCATTCAACAGATATTTATTGATGCCTGATACAGGAATGTCTGATGTACATATTATCTGTACATCACAACAATCTGAGAACTAAATTCCCTATGAGTTAAAATTTAATTTTATGAAATACTGAATCTCTTTTTAGTCCTACTGAGAAAGTGATGGTTGACTTAGTTCTCATAGCAGCTGCTCCCAGACACTCAAGGCAGCTTCTTCGGGCAGAGAATTTTATACAAGTTGCTGAGTTCCAGTTACAATCCAGAGTTTATAAATAGAACAGTTAATCTTAGACTGTGTCCTTTAAGTGTCTCTCCTTTTTAGACTTCTTATATACTCTTTTTCTCATTGTTTTATCATCATCATCATTATATAAGTTAATACATTCTTATTGTTTTAAAAACATTTAAGTGGCAAGAAAGTGTATAAGATAAAAAGTGGCAGTCTTTCTCTTCTCCAAAATAGGACTTAAAATATGTCCTTAAGAGTCCCATAATGGGGACTTCCCTGATGGCACAGTGGTTAGGAATCCACCTGCCAGTGCAGGGGACACGGGTTTGAGCCCTGGTCTGGGAAGATCCCATATGCTGTGGAGCAGCTAAGCCCGTGCGCCACAACTGCTGAGCCTGCTTTCTAGAGCCCACAAGCCACAACTACTGAGCTTGTGTGCCACAACTACTGAGCCTGTGTGCCACAACTACTGAACCCACGTGCCACAACTACTGAAGCCCCCGCGCTCTAGAGCCCGTGCTCCTCAACAAGAGAAGCAACCACAATGAGAAACCTGCGCACCACAATGAAGAGTAGCCCCTGCTCAACGCAACTAGAGAAAGCCCATATGCAGCAACGAAGACCCAACTCAGCCAAAAATAAATAAATAAATAAAAATTTTAAAAAGTCTCATATGACTTGAGGATATGGGGAGGGGGAAGGGTAAGCTGTGACAAAGTGAGAGAGTGGCATGGACATATAGACACTACCAAACGTAAAAATACATAGCTAGTGGGAAGCAGCCGCATAGCACAGGGAGATCAGCTCGGTGGTTTGTGACCACCTAGAGGGGTGGGATAGGGAGGGTGGGAGGGAGGGAGACGCAAGAGAGAAGAGATATGGGAACATATGTATATGTAAAACTGATTCACTTTGTTATAAAGCAGAAACTAACACACCATTGTAAAGCAATTATACTCCAATAAAGATGTTAAAAAAAAAGAGTCCCATAATGTATATTTGATGTTTGGGGCATTTTCCACATTTCAGTCTTAAAATAGATGTTCAGTAATGAATGTGATAAATAAATACATGATCTTCAAATAAGATATTATAGCTAAGTTATTTATCTTAGTGTGCATCTGCTTGTGTGTCCTCGCAGTCACTTTTAATTATTTAAAGAACATTTTGAAAGTAACACCAGTGATAGATGCATTTCAGGGATCCAAGTGATCCCCATCGGTGTCAAAAGAATCTTTGGACGAAACTACTAGGCTCGTGGAAAAAAGGAAAGAAACCCTAGGCTCTGAGCCAAGCATGGGAGGGAAAAGTATGCCAGTGTGTGTAGTGAAGAGAATCTAGACATCTTGACATGCTTGAACAAATTGCACTAACTCTTCTACCCTTTTCCTTTCACGGAAGAGTTTTCATTTCTGGCAAGAGAGCCAAGGGGAGGGAAGGCAAAAGGCCTGGAAGGGAGGAAAGTAGATACAAGGTGAAATTGTTTTTTACAGAGTTTCAAACTGAGCAGGGTTACAAGTCTTAATTTGTCAGACTGAACTCCCTATCCATTCGCAGATTTCTACTTCAAATAAACTAAGTTGGGCAACCATTAACTGAAAATAATTCTATCCCTTGAAGGACCATCTAATTGGATCGGGCATTGAAATTTGGAATGTAGTCCTGTGAAGTTTATCATCTCCATTTATGTCCTTGAAATGGGAAGATTTCTTTTGTGTCCAGACCTTGTACCACCTAACTAAAAAATGGGCATTTAACGAATGTCTGTCATATATGCTAGCTCAGTAAATTCTTGAAGTAGTTCTGGGAAATAGACATTATCCCCATTTTTAAAACTTCTTATTTGAGATTTAATTTACACACCTGAAATTCACCCATTTAGAATGTGTAATTCAGTGGTTTCTGGTATATTTAGAGATTTGTGCAACCATCACCACTATCTAATTATAGAACTTTTCATCATTTCCCATTCCTCACTCCCCCTTGCCCCTGGGAACCACTGATCTACTTTTTGTCTCTATGGATTTGCCTGTTCTGGACTTTTCATAATATAGAATGTGTGGACTTTTTTTGTCTGGTCCTTTTCACTTAGCATAACATTTGTGAGGTTCATCCATGTTGTAGCATGTATCAGGACCTCATTCCTTTTCATGGCTGAATTATATTCCATTGTACTATTGATTAACCACATTTTGTTTATCCATTCATCAGTTGATGGACATTTGAGTCGTTTTTACTTTTAAGCTGTTATGAGGAACACTGTAATGAATATTTGTGTACAAGTTTTTGTGTGGACATATGTTTTCTTTGCTCCTGGGTATGCATGAGGGAATGGAATTACTGGGTCATACAGTAATTCTATGTTTAACCCTGTGAGGAACTGTCAAACTGTTTTCCAAAGTGGCTGCACCATTTTACTTTCCCATGAGCAATGTATGAGAGTTTCAATTTCTCTATATCCTGACCAGTACTTGTTATTGTAGAAGATCCTTTTATTATAGCCATATTAGTAAGTATGAAGTGGTATCTTATTGTGATTTTTTTTTTTTTTTTTTTTTTTTTTTGCTGTACACGGGCCTCTCTCTCACTGTTGTGGCCTCTCCCGTTGCGGAGCACAGGCTCCGGACGCGCAGGCTCAGCGGCCATGGCTCACGGGCCTAGCCGCTCCACGGCATGTGGGATCTTCCCGGACCGGGGCACAAACCCGTGTGCCCTGCATCGGCAGGCGGACTCTCAACCACTGCGCCACCAGGGAATCCCGGCAGGCGGATTCTTAATCACTGCACCACCAGGGAAGCCCTAAAATTACTTAATTTAAAATAATACAAATTATGAGGCTGTGTAGAAATGGAACCCTTATACACTGCTGGTAGAAACATAAAATGGTGCAGCTCCTCTGCAAAACAGTCTGGCAGTTCTCAGAAGGTTAAACACAGTTACTGTACGATCCACCACTTCCACTCCTAGATATATACCCAAGAGAAATGAAAACATATATCCACACAAAAGCTTATATGTGGCCAAAAAGTAGTGTCGACAGAAAAAAATGCACAACCTAAAAGTTAAGAATTATGTTTTATTTGATGGGCTTTCTGAGGACTTCAAGCCCGGGACACAGCATCTCAGATAACTCTGAGAGATTGCTCTGAAGAGGTAAGGGAAGAGCCAGGATAAATAGGAGTTTTTGCAACAAAGACCAGGTAGTTGGAACATCAAAAGATTAATGTTAATTAAAGAAAACCAGATATGTCAAGTTATGGAATTTAGTGCTTTTCTATGTATACGAAGATGCAAGAGTCTGGGCTCACTGGAATCATTCCCTTGACATGCACCTCAACTATCTGGGGCCAGCATCCTGTGCTTTCTCATCCTGAGTCTCCTCAGAGTGCACCATCAGGGGTGGCTGCAGCTGGGGTGGCTGCAGCAGTTAACTGCTAGATGGTGGGCTTCCTGTTTCTATCCTATGTTCCTCAGGGCTCATCATCAGGGAGGCTGTAATGTGATGGCTTGATGGCTGCAACATCCTTTGTTTACTGATAGGGCAGGCAATATTTTTCATTCACAGTAGAAGCAACCTAAGTATCTACCACCTGATGAATGGATAAATTAAATATGGCATACCTATGCAGTGGAATTATTTAGTGATAAAAAAGAATGAAGTGGACTCCTGGTGGCGCAGTGGTTAAGAATCCACCTGCCAATGCAGGGGACATGGGTTCAAGCCCTGGTCCGGGAAGATCCCACATAACATGGAGCAGCTAAGCCCGTGAGCCACAACTACTGAGCCTGCGCTCTAGAGCCCACGAGCCAAAACTACTGAGCCCATGTGCCACAACTACTGAAGCCTGCATGCCTAGAGCCCATGCTCTGCAACAAGAGAAGCCACTGTAATGAGAAGCCCACACACTGCAACGAAGAGTAGCCCCCACTCGCCACAACTAGAGAAAGCCCACATGCAGGAATGAAGACCCAACACAGCCAAAAGAAAAAAATTATTTAAAACAAAAGAATGAAGTATTGATTCATGGTACAAAGTGGATGAACGTTCAAAATATGGTAAATGAAAGGAGCCATACACAAAAGGCTGCATTTTGTATGAAATGTCCAGAATAGGCAAATCCATAGAGATAGAAGGCAGGTTTGTGGTTCCCAGAGAATGGGAGGAGAGGGGAATGGGGAGTGACTGATAATGGATATGAGGTTTCTTTGGGGAGATGATGAAACGTTTTGGAATTAGATAGTGGTGATCATTGCACAACCTTGTAATATACTAAAGATCACTGACTTATATACTTTTCTTTTTTCAGTGTTAATAGTTTATTAATTCTCTTGCATCCATTCATTGCTTCATTTAACAAACACACCTCTAGTGCCACCAGCTACGCCAGGCTCTGTGTTAGGTTTGGGAGATACAAAAGTAAATCACATATTCCTCTCTTAAGACACTAATACATTGTAGATATGGTCACATAGATAATTATAAGATAATGAAAAGCACTACAATAAAACTGCATGAAAGTATTGAGGGAGTCCAGAGGAGGCAGTAGCAAAGATCAACATGAAGGCCCAAAATCTGGATCTCTGAAATTTTTGGTAGAAATATTGTATTGTCTACATCAGATCCAAAGTGCTGTTTTCAACAGGAGGCACGTCATCCCTCTCCTGATTAATTTTTTTTTAACATCTTTATTGGAGTATAATTGCTTTACAATGGTGTGTTAGTTTCTGCTGTATAACAAAGTGAATCAGCTATACATATACATATATCCCCATATCTCCTCCCTCTTGCGTTTCCCTCCCACCCTCCCTATCCCACCCTTCTAGGCGGTCACAAGGCACCGAGCTGATCTCCCTGTGCTATGCGGCTCCTTCCCACTAGCTAGCTATTTTACATTTGGTAGTGTATATATGTCCATACCACTCTCTCACTTCGTCCCAGCTTACCCCTCCCCCTCCTCGTGTCCTCAAGTTCATTCTCTATGTCTGCATCTTTATTCCTGTCCTGCCCCAGGTTCTTCATAACCATTTTTTTTCTTAGATTCCATATATACGTGTTAGCATACGGTATTTGTTTTTCTCTTTCTGACTTACTTCACTCTGTATGACAGTCTCTAGATCCATCCACTTCACTACAAATAACTCAATTTTGTTTCTTTTTATGGCTGAGTAATATTCCATTGTATATATGTGCCACATCTTTATCCATTCATCTGTCGATGGACAATTAGGTTGCTTCCATGTCCTGGCTATTGTAAATAGAGCTGCAATGAACATTGTGGTACATGACTCTTTTTTTTTTTTTTTTGCTGTACGTGGGCCTCTCACTGTTGTGGCCTCTCCCGTTGCGGAGCACAGGCTCCAGACGCACAGGCTTAGCGGCCATGGCTCACGGGCCCAGCCGCTCTGCGGCATGTGGGATCTTCCCGGACTGGGGCACAAACCTGTGTCCCCTAGCATCGGCAGGCAGACTCTCAACCACTGCACCACCAGGGAAGCCCATGAATCTTTTTGAATAATGGTTTTCTCGGGGTATATGCCCAGTAGTGGGATAGCTGGTCGTATGCTAGTTCTATTTTTAGTTTTTTAAGGAACCGCCATACTGTTCTCCACAGTGGCTGTATCAACTTACATTCCTACCAACAGTGCAAGAGGGTTCCCTTTTCTCCACACTCTCTCCAGCATTTATTGTTTGTAGATTTTTTGTTGATGGCCATTCTGACCAGTGTGAGGTGATACCTTGTTGTAGTTTTGATTTGCATTTCTCTAATGATTAGTGTGTGTTGGCAATCTGTATATCTTTGGAGAAATGTCGCTTTAGGTCTTCTGCCCATTTTTGGATTGGGTTGTTTGTTTTTTTGATATTGAGCTGCATGAGCTGCTTGTATATTTTGGAGATTAATCCTTTGTCAGTTACTTCGTTTGCAAATATTTTAGAAATGAAAAATAAACATAGGAAAACCAGAACAGTAGTTTTTCATGGAGCTCTTAGGACTGTGAATAGGGACGGGCAGGATTTAGAATGTGGAGATGGAGTGAGGGGACTGAGGCTGAAAGAAAAGTGAATGTAGGAAGATGTTCAAGAGCAGGGCAAGTATAAAGACAGGTAAGGTAAGCAGTTCAAATTGTTAGTGGAGCAAAGTGGGCAGGAAGGGGAGAAGTGGGATTGGGCTGGAATGCAGAAGCTGTCGAAATGCCAAGACAAGGCATCTGAGCTTTCTGTGTGGGCTCTAGGAGGGCTTTAAAGGCCTGCTGCCCGTCTACCAGTAATGTCTTGGTGATGGGCTGCCTGGATTTGAAAGCAGCATGCCTGTTGATGGTTATTACTTTTATTCCCTTTATTCGTATTTTCATTCATGATTTATTGAGCACCAGCCACATATGAGATGTAACTTACATTAATTCATTTACTCCTCATCACAACCCTATAAGAGTCAATATCTTTATCTCCCCATTTTTCAGACAAAGAAACCAAAGCTCAAAGGTTGTTACGAGTAAAAGGCCAACCAGTGAGTGATGGAGTCTGGCATCAACTCCAGAGCCAAGGCCTTATACCTCTCTGCACCTACCTCCTCTCTCCAGTCCATTTTCCCACCTTTCTCAAATCACCATGGCCTCTGCTCTTACAGACAGTAAAATTAAGCCACGGAACCAGTGGATCTTGACATTTTCTGCTAAGCGATTAAATACTTAATTTCTTGGTTTCCAGGGCTCATTTCAAATTTTTTACCTCCTATTCATGCAAGCTAGCCGTCACAAGGGCAGGATTCGTTACCTATAAGGCAGTTATGAGACACGTTGGGATAAAACGTCAGTTGCTTACATGTCTACTTTACAAGCTCTTAAGAAGGTGTAAGTACCTTCCCTGCAGAACAGCTATTTAAATTTTGCCCTGGAGCCACCCTTTCTTTAGTAAAGTTGGAATTTGAAGACAAGTTAAGAAGGATAAAACAGCAAGAGAGCTCTCAACTAAAATAGCAAGTTCCTCTTTAGACTTATCTTTAAGCACAGTATTCCTTTACTCTCTAAGGCATCAGTCCATTTTACTGGAACTACTTAGAGTCAACAGCTGGAGGGTCACCCTGCTCTTGCTTTTCCCTCCCAAACTAAAGTGCTTACCTTACCCTTCATTTCAAAAACAAATTAAAATTCCTAATCTCACCAGATGTGATTAAGATGATTCTTAAAGCTGTTCACACACTTAATAAGCCCAATTATATTTTTTATTCGTCCTGACATAGTTCCTTTTGTTGCTAAATCATAGGTTTAACATTTTTAACTGATTGAAGCATCAGTTTCCCCCTCTGTGGTCATGTTGAGATCTTGGGCAGTGGTGGAAAAGTGCACTTAAATGGTGTACGGTTTGGGCAACTCATTTTTAGATTTTTACATTAGACGTTTATACTTGGTTTTGTTTCCTGACCTTGTGGCATCTCTGCTGTCCCCGAGGAGGCTGGAAGGTTGGGAATGAACTGAGCATCAGGGAATAGATCACAGACTCCGCACTACTAAAGACCTAATTAGGTCATCTCTCCCATCCACCTGCCAGGGCATGATTGCTAAAGTCTCCTTCCTTAGGAGAAGGCTGTTTCAGAAGCACTTCTACACTTTATGTCCAATTTCTGTTTTCCATTATTGGTAACCTGACTTTAGACAGTGAGAGAAAGATTTGTAAAATATTTTTGGCCATTGCTTTTTTTCTTAATGGTTTTAAATGTTCATTCACTCAACAAATATTCATTGACCACCTACTCTGGAATATATAGTCCAAGGCAGGGAGGAGGAGGGGGACAAATGCCAATCAAAAAGTCACACAAACAAATGTGAAATGTGGCTTTGACAGGTGCTGTGAAGAAAGGTACAGTGATATGAGAGCCTGTGTTAGGGACGTTTTACCTGATAGAAAGGGGCAGGAGGAGGTGACCCGTGAGCTGAGATCTAATAGATGATTATTAATTAACCTAGTAAAGGAGGGAGGGAACAGTAATCCAGACTGAGAGAACAGCAAAGAAGCAATGCTGTGCCAGGGGGAGGAGACTGCAGACAGGAAGGACCCTGAAGATCAGTGACGAAGGGGTAGACTGGATGGGCTCTTTTTTTTCTCTCTTTCATTGAGCCTTGTCTAAAAATTTCATGGTAAAACAAGGCTCTGCTGCTTTAAAAACAACAACAAAGGGGCTTCCCTGGTGGCACAGTGGTTGAGAGTCCGCTTGCTGATGCAGGGGACACGGGTTCATGCCCCGGTCCGGGAGGATCCCACATGCCATGGAGCGGCTAGGCCTGTGAGCCATGGCCGCTGAGCCTGCACGTCCAGAGCCTGTGCTCCGCAACGGGAGAGGCCACAATAGTGAGAGGCCTGTGTACCGCAAAACAACAACAACAAAGGATTTGAAAAATCACTGTCTTAGTCCATCTACCTGACCTATCAAGGAAGTTTTATAACCCATATCACAGGTGATGTGTCATGTGACACATACCTTTCGTCACCTTCTCACCCCTGTCAGATTGCTGTCTCTCTTTAAGCCTGTTTTCATGAAATGCAATGAGTATGTTTGGCTGTCTCTACAAATCTCTGAACTCAGTTGTTCAACACACAGCCCCTAACCATTACGAAAAATATTCTTATTGCAGATGACAAAGGTAAAACTATATGGAGTTATTTTAGGTCAGTGGTTTTCAAATAATTTTTTAAAGCAGCAGAATCCATTTTTCAGTTGAGATCTAACATGAAGGCATCAGAAACGCAAATGATTTTTATTTTCTTCTTTGTGCCTTTTTTCTTATATTTTTCATGTTTTCTAGCATGAACATTGATTACTTTTATTATCAGAAGATAATGGGTTTTAAATTATGTAGCCGTTTAGGAAAACTGAATCGTTTCATGATAACAAGTTTCGGGGACCAGCACAGATTGAAACAGATGTCTCCCTCTGTTACAGTACCCCTGTTGACCTTTTCACAACTAGGGATTACTAAGGCACAGGATGACCGTGGTTATTTCTTCATGAAATTATATGATAACAGCAGAAACCTTACTGATGAACAGATTTTTTTCCCAAGTGGAGCTTTTCTTAATGAAATGGTTGCTTAGAAACCAGACCATAATAATAACTTTTCTATATTTAGTTTGTAAAGTGATTCAGTTTGCAAAATTACTAAGTCAGGGAATACTAATTAGATAAAATTGAATATATCTATTACTTCTTGTCTTGCAATTGAGCAACCAAATGGTTAAATTAACATTAAAATTTTGTCCAGATGTGTCTATCCAGATGCTATTCATAACAAAGACATATAAGGAAAACGAGAGCTCATAGAGCCATCCTGCTCTACTCTTAACTGTATGATTCTCTAGTGGCACCATGTGTTTGCTCTTTTATCAATTTGTATTAGAAGCTGTTACATGTAACACTTACTAGGTTGCTGAGAGGATCAGTTAGGTCAGTGGGTCAAAAATTGTACGTGAAAATGTGAAAATAACCTCAAGTTGAGCTCAGCGAGACAGCAGTGTAAAGGAAAGGCTCAAGAGTGAAGATGCTTGTTTAAGATGACATGTTTGATAAATGGAAAATCTTAACATGCTAAATATTACTAACAACAAAGAAACCTCAATATGTGCCATATTCGTCAGGTGCATTTAATCTTGCATTCAAACTAGACAAAAATCTAGAAGAAAATACATTTCTGTCTTCCATTTCCAATAATGATGAGATACCTCAGCTGAAAACAGTTTTTATGCAGGGTAACATATTTAAAACACTTTAAAAGCATAAATGAGCTTACAAGAAAGCAGTGAATTACCAAGCCAACATCTTAAGAGAAAGCCAGACCCTAAAAGGTAGAGGGAGCTTAAGAACCTGCATTTGCCCTCAGAGTATTTGCTGAAATTCAGTTTTAGTTTCATGCTCTTGAAGGTCAAACCTGCAGAAATGAAAACCTGTCTAGGCCCAACTTGAAATGGGGAGTCAAATAGAAGACCTCCAACATTAAGCTTAGACCCCAAAGGAATACACCTTCAGATGAATCAGAAGTAAAAATGGTACCCCTTCACCTCATCCCCAGGGACTGAGAGGGGCATTGTCTTGTCGCTAGAGACAGTGTAATCACAGCATGGTCCACCTTTCCTGCAGATTTGCATTATTGGGATTCAGGAAAGTTCAAGCTGAGAATTAGAGTTTAAGAAGTTTATATACTGGTAGTGTCTGTGGATGTCTTACAAGAACAAAAGCATATCTCTGTGGAAGAAGGGACCTTCACCCTAGACCCCAAAGAATCCTCAAAATAATTTTTTAATTTTTACTTTTATTTTTTATTTTTAATGTTTAAAAACTTTATTGTGGTAATATTTAACAAAATATTTGCTATACTAACCATTTTTATTTAATTTATTTATTTATTTATTTAGGGCTGTGTTGGGTCTTCATTTCTGTGCGAGGGCTTCATCGCGGTGCGCGGGCCTCTCACTGTCGAGGCCTCCCGTTGTGGAGTGCAGGCTCAGTAGTTGTGGTTCACGGGCCTAGTTGCTCCGCGGCATGAGGGATCTTCCCAGACCAGGGCTCGAACCCGTGTCCCCTGCATTGGCAGGCAGATTCTCAACCACTGCGCCACCAGGGAAGCCCAATATACTAACCATCTTTAAATGTGCAGCTTAGTGGCATTAAACATATCCACAGTGTTGTATAATTGCTATCTATTTCCAAAACTTTTTCATCACCCCACACAGAAACTCTTAACCATTAAGCAATAACTCTCCATTCCTCCTCTCATAATAATTAATTAATAATTATTGTATATTTAATTATGTACAATAATTAAAATATAGTCACAAAATAACCAAGCACAAGGAAACAAGGTCCCAGAAGACTTTAGATGTTGGACTTATCACACACAAATTATTAAGTAACCAGGCTTCCTGTATTCATAGAAAAACAAGACAAGCATGAAAATATCTTCAGGGATAGGAGACAATCAAAGTTGATGTAGCAGATTTAAAAAATAAACCAAATAGAATGTCTAAAAATAAAAAGTAGAATAACTAAAATTAAAATTTCAGTGGATGAGTTTTACAGCAGACACAGCTAAGAGAGAATTAATGAACCAGAAGGCAGAAAGGAAGACATTATACAGAATGCAGCACAGAGAGACAATATTTAGTCTCTGGATGGAGAAGTCAAAAAGGAAGGATTAATAGATTTCATCTCTTAAAAGTTTAAAACTCATTCATGTCAAAAATAATTTAACCTTAATTAAAATGTAAAGTATAATTAAAGAAAAAAGATTTGCAACAAGAAGGACAAACATAAATCTGTAGAGACAGAAAATAGATTTGTGGTTGCCTAGAACAGGGAGTCTGGGCAGAAAAAGAAAGTAACTGCTTGGGTAGGAGGTTTCTTTTTGGAGTGATGAAAATCTTCCAGAATTAGACAGTGATGATGGATGCACAGCTATGTGAATATACTAAAAACTACTGAATCATATACATTAAAAGGGTGAATTTTATGGTATATGAATTACATCTCAATAAACTTTTTTCAAAAGGACAAGCAGTTAAGCCTCTCTATATAAAGAGTTCATAGTGATTAATAAAAAAAAATCCAGTAGATAAATGGATAAAAAAATAAATAGGCAATTCATGGTAGAGGAATATAAGCAATAAAAATTTGAGAAATTTTTCTAATAGGCAAAGAAATATAGATTAAAATAATAATGAAATACAGGTTTTTTTGTACCATTTCAAAAAACACAGATTTTTTTTTTTTTAATGGGACTATCCAGTGCTAGCCAATTGTATTGAAATGCACACACTTGAACACTCTTGGTAGGAGAATTAATAGGAACATTTTTGGAATGCAGCTTTGAAAATGTTTATACACTTGCATCCAGTTCTTTTTCTTTGGAGAATCTACCCTAAGAGTATAAATGGGAGTTAGGTGCCTATACTAATTCTGTCTTTAAAAGTCTATGAAATTTTTCCACACATGAATAATTATGCAAATGACTCTCGGTCCCAGGGGCAGCTCGCAATTGCAAAACCCTGAGCTTTTTGCAGCATAGCTCCCTTGTCCCCTTCTCTAGGAAGCCCCACCCCTTCCTACACCCTTTTTTAATTTCTCTTTCTGTGTTCTTGTTACACCCAAACATGCTGTATTAACCACACTGTCTTGTAATCATTGTCTAATTTGTCTCTCTCTCTAGACAGGTGCTGTCCTATTACGTTTATAACACTTAGTACCTGGCACAGAGTAGATACCCTATTAATGTGTGAATGAGTGAAAGAATGATTTATATTGCCTTAATTCTAAAGTTGTTTTCCAAGCTTTATGATTTATGCCATAGCTGCAGATTACTTCTATATACTCTTTTTTTTTTTTAACATCTTTATTGGAGTATAATTGCTTTACAGCGGTGTTATATACTTTTTTTTTTTTTTTTGCGGTATGCGGGCCTCTCACTGTTTTGGCCTCTCCCGTTGCAGAGCACAGGCTCCAGACGCGCAGGCTCAGTGGCCATGGCTCACGGGCCCAGCTGCTCTGCAGCATGTGGGATCTTCCCGGACCGGGGCATGAACCCGTGTCCCCTGCATCGGCAGGCGGACTCTCAACCACTGCGCCACCAGGGAAGCCCTGTTATATACTTTTATATAAGTGATTTGTAATTTTTTTAGTTGACTCCTTCCCCCCCTTCTTTTAGCAAGAGATTTTCTTTTTCTTTTTTTTTTAATTTTGAATTTTTTTTTGGCTGCACGGCTTGCATGGTCTTAGTTCCCTGACCGGAGATTGAACCCAGGCCCCGGCAGTGAAAACGCAGAGTCCTAACCACTGGACTGCCAGGGAATTCCCGCCCCTCTTTTTAACAGAAGTAAAATTGACAAGAATCCTTAATATTTCTCCATCCTAAGTAATAATATTGCTATTAAAGTTTTCAATGTTATTGTCAGACCACCTCAAATGATCTACTGTGAAAGCCAAGACATCTGGAGGAATAAGCCCCCCTCATCCTCCCATAAAAAGGAAGACTGTTAAATAAAACAAAGTTGTCCACTATAAAAACAGTGTTTGTGTATATGTGTGTGTGTGTGTGTGTGTGTGTGTGTATTTATTTCAAAGAGTGGTGTATGGATGAGAGGGCACTAAAATGCTTATGTTGATTTTAGGTTTCAGGTGGTTTTTTAAAAGCTTTATTGAGATATAATTCACATACCATATAACTTGTCCCTTTTAAGTATATAATATAATATCTTTGAGTATATTCAGAGTTGCACGTCTGTCACCACAATCCATTTTGGAACATTTCATTACCCTAAAAAGAAACTGGTTCCCCATAGCCTCCACTCCTCAATCCTCCCATACATCCATGAGTGATTTTTCTTTTCTTCTTTATGTTTTTCTCTAGTATTTGACTCTTTTACAGTGACCATGTATTATTTATATATCGTCAGGGGGAAAAAGCCACGTTCTTTTGATTGTGGAAACAGTTTTTCAAGTCTTTCCTTTCCCCTCTATTTATAGGTGCCTTGCTTCACAGAGGGATTTTAACCTGAGGGCTGTGTAGATCCCTGAAGGGGGCCATACTAGATATGGTTACTTGCCAAAATTGTAGGCAGGGTGTTTATGTGTATATGTGCATTTTATCAGGGCAATTTATAGTAGCTCTGCCTGGTTTCCATATGAAACTACAGTTTAAGTCCTGCACGTCATGGTTACTAATTTCACAACAATCACTTTTTCTAAGCCAGTCCTAGCCCACAGCACCTGTCAAAAAGACTTGCCTAATCATCTCATTAGGACATCTGCTATGTTTAAGGAAAAATGGGAGAATTCAGGAGTTTTGAACTTGCCTATATCACTGCTTAGTACCCAAAGCACAGAGCAGGTCTCCGAGCATTGACACTGGATCATGTGAAAGATCAGCTCTGTCTTGTTAGAGCTTCAGGCCAGGTGACCACTCCCCTGGGAGGCTTAGGCTCTCTCAAAACTAGTGAGAACCTGACGCATCAGTCAGCTTTGCTGATTCTGCAGCTTCTCTTTGCATAGGTTTGAGGTGAAAGGCCAGTAGAAAACTTACAAAAAAAAATGAACCTGGAGTTCAGGTGGTACTCCCTCTACTGGGACCACCTAGCTAGGGATCTTTAAGACTGCTTTATTTTCTTACCTAGATTCAGCTAAAAGAGAACTACATACTGTGTTCTGGGAAATCAGAAGCCCCTCTTTTCATATTATCAGTAAGTGTTTCTTTTAATGGCATAAAGAGAATGTTAATATACAAAATGTTTCATTCTTTGAAAGCTACGTAAAGAGAACTAAATGAATAACATCCTGGTTCTTTATTTCTCACCCATGACCAGCTGAAATGCAAGTTTCTCGAAATGCATAGGGCAGTGATTACTCTCAAAGCAGAGGTAATTGCTGTTTTCCTTCCTTCCTCACTTATGCCTTCAGTCAATTAGCGCAGCTTTGTTCATATTTCTGTATGTACTACAGAACCCTTGATCATCATGTTTTTGAGGCTCACTTTTCTCACCTCTGTTCTGAATCATGCAGAAGTATTTGATAGAAGCAGTCCTGACAAAGTGGACTCTAAGCTTTTTGGTGCTGTTCTGGGTTTTATTTTATTTATTGGGGGAGGGTAATAGAATAAGAGATTTAGGGGACTCGCAATAGCCATAAATATGTGGAGTGGAGGTGTCTAGGAATCACTGATGGAAAACTGAAACTCACTAGAATCTAAGTTTTTTATTTCCTTTTGTATGTCTCCTCTGTCATCACTAATGTTAGCAGCATCTCAAGTTAAAGTCATCTGTGAACTTCATTAACATTACTACCTCCCTTTTCCACATAAAGATAGATATAAATAAATACACCAATTAAGAACAAGGCAGTCCCTGTGAAGCCCAACTAGACCCAAGAGGATTCTGCCCTGTTCATACGGGATGCATTGTGCAGAGTGCCTGTCCTTCCTCTGACCTTGGAGTCTAACAGAAAGTAAACTTTATGGCTGATGAATACTGAAAAATATAAGATTTGCTATCTTTGGGGTTAGGATTTGCAAAGCTAGTGCTATTCCAGCAGTTATTTTCTCCTAGGCACTGCAGCCGGGTGGGTGGTGGGTAGCAGATGAAGGTTTGCAGTCCTGCTCTGTCACATGGCAGCTCTGTGATCTTGGGCCATATTTTTCACCCTTCTGTTCCTCAGCTTCTCCCTCAGTAAAATTAGGAATGAAAGTAGCATCTAATTCAAAGGATTGTTGGAAGCATTAAAGGGATGAATGCATATAAAGTACTTAGGACCATGCCCAGCATATTGAAAGCACTCATTAAATGTTAAGAATTTTTACTGTCCTTGCTATTAGGTTTTTATTTATTATAATAAACAAATAAATATTTCATGATCCAAATGGCTTCCGGCAAGTATAGTGAACTGTCGGTAAATATAGATTATTACTAATTTTAACTTTTTGCCCTCCAAAATGGGAATTAGAGAACAATGTAAGCAAATACATTGGCCTTATTTTAGTGTTTGAGTATATTATTTAGATCTTGATTTAAAGAGGCAGACACTGGGTACTGTACCGCCATTCTTACAAAAAAATCTTCAACTTATTAGTCTAACCCTCTTTTTTCCTCAGGCCTGAGTAACACTTGCTCATCTTGAATCTTTATAAAGTTGTTGGGGCTTGTCCACACTTAACACAACCTTGGAGCTTTAGAGAAACTTAACATCACGTTGGCATGCTAGACGCTATCATTTATTCTGATTACAAGGAGAGCCCAGCTATTCAGTTGAGTTCCCCATACTTCCTTGATTTAATAACCAACTTCTCCAGTTTGTGCAGCTTCCTGGATTCTTGGAGCTGAAATGATTGTTAGTTTCCATTATAATGAGCGGTCTCTAATGTAACAACTGAAATACCCTGCTAGAGGGTAGTAGTCTCCTTCTCTTCAGGTTCTACCTTATCTTTGTGTCCTTGATCTGCAACAAGAGAGGACAATCACAGGTTGGTGATTATCTTTTTGTCATCAGAAGGAAAATTTCCTTGTGCCTTACCTGTTCACCGTCATTGTTCTTTCAAACTAGAGCTTCCTCCCAGGTTAATATACATTTTACCTTCTTTCTAGTTTTTAAAACAAACTTATTTCTGTTAATTTCTCTGAACATAGTTTGTAAAGAATGAAGAAGCTTGTCTCCTGCCCTGCTTACCCCCTCATGGTTACAGTCCTCAGAGATAACCATCCCCTCTACCCCTGTTTAAATAGTTTCTTCTAGTAATTACCTCCCTATTTATAAATAAAATGCTCTCATGGATCTCGATGTTAAAAATTTTGCACATTTTCTACTAATTTCCTGTATGTTAGATGAAGATTTAGCATCCACATGCACACATGCCTGCACATGCACGCCTCTACCCCTTCTCCTTCTGCCATTTCCCCATCACAGTTTTTGGCTAAATCATTGGGCAGTGCTTGTTGCTGACTCTGGATGTTATTCATTGCTAAACCTAGTTCAGTTGTCCTTTCTTGTATATTTGCTTAGTTTTCTATGTAATTATTGCTGATTTTTTACAAATGATCCAACAACTCTATCAAATATATATCATTATTTTGTCCCATCTTTGCTCTCTTTACTCAGACTTAAGCCTTTTTTTTTTGGCTGCATTGGGTCTTCCTTGCTGCGCACAGGCTTTCTTTGGTTGCAGCGAGAGGGGGCTACTCTTCATTGTGGTACGTGAATTTCTTATTTTGGTGGCTTCTCTTGTTGCGGAGCACGGGCTCTAGGTGCGTGGGCTTCAGTAGTTGCAGCACGTGGGCTCAGTAGTTGCGACACATGGGCCCTAGAGCGCACGAACTTCAGTAGTTGTGGCATGTGGGCTCAGTAGTTGTGGCATGTGGGCTTCAGTAGTTGTGGCTCGTGGGCTCTAGAGCACAGGCTCAGTAGTTGAGGCGCATGGGCTTAGTTGCTCTGTGGCATATGGGATCTTCCCACGCCAGGGATCGAACCCGTGTCCCCTGCATTGGCAGGTGGATCTTAACCACTGTGCCACCAGGGAAGTCCCAGATTTCAGCCTTTGATACCTATATTCTTTTTATCCTTGTTTGTCAGTATTTTTTACTCCTTGACTATAACTTTAGTGAGATTTCAGGAGGAAGATGTTTGTGATCATTCTGTTATATTTGATTGAAAATTATTTTTACATTTTCATCTCTAAAAGGGGCTGTTCTATTTAAAAGACTGTGCCCTTTATCACAATTTTTTAACTTGTATTTTATTTAGTTATATTTGATACATTACATGGTTCAAAATTCAAAAGGTACCAAAAGATACAGAGTAAAAAGTCTCTTCTCTCTTATTTATCCTCTAGTCACTCCATTTCCCTCCCTAGAAACAACCAATATCATTGGTTACTTGTGTATCCTTCCAGAACTATTTATGAATGTATAAATGTGTGTATGTATTTCCCCTTTGTACACAAATAGTTGAATTCTATACACATTGTTTTGTACCTTGCATTTCACTTAACAATAGATATTAGTATTTATTCCATAAGAGTTCTTTAGAAGCTTCTTCTTTTTTTTTATGGATGTCTTTCTTTGTCTGACTTATTTCACTTAGCATAATTCTCTCATGGTCCACCCATGTTGTTGAAAATGTTAAGATTTCTTTCTTTTTCATGGCTGAATAGTATTCCATTGTGTGTGTGTGTGTGTGTGTGTGTGTGTGTGTGTGTGTGTGTGTGTACACCATGTCTTCTTTGTCCATTCATTCATTGATAGACTTTTAGATTGTTTTCGTATCTTGGCTGTTGTAAACAATGCTGTAATGAACATAGGAGTGCATGTATCTTTTTGAGTTTGTGTTTTTGTTTTCTTTGGATAAATGCCTGGTAGTGGAATTGCTAGGTCATATGGTAGTTTTATTTTTAATTTTTTCAGGAACCTCCATACTGTTTTCCACAGTAGCCATACCAATTTACAGTCCTACTGACCGTACACGAGAGTCTCCTTTTCTCTACATCCTCTCCAACACTTGTTATATCTTGTCTTTTTGATAATAGCCTTCTAACAGGTGTGAGGTGGTATCTCATTGTGGTTTTGATTTATATTTCCTTGATGATTAGTGATGTTGAACATCTTTTCATGTGCCTCTTGGCCATCTGTATGTCTTCTTTAGGAAAAATGCCTATTCAGATCATCTGCCCATTTTTTAATCGGATTTTTTTTTCTTTTGAGTTGTACAACTCTTACAGTTTTTTAATAACAAGTTTTTGAGATATAATGCATATACCATACAATTCACCCATGTAAAATATACAATTCAGTGTTTTTTATTATATTCACAGAGTGTGTAACCATCACCATAATTAATTTTAGAATGTTTTACCCTCCGTAAAGAAACTCCATATCGTTAGCAGTCAGTCCCTATTCCCCCCCACCGACTCCCACAGCCCTAAGCAACCACTGAACCTACTTTCTGTGTGTAAATTTGCCTATTTTGGACATTTTCATATAAATGGAATCATTCAATATGTGGGGAGTTGTGTTTCTTAACAGTTTTCTGCAGAAATACCTGAGAAATTCAAGTGAGTAGGTGGTTTCCAAGTTGATGTGGGTATTTTGGAAGGTAGGTTGTTGTCTGCCCAGGGGAATAAATCTGGTTGGTTTTAAAGTGGGGATGACGTAGCAGATTCCTGGGATAGAGCCAGTCAGCAAAGACATTTAGGATTAGACTGTCTTTCCTACAATGCAAGAGCACTGTGTAAAATGAGACCTAAACTATGGTGACTGCCCAAGGTCTGCAGAATCACTGAGCAGCATGCTGAGGGATCATCTTGAAGTCAGTACTGGATCAGAATACGTTTCTGGCTTTGTAATGAAAGTCTTTTGGGGAAAAAAACCAGTTATTTTACAAAGTTGACTGTCTCTATTTTGTCGCATAAAGTACTTTCAATAATATTTTTTCAGTTGGTTAATTTGCCTTATCCTGTGCTTTGCCCCAAAACACAGATCAGAACGCTTTCATGAACTCCTGCCAGATTTGGTTCACCTTTGCTTTCTCTGTATCTTATCTGTTACACCACATCTTGAAATGCATAGTCATTTTCCTGTGATCAGAGCAGGAGCAGGTATCTCTCACACGATCATTTGGTCCTTATTGCCAAAGGGATTGACGTGTCATGTTTCCTTAAAGCTAGTGCTGACCCAGAAATTACCCTGTTTTCATATTACAAAGGAGGGGCCAAGGGGCATATGAAGGTTATGGTCAGGCTTCCTCAGTTGTCAAAATTCAAAAAACTTTTCAAAGAAGAAACAAAACAGCCACACAAAATCTCATCCCTTTAAATTGTTATATAGTCTTAACCATCATATGTGATTCTCTTCACTGCTCCGTCTAAGAGTGAGGAAGGAACCATTGTCCCCTAGGGATTCATAAAGTCATAGGTGGCAACTGTATCCTGAGAAGGTAAACTCAGTCAGAGAGCCATTTGGCAGCAGTCTGTGGAGCAGGCCAGCAGGAAGATAAACAATTGCTAACCTGGGACTGTGGGAAGCAAGGAAATTGTACTTTGCTATTGGCAACCTTTTTATGTAAGATTGGGAGAATTAATGCTCCCTGGTGGAACTAAAAGTTTGGCATTATAGGAAAAGTTTTTTTAAAAATCTGAATTTGTTTCTTTAACTTGAAGAAGGATATATTAGGATTCCTTTGGTTGAAAAAAAATCAAACTGGCATAAGCATGAAAGGATATTTATTGGCTTATGTATCCAAGGGTTCTAGTGAGTAAATGTATAATTGGATCCCGGGGCTCAAAGCACGACACAGTTCTCTCCTTTTCTCCTTTCCTTTCTTGGCTTGACCCTCCTCTGTGTTTGCACCATTTTGGGGTAGACTTTCTCCACATGATGGCCACTGGCAGCTCCAGGTTAATCACTTCTACAGGCAAAAACAAGAAGACAAAACAAAACAATCCCCCCTCCCTCCCCCCGCCACAGACTCCAGGAGTTCATCTTTCCTGGTAGTTCCAAAATTGGCTCCAGGATTGAGTCTCTTCCCCCATTCCTGAACCAAACATTGTGGTGGTGATGGCATGGAATATCCTAAGGCAGCCTTGACATGAGTTTGTTAACACATGAGGAGAGAGAAAGTGGGTAGTTAGCCCCACTCAAACTACATAGACTGAGAGTAGGGAAGGGATATTTCCCAAAGGAACAGCAGGTGTTGTTACCAGAAGAGAGAGTAGATGCTGTGTGCAACCAAAATGCCTGTCTGCTACAGAGAGGAAATCAAGAGCTCATTTGGTTTTGAAGTATACAGCAGGATATTCTCATAGAAGTAAATAACTTCTCTGCTAAAGATTAGTGAGATAAAAATAGGCATAAGTGACAGTAGAAGGAACTTTAGTAGTACATGTTTTTCAGAAAAGCTCGATATAGATCAAAGTTTCATAGAGCAAATCCCATTTTACGACTGAGTTCCATTATGAAGTCACAACTATATTCCTAAAAGAAAACAAATCCACTGAATTTCGAGTTAGGAACTTCTGATGAAGAAGTAGTTATGACTGCTACAGATCTGTAATACATACCAGGCCTTGTGATACATCAGTGATAAAACATGTGCCAGCATTGCAGTTACCAACTATCAATTCACTTTTCCTTTGGATTCTTTTAGAATGTGGAAGCTGTTTCCTTCATTTATCCTTTTCTTAGCTGCAGACATTTTTCCTATGCTAGGAGGTCTCTAACTCTACCTTGGACCTCCAAAAACTTACCCCTCGTTTTGCGTAATAGAGCTACCTACAAATGCATTGTCACATTTTGCCAACAGGGAAGCTGTCTAATTCAGGTTCTGCCACAGCCTGAAACTCCCTAAAGAGCAGAGCTTCTGTTTATGTAAAACTGGAGGCCACATAAAGGAACACAGGGCTTCCCTGGTGGCGCAGTGGTTGAGAATCTGCCTGCTAATGCAGGGGACACGGGTTCGAGCCCTGGTCTGGGGATCCCACGTGCCGCGGAGCAACTAGGCCCGTGAGCCACAATTTCTGAGCCTGCGTGTCTGGAGCCTGTGCTCCGCAACTAAAGAGGCCGTGATAGTGAGAGGCCCGCGCACTGCGATGAAGAGTGGCCCCCACTTGCCACAACTAGAGAAAGCCCTCGCACAGAAACGAAGACGCAACACAGCAAAAGTAAATAAATTAATTAATAAACTCCTACCCCAACACCAAAAAAAAAAAAGGAAGACAAATGTGGCTTAAGACCCACATGCAGAGACTTCCCAGGCTTTTCAGGCAATGAAAAGGTATAGGGGTGAGGAGGGCAGACAAGACGATGGACAAGCAGGTGTAGCCCTCAGCAGTTGCATCGCCTTGGTGTATATCTATTTATAAGAGAATGGAACCCCAACCTATAACATAGAAAACAGTATATAGACTTTGCCTGCAAGATTGTCAAATTAAATGGAAGAATGGTAAACTCAGATAAAAAATAATTATAGATTTGTCAAGCATTTATATTACTCCTTCCCCATCTTCTCTTTCTTAATTCCTGAAATTTATATCAAGACTGTATCTTTGAACCCTTTTATTCATTCATTCGTTTGACAAATAGTTATTGAGCACTTGTTATGTGCTGGCACTCTTCTAGGCATTGAGGCTACAGTGGGGAACAAAACAAAATCCTTGACTTTGTAGAGCTCACATTCTGGGGACAGCAGTCAATAAATAAGTATATATCATTTCAGGTACTGTTAAGTGCTAAGAAGAACAATGAAGCAGGGTGAGAAGGATACAGAGTGGTAGAAGAAGGAGGCTGTTATTTCATATACGATGAATGTGGTATTTGAACAGAGACATGATGGGCTTTTAGGAGCAAGCCATGGGCTACCTGGAGGAGGAGCGGCCTAGGCAGAGGGAGAAGTAAGGCGAAGATGCTGGGTCCAGAGCAGCGTGATCTACAGCTAGGAGTTCCAGCCTCAGTTGCTGGAGGACAGTGAGGAAGGGAGAGCATGGTAAGAGATGAGGTCAGAGGCAGAGCGAAGGCAGCTGGGGGATGGGGGCTGCTCATATTAAGGGAAGAAGGGAAACCAGTGACGGTTTGGGCAGAAGAATGATGAGGTCTGATTCATTTTGACCAGATAGTTCCAGCTGCAGTGCAGGAATAGGGTAGAAGCACGGAGACCAATTAGGAGATTTTTGAAAAAAGTCAGGCCAGAAATGAGGGACCAGAGTGGTTGAGGTAGAGGTGGTGAGAAGCAGTCTCACCCTGGGTGTAGTTTGAGACCTGAGTTTCCTTCCTTCATTTGTTTTTTTCCTTTTTCCTCACTATTCTTTAGAGTATAGTACCTAACCCCTCCCCCCAAGTAATGGAATTTGTATTTATATAGTTTTGAGACTAGGGGCTTTATTTCTGGTCCTGTCTTAGTCATGTCTCGCCTCCTCTGTCAGCCCCTGTAAAGTTTACTCCATACGGGGTTGGGCTCAGATAATGATAACACTGCTGCAGATTCTACATCTAGGAGTTCTGGCGTGATGGGAGAGGGGATCAGCAAGTACTAGGAAGGGAGACTCAAGAGCAGGATCTTCCTAATTCTGATCAGGGAACTCAGCCGGAAGCACAGTCTACTACTAATCATGCCCAGAATTTGCATTCCTTATTTCCTTACAGAAATTGTTCTCATCACTGACAGTTTTACAGAGAAAACTCATACTGGGGTAGAGAACTGCAGCAAAGACAGGAAGCACTGCTGTGCTTAAGACTGATGTGTGGGCAGCGACGATACTTGTCATAGAACCTTAGTGTCTCAGACTTGGAAGACTCCCTCGAGGACATTTGATCTGGTCTTCTCCCACTGCTGTGTAAATCCCTGCCATGATATGTAATCATCTAGCCTCTGCTTCCAGAGTCTAGAATCCATAGATCGTAGAATGTCAGTGCTGAAAGTGATCTTAGAGATCATATAGGCCTGAGACTAGAAGAATCCAGGAGTGCGAACTCTGAGACCCATGCTCTTTCCACTCACAATGTTGTCACTCCAAATACAGGGCAGCCCTTGCTGGTAGAATGACAGAGGTGGGTTTAGATGTCTCTATTTTCATCCCATCACAGGCTGTCTGGGCTTATTTTCTTTTCAGTGCTTAACAATAATAAATCCTTTCTTTTTATTTTCAACCCTAGGGGTTGCCCTTCTCTCAGATGTGTACCCTGAGAAAATCTTGCCTGGCCTGTTGGCACAGTATGATGGCGGTAAAGACAAGCACACACTGGAGACCAGAATGAAAGTGGGGGAAATCCTGATGCGAATTGTCAGGGCATTAGGTGAGTTTTCTTGTTCCAGCATCTGGAATGGGGTCAGGGAGCAGTATGGCTGTGGAACCAAATCTGTGCACCTGGAGGCTTGTTATGCTAGCAAGGTGAGGACAATTTGGGGGCTGAGGTGAGTTACTTCCTGTTCAAGGATTTAGCAAATGTCCAACGCGCACCAAGAGATTGGCAGCAATAGTGCCCATGCTTCTACAACTGCTTAGTCTCCTCCGCTGAGCTATGTTGGGGCCCTGATTTTCCTCAGAGCTGGAATGAGAAGTTTCCCACTTGCTGAGCAGCAGCAACCATGAAAAGAAGGGGAATGTTAGACAGGGAAAGAAGAGTGCTAACTCTGGTTGAATGACTTCTGTGTGCCAGGTCCTCTACGTGTATATAATCTCATCTAATTTTCCTAAGAAATTCTGTAAAGAGGCTGTTGTTGGACCCATTTTATAGATGGGGAAACTGTAGCACAGGGACCTTCAGAAATTCGTTCAAGACTCATTCAGCTGGTAAATACTAGTGCTAAGAATTGAACCTACCAACTCGAAGGAAGTTGCTCAAAACCACACAAGCTGAGAGTTGTAAGGCCGTGGGCTCTAGAGTCACACTGCTTGGGATCAAATCCCAAGCTAATGCTTATCAGCTTTGTGATCATGGGAATGTTTCTCAACCTCTTGGTGCCTCAGTGTCCTTATATATAAAAAGAGGATATTAATAGCACTTACCTCATATGGCTATTGTAAGGATTAAATTTTACTCTTGGGGCTTCCCTGGTGGTGCAGTGGTTGAGAGTCCGCCTGCCGATGCAGGGGACACGGGTTCGTGCCCCGGTCTGGGAAGATCCCGCATGCCACGGAGCGGCTGGGCCCATGAGCCATGGCCGCTGAGCCTGCGCGTCCGGAGCCTGTGCTCCGCAACGGGAGAGGCCACAGCAGTGGGAGGCCCGCGTACCGCAAAAAAAAAAATAATTTTACTCTTTACCCACTAGGGAAAGGTTCTGAAAAACAAGCTAGCTTTGGGATTCCCTGGCGGTCCAGTGGTTAGGACTCTGCGCTTCCAATGCAGGGGGCGTGGGTTCGATTCCTGGTCGGGGAACTAAGATCCCGCATGCTGCATGGCATGACCAAAAAAACCCAAAAAACAGCAAACTAGCGTTTGCCTCTTGTATCAAGAATTTACGTCGAGTTCTTCCTTCACCAGCATTTTTAAGGATTTCCAAAGATTCCACATAGCCATGCATCATTTCCACGAACGTAGCCCTTAATTTTCCTAATTTCTGGGTGGCCCTCTGGCTAAAGAAGATAGAACCTAGATCTCCCACCACTTAAATTCTTTTATTGCTGAAAGGAAAATCTCATGAGAGTGAAATTAAAAGTGTTTTTTTCTGCCCTTTGAAGAAGGGCGAACTTTCTATATTTGCCTTAGTCTTAAATATGGGTCTGAAACATACCAGACAAGTGCACCATTATGAGAAATGATTGTCTCACAATAGGTGTGAGTGTTAAGTTTAACGTATTACAGAATCAAATGTACCTCTGACTTCCATTTGTGTGTATCATTGTGATCATCAATCTGAGAAGGATGTGTCTGATGCATCAACAAAACATGCCTGTTCTCTGTGACTTCTGGTAGACCGCTATCATTGGCGAGATAAACGCTGAAAAGGCACATTTCTCCATCTCCACGGGCCAGTCCAAATCATTTCCTGTGGTGAGATTGAAGGTGGGGATGAAGGACTAGGTTGAGTGGGAGAGAGGGCTTGCTTCTCCTTACATAGTCCTATAATTAGCCCAATTTCCAAAACTGCCTTCTGGCATTTCAAAGCATATTCCATCAGTTCTCAAAGTTCTAATCTTCCTGTAGCCTACTCTAACAAGTATCCAGCTGTAAACATTGCCTTAGCTTTAACTGCTACTTTCTAATTCACCTTACCAACTTGTCCAGGTGCATAGATGAGATGGCTGACTGAAATCCTTTAAGTGAAATTAAAGCCCATTTTTACAACATAGCCCATGTCCTCAGTTTACTATTGGTGTGGAAATCCTTGTGACAGCCACTTTATGAGACTTCTTTAATAAGTACCCTAGTTTCAGTGGTCCAGGCCTTGTGCTCTCCCCATCCCCAGCTCTCCTTTGCAGTAGGGGGAGTTCCATGGGAACACAGGCCCATAGGTAGGAGCCAGGTGCAGTACTACCGCTTCCTCTTGGCTTCAGTTCCCTAACCACATCTACTTTTCATCCTGCCACTAGACAATGGTGGAAAATCAGCAGGAGCTTTTTTTTTCTTCTCATTAAAAAAAAAAGATTGAAGTATCATATACATATAGAAAAGTATATAAAGTACACTAATTTTAATAGTGTAGTTTTATGGTTCTCTACATATCTGCCATCACCCAGATCAGTACAGAGAAACTTCTAATAACCCATAAAGTTTCCTTTTTTCCCTTCCTAAGCTATACCTGCCCCAGAGGTAAGCACTATTCTGAATTTTTATCAGCATCAATTTATTTTGATTGTCCTTGAACCTCATTTTTTTAAAAAAATTATTTATTTATTATTTTTGGCTGCATTGGGTCTTCGTTGCTGTGCGCGGGCTTTCTCTAGTTGCAGAGAGCGGGGGCTACTCTTAATTGCGGTGCGCAGGCTTCTCATTGCGGTGGCTTTTCTTGTTGCGGAGCACGGGCTCTAGGTGCATGGGCTCCAGTAGTCATGGCACGTGGGCTCTAGAGTGCAGGCTTAGTAGTTGTGGCGCACAGGCTTAGTTGCTCCGCGGCATGTGTGATCTTCCCGGACCAGGGCTTGAACCCGTGTCCCCTGCATTGGCAGGCAGATTCTTAACCACTGCGCCACCAGGGAAGTCTGAACCTCATTTTAATGGAATTAAATCCCCATGTTTCCAGTAAATTGATAGATACGGACACGTGGGTAAGTTTGGGTCAAATTTTAGGGGGCAAGAATATTTCATAGGCTGTGCTGTGTATTGTATTTCCTGTTGTCTCACATTACAAGGCGTATGATGTCTGGTGTCTCATTTTAGTGATGTGAAGATTGATCAGTGGTGTTTCTAGTAGGATACATCCATAATAAACCTCCCCATCAACCTTCCTCCTATTGGTTTTAAGTAACCACTGGTGATTGTTGCCTAGATTGTTGCTGTTATTTCATAGAGGTTACACTTTTTTACACATAAGGAAACAGATACAGAGACGGGTACTAACTTGCCTAATGTTACATAGCTAATTAATGATGAATCCAAAATTTCAATCCAGACAATCTGACTCCAGACCCAGTCTCTTACCCAATACACAATACTGTATCCTGAAAATTTTCTCATGTCATTAAGCATCTTTTTCCTGTCATTAACACACATTTTCCACATCCTCTATAATTTTTAGTGATTGCATGAGGCTATATCATTTGAATGTATCATAATTTTTTTCAACTGACCAGCTTAAAAGTTGTTCTAATTTTTCACTATTATGAATTACGTTAAGATGAATATTCTTGTAGCTAAATCTTTGTGCAGATCCACGATAATTTCCTAGGAAAAATTTCTAAAAGTAGAATTTCTTAAAAGCATATGCATATTTTAAAACATATTTATTGCTAAATTATCTTCCCAAGAGATTGTGCCAGTTTATATTTTAATGTTTGAGAATATTTGTACCCTCATCAGCACTATATATGCTATGTGTTATTTTTATCAAGCAGATACATAAAAAAATGTTATTGTGTTTTTATTTTCATTTATTCAATTGACAGCGTTAAATATTTTTCATATTTTTATTAGCTAAATTTTTGTGTGTGTGGAGGGTGTATGTGTGAATTGCCTGTTCCTATCCTTTCTTCATTTTTCCATTGGGGTGTTGATTTTGTTATTTAATTTGTAAAAGCTTTATATATTTACAGATCTTGAACCACTAACATTTATGTTGTAAATATTTCTTTGGTTTTTTTACATTTTAGTTTTGTTCATATTTTCTGTTTCCTTTGTTTTGAAATGTAGAAGGTTTTTATTTTGAGTTTTTTTTTTTGAGTAGGCACTGAATGGCCGGTTCTGTGCCTGGGGCTGGAAATAGGAGCACGAAAAAGCCACTGTCTCTTCCTTCAAGGAGCTTATAGTTTAATCAGAGCCGTCAACTCATACACAGATCTTCTAAGGTGACCTGCTAATTTAGGGAGAGGCCTGTGTAGGGTATTATGGGAGCTCAGAGGAAACGGTCTTGTCTGTCTTTTTCTCTTTGGGACCCTGCAGTTGAATGTGGCAAAGTGCTTTGGGGCTACATCAGTTCCTCATCGTTATCAAGAACAGCAGGTCAGTTTTTGAAAAATGGCTTTGTATGTTAGCTTTCAGAGATTTTCAACTCACAGCATAGCCTGAAGGTGAAAAGGTGGATTGGATGTATGAATAATTGGATGCTCGTCTGGGAGTTCAGCATTCATAGATTTCAGCAGCAATGAACAACAGTCAAGGATTAGAGTTCACATACTTTGAAAGGAGAATTTTTCAGCAAAATTCAGAGAATTAAATGAAATGCTTCTTGCCAAGTTTGCCTAGGTTAGCATCAGTATAGTTCAATTCAATAAATACTTATATTAATATAAATTGGAAATACTAATCTGGCCAAACTTGGAAGTTGGAGCCCAGACCGAATAATTTTTTTTCTTCTCTTCCTCCTTCTGTTTTTCTTCCTCATGTCAATTTTTCTGAGAGATATAACTTTAAAATCTATTCTTATACCTTTCCCTTCCTAATTGTATCAGTAATACGTGATAATTTTGGGCAATTTGGAAAATATTAAGTGTAAAGAAAATAATCACTAATAGTCTCACCATTCAGAAGTAACCATTCTTTGTTTACATTTTGATGTTTCCTTCTAGTTTCTTTTTCTTTCTCAGACTTGTAATTACATTGTACGTATCCTGCTTTTTAAAAAATTTAACATTATAAGCACTTTTCCATGTCATTAAATATTTCTTGAAAATATAAGATTTATTGGTTGTTAATTAATAACCTGAATTTATCATAATTTTATTTAATTATCTTCTAGAAAGATATTGTTTAATTAGGTGGTTCCAGTTCCTTACTTTATGAGGAACTTTATGAGGATTATAAGAAGTATGCTATTGATTATTCTTATACGTAGATCCTTTGGTGAATCTTTGATTCTTTCCTTAGGATAGGTTCTTAGAAAGGAATTACTAGGTCACAGTATGTGCCTGCTTTTAAGGCTCTTGATATTTAGTGCTAAGTTGCCTTCCAGAAAGGGATCCTCTTGTCAGCAGTGAATGAGACTGCTAATGTCTCACAGAGAAAAATTATTCCATGGCTTCAGACCTATCCTCTAACCCTGACCAGCTATCTCTAAAATGTGTACCTTTGCTCCCAGAATGAATGGAGGAACCTGTCAGAGAATGTTGCGGCGGGGGGGCGTGTGGATGAAGGGAAGGAGGTCAGGGAAGGACTGATGGATGGATGCATGACTCAGTGTGAACCCATTGCTGCCCTAGAAGAACAACTTAGACCTGGTAGTGTCACCATGACATACAAAGCACAGCACTTATTTTTAGAGGCAGAACGTAGTCTTCTAGTCAGCAAGCTCAGACAAGTTCTAGTTTACTCTAGGTCAGAAACTTCTAAAACTGAGAGCAGAAATAGAAAGCCATATTCACATTGCTTCATCTTAAGAGTACCTTCAGTGAACTCTGTAAGAAAGATCAGGAATTAATATTTGGAAAGAGGAATGAGGGAAGAGAACTAAATCTCAGGTCTGTTGGGAGTGTGCCACGGCAACTAGAATGACACTGGGAATGTGGGGACAAAGCAGCTTATACTTCTAGGTTAGGAGGTACCTTTTCTCAAATTCCTCTATGTGCCAGGAGAAGGGTAGGTCCTGGGCTTTAGGGTATATTTCTAACTCTTACAACCTGCAGAACACCCTTATTTAATGTGCTTTGTCAACTCTTTTCCATATCACCTGCTTAATTTTTATGTTTTAGTTCAGCATTCACTTTGCCACCTCAGAGTTCATCCAAGTGATGAGCAACCCGTGATCCCATCCAGCTCCAGGATGAAGCCCGTAATCTGATTTTAGAAAACCTGATGATACCTGCCCAGAGAGGGGCAAATTCAGCTCCAAATTCTGCTCTGACAAACACCTTCTTCTAGCCGGTTGTAGAAAACAAAGGAAAATGGAATAATTGGATTTGTCTAGCAGGCTACTGTGAGTTCCAGTTGGATTGGCCTCAGAATTAAGATGAGGAGAGAAGCTTTTTTTTTTTTTTTTTTGCGGTACGTGGGCCTCTCACTGTTGTGGCCTCTCCCGTTGCGGAGCACAGGCTCCGGACGTGCAGGCTCAGCAGCCATGGCTCACGGGCCCAGCTGCTCTGCGGCATGTGGGATCTTCCCAGACCGGGGCACGAACCCGCATCCCCTGCATCGGCAGGCGGACTCTCAACCACTGCGCCACCAGGGAAGCCCAGAGGGGAGAAGCTTTTAAACAGCTGCATAATATTTTATAGTATAGATACACCACAGTTTACTTATTCAACCATTCCTCTATGGATGAAACTTCACTTTTTTTCATATGACATGCAGTACTGCAATATAAATTCTCATATTTGTGTGCTAATGGAAATATATATTGTATGTGTATATATGCATATTTCATATATATGTACATATTAAAGAACTGGACCTTTATTTCTGTAAGATTGATATTTGCCAAAGTGGATTCACTCAAAGGCTGTTTATATTTTAAATTGTTTATATACTGACAGATTACTTCCTGAAATTGTGGGTGGGATAGGGCTTTTTGAACCCCCTGCTGTGTCTATTGTCAAATGGAGAAAAATATCTTTTGAAGATTGTGTTTTTCAAAGTGAATGGACTAAAAAAAGTCCTCTTTTGTGTTACTTTGTTTGTCTTGATGGCAATGGGAAAAAAAGTCTTGTTTAAAGTAATAAATTGCTGGGAATTCCCTGGTGGTCCAGTGGTTAGGGCTCCATGCTTTCACTGCTGGAGCCCAGGTTCAGTCCCTGGTTGGGGAACTAAGATCCTGTAAGCTATGTGGCAGCAGCCAAAAAAAAAAAAGTAATAAATTATTTATTCATTTTGCTATTAAGTAATGTATAAGACTACTCAAGGAATGACAAATCGCCTTTAGAAGTATCTTACTCAACAAAATTTGTTTAAAGGTGCAGCATTATAATGAATCAACGTAAGGGCATTCTAATTAGGTAGTTTCCAGAAATATTTAAACTTTTAATTTGCTAATTTAAAAATTTTAGTGTAAGGGCTTTTTCTTTCATAACATATGTTTTGGTTCCCTTGTGTGTAGTAAAGGACCTCAGAACATAGTGGCTTAAAACAACCACCATTTATTTGTTCAGAATTCTGTAATATTGGTAATACTTGGCAGGGACAGCTCGTCTGCTCCACATGGTGTTGTCTGGGCTCAGCTGGTGGTTCTACTGCATGCGGTGTAGGCTGGGCTCACCCAGGAGGTTGCATTCAGGTGGGATCTTGACTGGGGCACCCTAGTGCTCCTCCACATGGCTTCTGTCTGTCCCTGTGTGTGGATACTCATCATTCAGTAGTCTAAGTCAAACTTCTTTGCTGCATGGTGAATGGTTTCCCAGAGAACGAAAGCAGAAGCTGCCAGACCTATTAAGAGCTAAACCTAGAACTGGCTTAGTATTACTTCTGCCACATTCTACTGTCAAAGTAAGTCCCCAGATCAGCCCAGGTTCAAGGGGAAGGGAAGTAGCCTCTGACTCTTGATGAGAGAAACGGCGGTCAGGGATGGTGTGTTGGCAGCATACCTGCATACCAACTACTACACGGTCAAAAGTAGTGCACGCTTATTGCCACGAGCCTAACAATACACGGGTATATAAAGAAAAATCCAGTCTCTCCCAAATATTAGTTATATTTAATATTCTTACCTCCCAAAGTAAACAATGATAGTAGTTTGGTATATATTCTTTCACACCTTTCCCTGTGTTCCTATAGGTATATGCAAACATATATGGGCTTTTTATATGGGCTTTTTTTCTTTTACAAAAACAGAACATTAGCATACTATTACTTTTACTCTTACTGTTATTACATACTGTTAGTCTGTAGTTTGCTTTCTTTGAAATCAACTTTACCGAGGTGTAATTTACATACAGTAAAATGCCCCCATTTTAAGTACACATTTCAATGAGGATTGATATAAACTCATGTAACCATCACTATAGTCAAAATATAGAACATTTTCATCACCTCAGGAAGTTCCTCTGTGCCCAGATCATCTCCCATTCCACACCCCAATCCTGCCCACCACTGATACGCTTTCTCTTATTATAGGTTAGATTTGTCTTTTCTAGAGCATCATATAAATGGAATCATAAAGTGTATACCCTTCATGTTTGAATTCTTTTGCTCAGCAAAAGTTTTTGAGATTCATCCATGTTGTGTATATTAATAGTTCACCACTTTTTATTGCTAAGTAGTAGTACTTTATATGACTATACCACAGTCGTTCATACATTTACCTGTTGATGGACATTCAGGTTGTTTCCAGTTGTGAACTATTATGAGTGTAGTTGCTGTGAATATTCTGGTACAAGTCTTAGTGTGAAGATCTATCTATCTATCTATATAGAGAGATATATAGAGATATGTAGAGATATATATAGATAGATATGTTTCTCTTGGGTAAGTACCTAGGAGTGGAATTGTTGGGTCATATGGTAGGTGTATAAGAAACTACCAAACAGTTTGGTAGTTTCTTATACACCTTCCAAAATAGTTGTACCATTTTACATTATGACTAGCAAGGTATGAGAGTTCCAGTTGCTCCATATCCTTGCCAACACTTGGTATCAATAGTATTTTTTTAGTTTTTAGCCATTTTAATGAATCCATAATGGCATCTCATTGCAGTTTTAATTTGTATTTCCCTGATGACTAATTGTGTTCAGCTCATGTTTTTTCAAGTGCTTATTTTCTATTCCTGTATCTCTATTGTGAAGTAACTGTTAAGATCTTTTTCCATTTCTTCATTGGATTATTTCTCTTTATTTCTCCAAGTCTTTATTGAGTTGTAAGAATTTTTATATGGAGTAGATACAAGTCCTTTGTCACATATATGTATTGCAAATAGTTTCTACCAGTCTTTTCATTTTACTTATTTATTTAGGCTCCACCAGGTCTTAGTTGGGGCCCATGGGCTCCTCACTGTGGCATGCGGGCTTCTTAGTTGCGGCATGTAAACTCTTAGTTGCAGCACCAACCAGTCTTCTCTTAATGGTGTCTTTTGAGGAGCAGACATTACTTTTTCTGGTTAAAATAATATTTACTTATAATATTAAGTAAATATGCAAAAACATAAAATTAGTTCTATATTTTAGCTCATTTACAGCTTTAGAAACATATACATTTAAAACTTTAGGGACTTCCCTGGTGGTCCAGTGACTAAGACTCCCTGCTCCCAATACAGGGGGCTCGGATTAGATCCCTGGTCAGGGAACTAGATCCCACATGCCGCAAATAAAGATCCCGCATGCCGCAACTAAAGCTCCCACATGCTGCAACGAAGATCCCGCATGCCACAGCTAAGACCCGGCACAGCCAAATAAATAAATCAATAAATATTTAAAAAATAAAAAAATTTAAAATTAAAAATTTAATGCCAATTTTTTGCCAATTTAATGCCAAAAAAATCAAATTGATGACATTATTTTGATATAATAGATTATGTGTTGCTAAAATGAGATGAAATCATTGCCCACAATGTGTGTATGGTTCTGATGTTAAGGTAGAGAATTTTTTTTAGATCAGCATGCCCAAGTTATTATATGTTGTATGATGAATCCTTACTCCCATATTTTTCCTCTGTATAAACTATTACAAAACCCTTGGGTTCTGAAGTCAGGCTGCCTGCATTCAAATCCCAAAGCTGCCATTTCCTGAATCTTGAATATGTGACCATATGCAAGTTACTTAATATCTCTGTCCCTGTTTCCTCATTTGTAAAATGATCATCATAATAAGACCTAGTTCACAGAGCTCTTGTGAGGCTTACAGGAGTTAATAAATGTAAAGTGCCAGGTATATAGTAAATACTCAATTAATGCTATTTATTACCTTTTATTACCTCAAACTCTATGCAGTTACTCTTCAAGGACCAAAGCCTCAGCTCTGTAGGGACACCAGACAGTTTTGGGTAGAATTTCAACTGCCTCAAGAAAACAGGAACTGAACTCAAACCAGCCTTCTTACGTAAAGCCAGGGACCGGGTTTGTACTATCTCCCCCACCCCCTCCTACCCCCAACACACGTAAGGATGAAAACTCCGGTTACCTCTGGGAAGATGAAAGAAGGCACACCCACCACCAAACTCTGGTCCTGGCAACTAGGACTTATTTCTGTTATTTCTCAAGGCTGAAAGACCCTGCAGTAAAACTGCTTCTCAATTGGGTTACCTGCACCATCAGTTTCTTCTTTCTACTGAATATATTTTAAACAAATAAACAAAACACCTTCTTAACCCCATACCCCCTTCAAACTATAGCCCTGTTTCTCTGGTCTCTTCCACAGTTAAACTCTTAGAAAAAGTTGTCTGAACTTGCTGGCTGCATTACCTCCTTTACCATTTTCTTCCCAAGTCACTCCGAGGGGACTTTTATCCCCAGAATTCCCTTATCAACCAAAATATTGAAAAAGCCAATGATCAATTCTTCATCCTCATACTACCTGACCACCCAGTAGCATTTGATATGTTTGACCATTGCCTCCTTCTTGAAACTCCTTCCTCTCCAGGCCTCCCATGCAATAGACTTGCCTGATGGCTCTTACCTCATGGCTTTTCTTCCTCAGTCTTCTTCGCTGGCTCCTTCCCCACTACCAGATCCCCAAAGTTTGGAGTCCCCTAAGGCTCTGTCCTTAGTCCTCTCTCTTTACACGGTGCTACTCATTACCTGGTCAATCTAACTAGAAGTTTATCAATTGTATTAACATTTTTTTCAAAGAACTAGCTTTAGTTTAATTAATTTTCTTTATTGTTTTTTGGTTTTCCATTTCATTGGTTTTCCCTCCTATCTTTAATATTTCTTGCTGTAGTTATCTATCGCTACATGACAAATTACCTCAAAACTTATCGGATTAAAACAACAAACATTTATCTCATAGTTTTTGTAATTCAGGAGTTCAGTTACGCCTTAACTGGGTGCCAGTTATGCCTTAACTGGGTGCCTCTGACTCAAGGATTTTCACAAGGCCAAAATCAAGGTGTTGGCTGGGCTGCAGTCTTATCTGAAGAATCAACTGAGAATAGAGCAGTTCTCAAACTCACTCACATAGTTGTCAGGATTCAGTTGTTTTCAGGCTGTTGGACTGAAGGCCTCAGTTCCTTGCTGACTGTTGACCACAGCTTCCTTCAGCACTTTGCCACATGGGCCACTCCACAGGGCAACCCAACATGGCAGCTAGCTTCCACCAGAGTGAGCAATCAAGAGAGCAGGAGAGGGCAAGCGAGATGAAAGTCTTCGTCATTTGTACCTAATCTCAGAATTGACATCCCATTACTTTTGCCACATTCTGTTTTTTGCAAGCAAGTCACTAGGTTCAGCCCTAATTCAACAGGAGGGAATTACATAAGGTATGAATATCAGGAGATGGGGATTGTAGGATGCCATTTTAGGGGTTGCCTACAACAACTTCCTCCTATAAACTTTTGGTTTAACTTGTTTATTTTTCTAGTTTCTCAAGGTGAAAGCTTAGATCACTGATTTTGGACCTTTCCTCTTTGCTAAAGGAAGCATTAAAAACAATAAATTATCCTATAAGAATTACTTTAGTGGCATTCCATAAATTTTGATGTGTTTTCATTTCAAAATATTTTCTAACTTTACTTGTGATTTCTTTTTCTACCATGGATTACTTAGAAATGTGGTGTTTTTTGTTTAAACTTCAAATATTTTCCTATCTTTTCATTCATTATATTTTCCTTTACCTCATTGAACATAGTTATAATAGCTGCTTTAAAATCCATCTCTGATAATTGAAATGTCTGTATCATTCAGTTTTGGCCTCTTTTGAGTATCTTTCTCCTTGAGAATGGGTTATATTTTTGTTTTACAAGTAATTTTGGATTATGTCCTGGACATTATTAAATTATGTTGGGAAGGCTATAGATTCTGTTATGGTACTCCAAACTGTTAAATTTTTGTTTTAACAGGCAATTAAATTAGACTCAAACTTCAGACTTTGTCTTACCTGCAGTGGGCCATAGCTCAAATCTCACTTCAGGTCTTTCAGCCTTAGCTACAAGCTGCTTTGAGTCTAGTCTTCACATACTGAATTTCAGCACATTTCCTTGAGGTCCAAGAGAGACAATGGGAGACTATATTCACCCACCTGAATCCTTATCTTCTTCATAATCTGTGTCCTGCTTGTTTACTGCTGTGGGAGTAAATAAAGTTACAAGAGAAGAAGTCATCATTCTCATCCTTTTTCAAATTCCGGCCAGGTTTCTATGGCCTGGCTTAGCTCAAGAAGCCAAGATCATAAAGAGCCATATGTGCTCTGTTAAGGGATTTCAATTTATGTTGACTTAATTTTTTTTTAATTTTTTAATAAATTTATTTATTTGTTTGTTTATTTATTTTCGCTGTGTTGGGTCTTCGTTGCTGCACACAGGTTTTCTCTAGTTGAGGCGAGTGGGGGTTACTCTTCGTTGTGGTGCTCGGGCTTCTCATTGCGGTGGCTTCTCTTGTTGCAGAGCATGGCCTCTAGGCACGTGTGCTTCAGTAGTTGTGGCACGCAGGCTCAGTAGCTGTGGCTCGTGGGCCCTAGAGCGCAGGCTCAGTAGTTGTGGCACATGGGCTTAGTTGCTCTGTGGCATGTGGAATCCTCCCGGACCAGGGCTTGAACCTGTGTCCCCTGCATTGGCAGGCGGATTCTTAACCACTGCGCCACTAGGGAAGCCTTATGTTGACTTTAAATGGAAGTCACTGAGAGATTTTAAGGAGGGAAGAATTAATCATAATTACATTTTAGCAAAATCATTTTGGCTGCTCTGTGAAGGATGAGAGTGGGACAAGACTAGAAGCAGGTAGACTCATAGGATGTTGTTGGGCAATCTGGGAACGAGATGATGATGGATATTGAATGAGGATTTACATGTGAGAAAGAAGGCAAATGATGTCCCCAGATAGGAAAGAAAGCATGAGAACAAATGTGGGATGCCTGTGTTGCGAATGGAGGACTTGACCTGTCTCCCTATAGCAAGTTGTGTTGGGTGCCTTGGGTAGTCAGGCTAGATAGAGAAGGTGGGCAGACCACAGAGAGCCTTGAACACTGGGCAGAGTTAGCACTTGATGTGACGGGCGTTTGGGAATCACTATGGATTCTTAAGAAAGGAAGCCACGTGATGACAGATGTGTAGGTATGGTTGGCAGGGGCATGAAACATGAGTGAAGAAAGGAGAGGTTGGAGACAGAGAGATAGCTAGGAGGCTGTTTTGGCATTCCTAGGCATAAAGAGATGAAGACTTTGATTAGAGGGATGTCCATGAGGATGGTGAGAAAAAATAGACATTATAGACAATTCAGAAGAAGAAATGAGAGACTGTCACCTCTTAACATTTAGTGGAGATGGAGTTATAATCCACCTGGCAGTTCCACCAAGTGTAATCCACCCAGTTATTCTCATAGAAATGTTGAGAGGCTCAAATGAAATAATATACATAATATGAAATATTTGTGTCATTATAAATATAAATATTTGAGTGTCATTATAGAGATGTATTTATGACTATATTAATTCCTGTACTGGGGTTGCCAGGGACTAAAGTAGAGAGGTAGGACCACCTACAGTGGCAGCCATTAGGCAGGTAAATAGGAAATTGATGTATAGATTTAACCTTGGGACACATTTTACCTTTCTCTGTCAGAGGTATGCACCGTGACCCCCAGAGTCATAAATTCCTAAGTTTTGATCTTGACTCTAACACATTTAATAGCTATGAACAAGTTACATAGCCTCTCTGTTCCTTATCTGTAAAATGGGGATAATTATGGTAGCTTCCTGATAGGGTGGTTATGAAATTTAAAAGATAATATATGTAAAGTGTTCAGAACCAGCATCTTTCATGGTAAGGGGTGAATAAATGTTGGTTGCTATTATTTTCTTGTTGTCTTTTTTTTTTTTTTGGCGGTACGCGGGCCTCTCACTGTTGTGGCCTCTCCTGTTGCGGAGCACAGGCTCCGAACGCGCAGGCTCAGTGGCCATGGCTCACGGGTCCAGCCGCTTTGCGGCACATGGGATCCTCCCGGACCAGGACACGAACCCGTGTCCCCTGCATTGGCAGGCGGACTCTCAACCACTGCGCCACCAGGGAAGCCCACCACATCTTCTTTATCCATTCCTCTGTTAATGGACATTTAGGTTGTTTCCATATCTTGGCTGTTGTAAATAGTGCTGCTGTGAGCATCGGGGTGCATGTATCTCTCTTTTTTTTTAATATTTATTTATTTGGTTGCACTGGGTCTTAGTTGAGGCAGGCGGGCTTCTTCGTTGCAGCTTGCTGGCTCCTTAGTTGCGGCACATGGGCTTCTTAGTTGTGGCATGCAGACTCTTAGTTGCAGCATGCATGTGGGATCTAGTTCTCTGACCAGGGATCTATCCTGGGCCCCCTGCATTGGGAGCGCGGAGTCTTAACCACTGCGCCACCAGGGAAGTCCTGCGTTTTTCTTTTTGAGTTATGGTTTTCTCTGGATATATGCCCAGAAGTGGGATTGCAGGATCATACTGTAGTCCTATTTTTAGTTTTTTAAGGAACCTCCATACTGTTCTCCACAGTGGCTGCACCAATTTACATTCCATGGGGCTTTTATGTTAAGGAATTACAGGGGTTGACAAACCACTGCCCTTGGGCCAAATCCGACCTGCTGCCAGTTTTTGTATAGCCCATGAGCTACAAATGTTTTTCACATTAAAATGGTTGGTGGAAGGGGGAAGCAAAAGAAGAATAATTTTCTGTGACGTGAAATGCAAATTTTAGTGTCCATGTAAAGTTTTATTGAAACAGTCATGCTTATTTATGTATTGTCTATGGCTATTTTTGCACTACAGTGGCAAAATTGAGTAGTTACAATGACAAACAGAAATTGGCCCTCGAAGCCAAAAGTATTTATTTACTGTCTGGCTTTTTACAGAAAAAGTCTGCTGGCCCTATTCTAAGGTAACCATTATTCAAGTGCATGTATATGTATTTCTTTGGCAGACCTTCATTGCTTGCTTTTTCAACAAAGTTTCTTTGGAAGTAACTAATCTTTCCAAATCATTCTTAAGTTTTTCTTCCCATCAAATCAAGCTTTGTATCCTACTTTAAACTCTGTATCCTACTTTAAACTTTTACCCTTTATAATTAAACCTCTTTAAGTAGATTTGAGTAGATATTGCATTTCTTTTCTGAAATCACCAGCTGCAGTCATTAGCTCAGGAGATAGAAGATGCCATTGGCAAAGAGTCCATTCTTTAAAGATGACACAATTACAGTTGGCCCTACTTATCTGCAAACCTGCAGATACGGAGGGCCAGTTAAGTAACTTGAACATCCCTGGATTTTTATATCCTTGGGGAGTCCTGGAACCAATCCCCCACAGATATTGAAGGACAACTGTATACTTGAATGTTTCAGTGTTTAATTCTGCTGTTATTTTTATTTTTTATTTTTTTGCGGTACACGGGCCTCTCACAGTTGTGGCCTCTCGCATCGCGGAGCACAGGCTCCGGACGCGCAGGCTCAGCGGCCATGGCTCACGGGCCTAGCCGCTCCGCGGCATGTGGGATCTTCCCGGACCAGGGCACGAACCCATGTCCCCTGCATTGTCAGGCGGACTCTCAACCACTGCGCCCCCAGGGAAGCCCTCTGCTGTTATTTTTATTTTCAGTGTCTTCATACTTTTGTCTTCTCATCTCACACCCCTAATTCCAATTTAGAGTAAATTAAAGCATTATAATTTGGATCCTTTATTGTGTCTGTGAAAGGACACAGGACAGTGAAACATCTGATTTTCTCTTTTATTTACAAGTTTTAAAATAGATTCTTGGATTTGTAATAGATTCTTGCATTCACTTTGACTTATGGGCTTGCAAGAGAGTAAACCAACTAATTAGAATATAATGTTCCCTTTAAAAGAAGTTGTAACTTCATTTTCTTTTTGCTGGGCCTGATGTGGTAAAGACTGATTTCATAGCAGTTGAAGGATCTTCTGTTAATAATTTAAACATAAAGTTATATTCTCAGGCCACAGGCTTCCTGATTTACGTTTGTCAATATTATGAGGCTAACTAACTCTTGGGCATGCTTTAACGAGTTTGAACATTTATGTAGTGAATTAAATAAGTCACTGGAATGGTTTTACTACTTTCATCATTACAGAATTGTAAAGAGAGTCTCCTTCATTTAAAATATCTAGTTTTTATCTTCTTTCATCTTTTAAAATAACTTGCCATAAACCTGGAACTTTTCCTTTCTTGTGATCACATTTCTGGGCTTTATTTTGTTAATTCCACCCTTCAGGAAAATTCCACCATGTTTCTGAAGTCTGTTACTGTCTCAAGCACACTTTTCAGGAGAACTAATCTCTTTTTCGTGTCAGTAACACACTAGGGTAGAGTCATTTGTTGTAGATTTTCCTTGTAGGGTAACTTTGTATAAACTGAAAGTTTATATGCTGTTTAAACCAATCTTGGCGTTCAATGAGCTGTTGAGATGGAATGAGTAAGCTAGTTAATACATAACTATAGAAGTCTTGGCATCCTGTTTCAAACTGTCTTTGTTTCTACGTTACTTTAGTTCACTGAGTTGCCGAAAATCCAGTGGTACAAAGCATTTCCTGTACACTGTTTTACTTTGTCCAAAAGATATTTATCTGTGGTTCTTATTTGCACATCGCTCTTATTTGAAGACATGGAAAGAAAACATCCTTTTGCGAGTCAAAGTGTAAAGTAGGGTCTTCTACCTCTCCTTTCAGTGCCCCTCGCTTACCTTTTTTTTCTTCTCTCCTCCCACTTAAAACTTTCTTCGACTAGAAACTCATCAAATTTCAGAAATTATTTCATGTCTTTCTTGTTCCTTCCAAGCTTGTAAAAAGGAGGTAACAGGTATATTGATATTCACTAAGGTGTGGATGACAGCCTCCTATTATGCTGCCCTTCTTGGGGTGGTTTTGCATTTTGAGTAAGGAGGCTATTTAGTCTAAAGAAATAAAGTTCTAATGATTAAATAGACTATGAAGCAATACAGATTGCTAATAGAAGAAATATTTGGAGGCAAGAAGGTCTGTGTGTCTCTTTAAAGCATACCTGGTAAGTCACTTGCACCAACAATAGTCCTACTAACAAGTTTGTTTTTCTTTAATAACTTGTCCCACAGAGATCTGAGATCTTCCCTTGGTTACATCTAAGCCTGTCAAAGTTTGTCTACCTGCAACTTGCATCCAAATCATCAATGCCTATGTGGTCTGTGTGATGAGATACAATGAAATTAGAACCAGAAAAGGGAGGGCTAAGAGGCCCTGAAATCTTTGCTAACCTACTTCTAGCTCAGAGTCACCTCTTGGTTACATTACCTTAAAAAGGATAACAGTATGAACGGAACACCAAAAGCAGCAGATCAACAATTAGCCTGAGGGAGTAAAGTGGGTCCTGACATGTAGACACCAGCAGGGGGGACTCTATCCAGGGACTACTCAGCATTCTTGCCCAGTGACTACTGCGACCTGCCTCCCTGGCAAGCCCCATCAAGAGCAGATGACTGGCTTCAACCCTCTAATGCCCTAACGTACATCAAGTATATGGCTTTAGCAGCTTTCACAAGGCCATTTATCAGTCATCTCCTCCTGTTAGGAAATCAGAAGTGTTACCACTTTGAAGATGGTAAAGAAGAGGGGAAATTTTTTTGTTCTCCTCTTCAGGATAGAATTAATAGGATTCCAGCCCTTCAAAAAGACAATTAAGTGACAATTTTGGTGTTTGTTCATGGACCAGAGGAACTTATTCCCATTATGCCCTGTTGCTTATGCCCTCTTGTAAGATACAAATCCCTGGCTTCTCTTCCATTCGTATCTTATGAGGTTAAACAGAGAAGGAATGAAAATTGTAAGGACTGTGAAATGTCAGAGATGTGGGAGAATCAGCTGGCCACATTGATGTCCACTGTTGTAGAACAGAAGTTCCTGCTAATCTTCATGGAGTGCCAAGTAAATGTCCTGATGGCAGTAGAAAGAGCCCTCTGCTTGGGAGACAAGAGAATGTATCTGTCTTTCAGTAGCTGTGTGACCTGGGATCAGCCTGTTAAAAATTTCTCTCTCCTGATTTGTAATACAGAGTTAAGAATATTTTTTTCCACCAAACTCAAATTCTTATGTGGTAATAGGTGCACAAGTGCTTTGCAGATAAAGAGGCTTACAAATGGACACAACGTTTTTTTATTCCACTGTACTGTAGCTGCATATTCTATCTTAACTAAAATCTCTCCTCTGTTCATAAAGGGCTATGTGGAGAAGGGAAACTAAAATCAGAAAAGAGATGATTTCCCCAGAGCTGCAGGGGAAATTCAAGGCTGAAAAGTAATTGTTGTTAATCAGAATTTACCTATGAATTTTTTAAATTGATGAATTTCATAAAAAATTAATTGCATTTAAATTATTTAATTCTCTAAATGGCTTTTGGAAAGGAAATCCTGCCTGTCAGGATCTGCCATGTCAATCTAATTTCCTTCTGACCTTGACAGAAATTATTGTCTCTGTTGACTCTGGTCCAGTCACGGCAATAAGTTGTATTCATGAAATGTTACAAAAAACAAGTAATTCTTCTACTGTATTCCTTTCAGTAGTGAAAGAGTTCCAGGCCCTAAAATGCAGGAAAAATTACTAGATATTATTGAGGACATAAAAGGGTCCATGCAGAGAGTCAGATCTATATTTTGTCTCCTGTTTCCTTATTGACCAGGTCAGCAGGAATATTTCTGTGAGGGCATGTGGCTCTCCACCACGTTACTCATCCCCAGGGATCTATTTACTTTGGTTCCCAAATAAAAGGGAGGAGAAATAGTTTCTCTGGATTCCTTTTTCCAGTAATGGCTTTAGTGAGTGAAGTGTGTATTGTGACATTTGACCTTTTTATACCTTTACTCTCTTTTTTCTCCCCAAAATATCTAATATCAAATCTGAAAGTACAAAAAGTGCTGTCTTGGAAAAGGAAGAGCCTACTTGAACTGGTTAGATTACAGAGGCAATTCAAACAATGTAAATGAGATCCAGGAGCCTGGAAAGATAAGATTAAGATTCAAAGATAGGCAGACAAAGACTCCAGGTCTCCACCTCCACTTGAGTCTGGTCCTTAAGAGGAAATGAAATAAAGAGCAGAAGAGATTGGGATGGACATAATAAAAAGGCTGGAGCACAAAAGTTTTAAAATACTGGTAGGAGGTCTTAACTATCCCTGGGTTAATGTTTGTCAGATGTGGTTTGGCATACCCAGAGATGGAATTTTGGGCCAAATGGCTGTAACTGTATGTAAGAACCTTTGAGTCTATATCTTCAATATTTTTCTTGCCTCTTTTAAGAGACTTTTATATTATACTAATATTTTTTAAAGCTGATGCAATGAAAATTAATTTAGAAGGTTTAGAAAATGTTACCCATTAAACTGCCAGCTCTGAAGTAGTAAAGACTGAAATTGTGTTGGCACCATCTTTTACTGACAAATAAGGAAGCAAAGAGCTGGCAGAAGCAATGCCATTCACAAAGCAATGGGAAAGCTCTGGGTTCTGCTTGACTGACGGTCAAGGGCAGGACCTGGTTCCTGTAGTGGGCATATCATGAAAGAATCCAGATCTCCTACTTCATGTTTGAAGGGAGCAACCATTGTGAATTGTCTGTGAGATCTGCCCCCAAGCTTTGGTCTCTGAGCTACTGGAAGGCAGAGGTGCGTTTCATATCAGATTCTGCTTACATACATATACCTCTTCTCTTCTAATATGTGAAGATTTTTATATGTTATTTATTTTTCCAGCTTCAACGTGGACTAGATTATGTAGCCCTCCTTTAACCCCTCCCGGCCCAAAACTTACTTTTTTAAAAAATAGCTTTATTGAGATATACTTCATATACTATACAATTTACCAATTTACAGTGTGCAATTCAAAAATTTATTGTATGTTCACAAGGTTGTACAACCATCACCACAATCAATTTTGAAACATTTTCGCCACCCCAAAATAAGCCCTGTACCCATTACCAGTCAGGCAATCACTAATCTTTCTGTCTCTAAGGATTTTCTTATTGTGGATATTTCCTACAAATGAAATCATACATTTTTCTTTTTACTGGCTTCTTTAACTTACATGTTTTCAAAGTTCATCTATGTTGCAGCATGTACCTTATTCCTTTTTATTGCCAGGTAACATTCCATTGTATGGATATAACACATTTTAAAATCCATCCATCAGTTGGTGGACATTTGAGTTCTTTTCACTTTTTGACTATTATGAATAATGCTGCTTTGAACATTTCATGTTCAAGTTTTTATGTGGGAATGTGTTTTAAATTCTCTTGAGTATATACGAAGGAGTGGAATTGCTGGGTCATATGGTAACTCTGACTTTTTGAGAAACTGCCAAACTGTTTTCCAAAGTGGCTGCACCGTTTTACATTTCGGCCAGCAGTGTATTAGTGTTTCAGTTTCTTCTCCTCACCAGCACTTGTTCTTGTCTTTTTGCTTATAGCCATCCTAATGGGTATGAAGTGGTATCTTGTGGTTTTGATTTGCATTTCCATAATGATTAATGGTATTGAGCATCTTCTTATGTGCCGTTTGTATATTTTCTTTGGAAAATATACGGTTCAGATCCTTTGCCCATTTTGAATTTGACCTATTTGTCTTTTTTAATTGTGTTGTAAGAGTTCTTTATAGATTCTGAAGATAAGCCCTTTATCAAATACATGATTTGCAAATATATTCTCCCATCATTCTATAGGTTGTCTTTTTACTTTCTTGGTGACATTTGACACACAAAAGTTTTTAATATTGGTGAAGTCCAACATACCTATTTTTTTCTTTTGCCACTTGTGCTTTTGGTGTTGTATGTGAAATGCCTTTTTGTTTTTTTTGGCTGTGTTGGGTCTCGTTGTAGCGTGTGGGATCTTCGTTGCAGCATGAAGGATCTTTTGTTGCAGCATGCGGGCTTCTCTCTAGTTGTGGTGCATGGGCTCCAGAGTGTGTGGGCTCTGTAGTTGCGGCGCACCGGCTCCAGAGTGTGTGGGCTCTGTAGTTTGCGGCACACGGGCTCTCTAGTTGAGGCATGGGGGCTTAGTAGTTGTGGTGCGCAGGCTTAGTTGCCCCGCGGTATGTGGAATCTTAGTTCCCCGACCAGGGATCGAACCCACGTCCCCTGCATTGGAAGGCAGATTGTCAACCACTGGACCACCAGTGAAGTCCCTGAAATGCCTTTGCCTAACCTAAGTCACAAAGATTTACTCCTATGTTTTCTTCTAAGAGTTTTATAATTTTAGCTCTTACACTTAGATCTATGATCATTTGAAGTTACTTTTGTATATGGTGTAAAATAGGGGTTCAGCTCTTTTACATGTGGATGTCCAGTTGTCCTAGCACCATTTGTTGAAAAACTATTATCTTCCTGATTGCATTATCTTGGCATTCTTGTTGAAAATCCATTGACCATAAAAATGAGAGTTTATTTCTAGACTCTCAATTTATTCCATTGATCTGCAGGTGTGTCTTTAGGCTAGTACCAGATTGTCTCGATTTTTGTAGCTTTGTAGTAAGTTTTTAAATTAGGAAATGGGAGTCCTCCAGCTTTGTTCTTCTTTTTCAAGATTGTTTGGTTATTCTGTATCCCTTACATTCCCATGTGAATTTTAGGATCAGCTTGCTAACTTCTGGGGGGAAAAAAAAGGCAGCTGAGGTTTTGATAGAGATTACTTTGAATCTATAGATCAATTTTGGCAGCATTGCCAATCCATGAATGTGGGATGTCTTTCCATTTATTTAGTTTTTCTTTAATTTCTTTTAACAATGTTTTGTAGTTTTCAGAGTACATTTATTCTTAAATAAATTTATTCTTAAGCATTTATTCTTTTTGATTGATTCAGTTATAAATTGAATTGTTTTCTTAATTTCATTTTCAGAGTATTAATTGCTAGTCTCAGTACCTACTTTTGACACCTGGTAGCAAGAGCTAAAAAGTAGGTTGGGAGGCGTCAGTAGCTTCAAGTGGAGTAAATTACTTTCATGCCTGCATTGAGAGTGAAGTAGGCATCAGCACTTCTGAGCTGGTGAGGCCACACCCTACAATGACTGTGCTATCAATGACCTGATTCCTCTGTGACTATCACAGAAAAAGACTTTCTCTTGCTAAAGAATGTAGAAATTTTCAATCATTCCATGAGGCTTAACATTTTATTTACTACCCTTATTGTGTAGAGAAAGCACCATACTATTTGAATCATTATTCATTTGGAAAAAAAAGTTGATCTCTAAAAGATTATCATATCCTTTGGCTGACTGTGACTTTGCAACCAGTTAACAGAGTGTAAGAGTGTCCTGAAGGCATTGCAGTAGAAGTGATCCAGCTGGAGATTAATTATTACGATGCAAACCTCATTCTACATCATAGAACAAAGACTTTTGTCCTTTCTGAACACACGTATAAATTCAGATTCACCAAACTCAAAAATATATCTCTAGTTAAGCCATTCCCTTGCTCAAATAAGCATTATCAGTCTTTTCAAATTATCAGCTGTACTGGATCAGCTGGACATACATATGCAAAATTTCCTTCACCTCTAAATCGCTAGTGCCTGTTAGAGTCCCTTGCACATTGTAGTGCATGTTAAATGTTTTAATGTTTTTATTGAATTAGCTAGATGGAAGAGCTGGAGTCTGGAGATTAAATTCTGATATAATTCAGGGGTCTGTGAATTCTTTAAAAGAATTTTTTAGGGCTTCCCTGGTGGCGCAGTGGTTGAGAGTCCGCCTGCCGATGCAGGGGACACGGGTTCGTGCCCCAGTCCGGGAAGATCCCACGTGCCGCGGAGCGGCTGGGCCCGTGAGCCATGGCTGCTGAGCCTGCGCGTCCGGAGCCTGTGCTCCGCAACGGGAGAGGCCTCAGCAGGGAGAGGCCTGCGTACCGCAAAAAAAAAAAAAAAAAAAAGAATTTTTTAAATGTTGTGTTTTCATTTCAATGATAATTCTGAATCACCTGGATCCACATTATAATCAAGTTGCACTGCGCAATTTCAGTGCCCATGTTTGTGTTTAAGAAACATTGGTCTAAAACATTACTCAGAATGTATGTTAACTTCTGATTACAGAGGAGTGCTGGCTGTAAGTGATCATTCAGTCTTTGGAAAATATAATTGCCTTTACCCAGCAGCACCTTAACCAGCAGGATAGGATATTTCTTAGTTATTTCCTGTTGGTAGATAGAAGAGAGTAGTTAAGAATGATTTTTTATCAGTGTTCCCTTCTATGTCTCAAAAAAAAGGAGGGGGTGTAGAAAGAGAGAAAGAAGGGAAGAGAAGAAGGAAAGAAGGAATAGAGGGCTCTGCAGACATTAATTACGGAGTTTTGAAAGGATGGTGTAAAGATTTGGCCAACAGTGGAATTTTCTTTCTCACTTGATTTTTCTCGATTTCACTTTTATGACCTGTTTCACTGAACTAGAAGAGTAGTCAAGCCCTTGAAATCAGCAGGTCCCCTGACTCCAGTAGTTTACTGTGATAGCGCTCTTTCACTATGTAAGTGTCTCTTGTTTCAGGTCATCTCAGATCCTTTATGACGGAAGGTGGGATCTGATAGGCATAAATGAATCTATCAATGTAGATTTCAAAGTACCATTGCAAAGCTTGACTAAAAAAAAATCTTCCAAGTCCTAATTTGTTGAAGAAATCTTTTCATATATACGATAATTGATACAAACAAGTCACAGGCAGGTTAAAATTTTTCCAGCTCTCTTTTCACTATGCACTTGATTTTTCACCTTCCAAAGCAACGCGTTTTTTTTATCAAGTTTGTTCAAACAAATCTAGATCCTTCATTTGTTTCCTTGAACACACTGCTGTTTGCTTCTCAATAAGTGTTGATTATTGCTGACTTCCTGAGAAGAATATGGAGATGCAAATAGCCAGGTGTTGTCATTGTCATTGCACAAAGGAAAAGCAATTAGAGCTGAACTAGGATAAACCCTACTGACTAGAATCAACTTGAGTAAGTTTCTAAAAGTAGTCTTGGGTTTACTGTGTTCATTTCCCTGAAGCTGTTTCTGAACGCCTGAGGAAAAGATGGCAGTCTCTCCAACTTCAGTTCCATGGGGATCTCTTAGTCTAAATATTGTAGTCTACTGTGAATACTTTCTGAAAATGGGGGTGAGGGAGTTCAGAAATCAATACCATTTTTTGTAAAAGCCATATAATATGGATACTTTTAAGGAGACAACAGGATGGTAATGAATATTTGCCCTTGTCAGGGGGCAAGTGTATGCCACCTTTTCTGACAAAAGGTGAATTAGAATCTTGGAACCTTATGGTTCAAATAAGTTTCAACTGAAGCAATACAAACTTCTCATCTGGATAAAGAAAAACACAAAAAGGCAAAAGCCAAAATATATATATATATTAACCAAAACCCCTCCTGGATGATATAATTGAGATTTTGTTGCTTAATGAGAAACTAAGGAATAGCAGTGGGTGTCCCAAAGCCTGAGTTTTTAGTTTATAATGAACTAGTTAGTCAGTAGTTGCGAAATATACTCAGCATATAACCCCTTCACATGAACTCCTACTGTAAATAGTTACTCACCTTTCTTTATTTAATAGGTTGGCAGATGTATAAAGATGACTCTGCTCTTTGGCAAAGTATATATATGTATTACACACACTGATATTTTGAGTCATGCCGTATACTAGACTATTGTCCCAATTAAAATTATAATTAGAAGAAAGAAAATTATTGGGTTTAATTTTTTCTTTTATATGTTATAAAATTGACTTTTGAATCCTTTTAAAAACATATACTGCTTTAAGTTTGTCTTGGCAAATCTAACTTTTCTGGCTTTGTATTATTTTTAAATTATTATATTTATTTATTTATTTGGTTGCACTGGGTCTTAGTTGAGGCAGGCAGGCTCCTTAGTTGTGGCTCGCCAGCTCCTTAGTTGCAGCACACGGGCTCCTTAGTTGTGGCATGCGAACTCTTAGTTGCGGCATGCGTGTGGGATCTAGTTCCCTGAGCAGGGATCGAACCCAGGCCCCCTGGGTTGAGAGCGCAGAATCTTAACCATTGTGCCACCAGGGAAGTCTCTCTGGCTTTGTATTGATAAACATAGAACTGACATAGAAGTACTCTATAGCGTTAAATTTTCATATGTCATATCAGAATGCTTTTGGCTGCAGGTAACAGAAATTCCCAACTCAGTTGGCTTAAACAATAAGGAATGAATCATTGCATATGACAGAAAGTTCTGAACTGGTTAATCCTTTGCCTCCATGACATCATTCAAGATCCAAAATCTTTTCATCTTTCTACTCTGCCAGTCTCAGCTTTATTGGTCTCATCCCCTGGTTCCTCATAGTTTCATTTGGCTGCAGCAGCTTTGAGGTGTCATATTCTTTTTTTTTTTTTGAGGTATCATATTCTTATCATAACCAGAGGCAAAATATTTTCTTAGGGTCTTCCAACAGATTTTCCTTCACATCTCATTGTTCAGACTGGGTCACATGCCCAAAGCAGTTAAGGCAAGGGGATATGTCCACCAAGATTCATTTAAAGCAACAAAGACCTTAGCCTGAATCACATAAGTGATAGTTGGGCAGGGGGGAAGGTGGATATTTGAACAGAATTAGAGTACTGTTTACAAGGAAGAATGGGAAAATGCCAGTGAGGTGTACACAACAAATTTTGACATGTAGGGGTCCCTAAAGCTCAAATTAAGAACCCTTTTTGTAGGATCTTTAAATTCTATTATTGCAGCCCTTGAAGCTGTATTCTCTGATCATATGCATTCATTTTATTCTGCATAGAAACCTGGTCAGGGCTGACCCCCAGCCTGGAGACTAGGATCCAGTACAGTCTTAAGAAACCAGCCACACAGCATGACAAGAGCTAGGGAGAAGGAGGACAGTCAGAGGCTAGCAGAGCCTCCAGGAAATGGGGGCAGAGCTGTAAATCCCCGAAGAAGACCAGGTTTGAGCAAGGGTGTGGCAAATCTTGACTGTGTATGTGAGGTCTAAGAGAGGTCAGGTTGCAGAGAACATGACAGCAGGGCACTTTGAGAAATGCATGCAGAGTGGATGCAGGGAGTGTCCCAGCTCGTCCAGTCCAATACCTGGAAAACAAGGTAGTAAGTGGGCCCAGAACCAGCTGACTGGGTACAGTACAGGGCTCTTGAGATCCAAGTCTCCACTGGCTCCTCTTAGGTACGCTTGGGAGTGGGGTTGGTGGAGCATGCAGTTAAATGGATGCTCATTTGGAAAGTTGTAATGAAGCTCTGGCAGGGCAGGAATTTATACAAATGGAATGTTAAAATTTGGTTTTGTTAATGTAATGGTATGCCCTTGACTTTTATGGTAGGTCAGTGTAAGAAACAGCCATATGATTTCTACATTGAATATAAAAGTTCTGTTGTCCAGTCTGCTCTTCCCTTTTCCCCCAGGTCTTCACATGACTTGTTCCTTCAGCTCTTCTCTGACAGCTTTTCCCTGAGCCCTCACCCCTGACTCTTAACTGCTCCCCGCTCCTTATCTTTCTTCATAGCTCTTATTGCTGCTGGAAAGCTTATTTACTATTTATTGTCTTTCTCCTCCACTAGAAGTAGGCTTCATAAAGATGGGAACTTTGCTTTCTTGTTCATGCTATATTATCTCCAGTAATGAGAACGAACTTGGAATATTGTAGGCACTCAATTAAGATTTGCTGAATGAATGAGATACCTCTTCGTATTCTTCCTGAAGTTTTTGTCTCCTAACGAATCTATGTTCTTTCTTTTATTGAGTAATGGGAACTATATTTTCTGTTTCCTTTTTTGCCTCAGCTACCAGAATTGCTAAACTAAATTTGAGGTTCATTTGCAATAACCATTCATAGCTTGGGATATGTGTACTTCTTCAATTACTATAGAACTTCTAAAAAGTATTCAATTCAGTTTCAATATTTTTTATTGTAAGTTGCCTCAAATCCCATAGGGAAGTAAATGAGGATTGAAGAATAATAAATGAACTGACTGATGGACTGAAGGGTAACTGGGAGAAGTCAAAAAAGAACACCAGGCTTTTGAGTCTGGATGAAAAAGAATACTGGAGCTGTTGTTAATGGAAATTGGTACCAGATCAAAAAATTACTCATAAAAGTATCTTTCTCTGTCACCATTTTGGGCACAACTCACTCCATTGTTATTGCTTGGTCAGTTTTTTTCCTCTTCCCCAGTAGGCTTTGAATGCCATGAGGGGAGGGACTCTTTCTTTCTTGTTTATGGTCCATAGTGCCTAGCACAGTACCTGGCACATAGTGTCTTTTCTTTACCACTTATTTTTTTAATCCATTTTTAATTGAAATATAGTTAATTTCAATGTTGTGTTAGTTTACCACTTACTTTTAACTTTAAATCCCTACATTAGTAAATATTAACTAGTTTGTCATCTGCTCTTACCTTTTCAAACTGCAATTTCCCCTCCTTATGGATTTCCAGACTTCCTTCATTTCTCAGTGACTTCCTTCCCATCAAGGACCTTCATTCCTTTAACCACAGCAGCCTCCCACTCCAGTGCTCATGAATATGTGCCTTTTCTTCCTTTCTAAGTCTCCTGAATCTCATTCCCCTGATGGCTAAGCCAAAGGTGACTCATCACCTCATAGACTTCCAACTGGAAGGGGCCAGAGAGACCATCTCATCTAATTGACTCATCTCCAGTTGGTCCAGGGAGGTGAAGGGAATTGCCCTGAGTCACACTGCTAGTTGGCAGCAGGGCCAAAATTAGAACACAGAGCTCTTAACTCTGGATGCACATCTCACACTGCAGAAGGAGCAAGCCCGTTTCTAGCTCCAAAAAGGGAAAGTACTATAACAAAAGTAGAAAGAGGGCTTCCCTGGTGGCGCAGTGGTTGGGAGTCTGCCTGCCGATGTGGGGGGCGCGCGTTCATGCCCCGGTCCGGGAGGATTCCACGTGCCGCAGAGCGGTTGGGCCTGTGAGCCATGGCCACTGGGCCTGCGCGTCCGGGGCCTGTGCTCCGCGACGGGAGAGGCCACGGCCATGGGAGACCCGCCTACGGCAAAAAAAAAAAAAAAAAAAATGTAGAAAGATATGTTTTCCTCTTAGTTGGAAATATCTTAAATGCATTGTATCATAGGAGTTAAGTGTCAGACTACCTAAGTTTGATCTTGGTTGTATTTACTCTTTGGACAAGTTATCTAACCTTTCTATTGTAGTAAATCCTTTTTCTCTTTTTTCTATGCATTTGTATGTTTAATATACATATTTAAATCTGTAAGTGTGGTTTGTTTAATATTGAGAGAAGTTATGTGTGTGCATTTTTACATACATAAATGGAATGATACTGGTTCTATTAGTTTCACTTAACAGTGTCTTAAGGAAATTAAATATTTCCTTAAGGAATATTACATTTTCTTTAATAGCTTCTTTTTGGCCACATGGCAGGTGGGATCTTAGTTCCCCGACCAGGGATCGAACCCATGCCCCGTGCAGTAGAAGCACAGAGTATTAACCACTAGATTGCCAGGGAAGTCCCAGGGGAACCTTTCTATATTGTTGCAGTTAATTCTATCTTGTTCCTTTTAATGACCACATAGTATTCCATAATATGTATGGTTATTTAACCACTTCCACATTAATTAATATTTAATTTATATCTTCTCATTTTTTACTATTACAGTTCTGCAGAGAAGCCTTTATGCAGATTTTGTTGTGTATACATGTGACTGCCTTCACTAGGACTGATATTCAGAAATGCAAATACTAGTAGGCACAAAGTCCCCTCTTTTCTATTCTGAAAACAGGCTATGGCTAAGTCATTCATTGATTCAGTTTCTGCAATATATGTTGATATTAACTGAGCAGGAGGTGAGTCTTGTGACTGCATGTATTGTGTTAGGAACTGGGAGCATTTTAGAGAAATTAGTCCTCATCTTTTTCTTGTATTGTAAGGAAACTACATTGTGTTCCTGACTTTGAGGGAAAACAAAAAATAAACTTCCTCCTCCTCCCCCTTCCAAGTGACTAAGGTTAGTGAAATTATGCTAAGCAGCCTCTGCTTGACTCTGTGACGGCATTAACTGCACAGTGCTGTAATTGTCGGTACTTACCTGTTTATACCCACCCCCTAAACTCTGGGCTGCTTAAACGGTAAAGATTATGTTTTATCAATTTTTGTATCCCTAGAACATTAGCATGATACTGGTGCATAATTACATTTTATTGAATAAATGAGTGAATTCAGTTCAACATTGATATTTGTTGAGTACCTAGTATGTGCAAAGATTACTAAGAACCAATAGGAACAGAGATGAAGCAAAGTTTTACCCTCAAGGAATTTATAGTCTAATGGGAGAAATAGATATAGGCTGAAAACATCTAGGAATCAAGGCATTAGTAACAAGTGTGATTTAAGTACAAAGTACTGTGGGACTTCCAAGGAGGACTAATTAAGGCTGACTGAGAATATTAAGGGAGGTTTTCACAAAGGAAGTGGCATTTGAGGCATTTTAACTGGGCCTGACAGGGCAGGTTGGTGACTTTTCTATGTAAGTTATCATTTTGGTGACTTTAAACATATGCTTCAGAAACCATTTTGTCACCATTTAGATATCATGTTACCTTAGGGCTGCAGAAAGGCTGGAAGTGGAGTGTTATACTTGGGTTCTGGAACTAGGGCCTCAGAGCCAAGATCAAGTCAAAGCAGTTTTAGTTCTCAGCCCATCTGTGGAGGAAGAAGTTGTTTCCATTAAAAAAAAAAAAGTCAATTCTAAGTGCCTTGGCGTGCTGTTTCTCCTCTCTTTAAGAATAAAATAATGCAAAAACCTTTCTTGGCCCCACTTCCTTGAACAGCTACCACCCCATTTCTTTGATATGCTGTGCAGAAAACTCCTTAAGTGATCTGTCTCCAATTCTTTTTCTCACATTATATTTTAAACCCACTTCTATCATGCGCTCACCCCTGCCAGTGCATCAAAACTGTTCTTGTCGGGCTTCCCTGGTGACTCAGTGGTTAAGAATCCACCTGGCAATGCAGGGGACACGGGTTCGAGCCCTGGTCCAGGAAGATCCCACATGCCGTGGAGCAACTAAGCCTGTGCGCCACAACTACTGAGCCTGTGCTGTAGACCCCACAAGCCACAGCTACTGAGCCCACATGCCACAACTACCGAAGCCCACGTGCCTAGAGCCCGTGCTCTGCAACAAGAGAAGCCACCGCAATGAGAAGCCCACACACCGCCATGAAGAGTAGCCCCTGCTCGCCGCAACTGGAGAAAGCCCATGCACAGCAACAAAGACCCAACGCAGCCAAAAGTAAACAAATTTATTTTAAAAAAAAAACAAAACTGTTCTTGTCAGGGTCAACAGTGACCTCATTGTTACTAAATCTAATGGTCAATTTTTAGTCTTCTTTTACCTGACTTATTAGCAGCATTTGATGCAGACCATTCTTTCCTCTCTGATACACTCTCTTCCCTTAATTTCTAGAATACCATGCTAATTCTTCTCCTACGTGACTGGTTATTCCTTTTCAGTCTCCTTTGCTGGTTCTTCCCTTCCCAGACCCTTCCCAGATTTAATGTTGAAGGAAGGGTACAGGTTTGGTCCTCGGTCCTCTTCCTTTCCCTGCCTAAACTCACTCCCTTGATTATACATCTAGTTTCAAGGTTTTAAATATAATCTACATTCCATTGATTCCAAAATGTATATCTTCAACCCAGACTTCTCTTCTGAACTCTCTATATATCTTCCACTACTTCCTCAACATATCTCCTGCTTCGGGCCTGCTTCACTTGGAGACTTTCCCACCTCAGTTGATAGTAACTTCATCCTTCCAGGCACAAAAGCAAAAATCCTGGAAGTCATTATTGGAGTCCTCTGGAAATCAAGTTGGTGTAATCTTCAGAATATATGCAGAATCTTTTTCTCACCCCTTCTACTGTTCAAGTCACCATCCTCTCTCAAACAGCTTACTGGAGTAGCTTCCTAATTTGTACCCTTGCTCCACCCCAGACACACATACAGACACATACCCTACTGCATGTTCTTAGCACTGCAGCCAGAGTCATCTTTTAGCACCTTTTTGCTCAAAATCCTCCAAGGGCCTCTCATTTTACTCAGAAAAAGTCCAGGTCCTTACAGAGGCCTACCAAGGCTTATAAGCTCTGCACCAGCACCCACCCCTGCCATCACCCCTCTAGCCTCCTCTTGTGCTTTCTTGATGTTCCTCCACAGTCATGCTCCCCCACAAGCTTTTTTTTACACTAGCTGTTCCCTCTTCCTGCTGTGCTCCTCCCCCAGATGTCCACATGGACGACAGCCTCACCTTCTAGCCTTTGATTAAATGTCTCAACCATCTCAATGAAGCCAACCCTGGCCATCTTTTTAAAAACTGAAGTCTGCCACCATCTTCATTTCTCTTTTTTTTTTTTCCACGCTGCTTTCCTCCTCCTGCCCCCCGCCATGGCATTTATAACCTTCTAACATACTGTATAATTTACACTACAATGGAAACTCCAAGAGGGCAAGACTTTGCTTCTTTTGTTCACCATATATCCCAAGCATCAGAAGCCCTGCTTAGCATCTAGTGGGACTCTTAGTAAAGACCTGCCAAATGAGTGAAGAATCATAGATCTCTCTTTGACAAGACCCAAAATGCCTTGCTTGTCTTTCACTCAATTTGCTTGAGTAGGTAGGGTGATAGTGTAGGAAGAGTACTGGGCTAATGACCAGGCTCTAGCCTAGGACCATACTTGCTGTTTGTGTGACTGTGACCGTTGCTTTGAGTTTGTGAAAGTTTATTAAGCTATGCACTTATGATATGTACATTTTTCTCTTTTATATATACATAAATTTTAAAGTCTTCAAATATTTTATTTCCACATGTAGGTTTTTAGATTATAATTGGGATTCTACTTGCTTTTTCACAAAATAATTCATCATGAATATTTTCCCTAACATTATTCTTCCAGAGCATGATTTTTAATGGTTATGTAAGTACTTTGAAAAGTATAAAACACTATACAGGGCTTCCCTGCTGGCGCAGTGGTTGGGAGTCCGCCTGCCGATGCAGGGGACACGGGTTCGTGCCCTGGTCCGGGAGGATCCCGCATGCCGCGGAGCGGCTGGGCCCGTGAGCCATGGCCTCTGGGCCTGCGCGTCCGGAGCGTGTGCTCCGTGGCGGGAGAGGCCGCAGCAGTGAGAGGCCTGCGTACCACAAAAAAAACACAAAAAAACCAAAAAAACACCATACAATGTGCCATGGTGATATGTTATTCCTTCTTTAAGAAATTGAAAGTTTGTTTTGAAGTAATTTGATTTCTTCCCTTTTTCTACAGGGGACATGGTCTCAGAGTACCGAGAACCTTTGATCCACACCTTCCTGAGGGGAGCAAGAGATCCAGATAGTGCTCACAGGGCCAGCAGCTTATCCAATCTTGGAGAACTGTGCCAGAGGTTGGACTTCATGCTGGGCTCTGTGGTTCACGAGGTACTGCATGTTGATTCCTTTCTCTAAAGTTTGTTTTTACTTGAACCTATGATATAGCTCAGCACTGGGAGTTAGGAGACCTGTGTTCTTTTTCTAGATCCGGTAAGTCATTTAACCTCCCTCAGCCTCGCTAGTCTCATATGTATATTGAAAGTTGATTTAGTAGGAATTTTTTAATTGCAAGTGACAGGAAGTCATCTTAACCTACTTTAAGCCATAAGAGAGGATTTATTATAAAGAGTCCAAGGAAACATAACAGAATTGAAGAAGCTTTGAGGAAGTGCAAGCAGAAGTTTACCCTAGTTTTCTGGGCCATCTGTGAGTCTCATCTCTGTTTACAGAAAACTCTCAGGCAAATACATACTCTAATTGGCCCTCTTCGGTTGGAGGTGCCTTGTATTCAGGGAGACAGGGTCTTATCAGAAAAGATTAATTAAGTTCCATGTTTTGTTCACCGCCTTATACCCAGTGCCTGGTACGTAGTAGGTAAAGGATAAATGAGCAGCCAAAATAATAGCCATACAAGATGTTGGCACTGGACACGTCTCCAGTGTTTAGAGTTTAAGATTTAAACTGGTTTTAGAGTTTAAGATTTAGTGAAAGGTACATTGCACTGTTGTCCTCTATGAATATCTTTCTTTAGCCTCTTAAATTTTATATTTGCCCTTGTGTTAAAACCTTAGTCATCAATATATGAACATATGTCTCAAGTACATACTATGTAGTAGACACTCTGCTATTTAAAGATGATGATGGGCAAAAGAAGACTAGTTAATATGTTGCCAGGTGTCTTTTTACTCAGTGGGCTTCACCATCTTAAATCTTTAAGGAAGAAGATGGCTTATAAATTATAAATACATAAATAAAATACAGTTTATATTACCTTATTATTTATGAGAGACTAGATTTTTCATATAAGCACATAAGTTTACAAGATCAAAAACTTAGTAACTTTGTAATACTGGCTTCTTTTACATTATTCAGTATCCTAGGGCTGACCATGTTGAACATCAAATCTTAAGAAGTATCTACTGAGAAGGAATTTTCTTCAGTGTTTGGTGATTGTGTCTTATCATCAAGCAGAGAAACATGCTCATGGATGTATACATATGCTTGAATTTATGGTATTTCCTGACTCCTGAGCTTTATATGCTTAGTTTAATTGATTATAAAGGCTACTTATCGTTAAATTTCAACTTAGGACTTTTAGGAAAGTTATACATAGTTGTTTCCTCTTTTTTTTAAAAAAATTATTTATTTATTTATTTATTTATTTATTTTTGTCTGCGTTGGGTCTTCGTTGCTGCGTGCAGGCTTTCTCTAGTTGTGGCCGGCGGGGGCTACTCTTCGTTGCAGTGCGCGGGCTTCTCACTGTGGTGGCTTCTCTTGTTGTGGAGCACGGGCTCTAGGTGCACGGGCTTCAGTAGTTGTGACTTGCGGGCTCTGGAGCACAGGCTTAGTAATCGTGGCACTCGAGCTTAGTTGCTCCACGGCATGTGGGATCTTCCTGGACCAGGGCTCAAACCCGTGTCCCCTGCACTGGCAGGCGGATTCTTGACTACTGTGCCACGAGGGAAGTCCTCCTCTCCTTTAACTCTAACTCGAGGGACACAGCCCTATGCCCAACTTTCTGTATCTGTTTTTAATAACTTAGAAACAATGATTACTACCAACTTAAAACCTTTCAGTGCTCTAATATACATGAACCATTGGGCGCCTGATTTTTATTTGTTTTGGATGGCACTTTGCAAATCTCTTATTCTTTAGTGTATTAACTTGTAACACTTAAGGACTTTGCAGGTCTATTTGGTTATAGCAGCTAAAGATTTCAGTCTGTTATAAATAATCTGGGTCAAATTTTGAAATGGTTCCCACGTTTTTTTTCTCTGTTTATTTGATCTGTTCACGTGACTCAACCCAAAGTGAACCATAAGCCATGAACTGAAACAAACTCGTGCACCATGATCTGAACCAAACCCACATATTATTATTCTTAATAACAGAGATAGAATTCACATACTATACAATTCACCCACTTAAAGGATATAATTCAGTGGTTTTTAGTGTACTCACAAAGTTGAGTAAGCATCCACCAGTTTTTTTAAACATGGCCATGAGCTGAATAAAAATTTCCCCCAGATCTCCAAGTGAATCAGCTCAGATTTGACAGTATCCCATACATTTTCTAAAGCCAATGAACTCAAACTGTGCCTGACATCATGATCTTCTCTGAACCCAAAAACTGAGACCGTATTTCTGTTTGAGTTCCTAGGTCTTCTTTCCTTTCTCTCTCTTAAGGAGACTGTTGCATGCTGGTGGCATATGATTTCCTGTTGAAAGTGTTGGAAAAATTTCTTGGTTTGGTTCATTAGAAAGATTGAGCTAAAGCAGGTTTTGTAACATTTAAGAAGTATCATCTTTCTGGAGACCACCCGACCTGTTGAAAGAGAACCAAATTTCCAAGCATACTTGGGGATGGGAATAAATGAGGCCCTGTCCCACCACCCACTTACCTGTGTTCACTTGGTCAGATGACCTAGACTCTGGGCTTGGTTTCCTGACCTAGAAAATGGGATTAAAATATCTATAATGCAGGATTGTTACAAGGATGTAGGGATAATGTATATGAGTAATACAGTGATTTATTCAGCAATTGTTACTGAGAGCCTACTATATGCCAAGCAGCATTCTGGACACCTACAACATATCATTCTTCAAAATGGACAGTGATTCCCATCGGCATGGAGCTTACGTTCTAGGGAGAGGAGACAGACAGTAAATGATATACATATTAAAATATATAGTATGGTAGACAATGATAAGTTCTGTGGAAAATAAGAAAAAGTAGAGCAAGTAAGGGTGACCAGGATTATAGCATTAGGTGGAGGGGAGGTTGCAGTCTAAATGGGGTAGTCAAGGTAAGCCCCATTGAGAAGGTGATTTTTGAATGAGGAAATTTTACTTTTCTGTATTAAGATTTTTCTTTAAGGAGCATTTTGGTCATTTGAAGGGAGCTGACAATGACAGTGATGAGGATGGACAGCAAGGAGATGAGAACAGAGGTAACCAGTGTCCTTCAAATGTCCTCAGTCGTACATTTACCAAACACCTGGCAGTGTTCCAGGCCCCTTTGTTACAGGCCAGGAATACAAAACCCAAAAGATACTACCTTGTCTTCTGGGCATGGGCAACCTGTGGAAGATACAAGCAGCAATGATTACAGTTACAGTCCAGTTAATTGCGCTAGGTGCTATGGGAGCACATTTTAGGAGCCCCTCAGTCAGGTTTGGGTGTTGTCAAAGACGTGCTGGAGGAAGAGACTCTTAGAGCTGAATCTGGAGAACAGGTAGAAATTAGGTAGCCCAAAAAAGCAGAGGCGAGCATTTCAGCAGAGGGAGCAGCTTGTGCAAAGGCACTGTGGTGTGGGACAGCCTGACATGTTTGAAGAACTATAGGAAGATCCAAAAGGTTAGAGTGAAGGGGTGGGACGAGCGGTTAGCTGGTAGCAGGTCTGAAACAAGAGACCAGGCAGAGGCTACATGATGAAGGGCCTTGTTAGCTTTACAACCTTCTGGCTCACAGCGAGAATTGAGCATTGCTTATTAAGCCCTCAGAAATGAAGTATGAATAGGTAGTAGACTGTTTGCTTACCATGGGTGCTAACACAAAGAGAGAATCCTTCCTTTTGTTTCAACCTTAGAATTGAATGTGAGGAGCTGCTGCCCTGGGGGCACCTGTCAGGCAAACCCCTTGTCCAGTGACCCTGCCCTACTTCTAGAGACCTGGACACTGTAACCTCAATCCCAGGAGTGTTTATTATCATTAATAATTGTGAGCACAACAAGGACAGAACCAGTCTTTATTTACCTTTGTATACCGCCTAGCGCCAAACACAGCATTTGGCATATAGTAGGTACTCAGTAAGTGTTTACTGATTAATATCGAAGGAAGAGGAAGATAAGGCTTACTTGGGAAGACAAGTTCCTACATGTTTTAAAAATAGTAATTGGGACTTCCCTAGCGGTCCACTCTGCGCTTCCACTGCAGGGGGCATGGGTTCAATCCCTAGTCAGGGAACTAAGATCCTGCATGCTGCGTGATGCGGCCAAAAAAAAATAGTAACCATAGCAAGCAGTTAACACTCTTCTTAGTGCCTTATGTAAGTCAGCTGATCCAATCCTCAAAGAGGAAACTGAGGCACAGAGAAATTAAATCAGTTGCCAAGTTCATGACGATTGGAAGTGGCAAAGTTGGGATTTGAATGCAGGCAGTTGGTTCCTGTATCTGTGCTCTTAACCACTCCTCTATATTGTCTCTCAATAAATGTTTCAATTCATTTATAAGATTACTTTTGTGCCCTTGAAAAAGGAGGGAGTTGCCATGTAAGAAAAGTTACTGACAGGAAGGGTCATGTAGCTCTGTTTTAATAGCACTTGCTTTTGACAGTGAAACTTCAGAAGACAATATATTCCCACTGATTTGAAAAACCAGGTGTTTCCATCCCACATAATTTCTGTCTCTTCTTTTTAGATGTTCCTTCTTATGTGGCATCCAACACTTGCCATGTCATCAGTGCCATCCAGCTGCCTTGGGTGGACTGCAAGTTTGAACATGATTGGACACCTGACAGTCTTAGTATTTCAGCCATTGAGTCCTCCTGTAGTCAGACCACTCTTGTCCATTCTCATTGAAAAAGTGGGAGATTTGGCCTGGCTTTTAAGTAATTCTTCATTCATTTGTTTTTCATTTGACAAATACTTACTGAGCACTTACTCTGTGCCAGTTATGAGACTACAGCCAAGCCTTATGCTAGGTGGGGGGGATCCAGCTCTGAACACAGTGAAGTTCCTGTCCTTGTGGAGCTGACATGCTAGAGAGGAGAGTCAGGTAACAAACAAGCAAGTGTGTAAACAAATACATACTGTGCCAGTTGGAGTAAGTGCGAAGGAGATGAATCTAGTAAGGCAAGGGACGTGGAGGGAGTTTGCTGTTGTATGTGAACTTGGATGGACAGGAGAAGCTTCACTGATGAGTGACTTAAGCAGAGCCATGCAGGGAGCAGGAGCTGACCCAGGCAGGTACATGGGGAGAGAGCATTCTGGGCTTCGGCTTTTACTGGGAGTGAGATGGGAAGCCAAAGCAGAGGAATGAAATGCTCTAACTTATTTTGAAAGATCGTTGTGTCTTCTTCTACGACAGTTCTTTCAGTGTCTGATGAAAACTCTTGAAGTTTCTTGTAGTCTCAGAAATGCTTGGCCCCAGTGTGTACTGGTGGAGAAGGAGCCTTAACTCTGGGGAAACTTGTCTTTGGCTGCAAACTGAAGGAATTCTTCTTTGTGTGTGTTTGTCATGTGCCAGGTATGTTAGAGGACACAGACAAAGGACCCAATCTCTTCCCCCAAGGAAATCTCAGTAGAGTGTGAAACACAGAGGGATAAATAAACAGTGGACTAGAGTGATCTCCTAGGACAAGCCCAAGGTGCTGAGGGAACACGGAACTGGGACCCTCAGGTAAACTGTCAGGGTTTACCTGACAGCAAGAAAGTCACATTGATCAAGTGTTAGCCAGGCAGAGAAAGAGGGGAAGTGTAACTTGTTTTGATGTAAAATTGAACAAACCAACCACCATAGGCTCTTCTGATGTGATCTGATCTGGGAGTCATACCTGTGGTTCTTGGGCATCTGAAGAAAGCTGTCCTCCCTGTTGCGTGGTCCAGACTTGGGCCCTGTCTGTTGCGTGACAGTGCTTGCTGGTAGGGAAGGAACGTAAGGGATAGGACCAACCCTTCCACAGTCTCTGTACTGGGAATTCAGGTTTTTCCTCTCTGTTGATGTCAAGATTTTAATCTGTTTGGAGAGCATTATTATTGCTCTCCAGTTTTTCCTTGTTCTTGTCAAGAACTGTATTGCTTAAAACCAAATCTTGATAGGCTCTTTCATCTTTATCATTCTCCATGAAAAGTAAATATGATTTAAGGGAACCACAGCGAGAGGCCCATCCCCGGTACAGCAAATAAGGTACGCCCCAGGTGACAAGTGCAGGAGCAAGCCACTTGTAAGGTAGTGCCCAGAATTCCATGAACCCAAGCTTTGGGGTCTGATGCAGAGCTATCACCTATGATCCACTAAATGATCTGAATTGATTACCAGATTTGCCACAATCAGTGCGGCTTCCTAAGTGACAGCTCATGCACTGAGATGAGGGCTCGGGTAGATGTCCTGGGAAACCTCAAGGAAGCAACGGAGCCACCACGGTTCTGTTCCACGTCAGGTTTTTTTTTTTAAGTCTTTATAGAATTTGTTACAATATTGCTTCATTTTATGTTTTGGTTTTTTGGCCTTGAGGCATGTGGGATCCTAGCTCCCAGACCAGGGATCGAACCTGCCCCCCCTGCATTGGAAGGCAAAGTCCTAACCACTAGACGACCAGGGAAGTCCCCCATGTCAGGTAAAGCAAAGCATGTGGGAATTAGAGGCCACCCTGCCTTTGCTGGTAAAGTTTTTCTTAGTTTACAAAATAGAAGGACAGATGGTCTAGTTTCGAACAAGTTAGCAGACTGAATTTTAGCAGGAGATTTTAGGGAAAGGGATGAAGGTGCAGCTGGAAAGTTGAAATCATGCTTTCTTGATACCTCAATTCTGCTACCTCTCTTCTGGAATTTTCCAAAGTTGGTTTTTGGTACTCTTGCCATCTGTTTTATCTTTATTTATATATCTGATTATGCTTCGTGCGTGCCAGCTGTTCGGGGAGTGATGTTTTCTGTATTTCTGTTGGCTCCTATCAAGTGTAAAATTGCTTAAACTGACCTTTAGCGTTTCCAAAGCAGTCGTCATTTTTGTCTCTGCATGGCTTTCAAAAATGGATATGATTTACATAATTTAGCCAATTAAAAAAAAAAATCCTTCCATAGTTTGGTTTACTAGAATAGGTACATTGACCCTTAGGGCAGGTAACATGAAGATCCCATGGAATGGGTTTCTGCCCTTTAGGAAGACTTCCAGTTCATACATTAGTAAAGACCTTACATCATCTATCTGTCCGCCAAAGCTTTTAGGCGGGGGTGGAAGGCAGTGTTGAGTATGTCCTTGGGGTTGGAGGTGAGAGAGACTGGCCATGGGGGCGACTTGTTCAGACTGGACAGATGGAAGAGAGTGGCCATGCGACCTCCCCGCTTCTGGTGTTTGACGAGGAGGCTACCCCACTGGCTTGTAGAAGAGCAACGTTACAAGTTGGTTGCGGGAGCTTGACATGAACAGAGGCTGTTCTTATCTTTCAATGATATCTGCAAGACCATATTAAAATTCTGGTGCTTTAAAAACATTTTGCACAACCGAACATTGTTCCTTTCATGGGATTTGGTCCTGTGACAGAGGTGTTGAGGAAGGTCCAGGAACTCTTCTGTTCACAGGCTTCTTCCTGATTGTCCTGGATGGCTGATTGCAGGTGGACTTGGTACAATCTGGTGCATAAATCACTAAGAGCAGGAGGCCATTCCAGCTGATCTCAGTAGGGCTTGTAACAGCCAGCTCCTCCCGGTCATACCTGCAGGGCGGCACTGGCATGCAGGGACTGGCCTTGCAGGGGAAGCCCTTTTCCAGCCAGGGTGCTTCTGCCCCTCCTGATTGTGGAATAAATGCCCGACAGTCAGAGCTGGTGCTACACTGAGCCCTGAGGCAGAGGCATGGCCCACCAGCATAGTGAGGCAGAACAGAGGTGGCAAAGCTGGACACCGGTGGGATTCCAGGCTCGGAGGCTTTTGCCCGCCAAATGTGGAAACATGGGCCCAAAACTAAACCTAGAGGGAAGCAGGAAAAAGGCTTGGGGGAGTCTGAGCATTACATGGCTCTGGGCTGGCTTTCATACTTTAGTTATCAGACTGAATAAGCTAATCTTTTATGTGTCAGGAAGGACTCAACCTAGCTCTAACTTGTTTCTCTGATTTCAGCTCTTACCTCTTAAATACTAAGCCTGCAAGTGGAGGTACCTATTATATTGTTGCCTGTTTGGAGGTCACCCAAGGGAATCCTCCTAGGACTGAATTGCTTCTACTGTTAATGCTAGAGGCATGGAAGCCACTGATGACCTCGAGTCAGGGTTCCAGGTCAAAAGCAGAAGCAGCTTGCTGGATCTTATTGAAAAACATCCCCCAAAGAGTTGAGCTTTTCTGGGATTTCCCTTCACTTGTAAGCGTCAAGTTTGTCTAATAGATGTACAACTTGATTAAATGCCAGTGCATCACAGATGCAATTATATTTAAGAACAAGCTACTTCTTCTAATCCCTTTGCCATCACTGATTAATTAGACACTTTGAACTATGCCCAACTGTTTGAAAGCTGTGAAAAATACAACCTGCATAGTTAAAATTTCTGCACAAGCCTATTTCCTCATTTGTGCCTGGATTCTTTTTTTAAACCTTTTAAAAAACCATTCTTTAAACATAATATGTATTTATACATGTTCCCAAGCACACAATCTGGCTATTTTCTTATCATGGTTAGAAAGCCTTCCACAGTTGGCCAAGATATACACTCACACAGTAAATCACATAACAAAGTATGTGAGAGACCAACTGAAATTTAGACTTACCTTCAGATTTTTTCTGTCATTGGTCACACTTTCAAAATTTTTGTTTTTACCTTTTCATTCTTGCACAAATACCTCAGAAAGGTTTGTTGCTGTTTGTTGTTTTCTAATGTTATCTCTTTATGGAGGTTTTAGAATATTTTTGTGTCTACCCAGAGCAGGGTGGGGGCAGGATGGCTAGTACAAGATATAGAAATTTTCTCATTTTATGACATATAATTATCAGCTATATATCTGCAAGTAAACATTACCATGTTTTGCAAGTAATTTGTAAGTCCTTTCTGTTATAGAGCTGTCTTCTAAAGTAAATGAGCACTGAAAGAACCATTCCACAAATGAAGAATCCCAGGCAGGGAGTCTCAGCAATTGGCCCCTGGTAACTCACGTGGGTGTACACTAGAATTGTAGTGTACCAGGACGTCTGCACACGGTAGAAGAAGATCAGTTTGAATATTTATGTATTTCTCTATCCCTGGGCTGAAACTTTCATCAGTTGGCACGTTGATATTCATGCCAGACCTTGAACTCTGAAGCCTACTTAGCTAAATCTCCATGGTCCTCCGTCCCTAGAAGCCACTGTGTTTCAAACCATTTTTTCTTCCTTCAATTTGATGTCCCCAGAGTGGGGCAAGTAACAGTTCTTCCCACTTTTGAGGAAATATTCACCTTTGACCATACCTTTATTATATACCTGTATTCCTTCCCACTCCCTAGTCTCCCTCCTGAATTCCAAACCAGATTTTGCCCCTTTCCAGAAAAGCCAGACTAAATCAAGATCTCTACCACTATATCTCTCCCTCTTCATGGAGAATGAGGAAGTAACCCACCACTCTAAGCCAGATTGTTTGTGATGAATGTGTAGAATATGGAACACAGTTGAAAGGTTTTAGGTAATTGTGCAATCCTGATTTTTATTCACTTCTTTTTCCCTTACTCTCCTAGGTAACAACTTGTCTGATTGCTGTGGCTAAAACAGACCATGAAGTTCAGGTGCGCAGAGCTGCTGTCCATGTGATTGTGCTGCTGCTTCGGGGACTCAGCCAGAAAGCTACTGAGGTAAGTCAGTCTCTTACCATTTGCAAATTCCCTACCTGTTTGTTCTTTATCTGTTCATCAGTCTTCCTTTCACCAGGGGAGGCCTTGAACCTTTTTCCCGGATGAATTCATACAGATGAATCAGTCAGCAGGGATTGTATTGTTTGCAGGCAGATTGTATTGTTTGCATCTTCAGTGAGTCTCTTTTTCCTCTGTATCATATTAGGCAGACTGCGCACTAACCACTGCAGAAAAACCAGGGCACAAGTTTACAGGTTGAGATTCTGGGTCCCAGCATTCCCCTCAGAGGGACAGGTTCCAGGGTGAGCTAGCTGGACTGCACCAAGCCTGCCTCTATAGCCTGAACTTGAGTGATTTGTCTTCCTGACTCATCTCATTGTTCTTACAGAATCACTAAAGGGCCTCATTTCAAATGTTTCCTTTCTAGCTGTGAGTTCAATCCATGAGATTTTAGTTGTGCATAAATTAAACTTTTATTCCTCCTCCAAGTGGGTTTGGCTGGATTTCTCCCCAGTGTGTGGACAGTCCAGGAAGAAGGTTTATATATCCATATGTATGCTGAGAATGAGTGACCTCTAAATTAATTTTCTTCTTGATTTTAATGGAAATTCATTCCCAGTTGACTTTATAAAGAGAGTTTGCATTAATAATTCACTTCCTGGCATCCACAATGCTCGTCTGTGGCTGGCACATCAGTATTTAACTAAGTGTCATTGAAGCCATTAGAAAAGTGTTTTGTCAGACACATGGTTTTGTTCATGCTAGAATTTTGCCATATCAAGTTCCTGACACCATTTTTGTACAAGCGTTATCCCCTAGTAATTATCTAGGACCTTGATAGGAGTGGGGGACATAGAGATCATAACTTGATATCTCAGGTACTTGTTTTAGGGTACACACTGCTCTTGTTGAGAATCTGCTGTACGAAATGGAATTAAGAAAGAGTCAGTGTTTTTTACCCACTGTCAAGATCTACACAACTCTTGACAAATATACCATTGTTATATAAGTTGTTAACAATAGGGGAAACTGGGTGAGGAGTACACAGGAATTCTCTATTGTCTTCGCAACTTTTCTGTAAATCTAAAATTATTTCAAAATTTATTTTAAAATTTGAGTTACAACACTCTTAAAATAAATCTTAGAAACTCTGTAAGTGTACACACCCTTACTCAGTAAGAGTGTGTGTGCGTGTGTCTGTGTGTCCATAGCAGAGCAAACTGTCTGGTTAGTAAGGTGAGAGAAGAAATAGAAAGAAATTCTATCCAGGTTTCTCACATCAGTGTGTAGCCAATGAAAGCAACACTGCTTGTCTCACCAGTACTAAAATAATTTGAGGCCATGGAAGATTTTTGCCACTTTGAAAAAGCCATGTGAATGAAAAACCTCTGTTCTCCAAACCACCTCTAGTCTGCACTCACTGGAATTTATAAATCGTGCTTACTCAGTGAATAAAGAAAAGGAAACGGGATGGGATGAGGGTATGATTCCTCTTCCTGCCGCATCCTTGAGACCAGGTGTGTTAAATCTTGTAATCGTAGGTGTGATTATAATTGGGGCACTTTAATGAGAAGCAGAGATAACCACAAAGCTTTCAATCTAAGATTTTCTTTACTGTTCTGTTTTGCCCCCAGGAACAGCTGAAATGAAAATGCCACCTTGTTGTTGAAGTTTCGTTTTGTTTTTTTCCTTCTAATCACTATCTCTCAAGCTGTGGAGTGCCAAAAGATAATCCTAGGTTTCAGTGAATTCTCTGTTGCTCGTAGATGTGCCAACCAAGAGACTGTGGTTCTGGCAGCTTGAAAAGAAAGCAGAGAGCCCAGTAAGAGGTAGAGGTCCAGAAAATCAGGAGATAGATTGGGATCAGAGAGGGGGAAGACATTACCACCCCCAACTGATGAGGTAGCTTTCACCTCTTTCCCATTTGCAGATAGCCAGAATATCCACATTGGAGGGAAATACAGCATTCACTTTCTTATTAAAACACTAATTTTCTCTGCTTAGCCTTGTTTTGGCCTTATGATCGTTATCTGTTTATTCACTGATTCCCAAGTATAGCCTGAAGCCAGAAGGGAACCCCCTTTAAGCTCATTCTACCTTACCTTTGCTGAAAATTGAATTTATGAGGAACACCCAGGAGAAGGAGGTATGTTTAGACCTGTCTGTACCTTCTGTTGGCCTCAGAGTTAAGAACAGCCCTCCTCATCGTGGAGGAGATGAGCTGGGCGACAGCATGAGAAAATTGTGCCTAACTATCCAGCTTTTCCCAAGTTAAGTCTTTGCAAGGTGACTTGTTTATTCTAAGAATTGTAAATGTTTAGAACATCCATATTCCTAAATTCATTCCAAAGACAATAATGAATAACTGGGACAGTAATGACTGAGCAACAGCCTACCAGACTGGCCCTCGTTCAGATAACAACTATGAACTCTGGACATAATATAGTAAGTAGTTAGCCGAGGACACTAAAGAGTGGTCAGAAGCAGGCAGATTCTCATGGAGTGTCCATGTTTAGAGGAGAGGTGCTGTATAGAGTAAGTTCCCATTTTCTTGGCTTTCAGCCTAGGGGCAGGTTATGTCTAGGGAGGTGTGCAGTGCATTAGGGGTACTGGTGGAGAAATCACAGTCTTTTGGGGCTGGGGAACCAGAAGACTGAATCTGGGGGAACCACAGCTACAGGAGAGAAAGGGGGGATCCTGGAAGGGAAAGATCCAGAGAGAGGATTCCTAAATTCTGTGTGCCCACATCTCTGGCTGACCCGTAAACCAAGCAAGATAATTACCTGATTTTTAAAAAAAGAAAAAAAAATGCACTAATTGGAGAACAGGGTCCAGTCTCCATAACATAACATTCATAATGTCCAGGATACAACCCAAAATACTCAATATATAAAACACCAGGAAAATGGAACATATTCCCAGTAGAAAAGAAAATTAACTGAGACCAGCCCCAAGATAATCCTGATGTTAGAATTATCAGACAAGGAATTTAATGCAGCTACTGTAATTATCCTCAAGGAAGTAACAGAAAAATATGCCTGCAGTTAAATAAAAGATAGGAAATCTCAGCAAAGAAATAGAAACAATTTTTTTTAAAAAGCCATATTGGGGCTTCCCTGGTGGTGCAGTGGTTGAGAGTCCGCCTGCTGATGCAGGGGACACGGGTTCGTGCCCCGGTCCGGGAGGATCCCACATGCCGCAGAGCGGCTGGGCCCATGGGCCATGGCCGCTGGGCCTGCACGTCCGGAGCCTGTGCTCCGCAGCGGGAGAGGCCCGTGTACCGCAAAAAAAAAAAAAAAAAAAAAAGCCATATTGAAGTTCTAGAACTAAAACTATAATATCTGAGATTTTTAAAAAAATAATTTAATGGAATTAAAAGCAGAATGGAGATGACCAAGGAAAGAATAAGTGAATTTGCAGGTAGAGCAATAGAAATTATCCAGTGTGGAGAACAGAAAGAAAAGAAAAATATATTTTTAAAATTTTACTGAAGTATAGTTGATTCACAATGTTAATTTCTTCTGTACAGCAAAGTGACTCCGTTTTTTAAAAAAATATATATGTATGTATATACATACATATGTGTGTGTGTGTGTGTGTGTGTGTGTGTGTGTGTGTGTATTCTTTTCCATTACGGTTTATCACAGAATGTTGAATATAGTTCCCTGTGCTATACAGTATGATCCTATTGTTTGTCCATCCTATATATAATAGTTTGCCTCTGCGAATCCCAGACTCCCATTCCTTCCCTCCCCTACCCCACCTCCCTGTTGGCAACCACAAGTCTCTTCTCTGTATCTGTGAGTCTGTTTTTGTTTGGTAGATATGTTGATTTGTATCATATTTTAGATTCCACATAGAATTGCTATCATATGGTATTTGCCTTTCTCTTTCTGACTTTACTTCACTTAGTATGATAATCCATCCATGTTGCTGCAAATGGAATTATTTCATTCTTTTTGATGGCAGAGTAATATTCCAGTGTATATATACCCCATATCTTCTTTATCCATTCATCTGTTGATGGACATTTAGGTTGTTGCCATATCTTGGTTATTGTAGATAGTGCTGCTATGAACATAGGGGTGCATGTATCTTTTTGAATTATAGTTTTGTCTGGATATATGCCTAGGAGTGGGATTGCTGAATCATATGGCAACTCTATTTTTAGTTTTTGGAGGAACCTCCATACTGGTTCTCCATAGTGGCTGCACCAATTTACATTCCCACCAACAGTGTAAGAGGGTTCTCTTTTCTCCACACTCTCTCCGGCATGTGTTATTTGTAGGCTTTTTAACGATGGCCATTCTGACTGGTGTGAGGTGGTACCTCACTGTAGTTTTGATTTTCAAGAAAAAGATTTTTGAATGAGTGATTTGGTGTGACCAGAGGCTCTCAGAATCCTAACCTGGTATTTCCCTTAGGAGCAGTGGTTCAGTATCCATTAATTCAGTTCACACAACTTTGTAGAACACAACTACCACAAATAATGAGAATCAACTGTATGTACAATGGAAAAAAAATGATTATCTTAAGAATCAGTGATTTGGGGTTGACCATAGTTCTAGATTTATTTAGGTAATTACTACTACAGTCCTCTGCATAGTTTACTGAAAGTTGACTTCTTAGAAGAACTGTGAAATACTGGAGAACTTCACACAAGGTTTTGTAGTGACTAAGTATGGTGACATTTTAATACTGAAACTTTCTCCCTTGCTTTTTTTTTTTTAATTAAAAAAATTTTTTTTTCTTTTGGCTGCGTTGGGTCTTCGTTGCTGCATGCAGGCTTTCTCTAGTTGCGTTGAGTGGGGGCTACTTTTCGTTGTGGTGCGTGGGCTTCTCATTGCTGTGGCCTGTCTTGTTGCAGAGCACTAGCTCTAGGCGCCCGGGCTTCAGTAGTTGTGGCACGTGGGCTCAGTAGTTGTGGCTCATAGGCTCTAGAGCGCAGGCTCAGTAGCCGTGACGCACAGGCTTAAGTTGATCCACGGCATGTGGGATCTTCCCGGACCAGGTCTCGAACCCGTGTCCCCCGCATTGGCAGGCGGATTCTCAACTACTGCGCCACCAGGGAAGTGCCTAATCCCTAATTTTAAATGACAAAAGAATAATCTATTCTCTATCTAGTGAGAGTTAAAGAGTAGGCTTTAGAATTCATTCCTTCAAGATGACAGCCAACCCTAATACCATCTCATATCTTCAAAAATAAGCAAAACCTGGAAGCATCTTCAGGGGGAAGAGTTTGGGATTAATTATTAATTGATGGCTGAATCAGGTTCACAGCCAAATCCAGCCCTCCACCCAAGAATGTTTTTTAATTCCTTCTTTCGAGTCCAATATTGAATTCTGTTGATAGAAGCCTATTCTTAGTAACATTAGGAATAGTGGTTTCACTAACTTTTGTGCAGTTGGAAGTTACTCTCCTACTTCTTTGTGAGAGAAAGCAAACTGTGGCTAAAAAGAAAAAAAAAGAAAATAGTTTGTGTATGATATTATGCTTGTTTAATGACAGCAGTTACACATGGTCCGTACAAAAAGATCAGTGCATGCGTCCTGGGTTCACCTTGTGCTTGTCTGTCCAGACTGAGAACTAGGACCTGAGGGAGGATGTGGCACTTAATCTCTGACACGGCACAAGCAGCAAGTTATAAGTGAAGGGACAGACTGAATGGAAACTTCCCTTCCTTTGGTTTTGTTTTATCCTGAAAGTTATTATTTTTTTTCTTCCCTTTTTTTTTTTTTTTTTTTTTGCGGTAGGCGGGCCTCTCACTGTCGCGGCCTCGCCCGTTGCGGAGCACAGGCTCCGGACGCGCAAGCCCAGCAGCCATGGCTCACGGGCCCAGCCGCTTCGCGGCATGTGGGATCCTCCCGGACCGGGGCACGAACCCATGTCCCCTGCATCGGCAGGCAGACGCCCAACCACTGCGCCACCAGGGAAGCCCCTGAAAGTTATTTTGAGAGCATTTGTTGTGGGGTTTTTTTTTTGTGTGTGTGTGCTATGGATATAGTTAAATGAGCCCAGTTTCCTTCCCAGAGCTAGTTCCACAGACACTGCTCCTTTTAACAGATCGAAGGCTCCATGTGAGGAGCAAATGAAAAGAACATTTATATTAAAATGACTGGGATCCAGGTAATAATTACTCCTCTTGTAAACTTTGAAAAAGTGCTTGGGAGAGTCATTTCAGACCGAAATTAAGGAGCATTGCTCCTTCCTGGGAGCATAAGGCTACGGCCAGTTGACCAGGGCAGCAGTTCTGTTGGTCATCCGCTACTGTCCCAGGCTTGGGTGTTTACACATTGGTAGTATTGATAAATGGCATTTAATGAGAATTTAGCATTTTTGGTTATTGTTTACGATGCCGTAGAGACAGAGGCATAGAGAGATTTTAAAATATATTGTAAGTTTATAAATGTTTCTTCCCCTACAGACACTTCCCTCTGACTCACTCTTAGACATTCTCCTTGCTGTTGCTGCATTTCAATCTTAGAAGAAAAAATCCTCTTAGGCCCCCATATCAGTTTCCTAGGGCTGCTGTAACAAAGTACCACAAATTGGGTGCTTAAAACAACAAATATTTACTTATAGTTCTGGAGGCCAGAAGTCCCAAATCAAGGTGGGCCATGCTCCCTCTGAAGCCTGTAGGGAAATCCTTCCTTGCCTTTCCCCAGCTTCCAGTGGTTTGCTGGCAATCCTTAGTGTTTATTGACTTGCAGCTGTGTTACTCCCATCTCTGCCTTTGTGGTCACATGCATTCTCCCTGTGTGTCTCTGTCATGTAAACATGGCTTTCTTCTTGTAAGGATACCAGTCATATTGGGTTAGGGGCCCACCCTGCTCCAGTATGACCTTATCTTAACTAGTTACATCACAACAACTCTGTTTCCAAATAAGGTAAGGTCACACTCTGAGGTACTGGGGGTTAAGACCTCAACATACATTTTTGGGGGGAGCGGGGGACATGATCCAACCCATAACAGACCCTTAGCATTCCATAGTCCTTTCTATCTTGTGCTTATGCTTCTCCATCTGTTCATTATTGCTGTATCTTGAGAAGAGCCTGTTCTGAGTGGAGTGTCTCAAATATAAAAGACAACAACGATGATGATTATAGTGGAGGTGTTATTATTATTATCACTCCCACCACCACAACCACTACTACTGTCTGGTCCATAGATTTGGTGGGTTTTTGAATGATTGTTTAAAACCCACCAAAGATAATTTTATATTCAATCTAAATGAATAGGCAGTTTCTTTCATGGCTGGAACTTTAGAACCTTACACTTTATCATGCCAGGCCCTCACCATTGGTCATCTCAGATTTTGGAAGGCAGGTTCTGTTACATGGAATCCAGCCTTTCAACTCTGCAAGCATCTCATGATTGCATACGTCACCTTGTTCCTCCTCATGATGGACACCAACTCGACTGGGAAAATGCATAAGAACCTAGAAGCTTTGTAGATATTAAACCAAAAGGACTTACATGTTTGGAATTGATTTGACCTCCAACACTGTTTTCCCCCTTTTTTTGCCTACCACTAGGAAGCAGTGGATAAGGTACCACAAAATAACAATAGTAATGCTGTCTGTTCTCATAAAGCAGGCACTGAGCTAATGAGTTACTGTGTTGTCTCAGTTGATTCTCTCAGGAACTCTGAGGGGTAGGTGTTGTTACCCTCATTTTACTGATGACTAAAGGAAGCCCCTCAGAGGTTAAGAAACCACTCACGCTCACATGGCTAGTAAGTGGCAGAGATGGTTTAAACCCTGGCTGTGTGTCTCTAAGGCCTGTGCTGTGCTCTAGCTGGCTGTAGTGTTGTGTGCCTTAAAATGCTTATTTTTTTTTAAAGAAAGAGCAGGTAAAGATTATTTTTAAGGCAAAGAATTACACCAGTAATAGGTGAAAATATACAATAAGCAGTAACCGGTTAAATTTCCCATGCTGAGAATGTTTAAAGCGACGTTCTGGTTAATTGAATACAGACTTGTACTGAGCTCCAGTTCCTGTTTAGCCATATACTTTCTCTGTAAATAGCAAGCTCTTGTCACTTCTCTCTGGCAAGGTGTTGCCAAAAAATCGTGATGACTTTCTTTACTTCCTAAGACCCAGTGAGTCCAGAAGCACAACTTTTCAAATGTTCATTCTGACACATTAAAAACCAGATGTTGGGGCTTCCCTGGTGGCGCAGTGGTTGAGAATCCGCCTGCCAATGCAGGGGACATGGGTTCGTGCCCCGGTCCGGGAAGATCCCACATGCCGTGGAGCGGCTGGGCTGCTGAGCCTGCGCGTCCGGAGCCTGTGCTCTGCAATGGGAGAGGCCACAACAGTGAGAGGCCCGCGTACCGCAAAAAAAACACAAAAACAACAACAACAAAAACCAGATGTTTAGTCATTTAATGAATGCTTGCTTTTCTAAGGATCTCTACCATCTCTCAAATACAAGATTTCTATATGGGGTAGCAATTCAGAAGTCATGCCTTTAAACCCCTGAGGTAAAGAGGATTTGCAGCTAGATAACCCTGGAGATTATCAGGGGCATTTTCAGTAGCGTATTTGTCCCAGGATCCGAGCCAGGATCTGAGAGAGCAGGACTGGAAGGGTGTCAAGAGAGGAGCAGGACTAGGCTGGAGACAGACCCAACCTGAGGGCAGTTGGTGAACAGAAGAGAGGCAAGGCCAGGTCCAGGCACACAAAGACACTTCTGCAAGGCCGCAGCTGCTGACCCAAAGGAGGGTAGAATGAGTGTGCTCTGTTCATCAGTAGCATTATATCCCCTTCTCCCCATCACCTTGTAGTTTTTTCTTACATAATTTCTTAAATTGAGCTATAACTTATATCCTTAAAATTAAAGTCTACAGGGCTTCCCTTGGTGGCGCAGTGGTTGAGAGTCCGCCTGCCGATGCAGGAGACACGGGTTCGTGCCCCAGTCCGGGAAGATCCCACATGCCGCGGAGTGGCTGGGCCCGTGAGCAATGGCTGCTGAGCCTGCGCGTCCGGAGCCTGTGCTCCGCAACGGGACAGGCCACAACAGTGAGAGGCCCGCGTACCGAAAAAAACAAAAACAAAACAAAACAAAATTAAAGTCTACAATTCAGGGGCTTTAGTATATTCTTTAAGTCGTGCAAACATCACCACCATCTAATTCCAGAACATTTTCATTACTCCTGAAGAGACGCCCCATACTCATTAGCAGTCACTCCCTCATTACCCCCTCCCTCCAACCCATGGCAACCATTAACCTACTTTCTGTTTATGGATTTGCCTTTTCTAGACATTTCGTGTAAAAGGAATTATACAATATGCCACCTTTTATGTTTGGCTCCTTTCAGTTAGCATAATGTGGTCAAGGTTCATCCATATTGTAGCGTGTATCAGGATTTCATTACTCTTTATGGCTGAATAATATTCCATTGTATGGATCTAGCATATTTGTTTATCCATGCATTCATTGATGGACATTTGGGTTGTTTTCACTTTTTGGCTATTTTAAATAATGTTGCTATGAACATTTGTGTACGAGTTTTTGTGCAACATATGTTTACAGTTTTCTTGGATATATACCTAGGAGTGGAATTGCTGGGTCATATGGTAACTTCATGTTTAGCTTTTTGAGGAACTGCCAGACTGTTTTCTAGCTGCACCATTTTTTATTTCCCCCAGCAATGCATGAGGGTTCCATATGTTCCACATTCTCATTAACACTTGTTATTGTCTAACATTTACTAGATTTATAGCCATCCTAATGGGTATAAAGTGGTGTAGTTTATTTATTTGTTTAAAAATTTTTTTAACATCTTTATTGGAGTATAATTGCTTTACAATGGTGTGTTAGTTTCTGCTTTATAACAAAGTGAATCAGTTATACATATACATATGTTCCCATATCTCTTCCCTCTTGCGTCTCCCTCCCTCCCACCCTCCCTATCCCACCCCTGTAGGTGGTCACAAAGCACCGAGCTGATCTCCCTGTGCTATGCGGCTGCTTCCCACTAGCTATGTATTTTTACGTTTGGTAGTGTCTATATGTCCATGCCACTCTCTCACTTTGTCACAGCTTACCCTTCCCCCTCCCCATATCCTCAAGTCCATTCTCTAGTAGGTCTGTGTCTTTATTCCCGTCTTACCCCTACGTTCTTCATGACCTTTTTTTTTTTCCCTTAGATTCCATATATATGTGTTAGCATACGGTATTTGTTTTTCTCTTTCTGACTTACTTCACTCTGTATGACAGACTCTAGGTCCATCCACCTCACTACAAATATCTCAGTTTCGTTTCTTTTTATGGCTGAGTAATATTCCATTGTATATATGTGCCACATCTTCTTTATCCATTCATCCGATGATGGACACTTAGGTTGCTTCCATGTCCTGGCTATTGTAAATAGAGCTGCAATGAACATTGTGGTACATGACTCTTTTTGAATTATGGTTTTCTCAGGGTATGTGCCCAGTAGTGGGATTGCTGGGTCATATGGTAGTTCTATTTTTAGTTTTTTAAGGAACATCCATACTTATTTTAAATTTTATTGAAGTATAGTTTGTTAGTTTCTGGTGTACAGCACAGTGATTCAGTTATACATATATATATTCTTTTTCATTATAGGTTATTATAAGATACTGAATATAGTTCCCTGTGCTATAAAGTTGTTTATCTTGTTGTTTATCTATTTTATATATATAGTAGTTTGTATCTGCTAATCCCAAACTCCTAATTTATCCCTCCTCCCCTTTGTCCCCTTTGGTAACCATACGTTTGTTTTCTATGCCTGTGAATGTTTCTGTTTTGTAAATAAGTTCACTTGTATCATATTTTAGATTCCACATATAAGTGTTATCGTATGATATTTGTCTTTGTCAAATATCACTTAGTATGATAATTGCTAGGTCTATCCATGTTGCTGCAAATGGCATTATTTCATTCTTTTTTATGGTGTGTAGACTTCCATTGTATATATGTTACCATATCTTCTTTATCCAGTTATCTGTTGATGGACATTTAGATTGCTTCCATGTCTTGGCTATTGTATATGCTACAGTGAAAATTGGAGTGCATATATCTTTTCAAATTATAGTTTTCTCTGGACATATGCCCAGGATTGGGATTGCTGGATCATATGGCAATTCTATTTTTAGTTTTTTGAGGGACCTCCATACTGTTATCCATAGTTGCTGTACCAACTTACATTCCCACCAACAGTGTAGGAGGGTTCCCTTTTCTCCATACCCTTTCCAGCATTTATTATTTGTGGACTTTTTAATGATGGCCATTATGACTGGTGTGAGGTGATATCTCATTGTAGTTTTTCTTTTTAACCTTGTAATTTTGATTTGCGTTTCTCTGAAAGTCAGTGATGTTGAGCATCCTTTCATGTGCCTCTTGGCCATCTGTATGTCTTCTTTGGAGAAATGTCTATTTACGTCTTCTGCCCATTTTTTGATTGGCTTGTTTATCTTTTTGTTATTGAGTTGTATGAGCTGTTTGTATATTTTGGAAATTAAGCTCTTGTTGGTTGCATCATTTGCAAATATTTTCTCCCATCCTGTAGGTTGTCTTTTCATTTTGTTTATGGTTTCCTTTGCTGTGCAAAAGCTTATAAGTTTGATTAGATCCTGTTTGTTTATTTTTGCTTTTATTTCTATTGCCTTGGGAGAGTGACCTAAGGAAACAGTGCTACAATTTATGTCAGAGAATGTTTTGCCTATGTTCTCTTCTAGGAGTTTTGTGGTGTCGTGTCTTATATTTGTCTTTAAGCCATTTTGAGTTTATTTTTGTGTATGGTGTGAGGGAGTGTTCTGACTTCATTGATTTGCATGCTGCTGTCCAGCTTTTCCAACATCACTTGTCGTAGAGACTATCTTTTCTCCACTGTATATTCTTGAAGGAGTTTGTTGAAGATTAATTTAATTTAATTTTATTTTATTTTTTTGCTGTACGCGGGCCTCTCACAGTTGTGGCCTCTCCCGTTGCGGAGCACAGGCTCCGGATGCGCAGGCTCAGCGGCCATGGCTCACGGGCCTAGCCGCTCCGCGGCATGTGGGATCTTCCCGGACCGGGGCACGAACCCGTGTCCCCTGCATTGGCAGGCGGACTCTCAACCACTGCGCCACCAGGGAAGCCCTGTTGAAGATTAATTGACCATAGGTGTGTGGGTTTATTGCTAGGCTCTCTGTTATGTTCCACTGATCCATGTGTCTGTTTTTATGCCAATACCATGCTGTTTTGATTACTGTAGCTTTGCTGTATTGTCTGAAGTCTGGAAGAATTATGCATCCAGCTTTGTTCTTTTTCCTCAGAATTTTTTTGGCAATTCTGGGTCTTTTATGATTCCATATAAATTTTAAGATTATTTGTTCTAGTCCTGTGAAAAATGTCATGGGTAATTTGATAGGGATTGCATTAAATCTGTAGATTGCTTTGGGTAGTATGGCCATTTTAACAATATTAATACTTCCAATCCAAGAACAGGGAATATCTTTCCATTTCTTTAAGTCATTTTCAGTTTTCTTTATCAGTGTTTTATAGTTCTCAGCATATGTCTTTCACCTCCTTAGTCAGGTTTATTCCTAAGTTGTTTTTTTTTTAAAGCGATTTTAAAAGAGATTTTTTCTTTTTACTTTCCCTTTCTGATATTTCATTGTTAGCTTAAAGAAATGCAACAGATTTCTGTATATTAATCTCGTATCCTGCTACCTTGCTGAATTCACTTATTGGTTCTATAGTTTTTATGTGGAGTCTTTAGGGTTTTCTATATTTAGTACAAGGTTATCTGCATATAATGACAGTTTTACCTCTTCCCTTCCAATTTGGATACCTTTTATTTCTTTTTCGTGTCTGAATGCTCTGGCTAGGACTTCCAATAGTATGTTGAATAGAAGTGGTGAGAGTGGGCATCCTTGTCCTGTTCCAGAGTTTAGCGGGAAGGCTTTCAGTAAAGTGGTATAGTTTAGGTTTGCACTTCCCTGATGGCTATAGATGTCGAGCATCTTTTCATGAGCTTGTTGGCCATTTCTATATCTTCTTTGGAGAAATGTCTCTTCAGAATCTTTGCCCATTTTTAATTGGGTTATTTGTCTTTTTATTGTTAGTGTATTTGTTTTTTAATTTAATTTAATTTCCCAAGAAGTTATTCATATACATAGTATTACAAAGCTAATTCAAAGATCCATAGCCCCATCCTCCTTTCTTACCCTCCATTCCTACTCCCCATCAGCAACTACTATTTTCAACTTGATTTGCTGCTTTTTTCAATGTTTCTGTGGTACATTAGGCTTGCTTCTGTGCTTCTTAGGTTTAATGAATCAATTTACCATCCAAACCAGAACACTTTTGAGAGTGAAAGAGGACACTATTAATAATTATACCAGCATAGCAGATGTAAACCATACTAACCTGGGCAAATCAGGACCATGACCCTAGGATTCATTCAGCTGCTTTCTAGGATCTAAACTTGTGTTGCCATTGCCTTGTTAGTTCTTTTTGTTCTGATAACTTAATGCCATTTTTTAATCCCTTTCCTGACAGGAAAGGGAGGGAGGGAGCAATGGTGTGTGTATGTGTTTTGTTGTTGGTGGTGGTGGTGTTTTCTGGGCCGCACAGTGTGGCATGTGGGATCTTATGTTCCCTCACCAGGGATTAAACCCGCGCCCCCTGCAATGGAAGCATGGAGTCTTAACCACTGGACTGCCAGGGAAGTCCCATAAATGTGTTTTGTTTTGTTTTTCCTTTTGGCCACGCCATGTGGCATGTGGCATCTTAGTTCCCCAACCAGGGATCAAACCCGTGCCTCCTGCATTGGGAGCGTGCAGTCTTTAACCTCTGGACTGCCAAGGAAGTTGTATGTGTTTAACATGCCAGCTTTCAGGAGGCAGCCTCCATTCTTCCCTCTCTAATGATGGAGAAAGTAGGTGTGGAGGACATGTGTGACAAGAGTCAGAACTCTTCTGGTTTTAAGTAACAGAAACCTAGTCTGAACTAGCTTAAGCAAAGAGAACTTTTTAGCCTACCGAATCCAAAGAAGGGCCGAACAACACTGTTGTGGGAAAAGCTGGGATAGATCTGGTCGTCATTGACTCTTAGAGTCAGGAACTGAAATGCTGCACCTCTTGTCTCTGCTTCTCTTGCATTTCGCCTTCATTCTCTCGCACTGGAGTCCAGTTTTTTCCTGTGACAGCAACATGACCACTGACGATGGCCCACTGTGGCATCTTAACATCCAACACTCAGAGATTCCCTCTCTGGCCCCAAATGCAAAAATTCCAGGGAAGAGACATAATGCTCCAGCTAAGATCAGATGCCCATCCCCAAGTCAACCAACTTGGCTGGGCCAGGTGGGGTGTATGGGGTTGCTGGTTTGTGTAAAACCGTGTTCAGCCTCCACCATAGCCATTTGTGAGAGGAGAGCCTGGGCCCGGTGCCTAGGAGTAGGGCATAGTCCCGTAGATTTCCTCAACAGTAATTTGGCCAAATCCATATGACATTAGTGATGGATTTAAGAAGTAAAACTGAAAAGATTAGTACTCAGTACTCTGCTGTTTCTGCTAAAATATAAATGTTCAGCTTTTTCTAGTGATAACATAAGTGACAGTTTGGAAGACCTAGCATTTAAAACTGCTCCCTTTCTGCCTCTTCCGTATAATCATTTACATAGATTTACATATGTTAGAACTTGGTTCGTCTTCCTCTTCTGCATCAGATGCTATTTTATTTTCTGTAGGATAGCTTTCTCCTTACCCTTCTTAATCTGATCTAAAATAACCAAGAAGGAATTCCCTGGTAGTCCAGTGGTTAGGACTCCGCACTTCCACTTCAGGGGGCACGGGTTCAAGCCCTAGCTGGGGAACTAAGATCCCACATGCCACGCGGCACAGTCAAAAAAATAAATTAATAAAAAATAAAATGGCCAAGAAGAAGGTACTGTCATTTAAGCACAGAATTTTGGAACGTTACAGCTGTAAGAGGCCTTAGAGACTATTTCATTTATATTTCACAAAAATTTCCTTTGGCTTATTAACCCCATGAGTTGCTTCTTTGACATAAGGTCTCCATGGTCAAATAAGTTTGGAAAATGCTGTGTACAGCTGTACACTCCCCTCGACATTTGGTGCATGTTTGCCTTTTAGGGGGTCTGAGAAGCCTTGCAGCTAAAATCAACAGTTTCCTCAGTTCCTCGGCCATTTACCAAGGAACCCTGTTTTCATTATAAGCATGCCAAGTAATAATGTTCCGTGGAACATACTTTGGGAAATAATCCAACCATCTTATTTTATGAATTGAGGAAACGAAGTTCATGAAGAGACTGCAGTTCTGATTTTCCAAAGCTAATGCCAGGAAGAATTAGCACTCGTTTCCACTTGTTGCTGGGAGCTTACATTGGCCAAGTGCTCATGGAAGTATAGTATCTCTCCCTCTTCCTCTTACTTAATTCACTCATCCACTGCAACAAGATTCATCTTTTTATCAAGGATGTCTTAGGTAACATCATCAGGGTGAGCTGGAGCACAAGATAAGCACCAGGTTTGGAAACAGCAGCATCAGATCTGACCCCACATACTTTTTTTTTTTTGCGGTATGTGGGCCTCTCAGTGTTGGGGCCTCTCCCGTTGCGGAGCACAGGCTCCGGACGCGTAGGCCCAGCAGCCATGGCTTATGGGCCTAGCCGCTCCACGGCATGTGGGATCCTCCCGACCAGGGCACGAACCCGTGTCCCCGCACCGGCAAGCGGACTCTCAACCACCGCGCCACCAGGGAAGCCTCCAACGTACTTTTATTGTTACAAATTATTATAACGAATATTTTAGAGTTTCCCCTTTTTATTCTCCTGAAATGAAATGTATAGCTACGTAACCTACATGTATATTTTAAAAATCAATATAATGTCCCAACTATAATATAAAGAAGGAATAAAATAATGCTAGTTTATAATAAAATAACATATTTTAATATATAAATGTCTAGGCCAACTCTAAGATATAATGAACTATTCAGTTGCTCTTATATGTAGAATCATCATGAATGTAACAGCTACAAATACAAATTAATAATAAATATCTTGTACTGGCAACTCAGAAGTACACTGAGTAAGCCTGATTTTCCAAAATGGTAAACTCTCTCTGTAAAATTCCAAACAAATCAAAATATTATCTCCTCTCACTTCATATGGTACTTGTGTTCCTGAAAAATTCAGTGTATATTAAAACCTGGCAAAAATACTTTTATTGAGCATTTATTATATGGTAGCACATATATCTAAGTGCTTTAATTAATTCATTTAATCTTCATAATGATCCCATTTAGGTATGACTAATATCCCCATTTTACACATGAGGAAACTAAGACAGAGAAGATAAGTAACTTGTTCAACAACTAGTAAGTGGCAGCACGGTAGATGACCCCAGGCAGTATGGTTCCAGAACTTGTGCGCACACGTTCTGTGACTGTCATCTGAAGGACTCAGGAACTGAGTCACTTGGGCATTTCCTGCAAAGATCATGGCTAACAGAAGGCAGCTGCAGATCCTGGAAACCTGATACCAAAAAGGAAAACAGGTCAGACTCTCTCCTTACAGCTTATTTACTGTCTGTCCCCGAGAACGATGGAGCAGGGAGAGGGGAATGTTGAGGCCAGCCTTGAACCCAGATGCCCTGACCTCCCAGTACCTGACAGTGTGAACTGTTCAGAGAGCAGAGAGAGGAAACAGCTCTGGCTTCCTTTTTACTCTTCCTCATGTTCCACTAGCCCTTGCCAAAATCATGGGCCAAACTGGACTATGCCATCCAGCAACTTCCCATAATGGACACAGAACTGAAAAGGCAGGGATCTGGGAAAAACTGAAGGAGACCAAATGCCTCTGGGACTGCCAAGCTGGGAAGTGAGAGTCTTAGGACTTGCCTCCTGCCCTGCAGCTTGATTGGGAATCTATTCTTCCTCTGAGAGTGATTGTGCTAATAATCAGATGGGCCTCTGGATTGCAAAACCCACTTATCTTTGCTCTATCCTCTGAAAGGGAGGAGTTCTGACTAAGTGTACCCTCCTTGGGGTGACTTAAAATGACAGTCTGGATTGATGCTCTGGGGTCTGTTCCAGCTCATTGCTTATCGCCCCACTGTTTGCTCTTAGCAAATCTGCTCCAAATAAATTTCATGCTCTCTGAGGTTTAGTATTTAATAATGTAACTAACGTGTATTAAGGGCTTACTGTATGCCAGGCAGGGCACTGAGTTCTTTACATGCATTATCTCATTGAATCCTAACAACCCTGTGAGATAAATACGCCTATAACCCTATTTACAGGTAAGAAAATTGAGGTCCAGAAAGTTTACATTTAGATGCCCAGGTCAGACAGAAGAGAGCTGAGTATAAACCCAGGCAGTTTTACTGCCAGCTTGGCTGTTCTGAAGGAACTAATTAGAACAGGCCTGAGATTATACTTGAGGAAGAGGTAAACTGTTACAAGTATATTGGGACAAACCTGGGTTCCTAGGACTTCTGTTTCCTTAACCACTGGGACTTTCTTCTACTCTTTAATTCTCCTGAACGGCAGCTATTCAGTTACTCAGCATGGTAAGGGAGCAGCCAGAGGGATCTTTCTGAAATGCAAATCTGCTGAAGTCCAGTCCTCAGGTAACATTTTTCTCAGTGGTTCCCTGTGGTTCCTAAGATAAAGACCAGGCTCCCTAATATGACATACAAGGTCCTTTATAATCTGGACCCTGCTTGACTTTATAACTGTCTCTCCTGAGCTTCCCCTCATGAGCCCTCAGAACCTCGTGCCAGCTCTACATAGTCTGCGTACTTTTTCTTGCCTCCAGATCTTGCTCCATACTGTTTCTTATGCCTCAAATGCCTTCTCCTCCTGCCCCCGACCTGTCCATCTGATAAACTTCTGTTCATCCTTTAGGACTCTAAATGTTAAAAGCCTTTTCTCATTTCTCAGACAAAATTAATCCTCCTTTCTCCAGGCTCTACAGTACTTTAAATACCAGCTCAAGACTAGAGTAGATATTGTAATGCTTTGTTCACATCTGATGTCAACAGGGGACAGCCCCTGAACACACCAGTCACTTCTTAAAAAAATTGTGGTAAAATATACATAGCATGAAATATACCATCTTAACCATTTTTAAGTGTACAGCTCAGTAGCATTACGTACATTCATGTTTTTATGCTGCAATCACCACCATCCCTCCACAGAACTTTTTTCATCGTGTAAAACTGAAACTCTGTACCCATTAAATACTAACTCTCCCCCTCCCTCAGCCCCTAGCAGTCACCATCCTGTCTGTCTCTGCATTTTACTACTTTTCCATTCATTCTTATGTTCCCCAAATCTAGCACACTGCCTTGCACAGAATAATGCTTAATAAATGTCTGTTGAGAGAGTGCATGGAACCTCTTCTCTAAGAGGCATGGGACAATACATCTCTTAAGTTTCTTTGTACCTGCCTTTGCGATAAAGACTTCTTAGATCTTAAACTGGAAATTCTGGGGCTTCCAAACTCTTCCAATTCCCGAACTCTTCTGTTCAGGTTTCCCAAGAACAGAAGTTGTCCAAACAAATTCTCGTTAGGAGGGAATTTTACCTTCCTTACTTGGAAACGCCTAAAGTTTTCATTGCAGTTGGGTTGTAGACATGTTGTCCCCAAATCAGCTGGGAGAGGGAGTCCTGAGGCACAGTGACAGAATGAATATTGACGAGCAGCCAGAACTGTCTGCATTTCAAAACTTGGCTTCACACACACACACACACACACACACACACACACACACACACACACACACACACTCTCAATGTGTGTGTGTGTGTATATATATATGTATATATGTACATTGCTGTCAAAATTTTAGCACATGTATTTTCCTTAATTCCTCCCATCTGTGTGAAGGTTTCTGCCATAATTACAGCTAACCTAGTAAAGGAGGCAGCTGCCTGCGTTTTATCCTTTCACTTTCTTACAGATGCCTTTTGGGAGCCTGTAACTTTCTGTGTCTTCAGAATTATACTCCAATACACGTGTTTAAGAATTTTTTTTTTTTTGGACACACCGCACAGCATGTGGGATCATAGTTCCCCAACCAGGGATCGAACCCGTGCCCTCTGCAGTGGAAGTGCAGAGCCCTAACCACTGGACCTCCAGGGAAGTCCCAAAGAACATATTTTTTAAATATTTTGGAAAAAAGATGCAGTCTTAATTTGTGCATCAAAAATGATTTTGGGGGCTTCCCTGGTGGCACAGTGGTTGAGAGTCCGCCTGCCGATGCAGGGGACACGGGTTTGTGCCCTGCCCCTGGTCTGGGAAGATCCCACATGCCGCGGAGCGGCTGGGCCCGTGAGCCATGGCTGCTGAGCCTGCATATCTGGAGCCTGTGCTCCGCAACTGGAGAGGCCACAACAGTGAGGCCCGCGTACCGCAAAAAAAAAAAAAAAAAAAGATTTTGACCCAGTCCCCTTGCTGGAAAATAAAAACCTGGTTGTCGATAGTTAAGAAAATTCCAAGAAGTGCAGCAGGTCATGTCCCAATCCTGTCACCCTTGCTCTTGGCACTTAGATTTTTCATGGGCAGAGTTGTTGTAGTGATCCCTTCTTTGGAAACCATGACATATCTCTTACTGTCTCCTACCCAGTGTTTTTTCCTAACATGCTGCACTGCTGCATCCTGGCTGCTCATTAGAGTCACCTGGAGAGCATAAAAAGAAATTAAAAAAAAATTTTTTTTTAAGCCCTGAGCCCCTACCCCTAAGGTTCTGATTCTTACATGTGAGGTGGGGGCCCAGGCGTTTTAAAAGTTCTCCATGGAATCGTACTGTGCAGCTAAGGTAGAGAATCACTATGTTAGAATGATGGTGTTGCTCAGAGGCAGAGTCTGGGCTTTGTAGCCATACTTCGGTGTGGGTGGGCAGGTTGCTTTTTCCAGCCTAGTCCACGTCTATTCTATGCTATGTGTATATTAGCACATACTACCAACCCCACCAGAGCCTCTGATGTGTCAGTGACTGTGGTTTTCTCTGACCTTTGGTCTAACTATAACCGTTTGTTCCTGAGGCATCTTGCACAGAGCACTGAATTCCACTAAGCAGAACCCCTAAGGAGAGTGGCCTGCACTTCCCTCATGGCCAATCAAGCTGGACCTGAGGCTGTGTGAGCCGGGTGAGCCTGGGGTGATGCAGGATGCCCCAAGCAAACCAGTGCTCCAGAGGAAACCCAAACCTTGCAGTCAGCCAGCAGCCCAGTTGCTGTTCCCCCTCCTCCCTAACCGGGCCCCATCCAAATAAACTGCTTTGATGGTGCAGGGAAAAGGTCAGATTCTCTCCATAGCATCCTCCTGTGTATTGGATTTCCTAGTTAACTGCACGTGTTTAAAAACAGGGTTTGCAGCTAGACCTGATAGATGCAGGTTTGAATTCTAGCTGTGTCCTTGAGCAAATCACTAAACGTCTCTAAATCCCCTTTCCCTAATTTGCAAACTGGGCCTAATAACACCTACCTCGTAGGATTAAATGAGATAATGTGCGTGAAGGGCTTGGCGCAGTGACTGAAGCGTAGTAAACACTCAGTAAATGGTAGTAGTGAGCCTTTGCAGGCGATGTCTAATCCCTTGTGGGAGGCGTTAGGTGCAGAAAGGGAGCAGAACTGTGCTCCCTCAGCAGGGAAGCTTCGAGGGCCAAGAAAGATGAAGCCCTTTCCCCCCAGACGTGGTAATTGAGTACAATTTGAAAGCTGGGATTGTAATCACCTTCTAAGGACAAAGCGCCCCATCACTTCTACAAGCAGCAGCCTGCTGCCTCTGTACATCCTCCGGCCATTTTCCCCTGCCTTCTTTGTTCTGTTTCCATGCCTGTGGGGGTGTAGGAAAGCTGCTGCCTTCCTCAGGTTGCTATTTAAAGACATTCTGAGAGATGCTGCCACCGCTGCTCCTAGAGCCACCGCGGCTGCTGCTCCCGTCCCTGCTGCAGCGAGTGGAGAGTCCCAGCACCTACTTTCTGTTTAGGATCCCTGAGCTGTCACCCCTCCCAGGGGTTAACCATGAAGGCCATCTTGGTGTTTGTCCCTAAACTGCCCAGACTGTCTACATCCCTGTAGCATTTTGGGCACATAACCAGTTAAAATTTCCCCCTTATTCTTCAATGAAAATCATGCATGATACCCCCCTCATCCCCTCCCCACCCATCTCCAACTTGCACTTGAGATGCCCTCCTTATTTAACAGCCAGACACAATCTGGAAAGGGTAAAAATGCCATTTATCTCTAGGTCTAGCAGAGAAAAATACTTTAGGAATAAAAGGTTTTTGAAAAGCTCAGTAACCTCCAGTTAACAGGAATGCCGCCCTGAACTTCAGCATGTTTGAGATTCTCTATCTGTCAGGCATGGATAGGAATCTCTTAGACATTAGTAATCCTGTCTTTCTTTGCTGACCCACCCAATGCTTTTCAATGAAGTGTCTCAAAAGCCTGGTCTTTCCGTTTGAATTGGTCCTGACTTCTTTTTTACAGACCCATCAAAGTGAACTTTGGGGTTTTATCAGTAAAGCATTTATTCTTCTTTAGACCAGAGCACCCTGAATGAGGTCCAGATTGTCTACCTCCATTCTGCTTCCCCAATTTATTTGTTTCCTGCCCGTTATCCTAGAGAGGCTGCTCGCCTCCAAGACCTCAGAGCCTAGCTGCTCTCTGCTTGTCCAGGAGAGTCCTTGCTGGTGCTTTCAGCTCTGTGCAGTGGCACAGACGGTGTTCCCGACCGTCAGGTACCGACTCTGGCCCTGATACCACATCACACTGCATGGAGTCTCTTCCCCTCTTTTACAGCCCTTCCCTTTTCTTCTAACTCTCCTCCATTTATTCATCTTCCTGAGCACTCTTTCTTTGGCTCCTGCTCTCTATTTTTCATTTTCAGAGCCGTGCCTTTCCCCTCATTTTCTTAGCCGCTTGGTGGTAAACCCAACTACCTCAGTGTCAGAATAATAGTAGCAATGATACTTTGAATTATTGATCACCACGCTGTGATAGCAAAGTACTCTCATATGCATTATCTCTTTTGATCTCACAATAAACTTGTAAGGTAGGCAGTGCTTTACGTGCTTTTTGCTCCCCACTTCGTGGTAGTGAAAATAATAACCACCTGCAGAGGCAGAATAATATAGTGGTTAATAAAGAGCATTCGCTCTGAGTCAGGCTGCCAGGGTTTGAATCCTGCCTCCACCTGTCACTAGCTGTGTGGGCAAATTGGGGATAATAACAGTACCTCTCTCTGTTGTGTTGTTGTGAGGATTGAATTACTATAGATAAAATGCCTAGAACCACACCTGGCACATAATAGGTACTATGTGAGGATTAGCTATTGTTATCATATGTTCGTTCATTCATTTGTTTGTCAAAGGTTTACTACATGCCAGAGCTGCTGCATGCCAGGCTGTACTCGAGGCTTCAGTGATAGAAGAGCAGCAAGATTGACAGTCCTGACCCTTGCAGAGATCACAGTATTAGTGCCGCTTCTGCAGCAGCCATCACTTGCAAATCCTTGTGCTTGGATCTTTATAGACAGTAATTCTCACAACAACCTTCAAAGGAGGCAGTGTTATTCCCATTTTACAGAGATCCCCGGGGTTCCGAAAGCCGAGGTGGTTTGCTCAAGATTCTCCAGCTGATAACTGGGGTGTCGGGATTCACTTCACCCGATTCGCCTGCCAGCAGACCATTAGGTTCGACTGTCCATGTCTGTCTCCCCCAGATGGTGGTGAGCTCCTGAAGGCTGGAGCTGGCCCTCATCACCCAGCATGCTGAGCATGGTCTCCTGCACACAGTTCGGGAAATGTCAGCTGGCTTGTGCTCTGCTTATGATCCTTGACTCTGTCCCATAACTAGTCTCTTCTGTTCACTCTCACTTCCCTCAGCCACCAAGCTGTATGTTGGTTATAACATGGAAGCACAGTGGTCAAAATGAGCGTTCTCAGAGGTGGACCTACAGCTTCCTTATACCACACCTAATGCTTATTTCAGCGTGTCTTTAAACAGAATTATTTGGATTCTGGGGTCTCCTCTTCTTCTGGGCCCCAATCTAGAGAATCTTTTTGTCTGCCAGGCTGGTCTCCAGCCACCAACTCCAGTCCACTTGTTTCTCGTGTCGGCTCCTGCCTTTTATTTCGATGTCTGACTTCCCTGTTCTTTGTCTGTTTTTGTCTTTGTGCCTAGTACTTACTTCTTAGCCACAAAGGGAGCCACAATTCTATTAGCTCTATAGAAGACTGAATTTCTAAGTACAATTAGTGTATGCTAGCATTTAACTTTTTAATTCTTTTATATTTAGTAACCCATTTTTTCCCTAAATATTACAGAAGTATAGGTGGGAAGTCCTCTGCTAGATCACGCTTTCTGGAATTCTTATTTCTGTAAATGTCTCATCTATCACCATTTGTCTTATTGATCTCACAAAATAATACCAAAGAATAGCAGTTTCATTCACCTGAGTTCCATTTAGAAGTGTGACTTTTAAAATATTAAAGTTATTTCAAATGTAAATAAATCTACTAATTGCTAAATGTCTTTACTAATGGAGTTTGTGTTAGAGAGGTAGTCTGACTAAAGATTTTTTTTCCTTCCTCTGTTTCCCAGATATTCTGGGTTGTGGTTAATATTGTTTTTATAATCAAATAAATAAATTTAGGAACTAAAGAGAAGAAAGATATCCATCATGTATTTCTTCTTTAGGTCTTTTTTTTTTAATTAATTAACTTATTTGTATGTTTATTTTTGGCTGTGTTGGGTCTTCGTTTCTGTGCGAGGGCTTTCTCTAGTTGCGGCAAGTGGGGGCCACTCTTCATCGCGGTGCGCGGGCCTCTCACTATTGCGGCCTCTCTTGTTGCGGAGCACAGGCTCCAGACGTGCAGGCTCAGTAGTTGTGGCTCACGGGCCTAGTGCTCCAGCTGCACAGGCTCAGTAGTTGTGGCTCACGGGCCTAGTTGCTCTGCAGCATGTGGGATCTTCCCAGACCAGGGCTCGAACCCATGTCCCCTGCATTGGCAGGCAGATTCTCAACCACTGCGCTGCCAGGGAAGCCCTCTTCTTTAGGTCTTAATGCAGAGATACAGCAACCACTCTGGGTGTGTTCGAGGTCAAGCTCATTGAAAGTCAAACACTGTTTTCCTGCTTTTCCATTGTAAGTGCACCTGTGTGCCCAAGGCAGTCTTTTGCTCACACGGTCCCCTTTTCAGTATGTTTTGCCAAGCCACGTCTAACCCTAAAGACTGCCCTTGTCCCTGAAGCATCAGCTTCGTGTGCTCCAGGGAACTGGCTCCTGGAAAGGGAGGGGGAGGGAAGGAGGAGAGAAAGTGTGTGTGTGCATGTTGCACTCACACTCTAAATTCTTTTAATAAAGGACCTGAACCCCACCCCTTTCCAAAGAGTTTTCAGACTAGGAATCCGGGTACTTCTTTAAGATATCCCTGGCCCACCCCACTCACACCCTCCACCTCCACCTTTCCCTGCAGTCCTGGGGCCTTGATGCGTGGGGGGATGAAGAGCAGGTGTGTTGAACTCTTAATGAGAGGTTTCCTCTGTGGGATTGCCTATATCCTGCCCACCACAGAGGCTCCTGTGAGTAACTTTACCTTTGAACTCTCCTTGTATTCAGCCCCTGATCCATGGGATTTGGTGACAGTCCCTGGCTGGCGGGAAGCTTTGATCCTTGGGGAGTCCAGAGGAAGTCCTGTGATGTGTGGGATCCCAAGCGCTACAGGGATTGGGGAGAAGCCGTTCCAGGGTGGGTTGCTAAGATAGACCCATTAATTAAGAAGGAGTCTTTGCCTAACACTCAGTTACCTAAAAAAGGAGATCTGTAACTGAAAACAAGGAACTCAGCACCCCTCAAGTACAAAGTGGTGTTTGCACAAGCATTATTGTTATTTTAAGGACACAGCAGTGCCAAGGAGAAAATTCCTACCCACACCAGGAAAGAACAGAGTACCTTAGCAGACCAGAATGCCTTAGAACTTTCCTTTTTAACAAGGAAAGGAAAGCTAACCTTACTTTGAATGTTAGGATGCTCTAGCAAAAAATCTCTAAGATATTTCTGACTAGGTGAAAGATTCCTCTAGAAAAAAAAAGATGACCTTGTGATAAACAGTGGGAACACTAGAATTTCTATATAAGAGACACTGGGCTGTAATTTGTTGGAGAGAGTGTTAGGAGCCTTGTCTTTAAGCTCTATTCACATAACAAGCATGCTGGGTTTGCTTAAACTCTGCAGTTATTTGAGGTGGCTTGAGAGTGAGGGGACAATAAAACTTCCCCAGGCCACTCCTTGGTGCCACCCATTGGCTACAGATGAAAGTCAGAGCAAAGGCCCTTTCACACGGTAGGGAAACGTTCTTCCTCCATCCACCTCTGCAGGCGGAAATCACTTCCTTTGCTTCCACAGAATCACCTACACTTATCTCTTAGATTGAGGATCACACTGCTTAGTGTGCGTGTCTGCCTCCCCGCTGGCTGTAGCTGCCAGAGGGTAGGGTTCGTGCATTATTCACCTTTTTATCACCAGCACACTGCCTGGGCACGAAGTAGGCCCTTGATGACGATTACTGAGTGAGTGAGTAATCATGAATCAGTAGCTGTGGGGAGCCATCCTCTTTCCAGAATCGTCTCTCCTTTTCACACTGCTGGCCTTGAGGAAAGAGAAAGCTACGTTATGAAAGAGCAGTCGGGCATAGTGCACAGTCAGAGGCAGACGCCTGCACTTGGAGACCTGACTCCTGTGTGACCCAGCAGCTCTAGGAGAAAACCCAGGAGACAGCTGCACAGCAGAGATGGGGCAGCATCTTTGTGGGGTTTGCCCACAGGATTCAGGCACTTAATGCCGCGACATTGGGCAAAGAGCACTGAGAGTTGTCTGCAGGGCCAAGTGCATAATATGTGGGGCCCAGTGCCAAATGAAATTGCGGGGTCTCTTGTTCAGAAAAACAAGGAAAAAGTGCCGTTTGAGGTTTTTTTTGTTTTTTTTTTTTTTTTTGCAGTACGTGGGCCTCTCACTGTTGTGGCCTCTCCCGTTGCGGAGCACAGGCTCCGGACGTGCAGGCTCAGCGGCCATGGCTCACAGGCCCAGCCGCTCCGCGGCATGTGGGATCTTCCCGGACCGGGGCACGAACCCGTGTCCCCTGCATTGGCAGGCAGACTCTCAACCACTGCGCCACCAGGGAAGCCCGCCCCTCAGGTTTTTAAATATAAAGTTTTCTTCCTTTCTTCCACAGTCTCTCTCTCCTTTCACTTGTCAAGGTGTTTATTATTTGCTATTAATGTTGTTCTAAGTTGAGAACCTTTTAAATGTTAGACTATTAGCATGGATTTTACTGTTCATCTTTATATTGTGCCAGTGCCATGCTGATTTTAAATGCAAATGTGAGTGTGTTGACCTCGTATGTGGGGTCCCTGAAATTATGCAATTTGTATTCTGTAGCTGGTACATGCATATGTATTCCCTGGTTTCCCAGCATTGTTTCAGTGGATGTTCTTAGAAGTTTTAGTTTTTACCAAGTAAGAAACTGGCCAGGAATAGCATGCATGCATGCCTTCTTTCAGTCATAAATATTTTTTAGATATCTGCCATGTGCCAGTCACTATATGAGGCATTGGGACTATACCAGGGTGAACAAGGCAAGATGTGGTGTCAGTGTCAATAGTACATGTGAGCTATTGAGAAAATTTATTTTTAATTACACAATAAATATTTAAATTACCATTGTGATAGGGGCTACAAACAGAGCTATAGGAAGGGTAGGAAAGCTTACCTAGATGGGAGCTAGGGAGGCATCCCTGAGGAAGTGGCATTTCAGGCTGAGGGTGAGTAGGAATTGTAGGGTGAAGAGGAAGCGAAATGTCTTCCAGGCTGAGGAAACAGCCTATGCGAAGGCCTTCAGCTGGGAAGGAGTTTTGCTCAGACAAGGAAAGGAAGAAGGCCCATACAGCTGGAGCCCAGGGAACAAGAGGGAGACCAGACAGTGACCTGGGGGGCTGGTTTTGTGTACCCCGTCCCCTACCTTCCTCCATCCAATCCCCAGTGCGTGTGCTATTCGAGAATATCAAACGACGGAAAGAGCTCTTTCTGTATTCTTTAGCAAGTCCAAGATGTGTGATGCTACACACCTAGTGTACTTGTGTGGAATGCTTAGGGGACTGTGGGGCTAAGACCCACCCCCAAAACTGATAAATTTAACTACATCACAGATGTAAGTGTACTTGTTACCCACTGAAGTAACTACTTCCCAGCATTCTGTTCACCACCTTCAGTTCACTTCCTTTTCCTAAAATGTGACCTCTGTTTGCTCGAACCTCTCTTCATACACTCTCTCTGCTCTCAGGATACGTACCATGTTCTGTTCTGTATTGTCCTCACTTATGTACATGACTTATCCTCCCCACCAGAGCATAAGCCTCTTTAAAGGCAGGTTCTATATCTCTTTTACCTATTAAATGGCCTTAGGAAAATCTTTGTCTAGTAGTTAATTCAGTTTAATAAAAAGCATATTTATTTTTAATAGGTTATATATTCATAGAATGGTACAAAAGGGTATATAATCCCCCTCATCTCTCCCCAGTGTCACTTGCTGAAGGCAATCAGTATTTTTGCAGACGTAGTCTGTGTTTATAGTATATAGGTTGTTATATGTATTTATTACATTGTTTTTATGAAAAGCCATAAAAGTGAAAGAATGAATGAATGTCTGCATTCTCCTATTTCTTTTTTTTCTGATCTTCCTCCTTTTTTGAAATTGCACACTGCACACTGGTACAGCCTTCAATATTCAGCCAACTCTTGAAGTTCCAAAGTAGTGAGAGCAAAAAATTTAAAATCCATTTGAACCAATTATTGTCAGAGATGTTTACATATGGTGAAACAAACCCAATTTGGTACACATTATTAATAAATAGCCATGGCATAGCGTAGTGGCTAACATTGTAGACCCCATTTCTTCTAAGCGAAATACAAAACCCAGAAACTATAAAGGAAAAAAACTGATAAATTTAACTACATCAAAAATGTAAATTTCGGGCTTCCCTGGTGGCGCAGTGGTTGAGAGTCTGCCTGCCGATGCAGGGGGCGCGGGTTCCTGCCCCAGTCCGGGAAGATCCCACATGCTGCGGAGCGGCTGGGCCCGTGAGCCATGGCCGCTGAGCCTGTGCGTCTGGAGCCTGTGCTCTGCAACGGGAGAGGCCACAACAGTGAGAGGCCTGCGTACTGAAAGAAAAAAAAAGTAAATTTCTTCTCTGGAAAATAAAATTTCACAAAGAAAAAATGCCAACTAGGGAAAAAATATTTGCAATTCATATGATAGGTAATGGACCTCTCTTTTTCATATACAGAGAGCTCTTACAAATCAATAAGGAAAATTTGATTACACATACCAGAAAAAAAAATACAAGTAGTTGATGTATCTATTAAAAAGATGCAAATTTAAAACAGCAAGATGCTATTTTTCACTTCCTGAATGAGCCAAGATAAAGAGTTTGCAATATATATCACTTATGAGAATATGGGGAAATAGGAGTTTTCAGAGTGATAGGTAAAAATACAAATTATTACAACTTCTCTGGCCTAGCAATCAAGATTTTCAGTGTGCATTACCTTTTGACCTAGGAATTCCATTTCTGGATATTTGTCCTACAGATACCCTTGTACATTGGGTACCAGAATGTTTATTGCAGCAATATTTGTAATAGCAAAAGATCTTCAAAATGTGTTGGGTATGGGGGGAATCATGGTACATAACAGTGTAGCACAGCGGTCCCCAACCTCCGGTAGCAGTCCATGGCCTGTTAGGAACCGGGCCACACAGCAGGAGGTGAGTGGCTGGCAAGCGAGTGAAGCTTCATCTGTATTTACAGCCACTTCCCATTGCTGGCATTACCGCCTGAGCTCCGCCTCCTGTCACATCAGCGGTGGCATTAGATTCTCATAGGAGCGCAAACCCTACTGTGAACTGTGCATGCGAGGGACCTAGGTTGCACGCTCCTTATGAGAATCTAATGCCCAGTGATCTGAGGTGGAGCTAAGGAGGTGATGCTAGAGCTGAGCAGCGGCTGAAAATACAGATTATCATTAGCAGAGAGGTTTGACTTCACAGAGACCATAATAAATCAATTGCTTGCAGACTCATATCAAAACCCCATCAGTGGGCTTCCCTGGTGGTGCAGTGGTTAAGAATCCACCTGCCAATGCAGGGAACACAGGTTCAAGCCCGGGTTCGGGAAGATCCCACATGCTGCAGAGCAACTGGGCCTGTGCGCCACAACTACTGAGCCTGCTCTCTAGAGCCTGTCACAACTACTGAGCCCACGTGCCACAACTACTGAAGCCCGTGTGCTTAGAGCCCGTGCTCCGCAACAAGAGAAGCCACTGCGATGAGAAGCCCGTGCACCGCAATGAAGGGTAGCCCCCACTCGCCACAACTAGAGAAAGCCCACGCGCAGCAATGAAGACCCAGCACAGCCAAAACTAACTAACTAAATAAATTTATTTTAAAAAACCTTATGAGTGAGTGGCAAGTGAAAACAAGCTCAAGGCTCCCACTGATTCTGTGTTATGGTGAGTTGTATAATTATTTCATTTATATATTACAATGTAATAATAAGAAATAAAGTGCACAATAAATGTAATGCACTTGAATCATCCCAAAACCATCCCCCCGACCCGTGGAAAAATTGTCTTCCACGAAACCAGTCCCTGGTGCCAAAAAGGTTGGGGACCACTGGTATAGCATATAATCCTGTGCTTTAAAAAAGGGAAGTGGGGCTTCCCTGGTGGTGCAGTGGTTGAGAGTCCGCCTGCCGATGCAGGGGACACAGGTTCGTGCCCTGGTCTGGGAAGATCCCACATGCCTCGGAGCGGCTAGGCCCGTGAGCCATGGCCGTTGAGCCTGTGCGTCTGGAGCCTGTGCTCCGCAACTGGAGACGCCACAACAGTGAGAGGCCCGCGTACTGCAGAAAAATAAAAAATTTTAAAAATTAAAAAAAATTAAAAAGAGAAGGGAAATGGCGCAGTGGTTAAGAATCCGCCTGCCAATGCAGGGGACACGGGTTCGAGCCCTGGTCCAGGAAGATCCCACATGCCACAGAGCAACTAGGACCGTGCACCACAACTACTGAGCCTGAGCTCTAGAGTCTGTGAGCCACAACTACTGAGCCCACCTGCCACAACTGCTGAAGCCCGAGTGCCTAGAGCCTGTGCTCAATAACAAGAGAAGCCACTGCAATGAGAAGCCCACGCACCGCAACGAAGAGTAGCCCCTGCTCTCTGCAGCTAGAGAAAGCCCGCACGCAGCAATGAAGACCCAACGCAGCCAAAAATAAATAAATAAAGTAAATAAATTTTTTAAAAGAAAGGGGGAAAGGGGAAAAAGGCACATGCATATATATATGCTTGTAAATACCTAGAATATTTCTCAAAATTAAGAATGATATCCTCTGAGAAGGGGAAGTAGGAGTCTGGGGTAGAAGAGAGACTTATTTTTTTAATATGTACTTTTTTGTACTGTATTACCTTTTCAGTAAAAGTAAACAACACAAGCTCTGAATGTTTAAAAACTGGCTCTGCCCCTTTTTTAGCAGAGTAACCTTGGGAGGTTACTTAACCCTCTAATCCTGTTTCTTCATCTGTAAAGTGGGGCTTTCCTTTCTTTATATGACTGGCATAAAAATCAGATAATATATGGAAAATACTAGTGCAGTACCTGACCCAAAAAATTGTAACTTTTGAGGCAAAGAGCCCTCAACCAGGAGTAACTTTGAAAGTGGCTGCAGACAAGACATGTGACCCCCTGTGACCTGGAGTCTTCAGTCCCTCATTTGACTAAATGATCCCTAAGGCCCCTTCCTCTGAGTTTCCCTGTTCTTCTGCTAGAAGAACCCATTTCTTGCTATAAGTTCTGGCTCCCAAGCCAGGAGGACTTGGGACAAAATTAGAAGCTCCTGGGAGTAGGTGCTCTGGCACCCTCCCAATTCCATATCAGACCATCAGATCAGAGTATTGGATGTGAAAAATGGGTGTGACTGTGTCTATGGAGTCCTCTCTTGCTTCCCATTGCAGAGTTGGAGTTGAAAAAAAATTATAGTGACTGAGGGAACGACACGGACATGAAACAATGGTGGAAAATTTTTAAAGTAGTGGCAAGGAAAAGCATGATTGCTGAAGAAATAGCCTCCTGCGTTTCATAAGATAGGTGCCTGTTCGGTGGGTGTCACAGAGGGCTTTGTGGGAGCTAGAGAGGAGAATGCTGGTAAACATGCTCTCAGGAGCAGCCGTATCTGGGCAGTACTGCCTGCCTATGGTCCTGGGGTCTGTGCCATGCCTTGGAACTGAAGGGAGGGGTCTGGGGCTAAAAGGGAGCAGCAGCCACCAAGGCCAGTGTAGTGAGGGGTCAGGAGTGCATGAGAAACCCAAAAGGAAGCCTACCTCAGTACAGCTGCCCCACTCGATCTCCAACCTGAGAGGGCCATGCGTTATCTTCTTAAAGGAGCCTGTGGGTTTCCTCACAGAACTCCTCAGACAGGAGAAGGCAGTTAGGTCATTCTGAGAAGTGTTGGCACAGTAGACAGATGGCCATGACTCTGTCTCTCTCATCCAGGTGCTGAGGGACGTCCTCAAGGATCTCTACCACCTGCTGAAGCACGTGGTACGTTTGGAGTCCGATGACATTGCCAAGCTCCATGCCCAGCTGGCCCTGGAAGAGCTGGATGAGATAATGAGAAACTTCCTGTTCCCACCACAGAAGCTGGAGAAAAAGATCATGGTCCTGCCATAGACCAACCTCAAAGGACATGGAGGAGGCAGAGGGACCAAGCAGCCAGAGCAGTGCCCAAGCCTTCCAGCAGGTGGCCCCACTGCCCCTTTGGTGCTGGCAATATGGCTGCCCCCGGAGGTGGCTTTATGTCTCTGGTCCTGTGTGTCTTCGGGCTGACCTTCCTAAAGCACCTATTTAGCCATCCTGCATCCAGCCTGAAGTGTGTGCCGATAAAAGAAAAAAAGATTACAGATCTCATTAACCTGCACATTTTTCACTGTCCTGTAGCATTTAGAGAAGGATGTCTACCTGATGGCAGTATATTTTTAACACAACCGGTGGAATTTGATTAATTGACCATTCTCTTGCAACTTGAGTAGAAGAGGTTGGCCCACCCATAGATCACATGTCTTGATATTCTTTCATGCTGAGATTGTCCCTCTTGTAATGAGGAGCAGCCAGAGCGGGTCATCCTTGGATGCTCAAGAGGCATTTCAGGGTACAGAGACGCAATTGTAGGGAGGGAGGGAAAGGAAATTGTTATCAAAACATGCAAAACTGGAATAAAACTATCTTGGCTGGAAAGAATAACAGGTCTGAATCTGGTCTTCTGCTTTTGAGATGGAAAGCTTTTGAGATGACGCCGAGGATTTGATCTCCAGAAAAGAGAATCAAGCTGGTTGAATCTTCCAGAGAAGAAAGGTAAGTGCTGTGTTTGCCCTCCCAGGCCATTTTCTTTTACTCCCTCTGCTACTGTTAGCACAGAGTTGCCCTGATTATAGGAGAAAAGAGCCACAAACATCTCAGATGAGAGAGTTTATATCCCGCCTTCAGTCTTCTGCTCCTTGAGAAAGAGGAATGCTTAGACAATGTGTTCGTGCTAAATGCCTGTTGGAAAGTGCATTATGTATTGGTGACCTGATGCCAGGTTTACTGAAGTCATTTCACACGTAACACTCTAGACGTCTTTTTATCTATTTATATATTTTGGTTACTGAATTTTGATTGCAGCTAAAAGAGAAGACAAAAAAGACGTACTGGATGATCGCTTCAGACAACCCCTCCCAGTCATCAACACCTTGGTGAGGCTAACCCAGAGTCCTTAACCAGTCCTCAGCTCTGCAGGGCTGAATTTTATCACAGGATTCTATCCCCACTCTCTGGTGACCAGGCCCAGCAGAACCAAAACACAATTTCCCAGAACTCTCAGGTGACTGAAGGACTGTCTAGAAGCCCACTTGCCAGTTAACATCAGGCTATTTTCTTCTGGCCAGATTACAGGCACGTCCTTAGCTTAGAACCTTTGTGGTGAGCATCCCTTTAAAGAGGCCAGCTCACAGAAAGCTATGGCCCACAGGTTAGCCTAGAGAGCAGTGAACAGAAGCAGTCAGATGTTTCCAAGGAATATTTCTGTTCAGCTAGGGTAGTTGGATTATTCCATTCTCCAAATCAAGGGTGTCTAGAAAATCAGGATTGGGCTTTCAAATCAGAGAAGAATCTCCTTTGGACCAGCTGGATATACACTAAAAGTTTTTATTTCTTGGCCTTCCTCTAACTAAACCCCATAAAACCCACTTAAGATAATCAGATTAGGTATGTTAGATGGTTGGTTTAACTTACAACTTTATTTGCATTAAATGTATTTCCGTTCTGAGGACATATCCTAATTGATCAGCTTGATTAGACTGAGAAAGTCTCTAGTCTAAACACCTAGTCTAGGGAGTGCCTCACAAAGCATTGTGGTCCCCTTATCTCCATTTATAAATTGCCTCTTAATTTGAATTATTTGGCAACTGGCTAAAAGCATCTGTTCTTTATTGACTTTGATGGATTCAGTTTCAGAGAGTGACCTTTTCTGTCCTTGTTACCAAACTCAAGGGGAGGATACCGTAATGTAACCCTTCTAAACACCAAATATGACCAAAATATTAAAAATTACCAAATTGTAAAATAATCTCCCATGTATATAGATATGTATAGATATGTATATAGATATCTGTATCTATATATGTCTCCATCCTTGAGAAAGCATGAGAATTGAGAGCTTTACGATAATAAGAACGCAAAACTTAAGAAAAAGAAAAAGGCACAGAACTCCAGGGGCAGATGGCAGGAGCAATAGTGACACATTCCTGCACAGGCCCAAGACGCGTGTCTGCTTCTGTGTAATAGCAGCGTCCCTGTGCTTGCCTCCCACCTCTGCCCGTCTCTCCTCCCTCTGCGGCCACCTCCTCCTGCTGCTCCTCCAGTCTCCTCCCTTTGTCTCTGCTACAGAAACTCTCCTGGCCTCGCACCTCCAGTCCCCTCCACTGTGTAGCAGTCTGTCCCACGCCCCCCTGTATCACTCATTAGTCTTTTACTTGCCCCCTTTCCCTTCCCTGCTTCTTCCTCCTCTTCTAGGCCACCGGCACATCTCCCTTGGTCTCCAGAGGATGGCACTGTGGCAAGAGTCAGGCAGGGGCCCAAAGCTGTGGCTGCAGCCAAACCCCAGGCTCTCTGCCCAAGTGTCGACTGGTTGATCAGGTTAGACTTACTGGACATTCTGGAGAGCTTCCCTCTCTGCTGTTTTGTCCTTCCTCCTTGGCACAAACTTACCCTTCCACACACTCTGTTATTTAATCAGAAATCTCTTAACTTGCACTTTGCTCCTTATCGTCTCTCCAAACACATACTTTTCCATATGTTCATATTCTTCTTTCTTCACCTCTCTTCTCCATTCCTTCACTTTCCTATGGCTCTGCCGACCCATCCACGTGTAAGGGCTGACCAGGGACAGGAAGGTAGGAAAGCGAATCACAGGCAACGACGACAACAATTTGTTGAGCACCTACTATGTGCCAGACGTAGCACCAGATGCTGAGAACACTGCAGTGAACAAAATGCTTACCTTCAGGGGAAGCTTACGTTGTAGCAGGAGGAGACAGGCAACAAGTAAGATAAAGAATAAAGCAGGATATCAAATGGTGATAAATGCTCTAGGGAAAAATCAAGTCGGGAAGGAGAGGTGAGGAGTGTATGGGGTGAGAGCTGTGAGTTTGGATAAGTTGTCCAGAGAGGGCCTCACTGAGAAGTTGAAGTTTGAGTAAGGATCAGAAGGAGGTGAAGGAGCGGCCATGAAGATACTTGAGGGAAGAGCGGTCCAGGCAGAGGGAGTGGCGAGTGCCAGGGCCCGGAGGTGAGAGAGGAGGGGCAGTGCTGCTGGGCACAGTGAGCGGGCAGGAAGTGGAGCAGAGGGGGTGCAGGGGGCGACGTGCCGAACAACGTGGAGCCTGTGGACCGCTCTGAGTGAGGGGGCAGCTGCAGACCTGTTTCCACCTGAAGCCCCTTCAGCTTGTTTTTGGAAAGTGCTTTGAGGCCAAGATGATAAAAGCTGTAAAATGGGAAATGTATTGAGCCAGAAGTTGTTCACATCCAACCACAGTTTTTTCTCAGTTTGGAAGTGGTGAGCCCCATCCCCTTTCACCAACGCCTTCTTTGGCAGCAGCCGTTTCTCCTCATTGGCCCCAGAAGAAAGAGGACAGCAGACGGGTTGGTCTGGCCTCTGTCCCCGCCCTGCTCCATCTCTTTGTCTGTGAGGCTGTGAGTGAAGGGAGCCTTGCCTGCCGCCTGCACTGGAGGGATGGCCAAGACACGTGAAAGTTGATCAGTTGGTTGGAGGATGATTCACCTGACCTGTACAAAACCAGATTGGCTTCTGCAGTCTCTCTGCACAGAAATCCAAAAGCTCAGCTGGAATTTCAGTGGCAAGGGAGAGAGTCAGAACGGGAGCTGAGTTCCAGGGTGGGCTGTGGGAGGCAAGCCACTCTGCCCTGACCACGACGGGGGCATGGGGGGTGGTCTTCTTCCACTGCCTCCTGGACAGCAGCAGGCGTGACCTCTAAAGGCTGTGCTGTGTCCTCCAGCGAGTTCTGCAGCCACAGAGCTTCTGCAGTCACACGCAGCAGCCTCCCTGCAGTGCACGGCACCTCACTTCCATGCACCACTCTGCTCGGAGCTGACTGGCCACTTGGGGGTTGGGGAGTTGTCTTCTTAGAACACTGGCTGCTGCACTCTTCCCTGTTGGCGGGGCTCAGCGCTGTGCTCAGCGTACCCCGTGCCTCCAGCAGGTGTAGAGGCAGCGCAGACCTGCACCATCAGCCCTGGAAGGGGCTGCACCCACTTATTTGAAGGGTCATCCCTCTTGTCCCTCCCCAGTGTTCTTCATGCTGACTCAGGTAGGTCCGTACTCCCAGGAAGCTCAGGTATTACCTGCCCCCACCCCCATGACACTCTGCAGTCCCTGGGGGCATAGAATAGCAAGATCAGTTACTCTGTGTTTCCTTTAGTTTGGAAGGTCATTTTTTACCCATGAACTTGTATGATACAACAACATCGTGGAACAGAGAGGCAAACTATTGTTATTCCCTTTTGGTGGAATTTGGCCCAAGTCTCCTGGGGGGCTTGAGGCAGACTCTTTTGAACATCTCTTGAATCCTAAGGAGCCTCTCCCCCCAAAATTAGTATAGCAGCAAAGCCCTTTCAACTAGAGCACAGCTTGAGAAGCACTCAGGAGCTCATATACACACAGGAGCCCCGGCATGTGGGTCCCACAAAGCAGTCATTGGAACTCTGCTGACACGAGCTGAGGGATGCCGACCCTGTGCTGGCCCCCTGCCCTCAGAGTGCTGAGGAGTGGCAGAGCCCTCAGGTACAGATGCCCTGGCTGCGTGTGTGTGTGTGTGTGTGTGTGTGTGTGTGTGTGTGCATGCACGCACAGATTATATGTTTTATGAATTATAACAAATTTAAAGTATATGTAACGAAGAAGAATTCGCAATCTCACCTCCACTCCTACCCCAAGGTTACCACTGACCAGCAGGTGGGTGTATATCCCTCTAGATCTTTCCTTCCTTTCATCCTTTTCCCAAACGAACATGAATATACCTTACTGCTTTCAAAAACAAAAATGGGATTGTCACCATAAAAAGTGTTCCATAGATTTTTTTCTTAGTCACATACCTTGGAGACACTCAGTACTTACAGCCCCCTCTCCCCTGTGATGTGGCATGTCTTCCATTGTATAGATGAACGACAGCTGGTTTAAGCATTTGCCTCTTGATGGTCAGTTGAATTATTTCTAAGTTCCAATGATTCTTCAATGATTCTCGAGCATAACTCTTTGCATACTGAAGTGTTTCTATAGGATAAGTCCTAAAAGGTTGGAAGGCTGGATCCAGAAGATACGAACATTTTCAGTGTTCCTTCCACCAACACGCTTGTGCCGATCTACGTTCCTCCATCCTCAGCTGACACTGCTTTAATAACCATGCAATGCAGGTTCAGTCACCACAGCAAAGTGTTAACACCATTCTCTAAATAATTTCAGGCCCAGGAAATCTTCAGGGGACGGAGTTTTCTGTGTATCAAAACCACCGGTAGGGGCACAATAACACTTTGCAAGTATGCTCACCGGCAGCCAAAGTCCAGCTACAAGTACTCGTCCTGGAGAGAAATCCTGAGCTCCTGCAGGTGTATTCAAAAGAGCTCTGACTAGGCTCTCAGCTCTGAGACTCCGTCCTGAGTGTTAGGGTATGCCTTCTCATGGGGTTAGAGGTGTCCCCAGGTTAATGACCACGGTTCCCACACCAGACTCAGGACATCGGGTCTGACGGCCCCTTAAAGTATCAGGTTCATCCTGTAAAACCCAGGATGAATGATTGCTGTAGCTCTACATCACTGTACATCATAATCAGTTAACACTATAAAGAGCTTATTGTGCTCTTCTGTACACTTGACATATATTAATCCACTAAATCCTCACACTGGGCCCATGAGGTAGGTATTATTATTTTTATTAATTTATTTATTAATTTATTTATTTTTGGCTGCGTTGAGTCTTCGTTGCTGCACGCTTTCTCTAGTTGCGTTGAGCGAGGGCTACTCTTCGTTGCGGTGCGCGGGCTTCTCATTGTGGTGGCTTCTCGTTGCAGAGCGCGGGCTCTAGAGCGCAGGCTCAGTAGTTGTGGTGCATGGGCTTACTTGCTCCGAGGCATTGTAGGATCTTCCCGGACCAGGGCTCAAACCCATGTTCCCTGCACTGGCAGGCGGATTCTTAACCACTGCGCCACCAGGGGAGTCCCGAGGTAGGTATTATTATTATCCCTGTTTTACAGATTGGAAAACTGAGGCACACAAGAGGCTAATTACTTGCTCCAGATTACATAGTTAGTGAGAAGTAGCCAAACCAGTATTTGGACCCAGGCAGTCTGGCTCCCAAGGCTGAGCTTTTAGCCACTGTGCTTTGCCACCCAATAGACACTATATTTCCAAGTGGTAAAAAACTGTTATTATAAGTGAGGATAAAGACAGTGGTTCCCTGCTTGTTCAGATGGACCATGTATGTCAAGATAAACCTCAGCCCTGATTCCCTCCAGATAGTGTCCACGTACATCAAAACCTAACCTCAAACACCAGAACTTGCTATAGATCTTGTTTTTGACCTTGTAGTTTGCCTAGCAGCCGGAGATGAGATTTGCTAAAGCCCCCCAGCCCACCTGCTCCTGTACTTTGGCAGCTTTTGTAAATTGCTCATTGAAAGGCCTATTCTTCTTTCTGGGGGTGGCTAAGGTAGTAGACCCTTGAAGCTGCCGCGCCGTGTGTGGGAACATAGAAAATGTAGTAAGTCTTCCCGTGAACTCCAGTCAGAGCCCAGAAATGTCTCCTTTGAAGGTTTGTTGTTTTTTGTTTGTTTTACCCTTTTACCTCCTGTAAGCGGGGTTTCGGTTCTCAGATTTTGGTATCTCAGAATGATAACAATGGATTGTTTTAATGCGTGTGTATGTATTTCTCACATATATACATTGATAGCTCTATTCCATACCATTCCTTCAGAGAAAAAAATGAGACTGGAATTAATGGCCCTATTTTGCAGAAGGGAAAAATAAGGTCCAGAGAGATAAGTTCTTGCAGATGGGAAGAGACAAAGGGAGAAGCGAGTGAGTGCACTAGAGCAGAGAAACTTCTGACTTCATTTGCTAGTTCTTATAGGAACCAGTTAGCCAGCACCTAACTCCATCTCAGAGATGCAGGGGGGGGGCTGAGGGTGAGAGTTGTTGGTATTATGAGAGGAGGGCAGTTTGCGGGGCAGATTCGGAGCTGCAGGAGCACCCTCTCTGCTGGGGAACTAGGAAGAGCTACTGGGCGTTTAAGTGGTTTATTAAATGATGTAAAATTTAATCTTCACTGTCTGCCTTAAGAGCTAAAACCTGCTCAGAACAGTGCCTGGGTGGGACACATTCACACACCTCTTTATTAGACCACACACCACTTTCCAAACTTCAAAACTTATGGTGACCTTGTTAATCTTAGGGAAGGGCCAGCCTGAAATTAGGCTGTCTTTACTAAAAGAATGGTTGTGCTGATGCTTTGAAGAGCTGGGCGTGGGGTGATCCCCCTGCCACTTTCCAAAGAAACTGTATCAGTGCTGTTCAGAGAGTGCAAAGAACAAGGCTCCAGCATCAGCCATGTGGGTGTTTCTCTGTGGCCAAGGCCAGGACCATGTGAGAGAGAGTCATGGAGACTCCATGCCCCAAAAGAGAGCAGCCCATATCCACTACCCTAACCCATCCTCTAGGTAGGAAAAGTCCTCAGTGTGCAGAAGTCCTGTCCTTTGTAAAACAAAAACTAATCCTAGTTGTTTTTGGCAACTCTCTCCTCTGTGGCTTTCCCCCAGTTCTTCTGGAAAAAGCAGGCAGCACCTTTGCCAACTAAAAGATTATATCAACCCAATTCCAGGTAGATCCGGAGATCTGGGAGTGGCGTGCCCAGCTGGTCCTGTCTGCCCGCCTCTGTTTCTCCTTGGCTCTCCCTCCTAATTTCCACCTCATGTCAGCGTCTGTTCTCCTTTTTCTTTTTTTTCCTTCTGGCTTAGTAGCTCATTGGTTCATTGTTAAGTTTTTAAGGTCACTTAATTCAAACAAGTGTGGCAGGCATGGTGCTGGAGGAAAATGGATAGATACTTGTACGCTCTGGAGCTCACCTCTGGGACTGGCTGGCTGTCTGCTGTCCTCCCAGTGCCAGAAATGCACTTGCAAACCCAGCTGAGGAGAATCCTCAGGATGCGTCCTCACTGCTGGCTGTGTAATAGAGTCTCCTAGGGAATTAAATACAAAATTCAAGCCTGGGGCTCACCCCCAGTGATTGTGACTAAATCGATCTGGGATAGGGTCCAGGCATTAGTGTTTTTCAGAAAGCTTCCCAGGTTTTAAAAGTCTAACGTGCAGCAGCCAGACGTGAGAACCACTACATTAGCTTATCTGGTGAGAAAAGAGGAGAGAGAGAGAGAGAGAGAGAGTTAGGGGGGGTGTCCTAACAAAAAAAATCTGAGAGTGGGACATATTTTGGGGGGTCTCTCCCCATGAAGGAGCTGATGGGGACTGCCTCTACCCTCAGCTCTTCTCTAATTGCTTTTATGGAGGATCCAGCTTCGGACCTCCTCTGTGACAGTGACTAACAGTGTCTTTAATCAAGAACAAGGACATGAAGCAGAAGCGCCAGCACATTTAAGAACTGTGGTTGATGTTATTGTAATGAAGCCAAATGAATTTGGAACAAGGTTACCTTAAGTGGTTTTGTTCTTCTCCTGCTGATCCTGCAACTGGGGCTGTAGGCTGGGATTGCATCCCGCTGAAGTCCGGGAAAGTGAGTGTGCGCTTGTGTAATGAGCAAGTACGCGTGTGTCCGTTCTGTGTACAGTATGTTACGTGCACGTATGGGTGTGGACGTACCCATCGGTACTGGCATGGGGGTAGGTTTACAGCACCCAGAGGAGACAGCCTCTCCCCGGGCAGGAGTGCAATGCTGTTGACATCATCATTCTTGGAAATACTTTTTTTCAGGAAAAGCATCCTTTCAGGGTACTACTAGAGCCCACATTAAGTGCACCTGCCTCCCTTCCCCAGGATCACCGTGACCCTGGATGAGGGGCTGAGTGGGGGCTGACACCAGCTGGGCTGTGCCAGGCAAGCCGTGTGCCCTGGCTCTGGGCTGTGTTGCCAGGAGGAAGGAAGAAGGAGTCTTTTTATAATTTACTCAGAGCTGCTGGGTGAGCAGGCACAGCTCTACATACTCCTCTTTTCCCTGCAAAAATTCTCTCAAAGGAACAGTGGGAGGGATTTAAATAAAGCAAAGTACTGGAGTTTTGGCTACCACTAATCCTATATCCTGGCCCTCCCAACTTTCCTGCTTTCTTAGCAGACGGAGGTTGCCAGGCTTTTTCACATGAGCCCACGTATGATATGGGCTGTATCCCACCCAGCGCTAGTTTAGAAGGAAATTCTGTGAATTTACAATTCATATCATTTTAAAATAATCTTTTTATTACAAGACTATTATACTTATTTATAGAATGTTTGGAGAATACAGAGAAAAGGGCAAAGAGAAAAAATTCATTGTTCTACCGCCCAAACAAACCTGATCTTAATATCTGGGTGAATTTCTCTCCTGCCCTTTAATTCATAGGATTCAAAAGCAAACAACGTAAATGTAGTCATTCATACATGACAATTTTTGTATCCTGCCTTTTTTACTTAACATTGCATTATAAGCATTTTTGCCTATTCCTACATTCTCTTCCCGAACATTACATTATATTTAGTAGCTGCACAATATTCTGCCAAGAAGGTAGGTTATGGTTTAAAATCGCCTTCTGGATTTCTTTCTGTATTCACCTGGGGGAGGGAGAGGAAGGAAAGATGGCCAGGAAGAGCTTTTTCTGTTCAGGATTTCAAGAAAGCATCTCCAGGTCTGGCTTGACACTTGGTTATCGTTCTGTGTGCCCTTCTAATCCTGACCTTCAAGCCAGCATAAAAGAACCTAGCCCCTTAGTAGGAGCTGGCAGCTCTGCCTCCAGCAGAGCAGAGGCCCTTTATTTTGAAATGAAAATGACTCTTCTATCCACGGAGGGAGACTGGAGTTAAAATCTAACCATTGTAACTGCAGGACAGAAAATCCTTAAGCCTGCTTCTTCAAACGTAGCACCTAGAAATGGTACTGATTACAGAGTACTTGTCGGTAAGAGGGAAGAGTTATGAAGGGATAACTTTGCTTGGTAGTAGCTGCCTTGCCGCTGTCAAGGCACACGTTTTCCACTTGGAATTATGTATGAACTAGTGTGGCAGATTATTAGGCTGCCTTGAGGAGGAGGCCCTGTGTAGTCAGCTGGGGGGCATAACCAGCTACTCTTTGGGGGCCAATTTAAATTCACCTTCATTACCTTCAAGAGGTTTTGATTGTGGTCAGCCCAGAGGAAGTGGATGGGATGAAGCCTGGAGGGACTGGGGGAGACCTGGTGGCTTGGCTGCCATCCCCCATTCTGCTTGGCTTCGCTAGAGGCTGTGGGCTGGATGCCAGGGTGGAGCACTAAAGCGTGAGGTCAGAGGGGGAGGGGGCAGCCTGTGGAGCGAGACCATCCCTCCGCCCCTCCCCCACCCAGTCATTCACTAGGCTACCAGCAGAGCAAAGCAACTCCTGGTTACTGGCTGGCAGGGTTGTCCCGCAGCTTCAAGCACGAGTGATGACAAGAGGGATCGAATGGCAGGCTTCTATTGGCACAAAGGTATTTGGGTATTTCATGGGTTTGGATTTGAAAATTAGTTGAAAGGTGAAATATGTGTTTGTGGTACTGTCAGCTCCAGTCATCTCAAAACCTCCAGAGCTTTGAGAATGGCCCCCTCCACCCTCCGAACTGTAGAAGTCTCTTTTCCTTGATTATTCCTCCACCTGTACTCTCGCTTGTGCCCAAGATAGTTGGCACTGCCTGCCCTCACCTCCACTTCCTGAGGGCAGCACCAACAATTCTCACAGCTGCCCTTTCTCACCCCTTTTTTGTGGTTTATCTGCCTCCTAACAGGTCTCCTACCCCATTCCTAGTCCTTACCCCAAAACACCACTGGCTCAGCCATCCCCAAACAATACTTACAGCCTCTTACTACCTTGCTCTGACAACTTCAATATTCTCTGTTACCTACTGGATAAAATCCAAACTCCTTATTCAGTCATCCAAGGCCTTCCAGAATCCATCCCTAGCTTCCTTCTTCTCTGCAGCTAGACTTTATCAGGCACTTTCTACAGAGCAGGCACCGTTGCAACTTCTTCAGTGTAAATTTCTTGTTTCATCCAGACCTCTCTTTTGCTGGCCTTCAAACACACCTCACCCATTCCTCTACCTACTCTTGTTCGTAAGCTTTGTTTCCTGTCTAGAATGCTCTTGTCTCTCTACACAGTCAGCTCAAGTCCTCCATGAAACTGCCCAGCCCATACCAGCTCACAGAGATCTCTTTCCCGAAATCTTCAAACTCTTGCAGTTGGATTCTCTCATCAACATTATAAACTTTCTTGTACGGTGACTTAATTTTTCAAGTGTATTTTTCTTCAAAACGGATAACCATCTAGATGGCAGGGACCAGCCTGAGACTTTGCAGTGCCAAAGCATCCTTCTCTGCTCGGATCAGGTCTTCAGTGTTTAGTAAATGAATGTTGAAATGCCGCATGAATCTTCTGCTACAGAGCTGAATAGGAGGCTTACCCTCTGGAACCTGTGTAAAAGCCAATTCAGCAACCTCTGAATTCACATTTTTAAGTAATTGGGTATGGAATTAGTCCTATTTCTGAATCCCCAGTGGTAAGCAGAGATAAACGTGAGCTTTATTGTATCAGACCCTTAAGGATTCCCCTACCCATCTCCCCCTGAAGAGATGAATGCAAATAGGTCACGGCAAAGTGGATGTTAATTACAGGCAAATCCTGCCGGGCCACAAAGGTAAAGACTCTCCAAGCTGCCTGATAACACCAGGTTGCTGGCCCTGCAGACCAGAAAAAGATAATTTGCTCCCCGGGGGAAGCCATTTAGGGGGCCAAGGCAATTGATATGGGCAGAGTGTTTACTGTTCTTATAATGTTGCATCTGGACCTGCCTTTCATTTCGGAGGTTTTAACTGACTAGTGAGGTTGTGCTGTACCAGCGCAACCCTGGAACCAGCTGCGTGAGACAGGCACTAAGCCTGTGGGACAAATTTGGAGCCTTAGAAATTAACTAGGCATGAGATGATCCTGGAGCAGCCCCAGGAAACTTGCACCCAAGATGTCATGTTGCTGTGTTGCTGAGGGCAGACGGGACCTTTCCAAACTGGCTGCTCCGTTCCTAAAGAGTCTAAACAGGTCACTTGCAAGTAGCCAGTTGGTTGGATCTGACTCACAGACACACTTGGCCTGGCCTGTGGAGTGTTTTTTAACGTTTGAATTAGTAGCTAACACTTTAATATGAGGAGATTTCACGTAAAAATCTGGATTTCTGGCTTCTCAACAACAGAGCACCTGGCCACGCTGGGCCCTCCCTCTCAAAGGGACATCTCCTTTAAATGGGACCTTGGCTCCCCAGCAGGCCGATGCACTCATCTTTGTTGCCGCCCAGCCCCTGCTTGTTTCCCCTGTTCTAAAATTTTGCAGATGGCAAATTTGGGTGGGAGGTAGAATCAGATAGCTCCTCCAGTCTCTGGCAACTCCAGGCTCTGTGATGCTCCTGGATGTAGAGGCGGTGGCCTAGAGCTCAAGGAGTCCGTAATGCAATTGAGACAAGGCATTTTTCCTGAACACTGATCTCTGAACTTCCTGTCACCAAGTGTCACATCCTAGAGGGATAGGCATGTAGAATCCATAGCATCAGCAAGCAGATGCCATTCTCTGGTTGAAGTTGGCTGCAGTTAACCTTTACTGAGCACTTACTGTCAGTCAGTCGCTTCAGTCCTTGTGACATCCATGTCAGGTAGATACTCAATCCCATTTCTGGGATGAAGACACTGAGGTTAGTGCCACACGGCTAGGGGCAGAACTGACTCCAGAGTCGTCCTCTTAACCAAGGGCTTCTCTCTCCACCTGTGCCTTGTTTGCTCTTAATAGGGCCCATCTGAGGTTCAAAACACATTCCCATCGCGAATACTAGTTTTAAAAAGCACACGTTTAAACCATGTAGCATATTAGTGATGATTTTCTCAAGCAAAAGCCAGAAGTGATTTGGTTTATGTAACACAAGATGCGGGGCGGGTGGGGGGGGCAGTGGAGGAGGTGTGCCAGGGGTCTGCTTGCCTGGGCGACTGAGGGGTGAGCTCTGTGGCCCAGAGTGAGTCAGGGTTAGCCCCTAAGACTTCTGAGAGGAGCAGCTTACAGATTGCAACTCAGGTTCCTATAAATTTGTTGCAGCTTGGAAAAAGTGATGGAAATTGTCCCAGGTGTATCTGGAAGATATGTAAATTCATTTTTTATTAGTCTTCAATTATAATACCTCCAAGATTTTCTGAGATTTAGAAACCCAGCGTGTTCAGCTCGTTCTGAACTAACTTCCTCTGCTAAGAACTCCCCACCTCCCCCCAACCCCATGCGACCTCACCTCACCCAAGTCTAGCACCAGCTTTTGGGAGCTTGGAAGCCTCTGGCGATGAGATCAGTTGGGAATTTAGGAGGTCATGGATGTCGGAAATAAAGGTGTAAAAAGGAGAGGAGAGTTGGTTTTGGCTTTAGGACACTGGAACTTACAATGTTCTTGCAAAACCATTGCAGCTTTTGAAAAAGCGTTAAAGTCATCAGCGCCCCACTGCGGGATTGAAAGCTAAGCTTGTCACAATTTCACAATTGGTAACACCTTTGACCAGTCTTTTTGTATTTAACAAGTATTCTCTTCTGCGCCTTTTTTTTTTTGCCGGCAGGAAGGTTCTGGGGTCTGGGCTTTAGGGACTACCCTATACAGCGCACAGTCCCTCCGCGTGCTGCAGTCGAGGGATTTCTATCCGCTCCCCCGCTTTGCAGAGGAGGGGGCAACTGAGAGTCATAATTTTGGAAGCCCTTATGGGTTATACTGAAGTTAACTACGCTTCAGGTTCTAGGTTGAGCACAATGACCACCTCCCCCTGGGCAGTTGGTCCCGGAACGAGAGCGGTGGAGGGGGAACCCATTTTCGGAGGGTGCGGAGATTCTTGAGTCTTTGCGAACTGGAGTAGCCGCGTGCACTCGGGAGCCTGCGTCCAACCGCGCGCCGGCCGCGTGGGGCTACCTCTGGCCGAGCCGGGAAGGAGGTGCTACCTCGCGGCCCTCGGGGGAGCCCTCCCACTCTTCCCAACTTTCCCGGCCCCAGGGCCGGAGGAGGGCGCCTCTCCCGGCGGGGACGCGCTAGGTACTTAAAGGCGGCTCGGCGGGGCCGGAGCTCTTCAGTCGGAGCGCGCGGTGGCGGCGGCGCACGGTGGAGCGAGGCGCGGCGGCGAGGAGCGGGAGGAGGGGCATGGAGCAGCCGCGGGCCTGCTAAGCACCGGAGCGCGGGCAGCCGGCGGCACGGTGAGCGCAGGCCCGGCCGGCCGGCCGGCTGCCTCGGAGGAGCGGGCCGCGCGGGGTACCCGGGCGCGCCGGGCTCCAGGGGTGCCTCTTGCTGAGCCCCGCGGACCCCGCCGGCTCCCGGGGCCGTGCGGGCGCGGCGTCCAGCGCCGGGAGGCGGGCTGAGGGCTGCGGCATCTCCAAGCTTCCCGGCTCCCGTTCCTGCAGCCCCCTCCCCGCTGACCCCTCCTCCCTTTCTTCCTCCATCCTCTCCTTCTCCAGCCTCTCCTCCCTTCCTCCCTTGTGGCTCCTGGTTTGTGAATGGCTTGGGAGGCGGGCGACGGTGAGGGGCATGAGGCTGGCTGGAGTCTCTCCCTGCCCCAGGCCCGCCCAGGGGTTCGCACCTGTCCAGGCACCAAGATGCTTGGCGCCCGGGTTTTTGCGGGTCAGCCGGGCCACGGCCGCACGTACTCGCGGCCTGGGCTCCCCTTCCCTTGCGGGCTCGGAGGGGCCGGGAGGGCGGCCGGGCGCAAAGGAAAGAGCCCCTACCCCGCGCGCAAGTTTCCACCCCGACGCGTGTGGGCCCCGCAGCAGGGCGCACCTGTCAGCTGGAGAGGCTGCAGACTGGGCAGCCCCGCAAAGTGTCGGGAGTAGATTGGCGGCGTGCATCCTTGTCTGGGGTTTTCCTCTTTCCGTCATCTCTGGGGGTGGGGGGAGGGCTTAGGGAGCGCCCCCAACCTCTTGCCCTTGAAGCCGGGTGCGCGTTAGCCTACCGGGGCCGAGCTCTCGTTGATCCCTTCCGAGCGAAGGGTGTGGGGGGCAAGAGGCTCCCTCCGCCGGCTTGGGGGTGACACGGCCCCCTGTCTGGGCAGGGCCACCTGAGGCAGAGCCCCGCACCAGCGCCTGATTGCACGTGGGGTCTCCAGCTGCGGGACCTTCTTGGGTCCTCTGTGGCGTAGGGGTGCCGAGGTAATGTCTCCACTTCCTGAGCAGGGGAGGAGGGTGTCCCGCCTGGGAAAGGAGGGGGCCGGCGACACCGGGGACGCCGTCTTTGTCTGCAGGCACACTTTGCCAAGGTAGCTGGGGCCCCCGAGGAGATGAGTGAGGCCTGGGTCGACTGATTCCTTGGGTTTTCCGTTCCTTCCAGGCTGGGTCGTGGGAAACCCGCACGTGGGTGTGGCCGGCACCGCCTTCGCCAGAAGGCGAGGCTCTGGCGTGGGCGAGAAGCCTGGCCAGTGTCTTCCCGGCTGCGTTAACCTGGTGGGCACCGCCTCCGGCACTGCACCGAGGCGGGGCGCCAGCGCCCGGCAGGTCGCTGGGTTGGCCTCGGCGCCCCCTGCCCTTTCCCAGAGCGCAGGCGGGCAGTAGTGCCCGCAGCGCCCCCATGGCATGCGAGCTCTAGAGGGGGCGGGGGCGCTCCTGGGCGGTGGATGCAGGGCCTAGGGACCCCTGGGCCGCAAGCGCGTGCGACGGCCGCGGGCTGGGGGGGGGGGGGGGGGGCGGGGGAGAGAAGGAAGGACGGGAGTCCTGCAGAGGAAGTACGCGGCAGGCTCCCCGGGATGGCGGGGCAGAGCGCCCGGAGGCCGCGCTTCCCGGAGAGGCGAGGCTGCCAACAGTACTTTCCGGACCGAAGCTGCTGGAATGCTGAGGCCTGAGTCTCCGGCTTATTGAGGCACTAACTGCGTGTTCCTCACCCCTCCTATGTGAGAGGTGGCAGGGGAACAGACCCCCGGCAAGAAAGTGTGTTTGTGTTGAGGTGGGGGTCAGGAGTTGGGTTTAGTGAGACGTAGACTTGGAGCAAGCTTGGAAGTGAGACCTCATTGTCTGTAAAGGGTGGGTGGTGGTGGTGGTGGAGGAAACAGGATTCTCCAGATCAGGCAGGTGGCAAGGAGGGGAGATGGGGAGAAGGCCTCAGAATGGAGGGCAGGGAGCTGGCCTCATCAGCCGTCTCCCATCCGCATCCACCTCCCGACTTGGGTAATCTTTCAGGGCTACTAATCAGTAAAATGATTTACCTGAGACCTATGGAGCAAGAAACCATTGGAATCCCTCCTGAGGGGGATGCTAAGTCCCAGAGAATTTGGGCAAGGTCAGGCAGCCAGGAGGTAGTAGAGCTGTCTCAAGCACAAGACTTCTGGTTCGAGTGCTAGGCTCTTTTCATTAAAAAAGCTATTTCCAATTGGGCAGATGCTAGAAGCCCTGACTTGGTTGCAAACAAAACCTGGCAGCATTTCCAGGAGTGGTGCGGCAGGGGGACGTGGACAGAGATTCTATGTGGGCGCTAGGACCAAGTAGATGGGGTTTCCCAGGCAGCCACCCCTCCCAGGCTGCTGCAGTGGTGGCTGCAGTTCCCTCTGGTGCCCCAGTGCTGGGCTTCCAGGACGGCCGTCCACACCCCAGCGCTCATTTCCTCTTCTCAACCTTGTCTGCTTTTCCTGATTGCTTTCCCTTTCTTCCCTGCCTCTCAAATGAGAAAAAGATGAGAAAGCAGAGAACATAGGGAAAGTTTCTCTTACCAATTTAGCTGTTTTGAGAAAGGGAAGCTGTTTCCTTCTTTTTTTCCTCTGGCATCTCTTTGTTTCCTATCTTTTCCTTCCCCACTTTCTTCATGGGCCTCATTGGTGTAATCCCCTAGTGGGTATAGGCCAGGTAGAGGCTGCCTACCTGCCCCTGCCCCCCCACCCGCCGCATCCTTTTTCCTGGCCCCTCAGGTGCTCAGAGCTTCCTCTGGCCTCAGGCTCACCCCTACTGAAGCTTGCCTATGAGAGCTTTGGGTCAGGCAGATCCCAGTTCTGCCACCAGCTAGGTATCACACAGCTCTCTCTGGCTTTGGTTTGTCTAACAATAATAAATGCTACTTTAAGTGCTTTACATATGTAACCCATTTAATCCTTAAAGATGCTAGGAAGTTAGTGCTGCAGCCCACATTTTACAGATGAATTAACTAAGGGGTAGAACACGGTCACACAGATAGTGTCAGAGCTGGGATTTGAACACCAGTAGTCTGGCTTCTGAGTCTACAGTCTTAGTCATGCTCAATAAATGGTAATTGTTTTTATTAGTGGGTCATTTTCCCGGTTCTGGGCCAGGCCCAGAGAAAATGCCCCCACTGCCATTGACCAGGGATGCTGCCTCCGCCTGACCCACATCTCCCACCTTCTCCCACCAGATGCCGGTGCAGCTGACAACAGCCCTTCGTGTGGTGGGCACCAGCCTGTTTGCCCTGGCAGTGCTGGGTGGCATCCTGGCAGCTTATGTGACAGGCTACCAGTTCATCCACACAGAAAAACACTACCTGTCCTTCGGGCTGTACGGTGCCATCCTGGGTCTGCACCTGCTCATCCAGAGCCTGTTTGCCTTCCTGGAGCACCGGCGCATGCGGCGGGCAGGCCGGCCACTGAAGCTGCCCTCCCCGCTGCGGCGCTCTGTGGCGCTCTGCATCGCTGCATACCAGGAGGACCCCGACTACTTGCGCAAGTGCCTGCGCTCAGCCCAGCGCATCGCCTTCCCCGACCTCAAGGTGGTCATGGTGGTGGATGGCAATCGCCAGGAGGATGCCTACATGCTGGACATCTTCCATGAGGTGCTAGGTGGCACCGAGCAAGCCGGCTTCTTTGTGTGGCGCAGCAACTTCCATGAGGCGGGTGAGGGTGAGACGGAGGCCAGCCTTCAGGAGGGCATGGACCGCGTGCGCAACGTGGTGCAGGCCAGCACCTTCTCATGCATCATGCAGAAGTGGGGAGGCAAGCGAGAGGTCATGTACACGGCCTTCAAGGCTCTTGGTGATTCAGTGGACTACATCCAGGTAAGCATGCCTCCCTAGGTGTATGTGGACATGTGGATGTGTCCAGCCAGGCAGGCATACTCTCCTGGGGACTTTTAGGTCCAGTCTAGGTCCTTTGTGTTGTGCACATTCCTCCTCTGCACTTAAGAAGGCAGTAGGCACCATGGTTCTCAACAGCAGTCCTGGGGTTAAAAAGACCTGGGAGGGAATCCTGGTTCTGCTGTTACTTAGCTCTGTGACTCTGGGCAGTTCTATGGATTGGTAGCCCAATAATAGCAAACAGGTGTAAAGTGTATAGCATTTACTTATACCAGACACTGTTGTAGGCACTTCATACATTTTAGTTCTTTTAATCCTTGTAATACTCCTAGGAGATAGGTACTATTATTATTTCCACTTACAGAAACTGAGCCTGAAGCACAGAGAGGCTAAGTAACTTGCCTAATGTCACATGGCAGTAAGGTGCAGAGCCAGGATTTGAGCCTCGGCAGTCTGCCCTTGTCCGCTGTACGATACTGCCTCGATACTGGCAACGTGGGGATGAGCCTCTTCATAAAGAAGTGTGGGGAAGAGCAAAAAAAAAATCATGCTGCCAAGCACTCAAATAGTTTTAGTTATGGGCTAAAAAGTCCAACTCTTTCCGGTGTCAAGTTCTTATCTGTGAGGTGGAGGGACACGTGCAAATCATCCCCCACCCCGATTCTGCAGCCGTCTTGGCAGGGCCAGGACCCTGAACAGACCCTGCCTAGCTTCCAGCCAAAGCAGGCATTGACACCAGCCTGGAAATTTTATTATGCTGACAAGGTTAACATTGCTCCAATTTTCTTTTCCTTTTTTAAATTAATTTTATTTTTGGCAATGTTGGGTCTTCATTGTGGTGCATGGGCTTCTCATTGTGGTGGCTTCTCTTGTTGAGCAGCGTGGGCTGTAGGCATGCGGGCTTCAGTAGTTGTGGCACTCAGGCTCAGTAGTTGTGGCTCGTGGTCTCTAGAGCACAGGCTCAGTAGTTGTGGCACACGGGCTTAGTTGCTCCGCGGCATGTGGGATCTTCCCAGACCAGGGCTCGAACCCACGTCCCCTGCATTGGCAGGTGGACTCTTAACCACTGCACCACCAGGGAAGTCCCCTGCTCCAATTTTCAAATAACAGAACCTAGAGAAAACTGATGAAAGGTCATGCATTTCAGTACCAAGTAGAAACTGACACCCAGGACCCCAGGTTTCTGGTCCAGCATCCACTGTCCACTCCTCTGTTCCTGCCCTTCTCTGTCGTCTGAATGGATAGTGGCTGCTGCGGCAGCCCACCTACGTGCCAGCAGTCTTGCTGACAGCATGTTGCATACTCCAATATTCAAATTTTCTTTACTGTACCCACCTAAAATTAGCTTGCCACAGATTTTTTGTTTTTGGCTGTTTAGAAAGTTGCAGTGAGAGTTAGCATATTTGTCTTTTTCTGTCTTCTTAGGCCCAAGGACCTCCTCAGCCTTGGAGAGGGAGGGATATGAGACAGTTCTTGATTCTGCAGTTCACCTAGGGTCAAGGGGTCTTTGAGACTTGCCTGGGGACTCAGAAGATTTAGAAAAAGCCCTTGAGGCCTCCTGGCATGTGCTAAAGCAGTCGTGACTCTGTCATCTACTCCCTTGAAGCACAGGATCCCCCCAAACCTGCTCTACCACACCTCTTCCTTTCCTCTGTGCTCTGGTGGATCAGCAGATAGGCTCATGCACCTGAGCCAGCCTTTCTCTTGAAGGCTCTGGGCTCACTACTTGGGGCAGCCCTGGGCGCCAGTCATTAAACACTCTGGGTTTCTGCCTGTCTTCATGAGCCCTGCTGAAGGTGTCTTTCCCTCTTCGGGAGATAACCCTGCTCCAGCCAGTGGGGAAACTCAGGCAGCCAAGAGCTCTAACTTTCCTAACCTTGCTCAGCTGGAAAGACCTCCCTGGGGTGAGGGAAGCCAAGCAGTGTGAGGAATGAGGTAGGGTCATGGCAGGAAGTAGTCTTGAGACCAGCAGCCCTGGGAAGCTTGGCCTGTAAGCTGAGGGGGCTCTGGGAGTGGCCTGAGGCTCCCTAGGGCCTTCCCAGTCTGGGCCAGGATTGTAAGGATGTGTCATTGTGCAGGTAGGAGGGAGTGGCTGTGATGACTCTGCCTGGTTCCCCCTCTGCTTTCTGCTGCTTGTCTATGGCCACTGAGTCTTCCAACGTGGAGAGAGAAAGCATAGGGTTGGAGTGTAGAGGGTGGCCCCCTTCCTGAAGGCTAATAGGTCCTCAGCAACTTTAGTAAAAGGATTTTAGGCTTTTGCAGAACAGGGTTTGGGCTTATCTGTGGATACTGTTCTTTGCTCTCTCAGGGGTCAGGAAACCAATTCCTCTACTCTGGTTATCTGGGCTTTTTGTATCATCTCAATTTTCTAGAAAACAAAGAAGGAGTCAGCCACCAGAGTAAGTGTTCGTAGCCCAGGTTCAACTAATAACAATAACAGGCCACCTGTTAGAAATAAACCAGGAGTCTCCCTAGGAAAGGCGGGCAGGTGGGCAGGATTTGATCCAGGTCCTGATTGGAGGTAGCTGGTGCCAGCTTCCAGGCCCATCCAGAGTAGAATCTACGTGAGAGCAGCCCGTGGCCATGCCATGCCCCGATCTGGGAGACTTGGCCAACAGAACACAAAAGGCCTGGAAGCCTCATTAGAGGTCCTGTGACTGGGCTAAATACATCCTCCACTTAGGCTGGTTGTCTAAGAGGCCAGAGGCTGAAACAGGGAAGACCCTGTTCTTAATAATCCTATGAGCAAGCTTTGGGCAGTAGCCTCTGGCAGGAGCCATTTCTTGGCCTTCTGAGAAATGTCTGCTGGCCCTGGTCTAGCCACAATGCTTGTCATCTGATTTCAATGACTTTTTGAAGAGAAATACTATTTTGAAGAGAAATACTATTTTGAGAAATATTTTAAGACCACTTCTGAGGAGTCTGGCTCTGTAAGGGGCTAAAGATTTCTCCACTGCTAAGCACTTCTCCCTTTCTGGGCCCAGCACGGAAAGTCTCCTGGAGATCTCTCGGTCTAGTGGCTATCAAGCCTGGTACCTGAACTCGTTTTCTTACTTTCCTTTGTTATTCATTTCACCCTTTCTATTTGGCATAGACTTCTCTGCTAGTAGCTTGAAGTGTATCATGTGAAAGGTGTGTGTGCGTGTGTGTGTGTGTGTACCTGAGGTCGAAATGGACTGATAGTGCATTCCTTCTGCAGGTGTGTGACTCTGACACTGTGCTGGATCCAGCCTGCACGATTGAAATGCTTCGAGTCCTGGAGGAGGACCCCCAAGTAGGAGGAGTCGGGGGAGATGTCCAAGTAAGAAGTAACCAAGGATTCCTGGGGGGGGGGGGTCTGGATTCTTTCTGCTTCTTAATCTAATTGGATATGCTTAGGAATGGACATCTTGACTTCCTAGTGTTTTGGAGGGGTGTTTCCTCTTTGACAGTTTTCAATGGTATCAAAGGGCTCATCTGCTACCCAACCCCTTTCCTGTTCTTTTAAGTGGGGAGAAATTACTTAACAGGTATATAGAGAGCCTATGCTGCTGGGAGGGGCACAGTGTTCTGAGGCCATCCATCCTGGAGGGGGCTTCCTTTTTGGCCAGTGGTGCACCAAGCAACTCCAAAGTTAGACCCCTGAGAAACCCTTGCTCTTAGGGACGTTGCACTGAAGAGCTCCGGGCAGTATGGTACAAATAAAGGGTCATATCTTCTTCCAAGGGTACTGCTGGCAACATACCGTGTCTTCCCAAGAAGCTTTCCAACTGCAGAAAGGGTCAGGATGGGTGGCTGGGGTGTGTGCTTCTTTCTCAAGCCTTTCTCTTGGCCACCACCACAGGCTGCCTCCTGAGATTGAAGGTGGCTTTAACTGCTAGAGCAACTTCATTGGGACAGTCGGTGCAGATGACACGGAAGAGAGGTGGGGCTGGTGCCGGGGAGAGTGACTGGGTGTGGTCGCTTCCTCTGAGCCTCTGGTTTCCCAGCTCTGGCTGGGCGAGGACTCACGGCCAGGAACTGGAGCAATGGGCTCCAGCACTTGGGGTGTATGGAGGCCTCATGGTCTCTGGTGTCTGTCTCCTGGGGCTCATGTCCTCAGGCAAGGAGGCCCAGCATCTCTGGTTCCCTTGCAGATCCTCAACAAATACGATTCATGGATCTCCTTCCTGAGCAGTGTGCGGTACTGGATGGCCTTCAATGTGGAGCGGGCTTGCCAGTCCTACTTTGGCTGTGTGCAGTGCATTAGCGGGCCCTTGGGCATGTACCGTAACAGCCTCCTTCAGCAATTCTTGGAGGACTGGTACCATCAGAAGTTCCTAGGCAGCAAGTGCAGCTTTGGGGATGACCGGCACCTCACCAACCGAGTCCTGAGTCTCGGCTACAGGACTAAGTATACAGCTCGCTCTAAATGCCTCACAGAGACCCCCACCAAGTACCTCCGGTGGCTTAACCAGCAGACCCGCTGGAGCAAGTCTTACTTCCGCGAGTGGCTCTACAACTCTCTGTGGTTCCACAAGCACCACCTCTGGATGACCTACGAATCAGTGGTCACGGGTTTCTTCCCCTTCTTCCTTATCGCCACAGTCATACAGCTTTTCTACCGTGGCCGCATCTGGAACATTCTTCTCTTCCTGCTGACAGTGCAGCTGGTGGGCATTATCAAGGCTACATACGCCTGCTTCCTTCGGGGCAATGCAGAGATGATCTTCATGTCACTATACTCCCTTCTCTATATGTCCAGCCTCCTGCCAGCCAAGATCTTTGCCATTGCTACCATCAACAAGTCTGGCTGGGGCACCTCTGGCCGAAAAACCATTGTGGTAAACTTCATCGGCCTCATCCCTGTGTCCATCTGGGTGGCAGTCCTCCTTGGGGGGCTGGCCTACACAGCTTACTGCCAGGATCTGTTCAGTGAGACGGAGCTAGCCTTCCTTGTCTCTGGGGCCATCCTGTACGGCTGCTACTGGGTGGCCCTCCTCATGTTGTATCTGGCCATCATTGCCCGGCGATGCGGGAAGAAGCCAGAGCAGTATAGCTTAGCTTTTGCTGAGGTGTGACGTAGCCCTCAAGCAGAGCGGGAAAAGTGCAATGGGTAAGGGAGGGAAGGGGAATGGAGAAGATGGGGTGGGAGGGAGGAGGGAGTGCTGTTTTAGTTTTTTAATGGTCCAAAGGACAAATGTGAAGTGCAAAGAATGGTGACTGTAGTACGGCCTGGGCCAGCTCTGCTTAGAGGAGGCAAGTCCAGCTCAGGGTGACGGAGGAGGCATGTATGTTTTCAGGCCGCCTGTCTGCTCGCCTCTGTGCACACAGTGGCCTCTGGGCAACATTCCACTTCCTCCCCTGAGATCCAGAGGGAACTCAGAAGTGTGCTAAACCAAACAATAAGTTCCATTTAGTGGCAGCTTCTGACGGGTGAGTAAGCAAGGAGGGCCCGTGGGAAGCGGTTCTCTTAGCCCACCTGAACAAAATCAGAGGTGGTGGGAGAATTTCTGAGAGATCTGGGCCAGCTAGTAACGTGTCCCCGCCTCTTTCTAGTTATCAATGCAATAAGATTGTGCCTGAAATACAAAGCCCAGAAGCCTGATCTTTGGGCATCAGAAAACAGGGTCCAGGAATGGTGCTTCCTTATGTGAAGTACTGCATTCCACATCTCAACATCCCAAGGATGAGCCAGACTAGCAGGGAGTTAGCACTGGACTGGTTTTAAGTGTGAAGTGTGTGTATATATATGTTAAAAAGGAAAGTTTGCCAGGAGGAACAAACGGTGGTGGTGGTGCTAAAGGCCATAGCTCAAGGCTCTATGGAGGCCTTGAGCTGAATGTATTCTACCTGGAAATTGCCCACATATCTAGATTGTCTTGTCTGTGATCTCTGCTGAGGAGGTAAAATGTTTTCGTCATCTACCAGGAAGATTAAACCCCAACATGCTCAGAAAGGAAGTGAGGGCTTGGGTATTTCAACCTGTATACTCCTGAATTCCGCTCTCAAATTCAGCTCTGACTGAGTCTAAGACAGCCTCCTCACTTCGCTTCGCTTCACTTCACAGTGATAGTCACCTGTTCCACCCTCCTCCTCATCGGGTAAGTTTTTCAAGGTGGCGAGTGACACAGAGCCTGGACTCTCACGGGCCCCTCTGCAATAGGCAAGCCTGCCCTCAGCACGTGGGGAAAAGCTATTAGGAGCCTCTGACCACACTGTCTACAGTCCTGGAACTGCCTGGACAGATTCCTTGGCAGATGAGCAGTACCCATGATGTTCAGGCTACGGTTGTTGACAATCACCTCTAATGGAAAGCTTTTCAGTGTTCCCTAAGGGAACCCTCAATCCAAGCTGGTCATCGTTGAGACTGTCCATTCTCCTCAGTGGCTTCTCCAGGGAATTCTTACAGCCAAGTTGTGGATAGTCACTACTGCATTTGCTTGCTTCTGTCCAGAAACCAAACTAGGAGATGGAATTGGTATCTAAATCCTAAGGTTCTTCTCTTCTCTCACGCCTCTCGAGGCTGTTTGATTTCCCTCTTTTTTGGAGGGGGAGTGAGGGAAGGCCATTTTCTACAGATCTGCAATCCACAGACTGTTCTGAGCTCTTGGATTTGAAAACTGGGATATTGACTAAGCCTTTGACTTAGAGGTTGCTTGCTCAAGTGTGCTTTCTCGCCAAACATCCACCCTCAGAGGGGCCTGCTGAGCCCTCAGAACCAGCACTAAGGTGGACAGTAGTCGACGGGGCAAGCCTCTAGTGTGCCCAGGTGCTTCCTACGAAGGAACAAAGTGTGCTCTGAGCCAGACTGGCAAACCCTGGTGCTTCATCTCCCATGAACTCGGGGGTCTTCCAGCTGCAGCGAACACTGCTGCATCACACAGACCTTGAGTTTGTAAGAAGACGACTGCTGGTTGACATCAGGCCTAATCCATGAAGGCTGGGAAGAGGCGGCAGGCGTTTGCTGAAGGCAGTTGTTCCAGGCTCTTCCATGTTTTTTGCTGGCCAAGAAGTAAACTATTTTGAACACTACAATGGAAGAAATCCGGTCAGCCAACTGCAGAGCGCAGACTTCACTAAGGGCTTGTTTTTCTTCAGCTTTTACTTGAAGGTTAATGTAGGATGGACTCCCAGATGGAGAACTCTTGGCTGTCCTACCATCAGCTCTGCCTTGCTCTGTGACAATCAACTTTCTCCAGATCAAGAGTAGGCAGGTACAAGTAGTGGGCCCACAACGTTTGACCTCAACTGGTTTTTCTAAGTTATTTTGTACATTTTTCAGCAGCGAAACCAAACTGGGTCTTCAGCTTTATTCCCGTTTCTTGTAAGGGAAGAGCCTTTATACAATTGGACACATTTTGGGTTTTCCTCAATGAGAATTTTAATCCTCTTTTGTATTATTTCTACAATAATTTGTAAACATATTTATTTTTACTTTGTTTTTTTTTTTTTTTTTTTACTTTCAGGTCAAATTTTTTATACTGCACTTATTTGTCAAAATAAAGATTCTCACATAATGCTGGTACCTCTGAGCTCCTCCCTCCCTCTTTGTATTTAACAAAAGCTAGCTCTTTATTCCAGTTTCAAGATTGGTACTCGAGGAAGAACTAGTTTTGCCGAGGAAATTCCACTGGAACTCAGAAGCAGGTAAGTTGTCACAGCTGCCTCTGGACCTGGGGAATACAGTAAGTCTACCTTGATAACTGCACACCTATGGTGGCTTAATTTTTTATTGTAGAGAGTGGACGGGGTCTTTGGTGAAATTACGAGCCAGTGAGTGAGCCCTAGTTAACCAGCTAAGGCTAAAAACCAAAGCTTGCTTCCTCCTTGAAAATGTCATTATCTGGAAGGTAATGTAGGACTGTGGCCAAGCTGAAACAATGAAAAGCAGTGGGTAAACTTCCTTCCCTGTGGAACAGGTAATAAAAAGGGAGTGAAATCAATAGCCCTCTCGTCCCATTTATTAAAGAAACAGTAAGAAAAGGTACAATGCAGGAAAACACCATCCTTTCACATCAGGCTGAACGAAGCACAGTGATTTCTCCCCTTCACTCCCCCCACCCCCACCCCAATTCCCATAACCCCATCCACGTCAGTTTAATTTTGAGGTTCTCTGATTGGGAGTACCAGTGGAGAGGGAGCGGGATGAGCAGTGGAGCCTTGATCCTGGCCTTCTCTAAGCAGGCCCGGTCAGGCCAGCAGAAATTTGGTGGCTCTCTGAAGTGGCTGCACTTCCCTGTTCTGTGTTCCAGCCCCCAGGGGAAGGTATGGCAGTAGAGGGTGACCAGGTCAGCGCTGCTGAAGCATGGTCCGCTCACCAACGCAACATTTCTAGACAGCAGTGAGCTGATTCTCCGGTGGTGAGCAGGGGAGCGCATATGAATTGGAACCTGCAGGCCAATGTATCCCTGAGGAAAAGTCCACAAGAACAATTCAAGAAACTAGTAAGAAACAAGGGGCAGAAAGCTGTGGGACAAAAGCACAGCAGGCTTCTGGAAGGCTGGAGATTCCTTCTCGCAAGGTGGGATCATTCCCACCTGCCAAAGTCCATGTCCCACAGATAACATTTCACCTTCAGTCAAGAAAGACGCGGGGGGGGGGGGGGGGGGGGGCGGGCGGGAAAGGCTCATTTGAAGTTGAGCCCCAGCTATGTACTTCAGACTGTAGCTCCATATCTACCCTTTCACCTAAAACACAGCCCCTGCCCAGAACCACAGTGCCTGGAAACCAGGGTGGTCCTGGAGAGAAAATGGTGTTTAAGGGGGTAACATTCCATTTGGGTACATTGCAGCCATTGGACCCCCTGGTCTGGGGAAAGCAGCTGGGTTGGTGCCAGGGAGGCTCCCCACTCTAGGAAATGGGACCAAAGTCTTGCTTACAGGGCCATTCATCCTTGGAAAGGAAGCTGGGTTTAGACCCAGGGTCCCAGTTGGCCTTGCAAAAGGAGCTGGGTTGATACCCACCGGGCCTGCTGGCGAAGAGCCTAGGGGCCCAGGAGCTGACCTGGGGAAAGTAACCTGACCAGGACCTAATGGGCCAGTAGACCTTGGGAAGGTAGCTGGACTTGGACCCTGTAAACCAGTGGCCCTTGGAAAGTTAGCTGGGTTGGAGCCTAGTGGCCCAGAGGCTCTTGGGAAAATTGCCGGACTTGAGCCCTGGAGGCCAGCAGACCTCTGGAAGTTAACTGGGTTTGAAGCCAATGTGTTAGAAGACTGAGAGAAAGCAGCTGGGTTCAATCCCCCTGAACCTGTCCCCCTTGGAAAAGGATTAGCATTTACTCCCATGGGGCCAGCGGGCCTTGAAAAATGAGCTGAATTAGGGCCAATGGGGCCAGGAGCCCTCGACATGGGAGATGGATTTGGCCCCGGAAGGCCAATTCCCCGAGAGCCAGGACCCGAGTTTGGGCCTATGGGGCCAGGTATTCTGGCCATGGAAGATGGGCTTGTGCCCATGTTTCCAGAAGACTGTGAGAAAGCAGCTGAATTTGCTCCTAAAAGACCTGCTGCTCTTAGAATGGGTGCAAGATCTAGGCTTTGAGGTCCAGCCATTCTTAAGTTAAGACCAGATCCTGTGCCCAAGAGGCCACCTGCTCTGGTGTCCAAATTAGGGCTTGGAGCCAGGCTACCTGCCCTTGGGTTAGGCCCAAGGCCTGGGCCCAGGCCACTTGACCTTGGGTTGGGCCCAAGGCCAGGGCCTGGAAACATACCTGACCTCGGGGCAGGGTTTGTACCTACAAAGCCTGATCTCAGATTGGGACTTGGTCCGGGGCCCAGGCCAACGGGCCTAGGATTGGGAGGACCATTCCCAGAAGTCAACAGGACACCTGCTCTCAGGTTGGGTCCAGATCCAGGGCCCATGGGGCCACCACTTCTGGGGTCAGGACCTGTTCCCAGAAGACCACCTGGCCTTGGGTTGGACATAGGACCTGGCCCTGGGAGACCCCCTAACCTTGGGTTAGACAGAGGCCCTGGGCCTGGAAGAGCCCCTGCTCTAGGATTTAGAGCTGACCCTGGGCTTGGGCCCAAGAGACCACCCGGCCTTGGGAAAGAAACTGCACCTGTGCCAGTGGGATTCATCCCTCTTGGAAAAGAAGCCATGCTTGGGTCACGAGCACCAGCAGGGAAAGGTGCTGGATTTGAAGCCAATGAGCCTGATGAAGTTGGAAAAGGAGACGGGTTCCTTGGAAACGGGGCCAAATTTCCACCAAGAGAGCCGGTTGCCATAAGGAAGGGATCTGAGTTCATACCCAGAGGGTGGCCTGTGTTTAAAGCAGGACCCCCTTGTGGTCCCAGGGAACTGTCCATCCGTCCTCGAGGTGGCAGCGGAGCACGAGTCCAAGGAGTTGGCCGCTCTCTAGGGAAAATCCGGGGTTCTTTCATACTTTCTTGGGGACGTTGGTGATAATGGGCTTGGGGCGAGTTTTGAAAAGGATCTTGTTTTTGATGAGTGCTGTTACCACGTACTGGGTGCCACTCCTGCAGTCAAGGTCATCACAGTCCTGCTCCCCGGGAGTGTGTTTAACAAGGACGGCAAAAGGTTTCTCCAGATGGATGATTTTCCCATACAGGATATGATGCCCCACGATCAGCACAGGGATTCCCTTTGGCAGAACAAGAATGAGATGCCTGAGGTTCAGGGCAAGGTCGTAACATTCAGGTGCCTTCTAGAGATGCTCTTGGGAGGCAATGCTGGCACCTCCACTCCCTCAACCACTGCTGAGAAGCCACAAAGGACAACCCACCCTCATATCCTTTTCACTCTTTCTAGCCCCAAGTAAGAGAATTTCTACTTTTAGAACTGTGACCTTTCCAGATTCCCCAAAGCTAAATTTCCCTGCTACTGCAGAGGTGGGGGGAGAACAAGCAATGGCTTAGCTAGACCTTGAATAACAAACCTGAGGGCAGTCCTCACTCTGGGTCCTGGGAGCACCACCTTGGTGTAGCTTGCTTTCCTGAAGCATTAGGCAGGGAAAGAAAAGTCCCCTCACCTCAGTGGTGTAATGTAGGTCTCCCAGGAGGTTTCCAGCTAATCCAGTGCTGTAGCGAGCCTCGATCTCCCCCTGTAGCTCCATCAGCACCCATTCTGCCAGGCCTCCAGCCCCAGCACTGCAAGCAAAGGGCTGGCGGTTACAATATTTTGGAGGGGTGAAGGATGAATAATAGTGTCCTACACCACCATTCAAGGCCCAAGAGATCTCTTTGCTGAGCACGAATTCTTGGGAAACTGGGCAGTGCTAGACACTGAACTAGAAATTGAAATGCAAGGATTTGTGCAAGATGCACCTAAGGACCCCAATTCTTCCAGGGAAATTTCAAACCTATATAGCCCTAATCATTCAAGCTAAATTAAAAAAAGTCTCAAAAGGTACTCACCTGGAAATAATGATCTGCACCATGAGCTTCCCGTCTTTAAAAAGCAACTGAAAATAAGCTGTAGAAAAAAAAAATTTCTTTAGGATAATAACAATAGCTAACATTTGTCACTTACTGTGTGCTAGGCACTTTTGTAAGTGCATTAGACATATTTAATTTCAATCCCCTAACAACTCTATAACATGTAACATTTTTAAACTGATATTGTACATATAAAATTGCTTCAGATCACCAAGGGTCAACTACAGGGTGGAAAGTTAATAGGTATCACAACTGTGTTCAAGGTCGCATAGCTACTAGTCTACGAGCCGGGATCTGAACCCAACACATACACCGCAGAGCCCACACTCTTGGCCAGTATGCTAACTTGCCTTTCTCAAGGATATTATATTTTCCATTCTGCATGGTTCTAAAACACTAAGGAATTCTTTTAGGTTTTACTTTTTCCTTTGGTGATGACATAAGCTTCATGTCTGCCACTTTGGTTATCTTATATTTCAAGGTTCAAATGATCTCTTTTAACTAAAAGCCAAGAGAATGGAAAAGGTCTTCCAGACAACTTTAGTGAACAGTAAGCTGATTTCTGATGTGATTCTCATCAAACACTTTGCCCATCTTTCATCATTTAGACACTAAGGATACCCTGACGCTTAATCTACTTTCGTTTTATACAATGGCACCACCTGGTGGCAAGTTTGCGGCACTCTACAAGAATGAGTTAAAATGGGACATTTTTGCCTGAAACAACTGGCTTCTTGTACTTTGTCTTCCTGAGAAGGATAGATTAATGGGGAGATTGAGGGATGGGGGATCTAAACTATAGCTTCTGTACAAATCTTTCCAATGAATAGATGGAGCCTAGTGGAAGGTTATCAGATCAGTGTTTACCAACTGTAGAACAACAAGTTAATAGGAATTATAATTGTGCTCACGATTAGCAAACACCTGCTTAAAGTTAAACAGGTTTCCTTACTGACATGTTAATCTTTGTTTTGGATCTCCAGTGAAAAGTATATTCACGGCAGCCCTGTAAGACAGCGGAACCTCTTACTCTTGAGCACCAAACACATTTTGGAAATATGAGGTTGGTCAATCAGTGGTCTTCAAATTCAAATATAAAGAGCAGCTAATATTTATTCAATTTTTACTATGAATCAGATGCTGTGCATATATATCATGGGTGGTATCTCATTCAACCACTCTGAGATAGGGACTTATCTGTATTTTGCAGATAAAGTTACTGAGGGATACATCTGCTTTATGTGGTACACACACAGCTAGCAGGTGGTAGAGCCAACACAAGAACCTAGGTCATCCAACTTTACACTCATAATCAATACCCTCTCAAAGGAGAAAACCAAGTGAGAATAAAAAGGCATGAAGGCATCAGGCAGGCACTGCGTACATGCATTCAGCAAGAGCTGAATCAAGAAGTCATGTTTGAATAAGCCAGACCTGCTGTAGCAGTACCAGGTGTGGTACTGCTTGACAACAGGTAATACACTGGCTCAGGACGGCAAAGGTCTTCTGACAGATAAGAAGGCCCCACCTCCACCATCAACAGAACAATCAAAAGCACTTTTAATATTCTTCCAAGGTTTCTTGAAGGAGAGACTAATAATTAAAAATCAGAAGGCCTAAATTCAGGTTCCAGCCTGTAAGTGTGGAACTCTTTCAGTGTCATCATACACAAGTCACTTAATGACCGTGGGGCTAAAACCTGGATTGTCTGACTCATTTAACTATCATGAAGACCAAATAAAACATATGTGGAGGGCTTCCTTGATGGCGCAGTGGTTAAGAATCCACCTGCCAACGCAGGGGACACGGGGTCGAGCCCTCGTCCGGGAAGATCCCACATGCCACAGAGCAACTAAGCCCGGGCGCCACAACTACTGAAGCCCACGTGCCACAACTACTGAAGCCTGCGCACCTAGAGCCCATGCTCCACAACAAAGAAGCCCACACACCGCAATGAAGAGTAGCCCCCACTCACTGCAACTAGAGAAAGCCCGCGCAGCAACGAAGACCTGACGCAGCCAATAAATAAATTTTTTTAAAAAATGTGGAAATGCTTTAAAGACTAACATATAGCTAATGTTTTAAAGAATGGGATAAATAAATCAACATTTCCACACTATAATTGTGAGTAAAATTCAGAGAATGGTAGGTACATTTTAGCCATGAATCAAAAAAGGCTCAATAATTGAAATTGAAGTTGTGAAGTTTCTAAAGGTTAATAAATGCATATAGATTGAGAAGAGTTCTTGTAAGTAAGTTTTTGATGACTGATGAAATAGTATATTTTCCTTGGTAAGTGTAAAATACAGGTGGTTTCACAGAAGCAATATGGTGTTCACACAGATACAAATTTTAGGAAAATCATGGCAGGGAAGGAGATTAATCTTTAAGACCTCTGACCACATGTTTGAGATAGGAATGTGCAGACTGTTTAGGCAAAGGGGATGTAGAAATATTTTCAGTGCATTCCCCATTTCCTCGACAGTCTCCTATCAGAACAGGAATTCAAAACAGTGGCCTAAAGGGATTTCCCTGGTGGTCCAGTGGTTGGGACTCACCACTTTCACTGCCGTGGGCCTGGGTTCAATCCCTGGTCAGGGAACTAAGATACCGCGAGCTGCGTGGCGCGGCCAAAAAATAAAAACAAAAACAAAAAAACAGAAAAAACGGTGGCATAAGTGAATAAAGGAAAACAGACGCCTAATAGCTGGGTCAGAGTAGCTGTACCTCCATACTTGTCGCTGTGCTTCAATGAGCACACACAGCTCTCTATCCACTTATGTAGGAGGCCCTGCCTGAGTACACCTATTGATACTGGTAGACATCTAGCAATTCTTGTAAAAATAAGAATTCTGTGGCCTAAAAACTTGTGCTAGACCTAATGAGATGCCGGAGATGTGAATACAAATGAAGTTCACACCCAGCTTACAAGAGTCTAGCTCACAGGAACCTGTGGACTGATATAGCTATATTTATGTACGTGAGGGTGTATTTACCAAGTTAGTAAGTGATGTAGGGGAAGGCATCCCTTTCGTGAATTTTAAAATTCTACTTTAGCACCTTAAAATATCCCATTGGCTGAATCAGATTCTTCTTCTTGCTCCCTGCTCTAGGCAACTATTCTCAAGAGTAGGTATGTATACCTGAGTAAGTCACTGATAACACACCTGATGGAGGCGACAGGGAATATGTATTTCACTTAGTGTGGAGATGACTAAAAAAGATAATGAGGGGCTTCCCTGGTGGCGCAGTGGTTGGGAGCCTGCCTGCTAATGCGGGGGGCACGGGTTCAAGCCCTGGTCTGGGAGGATCCCACATGCTGCGGAGCAACTGGGCCCATGAGCCACAACTACTGAGCCTGCGCGTCTGGAGCTTGTGCTCCACAACAAGAGAGGCCGCCATAGTGAGAGGCCCACGCACCGCGATGAAGAGTGGCCCCCGCTCACCGCAACTAGAGAAAGCCCTCGCACAGAAACGAAGACCCAACACAGCAAAAATAAACAAACTCCTACCCCCAACATCCCCTTAAAAAAAAAAAAGATAATGAGAACATGCAGCCCAATCTGTCCTCATCCCCTTGAAAGTAGGCAGAAAAAATCAGTAGGAAAACAAGGAGGTGAAGAAGTATAATACAAGTCAAATCCTATTAGTAATAACAAGTAACATAATGAAAATTTTCCGTATAACAAAAAGATTTCTAAGTCTTCAGTCTCAACTTATTCCAACATTTAAAAATAAGCACAGCAATTTCTAAGTGCTTGTTCTAAGGTATTGCTTGTGTAGAAACTGCAGCTTTATCAAGAGCAACATCTGAAGGCACGGTTTGATGAATGTACCATATCAAATCATGACACTAAAAGGAGTCACTGGAAGAGACTGCCCAGCACCTCACTCTCAACAGCCTTGAGTTTAATCCCAGATTTAGCTAGGACCAACTAACTGGTCTTTGTTGAAGAATAATAATTCCAAGTTCCTGTACAGCCAGGAAGAACTGATGCCACTTTTCAAAAAGATGTTTAAATTCAATATATTTCAGAGCGGAGTCTCACAGGCCACAACTACAGTACATACTTGGAGACTTGGAGAGATAGGAAGGTGTGGAAAAAACCATCCAAACACCTTTCCCCTGCAATGAATTATTTTGACTCCCTACCCCTCCCCTTATAAAAGGGGGAAATGTTTTACTATTCAATTTTGGGGGGCCTTTACATAGCTAAACAAACTAAACACATAAGTTCTATATTCCTAACTTAGTCAAATGACTTTAGCTATGTAAACAAAACTTTTTAAAAAGCACTTTGTATGTTTTAACTATTTTTTCCCTTAAAGGAAAAAAAAAGCCTTTGTGGGGGGCTTCAGGATTTCTAGAAATATTATCTAAGAAATTTCTAGAAATATCTGAGGTTGCCCCAGATCATCCCCAGTCTTGAGACCTGGAGTTACTTTGGAGATCCTGAGTAAAGTCAAGACACTGTTGTTTCTCAGGACAGTGGTCCAGATGACTTCAAGACCCCTGAACAAACCACAGATGAGCACAGAAACCCACATTCTCAGAATCAACCAAGACTCACAATGGTAACCCTAATCAAAACTCAAAAGGTCTGTCTGAAATCAGACCAAATCTGGGATACATCTTATTTAACTGTCATTTTGAAAGTCATTAAAAACCTGAAAAATCAAAGTGCCACCACAATTTCTTAATTAGGAAGAAAAATTCAGGCAGAGCATTATCTTTGTAATACAAAAAGCTTCATTTCTCACATAGCTAAACCTTTTTGAACATTTATCTGGATTCTCCCTTTTCATCCTGAAAACAATGCTATGATACAGGTACTATCACTCCCATTTTACAGTGAGGAAACACGCTTAGAGAAGCTAAAGGTTAAGTAACTGGTGGAACAGCTAGTAAGTGGTAGACAGGGAATGTGAATTCTAACTCCTCCACAATCCGGCCTGTCCTGCAGTCCTCTCACACAGCACCTTCTCATGCAGGACATCAGTACAGGAACTTGCTTTACAAACATTAGTCTTTCTCATAACATCTCCCACAAGATGGCAAATAAACCACCTATGAAGAAGATGTTATATCTCGCCACCGAAGTAACTATGACATCTGTTGGGTAGGCAGCTCAAAACAAATGAGCCTGCTTTTCATCATATCCAACTGACGAGATTTAGGTTTCTGAAATCCCTAGAGATGTACTCAAGGTTACCTCCAGGATTCAAAACTATAGCCTAAAACTCCGTTTCCTGCCTGTGTAAGGCAAAACAAGTCAAAAGAACAGAGCACATTCTTTGTCACTGATTCATCTAATCTCCTACAAAATTTCTTATCCATTGGTTTCTGAGTTGTTAAATTGTTAATATTACTAAGGTCTTACAGAGAACATCATGAGCAATGATCCTCATGATGGTTAACTGCCCCCAAAATAAAATGTAGCAGAAGACAGCATGGTATGTATCGTATTAAACAGATTATGCAGCTTTCACTGAAACAGGGGCTTTGATTCAATGGTTTAACCTAACTACACATAATTAAATTTTATTACAGCTAAACAATGTTTAGCTGCAATAAACATTGGCCCTTTCATCTTTTCTTGTTGCTTTTTAAACGGAATAAAGGCTTTAACTTTACAATTCTTAATTTAAAAACATTCATTTTTATTTTTAAAAATTAAATATGACACAAAATGTTTGCAAATTGCTGGGCCAACAATTAGCACTTATTGAGTTCTTATTCGGTCCCAGAAACTACTCTTTGTGTTTAGGGATTCAGTGAGAACTGAATCAGACCTGGATTCTGATTCTGCCATTTATCTAGCCTGCGTATGACAGGGGGTAATTTAATCTCAGGTTGCAGTTTCTCCACCAATAAATTGAGCATAAAAGAGAACCCATCTCAAAGGGTGGTTGTGAGCATTAAATGAAGTTTAGAATGTAAAGTCCTCAGCACAGTGCCTAACATGGTAAACCTTTAGGGTCAAGCTATTGATTACCTGGAGGAACATGGCATTTTCTTAGTACATGTCCAATAGAATGACTTTATACTACTGTGTACTTATTATTTTAATGTTTATAGTGGATTAAAACATCCTATAAAAGCAGCATGTTATCAGAATGAAATCAAGCTTACACAATGGGAGAACAATTCAAATATGGCAGTCAGGGTTCACCAAACTGCTTCTGGGATTAAGTTCTGGAACGTTTTTTACCTCTAAGCATGATAACTATTTCTCTGTGTGTCTTTCCATCAAATGAACAACTCAGGAACTTTTATATACAACTCAATACATTATTTTTATTAGCAGTGTTGTGATTTTGTGACTGATTGGGAGAGTCTAAGTTTCAAAGGGAAGATCTTGTCTCTCGACAGGCTTATGTTATGTCATTAAGAGCTAAAATCCAGTTTCTAAATGAGAAGCTTGCTCTCCTCCAAAAAGGGGCCATGGAGAGTAGGTGGAACTGAATGCTTCCAAACTTTTCATTAGTGAAGAGTGGGTTCAAAAACGTGTGTGGACACTATGCATACATGTGGTACTTTCCCATCACATTTTAAGATTCCCATGATGGAGGGAATCAATTACTGGTATTTGTAGACAATGGGTAGAAAAGATGACTTCAGTCGATCAGAGTTACTCCAGTTTTCTGCATCTTCTGCTACTCTGCGGCCCCTTCTACCCTTCCTCCTCCTACTGCTGTGGCACCCTATCTTCCCCAAAGCCCCTTCCTTTATAGCTCTACTTGAGGTCTCCCTCTGTACTGGATTCCCCTCCCACCAGCCACCATCTTCTCCACCCTCTCCCCGACCCCCTCCCCTCCCTTCAATTTCAGCTACAAACACTTCCTATTTCTAGCCCCGCCCACTTTCTGGGACTTCTCCATCCGCTTCCCCTCTTCCCCCCCCCCCAAACAAATTACCCCCGACTATCTCCAGGACCGCTTACCAAGCCGTTTAACCCTTTCTCCTACCTCCCAAGGGAACTACTCTTTAAACTGCCTTCCTCCACTCCCCACCCCCGGAATACTCTTTCCAAACCGTTCATCCTCCTCCCAAAGATCAGTCTTCAAACGTTACTCCTCTACCACCCTCATTTTCCAAATCGTTCCCTATTTCCCCCCGTCAATTCTTAAGTACTTCTCTCCTCCAGGACCCGACTCCACCCCACTCTTCTCTCGTCTCTCACTCCGCCCACAAATGAAGCTGGATCACTCTCCAGACTGTCTCTTCCTTCCAACCACCCTCCCAATTACCGCTCCCGGCAGCATCTCCCCCACGACTTAAAATGTCCCCTCGAAGGAACCTCACAGTCCCCCGCTAAGTCCCCTTTCTGATGTTCCCGCTACTTCCTGGGTTCCAGTTCTACCCCACTCTCGCAAGCATCCCGTGCTGGGTTCCCTCCCCACCCAGGGAAGAACCCCTTCCCGCACATACCTCGAGGTTCCGGCCCGCGCCGCCCCCTTCTCCGTCCTCCGCCCGCGCTCGGCCACTCTTTCCGCCCTTCTCCCGCTCCGCCCTGCTCGCTCCCTTCCTTCCCTCCGCCTTCCGACTCCACATTGCTCCCTTCTCCACAATTCCCGGCCCTCCTACCAGGGGGCCCCTCTGGGTCGCCCCCCACCTCTGCACGGCCCTCCCCACTCCCCTCCCCCTTCCCGGCCTCCCCTCCCCCCCCCGCCGCTCCCCCACTCCCCGCCCCTCGGCTCGCCATTCTTCTTCTCGAGCCGCGTGCCCCGCCCGGCCCCAGCTCCCTAGCTTCCCGCTCCCTCGCACCCTCGCCCCCATTCCCGGCTCGGCCCTCGCTCCCCGCGGCCTCCCGCGCTCCCTGCCCGCGGCCTGACCTGCAATGGCGGCCGCCGAGCGCGGCGCCGCGCGGCCAACGGGCGACAACCGAACCTCCCGCCGCCGTCGCCGCCGCCGCGAGCACTGCCTGCGCACTTCCGGCCTTTCGGCGCGAGCACTTCCGGGGCAGAGCACGCGAGCGCGCGCGCACGTGGGGCCGGGGCGGAGAGAGGCGAGCGCCGAGAGTGGCTAGCCCATCCGCTGGTGAGTTGGGGAAGGGGCGTGGGGAGCGGGGATGGGACGGGGTGGGGGGTGTTAGAGCGGGTGAGGCCTGCTACAGGTCGGCGCCCGGCGGAGCTCGCCGATTCTCTTGTGCCGAGGCCGGTGGGGGCTACTCCGGAGATCCCCGGAGAGGGAAGGGGCGGTGGAGCCCTCGCGCGCGCGTTGGACGCACTCTTAGCCCGGCCCGGCCGAACGCGCCTGCTCTGCAGGCAGGTTCCTCACCTTGAAAGGAGACGAGTAGGGGGCGACCCAGAGCGGAGTGCGTATATTGGCGGCGACGGAGCGGCAGGTAGAGGGAGTAGTTGACAGATGCCGACCAGTCCTGTCGCTCCTCCCCTTGAGACGCTCTCTGTTCTTCCTGCCCCATCAGCCCCACCGTCAGTACAGTACCGTAGTTGAGTGTGTGATTTGAAAACTTAACATGCAGTAGAGATAGAGGTGTTTGCCAAAATGCAGATTGCTAGCCCTCCCCCCGCCCCAAAAGATTGGAATTCTGGAACTGTGGAATAGGACCCGGAATCCTGCATTTTTAAAAACCATTTATCGAGGTGATTTTGATACAGGAGTTCTGCGGAGTCTGCGGACCTGACTTTGAGATACTCCTTTAGACTGTCCACATTTCTTGTTTCTTTAGAGTGGTCGTGGTATTTATCCTCCTCTCCACCACCCCCACCCCCAGAAACCTCACACACAAAATACAAAGGAGACCTTAGTTCTGCCTCGAATACATCCACTCAGCTCCATGTGACTCCCTTCAAGTGCGCACTCCCAGTTAGAGAATGAGGTTATGTTCAGTCTTTTGCTCTAAGATCACGTTTTAAATTCTCACCCCTCTTTTCCTGGACCACTTCCTTCAGGCAGTTGTCAGGATTGCTGGCAGTCTGGGTGATGCTGTATGTGCTGATCTTTTTATTTTGTTGCTGAAGAATCCTGAGCTTCTGGAGACTGTTTGATAGATTCTGTATGGGCCATGAAAGCATCATTAGTTGGATATTTAGAAATGAACCTCCATCGGACTTCCCTGGTGGTCCAGTGGTTAAGAAGCGGCACTTCCAATGCAGGGGGCTCGGGTTCCATCCCTGGTTGGGGAACTAAGACTCCACATTCTGCCCGGCGCGGCCCCCTCCAAAAAAAAAAGTGAAAAAAAATAGAAATGAACGTCGATGAAATATAGTTGGAGTCTTCCACCTAGAATAGTGGTAATAAGAAACATGAGGTGTGACATACTGCTGTTTAACAATGATTCTTTTCTTGCCCCCCTAGGAATGGGTGAATTTAAGGTCCATCGAGTACGTTTCTTTAATTATGTTCCATCAGGGATCCGCTGTGTGGCTTACAATAACCAGTCAAACAGATTGGCTGTTTCACGAACAGATGGCACTGTGGAAATTTATAATTTGTCAGCAAACTACTTTCAGGAGAAAGTAAGTCATTTGGGAGCCTGATTTGGTGTATTTGATGTTAATTTTTTTCTTAAGTTCAATTCTGCCAAATCTATGTTTTTTGTATTCAAAGAAATCAAAAGAATAGTAACTCTCCCCCACTCTCTCCGGAGTTGTTTAGAACCACATAACAAATATGCGATCTCTTGTCTGAATGATGCGCTTAGAGGTTTGATCTGTGTGATGTTGGTTAGAAAGATCCTACCTAGGAATTGTGGTGCTCACTGTCATTTGGAAACTGAGGTTTGCTAGATCTGTTGGGCAAAATAAGAAGGAAAATTGTCAAGACCATTGCTTCATATCAGTCTCTGCACCATTGTAACTTTGGTAAAGTGGCATTTCCTGCTATAAGTGTCAGTACCCATTTCATTGTCAATTCAGAAAAAATGATGAGACATTTTAATGTCAAACATTTTGGTGATGTAATATCAGGAAGATGGATTCCTAAGTTCGTCTGTCTGAGAGAAGGTAGATTTATATGCCTTATATTTGGGAATAAAGATTTTAAATTAGGTAAAGTACTGTTTGGGTGTATGCAAAGGGCTGTTACAGCAGCATATTTTTCAAAGGCAGTGATTACTGATTTCAAGTGCAATAAAATAATTCCAGTCACATTTACTGAGTGCCTTACATGCCATAGGCACCATGAAATAAATGAATAGAAGGAAAAATGAATGAATGCAGTGCCCAGCAACTTAGTACTTGGAATTTAGGCACTCTGTAAATGTTTCTAAATGACTGAGTGGCAAGTATTAGGCATTAAGATGAATGTCAGAGGCCCTACCTTCAAGGAGTTCAAAATCCAGTGGGGGAAAGGTGAGTATACAGTTTGCAAACAGTGTGGCAAATTTTATGATAGACCTAAGCAGAGGCATAGAATCTTAGTGGAGAGGTGCCTTCTCTGATGAGGTGTGTTTAGGATTCCTGGAAAGAGATGACTTACTGAGCTGATCCCTGAAGCACTAATAGGAGTTAAGAAATTGCTGGTCACCACAAAGGAGTCACATTCCATAGAATGAAAAACATGCTATGGTACATGCTTGTTGCATCCTGTGATTTTTCTTGTCATTTACGATAATTGGAATTATGTAATAGTTCATATATATTTGTTTAATGTCTTCTTCCTTGCTGAACTTCAAATTTTATGAAAACAAGGACCTTGTCAGTGATATTCATGGCTGTATCCCCAACATTTAGCAAGTGCCTAGGACAAAGACACTGCTTAGTTAATACATGTTGAATGAATAAGTCAACTGGTCTTTACCTAGTACCTCTTATTTTCCTCTCTCATCTGTTTTCTTTTTTTTTTTTTTGAACAATTAATTCAGTCTAGTCTTCCACTTTCTCTATGTTCCCTTCCCTGGTATTGAAGATTGCTTAGCTCTGAACAAGAGCTTGTTTCTCAGAACAAGAAAACATTATATCTCTGAGAGTGAAGAGTAGTGCCTAGGAGTAAGGAGACCCACATTCTCTTCATGTTGTTGACTTTGGCCCTTTGGGCAAGCCACTTAATTAATGAATATTTTGCCTTTTCAAGTTCAGATAGGAAAAATTATACCTCCTCATTCCCTTTTGTATCAAGCAGATATAAGAGTAAAATTCCTGGGCTTCCCTGGTGGCGCAGTGGTTGAGAGTCCGCCTGCCGATGCAGGGGACACGGGTTCGTGCCCCCGTCCGGGAAGATCCCACATGCCGTGGAACGGCTGGGCCTGTGAGCCATGGCTGCTGAGCCTGCGCGTCCGGAGCCTATGCTCCGCAACAGGAGAGGCCACAGCAGTGACAGGCCCGCGTACCGCAAAAAAAAAAAAAAAAAAAAAAAGAATAAAATTCCTTGATAGTATGAATGCTTTTTGAGTGCTAAGAAAACACTTAGAAATCTGAGACTTGAATGAAAAGCTGGAGTGAGCTGCCTTTGTTTAATTTTTTAAACAGCTTTTAATTGGTGAAATTGACACACAGTAAGCAACGTGTATTCAAAGTGTATGTATTGGTAACTTTTGACATATGTACACCTTTGAAATTATCACTCAATCAAGATAATTGCCATGATTTTTAAAAATTAGATACATCAGATACAAACTGGATTGTCTGAAACTTTATTGTCTAAAAAGGTTTTGCAGAACAAGTCCTAGTAAAAGAAACAAAACCAACTGTATAAGTAACTAAAATGTGAACCTGAAAAAAATGAAAATATCAGTACCATGATCTTCAGATAGTGTAAAACCCCACACTAGTTGTTTCTAGAGAGGCATTTTGATTTTCACCTTTTTGCCTGTGACCACTCAGTGCTAGTAGCTGATGAATTCGTGGTGGGTTGAAAAGTTATGGTGTTTCTGTAGTTTTTCCCAGGTCATGAGTCTCGGGCTACAGAAGCTCTGTGCTGGGCAAACGGACAGCGACTGTTTAGTGCTGGACTCAATGGAGAGATTATTGAGTATGATTTGCAGGCGTTAAACATCAAGTATGCTATGGATGCCTTTGGAGGACCCATTTGGAGCATGGCTGCCAGCCCCAATGGCTCTCAACTTTTGGTCAGTAAGCAACTATTGGTAATTCAAACCAAGATTTCTCTTCTGCCCACTTAAACTTGCTTCCTTATGTTCATAGGAAGGTGAAATTGTATTATAGCATGTAGCAACTCCACTCTGAGCTGGATTCCAGCAACCAAGCAAGCAATTGTATCTGGATTCCAATACGAGATACAAGATTGGGATTCTTGTTGGGGATTTAAAACTCGCTTGTCCTTTGGCACTCTTTCTGCTGCTACTTTGGACCTTGTTGATTCATTTATGAAACCAGAGGTTTCAGTTTGGTTCAGCATTTCCCAAACTGTGTTCTTTGGAATTGGGAGATGTAGAAACTGTCTTTTGTTTTGTTGTGCCTTGTGTTTTATGATAAGTTTTGTTTCAGAAATACGGCGTACTAAATCCTTCTGTAGATTCACAGCACACGTTAGTATATCTAAACTTCTGATAGGTCCTTCTACAAGTCAACCTGTGGAACCATGTTTTTCCAGTGTTTCTCAAAAAATTTTTGAGCACAGACTTAAGACTCCCCTCCCCCCCCGAGAGGGCAGACAGCAGAAGCAAGAAGAACTACAACCTGCAGCCTGTGGAACAAAAACCACATTCACAGAAAGAGACAAGATGAAAAGGCAGAGGGCTATGTACCAGATGAAGGAACAAGATACAACCCAAGAAAAACAACTAAATGAAGTGGAGATAGGCAACCTTCCAGAAAAAGAATTCAGAATAATGATAGTTAAGATGATCCAGGACCTCGGAAAAAGAATGGAGGCAAAGATCAAGAAGATGCAGGAAATGTTTAACAAAGACCTAGAATTAAATAACAAACAAACAGAGATGAACAATACAATAACTGAAATGAAAACTACACTAGAAGGAATCAATAGCAGAATAACTGAGGCAGAAGAACAGATAAGTGGCCTGGAAGACACAATGGTGGAATTCACTGCTGCGGAACAGAATAAAGAGAAAAGAATGAAAAGAAATGAAGACAGCCTGAGAGACCTCTGGGACAACATTAAACACAACAACATTCGCATGATAGGGGTCCCAGAAGGAGAAGAGAGAGAGAAAGGACCAGAGAAAATATTTGAAGAGATTATAGTCAAAAACTTCCCTAACATGGGAAAGGAAATAGCCACCCAAGTCCAGGAAGCGCAGAGTCCCATACAGGATAAACCCAGGGAGAAACACACTGAGACACATAGTAATTAAATTCGCCAAAATTAAAGACAAAGAAAAATTGTTAAAAGCAGCAAGGGAAAAACGATAAATAACATACAAGGGAACTCCCATAAGGTTAACAGCTGATTTCTCAGCAGAAGCTCTACAAGCCAGAAGGGAGTCACATGATATACTTAAAGTGTTGAAAGGGAAGAACCTACAACCAAGATTACTCTACCCGGCAAGGATCTCCTTCAGATTCATGGAGAAATCAAAAGCTTTACAGACAAGCAAAAGCTAAGAAAATTCAGCACCACCAAACCAGCTCTACAACAAATGCTAAAGGAACTTCTCTAAGTGGGAAACACAAGAGAAGAAAAGGACCTACAAAAACAAACCCAAAACAATTCAGAAAATGGTCCTAGGAACATACATATCAATAATTACCTTAAACGTGAATGGATTAAATGCTCCAACCAAAAGACACAGGCTTGCTGAATGGATACAAAAACAAGACCCATCTATATGCTGTCTACAAGAGACCCACTTCAGACCTAGGGACACATACAGACTGAAAGTGAGGGGATGGAAAAAGATATTCCATGCAAATGGAAATCAAAAGAAAGCCAGAGTAGCAATACTCATATCAGATAAAATAGACTTTAAAATAAAGAAAGTTACAAGAGACAAGGAAGGACACGACATAATGATCAAGGGATCGATCCAAGAAGAAGATACAACAATTATAAATATATATGCACCCAACATAGGAGCATCTCAATACATAAGGCAACTGCTAACAGCTATAAAAGAGGAAATCGACAGTAATACAATAATAGTGGGGGACTTTAATACCTCATTTACACCAATGGACAGATCATCCAAAATGAAAATAAATAAGGAAACAGAAGCTTTAAATGACACAATAGACCAGATAGATTTAATTGTTATTTATAGGACATTCCATCCAAAAACAGCAGATTACACTTTCTTCTCAAGTGCACACGGAACATTCTCCAGGATAGATCACATCTTGGGTCACAAATCAAGCCTCAGTAAATTTAAGAAACTTGAAATCATATCAAGCGTCTTTTCTGACCACAATGCTATGAGATTAGAAATAAATTACAGGGAAAAAAACGTAAAAAACACAAACACATGGAGGCTAAACAATATGTTACTAAATAACCAAGAGATCACTGAAGAAATCAAAGAGGAAATCAAAAAATATCTAGAGACAAATGACAATGAAAACACGACGATCCAAAACCTATGGGATGCAGCAAAAGCAGTTCTAAGAGGGAAGTTTATAGCTATACGAGTCTACCTCAAGAAACAAGAAAAATCTCAAATAAACAATCTAACCTTACACCTAAAGGAAGTAGAGAAAGAAGAACAAACATAACCCAAAGTTAGCAGAAGGAAAGAAATCATAAAGATCAGAGCAGAAATAAATGAAATAGAAACAAAGAAAACAATAGCAAAGATCAATAAAACTAAAAGCTGGTTCTTTGAGAAGATAAACAAAATTGATAAACCATTAGCCAGACTCATCAAGAAGAGGGAGAGGACTCAAATCAATAAAATTAGAAATGAAAAAGGAGACGTTACAACAGACATCACAGAAATACAAAGCATCCTAAGAGACTACTACAAGCAACTCTATGCCAATAAAATGGACAACCTGGAAGAAATGGACAATTTCTTAGGTATAGTCTCCAAGACTGAACCAGGAAGAAATAGAAAATATGAACAGACCAGTCACAAGTAATGAAATTGAAACTGTGATTAAAAATCTTCCAACAAACAAAAGTCCAGGACCAGATGGCTTCACAGGTGAATTCTATCAAACGTTTAGAGAAGAGCTAACACCCATCCTTCTCAAACTCTTCCAAAAAATTGCAGAGGAAGGAACACTCCCAAACTCATTCTATGAGGCCACCATCACCCTGATACCAAAACCAGACAAAGATACTACAAAAAAAGAAAATTACAAACCAATATCACTGATGAATATATATGTAAAAATCCTCAACAAAATACTAGCAAACAGAATCCAACAGCACATTAAAAGGATCATACACCATGATCAAGTGGTATTTATCCCAGGGATGCAAGGATTCTTCAATATATGCAAATCAATCAATGTGATACACCATATTAACAAATTAAAGCAGAAAAACCATAGGATCATCTCAATAGATGCAGAAAGATCTTTTGACAAAATTCAACACCCATTTATGATAAAAACTCTCCAGAAAGTGAGAATAGAGGGAACCTACCTCAACATAATAAAGGCCATATACACCCACAGCAAACATCATTCTCAATGGTGAAAAACTGAAAGCATTTCCTCTAAGGTCAGGAACAAGACAAGGATGTGCACTCTCACCACTATTATTCAACATAGTGTTGCAAGTCCTAGCCTCGGCAATCAGAGAAGAAAAATAAAAGGAACAAATTGGAAAAGAAGAAGTAAAACTGTCACTGTTTGCAGATGACATGATACTATACATAGAGAATCCAAAAGATGCCACCAGAAAACTACTAGAGCTAATCAATGAATTTGGTAAAGTTGCAGGATACAAAATTAATGCACAGAAATCTCTTGCATTCCTATACACTAATGAAGAATTTGAAAGAGAAATTAAGGAAACACTCCCATTTACCATTGCAACACAAAGAATAAAATACCTAGGTATAAACCTACCTAGAGAGACAAACGACCTGTATGCAGAAAACTATTAAGACACTGATGAAAGAAATTAAAGATGATACCAACAGATGGAGAGATATACTGTGTTCTTGGATCGGAAGAATCAATATGGTGAAAATGACTATATTACCCAAAGCAATCTACAGATTCAATGCAATCCCTATCGAATTACCAATGGCATTTTTTACAGAACTAGAACAAAAAATCTTAAAATTTGTATGGAGACACAAAAGACCCCGAATAGCCAAAGCAGTCTTGAGGGAAAAAAATGGAGCTGGAGGAATCAGACTCCCTGACTTCAGACTATACTGTAAAGCTACAATAATCAAGACAGTATGGTACTGGCACAGAAACAGAAACATAGATCAATGGAACAAGATAGAAAGCCCAGAGATAAACCCACGCACCTATGGTCAACTAATCTATGACAAAGGAGGCAAGGATATACAATGGAGAGACAGTCTCTTCAATAAGTGGTGTTGGGAAAACAGGACAGCTACATGTAAAAAAATGAAATTAGAACACTCCCTAACACCATACACAAAAATAAACTCAAAATGGATTAGAGACCTGTATGTAAGACTGGACACTATAAAACTCTTAAAGGAAAACATAGGAAGAACACTTTGACATAAATAACAGCAAGATCTTTTTTGATCCACCTCCTAGAGTAATGGAAATAAAACCAAAAATAAACAAATGGGACCTAATGAAACTTCAAAGCTTTTGCCCAGCAAAGGAAACCATAAACAAGACAAAAAGACAACCCTCAGAATGGGAGAAAATATTTGCAAAAGAATAAATGGACAAAGAATTAATATCCAAAATATATAAACAGCTCATGCAGCTCAATGTTAAAAATATAAACAACCCGATCCAAAAATGGGCAGAAGACCTAAATAGACATTTCTCCAAAGAAGACATACAGATGGCCAAGAATCACATGGAAAGCTGCTCAACATCACTAATTATTAGAGAAATGCAGATCAAGACTACAATGAGGTATCACCTCACACCAGTTAGAATGGGCTTCATCAGAAAATCTACAAACAAATGCTGGAGAGGGTGTGGAGAAAAGGAACCCTCTTGCACTGTTGGTGGGAATGTATATTGATACAGCCACTATGGAGAACAGTATGGAGGTTCCTTAAAAAACTAAAAATAGAGCTACCATATGATCCTACAATCCCACTGCTGGGCATATATACCCAGAGAAAACCATAATTCAAAAAGACACATGTACCCCAATGTTCATTGCAGCACTATTTACAATAGCCAGGTCATGGAAGCAACCTAAATGTCCATCGACAGACAAATGGATAAAGAAAATGTGGTACATATAGACAATGGAAAGACTCCCCCCCCCCCATTCTTACCAGTAGACTGGGTACTTGCAGAGATTTAGTTTTTTGTGATGGATTTATGATTTTTTTAAAATTTGTACTATTTTGTAATACCTTGACGTATCTCCATTTAGGTGACACAGTTAATGGGTCTTTTATTTAGGCCATGGGTGTCCAGCAGAGACATGCTATGAAATCCTGTTTCTCCTCCATGTCCTATTCAGGAATTGTGCCCCTAATTGGCCTGCTTTCTGGCTAGGACATGAAGACTGCCAGGAACACACTACCAGTTTCTTGGTACCAGTACTTTTTCCCTCTCACAAACTATTTATCTCTTTCAGAACAAGTGTTAGCTTGAAGGAGGAAATGTATATATTTAGTTCTATAAAATGCTTTCTTTATTTTCTACCCCCTTTTCCATAATAGGTTGGCTGCGAAGATGGATCTGTGAAACTATTTCAGATCACCCCAGACAAAATCCAGTTTGAAAGAAATTTTGATCGTCAGAAAAGTAAGGGTTATTTGTGGTGAGGCAGTGAGTAGTCTTAACAAGAAGTTATATTTCTGTGCCACTGGAGATGGGATATTTTCCCATGGGTCCAGGTAATATTTTATCTATATGCTAACTTTCTGTGAGTGCAGCGTATGTGCTAGATGCTGTCCTTAGCTCAGGTCCTCTCCGTTGTGTAGCATAGCTATGATTGCCTGGTTAAGTAATAATACAGGAAGCTAGCAATCCAAAATAGGAAAGTGAGTGTTTCTGTGTAAATCAGTTTGTTAGTTCTCACTTATTTTTGTGAAGTTTTAACAAATGTGCATAAAGTCTCAGAACTTGGATTTTTCTTTAGGAGCTGTGGTTCTCAGTTCTGCTAGTACTTTCAAGTTGAATGGGGGAATTTTTATAAACAATTGCCTCTGTTCCACCTGGACTGACTGACACTGACATCCAGAACAGAGCCTGGCAAACTATTTCTGTGAAGACACCAGCTAGTAAATATTGTAGGCTTTGCAGGCCCTATAGTCTCTGCCGACTCTTGTCATTATAGCACCGCAGTTGCCCTAGATAATACTTAACAAATGCTCATGGTTATGCTCTGGTAAAACTTCATTTACAAAAACAGGTGGTGACCCCAGTTTGGCCTTTGGGCCATAGTTTGCTGACTCCTTTTCTATTATCCACTTTTTTTTTTTTTAACATCTTTATTGGAGTATAATTGCTTTACAGTGGTGTGTTAGTTTCTGTTTTATAACAAAGTGAATCAGCTATACATATACGTATATCCTCGTATCTCCTCCCTCTTGCGTCTCCCTCCCACCCTCCCTGTCCCACCCTGACTCCTTTTCTAGAGAGTAGTGTCTGATGTGTTCTCTGTATCCAATAGTAATGTTTATCCTCTGCTAATCAGATCCCTGTATTGTTTGTTTTTAATATCTCCTGGGTGTTCTTTTTTTAATTACAAAGGTGATATAATGCTTGGTAAAAATTTCATGCATTTAGGCAAGTGTGAAAGAGAAAATAAGTGTCTCATTTCACTCTGTAGGCAACATTTTGGAATTAATCTGGACTTTTTTGTATATTCAGATAGACAAATACATTCACAGGAGTGCTTGCACTTGTTTTTCAGCTTAGTTTTTCATTTGATGTATCACAGACATCTTTCTGTGTCAGTCATGCCAGTCTGCATGGCATTTCATTTTATGGTGTTCCATAATTTATTTAACCAAACTCCTATTGATGGATATTAATTTTGTTTTTACTACTATAGCCAGTGCTGTAATGAACATTCTTATATACACTTGGGCATTCCTGTAAATATTTCTTTTTTGTTAAATTCCTAGTGCAATTACCATGCCAAATTTGCACGTTTAAATTTTGTTAGGTTACTACCAGATCACCTTCAAAAGGTTGTGCTTATCTACACTCCCATCAACCATTTATCCATTATTAAAAGTAAGTATCAAATATGTCATCGTGGGTCCCAGGGCAAAGTTGTCCCTCACCTGTTATAAAACAGTCCTTCGCAAGAGCGCAGTAGATGAACTTTAAGACTATAGAACGCTAGCCCTGTAGCTGTTTGTGGAAGGAGAACTCAGTTACCCTTTGCTGTATATTTATGTGTATGTCACTTTCTCTTTTGTTGTACAACTCCCAAGGTCGAATCCTGAGCCTCAGCTGGCATCCCGCTGGTACACACATTGCAGCTGGCTCCATAGACTACATTAGTGTGTTTGATGTCAAATCAGGTGACTGTTTTTCTCAGTTCATTTGGGGTGTGGGTCTTGTTTGTCAGAGCCACATTTCTGGGTTTCCAAGAGCTTGTGACCTTATGCTTTCATGAACCTTCTGAGATGTCACCATGAATTTCACTTCTTTCTTGGATTACTACTGCTGCTTTTAGGGGAATCTTGGTTCTTCAGTGGAATACAGTATTTTTCATCATAAGAATTCACACTAAAATTTGCCCTCAACCAGTGAGACATTTACTATGAGCAATCAGTAGAATACCTATTTATATATACCAGTTCTTTGTAAAAGTGGGTGTCTGTAGTTGAGGAATGTAAGATCTTGGTAACATAGTTGGTGAGACTTGAGATCAGAAAGATAGAGAACAACGTGCTTCCTCTGTCCTTGGCCTAGAGAATTGGCTGATGGATTCCTTCAGTGAGGAGACTGACTTCAACTTGCTAGGTGGCTGTGTCTACTCCCCGCTAAGATGAGAGGAAACACAGGGCAGACACGTTGCCTTTTTCTTTTTCCTTAGTGCTTGAGCAAGTTTTTTATTATCAGTTATATATGCATATAGTCAAAGAATTCCTTAAGGCTTGTTACAAAAAAGCAGGAGTCCCCCTATATCCCTTCTCCCACTCCTCAAAGGCAGCCACCTGCAACTCTTAGCTAATTCTTTTGGTATTTATCTTTATGCTATACATAGTATGCTTAAAATGCTTTATTTTTTTCAGTTTTAGCCTATTATTTATTGACTTCCACAATTTAACCCTCTTTCTCTGCCCTTTGCCACATGTAGCAATATTTCCTCCTGATCCTCCCAGTATGGTTATGTTCTAACTTTGTTCAGATTAGCAGTTGATGTTTTTATTCTTAGACTATATACATACAACTTGCATAGTAAATTTCTTTTCCTTTCCTGTATGCTTTTTGTTAATGCTGAGTGTCTGTCTCTGTCTCTCTCTTTTGTGTGTGTGAGATTGAGATATATATATATATATATCACTAATTCATCTCCACATTCTTCCAGTTGTATGATTTAGGTTCAGCTACATCTGGGTTTTTTTTTCTGGTTTTTTGTTGTTGTTGTTAGTTTGTTTTGGGTTTTTTTGCGGGATCTTAGTTCCCCCACCAGGAATTGAACCTGGGCCCCTGCAGTGAAAGTGCCAAGTTCTAACCACTGGATCGCCAGGGAATTCCCACATCTGGTTTTCTTTCTATCACTTTTATCTCCTTGAAGGTTTCTCTCCCAGAGCCTTCTGCCCTGCTCCAGCTTAGTGGAGCCAGTTTCTGGGCCTACTGCACAACTCTGAGATCTTGAACTCTGGTTTTTCAACCATTCTGGAGATCCCCTTTGCTTTATTCTCCAGTAGAGTTCCCTGTTGCCAAGTCATTCATTTTCGTAGTTTATCACTTTGTTTGATGGATCCTGAGAAAGGGTTTCTGAGAAAGAATTCTAGTTGGAAATTATTTTTCCTTAGAATTTTGAAGCTGTGGTTCCACTGTCGTCCAGCTTCTAGTATTGTTATGGACTCTGATGCCTTTCTGAGAGTAGATCCTTTTTGTAGGTTTTTGTGGTTGGTTTTTCCTGGGAGCTTTTAAGATCTTCCCTTTATCTTTACTGTTCTGAAATGTAATAATTATGTTTTTTGTTGTGTGGATCTGTTAACATCCATTGTATTGGACAACTTGGTAGGTTCCTTTAATCCAAAAACCCATGTTTTTCATTTCTGAGGAAAATTCTTATAATTATTTTGTAAAGGAGTTTCTTTCCATTTTCTCCTTTCTGGAATTTTATTACTGGAATGTTGCCTCTTCTAATTTTCTTTCTTTCTTTTTTTCTTTTTCCCCCTTGTTATTTTTCATCTCTAACTTCTTACTTTGCTTCCTGGGAGAGTTTGTCATTTTTATCTTTCAGTCCTTTTATTGAGGTTCTCATTTCTGCCATTCATTTCCAGAGTTCTTTTTTGTTTCCTGAATGTTCTTTTTTACAGCATTCTCTTTTTGTTTCATTATACAGTATACTAACTCTTCTCCAAGACTATTCATGGTAATAGCTGTGAAGTGTTCTTCGCCCTGGCTTTTTCCCACCTTGTTGTTTATTTTTTTCTGGTCCTATGTTGGGCCTCTGCCTTTCATATTGAGGCTTTCCTCCCGTGTCTAGAGGTTCCTTTCATCACCACACGAATGAATGGTGCTGATCACATCTGAGCTTCATTGAGGAATGGTCTGGCTGGACTGTTAGCTTGGGGATGCTCTCAAGACAGGCTCTTTAGATCTTTTCTCTTGTGCTGGTCATATTTCTCAGAACTGTTTTTTGTTCTCCTGCCTGGTGACAACAAGCCCAGCCATCAGCATTCTAAGAAGAAAGCTGGTGTTCTCAATACAGAGTTATAACATTTCACTTAATCTGTGTTCCATGCATCACCTCTGTTTCCAGACTATCTGGAGTCACCAGTTGCTGAGTCTTCTGAGGATTCCATGGTATAAATCAGGTGGTTTCTTGGCTTTTCCTATTGCGGATTTGGGACTTAGTTTTAGGGTTCTACTAAGTCGGTTACTACTCCATGTCTGCTTTCCAGTTCCCCAAATTTTGGCACTATTGTCTTCTCTCCCTTTCTCATGGGGATTTGGAAGGGAGCAGAGTGTAATGTGTGTGTGCAGTTGGCTGCTTTTCAGTGAAGCCTCAAATGTCTCGTTTCCATTTCACCTCTCCACCAAAAATTCCTTTTGTCTGCAACCCCCACCACCACCGCTGCCCTCCTTCTTCAGGGAACCATTTTGGTGTTCCAAAACTGAGTTCACCATAACCACTGTTTACCGGCTGTCTGTGGTCTGTGCTCAGGCAGCTGACTTACCAGATGCCTACCACAGGCAGCTTCTGAAGACTGAGGAGAAATAAGTGCCATTCACATGCGGGCTTTGCTTTCTTTTTCAGGAAGTGCTATTCATAAGATGCTTGTGGATAGGCAGTATATGGGTGTGTCTAAGCGGAAGTGTATCATATGGGGCGTGGCCTTCCTGTCTGATGGCACCGTCATAAGCGTGGACTCTGCTGGGAAGGTGCAGTTCTGGGACTCAGCTACCGGTACCCTTGTAAAGAATCATCTCATCGCAAATACTGACGTGCAGTCCATTGCCATATCTGATGTGAGTATAGTCCCTGTTTGAGCAGTTCCTGTACAACCTGGGGCATGAGTAGAGAAGGCCCTGTCAGTGGTGTGCCACAGACACTGTTCCCTAATCCTGAATGTTGTAGTGGAGGAAGATTGAGTTTAGGACAATGCATCTGAAAACCCACACAGTTTTCCTGAACACTTATTCTCCAACAGTTAGTTAGAGAATATTCTCTAAACGATTAGTTAGCAGAGAGGTTTTCTTCAGACACTCCCTGTCCCCAGTTAACCCCGTCTGATTGTAGATAGGGCACAAGTATTCTAGAAGAATCTTCTATTTCCTCTCTCTGCCTGAGTGTTCTGCTTCCTATCTTGGAACATTAGAAGGTAATTTTATAGTGATTTCGACACTACTGATTTTTCTCCTGTTTGTATAGGAGTTAAAGCAGGTTTGTATTGAACATGTGTGCCTCTTGCCATCTTGTAACATGAATTCTTAATCAGAAGCCTTTGGAGGGCTTCCCTGGTGGCACAGTGGTTGAGAGTCCGCCTGCCGATGCAGGGGACATGGGTTCGTGCCCCGGTCTGGGAAGATCCCACATGCCGCGGAGCGGCTGGGCCCGTGAGCCATGGCCGCTGAGCCTGCGCGTCCGGAGCCTGTGCTCCGCAACGGGAGAGGCCAACAGTGAGAGGCCCACGTACCGCAAAAAAAAAAAAAAAAGTAAAAAAAAAGAGAAACCTTTGGATATTTTAGCAATGAGGCACAGGAAGTGATTTTGAGGTTTGTTTTTTTTTTTAATGTTTATTGGAGTATAGTTGATTTACAATGTTGTGTTAGTTTCTGCTGTACAACAAAGTGAATCCATTATACATACACATATATCCATTCTTTTTTATTCTTTTCCCATATAAGTCATTACAGAGTATTGAGTAGAGTTTCCTATGCTATACACGAGGTCCTTATTAGTTATCTGTTTTATATATAGTAGTGTGTCTACGTCAATCCCAATCTCCCAATTTATCATCCCCACTCCCGCTTCTCTCCCCACCCCGTAACCATAAATTTGTTTTCTACATCTGTGACTTTGTTTCTGTTTTGTAAATAAGTTCATTTGTAACATTTTTTTAGATTCCACATGTAAGCGATATTATATATTTGTCTCTCTGTCTGAGCTTTGAGGTTTGTTGACTAGATCTTTTATCTTTACGTAATTAGTTTGAGTGTTGTTTTCTTACTTAAGTGTGTCTAGTGTAGAGATCACTCCTGCTTTCTTTTCTTGCCTATAAAATGTTCCTATCCCATTCCACAGTTTTTCCATGAGAACAATTTGTTAGTGCTAAAGCCCTATAAAACATGTAGATGTCACATATAAACTATAATAGAAGTCAAGGTTTAAGTGAGTGGAAGGAATTCTCCTTTTAAAATAGAGTTTTGATCCAAAATGGTTGTAATTATTAGATAGTAAGACTTAATTATTCAATTTAGTAGTATTTAAAGTGTAATTATTTAAGGATTATGCACCTGTTCAAAGACCAGAGAAGATGTATATTTATTGCTATGGAACAATTTCCAGGATATATTGTTAAGGAGAAAAAGTAGAACAGTATTACAGTGTATAGTATAGTATATAATAGTGTAGTAAGGAAAGGTAGAGCAGATTTATATATTAGATATTTATATATGAGATATTCTAGGACTTCCCGGGTGGTCCAGTGGTTAAGACTCAGCACTTCCATTGCAGGGGATGTGGGTTCAATCCCTGGTCAGGGAACTAAGATCCTGCATGCTGTGTGGCATGGCTAAAAAAAAAGAGAAAAGAAAAGAAACAGATATTCTATGTGTATACAGTTTTGCTAGTATATACATAGAATATCTCTGGAAATATTGAAAATGCAAATAATGACAGTTTCTGGAAGAAAGTTTTTGGGGGGTAGGTGGAAGACAGGTGTAACTTGTACTGTGTACCACTTTATACTGTCTGATCTTCTACCTTGTGCCTATATTACTCTATTGCATTAAGTCTTAGATACAAATGATTGTAACATGTCATAATTTTGTTATCATGGGAAAGAAGAAATACTTTTATTAAACTATGACAGAGTGGTTTTTTAAATGTAAAATTCACATTTTATAAGCACATAATATAAGCTTTTATAATATAAACTGACACAATGCTTTTTTAAACATAAAATTTATATTTTACTTACTGAAGAGCTTCTTGAGACTTAAACAGAAAATTTCTGTTATATGACTCTTACGCATATATAAACAGGAAAGTATGTGTGAAATAAAATGATAAGGGTATTCCTAGAACTTCTTCACGTTCAGAGTTGGACTCTGAATCACTTGAACTCAGTTATTGGGGTCCATGTTTCTCACACATGCCTCCCAGCCATCCACAGTGTTGGTAGAAGATGATCCAATATAGTCCCAAGATTTTCTTTTAGGCTTTTGACAACTGTTCTGCAAGTTGTTTTTGTTTTGTTTTGTTTTATTATTATTTGGCTGTATCGGGTCTTAGTTGCTGCCTGTGGGATCTTCATCATGGTCTGCGGGATCTTTCCTTGAGGCGCGTGGGATCTTTCCTTGCAGCACACAGGCTCTTCATTGTGGCGTGCAGGCTTCTCTAGTTGCGGTGCGGGCTTCTCTCCAGTTGTGGCGCGTGGGCTTTGTTGCCCCACGGCATGTGAGATCTTAGTTCCCCAGCCAGGGATCAAACCGCGTCCCCTGCATTGGAAGGTGGATTCGTAACCACTGGGCCACGAGGGAAATCCGTATTCTGCAAGTTTTGACGTTCATTCTTTATCTGAAGATGTCACATAACACAGATTGACAGATATAAATATTTTGATATCAGAGATGTTAAGATGTGAGAAAATGTGTGCCTGAGAAGCAAGGGATTGTGGTACTTTTTTTTTTTTTTTTTCAATTGAAACGTGCAATTGTACAAATTCCAGTCCTCAAAAATGCTTATCACAAACTCTGGAGTTGGGCAGAGTTGGGTTTGAATCCCAGTCATACCACTTAATAGCTACGTGTCTTCCTTGGGCAAGGTACTTCTAAGTCTCAGTTTCTTCCTCTGTGAGAACAAGGAGGTTAGTAATACATGCTGCATGGCGTCTGAGGAAAGATTAAATGGGTTGTGCTTGTAAAGTGCTAAGTAGAGTGTCTGGCACAGCGAGTGTGCTATTGCCATTTTCACATCTCTTTTGACACCAGTCCTAATTTCAAGGCTTTTCTCCATACTCTCTTGCCAGAACAGATGGTTATATTTAGATTTCTTTTCAGTGGTTTCTCATTGACTAAAGAGTGAATTGTGGCAAACACCCAGTCCTTTGATCTTCTTAGAAGCCTTTCACCTCCATCAAGTAGGCAAGTACTGATTCCTTTAGGGAGTTGTAGGGAACATTTGCCTTCATTTAGAGGTCAGTCCTGAGATTTTGTGTTCCCTGTGAAGCAGTCACTCTTTGATTAAGTTAGTGTGTGTGTGCGCATGTGTGTGCACATGTGTGTGCGCGCGCGTGCGTGCACTTGCGCACCCCCCAGGTCTGTTTTTCCCTTGCTTCATTCCTGTTGCACCCCAAGAGAGCCCTTTTCTTTTGTTTGCTTTTCAGTTCTTTTATGATTCCACCTCAGGGAAAGAGAATGTGGAGTGAGAGGCCTCCCTTCCCAGTTCTTCTCCGTAGGTAGTACTTTGAGCAAACAGCCACTTGAACTGTTTAGTGGAGGTGATGGAGAGAGCGAGTGAATTCCTAAGCAGCTCAGTATTTCCACTTTTGCCTTAGGCTAATGGTTTTCAAATAGTATCCTTAGAGGAGGTGAGGGAGAGGCCTGTGCCCGGAGCAAAGGCTTTGGCGGTAGATACACGTCTGTAAACTAACAGACAGGTAAACTCCTGAAGTTCGTTTCCTTATCTGTGTAAAGGGCTATTAAATGATGATTGGGGGGAAAAAGGGTAAAATCATAATTCATCCAAACATGAAATGGAAGTATGTCAGAGATTTTCTGTAACTCATTAACTAATGAGGGAACCAGTAAGTTACAAGCAGTTCTAAGGGAGAAATCAAAAAACACAGTTATGTAAGGCCATCAGGAATGCTGAAATGATTTACAAATTGTTGCAGGACTCAGTGTCCACAGGACAATCATCAGCTGCATTCTACAGAGCAAAGTTCTTTTGCATCTCTATGCAAGAGAATCTTTTGCATCACTCTCAGTTTTTTTTACAATTTATGGAGTTGTAAAGTAGCTCTAGGACAATCAGAGGGCTCACCAGCCAAGGACACCAGTACTTGTTATGCTCATTTCAGTCTTTTATAATTTCTCCTGATAGGACAGATGATACTTAACCTTGCAGGTTATTGAAGGATTAGAGATGATATGACATACAACGTTCCTAGCACAGTCAGTGTGTAGTTGATGGCAGCTACATGCTCACATGTGTGCAGACATCTCACTTTTCTTGACTTCTCACCTACTCTTTACACCGTTTGATTGGTTATCTACTGATCCAGGTTTCTGATTTTTCTCAGTACCCTATCAAGCCTCCTGTTTTGTTTTCTTACTCAAAGTTATGTGCATTTTTAAAAATGAGTTAAAATGAAAATGGTTTTGAGATTATAGAGGAATTCTAAAAAGTAGTTGTAGACACAGTAAGACCTTTTAAAACTAACAGAAATCCTCGTGCTCAACATGCTGACAAGAGAGAGCCTTAAACTGGGGACCAGGGAACCTGCATCTTCGTGATATTGATCAGGCCACTTCCCCTCCTCAGCCCACCCTCTCTTCATCTCTAAAAAGAGGACAGTGAATTTTAGGGTTTTCTAAGCTTCAGTCTTTTGACTGCCAGTTTTGCGACCCCTCCCCTTTCCCCAATATTGTTACTATTCTAATGAGGTCGGGTTTGCATTATATGAAAGCACGCTAACAGTTTGAAGTACTTACTGTTAATTTTGTCAGTAGGGGGCGCTTTGTTACCTATGCGCGAACTTGCTCCCCTGATGGAATTGTTAGCTTCTGGAGGAAAAAGACCCCTGCAACCTCCCTTCAATTCTGGGCATAGGTTTTCCCCCTAAGCTGCCCAGACAGAAAACCTCGGGGAATATTTTAAAAACTGGGCCCTGTTTTGCTCAAATGTACCTCCCTAATGATTTACTTTCTCAGCAAGAAGACAGTTTCGTGGTGGGCACAGCCGAGGGGACAGTGTTCCATTTTCAGCTGGTCTCTGTGACTTCCAACAGCAGTGAGAAGCAGTGGGTGCGGACAAAGCCATTTCAGCATCACACTCATGACGTGCGAGCCGTGGCCCACAGCCCCATAGCACTGATATCTGGAGGTGGGTTTCAGTCTTGGCCGGGACTGCTTCATTACTTTGCCCAGCTGTGGTTATTTTCATGTGGGACTTTTTCTAATTCCAATATTTTTTCTCCTCTCCCTCCTGCTCCAGGCACAGACACCCACTTAGTCATTCGTCCTCTCATGGAGAAGGTGGAGGTAAAGAATTATGATGCTGCTCTCCGAAAAATCACTTTTCCCCATGTAAGTATCATCCTCTAATGCCCACCATGCCCTCATCTCCCGGTCTGCCTGTCCCATAAGACAGCACAGCTCACTCTTCTTTGGCAGATCTGTTGGCCTTCTGTAGTTACCTTCTTCTTCTTTCTTCCTTTTCTTTCTAAGGCAAGCCTCTGGCAAAGATGTTTACAGGGGCCAAGAGATTTACAGCAGCATTCGTAGTTCAGTTTCTGGGGAAATCATTCCCTTTTCCCAGTAGGTGTGGTTTATGGGGATTTTGTTTGTTATTAATTTTTTAAAATAAATTTATTTATTTTATTTATTTTTGGCTGCATTGGGTCTTCGTTGCTGCGCACGGGCTTCCTCTAGTTGTGGCGAGCAGGGGCTACTCTTTGTTGCGGTGCGCGGGCTTCTCATTGTGATGGCTTCTCTTGTCGCAGAGCATGGGCTCCAGGTGCATGAGCTTCAGTAGTTGTGGCACGCAGGCTCAGTAGTTGTGGCTCATGGGCTCTAGAGCACAGGCTCAGTAGTTGTGGCACATGGACTTAGTTGCTCCGCGGCATGTGGAATCCTCCTGGACCAGGGCTCGAACCCGTGTCCCCTGCATTGGCAGGCAGATTCTCAACCACTGTACCACCAGGGAAGCCCAAGGCTGGACTTTTTATTATTCTGGGTGGGAGCAGGAGAATCCAGGCTTCCAGTGTTCCTTTCTAGGTAAATCAGTCATCTTTCCAGGCTAGAAACTCTTCTTCCCACTACCTACTTCTACATTCCATTCAACCAGTAAACCTTACTGAGTCTACCTCCTCGTTCTCTCTTGAATCTAGCCATTTCTCTTTGTCTACACTGCCATTAACCTAGTTTGGGTCAGTGTCGTTTCTCCTCTGGATTTCTTTACAGTAGTTTGTTAACAATCTCCTTTTATTTAGATTTGTGTCATTCTGGCCTGTTCTCCATTGATGCGTTCAAAAAGCAACTTTGTTCATCCCTCCATGCTTAAATGCCTTTGTTGGTCATTGTTGTCCTCAGCGTAAAGACCTAATTCCTTAGCATGGCTTATGAAACCTGTCTTGATCCGGAGAAGACAGCCTCTTCCCTCACCTCTGTTCTCACACACTTACATTACCCCCACCGCCATCTGCACTCAGTCTGGCAGTTCTGAAAGACTCCTTTTTATTCCCTCTCATTCTCTCTTCCCTTTGAGCTATTTCTTGTGCCATCCCTCTGCTTGGAACGTCCTGCCCTACCTTCTTTGCCTGAGTACTCTTTACCAGTGAGCCTCATCTGGGCTCCTGTCTTTACTGTCATGAGGCCTTTCTACTTTTTTTCATTACATACTGTGCTTAGCCATGTTAAAATTCTTTGCACACTTAATGTAATTGCCTGTTTAATTTTATGTCAACCCTTTAAACTGTAAGCTTGAGAGCAGTAGCTAGGTTTTTATTTACCACTATGCTTTTAGATCCTAGGACAGTGCCTGGCGAATGGTAGTACTTAGGAAATATTTATCAAGTAAATGGATTTTAACGGTAAAAAATGTTCTGAGGTGTTGCTGCTGTATCCAGTACTGAGGCAATAGATGACTCCGGCTTGTTTATGTGTTTTTGATTCTTGGATACAGCGACGTCTCGTTTCCTGTGCAAAAAAGAAGCAGCTTCTCCTCTTCCAGTTTGCTCATCACTTGGAACTTTGGCGACTGGGATCCACAGTTGCAACAGGTAAGATGGAAGAAAGTTTTTTTCCAATGAGAAAACTGGAGGTAGAAGCCAGAAATGGCAGTTGAAATTCTGCTTGTGGAAAAATGGAAGTAGGTTTGTCTGTGTCCTTTTGAACTTATGGTTTCCCACCCACTAGATAGAGCAGAGGAGTTCCTCAGAGTGTTAAAATTGTTAGCAGGACACTGAATCATCAGTGAAAAGTTTTCAGTTCAGTATGGTGCACTGCAGGATATAGTGGTCCTGAGGGTAGTGGAATCAAAGTTCTCCCTGGTTAGACTGGGATCAAAACAGGCTGTTGAAAAATGACAAGTTTTAATGTGGGGTCGTGACGGGCCTGCATGAAAAAGAAGGTTGTGCAGATCTTACCAGGGCGACAGCCTCATGGCCTTAAGTATGACATACCTGTTCGGGTCCTGTTGTTTTACAGTAGGTTAGAGGCTTTTGCTTTAGGCTCCAAAATGAACAAATGAAGTTGAAGTCGAGGGCACACAAACTTCACTTCCATCCACCTGCATGCCTGGCTGTGGGGAGTGGCTTCAGAGAAATAGGGGTGTGCCCTAGGCCGTATGCAGGGCACCCAGGTAGAAGCTAAGAAAGTGCTCACTGCTTTCCTCTTCGTATACATACCCCCAGAAAACTGTAAGCTTACTACATCAGACGTTTTTCTGATTTCCCAGTGATAGAGATTTCTTTCTACCCAGGAATGACTTTTTAGTAGAAAAAATGTATGAATAACCTTTCTTTGGGAAGAAAAATGTCAGGGATATTTCTTGTTCCAGGAAAGAATGGGGATACACTTCCACTCTCTAAAAATGCAGATCACTTACTTCACCTCAAGACAAAGGTAAAGAAATTTAACTGTGTGTTCAGACTCTGAAATCCAGAACATTTTTCTCATTCTGAATTTTGAGGGTTTCTTAGTTGACATCATAAACTGTTTCAAATCTAAAATTATTTGAATGAAGTACTATGTCAAAAGAGCTGGGTTTCCTATGATTGTAAGTCAGGCATTCAGAATTTATTGGATGAATGAATACAAGAAATTCGTTTTTCTTCTTTTGGTATTATTATGAAAATAACATGCATAGTTTTTAAAAATTCAAATAATGCAAAAGAGGATGCAATGAAAAATGAACCTCTTTCTTACCCCCACCCCGCCAGAGATGATCACTGCCAGTGGTTTCTTATATATTCTTCCAGAAAAAATTTTCACCCATGCGTGCATGTGTATACATCCTTTCTTTCTCCAATAATGGGACTATACTATACAAACGGCTTTGTCTTCCTTTTTAAAAATCTTTATTTTAATTGCACAAATAATTTGTGAATACAGTCTCACTATGAAGAATTCAAACAATATTGATAATTTATACCCTTGCCCCGCTCTTTAATACTAGTCCCCTCTCCTGCAATAATTACTGTTAATTGATTAGCTGTATACCCTTCTAGATCTTTTTCTGTGTGTGAGAATATGTATGTGTGTATACATACATACTTACATACACTCAGATGTTTTTTGAGTTCTTTGAATTACATAAATGTTACACTAAACTTTTGCGGTGTTACGCAAATTTTTTCACGTAATATTTCTTACAGGTCTTTAAAGCAGGTTGTCATTGACCAAAACAGAAAATCAGTCCCCAAGTCACTGAGCCTCCAAAGCTTCACTGCATTAAATGCCTCCCTGCTCAGGTTTCTAAAGTTAGGGTTTATTATGAAGGTACACATGAAGTATGCGAAGGGCTGAGATAAACTCGTAGTATTCAGAGACCTCTGTTCTGGGTTTTGGAAATCAAAGCCACACCACTTAGATGTTCTACCTTTGAAATAATCATAGTGACACATAGCATATGAGTGTCAGGATTATGTGTCGGTATTGGTGGATACATTCAGAGTGGCAGTAGCTTGAGGATTCATGCTATAGTGAACCTTGTATGAAGTTTTACTTGACTATTTATCCTGCTTCCTAATGTTACCAGGGTCCTGAGAACATTATCTGCAGCTGTATCTCCCCATGTGGAAGTTGGATAGCCTATTCTACAGCTTCTCGGTTTTTTCTTTATCGTTTGAATTATGAACATGACAACATAAACCTCCAAAGGGTAAGGGATAACCCCAAGTCTGGTTGAATAAGAAGAAACCTTATAAGTGGGTGATTTTGTGTGAAGTGGAAACGTCCTGGATATGAATCCTTGTTCCGTGAAAAGCTATTTTGAGAAACCTGTTATAAAACAGTCTCTTATTGCCATTTAAAATTATGTTTTTGGAGGATAGGGAAATGCCAGAAAGTGGCAGTAAATGTTAGGCTTTTGAGGAGATGACAAGGGGGCTGGATAGGTTACAGTAGGCACGTCTGTGTTCCAGGCCCTTGGTTGATTGGCTTCCTTGGAGACAGGAAGCATTCATATGATTTAAGCCTAACTGTGATTATTTTTGATGGGCTGTAGGTCTAACTTCTCTCTGTCTCTCTGATTTTTTGTTACTCGTTCCCCCAAGGTTTCCAAAATGCCAGCGTTCCTTCGCTCTGCCCTTCAGATTTTGTTTTCTGAGGATTCAACGAAGCTCTTTGTGGCATCAAATCAAGGGTCTGTGCATGTCATTCGGCTGCTGGAGGGAAGCTTCAAGCACCTGCATACTTTTCAGCCTCAGTCAGGTGAGAAGTTGGTAATTGGCCATGGGAGAGAGTTATCAGTCTCGATGTTCCTTTTTTTCCATTTAAACCTCAATTGTTGGGGGTTCACTAATGATCTTCTCTGCCCTGCAAAAATTACACATTCACTCACATGTTTGCGATTTAAAGTAGGAGATACCTGGCAAGTGAAAGTGCTCGATGCAATCTGAAGTCTTGCTCACACCTACTCTTTTCTCACTGGGTTTTTGATTCCTTATTTGGGGCCAGAGAAGTTTCATCACCCTTCTTGGAGTTTTGCTAGCAGAGCAAGAAGAAAGTTAAAATCATCTGTAATCCTGACACCCAGAAATAACTACCATTATTATTTTATGTATTTCCAGTAGGTGCTGGTTATGTAGGTATTTTATGGACATGTTAATCTTTTCTGTTGTTTGTTTTTATAATGATGAGCTTATACATACAGTTTCATTACCTGTCCTAATGCTTATAACCACTTTTCCATATGTTTTGAGAACATGAGTATGCATGAATGAGTGACTGTGTATAGATAACAACTGGTGAGTTAACTACTAAGGACTTAGTACCCAATACTTCCCACGGGCCTTTTTCCTTCTCCCTTTTTCTGGCTTGTAGTGACTTCACTGTTATTTAGACTTCATCAGCCTGGAAAATCAACTTTTTAAAATCAACTTAAACTCTCACTGTTCATAAGCTGCCCCAGAAGCAAACAGGAAAAGAAACATACAAATTAGGAGTCAGATGAAGTAAACTGAGAGTATTTATTGAGTACCTGTATATGGTTTTATTATAAAACTTAGATTCTTTACCTTGCATTTAGCACTCCTTTAAAATTGGGCTCTGCATTATGTATATAACTTTATTTCTTCCTCCTATCTCATCTCACTTCCCCTTCTAGTCAGGCTGGTTTCTTCATAGCCCTCAAACCTGTGTATTCCTGTCCTTGTCACTTAGGTCACACTGTTCTCCATCCTTTTCTACCCACCTCGCTCATCCTTTAGCATCTGGTTTATGTCTAGTTATAAAGCTTTTTCATTGTTTGGGGTTGTTACATGCAGCACTTACTTTGGCATATAGCATCACTGTCTGATTTTTATCCCACATGGGTCTTCATGATGCCAGATTGGTTTAAATTTCTTTAACGACAAAGATGGCTCATATGTGCCCATGCTCCCTTAGTGCTAAATATACAGCTGGTAAATTAAAGATATGCCTCGGGACTTCCCTGGTGGTGCAGTGGTTAAGAATCCACCTGCCAGTGCAGAGGACACAGGTTCGATCCCTGGTCCAGGAAGATCCCACGTGCCGCGGAGCAACTAAGCCCGTATTCTACAACTACTGAGCCTGCACTCTAGAGCCTGCAAGCCATAACTACTGAAGCCCGCTCACCTAGAGCCCGTGCTCCGCAACAAGAGAAGCCACCGCAGTGAGAAGCCCGCGTACCGCAACGAAGAGTAGCCCCTGCTCGCCACAACTAGAGAAAGCCCGTGCACAGCAACGAAGACCCAACACAGACCAAAAAAAAAAAAAAAGATAAGCCTCAAGCCTATTTGCTGTTTGTAACTTTGTTTAAAAAACACCTGATAGGAAAGGAGTTTGAAACAATTAAGGTATAGATTTTGGTGGTAGCTCTTACCCTGATTCTCTGTTCTCCTGGTAGTTCTGAGCAAGTGCTGCTTTCTGGTTTATCTCTCTGGCTCCTCTTTCCATGAAGGATGGCTAATTAAATTAAAATAGTAGAGTAGCATCTAGAACTTACCTGCAAAGCTATCTAGAAATTGTCCTATGAGTAATTTAAAACCAGGGCTCTTACTGGCTTTTGCCATCATTTTTAGGGCAGGGCTGGCTGACTGTGGACACTGAATTCAGAGGCTTAACTATTGTTTTGTCCTTACAGGGACAGTGGAGTCCATGTGTCTTTTGGCAGTCAGTCCAGATGGAAATTGGCTAGCTGCATCAGGTACCAGTGCTGGAGTCCATGTGTACAACGTGAAACAACTAAAGGTGAGCATGAGGTTTAGTAGCAGAAAACAGGAGGAAGTTAGCTCTGCAGTTACAAGACTTAAGGCTAAGGCACATTGATATGACTTGGAAAATTGCTGGACTTCTTTTTAACCAAAAATTTTTCCTGTTTCACTTGTTTGGAACCCAAAAGCTATAATCTAACATTAAAATCAGTCAGTGGGAACAGTGAAACCACTCATGCACAGAAGTTTGAAATTAAGGATTTATGAGTAATGAATCTACCTCCAGATTATGTCTGTATTTTGAGGAGGAAAATTCTGATTTACCCAGATGAATAGATGCAGATAGTAACAATTTCCTTTAATAGGTTGCCTTGTAATCTCAAGGTATTTTAAAATTAAACAGAACTAGTAATAGCAGGAAAGCATTTTTCACTAATTAGTGATGATATTGCCATTCACAGATTGAATCGCTAATGTTCCCTTGCAAGTTGTCATCGTCATCTAAAAGTCAGATAAGAACTACAAAAAACTTACAATAAGCATTAAAAGTTTAGAGAACGATATCAAACTGCAGCATTTAATGGGTTTGCCTGTTACTGCATGACTTAATCTTTACTGCACTGTGGCAAAAGCATGTACTGCTCTTTGAGCCTTGCCTGGCATTTAAAGGTGTTCCTGTGTACTAGTGCACATGCCTTGTGATTGAACATAAATTTCCATGCCTAGGCATTTATTTCTTTTAAATCCAGTGTAGAGCTGTAGATTCCCTGTTCAATGACATGTTTATGAGCAATTCATACAAATGTAGAGACAGCAGGGAAAGCTTTTTTCTGAGGTTCTCTGTGAATGCTGTTAGTTTTGTTGGCAGTTAAACTTGCATTTTTTAAAAAATGCAGTTAAAGTTTATTGTTTGGGGAAATGCCTGACGTTTACGGAACTTCCATAGAATAGAACTTTTTGAATTCCAAAGAGCATTATTTTAAAACTACTGACCTAGACCATCCAGTCTTTCCTGAGGGAAGGAATCCTATTTTAGTTTTCTGTTTCTGTTATTTATTCCCAGCTTCACTGCACAGTGCCTGCTTACAATTTCCCTGTGACTGCTCTGGCCATCGCCCCCAATACCAACAACCTTGTCATTGCTCATTCTGACCAGCAGGTAAGAGATCCCAGTCCTTCCTAATTCCCTCCAAATGGATAGTAACTTGGAAGCTGAGGTAACGACAATTTTGGAGGAGCTTTTCTTTGACAGTACTGGACAATATAAAGGTAGTTTTCTCTTATGTGTAGTAAAGCTTCCATGTATGGCCTGATCATAGGCCAGTAACATCTATTGGCTTGATGGGTCACAATGGAATGGTGAAACACTGAGATTCTAGAATAAAGAGGTATGAGAAGGAGGAAGAATTTTCAAGGGCTCGTTTTACTGATTGTTTTTAGGCCAGGATGAAATGGACTCAGGTGTTAGAGTGGATATGGGAGAACAATGAAATATCAGAAAGGGAATGTAAACAAACTATCCCCTTTAAAATCGCATCGAAAAAATAAAGTACTTAGGAATATGACTCACCAAGGCTTATATGCTGAGAACTATAAGATATTAATAAAGGAAATTGCAGATGATTCAAAGAAATGGAAAGCTATCCCCTGCTCTTGGATTGGGAGAATTAATATTGTTAAAATGGCCATACTACCCAAAGCAATCTATAGATTTAATGCGATCCCTATCAAATTACCTGTGACATTTTTCACAGAACTAGAACAAATAATCCTAAAATTTATATGGAATCATAAAAGACCCAGAATCGGGGCTTCCCTGGTGGTGCAGTGGTTGAGAATCCGCCTGCCAGTGCAGGGGACATGGGTTTGATCCCTGGTCCGGGAAGATCCCACATGGCGCAGAGCAGCTAAGCCCTTGCACCATAACTACTGAGCCCGCGTGACACACCTACTGAAGCCCACTCGTCTAGAGCCCATGCTCCACAATGAGAAGCCCCCGCAATGAGAAGCCCGCGCACTGCAACAAAGAGTAGCCCCCTCTCGCCACAACTAGAGAAAGCCCATGCGCAACAGCAAAGACCCAACACAGCCAACAATAAATAAAATAAATAAATTTATTTTTAAAAAATAAATAAAAATTAAAAAAATAAAAGACCCAGAATTGCCAAAGCAAGCCTGAGGAAAAAGAACAAAGCAGGAGGCATAACCCTCCCAGACTTCAGACAATACTACAAAGCTACAGTAATCAAAACAGCATGGTATTGGCACAAAAACAGACATGTGGATCAATGGAACAGACTAGAGAGCCCAGAAATAAACCTACACACCTATGATCAGTTAATCTTCAACAAAGGAGCCAAGAATATACAATGGGCAAAATTAGTTCTTTGTCTGCCACTTTTCCATACCAAATTGCAAGGAGAATATAATTGTAAGAAGATCTTTAAAATATCTGAGCTACAGAACATATTATGTATGAACTTGTCAATACTTATATATCCTCATCTGTAAAATGGGCTTGATAATACCTTCCTCACCAAGCTATTGGAAAGATTAAATGTGATCCAAGAAGCACATTTAAATAGACCACTAGGCAGATGATGCTTGCTACTTTGATTAGCAGTTTTTACACTCACACCTGCACACACATACACATTATATCCAGAAAATGAAATCTCTCATTTAAGTTCTTCTGTCATTAAAACTAGCGGGAAATTTTTTGGTACCTGTTTAATTAACAGAGATTGAGTTAATAATACACAGTGCGGCTAGGGAAACAGCACTTCATATATTCCATAAATTAGTATACTGCTTTAGAGGACATTTTGAAGATATCTAAAAAAAAAACTTAAATCCACATAATCTTTGATTCAGAAGTTCCAATGCTAGAAGTTCTTCCCATAGGTATATGCTTTTAGTTGTGCAAAAAGACATTGATTCAGAGATAATCATTATAACTTTATGTGTAGTAGCCAAAGATTGCAAATACCTAAATGCTCATTAAGCAGACTAGGTAAATAAATCCTGGTACATCCAAGAATTGAGTAGATTATTACATGTTCTTCAAAAGGGGCATGAGTGATGTGTGTATACATTGATATGGGTCAGTCTCCATGGAATAATGCTAATGAAAAATGCAACATACGGAATAGTGTGTACTGTATGCATAAAATATCTCTGAAAAGATATAAACAAGAAACAGGCTGCTTTTGTCTTGGGGAAAAGAGATGTTACGATTTCAGGTGGTTTTCCACTATAAACCTTTCTGTGCTGTTTGAATTGTTTATTGTTCTGTAATTTACCTTAAAATTTTTTTATTTAAAAAAAAAGTAGTGAAAATGCATATTGCTGAATATGATACAGCCAAGGTTTGTATAGATATTTTCTGGTTCAGGCTGACCCTTCTTTGGTCTTTCTGGGTACCTGCCTGCACTTGCTCTGTGTCATATCCTTCCTCAGGTATTTGAGTACAGCATTCCAGACAAACAGTATACACAATGGAGCCGGACCATCCAGAAGCAGGGGTTTCATCATCTTTGGCTCCAAAGGGATACTCCCATCACACATATCAGTTTTCATCCCAAGAGACCAATGCACATCCTTCTTCATGATGCGTACATGTTCTGCATCATCGACAAGTCGTTGGTGAGTTCTTCACCACTACCACCTGTGCTGTCCCTGGTTCTATTTACTTAGGAATCTTTCCATTCTAAAAGCAAAAGAGGACAATAAATTAGAGGAAGGAGAATCAGAATAAAGGTTGCTAGTACATTCTTTGGAGGAGAGGAGCTTTTGTTTTGCAGATTTCCTCATTTTCCTACCCAGTCTCATGAGGCTCCCAGGGAAGGGGCAGCCCCTTGTGTATTGGTTTTTGCTGATTTGACTATTTCTCTGCTTTGTCTCTCAGCACATAAACTTAAATAGGAAAGAGATTAGGCCCGTATTCGGAAAGTGACCATGATCAGGGAATACCATTGGTTTGGCTAAATCACTTCCACCTTTGCACCCTGGGATGACTGACATGATTTCATTAAAGGAGATACAGGCTGGGGTTTTGACCACTTGTGCCCCTTGGCTGAATATACTGAAACACTATCTGCAGACTTGAGGGATTGGTCTTAGTGTTTTGAAAAATGACCAGTTAGGAAAATTCCATTCTTCATGGCTGTGATTTAGGTGGGATGTGAGCATTCTTTTCCGTTCTAGAGTCCAGCCTCTGCCAGCTGCAGTTTTGATTCACCCCAAATTTCGTGTTTTTTTCTGGGCAGGCACTTCCTTTCCTAGGAGCATTGTGAGCTATGGCCATGCCTATAATGCACTTTGGGCTTAGATTACAGCCAATACAGTGTTTTGGTGTATCTGTGAAGGTGGGCGTAGGAGGAACACGGGGAAAGCAGCAGATGGCTCTAAAGGAGGTGTGCATGGTGATGTGTCACTGGAACTCATCTCATGGGCCCTGTGTCCTCTGGGTGTGGGAAGCAGAGCTGGCTGACAAGTGCCTTCTGTGAGATGAGTGATAAAGGAAGGGCCCTTCCCATTCATTTGCCTCTTTATAACTCAGCCTAGATCAGCCCATATTTTTCCCCAGGCGTTGGTGATAAGTCCATCACTTCCTCATGCAGGGCAGAGCTATTTCCCAAAGAAGTCAGAGATAAAATTAAAATATCACTTGCTTGGCTAGAGGCTGTCTCTCGAGGTGTCAGTGACATCAGTGGGGGTGGTTTGTGTTGCAGTTTTGCCTGCGGAGAATTTCAGCCACTTGGCCGGTCTATGACCTGGTTGGGAGAGAGCCTAGAAAGCAGAGCCTTCATGGGCTGAGCTCCTACACATGCCAGTTTGTTTGTGTCTCACAAAGTGTTACTGACGAGACTGGCCAGAAGCCCCGGCTGGGCCCTTCAATCTTGCTGGCGTAGAGTACCAAGCTCTCTTTGCCACATACCCCCACAGTAGAGTACAGTAGAGCTGCAGGAGTGGCTCCAGCTTTCTTCCTGAAGTAAGAAGAGTCAGGGAGGTAGTAAGTGTATAACATGACAGAAGATTGTGTTCCCCCAAAAAATCACTATTATCCTTTGGTCTGTAGAGACCCAATAAAAAAAATAATGATTTAAACAACACATTTTTGTCTTTTTAGCCTCTTCCAAATGACAAAACCTTACTCTACAATCCACTGCCTCCCACAAATGAATCAGATATCATCAGGAGGCGCACAGCTCATGCCTTTAAAATTTCTAAGAAATATAAGGTAATACATTTTGCGTTACGTTCTGGGTGGTTGCTTCCTTGTGATATTATCAAAATGTAATAAGTCCCACAATGGACAAGAGTGCCTTCATTTTACATGCAGAGAACCTGGTTTTGGGAAACCAGTGACCTTTCTGAGACTGTCTGTCCCTTAGGTTTGTAGTTCATATATCATCCTTCACCAAAATGAAATACCTGGGTAGTGAGAAATGATGGTGCAGCTCAGTTGGGGTCTTTGTGTTAAAGCTGGCTTTTAAATTTGAGTTCCAGTGGAGAATGTTCCACAAGATAAATCTCGAGGAAATGGAAGTCATTGAATTTATTAGATGTTCCTTTCTGGGCTCGGCTTTTCACTGTACTAGAGCAGATATCCATTGAGCTTATGGTACTACAGCTATTTGTGCCAACTCACAGGTTCCATATTCATGCTTCTCAGATCAGAGTTCCTTGGGCACCCTGGAACATTTTCTTGGGGGTCTGCAGAATTTTTTTAAGTGGAGGGGTGTTGTAAATGATTCAAGTATGATTAACTTCTTGATGTATTTGTAACTTGCCATTTGTCAAGAATTTAGGCTCCAGAGCCCTCTGTTAACATTGATTCCTAAGAAATTTGATAATCGCAGATTTTCCATACAGAGAAACATAAAAAATCTTGCTGAAATCTTAAATGACGGGATTCAGTTATAAAAGCTCCCAACTTTTTCAGTCTTTTAAGTCCTGTGGCAGGAAGGATTGTCAGAGATTTACACCCCTCCAGCTTGAACGAGGCTAACATTTTAGCCCTAGTTAGTGGATTCAGGACTAGCCCCAGAACCTAACTCCTGGTGGAATCATTACCATCTCTCTACAGCCTCTGCTCTTCATGGATCTTTTGGATGAAAGAACACTAGTGGCGGTAGAACGGCCTCTGGATGACATCATCGCTCAGCTGCCACCACCCATCAAAAAGAAGAAATTTGGGACCTAAAACAGGGCACTGTCTGTGTCCTTTCTTGAACTGTCTAACCTGTTTTCACAAATCATGACAATAAAACAAAGTTATTCTTTAGGACTAGTCATTATGAATGTTATTTTCTAAAATGCTGGACAGGAATTTCCCTTCATTGACTGAAACCAAACAGAAACTCCAAGGTATTGTAGTTGAGATAGTGTTCCAATTAGCTACAAAGTCATCCAACTTGTTTAGGTCCTGTTTGTTCTTTAGACCACACTCTCAGGGGAAAAAGGCAATAGTTACCTCCTATCCCCTAACACATGCTTGAGGCTTCAGAGAGCTGATGACCTTCATTGTCTGCCAGCCTCCAGCCTGCACCTAGTACAAAGGCATGGGGACTTGCCTCAAGTTGCCTTTGAGGACAGGGAAACTATGCTTGCTTATTCAAGATAGCCTAACTACTGACAGCGATAATCAGCCTTATGTTTCAAGAAACAATATTAACTGTAGTGCTCCATCTGAAAAGTAGATGCCCTTGGCCTTTGGTAGAGCTATTAATTTTATTTGAAAGTAAAACTCAGGTTTTGGGATATCAGCCCCAGTAACCATCTTTTTATGTTCTATGCCAGTTCTAAAGGTTAAGGAAATATTGGGCATTTTCTCATGGAGTGGGAGTGGAGGTGGGGACCAGACAGCCTGCTATATATTTCACCATTTCTGTTCTCTTCTGCTTGCTTTGACATTGTTATTCCTGTGGGTGTTATCAACTGACTAGTTTTAATGTGATCTTTTAAATTAGAAAGTGAAGAACTAAGTTAACCTGAACTAAGCAGATAGATTTCTTTCCCATCTCAGTGGATGTATTCTGTTGCATGCCTGTGGAAACCCAGTATGTGCGGTTTTTTGTTTGTTTTGGGGGGTGAAGGGCTGTAGAATAGACAGAAATATAAGGGTTCTGATGACATCATGGGTAAATTGCTGATGAGAAACATTTTTGCTGAGATGAACCCCACCCTCCAGTTTGGAAAGGGAAAAAAAATGTGAGAATTTAAAGTAGGTGTGTAGGAGGAGAATTAACAGAGGTGATAAGAGAGAGAAACAGAGCCCAATAATTTATAATATAAAGGACAGCCTATTTCAGGTTTGCTAAGAGAGACAGCAAGTTTTATAATGGTTGCCACTTCTCTACCCCACCTGTTTATGTTTTTTACAGTGATAAGAGTAATTTAAACAAATAGCTGCAACTTTTTAGGTCATTTGTGTAAAATACCTTTCCTCTTGCTTGAATAAATTTTCTTAGTGAGACATATTCTCCCAGTCTGCATTAGACTGCACTATTACAAATAGTAATAGTCTATTACAAATAGACTGGACTGGAAGATCCTGCCCTTTCTAAGAAATGTTTTAGGTCTTCTTTTGTGTGATTGAAACCAAAGTTCAAGTCACTGATCTACAGTGAATATGACCAGAGGGAGGCTAGGATGCCTTAAATATTAACTCACTTGCTTTTCCCTGACTGTAGAGCTATAAATTCAGAGACTCTTTATTAACTGGAATCTAGTTTAAGACTTGATTTACGTAACTTTAAACATACTCTGAAACCTTGTGGATTGTGTTGGGTGTAATTCTGACGGAGAGGGCTCACAGATCATCTGAGTGAAGAAGTAAAACTGTCTGAAAGTAGAAAGCATTCCTTTGCAACATTTCCAGCCAGTGATTTGGACTTCCATAAATGGTATGGGAAGTAAAAGCTTTGGGCCTTAAAATTCTTCCTAAGTAGAGAACTTTGAATACAAATGAAATAGAAACTGATTGGGGCAAGTTAGAGAAACTGGGGGAAGGGAAGGCAAAGTAGTATAAGTAAGAGGACACTTCGGTGCATGTGTTTTAGAGTGATTTTACTTTAGGGATTTGTGTAACCTAGGCGCGTTATGTTTCTTTTTCAGGCATTTTGCAGACTGCTGCTCATACTCGAGTTTTACAGAAAAATTTTGATCTGAGACCAACTTGAGAAAGGTCATTTTTGCTAACCTGACTCAAATGCTTTAAAAATTCACTTTTCTCATATAGTAGCTAGTAATTGGATCTTTGAATGGATAATGCAACCTTTACCAGGGAGATTACAGCAAATTAGACTGAGAGAAACTAAAATCTTGGAATATTGGAAGAAAGTTAGAGATCGTCTAGTTTGGAGGGTTTTAAAGCTTTTTTTTTTTAAGCATTGAAACTTTCTTCAAACGGAACTTTGTTCTGAACGGAAACATATGATGCAGATAAAAGAGGAGCTGTTCAGGTTGTTGGGGGTGGGAGTGGGGGAGGGAGGCACAAAGGTTTCTGAAAGAAAACTGTGTGGCTCTTGGCCTCATTTTTTTTTTTTACCCCCCCCCCCCACCCGGCCTCATTTTTATACTCATGGAAATGGAGACCAAGAGGAGAAGAAAGGGATATTTCCCATTGTCACACAATGGTTCATTAGAAAGCCCAGGTGGCATTCTTACAATTATTCCCCCACGGTCTCTTGGCTGTAGGGACCCAGTAAATATGATTAGCAGGCATGGTATGCAAAAGATTTTCCATTCCACAGGCTGCAGAGAAGATGTTTAAGCATTTCTTGCTCTGGATGAGCACCCGATTTAACTCTAAGGGTGAGTTCTGTGGACGGTCTTATGTGTAAACCATATAGAGTGTTGTAATGAACAACCTAGTGTGTTATCTGCTAGTGCTCACATGGGGGTATTTCTCTATGGTTAATTCCTGGGAGTGGAATTGCTAACTCATACTGTGTTCATTTTCTTTCACTTTTAGTTGTCCTTTGGAGTTGGCTGTATGTCCATCAGCAGGGTTTGAAAGCACTCATTTCCTTATACTTTGCCATTGTAGTGATAGTCTAGTTTTAGCCCATCTAATGGGTGAAAAATTATATTTTACTTTGCATTTCCCTGTTTACTAATGAGATTGCTCACTTTTTTATGTGTTTTGGCTATTTGGCTAATTGTGTAAATCACATATGCATGACCTCTTCTTTTTCTCCTAATGTGTTATCTTTTTCTTTCATATCTCAAGGCATTTTATGATGTAGATCAGTACTGTCCAATAAATTCTCTATGGTGGTGGAAATGTTCTGTATCTGTGCTGTACAATAGACACTTGTGGCTCTTGAGCACTTGAAATGTGGCTAGTGTGACAAAGGAACTGAATTTTAAATTTTATTTTTTTTAATTAATTTAGATTTGGCTGTGTTGGGTCTTTGTTGCTGCACGTGGGCTTTCTCTAGTTGTGGCGAGTGGGGGCAGCTTTTTGTTGCGGTGCATGGGCTTCTCATTGCAGTGGCTTCTCTTGTGGAGCACGGGCTCTAGGTGCACGGGCTGCAGTAGTTGTGGCTCGCGGGCTCTAGAGTGCAGGCTCAGTAGTTGGGGCGCACGGGTTTAGTTGCTTCACGGCATGTGGGATCTTCCCGGACCAGGGCTCGAACCCGTGTCCCCTACACTGGCAGGCGGATTCTTAACTACTTCGCCACTAGGGAAGCCCTAAATTTTATTTAATTTTAATCTGGGAATTCCCTGGTGGTCCAGTGGTTAGGACTCTGTGTTCACACTGCCAAGGGCCCGGTCTCAATCCCTGGTTGGGGAACTGAAATCCCATAAGCTGTGTGGCACAGCCAAAAAAAAAATTTTTTTTTAATTTTAATTTAAATAGTCATATGTGGCTAGTGGATTTCTTAGTGGACAGCACAGATCTAGATTTTTTTAAAAATATTTATTTATTTATTTGATTGTGCCAGGTCTTATTTGCGGCTCCCCGGCTCCTTAGTTGCAGCTCACCAGCTCCTTAGTCGTGGCATGTGAACTCTTAGTTGTGGCATGCATGTGGGATCTAGTTCTGTGACCAGGGATCGAACTTGGGCCCCCTGCATTGGAAGCTTGTAATCTTATCCACTAAGCCACCAGGGAAGTACCCAAATCTAGATATTGAGGCTTAGCTTTGTGTCAGTCCTTTGTTTTTAGAACTTAATACTCACTTAACATACATTTATTGAGTGCCTGCTAAGATGATCTCAGCCCTCAAGAACTTCACAGTCTAGTCGGGGAGAGAAACAAGCTGATCAACATTAGAGATGAGCACAGAGAAGGGCACCTAACCTGTGGGTTGAAGGTAGGAGATAGTCCTCGAGAATTGGGTAGTAATTAGCAACGTGGAAAGGAGAAGAAAAGAGGCCTTCCTGCAGCATTCTCAGTGCAAAGGTCTGAAGCGAGAGCATAGCCTCTCCAAGGGTTCACCAGTAGTTCCATATGTCTGAAACATAGCACAGATCCGAAGTGGAGGAAAATGAGGCTGAAGGGCAGGCCGTAGTACTGGGTGCACCTGGGAGGGTGACTAAGAATCAAGGGAGGTTCCTAGGAAAGGTAAGTGTAGAGTGGTTTCCACAGAGGAAAGCTAACTAGATTAGATAAATAGATTTAGATAAAGAGCCCTTAAGTCAATGTATAGTGAGAAATAAGGCCAGGTAGGAGTGGGCCTTGAAGACTGTGGTTAAGAATTATCACTCAGTAGAAGATATAGTTATGAACCACTCAGATTCAAAGGAATGGCCCAGTAAAAATGCCCATTTAAGTGTAAGTAAGTGTAAGTAAGGGACAGAAGAGACTGGAAGTTAGGGAGGCAAAAAACAGGCTGTTGTGTAGGTTCTGGACTTGGCGGTTTGTGTTAGTTTGCTAGGGCTGCCATAACAGTATCACAGACTGGGTAGCTTAAACAACAGAAGTTTATTTTCTCACAATTCTGGAGGCTAGAAGTCTGAGATCAAGGCATTAGCAGGGTCAGTTTCTTCTAACGCCCCCTTCCTTGGCTTGTAGATGGCCCTTTTCTCCCTGAGTCTTCACATGGTCTTCCCTATGTGTGTGTCTGTGTCCTAATCTCTGTGCCAACAGTTATATTGGATTAGGGCCCACCTTAATGACCTCATTTTAATTTAATTACCTCTTTAAAGACCCTATCTCAAAACACAGTCACATTCTGAGGTACTGTGGGTCTGGACTTCAACCTGTATATTTTGAGGGGACACAATTCAGCCCATAACAGAGTCTGTGGAAGGGCTTCAGGAGCTTTGTGAGCCCCCAAGTTTGAATGCTGAGTTTTACACAAATGTGCATTTGTCTGAGGTGGGTCCATAGCAGGCAGCTGATTCCCAAAGGGGTCCGTGATCCCTCCCCAGTTGGCTGTTTGCATTAACTTATCAGGAGGAATTTAAAGATGTGAGACGAAGGCCTGGAAATGCCACAGGCATCAATAAACACAATCTGGGTGTTCAGTGGTATATGAAGACTGAGAGTTTACACTGACTAGAAGACTACAAGTGTTATTGTGAGGCACTGGAAATTCTGTTAGAACTGGTATGGGAGGAAAGTGGATTTTTATTTTTGGACCTTATTTGAATTTCATGGGAAATTATGTAATTTCCATGACTGTCAATAAAAAACACCAGTGATTTTCCATAACTAAGTGAATTCAATGAAACTAACCTTCTTGTTACATCCTTGTTAATATTTTCCTAAAAAGAAAGTCACAGAGCAACAAAACTGTCACCAGCTGCTTCTCATTAGGAATGTGGTTAGCAGATGTGGGTTTTCATAGTTATAACGCATTGAGATAGTTAATCCATTTTTGTGGGTTTCAGATGGATAGTGATTTATCTTGGCAGGATGAATTTTAAAATGCGCTTGCATCAGCTAAAGGATAGATGCACCTTTTCCTCTTTCACTTCATGTTAGTGCTGGGGAGAAAAATACGTTTTAGGATATTTCTCCTGGAAGGCAAAGTAGTACTGTCGAAAGGGAAAATTGATCTCACTGTCCTCTAATGGGGGAAGAGAATGCATGGGTACTTTTTCAGAGTTGGATGTTGGATTGGTTATCTTACAAGTTTATTTCTCCCTTTGGCCTCTTCTTTAGTAGTAATTGAGCAGCTCTTTTGTTCCTCTGGCATCTGGCCACCTTTGTGGTATGACCTTCAGGCTTGCTAAGGGCTGCAATTTTGCCTGGGGCCCTCTTTCCTTATGAAATTACACAACACTCAAACCTTGGAAGCAGCCCCAGATCCACTAATTCTTTCCTTTGACGGACTTTTGGCAATATGTACTCCCTTTCAGCCAAAGTGTAGCTTTACACAAGATCTGTTTGTCACCGAAATTAATTTGGCCATTTGCCCTTTAAGCCTGGAGTCAAATAGTATTATGGCAGACTCCTTTATGATAAAATATAGACTCTCAGCTAGAGAGTTTCAACCAAAGGTTTTACTGTTGCTGCTGCTAAAGGTCAACAGGTAATAATATAACAGCAGTGGTACTTTTTATGGAACTCTTACAGTGCATCAGGTACAGTGTTGCTAAGCACTTTGCAGACATCACCCCAGTCAGCCCTTACAACCACACTTCGAGGTAGAAGGTGTCTGAAGTTTTCTGAAGAAGAGACTGAGGCCCATGACCTCAGGCCCTTGACCATTGTCATATAACTAGTAAGTGGCCAAACTACAATTTGAACCTTGTGCTTTTAATTACCATGCTATATTATATGTCTACTATGAGTGAGAAGAAAAAAAAAGACCACTGGCTTTTGAGAGAGTATAGAATCAAAGCCTGAGTAATAGAATTGTAGGAAATCATGGAACTGAGAGAGCTAATCCAACCACCTCATTTTGAAGTAGCAATGATGCCTGCCTTGTCCTGAGAAAACAACAGCTTGAGCAGAGGAGAATACCTACTGATAGGTGACAGGAATGGAAGGTGATTGGGAATTACCTCAGCCATTCCCTTTTTTAGAGGTAGATAAAGTAACACGCCTGTTCAAAGAATTATCTAAGCTTGTCTCTCCATCCCTAAGAAACCATGGGAACAGATGTGTACCCTTTTTATTTCAGATTTCATTATCCACAGTAAGTAGATTTCCACTGACTACTTGAGATTTCCTAGATGGTAATTTTCACTCTGCAAGGAACCAGTAACCTTCAGAGGGATTATTTGAAATGACTACAGCGCAGGAGGCACTGAATTTCAATCAATCACATGTTTAATGATTTCCTTCTCTGCAAGGCAGTATTTTTGGAAGAGTGGGGAACAAAAAGAAGTCAACGGGTGGTTCCTGCCCTCCTGTATTTTATAATCTACTTGGACGAACAAGCGAGGCGTAGAATAAAATTGTTCAAAGAAAAAATCCCAGCAAATTGGGCAGCCAGGGACAACTGGGATGAGATCTTGCTCGGTGGGAAAGTGGTTGAAAGGGGCAGGAAGTGTTTGGAAGGATGGACTCTGGCAGGTATGTGCAAGGCATCATTGGGAGACACTGACTGGATGAATCTGGCCAATCTGTAGTGATGAAAGAGAATGTGGAAAATTAGGTTCTGATGCAAGACCTTGTCAGAACAGCTCAATAGTTTGGAAAACTTTTATGGATATATTTGAAAATAATTTTTAAAGTAAATACCCCCAAGTAATCCCAATATCAATCTCTATTACCTTTCCTCTTCCCGGGATTAAATTACTACCTTATGTAAGTGTCCTCACTATTTATTTGGAAGATCGCTGACTTCCTTCAGTTCTACTGACCAAAAGGTCTTGACACTTTTGGAAAGAATTTCCAGCACTTCCCTTTTGCTAATAAAGGTGTCCTCAAGTGCCCAACCTCTGGGCAATTACGTATGTAAAAGTTTCAAAATTGTGCTCATACTCTAAGGAGTCAGCTGCCAGGTGCTCTCTAATAAGCAGAAATTTCACATAACTCAGGCATCTGGGGGTTCGCGCCTCAGCTGGAGCAAAGCCAGAAATGTCTGTGACTGCAGGTGCACTTCAGCACATTGGGACCTGCCGGAACAGCGATCTGGCCTAACTGCAATTGATTTAGGAGAGGGCTGGAGGGTTGAGCTTCTGCTGACACTTGCAGCTTGGAAAATTCTGCTCCGCTAATTGCAAAGAGGATTCTGCTGTAATGATTTTTTTGGGTAAGATACTTTTCTCATTTTGAATTCTTTCTTCATTTGGGCTCTGGGTGATTTCCAGTCTCTATTTTTATTGTTTTAACGCCTGGTATAGGAGGCTCTTTGAAAGTTTCCGCCCACACATGAATGTGCATTCAGAGTGGTGCATGGACATGGCTTACAAGCTTCAACATGTACTTCATGAGCAAGCAGGTATATAGCCCCTTTTACAGGAACCGGTACTTTCTACCTCTGCTGGCATCCCCCCCCACCCACACACACAAATGAAAATATGGGGATTTTGCTTTTCTTTCCAAAAAGAAAAAAGGAAAGAGGGCTCATTGACTTCATGTTTTTGAGATCTCTCTCAGCAGCGTGATTTCTGGACCCTCATCTTTGAGGTCTGGGGTATGTTTTTTTGTTTGTTTGTTTTTAAAAGCCCTGGACCAGGAGGATGGGAGACTTGAGTTGTCTCTGTTTCTCCACTGAGGCTTCCAGCCAGAGTCTTTGGCTTTCTGGGCCTCAGTTTCCTCAGCTCTTCAAGCCCATGAAACTGGAAGAACCAGGTGGATTGTATCACCCATGTCTTTGTATAAAAGCTGCTGCAGGCCCTGCAGTGTGCAGTTTCTGGGGAGGCTCATATGCACTTGCTCCAACATAAGGCCAAGGCCTCCAGGGTGAGAAAGTCAGATCTACAAATTCAAGTCCAAACACTCCAATATTTGGTTATATGAGGCTTTTTACACTCATATTCTGCCATCTCCACTGACCCTGTACTCTGTTCACATTGGAATTCTGGCATCTTCCTAAGTAACTCATTTGACAAATATCTTTGAGGCCTACCTATTGTGGCTGCAGGGCTAAAGATATGGTCTCCTCTGGCATTACTGGCAAGTAAACGGGATTACAAAGCAGAGTGACAAATGCTTGGATTCATGCCTCTGGACCTATTGCCTAGGTGGACTGTTGAGCTTCCACTGTCACCTCTGTGAAGCTGTCCCCAGGCCCAACTAAATGTTTCTTCTACTCTGCTCTCAGGGTGTTTTCTACATGTCACTTAACCACATAATATCACATCAGGTTGGTTGGTTCTCCATTTTCCTCCCCCACTAGACCGCTAGCTCTGAGCTGTGGCACGTTTTATCCAGCTCCTCTCCAGGCCTCAAAGGGAGCACACTGCGGAGCATCCTGTAAATACGTAACGAACCAGTCAATGCAAGTGAACATGCAACTCGGTCTTGCAGGATTGCAAAGTGCCTCTCGAAGCTGATTTTGCTTTCCGTGCCCAGGCAGCTCTGGTGAATTGCACAGTAGAGGTCAGGAGTTGGGGGTGGGGAGATCGGAGGCGTACGAGGAAGAGGGTGAGTCCAAGCCCCACTTCGCTAGAGCTGCCCACGTCCGGTAAACTGTAACCCACTGGACTGCGGTCAACTCCTTAACCTCCCGGAAGCGGCTCAGCCGGCCTCTCCCCGCCCCTCCGGAACGTGGGCGTGGCCCCTAATGAATAATGAATCGCCGCGGTGGCGGCGGGGGGGGCCGGCGGGCCCGCCCCCTCGGGCGGGAAGGGGGAAGCGCCGAGGCTGCCTGACTGGAATGAGGGTAGCTGCGGCGACTGCGGCGGCGGGAGCGGGGCCGGCCATGGCGGTGTGGACGCGGGCCACCAAAGCGGGGCTGGTGGAGCTGCTCCTGAGGGAGCGCTGGGTCCGAGTGGTGGCCGAGCTGAGCGGGGAGAGCCTGAGCCTGACGGGCGACGCCGCGGCGGCTGAGCCTGAACCCGCTCTCGGGCCTGCGGCGGCCGCCTTCAACGGCCTCCCGAACGGCGGCAGCGCGGGCGACTCACTGCCTGGGAGCCCGAGCCGCGGCCTGGGCCCCCCGAGCCCACCCGCGCCGCCGCGGGGCCCGGCGGGCGAGGCGGGCGCGTCACCGCCCGTGCGCCGGGTGCGGGTGGTGAAGCAGGAGGCGGGCGGCCTGGGCATCAGCATCAAGGGCGGCCGCGAGAACCGGATGCCGATTCTCATCTCCAAGATCTTCCCGGGACTGGCGGCCGACCAGAGCCGGGCGCTGCGGCTGGGAGACGCCATCCTGTCGGTGAACGGCACCGACCTGCGCCAGGCCACCCACGACCAGGCCGTGCAGGCGCTGAAGCGCGCGGGCAAGGAGGTGCTGCTGGAGGGTGAGCGGGGCCGGCGGGCGGGCGGGCGGTCCTGGGCTGACCGGCGCTCACTTTGTTTCTGCCACCCTACCCGCTTTGCTGGGCCAGACCCTTCCCTCTCCCCCGCCCCCTGGGTCCTCACCTTCCTCTCTACTGGTAGCCCGGCTCTCCCCAAACCCCGTCTGCTGGAGCTTTGAGGATGGAAAAACTGATGCTCCCTACAGGAAAAGTTGGGCAGCCGCCGAAGTGTGGCTTGCAGTCCCCAAGGAAGACTCGGTTGAGATTTAGTAAGAAGCAGCCTTGCTGGAAGCCCCGCCTATGCACGATAAGCTGACACTAAGAACTAGAGGGGGACGGAACGAAGCTCTGGAGGTCTCCGTTTGCCTCCTGAGAAGTGCCGGGTTGGCGCTTTCTTCGCTCACCTCTGGCTCCCCAGGGCAGGCGGGTCTGTTAGAAAAAAAAAAACAAATTCGTCCACACCGGTGCCAGCGGTATGCTTGGGCAAACCACCAAAACGCTGGTTAATTTATGGGAATTTAACCCATCATTGGCTCTCAACAATTACCAAAGGAGATCATAGCACGTCATTGAAGCCAGAAAGCTGAAACAGCAAGTTTGTGTGGTTAATGAGCCTTGTTTAACAGTGGACTCTCACGTGTTTGAACATTTACTGCCAACTAGAGTTTTGCCCCTTTTGCAGGAGACTCGTGCCAGCTTCCTACCATTCACAGGCCTCAAGGCTTTAAGCTTATTAGAAGCCTGAAATGTTAAACCTCAAGTTATGTTTGAATAGCTAGGATTATTCTTTAAGTATGCATGTGATCTGTTACTTGGGTCATTTGTGATGAATTTATGGATTTACTAAATTTATGATTTACTAAATCTCAAAATTAAATCTCATCTACTTGAAGGACTCATACATGTTGGAGGTAATATTCAGAAATTTTTGAGCAATCGGCCTTCTTTCACTGATGATTTCAGTCATTCAAGAAGCATTTATTGCTGGCTATATAGAACAGAATATAAAAGATGATGTGTCTATTTGGTGTCTAGTTGGGGAAAGGATAGAAAAGTGCAAAACAACTTACAATTAATAGATTACGGAGTGCAAACTATATAAATGCCAAGGGAATGCAAAGTTAGGAAGTAGTTAGTGGAAATTGTATTGGTCAGCGAGGAATTTTTCAAGGAGCTGAATCTTGAGCCAGGTCTCCAAGGAAGTGATGGACATAGGCAGAGATGAGTCAGGAGGGTATTCCTAGCAGAGGAAGAAGAGAAGGGAAGGGGTGGGGAGTGGAGGTAGGAAGAGGCCGATCATCAAACTGAGAGGCCAGAAGTCCAGCTTGGCAAAGTGATTGTCACTTTTTTCTAAATCTGCTGGTAAATGTTTGGGAAAATGTTAGTTTGCAAGTAAATATTTTAATGTGCTCCAGTTGTGAAATTCCAGTGTCCCACCTTTATAATATCCTATTTATAAGTCTCATTTATATCTCACTTAGGTGGGGCTAGACATTGCTCAGAAATTAGTGCTAATAAAAGGAGTAAAATTATAGATCATGGCCTGGGTGGTATGTGTGTAAAAAAATTGTTACCATAAATGTGTACTTTGAAATTAGGCTAGCTAAGAATTCGGTTGTAAATTCTTAGAGCCAGAATATTGAATGTAGTACTATTTATGTGGTGCTCAGTGGTGGTGGGCAGACATTTCAACTCTTTACCCCATATTTTTAAAAAAATCCAGTTTTTGTTTAGATATAATTTGAACCTGGTATTCATACCAATTAAGTGAAAATCATCTAGTAAATGCTTCCCAATATTCATTAGACTAAAATAGGCCACATGTGCTTTTAGAAGGAGGGTTTACAAATGGCAGCATAACATTTATTGAATGCCTATTTACCTAACACACAGGTTCTATTTTATTTTCCCATTTTGTAAAAGACAAGTAGTTTTTGTTCTTATGTGTGGGGGAAGGTATGAAATTGAACTTTCAAGCCAAGGGATATAAAAATAAAATTGCTTAGAATATGTAAAATCACTGAAAACAGTGATTTAATTGAACCAAACATGTAAAATTGAGAGCTAGTGTCCCATCCAGGAAGCCCACTTAAAAAAAAAAAAAAAAATTATTTATTTATTTATGGCTGCATTGGGTCTTCATTGCTGTACGTGGGCTTTCTCTTGTTGCAACAAGTGGGGGGGGCTACTCTTCATTGCTGTGCACGGGCTTCTCATTGCGGTGGCTTCTCTTGTTGGGGAGCACGGGATCTAGGCGCTCGGGCTTCGGTAGTTGTGGCTTGCGGGCTCTAAAGCACAGGCTCAGTAGTTGTGGCACACGGGCTTAGTTGCTCCGTGGCATGTGGGATCTTCCCGGACTGGGGCTCGAACATGTGTCCCCTGCATTGGCAGGCAGATTCTTAACTACTGCGCCACGTCCCAGGTAGGCTACTTTTTTTTTTTTTTTTTTTTTTGGCTGCGTTGGATCTTAGTTGCTGTGCACAGGCTTTCTCCAGTTGTGGCAAGCAGGGGCTACTCTTCACTGTGGAGCGCGAGCTCTAGGCGTGCGGACTTCAGTAGTTGTGGCTCCCAGGCTCTAGAGCGCAGGCTCAGTCGTTGTGGCTCACGGGCCCAGAACGCAAACTCAGTAGTTGTGGCGCACGGGCTTAGTTGCTCCGTGGCATGTGGGATCTTCCCCGACCAGGGCTCGAACCCGTGTCCCCTGCCTTGGCAGGCGGATTCTTAACCACTGCGCCACCAAGGAAGTCCAAAGCCTACTTTTAAAAGATGGACTTTTATGATTAGCCCTTAAAGTTTTGGAACTGTATGGTCCTTCCATTAGATGTCTCAAAACTTGAAAAACTACCTTAACATTAGCACAGTGATGCTCTTTTGTGGTGTGGGCAGGGAATTTCAGGCATGCCCTTACCACCCCCAAGCAAAGGAAAACTAGTCTCTGGTTGCCTGTGGTTAGGGAACTGAGTGAGCTAAGGGTTTTTTTTTTATCTCATGGATTTGTAGGGATTATTCATTCATACATGAAACATTTATTCAACTCTGCCACGTGCCAGAGGCGCTTGAAGATGGTATCTGATTCCTGCCCTCAAGAAGTTTGGAGTTGAGATAAGAGAGAGTTAAGAAATAGTACAGCAAAGGGTTAAAAGCGATGTGAGAGTAGAACTCTGGAGAGGGCGCAGCACAGAGGGAGGAGAGATCTATGGAAGACTGTCGTGGGCATCAGAGGTTGAGGATGTCCAGGAAAAGGCTGATGGAAAAGTTGAAGTTTGAATTGAGCCTTCCCCTAAGGAGAAAGCTGCCACCAGTAAAGACACAAGTGAGAGACAGGAAGAAGTCATTTTGCCCAGTGAGGGTAGAGGACGAATGAGGACTTTGTGGTCAGCTAGACCTGGATATATTTCTGGCTAGTGGTTTGTAACCCCTAGGCAGGTTACTCACCCTTGCTCCACCTTAGTTTCCTCATCTGTAAAACCAGCATAGTAATAATACCTCCTTACAGGGTTGTTATTCATTTGACAGTTTATGTGCTGGGAGCCTTTTTGGGGACTGGGAATACAGCAGTAAACAACAATAATGAAAACAAAGTCTGAATGAGGAAGGTAGGACTAGGTCATGAAGGTATGCTGTAAGTTAACAGGCACTCTCAGAATAGCCAGGATAACAAGTTGTTAAAATCCAAGGCTCCATTTTACCTGAAAAGACATACATGGTAAGAATAAGTTGTTTTAGGTGAACACTTCAAGAATGAGTTTGCACTTGCATGCAAACACCTTTTTCTAATCTTGTTTTCCTGTCATCTCTTGTATAGGTCAACTTTTTTATCCTTAAGTTTTGCATTTAGTTTTTCATCCCTCTGATTTTTCCTATTCCTTCACACTTGCTGTTCAGAACCTTAAAACTTGCTAATAAACGTGTGCTAGTAGTTTTGACTAATGTCTCTTAGCACTGATATTAAGATATGCTGAAATTCACAGATTCTCAGCATGAAGGGGTGACTACTCTTCTATCATAGTGTATGTTGAATTTACTGTATCCTGTGTGCTGGAAATGGGGTCTATCCAGAAAGCTTCTAGAATTTATATTTGAATTAGACTACACATCAAAAAGTGTTCCAGAAGAGGTTAGGAAAGAGCATCGTGTCCAGCTTAAGTTGTTGTTGTTTTAATTTATTTATTTGGCGGTGCCAGTTCTTAAGTTGCTGCGTGTGACATCTTCACTGTGGCATTCAGGATCTTTTTTTTTTTTTTTTTTTTTTTTTTTTTTGCAGTACGCGGGCCTCTCACTGTTGTGGCCTCTCCTGTTGCGGAGCACAGGCTCCGGACGCGCAGGCTCAGCGGCCATGGCTCACGGGCTAGCCAATCCGCAGCATGTGGGATCTTCCCGGACCAGGGCACGAACCCGTGTCCCCTGCATCGGCAGGCGGACTCTCAACCACTGCGCCACCAGGGAAGCCCCAGGAGCTTTTTAGTTGCAGCATGCGGACTCTTTTTTTTTTCTAATGTGTATACATATTTTATTGGATCTCATTTTCTTTTTTTTTTAATGTCATTATTGGAGTATAATTGCTTTACAATGTTTTGTTAGTTCCTCCTGTATAACAAAGTGAATCAGCTATATGTATCCATGTATCCCCATATCCCCTCCCTCTTGCATCTACCTCCCACCCTCCCTATCCTGCCTCTCTAGATGGTCACAAAGTACCGAGGTGATCTCCCTCTGCTGTGCAGCTGCTTCCCACAAGCTATCTATTTTACATTTGGTAGTGTATATATGTCAATGCTACTCTCTCACTTCGTCCCAGCTCCCCCCTGCCCACCCCAATCTGTGTCCTCATGTCCATTCTCTACGTCTGTGTCTTTATTCCTGTCCTGCCCCTAGGTTCATGAGAACCTTTTGTTTTTTTTTTTTAGATTCCATATATATGTGTTAGTATATGGTTATTTGTTTTTCTCTTTCTGACTTACTTCACTCTGTATGACAGACTCTAGGTCCATCCACCTCACTACAAATAACTCAATTTCCTTTCTTTTTATGGCTGAGTAATATATTCCATTGTATATATGTGCCACATCTTCTTTATCCATTCATCTGTCGATGGACATTTAGGTTGCTTCCATGACCTGGCTATTGTAAATAGTGTTGCAGTGAACATTGTGGTACATGTCTCTCTTTGAATTATGGTTTTCTCAGGGTATATGCCCAGTAGTGGGATTGCTGGGTCATATGGTAGTTCTATTTTTAGTTTTTTAAGGAACCTCCATACTGTTCTCCATAGTGGCTGTATCAATTTACATTCCCACCAACAGTGCAAGAGGGTTCCCTTTTCTCCACACCCTCTACAGCACTTGTTGTTTGTAGACTTTTTGTTGATGGCCAGTCTGACCGTGTGAGGTGATACCTCATCGTGGTTTTGATTTGCATTTCTCTAATGATTAGTGATGTTGAGCATCCTTTCATGTGTTTGTTGGCAATCTGTACATCTTCTTTGGAGAAATGTCTGTTTAGGTCTTCCACCCACTTTTGGATTGGGTTGTTTGTTTCTTTGATATTGAGCTGCATGAGCTGCTTGTATATTTTGGAGATTAATCCTTTCTTAATTACTTCGTTTGCAAATATTTTCTCCCATTCTGAGAGTTGTCTTTTCGTCTTGTTTATAGTTTCCTTTGCTGTGCAAAAGCTTTTAAGTTTTATCAGGTCCCATTTATTTATTTTTGTTTTTATTTCCATTACTCTAGGAGGTGGGTCAAAAAGGATCTTGCTGTGATTTATGTCATAGAATGTTCTCCCTATATTTTCCTCTAAGATATTTATAGTGTCTGGGCATGCGGGCTGTCAGTGTGGCATGTGGGATCTAGTTCCCTGACCAGGGATCGAACCCAGGCCCCCTGTATTAGGAGTGGGGAGTCTTAACTACTGGACCACCAGGGAAGTCCCCAGCTTAAGGTTTGATATTTGAGAAAAGATCAATAAATTTTTGAAGCAATTCTCATTGGAATATTGTTGGAAAATCATCTTTTATTGTGTAAATATGATTCTAAAAGTATTGTTATCAAATCTATTGAAAAGAAAATGGTTAGGTGTATAGAGGAAGTTATCTGACATGAAATTTAATTTCAGAGTTGAAAGTAATTTTTTTATCTAGAATAGGTTGAGATTTTGAGTGTCTTATATAATATGACTTGCTCTTTGTGTATGTTAGGGGACGTGTAACGAATACTGCTGACGTTATTAGGCTGCTCATTTGAAGAAGCTAGTTTGGGTTCCTACACTGCCACTTTCTTCACCGTATGTTGGAAAAGTTGAGAGTCTCCTAGAGAAAACATTTTACATTTTCTTTGAGACTTTGCCATGTATATTCATCAGTCTATCTCTTAAATAACCACTAAACTGTTAGGACGTTTTGTGTTTCTCTGTTTTTTCTTTTTAACTAGCCTCTTTGTATTTCACTTGAATGATTAGACATGTTTATATGAGAAACCATGTCTTTGTAACCAGATTATTTCTTATAGAGTCCCCTTCTTGCTAAAATATGCCCTCTAAATTATTAGAAAAATATGAGAAATTTATTGGTTCTAATACAGAGTGGTTACGAAAATTCTAAGAGCATTTTTAGAAACCATAACCAGGCTTTAATTTAGATCTCAATTGATGACTCAGTAACTTCAACTGATGTGTTCCCTGCTATGTAGTCCTTACGGGATAAAGATTACTTTACTTTGTGATCAAATGTTTATCTTTGTACCTAAGGGATGAGGTGCAGCCTGTGGCTATGGAACAGTGTTCTGCTGTGCTGAGCAGACTGAGTCATTCAAGGATCCAGTCACTGTCCTTGGCTAAGCTAGCATACTCTCCTACCCAGCTGAACAACAAATGATGCTCATTAATGTTAAGTGAGTTACCGAAGGTCTCAGAATTTCTATTGATTTTTAGGGGGAAAATGTTTTTTCCTTTGGGCAAGAGGAAAAATCTTACCTGGAATTAAAAAAATTGTGAAGTCTCATCTTCCAGATGAGGAATTAATGACCAAAGAGGTTAAGTGGCATGTTTAAGGTCACCTAAGTAATCAGTGGTGGAACTCAGACTGAAACCCTGTTCACTGCTGTCTCCCTTGTACCATGATATCTACAACCAGTCATTCAGAACTTCTAGCATCTCCTATGCATCATCATGTTGCAGTGTGTTGTGAGAGATCAGTGTGCAAAAGAAGTTGAAGGTGGTCCCTGGCATCAAAGAACTTAGACTGAAATTGGGGAGGGAAAACCACCACATAGAGAGTAATTGCTGAAATGTGTAGTACTCACTCTTCAAGAGTTCTCTGAAGAGGTGATCAGTTGGGGGATGGAAGAGTCAAGTGTGACTTCATTGGGGAAGGGATAGTTTTGTCTGAGGCTTAAAGGACAAGTTGCTTCTCTGTAGATGGAAGGTAGTCCAAGTTGAGGAGGTAAATTGAGCAAAAGCCAAAATGAGCATGACCTACGATAGGAAGTAAGGAGAACAGGAATGGACTTGGGGGAAGAAAATTAAGCTGGGTAGATAAATTGGAGCCAGATTATGCAAGGCCTTGAAAGCAGGCCAGAGGAATTTGGACCTTTTTCATTCTATCAGTCAACCTTAAGTACCTACTGCAAATGAGGTGTTGTGGTAGATATTGGGAATTCAAAATTGGGAGTAATCCCTGCCCTTTAGGCTAGTAGGGAAACAGTTATAGCCGGCTGTGATAGTGCTTTAAAAGAGATGAGAAGATGATGCCCCGGAAGCAGAGGTAGCAGTGCAAAGGAGACAGCATGTCAGAGGTAAGAAAGTGATGAGTAGCTGATGTGTTGAGAGAGGTGAAGCGTGGGAAGATGCAGGAAGTGTGTAGCTGGAGAGCAGACTGGAAAGGTGGGCAGAGGCCAGATCATCAAGGGCCTTGTGTGCAGTGCCAACCAGTGGTCACTAGTGGGGTTTATATTTTCAACCTAAAAAAGGAAGAACTTGAGTTTTATTAATATTATATAAGTAACCCTGGTTCTCTTCCTCAGTCTTATAAGACAGTGACATTACACACTCGATACACAAGGTGATGTCTCGAGGGAAGAGTGAAAGAGCTTCACAAAGCACAGGAATTGAATGTGGTGACCTTATTAATTTGTCTGCTATTATCATATTGCAACTTATTGCAGTTTACTTGAGCCTGGTTGAGTGGATTTATAATATATTATCTGCTTTTAACTAAATTAATCTTCACAAAATGAGATTAAAGATTTGCACAGAGAAACCGTTGATTGAAGATAATTCTAACACTATAAATAATAAAAATGTAGGGTTTACATTTCTCCTAGTAGGAGCTCTTTGTCACATTTCAAGGTAAGCCTGTCAAGAAGTCAGCCTAAAAAATGAAATTGTCAAGAAGACTATTTGAAATATGGATTAATACATTATCATGAATAATGAACTATATGAGACTGTATTGTACTTTGAATCATACAGTAGCTAAGATAGTATGACTTCATCAGGGATATATTTAGTGTATTTCATCTTCATCTCATTCATTCTTTTTTTTTTTTTTTTTTTTTCCTGCGGTACGCAGGCCTCTCACTGTTGTGGCCTCTCCCGTTGCGGAGCACAGGCTCCGGACGCGCAGGCTCAGCGGCCATGGCTCACAGGTCCAGCCGCTCTATGGCATGTGGGATCTTCCTGGACCGGGGCACGAACCCGTGTCCCCTGCATCGGCAGGTGGACTCTCAACTACTGGGCCACCAGGGAAGCCCCCATTCTTGATGTTTACATTTTGTATATATTCTATAATATGTATGCATTAATGAATATTCGTGGGATGAGCGTGTAGACTCACATGTTTACTGATGAGTGTGTACTACCAAAAGTTTTAGGGACTTCCCTGGTGGTGCAGTGGTTAAGAATCTGCCTGCCAATGCAGGGGACATGGACTCAATCCGTGGTCTGGGAAGATCCCACATGCTGCGGAGCAGCTAAGCCCGTGCGCCACAACTACTGAAGCCGCACACCTAGAGCCTGTGCTCCACAACAAGAGAAGCCACTGCAATGAGAAGCCCGCGCACCTCAACAAAGAGTAGCCCCCGCTCACCGCAACTAGACAAAGCCTGCACGCAGCAACAAAGACCCAACATAGCCAAAAATAGATTAATTAATTTAAAAAACTACACTTAAAAAAAAAAAGTTTTAGGCCTGGCAAGCCACCCAGGTTTTAAAATGCTTTAAATGAGCAGTGCTTTAAACAAAGAAGCAATCTCTTAGGAAGAGTGGCAGATAGGGAGTGTAGGAGCTCAAGACATGAGGTAAGGGAAAGCAGTTAGGAGGCTGTTGCGACACCATTAGGATAGTGAGACTGGATAGGACAGTATGAAGCTGAAAGATATTAAGGAGATAGAAACAACAGGTCTAAATGATCAGTTTGGGGACCTAAGGGGAGAGGAAAAGAGAGGGAGGATAACTCCTAGATGTTTGGCTTGGGAAAGTGGATATCTATGAAACCAAAACAAATGGGGGAGGAACTAGTTTTTTGGGTGAAGAGAAGAAGTTTGGTTTGGACATGTTGAATTTGAGTCACCTGTGTGACAACCTGGTGCAAAAGGCTGGTACAGGTCTGTAGTCAAGAGAAATGTCAGAAATGAGTTGAAGATTTATGAGATGTTAGGGTAGAAGTGGTGATTAATGCCATAAGTGTCAATGTAATCATTAACAGAGTGCAAATTAAAAAGAAAAGTAGGGGGCTTCCCTGGTGGTGCAGTGGTTGAGAGTCCGCCTGCCGATGCGGGGGACGCGGGTTGGTGCCCCAGTCCGGGAGGATCCGCGGAGCGGCTGGGCCCGTGGGCCATGGCTGCTGGGCCTGCGCGTCCGGAGCCTGTGCTCCGCAGCGGGAGAGGCCGCGACAGTGAGAGGCCCGCGTACAGCAAAAAAGAAAAAAAAAAAGAGAAGTAGGAACAGGATGGAAGCCTGCAGAACCCCTACATTTAAAATGATAGTGGAGGAAGAGAAATCTGGAAAGAAATGGTCCAGGGAGTGGAAGTCAGGGAGGCAAGAGTTTCACAAAGACGGGGGTGATCAACATCTTCAGATGCTGGAGAAGTCAAGAGGAAAAAGAAGTCCGTTGGGTTTGGTGATTAGAGAACAAGATTGTTAGAGTTCTGTTAAGAGCAGTTTCATTAGAGTGACAAGAGCAGAGAGCAGTGAGTAGACCTTACTTTTTTAAAGTTTCTCAGAAAAACAAAAGAAGAAGGAAAGGTGGTAACTAGAGTTGAATAAAGTATCCAAGAAGGATTTTACTTTCGTAGTTGTTTGTTTTTTATTTTGTTTTGTTTTAAGGGAAAGAATTAGGACATATTTATACAGCAAGGAGAAAAGGCTGGCTGAGAAAGGGAGAGGTTGGAGAGATAGAAGGGATGGGGAACTGATGCAATCCATTCTTGAGCCAGGAAGTGACATGATGGGAACAGAATTTTGTGTTGGCAGCAGTGGGTGCGCTTGATGTAATGCAAAGAGGAAAGAGCAAATGTAGGAAAAACTACAGCTGTTGTAGTGAAAAGCAATCCAAAGCAGAGGTGATAACCATTGAAGGGGGTGATGGTGGTGGCCCTGAGAATAGAGAGGAAGATTCAATTGAAGAAACAGTTTAAAGCAGGTGATTTCTTGCCAGGGGACAGCAGATCCACTGGGGACCATTTCCTACCCAGACAGCCTCCTTCTGACTGCCTGGGGCACCCAAAGATTGCATACTTGTAGAGAATCTCTGGCCTCTGTTACTAGCATGGGCATTTGATGCCTCAGAGATGTTGGAGTGGAAAATTGAGAGCCACTGTTTCAAAGGAAGAAATGACAGGATGTGGGGGCAGGTTGGATATAGTGAATTAACCCTGAGATTTCTCTCCAGGGACAGCAGAAGCACTTAGCTTTGTTATAAAGCACTTAGGCAGTGTCAGCTGGCTATGGGGATTGAGAAGAAAAATTTTAGTTTATAAACACTACATAGTCACACAGCATGAGAGCATATTCTTCCTTTAAAGGGTTTTTTCCCTAGGTTAGTGAAAGGAGTTCTTGGCTTCTTCTACAGAAATGATGGTATATTCAGGTGAGTTTAATATTTTGTGTCTGGAGAAATACAGTTGATTTAGTTACTAACTGCCATTCTAAGGAATATACACTTGAGTCCTTCATAAAATTTGTGCTTGATTTCAGTGTAAAAACAAAACTTGTGAAATAATTTTGTATGTAAACAAAGCGCCAGTGATTATGGTATCCGTAGATTGACCTTTTAGGAAGAGTAAAGAGTTATAAAACTCAAATTTGTTTTGGTTTCTATGATCCGGCTCCCAAGACATTGCTAGAATGTTTTGACATATAACTAGTTAAGAATATGTGAAGTGTAGCCTTTTTTTTTTTCCCCAGCTGCACCCGGCTTGTGGGATCTTAGTTCCCCAGACTAGGGATTGAACCCAGCCTGTGAGTGACAGTGCAGAGTCCTAACCACTGGACTGCCAGGGAATTCCCAAAGTGCAGCTTTAAAAAAAAATTACTTTGGCTTTTCTGCAACATTCTTTCTTTCTACCACCTTTTACCCTCTTGTTTTTAATTTTGCAAGTTTTTTTTATAAATTTATTTATTTTTATTTATTTTATTTTTGGCTGCGTTGTGTCTTCATTGCTGCGCGTGGGCTTTTCTCTGGTTGTGGTGAGCGGGGACTACTCTTCCTTGCAGTGCGAGGGCTTCTCACTGCAGTGGCTTCTCTTGCTGTGGAGTACAGGCTCTAGGTGCGCGGGCTTCAGCAGTTGTGGCACATGGGCTCAGTAGTTGTGGCTCGCGGGCTCTACAGTGCAGGCTTAGTAGTTGTGGCACACTGGCTTAGTTGCTCCGCAGCATGTAGGATCTTCCTGGGCCAGGGATTGAACCCGTGTCCCCTGCATTGGCAGGCGAATTCTTAACCACTGTGCCAGCAGGGAAGCCCCTGCAAGTTTTTTAGAATGCTTTATGAAAGGAAACTTGATGGGATAGAGAGATGAGAAAGTTAAATCCTTATCTTTCAGTTTAATTAATCTGTCATGTATATAAAATACTACACCTCACATTTGGAAAATGGGAAGCTTTGATATTTCATTTAAAGAGACTCAGACAAATTAAAGATTTATTTATTTATTTTTAGTAAAATCAGTTGATAACTAATAAATTTTTTTAAAAGAAATGCATGTGCCTTATTCAAGGCTCTGTTGGTTTCAAAGCACAGAAACCGATTCAAGCTAGTTCAAATAAAAGGATGGAGGTATTGTAAAGATACCGACAGGTCTCAGGACTCCAGAAAAAGCTGAGCAGCCAGGCCTCAGAAATGTCACGAACCCAGGCAGTGCTGACACTCTGCTTTCCACTCTTGCTCACGTCTCCTCATCTTAGAGTTTCTCTGTTTCTCTCTGAGAATGTTCTTTTGCAGTAGCTTTGCTCTAGTCCTTTTATGGTTTCATTTTTTATATTTAAGTCTTTAATCTACGTGGAGTTTATTTTAACATAGGTATGCAAGAGATTTAACTTTATATACTTTCCCAAATAGCTGATTATCTCAGCATTTGTCAAATAATCCTCTTGGATGCACTGTCAGATAGATTGGTGGGGCTGCCTGGAGTGCCATGTGGAGAAAGATTCCGAAGTGATATCTGGGTTCAGCAGGAAAGGCTATGCTTAATTAGTGATGTCTGCAATGAGTGTGCCAGGGTGAGGTACAATATGCTACGTATCTGCCACCATAGGAATGACCTGTCCTTTCCTCTCTGATTTTAATTGCACCATTTTGTACATATTTAATTTTTTATATTCTGCAGTCTGATTCTAGATTTTCTGTTTGAGTGTTTCGTAACCACACTGTATGTTGTAACTTTAACATTTAATAATTGATAATTCAAGTGGACTACACCAGTCAAGAAGAATTTGAAAAATAACAATAAACAATTGCAGGCTGGTATAGTTACTTATTTGTCCAGATAAATTTTGGAATGATTTTATCATTCTTTAAAAAACTCCTTTGGGATTTTGACTTAAATTGTATTAAATCCATAAATTAATTTTGAAGAGAACTGAGGTTCTTGTAATATCTGTTTCCCAATCATTTTGCCAGAAATATTGGACCTCTGTCATACACGTTCAAGCATGTGGCAAGAGGTATGGGACGTTCCGATTGGCCAGGCCTAAGTCACGTATTCACCTTGGAGCCAGGGAATAGGGCAACTCCCCCGGCTCCACATGGACTGAAAGTGGTGGTTTCTCAAAAGATAATCAAGGTGATGTTACCAAAAGAAGGTGGAATGGATGGTAGGCAGGCATAAACAACAGACATCCACTACAATGTTCCAAAAACATCAGAAGATGGTATTAGAGATTAAACAAGAAACTACCATATTAGTTGAGAGATTTAGAAACTTTACAGACAGCTGTAAAAGGAAAGCAAGAATAATATATTTGCTTGGGTATAGGTGAACTAGGTGGAGCTTTTCAAAGACTCTTTAAACTCTGAAGTGAATAATAAGTTATTCTCAGCATTTCTTTTAGTGGTATTTTGAACATCACTTTTGTATACATTTCAGGCAACTTCTCAAGGTTGCATTATGATTATCATTTTATAACTAGACAAAAAAACTATATAGAGCTTATGACAGGCCCTGAAGTTAGAGATAGATTGGGATGGAGAAAAATCTTCGTCTATCAAAATAGACATACACAGTTTTCTTAGTAAGAATTATTTTGGTTGCAGAAACCCAAACCAAACTGAGCAGAATTGGAAAGTATTGCCTCATATAACTCCTAAGACCTGGGGGTGGATCTAGGTTTAGGTCCAGAGGGATCCAAAGGCTCAAATTATCTTGGCTGCAACATCTGCTGTGGAGAATCTAATTCTATGTAGTCAGCTAAGATGGCGCCGGCAGTTCTAGGAATATATTGCCCTAACTTAATAACCCCTGTTAAAAAAGGAAAGTTTTTTTTCTAGCACCTTCAGTCTCTGGGAAGGACTCTGATTAACTCTGCTTTGTCTACCCTTTGGACGTATCACTATTTCCAAGATGATGGAGACTATGATCTAGGCCTGCATCATGTACCCATCCTTAGTGTATTGAGATTGGCAGCATCACCAAACTATGAAATGTGGAATGGAGTTTGCTAAGCAAACTTATGTCCACTCTTAATAATGCAGACATTGAAGCCATAGTGCTTGAAATATTTTTGTAGCTAAACTGTAAAGTTTTAAAAGTTAAAAACAATAGAAATAAATGACATTACTGAGAGCTTTACTCTGCTAAGCTCTTTACATGCATTGTCACAATTTCTTTTAACAGCCCTGTGAGGCAGGTATCATTATGCCCATCTTAAATATGAAGAAATTGGGGCCTGTAGAGATTAAATAATTTGCCCAAGGTCACAGCACTTGGGTGGCAGAGGCACAGTAGTTACTGAGATTTATCAGACTCTACAGCTCCTGTTATTTACCATTATAATAGATTGCTTCTCCAATGGATCAGTTTAGGTTAAGAAGCTAGCAAGTCTAAAGACCACTATGACTGGCTTAATGTGCAAGAAATCGTGCTCTGGATTTTGTGTTGTTGCATCTGTCTGAAGGTTATTGTTATTGTCTCCCAGTCTTTGTCTCTGATTTTCCATGCTGGGCACAAATAGATAGCTGTATGTGATTATTCAACTCATTGAATACCCACATTCTGCTAGGCACTCTGGGAGAAATGGAAAGAAAACACGAGCCCAACAACCATACTTTTAAGAAGCACCCCAAATGGCTTTATGAATGCTAATAAACTGCACATAAATTAATCCAAATTGTTTCATACATGTCATACAAGTGAAAGACAAATGCTGAGAGAACTTGCGGTGCCGGAGTGACGAATGTTAGGAATGTGTTTCAGGTGAGAGAAGGGCAGGCCACGGAATGGGCGTGGGAGGTCTGGAGGATGGAGGTATTCTATGTGAGGGGAATGGCATATCCAGAGGACGAAGATGGGAACAAGCAGGTGATCAAACTCTAGCAAACACATTGAATGAAATAGCTGATTTTCAAGACTCTGAAACACTGACTTTTTAATAATTTTAATGTATTAGTAAAAATGATAAAACCAACTTCTTAGATATTCTTATAACATTTTTATTCGTTATCTGCTCACTGCTTTGTAATGCAAAAATCAATTTTTCTTTTGTAATTATTCTAGCCAAACTAAGGATAAATATTCTGTATTAGTTTCTTCAAAGATTATTGATTACATTCTAGAATAAAACTGCTTTATTTTGATTTATTTACTTATTTTTGGCCACACCATGTGGCTTGTGGGATCTTAGTTCCCCAAACAGGGATTGAGCCCAGGCCCCAGTGGGCAGTGAAAGCACAGAGTCCTAATCCTAACCACTGGACCGCCGAGGAATTCCATAACTGCATTTATTTTTACAGTGAACATAAAGTAAAAGTAATTGAAAAAATTAAGCTGACTCTGGGCAATATAAATTCTGCAGAAAAACAACAAAAAAAAGACTAAAGTGAATTTCTAGAAGTCACTGCTCACCACAGAGGTGTTTTATTTTTTTTTGTGGTATGCGGGCCTCTCACTCTTGTGGCCTCTCCCGTTGCGGAGCACAGGCTCCGGACGCGCAGGCTCAGCGGCCATGGCTCACCATGGCATGTGGGATCTTTCCGGACCAGGGCACGAACCCGTGTCCCCTGCATCGGCAGGCGGACTCTCAACCACTGCGCCACCAGGGAAGCCCACCACAGAGGTTTTAATATTGATCTGCTTTGTCCATTTACAGTGCAGTAGAACTGATTTTTATAGTCATTAATTTCATCTTAGGATATAGAATAATGGCAGTTCTCACAAGATGAGTGTAAAGCATTTATACTGGATAATAAAGAAGTGAAATAGTTTTAAATGCTACCAAGCTGGATTGTAGCAGCCAGGTCTGGCAGGTATTCTCAGACAGCCATATTTGTATGTATATTTTCACATATATATTTTGACAAGAAACATGTTTTCCTTGCATGTTTTTCTTCTGCTCTCTCTAAGGAGATTGTGGTTGGAGAAAGATCTAATTTGCTCTTATGCTACCACCTACCAGTTTCCTCCCACTATTTTCATTTTATTTCTCGTATTCCTTCCTACTTCCTCTATGCTTGGGACTCAGAAGAAGTCTTTGGGATCTTTAGGTGTCTCCACCCCTCGGGATGTAGTCACAGAAACTGAGTCTTGTGCCAAAAATGCTCTGGTCCCAAACTGAAGCATGAGAGGACAAAATACTTCGGAAAGAAAAAAAAAAGCAAAGTATTTCTGATGGCCATTAGAAAAATGGAAAAAATACTGTTAGCATTAAATAACGTTAGCACTATAAGCCTTACATTTCTTATCTATTAAAAATAAGATACGTTTTAGTTCTCATATTTTATAGTTCTAAATATGAGATAGAGAATGAAGAGTTATAGTTACTATAAACTGACTATATAAAAAAATACATGGGTTGTCAGAGAATTAGAATATAATCAGATTAATTTTTTTTTTTTTTTTTTTTTTTTTTTTTTGCGGTACGCGGGCCTCTCACTGTTGCGGCCTCTCCCGTTGCGGAGCACAGGCTCCGGACGCGCAGGCCCAGCGGCCATGGCTCACAGGCCCAGCCGCTCCGCGACACGTGGGATTCTCCCGGACCAGGGCACGAACCCGCGTCCCCTGCATCGGCAGGCGGACTCTCAACCACTGCGCCACCAGGGAAGCCCCAGATTAATTTTAATACTAAAGATATTCAAGATATACCAAATCTCTCTTTGATCATTCAGATGGAACCTCAGCATTTGTAATACTTTATTCTGAGCTTTATTTATTTATTTATTGGCCACATCGCGCAGCAGGCAGGCTTTTTTAGTTCCCCAACCAGGGATCGAACCCGTGCCCTCTGCAGTGGATGTGTAGAGCCCTAACCACTGGATCTCCAGGGAATTCCCTGAACTTTATTGTTGTGAGAGAGATACACAGAAGTGCCACATAAAAGATTTTATGTTGTAGATTTGCAGATAAATCAGCTTTTGCTCTTTTACCTTTCATTATAACTAGTAACTAATCTCCTTTAAACTAACTCAGGCAGCATTTACAAAGCTATCGTTTTCTCCAAGCAGAAGAGAATCACTTAAGGAAGAAGGAATATTGAGCGATCTAGATTGCAATTAATTTTGCCACTGATTACTGTGTAAGTTGAGGTTTGTTCATTGTCCTTTAGTTAACAAGGGCAAGACTCTTTTTTTTCCCTTATCAATAATTATTATTTTTTAACATCTTTATTGGAGTATAATTGCTTTACAATGGTATGTGCTTTATAACAAAGTGAATCAGTTATACATCTACATATGTCCCCATATCTCTTCCCTCTTGCATCTCCCTCCCTCCCACCCTCCTTATCCCACCCGTCTAGGTGGTCACCAAGCACCGAGCTGATCTCCCTGTGCTATGCGGCTGCTTCCCACTAGCTATCTATTTTACGTTTGGTAGTGTATATATGTCCATACCACTGTCTCACTTTGTCCCAGCTTACCCCTCCCCTTCCCCGTATCCTCAAGTCCATTCTCTAGTAGGTCTGCATCTTTATTCCCTTCTTGCCCCTAGGCTCTTCTGACCAATTTTTTTTCTTTTTTTAGATTCCATATATATGTATTAGCATATGGTATTTGTTTTTCTCTTTCTGACTTACTTCACTCTGTATGACAGTCTCTAGGTCCATCCATCCTACTACAAATAACTCAGTTTCGTTCCTTTTTATGGCTGAGTAATATTCCATTGTATATATGTGCCACATCTTCTTTATCCATTCATCTGTTGATGGACACTTAGGTTGCTTCCATGTCCTGATTATTGTAAATAGAGCTGCAATGAACATTTTGGTACATGACTTTTTTTGAATTATGGTTTTCTCAGGGTGTATGCCCAGTAGATTGCTGGGTCATATGGTAGTTCTATTTTTAGTTTTTTAAGGAACCTCCATACTGTTCTCCATAGTGGCTGTATCAATTTACATTCCCACCAACAGTGCAAGAGGGTTCCCTTTTCTCCACACCCTCTACAGCATTTATTGTTTGTAGATTTTTTGATGATGGCCATTCTGACCGGTGTGAGATGATACCTCATTGTAGTTTTGATTTGCATTTCTCTAATGATTAATGATGTTGAGCATCCTTTCATGTGTTCGTTGGCAATCTGTATATCTTATTTGGAGAAATGCCTATTTAGGTCTTCTGCCCATTTTTGGATTGGGTTGTTTGTTTTTTTGATATTGAGCTGCATGAGGGGCAAGACTCTCTTAATGAATATTGCAAAGAAAAGCCAAAGCCTGGGTCTTTGATGCCAAATAAAGCCTTCCTCTCTGCCCTTTTTAGTGTGCCCTTTTAGAGAAAGGGAAAAATTATTTACACGTGTATTACATTTATTTGTGTTGGCCATTGTTGTCAAGCAAATTTATTCACAATCATTTGGGAATTTAGATGTTGGGAATATTTTGACAAGGTTGGGAATTTTTCTTATCCAAAAATTTTAATATATTCTCTATTAGCATCTTCACATTGGCATGCAGTTATCTTTATGTCAGCCGTTCTGCTCTTCTAGACTGTGTTCTTGGTACCTAACAAAGTGCCAGTCACATCACTGGTATTATGTATGTCTGTTAAATGAAAGAAGAGCATCAAACCTCAAGTATAAAAAGGTTGTTTAAAATATAGGTGACCTAAAAATGCAAGAAAAATAACAAAATTTTTGTACACCGAATTCAGGATGTGATAAACGCTAGGGCACAAGGAAGATGAATGGAGTCGGGGAGAGAGGTTCATGGGGGCTTTTTGTTAGGAAATAAAACTGAACAAATAGGACAGAATTTTGAGATTAATAAAGTTGAGTTACATGAATGTTCATTGTATTGTACTCTATATTTTTAGTGTATTTTAAATATTTCTCAATTTTAAAAATTCAGATGAAATTTATAAGTTGTCCAATTTTTCTTTATGCTGGATCGCTTAACTATCACTTTGATTGATTCTGACTCTTTAACATTTAAAAACTTGAAGTATAATTAACATGCAATAATGTGTTCTTAGGTGTTCATTTCAATGAATTTTGACAGTTGTATACACCTGTGTAACCACTATATAAGCTATAGAACATTTCCATCACCTCCAGAAGGTTCCCTCATGGCCATTTCCAGTCAATTCCTCTCCCCACCTCTACCCTAGGTAACCATTTTAAAATTTCTGTCACCATAAATTAGTTTTGTCTATTCTTGAAATTTATTGGAATGGAATCAAAAGTGTCTGTTCAAGTCTTTTTACCTACATTTTTACTGGGTTTTTTATCTCTTTGTTGTTGGTTTGTAGAACTCTATATATTCTGGACACAGGTCTGTTGTTAGATGTGTGTGTTGTGACTATTTTTTTCATCCTGTAGTTTGTCTGCTCAATTTCTTAACGGTGGATTTAGATGAGCTGAAATTTTTTCTTTCTTGGTAGTATTGTGTTTCCTATCCAGGAAATCTTCGCCTACTTCAAGGGCACAAAGCTCCATGTTTTCTTCCAGAGGCTTTATGGTTGTGTTTCAGGTTTAGACCTACAATCCATTCATCTTGAAATGATTTTTTGTATATTGACTACTTTTCCTTGCTCTATGTAGCCCTCACCTGACTGGTAAGTTTCTTCTACCTTAAAGATTCTCATTATTTCTCTTTGAGGGGTAATGGCAGGAGACTGTAACTTTTACCACACCCTTTACTAAACACTACTCCTGCCTATTTATTTACGTATGTTCCCTCTTCAGTGGTGTGTCATTGGAATCTGAGACAAACTGAGTCATCTCTCTCTGGTTTTTTGTAATTGCCCCCCATTACACCTTCAGGGCCTCCAAGGGCCTGATTTTAAAGCAGAATATTCAGGAAAGCCATATTTTCCATTCAAGAAAACAGCATCCTGGCCTAAAAGTTGCCATTGACATAATGAAGTATTACATGTGAATGTACGATTAGTTAAAGGATTTTGATGCCTTACCATTTTTTTTTGATGCCTTACCTTTTATTTAAGCTTCTTGTACAGTATTAGTATTGTAATGTTATTAATGTCACAGAACTGGAAGGACCACTCATTAACACTAATAAATGGGAGAAAATGCACTGGACCAAAAGTAGCAGTCTTTATAACTTGTAAGACTTTCTTAAATGCAGATCTGTACTTAAAGCAGCAGGCTAACTTATTTTTGTGATGTTGATGTACTGAATGTGGGCGGTGGAGGGGGGGGAGGCAGTGGCAAAATAGAAAGGATTAAGGAGGCAAGGACGTAAAATCCTTTAATACTGCTTAGTAAGGTATTCATTTTATCCATTTGAAGAAATCTGAAATTCTTTATGAAAGGAATGTATTTTTAATTTGGGGGTGGGGAACAGTTGCCGAATCATTGGGTATTAACCAGGTTAGGGTACAGATTACAGCTGGAAGGAATGTTAATCCTGTTAGATTGTGTTTATTGTCCACAAGAACACTACCAAAAAAAAAAAATACCAACCTGAAATTATTCTCAGATTTTCAGGAAAAAGTTTGAACAGTTATTTTAGGTTTCTTACTTGGAGGGTAATAATCTTGAGTTTGTCTTAAAACATTTTCTTTAAGCAATCAACTCTTAATTATGCATGTGCGATTGATCAATTTTGCTATTTATTTTCCTAAAATATTTCATCTCAAGTCAGGTTTCTCTTGCCCTCTCTGGTTCTGGGTGGAGAGTGAATTGCGATAATCTGCAGCATTTACTGTGAGAAGGAAGATGAATTTTAACATTTGTTTGAGCACAATGTAATTGGAGATAAAGCTGCTGCTACAAAATAACAAAAACAATCCCATAGATTTAAATTATTTCTTAAATATCCACTATTGTGAACTCTTTCCTTATCCCTAACACTAGTGAGAATAATAGAATTAGAAGTCTTGACCCCCATAGAATTCTGCTTTTACATGTTTTTAACTTGCTGGCTGTTCATGCATGTCTTTTCATGATCCTGTCCCAGCAGTGTCTCCTCAGAAGTAGGAGTAAGCTGTACAGCTGTCATGAGCCAGTATAGGCACAGCCTGGGGGCTATCATCAAGGCAAGAGCTAGGGATCAGTGGCTTATTATGGTCCAGTAGAAAGTAAAAGGTCCAGAAATCTGTGGGTCAACAAAGTAACGTGATCAGAAAGCCAGCATTGCCTCTCTTCCAGGGCAAGAAAAAGTACTGTTGAGCAGAATACACCCGACTGAGTCTATGTGGATAATTGTGTTGTATTGTAGAAATAGCATTGGCTTTGGAACCAAGCAGACCTAGAGTTCTGCATGATGTGGGGAAAATAATTTATACTCTTTAAGCCTCAGTTTCTTTTTCAGTCAAATGATTGTGAAGGTTACATAAAATATATAAAGTAACCAGCACATAATAGGTGTTCAAACAATGTTAATCTTCCTTCCCTTCTATGCTTCATACCTGGGTCGTTTTAGGATCTCATTCTGCTTGTCTGGAGAAACGGGTGCTAGCTAGTTTGGGAGCAGGTCAACAAAGCAGTAGGAGCTGATAAGGCCCTGATTCATCTCCCTCGTACACACCCAGTGTTTAGGTCATCTGCTCCTATAATTTCGGCTATTACCTGAATATCTATAATGTTTAGCTACATCTTTTTGTTCCCAGTCTTTCTGTGATCCCTTACCAGCATATCAAATTCAACCATGACCTAGGCAAATTTCTTTGCAGTTACTTATTTGTTTAAGTGTGTGTAGCTGCTGGCCCTGTCTCCTTCCTCTCTTCTCTCTGGCTTAGAGGCTTTCTTGTTCTTATCCTTCCCAGTTTTCACCTAAGGCTTATGAAGATGGCAGGAGTAAGTCCTCATGTCTCCCTGGTTAGTTGGAATTATTTTGAACAAACAAAAATTCCTACCTTTAAAGAGCTTATAGTAGAAGATAGTGTGATGGTTACTATTCATACTAAATGTAGGTTGTGAATTTGATGCACTATTGGAATTTCTAAAAATGTTAACCTTTGGATTTTTGCATTTTGCATTTAAAACAGTTCCTCAAACCCTTCCCTCCTCCTCCCCCTCCTCCCGCCTCCTCCTCCTTCTTCTTCTCCTTCTCCTCCTCCTTCTTCTTCTTCCTCTCCTCCTCTTCTTCTTCTCCTTCTCCTTCTCCTTCTCCTTCTCCTCTCCTCCCCTCCCCTCCCTCCCCTCCCCCTCCCCCTTCCCCTCCTCCTCCTCCTCCTCCTCCTTCTTTTCCTTCTCTTTCTTCTTCTTCTTTTGCAATAGGAATCTGTTATTTATTGAGAACCTTCTCTTAATGTTGTCTTATAAGCTAGAGAATGGTGAGGACTGTCCTCCTTTGCTCGGAGTATGAGGAAGCAGAAGTAGATAGCATTGCTGCTTGGTCCTTATGCTTCCATAAGGTCACTAGGAGCACCAGAAATCTCCCACCTGGCACCAGATTCATTGGGTTGTATTCATGCCATCAGGTCTTATTCCATATGTGGAATTTTATTGCTCCTCAAAAGAAAAATATGTTGAGACAGTAGTTTCTAAGAAGTCAGACTTTGCCACAATGCCTTTTAGACGTAGCACCTCAGGCCTTTCCTAGCTTAGATTTAAAATTCTTTCAGAAACACAAATTCTTCACAGGGATAGATGATTTATTAATTTTACTCTATGGAAAGGAAGGATCTCAAGTTAAATACATTGCCCACAACCTAAACGAACTGACTACAGATTTAAGCTTTGGGAAACCTAAAACATATTTAAGAACATCCGGTCTTAAACTGAAGCAAGATATTTTCAATGCTCTACCAACATATGGAAATTTGCAACATTGGCCCCTTCAATAATCCATCTCAATTAAATAGTCTGTGGCTTAAACAAGTATTTTTCTACTCTTCAGTTTACAACATCTTTCTTGGCATCAAATTACCTTTCTACTTAGTTCAAATTGTTAGTTTGACTGTTGGGCTGAATTCACTTATGGAAGTGGAAATGGAAATTATTTGTGATGTTACTGCTGCGTTGTTCACGTATGGTCATGGTATTTATGCAGTTTGTTTCCCTGCAGCTATATTTTTAATTGGCTATTTACAGAGTCAGACCTTTTAGCAAAAGGAGAATCCTCACATGCATGACCTAATTTACTTTCTTAGAGTACAAGGGAAGTAATATGAAATACTTCCTCTTCATTTGCCCTCAGTCCCATCCCAGGGAAGAGGTTTTTACCAGAATTCATATTTCCCAGACCCCTAGTAAGGCAGGGAGAAAGACCTCCAGTTTCTCTTTCCTCTTTCCTTCCTTCTCTTGCCCACTGATCCTTCTGGGTGGGGGGTGCTTCTGGCATCTTGTCTGTGAGATGCAACATCATGGCTTTTTCTTTTAATTGGATAATATTTTCTTTCCCATTTCCTCTTCTCAGTATCTAGCATTTCCAGCCTACTTCTTTCAGATTTTACCCACATGGCTCCCTAGTGATCCACCCAAAAGAATTTTAAGGTTCTAGTAACTTTAGGTGAATTTAAGGGAGGAAAAGGTGGGATAATGACTTTTCCTCAAATAAAACTGAAGTTTTTAATAATAATGATTCTTAAAAATACTTAAATACAACCATTTAAACTATGGTCGTTAGGGAGTGTTGGGAGTATGGGAAGCCACTCTTGGCTCCTACCTTTTAACTTTTTGCTTAGCAATCATTATTACTCATCTCTCCAGTAAATAATACTATTTGGGCAAAATGTAGGTAATTAATCTCCAATTTCTCTACAGAAAAATGTCTTCTGTAAGCATTTGTTAATTAGAAAGGGGCTGCACTTTTATTATTTAATTTTTTTTTTTTTTTGCAGTACGCGGGCCTGTCACTGTTGTGGCCTCTCCCGTTGCGGAGCACAGGCTCCGGACGCGCAGGCTCGGCGGCCATGACTCACGGGCCCAGCCGCTCCGCGGCATGTGGGATCTTCCCGCACTGGGGCACGAACCCGTGTGCCCTGCATCGGCAGGCGGACTCTCAACCACTGCGCCACCAGGGAAGCCCTATTTAATTACTTTCAATAGATTTTTATCACAAAATAATCAAATACTTTAAAAACCTAATCAATAGGAAAATATATAAAATTAAAGATTCCACCTTTCCCTAGACATGATTCTGTTTAGGGAGGTTTCACAGAGCCCTCTCATCTACTATGTTATGTGCTTCTATAATATTAAAATATTTACAGAGTACTTTTGTAATAAAAAAATAAAGGTTGGACTTACCTGGCGGTCCAGTGGTTAAGACTCCGCACTTCCACTGCAGGGGACGTGGGTTCCATCCCTGGTCAGGGAACTAAGATCCCGCATGCTGTGTGGTGCAGCCAAAACAAATAAATAAATAATAAACTAAAATAAAGGTTAAGTTGTTTTAAAGCAATGAAAAGAAGAAGAAGAAAAAAAAGAAATCTTACATTCATTGGACCAGTGTTTAGGAGAATATTCTGGGATACTTTGGAGAGAAACAACTTCTGTTTTCTTAAGTATAAATGTCAACAATAGTTGTGTGTGTGTATGTGTATTTTTTTAAGGTTGTTTAATTAACCATTTCAAATGTAAAGATCCTAATGCTGTTAAATCATTCTTTAGCTACTCTTCAGTATAAACTTGAAATAAATAAAGAAACAAGTTGCACTGAAAAAGGTTTCCTATGTGGCTTTTGTTATTTTTTTACATAGGTTCGTAGATTAGGCTAGTGCCAAATTTGAGATATCCTGTGCAGGTATCTTTGGAGTGCAAACAAGACAGCCCTTTGACCTGATTACATTTTACTACTTGAGGGCAGGAGCTCTGTAGCACACAGCTTATACTAATGTCCTATTCACAACGCAAGTGATGTGTATAGTGCATGAGCGAGATCTATGTTGTATCCTTTCTTTAACTCAATTTTTAAAAAATATACATTTATCCATTATATTATGAAGTTTGTGATCTGTGTTTCAGTAGTGATCTCAAGCCCTGCTTTGAGGGGAAAAGTCTTACAGTTTTTAGAGTACTTCTTTTCTTTTGTATAATTACCTTGGTAGCTCTTTAAGGAGGAATAATCCGTAACAGCCAGGGCTACCTTTCATGGTATCTGATAACCCTTAACTAAATATCAACAACCTTTTGAGAACAGATCACAGCTTTTCACATTGAGCTCTGCACTCTGACCTTTCCTAACTACTTACTTTTCTCTGAATGTTTCGTGTCCTCGACTTTATGCTATAACCCCAGCCAGGCATGCTCACTTCCACCTTGTCTGCCTGGGGCACTTCTGCTATCTTTCAGTGATCAAGTCTCCTATTACTTTGTATAATACATTCTATATATAGTTCTGTAATAATGCTTAATATACTAAGTTGTAATTATTTATTCATTGGTAAAATAATAGTAGTATTTACATGGTTGGTCTTTCTTTTTGCTATTTAATGGCAGAGTAGCACATAGCAAGATTTTTCTCTTAGACCTCAGTTTCCTCACTTGTAAAATGGGAGTAATAATGTACCTATCTCATAGGGTTATTATGAGGTTAAATGAAATTATACACATAAAACACTTAACTCTGTTTTTGAACATTAAATGAGTAGTGAGGAAGGTGATTGAATATTTGTGTCCTCTAGAGCTTCTTGAAGACATGGGATGTGTTTTATTCATCATTCAGGGATGGTGGTGCTGAGAGGAGCCTGTTTCCTAAGACCCCTGGTCTGCTCTGTGAGCTTTATCTCATTAACCCTCATAGTAGTTCTCCACCATGTTTAGGTCAGACTCAGAAAGGCACAGTGGTCATTTTTCTGAATTCCCGCCTCATGTAATCCATTACGTTATATGGTAATGCTCCTTGGGAGGAGGTCTTAACCACTTTGTACACTAATTCATTTAACAAACGCTTATTGAGCCCGTGCTTTTTGCCATGTGCTGTGTTAATTTCTGAAACTGGTGAAAATGATTGTTAGGTTCTGTATTAGGTCATAATAGTAATGTTTCAAATTTGTATGGCTTTTGTAATTTCTAAAATCCTTTTCCATACTTTAATCTTCACAATAACCCCCTAAGGATAGGTTTTATGATTTTATATATAAAGAAACAAATGCAAAGAAATGGAATTAAGCCACGAGTATGGATGTAAGTTCTGAATGGATGGACACACGGAAGCACAGTCTCTTCCAAAAAGTAATAACTTTCTTTTGAAAAATAGTATTCTTATCTTAGCTTTATATTTAGTTTTAACTTGGCTGGGGCTACCGTGCCACTTTTCCAACCACCCTGTCCCCATGCCATTGCTGCCATGCCCCCGGCAGGGAAGGAAACAATGGTTCTGACTGTTCAGTCTCCTCTGTGCTGCTGAGGGCTCAGAGAGCACCATTTGCTTTCAGTGTGGGCAGGCTAGGGAGTTAAATATTGATCCCTGATTATTAATTTTAAAGTCTTGTGTCTGATATAGAAAAAGTGAATTACCACAGGGTGAAAGGACTCTGACCTGCGTTTTTAAAATATGCTAATGGCAAAGTAATAGTAATAAAATGTACCCTTCTGTGAGATTGTTAGCCAACATCGTATTTTGCCCTTTTTCTTTTTTCCCATTCTTGAAACGTGAATTGAAGTGCTCACTTGCTCTCACACACATGAGATTATCAGGTTAATCTTAGATAAGACCTGATTACTCCATTTTTTAACTATACAGACCCAGTGAGCAAGTTTGAGTGATGACTCATTTGTACTGGCGGCTGAGTAATCTATACAAATAGTGTTTTATGATTTTCCACGATCTCAAAAACCTAACTGAAAGTTAAGGATGTATTCAGGAAAAGATGACATGGGTTTTTAGCCATGGCTTTGCCACAGACTGTGACTTGCAAGAAGTTTTCTGATTTCTTTGAGCCTCATTTTTCATAGGGTTTCAGTTTAGCATCTTTAAAAATGAACAGTTTGTACAAAATTATCACTAAGGTCTCCTCTATCTCTGAAATTTTGTAAGTTAGCTATTTTTAGGTTAGTATTTGTTCACAGGACACTCTGGATGGCTGCGTGTGTGTATAGGGGGCCAAACATAATGCACTTGAAATTGATAGCTATTTCATTAATCTTCTCAAATATGATAATTTTTTTAGGCTATATTGACTCTAGCTCTATGATTCAAATGTACTTACTACACTGGTGAATCTTTCTCCTTTCCTAGAATAGTCTCCAGGAGAGAGGTGGATTTAGCATGTATGAAGATAAATATAATCTCACGATAAGCACTCTTACTGATTATAGGAAGCTAATATTGACACAAATTGGCTGTCAATTGCAAGGGCAAATTTTCACGTATCCAAAGCTGCTCTATAATATTACTTAATATTATTTGACAAGAATATTTGTCTTGGAATTTTGGGATTAAATGTAGATACCTCTAGAATGACACTGTTCTTTGGTTTTGTCATTATTCTGACCTCTCAAATTTACTCTGACTCGTTAAGAATGAAGTAAAAGTAAAAGTGAGCAGGGGAGATGGAAAGGTGTTTGTCAAAGGGTACAAACTTCCGGTTATAAGATGAATAAGTTCTGGGGATCTAATATTCAACCTGGTAACTATAGTTAACAATACTGTATTATATACTTGAAAGTTGCAAAGAGAATAGATCTTAACTGTTCTCACCACACACAAAAAATTGCAATTATATGAAGTGATGGATGTGTTAACTAACCTTGTTGTGGTAATCGATTTTGAAACATTTGAATCATTTTGCAAAATGTCTATCAATTTGGATTTATCTCTTGGTTTATCATGAATACACAGAGCTTATGTATTTTTTTGAGCAAGAATACTACAGAAGTGATATATCCTTCTCAGTATATATGGGAGGGTAGGGTGCATGACATCAATATGTCTTAATACTAGTGATGTAAACTTGATTACTGTTGAATTTCTCCACATAAAGTTACTATTTTCCCTTTTGTAATTAATAAATATCTTGGGGGAGATTTGTTGAGACTGCAGGTATCCTATTAACTATTTAAACTTTCACCCTTTATTCTTTAAACTTTTCACTAATTTTAGCATTTGTCAGTGGGTCTGGCCTGCAACAGTTATTATTGTAGTGTTCTAATGATGATTTTCTCTTTTTCTCATTCCTTTGATACTTTTTTAAAATTATGTACAGTCAAACATATTATTATTTTTAAGTTTTTTATTTATTTTTGGCTGCGTTGGGTCTTCGTTGCTGCACACGGGCTTTCTCTAGTTGGGGCGAGTGGGGGCTACTCTTCATTGCAGTGCACGGGCTTCTCTTGTTGTGGAGCATGGGCTCTAGGCACGCGGGCTTCAGTAATTGCAGCACGTGGGCTTAGTAGTTGTGGCACAAGGGCCCTAGAGTGTGCGGGCTTCAGTAGTTATGGCATGTGGGCTCAGTAGTCGTGGCTCGCAGGCTTAGTTGCTCCACAGCATGTGGGATGTTCCCGGACCAGGAATCGAACCCACGTCCCCTGCATTGGCAGGCGGATTCTTAACCACTGTGCCACCAGGAAAGTCCCATGACACTAATTGGAATACTTCTTTTTGTTTTTTTGGCTGCACCGCATGGCTTGTGGGATTTTAGTTCTCAGACCAGGGATTGAACCTCGGTCCTCCGCAGTGAGAGCGCAAAGTCCTAACCACTGGACCGCCAGGGAATCCCCTAATTGGAATTCTTCTATAAGAGCTGTTCCATCTCTCCCATTTATTTATTTATTCAATAATTTATATCAGTGTGGACTTGTGGATATTTATAATGCCATACCACTATTATTTGTTTGATGTTCAAATTGTTCCAGCTTTTTAAAAATTACCTCTTAATTTTAAAAAGTAATAAAACAAATTATAAGTGAAAACAGTAATTTGTTGTGGGTTGACCAGTGCATTTCATTACACTGTTGCTTAACATTCAGTACAGTAGCTGGTTTCTGTGCACTCTGACAATTCTCAGTCCACTACAGCTGAAATCCTTAGTCATGTGTTATATAAGAATGAGGAGGGAAAGAACATGAACACATCTTTGTCTTTTCTCCTCTTCCTGAACTCAGTTAATTCTGCCAATCTAGTCAGAAAATCCCTAGTAACAACAAAAGCTTGGCAGTTACTAATAGCAGTTCTTTTGTACAATAAGAAAAATTACAAAGTGTTTAAAGAGAGGGAAACTTGGATGGTATTCTTGTTCCCCAGTGGTAACTGACTGGATGGATGTTCAGGATGGAGTGCTTGTTGACCCCTTGAACACAGCTATTGTGCTGGGTTAATATTCTGTTTCCGTCTATAGTTTATCACTTGGAGTGGTGATCTAAAACAAACCATCCGGTGTATCCAGCTAGTCCGGGACATCCACTTTGCAACGGATAAGGATTTCCTTGTGCTTAAACTGCTAGAATTTTTTTTTTCTTGGTCTAGTGGAAAAACATTATTAGTGTTTTTATTAAGTATTTTTCATTTATTTCATTTTGTCTGCTGTTGTTACATCCAATTATGTGTAACATTTTATTTATACTTCTTTTATAGCATTTATCACATATTACCTTTTGTCGTTTCTCCTTTATTAATTGGTCTTTTTTTGGGGGGGGAGGGTACATATCTTCCTTTTCCATCTCAACTGAACAACTTGAGGACACAGTCTGTATATTAAACTTTTTAAATATCCTACATGCTTTGCATATAGGAGAGAGTTCTTTGTTATTGAAGAGGGAGAAACATTACAGTTTTTTTTAAGAGTAAAAAATTGTTTCCTATCATTTATGTCAGGAATAGATAAAAGTATATACATTGGATTTGTGAGACAAGGATTTTCTTTACCTATAGAAGAACTGTTTTAATATATTATTGACTCCTTATAATAAGATTAAATTTTTATGTCACTGTAAGAGCAAACTGCTCATCCATAAACCATGTATTTAAGTAGATATAGTTTATTAAATAGAATTTTGTTCTAATGACAGATATGTTCTAATAACAAATTTAGCTGAAGAGAACCTGAACAAAGATCATTCATATACGATGTATGTGATAACCTTCAGTCTATGGTGAGAGTGACCAGGTCCCACATATTATTCAAAAAGCAGATGATGGTGTTGAACACAGACCCTTTATTCAAATATCTGCAAAAATCCTTAATCTAGACCTATTAGCAGCAGTTTTTAACTAGATTTTTTTACCCATGCCATAAATATTTCTCATGATCTCCCCAGGACAGGGAAATTAGGATTACAAAATATGTCTATATTTGTGACAGAATTTTTCATAATTCATCCAACCAATATTTACAGTTCATCTTCTGTATGTTAGTGATTTCTGCTATAAACACTTTATACTGCCAAATTTTGATCAGTGTGTAACATTCATTTGTGCTAAAACTAAGTATACATATTGTTATAGTGATGTCATGTGGAGTGGGATAAAACTTGCTCTGAAAGGTTGGAAGCAAGTGTAATGTCAAGCCAGAGTCATAGAAAGATTGTATGTGTGCTAGAAAAATACAAGAATTTTGCCTCATGAATGTGCAAGAGAATGTATTCAGGACCTTAAATAGCCCTGCACAGACTGCAACACAGTTCTGAGGAGTGACTAGAAAAAGTGAAGAACCATGGATAGATAAGCAGTATAGAAGTGATGTGTTGTAATTATCGTTGACTTTTGTGGTCTTGACTTTTAATCCCTTCAAAGACCCTTGGTCAAATGGAAAAGACGGGCAAAACAGAAACTGTGACATATGAGAAGTGCCTTAATAGTGATATGTGGAATGTTACAGAAATATAAATGAAGAAGGCTATGTGCTGTCAAAAATTGGTCTTTTTGTGAAAGGGGAGACAAAGAACAATTGACTTGCTGTCTTTCTGGAGATAACTACCCTTTGCAGATATTCTTTGATGTTGCATAATGATCCCATTCTGTAGATTATGTATGTTTAATGCCTGCTATCTTCCAGGCTCTCTTAACCAGTTTACTTTTATTTTATCAGTTAATCTTATTTAATCCTCTCAGTTATTCAGGACAGTTGGTATTAGGGTTAGTATTAGAGTTTTGTGGATTAGAAATTGAGATTGAAAAGTTAAATTATTTGTCCAAATCATTAAGTTTATAATTAGCAGAACTGAAATTCAAATTTGGTCTATTTAATTTCATATCTTAGCCTCTGTCTACTCTACTATACTTTGTCCAGAGTATATTGTATTAATTGTACACTCAAATACGCACTGATATTCAGTACTTCCAACACTCAAACACAGGCCTAGGCACTTTTCATACATTATCTCATTTAATTCCCACAACAGCCATTTGAAGGTGGTATTCAATGTTTAACAAATGTGGAAACTGAGGCTCAGACAAGTAAATTATGTGCTTCAAACCTCTCAAAAGTTAAATGGTAATATCAAGACTTGAACTGAGATTCATTTGACTTTAAAATTTGTTGCTCTGTATTTACACTTCAGTGATTTTACGAAAATTATCCAAAGGGCATCAACTGTAGGTTAGCAAATGCATTGTAGGGTGTGAGATACAGATATAAGACAATTGCACACTGATACCCCACTGTTCTTTCAGCATTTATTGAATAGTGACTTTTCCCCCATTGTCATTGTTTCTGCTATTGAATCTTTTTCTGAAATTATGTTCTAATCTGTGTTTTTCTTTGTTATTTGATGGCATATATTTAAAATTAATATTATTATTTAATAGAACATATGCTTATTATTTAAAAGTTCAAACATTGTAGAAATAGTTAACTTCAAAAATAGAAATCACTGTAATTGCAATGTAGATATAACCATTATTAGTGAATTGGCATTTTTTGTTTGTTTACTTTTTTTAACATCTTTATTGGCGTATAATTGCTTTACAATGGTGTGTTAGTTTCTGCTTTATAACAAAGTGAATCAGCCATACATATACATATATCCCCATATCTCCTCCCTCTTGCATCTCCCTCCCACCCTCCCTATCCCACCCCTCTAGGTGGTCACAAAGTACTGAGCCGATCTCCCTGTGCTATGTGGCTGCTTCCCACTAGCTATCTATTTTACATTTGGTAGTGTATATATGTCCATGCCACTCTCTCACTTCATCCCAGCTTACCATTCTCCCTCCCTGTGTCCTCAAGTCCATTCTCTACGTCTGCGTCTTTACTCCTGTCCTGCCCCTAGGTTCTTCTGAAGGTTTTTTTTTTTTTAGATTCCATATATATGTGTTAGCATATGGTATTTGTTTTTCTCTTTCTGACTTACTTCACTTTGTGTGACAGACTCTAGGTCCATCCACCTCACTACAAATAACTCAATTTTGTTTCTTTTTATGGTTGAGTAATATTCAGTTGTATATATGTGCCACAGCTTCTTTATCAGTTCATCTGTCGATGGACACTTAGGTTGCTTCCATGCCCTGGTGCGAATTGGCATATTTTTCTTAAGTACTTTATGAACATACAAATGTTTATATAATTTTTTAAAACATAAAACTGAGAGCTTACTTTTTTCACTTAGCAACTCTGGTACCCTTAGTTTTACCTTTGGTTTTATAGAGTTTGAGTCATTTTACGATGTTTTTAAGAATCTGATAGGGTTTATTAAAAAAACAACAGAGCAAAACTAGCCTCTGCTTTCATATTTCAGCAGGAGACTAAGAAGCAATATAAATTATTCCTAAGCAGCCTTATGCAAATTGCCTTTCTCACTGCCTCTACTCTAGTGAAAATGAAATTAAAGTCTTTATCTTTCTATTTTTTCTAATCCTATAGATGGTCAAGACTTTTCTTTTGTTGTCAACAGTTCTCTGCTTTGTATGTTTTGAAGTAAGCAAGAAGGGTATGAAACAGATTGGACCATTGTTTCACATAAAGCAGTACTTCCTTTCAGGGGAGGGAGAAGTACTAAAAGTAGAATTGACTTATAAAAACAGAGATCTGTCATAGGAAATAAATATAAATCTCAACACCAAAAGGAAAAGAAAAATATGTAATTTGAAGTAATTTTTCAAATGCAGTGTCTCCTGTTTATGGGTTAGTTATATAAAGGATTCTAAACACACATACTTACTATTTAGCAGTTTCCACGGGGAAATCTGCCGGTAGCTGTCTTCCTTACAAAAACATTTAAAAATGCAAACCTAAGGTGTTTAAACTATTTTTTAATAAAAAATTGAAAAGCTTGCATATTCTTTTGCAGTTTGAAGAAACATTCCAAAGAAAATCACTTTAAATTCATTTTTTAAATATTTACTTTATAAATGACCCACAACTGGTTTTACCATATAAGATTAGTAGTTGAAGAAGACTACCAAGGAGAAATTACACAGTAAAGAGTCCAAAGACCCAAATTATTTCAATCTAGTTTGTTCTATGTTTGAATACATAAAAGCATGAAAGCTAATACTTTTGAATAAAAGTAATAGATATCCATGTTGGAATTTGATTGAGGCCAAAAAAATATCTTTTTTTGCCAGTTTGCATAAATTTATTATAAAGGGCCATAATTTTAAAATCCTGAAATTTTAATTGCTGGGGACAAATTTCAGAGATACCTTATTTCTGGTTTGTTTGGATTTATTCCACTGTAGCTAAGAGGTTTAAAGGGAAACTTGAATTCTCCATGTCATCTTGGTAGTAATTTGAGATCCTCAGAAAGAATATATCTCCTATTTTTATTGACTTGGACAGGCCTTGGAGTGATGTGGAGAAGGAAAGATGGGTAATGAAGTGATCTGAAAATCTCAGGACAAGCACAAACTATAGTTATGTTTTTAAAGCAGAACATTGGGGCTTCCCTGGTGGCGCAGTGGTTGAGAGTCCGCCTGCCGATGCAGGGGACACGGCTTCGTGCCCAGGTCCGGGAAGATCCCCCATGCCGCGGAGCGGCTAGGCCCGTGAGCCATGGCCGCTGAGCCTGCGTGTCCAGAGCCTGTGCTCCGCAACGGGAGAGGCCACAACAGTGAGAGGCCCGCGTACCAAAAAAAAAAAAAAAAAAAAAAAGCAGAACATTGAAATCACATAAGCACATGTACAGCTTCTGAGGACATGCTTGGTTTCTTTGCTGGGGATTTTCTCCTCCTGATGACTAGCAAGAAAAAAGGAGCTAACTTCACAGAGTTAAATGATAAGGCAATAATGGGAAATTAAGTATGACTTTGGAAATGCTAGTACAGCAAATCCAAAGAAGTATTGCTCAAATCTGTGTTAGATTTAAGGTTCTGGTGATCGTTCTGTAACTCCTCACTGTCATAACTCACAAATCACTCCTCCCGTGTCTTCAGACAAAAAAATGTAGAGACATGAATTTCCTGCTTTTAAAGAGAAGAAAATAATAACATCCTGTATTTGTTGAAGCAGATTAAGATTGGGTTGCCATATATACATACCATTTTTCACCCATTAAAATAGCGAAGATTGTTTTAAATAAGGTAACTTCCTGTTGACAAGTCTACTGACGTGGACATGCTCATATACTGCTGGTGGGAGTATAAAATGGTATAATCCTTTTGGGGAGAAATTTGCAATATTTATCATGAGTCTTAAATATTCCTTTGACACAGTAATTTCTCTCCTGAAAAATATATTTATTATAGCATTATTTAAAGTAAGTGCCCAATAAATTAGGGAACGCCTAAATAAATTATGGTAAACACAATGGAATGCTCTATAGCTATTTTTAAATGATGCTTATGAAGAGTTTGTTTAACATGGGAAGATGTATGTTACCATGTTAAGTAAAGGACTAAAACATGTGGAAGGAGATGGGGTAGAGTCAGGAATTTTTATATTTGTTTTCATTTTCTTTTCAGTATTTGCCAGTGTAATTATCTGAGGGGAAAGGATAAGGCCAGCAGAAGGTAAAATGGTGGTTGCCAGGGGCTGGGGGAAAGGGAGTGGGGAGTTACTGTTTAAAGGGTACCGAGTTTCAGTATGGGAAGATGAAGAAGTTCTGGAGATGGATGGAGGTGATGGTTGCACAACAGTGTGAAAGTTCTTGATGCCACTGAACTGTACACGTAAAAAACAGTTAAAATGGTAAATTTTATGTTATATGTATTTTACCACAATTACCAAAAAAAGTGGGGCCATTACAGTGGTTTGGGTGATCCAGAGCATGTCGGTAGTGGGAATTGAGGGAAGTAGGTAGATTAGAGAAAAATTGCAGAGGTGGGATGAGATGGTTTGGCACTTGATTGGATGTGGGGGCTAGGGAGAGGGAGGAGTCTACAAAGGTTTAGAGAAGTTGTTCCCAAAGCATCATGGGCATGAGAATCAACCACCTGGGGGAGCTTTAATAAAATTCAGATTATTGGACTTTACACCAGACTTGCTACACTACTGGTTTAGCCACTGTGTGGCTAGGAAGATGGTGCTGCTAATTCTAATAACTAAAGCAATGCACACAGGAGGAGATTAAAGATAATGAAAATCGGTTCACATGGGCATATGTTAAGTTTGAAGGGTTGGGGCAGCACTCTGGTGAAAGAAATCAGGGCCAACAAGTGAAATTGGTTCTCGAGATGTATGTTAAATCTAAAGATCCAGCACTGAAAGTTGCTAGAGAGGGACTTCCCTGGTGGCACAATGGATAGGACTCCACACTCCCAATGCAGGGGGCCCGGGTTCGATCCCAGGTCAAGGAGCTAGATCCCACATGCATGCCGCAACCAGGAGTTTACATGCCACAACTAAGGAGCCCACATGCTGCAACTAAGGAGACCTGGAGCCGCAATTGAAGAGCCTGCCTGCCACAAATAAGACCCAGTGCAGCCAAATAAATAAATATTAAAAAAAAAAGTTGCTAGAGAGTAGAGGATAAAGTGAGCAGAAAGTGCTAAAATCAGAGCCTTGGGGAACAGATACACTGTATGGCTAGGAGGAGAAAGCAGGCATTAGAAAATAAATGGCCAGAAAGGAGGAGTAAAAACAGTTGATAGAGTGTATTGTCAGATGTTGGAATGGTCAAGAATAGGGATTGAGAAAAAGGGCCTTTAGATTGGGTGAGTAAGAAAACATGAGCTAGTCTTTAGAATGTAGTTTTATTCAGAAGAGATTAAGGAGCAAAAGAAGAAAATAGAAACAGCAGGCGTAAAGTTTTTATTTTCAAGGAGTGGTGAAGAGAGGAAGGAACCAAGTCAGGGAGAGTAAGATCAAGACAAGGCATTTTCCAGTTTGGGTAAACTTGGTACTAATTTAGGCTGGTATTTCTATGGAAGACTTGTCTCTCGTGGGTCTCCTGTCCCTTTTGCTCTTCCTTCTCTTCTCCTCAGCCCCCTTATCCACCCTAAGGATAAATCAACCCCCCTTCTCCAGTCTATCAGGGCATCCGAGTAGATCTACCTTCAGTAGAGAATCTGACCCTTCTCACCTCCACTCCTATCACCCTGGTCTAACTACCATAATCTCTCCCCTCTAATAACCTCCCAATTGGTCTTCCTGCTTCTGCCCTTACCCTCTTTCACTCTGTTTTCAACAAAGTAGTTAGAATGATTAAAATACAAGTTAGATTATATCGCTGCTCAGCTTAAAACCTCCCAATGGCTTCCCAATTCAGAATAAAAGCCACAGTCCTTACAGTGACCTACATGAGCTGCCTCCCATTCCCTCTACCCTTATGCCCCTCTTTTCTCTCTTTCCCCCTCTATTACCCTGTGCTAGTCACACTGGCCTTACTTAATTTAACACTTTTCTCTCATCTGGAATGCTTCTCCCAAATATTCCCTTGACTGACTCCCCACCTTCTTTAAGTCATTGCTCAAATGTCTTCATAAGGCGGCTCACCTAACCACCTTATTTACAGTCGCAAATTGACCCCCTTGCAGCACTCTGATCTACCTTCCCTTACTGTTTACCCTTTTCCATAACACTTAATTTTTCATAACTTACTATGTAATTTACTTTTTTTTTTTTTTTTTTTTGCGGTACGTACACCTCTCACTGTTGTGGCCTCTCCCGTTGTGGAGCACAGGCTCCGGACGCACAGGCTCAGGGGACATGGCTCACAAGGCTCAGCCGCTCCTCAGCATGTGGGATCTTCCCGGACCGGGGCACGAACCCATGTCCCCTGCATCGGCAGGCAGACTCTCAACCACTGCGCCACTAGGGAAGCCCCAATAATTTACTTATTTTAATTTTAATTTTTAAATTATGCAGTAAAATTGGCTCCCGTCCCATATGGTATACACTTCTGTGAATTTTAACCCATGTGTAAATTCTTGTGACCATCACCACAATAAGGATATAGGGTAGTTCTACGCTCAAAAAAAACTCATCACACCTTCCCCATGCCTGTCTTCATACACTTTTGTCTTTTCAGTAATAGAATCATGCAGTATGTAACCTTTTGACACTGGCTTCTTTTACTCAGCATAATACCTTTGAGATTCATCCAAGTTGCTCAGTTAATTTTCCTTTTTTTAAAAAAAAATTTTTTTTTTATTTTTTAATTTATTTTTGGCTGCGTTGGGTCTTTGTTGCTGTGCATAGGCTTTCTCTAGTTGCGGCAAGCGGGGTCTACTCTTTGTTGCGGTTCGTGAGCTTCACATTACGGTGGCTTCTCTTGTTGAGGAGCATGGGCTCTAGGCACGTGGGCTTCCGTAGTTGTGGCACGTGGGCTAAGTAGTTGTGGCTCTCGGGCTTATCTGCTCCACGGCATGTGGGATCTTCCTGGACCAAGGCTCGAACGCGTGTCCCCTGCATTGGCAGGCGGATTCTTAACCACTGCGCCACCAGGGATGCCTCTCATTTTCCTTTTCATTGCCGAGTAATATTCTGTTCCTGGCTGTACTGCAATTTATCCATTCACCCATTAAAGGAAATTTGGGTTGTTTCCAGTTTGGGCACTAGGAATAGAGCTGATAAAAAAAACAGTCATATATGTGAACATATATAAACATAAGTTTATGTGAATGTAAGTTTTTGTTTTTCTAGAATATAATTTACTTATTCATTACATTTATCCTTTTTTATTTTTGCATGTTTTGTTCATGGATATATTATTCTAGGTTCCCAAAGCAGTTCCTGGCACATAGCAGGAGCTCAATAAGTTAGAGAATGTGCAATGTTATTGATACTTTAAAATGGAAAGGTATAATGAAACCAGAGTCACTCTGAACACGTATAGGGTTTACATCACCAAAACCTAGACTGTGCAGCCTACTCAGACCCTAAATGGCAAGAGACTTGAGCTGAAAGACACCTGCAAGTTGAGAATGTAAAAGGCTTTTTATGAAAAATAAAGTAATTCCTCCCTAATGCTTTTGGTGGCCATCTATCAGATTCTTGATTTGGGGGAGGAGCTTGGGATGAGGTCAAGGAGAAACTTCTTGGGAGAATACTTGAACAGTGATGTCATCGTAACTCACTTGTGAGACAAATGAAAAGCCAGCTCTTCCACCCTAAGGATAGATAGATCAGAAACAAACTTGTTTGCAAAAGCAGGGGAAATATTGGCACGATTCTCCATACATTATCTGATCCATTTAGTTTCACTTAAACTCATAGTAAAGGTCACTTGAAGAGATAAGAAAGTGATAAGCATTAGAAATTAGAGAGGAAAATAATGATTATATGAGAGATTGATGTTTATAAGGGAAGGTGATTGATATACCAGAATATTTGTGTTTATAGCCGTAGGCTACTTCTGCACTGTAAAGTATCTTTTGGATAAGCTTTTAAAAGCCACATAAATGGCATCAGTTTAAAATCAGATGCTGCCTAATGCCCCAAACCAGGATAGCAGTGTACCTTGTTAATATACATGGACCCCTGTAACCTTATTCATTAGAGCATGGAATTCAGTAAGAATCAGTTGAATCTTGGATCCTATCCCGTGCATTATAGTTTTAGAAGGTTCAGCAAGGTTTTAGTTTAAGGTGGTTCCATGTTTAAAGTTTGAGCAAGTTTTCGGAATAAATTTTCTTCCTTTCTTAAATAAGTTTTTTTGTTTTTTGTATAAATGATATGGGCTCATCAAAGGCAGTCCTATGCATATTTCTAGGCACTATTGATGTTTTGCTGAAAATCTTTGCAGATGTCTTTCCAGGTGTGTGTACAGTACATGTATATGTTTGTTGTCACTAAAGAGAAGGGATTATAGTGATGATTTTAGGGTGGGGGAGAACCCCCTTCATTTTCAATAAGAGCGAGCAGTGCGTAAAAGAAAGATTAACTTCAGCAACTAAACAGCTAAAATACTATAAACATCAGAGTTTAAGCATTTTGAGGACGATCTTTAACTATCAGGAAAAGTGAAATAACTCTGAAATATATCACAGTTTCTTTTATTTAAATTTATGTAAAGATTTTACTTTTATTTATTTATTTATTTAGGCTGCACTGGGTCTTAGTTGCAGCACGTGGGATCTAGTTCCCCGACCAGGGATTGAACTCGGGCCCCCTGAATTGGGAGCACAGAGTCTTACCCACTGGACTACCAGGGAAGTCCCATATCACGTTTTTTATTATTATTATTATTAATTTATTAATTTATATTTCTTTTTGACTGCTTTGGGTCTTCGTTGCTGTGTGCAGGCTTTCTCTAGTTGTGGCGAGTGGGGGCTGCTCTTCACTGTGGTGCACGGGCTTCTTATTGCAGTGGCTTCTCTTGTTGCGGAGCACGGGCTCTAGGTGCGCAGGCTCAGTAGTTGTGGCTTGCGGGCTCTAGAGTGCAGGCTCAGTAGTTGTGGCACACGGGCTTAGTAGCTCCGCGACATGTGGGATCTTCCCGGACCAGGACTCGAACCCGTGTCCCCTGCATTGGCAGGCGGATTCTTAACCACTGCACCACCAGGGAAGTCCCCATATCATGGTTTCTGAGTTGACCTGAATGCCATGTGGTGGTGTAGAGGCTTTGCTTATCCTGCCGGGTATCCAGGTTAATGCACTGTGGCAACAGGGGAGGTCTAAGAACAGGACTCAGACAGAGCACACTTAACTTTTCACCTTTCCTGAATCTCAGGTAAATTAGAAACAGATGTCTATTTATGGTTCTCCAGCCATTATGGATAACCAGTTAGATGGGGGTATGGGTGCCATTGTCATCAACTCAAGTGAAACTCATTGTTCTTTTAATAAGGCCATGCAATAGGCTATGTGTGTATGTCTATTTTATTTAAATATGTGTAGTAATCAACTCACTGATGCTACTCTGTGATCAAACAAGCTTCTGAGTATATCATAAAGCAGGCTTTTCTAACCACTGTAGTATTCAGGAGTAGTCATTTAGAATTGTCTTTAGTTTCCCCCAATTGGTAGCCCAAAAGTTAGTATACTGCCATAAATGTTTAAAAAGTAACTCTCTGCCATTGGCAGTGACTAGAAACTGTAAGAATTTCTGCCAAAATTACTGTGATCTAATTCTCTCTTGAAAGCACAAAGCTAAACTAAAGCATGTATTGAAATGCCTGAGTCAGCTGCTCAAAGGATACACTGGTTGCGCCCCTGCTCGTTTTTTCTAGGATGAAAAAAATCTCCTTGGTGACCTGAAGCAGTTAGCTTTTACTCTCTCCACCTAGAAATACACATATTATAACTATACATAGAAAGCACACACACATACGAACGCACACAAACTTTTTCTAAATGTTGGCATTAGCATTATTATATTTTCTAGAATTATGCTTAACTTCAGCAGATCTTCTTGAATAATTTATAGGAAAATAATGTTGCCTCTTCTGATTGCTGTTTAAAATTTTTAACTTTTCTAGCTTTTTAAATTAGGGAAGGAGAAGAAAGGCGCCTACTATTTATTGAATGTTTAGCATGTGCCTAGAATTTTTACTTGCTTAGTGTTACTGCCATTTTATAGATGAGGACTTCAGGACTGTCAAGTGAGGTCACATAGCTCTGAAGTAGCAAGCACAGTTAGTAGTTAGTATTTGAACAAGGTCTGATTCCAAAGGCCTCTCTGTCACCATATCATGTAGAGTGAGTGGTAGGATGCTATGCTTATAAAAGATTATCATCAATATTACTAAGTTAAAAAAGCAAGATGTGGAAACAGTAAGCATAATATACTACCATTGTGTGTATTTATGTATATACACACGTATGTGTGTCTATTTTCATACATGCTTAGCCTGTTGCTGGAAGACCATACAGTAATTGCCTCCAGGGATGGGAATTGGGCTGCTAGAAATACATACTGTTTATCATAAAACCTTTTATACTTTTTGAATTTTGTTTTTTTCTCTCCTTTTAAAAAAATTTATTTATTTTATTTATTTTTGGCTGCATTGGGCCTTTGTTGCTGTGTGCGGGCTTTTTCTAGTTGCAGCGAGCGGGGGCTGCTCTTCATTGCGGTGCACATGCTTCTCATTGCAGTGGCTTCTCTTGTTGCAGAACACAGGCTCTAGGCACATAGGCTTCAGTAGTTGTGGCACACGGGCTCAGTAGTTGTGGCTCGCGGGCTCTAGAGCGCAGGCTCAGTAGTTGTGGCGCACAGGCTTAGTTGCTCCTCGGTATGTGGGATCTTCCCAGACCAGGGCTCGAACCCTTGTCCCCTGCATTGGCAGGTGGATTCTTAACCACTGCGCCACCAGAGAAACCCTGAATTTTGTTTTATATGCATGTATTACCTATTCAAAAAAGAAACAATATTCTAAAGACTTGTTAGCTATGTTTTTAGAAACATAGCTGATTATTTTTTAGATATAGTAATCTATTTCTTAGTAAAGTTTCATAGGCTTGTAAAGCTTCTAATGCTATAAAATATTAATACTAGCTATTATGACATTGATAAGCATTGATAATGATCATATCTGTCTAGTTTTTCAGTTCCCATGATACTACTCTAATGACCTACCACAGTGGAATTTTAGAGGAGGTAGATTACTGATGTAACATATATTGATGTTAGAAGAGGAAATGGTGACCGATTTATCTACATTCAACGATTTATTGACATTTTAATGCTTTTTAAGATTTTACTAAAGAAGGATTTAATAATCTTCAGTTTATCTAGTTTTTGAAATAAGAGCACAGTGCTTCAAATGATAGTAGTTTCCAGTCATGAATGAGGTAAAAGAAGTATTTTATATGTCTTAAAATTGAACTTAAAAGAAAAACGTTTCACATATATTAAAAGCTATATCTTAATTTGGGGCTACTGTTAATAGAAATACTTTGTTTTTGACTATGTTTTTGTACTTGTTTTTCAAAGCTATAATGGTTCGTTTCCAAAGCTGTCTCCCTTACTAGACTGGGCATTCTTTGAAGGCAGGGTCCATGCCTAAGTTGCTCTTGTATTCTCAGTGGCTAGCCTAATGCCTGATACTTGGAAGGTAGCTGAAAATGTTGACTGAGTTGAATCGAATTGAAGTAGAGATACATAGCTTAGTCTGGAGAAGAGAGAGATCATCTTAGTCTTCAGATATCTGAAGGGTTCTCATGTGGAAGAGATTAAGTTTGTTCTATATGGCTTCTGTAGTCAGCAAACCAATGGGTGGAAGTTTCAAGTTTCTAAATGTTGAGTTGTCTAAAGCTAGATGGGGCTGTCTCAGGAGGTACTGAATCTATCCAGATTCATTCATGATGGCCAACTACTGAGATAATTCAGGTATTTAATTGTTCATTTTTTCCTTCACTCATTTATTCAAACATTTACTGAGTAGGCACTGGTCTGGATTTTAGACACCAAGATTGAATAAATTGTAAACCCTGCCTTTGGGGAACTCGCAGCCAGCAGGGAACTGAAGTATTAACAGGGGATTACAACCCAGGGTGCTTAGAAGTTGCTACAGAAGAGTAATGGTAATACCCTGGAGAGAGTGAACAGGAAAGGCTGCTGAGGAGGTGACTCTTGAGTAGAGTTGGCCAGGCCAACAAAGGGAGAAAGGAGTCCTAAGCAGAAGCAACAATATGCAAAGACTCAGAAGTTAGTTTTTAGGATAGAGTAGTGGTATATCATTTGGATTACATGCTCTTAAAGCACCCTCCAATCCTGAGATTCTGTGTGCTGGCTCTTTAACTTCGTGTATTTTTTCACTTCATGCCAGATAGTTCGTGTATGTATATATTTCAGTTGTTATTTTTCACAGGAAGCAAAAATACTAACCTTCTTCTTTGATTTTTGTTCATAGTTAAATTCATCCGAGAAGTGACGCCATATATCAAGAAGCCATCGTTAGTATCAGATCTGCCATGGGAAGGTGCAGCTCCCCAGTCACCAAGCTTTAGTGGCAGTGAGGACTCCGGTTCTCCAAAACACCAGAACAGCACCAAGGACAGGAAGGTCATCCCTCTCAAAATGTGCTTTGCTGCTAGAAACCTAAGCATGCCGGACCTGGAAAACAGGTGAGCTGTACCTAAGGAGAACATCATAGTCACAGCTTTGCAAACTTACAGATATGTTGCAATATTACTTTCTCCCTTTGCATATTTTTATGCAATAATATGACTGTTGACTAAATTATATAGAAGAAAACATCAGTCTGAGATGAATCATTTTTGTACTTCCATATTTAAATTACTTCACACATATATGTACATATATAGATCAATTTTGGATGAATATACAAGAAGCTTAATGATGGTTATGCCTGGGGAATGAAATGGGATTAGAAGGTAAAAGGAAAGAAGAGGCTTCTACTTTTCATTTTAAACCTTTCTGGAGTGTTACTATTAGTTTATTCATTATGAATATTACTTAATAATAGAAAAAGTCTTGTCCAAGAAATTTAAACAAATATTTCCTAGGAGGAAATTCCTTATACTATGGTTAGTGTAAAGAATCAGAGATCTTAAAAAAAAAGAAAAAAGAATCAGAGATCTTCATTATAGGTCAGGCTGCATCAACTAATAACGTGACTGTGGCAAGTTAGCTTCTTTTGACCTCCGTTTCCTCATTTGTGAAATGAGAGCATTGGATTGGATAATTTCTAATGTCCCTCCTAGTTCTATCACCATTTGGGTTCTATGACTTTGTCTTCATTAATGCCATGACGTGGTACTGGTAAACCTAGTGTCTGGTTAGAGATTAGGGGAAAAAAAGAGATAAAGAAAGTAGTCCAAAGACATAGTTAAGGACCAGCTTTTTATAATATACTTTCGCTTTTATGGTCTCCTCTGATCTGAATGCATAGCCAGGTGCCTAATCAGGATGGGATGGTTCACAGAAGACAGCAAGAAGCTGAATGACCTTGGGCATTTTAGGCCATGGGGACATGGAAGCTCCTGCTCTATAATATATTATGTGTATGCTGGAAAGAGTTGAGCTCTGCAATCACACAGACCTTGGTTTGAATCCAAACTAGGTCACCTGCTCCAAAGAAGGCTCTGAGCAAGTTCCTTCGCCTCTATAAACCTCCATATTCTCAGTGATTAAAAAAAAAGAATAACTCAGTGTGCAGATTAAATGGCATAACACACATGAAGCCCTTTGTATAGAGCCAAACATATAGTAGGTTCTCAAGAAATAGTAGCTTAAAAAGTCTTAATTGGGCTTCCCTGGTGGTGCAGTGGTTGAGAATCCACCTGCTGATGCAGGGGACACGGGTTCGTGCCCCGGTCCAGGAGGATCCCACATGCCGCGGAGCGGCTGGGCCCGTGAGCCATGGCCACTGAGCCTGCGCGTCTGGAGCCTGTGCTCCACAATGGGAGAGGCCACAACAGTGAGAGGCCCATGTACCGCAAAAAAAAAAAAAAAAAAGTCTTAACTGCTAACTTTGTATACATACATACTTACATACATATATATATATTTTGGCCACGCCATGCAGCTTGTGGGATCTTAGTTTCCTGACCAGGGATTGAACTCGAGCCCTCAGAGGTGAAAGTGCAGAGTCCTCACCACTGGACCGCCAGGGAATTCCCATGTATACATATTTTGAAAATTACATTCTGATACATTTGTATTGTTTTTATTTGCTTTCTTTTAAAAGTTCAAGACATAGAAATTACTTCTTGTTATATACAGGTTTATTTGTGAAAGATTGTGTGTATATTGAAGCATATATAAATACAGAACAGCTTGATCTTTAAAGAAATGCTTTTTTTTTTCATACAGTAAGAATCTAATTTGTACTTATGCATATCAGGGTCGGGGGGGGATAGATTGGGAGATTGGGATTGACATATAAACACTACTATGTATAAAATAGATAACTAATGAGAATAGACTGTAAAGCACAGGGAACTCTACTCAGTGCTCTCTGGTGACCTAAGTGGGAAGGAAGTCCAAGGAAGAGGGGATATATGTATATGTGTGGCTGATTCACTTTGTTGTACAGCAGAAACTAACAACATTGTAAAGCAACTATGCTCCAATAAAAATAAAGAATCTAATTTTTAAAGTAAATAATCAACTCTGCCTCTTAAATCCAAGTTAAAATTTTTTTCTCAAATGAGATATATTTAGGTAGAGACTTTGATCTGTTAATCATGGACTTAAAAAAATTATGTAGTTAGGACTATAGAGAAGGAATTAGAATAGAGTTACAATGTGATAAAGAGAACAAATAGACATTATATTTGTCAACTGATTGTCAGGCTGAGGAAAGTGTTCAGGCTAAGTCTTTTCATAATAAATCATTTCTTTTTTTTAAATAAATTTATTTATTTATTTTTGGCTGCTTTAGGTCTTGCTGCACGCGGGCTTTCTCTAGTTGCGGCGAGCAGGGCCTACTCTTCGTTGCAATGTGTGGGCTTCTCATTGCAGTGGCTTCTCTTGTTGCGGAGCACAGGCTCTAGGCGTGTGGGCTTCAGTAGTTGTTGCTCGCGGGCTCTAGAGCTCAGGCTCAGTAGTTGTGGCACATGGGCTTAGTAGCTCCGCGGCATGTGGGATCTTCCCGGACCAGGGCTCAAACCCATGTCCCCTGCATTGGCAGGTGGATCCTTAACCACTGTGCCACCAGGGAAGTCCCTATAAGTCATTTCTGAGAATGAGAATAGATTGTTGTCTTAGTCTGTTCAGGCTGCTGTAACAAAATACCGTAAACTGGGTGGCTTATAAACAACAGAAATTTACTTTTCACAGTTAGGGAAAAGCCTTGGAAGTCTAAGATCAGGTACTGGCATATTTAGTGTCTGGCGAAGGCCCACTTCCTGATTCATAGATGGTCATTTTCTTCCTATATTCTCACATGGCAGAGAAATCTAGACAGCTCCCTGGGGTCTCTCTCATGAGAGCACTAATCCCATCTGTGAGGGTTCTGCCCTTACGATCTAATCGCCTCCCAGAGGCCCCATCTTCTAATTTTGTCACATTTGGGGTTAGGATTTTTTTTTTTTTTTTGTACACGGGCCTCTCACTGTTGTGGCCTCTCCCATTGCGGAGCACAGGCTCCGGACGTGAAGGCTCAGTGGCCATGGCTCACAGGCCTAGCCGCTCCGCGGCATGTGGGATCTTACCGGACCGGGGCATGAACCCGTGTCCCCTGCATCAGCAGGCGGACTCTCAACCACTGCGCCACCAGGGAAGCCCCCATATAGTTTTATTTCTGTTTCATTTTTAAAATGTTTCATTCAAGTAAAATTAAAGTTAATATTCTTTTTTTTTTAATAATTTAATTAATTTATTTATTTTTGGCTGTGTTGGGTCTTCGTTTCTGTGCGAGGGCTTTCTCTAGTTGCAGCGAGCAGGGCCACTCTTCATCGTGGTGCGCGGGCCTCTCACTATCGCGGCCTCTCTTGTTGCGGAGCACAGGGTCCAGACGTGCAGGCTCAGTAGTTGTGGCTCACGGGCCTAGTTGCTCCGCCGCATGTGGGATCTTCCCAGACCAGGGCTCGAACCCTTTTCCCCTGCATTGGCAGGCGGACTCTCAACCACTGCGCCACCAGGGAAGCCCGGGGGTTAGGATTTTAACATGAATTTGAGGCAGGGACACAAGCATTCAGTCTACAGCACCTGTAGTGCTGCTGATATATTTCTATAGCACGCTGGGGTTGTGGGAGGGAGAGAAGGAAGGAGGAAGGTGATATGACTTGGCTGTATTGCTGAAAGTGGTGCTAGTTTATCATCCACTAAGACCTTTTAGAGCTCAATAACCTTGACCTTTATTAAAACTTGGGGCTGCATTCTCTTTAGCGTATATGCTAAAGACATTTGGTGGATGGTCAAGTTTGAAGTAGATTTTCAGAAACAACAGAAGAGGGCAGTTTGGGCTATAAGAGTTGTATCACACCGTGCTCTTCAGTAAGATGATCAGTCTACTTATTACTCTACAAGGATAGGTCTTAGAAGAGTTAGGCTTTTGCAGATTATCAGGCTTAATGCTGCAAAGTAATTCGTTTCCAAAGTTACTTAAAATAGCAAATTTGGGAACTTCCATGGTGGTCGCATGGTTAAGACTCCGTGTGCAGTGCTCTCAGTGCAGGGGGCACGGGTTCGATCCCTGGTTGGGGAACTAAGATCCAGCATGCTGCATGGCGTGGCCAAAAAAAAAAAAAAAATACCAAATTTGCAAATGATCTGCTTTTTATAAAATATAAGTTGGAAGAGATTCAAGGTTATTCTTATGTCACTCTTACTTGCATTCCAGAGTGCTTTCTAGAGAAAAAGAAAAGCAGTAGAATTGCAGGTACCTGGCAAAATTATACTTAACTTTGGTTATACCCACAGGAATGTGAACATCTATCCTAAGTGTCTTGGTAGAAAAAAATGTTCAGAGCCATTGAGTAATTAGACTGAAGTTAGGGTGATGGACTTTGTAACATTAGGCAAACTATTTGTTTTCATAAGCCTTGGTTTCCTCCTGTATAAAATGAAAGGTTATATGAGGATTTAAATAAGAGAACAATTATAAAATTGGCATAGTATGCTCTCAATATATTATTATTATAGGTGCTGTTGGTGTCCTTCTGACCTTAAATAAGTCCCTTAATTCCTCTGTCCTCCTGTTTTTTTCTTTCTGTAAAATGGACATAATAATGCTTGCTCAACTCTGTTCTTTTACTTCAAGGATAAATAAGATAGTATCTGTAAAGTCACTTGGAGCTCTTTGATCCTTAAATTTATCTCAGCTCTGTCAAAGGAAATGTCATGACAGGTAACACAGCTGCAACATTTAAAGCCGTGGAGAAAACCAGTTCATTTAGGAACAGCAAAAATAAGTTCATCAGGACATCTGTCACCAAGATATTTATCACATTGCAGCCTTATATAACTGACCATATTTCTATTTGAAAATCTTAATCTTCCACATAGTCTTTGGTAAAACTCTGACAAAGAATAGGCTTAGATGTGCCCTAATCTGGAAAATAATTATGAATCTGGTATTTAAGCCCTACATAGGCAAGTGGATTCCCATCATAATTTTTCCCCTAACAATTTATTATGAAAATCTTCAAACATACAGCAAAGTCGAAATAATTTTATAGTCAACACTCATTTTTCCACGACCTAGATTCTACCATTAACATTTTACTATATATACTTTATCATGGATTGGCCCACCTATCCATCCGTCAATCCATCTTAATTTTCTTTGATGCATTTCAAAGTGAATTGCACACATTAGAATATTTCTCTCTACTCAAGCGTGCATATAGAGTTCAGTGTTTTTGTTGTAGCTTTTTTCTTTTGAGACAATATTTGCATACAATAAAATACACAAATCCTAAATTTTGACAGATGCCTAAAATTATGTAACCCAAGCCTATCAAGATACAGGACATTACTGTTAACCTTGGAAAGTTTTCTTTTTCCCATTCCCAGTCAATTCCCTCTCCCACCTTCCAAGGCTACTACTGTTCTGACTTGCTGTCATAGATCTGTTTCAGCTATTCTAAAACTTCATGTAAATGTAGTCATATCATATGTACTTTTTTGTGATAGAATTATTTAACTCACCATAAGAATTTTGAGATTCATACTTCTTGTTGCATGTAACAATAACTCTTTCTCTTTTATTGCTGAGTAGTGTTATGTTTTATGAATATAGCATAGTTTCTTTATCCATTTTCCTATTCACGGATACCTGAGCTATTTCCAGTTTGGAGCTAATATTAATAAAGTTACTATGAATATTTTTGTACAACTCTTGTGGGCATACATTTTTTTTTTTTCTTTTTTGCGGTACGCGGGCCTCTCACTGCTGTGGCCCCTCCCGTTGCGGAGCACAGGCTCCGGACGCGCAGGCTCAGCGGCCATGGCTCACAGGCCCAGCCGCTCCGCGGCACGTGGGATCTTCCCGGACCGGGGCACGAACCCGTGTCCCCTGCATCGGCAGGCGGACTCCCAACCACTGCGCCACCAGGGAAGCCCCATGGGCATACATTTTTATTTCTCTTGGATAAATTCTTAGGAGTGAAACTGCTGGCTGCAAGAGTAGGTGTATGTTTAGGTTTTTTTTTTTTCGGTTTTTTTTTTGTGTGTGTGTTTTTTAAAAAACTGCCAGGCTTTTTTCCAGAGTGGTTGTGCCATTTTACATGCCCACCAGCAGTGTGTGAGAGTTTCCATTGCTTCACATCCTTGCCAGCATTGGTAGTGTCAGTCTTCTTAATATTAACTGTTTTGATGGGTGTGCAGTGGAATCTCTTTGTGGTTCATCCTTTATTTTAATGTAAACACTTCACTTTCTAGATAAAAAACTTATTTGACATGAGAGGAAAGCGTCCTTTTTTTCTGTTTTACTGCATTGATTTAGTTTCGCTATCTAAAGCTGAGAAAAAGTGCTGACCATCAGAATGAATAAGTAAAGAGGCAGGGGAAGTTTATTTGCTTCTTCCACCTCTAGTCCTCAAGACCTCACTAGATGCTTCTGATAGTTATAAGCGGTTCATTGTGGAAAGTGAAAGCTAAATAAATAATGACAAAGTCCAGGGAGAGAACATGAGCCTGTTCCTTAGCAAACAGCATTGTGGGCAGTGCGGAGTTTAGTGAGGACAAGGTGTTCTTAAACACTGCTTTTCGGAAATGTAACTCTGTTATCATTGAGCTGGTTCACAATGTCTGGGTCATCTTCACTTCGGCTGTTTTCCATGTAAAAGGTAAATTTTGGCTTTATGATGTATAAAACAGCATGATTATTACTAAATTGAACACATAAGTTATGTCAAAGACTTTACTAAGCAGAAGAAATAAGCAGGCTAGACTTAAGAATCCTATGCTTCTGTGGACCTAAACATGATCTGATTCATCTGATCAGAATGTAATTGCATTTCTCAGGAAATCCTCAGTGGTTTGACCAGAGGCCAGAACTCTTCACACTGTAGCTGTCTCTTCCTCTCTCCTGTGGGCCCAAACAATGACTGGCAGACTGCCTCCAAACTTTTATTCGTAGAATTTTCATTTGAATTTGTCTTTTAAAACAGCAGTAGACATTAGGAAACACTTTGTCCCCTTTATCAGCTCTAGGGGCTGCTTCTTTAAAGGCAAACAGACTTCTGGATCCTAGAATCATTAGTCCTGTTTTGGAGTTTATTTTCTGTTTCTTCTAATTTAATTTTCTATTTTACAATCACTTTTTAAGAAACACTGCAAAATTTCTCTTCATGAAAAATTGGTGATTCTGTCCTGGGAACTGTTTTATTTCCTGTTTTCATCTTTTTCCAGCCTAGTGGTCCCATGATCTTTTCCTGCTTAATCAGGTTAAGTTTATTTTATATCAGACTTATTTTCCTTTCTTTCAGTTATTAATAAGTAGGATCTTTAACATCGGGATTTTCAGAGTTTAAACTGTGGCAAAGGAGCTGTGTCTGAGAGACTCTCCCAGGAACTGTATGAGGTATAAAGGCTTTTTCAGAAGGTGAATGTTTTGTGTCCGAAGAAGGATGAACTGATTCCTGCCTTTAGCTCTAAGTAGGTCAGTAGGAGGAGTGAAAGAAATTTTTTGTCATAGTTTTGCAACATAGTTTTGCATGCGATTAAGGATGTTAGGCTGGTTACAGTGCCAATACAACCAGCTGGAAGTAAATAGCCTCTGTAGAAAACAACTAGCCTGGTATAAGGTCTAAATTAAGGACATCACTGGCTCTTGCACTCAGTTTGGTGGAATGAGGGTGGATATGAATCTTCTTCTGGGTTGAGGGTGGGGCAGTCACTGGCCGCTGGGGATGGGGAATGCTGAAACAATCAGCCGGCCTCTTTATTTTAGCTGAGTGCTTTACTCCCACTTCCAGAGGTAACTGGTGCCTCCAGTTCCCCAGCCTCTTCAGGATTCTGCAACACGGATCAGCTTGGATTTGACCCTCCCCACTTATCTTAGGTCTGCTCTGTCTGTTTGCCAGCTTCCAAAATTTTGTTGTAGTTGCTCTTCTCCTCTTCTCCCCTTCTCCCTGAGCTTGTAGGATTATGCTTTTTAAACATTCTCTCTAAAGTTTGGTGGTGACTTCTTACATACAGCACCAAAAGCACAGTACATAAAAGAAAAAATTGATAAGTTGAACTTCATTAAAATTAAAAACTTCTACTCTGTAACAGATACTGTGTACTGGAGTTCTCCAGAGAAAGAAGCAACGGGATGGATAGATAGTTAGGTAGATTTATTTATTTATTATAGGAATTAGCTCATGCAGTTGTGGAGACCAAGAAGTCCCATGATCTGTTGTCTGCAGGCTGGAGAAACAGGAAAACCAGTCTTATAATTCACCCCGAGTTCAAAGGCCCAAGAACCAGGAACGCCAATGTGTGAGGGCAGGAGAAGAAGATGGTTGTCCCAACTCAAGAAGAGAGCAAACTTGCCTGCCCCCCCACCGCTTTTTTATTCTATTCATGCCCTCGGTGAATTGGATGATGCCCACCTGCATTGTCGAGGGCCATCTTCTTTACTCAGTCTACTGATGATGCTAATCCATTCCAGAAACACCCTCACAGACACACACAGAAATAATGTTTTACCAGCTACCTGGACATCCCTTAGCCCAGTCAAGTTGACACATAAAATTAACCGTCACACACTGTTAAGAGAACAAAAAGATAAGGTACAGACTGGGAGAAAATCTTTGTGAAATACATATCAGGTAAAGGACTGATATCCAAAATTTACAAAGAATTCCTAGGACTTCCCTGGTGGTGCAGTGGTTGAGAGTCTGCCTGCCGATGCAGGGGACACGGGTTCGTGCCCCGGTCCAGGAGGATCCCACATGCCGTGGAGCAGCTGGGCCTGTGAGCCATGGCCGCTGAGCCTGCGCGTCCGGAGCCTGTGCTCCATAACAGGAGAGGCCACAGCAGTGAGAGGCCCGCGTACCGCAAAAAAAAAAAAAGAATTTCTAAAGCTCAACAATAAGAAAACAACCCAATTTTAAAATGGACAATAGATCTGATCTGAACAGACACTTCACCAGAGAAGAACTACAGATGGCAAATAAGCATATGAAAGGTGCTCAGATCATATGCCATTAGGGAATTGCAAATTAAAACAATGAGTTACCACTATACACATATTAGAATGGCCAAAATCCACCTGACACTACCACATGCTGGCAAAGATGTATAGTAACAGGAAGGCTTATTCATCGATGGTAGGAACGCAAAATGCTATGGCTACTTTGGAAGACAATTTGGCAGTTTCTTACAAAGCTAAACGTAGTCTTACCCTGTGACCCAGCAGTTGTGCTCCTTGGTATTTACACAGAGGGTTCAAAAACGTATATCTACACAAAAACCTACACACAAATGCTTTAATCGTAATTGCTAAAACTTGAAAACAACCAAGAGGTCCTTCAATAAATAGGTGAATGGATAAACAAACTGTGGTTCATCCAGACAGTAGAATATTATTCAATGATGAAAAGAGGTGAGCTGTCAAGCCACAGAAGACATGGAGGAACCTTAAATGCATATTGCTAAGTGAAAGAATCCAGTCTGAAAAGCTTACGTACTGTATGATTCCTTGGAAACAGTAAAAGGATCAGCAGCTGCCAGGAGTTCAGAGCCAGGGAGTAAGTGTAATATACTATTTTAAACCGTCCTATAATAAATGTATAACTATTTTTCTTTTAGAAAATATAATCTTTTTTTTTTTTTTTTTTTTTTTGCGGTACGCAGGCCTCTCACTATTGTGGCCTCTCCCGCTGCGGAGCACAGGCTCCGGACGCGCAGGCTCAGTGGCCATGGCTCACGGGCCCAGCCGCTCTACAGCATGTGGGATCCTCCCGGACCGGGGCAGGAACCCGCGTCCCGTGCATCGGCAGGTGGACCCTCAACCACTGCGCCACCAGGGAAGCCCCTAGAAAATATAATCATTTTTTTAGCCAACAAATATTTATGTTAAGGACCATGACGGCAACAATTGATATAGTAGAAAATAACATTAAAAAGAAAAAACATTATAAAGTAATATAGAGGACTAAACAAAGCTCAACGTGAATGTTAAGCTATTTGTCAGAAATCTCTTTTCTTCTACTTTTGCTGAGCTTTTAGGATGGAGGTGTTCCTCCTGACTAGGAATGTGTCCTGCTGGTGAGCTCTGTGTAGTCTCATCCTTCTTGGGTCCAATTAAACCTCCCCAGGCCATTTCTCTTTTGTAATCCATCTTACATCCCACCATAAAATTATTATTATTATTATTTTGGCCATGCCAAGTAGCTTGTGGGATATATATATATATATATATATATATATATATCACATTTTGTTTATCCATTCCATCAATGGACATTTGGGTTGTTTCCACCTTTTGGTTATTGTGAATGATGCTGCTGTGAACCTAGGTGTACAGATATCTCATAAAATTATTTTTAATTCATTGTTTTGATCATATCGTTCCCTTGTTGAGAATCCTCAGTGATTCCATGTTGCTTACCAATTAATATTCAGACTTAACCTGCTATTCAAAACCTCTAAATTTTAATCCCAAGCTACTTCTCACTGTATTTAGCTATAGGATAGGAAATCAAATAAATTCATCAGAACTGTAACTAAAACAGAAAGCAGGATAGCTTATGACGCTGTTTAAAGATATTTCAAGTGTGGGCTTTGTGAAGTGTTTTGGCTGGTCACAGATCTTATTTTATGTTTTGACTATTTTCTAGAACTTTCTGGCCTACTTGGCTATTGCCCTAGAACTGTGAAGCCATATAAAACATGGATAGACTGGTGGCTAGAACTTCAGGTAGCTAGAAGGAGGGTAAGTCTAGTGGGAGGGCACGTGAGTGGGTAAGTAGGTAGGTACCAGGTAGATGTGTTTATAAATTGACTCACAGCATGACACCAGCTTGGTAAGTGTGCCCCAGAGGTGTAGAGGCCTCCATTGCAGTCCTGCTTTGCTACTCCCATCTTGGGAGTGCCATTTTTAGCCAGGAACTTTGTGGTAGTCATCACTGTTCTTTATAGAAGTAGTTTTTGTAACCTGTAATTGTGTATTAGTTAATTATAAATTTTCTGCTTTCCGCATTAGATGATAGTCCCAGTGAGAGTAGAGACTAGTTTTTTTTGCCTATCTTTTTCACTGCTGTATCTCTAACACAGTGTCAAGCATAGTATCTGGCATACAGTAGGTTCTCAATAAATGTTTATTTAAGAAAAGGTGGGGCTTCCCTGGTGGCGCAGTGGTTGACAGTCCGCCTGCCGCCTGCCGATGCAGGAGACACGGGTTTGTGCGCCGGTCCGGGAAGATCCCACATGCCGCGGAGCGGCTAGGCCGGTGAGCCATGGCCGCTGAGCCTGCGCATCTGGAGCACAGCGCTCCGCAATGGGAGAGGCCGCAACAGTGAGAGGCCTGTGTAAAAAAAAAGAAAGGGTGGACTGACCAGAGTTCAAATGAGAACGAATATTTGCCGTATTAAGTATGGCAAATTAAAATATTTGGAATTGTAAAGGAATTTCTAAACAGGACAAAAGAGAGGGATGCAAGCTTCAAGGCAGAAATGCCTAGTGTACATGTAAACTGGTCATCTTTGACAGGTGATGTGGGATCTGGTGACAGTGCTGCAAGGAAGCAAAGACTATCTTCAGAAAGATGAAAGAATAAAAAGATCTCTCCTTGGTCAGTGGCAGTTTGTCAATTTCCAGCCTACCACATTATTTTTCCATTTTAAAAGATATGTATGTTCACTGTTAGAACACAGCAGTGTATATATGTTAGTCATTTATTGAATGATTTTTAAAATTCATCTTGGCAAAAACTTTGATCAAAACACAAAATATTACCCAACAAATTGCTTTATAAGGAATTTGTTGAGTGTACTTTTTAAAAAATTTATGTAATTCCTAAAGGTTACTTTTGAAGTATAGATTGTTCACAGTTGAGTATTAACAAATAATAGTCATAGAGTTGAAGATCTCTTAACTATTCTTCTACCATGACTCAGCGGATGATTTAATCATATGATGTTACCCAGACCCTCAAAAACAATTTCAAATTTTCGTAAAGCGTCATTCTTCAGCTATTTTCTTTATTTCACACAGTGGAAATTTCAGTCCACTGTTTGGCAGTAGGTTCTATATACCTTGCAATACTGTATACCAGAGTTTTCTAAGTATTTAAAAAATATATTAGTTCTTTCTTTACAATGTGCCTATGAGATTCAACACGCTTTCCATTTCTTTGACATGGAAATTAAGGCAAAGTGCAGTGTTCTACTACAGACTCTACAGTAGGTTCCCTTATCTTAGATCATTACGTTAATACTGAAACAACAGACCCAGCAGTTAGTCTTTCCAATGATGATCTTTCCACATGTGGATCTCTCTGGAATTGGACCCTAAGGAATTAAGAGAAAGTATTTATATTCTGGAATGTAAAAGTAGATTTTCAGTTAAGTATGTTAAACCATGGCAGATTTGATGGCTTCTGATCTAGCTCACTTTTTTTTTTCTTTTTCCACACAGATTGATAGAGCTACATTCTCCTGATAGCAGGAACACGTTGATCCTACGTTGCAAGGATACAGCCACAGCACACTCCTGGTTCGTAGCTATCCACACCAACATAATGGCTCTCCTCCCACAGGTGTTGGCTGAACTCAATGCCATGCTTGGTGCAACCAGTACAGCAGGAGGCAGCAAGGAGGTTAAGCACATTGCCTGGCTGGCAGAACAGGTAGGCTGGGAGGCAGGGCAGGGTCTCACCAGGTCACTACTCAGAGCCAGGATGCTTCCCCCATTTCGTATGTCTGTAATGTTTATCATGCAGTCAGGCCCTGGATGTCTAGCTTGCAGATCTTTTGTTAGTCTTCTGTTTCTCCTCCCCTAGTGTTTAGTTGTTTGTTGCTAATTATCACCTCTACCAGAAGAATTGACTGTCATGATCATCATCATCATAACATAACTAAAAAGGGGTTCTTAGTAACATCTGTATCCTTAATGACTAAAGATAATTTTCACGGTTTTAGAATAGGATCAGCAAACTTCTTCTACAAAGGGCTATTAGTGCTACAACTACTTGACTCTGCCATTATAGCAAGAAAACAGTCATAGACAATATGAACATGAATAGATGTGACTGTGTTTCAATAAAACTTTATTTACGAAAAGAGATAAGTGGGCTGTATTTGGCCCAGAAGTCATAGTTTCCCAATTCCTGTTCTAGTCTATTGACAGAGTTTCAGGGACAACAGGCTTACTCCCCTGGTCTGGGAAAATTATAAAATATACAAAACACTTTACAAGCCATTAAACACATGTATAGTTGTCTTCTACAACAGAAAAATGAAAAGAAGAGAAACAAGAAAACCTAAGTAGATGTTGGGTGCAGGGAAAGGAAGGATATAATCCAAGTTAGTTTAGATCCAAATTTGGCAAAAGGGAGACTAAAAGTTCTACATGATATTACAATACATCCTTTTTCTTTCTGGTCCTTCACTGTCAGCTGGGCCAGAGGGAGTTGAAAACAGAAGACAGAATAGGGATTCAGAGATGAGTGTTCAAGTGCTAGCTCTGTTTTTCACTGGTTTTAGATCTTTTTAAAAGTGCCTTCATATCTTTGCATCCTAGTTTCTTCGTGTGTGCAAGGGGGCAGGGATTATTGCATCAGTATCAGCCCAGACAGGTTTTGTTCTTTTGCGTTGTTGTTTTGTTTTAAATACAGTTTCCCAGGTCTGGCTCCCCATGTTCCCCATCAAGAGTTCACATTTGGTAGACCGATGGTGGGGCCTGGAAATCTCATTTGGCTCCCTAGGTGATTGTGTAGTGGATTTTGGACTCCACTGATTTAGTTTTTTTTCAGCCGTGAAATTTTACAAACATTCCAAATAATGATTCTAATAAATTATAACACAGAATTCGTACTGTGATGATTTCTAGGAGTCATAATTAGAATAACTAAGCAGAAGAAACTAATGAAAATCATGGTATAAGTATTTACAACTTTGAAAGTTTTAGTCTTTTAGTTGTGTTTATCATTGTTTCTATATTTTTATATGCTGGTTGAAAACCTCAATTGAGTGGTAATTGTTCTGTGCTTTCAGCAATGTTAGAAATCTTCATGATTTTAAAAAGGTGATACATTCACATAGTTCCAAGGTCAGAATAAAAAGTTAATAGGTGATGTCTTACTCTCCTTCTGCTCCCTCATCCGCCTAATTCCTACCCCTTTGCACCCAGGGAGGTAATCACTTTCATTCCTTTCTACTGAGTCTTTTGAGAGTTTCTTTATGCAAATAAAAGCAATTATGAATATATATTCTTCTTTTTCTCTTTTATAAAAGAAGATGGCATATTATTCACACTACTTTATACCTTGCTTGTTTCTTTCATTAGGCAATATATCCTGGAGATCTTTCCATATCAAAGCACAGAGAGCATTCTTTTTCACAACTGTATAGTTTTCCATTGTGTAGCTGTAGTTAAATAAGCACTCCCCCCAGTTTTGTTGTCATAATCTTTTGCCATTACAAAGAATGCTATAATGAATAACCTTGTAGTTTGTCCTTTCACACATGTGCTTTCCAAACTCTTTGGTTCCTGAGTTCAGATAGATCAGATAACAAGGGAACACACATTATCTGAATGTATTTGGTTCTTAAGTTTCTAGTAGTGAGCAGTAAAACTTTGGTTAGAAAGGGATTTATCCAAAGTTTTACATCATTTCCTGAGCTTTGATCGTTAGAGTTCATAGAACAGGAGATATTTCTATACCTATAGGATAAATCCCAGAAGCACAGGTTCAAAGGGTATATTAGTAATCTATCTCTATAAAACAAATTACCCCCAAGAGTTAGTGACTTTGAAATAACATTTACCTCCCACAGTTTCTAAGGATCAGGAATCTGGTAGCAGTTTAGCTTCCTGGTTCTGGCCTGGGACGCTTCATGAAGTTGCAGTCAAGCTGTCAGCAAGGGTGGCAGTCATCTGAGGGCTTGACTGGGTTGGCAGGTCCACTTCCAACATGATTCATTTATATAGCTGTTAGCAGGAGATCTCAGTTTCTAACTGCTTGTTGGCAGAAGTCCTCAGTTCCTTGCTACGCAGGCCTTTCCACAAGATTGGCTGAGTGTCCTCGAGACATGGCTGTGGGTTTTTGTCAGAGCAAGTGATCTGACAGAGAGAACAAGATGGAAGCCACAATACATTTTATGATCTAGTCTCTTCTCTATTCTTTTCATTAGAAGTGAGTTACTAAGTCCAGTCTATACCCCAGGGCTCCGGCTCTTAAAGGGAAGAATGGTAAAGAATTTGTGGACATCTTTTTAAACTACCACAAAAGGTATATGCATTTGTAATTTTGATAAATATTGCCAAATTTGCCTTCCATCAAGATTGAACTAATTTAAATTCCCACCAGCAACGTATGAGAGTTGCCAGACCTTTAAAGTGAACTTAATTTGGTTTATGCTACATACAGACAAGTAGAAAGGAGAAAAATAAAGCCACAAATTCATCACAGTCTGCCCTTTATGGACTGTATTTATGTGTGTGTTTCCTCCACTCAGTTGTGAGCTCTTGGAAGATAGGAGCACATTTTCCCCAAATCTTTAGTCCCTAGAGAACTTAGCCTAATGCTTTGTAAATAGTAGATGTTCACTAATTTTTTTCCTTTGTCTACATATATACATGCAAAAAGCAAACAAACAAGTCATTAATTATAAAATACTGTCCAAGAACACAAGCTCAGGGTTGGAAAATAATACCAAGTCGAAAAGTTTCAAATTCTTTAAAAATAGTATCACGGAACTAATCCAAAGTGCTGTTTCTAAACTATTCATGATTTTTACTTTTTCCAAGTAGTTGTTTGGGTTACCCAAATCAAATACACTTAGAATAAGTTGTTCAAGCAAGACTGGATACCATTTCTCAGAGGTATTATTTATAATGAACTTATGTATGTGATAAGAGTTGCCTTTTTTAACGGTAAAATTGTTTAATTCTATGAGTATGAAAATGGTCAGGATAATTTTAGATCATGTAATCTTTTTAAAATAGGTAAACATTTATTTTAGCAATAGATGTGTTTCCTGAAAAGCTTGCATATGAATGAAACTGTTTCAGTTGTAAAGAAAAGATAGTTATCATTTATTTAACTTTAAATGATCTCTCCTTAACTTATCTGTTTGTTATTTCACATTGTCATAAATTGAATTTGCTTAAAATAGGGAAAACCTATGCTACAGATGTTTGGTAACCAATAGATAATCTGTTCTGTGCAAGGCACTTCTATCTTTATTGATACTGATTTTTATGTGACTGATAGTTTACCTTTTAGTTGGTTATATTCTTAAGATGGAATCTTCTCTAAGTCCACCAAATGAGGGGACATACGTTACCTACGAAATAAGTATTTTTAAGCATTTGAGTGTTGGTAGAAAAGCCAAGACAGCCAAAGAAAGCTTTGTTGTCACAGTTCCTACCTTGTCCCTGGTTATTCTCAAACTGTGTAAAGATTCAAATTAGGAACATATACACTAAATCAGGATCAGTGGAACAATTTATTTTTTGCTCTATGTTTTCTATTGTAATAATAAAATACATAAGTAGCAGAAGTACATCACCTCTTAAAAAGATTTGTGGGATGAAGACATTTAGGGAATGAATAATAACTATTATTAATTTTTCATCTTTAGTGCTATTCAACTCTAGTTATTAGAAAATAAAATTTGGAGAAGGCTATTGTTTGGCCAGGTGTATGCATGTGTGGGTATTGAAACACAAGCAAAGCAGCACCCTAACTTTAGTATCCCTTTTTTCTCTGGCCAAAAACTCGATAGTGGGGAAAAAAAACACCTCAGTAGTGGAGTCCCAAGGCTGCTTGTACTGATACCACAACCAAAAACACATACTACATATAACAGGCAGCATTTTGATTCCAGTGAAAGCAAACAGTATCCTTATAAGTTAAGGCAAATAGGCAAACAGAATGACTTAAACTGAGGTTTCATTTTTCTCCAATGGTAAGTAGAAGAGGGAAAAGATAGTCTCCAAAAACTAAGGACTCAAAAGAGCTAAAGAATTAACACCTTTTTTTTTTTTTTTAATAATTTATTTGGTTGTGCCCTGTCAGTTGCGGCAGACGGGCTCCTTAGTTGTGGCATGCATGTGGGATCTAGCTCCCTGACCAGAGATTGAACCCAGGCCCCCTGCATTGGGAGCATGGAGTCTTAACCACTGCGCCACCAGGGAAGTCCCAAGAATAAACACTTTTTAAAAATTGTTAATTGAAAGAAAAGTTCTCTGTCTTGAAATTGCATATTTGCTTGTATTGGCATTAGCAGTTTTCCTTTCTCTTCTTTGGGAAGAAATACATTTAATTTAGGTTTTCTAAATGCATATACTGTGATCTAGTGTTCAAAATCTCTCTTATAACTTAGCAAAAAAATTAATTAAAAAAATCAGATAGTCATTTTATCCCTTTGGGAAGATACATTTTTACATTATGTTCCCTATGAAATATTATACATAACAATCTCGGAGGCAAAGACTTAGTAGTGCACATAAACTAGAAATCCCTTCGGGGTATCTATGACCCCAAAATTTAAGAATCCAAGAGAACCTCTTTACAGCTGATACTCTCCCTCCAGACATTACTTTAGACTAATATAGAGTCTTAGAAAACTTGGGTTCACTGGTAAGGAAAGTATTAATTATTTCTACCATACTTTGCTTGAATACTCAGGGTTGGGTCATGTATTTTGTGCTTTCAGCACAGGGTCGAACATGGGTAACTTCACTGGTTGGAATTCATTTCCCCTTCCTGGAATCAGCTCATGGCTGTAGCTAGGAGAAAAGCATCCCAGTGGTAGATGTTATAGCACAGAACCGAACCACTCAGGTCACTTTTCAGATTATAGATGTATTCTTAAGGGGCTCTGACATGTTCATATTACCTTCAGAAGTCATTAAGGAAGAGAAAATAAAAAGCAGATCTGAAGACAAGTAAGAGACAAGTAATTCATCAATTTAAATTCACCTTGAAGCCATCAGTGATAGCAGAAAAGATGAGGGTTAAAATACTCTTGTTAAGCATTCCCTGCTCAAAGTTCTCATCTTATGAAGGCAAACATTTTGATGATACCAGGGCTTTTCTTGAACATAGTCTTTTGTTTTTTAGTCTTGGATCCTTGACAATATGTATAAGTAGTGGTTGTTTTCCTACATTTTTAAACCATCATAGAGATAACTGAGTTTTATGCAATTAAATGCAATGGTACACTTGAAACTGAAACATAAACTTCCTGAACTATAATGGGGAACTCTTTGAAAATAGTTTATATCATCGTTTTCCAAAATACAGCATAATTGGTCATATCGGCGTTTAAAAAAGATAAAATAGAAATTAGCGGAGTACGTTGCACAAAGTATAGGAATTGTGTTGTTTTGGAAATTTTTAAATTCAATATTTATATGTATGTGTTGAGTTGCAATGTAAAATGTATTTCTTATTGTAGGTCTTGATCAAAAATATTTGAAAAACAATGATGTTTATATTATACAGACTCATTTGGTAATAGTTTCTATCCTGTACTTAGAAGATGTTACTCCCACATCAGACATATTAAAACTATTATCATTTTGAACAGAGTACTATGTATTTAATTAGAATTGGTGATAATTAGTTATTGTGGAATAGGGATAAAACTGTGTCATATCATTAGAAAATGTCTGTAACTCACTCAGGGAGAGCTTTCTCAAACTACACAATCCACCTCACACCTCCCAGTGGAGAATCCCTGCCAGTGGGAAGGAACCTGATGGGATGTTTCCTTTTCCTCACATCTGTTAGGAAGGGGAAACAGAATAGAGACCCACTATCTTAGGCCGTCACTGAAGGAACTTTTACAGTTACAGATCATTATAGTTAGCTCTACTTTCTGGATTTCACCAATTTAACAGGCAAAACTAGATGGTGGAAGACAACAGTGGAGACCTGTCCTCATGGCTGTGACTGAGAAGGATTTGCTGCTTTATGACTGTATGCCGTGGACAAGGGATGCCTGGGCATCACCGTGTCATAGCTACCCTCTTGTTGCCACAAGGTAAGACTAAAGACAAAAAAAAAATGTCTATCCTCCTCTAAATCTACTAAAGAATTTAAAAATGAATTCTATTATCTTTTAGGTGGCTAAAATAACATTTAAGTAGCTGATGTAGTTGATTTAGACAAAAACTTTTCTTTCACAACCTTATTGATTATTTTGCAGCTCCTAGCTCAAAATAAATGGTTTCTGTCACTAGTATTTTTGTGTGTATTTTTTAAGATGTTGAAGCAGCTTTCTAACTGCTCTTTTCGACTTGCTTAGTCATGAAGATAAGTAAATAGTGGGGTTTTTTCCTTTACTTTATTGACTGTGACTAGAAAACCACTGAAATAGTGGCAGCATTTTGACTGAGTGATGAAATCATTTAAACAAGACTGTGGTACCGTGGATAAACCACACAACTCAGCCAAAACGTTCTTCAACTTCTCTTTCTAGTATAAGAGTACATAATTTTGATTCCATCAAATAAACATTTATTTGACCTGAAGCAACAGGATGTTTCTAGCATGTCCAATGTGCGGAGCTGGAAGGGAAAAGAATAGAGAAATGTAGATTTGGGGACCAAGATGTCTTAAGAAATTACTAGAAAGTAGTTATCTAGTGTGAAACTAGAAAACATGTTCACGTTCGGTGTTATTTGGGCTTAAAAAAGAATCAGGTTTTGGGCTTCCCTGGTGGCGCAGTGGTTTAGAGTCCGCCTGCCGATGCAGGGGACACGGGTTCGTGCCCCGGTCCGGGAAGATCCCACATGCCGCGGAGCGGCTGGGCCCGTGAGCCATGGCCGCTGAGCCTGCGCGTCCGGAGCCTGTGCTCTGCAACGGGAGAGGCCAAAACAGTGAGAGGCCCGCATACCGCAAAAAAAAAAAAAAAAAAAAGGGAGCCCCAGAGAAAATACTTGGTAGTCAGAAAGGCTAAATGGTGGAGCCATCTGGTATGTCCCACGGGCAACAGTATGGGGGCTCCTGCTTTCAGCAGACAGAGAGTCACGTGAAGCAGAGTATTCTTCTGTTCCAGGAAGGCTTCTATGTTATGTAGGATTTCCTTCAATTTGCCAAGTTCCCTTACATATATCACTCTTTTTATAAAAATATAATTTCCACATAGCTTTTCAGGAGTTTCTGTGTAATTTAGAGCTGGAGCCCTTAGATCACAGAATAGAGATAAAGGATTTATTGAGCCTCAGAGTTAGGGAAGTGTGCCCTCATTAATTTCTTCAGGACATAATGGTCCTTCAGAAAGACTGAATTTAACCATCAGTTTCTCTGGTTCTATTTATTTTTAAAATTCTCACTAAATTATAACCTCCTTGAGGTCAAGAACTATGACTTAGCTCAGCATTTCCCATAATGCTTTGTGTATAGTAGGCCTTCAGTAAACCTTAGTTGAAATAAATTCTGTTACTTAAATTACAGTTTCTGTCTTAGTTATATTGGGAACATGACAGGAATTGTAACAAAACATGTAGACATGTCTCAGTAGATATAATTAGAGCAATTAAATTTATATTTTCTAAAGAGTTAGAGCTTATGAATATGACTGTCCAGATCTCTTAAGCTTAAATTTTATGGAAGAGGCTTATGCTCTAGTTATGATCATAGAATGCAAGGAGGGTAGCTATATCCTTAGACATTTCCTTTACTGGATGTTACTGGAGGGATGGAGCAGAAACCTATGTCATCCCCTAGATGAGCCTTTGTTCAATATAGAAATTATAATCTCATAAACAAATAATTTCTGGACATTGACTAGACTGGACCTAGACCACCAAGGTACTTTGGTACTAAACAAGGAAATGGGGTGGTTGTGTGGATACTCTCAGTGTGGTATTAATTTGCAACTAAGGAAAAGATATAAATAAGATTTAAAACTCGTAGAAAAAAAATACAGGAGTAGATCTTAATGGTCTTGGCTTAGGCAGAGCCTTCTTAGATACAACACCAAAGCACAAGCAACAAGAGAATAAATAAATAAATTGGACTTAATCAAAGTTAAAAACTTTTTTGCTTCATATGTCACCATTAAGAAAGTGAAAAAACCCACAGAATGGGAGAAAATATTTGCAAATCATATATCTAATCTGGGACTTGTATCTAGAAAATATAAAGAACTCTTACAACTCAATAATAAAAAGATAAATTACCCAATTAAAAAATGGGAAAAGGATCTGAGCAGACGTTTGTTCAAAGAAGATATGCAACTGGCCGATAAGCACATGAAAAGGTGCTCGGCATAATTAGCCATCAGGGAGTTGGAAATTGAAACCACAATGAACTATCACTTCCCACCCACTAGGATGGCTATAATTAAAAAGATAGTATGCAAGAGTAGACTAGGATGTAGGAGAAAATAGAACCTCATACACTATTGGTGGGAGTGTAAAATGGTGCAGTTGATGTGGAAAAATCTGAAAGTTCCCGAAAAGGATAAACATAGTCATTGTATGACCCAGCAATTCCACTCCTAGGTTGTATATCCAAGAGAAATGAAAAATGTCCACACAAAAATTTATTCATGAAAGTTCATAACAGCATCATTCATGACACCTAAACAGTGGAAACAATCCAAGTGTCCATCAGCTGATGAACAGATAAACAAAATGTGGCATATCCATACAATGGAATTTTTTTTTTTTTTTTTTGCGGTACACGGGCCTCTCACTGTTGTGGCCTCTCCCGTTGCGGAGCACAGGCTCCGGACGCGCAGGCTCAGCGGCCATGGCTCACAGGCCCAGCCGCTCTGCAGCATGTGGGATCTTCCCGGACCGGGGCACGAACCCGTGTCCCCTGCATCGGCAGGCAGACTCTCAACCACTGTGCCACCAGGGAAGCCCATACAATGGAATATTATTCAGCAAAAAAATAAAAAATGTTCTGATACACACTGCAGCATGGATGAACCTTGAAAACATTATATTAAGTGAAAGGAGCCAGATGCAAAAGACCACATATTGTATGATTCCATTTATATGAAATGTCCAGAATAGGCAAATCTATACAGACAGAAAGTAGATTTGTTGTTGCCAGGGTTTTTTTTGGCGGGGGAGCAGGGAGGGAGTTGGGAGAAATAGGGAGTGACTGCTAGTGGGTATAGGGATTCTTTTTAGGGTAATGAAAATGTGCTAAGATTGTGCTGATGGTTGCAAAACTCTCATTATACTAAAGTCCATTGAACTATGTACACTTTTAAGTGGTAAAGTATATGGAATGTGAATTATATCTCAGTAAAGCTGTTATAAATAAAACAAACCCCAAAAGCCAACAAGATTTAATAGAAGGGAATAAGACCAATCCTTAAACTGAGTTTGAGTTCCTAATAGCTACTTATATTAGGTAATTGGGAGCATTGTTACTTAATCTTTCTGTGCCACAGACTTTTCATTTGTTAAGTGGACCCTAATGAGATAGAGGGGGTGTGAGTATTAAAATGAGTCAATACTTTTAAAATGCCTACAGTGGTACCTGACACATTGTAGGCGCTTAAGTAAGTGTTAGCTTCTTTAATTATAATAATTATTTATTATTAAGTGAAAATATGTCAAGGAAGAATTTGTGTAAAAAGTATAATTGGTTTTTTGACATTGTTAAAAGAAGAGCTTAGCTCTAAACCAACAGTTTTTATGAGTAGTGAAAGTTTCATATTAAATGTGAGGAATTCAGATATATATTTGTTTTGTTTTTGTTTTTTATTATTTATTGGCTGCATTGGGTCTTTGTTGCTGCGGGTGGGCTTTCTCTAGCTGCGGCGAGTGGAGGCTAGTCTTCATTTCGGTGCGGGGGCTTCTCATTGTGGTGGCTTCTCGTTGCGGAGCACGGGCTCTAGGCACGCGGGCTTTAGTAGTTGTGGCACACGGTCTCAGTAGTTGTGGCTCAAGGGCTCTAGAGCGCAGGCTCAGTAGTTGTAGCGCACTGGGCTTAGTTGCTCTGCGACATGTGGGATCTTCCCAGACCAGGGCTCGAACCGTTGTCCCCTGCATTGGCAGGCAAATTCTTAACCATTGCACCACCAGGGAAGTCCCTCTTAATACGTTTAATTAATTAATGAAACAGCAAGGATTCTTCACTCCTTGCCCAGGAAGTACTGGTGGATTAGGAGCAAAAGTGACAGGCAGATGAGAGGTTTAGTTTTTCCGTGTGGCTGTGTTGGCCAAATGGAATTGGTTGAAGTCACTTCTTGATAGAATTAAGGGGGCTTAATCATCCTCTGCCTCCTAGAGAGGTTAGAGTATCGCCACTGAAAGAGACCAGAGGAGGAACCCAGACCAGAAGGTATCCAGTAAAGAGAGGCAAAGCCAGAAAGTGGTGTGCTTATGTCTTTTTAGTGTGGAGGAAAGAGGCAGTTTGAGATACATGTGAGTAATGAGAAAGGGCTGAATGTTCACTTTCACTAATTCTAATACTTTGGAACATGTTCTTATGAGTGGATGAGATACACACACACACAAGGGTAACATAAACATATAGAGAAGGAAAAGATTAAGGACCTTGATGATCCAATAGCAAAGGTAGATAGTCCCTGATAAATTAAGAATTAATTGCAGTTCAAAAATCAAAGAAGGGAACTTCCCTGGTGGTGCAGTGGTTAAGAATCCTCCTGCCAGTGCAGGCGACATGGGTTCGAGCCCTGGTCCACGAAGATCCCACATGCTGCAGAGCAACTAAGCCTGTGTGCCACAACTACTGAGCCTGCGCTCTAGAGCCTGTGCTTCACAACAAGAGAAGCCACCGCTCGCTGCAACTAGAGTAAGCCCGCGTGCAGCAACGAAGACCCAGTGCAGCCAAAAGTAAATAAATAAAATAAGTAAATTAAAAAAAAAATCAAAGAAGGGCTTCCCTGGTGATGCAGTGGTTAAGAATCCACCTGCCAATGCAGGGGACACGGGTCCGAGCCCTTGTGCAGGAAGATCCCACATGCTGCAGCCAACTAAGCCCGTGCGCCACAACTACTGAGCCTGCTCTCTAGAGCCCATGGGCCACAACTACTGAACCCGCGTGCCACAGCTATTGAAGCCCATGCACATAGAGCCCGTACTCCGCAACAAGAGAAGTCACCGCAATGAGAAGCCTGCGCACCTCAGCGGAGAGTAGCCCCTGCTCGCCACAATTAGAGAAAGCCTGCGCCCAGCAATGAAGACCCAACACAGCCAAAAATAAATAAAATAAATTTTAAAAATCAAAGAACACTGTTAGGGTAATATAAATTAACATGAGTTAACCATTTATATTGGCTTGCACATTTATAGATTCTTGGAAACCAAAAGTGTGTGTGTGTGTTTACTTAATAGCTGATATTTCGGGATGGTTGAGGAATTAAGTAAAAACATGAAAGTGATAAATGAAGAGGATTTTTATTTTATTTTTATTTTACACATTTCTTGAGGTTAAAGCCAGGTACAGGATACAGGTAGAAAAATAGATATAGGTGCCGTGGATTTTGCAGGATGTGAATTTTGTAGTCTTTTCCTATAATCTTTCTTTGACTGGAAAAGAAAACGATCCAGAGAAAGTGTGGCTACTTTATGATGTGGAAAATTGAGTGGTGTTGTGCTTATGGGACTTAACAGGGTAAAAGCTGCTGAAACGCCTTTGCATGAGCTCATCTGGCCTCCCCACTAAGGGGGCCTTTTGGCAGTGTGTTTTAACCAACTGCTGTGCAGCAAGAGTCCAGCAGCTGGTTTGAATTAGATTCCCTCTGCCAAATATTTCATAATCAAATCTGTAGGAATAATTCTCCTGGACTTTCTATTTTTTAATGTCTGATTTGGGATTAGCAATCAAACTGAATATGGTAGAATACACCCTGTCACTTTCCTCATACTTTGTCTTACTTGGATCATATGTGGAGTAGTTTTGAAACTTATTTAACTCTTCCAGAGATAGCTAATGTGTAATTGGCATGTTGGTTCTACAGGGATCAGCCCAGGGAGGTGGTTCTCAAATTATACTTTCATGGACCTCTGGGGATTCCTTCTTCAGGGGGTCTGTAAGTTCAAAACTATTTTCACAGTAATACTAAGGTGTTGTTTGCTTTTTTCATTGTTGACATTTGCACTGAGGGTTGGTAAAATTGCTGGTACCTTAGCATGAATCAAGGCAGTTGGCACCAAACTGTATGGACTTGCAGGGAGAAAACATACCAGTTTAACCTCAAAATGTCTTTGTTGAAGCAGTAAAAATTACTAGTTTATTTAATCTCAACCCTTGAGTATTCATCTTGTTAATAATCTGTGAGATGAAGTGGGAAGTGCTCAGAGTCCACTTCTGCTGCATACTGAGGTATGAGAGTTGCTGCAGAGGAAAGCATGTGTGGTTGAGCTGCAAGCTGAACCAGCGGGTTTTTTCATGCAACACCATTTTTTCACTTGAAAAAACAACTGGCTGACACACTGTGGCTGGTCAGACTTGGGTATTTGTTAGACATTTTTTTCCCTAAAATAACCAAAATGAATTTGTCATTTAAGGAAAACACTGATGGTATTTGTTAACAATTATAAATTTCTAACTTTCAAACAAAAATTAGAATTCTGGAAAACTAGCATCTGTCTCTGTGAGTTTGATAGCTTCCCAATACTTAAAGACTTGTCTGATGAGATCATTGGTGATACTAGCAAATGTGACTTTTTGATATAATAAAATGCTCTTAACATTTGGAAAATGTGCATAACTCAATGAAAAAATATATTCCAAATGACCAATACATGATGCTACAAAAGCATGCAAGGGTAAGAAAGATCTATTCAAGCTGCAAGAGAGACCAAAGGATTTTTAATGTAACAGGATATGAAAACTTTATTGATAAGTTTTCAGATACTACATTGCAACTAACCTTTAAGAATCTGCTGTTGAGTTTTGGTTTGGTAGACAGAAAGATAACCACAATTATCTGAAAAGGCTATAAATACTCCTTCCTTGTCCAACTGCCTAGCTGTGTGAGGCTTGGCATACTTAAACTGCATACTGCAGCAGAATGCAGAAGCACATATAAGAATTCAGCTCTGTTTTATTAAGCTGGATATTAAAGAGATTTGCAAAAAATTTAAAACAATGCTACTCTTCACATTAATGTTTTGTTGTTGTTTGGGAAAATATTGTTTTAATAAAAATAAGTTATTTATATTAACATCTAACCGGTTTGTTATTTTTAAATGAATTAATATTTAAAAAATTTCTCAGGGCTTCCCTGGTGGCGCAGTGGTTGAGAGTCCGCCTGCCGATGCAGGGGACACGGGTTCGTGCCCCGGTCCAGGAAGATCCCACATGCCGCAGAGCGGCTAGGCCCGTGAGCCATGGCCGCTGAGCCTGCGCGTCCGGAGCCTGTGCTCCGCAACGGGAGGGGCCACAAGAGTGAGAGGCCCGCGTACCGCAAAAAAAAAAAAAAAATTTCTCAGTTTTAATTTCTCATTATAGTAAATATCAATAAATATAATCCATATGAAGAAAAGTGTTTTGGAGTACTCAGTAGTTTTTAAACACTTTTTTTAAAAAATAAATTTACTTTATTTATTTTTATTTTTGGCTGCGTTGGGTCTTTGTTGCTAAGCGTGGGCTCTCTCCAGTTGCGGCGAGCAGGGGCTACTCTTCATTGGGGAGCGAGGGCTTCTCATTGCAGTGGCTTCTCTTGTTGGGAGCATGGGCTCTAGGTGCGCGGGCTTCAGTAGTTGTGGCACATGGGCTCCGCAGTTGTGACTCGCGGGCTCTAGAGCACAGGCTCAGTAGTTGTGGTGCACGGACTTAGTTGCTCCGCGGCATGTGGGATCTTCCCAGACCAGGGCTTGAACCCGTGTCTCCTGCATTGGCAGGAGGATTCCTAACCACTGTGCCACCAGCGAAGCCCCCTCAGTTTTTAAGAGTGTTGAAGTGTCCTCAACAAAGGGTCCTCCTTTGTTGAAGACCAAAAAGTTGGCAAACCATTAGTTTTGTGCTTCTTAACTGTGGCTACACATTTGAATCATCTGGAGAACTTATAGTAAAATAAGGTTGACTGGGCCCCACCCTAGACCAGTTAAATCTGAATGTTTGAGGATGGGAGCCAGACATCAGTAATATTTAAAAGCTGTGCACCGGGTGATTCTAGTGTAGAGCCAGGGTTGAGAACTATAGTAATTAACTTGGCTAAACCAGTTGGTAGATTAGAGGAAACTGCCTTTCCCTTGAGAGACACAGGCTTGTCTTTTATCTGAACCAGTAGTGACTCCCTGGCAATGAAAGGAAATGTGAAGGAGCATCCATTTACTCTTAGATGTCATCTGCTCAGGTTACTGCTAGAGGAGTAAAGGAAGGAACCAGCAAATTTGTAGAAAACTATTACAGGTGTACAGCCTACAGTGAAGCTAAGAACAAGCCATTTTATTTATTTATCTTTGGTATACATTTCTCATCCAAGTTTTTAAAAATCCTATGTGGAAAACATTATCTGCTGAGTGATTCCTTATAGTGAGGTAGTGTGTTCTGTTATACTGATCTACTTCGAACTTGTTAAAAATAGGGAAAATATTTTTGGAAGAAGTGAATAAATTAAACTATATTAAGTGGTTGTCATGAAGCAAAGTGTTGAATAGTTTAATGACTTTAAAGAGAACTGCTTTCTCCTCTTCTTTCCATATGTATACTTCACTGTTACTTTTTTAGCAGCTTTATTGTGATATAAGTCACATACCATACAGTTCACCCATTTGAAGTAGAAAGTTTAATGGTTTTTAATATGTTCAAAGAGTTACAATCAATATTAGGACACTTTCATCACCCCAAAAAGAAACTCCTTACCCGTTAGTAGTCACTCTTCATTTTCCCCTCCCCCAGGCCTAAGCAACCACAAATCTACTTTCTGGCTCTGTAGATTTGGCCTATTCTGAACATTGCATATATGTGGAATCATGTTACATAGCCCTTTATGTGTGACTTCTTTCACTTTGTGTAATGTTTTCAAGGTTTATCCACGTTGGAGCACGTGTCACAACTTCATTCCTTTTCAAGGCTTAATGATATTCCATTGTATGGATATAGCACATTCATCAGTTGATGGCCATTTGAGTTATTTCCACTTTTTTGACTAGACTGTTGTGAATAATGCTGCTATAACACTCAGGTACAACTTTTTGTGTGAAGATATGGTTTTTTTGTTTTTTTGGCTGTGTTGGGTCTTCATTGCTGTGCGTGGACTTTCTCTAGTTGTGGTGAGCGGTGCATGGGCTTCTCATTGCGGTGGCTTCTCTTGTAGCAGAGCATGAGCTCTAGGCGAGCAGGCTTCAGTAGGTGTGGCACGTGGACTCAGTAGTTGTGGCACGTAGGCTCAGTAGTTGTGGCTCACGGGCTCTAGAGCGCAGGCTCAGCAGTTGTGGAGCTCGGGCTTAGTTGCTCCGCAGCATGTGGGATCTTCCCGGACCAGGGCTCAAACCCATGTCCCCTGCGCTGGCAGGAGGATTCTTAACCACTGCACCACCAGGGAAGTCCCTCTTTTCCCTTTCTTGATAGTGTCATCTGAAGCACAGAAGTTTTTAATTTTGATGAAGTCCAATTTATCAGCCTTATATCGCTTGCATTTTTTGTGTTATATCTAAGAAGGCTTTCCCTAATCCAATGTCACAAAGACTTAATCCTATGTTCTCTTCTAAAAGTTTTATAATTTTAGCTCTACATTTCATTTTTTTATCCAAATGAAGTCAGTTTTTGTATATGGTGTGAAGTAGTGGTCAAACTTTATTCTTTTGCATATGAAAATCCAATTATCACAGTACCATTTATTGAAAAGACTTCTTTCTCCATTGAAGTCCCTTGACATCCTTGTCAAAAATCAGTTGATCATAAATGTGAGGATTTATTTCTGGACTCTCAATTTTATAGTTTAGTGGTAAGTTTTGAAATCAGAAGTGTGAGTCCTCTAACTTTGTTCTTTTTCAAGATTATCTTGGCAATTCAGAATCCCTGGCATTTACCTATGGATTTTAGGGTCAGTTTGTCAATTTCTGCAAACAAACAAACAAAAAAAGATGAAATTCTGATAGGCATTTCATTGACTCTGTAGATCAATCTAGGGAGTATTGCCATCTTAAAAATATTGTCTTCCGATCCATGATACAGGATATCTTTTTATTTATTTAGGTTTTCTTTTATTTCTTTCAGCAATGTTTTTTAGTTTTCAGAATACAAGTTTTATACTTCTTTCACTAAATTTATTCTTAAGTAGTATTAAATTTTAATGCTATTGTAAATGAATTGTTTTCTTAATTTTCTTTTTGGATTGTTCATTGCTAGTGTGTTCCATCAATACACTGATTTTTATATCTTGATCTTATATCCTACAATCTTGCTCAACTTGTTTATTATTCTAATAGGTTTTTAGTAGATTCCTTAGGACTTTCTATGTACAAGATCATGTCATCTGCAAACAAGAGATAGTTTTTACCACTTCCTTTCCATTCTAGGTGCCTTTTATTTCATTTTCTTGCCTAATTGCTCTGGCCAGACTCGCCAGTACAATATTTATTTATTTATTTATGTAGCTTTTTTTTTTTTTTTTGCGGTACGCGGGCCTCTCACTGTTGTGGCCTCTCCCGTTGTGGAGCACAGGCTCCGGACGCGCAGGCTCAGCGGCCATGGCTCACGGGCCCAGCTGCTCCGCGGCATGTGGGATCTTCCCAGACTGGGGCACAAACCCGTGTTCCCTGCATTGGCAGGTGGACTCTCAACCACTGCGTCACCAGGGAAGCCCTGTATGTATCGTTTTGACTGTGCTGTGCAGCTTGCAGGATCTTAGTTCCCCGACCAGGGATTGAACCTCGGGCCCCCTGCATTGGAAACGCAGAGTCTTAACCACTGGACCGCCAGGGAAGTCCCCTGGATTTCTAAACATTGGCTTATTTCAGGGCTCAGATCTCTTCTCTATCAACTACCCTGTCCCTCTGGTGATTGTATCTGATACCATAGCTTGAAATATCTCTTTTACACTGACAACTCCCAAATTTATATCTCCAGACAGAATCACAGACTTATATTCTGACTGCCTATTTAACACATCATTTGCATATTTATGATCACTAGGAAGCAAACTCTGTAGCAAAAGTAACATAAAATAATAAAATAGGTGTTTTTTTCTTTCTTATGTAAAAGAAAACAGCCGTCCTTAGCAAGAGGCTTCTACCCTTCAAGGTTGCCTCATGGCTCAAGATGGTTACTGGAAGCTTTAGCCATAATATCCAAATTGTAGGCAGGAGGAAGAAGAGGAAAAGGACAGAAGGGGCACATACCTGCTGCCTTGTTCTCCAGTTGTGGGGCTTTTCTGGTAATCCTACCCATTAACAGCTTGCAATTCATTGGACGTCTCTTTCTTCAAAGAAGTTTGGGAAATACTCTTTTATCTGTGCATGTTGTCATTCAGGATAAAGGCAGCTTTCTATTTCTAAGGAAGAATGAGAAAACGAATATTGAATAGGCAAGTAGAGCTTTAAGAGTTCTTTGTCGGGACTTCCGTGGCGGTGCAGTGGTGAAGAATCTGCCTGCCAATGCAGGGGACACAGGTTCGATCCCTGGTCTGGGAAGATCCCACATGCTGCGGAGCAACTAAGCGTGTACGCCACACTACTAAGCCTGCACTCTAGAGCCCACAAGCCACGACTACTGAGCCCTTGTGCCACAACTACTGAAGCCCGTATGCCTAGAGCTCGTGCTGCGCAACAAGAGAAGCCTTCACAGTGAGAAGCCCACGCACTGCAACGAAGAGTGGCCCCCACTCACCACAACTAGAGAAAGCCCACGTGCACAGCAACAAAGATCCAATGCAGCCAGAAATATAATTAATTAATTAATTATTTTAAAAAAGTGATCTCTTAAAAAAAAAAAGTTCTTTATGTATTTTGGATACAGTCCTTTACCAGGTATATGTTTTCATAAATTTTCTTCTACTTTGTGACTTGTCTTTTCATTCTCTTAACAGTGTTTTTCAAAGAGCAAATGTTTCTAATTAATGAAATCCAACTTAATCATTTTTTTCCTTTATGGATCATGCTTTTGGTGTTGTATCTTTTTAGATTACTTAGATTTTCTGTTAAAATGTCTTCTTGAAGCTTTACACTATTACATTTTACGTTTAGCTCTAAGATCTATTTTGAGTTAATTTTTAGGAAGAGTGTAAGGCCTTCCAAAACAGAAAGCACCAGACCCAGATGAGTTCACTGGTGAATTCTACCAAACATTTAAGGAAGAAATTCCCTACAGTCTCTTTCGAAGAATTGAAGCAGAGGGAATACTTCCTGACTCATTCTATGAGACTAGCATTATGCTAATACCAAAACCAGAAAAAGACATTATAAGAAAAATACAGACCAATATCTCTCATGAGCATAGATGTAAAAATCCTCAAAACGATACTATCAAATCTAATCCAAAAAAGTATGGAAAGAATTATACATCACAACCAAGTGGGATTTATTTTCGATATGCAAGGCTGGTTCAACATTTGAAAATCAATTTGTGTAGGGACTTCCCTGGTGGTCCAGTGGTTAAGACTCCACACTTCCACTGCAGGGGGCACGGGTTCGATCCCTGGTCAGGGGAATAAGATCGCACATGCTGCATGGTGTGACCACCCTGCCACAAAAAAAAGAAAAGAAAAGAAAATGAATTTGTGTAACCCATCACGTCAACAAACTGAAGAAGAAAAATCTTGTATCAGGAGATACAGGAAAAGCATTTGACAAAATGCAACACCCATTCATGATTAAAACTTTCAGTAAACTAAGAATAAATGGGAACATTCTCAACTTGATAATGACTACCTACAAAAAATCTACAGCTAACATCATACTTAATGATGAGAAACACAAAGCTTTTCCACTAAGATCAGGCCCAAGGCAAGGATGTTCCCCTCTTGCCACTCCTTTCAACATCATACTGGAAGTCCTTGCTAATGCAGTAAGGCAAGAAAAGGAAGTTAAAGGTATACAGATTGAAAAGGAAGACATAAAACTATCTTTGTTCTCAGAAGACATGATCAGCTATGTAGAAAATTGAAAAGAATTGGCAAAAAACTCCTGGAACTAATAAGCTCTTATAGCATGGTTGCAGGATACAAGATCAGTGGACAAAAGTCAATTGCTTTCCTATATACTAACAATGAGCAAGTGGAATTTGAAATTAAAAACACAATGCCATTTACATTAGCATCCCCCCAAAATGAAATACTTAAATATAAATCTAGCAAAATGTGTTCAAGATCTATATGAGGAAAACTCCAAAACTCTGATGAACAAAATCAAAGAAGAACTAAATAAATAGATATTCCATGTTCATGGATAGGAAGACAATATTTTCAAGACGTCAGTTTTTCCCAAATTGATCTATAGATTCAATGCAATCCCAGTCAGAATTTTAGCAAGTTATTTTATGGGTATTGACAAACTGATTCTAAAGTTTATATGGAGAGGCAAAAGACCCAGACACACAAAATTGAAGAACACAAAATTGAACAAACACAAAATTGGAGAACAAAGTTGGAGGACTGATGTTACCCAACTTCAAGACTTACTATAAAGCCGCAGTAATCAAGACAGTGTAGTGTTGATGAAAGAACAGACAAATATATAGATCAGTGAAACAGAATAGAGAGCTCAGAAATAGACCTCTGTAAATATCATCAACTGATCTTTGACAAAGGAGCAAAGACACTACAATGGAACAAATACAGTCTTTTTCAATGAATCCTGCTGGAACAACTAGATATCCACATGTAAAAAAATTTTGCCCTTCACCAGAATTAACTCAAAATGGATCATAGACCTAAGTGTAAATTGCAAAACTATAAAACTCCTAGATGGTAACAGGAGAAAACTTAGATGACCTTGGGTATTATAATGGCTTTTTTTAGATACAACACCGAAGACATGATTTATGAAAGAAATAATTATAAGCTGGACTTCATTAAAACTAAAAATTTCTGTTCTGTGAAAAACAGTGTCAAAGAATTAGAAGAGAAGGCACAAACTAGGAAAAAATATTCACAAAAGACACATCAGATAAATGACTGTTATCCAAAATAATACAAAGAGCTATTGAAGCTCAACAGTAAGAAAACAAACAACTTGGGAATTCCCTGGCCGTCCAGTGGTTAGGACTCCATGTTTCCACTGCAGGGTGCATGGGTTCGATCCCTGGTCGGGGAACTAAGATGCTGCAAGCCACGCGGCACAGGCCAAAGAAAAAAAAAAGAATGAAAACAAACAACTTCATTAAAAAATGGGCCAATGACAACATGAATAGACGCCCCACCAAAGAAAATATACAGATCGCAAATAAGAATATGAAAATATGTTTCACATCACATATCATCAGGGAAATGCAAATTAAAACAACGAGATACTACTACACACTTATTAGAATAGCCAGTATCCGGTGCACTGACAACACCAAACACTGGCGAGGATTTGGAGCAACAGGAACTCTCATACAATGCTGGTGGGAATGCAAAATGGTACAGCCAGTTTGACAAGAGTTTGGTGGTCTCTTACAAACATTTTCTTACCATACAGCCCAGATATTCCACTCCTTGGTTTACCCAAAGGAGTTGAAAAATTATATTTAAAAAAAACCTATACAAAGATGTTTATAGCCACTTTATTCTTTTTTTTTTTTAATTGATGTATAGTTGATTTGCAATGTGTTAGTTTCTGGTATACTCAGCTTTATTCTTTTTTTTTTTTTTTGCGGTACGCGGGCCTCTCACTCTTGTGGCCTCTCCCGTTGCGGAGCACAGGCTCCGGACGCACAGGCTCAGCGGCCATGGCTCACAGGCCCAGCCACTCCGCGGCATGTGGGATCTTCCCGGACCGGGGCACGAACCCGTGTCCCCTGCATCGGCAGGCGGACTCTCAACCACTGCGCCACCAGGGAAGCCCTTAGTCAAAATTGAATCTTTTTTTGATACGCATGGCCTCTTGGGAGCATAAAAAAAGCTAATGGGAAACTGGGGCCTTGGGCCATCCAGCCTAGTGTTCTGCCTGTGACACCAGGGGGTCATTTTATGGGAAAACAGAATGATATCTACTTCAAAGACTATAATCTTGTTTTGAAATGTACTTATCTAAAAACTGCTGATGGGGCTTCCCTGGTGGAGCAGTGGTTGAGAGTCCGCCTGCCGATGCAGGGGACACGGGTTCGTGCCCCGGTCCAGGAAGATCCCACATGCCGCGGAGCGCCTAGGACCGTGAGCCATGGCCGCTGAGCCTGCGCGTCCGGAGCCTGTGCTCCGCAACGGGAGAGGCCACAAGAGTGAGAGGCCCGCGTACCACAAAAAAAAAAAAAAAAAATGCTGATGGCTTTTATAATTTCTGCTTATTAATCAGCATAAATTGCTGACATTTTCCTCTGACAGTGCATTAATTACCTTTGATCTTTGTTTGTGGTTCTAGGTTGGTTCATTCTGGCTCCGGATGTCGATCACCCTCACTTGGATCTGACCTTACGTTTGCTACCAGAACAGGCTCTCGGCAGGGCATTGAGATGCATCTCTTCCGGGTGGAGACGCATCGGGATCTATCGACCTGGACCCGGATACTTGTTCAGGGTTGCCATGCTGCTGCTGAGCTGATCAAGGAAGTCTCTCTAGGTACAGATCCTAGCATTTCATTTCTAATAGTAATTAAATGGAACTGTTATACTTTGTTTTAAAGTAAGAACCATTATCCTGTATGCCAGACTTAAAAATATTCTGAAATAAGGCACCTTAAAGTGATCACGATGGAAAGAAACTGGGTTTCTCTGTTTCAGTAGCAAAGTTTTCATAAGCTTTTTACATGGCTCTGAACACATTTACAACACTCTCTGTACAACATGGTAGTTTTACTGTTCATTATTTAAATCTTTATAGTGTAAGTACTCATTTACTAAATACTAGGTGCATTGACCCTCTAGTTAAGAAGATTTGGGACATGGATAGACACTCTTAAAAATATGAGCATCTGGCAAAGCTTATAGCTGTAGAAAAGTAAAGAGAATTTGGAATAGGAGTCTCTCTTCCAAAGTTTGAAAATGTGTTGCCCAGTAGGTACTGAAATAAGCATCTAAAGGAAATAAGCCTCATGGTCTCTTTCCATTGTTGAAGTGCCCTCTTGTGGCTTGTCTATATGAATTTGGAAGTATGGTTTCATACATGTATATTTGTGTATATGGTTATGTATAGATATTTCCAGATTGCTTTTCATTTTAACAAGAACAGAGAGTAGTCAAAATGAAGACACAGTTACAGTTTCTAATATGGTTTTAGTTACTTTGAATATCTTGATTGCAAGTTGGTTTACTTAGTTTTGCTCCTGTTTTCTATGTATTTTGTTTTATAAACCTAGTTTTACAGAATTTATACAAAAAGAGAAAATGTTTTGAGAGCAGAATGTCTTTTGATTTATATTCCTTTCCATTGCTTTTGGAAAGTTAGGGATCTCCATGGCTTTAGAACTGCCTGGGCAGCATTTCCATGGGTCATCTTCTAACACTGGCACAAGGACAGCTTTTTCAATGTTGTCAAAGTAGCACAATTCTTCAACTATTTAGGACGTACTCTATATTTTCCTCACAACCACAATGATGATTCAAGCAATGACACCAATGCCTAGATCCCACCTTGGATTTTGACCAAAGCCACCACATCAGCAGTGTGGTTTCTCACTTCCTCACTTGTCAGTCTCCTACCCATTTTCTCTATGGAGTGGTTGGTCACCACATTAAGGACTGTGAGGCTCTGGTTTTTGTCTTGGCCGCAGAATGTGCTTTCTGGGATGGGGAAGTCCTCAGTTGGAAAGTCTGGATGCTCTGTGTTCCTGTGTGGAGTCCCAGGGGTCAGGCCAGCACACTCATCACTGGCATATGGGGTCACCATAATCTTCTTCAAGGATCCTGAGAGATATGTTTCCCAAAACAAAGAGTGCAACGTGGCTTTTTAACACTTTTTAGTTTCATGTTGTTTCTTTGGTGTCTGGCAGCTAAACTTCATACTACAGGAAACCAAAATCTATTCAGTCCTTGGCTCACAGTTGTTTAAATACAGATGACTTGATGAGAGGGAGAATAAGGACCAACTGGTTCCTTATATTTTTAGATGGACAAAACATATTTTTTGGTAACTTTGAACTTTTTTGTTCTCATTCACAGCTCTATCTTAATATTACCTTGGTAATACTTTCATTTCCACAGTTCAGATCAATTGATGTACTTACGAATCACTTACTGTATATTTAGAGCTGTGCCAGAAATAGTAAACTGGCTGAAAGTAAACTGCTTTGATGAGAACCAGAATTTCTTTAAAATTTGTTTGTGTGTGTGTGTGTGTGTGTGTGTGTGTGTGTGCATGCGTGCATGCATGTACTCATGCGTGTAGGCACGTAGTCTGTTACGTCTTCATGTGATGTATATGCTTAGTGTACACATACATGTATGTACACATACATACATAAGCCAGCATGTCCTTCAGATGCATGTTATCACCCTCTGTTAAACTATTGGGAGTTTCAGAAAGGTTTATTTAAAACTATATTTGAGGCACATCGTACTACATATTTAGGTGTTTATGGTCTAAAGAAAGTCAGGAAGTGGACAAAAAGAAATCAGTTGAGCTTTTTTTTTTGTCTCTTATGTGTTTGGTTATAGTTTACGCATTTAGAAGAATTTCAGTGACTACTTGTAAAATTTGACTAGTGAATGCCATACATTATCTTTATAATGTGTGTTTAGTTTTAAGCCTTTATTAGATTATACTTAGAGTAGAATTGATCAGTAATCCTTCTGGTACACAAGGACTTTTTCCTTCTAGCAAATATAACTTTAAGATGACCAGGCAGAGAATGCAGTTAACACCCTCAGTTCCATAAAACCATTTTCCATTTGCCACAGGAATTGAAAATAGGAAAATACATACACTTTAGTGTGTGTAGTTGTTTGAACTTTAATAAGTATGCTTTTAAAAGGTTAATTTCATCATAACAATTATCCAAGCTCTTCAAGTTTTTAAATCATACATGAACTTCATGAAGATACTTTATATTTCTGTAGCTTGGTGATATGAAGACTAAGAAGTAGAAGATATAGGTAGGAGTTGCATTAAAAATATGCAGAGAATGTGCAAGAGAAGAAAAATGGGCATTTTAAAGTATTTAGAGTGGTGTTAGCATATATGAAAAAAGTTTGCTTTAACCATGTTGTTCTCAATTTCATAGAAATTCTCTTGAACCCCTTTTTGTTCCTTTACTCAACAAATATTGATTGAGTATATACTCTGCTTTTACTGACTATACTAAAATAAATAAGGTAGGTGTAGCCCCTTCCTTTGAAGTAGGAAAGACAGAAACAAAAAGACTAATAAGTACATGTTGGGGTTGTTATAAGTCATAAATGAGATACATGTGTCATCTAACCCTAACACACAACTCTGTAAGGCAAGTTTTATTACCTACATTTTCAAGGTAAAGGAATTTGGGTTAGTGTGGCTGGAACGTGCACTGGAATCCTTTCAAAATGCAGTGTCTTAAGCCCCTGCATTTCTTCCTCTAAATGACTTATTCTTACGGGCAGATTAAACTCCTGGAGGACATATACATTATCAGTTTCTCTTAATTCATTAAATCAACAAATGCTTAGTGTTTAATTGTCTACAAAGTGCTATGCTTTGTGATGAGAGAAATAGAAACAAATAAGACCTGCTTCATGCCTTTGACCAAATAGCTATAAGAAAGGAACACAGCATCATGTTCTTTTATAACCCTTGAGTGTGATTAGCCCACTAATTATACTTGATGGGCTGGCTTTTCCATGCAGTAACAGAGAATGCTACCTCAGCCTTTCTTTGAGAGCATCCTGGGCAGCCCACTGAAAGCCCACCCTGCAAAACCCACTCTCTTCTGGGTTGTTCTGGAAGGCCCAGAGGAGCCCAGGGTAACACAGCTCTGCAGCCACTAAAGGGTCTTACTGGAAACATTGGAGCCCCCAGAGCCCAGCTACCAAATAACTGGCCCCAGAGCAGCAGAAACAGGACTTGCAGCATAGACTTACTTTGACATTAGAGTCCTTTTTTAAAAATTAATTAATTAATTAATTCTTAGCTGCATCGGGTCTTAGTTGCAGCATGCAGGATCTTTCATTGCAGCATGCAGGCTTCTCTCTAGTTGTGGCACACAGGCTCCAGAGTGTGTGGGCTCAGTAGTTGTGGCGCCAGGGCTTAGTTGCCCCACGGCATGTGGGATCTTAGTTCCCCCACCAGGGATCGAACCTGTGTCCCCTGCATTGGAAGGCGGATTCTTAACCACTGGACCACAAGGAAAGTCCTAACATTAGCGTCTTTGTTCTTCATGATACACTGGTAATCACCAGCAGTCTCTCATTTTAAAAGACACAAAGTAGAAAACATAGATTGTATCTACCAGTATTCATCTTGGTGTAACAATGAGATTTATTATTATTTGTTATTAGTTAATGAGCCTTTTCTTCCTCTTAGCTTTATTAAATTTTTTACCATTAGGGAACTACTTAAAGAAAGTTATCTTTAATATACGTAATTACACTCAACAATATCCCCATGGTCTGAAAAAGCCAATGTCCCTGCCACTTAGCAGATTGTGAAGTAGTAGCCAGAGCAGTAGAAGGAAAACCAGGGCAGGTGAGGACAGGAAGTGTCATGGAAGCCTAAGGAAGAGGATTTCAAGGAGAGGAATAGCCAGTAGGGTTAAATGTATCAGTTGGATGGTTTAGGCTGGAATTAAGAGAAAATGCCCTCTAAAATTAGATTAAACATTTAAGAAATGTATTTTAGATAGAAGAGAGAGAGCAAGCGTAAAGGGGGGGGTGGGTCTTCTCTTCTCAGTCATAGGTTCATATGCACACCCTGGACCAATGGCAGTCACCAGGAGAAGGCTATGCTCTGACTGGCCCAGAGGCTATCTTCCCTTGAAGTTGAGGTCGTCCTTCCCTGAAACACATTAGGAGAGACTAGAAACCTGAATAAAATTGGAGTTTGGCTGTAAAGGAATAATGGAGAAATAAAATCTGGGTAGACAGCCAACAATGAGTCCTACAAGTATCAAGACAAGAGCTAAAGACGTGGGTCAGATTTAGGTACATGGAAATAATTGGTGCCCTTGGAGAGAGACGCTTAGGGATGGCACTGGCAGCTTGCAGAGGGCTGAGGGTTGAATGGAAGGTGAACCATGGATAAACTGAGTGTAGACAGCTCTTTTAAGACGTTTTGCTGTGAAGAGGAGGGGAGGGGAGTGGTAGAAAGAAGAAGGTAAAGAGTTGAGTAGTGGCATTTCTTATAATAATGAGAGAGACCTGAACATCTAAAAAAGCTAATGGAAGGGACCTGACTTAGAGGGAGGTGTTGAAAATGCAAAAGGAAGACGGAATAATCAACCTTGGACAGTGGATGGGATCCCAGTGGATGGGATCCAAAACACAGGTGGAGGGATTGGTCTTAGCCAGGAAGAGGGACAGAGGGAGGAGAGGAGGAATTGGGTGGAGATGTATACCCATATCTTAGCTGTTGAAATGGGCATTGCCTTTTATTCCTGAGTAATTTGTGCCAAAGACACCCCCGGCTTTTACTCCATCCCTAACACCAGGTGCAATTGCAGGCTACTTTTATGTTGTTTGAATTATTAAAGTTGTATCATACTTGTATAACCTGAAAAACAATTTTTTATTTTTTTGCCTAATGAACCATTGATTAGTCCCATACACCAAAACCGTCATTATAAAGAATTTTATAATATAATATTACTGAGAAGCTGGAAAAAATATTAGAATTTTAGTTTGAGGATTTCCTGGGAAGTCTAGGGCTGAAAATAATGGATTGTGCTGGGTCCCAAAGATTGGCCCTCTTTTCCCAATCCCAGTGTCTTATATTTACCCAATTAAATAAGGTCAGCCTAATCATCTAGAATTGTACCCCCCAAACAGGCATTAATGCTCTAGATCAGTAGTTCTCAACCTCAACTGCACTGTGAAATAGCCTGCAGAGTTTTTTAATAATATCAATACCTAAGGTCTACCTTCATAGATTTTATTTTATCTTATTTTTTTTTAACATCTTTGTTGGAATATAATTGCTTTACAATGGTGTGTTAGTTTCTGCTTCCTCCATAGACTTTAATTCAGTAGGCTAGGGCATTAAAACGTCCAAAGGTTTTTTGGAACTTTAATGGGTTGAGAACCACTACTCTAGATTTTCAAATGAAAAACAGAATAGTTTATATTATTATTATTTGGGGGGTACCAAATTACTTTATTTGAAAGAATGGTACTAAGGAAAGAACTTGTAGATGTTTCGGTACAACTTACAGAAAAGGTAAAGGCAACCCAAACATGCATGCACTACCTTGATGCAGGGAAGTCATCCCCGTGGCTACAGGAAGCCAGCCTAAGGCTTAGCTCTCATTATCACTGTTTCCCAGGGTGTGCTTGTCAAAGAGATACTCTGCCATGCCAGATTCGGGGGCCCCCATCTTGCGCAAGTTGGTTACGTGGTCACCCAATTCTTTAATGGATTTCACCTTCTCATTCAGGTAATGAGTCTCAATGAAGTCACACAAATGGGGATCATTTTTGTCAGTGGCCAGTTTGTGCAGTTCCGGTAGTGACGGATTCACACTTTTTTCCAAGTGTAGCGCACACTCCATTGCATTCAGCCCATTCTCCCAGTCATCACGGTCTGGTTTCTTGATATCCTGAAGGAAGATTCCACCACCCCGTTGGTTCTGCAGCTTCATCAGTTTCTCAGCATGTTCCCTGTCCTCACGAGACTGGTGAAGAAAGTATTTGGCAAAGTTCTTCAAAGCCACATCATCGCGGTCAAAATAGTATGACACGGACAGGTAGACTTAGGAGGCGTAGAGCTCCAGGTCGATCTGGCGGCTGATGGCAGCCCCCGAGCCCTGGTGGTAGTTCTGGCGCACCTACGAGGGGGACGCGGTCGTCATGGCGGGCGGCGGAAGAGAGGCGGCGGCGGGGACCTTGGGGCGGCCGGAGGGCGCAGTGAGGTGGTGGCGAGGGCTGGCGCTGAGCGGCCGGCCAGAGCGGGGGTCGAGCGCCGGGTTCCGTCCAAGCACTGTTGAAGCAGGAAACCGCGGCGACTCTGCGAAGACTGCGTCCAGAATCGTTTATACGATTAAGGAGTCAAAACTATGTATTAAAAATAAATGAGTGTGTACGACTCTGAATACACTAAAAACCATTGAGTTTTATACTTGAAATGGGTAAATTGTAGGGTATGTGAATTATGTGTCAATAAAGCTTTTTTTAAAAAATACCATGTGACATTCTACATTTTGAGGGAGAAAAGGGAAAAAATTCAGTGAATTCAGTTTAATGAACATTTTAAATAGAATAGCTACTCACTACCCTCAAGTTGTCACAGGCTTGTCAGGAAGCAAACAGAGAAATAACTGTCAGGCGTGACAGTGACCGTTGTCATCTGTCCTGGGTTTCGGTGAGGTCCGGGGGATCACTGTGCAGCAGCCCCTTCATTTCTGACAGTCCTCGGGTACGCTGTGAGCTCACCCGTGGTCCTCCTGGGTCTTCTTCCAAGCGAAGTGGAACATAGCCCTCCTCGGGGCTTAACTCCTGCAGTCTCCCTCTGTCTCCTCCTCTTCCTCTTCTGAACCTCCATTCTCTGCCTCCATCTATTTCTAGGGTTCCCCTCAATGCCTCACTCAGTCTTCCTCCCCCATGCTCTCCCAAGAGTCTGTTTATTTTAACTTCAAAAAAATTTATACAATTTTAAAAGTTACTTTCCATTTACAATTATTACAAAATATTGGCTATATTCCCCATGTTGGACAGTATATCCTTGGGCCCATCTTACACCCAGTAGTTTGTGCCTGCCCCCCCCCGACCCCTATGTGGCCCCCCCCCCGCACCTCGGTGACCACTAGTTTGTTCTCTGTATCTCTGAGTCTGCTTCTTTTTTTGTTATATTCACTAGTTTGTTGTATGTTTTAGATTCCACATATAAGTGATACCATACAGTTCAATAAAGCTATTATTTAAAAAATTAATGGGTACAATAATTGAAACCTTAAAGGTGAAGTCAGAGAATTTTCAAGTGCAGCTTATTCATCATATAAGGTCTCATCAGTGAACTTTGTTTAGAATGCCTGAGCTTGGATGAGTACATGTGGGAAACTCGAGATTCCTGGTTTTATGTGGTTTTATAGGCCTTGCTCCTCTGCTGTCTCCCACCCCACCGCTGATCATCACTTTGTTCCTGACCCCTACCCCAGATTGTGGGTGGGTATTGAAGGTCTTGGGGTGAGAGGAATTAGAGAAGAGATGAGGTTGGCTGTTTTGCATATTACTTGGTAATAAATTTTTCTGAAAAACCCTGAAAGTTTATTATTTTCATTTTTAGATGAGTTAAAATTCATGATAACTAATTATTGTGTACAGTACACACCCAACAAAGTACTTTTTATTAAACCTAATTGAAATAGTACCTCTATTAAGCCTTTTCCAATTCCCCAGAGTTTATCTACTTCCCCCTCGTCTATCCTCCCACAGTATTTTGTCCATTTCTCTATCATAGCACTTACTTCATTCTGCTGTATCCATATTTCCTTTTCTTTCTCACTTGTCTAAACAGGAACCATCTTTTGTTCAGCTCTGTATCTCCCTGCACCTAACACAGTGTCTGACATAATATGTCCTCAAAACCATTTTTTTTCCAGTATAGATTGGTTGTGATTACCTGTCTGTCTTCTCTGCTGCCTTATGAGAGCAGAGAATTTTTTTTTAATATGAATAATGAATTAATGAACAAACAAACCAAAAAAACTAAAACATAATTCACAATTCCACTGGACAGTTAGTCTTCATGTATGTTTTCAGATTATTCTGAGTCCAGGCTCATGAGGTTGCTTCCCTTATCTTCAGCTCTGCCCACCATCAATCCACGATGTACCCGACACAAAGAGCACAAAGCACCCACTTCTGAGTGCTGACTGTTTATCTCCCTCCCTTGATTACCTCAAAAACTGTAGTTTCTTCCTCTCTTTTAAACTTCAATATTTGATGTCCTATGATTGTCCTTGAATGCTGCTGTTGTGTGTCTTTTAATATTTCTAATAACTACCCTGTCAATAAAATTAGTATATTAATTTTCTTACCATTGGGAATTCCCTGGTGGTCCAGTGGTTAGGACTCTGTGCTCCCACTGCAGGGGGCGCGGGTTCGATCCCTGGTCTGGGAACTAATACCGTGCATGACATGAGACGCAGCCAAAAAAAAAAATTTCTTACCACTTCTTATCTCTAAATTGAGGTGGATAATGGATTTATAGTCCTCCAAAAGGATTTTAGTTGAATCAAGACATCAGGATGGCGACTTCCCTGGTGGCGCAGTGGTTAAGAATCCGCCTGCCAATGCAGGGGACACAGGTTCGATCCCTGGACCAGGAAGATCCCACATGCCGCAGAACAACTAAGCCCGTGTGCCACAACTACTGAGCCTGTGCTCTAGAGCCCACAAGCCACAACTGCTGAGCCCGTGTGCCACAACTACTGAAGCCTGCGTGCCTAGAGCCCGTGCTCTACAACAAGAGTAGCCACCACAATGAGAAGCCCTCCCACCGCAACAAAGAGTAGCCCCCGCTCGCTGCAACTAGTGAAAGCCCGCGCACAGCAACAAAGACCCAACACAGCCAAAAATAATTAATAAATAAATAAATTTATTTTTAAAAAAAAGACATCAGGATGGTTATAATAAGCCACCTGGACCAGCTCAGAGCTTTGTTAATGAGGCCCAGATTCTGTCCCAACAGAATAGGGCCACTTCTCATAGGTGCCTGCCCTTCTCTCTCCCTCTCTCTCTCTCTTTCTCTCTCTCTCTCCCTCCCTCCCTCCCTCCCTCCCTCCCTCCCTCCCCCACCCCCACCACCCCCACCGCCCCCATTAAAATCAGAGTCAGAGGCTTATTTCTCTTTGGTTCATTACTCCTGAGACCCTCTGAGGGTGAGGCAATCACATTGCCTCAACTGTTTTATTACTATTCAGGGAGAAGCCATTTAACTAAGACTATTAGGCACAACATTTTTATGGCCAGTTCATATTCTCATTCAAAATTATCTGGTATTATAAGTTTTGACAAACTGAGTTCTAAACCTAAACATACTCAGTATGACCTTTACTTCTCCTTTTCAAGGTTGAGGTAATCTTAAACAGTATTCTGTTTTTTTAAAGTAACACACACAGACACTGACATTTGCTGTCCTTTCCTTTCCTTTCCTTCCCTCCTGAGGGGAAACAATCCTAAGCAGAACATTTAAGAAATCTCTTATACAAAAAGCTTGTTGAGGATTAATGGCTTGCCTTTGATGGCTGCCTTTGATGGCCAGATCTCCCTCCACTAGGGACACACCTGCAGGCAGAAATCCTCCCCTGCCTGCACTGGACCTTCGCCAGCCAGTGCTGTAAGGACTTGGGTGGACCTCATTCTTTGAGCATTTCTTTTCTAGACTAGAACTGACCCGTCTCTTCTCATCAGACCTCAATACCCTACTAAGTTATAGCTTCAGGGATATTAATAGAATAAAATTCTCTTGAAAACTGTACCCTGGTTGCCTTGATTGGGATCTTTTTGTTCTCCTTCCAAACCCCTCAGCCAGTCATTTAGAGATTATTGCATTAGATTACTTCCACAGGTAGTTAATTTTATCCATGTCCCCCCCACCAGGTTCCTTTTCTGAAGGTAATTAATATTCAAAGTTCTCTGTTCAAAACTCTCCTATTCGAGTAGTGCTGAAAAGGGACCCTGCCAATATTTGTTATTCCTTTTCCTTATTTCTTGAACATGCCAGCTGCCTTGACTAATTGAGTGTTTTTCGTGTCCAGCGCAAGGATACATTGGTCTGGGTATGAGGACTTGCTTGTTTGGGAGCCATTCTTCCTGTTCACAGTGACCAAGCCTCACTCAACTCTGGTCCTTTAGGTGATTGTAAACTCAGCTCAGAGGACTATGTTAATTCCCATGTCGCAGAGGGCCTTTCACTTGTAGCCTCTGTACTGACAACAAAACCGCTCAAGTGTTAGTGAAACAGGGACTTCACCAGTCTTGACAGAAGACATTTGCCTGTCTTGATGATCGGTTTTTTTGGTCCCATCAATTCAGATATATCTTCTGAATTTTATCTTTGATAGGACTGACAGTGTGACTTCTCAAATACCAACCAATCCATGTTACTACCCTGAAAGGTGCTGTTTCTCCTTTGGTTGTTCCTCCTTCTTGCCCACTTGAAACCTTATTCTTACTTCTCACTACCTATCAAGTGTGACCGTTTTTTAGGGCCTTTCTCAAGTCCATCTCCAGGAAACCTTTCCTTGACTTTGGCCTTATTCAGTTTGGTGTTCAGTCATGTTCTATACCATCTACCTTAAGCAGTTAGGGATTTCATGTCTATGCCTGTCGTTTGTGAGGTGTTGAGAGCAGGGACCATACCTCTTACTTTTCCAGTGCCATATACAGCCTACTGTCAGCACAAGTATTCACTTGGTACTCACTGAATTGAACTGAATCAGATCAGATGTCAAGGAAAGTTATGGAAATTCTTCCTCATCTCAAATAAGATGTTGACTTGAGTGACCAAAACAAGACTCACTTCAGGATGTTCCAAATAGGTTAGGTATCACACATTCTCAAGAAGATTCTTTTCCCTTTTTAGAAGTCAGGAGAAGCCTTTATCGTTTTCTAACTGAAGTAGTAACTTTATTAATGATGTTTTTTCTTGTCTTCAATAGGCTGCACATTAAATGGCCAAGAGGTAAGACTCACTGTCCACTATGAAAGTGGGTTCACTATCTCCAGGGAAAATGGAGGTTCCAGCAGCATATTGTACCGCTACCCCTTCGAAAGGCTGAAAATGTCTGCTGATGATGGCATCAGAAATCTGTATCTGGATTTTGGTGGTCCTGAGGGAGAACTGGTAAGCGTGTTTCTGAAAAACATGTTTATTCTAATAGGTATTCTCTTTCTTCCTATTGCTTCTTACCTCTTCTATAGAAAATTATGGGCTTACAGACTGATATTCCATTTGGAGCCAGGAAATTCTTCTTCAGTTTTCAAAGATGCATGGGTTTGGTTTTGGGGTTTCACTGGGTTTTTTTCCCACATTAGGAAATCATTCCCTTTTTTAAAAGTTTTGTTTGAATTTTAGAAAGAAAAAATAAATAGCCATTTTAAGAAACAGGCTTTTAACAAATATAAGGTACAAAATACTAAACCTGGCAAACTTTAATAAATGAATTCTATCCATTGATATTATCAGCAATTTGTTGGGATAAGAGTTAAAAGTAATAAAGTGACAGTTGCTACAGAAATTCTGCTGATCAGAAAAAAAAGATATGGAGATATGTATATACAGCCATCATCTTTTTTTTTTTTTTTTTTTTTTTTTTTTTTTGCGGTACACTGGCCTCTCACTGTTGTGGCCTCTCCCGTTGCGCAAAACAGGCTCCGGACGCACAGGCTCAGCGGCCATGGCTCACGGGCCCAGCCGCTCTGCGGCATGTGGGATCTTCCCGGACCGGGGCACGAACCCGTGTCCCCTGCATCGGCAGACGGACTCTCAACCACTGCACCACCAGGGAAGCCCGCCATCATCTTTTTTGACTTCCTTGTCCTTTAAAGGAAATATCAACAGGAATTCATGAGTCCCCTTGGAGAACTAGAGAAGTGTGTCAAGTGTACTTTAGAAATCAGAAATCATGATAAAGAAGTCAAAGTCATGCCATTTCTCTCTTATCAGTATTGAGCCAGTAGTTCAAGTCTTGTCTTATAGGTGAAATCTTATGTCCATTGACACAGTCACGATAGGTGTAAATTTGAAAAACAGAATCTTGAAATTTTAGAACTGAAACAGATCTTAGGGATAATGAAGTTCAAACTCCAAATGAGAAAACTGTGGCTAGAAATCTTATTTTATTTTATTTTTATTTATTTATTTATTTTTTTTGCGGTACGCGGGCCTCTCACTGTTGCGGCCTCTTCCGTTGCGGAGCACAGGCTCCGGACGCGCAGGCTCAGCGGCCATGGCTCACGGTCCTAGGCGCTCCGCAGCATGTGGGATCTTCCCGGACTGGGGCACGAACCCGTGTCCCCTGCATTGGCAGGCGGACTCTCAACCACTGCGCCACCAGGGAAGCCCTAGAAATCTTATTTTAAATGATGAACCTTTAGGAAACTATGGATAGCCATGGACTTCAAAAGCCTGTTCATCTGATGTCAGCTGTCCAAATTAGAGACCTGTGCTTAGAAAGGTATAACTAGCCCTCCCAGCTAGCTTCAAGAGTTGTCATTCCCACCACAAACCGATAAGGGGTATCAAAAATCATACACATAGATGGTCACACTTCAGCTGAATTTACTGTGATTCCCCCTGGGAAATATACTTACAGTCAGTGGTTTCCATATAGGATATTCCTCTTTCCTTTACATCTTCCTACGTGGCATGGTGAAATCTAGTACACCACCAATAGTGTCCTAATTGTGGATGTGAAATTTCACACTGGTGTTTAATTTTGACATAGAATAACCTTACTTCAGAGTACACTTCCATTTGCGGCTCTAAGTTCCGAAGAGTTGCCATAAATCTGGCACATCCATTATCCAAGTTCTTTTTAAAAAGTAGAACATCATGTCCAAATTTGTTTATTTTGCATGTTTGTTTATTAAAGCATCTGTATATAGCAGTGATAATTAATGTCCTTTCTCCACAGACCATGGACCTGCACTCCTGTCCGAAGCCGATAGTATTTGTGTTGCACACATTCTTGTCGGCCAAAGTCACTCGCATGGGACTGCTTGTATGAGCAGCAAAAAAATCAGTAAAGAGCCTTGAATGTCACAAGAAGTATTTCCACCTCAAAAAAAAAAAAAAAAGCACAAAAAGAAAGCTCTTTCCTCTCTCCTCCAGCACAGTGCCTTGACAAGGACCTACAAATCACTGCTGAACTGTAACCATGTTTAAAGAAGTGCTTGCCTTTTTCAAACTACCTTGCCAGAAATTCTAGGACTCTAGTAAGCTGCAAAATAAGGCTGTTGATTTATTGTCTAGTTTCCTAATGTGGTTTCTAAGTAATTAGGTTTATTTCCCTTGATAAGAAGGGTGGCTCATTCTTTTTCTTTTTGGACATAATCAAACATCTAATAGTTTCTTTTTTTTTCTTTTTCTTCTTCTTCCAATAGAATTTGTTTCAGGCTTAGCCTTGATCTTTTGCTTAGGACAGCTATCTCTAACCAGGTGCTAGTTTGCAGCAGCCCGTGCTTCTTGGTCACTCCATATAGTTTATACATTTTGTTGGATTTTACTGTCTTCACTTACTCGTTCTACCCTAGGAAGTCCTTGAATTGCATCACCAAAGGGTTCTTCATCTGTCATGGCTCTCCCTGCATCCCACCCTGGCCATCACTTCCCACTGCATCACAAGCTTTGCCACTCATAAGTGCTAACTTTAAGACTTAGAACTTGCCAGATTTGATTTACCTTGCCTTCCACTCCCTTTCTAGTAGTGACCAACTTGAAAAACAAGTTGGAAACCACTGCTTTGAAAGAAAAGTTTTGCTTGTTTTAGGATTTTCTGATTTTATCTTTTGTAGGAGCCAGGGGATAAGATTTATTTTAAAAGAAAATCCTCATTTTAGCCTAAGCCATTTTTTATTGCTTACCAAATGTGCCTTTGGTTAGGGTTAGTGGAGCTTTATTAGTTTGAATGACTGGATATCACTGCCATTCCAGGGAGATCATCTATCTAATATTGAAGAATAATTTTTGCGGTGGGTTTCCTTAGTGCGGTATCTTTTTTAGTTGGCAGATCTCTTTAAGGAAGACAAATCCTGGAGAGCCAGCTTGTTGAAAGAGTACACTTTGTCAGTGAAGCCAGCTCGCTCTTTAGCACAAACATCATGGCACATTGCTTTGAGCTGTGTGAGCCCATGCAGGATCCTGGCCCTGGCCCTCTCCCTCTGTGGCAACAGAGTGGCATCCGTCAGCAACTCTAATTCAGTGCTGGCTCAGTGATGCATCCTGCAATGGGCAGGGTGATGAGACCATGGAACAGCTACCTGGGCTTTGCTAAGCGTTGTCAGATATCATCATTAGCACATAGCAGCAGTAAGATTGCTGATTTTGTGGTACTGGAGAACTCAGCTTCTTTTTCCTAATTATGAAGGAGTATGTATCTGAAAACATTTAAAATAGTATAATAGCTATATAAAATGTCAAGGTTAGCACAGTCCCCAGATCTGAAAGAAAAGGTAACACTGACTTTGATGTTCTCTCTGCTCTCTGAAGAAAGTTCTAGGAATAGTTCTCATTTACTAGAGTTATCAGGAATGCCATAAGAGGACGTGAGCACTATGGAGGGTGGAGAAGGGTAGCAGTCCAAAGATGAAAAAGAAAAAAAAACCCAAAAACCCACAAATGTACTATTTGCAAAGCAAGAGCTATTTGGTTTGAGTGCAGACTGACCTATAGGTGGGACATATAAAAGAGCAGACTCATGAGCAGAGAGAGTTCTAGTTGGACATTGTAACCTCATTGTCTTCCCTCTGCCCCATAAATGAGTTTTTCCCCCAGCTCCAGTCCCCAAAGTCTGATCTACTTAAAACTGGAAATTGAAATCTAGACTAGAATATATCTTTTAAGAGCTTTTTTATGTTTTGAAAATTCATAAATCTAAGTTTGGTTCCATCTGGCATACGTTTGCAAATCAGAGAAGAAAGAATCTTGAAGATCCAGCTATGGTTTCTGGAAGCAGAATTTCAACACACAATACCCTCAGATAAGGGAGCTTAGACACTTTTGGCAGTGAGAGTATTATTAATCTGAGAAGTCGAACAATGCAGTCACAGACTTTTGCAGCAAAGCCATTTGGTGAGGTTTTCTGTGTTAGTATGAAAGGCTAAGCCACTGAGAATATTTTCTGGGAGAACTTCTGAGCCACGCTGCTCATTCCTTCTATGAAAAAGATCTGTTAAAAGGTATGATTAAAATGTGGGCAGGAGAGGTAAGCATTGTGTGCATTTCGGCTCATTTTGCTCAAGCTTTAGCTGTCATAGCACCAAGATCCATAGGTTTCTAGTATCTTTTGAGTCTTGATGTGAAATGAAAGTGTATGGAGGGTTTCCTTTGACCACTAGCGCCCCAAGAGCAAGAGCCCTTCAGCTGCTTGTTTAACATACTTCAGCAGCTTTCCAATCATGGGTGACCAGGTTGTTCTTTAATTGTGTTTGTGGGATTTTCAAACCACAAATGAAGTGCTTTTTATGAATGGGACAGCCTTGATAAATAGGTATTTTGTATTAAGATGCCAGAATGTGGCAAATTATTTTCAAGTGATAACTGAAGAGGGGCATTTTTGATATTTCACATCTTTTATAGAACAGCTGACTTTTCACTTCTTTTTCATTTTGAAATAGGAAAATTGTTGAGAATGTGGTGGGCTTCCATGTGTAGAGTGGAAAGGAGCTGCATAGTAGTGCCCCCTCATTCCGATGGACACTCCTCGTGCCCTCGGGAACCGGGGCTTAGACGTCTTCTCCACATTCCACACAGACGCCTACGAGCAGCCAATTGGTGTGTGAAAATTCTTCCTCCTCATTTTCTAAAACGTCTCCGCTCCCTCTCCCCCCGGAAAAAAAAAAAAAAAAAAAAGGAAAGGAAGAAAAGGCTCAATTATACTTTTTCTGGAAAAGGTGAGTCCTTTCCTGAAGTCTTCAAACAAATCTTACCTGGAAATTAGTATCTAATATTTTATATGAAGAAATACTTTAATGTATGTTTATACAGTATTTATTAGGTAGTTGTAACTATAAACTCAGCTACCTAGTAGAGTTTCAGATTAAATATTGGGACATGTACAGGAATCAAAAATACTACTTTAAATGGCATTCATCTATTTTAAAGCCATGTTTTAGCACTTTTTAGGCTAGCTAAAGTCTGATAGTGCTTGTTTTTATCATCTGTACTCTCACAAAGTTTGTTATTGACAATTATTGCATGCAGGAGGGATCAAATTATTTATTATATTTTTATAAGTGGAAAAATCACTCTAACCAACAAATGATTAAAGTTGTTACTGATTATTTTCTTAATTTATCCTCCTAACAGAATGGTAACAAAGCCTTTTTTAGCCGATTAAATGCACTTAGCTAATAAACCAAAATTTACTCTTTAAAAAAAATTTAAACTGTGTGGAATCTGGACAAGACTATGTTTCTCCTAGAAAAAACACATTTCATTGTAAATGGTTTTGATGGATAAAAGTATGTCCACTTTTGAGAAAAGGTTATAATGGATTTTTTTAATTTTGAGAGAACCTCCAGGTCTCCTTGTTTAATTTATATCCATATTTTTAATTCAAATTATCATGTAAGCTGCTATGCAAAATCTATTAAAAGCCCTACTTACTCAAAGAGTTAAACATATTTGAAGCTTTCAGGGAAGACCTGTAGACTTAAGCACTTTCTCTGCTTATTTTGTATCTTAGACACTTATGCTGAATTATGTTCTTATTATTTTCACTGGTTATAAGCTATTGATTGTACATAATATTTAAACCATCCAAATATCTAGCATACATTTTCATGTCGCTGCCATCCACTGTTGACGCCATGAATGAAATGGCTGGTTAGAAAGCCAAAGGTCGTTTTCTTTCAATATCCAATGAAGTAAAATGCTGGATCTCTTTGGTCTCAAAGCATATTGAGATCTGCATATCTGTGTAAGGAAAAGAGACTTCTTTGGGATTCTGCTTAAACTTTAAGTTGAATTTGATTATAGTCATATTCATTTGTTTTATATATCTCTATCAGGTATATTACGTGCCAGGTGGTATTATATCCTACCTTGAGATTGGAAATCTCTTTCATTTAAATTTGAATTCTTATTGTGGCTTTTTTTTTTTCTCCATTAGATCAAAGTAGAGGACTCTGACATCTGCTACCATTCTCTCTGTGTCCCTATTTTAATTTTTTGATAATCTACAATTATTTTGTTATATATACTGTCTTTAAAAACTGACAGCAGCAGTCCCCCAACCCCTGCCCCCCTTTTTAAGCTATATATTTCACTGTGCTGGGCATAGAGACACTCAATAAATGTGTGATGACAGACAATTCTAAAATAATTATGCTGTATATCAGGATTATGTGTTTTGAGCAATATAGCTATTCCTATGGTATAAGGATATTCAGTGAAATTTATTTTATACTAGTAATAGACTACTTAAGTGGTTGATTTGAAACCCTTTCTCTAAAGCACACACATACACACATCTAGCAGATCAGTGATAATTTCAAGTTAAAGTAAGGTACAATTAATAGACAATAGAACACGTCTCTTTTTGACACTAGTTAAACTGCCAACTGGAAGAATGGTTGTTGTGTATTAACTTGAAAAATATTTTAACAAGATTTCTTCTTTTATAAACTTGATAAACGTGAGCTTAATTTCTTGTCACCTCTATTCTTCCTTTCCATTTTAGGTGACTGAACCAAAGCATATTCTGGTTTTAAAAGTGAATCTACATTTGATATAATGCATAAATATGCTGTTTGTAAATGATTGCTTGCTCTCCAATGAACATTTGATTGTAGTCAACAAAAATCTACCAAATGATCTGTAATCCTTGAATTGCCACAAAATAGATTAGTTGAAATTAAAAGGATATAACAGAGAAATGATACTTCATTTTATTGTAAGATTAGGTATTGTGGTAGATTTCTAACTTCTGAGTCCTGTAAGTACTTTACTCAGTTTTGTAATAATCTTACCTCCCTGCCATTGACACAAATGCAAAAGTTTTTGAGTCCCTCTTTATCCTAGTCACATGTACACCTTTGGAACCTGATTATCACCTCTTCCAAAGTGATAGAAGTCTCTTATGAATAGACAAAAGGTTCTTTGGGACCCTAGAGAAATTTTTGAAACTGCAAACCTAATTAATGATATATTAATTCATGGATTCTTTCATCTAATAAGCATTTATTAATGTACAGTTCTGCACAGGCACTCTGAAAGGTCCAAAAGAAAGTTCCTGCCCTCAAGTAGCACATAATCCATTACTTCTCAATCACACCATGCCATCTATTTATCAGTCAGAGGTTAAGTAATTAACCACCTCATATTTTTACCAAAGCATTTGCAGTTCTGCTTATCTGGCAAATTGGAAAATATTTAAAAGGATGCTCAGTCTTTGATCCATGCTAGCATGAAAGAACTCCAAGCACATTTTAGTAGGTTGGTCTTTTCATCATGCATCATTTTTTAATTCAAAATCAGGCTTTAGTTTGTGAAGGAGACTAGTGTAGAATATCCTTAGTAAGATAAATCACAACAACGACAAAAAGTTAGCTCTATTGCCCAAAGTGGATCAATGAGAAAGTCTTTTTAAAGAAAAGTTTCTTTTAACTGTAAAGAGAAAAGATAAATGTATATTTCATCTACCCACTTTATAGATTGTGCTGACCCAGTCATTTTCACATTTGCAGCCTTTAAACATCTCATTTGCTGAAAGTCCTTACATGTGGTAGATGGACTGTTGCTCCATTTGAGAGATCAAAATAATGAAGATATTTAAAACTTAGCAAAATTCCACTTATTCTAGAACACTCAGACATTCAAACTCAGTAGAAAGGGCACCTAAAAAAAAATAAGAGCAGTTGTGTGAATTTTTCCTTCAGTAACAGTCCCTTTCCATCTAGCTTGCCTTCCATCTATCACTAGAGGCAGCCTTTCAGGCAACATCCTTTGTCATGCCCAGAAAGGCCCTGAGAGGTCAGTGATTGGAATGGCTTAGGGAACACAGTCTCATGGGCTCCTTCCCCTTGGTTTTCAGCGTCCTGGAGTTGTGCACACAAATTAGGTCATGCCTTCAATGTCTTGGTCTTTACTTTAAACCTGCCCTTTGACAATCAGGTGCTAATGATTGTATACTATTGGAACCAGCACATAAGTATTGTCATGTTAAGTGTCTGTTCCTCCTAGGTTGGAAGAAGTGCTTTCCTTCTATCTCAGTCCTGTTCAGGTGGGTGTCAGTTACATTTTTTCACCTCTGTTTTGTGAATTAACAGAATTTGGAGGAGGAGAAATGATCTAAACTAAGTTTTGGGTTTGGCACGATCATCAATCTTGATGATACTCTTCACACCTTAAAGCAAACCTGCCCTATCATAAGAACCAATTTCTGATTGTTTTTCTCTAGTTAGGACTCCAGTGTTATGTTTACAGTCTGTTGGATGGATTCAGCGTGATAAGACCTGGGTGCCCAAAGAATCTGTTTCCCTTGTGGTACCAGACCCAAGGTCCTTTAGAAAATAATGTGGCAAACCACTACCTATAAAGGCCTCTTTTGGCTAATCTGTGCAAACTTTTATTATACCCTCTTGTATGTATTCTGTCCTATGCAACTCTCATTTTTTCAAGTATTAAGACTTAGAAAGCTAGGATGACACTTCTACAAAGAATTAGAAGTATGTGATAATCTGGTGTTTTCCTTCCTTTTGGAACCCTGTATTTAAACAAGACTTCTTTTTAAGTGTTGTTTAAAATTTAGGTCTCAAGTCTTCTGGCATCACCAGACTACCAAATCAAAACCCATGGCATAAAACAGGGCAGTATTTGTGTTCGTAATAATAAGCTTTATGTGTACTGTGTAAGTATAATGCATAGACAACACTTTCCCTTGAGTTGCACATCAACATAGAGCATTGTACATTACAATGAAATTTGCAACTTAAGGGTATTATATATATAAATACATATATACCTTTGTAACCTTTATACTGTAAATAAAAGAACTGCTTTTAGACTTGTATTTTTTTTTCATTTTTTAATGTTAAAATAGTTTCAAACTTAAACAGGAAAGGTTTAAGAACGGTACAAAGAACTCCTACATCCGTGTCACCCAAATTTCCCAGTTGTTAACATTTTACCACATTTGTTCCATTACCTTCTCTTGTCTTTTTCTGCCATGATGCTCATCACCCTTAAATTCTCTAGTGTGTACTTTACAAACACAAGGACATTCTCCTGTACTGCCACCCTACAGCCCTCCCAATCAGGAAGTCAACTTTGGTACAACACTACCACCCATCCACAGACCCCATTTAAGTGCTCCAATCGTCCCAACAATGTCTCCTTTTCCCTTATGGCACAGGATCCTATCCAGTATCACATGTGTTTGGTTGTCACATCTTAGCCTCTTCTGGTGCCATTTTTAAACAGATTTAGGACAACTCCAAACTCTTAAAAACTTAGTTTCGGTTGTAGTTCTACCACTGACCATCTGTGTGATGGGAGCTTAATCACTGGATCAATCTGAGCTTTATCAAACTTTGAGTCACACAGAGGAGGGGCAAGTGAGAGATGGTTTCTCAAGAATCATGTTTGGAGATCACTGCTCCATTTATTTCAGTATCAGTCACTTTGTGTGATATCTCAGCAGAATTTTGCCCTGGCCCTACCTCTCCAAAATGTTACTCATCTGAACCTTGTTTTTTATAAATTTATTTATTTTATTTATTTATTTTTGGCTGTGTTGGGTATTCGTTGCTGCACGCGGGCTTTCTCTAGTTGCAGCGAGCGGGGGCTACTCTTCGTTGTGGTGCATGGACTTCTCATTGCGGTGGCTTCTCTTGTTGCATTCTCTTGTCCATTCACTTGTTGGAGCATGGACTCTAGGCACGTGGGCTTCCGTAGTTGTGGCTCGCGGGCTCTAGAGCGCAGGCTCAGTAGTTGTGGTGCACGGGCTTAGTTGCTCCGCGGCATGTGGGATCTTCCTGGACCAAGGCTCAAACCCGTGTCTCCTGCATTGGCAGGCGGATTCTTAACCACTGCGCCACCAGGGAAGCCCTGAACCTTGCTTTTATTCCTCCTCCTCCACACTGTTCATGCCCCAACCAAGAAGCTTCTTAACAAATTGCTCAGAACCTACTGCTTGGCATGAGCCCTAGAATGCTGGAGTTTGTATAGTCTGATTTTATGAGGTTGTATTGGCTAAGGAGAGTTGATTCACTGGTCCAAGCTTGGGTTTACAACAAGTGCCACATCCTCAGCATCAACAGAACCCAATATAGAAAAGTGCTGTGCAAGAAAGAACAAATGGGCAGCCACTATGGAGAACAGTGTGGAGGTTCCTTAAAAAACTTATAGACAAATTTACCATGAGATCCAGCAATTCCACTCCTGGGCACATATGCGGAAAAGATAAAAACTCTAATTCAAAAAGATACATGCACCCCAGTGTTCATAGCAGCACTATTTACAATAGCCAAGACATGGAAGCAACCTAAATGTCCATCGACAGAGGAATGGATAAAGATGTGGTACATATATACAACAGAATATTACTCAGCCATAAGAAAGAATGACATAATGCCATTTGCAGTAAAATGGATGGACCTAGAGATTATCATACTAAGCGAAGTAAGTCAGAAAGAGAGACAGATATATGATACCACTTATATGTGGAATCTAAAAAAATGATACTAATGAATGTATTTACAAAAGAGAAATAGAGTTAGACATAGAAAACAAACGGTTACCAAAGGGGAAGGGGGGGCAATAAATTAGGAGTTTTGGATTAATAGATACACACTACTATATATAAAATAGATAAACAACAAAGACCTACTGCATAGCACAGGGAACTATATTCAGTATCTTGTAATAACCTATAATGGAAAAGAATCTGAAAAATATATATATATATCTGAATCACTTTGCTGTACACCTGAAACTATCACAACATTGTAAATCAACTACTTAAAAATAAAAAGAGCAAATGGAATTGGGCATTTGCAAGTCAATGACTTTCTCCTTAAAATGTGGGAGCTGAGTTCTGCTCTAGTGAAAAAGAACATGAAGTTATTGATCTGATTCAGAATCAAGCCTAAACGTGCTCCATGTGCCAGCCCACAAATAACTTAGATTTAGTGCCTTTATTCCCCCTTTCCTTCCTTCATTCACACCTCCACCCCAGCAATGGCAACACCACTGCAGAACTGAGGTGTCCTCAGAGCCTGTTTTCAAGCTAGCATCCTAGAAGAAAGTCAACGACCAGTGATCCAGTGGGATGGGGAGGAGTTCTGGTTTCCCATCGGAAGGACAGAAGTTCCTCTAGGAGGCGGGGCTTCCTCCCGGAAGCTCTGCCTTGTAAAGCAGTCAGCGTCTGGACAGCAGGCTCACGCAAGACAAGCTAAGCAAGAGGTCAGAGCAGAGTAGGCAGAACAAAGGGAAGATGAACACAGCCAGTGGAACTCAACCCCGCCAGCCCTTGCTATGGGCTGAACTGTATCCCACCAAAATTCATACATTGAGCCCTACCCTCAGCGCCTCAGAATGTATTTGGAAATAGAGCCTTTAAAGAGGTGATCCAGTTAAAATGATCCCATTAAGATGGACCCTAATCCAATCTGACTGGTATCCTTATAAGAAGAGGAAATGTGAAAAAGAGATACCATGGCTCATGTGAACAAAGACTCTCTGAGGACACAGCAAAAGCGTGGCCATGTGCAAGCCTAGAAAAGAGGCCTCAGAAGAAACCAACCAACCCTGCTAGCACCTTGATCTTGAACTTCTAGCCTACAGAACTGTGAGAAAATATATTTCTATTGTTTAAGCCACCCTGTGGTATCTTGTTATGGCAGCCTTGGCAGGCTAATACAAACTTCTCTAATTGTAGGGACTTTTCATTTTAATTCTGTCTTCCATCTGGAACAGCCTATCAAGTAAGTGGAGTTAATATGTTCTCAGTTTCTCTGTTTCATGCTTATCCACCCGTTAGGTCCCTCTCTTTTGTTTGCTTATTAATTCTTTAGTTAATTATTAGTTCTTCCAGCAGATATTGAGTATCTGTCTGGTGCCAGGCCCCTGGAAAAGCCCCAGCCCTGTGCTCTCAATGATGCAAAAGCATAGTGACTATAACATAACATCATTGGTGCCAGACATCAAATGAAAGCCTCTCCACTCAGCCATCAGTGTCTAAATGAGCAGTGTTTCAGGGTAGAAGCTGAGAAGCCATGATTTGGAGGGTGTCTGCCTCCTCATCTCACCCAGACTCCTCAAAGGCCTTGTCCTGCCACTCCTGCCATTATCCTGACTCCAGTGTCCACAGGGATGCTCAGCACCGGGCCTTTTGGTTCCTTGAACTCCCCGTGTGTGATGATGGCCCCTTTCGCTCCATGTCACCCATCCTCCAGCTCCCATGGTAGCCCCTCGACTGTGTTATACCTGAAACAGAGCCATTTCCAAAATTAAAAACTGAAGCATCCCTCTCCAGTGTGTTCCCACTGTGACTATCCTTCAATCTTTGGAGTCCTCAATTAGTCCACTGACACTTTTACTTTCTCCCTATTCACTTCCCACCTTACCTGGCTCTGATTCCATTGTAGTACCACACTCACCAAACCTGTGAATTCCCCTGATGCTCTATCTTCAAGGCAGCCTCATGGATGAACCCGCACTCGAGCAGCCGAGTACCGGGGAGAAAAATCCAAAACAAATTGTCATCTCTATACATTTATGGAAGTTGCCACCCTTTACCAGGTTTGCCCTTAACACAGTTCACTTGAAATGATTTCAAACCATCCTTACTCTCCTCACACCCCAGGCCTTCTACCTTCTCTCCCTCTCTCTCAGCAGATTCTCTTTCCTTCTAATTCACCAAGAAAACAGAGTCCATCCAAAGGTACTCTCCTAACTTCTTGTTACCTTCTGGCCAGCCTAGGTAGGCAACTATCTTCTCTGCTTCCACTGTAATGTCTGCAGCCAATCCACCCACCTAGGCTTTGGTCCTATTTCCGTTGGCTAGCTTTCTTTACTAGATCCTTCCTATTGGTTTTTTAAACATGCTGAACTCAATGAATGTGAACAACCAATCTGTTCTGCCTAAGTTCACCTGGGTAGAGCCCCTAGCTTTGGAGGCCTAAGAAAATCACTTTCCTAAGGAGAGAAGTAGTATAAAGCAAAACAGAATGGGCTCAGACAGCGCCACCGGCCTCATAATAACCCGTTACCAGGGACTGAGCCCCAGTGTGGGGTACACTGTTTACATTAGCTAGCTCATTCATTTTCTCCGAAAGGCAGACAAGGTAGATACTAATTATTATTATACCCTATTAAACATCAGGAACCCAAAGCTCTGGGAAGTCAGGCTTATTGTGCGAGTAAAAACTGCCCTATAGGTGCTGTTTTATTCAAAGTGGGATCCAGGACTTGAGGATTCCCTTCTGCTCTGCTTCTGGCCCCGCCCCCTCGGGCCCCCAGTCCCGGCCCACCCCCGACACGCCCCTTGCCCCGTCCGGGCCCTAGTCCCACAGCCACGGCGGGGAGCGGCGCCTGCAGTGCCGGTTGTGACCGCCGGGGGGCAGCCGCGCGGCTCGGGCCCGACCGCTCTGCGCCGCGCTACTCGCTCGCCCTCAGACTCCGCTCCCCTACGAGCGGCCACCCTGCCCGTGCCCAGCGCCGACCCGCCGCGCTCCCTGCGCCGAACCAGCTCCTCGGCTCTCGGGGCCGGACCGAGGCTGCAAGCAGCGCCGCGGGGTGTGGGGCGGACCCAGGAGATGAAATGACAACGTCAACCCTCCAGGTACCTCGGCGCGGCGCGGCCCGGCCCGGCTTGAGGAGGCCGAAGGAGGCGCGGCGGGGCCTGCGAGCGGGCAGGCGGGCGGCCTCCTCGGAGCCCCGGCCTCGCGCCCCCGCCCCGTCGCCCTGTCGTCGCCTCCGCCCGTTTCTCTTTTCTCGCGCTCGGAGCCGAGGGTCGCCTCTCGTCCAGAACGCCCGGCTCCCTCGGCCGTGCAGAGCCCCGAGGCCGCTACATGTAGCCGGCGCCCCGGGACTGCCCTGGGGATCAGCCTCACCCGGGCCTCACAAGCGACACCCGGGAAGCTTGGGCCCGCGGTCGGGCCGCTGGCTTCCCCTCCTCCTCCTCCTGCTTCCCTTCGAACAAACCCCAGCTCCTTCCACGGTCTCCGATTTCCTCTTCTCGGCCAAAGACCCTTCATTCATTCCTTAGATCGCGTCGGGTGGTGCTGGGGTGGCGCCACCTGGATGCATGACTGACCCATCCTCCAGGTGCTGCCGGCATTTGCTGGGCCGGAAAACAGAAACTGTTTTGCCTCAGACCTGAGCTTGAATCTCGGCTCTGCCACTCACTAGCATGTGACCTTGGGCGCTCGTTAGCTGATCTTGGAATCTCGGGTTTTCCGTCAGTAAAGTGGGGCAATACCCTGTATAGGGTTGTTGTGATAGTGGTTCTAGATTGAGTAGGTCAGGTAAAGCATTCTTAACACAGTGTCGGTTACATACCAAGTGCTCATTAAGTGATGACAGACACAGTGCTTGGGAGAGTTAGGCAAGAGGTCATGGAAGAAGAGGCATTTGGCTGGGTGGTCAAGGGATGGGGGGGGGGCATGCAGGTACCTGGAGGTGGAGGAGGGATGGTTACTCCAGGTGGACAAAAAGAGAGGAACAGAGGCGTGGAATACAGTGGGGTACTAAGCCAGGAATTTGCTGGAGTCCAAAGCCAAGCCCCACCATCCATCCATCACACGGGTCGACAGACATGGCCTGCAGATCTCACCTGCCCAGTTTTTATTGGGCTTGTGAGATAAGAATGTTTTTTCCTTTTTTTAGAAGAACAGCTTTATTAAGATATAACTCACATGCCATACAATTCACCTATTTAAAGTGTGCAGTTCAGTCCTTTTAGTATATTCATAGTTGTGCAGCCATCACCACAATCACTTTTAGAACACTTTCATCACCCCCCTGATCCCTCTATTCCCCCTAACCCTAGGCAAACACTAATCTACTCTCTGTCCCTATGCATTTCCGCATTCCGGGCATTTCATATAAATGGAATTATATAATATGTGGTCCAGTGTGACTGGCTTCATTCACTTAACATCGTGTCCTAGGTTTTTATGTGTTTTTTTTTTTTTTTTTTTTTTGCGGTACGCGGGCCTCTCACTGTTGTGGCCTCTCCCGCTGCGGAGCACAGGTTCCGGATGCGCAGGCTCAGCGGCCATGGCTCACGGGCCCAGCTGCTCCGCGGCATGTGGGATCCTCCCGGACCGGGGCACGAACCCGCATACCCTGCATCGGCAGGCGGACTCCCAACCACTGCGCCACCAGGGAAACCCGGTTTTTACGTTTTTAAGTGTCTGAAAAAAGGGATATTTCATGATATGTGAAAATCATGAAATTCAAATTTCAGTATCTATAAATAAAGTTTTATTGGAACACATCTCTGCTCATTTGTTTACATATTGTCTGTGGCTGCTTTGGGGCTACAAAGGCAGAGTTGAGTAGTTGCAACAGAGATTGTATGGCAGGAAAGTCTAAAATATTTACATTCTGTTCCTTTACAGAAAGTTTGCCACCTCCTCTGTTAGCACATCTTTGTTACCCTTTTCTTCCATCCTCATCCTTTGGCACACCTGTTACTAGAGATTCAGCAGGGCTGGTAGTTTTATTTGTCACCTTTCCATGCTGTTATGCAAAACTGTTCGTCTCCAAGTTGCAGCTCAGTCCTCTTGTATGTGAAAAACTCTTTATGGTTGCCAGAACAACCGAATATACTCTGAGGTGCAATAATTAATAGAGTATCTAGAAGGAGGGAGGGGATGGGCCTGCCTTGCCATGTGAGAGGCAGAGCATACCTCGAGTATCGTTCTGAACCCCCCTTTCAAAATGACAGACCCAAGCAAAGTGTATAGAGTGGAAAAGTCCAAGGAACTGGGGGTGTGTGTTCTGGAAACTAGAAGCCACTGGTGATGGGGGCACCCCTTTCATGTCTATCTGGAGGAAGGGCCTCGTGGAGGAGAGTAGACACGTGAAGCTTGTGGTTAAACTAATTATGCAGGAAGGTTCAGGGTGCCTAGCCATTATCTATTTCTAAGTATTGTAGGGAGCTGAAGCTTGAAAACAGTAGCCAACACTCACCTTTCCTCATCTCTTCAACCTGGTGAGTTTGTTTTACATCAGCCTGGCGTAATCTATCCCAGTCTGTTTGTTCTGTAGCACTCCCTGTGTCTTTCTGAGACTTCTTATTTTCAGATGAGAAAGGGCTGCACAGATGCCCAGGCCCTGCCAAGAGCTGGTCAGGAGGCTTATTGTTCACTGTGGACGGAACTGTGTGTATACAGTGGGTTCTGCCTGCCTGGTGTCTAGTGCTGTATCAGCCTGCAGAGGATAATTCTGGTAGTGCTTCCCAGGTTGGTAAAGCTGTGGTTTCTAAAACTGGATATGTAGTCGGGGGGCAGCTGCCTGAAAGATCCAGCATGCTTTAAGTTCAGGGCAGAGTACAGGCCTACAGGGTTTAAAGGTTTACAGAGGCTCTCACAGAGTTCTTAGGAGGTTCCAGAGGATCGCTCCCCTCCACTGGCAGCTCATATATGCCTCTGGAGTAAGCACACACTTTTCTTCCTGGATCTACTGGTGTATTGAATCACACGTCTAAGCATCCCTTCCCTAGGTCTCAACTTTAGGGAAACTATCTTCTCTTTTCAGCCTAGAGAAGTGAGTTGGGGCAGTAGAAAGAAGCAGAGATCCCTTTAAGTCCATCTCATAAAACTCTTGGGTCGATGGAGGACTTTCCTAGCTGGCTGGCTCCTCTCTGGCCCATGAGGTCAAGGATGGTTTCTGGCCTCCATGCTGAACCACACAGCAATTAGTTGGTTCTGAGGTTTGCCCTGTTGCAGGCTCTCAGTCCAGGTCTATTTCTCTTTCCCCCAAAGCTGTGAAATAGAAAGTGAACTCTCCCTTTGAGCCCTAACCTGAGATACATGATCAGGCTTCTGCTTGACTGAGAAGGAGGTTGCTTTTAACTGTATGAGTGTATTGTGAAAAGGAACGGCTGTCTTTTAAAGCTTCCTTTCAGGGCCTTTCTAGTTGATGTTGGACAAGTAGGCCAACATAAAGGTCTGTGACTGACAGAGTCCCGGGCCTGGCAATATCTCTTAACAGTGTATTCCTGCTGCCTGGAACCCAGGGGCTTTCTGGATCTCTTGGGAAGCACTGGGTTATGTTTTGCCTTTCCAGAAAGCCATTGATCTGGTGACAAAAGCCACAGAAGAGGATAAAGCCAAGAACTACGAGGAGGCCCTCCGGCTCTACCAGCATGCCGTGGAGTATTTCCTGCATGCTATCAAATGTGAGTCCCACGTGGGGTCCTCCCCAGCCGCAGAGCCCCTGCGAGAGGAGGGCGGGCACACGGGGGCTCGCAGGGGCCCCTACGTGGTTCCTCTTTGCAGATGAGGCACACAGCGACAAAGCCAAGGAGAGCATTCGAGCCAAGTGCATGCAGTACCTAGACCGGGCAGAGAAGCTGAAGGATTATTTACGAAATAAAGAGAAGCATGGCAAGAAGCCAGTCAAAGAGAACCAGAGCGAGAGCAAGGGGTGAGTACGGAGGAGCGGAGGACCTGGTGGGGACCAGAGCCCCCACGAACAGGTGTCTGTTTCCTGTGTCGCCGTCGTCTTGGTGCTGATGCTGCTGTGGACTTTCCTGGCACCTTCCTTTTGGGAAATTCTGTTCATAATAGTGATAATGCCTGCAGCTGCCTTCGTCAGGCACTTTACAGGAAACTTCCACTTATCAATACATCATCTCATTGGATCTGTATGGAAAAGCTGTGGGCAAGGTGGGGAGCCAGACTCTGAGGATCTAGCCCAGCTGTGCCACTTCCTAGCCGTGTGACCTTGGACAAGTGCCATGACCCTCCTGGGCCTGCACGTTCCTCATCTGTAGGAGGAGGAAGGTAGTGGGACTTCCCTCCTAGTGTTGCTCTGAGGAGCAAATGAGACGATGCGGGTAAGGCCCTGAGAAGAGGGCTTGGAGCGCAGTAAGGATCGAATAAATGTCAGCTGTTGTTATTCTCATCTTCATCTGACAGATATGGCAGCAGACTCAGAGAGGTTCAGGGATGGCCACAGAGCTGGTACTTGATGGAGTCTGGACCTACACCCGAGGCCTCTGTTTCTGACTTTAAAGCCATGTTCCCTCTACAGCCTGTCACCTCCCATCTGTGTTTTGAGCACAAAGGCCAGTGGTGTCCTGGAGGTGAGGGGAGGGTGCCCAGCTGGGGAGTAGGAGAGAGGAAGGTGGTGTGTCAGCTGCCTCCCCAGAGTGGGAGGCCCTGCTCCTAGACGGAGAGGACACGCCTGTGCTTAGACTCCTGGACAGAGAGGACATGCCTGTGCCCAGAGTGCGAGACACACTGAGGTAGGGGCAGGAGGGCAAGCACCTTCAGGAGGGCTGGAAGAGTTTTAAGGATGGCAAGTTACTTATGTCCGAATAGGGATTGGCCCTGGAGGCACAGCCACTTGCTGTCCTGTTTTGAGTCCCTATGAAAGGCCAGTAACAGCTCCAAGTGCTTGCCTGGCTGCTCTTGAAGTCCAGCCAAAGCACAGGTCCCTCACCAGCCTGCTAGAGAGGACACATGCTGCGATTCTTATGCCCTTGATGAAGAAGCGAGGGTGGGTTATGAGAGTGTTTCCTGGAGGATCCAGAGGGGAGTGCTGATGATATGTGGCCCCGACATCCCCGAGGTGCCTGTCTGTGGGTCTCTCACCACTGTTGAGTAGGGAAAGCATCTTTTTAGCACCAGGCTGGCAGCCAGAGCCTGGCCTTGCTCTGAGAGCCCCCTTGCCAACTGCCTCTTGCTCCAGCCTGTCATCTTCTGTCTCCTTTCCCAGCAGCGATAGTGACAGTGAAGGGGATAATCCAGAGAAAAAGAAATTGCAAGAACAGCTGATGGGTAAGAGGCTTGAGGCCTGTGGTGATGGGAGGGGGACGTGGCAAGGAGCCCCTGGTGAGTTGGGCTCCAGGTCGAAGGCTCTGCCCTCATCTTGCAGGTGCTGTCGTGATGGAGAAGCCCAACATTCGGTGGAATGACGTGGCCGGGCTGGAGGGGGCCAAGGAGGCCCTCAAAGAAGCTGTCATTTTGCCAATTAAATTCCCACACTTGTTCACAGGTAAGAGTTGAGCCACTTTAGGCCCAGATGCAAAAATATCAGGCTTCTGGGAATTCCCTGGCGGTCCAGTGGTTAGGACTCTGCGCTGTCACTGCTGTGGTCTCGGGTCAGTCCCTGGTCGGGGAACTAACATCCCGCAAGCCGCGTGGCGTGGCCAAAAAAAAAAAAAGAAAAATCAGGCTTCTGAGGCCACCAGCTGAGGGCCCCCATTATGAAGGTGTCCAGGTGGCAGATGGTGACTTGGCTCCCTTTTGCCCTTAGCAGGCAAGGGCCCAGGGCCTGCTCATCACGGTCATCTACTCCTTGGCTTCTCTTCAGTGTCAGAAACACTTCTGTGGCTAGAACTTTGACTTGACCATCTCAGTGGTAGGCAGGGTTAGGAACCAGTGCCAGCCAGTGTCACTTTGCCAGGTCCTGGGGGTCATGAGCCAGGGCTAGGATCAAGCCCTCGGCAGGTGATTTAGTTCCCTTTGCTCCTTTGCTCCTAGAGCAAAGTTGTCATGTAGAACTTTTCATTTCTGCCTGTGTTTACCATGACTGAGGCCCCTCTGCTTTTTTCTGTTCCCTTTCCCCAGTCAGGAAGAAGCTTACTTCAGTTCATTCTTTCTCGTAGGCAAGCGTACCCCTTGGCGGGGAATACTGCTCTTCGGACCCCCTGGCACAGGGAAATCCTACCTGGCCAAAGCAGTGGCAACGGAGGCCAACAACTCTACCTTCTTCTCTGTGTCCTCCTCAGACTTGATGTCTAAGTGGTTGGGGGAGAGTGAGAAGTAAGTCAGCCGCCAGGCTCCACTCTCCTGGCAGCCCTGGCAGCTGCTCGTGGTCCAGCTTCCCTGCCCTTGGAATCACCTCCCAGAGGAGCCGCTGTGGATGGCCAGGAAGAGTAGCTGGGAGAGGGGTATCTTGCTAGCTCGTCAGGTGGGACACGGTCCTCACAGAGCCAACGGAGACTGGAAGGGAACTTGGGAGCCATAAGTCCTCATGAAGGGAAGGGAAAGGCGCTCACAGTAACTGGGTTTCAGCTGAGTGTTCTCTGTTGGGGACTTTATACAGTTAACTTATTCCCCACACCGGCTCCCATTTTGCAGATGATCAAACTGAGGCGGAGAGGAAGGGAAGTGACTTGTCCTCAGACCAGAGCTAATGAACGGGGCTGCCAGGATTTGGAGTTGTTGCCAAGGCTTGCTCTTCCTCTCAGTGCAGTGCTGCCAGAGGATCTGTTACCACTATTTTTTCTGTCGTCTCAGCCTCTCCAAGGGAAGGGCAAGAGGAGAGGTGGTGCCTGGGACACCGGCTGGGCATGTGTGCAGGTGTCTGGATCCCAACCCTGTGTCTCACCCTCACAGGCTAGTCAAGAACCTGTTTGAGCTGGCCAGGCAGCACAAGCCCTCCATCATCTTCATTGACGAGGTGGATTCGCTCTGCGGATCCCGCAACGAAAATGAGAGTGAGGCCGCCCGAAGGATCAAAACGGAGTTCCTGGTCCAGATGCAGGGTGTGTGCCAGTCCTGGGTCCCCTCCCTGGTTCTCGTCCCCCGCTAAAGCCAGCCTAGGGCGTCATTATTTAGCTGTGGCTGGACCTGACTGTCCTTTCAGTGGAGGGGATATCAGAGAAGCAATTCTTAGCTCCTTCTCATTGAGGAGAGGTTACTGCAGCCTTGGCTGGCCACCTCTCCGCCCCTCCCAAGGCAGGCAGGGCTGTAGGGCTCTTCACCCAACTAAAGCCAGCCAGGTTCCTGACGGTGGTGTCACAGGGACAGCTCCAGTTCAGGACGCAAAGTCCCTGAGGTCCTTCCCACAGGTTCTGACTGATCCTTGCAGGTGTTGAGTTGGCGTCTGTGTTTCCCTTTCTCCACAGGGGTGGGGAATAACAATGATGGGACTCTGGTACTTGGTGCCACAAACATCCCGTGGGTTTTGGATTCAGCCATTAGAAGGAGGTGAGTGTTCCCCAGTAGGAGCCAGGGCCCAAGATCTGTCTCCAGCCGTGGTCAACCTGCTGCTGGCAGCAGGGGGTGCAGCCTGACCCCGTTTCTCTGGCGGCTTCTCCGTGTCTGCAGAGCCCTTAGTGAAGCCGGCTTCTGGAGGGCCCCCCGAGCCTCTCCATTGAGACCATCCCGCCATCCACTCTCAAGTCGTGCCATGTGCTTGTTTCTCTAGGTTTGAAAAGCGAATTTATATCCCATTGCCGGAGGAGGCTGCCCGTGCCCAGATGTTCCGGTTGCATCTGGGGAGCACTCCTCACAACCTCACAGACGCCAACATCCACGAGCTGGCCCGGAAGACGGAAGGCTACTCGGGCGCAGACATCAGCATCATCGTGCGGGATTCCCTCATGCAGCCCGTGAGGAAAGTACAGTCAGCGACACACTTCAAAAAGGTGAGTGGGCCAGCAAGGAATTGCTTAGAAAGTGTCACAGGAAAGGGGATATTGGCTTTCTGGCTGCTTGGGTGACACATTTTGGGTCTCCTGGGGAGCCAAGGGTAAGTGCATGGTGAGCTCTCTGACTCCAGGGGCTGGGGTTACACCTGCTTCCACCTCCCCTGCAGTTCTGGCTGGAGGGCAACCATCTCAGATTGTGTGATGCTAGAGGACAGGGCACCGTGACTGTCACCTCTGCCACCCCTGCAGTCAGCACTGTGCTGATGCGCATGGTAGACCCTGCTGCATGTCTGAAAGCAGTGGGTGCAAAATCACACACCATGAAGAAGAACTCCATTCATGCAGCAGATGTTTGTCAGGTGTCGCCGAGGGTCCTACTGTGTGCCTGGCACTGTTCTAGGTGTTGGGGAGACACTTGTGACCACAGCAGACAAAAATCCCTGCCCTAGGGCTTCCCTGGTGGCGCAGTGGTTGAGAATCTGCCTGCTAATGCAGGGGACACGGGTTCGAGCCCTGGTCTGGGAGGATCCCACATGCCGCGGAGCAACTAGGCCCGTGAGCCACAACTACTGAGCCTGCGCGTCTGGAGCCTGTGCTCCGCAACAAGAGAGGCCGCGACAGTGAGAGGCCCGCGCACCGTGATGAAGAGTGGCCCCCGCTCGCCACAACTAGAGAAAGCCCTCGCACAGAAACAAAGACCCAACACAACAAAAATTAATTAATTAATTAATTAACTCCTACCCCCAACATCTTCTTTAAAAAAAAAAAAAAAATCCCTGCCCTACAAGAGCCTCGTTTCTAGTGGGGGAGACAGACAACAAACAAAATAAAGACTCATTTCTTAGAGGGTAATGAGGGGAAGACGGAGCCAGGGAGGGAGGTCTGGTGTTTCTGAGGTTTGGAGGGGGTGTGGGTAGGTTTCACTTTTAAAGGATATGCCACACTGGGTGACACTGAGTCAAGAGTTGAATGACGGGAGGGATTGAGCCTTGGGGATATTTGGGGAGATGTTGCCAATGGAGCACGCAGCCTTCGGTTGGAAAAACATTTTGATGTCACTGCACTTGTGGTGAGATTTGATGGAGTTGATGAGGAAGAGGAAGCTTTCTAGGCATTTGGGCCACAGATTGAGATTCCAGAGTATAGTAGCTGGAATACCATGCTGATCACGAATCTCTGAAATCAGACTTGGAGCCACACTGACTGCCCAGCCCAAGGGTTTGAAGGAGCCCATCAGTCAGATCAGACTGATGATCTAGAAACCCAGGCATTTGTTCATACCATGCTATTACCTTCTGCTCAGGACTCAGAAACCTGAGTCGTCCCGCCCCTTCCCCAAATGCCATGGGGCAACCCCTCCAGCCAGTCAAACTCCTGTTTGGTTTCAGGTCTGTGGCCCTTCCCGCACCAACCCTAGCATTATGATCGACGACCTTCTGACCCCATGCTCACCAGGGGACCCAGGGGCCATGGAAATGACTTGGATGGATGTCCCCGGTGACAAACTCTTAGAGCCTGTGGTTTGCATGGTAAGTGGCCAGCTGGGAGAGAGGACTACACAGAGCTTGTTTTGTACACAGAAGGAACCAGTAAATGTCTGTCAGCACGGTTTGATTTGGTGCAGTTGCATAGGCAGCCTCTCATCTGACTGTTCTTGGCCTCTCCTTATCCTGGTCTTGCCTGTTCTGTGAGGCAAGTGTTTGCCATTGGGCCTGGTGTGGTGGGCGTGCAGTTGGAAAAGAGCTTCTCACATGAGTTAAGAAATAATGGGAACTTAGATTCTCTCAACCGGAAGTAGGCCATCTGGAAATGACATGAGCTGCCTCAGGAGGGGAGCGTCCCTACCCCAGGAGGCCTTCAGGCAGAAACCAGGCAACGGGAGTTCTGCATTAGGGGCTGGGGCGTGACCTCGGCGGCAGGGCTCTTCCCACCCTGGACTGCATGGGGTTGAGACTAAGGCAGGCTGAGGCCCTGGAGCCCAGCCTCCCTCACCCACAAGCACTTGTCTTTGCAGTCGGACATGCTCCGGTCTTTGGCCACCACTCGGCCCACCGTGAATGCAGATGACCTCCTGAAAGTGAAGAAATTCTCAGAGGACTTTGGACAGGAGAGTTAAAACCTTCTTCACATGCGTGATGGTGAAGGTGGGAGTTGATTGGGGTCAATCCATGGTACTCCCCATGGCAGTGGCCAGACAGGGCTCCAGGGCTTGTCCTAAAGTCACTACAGCATCCCCTCTGCTGTCTGGCCATCAGCTGGGGGAGCAGGAAGGAAGGGCCTCCCCGGCCGCGGAGACGCAGAAGCACATTCGGCACCCAGTGGAATTCTGGCTCTTCCTGCTTCCTCCTCCTCTTCTGGATGCTCACCACCTCCTTGTCCTGCTCCTCCATGGTTTTTTTTTAAACCATTTTTTGTTCCCCTAAATTAATGCTGCTTGGATTTTCGTCTTGTTTATAGATAAAGTTAAGATCTGCCTGAAGCGTCAAGGAGCGGAAGCAGCCCGTGCTTCGGGCTTGGTGCGGCAGACCTTCGGAATGGCTGGCCAGAGCCCCGCTGCCCATCCCTTCCAGACCCAAGTTTTGCTCCATGTGAACAGAATGGCTGATGCCCTGGGTCCCCAGCCCCGGCTCTGTCTGTAAAGGCCAAGAGTAAAGCCAAGCCATTCTCTCCCTCCGGGCCCTGTGTCCTCCCTGCAGGAGAAGAGGATGGTTTTTGTGAGCACAAAGCTGTATAGATGAGAACGAGTGAAGGCAGTCAGTCGGGTTTCCCTGCTGCCTTTTCTTCCCTCTGAATGTGAGAACACTGAACCCGGCCACTGCCCCCGGGTCCCTGTCCTGGAAAGGGGCTAATAAATCCTTTTCCTTTCTTGAGCCACCTGAGTGATCTCATCTTTGACTCTTGTCTGAGGCTCTCTGAAGGCCACACTTGCTTCTACTAGAAAGATCCTCTGGGGTCTGCTCCCTTTTCAGTGGAGTAGCAAGTAAACAGGAACGTCACCAGCTGCTGCAGTTTCCGGGCCTGTTCTCCAGTCAGGTTCATGAGGCCTTTCTTCCCCCAAGGCCTCAGAAGTGCGGTGGGGGTGTTTAAGGGACTTGGGTGATTCTTGTTGTTCAGCCTACAGATCAGGGGCTGCAAACTGGGAAGCCTGTGGGCCAGACGTGGCCTGCAGTTGTGCTTTGGTTTGGTCTGCTGCCAACATTTAAAGTCAAGTTGACATAAAAATTTAGACCTCTGGCTTCTGAAACAGTAGTTTAGGAAACGCTAGACCTGAATCCCCATGAGGCAGCCTATCAGCTGCATCTGAGCAGGGCCTTTCTTGTTCATAGGAGGACCGTGTTCTCCAGCTCACGCGTCCCCACCTGGACTGCCTCCTTTGCATTTCCTGTCCAGCCCCTGTGGCCATTTGAACCTGTGACTCCTGATAGTGAGACAGCCAAGGCTCCAGAGCTAGCAGCCCTGGAAGTGCTGTCTGAGGGGCAGCAGAAGCAGCCTGGCATCCGGTTCCTGTAGCTCTCCTCCCCCTCCAAAACCTAGCATTCTTCCTCTGTATCTTCAACCAGAATGGTCCAGAGCTGATTATGTGGCCCCTCTTGATCTTGTTAGCTTTGCACTGTGGTGTTTAACTTTTGCTTGGTTCCTTGAAGGCTTAGGCCCAGTGTTCCTCTCCAGTGCTGGTGGATCAGCAGGCCTGACCTCCAGATGTCACTGTGGCTGGGATCTTTGTCACTCACTCAGGAGCTCCCCTATTATATTCTTGATTAGTTATGTGCCTTCAGCCGCCAATTGCTGGTCTATAAACCACCCCCTCCTTGTACTGCTTCATTTTAGTTAGTTGTGTCTGGTTACCTTTACTTAAATCAGAAGGCTCTTGCCTTTTTTTTTTTTTTCTTAACCTGCTTCCTTATTTCTACTGCTTGAACACCTTGGCAAGTCACAGGGGTTAGCAGAAACTGTAGGACTGCCGTGGTTCATCCTCACAGCTCTAGTCACAGCTTTCACAGCTGCCCTGCCTTTCCATTTATCTCTCTACCACCAGTAACAGGGCAAATGAATGTTCTGTTCACTACTGAGGCTGGCACGGTGGCTATGCTCAATGTGGCTAATATGTGCAGAGGAATTTCCTTCCCTAAGCGCTTGCTCTGAAATTCACTTCCTCCCTACCTGGGAATTCTGTTCTAAACCTTCTGCCTACATTGATTTTCGCTGTGGAAGTTGACTTCTAAAACTTTTATTAGCTCAAGGTGCTGATCTGTGTGGTTCTGCAGCTGATAATATCTGGCCAAGGTGGGAGAGATTTTCTTTCTTGTAAATGCAAGAATTTTTTGTCTTTGGGTTGTAGTGTCTTGGGCTAGTTGATCAAATCCTTCCTTGTATGTGGATTTGGTTATAACAGTAAATTTCATATATTGTCAGCAGCGTAGTCTCAGGCTTTCTCCACAGTCCACCCTGGGCAATTATTTACTTTTAGGCCTTGATTCAGGAAGCTTCAGGCAAATACTACTGATCTGCATTACAAAGGCATTACTAAGGACGGTTAACCGCAGAGCCTGTAAGGAATCTTCAGAATGTTTTGATGCCATCCTGCAGGAGCTTCTGAACAGTGTCCAATAGAAAGGAGGCTCACTGAATTCTAACTTTCCTAAGGATACGTGTTTTCAGTATACGTGAGAGCTCACTACAGATTCCCAGGTGGCTGAGTCTCTGTCCTCACCTCAGGGCAGTGCTGGGCCCTGTTTCTCTCTGAAGTGTGATGCACAGAGAGCCAGTTCTCTTTTGCTTGGCCTCACAGGCCCCCAGGCTTGGCTGTTTAGAGAAAGCCATGGGGGAAAATGGGTCTTTCCTGGGGTCATTTAATTAACTACTGTTCAAAACACATTTTCTCTAAACAACTTACTGGACTTCTTACTCTATGGGTACTTGGATCTTGAGGACTTTGGTAAGAGTACCTGCATGGCAAAACTCAACATAAAACTGAGGTAAGAGAAGTATCAAAAGAAATGAGTTCCTTAACCTCTTGACAAAGCTGTGACAGAATCTTAAAGCTAAAACACTGGTCACCATGATGCTAATTTATTTTTTTCAGAATAAGTGTGCTGACGAGGAAGCACAAGTTCTGCTTTCTGTTTCTGCCCTAATTGTGACAGGAAGAGGCTCTTTGCTCCTTCTCAACTACAGGCATCCCCCACTTTTTGTAACTTCACTTTACACTGCTTTGCTTTTATGAAAGACCTATATTAGTACCTGTTTTCACTAATGGAAAGAAATTTGAAGAGGATTTTCACTTCTACGAAAAAGGTGAAAGCTGAAATAGCATTCAGCTTTTGTTTTGCAGTGAGCCATTATAGAAGCAGCACGCACTCAGAGCTGCCAGAGTGGCACCGCCAAGCTCCTTACCTGGGAGCTGTGCACAGCATCAAGCCACCACAGTTTTGAACTGTATCTGTGACAATCTGTGCTTTATCTCCATTTATTTTGTGCATCTGTTAGCAAGATGTGTCCCAAGGTAACTGCTTCTTCAATTTATGCTATTTCAGCTTAGGAAAGGTTTCATCAGAACACTCTTCTTTCAGATCGTGAGGAAACCTATATCACCCCTCCCCCAGCCCTGCTCCCTGGCCTCCATCCAAAGAATGAGCCAAGTACCAGCTGCCTAAGAGATCTCAGCAGAAAAGTCTTCCCCAGGTCTGTTAAAGGTGGAAAGCAAAAGCTGGAGACCTAAACTGTATCTGAACCTGTTAAAATGTATGAATACTCAGTTACGTTAATATTGTCATTGAACTGGGGACATTCTGTCCTGTGTTTTACTTCCACAGGCAAACTGGTATCCAAAACAAATGGAGACTATGCAGGTAACACACTTGAGCCCTTTGTAAACGTAAGAACTTGGTGAAGGCGATCAACCACAGCCTTAATCCGCATTTTAAAACACAGCTTTCAGGTGTTTGGGGACTATATTATCTAATCTTGGCTTTGGGAACAGATGATACAGCTCTTCTGAAATCATGTCTACTGAGAGTGGCTATTTACTTGCCCGCGCCCCATCTTTATCTCCATACAAAATTGCCAGGAAATGTCCACTCCTTCAGGGGAGTTATTTTTCTTCTCAAGTTAAAGGCAATACATTGTCCATAGCTCATTTCAGGGCAAACATTAACATCTTCCTCCAACTCGGGAAGGCATGCTTTGACAGGCCATTGTTTTCTGTCGGAGCAGAGCCAATACCAAGTCGATGCCAGGTAAGACATGCCCAGCTTAAAGCCAAAATGTTTGTGTCTTGGTTTTCAGGGTCCTCAGATGCAGCAGGAAAGCTTTAGTCATTCACCTCCATCCAATGGATGTTTGTAAATGTCTTGCTGTCCATTTTGTCAATGAACAGGCAGCCCTGCAAGTGGTCCATCTCATGCTGGATAATGCGGGCTGCCCACCCACTGGCCTGCCACACCACCTGTTCTCCTCCGGGGTCCATCCCTGAAAAGGAAGGTACAGCCTGGGTGAGGACATGCTGAACTGCACCATTCTCAACCTACTTAGCCTTTCCTTGCCCCTGGCTGTTCCTATTTACAAGAGGCAATATCAGAAGGGGATGCAGACGGCAGCCCCTATGCTTCCTAGAAAAGAAGTCTGAACTCTGCCTCTTACCAAGTATTCAGCCTGGTTCCCAACTCTGACGAGTAGGTTGCTGGGTTCGCTATGGGGCTGAAATGAGAAATGATCTTCCCAAGTGACTTGCTCAAGAGGAACAATCATCCCAACCCCAGCAAAGAATCACACTCTGCAAAACATCCTGTGGTATGACAGGTAATGGCTTATCACTTTGGGTTAGGCAAAGCTGGGTTCTACTTCTCCCATTCCACGTGACAGATCTAATTGGCGCAGAAGAGAGAGAGAGAGAGAGAGAGAGAGAGAGAGAGAGAGAGAGAGAGTGTGTGTGTGTGTGTGTGTGTGTGAGAGAGAGAGAGAGAGAGAGAGAGAGAGACAGACAAACAGGCACAAGGTGAGTGACAGGGCAGAGGATGTGGTGTGAGCTAACAGGGGAATCAGGCCACCCTCCCAAACTCCAACCCCCAACCCTGTGCCCCACTTGAGCTGGCTCTGCCCTCACAGGCGCCTCCTGCCCCATCGCATCGCGTCAGTCCTGAATTTTGTCCACTCCAGGGTCTGCTCGTGGGTAGGTAGGTTCCGCTGATCAGCCATCAACCTGTCTACGCTTTAACTGGAACTTTGCGGAAACCGTTTCGTGGGATCCGAGGCCGCCGCCTCCGCAGGTTAAAGGGGAGCACGCATTTACCTATCCGCCCCAGGGACCCCACCGCCGCGCACCTGAGATCTGCACCGCCTGGAAGCGGGGCACGCAGGCCAGGAAGCCGCTGATGCTCTCGCAGCCCTCGGGGAAGGTGACCAGGCGGCTGTCCAGCACACGCAGGCTGGGGTTCACGAACACGCGCAGGGGGAAGGTTTCCATCTGACGGGCCTCGCGCACGCGCGGCGCGCATGCGTGGAAGAGCGCCTCGGGGAACTCGACCGCCAGCACCTGCAGCGGCACTCCGAGCTGCGGCGCACTCAAGCCCACGCAGCGGCGGCGTCGCATCACCTGCACCAGCCGCTGCACCAGCTGCTGCAGCTCGGGTCCCGCCAGCTGTGCCGGCTCTACCGGGGCCGCCACGGCCCGCAGCGCCGGGTCCCCGACCTGGCACACGCGCGGGTACGGCGGCTCCGGCGCTCCCTGCACCAGACGCCGTACGTAGCGCCAGTAGGAGCGCCGGCGCGCCGGGCCCTCGAGGCCATCCGGGGGGTGCCTGGAGCTGCAGGCCCGGGCACCGCCGCCCGCTACCCGCTCTCCCCACTGCAAGGCCGGCCTCACGCAGCCACGCGCCCGCAGCCACCGCAGCAGCAGCCCAGCCCCCAGCTGACCCATGGCGCGTGGAGCCTAGCCACCCGCCCGCACGCGTCCCTAGCCGGCCCCCGTAGCCGAAGCTCCCGCCCCCAGGGACTCCGGGAAGTGCAGTTCCCGCGGGCCTTCCGGGAACGCCGGCGCCGCTCACGCTTCGCAGCCTGCCTCTGGGTGGCGTCCACCAGCTTTATTACTTAATTCCATTTCTGATAGTTTAATCAAGCATTTACAAGAATATCCAGGAGGTTCTCCCGTTAATTATGCCTTCGCAGCCTCTCCCACGCGCGGCAACTCCCGTTCCCACCGCGCGCTGCAGTAAGTAAGCCCCTCGGGCTCCGGGGCCCCGGTACCCGCCGCACCGGCCCAGGCGCAGGGGACGCCTGTCAAGTGCCTGCACTAGGCTCGTCGGCTGCCTGCGGCGGTCCCACGGATCCCACCTCCTGTTGCCCCCCGTCAGGGAAAGCCGGGGTGACAGGTTCGAGGACTGGCCCCTCGTCTGGGGGTTCTGGCGCTGGAGCTGTGACCTCGGGGACTAGCTCCTTGTCGTCTAGACAGAAGGCCATCTCTCTCTTCGGCAGGATAAAGGCCAGAGGCTCCTGGACGACGCTGACGTTCACATGCCCCAGGTTTCCGTACTTGGAGAGCTGAGTGGGTGGAATGCCTGGCCCAGATGGTAAAGAATAGAAGTGGAAAAAGCGTTTAATGAATTTAATTATGTGTCACAGGTAAAAGAACAAAAACAAAAAAACACTTATTGGAAGTAACGAACACAGTTACCATATTTCAATACAGTAAAAATCACTTTGTGATATGGGACAGGCACCTATGCGGTAAAGCCAGACTTTGAAAGTAATGGAAACAGCACAGTGCAGGACGGATGGAGAAAAAAAGCACCAGGAGAGCCTCAGCAGGCACTGGATTCCCTGGACAGGCCCAAGGAAAAGCTGGGGGAGCAGAGAGCAGCCACTCTGCTGGTGGGATCACTGGCCCACTACCCTTTGGGAAATTGTGCCTCCCACACCCCCTTCACAGGCAGAGAGAGAGGGGGCATAGGGAAGGGAAGGTAAATTCTAAAAAATATTTTAAAAACACCATCTGTAAACATTTAATGTCAATGGAATCATACATTATGTGGTTCTTTTGTGACTGGCTTCTTCCACTTAGCTAGATATAAACATAATGTATGATTCTGTTGATAAGAAATGTCCAGAAAGGGCAAATCTACTGCAACAGAAAGGTTAGTGGCTGCCAGGGGCTAAGGGCAAGATTGGGGAATGACGACAAATGAACACCGGGGATCTTTCTAAAACTAGATGGTAGTAACGGTTGCACACCTGTGTACACTTACTAAAAACCGTGAATTTTACAAATAGGTGAATTATTTAGTATGTGAATTATGTCAATAAAATAGTTTTAAGAATCTTTTCCCTTCTTTTACCTAAGGTCTGTGCCATCTGAGCTGGAGGAAAAAGGACTTGGAGACAGCGATTTAAATAAGGAACGAGGTCTTCCAGGAAGACAGTGCAGAACTGGACGAAGAGCTCTTGCTCCCCACTGCTGAAGGCAGCCTCTTCGGCACGATGGAAGGCCAAGATTACTTTTGTTACCTAAGAGACAAGGGCACCATCAATCACCGGGTTAGTCTATCACCATCAGCAGTGTATAAAACTAGGTACAAATGTGCAGCCCTCAAGTTTTCATGAAGAAAGTTGTTCCAAACCGTACATGATATTATTATCTTGTTTAAATTCACAATTGTGGTCAATCTTCACAATTCTGTCACTTCACTGATGTATTTCTTATCCAACTAGTTTTATTACTAGTGCAGTTTCCAGTTCCAGTGGAGGAGCATCATGAAATTATACACAGAATACATTGCTTTTGGCTCCCATGGGAGATGGACCAGAACTATGGTGGATCCAGGAAGATGAAGCAACACTATAAAAGGCTTCTACTGAGTAAGGCCTCTGAAGTTCCACAATGCTAGAACCACTAGAAAATTGTAAAGGAGGAAAAAATAGAGCTGGAAAAGAAGTTCCACATACAAATAACAGCCTAGCTGACATTACAGGCAGGGTCACAGTGACAGAGTTAAGAACATAAACTCTGGGGAGTTCCCTGGCAGTCCAGTGGTTGGAACTCTGTGCTTTCACTGCCGAGGGCCCAGGTTCAATCTCTGGTCACAAGCCAAGAGGCACGGCCAAACAAACAAACAAATAAATAACGAACATAGACTCTGGTGCCAGACGTTCTGGGCTCAAACTCCAGCTGTGCCACTCACTGGTTCTATGGCCTCTAAGTGATTACTTAAGCACCCCATGCCCTCTGTGCCTGAGTTCCCTCATCTATAAAGTAGGGCCAGCAACAGGACCTAACCTCACAGGGTTGTGAGAATTAAGTTTTAATATGTGTAAAGTATGATAAATTACGTGGCATGAAGTAAGCTCTAGATGAATATTAGCTAATTACTATTATCTGAATTGCACTGACCCTAAAAAGCTTTGTTGCTCATGCTTCCTTGCTCTTTTTTTTTTTTTTTTTTTTTTTTTTGCGGTACGCGGGCCTCTCACTGTTGTGGCCTCTCCCATTGCGGAGCACAGACTCCAGACGCGCAGGCTCAGCGGCCATGGCTCACGGGCCCAGCTGCTCCGTGGCATGTGGGATCTTCCCGGACCGGGGCACGAACCCGTGTCCCCTGTGTTGGCAGGCAGACTCTCAACCACTGCACCACCAGGGAAGCCATCCTTGCTCTTTCTTACAGGAGGACATCAACAGAAAGATTTTATACAACCACATCACAACTGCCACCTGGCTGACAGCAACTGTAAGATGTCATCAATTATAAGAAACACCCAATATCTAAAGATTTAATGTGTAAAAATGCACCATACTCGGATATTAGCAATGTTGGTAGTATTACTTGTATTAGGCAGAATTCTAATATGGCTCTTGTAATCCCCGCCCCCTGGTATCCACTCCTTTGTGTAATCTCCTTCCCTTGAGTGCAGGCAGAATCTGTGACTTGTTTCTAACCCACAGAATATGGCGAAGGTGAAGGATTTGGCCGTTTTAATTAACGTCCCTAACCGGCTGATTGAATTAATGAAAAGGGAGGTTATCCTGGGTGGGCCTACCCTAATTAGATGAGCCTCTTAAAAGAGGGTTGAGGACTCCTCTAAAGGAGACTTAGCAAGGAGAGATGCTCTCCCATTGGCTCTGAAGAATCAAAAAGCCACACTGAACTGCCTGTGGAGTGGGCTGGTCTCTAGGAGTTGAGGGCCTCAGTCCTACAACTGTAAGGAACAGAAATCTGCCACTGTGAGTGAGCTTGAAAGGAGGGGACCCTGAGCTCCAGATGAGTCCACAGCCTGGCCAACACCTTGATTGCAACCTTGTGAGCAGAGGACCAACCCATTTAGGCTGTGCCTGGACTCCTGACCGACAGAAACAGACATGATAAATGTGTGTTGTTTAAGCTGCTATGTTTGTGTGAGTTTGTTATGCAGCAATAGAAAATCAATATATTACTGAACCATTACTACAGGTGAGACACTTCATGAAAGGAGACTAACCAGAGCTTTTCAACCAGAAAAACCTCTAAAACCACACTAAACCGAAGTCAGCAGGCACCACTGTCACACAGACTGGTTTATTACAAAAGTCTGGCCACTTGTTACTAAAGGAGGCCCCAGAAGAGAGCCAACAGTACGTGCTCACCTTGGCAAGGGCGTCTTCCAGGGCCACAGTCACATCCTGCGCCAGGGCCATGGGGCAGCAGAGGCGCAGATCATTGAAGGCGACCAGAATATTGTTGAGGAAGCAGGCAAGGGGTGGGAAGTCTAAGAGCACCATGGGCGGCTGCAGGGTCCCCGGCTGAGTGACTGGAACAGCAGCAGGCAGGTTACTGCTGCTCAGGATGGCTGGAGTTGAGATGAGGGTGTAGGAGTTCATTTCATCCTGGAACTTCTCGACCGTTTCCTGAATTGCTTTCTGGAAAGTGCTGATAGCCACTCGCTGGAAAACAGGAGCTAACTGACCCCGGAAATCAGCCCCTACCCGGCTAAAAGACAGTCCAAAGTACATGCACTGGCCTAGCAGAGAGTCCAGACGGCTGCCTATCCCTCGGTTAAGGTCAGTCTCCAGCACCTGCAGGAATTGTGAGACTTTCTGCAGCACCCAGCCATGGAAGATGGCACTCTCATTCACGGTGTGCTCGCCTATGGCAGGGGGCAGCAACGGGTCCTCGTCTGAGAAGATGGCACGGTACTGGGTGATAATATCGAACAGATGGACACGGCAGGCCTCGATGGTTTTCGTGATGTGGAAATAGGGATCATCACTGGGGATGGCAGTCAGGATAGATCGGAGCCAAGCATCTCGGGCCTGAAGAAACTTGACCCTCAACTCAGCCTCGGTGAAGACATCCATTTGCCGTAAGAAGCCAATGACACGGAGGCAGGCAGGGAGCTGGATGTTCGTCCTCAGTTGTTGGATCAGCTGGCTCAGCATCAGCTGCATGGACTGGCGCACTTCGTTCACAATGCCCTGACGACACAGGGGGTGAGTCACCACGCTGGGAAAGACACTCCCTGGAACCCATTCCACTAACCCTGAATACTGCAGACCAACATTCCCACCGCTGTCCTGACATACAAAGTAGATTTCCTAAAACTGATGCATACAGGTTCACCAGCAAAGGTTTGGTTCACTGTGGCCTATGGGCCCTGCCTAGTTCTTCTGCCCTCACCTGCTTCCTAATGCTCTCCCCTTGCTCACTGCAATCCAGCCAGAATGGCTATCTTTATACTTCAAACACTCCAACTTCTTCCCTCCTTAGCCTGCTATACTTGTTCGTACCACTTTCTGGTTGGCTCTCCCCCCACATCTTCATGTGGCTGGCTCCTTCTCGTCATCTGGGTCTCAGCTTAAATGTTATCTCACCAGAAGAGCCTTTCCTGACCACTCTACCTAGAGTAACCCACCTTAGCCTCCTGCCCCATTCCCTGGTTTATTTTGTTAAGATACTTAATACTATCTGAAAGGATATTATTTATTTATTTGCCAACTAGCAGCTTATGAGAGCCAAGGCCTTGTCTTTGTTCACATTGTACCCCCAGCATCTAGATCAATGCCTGGCACATGATTAATATTTATCAGCTGACTGAATAATGAATGTATGTTTTATGATCAAGCCTGCCTGCCTTGCAGAAACTGATGTGAAAAATGCAAGGAGTTTCCCTAAGGTTTCTGCCTAAAGGGTCAGTGATGACCACAGAATTACTGATCACAAGAACATCAGCTTGAGTCCTCTCTGGGCAAGTTGGCTACCTGGATGACGGGGATGGAGGAGTATTTCCTTTCCAGTCGGCGTACATAGGCTGCAAGCTCCAGGGCCTCTTCATAATAGCTGTTCCGGACACAGGTGTCCATGAGCTGAGGGATCTCCAGGATTTCCAGGATTTCCGTGTGCCGGTTTAGAGTCAGGGTGTTCATTCGGCGATTGGAGCTGATCTCCTCAGCCTCTTTCACAAAATTCCTAGTAACAATCAGGAGTACATTGGTGGTTCACTGCTCTGCATCCAAGTCTTAGCTACAAATTCCAAGCACTTACTATGAACTGAGCACTGGGCTGATTTATCTGATTTAATCTTCACACCAACCCCATTACATAAGTACTTTTACCCTTGAAATTTTAATCCCAGAGATTTTAAGCAACTTGTCCAAGATCACACAACTAATAAGTGATAAAAAGATTTGAACCCAGATCTGCCACTTAACAAGCTGTAGCAAGGTACTTAGGCTCTCTGAACTGTTTCTTCATTGGTAAAATAGTAACAGGACCCACCTCATAAGGATGTGAGAATTAAATGAGATGATGTGTATAAAGCATTTAACATAGGACCTGATATGGAGTAAATGTTCTTTTAATAACAGCTATTCTTATTATTTTCATAATGCCCTAACTAGCCTAGAACTACAGCCTTACCCCCAAGTTCCCTCAGCCTCTTAATCTCCTATGCTATGGTCCAACCTCAGTTCCTGCTACAGTCTCCATTTCTTCTCGATAACTGCAGACAACTGCTTTGTGAAGCCCTCCATCTATTCTAAGGGATTGGAAGAGTATGAAAGCTATTCTCAAATATGCAAAGACTCAAAAGAAAACTTAAACTTTTATCACGAAAGACTGGAAGGCAGAATTAGGGATAATGGATTGAGGGTCGAGGGAGGGAGAATATGGGTCAAAAAGGAAGATTTTTTTTTTTTGGATGATGATTTTTACTGTCCCCAAACGGGAGGATTTCCTTGTCAGCCTCCTATCAATGAACGGTTTAGAGCAGATGACCTCTGGTCCAAGCTGTTGTGTGTACATGTGTGTTGTGTGTTTGTGTTGTGTGTATAGGTTTACATAAATATGCACATATATTAAGCTGACAATTGTAGAGTGTTAATTATGTCGGACCCAATGATAAGTGCTTTGCATGGATTCTCTTTATTTAGTGCTCACAACAGCCCTATGAGAGAGGGACGTGCTGCTGGGTTCCAATTCTGACTTCAAAACTTACTAGCTGTGCCCTGGGACGGTCACTAACCTCTGTGTCTTAACTTCCTCATACGCAAAATGCAAATAACAATACATACCTCGAAGGCTGCTGTGCAGTTTAAATGGATTAATGAAATGCTCAGAGGAGAACCTGGCATATGGTAAGCGCTATCTAAGTGTTAGCTATTTCTATCGTCGTAAATGATAGCGATTACAGGTATTAAAAGCCCCTTTAGCACCGGACCCGCCGCACCTGCAGCTCTGTTGGAAGCTGGGCAAGCGGTCGAGCAGGCGGCCAAGCGACTCCTCCACGTCGCCAAAGAGGCGGTGGATGCGCTCGGTGCACTCGGCGCCGCGGATGAAGGTCTTGTAGTTGGCGAAGGCCAAGTCGCGCGTCTGCTGCAGCAGCTGCGCTCGCTCCTCGGCCAGGCGGTCGGGCTCGCGCCGCAGCCGTTCCAGCCCCGAGCCGCTCAACTCCCTGAGGTAGCGGCCCACGTCGGGCCGCTCCCGCCACTGGGCCTCCGGGAAGCGGTCCCGGAACAGCGACGCCAGGAGCCCTTCATCCTCCACCTCCCCGAGAGCAGCCGCGGTGGCCGTCGCTGTGGCCGAGGCCGTAGTCGAGAGCGGGAGAGTCGCTGTCGCCGCCATCTTCTCAGCAGCAGCGTCACTTCCCCTCCCGCTCAGCGAGGGCGCTGACTCCGTAGAATCGAAAGCAGCCGGGGCGTACTTCCGGTCTCTATGGTTTCTCATCAGGCCCGCTTTCTTTCCCCGATAGTCGTCCAGGTTACGGGGCGCTAGCGTGGGGAAACGACTGGAAAGCAGCTAGAGAGGCAGGCTTTGAGGTTGCCAAGGAGCGGCTGATCTTCCGTTTCCGGTAACTGAGGCACGAGGATCCGGCGTTCCAACCCAGCGGGAAAATGCGGCCTCTGACTGAAGAGGAGACGCGAGTAATGTTTGAGAAGATAGCAAAATAGTAAGAGTGCGCGGGGCAGAAGAGGGAGTGTGTGGGTGGCGCGGAGGGGCGTGGGTGGAGCGGGGGGCGCGGTGCCGGCATGAGTCCGGGCGCGGCCTCTAGTCCTCCTTTTGCTCTCAGCATCGGGGAGAATCTGCAGCTGCTGGTCGACAGGCCCGACGGCACCTACTGTTTCAGGCTGCACAACGACCGGGTGTACTACGTGAGGTGAGGCGGCGCGGGGCCGGGTGGGCAGCATGGAGCCGGGTGGGGTCCTGGGTCCCTCCAGCCTCCCTCATCTGACACTGCCTTTTTCTTTATCCCTTCAGTGAGAAGATTTTGAAGTTGGCCGCCAACATCTCCGGTGACAAGCTGGTGTCGCTGGGGACGTGCTTCGGAAAATTCACGAAGACCCACAAGTTTCGGTTGCACATCACGGCTCTGGATTACCTAGCACCGTATGCCAAGGTTTGTGGGGTGGTGTCAGTCCGCCACTAGGGATGGAGGAAGTCTAGGCTGAGGGCCACATCAGAAGGCAGAATTGGGCACCTTTTCTGCGACGGAGTCGCTGACGGTGCTTAGGGTCAGTGCCAGCACCTGGAGATGTGTGTACATCTTAATGCCTGGGCGTGGTCGGGGCTCAGGTGTAGGAGCCCTGTGTGGCCGCGTAGTGGTGGTTATCTCCAGTAGAAACTGAAAAGCCTATGCAGACCCAGCTCAAGACCAAAAAGCAAATAGGTGGCTGTGAAGAGGAGCGTAGTGGGGTACAGAAAAAGAGCTGTTAAACTGCCCATGGGAGAAGTTGATTGTAGAGTCGAGGTAAGAACCTCCTGGCTGGTCTCTTCGTGGGGTGAACATACTAAGGGAAGCATGACTCTTTCTCTCTTTTCTTTAAAATTTATGTTACAAGACAGACGAACCTCACAGGTGACATATATAGCACGGGGCATATGGTCAGTAATATCTTAATAAGCTTGTATGGAGACATGACACAGATACTATAACTTTGTATTATTGTGATCCTTTTGTAATGTATAGAAATATCAGATCACTGTTCTGCGCCTTTAACTAACATGGTATTATAGATTACTATACTTCAACTGAAAAGGAAATAAATAAAAGAACCAAAAAAACTTAGTTCATAAGGGATAAAAAGAAAGAAATTAACCATAGATCTAGCAGTTAGCCTATCTGCAGGGGTCTAACTATTTAGCATTTTTATGTCTCTTGGATTTAATTCTCTTTTTTACAGTATAAAGTGTGGATAAAACCTGGAGCAGAGCAATCCTTCCTGTATGGGAACCATGTGCTGAAATCTGGACTTGGTCGAATCACTGAAAATACTTCTCAGTACCAGGGAGTTGTGGTGTACTCCATGGCAGACATCCCTTTGGTGAGTAGAGATGGTTGCTGTTAAAAAATCAAGTTATCTTTTTATTCAAGATGGATGTATTTTCAGTCTGCGCTTGAGAGACTAAATTCTCAGCACCTTTTGAATTCTTCAAAGAACTGTATCTTTTCGTCTTTGTTGTTTCCAGACCTCAATACGTACTTATTGAATGACTTGAGTGAATCAGTGTCTCTTCTTTTGAATCCCAGGGTTTTGGGGTGGCAGCAAAGTCTACACAAGACTGCAGGAAAGTAGACCCCATGGCGATTGTGGTATTTCATCAAGCAGACATTGGGGAATATGTGCGGCATGAAGAGACATTGACTTAAAACGAAATCATCGCGAGGACTTGTGGCTGTGTGGAAGGGCCTAGCTTTGTTTCCTGTGTCTGTGTAGGCTCCACCATCATGTTGAATTTTGTCAACACTGTGACCTCTTCAGGGACTTCTTAGTTTAATATTCTATTATGGACAAATGCAGGCTGGATTCTTATTATGCAGAAATGGCTCAAAAACGGGTTTTTGGATCTTTGTGATTATGACTAACTAGAATGCTGTGTTTTATATTTGAATCAGAGGGCTTCTTGTTTTGAGTAACAGGTTCTAAATTGTTGGAACTGAGGACAAGAATAGCGTATTGTTATCTGTGATAACACTTTTCCAAACACATGATAAGAACGTAATGAATTTTCTTATTTATTAATACTATGAAAGATAGATATTGCCATCAGAATAGTAGGTCGTGTGTGGAATTTTACAAATGAAATTTGGATAAAACAGTAAGAGCAGTTTATTCTGCCGATTTTCTTTACGGTAGGTGCTGTGTAGTGTGGAAAAAAACTTGGATTCAAACACCAGTTCTCACATCTACCAGCTGTATGGCCTTAGATGAGTCATTAAACTTTAATAAGCTTCATTTCCTTCTGTTTCAAAAAGCAGCCTAGCCGTCTTCCTAAGAATAGTTTTTAGAAGTGGAAATCGTGATCGTAAAGCATCTAGCACAGTGCCTGGCAAATGAGAGTGTTGAATAAATGGTAAGAGTTATTTCTGTAACGTTTATACTGAGTATTTCTGTTACTAAGAGTAGGATCTTATGAACATAATTTGATTATATTATCTTGGCTTTTACAAGCGGTTTTTTCACTCTTTTTCTTGAATGGTATGATCCCAGGCTGAATGTTATTTTTATCACCTTGATTTCTAAAACAATTTCTCTTATAAATCTTTTGGGTTTTTTTTTAATTAAAAATTTTTTTTTATTGTAGTATAGTTGACGTACAATATTGAGTTAGTTTCAGGTGTACAGCAAAGTGATTCATTTATACATATATTCTTACAAATCTTTAATTACATGACTGGACTGGACAAAAAGCACTACTCAGAAACCCTGAAATAATAATTTAGCTCCTCCATCCTTCTCCCATGCCTTCCAAAATTATTTTTAGAATTACTAAAATATTTTTTAGTGAAAAACATGTCACAGACAAAAAATTTTTAAGTACCTGTATTGTAAAGCAATTTCTTTAGTGCATATACTGCTTAATTTAAATTCCAAAGGTGACATCTCTAAAAATAAATCATTTTTCAATTACAAAAAAGCACTCTACCAACTCCTGTTTTTGTATGCAACATATAAAACCCAGTTTTATATGTTTTTGTCCCATATTTTTCAACTTTTCTCCCTTCCAAGGTTCTCTGTTAATTTCTAAATAAACATAGTGAAGGTTAAGGGGCTGCAGTACGATGGACAGTATTTTGATGGTAGCATTTAGTGTGTACTTTAGAAATAGTCAACGTCAAAACTTTACACACTTTTATTTATTGCTATTTTGCCTGTGTAGATGAGAGCAATAGGCTACAACTTTCTAACAAGAAAAATTGATTTTTTCCCAATAACTTTACAAAGATTTGAGAGAGCTTGTGCCCCAGAAGAAAAGAGCCAGGGCACTGTAGTTGTTCGAGCTTAGCATCTTGGCTTCTTTGTGTCTGTGGTCGTTGGGATGTTGAAGAGACGCTTCAAGAAATACAGCTGCAGGATCCCAGAAAGAATAATAACAAGGCTCTGGGCTGTCGACCACCAATTCACATAGTTATAGTTTGACTGGAGTAGGAAAAAGTCAGCCATTTTTCTCATGCGAGCAAAGTTGTAGTATCGCCACATGTGAAAGATATTGTTCTGCAGCTTTCGTGTACTCTTCTGCAGGACAGAAAATGAAACACAGAAAGGGTTCCTCCGTAACCTCATCTAGCCTCCCCTGGGTACCCACCAGCACTAACCTAGTTTATCTGGAAGTTGAGTAACTTACGATTTTATAGTATGTAATAAATTGGCTATTGGAGTTGTTGATAAATGCTAGTTTTGTTGTCTATGAAAAAATGGCTTGGACTTCAGTTACAAAAAAATAATTTTTATAATGAAAAACTTCAGTGCTAAAACTAGAAAGTTCCTCCAGATTATCTCTAGATTTAGACATGTACTCAGCACATCATTGCTGTTCTGGGTGATGTCTTCTGTTCTTTGTATATGGTAAAAGATAAGGGCCTGCAAATTTTTATGGAAGGGCCAGACAGTAAATATTCTAGGCTTTGCAGGCCATACAGTCTCTTGCAACTACTAAGCTCTGCCACTGTAGCACAAAAGCAGCCATAGACAATATGTCCAGTTAGCTGTCCCTCATTATCAGTGGGGAGATGGGTTCCAGGACCTGCAGAGGATGCTGAAATCCCATAGTCAGCCCTCCGCATCTGCAGGTTCTGCATCTGCAGATACAGAGGGCCAACTGTAATTGTCAAATGAGCATGGCTGTGTTCTAGTCAAACTTCACTTACAAAAACAGGCAGTGAGCTTTTGTGCATCAAGCAGACTATCAAGAAAGTCAAGAGAGATCCCAGAGAATGAGAGAAAATATTTGCAAATCATATATCTGTTAAGAGACTAGTATCCAGAATATATAAAGAACTCTTAGAACTCAATCATAAAAAGACAAATAACCAGATTTTAAAATGGGCAAAGGATTTGAATAGACATTTCTCCAAAAAAGCATGCAAAGATGCTCAGTGTCAGGGAGACACAACTCAAAAATCACAAGATACCACTTATACCCACTAGGATTGCTATAGCAAAAAAGACTATAACATGTTGGCAGGGATATGGAGAAATTGCAACACTCATACACTGCTGGTGGGAGTGTAAAATGGTTTAGCCACTGTGGAATATAGCAGTTCCTCAGTGAAGGTAAAAAGTTACCATATGTGCCAGCAGCGTATACCGCTTATATGTGTACAGAGATGAAAGCATGTTCACACAAAAATTTCTAGGCAAATGCTCACAGCAGCATTGTTCATGATAGCCAGAAAGTGGAAATAACCCAGATGTCTACCAGCTGATAAGTAGATAAACAAAATGTGTTTTAAATATACAATAGAATACTATTCATCCAGAAAAAGGAATGAAGTATTAATACATGGTACAATGTGGATGAACCTTAAAAACATGCTAAATAAAAGAAGCCAAAGACAAAAGGCCACATTGTATGATTCCACTTATATGAAGTGTACAGAACAGGCAAATCTATATAAACAAAGTAGATTAGTGAGGGATTACCCAGGGCTGAGGGGCATGGGGAACACAGAGTGAATAATAGGTCTGCAGTTTCTTTTTGGGGTGATGAAACTATTCTGGAATTAGATGCTGGTAATGGTTGCAGGACCTTGTAAACCACTAAACTGTACACTTAAAGTGGTGAATTGTACCTAAGTTAAAAAACAAACAGGCAGTGGGCCAGATTTGGCCTGTGAACCGTTGTTTGCCAATTCGTGGTATAAAACAAGTGAGGAATTTCAAGAGCTCCAAGTCACAAAATTAATTAAAGGCTTCAAATCCCTTTGCCTGTTTGTTTTCTACCCAAATGAGCCCTCACTCTGATGATATTACTCCCATAATTCTAATCTTTCCTCCAAATTTAAAGTCAGTTTCCATGGATGTTTCTCTCCCACAAAACAGTTACCTCAATTGCATCCAAAGTATCATTCAGTTGTTTTCCTTCATTTTTCTCTTTGTGGTCCATCTCAGGCCCCTCATAGAAGACTCCAAAATTGAGGTATACTTGCACAGAACCAAAGTGATTTTGCTGATTTTTTAGACAAAGCTGATAAAAACCTGTAGGAATCCCTAGATCATTACCAAATCTTGGTCTCCCACCCTCCCACCCTCTAGATTTCCCTGGAGATAACTCTTCTCCAGTGTTAAGTGTGCTACTATAGCACCTTCTTTTTACTTAGGAAGTACAAAATCCAGTTTTTGATGTGGAAGATACTGATCTTACTTGAAACTTATTTTACTAATTATTTATAATATTGTTTTGCCAAATATTAGTAGCTTTAGCTCTATGTTGGATAGAAAATGTTTTCTTCCTCTTTTTCAACGTATAATTCCCACATCTCTTAAGGAATTTCTGATCAAGAGCATATTAAGAACATAGGGTTTGCTTCTTGCATACCATGAGAGTTGGGATATCATTTGAATTTGAAAGTAGGGAAAAAATGTATGCTTTGTGAATGAAAGAAGCTATCCTACTGGAGTAACTTCCTGCAAGGTGGTCTGTATGGGGGCTGATGATTGGGGTATGTACTGGTGCTTGTTCTCAACTGGGGTCACCTCCCCGCGTGTGGTAATGGGGGAGGAGTGAGGAGGAGCAGGGTTGGAAAGGTGTGGCAGTGTATTTGATTGTCGAAATGACTGGAAGGCACTACGTAGGGGCCAAAGATGCTGCATAATAATGCTGAATATCCTGTGCCACTCAGTGATTCTCTTACGTCCCTGTTGAGAAATAGTCTTTTTTTGTGCACCTGGCTGGTAGAGAGGACAGTTCAAACTGACTGGTGCCGTCCAGGGTGAGGACAGGCTCGATCTGGCTGTAGGAATTTTCTGGTGACTGGAGAAGTGCTTTGTTGTAGAATGCGGATATTTTTCATGGCCATGCATTTCCTTGTGTTCTGCTTTTTGGTAACCGGCTCAAGTGTTTTGATGACTGAAAAGAAATACTGTCCCATAATAAATTTATTAATTGGAATTCTGTATCATAAGTGGGTCTGCCTGTTTTGATCACTTTCCAATAATCTGGTTCGTTGGAGATGATAAGATAAAATCGAGCTTCTGGACCCTGGAGTTATAATAATTAGTCACCTGCAGACTGCTTCCAAACTGCCAGTGGACCGCTGATTAATGTCCTTGGCCATTGGCAGTCTCCAGGAAATCTGGTTTTTGGTGTTGAAGGCTAAATCTTTTTCTTACTATTTCACCATCCATATGTGAAAAAGCCAGAGCTTTTACATCTCAGGTACTTAATTAAGTTCAATATTTCCTCATTATTTTCCCAATTTCAAAGAAACGTATGATTATTATAATAGCCGTGATGACGAAAACAGACCTGTCTCTTGGGTGGAGAAGTTAATCTGGCCCCGAACATTCTTAGTGGTGTCTATAAGGAAACCCTCTGGGGTATGTGCAGTGGCAGCAACATGCCGGTCATGTGACATTCCCAGTGTCCGCTGAACCTGCCGAGACACATGAAAGAGGGAGAAAAGCTCCTGCTGCATCATCAGGAAGCTAGCTGAATGGTAAGATTGACATCCAGTGACCATCAGCACAGTGGTTCTCAATCAGGGATGGTACTGCCCAACCCCCACTTTGAATTTGGGCTGAGACGTTGCCCTGGTGTTGCGAGTAGGGGAAGGGGGGCGGGGACAGCAATGCTGAATAGCCTGCCGTGTTAGAAATAGTAAGCAGGACAAAGAAATGACCCAAATGCCAATAGCACCCCTGGTAAGAAAACACGTCTCAGACCATGCAGCTGACATGTTGGTGTATATGAATCTGGCTGTAGAGTTCTTGGCAGAACTCACTTGGTTTTGACCTCCCCAGTGGTATACCAGATTTGGGCTTATTTGATGCTTGACAGCAAATAAATAAGGCATTCAATAGGTACTTGCCTCCAAGCTGCGTCTTGATAAGCCCAGGCTACAGTGACCTGACTAGTAGCTACTATTCTATTATAAATTCAGAGATAAGAAAAATCTCTGATAGGTTAATTTAAAATAAATTGTAAGTTACATTGGAGTAGAATAAGATCAACATAGTCTTTTACTCTGTAAACAAAATTTAGAAAGTTAATAGGTTTCTAAGATAAAGAACAAAGGAAATGAACAGCTTCTAAGTTTACTGTTGAGCAGACCATCCTTGGGCACAGCATGGATTAAAGTACTTGGCCTGTGAACAGGCAACTTGAAAACATTTACCTTCCTAAAAGCAACAGGTCTGACTGCATAGAGAAGCCTTGAGTTACTGATTCTTCAATTTGCTAGAATTACCCCTAAAGGCAAGAGAGTAAATGTTGCTCCCCCAACCTCATAAACTGAAGCGTCTTTGAAATCTCTGGGTTTGTCTCCAAAGTTCATGTGACTTTTCATTCAACTTGGTACCATATCCATATTATTTTAATATTTAAAAAATGGATTCTTTCGCCTCTCATCTCTAAACTCGAGTAAGTGTGATGATTACCTCTCCAGGAAGAGGCACCCCGTTTGTCCCATGACTTTGAGCACACTTCCACAGCCCCCAATTTGAGAAGCCAAACCATATGTTTTAGTGATTATTCATCCATCAGGAGTTTCCATTTAACTGCAGGTCTGTTTCATTAACAGGTGGGGAGTCACAGCATAATAAAGACAACTAGAACCTTGTGTTCATTTAAAACCTGACCCCCTTTACAAAAGGAAATGAACAAACAAGAAAAACAAGTCCCCAGTATGACCCACCTCATAACTGAAATAGAAGTATCCAGTCTGGTGGGCAAATTGCCAAAAGCATTCTGTGCCTCCTGGAGGGATCACGATGGCAAAGTCGTATCGATCCGCACCACGGAAGAGGGGCTGGTCCCCAGAGCCACTAAGAGGTTCTGTCTTCTGGCTCCTTGCAGAGCTCACTAGGTTCAGAACCACCAGTCCAGCACCAAAGAGCAAGGGGAACATGCTGCTCTCTGGAGACTGCTCTAACTGCTTGCAGCAGCCCAGTGGAACCAAGCAGTTTAGACAACTGCTGGGATAATCATTAACTCTGCAAGTCACACATAGGCCAGTCTCAGGGCCACACATAGATATTCCAGAATAGAACTGGCATGGTACCCCACGTTTGGCTCACAGGAAAGAATTTTGCTTTCACCTCAAAAACTCAGTGGCTTACCAGACCTACATCACGGGTGCTAGGTAGAATCTATTACTTCAGAAGAGAGATTTCCACCCCTCCTCTGGGCTGTCATTTTTCAGTTCTTGCCTCTTGGGGGTAAACATTAGGCAAATTTATTTACAACCACCTGAATGTACGGACTCATTTCTCGGTACACAGTGGCTGGGGAGATTTTTCTCATTCGTATCAAATTGCTAGATGATACGTGTCCCTCCTATAAGACGTGAGGGGCAACACCTGTTTCAACAGACCTCTTTCTGCCCAGTGCTACAGTTTAGGCGAGCAAAGCACAGCATGGAAGTGTGTGTAAAAATTTAAATGGATGAAGAATGAGCAAGAGACAGTGGTCAAACCCCTCCACTGATAATCCTCATTCTGCTACCTTCCACCTGACTGATACAGTCATCTAAAGCTATCCAAAATCCACTTAAAGACTATTACAGGGACTTCCCTGGTGGCGCCGTGGTTAACAATCTGCCTGCCAATGCAGGGGACACAGGTTCGATCCCTGGTCCGGGAAGATCCCACATGCCGTGGAGCTACCTATGCCCGTGCGCCACAACTACTGAGCCTGCGCTTTAGAGCCTGTGAGCCACAACTACTGAGCCCTCGTGCCACAACTACTGAAGCCCACATGCCTAGAGCCTGTGCTCTGCAACGAGAAGCCACAGCAATGAGAAGCCCGCTCACCACAACGAAGAGTAGCCCCGCTCGCCGCAACTAGAGAAAGCCCGCATGCAGCAACAAAGACCCAGTGCAGCCCCAAAAAATAAATAAACAAACAAATAAATAAATAAAAAGACTATTGTTCAAACCCTTGATCTTTCTTTTATCTGTGGCTTCTCCAGCACCCACAGGGGGAAAAAGGCTGACTTCATGGCGGAGACAGTTACGTGCATCTTATTTTATTCTCACAACAGCCTACAAGGGAAGTACTATTACCTACTACATTAGAGATGAGGAAATGGACATCCAGAGATTCCAGTGGCTAACTCACCATCTCCAAGAACAGCTGGCACAGCTGGGGCCCTGAGTGGGCCTCAGACTCTTACCCATCAGGACAGTGTGTCTGTTAGTCTCTGAGTTCTGACAATGTCTAAATGTTTTTATCTCAGCCATAATCTTAAAAAACAAAACAGCATGAGTACCTTCTAACCAAGTATTGCTTCAGAAGGCATCACAGTGACTCCAAGTGGTAATACTTTAACTGTCACAGCTATGTGTTATGTCATAAAGAACACATTTCATAATTGTGTTCAGTTCCAGCAAAGGCCAGATGACATCACAGCAGTCTGGAGGCACAGAGGCTCTGCAGCAGTCTCACTAAGGTGAAGGTGGGAGAGACTGGGATCATTTCTCAGTACATAGTGGCACAGGCATCCCCACCAGAGTCCCACCACTGCCACAGTCCTAGCACTACTCATGTGGTGAGCAGTGACTTAGATTCAGCAAAACAATCACCAGTTCATAGTAAGTTGTATAGTTCTATAGAAACTGTAGGCAGAGTTTTATGTCTGTATACATTTTATAACATAATAAAGATAGCATTGAAGTTATATTAAAAAATGTTAATGGGGGCTTCCCTGGAGGCGCAGTGGTTGAGAGTCCGCCTGCCGATGCAGGGGACGCAGGTTCGTGCCCCGGTCCGGGAAGATCCCACATGCCGCAGAGCGGCTGGGCCCGTGACCCATGGCCGCTGAGCCTGGGCGTCCGGAGCCTGTGCTCCGCAACGGGAGAGGCCGCAACAGTGAGAGGCCCGCGTACCACAAAAAAAAAAAAAAATGTTAATGGATCTATGCATTTCTCAAATTTTGAGAAACACGATTAGGATATTTTGCTTCCTTAAATGTATCACAGTGTCATTCTTCTACCTAGAGAGCGCCATCTAACAATGTGAGAGTTGAAGGTAAAAAGTTTCTGGATCCTAAAGCTTGGTTTGGAGGGAGATCACAAGTATCTACAACCAGATCGAGTGGAGATCAAGTTCTTGCCTTCTCACTGTAGTTTCATTTGGGGTTAATTGCTAGAAAAACAGCAGTACCCAACCCCCAAACACGTAGTTAATAGGTAATAAAGCTGTACAAAGTTTCCAAATTTCAACTATAGGATGAATTTTTAAACTTTAGCATTTCTTTACATCTTGCCTTTCCCTCACTCAAAAGTGAGAAAAAAGGAATTATTTTGTCCCCGGAGGTACGTTATATGAAGAAATGGACAAATTAAGAGGAAACTTTCACATCTCTGTATGGCACAACTTCCAAGGATTAGAACATCCAATACAGTTTGACATCAGCTTCTTAACATGGACAATATGGTTTAGCAAAGCTTGTTCAACATTTTGCTACCTCCATCTTTTCAGCTGCAATAAACAGCTACTTAAATTTGAGAGAAGCAAGACTTTAATGAAGAATGCTACAAGTTATGGACAATAATTCTCATTTTAAAAAAATTACAGAAAACACTTTACTGAAATTCTTTTTTCCTAAAAAGACAGTCTTTAAGGATGTCTGAGAGACAGCAAGCACAACACAGTACAAAAGGAGAAGGGAATGTTGAATTCCAGTGCAAGACACTAACACAGCACAATTAGGGAATCAGGCGGAAGCAACCATTTCACAAAGAATGGAATTAGGCATTTATACTCAATCAGGATTTTTTTAAGCTTTAAAAGTCCAGCATAAAGAAGGGAATTGGGAAGAGAGGATGGGGAGAGGGGCTAAGCTTATCTACAATCACCATTTTACCAAAAAACACACTGGTTCAACCACGTGAGAAGTGGAGGTTAAACCTGCCTACATAGCCCAGCAAATAGAGCAAATGCCAAGGCAGTCACGTCTAGGAGTTGATGTCACAACTGGCTAAACAATTTTTAAAGGGACTCTGATTCCACCAGGACTGGTTTCTCATCAACCTGGGCTCATGACAGATGAAGTTCCTTTGCATGTGCATCAGAAGGCCAAAGCTTTACCTGGAACAAGTTCGCTCCAAGTAATGCTCATGTTGCTGGTTTTAACAGGTCATGGAGTCAAAAGTGACTCCTAACAGACTCCACCATTTCCTAGGAGAAGGTTCTACTGATTACCAGGGATTTAAATTCAAGCAAACCACTAAAGAAGGGAAATACTAATGGTATTCTGGCACTGTACAAGCTATGTGCCTGTCATCTCTGTCAAGGACATGGGGTGGACTTGGCTTTGTTTCTCAGCTCCATGATCTCCAACTGTGATGAAGTGGAACTGGAACCTCCCCCACATGGGAGGAAGATGCCCAAAATTCTCATCCCAGCCCAGCTTCTGAAAGAAACAGCAGACTACCAGGGGCTATTATTAGGAACCATGCTCCTGTGAATTCTGTGGAAATGAAGGCCTGTTTCAGTTCATGCCAAGTCTTTTCATGGTCCGCCAGCGATCCTTAATCATCACAGCTGTTCGGTTAACAAATGGGTAGTTTTTAGAAATGGCGGCCCAGTTTCCTTCCCCGTACTTCTGCACTCCAGCCTTGACCCACTCGCTTTCCTCTACAGTCCACTTCTGCAAAAAAAAACAAAGGATTTATCACAACCTGTGTTTCCACTTATTTATATTTTCATATAGTAAAGAGGTAAACTCAATCCTAGGAGAATAATCTGAACCCAAAGGAAGGATTTATACTTTTAAAACATGATATAGAATATAAGTTAACACCATGGATTTGGACATTTCCTAATTTTCAGTGTCCTGCCATTTCATCCTCAACTGATAACCATTTCTGGATTCAAAATTTCAAACGTGTGTTGTTCATGGTTAGGAAATGCGTCAGCTTTCTGACCACCTAGATTTTTCTTCCAGAGAGTATTTAACTTAGTTTGGATTATCTGAAAATGACAAATAAAATTTTTTACCAGGTGCATGGGTAGTCTATGCCTGTGAGATGTGGGTACTTATTTTCTCTCTCTTCTACCTACACAACCAGAAAAGATCAGAAAAGAGAATTTAAAATTACCTGCTTTCTTGTTATATTGGTTGTACTCTCTTCATCTGGTGCTGCTGGAAAACATTAAAAGTAGACTCATTTCAGAGCTTACCTCCTCGGCACAAACCATAAGAAAAAGACATAGAACGTCTCCAAAGGGAAAACTTGATTCAAATTTTACAAACTTTGAGAAAAGAAAGGACATCACTAAAGGATAATTTGGTTTTGTCCTCTGCTTGCAAGATACCAATCATTTCAGTCCATGAGAATCTGTACAAAGCAAATACTTTACAATCAGGCATTCAATAAATGTTGGTTAATGATGGATTTCAGGCTCTTTAGTAAAAGCACTATCATTTTCTCAACTTACTGAGGAACTGTGGTATTTAAAATCCTAATATATATATATATACACATGCATATATATATATATGCATGTGTAATATATATATTTGTGTATATATATACACATATTTGAGTGTGTGTATGTACATATATAATTTCTGCTTTATAACCCCTTGTTAATTACTGCTTTGAAATAACACAGTTTTACTGTTTTTGAATTTCCAAATCCTTGATTGTTAGATATAAGTAAAATTTGGGGGCTTCCCTGGTGGCGCAGTGGTTGAGAATCCACCTGCCAATGCAGGGGACATGGGTTCGAGCCCTGGTCCGGGAAGATCCCACATGCTGCAGAGCAGCTAAGCCTGTGCGCCACAACTATTGAGCCTGCGCTCTAGAGACCATGAGCCACAAATACTGAGCCCGTGAGCCACAACTACTGAAGCCCGTGTGCCTAGACCCTGTGCTCCGCAACGAGAAGCCACCACAATGAGAAGCCCATGCGCTGCAACGAAGAGTAGCCCCCACTCGCCACAACTAGAGAAAACACGCACACAGCAACAAAGACCCAACATAGCCAAAACTAAATAAATAAATACATTTTTTAAAAAATTTGGCTCAATTCTTCAAGCATAAAGAATGGGGTAATGATTATTGCTTCCCACTCCAACAGACCATGTGAGATCTGGTCAAACTCTACCCTCTTATCCTATGGAAATAGATCAGGCCTCAAAAACAGGGACCAAGATAATATTTTAAAGGACCAGGGGGCTACAGGAGGGTATACAAGTATAATGGACATGCCATCTCAAGCCAACAAGAGCCAGTTAAAAAGCTGCAAGAAAAGGCAAAGTTGCATAAATGTGAAACTTGCTACAGTGTCTGCCTCAGCAGACGCCACTGTCCCAGTAAGGCTTCCTGAAGAGTGAAGAAAGGTGACTCAGGAAAAGGGATACTTACAGGAGCACATTATTTATTTTTAAATTATGAAGTATTTCATGATATAGTAGAAGCCGATTTCTGAAACTGACAAATCTGGACTGCATCAGAAGTGGATGTTTTCTAGAACTTTTATATCCTGTTCTTAAAATATTTAATGCCACTTTTATTGTTACTTCTCCCATTTTCTATGTAATCTTGATTTTCCCAACTATGCTTTTGCCAATGAAAGGTCATTTTTAAGGGCAAAACCTTTGAGGTTGGCAAAGGATTACTGTTGCTGCTGTGTTACAGAAGTCTTCAGAATCTCCAAAACTAAGGTTTAGCATGTATATATTTCCATCAGAGAGCAAAATACGTGGTGGGAGAGATCCTAATGCAAATACTATGAAGTTCAATATTAATTAAGGAAAAGTAAAGTTTCTCATCTTAGAAAAAAACACATATATAGAAACGGGTAAGAGATTATTTACTTAAATAAGACATGTAAGGAATGACCACTTCTACCTTTTCTAATTAAAAAACTTTAGGAAGAACATCAACTACAATTAAATATAGGATTTATTAAACCAAACCAGGAGTTTTCTTTAAATATAAAGCGTTGCTTTGATAGTCTCCATTGTTTAATGGGAAAAGACATAAAACTGATTCCTCATGAATCACAATGAGGAACTTTTAAACTTTTTCTAGTTTGGAGACAAGCAATTTCTGGAACATTGATGTGACAGTAACATGCACCTACACTTCAGCAAGTGTCAAGGAGAGACCAATGAGAATCTTCTGGCTTACCCTGAACTTGAAACAGTTCGTCCTCTTCTACCCAAGTCTCTTTTTCTTCAACCCCATTAGAGTTGTTCCACTTGCCTTTGGGTACTCTGAGGGAACATCAGCGAGAGGACAAGGTGTAAAACAAAGTCATCCCAGGTCATCCCATACTCTGTCCTTAGCTCTACTCGTGGCCCTGTATTCCTCCCTGTTCTGCTGTGACCACATTCGAGATTCACCTACACACAACTCCCAAATCTTGACCTGGCCAGGCCTCTCCATGTCAACATCCCCCAGGTTTCAGGACCATCTCTCAAACTCAGCACTGGATACATCACCATCCCCCTCAATGATCTGTTCATTTTCCTGTTGTTTGGTTGGTTGGTTGGTTGGTTTGGTTTGGACTCTATTACAGATTTCAGCATTCTTCTAACCTAGAGCTGCAAATTCCTTCCCCTCCATCACAGACATGCTCTATTCCTATCTCTGGACTGTTCTCCTTTCCCTCCCCATTCCCCTAGTCCAAGCCCATGGTCCAATACCTTTCACCAGTATTACACTAGCCTCTTAACTGGAGTCTCTCCCCACTAGCCCCTTCCCCTTCCAAAGCCACCTGAACAATCATCCTAAAATTACCACATCCCTCCCCTATTCAGTGATGGCTCCTCACTGCCTAAACAATGAAGCCTAAATGCCCATATGGGGGAATCAAGATCATGCAGTCTGGCCTGTCAGTTTCTCAGCAGTTCCTCCTGTCCCCACCAACACCCACACAGCCCTCTGCTCCTCCTTCCTCCTGTAAGTTCTGTGCTTTCCTGCCTCTCTATTTGCTGTTCTCTCTCCTTGGGATTCCCTTCCCTGCCAAGTGAAGTCCTGCCCATCTTTCAAGGCCATCGTTCTCAATGAAGACTGCCCAACACATACAAAAAGCCCCCGCTCCTCTGCCCTTATGATAGTGCTTCCACTTTATTACACAACCGTATCACGACATACCCTTAACCATAAGCACCTTGACGGCAGGGACCATATCCTCATTTGTCTACTCCAAACACCGGGCACAGTAACACACACCCTCATAGAAGCTGGAGAGATACTAGCTAAACTAATAATGAGATTATCAAAGAACTGTAAAGGACTTATACCATCAAAGATTAGAATAGTAAGCAAACAAGAATCATTCCTGTGAACATGAAATTTTGAGTACTTGGGTGCAACCAAAAACAGTCCCAAACCTGAAAAATAATCCAAAACCCAAGTTATTAAATAAATGAAAATTATAGTCACTCTTACAGAACATAGCACAAATCTGACCTCAGAATTATAACATCCTTTACAAAACAAACATGGAAAGTATCTGAACTAAGTTTTGAAGAATTTATATAGATCAAAGTCACCGAAAAACCTGACCAAGAGAGTAGAAACAAACTGTTGTTTCCTTCCCCGCTATAAAAAAAATTTATTTTTAAGGCTGTCTGGGTATTTTGCAAATGAAAGCAGTTTGCTTAATAAGTGCATAAACATGAAAAAAATTCCTTGAGTTCCATGAGTTTTCTATGCAATTACCTAAGTGGCTGGGACAAATGGTGGACTCTTTACTTTTCTTTATTTTTAAATTGGATCATATCCCCCAAAGGGTTATTTCTAAGAATAACTGATTTGCTTGAGACAAAAAAAAAATTACACGAGTTTTTTTCTTCTCAGGATATTAGCTGTGTCAATTACTATTCATAAATAAAGGTCAGACAGCATTACAGTTTCAGTTTTCCATCTATTTATCCAAGTCCTGGGATAAAAACTGATTTTAACCTCAGGGTCCATCATTTTCACCTAAGTGGCTATTCACCCTTCCTGCAGACAGTCTTTGCAGATCACTTGGTAACTTTCTGCTCCTCCTCTGAACTCAGCATTTGCTATTACATGTATAAACATTTTGGTATTTCTTAACTTCTCATGTTGTGGAAGGGGCTGAGACCTTGGTCCTCATCTTAACTGTTAGGTGGCCGTGAGGGCAAGCCGGGTCACTTCCTGGCTCATTGCGCTCCTGACTGGCGAAGTTAAAACTTAATGGTCTAGAGGGGTTGGCAAACTACAGCCTGTGGCTGCTGGTTTTGTATAGCCCTTGAACTAAGAATGGTTTTTACATTTTCCAAAGGGTTGTGTAAAAAAAAAAAAAACCAAAACAGAAGAATATGCAACAGAGACACAAAGCCTAAAATGTTTACCCTTTGCTAGCCTTTTATAGAAGTTTTGCATGTGGCCCCTTAAATTGCAAGAACCAAGAACTGTTACTTTGTTTGGTTAGTAAACTATCTAGTAAGCACTAGTTCTGTGCTGTGGGGGATATAAAAATATAGTAGTCGTGGCCCTGCCGTCTAGGTGATAGACCCTAATCCTGCCTTCCCCTCCTCAGATTCCACTGGCCCAGCTTCCCCTGGGTCCTGACTGCTCACCGGGCAGCAGTCTCCAGCCACCCTCCTGTTCTCCTTTCCCTCAGTGTCTGTTCAAAAGCCCTCAGTGGTGTCTGCTCAGAGGCTTTCTGATTAGGTGTATTAGACTTATCTGGGGCACAGTTAGCAAAGCAGATTAGAGAACACTACCCTGTCCCTTCTAATTCAGTAGACAGGAGCCTGGGAATATATATTTTTTTAAACACTGCACAGGTAATTGTGATATGAAGCCCCTCTTGAGAACCTCTGCCTGATAGAATATAATAGGAACTCAAAATCTGGCCCATCTACCCATCCAGACTTTTCTCCCTTCATCCTCTCTGTGCCCTATATTCTCCTGCCATACAGACTACATGACATTTTCCGGCTCATACCAGGCTTTCTCATGCTGTAATTCAAGAGGCTCCTGTTTCCTAGAACCGACCTCCCAATATTACTGGATGACCTCCTACTCATTCTTCAAGGCCAGCTCAACACTTGCTCCTCAGCAAGGTTGCTCCACCCACAACTCTGCTGCCCAGGCCCAGCTCTTCTTCCCTGCAGCTCCCAAGGCACCTCACATATGCTTCGTTTAGAGCCGGGGTCATAGGATCCCTTTTTTTTGTAAAGGGCCAGTAGTACCTTCAGCTTTGCAGGCCTTACTGTCTTTGTTGCAACTACTCAACTCAAGGTAGCATCAAAAGCAGCCACAGATAATACAAAATTCATGGGTGTGGCTGTGTTCCAATAAACTTTATTTACAAAAACAGGCAGCAGGTGGATTTAGCCAAGGGGCCATAATTTGCCCACCTCTGCTTGAGAGTACCCATCATACTTCATACCCTTGACACATGAGAGAGGTATATCTGAAACCTTCACAGAGTCTCCCATTTATAAAACCACTGTAATCATGCACTCTCTCCAGTTTCCTTGTCTGTTCATGGGAGCAATACTTATACTTCATAGAATTGCTGTGAGGGGTAGAGGAGATCAGGTATCAAATGAGAGCAATAGTGTGCTGACTGCATCTGCCTGCCCAGCCAATGACTCACTCACTTCCAGATGCAGGAAGTGGTGCATATAGTGCAGATTTGTGCCCGAGTATAAATCATTTATCAGATGCCACAGCCCTACAGGGCACCCAGCACAAGCATGCCAGGACACAGGTCCCCCAACAGCTGTAACAGAGAGCAGTAGTAGAGATGGCAGTAACCGTGGGAGATCAGTGAGGTGATCACTGACAGCAGGGTGACCAGGGGAAATTTATGGAGGAGGCAGAGTTTTAAGAGGCAGCTTGGTGTACGTGGTATACAGGCCACGGGCTTTTGTGTCAAGACTGACTGGGATTAAAAATCTCAAAGCCCAATTTTGCCATTTTTTATCTGTGTGACTTCAGGTTAAGTTAGTAACTTTTCTGAACCTTCCTCACCTATAAAGTGGGGCTAGTAAATCACTCACAGAGTGAGTGTAGATATTCAGTAAGATAATATGTGAAAGTGCTTGGCCCGCAGAAAGTATTTAGTCAACATCAGCTTCTCTTCTCTTTGAAAGACAGATGGGATTTTGATAAGCAATGGTGGAGGAATGATAGTCCGAATGTGGGGAATGAGAGGCAGCAAGAAGAGTACGGTAGTAGAAACAGGGTTCCAGGGAGAGCAAGCAGACCAGTTTGCCTAGAGGAAAGATCCACAAGAGGGCACAAATGGTAGCAAAACTGAAAGCCAGGTTGGGGGTCATGATGGGGAGCAAAATGAAAGCATTCTAACCACTGCCCCACAGAACCTAGCAGAATGTGAGAGATTAGTAATTACTGAATTTGCCAAGTCTCAAAATGCTCATAGAACGTGCAAAACTATAAATATTCATAAATCTCTTTTAAGGATCAAAGTATAACGTGGCCCAATTCAAACAAACTTCCTTTAACAAACAAGACTAATATTTAGTAGTCAAGGCACTCAGAAGTTTGCTAAAAATGGAAGCAGCGGTGAGTAGGAGGCTCTGACACCCTTTCACCCTCACTCCTGCCTAGTGCAATGCCTGGAAGCCCACATGCGGGGCATCAGAACTGGCAGGATGGCTATGACGTCACTCCCCACCCTGAGTCACATTCTAGCAGTCTGAGCAAGCCTTGGTGGTGAATAACTTAGCTGAAAGTTACTTCATTCCCGGAAGCAATACCAGGCATAACCAGGACCACCAACCAGCCCCCAAACTTCTACAAAGAAGGTCTTCATACTTGGGATTCTTCTCCCCAGGGAGGGGTTGGTTGAGGATGGTGGGCTTGGATGGTGAAGCAGGAATGACTTCCTGGGAGGAGTCGAGGCCTGCGCTGGGCTCAGTGCTCTGGCTGTCCTCCTCCAAAACCAATCGGCTTATTGTCATGCGCTTGTTCTTGGGCTGCAGTTCAGAGCCACCCTCACCCTCAGCAGGGGCTGAACTTTCGTTTTCATCTTTTCTCGGTCTCTTGTTTTTGAGGGCTGGTGATGGTGGGCACACTTTATTAGGAAATACCATATCTTTCTGGTCCAGTTTTGAGAAGACTGCCTCAGAATCTTGTGCACTGGACAGAGTCTTGAAAGCTGCTTTCAGAGCCGTAATTCCAATGGTGGTTGGAGTGTTCTGTAGCTGCCTACAAATAATGCAAACATAACAGAGATCAGTTTCACCATTGTGGATGCTTGTCCAAGCAGCCACAACTTTTTCAAAGTGGGAAGCTTCAAATTAGAAACTCCTCACGTTGAGAACTCTTCATTAAAAAAAACAAAAACAGAGAGGGTGCGTGATACAAGCTTTATTTATAAAAGCTTCCATTTGTAAGTGTTAAACAGAGGCTTCAAATATGATATGTAAGTTGAACTATGGAGCTTAAACTTCAAGTAAGAGAACCCTAAAGGAACTAGGGCCAATGATACTCCCTCCAGAGACCTCTTCAGCCTGTGTGCTGTCTAACCCATTAGTCTGCATGGACTAAAGTGGTGCTTTCCACAATGCAAGAACTCTGTGTAGTGCCTAACAACTACAGTCCATCTGGACAACCAGCTGATAAGCCAGAAATCCCACCTTGAAGTCTAAACTCTTCTTCCAGCTGTCCCAGTCCAACCCTCATGTGAGAGAAGTAAAAGACTGGCCTCCATTCTGCCCTCTTTCTCCTACACTACACTTATAAATGGGATCTTGAGAATTCTCAGAGTGAGAAGAGTGCCACACAGTCTTGGAGAAACTGCCTTTTCAAAATAAAGTTCATCTATCATTTGGATGTTTTAAGTAAAAACTGTTAGGAGAGGGCAAACTGGCAGCCTGCAGGCCAAACCCAGCTGGCAGATGTGTCTTGTCTAAGCTATTCAGGTTTTTTTTTTTTTTTAATTGGACTAACCGCCAACATTCAAAAATTGGGAAATCTCAAAAAAAAATTTTTGGACGTCTCACATAAAAATTTGAACTGAAGTTTGGACATCTTTGGACAGCTCACGTAGCAACAATCACATGAAGCTGGAAAGCATGCCCTCTCTGTGTCCCAGTCCCGTGCTCTCAACTGTATTATCCTAGACCCACTTTGCTCCTTTACATCTCCTACTGGGCCCCCAAAGACATCTAAACGTGTGACCTCTGCTTTGTTAACTGGTCCTGGGAATCTGATTCACAAGTGTGAGCACTGCATTAAGAGATGAGGTATCAACAGGGAAGTACTGAGTAGATACAGGTGAGGCAAGGAGAGAGAAACAGAAGGAAAGAACCTTTGAGGAATAGCCAGTCAGGAACTTCTGCCAAGGATCTGACGTCCCGTTTTCAATATTCACATCTTCCCAGGATGTGCTCTGTAAATCCCACAGTGCCTTCCACGAGTAACCCAGTAACATGTTAAGAGGTCAAACCACTGATCCTGCTCGAAGATAACGACTATGCTTCCCACACATCACCCCAGTGTTTCAGCCAACATCACAAAAGGGCATCTCTCTCACCTGGCAGGTTCTCTGAGTGGCTTTTCAACAGGCTCTGGTGCTGGCTGTTTATCTTCCTTCACTGTGGTTGAGGTGGAAGACTCAGATTTCAAAGCCTTTTTGGCCATCTGGGAAAGGAAAGATGTCGTCAGGAAAAGGAAGTCACAGAATTTCATTAACTGCTTCTTTCACCATGAACATACTCAATATGCAAGCATGCTCACTTACAAACCCAATTTAGGCATAGACTAGAGGAGGACATAAAAAGGGATCGAACTTACAAGAATTATCTCAAATTTCTTCCTCCCTTCCCTCAAAAAGTGGCTCACAGTTTTCTATACTAAAGGAGAACTCAACCTGAGTGGTGCTAAAAGCATCTTGATGTTCCAAGAATTCTGAAAGGTTATTTTGGACAACAAATACTTAAATGATTTTACTTTGTATCTCCTCTTCTATCCTTCCAATCTCATCCCTAATTTAGTTTCTGAATACCTAATAGACCTTTGGGGTCATATGCAAAAGTCAAATCTTTTTTTTTTTTTAACTTAGGGATGACTGATGTCTACATTAATGTCTTTTAGTTTGTGTATAGAATTTTTCATGATTGTTTCCACAAATGTTTTGCCTATTAACAACTCTTTGAAAATCCTTACTTGTACCACATGAAGCCCTCAGTAGGCCAATCTTGCTCTAACTCCAGCTGCTCCTCTGTTACCCTCAGACTGAACTTCTACACATTTCCAGTCAGTCCAGTATCATTCCATTTTAGATTGCATGTCTGTAAGGAGTGGTATCTTAAGAGCTGAGAATTCTGTCCTCAACAGAAAGAGTAACAGGTTATTTTCCAGTTACCTGAATATGAAGGAAGGGTTCCTAGGCCAGGCTCAAGTATCCTGACACTTGCTCCTTGAACACTCCAAACTATCTGCTTTACAAATAATTTTGAGAATTGCCAAATGATTGCTAGGATCACTGACACTATCCTGATATGGGCCTTGCAGATCTACTGTTAGGAACTAGGATAATTTGAACACTCTCAAAATCCTTGTTTTAAAAAAAACCCTCTCGGGCTTCCCTGGTGGCGCAGTGGTTGAGAGTCCGCCTGCCGATGCAGGGGACACGGGTTCGTGCCCCGGTCCGGGAAGATCCCACATGCCATGGAGCGGCTAGGTCCATGAGCCATGGCCGCTGAGCCTATGTGTCCAGAGCCTGTGCTCCGCAACGGGAGAGGCCACAACAGTGAGAAGCCCGCGTACCACAAAAAAAAAAAAACCTCTCACTCAGTTCATGGTCCACCTTCTATGACAGACTAGGTTCTAATTCTTCCCTGTGCTGTCTTGAGCCTCACTGCATCCATTCTTTGTGCTTATCCCTCTGATCCAGTTAAAGTATGTCTTCATTTGGCCTCTCTTGCTAATCATACTCTAGTCACACTTTTCTCCAGTTATGCCTCCTTCCTGTCAACAACCCCATCATACCACATCTATCAAACCACTCTTCCTCTCCCAAACTTAACTCAGATTTCATGTCCTTTGGGAACCACCATCAGTTGTAATTGAATGTTCTCCTACTTTAACCACACAGATGAATGCCACATAGAGGAAGTAAAAATGGGAGGTGAGGGAAACTAGGAATGTTGCATTTGCCTCTGCCAGGATCTCTGCTTCTGAATATTTAAGGCATTTAATTAAGAAAGATAGCACATATAATTCAGTTTTTTCCACACATTTAGTCTTTTCACTTTAAAAAAGAGCTGTCCTTTTCTAACTGCCTACACATCCTCCAGGCTACATCACAGTTACGGGAAGAGAAGGCCAAGCCCCACCGTGAGGAGGTAGGGCTCTGCATCATCCAGGTGACTCTCCAGGAAGCGCAGCATCTTCTGCTGGAAGGTTTCGTAGGAAAAGTTCTGGATAACAGGGTGGGCCAAGTTCTTTTCACGGATAATGTTCAGGAGATCATTTCTCAGCTTCTACACAAAGGACCAATTTTTGCAATGTGAGAAAGAAAAACTCCAGTAAAAATTAAATGATGATGAGTTAAAACAAAGCTATCAGAACGTTCACAATGCTGTCAATGATTATCACTGGTACACATATAAGAAGGGAAGCCTACCACAATGTAGAACAAGTCAAAAAATTACTGATCAGCCACAGTAGGCTACTATGTAGCTATAAAAAAAAAAAGGATGAAGAACTTAACATCTAAAGTACCTTTATACTTTTACATAAAGATCTTTAAACTTCCGAAAAAAGAAAACCAAAAAGGATGAAAAGTTCCCTATGTACTAATATAAAAAGATCTCCAAGATATATTAAGGGAAACAAGCAATTTGCAAAATGCTCAAATTAGTGTGTAGAATATGCTCACATATGTATATGGGAAGAACAGGAAAAATTGGATATATGTGTATGTCTGTATATATACACACATGCATACTTATTTGCTTGCATATGCACAGAATATCTCTGTTAAGAATAAAAGAAAAAAACATTGGTTGCCTCTAAGGAGAGGAACGAGATGGCTGAGTCAGACATGAGAGAATTTTCACTAAGCTCTTTTGTTGTACCTTTCGAATGTTGTATTACATATATGTATTACCTTTTCAAAAACTGAAAATTTATATTTATAAAGGAAAAAAAATAAGAGCAGGGTACCAACAGAGCTTTTGACACCAGAAAATAGAAGATAAGTCCTCACCAAGGCAGATTCTCAAGTCTGCAGGATCAATGTTTATGTAAAGTCAGAAGTGTTAATACCAGTGCTGATCACTAAAGTTCTGTCAGAAAGCTGACAGTAATGGGCAAGTAAATGATTTATGTAAAATTTTCAAACAAATTTTTGAAATGCCATTCTAACAGTAAGTTATCCGGGATAAAAGGCAACATGCTCAAGGTGCTGAATATTTAAAGGCGAATATTTAGATAACATTCCTGACAGAGAACCCTTTCCCTGTTTCCCCACAAAAGGCAATGAGCTGGATTTAGGTCACGGGAGCAAAAATATATCAAATTTACCTGAGTTGTGGGGTCCTTGGACATATGTTTTTTCAAAATTTTTGAAGCCTTTTCAAATTCTTTGTTTTTGATACAAATAATGACTGCCTACAAAAGGGGGAAAAAGACTTTTTTAAAAACTGTTGTAATAATGAAAGGTATAATTAGAATATCAAATATCAAAATAAGCTCAACTAAAAAGTAAAACTGAGTCTTACATACCCAAGAACTTTTTCACATTCTATCAAATTCCTGTATTTAAAAACTAACAATTATTATTCAAGCGTATGAACAACCGTACGCTCTTTCAGTGTGTAAGGTAGTAGATTTTCAACATTACATTGGATTAAAAAAAAAATAGCTGATAAAGCAAAATCTGATCTCCTGGATTACAGACATTTACTCAATCTGAATAGGGCTTCCTAAGGAAAGGCAAAATGGACAGGAGTCATCCCAGGTCCCCAGAACAACTGGTTTTGTTCTTTTTGGATGCAAAAGCTTTGATGTAATGGGGGGAATGAGAGGAGGAGATACTGTGGGCGGGGGGGGGGGGGGGGGATAATTTGCTGACCACAGAGTTCTGCTACTTCCATTCAGGAAAGGCCTGAGGCCAGTTCGCTAGGAGAACCAGCACAGCCTCTCATACTGTAAACCCCAGCGGGCCAACTCCAGTTAAAGTGTGCAGGGAATTGCTGAGACAAACCCAGCTCAGCCACAAGCAGCAAAGGAAGGACAAAGTTTCAGGTAGGATGAGAAGGTCTCATCAGCCACAGAGAAAAAGGAGAATCCTTTCGTCAAGACCCCCCCAAGAGAACATATGTAGAGGGCAAATAACAGTGATTGAAAATTAAAAAGGATATTTAAAAAAACATATGTGCACTTTTTTTAAAAATTAGAAAAGCAAGGAAAAATTGGGACCACCTGGAGTTATCTAACAGGATAAAGTAGCTACCTTAAATCCAGTCTCAAAGAAACCTATCTCACACAGGAAAAAGGGAAGAAAAACTGGTCCATAGATATTTTCAGTCTTCACAGGGAAGAATTTAAGGAGAAACATACAGACCAAGAGAAGGAGGACTAGCAAGGGAATTCAGAAAGTACAACTCTCTGGTGCTTCTGTCCTCCACATGCTGAACACAGCCATACAGGGCAAAGGAAACTGGTGTCAAATGCTTCTGAAGAGCAGGCACAACACTAAGTTCCTACTGCCAGGGAGGGAACAAAGTAAATAAGTCTTTTCATTTTAATCAGATCATCATATTCACTTTTACATCATTTTCAGCAGAAAAACTATACTAAGACTATACTTATTTTCTTGAAGCATACAAAGGTTTTACTTTTTATAAATCATTTAGGTCCTATTACATTGTTTTTTTTTAAAGATTTTTTTTGATGTGGACCATTTTTAAAGTCTTTATTGAATTTGCTACTATATTGCTTCTGTTTTATGTTTTGGTTCTTTGGCCACGAGGCACTGGAATCTTAGGTCCCCAACCAGGGATCGAACCCACACTTCCCGCATTGGAAGGCAGTCTTAACCACTGGACCGCCAGGGAAGTCCCAGGTCCTATTACATTTTAAAATGTTATTTAACTTGCATAAAGTAAAATTAACTTTTTTGGCATACTGTTCTAACACATGTATCAACTTCTGTAACCACCACAATGATACCAAAAACCTTGGATCAAATAAACCTCCCTTGTGCTGCACTCTGTAGTCACCTCCTCCCCATCCCTAACCCCTGATCTTTTCACTGTTTCATCTCTTCAGAATGTCATATAAATGGAATCATACAGTATATATGAAATCACACAGCTTAATTTTTAAAGGATGTAGCCTTGAGTCTAGCTTCTTTCCCTCAGTATAATGTCCTGGAGATCTATCTGTATTGTTGCATTATCAGTAGTTCCTGCTATCTTATTGATGAAGCAGTGTTCTGTTGTATGGATGTACCAGTTTGTTTATCCATTCACTCACTGGAAAAACAGTTGGGTGGTCTGCAATTCTGGTGATTATGAATAGAGGTGTTAAAACATTTATGTACAGGTTTTGGTGTGACCATAACTTCATTTCTCTAAGGTAAATACCCAGGGGTGGGACTGCTGGGTCATTTGGAAAATGCATGTTTATAAGAAATGGCCAAACTGTTTTCTTGAATGGCTATACCATTCTGCACCCCATCAGCAATGTATGAGGGTTCCAGTTGCTCCACATTCACACTAGCACTTGTTAGTGTTAGTAGTTTTTAAAGTTTAGCCACTCTCATAGGTATGTCCCAGTATTCTCTGTGGTTTTAATTTGTATTTCCCTATTGACTAAATGATGAGCATCTTTTCATGTGCTTATTTGCTATCTGTGTATTCTCTTTGGTTGTTTTTTTAAAATAGTGGTGTTTGTTTTCTTGTTCATTTTGAGAGTTCATTCTCTGAACAGTGTTTTTCTCAGAACAAAAGTTTTAATTTTGATGAAGTCCACTTTATGCTCTTGCAGATCTTGCTTTTAGTGTCATATCTAAAAACTTTTTTGCCTAAGTCCAGGACATGAAGATTTTTTTTTTCAAGTTTTCTTCTAAAAGTTTTATAGTTTTACATTTTACATTCAGATTATGATCCACTTTGAATCAATTTTGGTATGAGTTTTAGGTCAAAGTTCATTTATTTTTTGCATAGGGACATCCAATTGTTTTAATTCCAGTTGTTGAAGACTATCCTTTTTCCGTTGAATATCTTTTTCCATTGAAATGCCCTCATGTTTTTTGTTAAAAATTGATCAGTCATATTTGTGTGGGTCTATTTCTGGACTCTCTCTTCTGTTCCACGAATCTATATATCTACAGTCATGAGTACTGTAGCTTTATAGTAATTCTTAAAATTGGGTAGTGAGTCCTCCAGCTTCATTCTTCTTTTACAAAATTGTTTTCGTTATTTTAGTCTTTTTTTTAACCTTACCATATGTCTTTTAGAATCAGTATCGACAGAAAATCCTGCTGAGATTGTGATTAGAATTATATTAAATCCATAGATTAATTGGAGAGAACTGACATCTTAACTATATTAGGTCTTCCAATCCATGAACAGGGTATGTCTTTCCATTTAATAGGTTGTGATTTCTTCATCAGCATTTTGTTGTTTTCCACATACAGATCCTACACATGTTTTGTTAGACTTATACATATTTTCCTTTTCTTTTTTGGAGCTATTGTAAATAACTGTTTTGGTAATTTCATTGCAGATTTTCATTTTCATTTCATTTCACTGCTAGCAATATGAAAATATGATTGATTTTATGTGTTGATCTTGTATCCTGCAGTCTGGCTAAACTTACTTATTATAGCTTTTTTGGTATATTCCACGGAATTTTCTGTATGGATAGCCATGTCATCTGGAAAAAGGGACAATTTTATTCCTTGTTTTCCAGTCTGTTGCCTTTTATTTCTTTTTCTTGACTTACTGCACTGGCTAGGTCTGCTGGTATGATGTAGAGTGGAAGTGGTGAGAACGGACACCTTTGCCTTATTTTGGATCTTAAGGTTAAAGCATTCCATTCTTCACCATTAACTATGTTACCTGTAGTTTTTTTTGTAGATGCCTTTTATCAGGTTGAGGAAGTTCCCTTCTATTCCTGGTGTGCTGAGTGTTTTTACCATGAACTAATGTTGAATCTTGTCAAACGTTTTTTTGCTTCAATTGATATGACCATATGGTTTTTCCTTTGGACCAACAGGGTAAATTACATTCACTGATTTTCAAATACTGAATCAGCCTTGCATTCCTGGGGCTTTAGTTTCCCTATTCTGCCACACACTAACTGCATCTGCATCCAGGACTAAGCATCAGGATAGACAGTAAAAAAAAAAAGGAATGGAATCCACTTCAAGTTCTGGGAGTCACAGCTCCACTGCTAAAGAGAAGGGCTTCTCTTCCTTTAGGTTTAGGTGCCTGCTCTCCTGCCACTGTCATCACTGGGTCACTGCTGCTACCAGTGTAGTAATGCCTGGGTGCTAGGATAGAGAAGGGAAAAAAGGAAAAAAAAAAAACCAAAAAACGAGATTTCTTCCACCCTCTCTGATCCTTAGCAGATCCCCTTTCCTGCTCTTCAGACCAGAGAGAGCCTCTCTTGGAGTTCTTTCTATTCACACCTGGGGTGCACTTCCAGGTTTCAGGATCCTTCAAGTCCAGGCCTGGTGATACTGGAAAGGGAAAAAATGGTAATCTACTCATCACCAGTTTGGACCTTCATATTCTGGTCTTCTCCATTAGCTTACTACCCTTTACATTTCTGAGTTCTCCATTCATTCTGTCCAGGATTTATACTTGCATTAAGAAAGACAGAAGAAGGGCTTCCCTGGGTCCAATGGTTAAGACTCTGTGCTTCCACTGCAGGGGGCACAGTTTTGATCCCTGGTCAGGGAACTAAGATTACACATGCCATGTGGTGTGGCCAAAAATAAATAAATAAATGAAAGAAGAATATGCTTATCTATCTTTCCCAGAACTGGAACACAGCTCTCCTACTATGTTTAATTTGTGAAACAAGAAAGGAAATGTGAATGCTTTCAAAATCTTAATTGAAAGTCTGCCTCCGAAGTTTGTACTATGAGCTTTTTTAAAACTATGCATTAATTTCCTGAGAAGTTTTTTCATTTGTTTTTGTTTTTTAAGAGATCAAACTTTGCTTTTTGAAAACTTGAAAGTTTTTGAAATAAGTATAATTTCTTCTCTTATGTTTCTGTTAAGGTTCTTACCATCTAAGCAATAGCAATGGTCTCTGGCTAACTTAAACAAAAGGGAAATTCCAAGCACAGATTTTCAATATAGGTGAGATAGGTTTATGTTAGAGGCAAGGCCAGAAAGGACATAAGAAGAGAAAACCAAACTCACAGAAATGAAGAAAGGCTAAAAAAGCAAACTCACCAAAGAAACCAGGCTGTTATGGGAAGCACAGATGCTCAAAAAGCCTTGACAAAGCTTTTTGTTTCAAGAATTAAAGTTTCAAGACATTGTGTCTATGCACCAGCCCCTCAAATGTGGTAAGGTCCTCAAAGAAAATCAAGGTGCTATTACCAAAGGTACACAGCAAAAGCACCACCTAAATGCTTCCCAAGAACATGCCATATATGTTACTCTCTCCTGTTCACAGAAATCTGAGGCATCTCTCTTTTAGTTATGAAAAGAAAACCAATGTAGTCTCAATATTATTATCAGCTTACAGAAGCAATTCTCAAACTTTTTGGTCTCAGGATTCTTTCTTTATACTGTAAACTGTTAATGAGGACCCCAAAGAGCTTTTGTTTATGTGGGTTATATCGGTTGTATTCACTGTATTAGAAATATAAAACTGAGAAAAATTTTAAATATTTATTAATTCATTAAAAAATAACAAACTCATTACAGGTTAACATAAATAACATATCTTTATGAAAAATTACTTATTTAATAAAAGTTTAATGAGAAGGGTGGCATTGTTTTACATTTTTCCAAATCTCCTTAATACCTGGTTTAATAGAAGAAAGATGGTATTCTCATATCTGCTTCTGCATTTCTTCTGTTGTGATATGTTGTTTTGGTTGAAATATATTAAAAAATCTGGCCTCACACAGATATAAAGTTGGAAAAGGGAGTAGTATTTTAATAGCTCTTTCAGAAAATGTGGACATTCTTCTTTGACTCTACACCAAACTTTGGCAAGTGAACTCTTCATCGTTATTACATTAAAATCTGTTAGTCTGTCTTGCACTTTTAATGGATCTGTTACCCATGAATGATTTTGCAATACAATTCATCGATCATTTGGAAATTAGTGGTTTACTGAGTCATGATCTTCCAAATGTTGATACATTCATTAAAAATCTTTTTAAAAATCACAGTTGTTAATATCACCATCAATCATATCAGAAAAGTCTGAATATTGGGAAGCTACCAAGCACATGAATATAAGTTTTCCAAAATTCTGATTTTCACCTGAAAGCTTGAATTTTACCTCTGCCAACAAATACTGTCACTTGTTCTCCTTGAAGTGACTGCCAGATTACCACATCTGAATAACCAAAGTTTGTCAGTTATTTCAAGTAAAAATGGTACTCCATTACAAAAGCAGCTAGATCAGCAGCATGCAACTCAATCACACAAGTACTTATCGGGAAGAAAACCATCATGTTTTTGTATGCAGCAGAAATGCTACAGAAAAACTTCCTATATTGTCAGACTAAATACTGGAAAAACGTCTGCTCAAGACTTAGTAAAATTAGTAATTTTTACTGCTTCATCAAAGACATTCTTAATTAAAACTGGCTGTTTTTTATTTTTTAAACTGCAAGCATGTGGCAATGAAGAATACAATGACTACCAGTACAATTTACCACTGCCTTGGTCACGGTCACGCTAAAGCACCAGAAATTTTTACCCGTCACTGTTTTTGCATCATCAGTGTAAATGTCAGTGCACTGAAAACCTCAACTAACATTTTGGCATTATTGTAAAGATAGTTTTGACCCCTGAAAGGGTCCCGAAGACCTGCAAAGATCCCTGGATCATACATTGAGAAGCTCTAACTTAACAAACAACTTATTTGATAAGCTTTTTAAAAAATTTAATAAACTTTAAGATAAATTGCTGTGATACTTTAGAGATCTTAAAAACGCATCAAAAAGCTTCAATGAGCCGAGGTATTCCAAGGTAACAAATTCTATGACTAAATGAGAAATTAAAGAAATAAATCAGAGACGTGATACAGTATCATTTAATAACTTGGATATCAAGGTAACTATGGTAGCCAGCCTCTAAGATGGCTCCCAGTGATACCCACCTCCTGCATAGTGCGATTCCACCCACAAATTCCAGCTGGTCAGGTCTGTGTGGCCAAGAGCATATGGCAGAAGTGGTATGTCACTTCTGAGATAAGTTTATAAAGACTACAGCTTTCTGTCTTGGGCTCTTGTTCTCTGGGATCCTCTAGGGGAAGCAAGCTATCTCGTTGTAAGTAGCCCTAAGGAGAGGCGAGGAGCTGAAGTCTCCAGCCAACAGCCAGCGAGGAAGTGAGTCCTGCTAACATCCATGTGAGGGAGCATGGAAGCAGACCCATCAGTCCTGGTTGAGTCTTGAGATGACTGCAACCCTGGCAGGCAGCTTGACTATCATCTCACGAGAGACCTCGAGTAGGAAACACAGCTAAATCACTACCAGCTTCTTGACTCTTGGAAACTGATAGATAATATTTATTGTTTTAAGCTGTTAAATTTGGGGTTGATGATAATATTTATTGTTTTAAGCTGTTAAATTTGGGGTTAATTTGTTACACAGCAGTCAACAGTAATATAGTAAGTAACAAGAGATCTGGTACCTGGTGGAAAATGAAAAAGCAGAAGGGAGTCAACATAAGAAAATGGTTGACTATTTTAAGGGAATCTGGTTTTCCTTAATAGATTTTTCCTAATGAAGCCCCCAAACAGATCTATGAACTTAAATAATAAATATTCAACTAAAGATAAAAGCCCATAGACTCTACCAGAAGAGCAGCCAGAAGACAGATCTATACCCCTTGTGTTCTGAAGGAGTTGCATTTCTGAATTAGCTGGCTACTTAACAGTAGTTACATAAAGTACCCTGAACTGGTACCACTTCTTCCCATCCAAAAGATCCTTAGCTATTCTGCAAGTAGCCCTGGATTTCTCCTCCCTTGCTAATATGTCTTTTCTGGCATTTTACCTCCAACACAAACCTGACTTACCTATACTAAAAATCTATTCTTGCAATCGTTCCTCCTTGGAATTGGAATTTCCTAAGCATTCTTTGTAAGTCCAACAGTAGTTCCTGCCCAAGGTCCTTAACTGAATAATCTGCACCCCACACAGTTTTTTACCTGTTGTTTTTTTAAACAGGGTGTCTGAGTACCCAGCACATAGCCAAGGGACAGAAAGTCTTTGCTAAACAAGGTTTTGTCCCTTACCCCACCCCCACCCCCAAGATCCCATCCTTTTATGAGGTGCTGTTATCTTTTCTTACCAATTTCCTTACTTTTACCGCCAAGGCAATGCTGAGCTGTTGTCCTTCAGTCCCCACCTCTGCATCTGCTTCCACACCCCCAGCCTTGGTTATTGGAGAAGAAAAAGCTTTTTCTGACTGGTTTCCATGGCTGCTTCAATGTTTTAAATATAAATAAGTTCCAGTACTTGAAGCTACCTGAGCCATGACATAGTTCCAGTCCCAAATTCCTAGACACTCTACAAGCTTTTTTCTTATCGAGAACACTGCCTGCGCCAGCCTTCTACCACTACTGTTTTTCAAAATGGCTGGTATCTCAGCACCTCTGATTCTGTCTGTTCAAGGGGAATGTTCCCTAAGCCTCTTTCTGCAATTGCATGAAAGAGCTCAAAGCATTCCCACATTTCCCAAGGCACCAGCTATTCTCCTTGGTCTATAATAAACAAGGGTGACAAGATCCTAGCCCATTTACTTTTAGCCCTTTCACAGTGCTGCTCTGAATGGTAATAACCACCTACAAAATGTCATTCTTCAATGCCAACTCACTTCCTGTGTACTGTGGCCCCTCCTGCCAGGGCCACAAGGGAGACCACCAAAATCACAAAAGCTGAGCCATTAACAGTTCTTTCCAAGTCTGGGCTAGGAAAGGGTCACCTGATTTTCGAAATAACATCTATGTGTGTGAGTTATGTGTTCTGAGTGTGCTCTGCTCACTTGCTCTCTCTCCATCCCTGTTTGTCCTCCACCCCACACAAAAAAGATAAGCAGATTCCTCAAAGACCTCTGATCTTTGGTAAAAGAAAAAAAAATTTAAAATAGAGCCTTACAGCCTCCTTGACCAGTTTTCTACTGGATTCGACCACTGCCTCTGTCAGTGTAAATTCCGTTTTAATCATCTCCAGCACATTGATAGCTGATTCCAGTGGTGTGAGCTCAGCCTCCATATCAAAGGAACAGTCTAGGACAAAGAGCACAATTTTCACTTTAACCTATTTTCTGAAGAGCAGAAGAATTATGTTCATATATATATATATGTGTATATATATATATATATATATATATAGAAAAGAAACATGCAAATATAGTAAGATTTGCATTTAATTTGCTTACATACTGGCTACAGGCTTACAAACATGTTAAGGGTCCAAATTCAAATCCATGAATTTCAAGTGACTAATTTTCAAGACAGGTAAAAAGTTATTTTTTAACACATGCATCTGTATCTCAAATGGCAGGATCAGATACAAACGGCCAGAAACTAAAGATCATTTTGCTAAACAGCTGTCAAGTTCAATTTAGGAAAAGAAAAAAAAAGTGCTCATAGTTTAAAAAGACTCTACTATGGAGGAAAAATGGCCATCTTCACATAATTCACTTTACAAAGCAACAAAGTTGGGGCGAGCAAGAAACAGGTGGGAGGAAATAAAAAACGTAGAAAAGCAGCCAAGAGAATACTAAGTGGAGAAAACTAAGGCCAGAGAATAAACACCGTGATTGAAACATAGTAGCCCACCTTAACCCTGAACCCTTCAGTCTAGGATGTAAGTTTGAAAACAACGTAACCCTAAATAAGTGAAGCCCAGAGAAGAACATAAAAAATAGCCATACCTAAATTTTCTCCTTCTTCAATGCGCGACAGACACTGCATAACCCGCAGCAGCCGAGACACGGTATGCTCCTTCCCCAAGGGCCTGACAAGCAAAGCTGGGAGAGAAGACATTGTTGGCTCGGCGACCCCCCAGCCGCTACACTCGGGCCCCACAGATCGCCTTCCCAGGAGCCCCAGCCTCCTTCCCCAGGCCCGGCCCTCACCCTGCATGATGTCCCGGATCTGCCTGAAGTCCCCGTACCGGCTACCCCGAAAGGCCCGCAGCGCCTCGTGGAAGTAGAACTTGAGCACCCAGCGGTTGACTGCCTCCTCCAGCCGCGCCTCCCCCGCGCCCCGCTCCGCGGAGCCCCCCAGCCTCGGTGCGTGGCGCCCCCGCCGAGCCCGCCCGCCACTGCGGGACGCCCGCCTGCCTGCAGCCCTCCCGCTGCTGTCGCTGCTCCCGCCTCCTCCCGCCATCGCGTCCGATCGCTGCGCGCCCTCCCTGCCGGGTCGCTTCTTCGACTGTGACGCCGCCGGGTCACGCACAACGCCCGGGCCGGAAGCGGAGCCAGCCGTCCCGGCTCCCGCGGCCATGATACGGACGGCGTTCCGAGCCGCCCGCGGGCTTCTGGGAGGGCAAGGACCGGTCGCTCCCAGCTTTCCTCTTGGACCCCGTAGTTCCCGGTGTGCCGGCCGCAATGCCTGCTGGGACTTGAAGTCCATGCTGCGCAGATGGGTAAATCAACGGCGGTAGGAGGTGTCAACTTTGCTCCGAAATTGTGGAACGATATACTAGAGACGCTGGGCTGTGTATAAAATATTGAAAAATAAAATAAATTATTAAACATTTTTAAAATCGTGAAATGTAAAATGCAGAGAGGAAACTTTATTAAACAAGTTTACATTTTAACAAGTAAAGCAAAAGGCCAGTGTTAACCCAGCCGAGGTCAAGAAATAGAATATGGCCGGCACCGCGGGAACCTCTAAGACATATAAGACGTATAATTAGAAAAAAATTGTTTTTCTTTTTCTTAAAAGTTTTCCCTTTTTAAATTTTTGTTTTTTCTTTTTTAAATTCTTTTTTCTAAGACATAGTTTTTAAATTACAAAAATAGCACATTTAGAACACTTAGAAAAAATAATCAAAACGTTAACATTTAAATCAGCCATAATCCCACACGAAAAGGTAAGTTGGCATTTAGGTTTCTAGCATTCCAATGTCTTGTATACCTGTTTGTGTGTGTGTGTGTGTATGTGTGTGTGTGCGTGCGCGCACGCAAAACTGAGATTATACTATGTATGTTTTATATAGCCTTCATTTTGCGTTTTTCCATGTCATTAATTTTTTTTCTACAGTATCTTTAGCAGCTACATAGCATTCCAATATAGGGATGAACCAACGTCTTCTTTATCTAAACCACTACTGTAAGACGTTTAGGTTATTTCAAAGTTTTGCAATTCTAGACAGTCTCAATATTAGAAACATCCTTTTAACTGTATCATTGCAGAAATTCATAATTGTTTCCTTAGGATAATTTCCTTAAAGTAGAATTACTGAGTCGAATACACAGTAGAACACGGATCAGAACATTCACTCATCACTCTTCCCTTTTATTTTGAACATTGTGCAGACTCCTTAAAATGACTTATAAAGCTTGAAGAATTCGCCTATTTGCCAACCTCATTTTGGGCTCACGTTTTGTGTGTTTGTGTATACAACTTCTATCATTTCCTTTTCACCTACTACTCAATTTGCCCAGAGGCTTCATCTTGTCCATTCCAGCCTAACTAAATCCTTCCTGTTCTTCAAGCCTCACTTAGAAGACATTTCACCCTTTCTTGACTTTCTGGATTAGGTTAAATCCCCTTGCTGCTCCCTCCTTAGCACCTCCTACTTCACCCTTCCTGAAATACGTTCTTCACAGTTAGCTCCTTTGGGGGCTGGTACTCTGTCTTCCTTTTTACCCTGCATCCCAGAACCTAGCCCAGGGCCTGTCACATTTCTTGAGGTTGGATGGAATTGAGTAGGCACGTAAGGATTTTGATACATGTTGAAAAACTGTACCACCAGCAAATTATATTTACTGAAATTTAATTTCATGTCCACCAACAAACTACATTTACTCAAATAGGAACATTCTTACAGCTGCCTCCCATTTCTTACATGTTTGTGTCATGATTTTCTAGATACAGAACAGCTGACTACATAATCTTATGACTGCACAGGATAATTTCCCTGAGTTCTTTTGTCCCTTTCTATCCTTGTAGATAGGCCTGGAGAGGTCCCTTTCTCCTTTTCAAGTCTGTTCTTGTCCAACCCCAGTTCCAAATCCACTTCCATCCTCCACCTTACTGGACATGTTCCTGAGCCTTTACTTACTTCTTTGCAGTTCTGTGATGGATTTGCCACACTGACCTTGGAGAGCCTGTTCCCCACTTCTTCATTGTGTGTATCACTATCTTCCACATCTACCATATCTTCCACAGGCAGAAGAGTGGGTGAGTAAGGGGCATTTCCAAAGGACTGGATAGGCCTGCAGTGGTGTAGGAAGGAAGTGGGGATATAGGATGTAAGCCAACTATCGGTATCTCTGATGCTCTTGGAATTCACCACCCAGTATCTGGACTAAATAGAGAAATCCCATTTCTGGTGGGTGGGTGTGCCCCCTCCATGGGAGGCCTAGTAACTGGTCTAGCTTCAAAAGCTGTTCTGCCAACCCCACTGGACTAGAATCAGCAAAGATCAAGTTTGGGGCCACTAAAGGACAACTCAGGAGGGCAAGTGACAGCATCAGTGAGGATGTGAAATGACATGATGGATCCTTGAATGAATTAGACACAGACCTTAATCTGTACAGTATCCTGATCTGACAAAATCTTTGTATGGTGAACATTCCAGAATAGGGGAAGAGGCCTCTCAGTCTGACAGATCTTTGGTGAGTGTGGCTACTTTGTGATCCCAGTCTGCCTGCCTTAACCAGGAGCCAAATTACCTGCCTCAGATCCTGACTGTTCCATTTGCTAGACGTGTAACTTTGAGCAAGTTACTTACTTATGCATCTCTGTGCCCCTGTTTCCTCATGTGTCAAGTACAAATAATAGAGGTACCTCATGGTGATTGTATGAAACTTAAATGAATTACTATTTCCAGTGCCCTTAGTGAAGGGCTTGGCTTGTTGTGAGGACTCAGTAAGTGTGAGCTATTTTTATTAACTCAGCCATTGCCTGCCTGAAAAGTCTTTCCTCCTCTTCTCTATCAAAAATCTTCTCATTTTTCTTTTTTTTTAAGTTAAGGTATAACTCACATAAATTGCATAAATATTAAGTGAAAAGCTTGATGAGTTTTCTCCCCATTTTTCAAAGTCCCACCATTATATGGTTGTCCCAACATCACTCTCTTTCTTATCACAAATACCTAACTCTCATCTAAGGAATCTGATTTGAGGAATTTCAGGGCTTCATGCCCTCTCCATGGGCACCAGCAGGAGGCAGTGTGGTATAGGGGAAAAGCCACAGTCAGCATGTTAAGGACCAAATAGGCTTATCCTGGCCCAACAACTTAACAGGAGTACCTCAGAGATGTTGCAGGTTTGGTTCCAGACCACCGCAATGAAGTGAGTCACACGAATTTTTTGGTTTCCCAGCGCATATAAAAGTTACGTTTACACTATACTGTGATCTATTAAGTGTGCGTAGCGTTATGCCAAAAAAAACCCCACCTTAGTTTAATAATACTTTTTTTAATGCATTCTTTTATTAAATTAATTTGTTAATTTATGGCTGCGTTGGGTGTTCGTTGCTGCGCGTGTGCTTTCTCTAGTTGCGGAGAGCGGGGGCTACTCTTCGTTGCGATGCGCCGGCTTCTCATTGCGGTGGCTTCTCTTGTTGCGGAGCACAGACTCTAGGCACGCAGGCTTCAGTAGTTGTGACATGTGGGCTTAGTAATTGTGGCTCAAGGGCTCTAGAGCACAGGCTCAGTAGCTGTGGCACACGGGCTAAGTTGCTCTGTGGCATGTGGGATCTTCCTGGACCAGGGCTCGAACCTGTGTACCCTGCATTGGCAGGCGGATTCTTAACCACTGCACCACCAGGGAGGTCCCCTTTAATTATACTTCATTGCTAAAAAATGCTGTCCTTCTGAGCCTTCAGTGAATCATAATCTCTTTGCAATAGTAGCATCAAAGATCACCATAACAAATATAATGCTAATAAAAAATTTTGAAATATTGCAAGAATTACCAAAATGTGACACAGAGAAACAAAGTGAGCAAATGCTCTTGGGAAAATGGTGTCTGTAGCCTTGCTCCACACAGGGTTGCCACAAACCTTCAATTTGCCAAAAACACAATATCTGTGACCCACAATAAAACGATGTATACCTGTACTGGCTTGGGTAAGAATTTAACCTCTGGAAGCCTTGTTTTCCCAATCAAGGACGAGAGGCTACCAAATGGACCCTTCAGAGGGTTGTGGTGAAGATGAAATAAGGCCTATAAACAATGCCTGATATATTCCAGTTAAATCAGTAAGGTTCTAACAAATAACTAATACCCAGTGTCAGGGAGGGTGCTGTGAAACAGGCACTTTCAGCCAGTGCTGGTGAGAAGGTAAATCAGTACAACTTTTCTGGAGACCAACTCAGAAAAAAGAAAAAAAAAGCAAGAGCCATAAAAATTCCATTTTTTAGAAACTTATCCTATGGAAAAATCATAAATGAGCACCAAGATTTAAGTACAAGGATTTTTCATCACAGGATTACTTATTATGTACAAAAAATTAGAACTGAAACAATCTGATAATAAAATTAACTAAGTCATTCATAGTAAGGAATTTTATTCGGTACTAAAAATTATGCCCCTCATAAAATAAATAAATAATTATGGACCCAAAGATTATTTCATGCTCAAGATATAATAAGAAGAGAAAAAGATAGAAACATATAATGTGACAACAAATTTATGGAAATAATAATTATATAAAAATTTTTTTGCACATTCACTATTTATCACTTACTATGCTAGGGTGCCTTACATCTGTCATTTCATTTAATTTTCACCAAAATCCTATAAAAGAGGTCTCATTTTACCAGTGTTAAAGATGAATAAACTGAGACTCCAGGAGGTTAAGTGACTTGTCTAAGATACCATAATGAGTATGTTTGAGTCAGATTTTAGATCCAGATATGTTTGCTATTAACCAAGATAGAATGACAAGAGATTTCAAGTTTTTCTTCCTTAGACTTTTCTATGTTTTCCTAATTTTCTCCAATGAGTAGGGGAAAAGATCTCCAATAATGTTATCTTTTATGAAGCCTTAGTATGGTGCCTGACTCATAGAAGAAGCTCAAGAGAGCTCCAGAGTCTAACTTCCTGTCTAGGACAGCATTTTCTGTCAGACGTTACATGAGATTGTCTTGCATGGTGCACCAACATTAAAAATATTAATAATGATGAATTTTTGAAAACATGCACTTGAAATATGTATATAATCAATCAAGCCTGTTACTGTTGGATATTATTGCTCAGGACAAAGCTTGAGTAGGTATTTAGGTTAAAAAAAATGAGTAATATAAAGAAAATGTGATGTGAGTACAGGTGGCCTGTGGAGGTACCAAATATTGTGAAGGTGACATGTGAGTGCTAAAGGTCTGCAAAATACTGTTCTGGCTTCTGTGGGCTGGAGAACAGCAAGAGGGAATGAAGCCCACCGTGGACTGGAGTTCTTCAGGCCTTTTGATTCAGCACAAGGGACGTTTGTGTCAAGCACACACCTAGCTAGTCCCTCCCAACCCCCCCAGGCCAAAGTTCTCTGTGGTCAGCAGTAAGAGTGACAGAAATTCAATAGAGGGGGGCATTGAGGTGGAATTAGAGGCAGTCTAGTTGGGAGGCTAAACGAGGGAATTGTCTTGAAGCCAAGGGCACCAAGCATTGGATGTTAGCTTGGGAAAACACTCTCTGTAACTAAGAATGGAGGAAGGTACTGTTGGAAACAATGGGAAGCTTAAACTGCAAAGCCGAGCTACTCATTGGCTTCACCTCTTCAAATCTGGGTCCCTTATCCATGCAGGTCAGAGACTCAAAAATGGTCTTGTTCTCCATGGGCATTTGCTCTATGTTTATTGAGGTCCTATTTTGTGAGTAGAAGCTCTGTAGGTTCTAGGGATACAACTCTGTAGATAAAACAGTAATCTTGCCTTCAAGGAGTTCAAGGTCTGGATGGGAGCAACCAACATGTAAAAATAATGACACTATATTTTAATTCTGAGCAATGGTTATGTATTATTTCTATAGTCCCACCACCACCCCATGCCCTGCAAATAAATTCTTCTGAAATGGTTTTTCAAGCCAAAGTGATAAGGAATAAATTATGATTGTATGGGGCAGGTTGAAAGAATCTAGGCTGGGAGTCAGACATACCTGGGTTAGAATTCCATCTCCATCGCACTCTAAACTGGAGGTTTTCAAACTGGAATTACATGTATCCTTGGGCATGAAGACTTTTCAAGAGGGATCAGCCTTCATGTGTTCTCATTCTTAAAACTGATCTATCTGAGAACACACCAAGGTCAGAGATCCTGAGTGTTTCCCTGTCCCAATCATCTTTCTCTCACTTTGCAAAAGATAAGGCATTACCATCTAAATTTTACTGTGATGTATGATACTAGCTTAGAATCCGAGTTTAGTTGTAAATAAAGGCACAATTCAAAAGACTAACTAAGGTCCCATTAACTACTCTCTTATTCATTAAGAGATGAATTTTCAGTGGGAATAATTTTATGCTGCTTTGATCAATATTATTAATGTATAACTAATAATCATAATGCTAACTTAAGCCCAAAGAAAATTGTTGATATTTAGAGCCTTGTGGGCATAATATATTTTTTAAGGTTAAGTTGTACATTGTTGCAGAATAATAAGGTGATGAATAAGGAACTCTCAAACATAAAAATATATTACCTCAGAGTAGTATTTGGTGGGAGACATAGATTTCAAGGACAAAAAGAATGATTTAAAATGTATGGGAAAAAAAAACACCTGGAAAGAAAAGGGGAATTTCCTGGCAGTCCAGGGGTTAGGACTCTGCTACAGTGTAGGGGGCACGATATGGTCCCTGGTCCAGGAACTAGGATCCTGCATGCCTCGCGGCAAGGCCAAAACCCCCCCCAAAAAACAGCAAAACAACGACAACAGAAAACCAAATGACTGTTCGATAAGGGCTTGTCCATATCTTTTCATTTATTTATCTGTTTGTTTATTTTTGGCTGCATTGGGTCTTAGTTGCTGCACGCAGGCTTTCTCTAGTTGCATAAGTGGGGGCTACTCTTTGTTGCAGTGTGTGGGCTTCTCATTGCAGTGGCTTCTATGGAGCACGGGCTCTAGGCGCACAGGCTTCAGTAGTTGTGGCACGCGGGCTCAGTAGTTGTGGCTCATGGGCTCTAGAGCGCAGGCTCAGTAGTTGTGGCGCGCAGACTTAGTTGCTCCACGGCATGTGGGATCTTCCGGGACCAGGGCTTGAACCCCCATCCCCTGCATTGGCAGGCAGATTCTTAACCATTGCACCACCAGGGAAGTCCCTGTCCATATCTTTTTTTTTTTTTTTTTTTTTGCGGTACGCGGGCCTCTCACTGTTGTGGCCTCTCCCATTGTGGAGCACAGGCTCCAGACGTGCAGGTTCAGCGGCCACGGCTCAGGGGCCTATCCGCTCCGCGGCATGTGGGATCTTCCTGGACCGGGGCACGAACCTGTGTCCTCTGCGTCGGCAGGCGGACTCTCAACCACTGCGCCACCAGGGAAGCCCCCCTGTCCATATCTTTTTATTTTTAAATGGATGATAGTGGATATCAAGTCACTATGGTATTTATATTTCATTGGATATATTTATGACAGTCCTATAACAATTTTATTTTTAAATGTTAAGACCTGTAATGTGCAGAAATTACATCTTTTGTATCTAGTTAATACATGATGAACCACTCCAGAAAGTTCCGTCATGCCTCTTTCAAGTCAGTCCGCATCCCCAACTGCTCTTTTGGTTTCATACATCTTAGTTTTGTCTGTTCTTGAATTTAATATAAACAGAATCATGTAGAAGGTACTCTGTGTGTCTGACTTCTTTTGCATAACCATGTTTTTGAGATTCATCCCTGTTGTTCCTTTTTATTGCTAAGTAGTGTTTCATTGTATGAAAATACACAATTTATCCATTCTCCATAGATATTTGGGCTGGTTCCACCTTGGGGCACTTACATATACGGCTGCTATGGGCATTCTTTTTTTTTGCGGTATGCGGGCCTCTCACTGTTGTGGCCTCTCCCGTTGCGGAGCATAGGCTCCGGACAAGCAGGCTCAGCGGCCATGGCTCACGGGCCCAGCTGCTCCTCGGCATGTGGGATCTTCCCACACCAGGGCACAAACCCGTGTCCCCTGCATCGGCAGGCGGACTCTCAACCACTGCGCCACCAGGGAAGCCCTATGGGCATTCTTGTAACAATTAAAAAAAAAAAAAAAGTAAATAAGATGAAAAACTTTTAGATGTCAACTTTAAAATGTGCAAGGAGATACATATTCTTAGGCAGTAGTTTCTTTTCTTTTTCTTTTTTTTCTTGTAAAATATAATATACATTCAAAGAATGCGAAGCTGCTTTCCAAAGCAGTTCCATTTAACACTGCTGCCCAAGCCTAATACTGCAGCCGTCTGTTGAGCATATTGTTATATTTGTTGCAAATCTTTTCTCTCACTCTATGGTTTATCTGTTATACTCTTTTTTTTTTTTTTTTGGCTGTGTTGGGTCTAAGTTGCTGTATGCGGGCTTTTCACTAGTTGCGGCGCGCGGGGGCTACTCTTCGTTGCGGTGCGCAGGCTTCTCATTGCGGTGGCTTCTCTTGTTGTGGAGCACGGGCTCTAGGCGCGAGGGCTTCAGTAGTTGTGGCACGTGGTCTCAGTAGTTGTGGCTCGCGAGCCCTAGAGCGCAGGCTAAGTAGTTGTTCCGCACGGGCTTAGTTGCTCCGCGGCATGTGGGATCTTCCTGGACCAGGGCTTGAACCCGTGTCCCCCGCGTTGGCAGGCGGATTCTTAACCACTGTGCCACCAGGGAAGCCCTGTTATACTCTTTATGTAGTATACTTAAGAACCACTGTGTAATTTTAGTGTAATTGAATTTATCATTCTTTTCCTATATCATGAGCGCTGTCAGTGGTTTGTTGAAGAAATTCTTTCCTTCATAAGTCATGAATAGACTATTTTCTAAAAAGCTGTAGATTTTTGCCTTTCACCTTTAAGTCTTTATCCACCTGGATTTGATATTTGTGTATGGCGTGAAGTAAGGTCCAATTTCATTTTTTTTCCCCAATAGGTATACAGGGATCCCAGCACCATTTTTTTTTTTTTTTACATCTCTATTGGAGTATAATTGCTTTACAATGGTGTGTTAGTTTCTGCTTTATAACAAAGTGAATCAGTTGTACATATACATATGTTCCCATATCTCTTCCCTCTTGCGTCTCCCTCCCTCCCACCCTCCCTATCCCACCCCTCCAGGCGGTCACAAAGCACCGAGCTGATCTCCCTGTGCTGTGCGGCTGCTTCCCACTAGCTATCTACCTTACGTTTGGTAGTGTATATATATCCATGCCTCTCTCGCGCTTTGTCACAGCTCACCCTTCCCCCTCCCCATATCCTCAAGTCCATTCTGTAGTAGGTCTGTGTCTTTATTCCTGTCTTACCCCTAGGTTCTTCATGACATATTTTTTTCTTAAATTCCATATATATGTGTTAGCATACAGTGTTTTTCTTTCTCTTTCTGACTTCACTCTGTATGACAGACTCTAGGTCTATCCACCTCATTACAGATAGCTCAATTTCGTTTCTTTTTATGGCTGAGTAATATTCCATTGTATATATGTGCCACATCTTCTTTATCCATTCATCCGATGATGGACACTTAGGTTGATTCCATGTCCTGGCTATTGTAAATAGAGCTGCAATGAATATTTTGGTACACGACTCTTTTTGAATTTTTTTTTTTTTCTCAGGGTATATGCCCAGTAGTGGGATTCCAGCACCATTTTTTAAAAAGATCTTTTCCTACTCTCTATGGTGCCTCCTTTGTTATAAATTACATGGCCATAGAAGTGTGTCTGTTTCTAGGGATACACCATTTTTCAAAATCATTTGATGGCATGTGCAAGCAGAAAAATTATGAAGACCACTCTGTTAAACAAATTGTGTGGCCTTTGTCTAGTCATTTAACTTCCCTGAGTTCCCTGCACTATTGGGAGAATATAATGGGGTCGCCCAGTGAAACAGCTAGAAGTTTTGACATAATAAGCCTCAGGTAGCAGTAGTAGAAGATTTGGGGTTTTTTTCCTTTTTTCTTTCTGTTGTTATATTTTAAGTGCTATGGAGTACATGGAAACCACACCTGCTTGTGTCAGGAACTGCCAGAGGATGTGACATTTGGGTGGGTCGCGAATTACGGTGGAATCTGTCATCCTTTTTCATGACCGCAATCTGTTGGCTGTCCATGGCGCATTTCCCATGTGTGTTTCATCTGCATTATATTTTATCTGGCTTAGAAGGTCCCAGAGGGAAAGCACTGTGCCCTGCCCCATGTGTTGCTTGTGGGGACCCCCAGTAGCAGTTGCCTAAGAAGACCTAGAATTGGGCTGGCTCCATGTCTGTTAGAGACAGACATGTCACCCAGGGCAGGGCTGGGCCTTTTAAAAATTCCTGCCACTGTAGTGCTGCAGGATTCCTGAGTTTCACCCACACACTGCTCCCTCCCCAAACCCCAGCCAACGGCCAGCACACATACTGCCAAGGAACTCACCCACTCACCCCCAGCGCTACCACCCACCGGAGTGGTGAAATCCATACCACATCCCCTGTACAGTCTTACCTCTGGGAGAGAGAGCATAGGGTCTTGCACACAGTAGACACTCGATAAGCATCAGTTGAATAACAAATGAGTAACCATATTAAGATTAGGATAGAGGAGCACATTTCCATCTGCTGCAGTGTAGCAAGAAGTGGGTAGGTAATGTGCTGTCCCCAGTCCTGAGTGTGCATTGGAATCACGGTGGGGAGGGAAGGGCTGTTAAATATACAGATTCCCTCCCCCCCAGCTAATGAATTAGAACAGAGAGGGAATGTGCAGAAAGGAGTTATTTTAAATTAAATTCTCTGGGAGATTCTGGTTTTGATGCCCAGTCAGGGATGGGAATGATAGGATTATTAAACCTCTGGACCCATTCTTCATTAAAAGTACCAATTTGACCATCTATCAAAATTTTAAATTTGCATGCCTTTGAACCTACATTTCTTCCTAGATTTTATCCTATGCCCCAAAATATAGACACAAAGTTATTTGGGGCAGCATTTTTTTTTTTTTTGGTCGCGCCAGGTCTTAGTTGCGGCAGATGGGCTCCTTATTCGCAGCACTTATGCTCCTTAGTTGCAGCCAGCGGGCTCCTTACTTGTGGCTTGCTGGCTCGGGGCAGCATTTTTTTTTTTTTTTTTGGCTGTATGCGGGCCTCTCACTGTTGTGGTCTCTCCTGTTGTGGAGCACAGGCTCCGGACGCGCAGGCTCAGTGGCCATGGCTCAGGGGCCTATCCACTCCGCGGCATGTGGGATCTTCCCGGACCGGGGCACGAACCCGTGTCCCCTGCATCGGCAGGCAGACTCTCAACCACTGCGTCACCAGGGAAGCCCTCGGGGCAGCATTTTTGAAACAGAAAAATACTTGAAACTAGGAGAATGTCCATTCATTCATTAAACAAATTTTATTGAGCATTATTCTCATTACAACAGACAACAGTGACAACAAGAAAAATAATAAAGTCCTTACTTTTATAGAGACTGACATTTTATTCCATCAAAGGAGGACTGAATGAATAATTTATGATACACCCAAGCAATGAAATATAATTCTTCCATTGAAAGAAACAAGGTTGGTCAATATATACTGCTTTGAGAAGATGTTCAAGATATATGTCTTTTTTTTTTTAAATGAGCGGACTTCCCTGGTGGCTCAGTGGTTAAGAATCCGCCTGCCAATGCTGGGGACATGGGTTTGAGCCCAGGTCCGGGAAGATCCCACATGTCGCAGAGCAACTAAGCCGGTGTGCCACAACTACTGAGCCTGTGCTCTAGAGCCCATGAGCCACAACTACTGAGCCCACATGCCACAACTACTGAAGCCTGCACGCCTAGAGCCTGTGCCCAGCCACAAGAGAAGACATTGTAATGAGAAGCCTGCACACCGCAACAAAGAGAAAGCCCACACGCAGCAACAAAGACCCAACGCAACAATAAATAAATAAATAAAAATAAATAAAATGAGGTATAATTGAAATAACGTTAGATTAGTTTGAATGTATTACCTATTGAAAATCAGTAAAATAAATTAAGGAAAAAAAGAGAAAAGCATGTTACAAAACAGTGCATATAGTATTGTCCTATTTGTGTATAAAATATATATACTTATGCATAGGTATATACAAATACACATAAGTAGAAAAAATATGGAAGAATATTCCCCCAAAATTGTTAATGACAGTTATCACTGGGAAATACGATTGAAAGGAGGCAGAGTTCATATTTCTCTTTATACCCTTTCATGCTTTTTAAACTTTTTAACCTAAGGAAATATTACTTTTCTAATTTTTTTGACTCAAAGGAAGTCCACATAACCTGGAGATTTTAAATTTCCAGCAGGGGGCAGCAGTGATTCTCAAATATTTCTGATGCCAGCGCAAAACAGCATCAGTGTCCACGGATTTGTAATTCCAGGCTCAAACACTATACTTGCATCACCAGATTATAAAGGAAAACAAAAAGCGATACCACAGAAAACTTAAAATGCTGTAGAAATTGTTGTGACAAAGCAATTCCTATATGGCTCTTTCTTCTTTAACATCTGTACATGCGTCTACACTGCCTTTTCCCTCTCTGCAGCTCACAGTTTTCTCATCTGGTTTTAACAGATTTTAACTGTCTGTTAAAATCGGACAGTTTGACGAGCTAATTTAAAAGATCTCTTTCCAGCTCTAAAGTTCTATGACTTTAAGAATCTAAATCAGCATCAGGAAGAAACAAGCCCCAGTACCCTCTGAAATTAACTGGCTTGTCAAAGAATCTGCTTTACAGCCCTTAGCTGATCAGGATGAATTATTACCGGTTTATCTGTAGTGTAGATCAAAGAATACTTTTTTGGGGGGGAGGGGAGGATGTTGGTATTTATTCACTCCACTGATGGAGAAAAAGGAGAACTCTCCCACTCTATAAATGTTTAGCATGTGTGTAAAGGTCGAAGGTCTGGTGTTTAGAAATTACACACAGGCTTACGAAAGAATCTTCACTGGGTTGGCCAAATTAAACAGCAGGCAGTTGTAGAGAAATAAACACAAGTTAACATTTAACCACTAGTCCCTGTTCTTGCTGCTGAATCTTTCTCAATAGGAGGGGCCTGAGAGGGTCAGCAGGCCTGCTAACAAGACACTGAACTCTTCTGGGAAACAACGCATCTACCACTTTTGTAAAATACATATTTAATATATATATTTAAGCATCTGAATCATAAACTTTCTCAGCTATTTTTCATGCCCCAACAGCAGTGCTTTTTTTAATGGATAACCCTTAATAAATTGTAACATTTATTTAATTTTTCTTTTAACATTTGCCTAAGATGACACCCCTAAGAAGTGGCTGAGGCAGGATTCAAACCTGTGACTATTGGGTTCCAAGACCCTCACACTTGACCATGGTCCTATATCAATGAAAGGATCCACTTCGTCTACTTGCTAGCTGGAAACTGAATATCTGCAAGAATTGTTGGGTTTAAGTATACAAGGTGAATGATTATTGTGTCACAAAGCTCTGTCTAGCTCACGTATATTAAGCACTTACTATGTGCTTGCTAGTCTCCATCAGGTGCTGGGGGTAAGGGTGTCAGAAGATGAATTAGACTTGATCATTGCACTTTAAGAAACTTCTAGTTTTTGGAGCTGACAAGTATACAAACATAACATGTGAAAAATAATAGGAAAACACAAATAAGGAAGAAGAAATCAAGGCAGCAAAGCAGGATGGTTAAATCAGTGGGCTGTGGAGTCCAGTTCTTAGCTGTGGGACCTCTAAGCCTCATTTTTCTCATCTGTAATATGGGGATAGCCTTTAGTCTAGGTAATTGCTCTGAAGGTTAAATGATGTAATGTATTATTATTTTTTTAACTGAAAAAGAATTTATTTATTTATAATGTATTATTAAATTGCTTAACATTGAACCTGGCAGATGGAAAGACTTGTTAAAATATATTGTTTGATAAAGCTTAAGCAAAATAAGAATCATGCATGCCACCATGTTTCTGGGGTGTTGATGCCCCTTTCTCAAATTCTTCTGAATTTCCCAGCTCCAGGAGTCCCATTTCCTTGAGATTTATTGTTTTCCCTGGCTTAGGTACCTTTTGATCCTACTAGGATGTCTCCAGGAAGGAATGATGTGGCAAAGGGGCCCCAGCCCCCATACACCAAAAACTTGAGCTACATCACAGGGGAGGAGAGCTGAGACTGGGAACAGCCCTCAGGACAGGCAAATCGGGAGAATCATCCCCGAGTGGTTGTTATAAGACGTCTAGGACCCACTCCCGAGATTTTCATTCTGTTCCAAATTGATTTTTGATACATACTTTACTAATATTTGAATATAATTGTAATCATAGGAAGGGTTTCACATGATTTTATCCTGCAGTCAGTTCCCTTCCCAGCCCATTTATTTACTGTTTTCTCCCAAACACTGACTCACCTCCTTCATCCTGAGTCAAGGACACTGCTTTGATATGCTACAGTGGCTGCCCCTTTCAGCCTTGGCATGAGTCTTGGCATGAGGACAGATGAGTTCTTTCATCTGAAACCCTCTGCCTCTTGACAGCCATGCATATGCTAACACCTCTCCTCTCAAACCCACTAAAAAACTCACCTCCTTCTGGAAGCCTTTCCTGCTGAGTTCTTTACTTTTGCAGTCCTGTTCCGTGCCACAGGTGCAACTGGGGTTGTTGGGATGTAGCCAGGCAAGTGTTCTTGTGCCTTTGTTGTGTGTGTAAGTTCTGGTTCTTTCCACCAGAGGCAGCATGGATTTGTGGAGAGGGCAGGGCCTCCAGAATCTGGCATGAATTTGTACAGCAGCGCCACTCGTGAGTTCTCAGATTCATTCTGGCTGTCCTTTGTCACCTTGGGACTGCTGCTTTATTCTCCTGTGAAGTCGTCTTCCATCCTGACTTCTCCAGGCAGCTGTCCCCTCCCTGCTCCACTTTCCTTCTCTCCCAGAGTGGACAGAGGGCCCTCTTCTAACTTCCCCAAGCACAATTAAGACCATACGTATGCCCCACCATTTCCTGTAGTGTCCTCTGTCAAGGAGGGTTGATTTATAGGCCCTTCTTCCCTGAATTCTTGTAAGAAAGAAATGCGATCGGGCATGTTCACGGGACTTGGCATGCAACAGGTCATGGCAGATACTTTAGACTGACTGGTTTGCTCCAAATCCATTCCAGCCCCGTCCTAGCTCACTTCCTGAACTGCAGAGGCTGGAGAGATAAACATGACAACATTTCTCAAACTCCCTTGCGGCTCTGGTTCTGTTTATGACTTAGATTCCATTTGTGTGAGACTTTAGAGCTATGAGCTACGTGGAGGGACAGGCAGGTGTGAAGCATCCGTTTTGCTGAGGCCGATCATGGCAAAGGCAATGTGATCCTAGAAACATCAGCTGTGGTGGCAGCTTAGCAGTTCTGAAGCTTCTGGATGATGACAGAGGCTGTGGCTTGTTTGTCAATGAGTTCTGCAGTATAATTTTAGGAGTCATTCCTGGATGTTTAGCCTAGAGTCTATTTCTTAACTTTCTTACTGATTCTGTGAGCTAGCCATACCCTTTAATAAATCCCTTTGTGCTTAAATTAGCAAGAGTGGAACCTGTTGTCTGCGACCAAGAAAACTGACCGTTATGTAGGTGCTCAATAAATGTTAGCTGTTACTATTATTTAAATACTGTGTTGAAGTCTTGGTAAATTACATTTCAGGGAGGAAATTTTTTTTATTTTATTTTTTAATAAATTTATTTATTTTATCTATTTATATTTGGCTGTGTTGGGTCTTCGCTACTGCGCGCCAGCTTTCTCTAGCTGTGGCGAGCGGCGGCTACTCTTTGTTGCGGTGCGCGGGATTCTCATTGTGGTGGCTTCTCATTGTGGAGCACGGGCTCTAGGCACGCAGGCTTCAGTAGTTGCAGCACACAGGCTCAGTAGTTGGGGCTCACGGGCTCTAGAGCACAAGCTCAGTAGTTGTGGCGCACGGGCTTAGTTGCTCCGCGGCATGTGGGATCTTCCTGGACCAGGGATCAAACCTGTGTCCCCTGCATTGACAGGCAGATTCTCAACCACTGCGCTGCCAGGGAAGCCCCAGGAAGGAAATTTTAAACTAGCAACTGTATAAGACCGTGTAAAATGATTTCTACAGTAGCACTGTCCCAAAGAGCTTTCTTTGATGATGGAAATGTTCTATGTTTGCACCCAATATGGTAGCCACTGGTTATATGTGGTTATTGAGCCCTTGAAGTGTGGCTACTATGACTGAGGAACTGAATTTTTAATTTGATTTAATTTTAATTCACTTATATTAAAAAATAAATAACACATGAAGTTGTTAGCTACTGTGTTGGACAGCATAGTCCTCGAGTGTCTCAGCCTTACCTTCCAGAAGGGTCTTGACAGCCTTCTCTGTCTCTAGCCAAGAAACTTCTTCATCAGTTCTTCCTCAATCCCCACTCTCAGGCCACATCTTGATAATCTACAGAGGTTCAACATGCCCGCAACAATGACAACTTTGACACAAGTTTAGGGTCTCATTGTCCCCAAACTCCATTCCAGGATTGCAAATTGGCTTTTTATTTGCAAAACCCAAATGTTTATGGAAGTGCTTTTGCTGAAATGCAATCTGTCTTGAAAGGCAAATCTCAGCTTTCACTTAGAGAAAGAAAACCATTTATTGTATTAAAAATACATATACAGGGCTTCCCTGGTGGCGCAGTGGTTGAGAGTCCGCCTGCCGATGCAGGGGACATGGGTTCATGCCCCGGTCCGGGAAGATCCCACATGCCGCGGAGCGGCTGGGCCCGTGAGCCATGGCCTCTGAGCCTGCGCATCCAGAGCCTGTGCTGCGCAATGGGAGAGGCCACAACGGTGAGAGGCCCGCGTACCAAAAAAAAAAAAAAAAATTCATATACATATTTCCCATAACATCTAGGTATTGAGTTCCAAAAATATTGGGGTCCTGTGTCAGTTAGACAAGTGGTTCTCATATTTTGCTGTGTATTAGAATCACTATAAGAAAGAAACTACTTGCCAGCCACACTCCAGACCAATTAAATTAGGGTTGTAAGAAATGATTAAAGACAACCAAAACTTTATCTGCAACACTCTAATTTTTTTCAAAAAAAAAGAATGTATTCCTATATCAACTAGTAATTAAAAGTTAATAATAATATAAGAAAAATAATGGTAGGATTTTAAAAGGGGTAATTTATTGTGAGATAAGATAAATAATTATAGACCTGTTATTCAAAGCCAAACTTTTTTTTTCCATTTTGGTTGACTAGAGGCCACAAGGAGACAGTAATCATAGAGCCATCATCCAACAACTCCGGGAAGCTTCTGGAACACAAACATTCACAAAGAGTACAGATTTCAATCAGGCTTCTCTTCCATATAGCGACTTTCACATGTTATATGAATAAACCCAAACGATAAACCATAAGTGTTTTATAGACCTTCCTTCCCATACAACCCAAGGGAAGCTGAGAAAAAAGATAAGAGGTGTCCAAGTTCAGTGTCAGGTGGTCTTTTTATTATTCTCCCCATCCCTCCACTTCCCTACACATAGATGTTCCCTGTGAAAGAACTTGGCTCTATGCAATTCATTCCCAAATGGGATGGTCCCAAAAAGTTTGACGAGAGGAACTCGCATTTCCTGAGATGATTCTCTCTTGACATTAATTCAAATTTAGGAAAGAGCTGCTTAAGCCTTTTATAAATTCTCAAGATTGATTTTATTTCCTTCTGTCCTCCTGGTGCCTCTTTAATCTTCCCAGAGTGATGCTATGACTTTGGTTCATGACTGCAGTGAGTGACAGATAGGAGCTAGCCCTTTCCTCCTGCCCTGATTAAAAAACAGTAGGGCGTTTCCCACAACTTGAGGGCCCAGGTGCTTGGAAATACTGCCAAATACTTCTTCCAACTTAAAAAAAAAATGTAATTATATCCTGGGTTATAATTATGGGTTATATTAATAATAATTATTATTATTAATACCTAACCCATTAATTCTGGGCTAGGTAACATATTCAAAATTTTAAACTTCAGAAGATACAAAGAACATAAAGTGACATTTGTTCCTCTGTCCATGTCCCCCAGCTTCCCAGTTCCCTTCCCCAGTGCTACCAGTTTCTGGAGTATCTTCTCCAAAGTAGAGACTTTATGCATGTTTAAAAGAACACACTGGGAATCCCCTGGCAGTCCAGTGGTTAGGACTCGGCGCTCTCACTGCCAGGGCTCAGGTTCAATCCCTGGTCGAGGAACTAAGATCCCCCAAGCCTTGAGGCACAGCCAAACAAATAAAAGAACATATTTATGTTTTCTTTCCCCTTTTATTCTTTTATTTTATATTAACGATAACACACCATACAAATATAATTTTCATTTGTTTTTATTCCTTCTACTCTTGCCACTAGAATGGATGCTGCACGAGGGGAGGGATTTTATGTGGTATAATGTTATATCCTCAGCGTGTAGAGTGGTGCCTGGAATATTGTATTGATAGTTTCTCCGTAAATATTTGTTGAATAAGTGAATGAACACACACTGTTCCACTTCTTGCTTTTTTTCCCTTAGGAGATCATCTCATTTCAGTGCATAGGGAACCTCCTTACTTATTTTCATGACTGGATAGTGTTCCATTGTCTGGATTCATTATGATTTATTGAATCAGATTCCTACTGATGGACACTAGTTTGTTTCTAATCCTTGGCTCTGAAAAATAGTCCTGACATTCATGTCCTTATACAAACATCATGTCACACATGTGTGAGTATATCTATCTGTAAGAGAAACTCTTAAATGCAGAAGAGCTGGGTCAAAGGGCGAGCTGCGAGGTACATTTTGCCGACTTCTTTTTAATCAAAAGCACCTTGCCATGTCTAAATAGCGTTACTGTGGTACTGTGGTGCATGGCAGTCGATGTAAGCCTGTTCTAAGGAAATCTATCATTAGTGAAATTGCTCTGGTTAGGCCTGAATTTACCACTTCCACTTATTCCTGAAAATCCAACAGAAAACCACCACCCAGGTTGGCACTGTTGGAACAACAGATGCATCTCAAAAACACAACATAGAAAGACAGACGTACACCCTGTGTGATTCCAAAATCAAACAAGACAAATCTAGGTGACAGAAATCAGAACAGCGGCTGCCCAGGGTTGCGGGGCCACTGACTGGAAAGGGGTACTAGGCAAATTTCCGAAGAGATGCAAACACTTATATCTTGATTTGGGTGGTAGTTTACACGAGTGTTTGCTATTTTCGAGATTCACTGACCTGCACTAAAATGTTGACATTCGATTTTATGTAAAATAAGGGTTACTCGAACACTGCAATACGATGACAGTCAATCTGAAAACCAGGGTCGGCTACTAAGCGACTAACGAGGTAGCATATAGACAGTGGATACTTGGACAAAGGGATAATTCACGACCCTGGCAGGGTGGAGCAGGATGGCATGAGATTTCATTAAGCTACTCAGAATTGTGCACAATTTAAAATGTATAAATTCCTTATTTCTGGAATTTTCCATGTAATATTTTCGGTTGACCTTGGTTGACTATGGGTAACTGAAACGGTGGAAAGCAAAACCGTGGATAACGGATGGGGATAACAGAGAAAATGGCTGGAATGATACGCATACTGTTATAACCTGTACGAATTATTTTGCAAAACTCAGGTATAAGAAAATGCACGTTTCTCAATTTTGCGGGAGTCAAACTTAAATACAAGCCTGTCTGTACCTTTCCAGGTGATGGGGGGTGATACAACCTCAATCATTTTTGGCCACGCTGCCCACTTGGCCTCATGAGATTAAAGAAGTATCTGGGGTTTAGGAAATTCAGAAAAACTGGAGAAGGGCCTTTGGTCCACATGGTGGTCCGTGAGATGCTCATTGTTCTGTGTGGTTTACTTGAAGGTGAAAGGCTCAGATTCAGTGTCGGGCTCGATCATCAGGATCCTCTTGGAGGGTCCCAAAACCTAAGAGATGTTTAGTGCTCAGTCTTCCTGACGCCACCAGCCACCTCTGTCCTGCCACCTTCGTCCTGCCACGTTCTGGGGCTCTATGTGGGATTGTTACTCTGGAACTTGCCCTCCCTTCATCCCCCAGCGGGTTTGCACTTTAAAAAAACTATCTTACAGAGAATGGGGGCAGCTAGAGAGGATTTGGGGAGACCCATTAAAGCTGGTAAATCCCCAAGTTGGACTCAGCCTCAGCTTTCATTAAATAGCAAATGGGGAAACTGGGAAAGGAGAAAGAAAAAAAAAAATTTAATCTTCTAAGGGTTTTGCAAACAATTGGAGTAATTAAAAGTTCTCAGAAGTAGCCGGTGGTGCCCTTTTCACCGAGGGAATGTGGGCCAAGCATGATATATTAAAAGAGAGGGAGCTGCTCTATTGAAGTTAAAAATAATCTTCTGTCACATGGCTAATTTGTTGGAATGCAGCAATTAAAGGGCTCTGGGCTGAGAGAGCTGGAAGCAGCTGGGGAGCTTGCAGGCAGAGTGCACGCCCTGGGGACTGTTTGCAGAGAGAGAAAACACTGTCACAGCTGACTTGGGGCACCTTATCAGAAAGCCCATAAAGGGGGCAGGAAGAAGGAAAAGTGGGGTTGAGTTCAGAGCCGTGACCTGTGGGTTTATCAGACAGTGAAGGGGTAGGTCAGGACTTGTCACCTGTGCTCTGGGATGCTGATTCACTCAGCAAGGATGAAGGCTTTCCAGTTTCCCCTTCACTTTGAAAACGCATGCCTTTGAATCCATTTCAAAGGAACACATAACCCAAAGGAGCCCTTTGATCCTAAATCCATGGGAAAAACCAATCTATACAGTCTTTAGGGGCAAAGCTCAGGCCAAGAATATAAATCCTAGATTGGGGAGTTGGGGTGTTTTAAAAGTTTTTGCAATTTTTGAATTTTTTTTTTTGAATTTTTGAGTTGAAAGAGTTTTAAGAAAAAAGTTACCTGGTATAATACCTGAATTTTCCAGGTGAGGCAACAAGCTGAGAGAGGCTGATTTGTCCAAGGTCACTCAACGAGCAAGTGACAGAAGCTAGGTTCTAACTTGGGTCTTTAACTAGAGAGGGAACATGGTGGTTAGGAAGTGCAGGATTCCCATGACCCTGATGTGGAATCCTGCCTCTAGGGGCTGTGGAATGCTCTTACAACCCCTAACCCTCTCATCTCAGTTTTACCTTGTGTAGAGTAGGAATAACAGTAGTACCCACCACCTAGAATTGTTAAAATGCATGTGAAGTGTTTAATGTCTAGCCTAGAGTAAATGCTTAATAAAGTGTGAGGACTTCCCTGGTGGCGCAGTGGTTAAGAATCCGCCTGCCAATGCAGGAGACACGGGTTCGAGCCCTGGTCTGGGAAGATCCCACATGCCACGGAGCAACTAAGCCCATGCGCCACTACTGAGCCTGCGCTCTAGAGCCCACGAGCCACAACTACTGAGCCCGCATGCCACAACTACTGAAGCCTGCGCACCTAGAGCCTGTGCTCCGCAACAAGAGAAGCCACCGCAGTGAGAAGCCCGCACACCACCACAAAGAGTAGCCCTGGCTCGCAGCAACCAGAGAAAGCCCTCATGCAGCAATGAAGGCCCAACACAGCCAAAAATAAATAAATAAATAAAATTTTAAAAATATATAAAAAAATAAAATGTGAGCTGTTGGGCTTCCCTGTGGCGCAGTGGTTAAGAATCTGCCTGCCAATGCAGGGGACACGGGTTCGAGCCCTGGTCCGGGAAGATCTCGCATGCCGAGGAGCAGCTAAGCCCGTGTGCCACAACTACTGAGCCTGTGCTCAAGTGCCCGCAAGCCACAACTACTGAGCCTGCGTGCCACAACTACTGAGACTGTGCGCCTAGGGCCCGCACTCCACAACAAGAGAAGCCACCGCAATGAGAAGCCCACGCACCGCAACGAAGAGTAGCCCCCCGCTTGCTGCAACTAGAGAAAGCCCACACGCAGCAACAAAGACCCAATGCAGCCAAAAATTAAAATAAATAAATTTCCAAAAAAAACCCCAAACCATTAACCAATTAAAAAAAAAAAGTGAGCTGTTGTTCTTCCATAGCTTTTTCTACACCACCCTGCATCAATCTTCTATCGCCATTTTGCATGTTAACTTGCCCACACATCCTCTTTGGGTTGGGTGGGATTGTCTTTCTCTTCTTTCTACCTCCAACTCTCATCCGTTACATATAAAGGAAAAGAGGATCAGTCACTTGCTCCTAGCATTTTCTGCATTCCAACACACCCATATTGTTTGTCTTCTCTCAAGCTATAGGCCCTCCAGCCTGTGCTTTTAGTATGGTTTCCAAGTTGCTGGCAAGCAGAAGTGGCGTCAACATGAAGAAACAAGTATTGGTGCCCAAAATGCAGTAGCCAGAGCTATCTGAATCTTTTAGAATAATACTTGATCAATTTTCAAATTTATAAAGGGCACCACTAACAGAAGGGGCTCTGAACATCCAATGGATGTTTGGGCTTCATAGCCTAAGCACCCCTGGAAAGTGGAGGCCAAGTTCTATGTGTGCACATACATTGCAAAGAACAGACATCTGCCTGACACTAGCTTGAGCCAAAAAAGGGAAAATTTAGTGGCTCATGTAACCACAAGACTAGATTTCGTTTCTGACTACATCAAAGGGTCAAAAACATCCCCAGGGCATCTTTCTGCTTTGTTGGGCTCCATTTTTTTTTTTTTTTTTTTTTTTTTTGTGGTACGCGGGCCTCTCACTGTCGTGGCCTCTCCCGTTGCGGAGCACAGGCTCCGGACGCGCAGGCTCAGCGGCCATGGCTCACGGGCCCAGCCACTCCGCGGCATGTGGGATCTTCCCAGACCGGGGCAGGAACCCGCGTCCCCTGCATCGGCAGGCGGTCTCCCAACCACTACACCACCAGGGAAGCCCTGGGCTCCATTTTTTAGAGTCTTGCCACTTGGCAGACAAAACAGCTGTGGAGAGCCCCAAGCTTTACTTTTTCTCCAGTTCGGTATTCATATAAAGAAGCAGTCTTCCTGCCCTTAGTCCTGTTCCCTGATTGGCTGCCTTCAATCAAGTGCCCATTCCTAAAACAACAGGGCCAGGGAAATGAGCTTCTCTCACTGGACAGATTGGATCACATGCCCCATCTGTAAGGAGGGGAGGCAGAGCATCTGATTGGCAGCCCCACTAGCTTCACATACACTAGAATAGAAACAATTCCTCGCAGGGAAGATGGGGCACAGAGACCAGAAGAAAGGGAAAGGCAGGCAGATATAAATCATTAATACCAAAGCCCAGCACTTATATGCACTTTTCTGAGGCGGTGGTTTATAACTTGCTTCCTATCCTCAAAATGTTCTATAATCCAAGAAATAGTAAGAACTTCGGGAGAGGAAAATGCTTTTCCCGCACTCCAAATATTTCCTTCCTCTAGAGGGTCATCATGCCCCAGGCTCCTCTTCATGCCTTCCCTCTCCTGCACTTAGGGGAAGGAGAGCGTTAGGAGAAACTGGGCATGAGTCTCCCAGTGTCTTCCTCTTCCTGGTCACTTAGGATTGAGATGCTGGGAAGGAACACAAGTTCTCTTCCTCCACATGGGGAGGGCACCCTGGTCCACTGTTGCCTGGGACTGTGGGAAAGTCTGTTGAACTAGGATTCCGGGAAGCCTGTTGGGCTCACATGCTCAGCTACATTCTGCGATGTATAGCCTTATCAGAAGATAATTCATCTCCTGACCACTCAGACCGCCAGTTGATTCAGAGCCTGAGTAGGGAGGAGGCATGCTATTTATTGAGCCCCTTCTCAAAAGTCAACAAGAACCATCCACTTAGGGTATCAGGCACCCACAGATTCATCCTCTCACTCTCCCCTTCCTGGCTGGTCCCCACAGGAGGAGCTTGTCTCTTTGGGAATCCACAGAGATAGTGGAGTGCTGGGAGCAGGCGCAGAGGGAGGCCACAAAAATGATCAAAGGCAAGGAAGCTAGGTTTACCACAGTAGGTGAGAGAAACTGGGATTATTTCACTTGGAGGGGGCAAAAAATAAAGCCAGTGGTGGGGTGATTCAGGCGTGGCCTTGACCAGAACCATGCTGAGGGTGTGGCATCACTGGTATTTTTCCACAGCCTCACCCTGACCCTGAGCATAGTCATATCTGTCCCTTACCTCTTCCGTCCCACTTGTCTCCTTCTATGCCCACCTCTTTGAAAATAAATTGTTCCACTTCCACAGAGGTGTAGGAGGCACACAAATCAACTTAAATAAAATAACACTATAGTATAATTTCTTTTTGATTACAAAAGTGATACACAATCTGTGAGAAGAACTGAAAAGATACAGAAAATTATAAACATGAAAACTAAAATCAATTCGAAACCCTCAACCCTGAGATAGCTATTAGCTTTTTAGTCTATTATTGTCCAGCCTTCTCTCTCTACATAATTTTAAATGTACTCTTTATTTCTTTAAAAATTTATAGAAATATTTTAAATAAAATAGCGGCATGTAGTGTAAAAGATGAAAATGGTATATTATGCTATTTCTCTTACTCTTATGATCTATGTGTACTATAAAGTGAATATTTTTTATTGTTACCACTTCCTTTTGTCTCTCCTGGCCTTAGGAATGGTTGACATTAATGGCACTTATTTGAGAGGAAAGTACTGGTGTCTTGAGACCCATTTTAGAGACAGGGAACTGTGACTACCCATAGCCACACCCAACTCCTGCTTGTGTGGCCAGGATCACAGGAGACAGAAACAATTTCCTAACATAATAGATAACTGTTGAGAAAAGGGAGTGAAAAAGGTGGCTTCCATAAGCCAGGGTTCTTGACCTTCCTTCTCTATCAGAAATACCCATCAAGGGGCTTCCCTGGTGGTGCAGTAGTTAAGAATCCACCTGCCAACGCAGGGGACACGGGTTCGAGCCCTGGCCTGCGAAGATCCCACATGCCGCAGAGCAACTAAGCCCGTGCGCCACAACTGCTGAGCCTGCGCTCTAGAGGCCGCGAGCCACAACTATGGAGCCTGAGTGCCATAACTACTGAGCCCACGCACCTAGAGCCCGTGCTCCACAACAGGAGAAGCCACCTCAATGAGAAGCCCGCACACCGCGACGAAGAGTAGCCCCCACTCGCCGCAACTAGAGAAAGCCCTTGCGCATCAATGAAGACCCCAGGCAGACAAAAATTAAATACATAAATAAAAAGAAATACCCATCACATCTACCACAGTGGCCTCCCCAGCTCCAAGATTTTGATTCTGGGAGCATATAGCTGCAAATGAACAAAGAGTCAGGGGAAAGTTCTTTATCAGCAGGAGAATTATTTTATTCAATGTGTTTCCTTACATTAGTTGGGACAATAAGGGGAAAGAATGAGAAGAAATAAAAGGCCAGTTACTCAGGCCACTTTTAATGAATCACCCCCCAGTGTCACTACCCATCCCCAGTCAGGAAAAGTTTGAGTTTTTCCATGCCAAGAAAAACAGAGGGCAGGAAGAAACAAATTACGACCTTGTTTGTGTTTTGTGTCTTAACTATTTGATTTATAGGCCCAGATCCAATGATTATGGATGAAAGAAAATATCCCAGTGTCCCAAACCTAACCTGAACTTAACCGGGGTGGGTCTCACGTCCACTGCTCAAAGTTAATGCGAAGTTAAAATGCTTTAAGAATAAAGGTTCAGGGTTTGGGGCTGCCTGAGCAGGCCAGTGGCAAGGCCAAATTCTTTTCTCATCACCCCAATTAGGATGACTACTATGAAAAAATAAAAAAATAATAAGTATTGGAGAGAATGTGGAGAAATTGGAGCCCTTGTGCACTGTTGGTGGGAATGTAAAATGGTACAGCTGCTATGGAAAACAGTATACAGTTCCTCAAAAAATTAAAAATAGAATTACCATAAGATCTAGCAATTTCACTTCCAGGTACTCAAAAGAATTAGAATCAGGGTCTCAAAGAGACGTACACCTAAATATTATTGTTTTTGGTTGGTCTGTTGTTTGCGCAACCATTATTCCTTGTCCTGGGAGGCAGTGGGTAATACATTTGCCTTTAAATCTTTTAATGCCCCCCAGGTAGCTGCCTCAGACTTGGGAGAGTTCTGAGTTAGGCAAAATGAGGGCAAGTCTTTTGATCTGGCCCTTCAGGGAGCCACCAGACTGGTTGAAATGAACAACCACAATTCTTTAAGAATGAGGTCACTTCTACTACCTCCAGGACTAAGAACTTCTACTAGGAATGGGGGCTGTTTTTGTCAAAGCTTCTGCCAAACTGAAGAGTAGGGGATGGGACAGGGTAATTTAAAACACCACAAAGCTCTCTGACTGAGAATCAACTGTTTTTACCTTGATTAAGCATTCACCTGGTTGTTATAATCTTTTGCTTTGTTTCCAGAATGCCAATAAAGTTGATTTTGAGAGTAAAAAAGAAAAGAAAAATATCATGTAGGCATGAACTCTCTAGAAAGAAAACAGAATGATGCGTTGGACCAAGTATCCACTTAGGATGTGGTGGCTCACCGAGGCCTCACCCAGGGGTTGACACTTAACCAGACATTAGAAGGATAAAATCTAAATGTGAAGTTGGGCAGAGAGAATACCCCTAAAGTAAGCTTGTGCTCGGCATGTAGAAATCAAACCATCTCAACTCAAAACAGATTCTTGCCCATTAAGATTATTTTTCAGATTGATCTAGATGGAAGGTTGATAAATTCATTTCTGACTCTAAAGTATAGAAAAAGTTCTTTGACCTCACTCATAAGAGAAATGCAAGTCAGACCTAGAGTGTGATACAGTTTTAAAAATGTCTGATTGTTATATTCCAGAAACTTTGATAACACACTCTGTGGGGCTCTGAGGAAACTGGCACTCATGTGCGTTGCCAGTGAGAATATAAATTTGTACCATTGCTATGAAGGGCAGTGAGAATATAAATTGGGGCAGTTGCTAACAGTACGGATGCATGTGCTTTTGGCTTAGAAGTCCCATTTTTTCTTGTACATGTGTACAGTGATATAAGATCAAAGTTATTAATTACAGCATTATTTGTAATTCCAAAACACTGGAAACCCAAGTCTCCATCAGTAGGAGACTAGTTAAACTATGATACATTCATACCAAACTATGAATACTGAACTATGGGAAACTATGCAACTGTAAAAATAAATGAGGAGGCACTTTATGTATTATTATCTAAACATATCTAAGATGTCATTAAGTAAAAATAGCAAGATGCAGAACTGTGATGTTTAGCACCTTTTATATATGTGAGTAAAACTAAGTATAAATATTTATATTTACTTGCATTTGCGTAGAGAAACTCAGGAAGGATACCCAAAAAATTATTAAGTGATTATCTGGGGTGGGTAAGTGGAAGGGAATGGAAAGTATATAGAAAAGGTGGCCAAGAGACTTTTTATTGAGATGTTTAATTTTTTTTTCTTTTTAGTTTTGAGCCTTGTGAAGTATTAAGGACTTAAAAAATTAAATTTAAAACTTGTTCCCTCTACTACCCCTTATCTTAATTTATTAATTTATCACTTAATCTGTAACCATTGTTCACTGCCCTCAGACACTCCCCTGAGAAAGTGTCTACTTAAATGAACGTGGATGATGGTTTATAAAAAGTACATTAGTGCATATAAATTATATCTTTAAAAATCTGATTTAGGGACTTTCCTGGTGGTGCAGTGGTTAAGGATCCAGCTGCCGATGCAGGGGACACGGGTTCGAGCCCTGGTCAGGGAAGATCCCACATGCCGCCGAGCAACTAAGCCCATGCACAACAACTACTGAGCCCGCATGCCACAACTACTGAAGCCCACGCGCCTAGAGCCCGTGCTCCACAACAAGAGAAGCCACCGCAATGAGAAGCCTGCGCACCGCAATGTAGAGTAGCCCCCACTCGCTGCAACTAGAGAAAGCCCGCGTGCAGCAACGAAGAGATTAATACAGTCACGGAGGAGCTTTCTGTGCCTTGCTACTCAATCCTCTACAGACTAAAGGTCACTGACCAGAGACAACTGAAGCATCCTGAGGGCAAAACCAGCCTAAAGGAAACTTTGTGTTTATGGAAACATTACAATGTTTCAAAGTGGCCTTTGGCTCAGTAGACTGTAGTAAAAACAATGGCATCATCCAGTCTCTGAACTAGACCATCTTTATCAAAAAGAACCTGTCACAGGATAAAGAACTTATAAGTGTTAACGTCTTTTCACATCCATGTTTTTTGTCGGCCCCACGTCTGGGAAGTATTGTAGCCTTTTTACGTTTTTCAGTCCCCCTCCTTATGCCCTTCCCCTAACCACTGAATTAGACTTCTAACACTCTTAAGCTTTGTCTGTTTTTTCCTCGACAGCTTTATTGAGATATAACTCACATACCATGCAAATCACCTATTGAAAGTATACAATTCAGTATCTTTTAGCATAGTTACAGGGTTGTGCAACCATCACTGCAGTCTAATTTTAGAACATTGTCACCGCCCCCCAAAAAGAAACTTCATACCCATTAGTGGTCACTCCCCATTTCTCCCAACCCCCTCGGCCATGTACAACCACTAAATCTACTTTGTCTCTGTAGATGTGCCTTTTCTTGAAATTTCACATAAATGAAATCATACAGTATGTGGTCTATTGTGATTGGCTTCTTTCACTTAGCATGATGCTTTCAAGGTACATCCATGTTTTAGCATGCTATTTTTACTGCTGAATTATATTTCATTGTAAGGACACACATACACATATACATGTGCATATATAGATATACATAAATTTTGTTTTTGAAACATATGAATATTTAGTACATGTTAAAAACAAAAAACATTAAAAGGAAGAAAAGTGGGTGTACTGAAGCGAGGAACCAAAATCCAGGGTAGAAAGCATCCTTATGGATGGCTCTTTGCACAGCTACAGTTTCTTTTGATTCTAGAAACTGGGCTGGGCTGTGGGGATGGAGCCCCACAGTCATAAAACTCAATATGATGGTTCTGGGGGAAGTTCCAGAAGAGGCTGCCCAACAGGCCAGAGAGGTCAGGCTGGCCAGGGGGGTTGGAACAACACTAGGATGCTTGGAATCAAGTAACTCTCCCCGAGGCCACATCTTGGACAATATGGGCTCTTAACTTTGCAGTTTCCTGAAGCTTCCCCGATACTGGATGGCCAGGCCTGGCTCTGGGAAGGGGAGGAGAGTGTTGGACTGTGATGGCTTTAAGAGTTTGTCTTCCCACTGGCAGGGGATGAAAATAGGTTGTCAGGGGACATAATACCTTGAGAAGGGCGAGAACAGATTTGAGGGCTACCTTATTGTATTCTATTCTTGGAACAGGAAAGGGGAACTTCCCCTCAAAAAGAGTGTGAGAACCCAGGAAGTGTGTTTGATGTCTGCAAAAAAATGGGACAGAATCCTTGTTCCTTGCTCTGTTCTCAAGGAGCATGCACAGTGTCTTTCTTGACAGTTTCCTGTTCCATTTCCACCATTTATACAAAAGCAGTAAAATGAGCTTGCAAGGTAAATAACGAGTACCCTGGAGCAGCATCTCACACACCAGCCTGTTATCTGAGATAAATTTCAGAGCACACAGCTGGACAGCGATGGGGAGAGGATTTTCTAATACATATGTAAAAACAGTGAAAGTAAAATGTTAATGTTGAAATGTTTTATATGGGAGTAAAATGTTAATGTTAAAATGTTTTATATGGTAAATGCCGTCTTCCTCTTAAGAGAGTAAATTTCCTTGAGAACTGGGTCTCATTTATAGCACCTAGAAATTATAACTCCAAACTAGCCAGCATTTACTGAGGACACTGTGGCAGGCACTGTGCTGAGTTTTGTTTAATATATAGACACAGTACTTAGCTGTAGTTACTCAGTAAATATTTATCAAAGAGCTTGAAAAAAAGCTATCAAAGACAGTCAAGAAGAGAAAACTGGGGACTTCCCTAGTGGTGCAGTGGTTAAGAATCCGCCTGCCAATGCAGGGAACACGGGTTCAAGCCCTGGTCTGGGAAGATCCCACATGCCCCGGAGCAACTAAGCCCGTGTGCCACAACTGCTGAGCCTGCAGTCTAGAGCCTGTGAGCCACAACTACTGAAGCCCCCGCGCCTAGAGCCCGTGCTCCACAACAAGAGAAGACACCGCAGTGAGAAGCCCACGCACCCCAAAGAAGAGTAGCCCCTGCTCGTCGCAACTAGAGAAAGCCTGCGTACAGCAACGAAGACCCAACGCAGCCAAAAATAATAAACAAATAAAATAAAATAAAATTTATTTAAAAAAAAAAGAAAACTGCAGAACAACATTCCTCATGAATATAAGCCCAAAGATCCTTAAAAAAATTGTAGAAAATTGAACTTAACAATATATAAAAAAAGACTAACATTGTAACCAAGTGAGGTTTATCCCAGAAATGCAAAGATGGTTAAGTTTTGGAAAACTATTCAAAGTAATTCACCATAGTCACAGAATAAAGGAGAAAAATCAAACGATTATCATCCTAATAGATGCAGAAAAAATGTTCAACAGGCTTCAATCTCCTTTTATGATTTAAAGAGAAAAAAAAAAAAAACACTTCAGGAAAGAAGGTAGATAGGAGAATTCTTCCCTCTATCAGATGAAGAGTATCTACTGAAAAATCTAGACATCATACTTAATTGTGAAAGACTGAATGCTTTCCTCCTAAGATTGGGAACAAGCTAGAGTTGCTCATTTCACCATTTTTATTCAGTGTTCTACTAGAAATTCTAGTGTAAAATAGTCCTTGTTAGTGATATAAGGAAAAAAAAAAAGGCATACAGGGCTTCTCTAGTGGCGCAGTGGTTGAGAGTCTGCCTGCCGATGCCGGGGACACGGGTTCGTGCCCCGGTCCGGGAAGTTCCCACATGCTGCGGAGCAGCTAGGCCCATGAGCCATGGCCGCGGAGTCTGTGCTCCACAACAGTGAGAGGCCCGCGTACCTCAAAAAAAAAAAAAAAAGAGGTAGTGGGGAAAGTCAGTATATATGTGATTTTGGTGAAGGGGGAGTACATGCAATCAAGCACATATTTTTTGCAGAAGTTTTCTGCTAGTCTCGTGAAGATTACTGCTAGTCACGAGGAGCAGACGTCACCATGAAGGATTTTAGTGCTTTTCTAGATTTGAGGAGATGCAAGAATTGGGCTCATAAAATTGTCTCCTGAAAATATCTATCTGAAGACCGTTTTGCCAGTTTTTCCCAGAGCACAGAGTGCCTCATTCCTGATCTCCAGCCTAACTCCTTTCAATGGGTGTTGAAGGTCAGCAGCTGCTGACCCTCATAATTTGATCCTTGTAGAGGTAGATGGCAAATGCCAATTTGTAGGCGACATCTTTAATCCTAGGCTTCTTCACAGCATCATGAAGCGTTCTAAGATGGTTAAGATGGAAATTCAAGGCCTCTTGAAGTCTAGACGTAACTTGCACAGTATCACTTCTGCCACAATCTGTTGGCGAAAGTAAGTAACAAAGCAAGCCAACATTCAAGGTGAGGAAGAGACTCCACGTCTGGGCAGGAGGGAATCTGCATTTTCTTTTTGTTTTTTGGCTGTGCCACGTGGCTTGCAGGATCTTCACGTTCAGGGATCGAACCTGGGCCCCGGAGTGAAAGCGCCAGGTCCTAACCACTGGACCGACAGGGAATTCCCAGGAATCTACATTTTTAACATAGCCTTCTCAGTTGACTCACGCACACCGGGGTTAAGTGTGAATTGTTCATTTCACATATATGTGTACAGAGCTGTGTCCCTTTGTATTTGCTACAAATCTCTATTGCTAGCACTTAAATTTATATATATGTAAATGTTTTGTTTCTTTCAGAAATTTCTGAAATAGTAATGTGCTTAGGTACTATATGGAGATAGAATCACCGGAGCTCATAATGGTAGCAGTTTGTGAAAAAGAAGGAATTTCAGGACCTTGAAAGGTGAGTAGGCACTGGAAGGAAGGGGGGTATCTTAAGTGGGTGGACCTGGCATGATCACAGATGTGGGCTTATACCAGTAGGTTTAGGGGTCAGTGGCTGGTGCACAAGACTTAAAGGGAATGGTGGAAATGGTTGGGGATGGATTATGGGTATGGGAGAGTGACACGATGAAAATGACATCTCGCCATGACCAGTTTGTACGTTGCAATGGCAGTTAAAAATAAATAGCTAACAACACTGCATAGAAACCAAACTCATAATTCGAAAATGCTGGAACCTCTAGCCAGCGACAGTTGAGGCGAATACTATTTTAGAACACAGAGAAACGAAAACAGTGTACATTGTCCTGATCACTGAAGAATTCGCTTAAAAATCAGATCCCCCCCCCACACATTCCGCCCTGATCGTTATTAAGATAAAACTGACATACAACAAAATCAGATTCTTAGTAGTGGCACAAACTTGGGATACTACATATCGTACCCCCAATCACTTTCTCTAGGCCTCGGCCCACCGCCTGTTATTTATGTATTGATTACTATGTGCCAAGCGCTCTGCATGTATGTGTATACACTCTCTCTCACTTAATCGGCCAGATTTCTCTACAGGGTAGAGTGTATCATGCCCATTTTACTGGTGAGGAGGAGACTGAGCCTAAAAATGGATTTGCCATATCACAGCCTGGAGGCTGCAAAAATGTAAAACTGGGGCTGGAACAGAGGCTGCGCCGGAAGTGGGCGGGGAAACGAGTTCCGCGTGATTCAGGAGGGATCCACGGCAGAGGGAAGGGAAACGTGAAAATGGTGATTCGGCCCCATCTTCCAGAATTCTGCAGGCCCCTACGACAAGTGAAGAAACTTCTCTTTCAGACGACGTGTCTCGCTTAGGCGCCTTTCCAAAATCACGGTATCTGATTGGTGAGATTGGAGGAGATGGATGGTCCTGATTGGTAAGTTGGACCTCGAACCAGGCTTACGCCCCTAGGATCGGGCGAGGAGTGGGTGGGATTTGAAATTGAATCCCCCGTTTCATTGGTGAAAAGAAAACGAACCAGGAACTATTAGGAAGCGTAATTGGCTGTTGCCAGGAGCCTCCGCTGGCCTTATGGGCCCGGGTTACGGAAGCCGGGGAGGACTGAGCGTGAGGTCTACCTGCAGGAAGTTGGCAACGGAAACCGGGATAGCGGTAGAGAAGAGGTACCTCAGGCCCGATGGAGACTGTGGAAGCAAGTGGCAGCGATGGGAAAGGGCGAGGGGTCGAGACCTCCGTCACGTATTACCGATTGGAGGAGGTGGCGAAACGCAACTCCCCGAAGGAGATTTGGCTGGTGATCCACGGGCGAGTCTACGATGTCACCCGCTTCCTTAACGAGGTGGGGCCCGGGTGGTGGGCGGCCCCTGGGAGCTGCAGCGGCGAGGGTGGTCGGGCCCGGAAACGCTGCTAGGGTGTGTATAGGAGGGAAGTGAGGCCTGGCTGAGGGCGAAGAGGCGTACGGAAGGGAGCACGACACTCCGAGACGGAGATGGGGGGGCCTTAGGTGTGCATGCATTTCCAGCCGTCACTAAACTCTCGTGCCTTGAGTCACATATTGAGCACTTACGACGTGCTTGGCTAAACTCTGAGTCACCATTATGCCCACTTTACGGAAAGGGAAACTGAGACTCAGGGTCTCTCACCTAACAACCTAGAGCCATTCGAACCCAGGTCTGAAAGCTCCAAACCTCTGCCCTTTACACTATGCCTTCTGAAGTAATATCATTTTTTGCTTTTCATTTTCTCGAGAAGCTGAGATGCCTCCTCCTTTCCCCCCATTATGCTGCCTTTCTTTTTTCTATTTTGAGTTGACCTTGAGTCCAGAGGTTATGAGTTGATTTTTTTTTTTTTTTTTGGCCATTGACTCAGGTTCTGTCACCCTCTTTTGTAAATCAAGCCTGTTGTATTAGGGTTTTTTTTTTTTTGTATTAGGTTTCACAAGTTCTCAAGACCCTGATACAACTGAGTGATTGTTTTGTTTTCAAGGAAACAGACTTTCAATTTGTTTAACTCTGCTGAGGTGTAATTTACATACAATAAATTGTGCTTATTTAAAATGTACAGTTTGATGAGTTTTGCCAAATGTATTCACCCATGTAATCACAACTTCAATTAAGAAAGAGTGTTTTCATCACCCTAAAAAGTTCCCTCTTGCTTTTTTGCAGTCATTCCCCTCACTCCCAATCCCTGAGGGTTTAGGATATTTTAAATGCTTATTTATTTATTTATGGTGTGTATTATTTTATTTTGAGTAATAGATTAATAATCTTATGGTTAATTCCTTGTAAGTTCTTGCATAATATAATCCTGCTGTAACTGAGAAAAAGTTTCATTTCGCTTCATTCTCTTTCTGGAGCAAATGTGCTAGCAAAATTTGTTTTCTACTAATTTGGGGCTTACGGGATAAAGCTCTACATCCTGATTCATAAATCTATAAAAACTTTTAAAACGTAAAATTTCCCAAAAAGAATATTGTTTCATTTTATTATTACTTTTTTAAATAAATTTTTTTAAAAATTTATTTATTTTTGGCTGCGTTGGGCCTTTGTTGCTGTTCGCGGGCTTTCTCTAGTTGAGGAGAGCGGGGGCTACTCTTCCTTGCGGTGCATGGGCTTCTCATTGTGGTGGCTTCTCTTGTTGCGGAGTACAGGCTCTAGGCGCGTGGACTTCAGTAGTTGTGGCTCGCGGCCTCTAGAGAACAGGTTCAGTAGTTGTGGCGCTCGGGCTTAGTTGCTCCACAGCACGTGGGATCTTCCCCGACCAGGGCTCAAACCTTTGTTCCCTGCATTGGCCGGCGGGTTCTTAACCACTGCGCTACCAGGGAAGTCCCTTTTATTTTTGGTCCCCCCCTTTTTTTTTTTAAGGACATTGTTTTAAATAAATCTTTCTAGTGGACAATAAGGTAACATCTTAGAATTTAGTAACTTCTTGTATTTGTAGGGCGTATGGCATTTATGCTTTTAAAAGTGCTTTCCCGTTCGTTATTTCAGCCTCAAATTAGCTAGTTGAGAGTGAGTTGGATAGTAGTGAACCTTATTTTAACAGGGATATAAGAAACCGGTTCAGAGAGATTTTGGTCAGACAGTTGATTAGTGGCAGGGTGTGCTTTAGATAAATACCTTGGTTTCTCTTGTCTACACAGTATTACTTTGGAATTCTAGACTTAGCTATGTCCTTTGATGTATGCCTCATAATAAGTTTCAAGTGTGGCTTGTAGCATGCCTGGTAAAGCATAGTTCATAATGGGCCAGTAATGTTTTTCATTTGTGGTTTCATTTCCCCCCCAGTTTCTTCTTGATTGATTCAGAATAGATAATGAACTTGGAAGGAACACTTAGTGCGTGTAGTGGACATGAGCTTAATCTTTAATAGTGGTTCCCAGCCTGGTTTACCACATGCTGATGGAGCCAGAGACATCACAGGTGTGCCAGGGGCGGCCCTTCAAGCTTGAGTTGCCAATCTTTACCTGTAGTTAGCCATTCTAACTTACCTGTTCCAGCATCTCTGTCCCTGTGTTCTTCTTCACACCAAGTCTAGTCATTCATTCACTTACTCATTCAAATATTTATCAAGTGTCTACTAAGTGCCAGATACTGTTCTAGGTGCTGAGGATGCAGCAGCAGAGAGTTAAGCATTTATGCCCTCATGGAGATTACCATCTATGGGAAGCAGAAAATAAGCAGAGTAAATAACTAAAATATATGCTATGTTAAGTGCTAAGGAGAAAAATAAAGCAGGGAAGAGGTCTGTGGACATGTATGGGGTGAGGGCGTGAAGATGAGGGGTTGAAATTTTAGGTATGATGGCCAGAAATAGCTTGATTAAGAAGAGGACTAGAGTAAAGGCTTTCTGTTAAGGGAGCTGGCCATGTGGATATCTGCAGGAAGAGCTTTCCTGGCAGAGGGAGCAAGTTCAAAGGCCTTGAGGTGTAAGTATATCTAGTGTGTTTGACGAACAATGAGGGAGGTTATGGTAGCTGGAGAGTATTAGATGAGGTCAGTATGATCAAGGAGGGGACAGGTCAAGTATAGCTTTTGTGAACCTCTGTTTAGAAAGAAAATCACATAAAAATGGTTACAATATCTTATGACATTGACTAGAACATATCAAAGTGCATCTCTCTTAGCAAGGGTAAGTATGATTTTGTAAACCTTTGTTCACAAAGCATGTTTTTGTGAACCTTTGTTTCAGTTAATATTCTTGTTTTCTTACTGTATCACAAGTGAGAAAAGTTTGGAAGCCATTGTTTTATGTATAATTAACCATTTCTGAAAAGAGTAACAACACGTAGTGCTGTTTTAAAGCTTTCTATGTATTTTTTAGTGACTGTTGGCATAAGTAGGAATACTAGGTTGGAGGGAAAAACAATACAGAAGGAAAGAAAGTAAAACTCTTTAAACCCCAAGAATTTGTTTGAATCCTTCTACATCGTCCACGCATACACCAATGTATACAGATATGTATAAGTAGAAATGGAATCATAGTATTCCTTAATTGAATTATAGTGTCTATTAATTGATTTGGTTTAATAGTAATAGTATTTCTTGGGTGCTTATTATTCTGGTGGCTTACATGTAATTTCTTTTTTAACCCTTCTAACAACCCATTTTAGAGATTAGAAAGCTGAGGAGCAGAGAAATAACTTTCACAAAGTCATAATGTTAAGTGGTACAGGTGGAGTTTGAACTCAGGCAGTCTGACCAGATAACCTATGCCCACTACATTAGAATTTGCCTCAGTTTTTTTTCATGGCTATAGAGTATGGAATTAGGTCTGTTTTACAACCAGCTTCTTCCACATCTTAGATATAATTTGGAAGGATTGGGAATGTGATAGAGGGAAGTTAGAATTAGTACCTTTTTTCTGGAACCCAGGTAATTTTTTCATTTTTTGAATAGGTCATACGGTACGTTGTGAAAAGCCTTCCTCCCATCTGCCCAGTTCGACCTCCTCCTAAAGTTAGCTACTGCTGTTTGTGAATCCTTCCAGAGTTTTGTTTTGCATGTACAAGCAAAAGTGAATGTAGTTCCTCCCACTTTTTTTTTTTTCACCCATAAGGTAACAGCATACAATACCTGCTGAAATATGCCTTGCTTTTTTCATGTAACTGTATATCTCAGGAGTCTTTCCATATCCATACCTGGAATACTTCTTTATTCTTCATAGAATTTGTTGGACTGATTATAATTTGTTTAAGCAGTCTCATATTTATAAACATTTGGGTTGTTAGTAATATTTTGCCATCTAAGTTTTTCCCCCGCCTAAGTCAACTCTATTGAGATCTAATGTACATATAATAAAATGTATAGATTTTATATGTGGAGTTCAGTGAGCTTTGAAAAATGTCTCATCTGTGTAATCACCATCACAATCACTGTATAGAACATTTCTACCATCTATGTTCCCGTACAACCACTGATTTGATTTCTAACACTGCAGACCCGTATGTATTCTTATTTGTCTAACATCTTTCACTTAACATATCTGTGAGATTCATCTATATTTTTTCTGTGTATCTGCAATTTATTCCTATTTAGTGCTTCTAATTTCATTGTAACCATACTAAAATTTAGCTATTTGCCTGTTGATTGACACTTGGGTTGTTTCCAGTTTTTGGCTATTATGAATAAACCTGCTTTGTACTTTCACGTACAAATCTTTTTTTTTTTTTTTGCGGTACGCGGGCCTCACTGCTGTGGCCTCTCCCGTTGCGGAGCACAGGCTCCGGACACACAGGCTCAGCGGCCATGGCTCATGGGCCCAGCCGCTCCGCGGCATGTGGGATCCTCCCGGACTGGGGCACGAACCCGTGTCCCCTGCATCGGCAGATGGACTCTCAACCACTGCGCCACCAGGGAAGCCCACGTACAAATCTTTGTGTGGACATATGTTTTCATTCCTCTTGGGTAAATAGCTAGGAGTGAGATTGCTGGGTCATATTTTTTTGTTTTTGTCTTTGTTTTACTTTTTAAGCAACTGCCAGACCTTTTCCCAGTCGCACCAGCAATACATTAGTTTTCCAGTTTCTCCACATCCTCATTGACACGTTTTGTCAGTGATTTACTTTTAACCACTGTAATGGATGTGTGCTGATATATAATAATGGTTTTAACTTACATTTGCCTGATGACTAATGATGTTGAGTATCTTCATGGGCTAATTGGCCATTTGCATGTCTTGTAAAGTGTCTGTTCAGTCTTGCTCATTTTTAATTGGTTTGTTTTCTTATTATTGACTTGAAAGCAGTCTTCATATATTTTGGATGCAAGTCCTTTCAGAAATATGCATTGCGAGTATTTTCTCACAGTCTGTATTTTGCCTTTACATTTTCTTAAGTGTCTTTTGAAGAGAATTTTGGTGATACACACACACACACACACACACACACACATATATACATACATATATACACACACATTTGGCGATATATATATAACACATTTTAATGGCTGGGTGTGGGCTTTGGGGTTCAAGAGTCTTGTTCAGTTTCCTACTTTACCGTAACCTTGGGCAGTTGTGCTCTGTAAAGGCCTTTTTCCATCTCCTCAAGGGAGATAATAGTACCTACTTCACAGGGTTGTTGTTGAGACAATTGATTTAGGTAATTCATATAGACTTATCATGGTGCCTGGCATAAAGAGTTCAGTAAGTGTTAGTGGTTATTTTTATTAATAATAAAAAATTATATTGTTTCCTGTAGCATCTTTTGAGTGCTTACTAACTAGCGCATGCTCTGAAGATTTAAAGGTGAATTAGATGCTTTGGACTTGCTGGGAAGATGAGGTCTGTGTACAAGCAATTGTCATGTAAGGTAGAGTGGTCTTGCCTTTGGAAAGATGGAGAATGCAGGCTCTGTTTGGTGCCACCCTAGGGTACCCCTTGAAAGCTTCAGTGTCTGACTAATAACAGTTCTTACTGGATTTCTCCAAGGCTGGTCAAAAAAAAGTGCAATTTGATCGTTATCTAGCTTGTGGAATTACCAAATCTGTAGAAAGTATGCTTTCTTTCCTTGAACGATCTCAAGTGGTTGGTCCTAGGGAAGGCTAGAAAGAAGATGAGGCAAAATTTAAACTCCAGCACTGTCTAGGTGAGCTGCCCTGATCACAAATCGACTTTGGTTTATTTATTCGTGCAGCATACATGCCAGAGAGGGAGAGAGGGCAGATGGGAGGGAAGGAGGGCAGAGTGAGCGCCCCCTAGATCTCACTATGTTCCAGGTTCTATGCTATGTTCAGGAATACAGCCATGAATAAGACAACCATGGTCCCTGTTCTCAGGGAGCTTATAGTCTAGTGGAGGAAGAAAGACATTAAATAAATAATTGCAGTTGTGATAGTACCATGAAGATGCCTAAGGAATTGTGAGAATCTGTAGCAGTGGTACCTAGTACAGTGGGGATAAGGGTATGTAATCTGGTGGGAATAAGTTATGTTCAGATCTGCAGACCTGAAATTCAGACCGTGAGCAATTGTGACTGCCAAGGTTACACCATTTCTGGCAGCCATCAAGTTAACCTCTCCTAGGTGACACCCCTGCCTTGCTAGGTTCTTTCTAATCCAAATGCAAATACCTATGGACCTGCACCATTTCCTGCTGTTCACCACCCAGGTCTATTATCTTTTTCTGAGTTGTCAGACCGTTTTTTAGGAGGTAGTTTTTGTCCTCTCCAAAACTTTAACATCCGTATCTTATTTTGATGAGGTATTCTGCTAATCTGTTTGGGTAGGCTGGCCTAATTTTGCAGCTTCTGTAATCTTAATGTTTCTAGATTTCATTTTCCAAGTCAGGTGATCTTTTGCAGTACGCGGGCCTCTCACTGTTGTGGCCTCTCCCGTTGCAGAGCACAGGCTCCGGATGTGCAGGCTCAGCGGCCATGGCTCACGGGCCCAGCCGCTCTGCGGCATGTGGGATCTTCCCAGACCGGGGCACGAACCCGTGTCCCCTGCATCGGCAGGCAGACTCTCAACCACTGCGCCACCAGAGAAGCCCCCTATTGTTACATTTTTATTACATCAGCATGGAATTTCCATTCACAGAGAATTTGTGTAATTTTTTCCCAGTAAGATTTTTATCCTGTAACTGTTTGTCATTCTTCACATTCTCCTCTTTTCTGCCCATCTGTCCCCTATCCTTTCCATAGAATTAGTAATCTGGAAGTATTATTTTCTGTTAGCAATTTGTCTTCTTTCTTTTCTATATTAAAACATAAAGTTTCTGTCCTCCTTTCAGTAATACTTAGTAAATGAACTTAAGGAAAAGCCAAAAGGCTTCCCCTGCTCCCTACCACATATTCCGTGGACAATTGACCCACTAAAAGCCTTCCCAAGAGGACATTACAAAGTTTCCTTTGTATCTAAAGTATTTCACTTGATTATTGCTGGTCTGAGATAGAAATGAATCGATCACAGTCATTGTTTCATCAATTGAAAGTTTATGATCTTGGTTGCCATATAGTTTATTTGAAATATTTGTAGTGTTACATAATTGCTCATGCATTAAAAGCTGAGACAAGATCCATTAGTCTTAAAACACAAAGGCTATCCAGTTCAAAAGAATCGTTTTTACAAATTCATATGAGATTTAAAAGCAAAATAGATCCTAGAAAAAATGGGAAATGTGTACTGCCTTATATTTGGTTTACTTAATAAAAATAGGGAGAAACTTATGATTGTCCAATAGATTTGAATAGCACTGGTAACCAACCAATCTAGGTGACTGAGGATAACCTCCAGACTCTTGGTCTTATTTGTTTTGTTTTGCTGTGATTCAGACAAAAGTAAACTTTTGGGCTTATGTTAATTATAGGTATGTAAACCTAGCTTTGTGTGTGTATGTGGTAAAATATATATAACATAAAAATTTGCCATTTTAACCATTTTTAACTGTACTATTAGGTGGCATTAATCGCATTCACAGTTTGTGCAACCAACATCACTATCTATTTCTAAAACTATTTCATTACCCCAAACAGAAACTCTGTAACCATTAGGCAATAACTACCCTCTCATCACTCTTCCCAAGCCCCTGATACAACCTCTAATTTACTTTGTGTCTCTATGAATTTGCCTATTCTAGCTACCTGATATAAGTAGAATCATACAATATTTGTCCTTTTGTATCTGGCCTCATTTACTTAGCATGTTTAGGTTTTTAAATTTTTATTTTTATTATGGTAAAATATACATAACATAAAATTTACTATTTTAACCATTTTTAAGTGTACGGTTCAATGGCATTAAGTACATTCACACTGTTGTGTGTCTATCACCACCAGCTGTTTCCAGAAATTTTTCATCATCCCAAATTGAAACTGTGCCCATTAAACAATAACTTCCCATTGCTACCTCCTCCCAGCCACTGGTAATCACTTTTCTACCTTATGTCTCTGTGAATTTTACTGTTCTAGGTACCACATATAGATGGAATCATACAGTATTTGTCGTTTTTGTCTGACTTATTTCACTTAGAATAATGTCTTCAGGGTTCATCTATGTTGTAGCATGTATCAGGATTTCACTCCTTTTTAAGGCTGAATAGTATTCCATGATATGTGTATACCACGTTTTGTTTGTTCATCCATTCTTCAGTGGACACCTGGGTTGTCTCCACCTGTTGGCTTTTGTAAACAATACTACAGTGAACAGTGGCATACAAGTGTCTGTTTGAGTCTTTGTTTCCAGTTCATTTGGATATATACCTAGCAGTGAAATTGCTGGGTCGTATGGTAATTATATTATAATTAGCTTTTTGAAGACACTCCAAACTGTTTTCCACAGCAGCTGTACCATTTTACATTCCCACCAGCAATGGATGAGGGTTCTAACTTCTTCATGGAACACTTGTAATTTTTCTGTTTTTCAGTCATAGCCATCCTAGCAGGTGTAAACTGGTATCTTTTTGTGGTTCAATTTGCATTTCCCTAATGACTAATGATGTTAAGCATCCTTTCATGTGCTTATTCGTTCTCTGTATCTTCTTGGGAGAAACGACTATTCAAGTTTTTTGCCCATTTTTAAATTGGATTGTTTGTCTTTTTGTTAAGTTAGATTTCTTTATATATTATGGATATTAATCCTTGATTAGATATGTGACTTGCAATATTTTCTCCCATTCAGTAGGTTGTCTTTTCACTTTCTTGATAATGTCCTCTGACATTTTGATGGAGTAAGTCCTTCCATATCAGCAGTTACTTTCAATGTAAATGGATTAAACTCTCCAGTCAAAAGACAGAGATTGGCAGAATGGATAAAAATACGTGGTCTAACTATATGCCATGTGTAGGAGACTCACTTTAGATCCAGAGACACTAATAGGTTGAAAGTGAAAGAATGGAATCATATTCCATGCAAATAGTAACAAAATAAGAGTAGAGGTGGCTATAATAATATTAGATGAAAGAGATATTAAATCAAAAAAAAGCTTTTAATGGGCATAGAGTTGTTTTGTTTTGGCCATACCCTGTGGTTTGCGGGATCTTAGTTCCCTGACCAGGGCTCGAACCCATGCCCCCTGCATTGGGAGCACAGAGGCTTTTAAAAAAATAATTAATTAATTAATTTTTTGGGCTGTGTTGGGTCTCTGTTGCTGTGCGTGGGCTTTCTCTAGTTGTGGCAAGCAGGGGCTACACTTCGTTGCGGTACGTGGGCTTTTTATTGCGGTGGCTTCTCTTGTTGCAGAACATGGGCTCTAGGCATGTGGGCTTTAGTAGTTGCAGCATGCAGGCTCAGCAGTTGTGGTGCAGGGGCCTAGTTGCTCTGCGGCACGTGGGATCTTCCCAGACCAGGGATTGAACCCATATCCCCCGCACCGGCAGGCAGATTCTTAATCACTGCACCACCAGGGAAGTCCTGGGAGCAAGGAGTCTTAGTCACTGGACTGCCAGGAAGTCCCCATAGAGTTTTAGTTTTACAAGACAAAAAGTTCTGAAATAGATGGTGCTGGTGGTTGCACTGTTTTACATTCCCAGGGTTATAATTTCTTATGTCCAAATCAACACTTGTTATTTTCTGGTTTTTTGATGATAGATATCCTAATGGGTGGGAGGTGGTATTTCATTGTGGTTTTGATTTGCATTTCCCCAGTGACTACTGATGTTGAGCATCTCTTCATATGCTTGTTGGTCATTTGTGTGTCATCTTCAGAGAAATGTCTATTCAACTCTTCTGCCCATTGTATAATCAGGTTATTTGATTTGTTGTTGAATTTTAGGAGTTCTTCATATACTCTGGATATTAATCCCTTATGATTTACATATCTTTTGTTCTGTTGGTTGTCTTTTCACTGTTGATTGTGTCCTTTGATGTATAAAACTTTTTAAGTTTGATATAATCCCATTTGTCAACTTTTGCTTTTGTTGCTTTCGCTTTTGATGTCATATCCAAGAAAGTATCACTAAGTCCAATGTCATAAAAGATTTTCCCCTAATTTTATAGTTTTGGGTCTTATGTTTAGGTCTTTAATCCATTAAGAGTTCATTTTTGTATGCGATGTAAGTTAAGGGTCCATCTTCACTCTTTTGCATGTGAATAGTCAGTTTTCCCAGTACTATTTGTTGAAGCGACTGTCCTTTCCCTGTTGAATGGTCCTGGCACCCTTGTCAAAGATCATTTGACTATACCTAGAGTATACGCAAAGGCAGTTGTGTCTGTGGTATTTTGGAACTTATTTTCCCACTATTTATATATTCCTAAGATTTAGCCATATGGTGTCACTCTAGTAAGTGACCACATTTGGATAACCACCATCTAGGACATTATAACATCCTGGAACTTCTCCTTGTAGACCCTCCCAATCACTGCCTCCTTCCTCATTCCCAGAGGTACTAGCTCTCTTGACTTTAACACTATAGATTCATTTTGCCCTTTTCCTTTCTTTTCTTTTCTTTCTTTTTTTTTTGGCAGCACCGTGTGGCATGCAGGATCTTAGTTCCAACCAGGGATTGAACCTGCGCTCGCTGCATTGGGAGCTCGGAGTCTTAACCACTGGACCACCAGGGAAATCCCTCGTTTTGAACTTTTTACAAATGAGTGTCACAGTATATATTGTTTTGTGTCTGGCATCTTTGGTTCAATATATTATATTCTTTTGTGCATATTGCAGTGCCTCATTCTTTTTCATAGCTGATTAGGATTCTGTTGTATGATTATACCTCAGTTTATTCATATTCTCCTTATGGATATTGGGTTGTTTCAGGTTTAGGGTCATAATGAATAATGATGCTATGATCATTTGTGTGTGTGTATAAGTTCATATATGTATACACATTTCTCTAGTATATACTTAGGGAATTGATTTTATTTTTTTAGAATGAAATTTTTATTGAGATAACAAGATTCATATGCAGTTATAAAAGAAATAATAGAGAGATCCTTTGTACTTTTTACCCATTTCCTTGTACTGGTAAAATTTTGCACAACTGTAGTTGTACAAAACAACTCAAGATATTGATACTGATACAATCCACAGATATTATTCTGATTTCCCCAGTTTTGATTACAGTACTCAACATGCAAATTACATTTAACTGTTGGTATAGAATGGCACACTGCCACTTCCCTAGGACATTTAATTCAGACAGAATTATCCCTGGGCAACCGTTATCTTTGTATCTGCCAGCAATTCCTCTATCTTCCTTCTTATAACAATACGTAAACTCTCATATCCAGAATAACTGGGTCTTTAGTTCAACTGAGTGGTTACATACAGTACAGAACCATTGATTTCTTTTTTTTCCCCTGGTGGATTTGATATATTCTGAGATCCAGATCAAGAATCTCCCATATTTAACCTATCTTTGGTCATCCTGAAGGCACTTGAGAATCCAGCAGTATATCAGGGTCATCAGCTTTCCCTGGACAGTATTAAGAGATATAGAAGGTTTGCTAAGTCTGTCCTGGTCCTGAGTATTCACTCTGAAAAAGAGTTTATTTGAATAAAGTTTTGACACATTTGCTCTTTATGTCATTCTGTAGGCTCAAAATGAACAATACAGAGACTTCTTTTGCTCATACATAGTTTCTAAATTTTCAGTAATGAAAATTATTAGTTTTTTAAAGGAAGTTATAAAAATACTAGCACATAAGTTAAGCATAAAAATACAGGGTATTCGGATCCCAAGAAAACGGGAGTTTACTGTGGTCTAGAAGTCAGGCTGATTGCACATGATAATTAGTTATAATTGGCAATGTTTCTTCCAAAGGTTGAATTTTTGCTAAGTTTTTATATATTATCACTAGCTTGAGTTTCCCCCCTTCTCTGCCTTTCATTTCTACAGGCACCAGAAGGAAATTTAAAAACATTTAAAAGATAGCTCTTTCCTTATAAGTCACCCAGCACACAGGCCTCGTTTCTTCTAGTTTCAAACATAAAAAAGAACCTGGGTCAGACAAGAATGATCCTTGTTGCATACGCACCAGTTCATGCATTCTCCTTTTTATTCTGTGAGTCTCCAGTGCAAACAAAAGTTAAAAGGTTAAGGACTACTCCAAGTTCCCAACAGCTAATCCCTGGTTAACCTTCAAAAAGAGGTCTTTAGGGCTTCCCTGGTGGCACAGTGGTTGAGAGTCCGCCTGCCGATGCAGGGGACGCGGGTTCGTGCCCCGGTGCAGGAAGATCCCAGGTGCCGCGGAGCGGCTGGGCCTGTGAGCCATGGCCGCTGAGCCTGCGCGTCCGGAGCCTGTGCTCTGCAACGGGAGAGGCCACAACAGTGAGAGGCCCGCGTACCGCACACACACACACAAAAAGAGGTCCGTAATTCATTTTTGAATATGCCTTCCAAGTGGAGGCGTTTGGCCATGTGCTCCTCTTTGCATCACCTGGTGCCCTCTGGTGATCTGTTAGCTCCAAAACTTTTCACTTTGTCTTGAAAGCTTTCTTGGTATCTGTGGTGGGCATGGCCATGGCTGCTGCAGTCATCTGTGTCTCCATCATTCCTGATTGGTCATTGGCATTATCCCACATTTGGAGAGTGAATGCTCTGAAGCCCAAATACACAGCAGAAGTACCAGGATGCAGCTATTAATAATGGGTAGTTCGATTCCTTTCTGTAGCGTAAACTTACATAGGGTCATTGGAAATAGCACTTTGTGATAAAGCCTAAGAATGTCATGTTGATCCATCCACCAGTAAGAATCACAGTGAGGACATTTGTGACATTCTCTTTCATCACATCTGTGAGCATCGTGGGATCAGTTGTAGGAGAAGGTGGTATTATTTTCCTTTTTTTTTTTTTGAAAACTCCATCCTCTGGGTTGTTGAAGTAATATTTTTATGTCAAGGACTGTTTGGGAATATAATTTCCATTTTCCCTGAGGACTGTGCTTTGAATTAATTAATTAATTTCAGATATTTGCTCCTGGTTGAGTTCTTGTCACTCTGCAGTAGGATAGACACCTAGTGGTGGATCACACCCCCAGGTGATGATAAAGATGGGTTGGACCACCCAGGCTCATGTTGGAGTTGAGCAGCCCACTGAGAGCCAGTCCGACCAGGGTCACGGGGCTTCTCCTCCCTGGGGCACTGGGGCTCCTCTCGGGATTCTCCTCAGGGACTTCTCCTGTCCTGCAGCCTGGGCATTATCTTGGCTCAGGGCTGGCCTGGGCTCTGCTGTGGCCTCAGGCCTAGTGCATTGCCTCTGGTGCTATTTGATTTTAAATAATGTCTGAAGTTTATAGAGTTCTAAAACAGTAACGAAGGGTTCCCTGAAATATTTTTGCTTGCTCTAAACCATCTGTATTAAGACCACATTTTGGAGTGAGAGTTATTTTACTGAACCCTTTTTTTTGACCACTCTGACCCTCCTTGGCCTCTATGAAAAATAAAAAGCAGGCTATAAAACAGTATATACCATATGAACTCATTTTTATGAAGACACAAAACCTTTCATCACTGCCTAGTACATTAAATTGTAAGTACTCAATAAAAATTGAAGCATAATAATTGAAATGATTGAATGGACAGGAAAAACAGTTGTATGTACCAAAATGTTAACTAACTGTACTTATTTCTGTTATAAAGCTGTAGTTGATTCCTTATTCTTTTTTTCCCCATACAGTAGGAAAAAAAAGTATAAAAGAGTTGCTTATTTATTTCTTTATGATGGGAGATTGGTGAAAATGAAAATACTTTGTAGTTGTAGAAAGAGCTATGTAGGGAGTCATAAACTCAGCCATTCTCTGGAATATCTCAAACCACTAAGACATTTTGTTATCCTTTTACTCTGAAAAGGCAGCATAATAGTTGGGATGTGTCATAAGGAAAAGATGTCGTCCATAGTTTAGGTACATAGAGCAAGTTGGGACGCAGTTCCAAAAATAATAGCTTACCAGGGCTGAGAGGGTTCAGATGTAACAACAGATGAGTGGCAGCTGTCTAACTCTTGCTTCAAAACAGCATGCTTAATGCTGGGGTGGGAGACCCATCACTGGGTGGAGACCTTTTAGGAGCCAAAAATAGAAGTTTCCTTATCCTCACAGAGCTCAGAGGCAAGTGAATGACTGGGAGGTTACACTTAGAGTTTTTGTGCTTCTGTTGAATTCATCTTTAAAATAGGGATGATAATATTATTCCTGCTTAAAAGGTTGTTATAAAAAGTACTTAAAAGCATTACTTGATATTCCAAAAATATAAATCTATATATGTCTAATAGTGTAAATTCTAAACTTGCTAGTTGTAAGTAAATGTTTATTGAGTGTTTAAGTCAGGGACTGTGCTAAATGCAATTTTTAAAAAATTATTTTCTGAGTAGGTAATACTGTACTTGCGAAACCAATTTCGGTAGGGTGTACAGTGAAAAGTCTTCCTTGCACCTGTCTCCCAGCCACCAGGTTCCCTTAAATGTTTCCGGAGAGATTTTTTGCATATGCATGCATATGTGTATCTGCTTTTTAAAATGATAGATGGTAGCACATTATACTAACTATACCTTTCTCTTGTTGAGTGCAGAGTATTTCCTATCCTTATCTCATATAGTACTCACAATAGTAAAGATAGGTACTCATATTGTCTCCATTTTACAAATAAGGAAACAAAGACATCTCAATTTCTTAATAACTTATCCAAGGTATATAGCATGTAAGTTATAGATAGAATCTACTTTCTAGGTATAGAGGCAATTATGTTGGTATTATTTATTTATTTAGCTTTAAAGTTTGAAACCATTTCACACTTACAGAAAAGTTGCAGGAATAGAATAATATTCTTTCTTTGGCTTTCCTAACCTTGATATTTTTGGAGGTCACAGCTTGTCGTTTCATAGAATCTCTCTCAATTTGCGATTGTCCTAGGTTTCCTCACAGTTAAACCCACATTATGCATTTTTGGCCAAAAGACACAGGAGTTCCGTGTGTTCTCCCCATTGCATCCTGTCATGGGGTATGCAGTGCTGATTCGTCCCATTGCTGCCATTAAAGGGAGAAAGGGGAAAAGAGGAGAGGCGAGGAGGAAGTAGCTTACATTAGTTAGCTTTTCAGACAGCCCTCTCTTCAGTAAATATCTTTTCCTTGTAGCATCCTGGCGGAGAAGAGGTTCTGCTGGAACAAGCTGGTGGAGATGCAACTGAAAGTTTTGAAGATGTAGGCCACTCCTCTGATGCCAGAGAAATGCTCAAACAGTACTATATTGGTGATGTGCATCCGGTAAGAATTAGCTGAGCTCTAGGAGTGCTTGTAGAGAGAGGAAGCTATCCAACAGCCACAGATCATGATGAGGGAATGAGTTACTAAAATGGAAATTCGTTCAACCCAGCCATTAGGCTAAATTTTCTCCAAAATCATCTAGCCTTACTGTGCTAAGATAGAGCTTCTTGTCTGTAAATCAACACATATAGTGTCTATGAAAAGGAACTGATTTTGGAGGTGGGATTATTTTTGATTGATTTTTTTGTAATGCAGTTAATATCTCTACCTAAAATAGTAGTTTGGTCTTGCAAATTCATTGCTAAAAGTGGTAACTATGGACTTTTAAAACCATACCATTCTAACAAGGGACCCTGATGCGCTCAGAGTCAAGGGTGCAGGGGTGGGGGAGTGGGCAGTACCCTTCTGTAGACCCTGGCATCTCCCAGGGAATTACTACCAGAGTGTAGTCTCACGTTCCAAAGTTAGAAATAAGCAGGTAATGAGAGTTCGTTTAGATGTGTCTTAAAATATTATTTGTTTTCCTCTTTAAACAGAATGACCTTAAACCTAGAAGTGATGGCAAGGTAAGAAGTCCTCTATTTCTCTTGTGTCTTTCAAGTGTTTATATTTCTATTCACTCAAATAAAATTGCTTTTTCTTTTTAAAATGTATTGTAACAAGAGAAGTGTTTACTTTTCCCCCAAACAAAAATCCTGTTTTTCAGGAATTTGGACTCAGTACCATCTCAGGAAAAAAGAATAGCTGAGTCTTGAACAGTAGGAACATTTTGTTCATGCTTCTATTCGCTTTTCTAAAAAACTGAAACTCTAAAGCCATGCCCCATATTGCTTTGAAAGAAATTAGTTTATAGGTTCAGTTGTAGAAAAGTATTTCTTATTCTTACATTTAATAGTATAGATGATAATAATTGCTTCTGTGTTGGAAAAAGAATTGGAAGGTCGGTTTACTCTTGCAAGTCTTAGAATGAGTTGTAGACTGGAACAATTGAGTAATTGACTGGAACAGGCCTTTCTGTCCCTATTCCCCTATGGTGTAGGCTCAAATAGGCCTACACACCCTTCCCATTCACACAGTGATACCACAAAAACAAAAGATTAAATATTTGAAAACCTTAATGTGTACTGCATAATGTACCAGGAAGAAAATATGAAAGCCTTTTTGCTTCCCACAAGCTGGATGGTTCATCTCCCTTATTCCCCCACTTTTTTCTCGCTATTTTCCTTGACTTCCCCTACCCTCTAATTTAAAGGGACAGCAGTTAGTTGTCACCCAGAACATCATGGAGGCAATGCTCCTTCCTTTTTTCCTCCTAGCTTCTTGCTTCCCTTTCCTCATTGAGCTGGTATTACTGAACTCATATGACACAGCAGTTAAAGTTGGCCTATACACAAGAATTCTTTCAGTTCAAGAGATTGCTTGATGGTATCTGCCACCTGTTGCTCTGCCATCCAGAGTGCTTGTGTAAATTAACGCTTCCGTCTTGCTGCACTCTGCTACTCTGAACTGTTGAATTGTTTATGAAGGGGGCATGAAATAGTTCCTTAAATGCTTTGTGAGCACTGTTGGTTTGTTTGTCCTCCCCTCCTAACACATGTACTATCCATTCTTGAATCTTCACTTGTGTAATTAAGGTAAAATTTGAACTAAGCATGGCTTGTTTGGTATATTGAACATGTCCAGAAACCATTGCTTTCAGAGGTCAACATTTGATTCAAGGGATGTTCCCATTTGTACAAGAGATGCACCTTGTATCCAGGAGGCATAACCCACTTCTGCACAGCACTGTGAGAACACCCATTATATTTAAGACAAATAAAATTGTGGGGGAGTTATAATGTCTAGAAGTCTACAAATTGCTTCTTGTTGCTATTTTTCTTCCTTGGTAGTATAGTATGTAGTTAAGACCATTCTTAGGAATGGAGAGCAGTGTTTTTCAAATTCTATTCCTTGTACCACCTGTATTGTAATCTCTTGGCATGTTTTCTGAAATGCGCATATTTCCTGGGCTGCCATTACTACTACTGATTCATGATCTCTGGAGGTGGGAATTTGCACTTAACGTAACCCAGATAGCCAAGCACCAGACTGTGCTGAATGACATGCCCATCTTTTCATTTAAAAACTTAGGGAACTTTAGTTCTCTTCTGTGGAAAGCACTGTCTGCCTTCTATATATAGGCCAAAGAATTAACTAGAGATGTCTCAGATAAATTAAAACTGTTGAGCCTTGGACTTTTTGTAAGAAATAAAGAAAAAGAAATCCTTTTAGCTGGTGAGATTTGGTGAAATTCTCTAAAAATTCAGAAGTCTCCAAATGTAGTTTGGCCCCAGCCTGGCTTAAAGAGTGCTTAAAGGCAGTGTTTTCAAGGCTGTTTTTATCATGTCTGCTATACCCAAAGGATAGTCTCCATTAAATAGAGAGTTTGATTATTGAGTGTTTCCAGTCACACTGCTGTACTTCAGGCAGATCCAAGACCACCTACATAGGTTGTCATAGAGCTATAGTCCAGCCTGATTTTAGTTCCAGGAACAAATTCTTGATCCTCCACATTTATTTCTTACATGGGTTTTAAAGAGGCACTTCTGTGTCTAGGCTGCAGGTGTCTCTTTTCTCAATTTTTTTTTTTTTTTTTTTGCGGTACGCGGACCTCTCACTGTTGTGGCCTCTCCCGTTGCGGAGCACAGGCTCCGGACGCACAGGCTCAGCGGCCATGGCTCACGGGCCCAGCCGCTCTGCGGCATGTGGGATCTTCCCTGACCGGGGCACGAACCCGCGTCCCCTGCATCGGCAGGGGGACTCTCAACCACTGCACCACCAGGGAAGCCCTCAATTTTTTTTTACATTCACCATGAAGAAGTACATGTGAAGTTCATTTCATTAATACTTTCCTTTCTTTTGGTTAAGGTTTCAGAACCTCTGTGAGGAAGTGATTTTTTTTTAATGCCTAATGTCTTCTGCCTTATGCGACAGAGTTTTCATTTTCATTCTTCCTTTATTTTTCTGCTTCTCTCCTCCCTCCACAGCTCCAAGCTCCATGTCTCTTCCCTGCCTGAAACTACCTCTCTACCCCCTCAAAAAAACTTTTTTAAAAAAAGCACCCAAAACATGCTATTCTAGAGTGTAAATCAGAAACTTTCCCAGTATTTTGGAAACTACCTTTCATACTGCTTTTGCTATGACATGAGTAAATAAATAATTGATGGTCACCTTGTTTCCTTGTTAGATTGATAATGCCTGGGGTTCAAGACCCTGAAATGTTTGTTACAATACTAAAACTTAAAAGCTTAAAAACTACAGATCTGGCAACAGATGTTTTTCTTACCTGCTTCAGTCAAAGATAACTAACTAGAATTAAAAAACCTTTTTGTCTCTAAATCTCTTCCTGGCTGGATTAGTCCCCATGCTGAGAGCCATCAGTCTTCCATTCATACTTAACACTTTTCTGGTCTGCTTTGAGTTATGGAAACTCACCTTAGAAACAGTGTTTTCTGTGCCAGTTTGCCTGCCTGCCTACTGTGCTAAAGTAACCTAGACACATTTGTGGTCCATGAGGTCTCTCTTTGGATTATGGGTTTACTTCTTGGTTAACATTTTTATCACTCAGTCTACCTTCAGTTCAGGAGATAAGGAACATACAAATGCTAACCTGACTAAAAAAAGTGGCACCATTTCATTCATTTATTCAACAGATATTATCTAGGTGACAGTTCAACTGCTTCACTGGTCAAATCTCATTACAGTGCATAGACCCAATAACCTGACCATTTTTCCATTTAACTTTTTTGAATGGGTAGTTTGTGGTGTACATGGTTAAAAATTCAAATAGTACAAAAAAGTGTACTATAAAAATGACTGCCATCGGGCTTCCCTGGTGGCGCAGTGGTTGAGAGTCTGCCTGCCGATGCAGGGGACACAGGTTCATGCCCCGGTCCGGGAGGATCCCACATGCTGCAGAGCGGCTGGGCCCGTGAGCCATGGCCGCGGAGCCTGCGCGTCCGGAGCCTGTGCTCCGCAGCGGCAGAGGCCACAACAGTGAGAGGCCCGGGTAATGCAAAAAAAAACAAAAACAAACAAACAAACAAAAAACCAAAACAAACAAAAAAAACAAAACAAAAATGACTGCCATCGCCAACTCTGTCTCCCAGTTCCCCTTCTCCTGAGGTAACCAGCTACCATTTTCTTGTTTACTCTTCCAAAGAGATTCTGTGCATACATAAATATAAATAGTTGGATGGATGGATAGATAGACTGATTGATCAGTAGACAGACCAACCATCCCTTGCTTTAAAAATCTCATAGGTGCTATTCTGCCCCTTCTTTCTAAAAAATTTTATCTTAGTGATTGTTCCTTATCCATTTATAAAGATCTCTCTCATTCTCTTTAATACTTAGTATTCCATAGACAAAAGCTTTGATGAGATGACATTTGCTATAACAGGATTTGATCTGTTTCTTTTTTTTAAGGAAGTAAGATTGTCTCTATAAAGGCTTAACATGGTTTTGTTTGTTTGTTTGTTTTTTTGGTTGCGTTGGGTCTTCGTTGCTGCACATGGGCTTTCTGTAGTTGTGGCAAACAGGGGCTACTCTTCATTGCGGTGGCTTCTCGTTGAGAAGCACGGGCTCTAGGCACGCAGGCTTCAGCAGTTGTGGCACACAGGCTCAGTAGTTGTGGCTCATGGGCTCTAGAGCGCAGGCTCAGTAGTTGTGGCACACGGGCTTAGTTGCTACGTGGCATGTGGGATCTTCCCGGACCAGGGGTCGAACCCACGTCCCCTGCATTGGCAGGCGGATTCTTAACCACTGCGCCACCAGGGAAGTCCCTTAACATGTTTCTTAAACTTCATTTTTTAACTTAAAAAATTTAACTTTTGAAATGTAGTAAACTCCATCTATGTTAGATTTATAACTTGCATTTATAACTTGCAACTTTATAATTTATAACTTGCATTTAAAGGCAGATACATTTTTTTCTCCCAGATGCTACAGACTTTTGTTATACAGTTTTCTATTACACGTACGTAAAGTATTATACATACATAACATTCAGTTTACCTTCTCTTTTGTGGGAGGGAAACTAAAAAGAATGCATGCTTTATAGTTACGTAATGTAGTTAGTTGGTTGCATCATACTAAAAATTTCCTTTTAAGAATTGTTAAATATTCCTATCATATCTACAACCTAATTTATTAACGTTTAAAATGGGTATGCAGATGCCCTTTAGATGAGTAGTGCTTACTATTTACCAAAGAATTTTGTATGATGGTTTCATTGTTGCCTGTTTTTTTTTCCCCTAACATTTGTATTTTGTAACATAATCTTTTGAAATAAAGCATAGATTGTAATGGCAGGATCACTCTTGAAAGACAAAATACCCTTTCTGAGGAATCTGAAGGCTTAGTGTCTTCTTGTAATGCTTCATTGAGAAATGATGTGTAGTTTTGGCAAAGCAAGATGTCAGAAGGACAAGGTAACATCTTTTGCAAGTCAGCCCTCCAATGTTATAACAAGTTTTTCACTTCTTAGGTCCCAGTAGAAATTAGTGTCTGAGTGTTTTAATTTTTTTTCTTCAGTGATGTCTTATGTATCTTATAATGGGTTCTTGAGAGAGTCGTATAGAAATTTGTTTTAGCAGGTGTTTTTCATCTTTGAATTTGCCCTTATGTACAGGGAAATATTACTTATATGACTGGGCTGACTCTAGGGATTTATGCTTTACAAGACAGTAATTGTTAAACTGTATTCTCATCTAGAAAGCAATTTTAGTACATTAGAGCGTCATGCGAAGGCTGTCCTCAAGATCCACACCACATGGCCATGAAAATATTGAAATCATATACTTTCAAAACTCAGACTTTTTAGGTTGTATGATGAACCTAAAACTAAAATTTATGTAGTGTTAGCTAATGTTACACAGTCCATTGTATTATGGGGGGAAAGTCCTTTGCAGTAGTGTTTGAAGCCCAAAGTTCCCAAGTTGTTTTTCATAAGTTTCTGGCCACGTAGAAACCAAATTATTCTAAATAAAAAGCTGCAAAAACTACCAGACCACCCAAATACTCATTGAATTTGCTGAAGGTGTCCTATGGTTTAAAATCCACTTTTCCAATTTTAAGTACTTGGAATCCTCTTGGAATGGCTAACATTCAATTTAGGAATTAAAACATAAGCTTCTTATATACCTTATATTTCCCTTTTATTTAAACCTCTGAAAGTCTAAGTATAAACTGTTTAGGCTGAAGATACACGTAACTCTCTGTCTATATGTTTGAATGCATCAGAACTATAATTTTGGCACATTGCTTCCTACGTTTATGTTCTGGTGACAAAGTACACCATTCCTTAAGCATGTGTTCTCCTCCCATGTTTTTTTCATAAACAGGGTTCATAGTGAAATCACCCCCCACTAACCCCCAAATCCCTTCCCATATGTTTGCCAATTATGACATTTCTTTGTCATTCTTTTAACCACATCAGAGAGGGTTGGTACTCACGGCACACTATCTCGGAAGAGTATCTGGAAGAACACACCTTTATGTACGTGCTGAAACATAGAAACATCTCTGTGTGGTTGTGCTCCTTCAGTCTTCCTTCTTGGATGTGGGAGAATGGTATTAACTTCTCTCTAATCTTTAAAAGTCTGCTCTTGTAGGTTTTGCTAAAATGCCCTTGGGTCGGAAAATTGTGTTGAGTTAATTGAATATGACTTTAGAATTCAGGTTCATCTGATTTGAGCCTTTCAGTTCACAGGTGAGGAAACTGATTGAGGATATTAGACATAATTTCAGTTATAATCAGCTTTAATAAAAAGGTTACTCAAATATTATGAAATATTTCCTCTTGTTCTACAAAGTCCATGTTTAGTATTCGTATGTATATAAATATATTTATTTACTTATTTATTTTATGACGGAATTAAAGGCTTAATGAATCTTGAACTTTAGGAACCACTGTATTTAAACAGTTAATTTCTGTTAATTTTGGACTAAAATCAGAGTAGACTTAAAGCAATCTGGTTGTTTGGAATTGGATTCCAGACTCATTGGAGAATAAAGAAGCATGCATATTAATCACTTGGTAAGGCTTTTGGTAGAATTCTGGATTTGAACTGCTCTCTTATAACTAAAATCATATAGTATTGCAATTACTACTATACATACCAAAGATGGAGAGCAGTCACTTCTCCTGACCAATCTTGCATGTAAATTAAAATGTGGGCAAGAACATAACCAGCCAAGATATGCCTGAACACCCACAGGGGTGAATTAAAGTCAATCATAAACTGTAGGAATTCCACCTAAGCATCTGTTAGATGCAGCACAGAGCTCTGGAGTGGAAATGAGAACGGGGGAGCTGTACACGGAGAGAATGGAAGGGTGAAGATGAAGGAAGGTTTTGTGTTAATAGAACCCTTTTGTTCTTAATTTTGTTAAATTAAAAATAACTTATTTGGCTTCTTTCCAAACTTGGCCAAGACACTTGGCTACAAGAGCAGTGCCTTAAAAAACTCTTTCATTTATAGCTGATTAAAAGTGGAGTCACTTTGGCATTTATTTGGCTCTTCGTATTCTAAAGAGGATAAGCTTCCTTCTCTTTTCTTTCCTAGATTGCTCTTAAAACAGGGGTTGAGGTACTTAGTTAAAAGAAAGAGAGGGAGGGAGGGAGGCAGGGAGGAAGGAAGGAAGGAAACCATGTATATTTTAAAATTTTTATTGCTTATTACGAACTATTACAGTTTCAGTATATTATGGTCTTGATTCGTCTGGCCTCTCTCTCCCCCTCTCTTTCTTCTCTCTCTTGCTTACTGCGTTGTCTGAGGCTCACTGTAGTTAGCACACACCAGTGCTTTTGGTTGTAAAAGAGGCTAAAAACTTTGAAATCTAGAGAATCCATTTATATGAACTAACCGATTTAATGTGGTTATAGATTAAACATCACAATACATATATTACTCCGTTTCGCTTTCACGTAAGCCTTTCAGATTACCTCCGCTTTTTTTTTTAAATACTAAGTCTACATTTTTTTGTTCCATAAATCATTGGTATATGTGTGGATAAAGAAAGCATAAAAGACCGTGGAATTTTCTTGATAGAATTCAATTATTTCTTGGCTACTGTAGTGGAATATTTAAAAAGGCAACGTTGGGCTTCCCTGGTGGCACAGTGGTTGAGAACCCGCCTGCCAATGCAGGGGACACGGGTTCGAGCCCTGGTCCAGGAAGACCCCACATGCCATGGAGCAGCTAAGCCCCTGCGCCACAACTACTGAGCCTGTGCTCTAGAGCCTGCGTACCACAACTACTGAGCCCGTGTGCATAGCCCATGCTCCACAACAAGAGAAGCCACTGCAATGAGAAGCCTCTGCACTGCAATGAAGAGTAGTCCCCGCTCGCCACAACTAGAGAAAAGCCCGCGTGCAGCAACAAAGACCCAACACAGCCAAAAATAAATTAATTAATTAATTAGTTTTTTTAAAAAAAGCTTTAAAAAGGCAATGTTGTAAAAAAAAAAAAAAAGGCAACGTTGTAAGTGAGATGCACACACAACCGTCATTACCATCCCAGCCTTCCAAATCTGTAAAACACTTGCTGTATTTCTCAAAGATTGACCGTAACATGTTTTAGCTAGCCTGACTCATTCTATTCAAGGAGAAATGTCCCAGATTGTTAACAACGGGGTCTCAAAGAAGTGTAGTAGTACATTAATAGGATTTATCTAAAACTTTTTATTAGAAGTTTTACTTGCCTGTAGGCGATTTCTTTCAGGTTTGGGGCATGTGTTCATTTGCATGACAATGTTTTGGGTATATGAAATTAAAATTTATCTCATGGTCTGCTCTAAAATATCTAGGCCAGTATGTATGTAGGGTTTTTGGGAATCTTGGAGGTTACTGAAATCTGTAGTTATGTGTGCATACCCTGGCATATTATTGCATATTGGCAAAGATGATCTTTTGGGCAGCAGTAACTTATGCTAATGGGTTATTGTCCTCTGGCAGTAAGTTAGCAGGCTTTTTTGTACTATATAGCTAATTAATGAAATCCATAACTTCATTTGATATTTACATAAAGTGAATTTTAAAATTTAGTATCAGCTTTATTAAGGTATAATTCACATGCCATCCAGTTCACCTATTTAAGATGTATAAGTCAAGGGTTTCTAGTGTATTCAGAGCTGTGCAACCATAATCACAAATTAATTTTGGAACATTTTCATCACTCCAAAAAGAAACCACGTAACCTTTAGCAGTCATTTTCCATTTCCCTCCAGCTCCTCTTCTCCCAGCCCTAGGAAACCACTAATCTACTCTTCTGCCTCTCGGTTTGCCTATTCTGAACATTTCATGTAAATGGACTTTATATAATACATGGTCTTTAGTTTCTTTCAGTTCACGTAACATTTAAGGTTCATCAGTGTTGTCGCATGTATAAGTACCTTGTTACTTGTTACTGCCAGATTTTTGTTTTTAAGTTAATTTTGGTATTTTCTTTCCCCTAACTCCATTCTTGGTGTTTTCATTGTGAAATAAGCCCTAAGGTCTCTCATCGTAACTATTACGATTTCAGAGAGTAAACCAGTTCACGTCTCTAAGCCACAGAACAGTCATCTGCATGCTTTTGAGCATTTCCCAGTTGATCTCTATGTTACAAGACAGGAGTTTTTATTTTTTAACAGTGTTTTCACAAAATGTCATCTTAGCTACAGCCAGTGGCAAGCCACAGTGAACCAGGCTTACCATTGTGACTGCAAATTAGTTCATTGCAATATAGTTTGTACCAGTGGCTTTTTTTGTTTGTTTGTTTGTTTTTTACAAATAAAAAGAGTTTAGGTCATATTTCTCTATGCTTTCATTAGTGGTTCTTTACTAGGGAATACCTGTATATTATCAGAAAAAGAATTCCTAGTCCTCCCATCACATATGGATTTGTAAACATCAAATTGCATGAAAGATGAAGTTCTGTTATTAGCTTCAGAGTTTGCATGACTATTCGAGAAGATTTATATACTCTGTGTTAATCTTGTTTGTTTGTTTGTTTGTTTTTGACTATGCATCTTCTTCAGGACCCTCCGAAAAATAATACGTGCAAAAGGTTGGTATTCCCTTAATAGATTTCCTTATGCTCAACATACTGTGTGACAAAGAGGTTCTTCCATAAATATACATGTGTAACATAACTTAGAGTACAGTTTGACAGCTCATTCTTTTTTGGTCAAAATTATTACAAATTCAGTAGTTCCTTTGCTTTAGAAAAATTAATTTTTACAGTTTTAGTCATCTGAGTAATCTCAAAAAAGTTCTTGCCTTGAGTAATTTTTAAATCTTGTTGTGACATAAATTAGAATCACATGTAGTAAGAGGTAAGTATGCATGGACAAGTGCTACTGTTAATTCAGGCCCACAGTCTCTGTAGCTCAGCCAAGCTATGCAACTTCCACTAAAAACTTAATCTCAAAAAAAACCCAAAAAACTTAATCTCATTTAATCCTCACAACCACTCTGCACCTACCTTACATATTATAAATGTAATAATAAATGTAAAAATGTATTATTACATTTTACAGAAGAAAAAAATTGTGTATTGCAGTCATGTTCAGGAATGTGTGCTTCCTCAAAGGTTTACTTATCCCTTGCAGTAATGTTACTAACACAGTAGAATTAGCCCTGAAAGGTATACGTTTGTCATCCCTTAAGTGTCTCTGCTTGAGATAAGTGTAGAATCCTTGGCTTGTAAAAATTTATAGAGATTATGTAGAGCTGTTTTATCTTTCTGAGATCCCACTTAAAGCATTTCATAGAGAGAAAATGTGTCTTTTTTTCCCATAAAAGTACCATGTCTTTTTTGTTTGAGGTGATGGACAGAATATTTTTAAAAAGTGGAAATTAAAGGAAACTGTTAGTAAATTCAGCTTTCTTAATATTAAGGATTTATGCTCATCCAAAAGCTCCATAAAGAATTTTGAAAATACAGGCCATAAACTTGCAGTAGACTTACACTACACTTAAAACTGACTAAAAATTACTATGTAGAATACATGAATAATTTTTACAAATCAATTAAAAAATAACTTAGTAGAATATGAGAAAAAGACTTAAACAAACACCTTACAGAAGAGGAAGCACAAATATAAGCATATGGGGAAAAAAAGGTTTAATTTCATTTGTCATCAGAGAGATGCAGATTAAAATCATAGGGTATATTTCACACCTGCCAGATTGGTGAAAATTTTTAAAAATTCTAAAAATAAGAGGCGTTGTTTAGGAAGTGTATTACCAATAATCTTAGGCCCTCTTTAGGGTCTTAGGGAGACGTAAATGGGTACAGTCCCTGTGGAAAACAATTTGACATTATCAAGTAAATTTGACAATATAATAACTTCTGACCCAGCAGTTGCATTTCTAGGGATATATACATACTCAAGAGAAATGTGTGTACAAGTATACCAGTGAACACGTACTAGAATGCTCACAGCAACATTATTCAAGATATTAAAATATTGGAAACAACCCAAATAACTATTCATTAGTAAAATGAATGAATTCATTCTGGGATATTCATATAGTGGAATACTTCAAAGCAATAAAAATAACTGAGTCACAACTACGTGCAATAACCTGAATAAATCTGAATGAAGAGAGTTCTGTATTATGGCCAGGAAGTTGTTGAATCTGTATCTCCTTTGGTGCAGTATAGGTGCATTTCCTCTGGTTCTGTTCTCAGTGGCCGTAAAGTTACAAAGGATTATATGAGGATTGGTGGTCAACCATTCTCAGTCTTGTGCACTGAAGACTTTATCTTCCGTGTTTTGAACTCTTTTGTCCCTTGTGGCTGCTCTGGAAGATATCTGAATTCATTACTCTCCTGGGGAGATTACTTTTTAAGTTTCCCTGTGCCATATTGCTGTTGTACATACTGACCAACTTGCTTGTGTCTTTAAACAAAGCTACCTGGCTGACGTTCTAAACTTGTCCAGAACAGCTTTCTGCCATACTTAAATGTACAAAGTGCTAGGCATGTTTAGGCAAAGAGAATCATTTTTATTATTGAACCTCAGCTGGCTTTTTGGGCTTCAAAGCCTTTTAATACCTAGACTGCATATGTCATAAGTGGAGGGGCAGCCAGGTCATTTGGATCATGGAAGAATTATACCTTAAAACTAGCAGAGCTAATAAGCTCTGTTAGAGAAGAAGGATCTTTTCAGCTGTGTGGCTTGCGGGATCTTAGTTCTCCAACCAGGGATTGAACCTGGGCCACCGCAGTGAAAGCGCAGAGTCTTAACCGCTGGACTGTCAAGGGAATCCCCAGGAAGGATTATTTTAAGGAGAATAATGACTGTCCTGAAACTCTGAGGAAAGTTTTTTACAGGACTTTTTAAGCCAACTATCATTTATTTAACTTTATTAGAACTATCAGTATGTTGTGTGTGTGCATGTGTGTGTGTCCTTATTAGTGTCTGAACTTAAGTAGGGATTAAGAGGATGGGAATCAGGATAGGAATCAGACTGCTTGACCAACTTCCCTTTGTGATTTTGGGTGCAAAGCTTGTATTTCATATATAAAATGAGAATAATAATACCTATTTCATAGGATTGTTGTGAGGATTAAATTTTAAAAATACATGTGGGGCAGATATAATATTCAACAGTTGTATCATTGGTTCTAAATTTATAATTATATACATAAAATGGTACTTTTTCATGCTCAAAGATGTTAATTGTAGAATATGTGAAAAAGCATAAAGAGAAATTTAAACTCTCCATAATCCTGTAACCCAGAAATAAGCACTTTATGTCTTTGTGAAAATATATATACTGAGGTGTGTATGTAGATATATTTTTGGTATTACACCATACATTCCATTTTTAATCCTTTTAAAATTATTGTTTAACTTCAATCCAGATCTTTGGATTTTTTTATTTCCCCAAATAAAATTCTTTGCTATAAAAATATTAAAATGTGAAAAATGTTTAAAATATTAAAATGTGAATGTTGAAAGATAGGGTACATTTGATATGAAATGTTCACAATTTTATTGCTTCTCCCCCCTACCCTCCCCCCCAAACGTCTAGCTACTGGTCGTATTGGATCTTCCCCATCGTAGGTGCTATTCTCTTAGGTTTTCTGTATCGTTACTACATGGCGGAGAGCAAGTCCTCCTGAGGAGACCTTGTTGAAGTCTGGAAAGCACATCTACTTGGGAGTGAGAACTGGACACTTGTTTGGAGGCTGCAGCGGTGCCCTCTTCTCGAATCCTGCCAATTGTATTCTTCTCCCTCGGACCCCAGACTGTTGGCCAGACATCCGCCTCAGCCCTGGGGCCAGTGTCCAAGTCATTTCTCAGAGCCTTACTCTCAAAGCACCTGCTCATTGTGTCCCTGCCTTTGTTTCCTCTCTTTACTCTTTTCCACGAGCACCTTTATGTTTCAGAACTTTCTTTTATAGTCTACGGATTCTAGTGACATTGCCCCTTGGTAAAATTGCCTGCTTCCCAATACTTTGAATGCACATTAGACATACTTAACAGGGCATCACACTCTGGTTTTGAAGCTTTTCTTTTTCCCTTTTTCTTCTAAGTAAATATTATTTTAAAAATTATGACTTAATTATCATAAGAGGTTTAATTCATGAAGTCAGGTTGCACACCTGCGACTTAAAACACAACTGCAGAATGATCTTGTTCCTTGTTTTTATTTGTTAAAACTGAGTGTAGCAGGGAGCCCTTGCCACCTCCTAAGGCCACCAAATGGTGCTGGGCAGAACTCTGCTTCCCATTTGTTTATGGGGAGTGGAGAGAAACAGGGAGAGGAAGAGATGAATTGGGGTGATAGAGTGAATTCACAGTAATCTTTCTTTTGAAAAATATTGAAAAACACTACTTTTAGGACAGGAGTTTAGAAAAAGCACCAAAAACTTTATCCTTTACTTTGGCACCAGTTCCTAGCCATCTTTTTTCTTTTCTTTTTTTTTTTTAAACCCCTTACCATCTTGTATTGGTAAAATATAAATTTATAAGTCTGTGTTTAGAGCTTTACAGTTTTGTTGAAGGATTTTGCTCTCTTTTTGTTTATCAACTGGCAATTTTTTATTCCCCTTTTTACAGAAGAGACTCCAAATTGATCAAAGGTACAGTATTTAATCTTCTGTTTGCCCCAGTAAAATAACTCCCGTGGTAAAGCGGCATTCAGAGGGGGTAGATCGGGACAAGAGAATGTTTTCCATTTCATGTGTATTTTACCTCCATGGCTTCAATTTGTAGTTTTGTTGTTTTTTCCATTGAGAATAAAAAACTGGTAGTTTTTTTTTTTTTTTTCTCAGATGACTGTTTCATTGAGGAGAAGGTTATTATTTAGAGTTATGTTACTGTTTCTCCTTGGTTCGGACTTTCTCTGGTGTATCTGACTGCTTTTTCTCCCCCCGTGGAAGCACCTGAGGAGGCCGTCCACTGGGAGTTTTCTGCCGACAACTGTGGTGATTTTTCTTCCCATCCTTTGAGGATGACCAGTCTACTCTGAGCCATCGTCACATGCAGCAGGAAGCAGCGTGGTCCAGGAGGGACCATGGGCACTGCTCTGTATCCTCCCCTATTCCTGCTTGCCAGGCACTTGACAGGACAGGAAGCTACACAGCACACCAGTGTCTGCCCATGCAAACTATTTAAGAAAAAGTTCAACCCAGGTCTTGTATCCTGTGATTTAGCAGTTGAGTGAATTCACAATTTGTAAAAATCATGTTAACCTGCTAATCGCACACTTGGTTATGACATTATGGAGAAATTTTAGGGGCTTTCTGGCTGACTTTTATATGTCAGGGATATGGGTAAATTTTTTAAACATATCTTTTTTTTTTTTGATGTGGCCCATCTTTTAAAGTCTTTATTGAATTTGTTACAATATTGCTTCTGTTTTATGTTTTGGTTTTTTGGCCACAAGGCATGTGGGATCTTGGCTCCCCGACCAGGGATCGAACCTGCACCCCCTGCATTGGAAGGTGAAGCCTCAACCACTGGACCGCCAGGGAAGTCCCTAAAACTTATATCTTTAGAAAATGTTTTGTATGTATTATAAGATGCCAGTGTAAGACAATTTTTTGAAAGAAAAATCTTTGGTTATTGTGTAACAGAGGTGGTGTGACTTGATGCTCCTCCAGGAAGGCAAGGAAGGGTTGCCTTGAATAAGAATTGATATATAATTGCTGTAATCATTAAGTTGCATGATCACATGGGCCCACACTGGGGTAGAAAAGAAGAACAAAGGAGTATTGAGGAGCTGGAAAGGGAACATTCAAGCTAAAACTAAGCCAGAAGATAACTTGGGTCAATTAAAAGTGCGTTGGCAGTCCCCAAAATTGAATGAAAAACATCTGGCTTAGAAGAAATGTTAAAGAACGATATTCTTAAGTAAAATTTGTGTTTTTTTGATATTTTTAGGGTAAAGACCAATGCAAAAGGTATGTTTTTCTATTTCATATTGGTTGTCTTTTCCTGTTTATATCTGGACTTGTTTTTGTTCAGAGCCAGAGGAAAAGATTTTCAGACTTTGTCTCAACCATCCATGAAATCCATCCAATACCCAGGGCTTCTTTTGATCTCCTGCTAATATCATGTCACTTTGTATTATAAAAACCACTTTTGGGTCCATTTACTATTATTCTGCTGCCTACATAAACAACCAGGTAGAGCTTGTGTGAGTTTGCAGAGGTTTTTTTCTAAACAGTAAAGTAATATAGTATGTTAACCGAATCCATCAAAAAGCACTTTTGTTTTAAGAAGTAGACAGGAATTCTCGAAACAGTTTTGACATTGGTGGGGCGTGAAAACCCCTCTGGAGAGACAGTGGAGCCAGTCCCTGTTGGGCAGCCGGGCCTCCTAGGATGTCTCTGGGGGGTTTGGTTGTTTATTCCCAAGGAAGGCTCACTGCTGCTGCTCACCATACTGTACACATAATGGCTGGAGAGCACAAGAGGAGGAGATGAGGGGAAATTAGTGCCCCCAAAATAGGGATGTTAGTGCTGGGTCCCAAAATTTCCTGCCCCTGTCTCTCAGGAATTGGTTTTGGTTTCCAAATGACTTACATTTGTAAAGACAGGAACGTGGTATGGATAAAGTTTATACTGTGTTTAGTTCTAATTTGACCACTTAAGCAGCAACAAAAATGCATTGGAACCTATAATTTGAGCCGTAAAGTTCTTTCAACCGTTGTCACAAATCCACATGTTGTGAAATAAGAATATTGAGTATATACTCAGTTCCCAAGTGAAGCAGTGAAAAATGCTTTACAGGCCAGATATATCATTACTTACATAGTATCTCATGCTTAAAATCTTAACTGATGCCTATCTGATTAAATTCCATTTTAGAAATGCAGAACTTTAATGTTCATTACTTCCTTCTCCAGGAGGAATGGATTCAGACATGTCTGAACAGGAGATTGATCTTTTTTTTTTTTTCTTTTCTTTTTTTAACCATCTCGTTCTTTTGCCAAATACCACAGAAGTAATGGGAAGTTTAGTCACATTTGATGGTTGTGCCCTGGAAGAGCTTGGGTTTAGAATTTGTGGGGGTGATCTCAAAGGGAAGTTTCAAGAAGCAGAGAGGTATTTGTCAAGTCACCTACCCTACATCTAGCATCCCACTCATGAATTTTAGGAGCTGCTTTGTGCCTACACCTATATTCTACATTTGCTATTTAGGCAAAACATTATTATGATTATTTAATTTCCTTTTGACTTCACCCTCTGAGCAAGTAATATTAACATTCCTTTTGTGTATTCAGTAATGAAGTTTGTTTACCTATTTTATTTCAGCATATTTTGAACAAAGATCTTTGTCTCTTTCTGCTGGAATGTGCACACAGTGAATGTTTGTTAGAACTACACACAATAAAGATACTGTTTTCCTTTTCTCTCCCTGACTACAGTTATTTTTTTTTTTTACATTTATTTAGCTTTGCTCTTATATTTTATTTTTTGGCTGCGTTGGGTTTTCGTTGCTGTGTGCAGGCTTTCTCTAGTTGTGGCGAGTGGGAGCTACTGTTCGTTGCAGTGCACAGGCTTCTCATTGCGGTGGCTTCTTTTGTTGCAGAGCACCGGCTCTAGGCGCGCGAGCTTCAGTAGTTGTGACACGTGGGCTCAGTAGTTGTGGCTCGTGGGCTCTATAGTGCAGGCTCCATAGTTGTAGCACACGGGCTTAGTTGCTCCACAGCATGTGGGATAGTCCTGGACCAGGGCTAGAACCCGAGTCCCCTACATTGACAGGCGGATTCTTAACAACTTTGCCACCAGGGAAATCCCTACAGTTATTTTTTAAAAAAAAATTTTTTTTTTTTTTTAAGTAGAAATGTTGGTCCTGTAATTCTCAGGTGTTCTGGAAGAAAAGAATTTGAGAAGCATAAAAGTCACCTGTATCTATGCTACTACTGGGTTTAGTGTAACTGGATGGGGGGTTCTGCAGTTTTCAGGATTCTTACTGCTGCTCTTTCCTTGACGTGAGTTGCGCGTTTGATAATCCTGAGAGGCAGAAATCAAGACTTTTGCTGTATTAATGGATGTGAAGTGGCAACCAGGTAGACAGGTTTGGAGTTCTGTTTTTACTGAAACCATCTGGTAAAGAGAAGCCAGTTCAAGGTAATAATATGTTGTTATCTGTAATGCCAGTCTTCAAATGGTTGTTTTTCTTGGAAACAGCTAAACTGTTGGGGAAAATTAAACATTGAGATCGAAGTTCTAGTGACTATGTTAATAAAACAAGGTAAATAAGCCATTTGTATAATTACCTTTAAAACATACTGATAGCATTCTAACATAACCAATGAGACATCGTTCCTTAGGGCTTGGTTATTTCACTATCACATGAATTGAGGATTACTAACAGGAAAGAAAAGTCCCATTCTTATTACTAGTGTTTGAATCTAATGTTTAACCTTCAATCATAATAATTCACATCACTCTTCCTGATGCTGAGTATTTAGCAGGTACTTGACAAATCCTGGTTGATTCCTGAAAACTTGAGGTCGAAGATTGTCATTTCAACTATGTAAATTTAAGGTAAGAAACACCTTACCTTAAATTAAGAAACAAATGCAAATACAAATGCTGTTTGTTACAAGTGTGACAAGTGGCATTTTTGATCCATCAGTGCCAGTCTCAGAGCCGTTTCCTATTGTTTGTTCCTGGTTCTAATCTCTGTGACTGAAACACCATGGACCTGGAAAGAGAAAAATTTTTAAACCCAGGTTCCTGAATTTCATTTTTCTTTAGAGAAGCTTACTTTTGGGATCTTTTTTTTTCTAGTTTCCTCATCGAAGTTTTTCAGAAAAGGAGGTGGCATTACTTACAAAACAATAGGATGATGTCCACAATAAAAACGAATCTTCTCACAAACCTGCCCACTCTGATTTATTACCCAAGAAATCTAATAAGGAGCAGCACAGGTAAATGAGCTTTCTAAGACTTCCAATGTGACCTGCTTTTTCTTTTCTGAATCTTTTGTTTTAGGTGTTTTTTGTTTGTTTGTTTTTAGTTTTTGGATTTTTCCTACACTCATTCTGCTCCATCTTGCCCCTTTAAACTGTATACTCTGTCTCATGGTTTACTAATAAGTGACACCTTAGCCACGCTTCTCTTCATTTTTAAGTATTATGGTCCAAAAATGTACCCACTAGCCTGTTGTGGAAAACATTTGGAAGAAATTAAGCTGATTTGTTTTTAAGCCAGACCATGCATGTAAACTAGTGCAGTTCTGTTTGAACATCTTTATTAACCTTCATTTAGGGCTAAAAGTCTACCACTGGACCTTTCATGTATGAGTCAGTAAATTTGCTTTTTGTCTTAAGCTAGTTCAGATTTAGTTTCTAAAACATATCCTAACTACAGTGGCCTCTGCAGCTTACCTGACCTTAAAATGCCTGCCTTGGTAACAAAGGGTTCTGCCTCTCCAAGTATACCTAAGCTCTCATAGGGCAGAGACTCATTTTTTTATTCTGTGCTAAGTCACTTTGCAAAGAAGAAATATTCTTTACTTTAAAAAGATACACACTCATTATTTTTGTCATAGAATAAGATACATAAGTAAGGAACCTATTTAAGCTAACAGGTAAAAGGGAACTTAACTTGTTATGAATCAGTTATGAATGAGCATCTGATGGAACTCAGGGTTAGGAAGTACAACTGGACCTCATGAGAACTAGGACCAGGAATCAGAAGACCAATAGGAATCAAGGTGGCTACGTTAGTTTCCAGTCCAAACCTCTTATGGAAATTAATTCTTAGAAGTGAGAATGTAATTGGCTAGACAGTGTCAAGAGTATCCATTTCTGATCCCATCAAGGGCAGGGGGACCCATTCCTCAGCTTTGAATGGCAGGGTGGATCATAGGGGAAGCAGATACCCAAGGCAGATGCTATTATCACATACTTTGTGTATTTTGTTTAAGTGTCTTCATTAATGTACTATACAACCTCTGAAGGAAGCGTCTTTGCATCCCTCAGGGTGCCCTGCTTTATGCTGGGCCATAGGAAGGGCTAAGCAGATTCAGTATGGTTTATCATGCTGTGTCTGAACGAACAACCTGGCCAAATTTGTTGAATTATCTGGGACTCCTAAGTAGAATTCTGAGATGAATCCCAATGCTGCCCACATCACTAACAACCGAAAAACCTCATTGACTCCTGCATCCCCACAAACCCATTCTGTTTTCTCTGTAAATAAATTCAGCTGCCAGTGTTTATTGGTTTCATAGAAATATTTTAAATGAACTTTAATTTTTAGAGCAGTTTTAAATTTAGAAAAATTATGACAATAATACAGAGAGTTCCCATAAACTTAGCACCCAGTTTCCCCTATTGCTAGCATCTTAAACATTAGTGTGGTACATTGGTTACAGTTAATGAACCAGTATCAGTACATTATTATCAAAGTCCACAATTTATTCATACTTCCTCAGTTTTTACCTAATGTCTTTTTTTCTGTTCTTCTTTTACACTTAGTCATCATGTTTTCTTTGCCTCCTCTTGACTGTGACAGTTGCTCGGACTCTTGTTTGTGATGACCTTGACTATTTTGAGGAGTATTGGTCAGGTACACCGTAGGATGCCCTCAATTGGAACTTGATATTTTTCTTATAATTAGACTGAGGTTATAGGTTCGGTTGGGGTGGGGGAAGCCTCTAGATATAATTTGTTATTATTGCATCGTATCAAGGGTATATACTATCAATACGATTTATGAGACTGACCTTGATCAAAAGGATGAGGTAGTGTTTATTAGGGTTTTTTTTGCTGTTGACGTATAGTTGATTTACAATATTGTGTTAGTTTGTAGGTGTACAGCAAAATGATTTTATATATATATATATATATATATATATATATATTCTGTTTTCCGATTCTTTTCCATTATAGGTGTTTATTAGGTTTCTTTTCTATAAAGTTACTCTTTGAAAGGAACTTTGCATACTGTTTCGTATTAGGAGGAAGTTACTATGGGCAGCCCACACTTACGGAGTAGGGAGTTTTGCTCCACCTCCTTGAGGGTGGGGTATCTACATAAACCATTTGGAATTCTTCTATATGGGAGATTGGTTCATAGAATTTTTTTTTTTTAAGTTCTCATCACAAGAAGAAGTTTTTATAACTGTGTGGTGATAGATGTTAACTAAACTTATTGTGGTAATCATTTCGCAACATATACATATATCAAATCATGATGTTGTACACCTAAAACTAATACAATGTTATATGTCAATTATTAGCTATCTATTTTATACATATTAGTGTGTATATGTCAGTCCCAATCTCCCAATGCATTCCACCACCCACCCACTGCTTTCCCTCCTTGATGTCCATATATTTGTTCTCTATATCTGTGTGTCTATTTCTGAGTTACAAACCGGTTCATCTGTACCATTTTTCGGTTCATAGAATTTTATACTTAATAAATATTGATGGTTTTTGACCACCCCCAAAAAAATAACAGTAAGGGGCTTCAGATTGAACATAGTAGTTTGACAAACTTATCTCTGTTCCCTTCCAAAAGCCACATAAATGATGAGAGTAAGGAATAAACAAAGATACAAAGTGAATAAGAGAGTACACCTCTGTCAATGAAAGATCTCAGGAAATTTTTGGAAGATGGAAGGCCAGTAAACTGAGATGATCTTGATGTGAGATTACAAGGCAAAGCTGAGGGCCATGGTGAGTGGGGATTAAGTGGAATTTCATACTCATTGCTGAGATACCTCCCCACCTGCACCCCCTTGGCTTGTAGAATACTAACAGTCAAGATTATATCCCCAGGCAGCGGTTAGGAAGGTTTCTCTCTGGAGAAACCCACCAGTTCTAGAGAAAAGGTCAACAGCTACTGACACCTGGTGGCTTCCACAAGGTCACCTGGCAGTGAAATCCTTCAATAAGCTCTTCGGATGCAAAGCATGCAAAAAGGTTTTTAGTGCCTTCCTTAACAGTTAAATATAAACAGATAGCCAAGGGCTATCAACCATTTTTGGAAGCTTTAGTACAAAAGATAGAGGTCAAAACAAATAGGAAAAAGGGGAAGAAATAATGCAGAAGAAAAGAAAACAAAACTTGCAACTTCAGAGAGATGATATTGTATCCATGAATACAAACCAAGGATGCTATTTAAAAAGGGACAGAGGATAAGAATTCTAGAAATTACAAATTTGAGGCTACTAGTGAATGCTAAAATTAGTAGGCAAAAGCTTAAGAAGAAACGATATTTACATAGAGTATCTCCCCCAAAGCATTTACTAGTTACAAAGAGAAAAGCAGTAATTTTAGTGAAGAAAGCTGGCTGACTTAACCTAGTTGGTCAGGTTTAACATCATCAGTAATAAATAACACATCAACATCATGTACCCTTGAAATGATGCACTGAGAAGAACATATCCTGTCTATTGTATTCCCCAAAATTCGTAACCTCAATCTAATCATGACAAAATATCAGACAGACCCAGATTGATGGACACTCTGCAAAACCCTCAACCAATATTCTCCAAAAGTGTCAAGGGTCATGAAAGACAAGGAAAGACTGAAGAACTGTCACATACTGGAGGAGACTAAGGAGACATGACCACCAAATACAGTGTGGGATCCTGGATTAGATCCAGAAAAAGGACATTAGTGGAATGACTTGTGACATGCAAATGAAGTCTGTACTTCATGGCATTGTTGCACCATTAATTTCTTAGTTTTGATAATTGTACTTTGATTATGTAAGATGTTAACATTAGGGGACTACCTGTGCAAGTCTTTGTAAGCCTAAAATTATTCCAAAATAAAGTCTTTTAATGAGAGCAGAAATAAAAAAAAGAAAGCAGTAGAAGAGATGGAAAATAAAAAAGAGGAAATCTCCCACAAGGTACAACAAAAATGAAAAGATGAGAAATGAGAGGTTATACAAGGAGATACCCATCTCAATTAAGAGGACATCTAGAAGTGAAAAATGAAGAAACTATTGCAGAAATAATACAAGAAAACATGCCAAGGAATTCCCTGGTGATCCAGTGATTAGGACTCGGCACTTTCACTGCCAGTGGTCCAGGTTCGATCCCTGGTCGGGGAACTAAGATCCCACAAGCCAAGAGGTGTGGCCAAAAAATAAATAAAAGTAAAGAAAACATCTCAGAACAAATTATGATTTTTGAGGTTGAAATGACTGAGTGCTCAACACAATAATGAAAAATGACTCTTACCGAGGGATATCATTGTGGAATTTCAGAACAGAAGGGATAAGAAAATCCAAAACCACTGACCATGGCCACATCTTGGATCATCTTGAAATCACCTTGGAACATTAAAGAAATACTAATATCTGACCCTGCCACAGATCAATTAAAACAAAAGCTCTGTTTCAGGGGAACCTGATGCATGGTGATGGTTGAGAACCATGGTCTTAAAAACTTCCAAAGAGAAAAAGTAGATCACTTTGGAAGAATCAGGAAGTGATATCACAACTTCTCAACAGCAGCATTGTAAATAAGAACCCAGCGGAACAATGCTTTCCGAAAGAAAATGCCTTCTAAGCTAGAATTCTGGATACTTAAGAAATCTCTTGTTCATGAAAATTAAAAATATCACCCATAAGTCTGTTCAGAGGCTTGGGCTTTTTCTAAATGAGATTTTTTTTTTTTTTTTTAAGCAGAATGTACCCAGTCATTTTCTGTATCTGCTGTGCATATTCCTTCCAAGTTATTCTTTCTTAAGCACATTCTTTATTCAAGAATTGCCTAGTTTTCAATATCTTCTATGATTTGACCCAATACTACCTCCCTAGACAATCTGCTCTCAGCCGGCCACTCCTCCTACTGTCTTCTGCTTCCACCTTGCCCTTTCCTGTCTCTTGTACCCTTCAGAGTTCTTTTCCATGAGCCGTAATATCCAACTTACACCCCCACCCATCCCAAATGGGTTTTGTCCTGAGTTTTTTTTTTCTTTTTGGTCCTGAGTTTTGATTGCAGTTGACTAGACTGTTTGCTTGTAGAACTGCGTGTGTGTGTTTTTTTTAAAACATCTTTATTGGAATATAATTGCTTTACAATGTTGTGTTAGTTTCTGCTGTATGACAGTGAATCAGGTAAATGTATACATATATCCCCATATCCCCTCCCTCTTGAACCCTGCCAATCCCACCCCTCTAGGTGGTCACAAAGCACCGGGCTGATCTCCCTATGTAGCACCGTGTTTGATCCAAGCTCAGTGGGAAGTGGAGCCACACTGGCAAGCATGAAGAGTGGCAGTGGATAGGCAGCATATTTATCATGGTGGTCTAGCTGAATCATACCTGGACTGCAAAGTCCAACCCAAGTCTCACTTTCTCCATGAAACCTCACTCCAGTTCACTATTCACTATTCCCTTTTCTGAGTGCCTGGCACACACTTATGGCCATTTTCATTCTTTGGCACCAGACGAGTCCCTCTGTTAATCTTCCCAGCTAGAGTGGAGTGTCTTTGAGGACAGAGATTGGGCAATTACTGGGCATTATTTTGTGTTTCTCCACTGTACCTAGTACAGTGCTCTAACACAGTAGATGCTCAGAATACATTTGACTGGTTGGTGGAGTAATAGTGAAGTGGAAAATGTGCCCTCTGCAGGTATGGAAGGAAAAGAGCATTCCTCTTAAAATCTCTACAACCTTGATATGATTTTTATGGAGCAAATTAACAGAGGCTTTTTCCTAACATTTCATGTCCCCATTAGAAGATCCTTGACTGTATTGGGTCTTGGCATCATGACATATTCAACTTCTTTCAAAATGGCCTAACCTGTACCAAAAAGCAAACTGGGGTAATCTTGGATTATAAATAAGATACATTCCCAGTTGACATAAAAGGGAATAGTAAAACAGATTTGCCTCGTGTCATTCTTGAGAAAACTGGAATTCTAACAAGAATGAATGTTCAGACATCCAGGGGATATTGGATGGCTGTTGGAAATCAAAAATGCAACTAAAATGATTGATACTCACAGGATATTATATTTTTACTCTAGTAAAAAGAGTACATTTTCTGGGCTTCCCTGGTGGCGCAGTGGTTGAGAGTCTGCCTGCCGATACAGGGGACGCGGGTTCGTGCCCTGATCCGGGAAGATCCCACATGCCGCGGAGTGGCTGGGCCCGTGAGCCATGGCCGCTGAGCCTGTGCGTCCGGAGCCTGTGCCCCGCAACGGGAGAGGCCACAACAGTGAGAGGCCCACATACCGAAAAAAAAAGTACATTTTCTGAAACATGAGGGTGTTTAGGCGCATTGAGATCTAGTGCGTTATAGTGATGTACTTTCTCATATTACAACTTTGCATATTAGATAGTTTAATATTTGTGCTGATATGTTGCCTTGTAAAATATAGTAGCAATTAAAATTAGAAACATCTTTGAGAAAAATTTCCTCAAGAGTTAGTTTTGTGGCAAATTTTTCTGAAGGATATGCTGGGTTTTTTACTCTTCAGTTGGAATTACCCTTGTGTTCATTGTTTCTTGATGGTGCTAAGAATGTTATCAGTTTTGTATTTATCCACTATAAATGATTATTTGGAGACCTTTTTTTCAAACAATATAAAATTATTAGTACATATACACTTATGTATATAAAATGTATATACATACACAGTGTAATTAATACCTTATCTTTGAAATGTATCTGTCCTATCATCCACAGACATACATGTTTTACCACTTAACATAAAAATATCACTCTTGTATCTCCCATTATTGTGATTGTTTTTCACTGATGTGTATAGCTTACCTACCCAGATCTTCTTTGATGATAGATTTCACCAACAGGTATTCATCTGTGTTGGAATAATATGTGACTAGCACATTGAAAAAAGGGATGTAAATCTGTTACATTCCCAGCTACTGTAACAAGTGAATATTAATATGAGTCTCGTATTTATCATATTTATTCAAAAATTGGTGTTGTAGAGAATATTCAAACATCTAGGGGGACTGAATGGCTGGGGTATCATCGAGGTAACTGAAGGAACTGGAGTGTTCTGAAGAGCCATGACTCACTTTGTAGCATTTAAATGACGGGGTTGGGCTTCCCTGGTGGCGCAGTGGTTGGGAATCTACCTGCCAATGCAGGGGACAGGGGTTCGAGCCCTGGTCCGGGAAGATCCCACGTGCTGCGGAGCAACTAAGCCTGTGCACCACAACTACTGAGCCTGTATTCTAGAGCCCATAAGCCACAAATACTGAGCCCATGTGCCACAAATACTGAAGCCTGCATGCCTAGAGCCCGTGCTCTGCAACAAGAGAGACCACTGCAATGAGAAGCCTGCGCACCACAATGAAGAGTAGCCCCCCTCTCCACAAGAGAAAAGCCCGCGTGCAGCAACGAAGACCCAGTGCAGCCAAAAATAAATTTAAAAAACTAAACTAAACTAAAATAAATGACAGGCTCCATGTGCCCTGCCTGCCATCATGTGATTTGTAAAGGGGTAGGATTTGTATACTAAGAGTATACTGAAACATAATGTTCTGTGCTTAACATCACTGGTAACAGACACTATCCCAATAACGTTAAATGTGTTTATGACTCAGTGCCCAAATGGGCAATTCAGAGAGGAAGGATCATTGACGTTCAGGGGAGCGGGGGACAGGAGCGGCTGTGTTTATTTTGCCACGGTCAATTTATTCTCTCCTCCCAGAGAGTTACTTACCTCTAACCTTGAATCTCCAACAGTATGTTCAGCCACAAATCTCCCCTGTTTATGACCCTTGTTACCATTTATCAATATAAAGCATGTTTATACATTAGAGGAGCCAGACGTTTTCCGTTTTTATTCTGTGGCTTTCTGTAGGGAGCACTGGGGTGGGCTTCTCAACATCCATCCTATCCCAGATGATAAGTCTGAGACACTTGGGACAGTTCTATTTCACATGGTTACATATGTGACCCAGTTCTTACCAGTGGCATGAAACCTCTGGAAGAAATTTCCTCTCCAGAGCCACAGAAATAACTGCTATGGCTGCCCTGCTTCCAGCCTGAAATGAAGTAAACGCGAAGGTGGCTGAGTGGAGAATGAGAGAACATGAGACTTTGTTGCCTCCAGCTGCTGATGCAATGAACTCTGAAGCACACCCTGCAGCAGGCTTCCATTTGTATGGAGATCATAAATTTCCTTATTGTTTAAGCCATTTGAGTTGGGTGTTCTATTACTTGCAGCTGGAAGCATCCTTGCTGATAAACTATTCTTACCATGCACTTACTTTCTTTCCTTCCTTCCTTCCTTCCTCTTTTCTTTCATTTTGGCTGCATTGGGTCTTCGTTGCTACGCGCGGGCTTTCTCTAGTTGCGGTGAGCAGGGACTACTCTTCGTTGCTGTGTGCAGGCTTCTCATTGCAGTGGCTTCTCTTGTTGCAGAGCACGGGCTCTAGGCGCATGGACTTCAGTAGTTGTGGCATGCGGGCTCAGTAGTTGTGGCGCACGGGCTTAGTTGCTCCACAGCATGTGGGATCTTCCCGGACCAGGGCTCGAACCCGTGTCGCCTGCATCGGCAGGCGGACTCCCAACCACTACACCACCAGGGAAGCCCTGATAAACTATTCTTAAGAGGAATGACACATAGGGAAACAGTCCTTCCAGCTTCTGATTAACTCTGGCCTCCAGAGATAATTATCTGGGCCATCAGATACACAAAAAATATGCAGGTCATAAGATTAAAATTAGAGTGGTTACATTTAAGGAGAGGGTGAAGATAGTGACTGGGAGGGGGCCTGAGAGGGGTTTCTGGAATGTTGGTAATTTCTTGATCTGGGTGGTGGTTATATGGGTGTGTTTACTTCAGGGTAAATTCATTGAGCTGTAGACTTACGATTTGTGTACTTTTCTGCATGTAGGTTATACTTCAGTTACAAAAAAAAGTTTACCAAAAGATACTATATTGTAACCAGACCTCCAAACAGACTGTTTATATCTTGACTGGAAGGATATGAATGACATATCCTGGTCATTTTATTCGGCAGCCAAACTCAGCTGTAGGGATGTGCTTTCTTTGATAGACTTACGGAAGCTCATTGTAAAGAACCCGTCACTAGTGTGTGGCCAGCCTTCTCTAATGTCAGCCAAAATGTTTTCCCTTAGGGTTCCGATGGGAGGGCCTCACTGCCTTGCAGATGAAGGACTTCATCATTTTTAGAATTCAGTCACAATGACTATTAAAAACCAAAACGAAGGGACTTCCCTGGTGGTCCAGTGGTAAAGAATCTGCCTTCCAACGCAGGGGACGTGGGTTTGATCCCTGGCGGGGGAAGTAAGATCCCACATGGCGCGGGGCAACTAAGCCCATGCGCCACAGCTAGAGAGAAGCCCGCTCTCCGCAACTAAGACCTGGCACAGCCAAAAATAATTAAATTTAATAAATATATAAAGAAACAAACCAAAATGAAAACTAACAGGCTGGCGTCTGTCCACGTAGGGCTTAGTCAAGCAACATTCTCAGGCGTTCTAGTTATGGGAGGGTCCACTCCAGGGAAACCACTGGAGTTTGGTAAATGCACCACGGAACCTCAGGCAGCCTAGGTTAAGACCTCTACTTCATGGAGGAAGAGATGGAATATGTTCAGTTAGTTGTTTGTGGAAGAAGAATATATAGGCTTTAGGGACCAAATTATCTGGAAAAAGACTTGGCACCACTAGAGGAAAACCAGGTAAGAAAAGTTACTGTTAAAAAAAAAAAAGAAAAGCAAAGGAAAAAAGAAAAGTTACCGTAAATCGTAGGTTGGAGAGTGGAATTGGACATGGGATAGCAAGTCGTTGGGAATGTCAATCCTCATGAGGGAGAGGCTTTGGAGAGTAATCACATCACGATACTAAATGGGGAATCTGGTTGGTGGTCAGACCCATGGAATTCAAATTCCTTAGCGCTGCAGAGCCCTGTCCTGATTGAGGGGTCACATTGATCCACAGAACTGGAAGCTTATCAGAATGTGGAGACATAATTTATTTCTGCTCCCCCTAACTCTTCAAGGCGCTTGCACATTCAATATATCCTCGCTAAACCTTATGAGGTAGGTAATTTAGATATGATCATGAGAGAGACAGTGACTGAGAAAGAAGCCTTTAGAGTCAGACAGACCTGCATTTGAATCCTGTCTCTGTCTTACCCGTGGAGCGGTGTCGTGAAATTTACTCAGCCTGTGTCGGTGTTTCTCACCTCTGGCGGACATTTGGCAACATATGGAGACATTTTTGATCGTCACAACTGGAGGAGTGCTATTAGCATCCAGTGGGTAGAGGCCAGGGATGCTGCTAAACATCGCACAATGCACAGGATAGCTCCCTACCGCGACGAACTGTGCAGGCCAAAATGTCAACAGCGCTGCTGTTGGGAAACCCCTGACTCTAATCTGATTCTTAGTCTCTTCATCCATACATTGGGGGATTTTCACAGTACCTCACTGGGTTGTTATATAGCGTAGATGAAGTAACAGTTGATGTTGGGTTGTCGGTTCTTCCACTCTCCCTGCCGTTCTAGGAGCTGCGATCTTAGGAATATACATCTCTACAGAGTTAAATTTCCATGGGCTGAACTGCCAGCCATCCATAGTCCCCAGTTTCATGATATTCGTCCCTGGCAGGCTTTTTGCGTGGTATGACTCTGACCTTTGGCCACAGTTCATTGGATCAGAGCAGAGGCTGGATCCAAACTAAAGCAGTAAGAATTCTTCTCCCAACGAACTTTGTAATTTGTACTGAGAGATGCCAGGCTTAGTCTGGCTGGTGTTTTGAATGCAGAAGATATAAACCTGGGACTTGTGAGTGAGATGCAAAAACAACCAGTTTATAGCAGAAGAGAAGTATGCAACAGTTCCAGAGGGAAAAGCAGCAATAAAAGACAGAGTCCTCAGAGTCTGTTCCCCACTGCACCCTGCCTTTAGGCTCTAGAGGCCATTTCTGCAACCATGTAATACTTCTTGCCTAAGCTGGCTTCAGTTATGTGTTTCTTGTGCTCATGGGATGTATTACTAATAACTGATGACACATGTGAAAACACTTAGCACGGTACCTGGGAACAGTAAGTCCTGAACAAGTGTCAGTTGTTATTATCATTTCCATTTTAGAGATAAGAAAGTCGAGGCAGAGAGACAAATAATTTTTCTTCTGTCACACAGCTCTTTGGTGGTAACCCGATCTAGAATCCAGGTGTCCTGACCCCTAGATCTGGGTTCTGTCTCTTCTCTTTTTTTTTTTTTTTTAATTTATTCATTTATTTTTTGGCTGCGTTGGGTCTTTTTTGCTGCGCACGGGCTTTCTCTAGTTGCGGCGAGCGGGGGCTACTCTTCATTGCGGTGCACAGGCTTCTCATTGCTGTGGCTTCTCTTGTTGTGGAGCATGGACTTTAGGTGCGTGGGCTTCAGTAGTGTGGCACGTGGGCTTAGTAGTTGTGGCTCACGGTATATAGAGTGCAGGCTCAGTAGTTGTGGCACACGGGCCTAGTTGCTCCGCGGCATGTGGGATCTTCCCGGACCATGGCTTGAACCCGTGTCCCCTGCATTGGCAGGTGGATTCTTATCCACTGCGCCACCAGGGAAGTCCCCTGTCTCTTCTTTGAATTGTGAAATGAAACTTTCAGAACAGTGAGTAAGTAAGTACCTATGTACAGTTAAAAATAATTCAAAGTGAACCCTGGTGTATTCATCACCCAGGACAAGAACTAGAAAATTGGCTGCCCTTCAGAAGACCTTCCTGTGTCCCTCCTGCTCTCCCTGCCAGAGGTAACCAATATCCTGTTTTTTGGTTGAAATAACTTTTAATAGTTTTTCTGCTCACATTTGCGTCCCTAAAGCACATGATTTCATTTTACTTGTTTTGGAACTTTATGTAAATGAAATTGTACTATACATATTCTCTTTGTGACTTGTTTCTTTCAACACTGTGAGGCTCATCCGTACTGTGATGTGTAGCTGTAGTTCATTTATTTTCTTTGATGAATAGTCCACAATGTATTTATGCAAGCTACTGTGAATGGACATTGGGTTGTTTCCTATTTTTGGCCAACAGTATGACTGGGAGCATCCTTGTTTGTATATGCTAGTGCATATGTGCAGGGGTGTCTCTTGGATGTGTAAGTAGAAGACCTGCCATGTCTGAGACTTCCTTTGCTCCACATCCTTGTCAGTGTGGGTTTTTCTCCATGCAGATGCCCATACCTCGGGCTACTAGATAAAGAAAGTACTGTATAGTGCTGTGGGACACACATTTAAAACACAGAATCCTTCCTCAAAAAGTTACACATAGAATTACCATGTGACCTAGCAATTCCACACCTAGGTATGTACCCAAGAGAATTGAAAACATATGTTCACACAGAACTTGTGCATGAATGTTTATAGCAGCGTTATTCATAATAGCCAAAATGTGGAAACAACCCAAATGTCCATCGACTGATGAATGGATAAACAAAATGTGGTCTGTACCTACAATGGAATATTATTCAGCATAAAAAGGAATGAAACACTGATATATGCTACAACGTTATGCTAAGTGAAAGAAGCCAGACACAGAAAGTCACATATCACTCTGCTTATATGAAATGTCCAGAATAGGCAAATTCATAGAAACAGAAAGTAGATTAGTGCTCAACAGGAGCTGGGAGGAGGGAAAACAGAGAGTGAGCCTAATGGGTACAGGGTTCTTTTTTGAGATGATGAAGATGGTCTCACAAATTTGTGAATATACCAAAAATCACTGGGGGCTTCCCTGGTGGCGCAGCGGTTTAGAGTCCGCCTGCCGATGCCGGGGACACGGGTTCGTGCCCCGGTCCGGGAAAATCCCACATGCCGTGGAGCGGCTGGGCCCGTGAGCCATGGCCACTGAGCCTGCGCGTCCGGAGCCTGGGCTCCGCAACGGGAGAGGCCACAACAGTGAGAGGCCCGCGTACCGCAAAAAAAAAAAAGATCACTGAATTGTGTGCCTTAGCAGGGCGAGTTTTACGGTATGTGAATTATATCTTAATAGAAATGTAAATATAAACGTGATCAACAAACAGAATGACATGAAGGAGGGCATCTTGTGGGGGGTGGCTGGTGGCGCTGGGCAGGGGGACGGACCTTTAGATTTGGTTCCTGGGAAGGTTGTTCCAAGGAGGAGGTGCTGTTTAGCTGGGACCTGAAGGATGAGCCCCAAGGTGATGAAGGTGCCATAGGCTGAGATGGGGAAGCTTGGAGGAGAATCAGATTTGGGGGAGGAAATCAAGAGACCTCGCTGGGATATATTAAAGATAGAACCTATACAAACGCAGAAGGATAACAAGGCTGAGCAAGACTCCGCGTGGCTCATGGAGAGGCTGAGCAGGAGAGGTGATGGCTGCGGGCTGACACCCAGGGCCTGCCTCTCAGAAGCCAGGACGTGTGTGGACTGCACCCTCCCTGGAGGTTACACCAAGTGCTGGCACAGCGCTCTGGCTCCCGGCCCGCCCGCCTGCTTGTGGGGCTCCTTCCAGCGTTTTTTGGGCCTCCTGCCACGTCCCAGGTCCTCCCCTTACAAAGGCAAGAAGGGCAGGGGAAGGGAGTGTCCCTTCTGAACACCAGATGTGACACATAGCCTTAAATAGGCAGGAGCTCCAGTCTGATAGCTGGGGTGGCCATAGGGAGAAAAGTGGGCTTGCCACCCCTAAAGGGTCCAAAATCTACTTAGAAAGGCACTGAGGCCCGTGATGAATACTGTGGTGCCCAGGGCACCCAGAGGAAAAAGCAGGCCCAACATCGTGGCTGGAGCCAAGTCAAAGGGTCAGGAGAGAACTTAATCTCAACTAGCACATTCTTTCTCACCTAGTGGGTCCTGCGGTAGCAGTCATCACTTTCAGCACCTTCGGGTGCTTCTAGCCCACACAACATGGTACGCTTCTGTATTTTCTTCCATAAAGGTCTCTCCCCTCTGGCTCTCTGCCCAGTCAGTTGCCCACAGACTGGAAAACAAAGGCTCGAAGCCTTCCCTGGAGACCTGGGCTTAGGGATGGGCCTTGGGCAGGCTGGGCGGATGTTCTGTTGATTTTTTTTCCAAGTGCAGAGAATGTGACAGCCAATTCCTGTTGGAAATAGCTTTTGTTTTCTTTGGAGCACAAAGCACTTTTCCTTTCTCGTGATTGTCTCAGCTCAGGTCATGTTTAGGATGATGATTCGCTAACCTAATTGCATGCCTTCCAGATCCATGGTTCTTAACCTTTCAGGGCATAGACCCTATTGCAACTCTGGTAAGAACTATGGACCCTCTTCCCAAAATGTACATACATACACATGCACATAAATACCCCGAATTTAATATTTAATATCAGTCCTAGCAGGTTCAGAACCCCTGGGTTGCATAGGGGTGGGTCCTCCCTACCCCTCCACCCCTCACCCCCTGCCCCAGCTTTCTTTTCCATCTGGATCTTAAAATTCCCTCTCTTAGCCGTCCTCAGGGGCCAGCATTTCTTGCCTGGCTCCTGCCTGAATTAATCTCATGTATACAGCCCACCGAGGAGCAGGGACTCTGGCTGGATTTGGGCTGTCTCCAGTTTCAAGTCTCCAGTCCACTGGTGCTTCAATTTTTCAGGCAGCAGAGTATTCCAGTGGGATTTGTAAAATCTCTGTCTCATCCGTGCCTGGTTATGGAGGAGCCAGGCAGCCAGAGTCTCGGCAGATTATAGAAGAGGTGGCACAGCTTTGGATGAGACTAGGGAGACAGGCGTTGTCTGGTTTTGTTAAATTCCAGAAGCAAGTCACTTTGCCAAAAATGCCAAAAATAAAAGACTGTCTAGACACTTACACACTAGAAGCTCTAATATGTGGAGAGACCATCCCAAAGATCATTGATTTATACTGTAAATGGCAAGACAATTTTTTTTTTTTTTTTGGCCTCACTGCGTGGCTTGTGAGATTTTAGTTCCCTGACCAGGGATTGAACCCCGGCCCTCAGCAGTGAGAGTTTGGAGTCGTAACCACTGGACCGCCACGGAATTCCCTGGGTTAACTTATTTAACAGGCACGAATTACATCCCTGTCCTGTGCCCGGCACTGTTCTAGGCACCGGGGTGCACGGTGAGTCAGACAGACAAGGTACCAGAGAATTTTAGTTAGCGGCAAGTGCAAGGATGAAAATAAAATAGGGTGAAGTGATGGACGTGATGGCGGTGGGGACATGATCAGAGAAGATATCTCTGAGAAGGTGCCTTGGAGCTGAAACCTGCGTATTGAAAACGAAGCATCCATTGGGAGGAGGAGGAGAGCTCCAGGTGGAGGGAGCAGCTGCAAAGGCCCAGAAGCTGGAACCAGTTGGGCTGCTTGAGGACAAGGAAAACGTGTGGCTGGTGCAGCTTCCGGGAGAGGGGAGGTCGGGGCTGGGACGGAAGAGGTAGGCAGCGGATGGACAGCTTCGGGCTTTGCGGAAAAGACAACGGAGAGTGTGGAGCAGGCGTCTGATGTGATTGGATTTGCATTTTGAGAACCCGCCTCCGTGGAAAGAAGTGTCTTCTGGGAGAACAAGAGCGGAAGTACGAGGCTGACGAATGATCCAGGTAAGTGGGAGATGGTGGCTGGGACCTCTTGGTGGCCGTACAGATGGCAAGACAACCGTTTTCCAGTGAACACACTTGGTTCATATCATAATATGATATGGTTCATATCATAATATGATATATTATGTGGTTCACACATAGTATATGACAATGCACGGCGGTTAAGACCCCGTGGGAACCTTACTTTACTGCGCGGAAGGACCAGAGTTAGGGTGTTCTTACCAGTGCAAGGTTTCCTGTTCGTGCCCTTTCAGGAAAAACAAGAACGAAGATATAAATCCTCCTTTACAGAAAGTTGCTTGGCTGTTTTTGTCTTTGTAGAATGTTAATCTCCTTGGCAGGCAGGAGGTGGGGAGGAGAGCTGGTATGTATTAGGTGCCTACTGCATACCTTGATCTCATCTAATCCCACAGTAACCCTACAAGGCTCCTGGGGTTTTTTGTTTTGTTTTGTTTTTGAGATGAGGAAACTGATGTTCAGAGAGGTTAGGTATATTGCCCAAGGTCACAGCTAACAAGTGACAGAGCTGGGATCCAAATCCAGGTCTGTGTGATTCCAAGTCTTTCCACACCATCCCAGGTGAACACACTAAGGCCCTAGTAACCTCGAGACTCCAGGGTTTTAGCTACTCCTTGGATGTAAAACTGGTCTCTGTTGGGGGTCCCCTGACTTTTCTAGAATATGCAGTGTGCTGAATACAGTGATGTCCAAAACTAGCATTTAAAGACGTTCCCTAAAAATAATAAAATAAAGACATTTCCTAATGTTTAAAAGATTTAATGATGCCAGAGTATCTAAGGGGGAAAGAAGGATTTGGGTCTTGAGATAAACAGGCTCATTAACTAGCAACAAATCAATAAGGGTGAAATCAATTAGGGCTAACTGGAAGGTAGGATTTATGCCATCTGGCTTGACTCTCTTGAAATGAGAGACTGATGGTGGCTACCAGTGTATCATGGAGGCGCAATTCAGGGACAAAAACCCTAATGTTGAATTCTATGCTGTAATCCTCCCCCTGCTGCTCTGCGGCCAATGTTTGGTAGGAGGGCTCTGGAGGGCTCCAGTGTTTCCAGCAAGACCCCTGGTCTGGGGTCCTTGCACCCTCAGGACTCTTTGTGTCACGAGGACTCCTTCAGGTCTTGAGCTTTCCAGAACAATCCAGAAGGGAATGGTCCTTGCAGGGTCCACCTGGTCTGACTGCCCAGGAGTGTCTCAGAGAAAGGCTGGGGCAACATTCCCAGCAACTGGACACAGGAAAAACCAGCCCATCACACCCAGGGTTATACGCAGGGTTACAAAGAGAAACATGACACTATGTTCCTGTCTTTGGTGCTTCAAGCTCTCTGGTGGGTGTGCACACCTGTGACTCGACTGCAAGCTCCATGCAGGGAGGACTGTGTCCTCTTTTTTTTTCTCTTCTTCGTCTTCTTATTGTTTTGCTGTTCTTGAATGACAGTATCTGAGGTTGACAGATACTGTCTTCATCCTCCAGGATTTGACATTTCAGCTGGAATTATAAACCCATAAAGAGAAAACTGAGGCATTATGGGCAGTAAGTTTTGAAATTAGATCTGGCTTCCAGCAGAGATCGTGAAGCCTTGGTTTCCTCATCTGCAGAATGAGTGATGAGGCACATAATAGAAAGTGGCTGTAAGGCTTGAATGAGATGATGCATGTAAGTGCTGAGCAGAGAGCCCAGCCGCATAGCAACCCTCAGAGCAAGTGCATAACATTTCTGCCACGACCCCCTTACACCTTCCATGGTGCATGTTTCAATAGGAACTTTCAGTCCTTTTGACTGTGATTCATATCACAACCCTATAATGTGTGTGTGTATATATCTTTTTTTTTTTTTTTTTGCGGTACGCGGGCCTCTCACTGTTGTGGCCTCTCCCGTTGCGGAGCCCAGGCTCCGGACGCGCAGGCTCAGCGGCCATGGCTCACGGGCCCAGCCGCTCCGCGGCATGTGGGATCTTCCCGGACCAGGGCACGAACCCGCGTCCCCTGCATCGGCAGGCGGACTCTCAACCACTGCGCCACCAGGGAAGCCCGTGTGTATATCTTTAAATATAACTACAATGTAAATTTTATGAACTAGTACCCCTTACTATGTGTGATGAATTCTGATAGTTTCTACTCTATTCAGTGTTGTTGAAAAAAAATGCTGAAGGGGCACAGGGGAACTTTTGGGGTGATGGACATGTTCTATATTTTGATTAGAGTGGTGGTGGCGGCATGGGGGTTCTTGTCAAAAATCATTGAACTCTACATTAAGATGGGAGTTTACATTTTAGTGCATGTAAATTATATCTCAATAGATTTGCAACCCTCTAAATTACTTTTTTATTGAGACACATTCCATAAAATTCAATCTTTTAAAGTGTACAATTCAGTGATTATTAATATATTCACAGAGCAACCATCATCACTAGCCAGAACATTTCATCACTCCAAAAAGTAACCCTGTACCCATTGACAGGCACTTCCCATCCCCCCAACCCTAGCCCCTGGCAACAGTTAGTCTACTTTATGTCTCTGTGGATTTCCTGGTTCCAGTCCTGTGAAGCCAGGATCAGAGTCTTTGAAGCTGGGCGAGTTACTGGGCCTCTGGGGGAAGGGGCGCACGCACACACACACACACACACACACACACACACACACACAGTATTGGGCGACTTCCAAGAGCATCAGTGACTCCTGTAGGTGACTCATACCTTTCATCTCCACTTTTTTCTACACTTACTCCAGGCCCACCCAGTCCTCTGGAAATGCCCCTTACTCACTTATTCCCCTCCTGTGGGAGATATGGGCAAGGATGCACCCAAGAAGGTGTGTGGAACGGACTCTCCAAGGTCAATGTGGGAAACCCATCACAGAATTGCAAAAAAAGATGCAAGTAAGGTTCAGGAATGTGTCCAGCACAGTAGGGGCTGCAAGTGGATTTGGAACTGGGGGTGGACAAGAGGAGGAAGCAAGGGGACTTCCTTGGTGACCCAGTGGTAAAGAATCTGCCTTCCAATGCAGGGGACATGGGTTCTATCCCTGGTCAGGGAACTAAGATCCCACACGCTGCAGGGCAACCAAGCCCGCACGCCACAACTACTGAGTATGCGCACCTCAACTAGAGAAGCTGCGTGCCGCAAACTACAGAGCCCACGTGCTCTGGAGCCTGCGTACTACAACGAGAGAGAGAAAACCTGCAGGCCACAACTAGAGAGAAGCCCGTGCACCACAACAAAGAGCTCGTGCTGCAACAAAAGACCCCGTGTGCTGCAACTAAGACCCGACGCAGCCAAACAAAGGAAAAAAAAGAGGAGAAAGCAAGGGGACTGTTACTGGCTCCCTGGAGAAGAAGAAGGGGACCTGGAGGTGACTCGTGCCCCATGTCCCTGCCTCTTCCCTGCCCCGAGGCTCCACCTGGAAATGCTCTTACTCCCTTCACCCCCTGCTGCCTGGGAACGGTGCAGACAAGGAGACACCTGAGGAAGGGAGAGGGTGAGAAGTAAGAGAACTGAAGCTGCAACGTCCGTGAGGATCGGACTGACCTGGACCGACTGATGCCAGCTCTGCCGTCATCTGGAAACGGGTCTGACACACGGGCTTTCAAAGGAGACGTGGAGGTGTTATCAAGGGCCACCTGGAGACATAGAGAAAAAAGTCCTGGAGCCTTAAAAGCCCACTTTTTCCAGCTGTCATCAACAGGAAGGGAGGTAGGACTCTGGTGATGCCTAAGGAATGAAAGCACACTGACAGAATAACATTTTAGAGACGTGTGAAGCACGCTGCAGAGCGTAAGTGCCCGTGATCCTGTTCATATAAAAAAGATATTATGTGTGATTGTTCATAATGGACCCAAGTCTGAAAGGATTCTCACAAACCTGCCATTAATAATCTTCGGGGAAAGGAATTTTACTGTCTACTATTAATTTTTTTTTACAATCATATGCTATTTGTGTAATTTAATGAGATATATTTTAAATTTATTTTTAATCTATTTTTAAATAGGTGATACATTCACATGGAAAATCTCCTTCCCATTCTTGTCCTCATCTGCAAAGACACCCACTCCGCATGTCTTAGGTAAGTAATGTTCCTAATTTTTTTTTTGTATCCTTCCAGAATTTCTTTATGCATATGTAAGTAAATTTGAATAGAGATTCTTAGTTCAACTTTTTTGGAGCTCTAATTTGGAAATTAGAATTCAAACCCAATGACCAGACATAAGGGCTCTGAAGTTTTGCCATAATCAGACATATCTACGGGGGGCCAGTGGGCACGAGGTACACCTTTCCAAAGAGGAGAAAGCTTTTAAACATGATATATGTAAAACAATAATTGAGAAATGCTCATTATAAAGGGACCACGAGGGAATCCCCTGGTGGTCCAGTGGTTAGGGCTTGGTGCTTTCACTGCTGGGGCCTGGGTTCAATCCCTGGTCAGGGAACTAAGATCCCACAAGCGATGCAGCACGGCCAAAAAAATAAATAAAGGGGTCAAGAAATGCAATAAAAAGGAAAATCACCCCAAATTGCTCTACCCCAAAATAACAATAATTAACATCAATAAAACATCACATCTGGACCAGTGATGTCCAGTAGAACTTCCTGCAGTAATGGAAATGTTTTCTGTGTTATTACAGTAACCCCTAGCTACATGTGCTGTGGAGTCCTTGAAATGTGGCTAGTGCAACTGAGGACCTGAATTGTTTATTTTAATTAATTTTAACTTAAATATACGCAGCCTTGTATGTCTAGTGCCCGCTGTAATGGGCAGCGCGGTTCTGGACCCTTTTTAGTGCATACGTCTGAGTGGATAGATGTAAAGAGAGGCTGGGGAGGCAGGCTATTTTGGCATCACCTGCCAGAAGCCTTATAAGTGTGATTACTAATTAACCTGGGAGTTCTGCTTGTGGGAATTACCTTAAAGTAACGGTTCTCAAAATCTAGCTCTGAGAGTGTTTATTAACATGAAAAACTGGAAGGCTGTAGAAAAATATTTACTGACATGAGACTATGTTCACCACTGTCTATTAAGTGAAAGGCAGGTTACAAAGCAGGAGGATTTCATTAAAATATAAATTGTCTAGAAAGACACACTTCAAACTGCTCAGCACATGGTAGGCACTCAATGAATATGCGTTAATGAATGAGCGAAGGTTAATAAGAGTCAGCACTGAGTGGTGAAATGGTGAGTGATTTTATATTTTCTTCGGTTCTGTTATTTATATTTTCTAACTATCTATGGTAAACTCATATACCTTTGTAATAAGAAAAAATATGTATTGAAAAAAGAAGTATAGTTGCCAGGTTGTAATATTTCAGAGCTGGAAGGAACTTTGGAGACAAAGGCGCACATGGCTAATTAATGGCAGGAGCCCAGATTTCCCAGCTACACACAAACATCTCCCAGCGCCAAGGAGAAAAGATTGCTGGATGGTCTCCTGTTCTGGACTAGCCCTGGCAGGACAAAGTCTCTCAGTGTGGCAGTTCAGCAGTGGATTTAGGGAGGACAAAACAAAGGGTATCAACGCTCTTCAGCAAGATATAAAACATCGTGAAGAATCTCACTAACAAACTCTGGGCGTCGTGATTTTGCTCCAAGTGCACCATTTTGACCCCAGCAGAGACACCCTGCAGGACTCCAGTCCAGCCAGCATGTTGGAGAGAAGTCTCCGTCCCTTGCAGGAGGAAGTCTCCTGGTTGTCTCTACGTTTTGGCTCTTCTTCAAAGGCTGTTCTTTTTCAAAATTCTTGACTGAATCACTCAGTCCCTACCTCAGATGTCCTTTCTTTTTATCCAGCCTTTGCTATTGGCATTCACCCTCAACTTTGGAACTTTACTATATGAAATGCACTTTACTATATGAAACGGTTGATTATTGCCACCTCGCAGCTCTTAGTTCCACGACTCAGTTCATTTTACCACACTTTTTCTGAGTACTGACTAGATCGTCAGCATTGATGGATACAGAAACATACAAAGAGGTGTTTATCCAAGAGAAATGAGAACATACACCCCAAAATGACTTGGACAAAAATGTTCACAGCAGCTTTATTCACAGCAGCTCAAACTGGTAACAGTCCAAATGCCCATCAACAGGAAAACAGATGAACAAGATGCAGCAAATGCATTCAATGCAGTGCCACTTGGCAATAGAAAGGGATACAATACCGACACACACAACAACGTGGGTGAACCTCAGAGACGCTATACACAGTGCAAGAAGCCAGAAAAGAAGAAATAAAGAGTGCAAACTATATGAATCCATTTGCATGACGTTTCAGAGCAAGCAATATTAACCTAAGGTGAAAAAATCAGGACAGTGGTTATCTCTGGATGGGGGGGGGGATGGATGGTCCTAGAAAATAGGACAGAAAATAGTTGGGGTGGGACACCCCTGGTGGCGCAGTGGTTAAGAATCCGCCTGCCAATGCAGGGGGCACGGGTTCGAGCCCTGGTCTGGGAAGATCCCACATGCCTCAGAGGAACTAAACCCGTGCGCCACAACTGCTGAAGCCCGCGTGCCTAGAGCCCGTGCTCCACGACAAGGGAAGCCACCACAATGAGAAGCCTGCACACTGCAAGGAAGAGTAGCCCCTGCTCGCTGCAACTAGAGAAAGCCTGCGTGCAGCAACGAAGACCCAACGCAGCCAAAAATAAATAAACTTTAAAAAAAATAGTGGGAATGGACATGCTTCCTATCATGAAAGGGGTGTGTGTTATGCAGCTGTGCCCACTTGTTAAAACTGTGTAGCCTAAGATTTGCATATTGTAATATGTGTGACTTCTCCCCAGAAAAAAAGGCGGGGGGTGGAGGCTGTAAGAGAAAAGCAGTGAAGAGAGTAGGAGTGGGAAGTGGGTAGAGGAATAGATGAAGCAAGAGTGGCAGAATGTTGGTAATTGTAGCATAAGCCAATATCCCTGATGAACATAAATGCAAAAATCCTCAAAAAAATATTAGCAAGCCGAGTTCAACAATACATTAAAAGGATTGTGCACCACGATCACGTGGCATTTATTCCAGGGATGCAAAATGAAGGATAAAAGCCATATGATCATCTCAACAGATGCAGAAGAAACATTTGACAAAATTCAACATCCGTTTATGAAGAAAACTCTCAACAAAGTGGTTATAGAGGGAAAATACCTCAACACGATAAAGCCATGTATGACAAGCCCACCACTAACATCATACTCAGTGGTGAAAAGCTGAAAGTTTTTCCTCTAAGATCAGGAGCAAGACAAGGATGCCCACTCTTGCAACTGTTATTCAACATAGTATTGGAAGTCCTAGTAAGAACAATTAGGAAACTCTCTGTATTATCTTCATAATTTTTCTGTATATCTAAAACCATTCTACAAAATAAGGTGTATTAAAATGTTAATAATCTAGGCCCTGCTCTCAAAGAAGGTAGTGGCTGGAGGCATGAATTCCTAGTTGGTCTCCTGGGTTCAAACCTTGACTCCACCATGTCCTTGAAAGGACCCTCTTGGTGGCCAGTTTCTTCTTCTGTAAAGTGGGGGGTGATACTCGTACCTACCTCATGGGGGCGCTGTGAGGAGCAAATGAGATAATGATACAAAGTGCTCAGTACCACCCCTGCCTCAAGTTAGAAATCAATGCAGATAAAGTAAAGTGATTGAGAGTGTGCATTTCTGGGCCAGGCAGTCTGGATTCAAATCCTGTTTCCTCCAGGGCTTGTTCATAAAATCGTGGGCTGGTCCCTCGGACTGAGCCTCAGTTTCCTTAGCTATAAAATGGGACGAATAGCACCCCCTGCAAGGGGGATTGGAGGATTGAATGGGCTCATGCATTCAAAGCCCCCCAGCACAGTGCATGCACAGGGTAAGCCCTTGATCAGTGGGAGCCGTAGGAGGAAAGCAGATGTGCGGTTAGAATCTAGAGCAAATAAAACTGCCTGGGCGTCCAAGAAGGCTTCCCCCAGGAGGCTGTAGAAAGGGGCCCCACTCTGGCTTGTGCACTGAGGCAGCTGATTGGCTGGCTTCACGGTTCTCCAAGGTCCTGTGTGACCTCCTCCTCCACCCTGTGAGGTCCTCCCAGGTCCCCAGCGTTGGAACAAAGCCTCCGTCTGCTGTTCCACTACTGTTCTCTGTCTGAACTCTGATTAGGTCCTTATCTCAGCCGGCTTTGCCCTGCTTGGCTGCCTGTCACATTCAATTCCATTCCAGGGCTTTCATTCTGCCCTGGCTCGAGTGTCTCTGAGTGTGAGGCTCTCGGACACAGGGCCTGGTCTCCATCGTCCTTGGTTCCCATAAGCCTGAGCACCATGTCTGGAATGCAGCAGCTTCTCAGTTCATGGCAGTGGAACAGAATAAAATTATTCTGAAGCCAGCTACCAGGCCTTGATATAGTTGGATTTCAAGGCACTGAGATACACTGGCACACTTCCCCTATCAAAAAATACCTGCTCTCTCTGGACTGCCTCTGGCCCCAGATTCTACGATTAGAACTTCATTGCTTTGGCTTAAGGCAAATTAGGACCTTGTACCTGATAAAAACGCAACACTCTGTATTAGAGTCCTAGCAGGGATCAGACAGTACACTCGAAAGGGTTTAACTGAAAAATAAAATAAGGCAATTAATGGCAGGACAACTTACAGTGAAGTGGGCAGGATGGAAAGAACCAGCAGGGATGGCGAGGCGCCCTGGGACTTGCGACAGCAGGCAGCTGTTAGCATCTAGGGTGGCAGAACCAAAGGGAGCCCAGTGAGAGCTGAGCTGTGGAAGAGCCGCCTTGAGGGGGACAAGGCTGTAGAGACGCAGCCACTGCCCAGTGGTGTGAGGCTGCACCAAGGATGAAATATCTCCGTGTTCTTCTCTACTTGCCCTCAGGTCTCCTGGCAGGGGCCCCATTGGCCAACCCAACCAGAAGCCACAGGGTGAGGGGGCCTGGGTAATGCGGTCCCCAGCGGTCACCCTCCCCAGAACTAAGAAAAATAGAAAATGGATCTGGGGTGGGAATGAGGGAGCAAACCGAGAATAAACCTTCAGTGGTGACATATTCTAGTTTTATCAGTCATGTACAATTCAATATAAATAAGGGCATCAGATCCTTCAGGAAGCTGAGGGAAAGGAGACTAGGGACCAGGATGCTGAAGTGTTAGAAAGGAAAGAGCGTCACTGACAGGGGAAATGATCCCCCCACCCAAAAAAAGACAAACGTTGCCTGTTTCCAGTGGTGGCTCTGGAATGTCCCTATGAGAAGGCTCTAAGGATGGTCATTTGAATGGATGGGAAACAGCCATAGCTATCGCATAGCAAGCTCTGGGGCTTTACTTAGATTTGAGTAGCTGGGGGTGGTGCTTGTGAGGATTATGGGGGGCATTAAGTCTCTTCCCCATCTCAGACATCCCTTCAGCTCCTGTACAAACCTTTGTCCTCCCAGGACTTGAAACCTTTTGGAGATGCTAAAGTGTGCTGTGATCCTGAGTTCTGGGAGATGTGACTTGTAATCTGGGAGATGTCCTTGACCACAGGGGCACCCCACCACACCTCCCATGGGACCAGTGGAGCACACTTTGTGGGAACTGCAGGGATTTGGTAGATTATCTTAAAGTCTGGGTTTGGGAAGGAGGAGGAAAAATGGGATCAGTGTCTAAGGCTGTGTGAAGGGCATTAGGAGAAGCACAGGGGCAGAGGAAGGGAGTCCTCAGGAGGAATGAGGCGCTCTTGGAGCTGGAAAGGGCCAGGGATCATCGAGGACCTTGCTAGTCAAAGTGAGGTCCAGGGACCTTGTGCCTTTTTCGTTCAGAAGGTCATTCAACAAACACTGAGTGACTAGTCCAAGCCTAGCACTGGGGATACAGAAATTAAGAGCAGGCAGAGAAACACATAGGAAACTTCACCTCAGTGTGGGAAATGCTAAAATAAGGATGCTGAGTTTGGGGACTTCCCTGGAGGTCCAGTGGTTAAGACTCCACTCTTCTACTGCAGGGGGCACGGGTTCAATCCCTGGTCTGGGAACTAAAGATCCTGCATACTGTGTGGCACGGCCAAAAAAAAAAAAAGGTTGCTGAGTGTGGGCGGATATGGGCAGACTAAAGAAGGTCCCCCAACCTGGGGGGGTGGGGTGATTGGGGTATACTTCCTGGACTTGTGCCCGTACAACTTGCCCAAATTTCCTTTCCCGATCCCACGCTGCTCCTGCCGTCAGCACCTCTCAGTCTGCCTAAAATCATCCTCCTCTGATCATTTCACTCTTTGTGTGCCCAGGTTTCATTTCATCAACTAAATTGGGCTCCTCTTGTTCCCTCCCACTGTAACACCTAGTAGGCCCTGAATCCTCAGTATGAGAGAGTGAGTGAATAATGAATTGGCAGATGGATGATCTGGTACAGTTGATAAGTGTACTAGGGAATAGTGAGTCCCCTCCTTCTTCCTATCATCTATCAACCTGCTTTGCAGACAGACCCCTTATCCATCTCTTCCTATCTATATATGATTTTTGAAATATGATTATTTCCTCATTTATGGGTTCTTTAGAAGCAGCATGTAGAACAAGCCAGGAGGCCTCACATAAGGAAGTGGTTAAAAGCACAGACGCAAGCCAGACGTCAAGGTTCAAATCTTGGCTTCGTTATTTACTAGGTCAGTGCCTTGGGACATGTTACTTTACCTCTCTGTGCCTCAGTGTCCACAACTACCAAATGGATAATAAGAGTACCATGCTCATAGGGCCACTGGGAGGTTATACAAGTTGTTATCTGTAAAGCGACTAGAACAGTGCCTGGCCCTTGGTAAGTACTATGAAAAGGTATGCTGTTCTTGACAACTTGTGTGCTGGACCTGTGATTCACTTGCCTGGTCTCAGGTAGTCAGGAAGGCTGAGAACATCCTCTAGAATGGTGAACAGAGGAAGGTTGATCTTTCCCCACACACATCATAGAATTCAAGCTGGAGGTAAACGGTCTTTGTCCCCAGCAGGTGGCCACTGGGCTGTGGGCTTGCCTGGGGCCATCACAGTCTAGTAACCACTTTCATAAGAACTAGAAAGACCTTCTTCTCCTGTCCCCATCGTGGGTTCTGTGATTGAGTCTTGTCAGGAAGCTCCCTGACCTCCTCCACTTTGAAGCCCTTGGGGCTGATGGCCTTTCCACTTCTTCTCACTGCTAATTGGCAGTCGGTGGGTTGGCTTTGGGAAGCAGATGGTGATACTTGGGCTTGGCTGGCATTGAAACTATTTTGTAGAATTCGGATTTCGTGAGTTTGCAAGGCCGAAGGGCCAATGCATTTAACTTGGGCATCCTCTGGACCTTGATTGCATCTGTTTCTTCTAAATCGGTGGAGCTCCCAGCTGCCTCCTACCCACCTAGTAGGAAAGGAATCAGGGTGTGCACCCTGACATCTGAACTGAGCATTTCTTACTCTGGGCCAGCTCAAAGACACTTGGCTAACTCTCTGGCTCTGAGATGTTCTTGGAAACTTGGGGGATTTTGTACTATGGCTTTCTGGCGAGGCTGCCTCTGATCTGGAGGGAACAGGAGACGTTTCTGCCTTCCAACCCAGGGCTCAACTCAGCAGAAGGATGCACTCAATCTTGGGGAGCAAGAGGCCAAGTGGTGCCGCTCTCCAAGCCTGGGATGTTATGGAGGAGCTGTACAGATGCTGTCAGACCAGAGGTCAAGGGTGGAGTGAGCTGAGACCTCCACTTCCAGGGGCTGACTGTGGGGTCACAAGGACCATGCAAAGTTTTGGTAATGCTGGGGTTCCTAATAACTGCCAGGAGATGTCAATTCAGACAGTTGTCACCTCCAGCACCCTAGACACAGTGTTGGCTCGTTCATGTAGGGAATTGGCACCCACCTGACCTCGACGATTTACCGTTCCATATTCTGCAAAGGGGCAATGACACCACAGTATATCCTGTTCTTCACAGAAGACCCTCAGGAGTTTCCTTCTTTTTAAAAACTTTTTATTTTGAAATAATTTCAAACTTATAGAAAAGCTGCAATAATATAAAGAATTCCCATATATCCTTCAGCCTGTTCACATTTCGCTGCATTTATTCTATCTCTTTCCATGTATATGTGTGTACATATATGTGTGTGTATATATACAGAATATTTTTCTGAACAACTTGAAAATAAGTTGTAGACACACTTACCCCTTAATACTTCAGTTTGTGTTTCCTAAGAACAAATTATTTTATTATGTAACCACAATATAAGTATCAAATTCAGAAAAGGTAACATTGATCCAATGCTATTATCTACTCTACAGTTTGTATTCCAGTTTCACCAGTTTCCAATAATGTATTTTATAGCTGTTTTCCCTTTATCAAGGAACTCATCCAGGATAAGCATTACATTTTATAGATAGGCGCCTTTAACGTCTTTACTCTAGAATTGTTCCTCAATCTTTCTTTGTCTTTCATGTCCTCAGGAGTTTTCTAAACGAATTTAAATCTAAAAGCATTCTCGTGGCTGTCACTTCTCTAAATGCTAACTCAAAAAGAAAAGACCTTTTCAGTTCCTTACCTTTGAAGCCTCAAGACAGGTGGGTTTGACAACAATCTATTTTGGTCACGCCTGGGCATTTTTGGCTTATCCATCTACACTGGTCTCAAATGATCCTGGGGTTTGCTCTTGGGTACACAGTAGATGCTAATAAGTATTTGCTGATTTGCCAGGAGAGAAAGTGGATTTGACTTCTGGATTAAATAACCTAAATGACATTCCAGGAAGGGTTTTGCTAGAGAGACAAAGTGTTGGCACTTCCAGAGGTGAATACCTGGGGCATCAACCCAAGGACAGCGGCAGGCTTGGAGTTCTTTATCTTATTTCTGCTAGGCACTAAGTACACTAAGGCTCTCCTCAAATTCCCCTGCAGGAGAGTCAGGAAGCTCCATTGCAGGTTTAATTCATCACATGGAGGGAGTGAATCACAGTGATGTTAGGATCCTACAAACTTTGACATGTATTTTTTTGCGATACGCGGGCCTCTCACTGTTGTGGCCTCTCCCGTTGCGGGGCACAGGCTCCGGACGCGCAGGCTCAGCGGCCATGGCTCACGGGCCCAGCCGCTCTGCGGCATGTGAGATCCTCCCGGACCGGGGCACGAACCCGTGTCCCCTGCATCGGCAGGCATACTCTCAACCACTGCGCCACCAGGGAAGCCCTGACGTGTATTTTTTTGACCTCCTGCCTGGAGTCTATAAATTTGGATCATCTCCTTAGGAACAACAGAGAATAGAGCTTTGAAGTCAACCTCTTCATAATAGCCAGCCTCCAAGATGGCTCCAACCTCGCCTCCCCTGGTATCCCCCCCTTTTATGTAATTAGTCCCCTCCCACATGAATCAGGGCTGGCCTATGTAGAATGTGGTGAAAGTGACACATATGAGGCTAAGTCGTAAAAGATAATGCAGCCTCCATCTTGGTCTCCTGGCTAGTTTGTTTTAGAGGAAGCCAGCTACTTTGAGGACACTCAGGCATTCCAGTGGGGAGGCCCATGTAGAAGGGAACTGAGGCTCCCAACCAACTAACTTGCCAGCTATATGAGTGTCATCTTAGAAATGGATCTTGTAGCTCCAGCCAAGCCTTCAGATGACTGCCACGTAGACCATCATCTAATTGCAGCCTCATGAGAGACCTGGAGGCAGACCCTCCTATTCAAGGTGCTCCCAAATTTCTGACTCACAGAAACTGAGAGAGATAAGTTACTATTATTTTAACTCATGAAGCTTTGGGAGTTATTTCCTGTGCAGGAATACATAATTGATACATTATTCCATTGGAAATTATAAAGAGGCACATGTTCCAGCAATTCCACTCCTAGATATATACCCAAGAGAATTTGAAACATGTTCAAACAAAAAGTTGTACAACATATTCATTGCAGCATTACTCACAATAGCCAAAAAAAGTGGAAACAACCCAAATGGTCACCAGCTGATGAAGAGATAAATGAAACGTGGTACATTCATACAGTGGAATATTATTTGGCCATAAAAAGGAATGAAATACTGATACATGCTGCAACGTGGATGAACCTTGAAAACATTAGGCTAAGTGAAAGAAGCCAGCCACAAAGACCACATACTGTAAGATTCATTTGTATGACACATCCAGAATAGGCAAATCTATAGAGAATAGAAAGTGGATTAGTGGTTGCCTAGGGCTGTGGAGGTACAGGGTTTCTTTTTGGAGTGGTGATGAGAATGTTCTAAAATTGGTTGTGGTGATGGTTGCACAACTCTGTGAGTATACTAAGAGCCATTGAATTGTTCACTTTAAATAGGTAAATTGTATATGTGAACTATATCTCAATAAGGCTGTTATAAAAAAATTATAAAGAGACAAGCTATCCTAGGGACCTCATAGGGGTTTAGTTCCTGTTCTTTTCAACTAAGATATTAGTGTCTCTTTTGCCAGGTGCTTAGAGAAGGTCCTAAGAGATTTACCTGGCTACATGGTGGAAAAGAACTGCTGGAATTCAAAGGGAGGAGCAAAAGGAATGTTCTGCTAAAATAATTAAAGAATCATTCTAACCTACCAAATGCTGTACAATCAGAGTCATGACTCGTAACCCTGACAAAGATTAGACTTTGGGGAGAAAATTAATAATAGAACCTGGATTCCTAATTAAGTCCTGTTAAGAATGTGATATTCCCACCCTCTAAGAATGGCAACCACTGTCAAGAGCAGTCTTCTTCCTTTGCCTGCTGAAGCTTTAGCCCTGCCGAAGCTTTAAGCCTCTCCCCTTTTTTTTTAATCGATCCAGATCACTGCTGTTTCAGCCTAGAGCGTCTACTCTGAACTCTCTGAAGTTACAGATTAGAAGTAGTCGTGGGACTTCCCTGGTGGTCCAGTGGTTAGGACTCTGTGCTTCCACTGCAGGGGGTGTGGGTTTGATCCCTGGTAGGGGAACTAAGATCCTGCAAGCTTCATGGCGCGGCCAACCTCCTAGACCCATCTCCTAGAGTAATGGAAATAAAAACAAAAATAAACAAATGGGACCTAATGAAACGTAAAAGCTTTTGTGCAGTAAAGGAGACTATAAACAAGATGAAAAGACAACCCTCAGAATGGGAAAAAATATTTGCAAACAAATCAACGGACAAAGGATTAATCTCCAAAATATCTAAACAGCTCATGCAGCTCAATATTAAAAAAACAAACAACCCAATCCAAAAATGGGCAGAAGACCTAAATAGACGTTTCTCCAAAGAAGACATACAGATGGCCAAGAGGCACATGAAAAGCTGCTCAACATCACTAATTATTAGAGAAATGCAAATCAAAACTACAATGAGGTATCACCTCACACCAGGTAGAATGGGCATCATCAGAAAGTCTACAAACAACAAATGCTGGAGAGGGTGTGGAGGAAAGGGAACCCTCTTGCCCTGTTGGTGGGAATGTAAATTGATACAGCCACTATGGAGAACAGTATGGAGGTTCCTTAAAAAACTAAAAATAGAATTACCATATGACCCAGCAATCCCACTCCTGGGCATATACCCTGAGAAAACCATAATTCAAAAAGACACAAGCACCCTAGTATTCATTGAAGCACTATTTACAATAGCCAGGTCATGGAAGCAACCTAAATGCCCATCAACAGACAAATGGATAGAGAAGATATGGCACATGTATACAATGGAATATTACTCAGCCATAAAAAGGAACGAAATTGGGTCATTTGTAGAGACGTGGATGGACCTAGAGACTGTCACACAGAGTGAAGTAAGTCAGAAAGAGGAAAACAAATATCGTATGTTAATGCATATATGTGGAATCTAGAAAAATGGTACAGATGAACTGGTTTGCAAGGCAGAAATAGAGACACAGATGTAGAGAACAAACATATGGACACCAAGGGGAGAAAGCAGTGGGGGGGATGGGTGGTGGTGGTGGTGGGTTGAATTGGGAGATTGGGATTGACATATATACACTAATATGTATAAAATAGATAAATAATAAGAACCTGCTGTATAAAAAAATAAATTAAGTTTATTCCCATTTGGCATATGCAGACCTGTACGTTGGGCTCCAAAAAGTTTTGTAATCATTACTTTTATTTATTTTTAAAATTATTATTATTATTTTGTCCATGCTGCGCAGCTTGCAGGATCTTAGCTCCCTGACCAGGGATTGAACTGAGACCACGGCAGTGAAAGAAGCACAGAGTCCTAACCGCTGGATCGCCAGGGAACTCCCATTACTTTTAAAACAATATCTGGCTCTGCTTATTCCTGTTTCCTTTTTCAAAATGTTCTTTTAGAAACAATTCTTTATTTTTCAAAATTAGCATTTATAATTTTAGAGATCAAGCATAATCAAGATGGCCTGTAACTATTTAGCATAAATAAAGGACAGAGAAATTATAGGGTTTTTTTACACTCTTGTAGAGGTTTTTTTATTTAGATATCATTAACATTCAGATTAAAAGTTTTTCCTGTTTTATTGAGATATAATTGACATACAACACTGTATAAGTTTAAAGTGCATGGTATAATGATTTGACTTACACGTATTGTGAAATTATTACTACAGTAAGTTTAGTTCACATTCATCATCTCATATAGATAAGTATTATTGTTGTTTTTTTTTTAAGTGACATGGTATTTAAGGTAAATTGTAGCAGCCTTCTACAGATAAGGAAAGTGAGACCTAAGGACATTTAGTGACTTACTCAAGTTGATACAGGTAATATAGTGGGGATTCTCAATCTCAAGTTCTACAGTTACTCCATGTTACCTATACCCACATGTAATGGCATTGAATAAAAGGGATTCAATATCTCTTTTTTTCCCTATTTATTTATTTATTTATTTATACCTGCGTTCGGTCTTAGTTGCGGCGAGTGGGGGCTACCCTTCGTTGTGGTGCGCGGGCTTCTCGTTGAGGTGGCTTCTCTTGTTGCGGAGCACGGGCTCTAGGCACTCAGGCTTCAGTAGTTGCGACATGCAGGCTCTAGGGTGTGTGGGCTTCAGTAGTTGCAGCACGTGGGCTCAGTAGTTGTGGCTTGCAGGCTCTAGAGTGCAGGCTCAGTAGTTGTGGCTCACGGGCTTAGTTGCTCCTCGGCATGTGGGATCTTCCCAGACCAGTGCTCAAACCAGTGTCCCCTGCATTGACAGGCGGATTCTTAACCACTTCTCCACCAGGGAAGTCCCTCAATATGTTATGAATGGCACCCATGCTGACCATACTCAACCGCTAAGTATTGACCTGAGATTGAATTATTCTATCCATCTGAAGCCTTGAATACATAACAAATACATTAATGTGCATTGTAAGAAATGTAATGAATTGTACTCAAATTTCTTTAATTTCTCAACCTCAACCCTTAGTCTTTTATGTTGAAATGAGAAAATTTAGGATCATTTTAATATGAATTTTTACTCTGGGATCCAGAAGTCTTTCAGAGCTCCCACTTACAAAACAGCTAAACAACTGTGCCAAGAACTTACCCAGATTCATCGTTTGGCTGTTATTGGTGTCACCAGGAAACCTTTTATTTTTATATATGAAAAAAATGCCTTCTTATCATCATGGTATGCTGGTGGATTTCTTTTGGTGGGATGGGGGTGTTAGAAGGAGGGATTTTAAAGAGGTACTTACTGATGTTCAGGGCTGGTGCGAGGGTGAGGCAGGTGCAGAATTTAAGGGCGTGACAAAACCCAAAGCAATCAAGATAAATGCCATTTTAATGGGATAGTTTTAAAAAATCAAAATTAATGCAAAGAATCCATGATGAACAAAATGCTAAAATTATAAGTAAAGGCAAGACCCAGCAGGGTTGGGATCAGGAGATGACAAATGATGTGAGTTCTGCAAGTGCAGAGTCAGATTCTGTTTTATTTAAAATTTTGATATTTTGTTCATCACAGAGATTTCTTTTTTTAAAAAGAAAACATTGCAGTGAAATATTATTTATCTTGATTGCTGAATTTTTTGGCACCCCCTTAAATTCTGCACTTGAGGCGAATGCCTCTCTTGCCTTGCCCTAGCCCTGAAGACCTTTCCCAGGGAAAGCTGGAAAGAAGCTCGCACACCACCCACCCCACGTGTGCCTGGCTTTGGTGAGCTGAGCCACACGTGTCTCAGGAAAATTTCTTTCCCTGGTATCACTGATGGTGAGAGGAAACTTGTTTTCACTCTTTCCGTTTGGACACATTTACCTGTTCATGGGGCAGTCTCTGGCTGGTGGGCAGCTTTCCCAGGTGTTGTCATGGAGTCAGCTGACCCCATAGACCAATGCGGGAGGGAATCTTCCTGCTGAGTCTTGACATTCCCCGAATGCAAAGTAAAGTTTCTGAAAGTCCTAATGGATGCCCAAAGGTACACACTATAAGCTTAATAATACTTGTCAAGTTGAATTAAACTTCTGAATGTTCTCAAATGCTCCACGTTTCTGAGGTTACCTTTCTTCTAACATCCAAATGAGAGACTTGGGCATCGTCGTATAAAACTTGGGATGCTCCCGAGGGGAAAGGAGGATGGTTTGCACTGTCTCTGTCCTTTCCTACTCCCAGTTGCTGCTACACTGACTCTCTAACCCTGCAGGACTTCTTGCCCATGCAGCTGTAGTCCTCTCTGGGCAATGCTCTTTGCCCCATGCAGACAGCTTCTCTCCCCACCTCTCCAAGGTACCAGTAAGAAGCCTATCTGTGGAACAGATTTTTCCTGAACGTTTGTGGGGAGTAGAGAAGGGCATGACAGCACAGCCCAGGACAGGAAACTATTTAAAATTTTAAAAAGATATGTTTGGATAAACAAGACCTAAGATAAGTCATTGCCAGCAAATCTGCTATATAAGAAATGCTAAAGGGACATTTCTCAGGGTGAAAGGAAATGATATCTGATAGAAACTTGGATCTCCAGGAAGAATGAAGGGCAAATAAATATAAGAATAAATATTAGAAACCATTTGAAAATACTGCATTTCTTTAAAATACTTATGAATATTTAAAGCAAAACTTTTAACATTGTATTGTGACGTTTACAACTTATGAAAATGTAACATAATACATATTTTAATATAAAGTGGCACAATATTCTAAATAGACTGTTAAATGTTAAGGATATGTATTTTAATTTCTATAGTGACCACTTAATTTTTTAATTTAATTTAATTTTTATCTTATATTGGAGTACAGTTGATTTACAGTATTGTGTTAGTTTCAGGTGTACAACAAAGTGATTCAGTTATACATGTACATATATCCATTCTTTTTCCGATTCTTTTCCCATATAGGCCATTACAGAGTATTGAGTACAGTTCCCTGTGTTATACGGTAGGTCCTTGTTGATTATCTATTTTATATATAGTAGTGTGTATATGTAAATCTCAAACTCCTAATTTATCCCTCCCGCCCACCTTTCCCCTTTGGTAACCATAAGTTTGTTTTTGAAGTCTGTGAGTCTGTTTCTATTTTGTAAATAAGTTCATTTTTATCATTTTTTTTTAGATTCCACATATAACTGATATCATGTGATATTTGTCTTTCTCTGCCTGACTTAACTTCGCTTAGTATGATAACCTCTAGGTCCATCCACGTTGCTACAAATGGCATTATTGCATTCTTTTTTATGGCTGAGTAATATTCCATTGTTATATATGTACCACATCTTCTTTATCCATACCTATGTTGATAGACATTTAGGTTGCTTCCATGTCTTGGCTATAGTGAATAGTGCTGCAATGAACACTGGGGTGCATGTATCTTTTCAAATTATGGTTTTCTCTGGATATATGCCCAGGAGTGGGATTGCTGGATCATATGGTAGTTCTGTTTTTAGTATTTTTAAGGAACCTCCATACTGTTCTCCATAGTGGCTGCACCAACTTACATTCCTACCAACAGTGTAGGAGGATACAGTGACCACTTTAAAAATGCAAAGAAGCATAACAAAAAAAGCTAAAAGATAAAGTAGATTTCTAAAGAAATATTTAATTAACCCAAAAGAAGGCAAGATAGGAAGACAAGAGAAACAAAAAAACACCAGGGGACAAAGAGAAAACAAATAGTAAAATGGTAGACCTATATCCAACCAAATCAATGATTACATTAAAAGTTAATAGTCTGTAACACTTCAGGGACTTCCCTGGTGGCGCAGTGGGTAAGAATCCGCCTGACAATATAGGGGACACTGGTTCGATACCTGGTCCAGGAAGATCCCACATGCCACGGAGCAACTAAGCCTGTGCACCACACCTACTGAGCCTGTGCTCTAGAGCCCGTGAGCCACAGCTACTGAGCCCGTGTGCCACAACTACTGAAGTCTGCACACCTAGAGCCCGTGCTCCTCAACAAGAGAAGCCACCGCAATGAGAAGCCTGCATACTGCAAGGAAGAGTAGCCCCCGCTCACCGCAACTAGAGAAAGCCCGCACGCAGCAACGAAGACCCAACGCCACCAAAAATAAATAAATAAATAAATTTATTTTAAAAAATAGTCTATAACATTCCAATTAAAAGCAGAAATTGTCAGAACGGATAAAAATGTATGCTTCAACTATACTCTGTCTACAAGACACACAAGAAAAATTGATAGGAAATGAATGGAAAAAGATGTATCCTGTAAACAGTAAGCATAAGAAAGTTGAAGTGGCTAAATTAAGATCAAATAAAGTAAACTTCATGACGGAGACTATTATCAGAGATAAAAAGGGGAATCTCATAATAACAAATAGCACCAGGAAGGTGTAGCAATCATACATAACAGAGTTTCAAAATGCATGAAGGAAAAACAGAATGACAGAATTCGAAGAAATACACAAATCTACTATCATAATTGGATATTTTAGCAGCTTCTCAGCAATTATAAAACAACTTGACAAAAAATTAGTAAAGATATAGAAGATTTGAACAATACTATCAGCTATCTTGATCTAATTGATATTTGCAGAACAATGGATACAACAGAATGCACATTATCTTCAAGCTCCCTGATACATTCACCAAGGTAGATTGTATGCTGAGCCATAAAACAAGTGCCAGCAAATTTAAAATGGCTAAAACTGTACAGAGAGTGTTATCTGACCACAATGAAGTTACAAATCAGTAACAATAGGTGTAGACAACTCCAAATACTTGGAACTTAAACAGCACAGATCTAAATAATCCAAACAACCTCAGAAGATATTACAAAATACTTTAACTGAATGATTATAAAACTAAGACATACCAAACTGTGAGCCAAAACAAAGCAATTCTTAGAGATATATTTATAGCTTTAAAACCGGACAGTAGAAAAAGGCTTAGGTTTCACTTTCAGAACCTAGAAAAAGAAGAGCAAAGTAAATCTAAAGTAAATGATAAGAAGGAAATAATAAAGGGGACAGAATTTATAAAAGAGAGAGCAGATAAGCAGTAAATAAATTTAACAAACCCAAAAGTTGGTTATTTGAAAAGGTCAACAAAATAAACCCCTAGATGGACCAACAACTTTCCTCCCACCTCACACAAAAAGAGAAGACAAATAACCAACATCAAAAATAAAAGAAAGGATATCACTACACATACTAAAGACATTAAAAGGCTAGTAACAGGATGTCATAAACAATTTTACGTTAATAAATTAAACCATGTAGATGAAATGGACAAATTCCTTGAAAATAACATCTTACCAAAAACTGACATAAGGTAAAATTGAAAATCTGAATGTCCCTTTAGCTAGTAAATAAATTGAATTCATTATCAAAAACCTTCCTGCAAAGGAAGCTCCATGCCCAGATTGTTAACTGGTGAATTCTATCAGATCTTAAAGAAAAAATATTACCAATGTAACAAAAACTCTTTCAGAAAATAGAGAAGAAAGAAATACTTTACAATTTGTTTTGTGAGGCCAGTATAACTCTGACACCAAAACTTGCAAAGACATTGGAAAAGAAATTTAAGAAAGGGGGAAGGGGAGAGGGGGAGGAAGGGATCATAACCTGTGGGGTTTATCTCAGAAATGCAAGACTGGTCTAATATTGGAAAATCAATGTAATTCACCATATTAACAGAAAAAAGAGAAAAAAATATGAGCATCTCAAGTAGTAAAAAAAAAATTTCAACATTTATTTATGAGAAAAACTCTCAGCAAGTTAGGAATAGAAAATAATTTCATAAATCTGCAAAAGGGTATCTATGAAAAATCTAGAGCTAACATCATATTTAATGGTGAAATATTGAATGCTTTTCCCCTAAGATGAATAAGACAAGTATGTCTGCTCTCACTTTTTGTATTCAGCATCGTATTGGAGATCCTAGTTACTGCTGTAAGACCAGAGACATAAAAAGTGGAAAGGAAGAAGTGAAACTTCTATTTGCAGATAGTATGATTGCCTATATAGAAATACTAAGGAATCTACAACAGAACTAATAAATGGAATTAGTGACATCACAGGATACAGTGTTATTATTTTAAAAATCAGTTGTATTTTAATATACCTCAGTAAACAATTGGAAAAATGAAATTTAAAACAACAATTCCATTTACAATAGTATCAAAATCATAAAACGCTTAAGAGTAAGCTTAATAAAAGACAAATCCTGCACACTGAGAACTATAAATTATTGCTGAAAAAAATTCAAGAAGACCTAATAAATGAAGAGATATACCATGTCATGGCTTGGAAGACCTGATATTGCTAATCTGTCAATTCTACCCATGTTGATATGGAGATTCAACAAAGTCTCTTTCATAATCCTAGAAGACTTCTTTTTAAAATGACAAGCTGATTCTAAAATTTATATGGAGGACCTAGAATATCCAAAGCAATACTGAAAGAAAAAGAAGATGAAGCAAAAAGTTAGAAGGACTCATGCTACTTGATCTCAAGACTTACTGTAAAGCTATAGTAATCAAGACAGTGTGATTCTATCATAAGGATCAACAAATAGGGTACTTCCCTTGTGGTCCAGTGGTAAAGAATCCTCCTTACAATGCAGGGGACAGGAGTTCGATCCCTGGTCGGGGAACTAAGATCCCACATGCAAGCGGGTCAACTAAGCCCACGCGCTACAACTACTGAGCTCTTGTGCCTCAACTAGAGAGCCTGTGTGCTGCAAACTACAGAGTCTACGCGCTCTGGAACCCACACGCCACAGATACAGAGCCCACGCGCCCTGGAGCCTGTGCACCAAAACTAGAGAAGAGAAAACCCGCACGCCACAACTAGAGAGAAGGCCGCGCGGCACAAAGATCCCACATGCCTCAACGAAGATCCCACGTGCTACAACTAAGACCCAATGCAGCCAAAAATAAATAAAATAAAATAATAAATAAATCTTTTAAAAAAACGGATCAACAAGTAGATTAATGGAACAGAATAGAGAGTTCAGAAATACACTTATAGGATGGTTTAATGTTTGACAGAGGTAAAGCAATCTAATAGAGAAAGGAGAGTCTTTTCAGTTAACAATACTGGAACAACTGGATATCCATATTTTAAAAAAAGAACCTCAAACATTATCTTCTGTACAAAAATTAGTTTGAGATGGAGCATGGACCTAAATATAGAAACTAAAACTATAAAGCTTCTGTAAGCAAACCTAGGAGAATATCTTTGTGACTTGGTGGTAAGCAAAGATTTTTTTTTTTAGACAGGAAAACGAATAAGCAGGCCATAGACTGGGAGACATTATTTATAAAGAAAGCATTTGTCTGACAAAGGATTGGTATTTGGGACTTAGAAAGAACTCCTATAAGTCAAGAGCAAAAAAGACAAACAACCCAATAAAAAATGGCAAAAATTTGAATAGACATTTCACGAAGGAAGCTAGATGAATGGCCAGTGAGCACTTGAAAATGTGCTCAATGTCATTAGTTATCAGAGAAATGCAAATTAAAACCACAGTAAGGTACTACTACACACCCACCAGAACAGCTTAAATGAAAAAGACGAACACCACCAAATGTTAGCAAAGGTGTTGAACAGTATAAACTTTCCTATCTTGTTGGTAGGAGTGTAAAATCATACAACCATTTTGAAATGAAGGTCTGGCAGTTTCATATGAAACTAAGCATACCCCTACGACCCAGCAATTTTGGTTTTAGGTTATTTACCCAAGAGAAATGAAAGCCTATGTCCACAAAAAGACTAGTATGAGAACGGTAATGACATTTTTCTTTCTTTATTTTTTTATAATGTTTTATTTCTTTATTTTTAAATTTATTTATTTATTTATTTATTTTTGGGTGTGTTGGGTCTTCATTTCTGTGCGAGGCCTTTCTCTAGTTGCGGCGAGCGGGGACCACTCTTCATCGTGGTGCGTGGGCCTCTCACTGTCGTGGCCTCTCTTGTTGCGGAGCACAGGCTCCAGACGCGCAGGCTCAGTAGTTGTGGCTCATGGGCCTAGTCGCTCCGCAGCATGTGGGATCTTCCCAGACCAGGGCTCGAACTCGTGTCCCCTGCATTGGCAGGCGGATTCTCAACCACTGCACCACCAGGGAAGCCCAGCATTGTTCTTTATAAAGCTCAAAACTGGAAACATTCCAGATGTCAGTCAACAGGAGGATGGATAAACAAATTGTGGTATATTCATGAGATGAAAAGGAACAAACTACTTATTCATGCAACACCATGAATGAATTTCAGAAGTATTATGCTGAGTGAAAGAAGCCTTAGGCAAAAGAGTACATACTGTGTGATTGCATTTATATGAAGTTCTAAAGGAGGCAAAACTAATCTATGGTGAAAAAAAATGAGAACACAGTGATGGTGCAGGAAAATTGGGAAGAGTCATGAGGGAACTTTCTAGATGACAATAATGTTTTAGATTTTGTTAGAGGTTTGGGTTACACAGGTGTATGCATTTCACAAACTCACTGAATGATACTGTTAACATGAATACATTTCACTTTGTGTAAGTCTTCCCTCAAAGGAAAACCCATAAATAAGCAGTAAACTTTTGTCAATGATACGTTTACTGAAATGCTAGGGAAAGTTCAACTTACTTTGAAATGCATCCAAAGTAATTCATATATAGATGTTCACTATATAATTATTTCGATTTCCTGTGTTTGAAAATTTTCAAAATAAAAAGTTGGAAAAGAAAGTGAATACTAGATTTGTCCAAATATGTTTGTAACGACACTGTTTGCAATGGCCCCCAAATAGAAATAACTTCTATGTCCATCAGTAGTCGAGGGGATAAATCAATTGCATTATAATCATTAAAATGGAAGAGTCTACAGCAATGAAGATATATAACTGTATGCAACAGTATGGTGGAGCCTCACAAATGTAATGTTGAGTGAAAGAAGGCAGATACCGGGACTTCCCTGGTGGTCCAGTGGGTACAACTCCGCGTTCCCAGTGCAGGAGGCCCGGGTTCCATCCCTGATCAGGAAACTAGATCCTGCCTGCATGCCGCAACTAAGAGAGTTTGCGTGCCACAACTAAAGATCCCACATGCTGCAACGAAGATCCTGCGTGCCACAACTAAGACCCGGCGCAGCCAAAATAAATAAGGTGATAAATAAAAGTAAATAAATAAATATTAAAAAAAGGAAAGAAGGCAGATACTAAAAGGCACGACCCACTTTAATAATATACAAAAACAGGTAAAATTAGTCCATGCTGTTCAAAGTCAGGATAGTGATTGCCCTGGGGTGGAGTCATGATTGGAAAAGAACACGAGGGCTGGAGTGCTTGACTTGAGTGCTGGTTATATGGGTGCGTGAAAAGTTATCAAGTGGTACACATTTCTCTCTATATCTATTACTACTTCGGTAAAAAAGTTCCAGAAAAAAATGAATGTTAGACCTCACTTCTCTTAAAACAGGCTGCTCAACCCCACCCCACCCCTGGGAATTCATTGCCAGCCATCTTTCTCCCATCTCTCTTCTCTCAGTTCCCAGGCTCTGACACGCCTGTCTCCCTTACCTGCCAGGGAAAAACTCAGTGCAGAGGAATTTAGTTCTCTACATCTACCTTATTCTAGGCTCCAGAATGGAGCGAACTAGAAAAGGCTCATTAATGACTTACCTAAACCAAGGAGCCATGCAGCCCCAAGATAAATTCCTTTGCTTCCTGATAGCAACAACAACAAAATTGCTGCAGGCGTCCTTTACAAGCAAAATTGTCTTCCCTTTACACAGGTGTCTGCATCTTCCTTTTCTGCCACCTTCACTTTATCCGTCATACCCCTTCTTTTTAAAGCGAGACAGCAGCTTACTCCCTTCACCAAATCTGTGAAGCAGTGACTTGCCTCAGAGATTGTTCTGGTGTTTCAGCTCAGGCCCAAGATTCCCTTGACTGGTGAGTCAACCCCTAGACCCCAGCAAAGTCAGAGGTGGGGTTAGGAGTGGGGATGCACAACAGGGGGAAGGGGAGGAGAGGCATGAGGGGAGGGGAGTAGGGTACAGAAGCGCATTGGGGGGCAAATCAATCTCTGCTTCTTCCACCCTTGTGATTGGTTGAGATGTCTAAATGAATACACATCTAAACAAAACAAGAAGACTGTTTAATTAAACATTTCTTCTTTTGATCAATGGGTGAATTTTCAGTCCTCTTGCTACTTGACCCATCAGAAGTGTCTGACAGTTGATTTTTCCCTCTTCCTTGAAAGACCCTTCCAGGTGGCTTCTTATCTCCCTGTCTGTTCCTTCTTGGTCTCCTGCTGGTTCCTCTTCATCTCTTTGACCTCTAAATGTTTAAGCGCCCTGGGGCATGGTCCTTACACCCCACCTCTTTAGTTACTTTCACTCTCCGTGATTTCTCTCAATTTTATAATCTTTTTTTTGGGCTGCTTTGGGTCTTCGTTGCTGCACGAGGGCTTTCTCTAGTTGCGGCGAGCGGGGGCTCCTCTTCGTTGCGGTGCGCGGGCTTCTCATTGCGGTGGCTTCTCTTGTTGCGGAGCACCGGTTCTAGGCGCTCAGGCTTTAGCAGTTGTGGCACGTGGGCTCAGTAGTTGTGGCGCATGGGCTTAGTTGCTCCGCGGCACGTGGGATCTTCCCGGACCAGGGCTCAAACCCGTGTCCCCCGCATTGGCAGGCAGATTCTTAACCACTGCGCCACCAGGGAAGCCTGATTTCACTCAATTTTGTGGCTTAAAAAATACCACCCACACCCTAATGACTTCCACATTTGTGTTTCTAGCCAGATCTCTTCCCCTGAACTCCAGAACTGTTTAACTACCTGCTCACCTAGATCTCTAATAGGCATCTCACATTTATCATATCCAATACTGAGCTCCTGATTTCCCTCCTCCAAACCTGTTCCTCCCACAGTGAGCTCAGTAAATGGCAACTGCATTCTTCCAGATGCTCGGGCCAAAAACTTGGGTGTCATTCCTGACTCCTCTCTTTCTCTCACCTCCCACCTCCCATCTGTCAGGAAATCCTGCTGACTTCACTGCAGAATACATCCAGACTCTGACTGCTCTCACTGCCTTCGTTCCCTCCATCCGAGCCACCATCATTTCTCACTTGGATTATCAACAGCCTCCCAGCCTCATCCCCCCTTCAGCCTGATCTCAACACAGCAGCCAGGGTGATACTATTAAAATGCACGTCTGCTCGAAACCCTCCAATGGCTTCCTGATTCACTCGGAGTGCATGCCAGCATCCCTATAATGACCCGCAACGCTCTGCACAGCCTGGCCTCCTCTTTTTACCTCTCTCTCCTCATTTCCCACTGCTCTTTGCCTTCACTGGTTCTAGTCCAGCCACACTGGCCTCCTTGCCATTCCCCAAACACCCCAGCCACACTCCTGCCTCTGTGCCTTTGCACTTGCCCTTCCCTCTGTTTCAAATGCCCTTCCCCCTCCACGACTCATTCTCTTGTCTATTAGAGCTTAAGTCTGGTATCCCTTTCTCAGTAAGGCCTGCCCTGGCCACCCTGCTTAAAATTGTACATTTTCTCACGTCTTCTCTCTCTCTCCTTTCTCTGCCTTATTTGCCTCGCTAGCACTTCTTGCCATCTAATATACATATATTTTCATGTATTTATATTTTTAGAATGTGTCTCTCCCCACTGGAATGTAAAGTCCACGAGGTCAGGGATTTTTATCTGTTTTGTTCGCTGCTGAGTCTCCTGGAACAGTGCCTGGTCTATGTAGGTGTTCAGTATTTGTTGCATGAGTGAATGTTTCCTTCAGAATGGCCTGAGAGGTTCTAACAGGTAAGAGGAGGTCAGTCAGATGAGGGAAGACCAGAGAGGCTTGAAGATACCTGGGAGGGGGTGGAATTTTCTTCAGTCTTTGAAGAATGGGGAGTCCTTGGAAAAGTAAGAAGAAAGAGAGAAACCTTATCATAGTGAGTAAGAACTTGGTTTTGGAGTCAGCTGCTATGGGTTCAAGTCCTGCGTTGGTCAGTTACTAGCTGTAGACAAGCCTCCTAATTTCTCTGGGTGTCAGTTTCTACATCTATAAAGTAGAGATAACCATAGCACCAACATCATAGGGTTTTTTGTTTGTTTGTTTTGTTTTTGTTAATTTATTTATTTTATATATTTGTTTTTGGCTGTGTTGGGTCTCCGTTGCTGTGCATGGGCTTTCTCTAGTTGTGGTGCGTGGGGGCTACTCTTCATTGCGGTGCGCAGGCTTCTCATTGCTCTGCAACAAGAGAAGCCACAGGCTCTAGGTGCGTGGGCTTCAGTAGTTGTGGCACGCAGGCTCAGTAGTTGTGGCACGCAGGCTCAGTAGTTGTGGCTCGCGGGCTCTAGAGCGCAGGCTCAGTAGTTGTGGCACACGGGCTTAGTTGCTCCTTGGCATGTGGGATCTTCCCGGACCAGGGCTCAAACCCGTACCCCGCATTGGCAGGCAGATTCTTAACCACTGTGCTACGAGGGCAGCCCCCCTCATAGGGCTTTTTTGTGTGTGGGGGGGGGTTTGTTTGTTTTGCTTGTTTGTTTTTAAGAACTAATGAAATAACATACAAATGATATTTAGTGAGGGTAGGATGCTTGGGAAGACTTGGCTCAAAAATTGCTGGCTGTTATTATTGTGAAGAGATACCTATAAACTAAGACGTCATGTTGAAGGCATTATGGAGCATCTCAAATGGGACAGAGAGATGGAGCTATAGCTGGGCTTGACTTTTAAACTCAAGAGGAACAACCCCAAATGTGTACAACAGCTTCTTCCTCAGAACTCTCTGTCCCTGGACTCAACCAGCTGAGCTGAACCGAACTCCTGTCCTGCGTTGATTAAGTTGGCCCTGCTTACAAACAAAAAGGGAATCAGAATTAGGCACAAATGTGGTGTGAGGCCTCTACTGGGGACCAAGCAGCTCCCAGACGCCTGTCGCTGATGCAATCAGAGCAAAGAGAAATGATTCATTTTGGTCCTGCCATCGACCTCAGGATTTTGGCCAAGTGCAGGTTTGGGGGTTGGTTGGTGGATTATTTTTTCCCTTCCTGAGTAGAAAGAGTAACTTTGTGTTTCAAAAAGGTACTTTCATTATACAGAGAAATTCTGTGGTGAGGGCTCGCTGGGCTCGGTTTGGGATGAACCACCTTTGCTTATGTCTGGGGAGAGAATAAAATCTAGTGCCCCTATTTTTTTTCCCTCCCACCCAGTAAAGACACAGAGCTGAAAGGTGTCTTTCAGAAAACCTGGAGACGAGAGAGTTGACTTGTAGGTAAAAGGACGCTGTACAGGAGGCTGCCAGAGAGAAGTGGCTTCTTGTTTGTTAGCGTGGGTTTGTGGTGAGGAGGTCCGTGAAGCCCTCCCCCCAGAGTATCCGGGACTAAACAGAACAAATGAAACCTCTATTTGTTGGTCTCTACCTTGGATTTAGATGGTGCTTTATGGCCAGGGTTCTTGGGATCAACTGAAACCCAGGCTGATGTTTATTCCTGGGATTGCAAAAACAGACAAATACCTCTCTGTCCTTCCATCTTCCAGGCCAAGAGGGCAGGAGACACTTTCAGTCAAGCAGCCAGGCAGTGAAGAATTATTTTTGAGGTGCCCACGGTGTCCCCAATGCTGAGCCACATAAATATAAATAGAAAAAGTACAAAATTGAGGCTCCAGCCCTCAGGGCACATAAAATCCAGTTAGCTGGAGGAGGCATGGTGGGCAAAGCAAACTCCAAGCAACTGAACTGACAGTAGTGTGAGGTACTAAGAATTAATCTTACAAGAGGTAAGAGAAGAGGGAGATGAGTGGGAGAAGGCTTCAGAGAGTGTTCACAAGACCAGAAGCACCACGGTGACAGCAAGCCTATGTGTTCTGTTCTCTGCTATAGTCTGGCACTTAGCATAATGCCTGATACAGAGTGGGCATTCAGGAAATAGTAAAGGAAAGGAATGAAGAAGGAGGGGGCTGATATTAGGAGGATTAAATAGGTGAGGAAGAGGGAGGAGGACATTCCAGCATGAGGAAAGGCCCAGAAAATGAGTCAGATGTCTTGGTGAGACCGGTTTAACCACAGTGAAGGGTGTGTAGTGAGGAGTAGTGGGAAATGAGGTTAGATATGGGGCCAGACAGGGGAAGGCTGGAAAGCCAGGCAGAAAAATGTAGAGGAGGTCACGTCAAGCTTTTATTGAACGTGGACCATTTGCTAGGTTCCGAGGCAAGGGAAGGTGGTGAAAATAGAAAGAGGAATTAAAAGGCATCACCATCTGTCGGGGATGGGCAGAATGGCTGCACGTTATTGTAATAACTGTGCAAATGATGGTATGGAAGAAATCTTTTGATGCTCTAATCACAGTTGGTTGGGATGCAAGAAACTGAGACCGTGTCAAACTCGCTCAAATTAATTGAATATCTATTGAAAGGTGTACCAGACATCCAAGGCTAGGAAGTAAAGTTGAAAAGGGAAACCAGGAGGCTAGATCTGGTAAATTGAGCTGGTTCGTCTCCCTTCCTTTCCGCCTGCAGTGCCTCCTCGATTGTCTCTACCACTTTCTCCATGCGCAACTCCCTTCCCTCGCTTCTCTCTCTTGCTAGGATTGCTAGGATTTTACTCGGGCTCAAGCTTCACACCACAGTACCCTTTCACTCCAGGGCCAGTCATCCTTATCAGCTCTCTGAGCCTTTTAGATCAGAACATCAAGGAAAGAGAAGCTGATTGGCTCAGCTCAGCCTATGGATGGGTACCCTGGGTCAGGTGATCCCTCAGAACCAATCAGCTGTGGTCAGGAGGCAAAGTATGTGATTAAAACTTGACTAAACCTACCAAGACCTGCAGATAAAGGAGGATTCCAAAGAAGGCGTGTGAACCAGGAGGCAATAATAGGTTAAAGATACAGGGAGAAAATCAACTCACTTCGTAGGGGTGGTAAACGGAGAAGGCTATCAGACTCTTAAGCAAGGCCTGATTTAAAGGTCTGATTTAGGGCTTCCCTGGTGGCGCAGTGGTTGAGAGTCTGCCTGCCGATGCAGGGGACACGGGTTCGTGTCCCGGTCCGGGAAGATCCCACATGCCGCAGAGCGGCTGGGCCCGTGAGCCATGGCCGCTGAGCCTGTGCTCCACAACGAGAGAGACCACAACAGTGAGAGGCCTGCGTACCGCAAAATAAATAAATAAATAAATAAAGGTCTGATTTAGTCTTAGGGGAAAAAAGACACCCCAGCTGTGGATGAAAGCAGCATTTTAGAGCGTTTAGGCTGGCTGTGGTCCACAGGACTTTTCCAAAAGTTGAGAGAATGAAGGGACCCAGACCATCAAGAAAGCTTTTGCCTAATCCAGAATGGAGCAATTTAGAAACAGGGATTAAAAAAAAATGTAGCCTGAAATTTTTTAAGGGCAGAGTCTGCTTCTCATTTAATTGCTCTAACCCTGGCCTCATGGTTAAGCTCAGAGTAGAAATTCACTACACATTTGTTGGACTGAATAGAATTCCACTAAAACCCAAACAAGGAACACATTGCTATTTGTATTCTGTTCAAGTCGGAGCCAGGACGAGGAACACAAAACAAAACAAAAATCAAAATATGATTTTTTCTGATTCCTGATTCAGGGCTTGGGTCACTGGATAAAGACTTGATGAGAAGCAAAAATGCAGCAGAAGGAGAGTCTGGGCCAAGGTGCCTGGCAGAGGGCTAGATGAACAGATAGCCTGTGCCCAGTGGCTCAGCGGCAGATCAAAGCTGGCTTCCCCAGCACAGGCAGCAAGCATGGCAGGAATCTGGGGGACCTCTCACCCAGTCCCCCATCCACACTCACAGATGGAAAGCCTCACCGTTAGTGGTCACACCTTTGAACACCGCCAGCACACGGGCGTTTGTGACAAAAATTTTATAGTCTAGTAGGTAGCTGTCTCCAGATAGGCAGCTGTGATACAACTGGGCCATGTGATTCCTGGCCTGACCCCCTGGGCTCACAGCACAGGTCTGCCACTTGGGCAACTTGCTTAACTACTTAACTACTTTGTGTCTCAGTTTCCTCATTTGTAAAACAGGAATAATAACCCCCCTTAGAGGGTCAATGAGGAGATTAAATGAGAGAATATATGCAAAAACAATTAAAACAGTACCTGGCACATAGTAAACAATCATTATTACCTTAATTGGTAGCAAAACACTAGACTGCAGAGAAGAGCTTCCCAGACTGGAGGGTCCTGGAGATCATTTAAACCCACAGAGAGCAACCTGTTGGTGGCTGTGATTTGGACCTAAGACTCATCCCTCTTTTCTTCTGGATTAGATCCATGATTGGTCCAGGAACCGCCACAGAAACCAAGCAAGACCAATCAGAATTCTTCCCTAGGATTTTTCCAATTGGATCTTTTAACTGGTAGAAAAGCAAATATCATCATTACTCACCACTCCCCCCCTTTCCCCTCTTTTGGGGTTCAAAAAATAAAGATGGGAGCCCAGAGCTACATTTCCTCCTTTCCACCTCTGTGTACAGAAGCTGGCCTGAGAGATTAAAGCTGATTTGCAGAGAGAACCTGGACCAGAGTCCTAGCTGGGCAGAGTCTGAGTATCTGAATCCTGTTGACCCCGGATCCAAACTCCCACTCCCACTTGACTGTAGGTTGATTACAGAAGCCATTAAATTAATTTCTCTCTCTCTTTCTCTTTCTCATTCTCGCTTTCGCTTTCTTGCTCTTCCCCTCTCCCATTCTCCCTCTTTAAACTGCTTTAGATTACATTTCTGTTTCTTGCAACTAGAATTTGTGCTTGAGGGTCAGTTCAGGAGGGGAACATCTGAGTTTGCATTTTCTTTTACGTTAGAGAATGACAATACGTTGTTTTATGGCAAAACAGTATAGATTATTACAGTTTACATTACTTTGTTTTAAAATAAAGAATACTAGTGAAAAGATTGATGGTGCTTTGTAGCCACTAAAATGTTCCTATCTTGGACCATTTGAAAAGGAGCAATCTAGGGACAACGTTTACAAGTTTCATCTCTTGAATTTTTTCTTCAGAGGTTAGAGTGAATTTACACCAAGGGTTGCATACCTCAGTGCTACAGGAGCCAGGCAGGGTAGTATCAATGAGTGAAGTAGATGGATGGTGTAAGACAAAAGGGAGTGATGGGGACTGTGGCAGAGTGGTGAGTGCTTGATCCGTCTTAAAAAGCCCGCTACCACTCAGCCCCAGCCCATTGTTTCCATGTACAAATATGGGGGCGGAGTTGCCAGATCCTCTAGTTTTTAAGAGATTCTGGACATTTGGGAAGCTTAATGTGAACTTCTAAATTTTGAACTTTGGCTATGAGTTTGACTTTAAAAAGTGGGTGTGTAGGTAGGGTGACCAACTGTCCCAGTTTGCCTAGGACTGAGGGGTTTCCTGGGAGTGTGGAACGTTCATTGTAAACCAGGACAGGTTGGTTACTTATGTGTAGCCCAAACAGAACTCATGTGAGACCTCTGGCTCACACACACCACCTCATTTCACCCCAGAACGATCCAGTAAGGTAGTATGTGATCAATAAGATTGAGGCCTCTCCCTACTGCTTCCTCTCCATGGCTGTAAAATCTCATCTCTGCTTGGAGAAGACAGGGCCCTCTGGGCAGCCAGGAGATTAAGGAGTTTCCCCCTTAATCCCTCTTCTTTAGGCTGAAAGAAAGGCTCCATGTATAATTACATTACAAGTCGTGAACTTGGACCTGGCCCACTTGTATGCATGTGGAGACCAAGGGTGCAGAGTTGGGAGGTGACTTACTTAAAACACACGGCATGTTGGTGACAGAAGCTAACCTCCAGTGTCTTCTTCGCTGACTTGGTACCTGTCTCCTCTATTAGGGAAAGGGAAGGGGACCAACATTTGCTGACAGCCTCCTAGTTGCCAGGTCCCATGCTGGGCACTCATATAGCCCTCCTAACTCCCAAGAAACTCCCGTGGGAGGAACTGGAGTTCCAAACCCATGCCCTTTCCAGGCCACCACCCTGCCAATCCAGGCATGCCAGGAGGGTGTTTGGAATTGCCAGGTTGTCATTGCACAAAGGGAGGGGTGTGCGGCTCAGGATAGACTGAAATAAGGGTCACAAATAGGATCCCTCTGCACAATGCTTGCCAAGCTCTGTGGGTGGGTTACAGGGAGAGACAGATCCACCCCCTCATGAAATCGTTCTCTGATGAGATGATGCACGTTAAGTGAACTATAAACTTTTAAGAGCATTCCAGACCCACTCATAAACATTAGGAATCATTCCCTTTGGGAAAGCCGGTATTCTTGAGGCAGTAGAGCGTACTACCACCCTAGAGGGGGCCCTGCTAGGACTTCCTCTCAACTAGAAGTCTGAATTCTTGTAAAGGAGCCAAAATTAGAAAGTAAGGTTTGTGTTTCATTAATACCTTGAGCCCTTACACCTTATGTGTCTCTGACCTCTTTTAACAGAGGAGCAGAAAGAACTGGATTATATCACTGTTACCAGAGGAGGCTTTTTTTGATCGGATCTGAGTTCAGATCCCAGCTCTGCCACTTACCTGATGGGTGATGTGGGATACAGGCTGCTAAACCTTTCTGGCCCTCAGACTTCCCCTCTGAGAATAACAAGACCAGGACACGGGGCTATTGTAAGGATTAAAAACGAGATGATACATACTTTCCATACAACCCAGAAATCCCACTCCTATATATTTACCCAAGAGAAATGATAATGCATGTTCACACACACAAAAAAACTGTATTTGAATGTTTGCAGCAGTTCATGCATAATTGTCCCAAACTGCAGACAACCCAAATGTTCTTCAGCTGATGAATGCATAAACAAACTGTGGTACATCCATACAATGGAATACAACTCACCGAAAATAAGGAATAAACTACAGTTGACCCTTGATCAACATGGGTTTGAACTATGCTGGTTCACTTACATGCAGATTTTTTCAATAGTAAATACAGTATTACACTAACCACCATTGGTAGAATCTGAGGATGCAGAGCCATGGATACGGAGGAACCTCAAATACGGAGGGCCAACTGTAAGTTATACCCGGATTTTCAGCTGGGCGGAGGGTTGGTGCCTCTAACCCCTGTGTTGTTCGAGAGTCAACTGTATTGGGGGCTTCCCTGGTGGTGCAGTGGTTAAGAATCCTCCTGCCAATGCAGGGGACATGGGTTCGAGCCCTGGTCCGGGAAGATCCCAGATCCCACATGCTGCAGAGCGACTAAGCCCATGCACCACAACTACTGAGCCTGTGCTCTAGAGCCCGCGAGCCACAACTACTGAGCCCGCTCGCCTAGAGCCCATGCTCTGCAACAAGAGAAGCCACTGCAGTGCGAAGCCCACGCACCGCAACTAGAGAAAGCCTGCATGCAGCAATGAAGATCCAACACAGCCAAAAATAAATAAATAATAAATTTTTTAAAAAAAGAGTCAACTGTATTGATACACACAACATACACAGCAATATCAGGGATGAGTCTCAAATGCATTCTGCTAAGTGAAAGAAGGCAGACATAAATGATTACATATTGGATGATTCCATTTGCATGACATTCTGGAAAGGAACAACCATAGGGACAAAAATGTATGAGTGGTTGCTAGGGGCTGGAGAGGGGAGTGTAAATTGAGTGGCTGGGTTGGGGGTAGTGGATGACTACAAAGGGTCATGAAAGAATTTTTTGAGGGGGTGGTGATAGAACCTTTCAGTATCTTGATGGCAGTGGTGGCTACATAACTGTATGCATTTGTCAAAACTCACAGGACTGTCCACTGAAAAGGGTGAATTTTCCTGTATGTAAGTTATGCCTCAATAGACCTTTTTTAAAAAAAAATCTTATTTATTTATTTATTTGTTTTTGGCTGCGTTGGGTCTTCGTTACTGCACGAGGACTTTCTCTAGTTGCTGCGAGCGGGGGCTACTCTTCGTTGCGGTGCGCAGGCTTCTCATTGCGGTGGCTTCTCTTGTTGTGGAGCACGGGCTCTGTGTCAAAGCAAAGGAAAAGGGCCTGGCTCAGTGCCCCCAGGAAGAAAAGTGCTATAGACTCCTTTTCACTAAAACGTTAGTAACGGTGTGTTCTTCTCTCCAGCAGTTTTACTTTTGTAAAAAGAGCCTGCAACTTTTGTAGAGAAAGAAGGGTGGCAGTCCGTGCCAATGTATATTTATATTTATTTGTATGTATGAAAAGATAATACAAGAAACTAATAACAGTGGTGAGGTGACCGTGGGAGTGCTGTAGGAACTGGGCAGGTGGGGGACCCAATCAGAGAAAGACTTTTCAGTATAACTTCTGTGTGTGTGTGTGTACTTGTGTGTAATACAGTCACATGGTTTAAAATGTATATCATTTTATATACATTTATATAAATGGTGTATACGTTTTTGAATTATGTGAACATATTACCCATAAAAACATTAAATTAAAAAACAAATAATAAAAAGGCTTAAAAGAAGGGGAAATCTTTTTTTTTTTTTTTTTTTTAGAAGGGGAAATCTTTAATCCCTAGGCATGACTCTCCTCCAGTGGAATCTGTGAGGGGGTGGCATTCTGTGGCAGCCACATCACGTGAGCATCTGCTTACTCGGCCTTGACCCCACCCACCCTGCTAATAGACTGAAGGGAAGACTTAGCTCTTTGGGTCGGTGGACTCCTGTTCTCAGGAGGGAGCAGAACTGAGAATACTCTCGTTCTCCCTCAGATCGCTCTCCCCATGTGTCTCCCAATGGCAGAAATCCATTTTTTTGTCTTTCACCCCACAACTGGAGTAGGACTTCACCTACAGATGCTCCCTGAAGGAGTAATTATAGGTCTGAATTCATACTTTGGTATAAATGATATCAGATTCTTAGACTCTTTCCCAGAGACATATTTTGGAAGAGAGCAAGCAGACTACCCATATTCCAGATGTCTGGGCCACTTCAGGGCACCTGAAATGTAGGGCAATTGAAAGACGCTAGTTAATTACTTCTTGGTCTTCTCAGGTGTAGACCTAGGTGAGAGCTCTAGGAAAGGCCAAGTGGTGGGGTCTGCCATGTTTGTGTACCGGCTTTGGAGTCAGGCCTGACTTTGAATCTCACCTTGGCCTCTTCCTATTCTTGAGCCCTTGACCTAGGATCTCTGTACTTCAGTTTCCTCATTTCTGAGGTGAGACTGCTGATGACACCTGTGTTGTGAATGGGTGAGGAGATGAAGTGGGGACCACAGGCAGCATCAGTGAAGGATGCACCTTAGGTGCTCAGCACCCAGGCACCCTTCTCAGCCCGCTCTGCCTGGGCCACCTCGAGGCTCACGTGTGGTTTAGGGGGAAAGGGTGATAGACAGAGAGGAACAGTGAAGTGGAACAATACGAAGAACGAAAGCCGGGCAGCGGGGCTGACTCACTGGCTGACTCATTTCCTTACTCAGGGATGATCTGAGCGTCCACCGAGCATCCATCCTCACGTCTTCACACTCTGTTCCCTTTTTGTGGGGAAGACCTCAGGAGGATCGCCCTGCCCCCCCGGAGAGTGGGGAGCAGTGTGCCAGACCTTCCCTTTCATAACCAGGACCAAAGGAGAGGTCAGCTAGCTACAAAGTCATTTTCCGATCCACAAAATAACAGTCCCCATATGATGCAATCATTCTAAGAAAGGACAGTTTTTGTCCTGGAATACAGGAGAGATTCTAGACTCTTTGTGCCCATTTCTAGATATCACAGAGATATCTGCATACCATAAAACACTTGGAAACCACAGAAAAGTGTAAAGAAGCTGAAAAAAAAATTCACCCATAATCCTATCATTTAGACTCAATCATGGTGATGAGTTTGGTATTTTTCCATTCAATTTTTTTCTCTGTATTTTTTTCATTCCTCGGTCAAGTTTATTTGTTTATATTTGAAACAGCACTATTCAAAAGATATGTGAATCACAAATGCAAGCCACGTACGTAGTTTTAAATGTTTTGGTAGCCTCATCAAAGAAAAATGCAAGTAAACAGGTAAAATTAAAAATGTATTTAACCCAGTAAATCAAAAATACTGCCACTTCACCATACAATCAATATAAAAATTATTAATGAAAGATTTTACATTCTTTTTAAGTCTTTGAAATATTTTTTGGGGAATTCCTTGGTGGTTCAGGGATTAGGACTCCACGCTTCCACTGCAGGGGGCATGGGTTTGATCCCTGGTTGGGGAAGTTCCCGCATGCCCCGCTGCACAGCCAAAAAGAAATGTGCTACACTATAGCACCTCTCAATCCGGACTAGCCCCTTTCGAGTCCTCAACAGACACATGGGGTCAGTGGCAATCCTATTGGGCAGCACAGCTCTATGAAATTTCTATCTTGCCTTAGTTTTTTGCTTAAATTGCATCTTAAGTATTTTTTCATATCATAAAATATCTTTTTTTTTGCAGTACGCGGGCCTCTCACTGTTGTGGCCTCTCCCGTTGCAGAGCACAGGCTCCGGACGCGCAGGCTCAGCGGCCATGGCTCACAGGCCCAGCCGCTTTGCGGCATGTGGGATCTTCCTGGACTGGGGCACGAACCTGCGTCCCGTGCATTGGCAGGCGGACTCTCAACCACTGCACCACCAGGGAAGCCCATAAAATATCTTTTGAAAAAAGTATTTTAAGAGTTTAAGCAACATGTATTCACTATCTAATTCCAAAGGTAATAGATTGGTTTCTGTTTTGTTTTTTGTTTTGTTTCTCCTAACTCAGGGACGGTGTGTGTTAGCCATTTGATACAATTATTTCTAGACTGTATTCTCCGTAAGTATTCATATTGAGCAAAAATTGGACACATACAATATGTTCTGTTTTATAACCACTCTTTTCACTTAATGATACATGTGGACATACAATAATGATGACAATGTCACCTTTGAGCCTCTGCAGAGAGCCAGGCATGTTCAAACACCTGTTCTCATCTCAGTACTGGGAGGTGGGAGCATTTCCATCCCCATTCCTCAAAAGTGATTTTCATTGTTGCAAAATTGGGATTCCACCCAGATCCTCAGATTTTATCTCTAGAGCCTTTCATTTTCACCATATGGTCTCCTTCTGGAGGGAGGCAGGCAGGGGATCCAAGATATGCCAAAGAAGCATTTACAAATTAACTTTTGGAGTAGAATTCTCAAAAAATTGGAGCTGTCTCTACCCATGGGTTTGCCTAACAACCTCTGAAATTACCCAGTTAAATCCTGTTCCCCCCACTGCACACACATGCCCCCAAGGCTGCCATCTTCTTGTGGGACATTCTTCCGCTTCCATGTTTCTCCTTCTCTGTAACTTCCAAGAAAGAATCCTGAGAGTCTCTCTAAATCCAGATAATTCCTTGCTCGGGGAGGGGAGTGTGCAGCTGTTCTGTGCATTATAGGTTGTTTATCGGCATCCCTGACCTCTGCCCACTAGATGCCAGTAGCACTTCCTGCCAAGTTGTGACAAAAGTGTCTGCAGACATTGGGCTTCCCTGGTGGCACAGTGGTTAAGAATCCGCCTGCCAATGCAGGGGACACGGGTTCGAGCCCTGGTCCGGGAAGATCCACACATGCTGCGGGGCAACTAAGCCCATGCGCCACAACTATTGAGCCTGAACTCAGGAGCCCGCGAGCCACAACTACTGAAACCTGCGTGCCTAGAGCCCGGACTCTGCAACAAGAGAAGCCACTGCAGTGAGAAGCCTGTGCACCACAACGAAGAGTAGCCCCTGCTCGCTGCAACTAGAGAAAGCCCGCGCGCATCAACAAAGACCCAATGCAGCCGAAAAAAAAAATTAAAAGTGTCTGCAGACATTTCCAGATGCCCTGGGTGGTGGTGGTGGGGAACATTGCCCCTGTTTGAGAACCACTGCTCTAAGTATTATCAGATGGAGGAGTCTTTCCTAAACCAGTCATTTGATGTGACCCAGAGATGAGGTAGGACAATTACTTCCTATATAGACTGTTGTCCTCACTAAGATAGGAACCTTTTCTCTCCACCAGGGAGTCTCCAGGATCTGCATCTAATAATTACTCGATAAATGTGTGCACAATGAAAGATGCTGGTGATTTTTGTTGTTGTTGCTGTTGTACCTTATATTAGGCTTTTCAAGACTGAACTAAATGCACCCAATACGTGTCCTAGATGGTAGTGCCTTTCACAGATACTTTTTTCCTGGAGTTCTGTGCCTTTCAGATTCTGATATTCAATCTGTTATTTTCCTATGCCAAAGAGAATAATATGAAATCTTAGCATTTACATTCCTGACTATCACATTACATTTGGATCGTGCACATATGTCCTATGCTAGACTGACAAATATTTCTATGAGGCAAATGAAAGATAATTTTTAACATTTGCATCATATGCCATCTTTTGAGCATACCCTCATCAACTGTTTTTTTAATTTGGGGCATTTAGATCGTTTTCAATTTTTTCTCATTTTAAATAACACTGCAGTGAACATCTTTGTGTATGTATCTCTGCTGTACACTTGTTAAAATAAAGAATTCAAAAGAACAAACTCTTCCTGCTCAACACATAGCCTCCTTTGCTGAATTTTACACCCGGAAATTCCTTCTCTGATTCAGAAAAAAAAACCTCCAACATGAACTGAACTAATAAGATACCATTAAATTCAGCTCAAGTTGGCTTCCCTCTTTGTGACTATAACCAGAGTAGTGGTTTTGTAGACAAACTCATTGTCTGTCACTAACTCTTTGAGCTTCAATTTCCTCATCCATTAAATGGGAGTAATAATAGTACCAACTTCATGGCATAAGTGAGATGAGACATGCAAAGTTCTCGGCACCTATTAAAACCAGTAAAAAGTGTTAAGTATAGTAAAATGTCAATGGTAGAATCTAGGTGGTGGGTATATGTGCTCCCTATATAATTATTTCAACTTTTCTATGTGTTTGAAGGTTTTCATAATAAAATGTTGGGAAAGGAAAGCTTCATAGATAAATGTAATGTTAGTTGATCTCATGGTTGTTTACTAAGGAGAGAATGGAGCAAATCTTAGAAAAAGTCAGGTGCAAGGTAAACACGTAATACCAAGTTTGAAATGTGGAATCTGTTTCTTGGGTACCACATCCAATGTATTTAGATCTTCCTTGAGTATAGAAAAGTGTGACCAGAACTTGTGTGAGTGCTGGAAAGGACTGTTGGTTATTTTACCATCTGGTCTCAGAATATAAACCACAGTGTGGGGATAGCATATGCTGTAGAAGTGGTTTATTTTTTTAGGCTTCAGAGATTTAAAAATGTATATATAGTTTGTTTGCAAAGTTACTTTGAAACATTTAGAAAAAAGCACCTGCTTCCAAGTCAGACGCATCTGAATTGCAATCCTTTTTCAGCTGCTTAGTAGTTGTGTGGTATTTAAGTGAGTCATCTCTTTGGGTTTCAGTTTCCTCGCCTGTAAAATGGGGACAATAATAGTACATTCAGGGTCTTCCTGGTGGCGTAGTGGTTAAGAATCTGCCTGCCAATGCAGGGGACACGGCTTCAATCCCTGGTCTGGGAAGATCCCACATGCCATGGGGCAACTAAGCCTGTGCGCCACAACTTCTGAGTCTGTGCTCTAGAGCCTGCAAGCCACAACTACTGAGCCCGCGCGCCAGAACTACCAAAGCCCACGTGCCTAGAGCCTGTGCTCTTCAACAAGAGAAGCCACTGCAATGAGAAACCCATGCACCACAACAAAGAGTAGCCCCTGCTCACTGCAACTAGAGAAAGCCCGTGCGCGCGCAGCAACGAAGACCCAACGCGGCCAAAAATAAATAAAATTAAAAAAAAAATTAACCACTGGTGATGAGGCACCATTTACTTAAAAAAGAAAAAGTAGTACATTCGTCACAGAGAGATGTGAGGATTAAGTGAGAGCACATAAAAGCACTTGATGCTGGACTTGGCACAGAGGTGTAGTTTCTTCCTTTCTAAGGGGCAACACTTATACACGTTGTTTTGCCAGCAAATTTTTCAGAATGCCGCTGTGCTAATGTAACCAAAGGTGATTTTTCTGTTGGGAAGGTCACACAGGGCTCAGGAACTGCCCACAGTCCAGCGTTGAAAAACTCAGCTTGTTGTTGTTCCGATTTCCTCCTATTCAGAGCCCCTGCACGTGGTGACTGACTTTATGATTCATTGAGATCCCTCCCAGAAATTTCACTTTGACCTTAAATGTGTGAAAATTCCATTCCTGGCAAGTGGAGCACATTGCTTTGGGAAAGACAGCTGAACATATTTTGTGTTTTGAATCCTTTGCTATTAGTTAACATCAGAGGACCCAAAACGTGTGCCCATCATCGGCAGAATATGGGCTTGCCAGTACATATTATGGAATGCCACGCCCCTGTGCTTCCTGATATTTACAGAATCCACCCCTCTTCCCACCCTTCACCACTGGCAACACAAAACACATCGAAAATTACACTCACTATTTTCTACAACAATCATGGCCATGGCCAGCGTCGCTGTCCTCTATGTATGGGAGAGAGGGAGCGAGGAGGGCTGGTGCTACTCCATATGGAGCCTTAATGCCAAGTAAAAGAGGCCCCTGCCTTCTGGGCAGATGCAGCCCTTGCCAGTGTGCATGACTTACAGAGCATAGAGTGGGGGCCCCCCTTAACCCCTGAGTTGAGTGCCCTTGTGCAGGGCACAGCCTCGTGGACCCTGGGAACAACATGGTTTTGGTGTTAGGTAGAGTCTGCTTTGAATCTAGTCCCAGATATTTACTGGCTGTGACCCTGAGCACAGTTACTTACCCTCTCTGAGCCTCAGTTTCCTCATTTGATTGTAATTTCATGCAATTGTTTGAAGGGTTAAATGAGATAGAATATTTTAAAACTGTATGTGTGTGTTTGAATAAACATAAAAGAAAATGCCTGGAAAGAGACACACTGAGCTATTAAAAGTGGTTAGAATTTAGGGACAGAATTACAAGGCTCCTTTTTGTGCACCTATTATATTTCTAGTTATTTATTTAAAATTATTTATTTATTTATTTATTTTTGGCTGCCTTGGGTCTTCGTTGCTGCGCGTGGGCTTTCTCTAGTTGCGGTGAGTGGGGGCTGCTCTTCGTTGCGTTGCGTGGGCTTCTCACTGTGGTGGCTCCTCTTGTTAAGGAGCATGGGCTCTAGATGCTCAGGCTTCAGTAATTGTGGCTTGCTGACTCAGTAGTTGTGGCTCGCAGGGTGTAGAGCACAGGCTCAGTAGTTGTGTCGCACAGGCTTAGTTGCTCCACGGAATGTGGGATCTTCCCAGACCAAGGATGGAACCTGTGTTCCCTGAATTGGCAGGGGGATTCTTAACCACTGACCCACCAGAGAAGTCCGTATTTTTATTTACTTATTTTTAATTGAAATATAGTTGATCTACAGTGTGTGTTAATTACTGCTGTACAGCAAAGTTATTCAGTTATACATATATGTTCATTCTTTTTTTAAATATTCTTTTCCATTATGGTGTATCATAGGATATTGAATATAGTTCTCTGTGCCATACAGCAGGACCTTGTTGTTTGTCCATTCTATATATAAAAGCTTACATCTGCCCACACCAACCTCCCTCCATCCCTTCCCCAACCCCTCCCCTCTTGGCAACCACCAGTCTGTTCTCTATGTCCGTGATTCTGTTTCTGTTTCACAGGTAGGTTCATTCGTGTTATATTTTAGATTCCACGTATAAGTAATATCATATGGTATTTATCCTTCTGACTTACTTCACTTAGTATGATAATCTCTAGTTGTATCCATGTTGCTGCAAATGGTATTATTTTGTTCTTTTTTATGGCTGAGTAATATTCCATTGTATATATGTACCACATCTTCTTTATCCATTCCTCTGTTTACAGACATTTAGGTTGCTTCAGTGTCTTGGCTATTGTGAATAGTGCTGCTATGAACATAGTGATGCATGTATCTTTTTGAATTATAGTTTTGTCTGGATATATGCCCAGGACTGGGATTGCTGGATAATATGGTAATTCTATTTTTAGTTTTCTGAGGAACCTCCATAGTGTTTTCCACAGTGGCTGCACCAATTTACATTCCCACCAACAATGTAGGGGGGGTTCTACAAGGCCTCTTTTTGGTTTTTGTTTAAATACTTCTGTTTTGTTTGAACTTATTTTAATACATCTTTATTACTTTTAAAAAATAATATTATTGGGGAATTATTTAAGATTTACAGAAGACATTCAAAAATAGTGCTGAGATTCTTTATACTCCTTACCCCCTTTCCCCTACTGTAACATCTTACATAATCATGGAACATTTGTCAAAACTAAGAAACCAATATTGGTAAATTTCTACTATTAAACTTCAGAGTTTGTTCAGACTTTACTGGTTTTTCTCTAATGTCTTTTTGCTGTTCCAGGATCTCTCACACCCACATTGTATCACTTCTTAATTTGGGAACAACAAAAGAGTATATGTTAAAATATATATGTTTCAACCAAATGTGGGTGAAAGAGGAGATCAAGAGGATTGAGAATGGCTCTGTCATAAATAGCTGTGCAACTTTGAGTCAGATGCTTCCCCTCTCTGGGCCTTAGTTTTCTCACGTATAAAGTAAATGGGTAGGGCAAGAGATTGCTAAGCTCCCTCTCTTAAGTCCAGCTAACACCGTTTTTCAGCGGACAAAAAAATCAGGACGTTAAAGTGGGATGCAGAGGCGCTTTTATTTATTTACTTTTTTAACATCTTTTAACTATTGGAGTATAATTGCTTGCAGAGGCTCTTTTAAAACACACATCTCGGGCTTCCCTGGTGGCGCAGTTGAGAATCCGCCTGCCAATGCAGAGGACACGGGTTCGATCCCTGGTCTGGGAAGATCCCACATGCTGCGGAGCAGCTAAGTCTGTGTGCCACAACTACTGAGCCTGTGTGCCGCAACTACTAAAGACTGTGCTCCTAGAGCCCGTGCTCCACAGCAAGAGAAGCCACCACAATGAGAAGCCCGCGCACCACAACGACCCGCTCACTGCAACTAGAGAAAGCCCATGTGCAGCAACAAAGACCTTATGCAGCCAAAAAATAAATAAATAAAACACACTTCTCAAAATGTTAAAATAGATGCCTTAGCTCCAAGGAGTCCCTTTTGGCCTCATTAAGGAAAGGAACAAAGATCTGATCACATCTGCCAACTGGGGACTCATCTGACTCCCATGGTCACTGGGGATGGAGGTATTTGGTGATCTAACAGGTCTTTTCCATTTCTGTCTACTAAGATGTATTTTTGTTGGAGAGGGAGATTTTGTCCAAATTCTTAGAGAAATAAGAAACATGGTAAATCCTGTATTCTCAATTTGCTTTATTATTTATGACCTCCAGATCTCTGGTGAGGAGGACAGGACCTGTACTGAGCTCCATCTTTTTACCAGCTGGTTTAGTCTTAAGTTCATGGTAGCCTGCCCAAGCTATGACAGTTGAGCAAGCTTTAGATAGTAAAAGTCACATCTGATGTCCTTTGCTGCAGACCATTGGCGTAAACTTATTTATTCAGAATTGTGTCCATGGCAGGCATATTCCGTCCATGTTTGGCTGAAAGAGCAGGCAATATTGTCACATGCTCAGTGAAGCTTTCCTCATCTACCCCTTAAAGATTAGGTCAGGCCCCTGGTAAATGCATTTCTTGTATGAGGTTTTTTTTTTAAACTAAATTTATTTATTTATTTTTGGCTGCACTGGGTCTTCATTGCTGTGCGCGGGCTTCTCATCGCGGTGGCTTCTGTTGTTGTGGAGCAGGGCTTCAGTAGTTGTGGCTCACGGGCTCAGTAATTGTGGCTCACGGGCTCAGTAGTTGTGGCTCACGGGCTCAGTAGTTGTGGTTCACGGGCTTAGCTGCTCCACAGCATGTGGGATCTTCCCAGACCAGGGCTCAAACCCATGTCCTCTGCACTGGCAGGCAAATTCTTAACCACTGCACCACCAGGGAAGTCCCATGAATTTTGTTTTGTTTTGTTTTAATGAGTTTTTATGTAAATGAATTTTCCAGTTTTCTGCACCTTAGCTCTTGGATTCATTCTGGTTTTGACATCTGTCTACTTAAATCCAGCTCATTCCTTTTATCTACTGCATAGTGCTTCATGATATGACCATTTTATGTTTTATTAGCCACTCTCCTACTGATGAATATTTTAGTTGTTTCTAATTATTATTATTATTTCTGTTACAAACAATACTGCAATGAACATCTTTGAGTGTCTCCTTAGGCTTCTCCTTGGTTGCTCTCAATAGTGGAATTGCTGGGTCATAGAGAATGCCTAAGTTTAATTTCATTGTTTCCTTCCAAAATCATGCTGTAATTCTTTCACCTGTAAAATGAGAGGGATTCAGTGATTTCTAAGGTTTCTTTCCCCCCAGCTCTAAAATGCAATCATTCTGAGACAATAGAGGGGGGAGGCAGACTTTAAACTCTTGGCAGTTATCTCATATATACTGTGCTCAGTCAGATGCAGCGGAAACAGATAATATCCAGGGTCATGTGTTCCCTGTTGTTCCCTCTCTAGGTCCCTGGGAAGAGAAACCTCCATAAAACACCAGATCAGATTTTCTTTTAATCCTCTAAGTAATGAAGTGGATAAAAGTTTCTGACAGTGGAAAACTCCAATTATTCAATTACATTAAAATAAATCTGTCACTAGACTTGGAAACTCAAGCTTTCCTTGCTCAGAGAGTTACAAAAGTAAAAAGGTTTCCATGCTATGCACAATTTTTCTAACTTGCCCCACATGACTGTGATTTAGAGTCATTTTACCCACTCACACCTGCTGTTACCCAACTGTTAATATCAATGCAATGAATGACAAAATAGTTTGTAAGAGGAACCCTATCTAATTCCAATAAATACCTTACTTCTATTTATTTTGAACGTGTCCATTTTCTCTGGGCAGTAACCTCAGTTCAGGATATCAGAATACCACTTGTACAGGCAAATATACATTATATTCCTTAGAAATTAAAGACACAATAGACATTGATACCTTGTCCATGACTCATGTCCTCATGACTCCAAGCTCATGAGAGGGCTTTAACCCACTGATCCGGGTGGGGGATATTATTAGGACAGTATGGGCTTTTCCATCACCTATTTAATTGCAGCTACTCAGTACTGGGGATTATATTAAGAAGAATGTTTATAAAAATGCATAAGATGATAGCTCAGGGTTGATTCTGGACTGACATTACCGCCAGATATTAGGATTATGTCTGCTAAAAACAAAACTTTAGAACAAGACAAAAATGATTTGGTGGTTTCCCTCCCATTATAGTTTTGCTTATTACAAAATCTTAGGAAATTATGAGAGAAAAGCAGAAGGAAGAATAAAAGGATGATCACTATTACTATTTTGGTGTAGTTCCTTCCCATTTTTTTAAGAAATTCTTTTGTATTTGGAGAAATTTCAAAAATACACAAAAGTACAAAGAGTAACAAAATAAAAACCAGACCTATATTCTGACTGCTAACTCAGAAATAACCATTAACATTTTGTAATATTTGCTACCAATCTTTGTTTTGTTTCTTTATTGAAAGAAAGATTGAAAATAAAGCTAAAGGCTGATTTAACCACCATCCCCTATCATGAGGTTGGAATTTTCCCTTCCAGTTCATTCTTTTTTTTTTTTAATATTTATTTATTTATTTATTTGGCTGTGCCGGGTCTTAGTTGCGGCATGCGGGATCTTCGTTGCAGCGTGTGGGGTCTTTTAGTTGCAGCATGCAGACTCTTTAGTTCCGGCATGCAGGCTCTCAGTTGCAGCATGCGGGATCTAGTTCCCTGACCAGGGATCGAACCCTGGCCCCTTGCATTAGGAGCTCGGAGTCTTAACCACTAGACCACCAGGGAAGTCCCCAGTTCATTCTTTTTTATTTTTATTTTTTAATTTTATTTTTATTTACTTACTATTTTTTTTGGCTGTGTTGAGTCTTCATTGCTGCACGCGGACTTTCTCTAGTTGCGACCAGTGGGGGCGACTCTTCGTTGCAGTGTGCGGGCTTCTCATTGCGGTGGCTTCTCTTGTTGCAGAGCACGGGCTCTAGAGTGCACGGGCTTCAGTAGATGTGGTGTGTGGGCTCAGTAGTTGTGGCTCGTGGGCTCTAGAGCGCAGGCTCGGTAGTTGTGGTGTACAGGCTTAGTTGCTCCACGGCATGTGGGATCTTCCCAGACCACAGCTTGAACCCGTGTCCCCTGCATTGGCAGGTGGATTCTTTTTTTTTTTTTTTTTTTGCGGTATGCGGGCCTCTCACTGCCGTGGCCTCTCCCGTTGCAGAGCACAGGCTCCAGACGCGCAGGCCCAGCGGCCATGGCCCACGGGCCCAGCCGCTCCTTGGCATGCGGGATCCTCCCAGACCGGGGCACGAACCCCTGTCCCCTGCATCGGCAGGTGGACTCCCAACCACTGCACCATCAGGGAAGCCCGGCAGGTGGATTCTTAACCACTGCACCCCCAGGGAAGCCCCCTCAGTTCATTCTTGAATATGTGTGTGTGTGTGTGTGTGTGTGTGTGTGTATTTGTAAGTATGTATATACAGAGATACATATATAGAGAGAGACACATACGTATATTTTATATGAACAATATATGGTATTCTTTTGAGTGGCTTTTTAAAAAATTTATTCCTAGTTATAGGTTTTTAAAAAATTTCTGGCGACATATAGTGTTGCTTCAAGTTATCGATACTGATACTACAACATTGTTCTTTATCTTAATATCCATCTTGAGGTATAGGAATCCTGAGCAGGATAGGAGAATAAAACCTCCATTCTCTCATCTGTAAAATGGGAGCAGTAATAGTATCTGCCTCAGAGTGGATGTGATGATTGATGAGATTTAATGATAATATGAATATCGAGAACTCACTCTGTGCCTGGCACATGTGCTCCCTGCCATTTCCCTCCAGCATTGAGAGCTCTCCAGCGGTTTGATGAGGTTCCAGTCCAACTACTAATTATGTGACCTTCAGCCACATACCTGAGCCTCGCTTTTCTCATATTTATATTGCAAATCATAATAATATATATCTCTAGGTTGTTGTGACAATGACACGAGATAATAACGTGCCTTGCATGGGACCTGGAATATTGCAAACACTAAGGAACTGACAGCTATTATTATTATTATTACTATCTCCTTATCCTTTAAAATGAAAACTTTTTTTTAATTGAAGCATAGTTGATTTACAATGTTGTGTTACTTTCAGGTGTACAGCAATGTGAATCAGTTATACATATACATATATCCACTCTTTTTTAGATTCTTTTCCCATATAGGCCATTACAGAGTATTGAGTAGAGTTCCCTGTGCTATACAGTAGGTCCTTACTAGTTATCTATTTTATATATAGTAGTGTGTATATGTCAATCCCAATCTTCCAATTTATCCCTCCTCCCACCTTGTCCCCTGGTAACCATAAGTTTGTTTTCTACATCTGTAACTCTATTTCTGTTTTGTAGATAAGTTCATTTGTACCCTTTTTTTTTTAGATTCCACATATAAGCAATATCATATGGTATTTGTCTTTCTCTGTCTGACTTATCTCACTCAGTATCACAATCTCTAGGTCCATCCATGTTGCTGCAAATGGCATTATTTCGTTCTTTTATTATTATTATTATCACTATCTCCTTATTCTTTAAAACTAAAACTTGATCCTGCTTAACCAATCTTAATGGCTGAAAATAAATCCATGGAAAAAATGTTCCATGGTCAAATGAGTTTGGGAAACCCTGTCTATTCTAGCCAGCCCTTGATTCACAGTGCATAGTAAGATATCAAAAGTAAACCAGTCCAAGGGAAAAAGAGTTTTAACCCAACATTTCCCAAACATACTTGATCGCAAAACTCTTTTGTTCCGCTAACATCTATAAACATCCCAAAGAAGTAATGTCCTATGTGGAGCACATTTTGAGTATTGGTTTAAGGTATGACTCCCTCAGATTACATAAAGGCATCTGAACCGGGGGGCTTCTTTTTGTGTCTACTCAAGAAAGCCTAATTCACTCAAGAAAGCTTAGCTGGCTACTCCAAAATCTCTGATGTTAGAATACTGGCATAAATTAGAATATGTGTTGATAACCATTTACTAATTCTCAGATTCTCGGACAGTTTTGAGTACCCTACAGATTACTTGTCCTGTAACAAAGAGCTTTCTTTAGTTATTTTAGAGGCAGTTGTCCGTTCATCATTCATATGTTAGACAGAGTTTTGTGACCTAGGAGCAAATCTCTGTATAATGGATAAGACCCTCCTTACCCAAGGCTTGGCTTTCAAGTCTGAGGTTTTTCAGATGTCCTTGAGACACCATAAACCATGGCAAAGACAAGCTATGGATAGGGAGGAGATATTTGCAATACATATAACCAACAATGAATTTGTATCCAGACTATGTGGAAGACTAACAAAACACAAACAACCCAAATGAAGAAAAAAAGAAAAGACCAAGGAAACAAACAGGAGAAGACCTTTAATGGTCAATAAATATCTGAAAAAATGTTCAAACTCATTAGTAGTAAGAAAATGCAAATTCAAACAATGAGATACATACATGTAGTAAAAGTATAAAACCAAGCAAGGGATGACACACTCCAACTTCAGAATAGTGGTTACTATAGGGAGAGAAAAAGGAAAAAAGGATGGGAAAGGAGACTTCAGTGTTATGTATAATGTCTTCTGTCTTCCTAAAAAATATGGAGAAATATAGGGAAAAGTTGAATTTGTTAAATCTGAGTGATGGATACATGGCATCTATTTCCTGCATATTTGAAATATTTCCTATTTTAAAATAAGCAAAAGAAAAACTTCACCTTGATTATATGAATGCCACTTTGTAAGACATCACTTTATAAAAATATTTTCTTCAGTTTCAAGTATTATTTTTATTTCGTTTCTTTCATTTATTGATTTTGCTCTTTGATCAAGACTTGTCTGGAATAGTTTGTAGACTGTAACCCCAGGGATGTTGGCTGTTGTGGTTTAATTATCCTCTAGGGTCTAGAGTCTAGGCGTTTAGGCTTTGCTTAATAGTTGTTGCCTTTTTCCTTTTTTAAAAAACTGGGCATGGATTTAAGTCAACTTGACAATAATACCTAGACGTACCACTTAGGACTCAATAAGCTTGCAAGTAACAGAAAAATCATTTCAAACAGGCTTAAGGTAGAATTTTATTTGGCCACGTAATTGAAAAGCTCTGGGTTGCAGGGGAGCTGGTCAGGCTTCAAGCACCAATGGATCCAGCGTTTTAAATGATGACATCTATTCCCACTTTCTAGTTTTTCAGTATTACAAATAATGTTGCAATAAGCATGTTATTGCATGCTTATATACATGAGTAAGAGTTTCTCAAATCTAGAGGGGGAATTGCTAAGTCAAGAGTATAGACATTTCCGGGCTTCCCTGGCAGTGCAGTGGTTGAGAGTCCACCTGCTGATACAGGGGACACGGGTTCGTGCCCCGATCCGGGAAGATCCCACGTGTCGCGGAGCGGCTGGGCCCGTGAGCCATGGCCGGTGAGCCTGCGCGTCCGGAGCCTGGGCTCCGCAATGGGAGAGGCCACAACAGTGAGAGGCCCGTGTACCGCAAAAAATAAAAATAAAATAAAATAAAATAAAAAAAGAGTATAGACATTTCCAACTTTCCAACCACTATTGCCAAATTTCTACCCAAAGTGAGAGGTTTGTTTGTTCATTTGCTTATTTTTTGTTTTGTCAATTTATACTTCCACCAGCATCAGCAGTGTATGAAAGTTCTCATTTCCTTTCCTTTCGTCCTAATTAAATTTAGAATTTTAAGGTCCCTAAATGTTTCAACTCTTCAGCCAGGTGAACAAGGTCAACATCAATATCATAAATCATGTTGATATGTACCCTTGATATGATGTGGTGAAAATGGCACTTTAGCTCTGTGGTCTTCCTCTAAAAAGTACATTGCCCCACTCTAATTACAGGAATAACATCAGGCCAATTCCAATAGAGGGGTAACATACAGTATACCTGTCCAGCATTCCTCAAACCTGTCAAGGTCATCAAAAACAAGGAAAGTCAGAAAATGTCAAGCCAAGAGAAACTAAGGAGACATAAGGACCACATGTAAAGTAGTATCCTGGTTGGGAGATCCTGGAACACATAAAGGACATTAGGTAAACTAAGGAAATCTGGATAAACTGTGGACTTCAGTGAATAATGATGTGTCAATATTGGTGCATTAATTGTAACAATGTACCACACTTATAAGATGTTAACATACAGGGAACCTGGGCTTGAGGTAAATGGAAACTCTACTATTTTCTCAGATTTTCTGTAAATCTAGAACTATTTCAAAATATAAGTTCTATTAATTTTTTTCTACTCCTGAAGTTATTTGATTGTTATTGTAATTTTCATTCCTCTAGTTACTGGTGAGGTTGAGCATCTTCTCATATATTTATTGACTATCCAGGATTCTCTTTGATGAATTTCTTGTTCACAACCTTTGCCTTTTTTAAAAAATGTGTTATTTTTTTAAAAATGTTTGTTGGAATTTATATATATTCAGTGTATTAATCTTTTGTTGGGTCATCTATTAATTTTGTTGTGTTGAGTTGCAAATATCTTCAGTTTGTAAGTATCCTTTGATATTTTCTATGGTATATTATCATGTTATATTAATATGGTCTGGCAGATATTTAAAATTTTAATGTTATCAATTTTAATGTTTTAATTTATTGTTTTTATTTATTTATTTATTTTTGCCTGCGTTGGGTCTTTGTTGCTGTGTGCAGGCTTTCTCTAGTTGCGGTGAGCGGGCTCTTCACTGCGGTGGCTTCTCTAGTTGCGGAGCACAGGCTCTAGGCGCGTGGAGTTCAGTAGTCCTGGTATGCGGCCTCAGTAGTTGCGGCTCACGGGTTCTAGAGCTCAGGCTCAGTCGTTGTGGCGCACGCACTTACCTGCTCCGCGGCATGTGGGATCTTCCCAGATCAGGGCTCGAACCTGTGTCCCCTGCCTTGGCAGGCGGATTCTTAACCACTGCGCCACCAGGGAAGCCCAAAGTGCTTTTCTTTATCTTTGTACTTTTGAGTCTTGTGTAGAAAATCTTTCCCTATTCTGATGTCACAAAGATAGTCCTTGTTCTCTTCTAACAATTTTTACAGGTTACGTTTTTACCTTAAAGATTTTTAATCCACTTGGGATTTCTTTTTTTTTTTTAGTCATCAATTTTATATACATCACTGTATACATGTCAATCCCAATCACCCAATTCATCACACTGGAATTTCTTTTTATCTAGTGTAAGGTAGGAAACAAATTGATTTTATTTTTTGTATTAGTAGCTAATTGTTCCAGCATCATTTATTAAGTTTTTAATCTTTTCCCACTGATTTATAATGCGATTTCTATTTTATGCCAAGTTTCCATGTGTATTTCAGTTGTTTCTGGGCCATTTGTCCCTTTAATCTGTTTGTCTATCCCTAAAGAAAAGTCGAATTATTTTTTAAATATGGCTTTATGATAAATTTTTCTTATCTGATCTGGTAAGTCAAGTTCCCTCCTCCTTGTTTTTTTCCCTCAAAATAATCTTGGCTATTTTAGGCATACTTGTTCTTTCATGTGAAATTTAAGATCAGTTTATCAAGAGCCATAAAACGGCCTTTTGGAATTTTGATTTTTACAATGAATTTCTAGACTAACTAATATTATAGACTAATGAATTTATAGGCTAAATTATAGACTAATATTGAGTCCTTCTATTCACTAACAAAGTGTAGTCTGTGTTTACCTAAGTTGTCTTTTATATCCTTCAGTGTTTTGTAAATTTCTTCTTAAAAGTCTTGTCCATCTTTTGTCTCTTTATTCATGGGTATCTCATAGTTTTTGTTGCTCTTATTGTATTTTTTATCATTAACAACACTCTTGATTTTTGGATGTTGTTTTTACCAGCAAGTTGCTGAACTATTCTGATGTTTTTCTTGGACTTTCTACACAGACAACCATTTCAACTGCAAATAACAAAGATTTTTCTGTATTATTTTTGAATCCTTATTCCTCTTTTTTATTTTTTCTTATTGCATTGGGTTGGACTTCTAGGATGATGTTTAATAGCACAGAAAGGAAAGCATCTTTGTCTTGTTTCATATTTTTATAAAATGTTTCTAATTTTTCAGCACTAACCATGATGTTTGCTGTAAGTTTGCTGTTGGTTTTTGGTAGATAGTTGTCTCCCATTATCTGTTTTATTCTTACAGTGATAGAACCCCAGATTTTTAGCTGATCATATAGCTACCTGAAATGCATACTATATTTCTCAGCTTCCCTTGCAGTTAGTAGATGTGGTTATCTCTAAGAAGATATAATTATGTATCACACAGAGGTGGTACATATCCTTGAAGGAAAGGGGAAATGCTTTCCCCCTTCCTTTTCCTCCTCCTTTCTGTTGACAGGTATACCTTCTTCTTCTATTTATTTATTTGGTTGCGCCGGGTCTTATTTGGTTGCAGCAGGCGTGCTCCTTAGCTCTGTGGCTCTCAGGCTCCTTATTTGTGGCATGCAAATTCTTAGTTGTGGCATGCATGTGGGATCTAGTTCCCTGACCAGGGATCGAACCTGGGCCCCCTGCATTGGGAGCGCAGTCTCTTAACCACTGCACCACCAGGGAAGTCCCGATAGGTATATCTTCTCGATAGCTGATCTTTTGATGATCTTGGAGCTGTCATGCTAGCCAGGATCGCCCAGATTCACATGAGTAAGAAATAAACTCTTATCTTGTTTGAGCCACTCTTTCTGTTTTGTCATTTGCAGGTAAGCTTATCCTAATTAAACCTTTATTCGATAAGAGAAATTCCCTTTTATTCCTAGTTTGCTTAGAGTTTTTGTTTTACATCACGATTGAGTAATGAATACTACACAATGTTTTTTCTGCATTGATTGAGATGACCATAATTTTGTCTCCTTTACAATATTCTTTCCACCTCACCTATAACATTTGTTTACCTTGTAACTTGTTTCTAACCAGGATAGGAAGATTGATTTTATTATTCTAGAACATAGGTTAGAAAGATATGTTTCCTGCCTAATTATAAATATTTTGAAAGTTGGGTGAGAATAAACTGATTAAGGGGCACAGAACTCTAAGTACTGTTAACATGGGATGAATTTCTTTAAATTGATTTGCCCATGTAATTCAAAACTTTAAAGAAGTAGAAAGGAAAAAGATAAGACAAAGAGGAAAGACAATTCTTTATACATTTAAAAATTTATTTCAAATGATGTATTATGAATAACAGGAATTTTAAAAAGAAAAATCTGTAAAGCTGTGATCTCGGTGTAAGTATTCTTATTGTTGTCTACTGTCTTTCAGTCCTTGTTCGTATACTGTTGTTTTTTGTGCTTATGATTTTAGTATAGAGACATTTTTCGCTTTTTGAAAAGCTACTTATTTTTATAAAGTTTAGGTCCTTTAAGTTTCCATGTAAGAATGAACATGAACAACATGTTCATGAACTGAACAACAATAAAAGTTCATAGAATAAGTGTCCCTTCTCACCTGAGTCACAGAATAAAAGAACTTATAGAACTGAAAGGAATTTTTTAACCTCATCTTTTGAAGGTTGATTTAAGTATTTTTTTCTATAAGATATTTATTTTATGGCAGGTTTGATAGAGTGCTCTCAAATCTTTAAATTCTTATATTTAGGATTATATTTATGCGGTCCAATCTTTGTGACAAACTCAGTTTAGGAAAGCCTGAATTTTTCAGCACTTCATCAATTACAATAACCATTACTGGTGACATTTGTGTTACAATATTACACTTCACAAAGTGCTTTTTCACAATTTAGTTCATTTTTTCCCTGTAATAACACTGTGAATGACAAAGGTACTATTATAAACCCATTTTGCAGAAGAGGATATTGAGGCTTCAGAGTGTTTAAGAGATTTATGCATTTAATAAGTGGCAGAGTAGAGACTCAAAACAAAATATTCTGCTTTTCCATCTGCACTAATAGTTTTTGAGCTCCACCAAATCAGATAATGCCAGCCTTTTTTTCAGTTTAGAGTAGAACCATAATTAATTAATGGGCCAAACTTTCTCAGTTAAAAATTTTTCTCTGGGCTTCCCTGGTGACGCAGTGGTTGAGAGTCCGCCTGCCGATGTAGGGGACATGGGTTCGTGCCCCGGTCTGAGAAGATTCCACATGCCGCGGAGCGGCTGGGCCCGTGAGCCATGGCCGCTGGGCCTGCGCGTCCGGAGCCTGTGTTCCGCAACGGGAGAGGCCACAACAGTGAGAGGCCCGCGTACCACAAAAAAAAAAAAATTCTCTGATGTGTCTTTCTTTTTTTTTAAAAATACATTTATTTATTTATTTATTTTCGGCTGCATTGGGTCTTCGTTGCTGCCTGCGGGCCTTCTCTAGTTGTGGAGAGCGGGGGCTACTCTTTGTTGAAGTTCGCGGGCTTCTCATCGCGGTGGCTTCTCTTATTGCAGAGCATGGGCTCTAGGTGCACTAGCTTCAGTAGTTGTGGCAGGCGGGCTTCAGTAGTTGTGGCACATGGGCTCAGTAGTTGTGGCTTGCGGGCTCTAGAGCGCAGGCTCAGTAGTTGTGGCGCACAGGCTTAGTTGCTCTGCAGCATGTGGGATCTTCCCGGACCAGGGCTCGAACCCGTGTCCTCTGCATTGGCAGGCGGACTCTGAACCACTGCGCCACCAGGGAACTCCCTGATGTTTTTTTCTTAACTGGATACCTCATGCTTGTCTGTACTAGATGCTGGAATAGGATGGTTTCTGATGTAGCATGAAGTTATTTGTTTTGTGATTTTAAGTTTCCCTATCAGCATTTCTGCAGTGTTTTGCAGAGAGCTCGGATTTCCAGATGTTGAGCCACAGGAATATATTTTAAATTCGTTGCATTATGTTATGCTGAGTAAGCCCTCGAACCTGCAAGCCAAACACATTTTAGGTCCCAAAATAATGGTGAAAAGCTACTATGGACTTGCTTCATTCTCTCCTATTTCATACATTGTTTTTCCTTACTGCTCATCAAAGTAAAACTTATCGAGGGGCATATCCAAGGGAAATAATTAAGAAAAGGCTATAAATACAGATTAGCTACAAGGATGTTCATCTCAGTGGTATTTACAAATATTTTCAAGAAAGGAAATAAACTAAATGACAAAAGTAAGTGATTGGCCTGCCTGCCAATGCAGGGGACATGGGTTCCAGCCCTGGTCGGGGCAGATCCCACGTGCTGCAGAGCAACTAAGCCCGCGAGCCACAACTACTGAGCCTGCGCTCTAGAGCCTGCAAGCCACAACTACTGAGCCCATGTGCCACAACTACTGAAGCCCGCACGCCTAGAGCCCGTGCTCCACAACAGGAGAAGCCACCGCAATGAGAAGCCCGTGCACCACAATGAAGAGTAGCCCCCGCTCGCCACAACTAGAGAAAGCCCGCGTGCAGCAATGAAGACCCAATGCAGCCAAAAATAAATAAATGAATAAATTAATTTTAAAAAAAGAATCATAAAAAAAGTGAGTGATTGGCTAATAAATTAAGATTGATTCTACAGTCAAGTACTCCTTTGCCATCACACATTATTAAAAATATTTATTGATGTGTACTGATGTCCACAGTTACATCAAGAAGGCAGAATAATAGTATACATAGTGTAGTCAATTTTTGTATATAGAATGTAAATATACATAGAAAATTTCCAGGAAGATATATGGTAAGTGATCATCTCTATGTGGTGGTTTAGGAGTTTTTGACTAATTGTTATTTATTACTTTTTTATTTATATTTTCTGCTATTATTTTTGGTTTTTCCAATGAACACGTATTGCTTTAGCAGTATAAAACCCCCACATAACTTTTTTTTTAATTAAAATAAAGAAACAATCCACTCAGCCCTGTATAAAGCATTGGCGAACATGTTACCTACTACGTTCTGTCAACTTAGAGAGTGAAGGGGGAGGACATGGCTGTGCACAGAATTTAATTTAGATATAAGAAGAATTTCATGAAGGTAAGACCTTTAATCTGTTAAAATGGTAAGCGTCTAGAGAATTCCCTGGTGGTCCAGTGGTTAGGACTGGGTGCTTTCACTGCGTGGGCCCGGGTTCAATTTGATCCCTGGTCAGGGAACTAAGATCCTGCAAGCCATGTGGCAAAAAAAAAAAAAAAAAAAAGTAAGGGTCTAGGTGAAACACTTAGGTGAAGGGAGGTGATTAGGGTGCTGATTCCTGAGGCTGACCTGAATGTACAATGCTGGAGAGGATTTAAAGGTAGAAAATCAAAAGCTTTCTAAAGCTGGCTTCCTAGGATACAAATTTCCTTGGTAATGACCCTGAGATGCAGTCAGTTAACAAGCATGCATCGAGGACAGGAGTTCTGAGGAGAGAAAAGACATAGAAATTCAGATTTCAATTATTCATTCATTCAGCCATTATTATTATTATTATTTTTTTGCAGTACGCGGGCCTCTCACTGTTGTGGCCTCTCCTGTTGCGGAGCACAGGTTCCGGACACGCAGGCTCAGCGGCCATGGCTCACGGGCCCAGCCGCTCCGCGGCATGTGGGATCTTCCCGGACCGGGGCATGAACCCGTGTCCCCTGCATTGGCAGGTGGACTCTCAACCACTGTGCCACCAGGGAAGCCCCATTCAGCCATTATTGATTGCTCTCTACAAACACTGCATTGTGCTAAGTGTTGGGCTCTGTTCTTTACGAGTTAACAATTTAGTTGGAGAGATAAAAGATGAGGCTCTAAATCATTTGAGAAGTACTGGAAACTATGAAGGAAAAATCAGAGAACTTAGTTCAATTAAAGAAGACATCAGAATAGTTGAGATGGGTGGGAATAGGCTTCCTGAAGATTGAAATTTAAAAGTTGAAGGAAGTTTCACAGAAGAGAAAATAAATGTGAAGGGTTTTTGACTAAAAATCTGATATCTCACGTGAACCTACGGTCTTTTCATTTATGAGATGTACTGCTACTTCTCCAAAATTTGAGATTTTTAAAATGTGCTCCCTTTATGCAAAATATTTAGCTCTTTTGCATTAAGAAAGGATTAGAGGGAATTCCCTGGCGGTCCAGTGGTTAGGACTCTGCGCTTTCACTGCCCAAGGTGCGGGTTCAATCTCTTGTCAGGGAACTAAGATCCCACAAGCCGCATGGCACAGTGAAAAAAGATAAAAGAAAAAAGAAAGGATTAGGTAATACGAAGTAGAAAGAAGATTAGAATTACAGAATTTCAGAGAGGGAGGTTACCTTTGCTATTATGCAGTCTGCCTCAGGCGCTGTAATTGTCTGTAAATGTCTACCCAACGTCTGTTTTCCCCCTCTTCCTTGCCACCTGACCCCCAATTGTGTTCAGAGAGCATCAGCGTAGCCATCTAATGTACCTACACATTTCCCAGCCTTCTTTTAGCTGGGATGACCACGTGACACAATCCTGCCCAGTGACATGTAAGTAGAACCCACCGTGTGGGTGTTCCAGGGACCAGAGTTGTTCCTTTTGCCCTTTACCCTTCCATTTTCCTCTCGCCTAGAATGCAGACAGGATGCCTGGAGGTGACAGCCATCTTGCAAACATGAGAACAAGGGCCCGAATCTCAAACCCTAGCAGAGGAGAAAGCCTGTGTGCCTGATGGCATCGTGGGACTTCAAGACTAGCCCTGGATTGCCTAATCCAGACTCCTTGCACGAGAAAAATAAAACCTGTGAGCCACTGGTGTGTGTTACTAGCATCCAAACACAATGCCTGCCTGATAAATAATCTAACCCACTTATTTCACAGCGAGGAGACAAAGGCCCAAGAAAAGTTCCATAAACTTGGGCAGATTGTATCAAGTTAAGACTTTCTCACTTTGAAGCGACAGAAAACCCAATCCCAAACCTCTTAAGAAAAAAAAAAAAAAAAAGGAATTTATCAATTCAGATCATTGAAGTCAGGCGTGGCTTCCTCCAGAGACTCAAATGACTTTTTCAGGTTCTGTTTTTCCTCTCTCTCCACCTCTTGGCAATGCTGCTTCTGCTCCCTCCACTTCAGACAGGCTCTTTCCTCTTTGTGGTGAGGTGTTGCCAGCCGCTCCAGCCTTACCCCACCCAGGATTAAGTCCAGAGGGAAAGCCAAAACTCCTCCCTGGAGGAAAGTCACACTACTCAGGAGAAGTGTGACTGCCTGCTGGGCATTCCAGAAGTGCACATCCTCTGCTTAGTGTGTGCTTAGAACTAGAACTTAGAGGACTCCTGGTTCCGAGTCAGTTCACTGGCCACTTCATCAAATAGCCTCTGATAGACTTATCATAAACAGGTGTGTGCATCCATGAGCAATACAGATCTGTCAGATATTTCCTTGGATCATGCGATTACATGCTCCTTGGGTAGGTTTTGACCACTGAGGTATGTGAACACTGCAGGGAAAATACCAAGTCTATCTAGAAGCACTGAGAACTCTAAAGGTGGTCCCCAACTCTGCAGACAAAGTCAGATTTGGGGCTTAGGGTGAACCTGCTCAAGAGCAGTGATACAGGTTACATCTTCCTCTTTCGCTCTGGAGGGAAATCTACTAGATCAGTCCTCCATGGGTTTTTCTCTCTGTTTTTCTCTTCCTGAATTTCCCCCCTTTTCATATCTCTTGCACCCCAAAAAGATACTTATTTAATAACTATAAAGGGCAGATGATCTATTTGTTCCTTATGGCTCCAGTTCAGACAATCAGGGCTAAGTTCAGAGTTCCCTTAGCCTGTTTTTTACCTGGCTTTTAAATGCTTTTGGTCTAGACCTTACAGAGTAAACCTTAGGTCCATTATTACCCAAGTCTTCCGTGAATGGAAGGTTTGCAAACTGATCCTCTTTAAAGACATCATGGCTGCTTTTTATTTCCACAAGCCTTTTTTTTTCTTTTTTTCGGAAGAATTGTTGGCCTTTAGGATTCTTGAAATTCTTCCACATGCAGTTACTCTGAAAGCAAGCATTTAAAGGCTTAAATGTTAATGCTGAAGTATGTTTAGAGTGAAAATTGGGAATGCAAGCTCATGTAGATTTGTTTCTTATCAGTTTACTCTTTTACTGAGTTTCAGCAAGTTGTGTTTACTTGGATTTCCTACTGGTAAGAAGTAAATCTAGGATAATTTCTTTTCTGGTTAGAGTTTTTGCTGCTCTAGATAACTAAGTATAAAGTCTCTTGGGGTAATTCATGTTTAGTGGTGTTTGCCTCTCTGTTAAATATTTTTTTTGATAGGTTAATTTATTGGACTCCGACGATGAAGAAACTATTGGTGGATATTTCAGACCTTTGTCCCATTATCTCCTTTTCTTGAATATTCTCAGAATTTCTCTCTCCCTCACTCAACATTTAAGCAGTTTTGAGTTCCTCTAATTCTACTTTCACGATATATACTACACAACGCCTTCTTTCCATTTTTTTCAGACTCTTCTCTTTGGGGCCTCATTCACTCTTGCCTGGGTTCTCTTTCCAGGCTCTCAGATGCCAATTTGCTCTCCACACTGCTGCCTCTGTTATTTACTTAAAATAGAGCTCCGGGCAGGTCATTTCCCTCCTCAGAAACCTTCAGTGGCCCCCCAGTGCCTATAGGATAAAGAACAAAATCCTTGGCATAATGTTCAAAGGCCTTTCACCTCTGCCCTTTTTTTACTTTTTTTTTTTTTTTTTTTTTTACGGTACGCGGGCCTCTCATTGTTGTGGCCTCTCCCGTTGTGGAGCACAGGCTCCGGACGTGCAGGCTCAGCGGCCATGGCTCATGGGCCCAGCCGCTCTGCGGCATGTGGGATCTTCCCAGACCAGGGCACGAACCCGTGTCCCCTGCATCGGCAGGCGAACTGTCAACCACTGTGCCACCAGGGAAGCCCCCTTTTCTTACTTTCTTAGTTTCTCCTTTCATTCTATCCATCTCTGTACCCAGTGTCAAATTCCTATTAAAATATCTACAAATGGCTTATTAGAGAGTTTGTTTCATTCTGTCTTGGTGCTAAATTATGTGCTCACAATCAGTTATAAGTTATTTAGGGCAAGGATGTGTTTTATTTATTTTGATCTTCTTAGAGACTGTACAACCAGTGTTCACAATATATTAGAGAGGGATCCATGAAATGTAATTCACTGTGATAATTGCTATACTAACAGTTTGAACAAAATGCTATGGGAACCCAGAGGGGAGAAAAATTAATATTGCTTGGAAGGGTTCAGGATGAATTCACAGGTGAACTAATATCTGAGCTGGACTTTGAAGGATAAGTAGGATTTTTACAGGTAGAGAAACTGCATGAATAAATAAATGAATATTCTCTCTAAGCCTCATATTTTATAATTAGATTCTAACACCTGTGGGTAGATCCCTTGTGTGTCGCTTCCCATGTCTGGAGCAGTCCACATTTCTCTATTCGGCTGAAACAAATGTTTCTTAGGTGGAATATATTATTTCTAAAGTCAGTCTAGTTTATCCAATAACTTCAACTTAGCCCTTCAATTCTGGAGCTTAGTTGTGGATTACCAATTCAACTATTTTATCATTGCATACTTAACCTAAGTATTTAGCCGTAATCCTCAGAAAAGCTGAAAAAAAAAGACACTCTGCTTCTTTGACCATCTACTGACAAAGTCCAATGAAGCCCAGGTATTTCTTGGAATATTTGTATCAACACATAATAGCTGTGATGCATCACAATGTAAACATTTGTATGTTAGAACTTTGTCCTGCAATTATCTAGCCTCTTTTAACCACTTTAGGAAATTGGGGTTGGAGTAAAGAGATATCAGCTGTGGGGTATAGCAGGCAGAGGAGAAAGAGTGATGTGTTAGGTGACATTCCTTCCTTTTCCCTCTATCAGCTAAGAAAGCAAAAGGACAATTTATTTCTAGATACCTGTACAGAACTCTAGCTTAGCACCTGTCACAACGCAAGTTTGTTTACTTACAGGTCATCTCCCTCATCAGGCTGAGAGTAAACTTCTCATATTCGTCTCTGTAAAAATCTTCATGTTTCCTGTATCTAGCATAGTTCCAGGAACCCATTTGTGGAAAGAGGGAAGAATGGATTTAATTAATATGGAGGAATGGTTTTTCATCTTTTCCAGGTTATGGATTTCTTTTTAAGAAACCTTATGAATGTTAAAGACTTTCATCCCAAAGAAAGAGATATATGTAGGTACACAGTTGCAAAAATTTGTATACAAGTTTAGGGAGATCACAGATGTCTTGAAGGACATGGACCTCAGGTTAAAACTCCATGAATTGAGAGAGGGTAATGGCAAATTGTAAAACCACTTCTAATTTGTACTCTTGGTCAAACTAATATTACAGCTGAGGTAGGGCTACTAGACTCAATATATATTATAATTAGATGTGGAAAGAGCACCATAGCAAACATAGGTGGTGGTATCAAGACCAGTGTGAATAAGAACTTGTGCAGTTTGCATAAGTCTAACCCGCCTACTGTTGGGATGAGATGACCTAGAGATGTCTTCCTTTCTTGGTTTAATTCACTCAGGGGTTTCTATTTTCCCATTAAAATTTCTCCTCCCTAATCCACCCTTTGAATCCCTCTGGCATTTACCTCCTTTCCCACTGCTAAGTCTGCTGGATTCAAACTGATTGCACTGTATCTCAGGACTTGCAATCATTCTAGATCTTGAGAGACTTTTGTTTCCATGAGACTTCAAATGAAAACTACGTCTCAGACCAACCAACTCATAAAGTGCCAAAGTACTTCATCAAAGTGAATTAGATGCTTGATTATCAGATTTGGGCACTTTGAAAGATGTAAGAGGTGAGAATATTCTTAACTCAATGGCAAAACTATGGAAACAAATTTTGTCTTCAGAAATATTTGCTAGAACACGTTCTAAGGGTGAAAATTGACACATAGACACAATCAAATAAGAATTTGTTTACAATTTCAGCACAAATTTAGTCACTGCTATTTCCCACCACTATCAATTCTCCATTTTAAAAATTTATTTATTTATTTTTGGCTGTGTTGGGTTTTCATTGCTGCGCACAGCCTTTCTCTAGTTGCAGTGAGCAGGGGCTGCTCTTTGTTGCGGTGTGCAGGCTTCTCATTGCGGGGGCTTCTCTTGTTGCGGACCAGAGGCTCTAGGCACGTAGGCTTCAGTAGTTGTGGCTTGTGGACTCAGGAGTTGTGGCCTGCGGGCTCTAGAGCGCAGGCTCAGTAGTTGTGGCACATGGGCTTAGTTGCTCCACGGCATGTGGGATCTTCCCAGACCAGGGATCGAACCCGTATCCCCTGCATTGGCAGGTGGATTCTTAACCACTGCACCACCAGGGAAGTTCCAATTCTCCATTATTAAGGAGTGTTCCCAAGGTGGGGCAAAGATAATTTGTGGTCTAAACGTTTTTTTGGTCTGTGACTCGAATCTCTCTAGAAATTTTCCTTTCAGGTTTTGTGTTTGTTTAGCAGGTTCTCTACAATGTACATGTGACTAAAATTATTTCAACAGCCTTAATTGTATTACAATGATGAAGATTCTGTAGATCTTGTGACAACACATTCCTCTGTTCTGTATGAGTTTGTTTAATTCCTTTTCAGTGGTTGATATTTGAACCTCTTTCATTGAGAGCAGATCCAGCTACACAATTCACTAAGGGCCTAAACAGGTCCAGGAGGGGTTAAAGAACATACCATCAATATAAGAACTGCCACTCTATTGCATAATTTACACAACCTTGTAGTTGAATCTGGGCTTCTTGTGACTTTTTAATAAAATAACTACGGAATGTGATACAACAATTGGGAAGTAACGTAAAGAAATTCTACAAACTACTAAATCTGCTTTATGCTTTGTTCCATGACTCTATTGTAATTTTCAGTGAGAGGAAATTTCCAAAGTTTATATGCTTAAAGTTTTACTTTTCGTTGTGCATAAAGTTTTATGAAGGTATACGATTTGGTGATAGGGTGGTTTTTAAAATATAAAATAAAATTATTTCTAATATCATATAGAAGGGAAAGCAGATGAGATATTTATGACCAGAGAAGGAAGTATCATTGGAACTTGAGGTAGCATGTAATTTACTAAAGACACAATGATCAGATAGTTATTTTTGGTAACCCTGAATATCAGGAAGATCATATTGTATTTTGTGATCAGAGCAGAGCAAACACTGTTTACTAATGAATTTATGTGTGTTTTCAGTCACTGAAAATTTAAGTACAAACTGAAAATCTGGGTCTCTATGCTATTGCGAAGCAAGACCATGAAAACTATCCATTTAAGCACTTTTTCCAAAAAATGTATATCTGTAAAAGGATGGGAGGTGGAGTTAACCATTGAATTTTCAAATATTCATTTAGATATAATCACTGCTTGATGCAGGGCTTGATGGAGTGGGCCCTGAGCTTAAAGAATCCCTGGAATTCACAGTCTAGGTCAAGTCACTCTTTGGGAGACCCCTATTCACTTTGCTCTTACTTAATCAGGGGAAATCTGATTAACATAAACAACAAAGCATCAGTCCTGGGGAAAAAGAAAATCACAAAAGGGCAGAGAAGTGTTGAGGGAAAGGGGAAGGAAGAGGCCTTGCCAATTCTTGACTTGTTAATTAGAGTCAGAACAGCAATGGGGATTTCCTATACCCTAAGTTTGTTGAATGATTACATAGGTCTGGGGAAGAGGGATACACTCAGAGTGACTCACCCCATTTTTTTTTTTTTTTTTTGTATTGGGGTTTTGCCTGGTGCATTGCACTTTCCTCTCCTCACATTATATATTGACTAATGGAGGGGGGAGGTCTCCAACAGGTGTTTACACCTACTCAGATTCAAAAGCTTTGGCCTAGGCCTTAGCCCGTTGGGCAATGTGGGGTTTGAATCTTCCTCTCTTAAATGAGTGGGACTCGGACCAGTTTTGAAGGGACTTCCGTTGGGACTTGTTACAACAGGGTACAGTGGTGATGTAGACTTGAGGACAGTTTCTTGTTCTGCTTTGCCATCTTGGGGTGGGTCTGAAAAGCTTTCTTACCTCTGACAGGAAGAAAATGTTCACAGGGTTGATTACTACACAGAATGCAGTAAAGACAATTGGGCAACCTGACTCAGATGTTCAGATGGAAAGATAGGTAGACTCTGATGACACAAGTTTAAATTCTAGGTCTGCGGGTAAAGCTTTGCAGAGGGACCCACCCCAGAGACATCTGCACAAGGGCCTCCTTTGCTGAGAGCTTCTCCCCCATCCCCGCCACTCCAAGTCCAGATGAACTGCTCAAATTCCTAGGGGAAAGTCTCTATAAACTGTGTATGTGTATACATATGTATGCATAACACTAATTTTTAAACTTTGTAACTATCTTTGTAGATAAGAGAAACTAAACCAACTCAAATAGCTTAAAAATGTTGCCCCAGTGACCGCTGGCATCAATATTCTACACAAGATTAAAATTCCCAAGTAGCATACCCTGCACTCCAATTGATATTTTAATAACTTGATTAAAAATTTCTCATAAGTCTATTAGAGTCAGGAAACGGTCTGCGGTGTAGGTGAAGATTTTCAGTTTTTGCAACGGAAACTTTTGGCCGCCATGAACAGAATAGCAAAAACTCAAATGTGTTCTTCCCCCATCCTTGCCTAGTCCAAAGGTAAAAAAATGAAAACCGTTTGGAAGAATGGTTTTTAAGTTTGCTTTTTTCCTCTACAACAGTCACGTGGATTAATATGATTCAATTTTTAAATCGACTTTTATCTCCCACACCGAATAAACCCGGCCATCCCAGCACAATCAGAAAGACTTAAAAAAACATTTTTTCTTTCAGCCCCTAAAGGTTGGGGGAGGGGGGAGAGAAAAAAGGGGAAGGGGAAAGGGTACTTTAATGAAAAAACAACCAATAACGCGAGGTCTTCAGGATATGGTCCGTCATTTCCTAATTAAGAAATGAGTTTGACAGCCTTTTGACCAACTCAATTCAGACATCGCTCTGCAAACCCCAAAGGGGTGGTGACTGTGCAAGCGTCGACACTCTATTCCCCTGCGAGACCCCAAGCCTGCCCACCCAGGACGTTCCGACTCTGGGGTCTTTCCCCTCTTCTCGCAGACGCCTCGGCTCCCCCCCTCCCCAGCTCTATCTCCTCTTACGCTCAGCTCGGCGCTGGGCTGGCCGCCTTCGGCTCGCCGCCACCAGGTCGGTGCAAATACCTTTTCCCTCCCCGGGGCCCCAGGCGCGGACACCTCCCAGCCTCCCTCCCTCCCTGCCGGCGGGGACTTTTCTCAGCTCGGGAACAGCAGCCCCAGGCCGCTGTTCGCAGGAAGCGAAGCCCTTGTTGATGCTGTTCCGTGGTGCGCCGCTCCGCCCTCCGGCGTCGCCCGGGCTCTTCCCCGCTCTGGGGCGCCCCCCCTCCGCGCCTGCGCAGTGCCCCGCGGGAGGCGGGGCTCAGATTCCTGTCAGCGGCGGCGGCGGCGGCGGTGGCGGCAGCGACCGTCAGTTTTCGCTGAGGAGAAGCACGAAACGGACCCGTTGGCTCTCCCCCTCCCTTTCCCCGCCCTGAACCCCCCTCCTGGCTCGCCGAAAATTAGTCTCCGTGGAGTTTCCCCTCCACCCCGACGCCGTTTCCTCGGTCCTCGGCTCAGTGGAAGTCACTGCCCTCGAGGAGGAGGCAGCGGCAGCCGCCCTCGCCTGCCGCCCCCGGTTCGGTGCCCGCGGTCCCGGAGAGGAGGTGCCGCCGCCACCGCCGCTCCCCCCCTCCCGCTGCCCTCGGGCCGGGCTGGGTCGAGCTGCGATGCCCTCGGACTTCATCTCATTGCTCAGCGCGGACCTAGACCTGGAGTCGCCCAAGTCCCTGTACTCGCGAGGTGAGTCAGGCTGGGGGCTGGGGCGTGGGGGCGGGGAGGCCCAGCGCCGCGGAGCCGGAGGGGTCCCGGTCGGGGGCGGCTGCCGAGCCCCTGCCGGGATGGCTTGTCTTGGGGGGTGGGGAGAGGCCGAGGAGGTCGGGGGTTGGTGGAAGGGGCCAGGGAGGAGTGGCGGCCCCTCCCCCGCGGAGCCGCCGGCCGCACGGGGCCCAAATGCCGTCGGCCCCCGGGTCTCTGCGGACCCGGTGGCTCTGAGCGCTCCTCGGCGGTCGGGCCCCGCCACCCTCCTCGAGCGGCCGGCCCTGGCCTCCCCGGCTCGGGGATCACCCCGGACTGGGCCCTGCGCTGGGGCCGCCGCGATCCGGCTGCTGCGGCTCCTCTTACCAGGACCATCGTCCCCGGCAAAGTTGCCCCCAAACGGGTGGCATAGCCTGGAGCGGGTTCTGGGTTCAGGGTCACCATTTTTCTCCCTCTCCAGGTTGTTTGTGCGCCGTCGTTCTGCCCCCCTCTTTCTCCGGCCTAGTCCACTCCCTCCCCTTGTTGGGACGGCCCCCCTCGACCAGGCGTCCTTCTTTCCTCGTCATCTTATGTCTGGAAAGAGCCCGAATTTTCTTTCCTTTTCTTTCTTTGTTTTTTCCTCTCTTTGCACTTCTGTGGCATTCTAACTACTTATTCTGCCTCTGTTTTACAAAGAGAGAGGTGCTCTCCCTGAATTAGTTTTATTCCTCTCCTGTCCCAGGGGTACCGGCTCAGGCACAGTTGCTGCCCTTTGAGAATTTTCTCTTTCGTTGCCGTTCCAGGGCTCCTTGCAGGGAGGGGGCATCGGACACAGTTTCCCGTTTTAAAACTCTTTTGGCTAAGGCCTGAAGGGGATTCCCGGGATATAAAATATTAACACTTGAGCTGATCGCTACTGGGGTTAAATTCCTATACTGGACACCACAAGAATGTGTTAGAACAGGTTCCTTGTGCAAGGGCCATCAAACCAAAATGCTCCCACTGCACTTAGTCACTTTTTAAATCACTGGGAGGGGGCAAAAGACATAACTGGGCTATTTTACCATGTTAAAAAAAACATTGTGTGCCATTGTGAACCTCCTTCCTGAGAAATTCAGGGTTTCTTCGGTTTTTGATTTGATGTATCCATCCGCTGATTCCACCCCCTGCAAAAAGGGGGTCTTCAGCTTCACATTCATGTATTTAAAATCGTTGAAGTGAATCAGAGTGAGGTGGTTTTCTCTGGAAGGTGCTGGACTTTATAGACTGACGATTGAGTTTGTACACAGAGTCCTACTTAGTAACTGTAGCCATTGTCTGTTGCTCTGATGACTTTAGTTGGCAGTCACCATCCTGAAATAGTTTGGAAATATTGTAGTTTTGAGTGTCAGAAAGGAAGACACGATATCTAGAGGTGATTCTTAGAGAAGGGCTAATGTGGTACAGTTGGGTGCTAAGAATAGTCAAGACATTAACACCGTTTGTGCAGTAATCATCAGATAATTTTCCATGAAACAAATGCTTTATGAAAATCTAAGTTTAGTATAGAGACCAGTGTAGAGGCAATTCAGCCTTCTTTTGCGAGAATATATTCACAAATAGGGGCTTCAGCTCTTAAAATTACGTGACAATTATATAAGAGATGTATGCTATCCTTGGCTTTTTTTTTTTTAAGTCATTCAGCATAAAAAGTACTTAATGCTTTTTGTGTTTTTCAGATTCTCTGAAGTTACACCCATCACAGAATTTTCATAGAGCTGGACTATTGGAAGGTCAGCAAAGTGCCATTTTAAAGCATATTGTGTGAGTATGCAAAGGCTTTCTCTGAAATGGAGTTTAAATGAGAAAGTGTTAAACTTTGCAAACTCATACAATCTAGTTTTCTCCTAAAGAGCCTGATCCTTCTTTTAGAGCAGCTGAATGTTTTAGTGGATTTTGTTACTGTGTTTGATGTCCTTGTTAGCTATTTTATCTGTTTCGAGAAGCCTTGGGAAAAAACCCCACAAAACTATTAAAAATTATGTGTTGGGTATTCTACTGTAGAATTCCATATCTTGATTCTAGTTTTTTACAAAACAAACTGAATATGAAAAGGCTCAAACATTAAGATCATGAACATAACTAAAAGAGTGACACCAAACACATATTTAGTTTGGAAAGTCAGAATTTAGAACTTTCATATGCTGAGCATTTCAGAATGGCATATTAATTATTTATTACAGAAGCATTGATGTCATTACTCTTGCATCATTTTTAAGGATAAGGAAAGCCAAGTAATAGAGATGATGATTGAGCTATGCTTAGAAAAAAGGGTTTTAGAAAGTTCTGGAAATGTTAGAATGTGTAGCATAATTTAAACAGCTGACGATTACTTTAGAAAACATTATTCTGTGCTGTTTTTAGCATTTTAAGACAAAAAAAAGGACTACTTGTTTTTGCAGTTTTTGAAGTGATTTCACGTATGTCATTTTTGAATCATGTAATCCTGGGAACTGGACAGCAAGGATATTAATTTTCCTATTATAAAGATGAGTAACCTGAGGCTGAAATTAAGAGACTTGGGGGGAAAAAAATCATACGGTAGTAGAAACAAACAGTGCTTTTGTGTTGTAGTTGGTGCTCTTTACCCAAAGCCAGGCTGCCACTGTAAAATATATATGTAACCAGTAACATAAGCATTTTATGGTCCACTTAAAAAAGGCCCTAAATATTTAAGTTCGACTTGAGTGTAGGTGTCAAGGGAAAAAGTGGGTTTTGTAATTAAGCTTAAATTTGAATACCAATTTAGCTACTTGTGACCTTTAGCTCTGTGACCTTGGGCAACTGATTTTACCTCTCTAAACTTTAATGTTCTTTTATAAAGATGTATATAATCTCTTAAATTTAGTGAGCTAATGTGTATGAAAATGCCTAGTATAGTGTCTGGCTTAATAAATTTTTTTTCCTTTAGTATCAGCTAAATTGTTTTAACTATAATTTAACGCATATAAAAGTTCTCACATTAATTATTGATTATATTTATACTTATAAAAAGTCCATAGGTATATATATACGTATGGTATATATTAGTATGAAAATCAACTACACTTTGAGGCAAGGAATTTTTAGAAGTGTTTCTTAGTGAAGTAGATTTGTTGTTTCTATTTGTATTGTTCAATTTGTGACCATGTTGTGGAGTTATATTTGTCTGTACAAAAACTCATCCATTTTCTGGGCAGGAAACCAGAGTGTTATAATCATAGAGATTATCAGGCAGGAGAAGGATAAGAAAAAAAAAACTAGTGTTAATTATTTAAGCAAATATTTTTAACAAGTTGATGGAAATGTAGGCAACAATCTAGTATGTATATTTACATGTTTATGCCAAAATACTTTCACTAATTTTTCATTTTGGTTGAGAGGATACTCAATTATTTAAAGTAATACCACCCTTTATTGATTATATATAAGTTGTAAAATGTATAAGTATCAAGTATGTCATGTTCTCATATCTTTGATACAAGGTATCATAAGAAAGTTGTTTGCTTGTGTGATGAAAGGATTTAATCTATGTACCCTATTTCTATTTTCAACCTTTTATTATGGACATTTTAAAGAATACACAGAAGTGGAGAGAATAAAATGATGAACACATCATTTTGTTTATTTATGGGTTTATTTATTTATTTATGGGTTTGGTGGTACCCATCACCAAACTTTAATAGCTATCAAAGTATGTCTACTCTTGTTTTTTTAATCCTCTCTCCTCCCCCCAAGCTGTATTATTTTAAAGCAAATACCAGACATCATAATCATTTCATGTATAAATACTTTTGTATCATATTGATATTTTTTATATTACTTTTTAAAATACTGTATTCCAGGAAATACAAAAAATTCTTATTTCAGCAAGATATTGTACAGCAGGAGGCTACTGCTCCTAGTGTATAAGAGCAATCTGTGCTAAGTTTGTAGGTTATGTGGTCAGACTTGGGTTCAAATCCTTGTTTGATGTTTGTGTGTGACCTCAGCTTAGTCATTTAATCTTTCTGTGCTTCAATTTTCTCTGTTTTAAATGGGGGCAATAATATCTTCATCAGAGGTGTTGTTAAGATTATTTGAGGCAAATTCGTGTAAAGCATTTAACCTGGTGTATAGTAAGCTCTATAAATGTTAGCTAAATTTGAAAAATTAAATTTAAAATTTTAAAAATTTAAACAGCCATCTATATAGTTCCTACTATGTGCCAGGAACTTTACAAATATGAACTCACTGAATTCTCATAACAGCTGTTTGAGATTGTTACTATTACCCCATTTCACAGATGAGGAAGCTAAGGAGGCATAGGGAGTTTCAGTAACTTACCTAGAGTCACACAGCTGATAAGTTGTAGAGCCAAGATTCCAGCTCAGGTAGTCTCACTTCAGAATCTGTTATCTTAAGTACCATACTGTACTGACTCCCTACGATATATAATATAAAGTATTGTCTAGTAATATTTATGTATGTATGCTTTACATCAATAGTCTGTTTCTTTTTTCCTTTTTTTTTAACAAAGTATTTTTTAATGGTTTAATCCCCCCCCCCCCAACCACCGCGTTGGGTCTTCGTTGCTGCGTGCAGGCTTTCTCTAGTTGTGGCAAGTGGGGGCTACACTTCATTGTGGTGTGCGGGCTTCTCATTGCGGTGGCTTCTCTTGTTGTGGAGCACGAACTCTAGGCACACAGGCTCAGCAGTTGTGGCACACAGGCTTAGTTGTTCCGTGGCATGTGGGATCTTCCCCGACCAGGGATCGAACCCGTGTCCCCTGCATTGGCAGGCAGATTCTTAACTACTGTGCCACCAGGGAAGTCCAGTAGTCTAGATTTCTATCTAATAACTAAAAAACTCAGCCCAGTGTGAAGGGAATTTAATTATTATCATACAATTTGTTAAATTTTTTAGAGAACATAGGTTTTACAAATTAAAAGTTGTTTTTTTTTTTTTTTTTAAGGAAGACAAGGTTGGAAAACCTACAGTTGGGTATTTAGCTTCAAAAATAGATTTAAAATCTCTTTACTATTCAGTTTGCATTTATCTTTCATATCAATGCTGGTCCTTCTACTCCCTCTCCCCCTTTTCAAGAATAGGAAATTAGGGCTTCCCTGGTGGCGCAGTGGTTGGGAGTCCGTCTGCTGGTGCAGGGGGCGCAGGTTCGTGCCCCAGTCCGGGGGATCCCGCATGCCGCGGAGCGGCTGGGCCCATGAGTCGTGGCTGCTGGGCCTGCGCGTCCGGAGCCTGTGCTCCACGACGGGAGAGGCCGCAGCAGTGAGAGGCCCGCGTACCGCACACACACACACAAAAAGAATAGGAAATTAGTTTCTTATTTTTTACTTGAGATATAGTTGACATATTACATTATGTTAGTTTCAAATTCACAACAGTGATTTGATACTTATATATATTGGGAAGTGATCACCGTAATAAGTCTAGTTAATATCCGTCACCCTGCATAGTTCTGCTAATACCGTTTTATGTAATTTGGTGATTGCCTGACAATGGGAAAAGAGTCTAGCTATTTAATGTAATGATATGTAGCCATTAAAATAATGTTTCTGGTGACCCCATAATTACATGTGAAACTCCTAATAAGTAAATAAAAGATATTGTTGCAATTATATTAAAAATAGCTTGCATAGAAAAAAATCCTGGACAAAAGTATACACTACAGATTTTTACTTTTTGATTCTATTTTTGCATTTTCCGTACCTCTTTAAAGAAGGTAGTTTGTATATATTTTTAAAAAAATAAAATGGTTTACACTTACAGTGTTCAGACTTTAAGGCTAGGGTTCTTCTTTGGAGGACCTGGAAAAAATGTTCAACTACAGGAAAAAAAAGGTGCCATTTCTTACACTCTCTGTATTAAAAAATGTTGATTTTGGCATATATAGTTTGCTATATAAAAACTGAGATTAAAAATTAAACTAAATAAGCAAATAATAAGAGGTCATTCTAGAAGTACCTATAGAGATGTAAGATAAGATGGTAGAAAAATCAGATAAAACAGGAAAAATAATATAAGCAAATTGGAAGAAGTAAAGTAATAAAAACAATGGATTAAAATTTTTAAATGCTTTTAAAAGTGAGTTAAATTACATATGGATCAAATTAAAAGAAAATATGAAATATTACATTGAGTAAGGGGAAAATAACCTTTTTTTTTAACTACTCTCAATCTGTTTGATATTGTACCATGCATAATTTTACTTTATAGTTCAAAAATGAAAATCCTAAAAATAGTAAGTGTTTTTACTGATTTTATGGAATATTTCTGAATTACCATTAAGCCTGATTTATTTCTTTCCTAGGGCCTGTGTTCGTAAGGTAGGCCATTAACTCTTTTTTTTTCCCATAAATTTATTTTATTTATTTATTTATTTTTGGGTCTTCGTTGCTGTACTCGGGCTGTACTCGGGCTTTCTCTAGTTGCGGCGAGTGGGGGCCCCTCTTCATCGCGGTGCGCGGGCCTCTCACTGTCGCGGCCTCTCTTGTTGTGGAGCACAGGCTCCAGACACTCAGGCACAGTAGTTGTGGCTCACAGGCCCAGTTGCTCCGCGGCATGTGGGATCTTCCCAGACCAGGGCTCGATCCCGTGTCCCCCGCATTGGCAGGCAGATTCTCAACCACTGCGCCACCAGGGAAGCCCCAGGCCATTAACTCTTAACATGATGAAATGTATGAAGATATCTTACTGGAAAGGACTTTTTGAAAGTATTTAACATTAAAAGTAATCTATTGGATTCTTTTCTTGTTTAGTATCTAGTATTCTCTATTGCTCCATACTTAATAAACTAAAAATATTATTGAGGAAATAATTATGGAAATGAATTTCAAACATATGACAGAATCATACCTAGTTCCTGCCAACTTTTTGTTTCTAGGATCCATCTCTCTCTGATTTCCTATCATTTGTTTTTGTGTCTCTTCCTAAACTCTGCTTTTTTAATTTTTATTTTTATTCAATACTGGAATTCTATTGCTTGTTACAATAAGATGATAGAAATTCATATTTAATCAGATGGTCCTTGGTCTGCTCTTGATTCATTCTTGACTCTACTGTATTTATTCCAGGAGTCCCCTAAAACTTGAAAATGGTAGTACAGATAAACATTTCTTATTGTGGTCAATGTTATATATAAAAATTACCACTTTTTATTAGAAAAAGTTGACCCATCGGATTATTTTCTATTAAGAATAACAGGTAATTAGAAAAAAATAAAGATCAAATTAATCTGAGATACCAGTTGGGCCTGATTATGTAGTGACAGGATAATTCTGCTAACTTTATGAGAAGTAAAAGACTTTCTTCAATAGATATGTTGCTTATTATCTTACGCTCTTTTCTTGTTGCTAAGATTTTATTCCAAGTTACATGAAAGAGAGTCACGTCTTTTATTTCCTGTTGCCTTAATAAAAATCAAGGTTAAAAAACTAATGAGGTATATACACTAATTATAAACATGTATTTGAATGAAAAGGTAGAAATAGTCTATGGATTAACTACAGGTAATGATTTCAGCTTCCAAATGTAAATAAAACCTGATGTTGTGATGGAGGATCTATATATTTGATGGTTTCAACTAAAGATGTGATACATGAGATTTTTCAGTTACTTTTATTTATTCTTAATAACTTAAAAATAGATTTTTTCTCTTGCTTTTATTTTTAATATTTATTTGATAAGTAGGTACTGATTATTACTGCTGGCTAGCCATGAATCCTTATCATTTCTTTCCCATTCAGAAATGTTATTATTAGTCCTTTAGTAAATTTGGTAGTTGGTTTTGAAGGTGAGACAAGAACAGAAAAGTTACTAATAAATAGTGAGCCAAGTTGATTACTCTTATCTTTATAAATTTAGTTTTAGTTTTAAAAAATCTATGTAAAGCAGTCTTTGTAGGACATGTCAAAAGAAAGTGTTGGTAAAGAGAATAAAGAATAATAAATTCAGTGTTAGTAATAATTGAAGTCATTTTTTGAGCAATTTGTGTGTACCAGCATTTTACAGATATTTTCCACGTTTAATCCTCAGAAAAGTCCTGTGAGATAGTATCAGTATCCCTGTTTCATAAACGAGGAAACTGAGGTACAGAGGGATTCACTGATTTTCTTAAGGTTACATAGCTAGTGAAGGAGGCTGGTATTTGAAACTTGACTATTTTACCCCAGAGTTTTGAGTTTATACTTAACTTTCTTACAATACAAACATTTGATAATTGGCATTTACACTTCAGGCCCTAAAAAGATTACACGACTGTTCAGATGGTATATAAAGAGTACTTTGTGTAGATTTCTTTAGCTTAACAGTTCCCATAAAGTAAGGAGGGAAATTCTATAAGCCACACAAAAAATCAGTAAAGATTATGATGATAACCCTTTTTAGGAATATTTTAGCACTCAAAATTAGCAAATCATTTCCTGGCTTTGGTGCATGTAAATCAAGATTTTGCTGAAGCACACTGCTGGTTGAACCACCTCTGTTTTGACTGTTGATGGTGCTCAAAAGTGAAAAGGAAGGGCAAGCCACCACCTAAGGAGAACTGCTTTAAAAACGGAAGATGCCATGGGGCTCTTGATTTCTTTGGCAGTAGTTTTATGGAAGCATAGAAGTCATTGCACCCTATTTCTGCTGGTATGTTTCAGAGCGTAACTAAACCTGAGAAGAGATGAGTAACAGAAAAAGCAGTACTCATAGAGCATTGGGAGTTAGTTCTATTTATTGTCGTGGTTGGTGTTTGTTTTTGAACTTCCTGAAAATTCTGTTAGGCAGTAGAAAATTTGCGTTTTAATTCTAGTTAAGCCTTGAGACCATGTGGAAAATCGTGTAAGCATTCCTTTTCTTCAGCAGAGACATTGTCATCAGGCTTGCTTACCTAAGAGTTGTGAGGAAGAATAACTGAAATAATGTTAGAGGATTTTGAAAACTATGAAATGCTATACGAATAGTGATATTTTGCATAGGGCCCTATTAATTTACTTTGGTTCTTCTTTCCATTGTCTGTCTCTTTTTTTCCCCCAATCTTCCCATTCTACCCATGTCTCCATTTTCTCATGGTACTCTCTACATTTTGCTTGTTGGTTCTGCTGTTCTTGTATCCTTTCTTTCCTCTCTTTTAGAAAAACAAACCATCCTTATAGAGGTACCCAGGTACACCCATTTCAAGTGTTCCTTGAGTTTTTAACAGGTGTATACATTTGTGTAATCACTACAGACAAGATACAGAACATTTCAGTCATCCCGTTAAGCTGCCTCTTGATCTTTTGTAGTAAATTCTGCCCACTCCAGCCCCTCAGGAAAACTGATGTTTTTCCTTACCAAAGATTAGTTTTGCCTTTCTTCAGAATTTTGTTTAAGTGGATTTATGCAGTACACACTATATTTACAGTATACAGTGTGTACTCTTTTCTCTTTAACTTTTGTTATTCAACCACCATAACCTTCTAGAAAGGAAAACTAGTTTTTTAAAGGACATAAAGTTAATAAGGCATTTTTTATTCTCTTATATATTCCTATATTCTATAATGTAGCCAAGTGTAGTTTTTTAGAGATGATTTTTTTATGCTTATGTGCAAGGTTACTTAGTCATAATATTATTATAGTATTACATAGTAATATTATAATAATAATATTATTATTATTCATTCACTCAAAGTGAATTCACCCATATATCCTGGCCACATATTGCTTATAGTTTAGTAAAAGAGATTGTATGTAAATAAACAGTGATAACACAGAGTTTTAAAGGGTTTTGTAATTCAGTCTGGAATGAAGAATGAAGTTAATATGAAGTTCCTATTTGTTAATAGGAAAATACTTATGTGCGAAGTATACCTGAGCATATAGTTTGCCCCTATACTTAATAACTGTAAAATGAAGTTTAAAACTTTAAACTTTATTTTTAAAATAGTTTTAGTCTTCAGAGGGTTGTAGAGCTGAAGAGTATGTAGGTAGGGGGTATGTACTTATTTGTACTCTGATTATTTCTGTAGGTTAAGCAAAAATTAGGTAAAAACAATATGAGCTTTCTGTCCCATGTGAGTACTCTCTTGTGCTTAACTGTAAAAATACTACTGTAAATGCTAATTAATGATAATAAATTAATGTTCACAAGTTATAAATTTATAACTTGTGAACATTATAGGCTCAATTTATAAGTGCCTAGATAATGGGCAGTTATAAGTACTTTAGAAACACTGTAAATCAAAAATTTACTTGAGTAAGTTTTTATAAAATTGTATTGTGACCTCCAAGACTTTTTTCTATATTCCTTTTTCATTTTTATTGTTAGGTCATACTCTCTAGACTATTAGGCTAATGTAGAGTGAATGAATGGGAAATATAAACATATAGTTGAATTTTATAATTTTAAAATTATTTTTGAAGAACTTTTCATTTTCTTAGTTTATTTTGACCTATAATATTGAGTACAGGATGGAAATTTATATATAATACTTGAATAACATGCTTTGGATAAAATTACTACTTAATTCCTTTAAAAAACTCATTGCTTAAAAAAAAAAACTGGGTAATGAAGTAGTTGAAGAACAGAAAGTAATTAGTTAATCAAATTACTACTCTGTTATAGTAAACATAAATAACATGTTTATAGTATATAGTAAATAAAAACTAAAAAATAATTTTCTTGAGAATGTTTTTCAATCAAACTTCACAAGAATGGATAGAATCAACACTGTAAATTCTGCACAGAAAAAATAATTTAGTGCATAGTGAATTGCGAACAAATAAACAGAAGAGTTGAAATAGAAGAATATGAAGTTTTTCTTAGAAATTAAAAGTGGTAGAGATAATAAGAAGTAAATCAAAGTCCCACTTATTTATCTGACTTGTGAATAGAAACCCAGTTTCAAAAACACGCATTACTTAATAGCTGTGTGATTTTAGGCAAGTTACTTAACCTTTCTTCACTCAGTTTGTTCTTCTATAAAGTGGAGATAGTAGATTCATATATTTGTTATGAGGATTTGATGAGTTAATATTTCTAAAGAACTTGGAATAATGCTTGGCACATAGTAAGCACTATATAAGTATTTGTTAAATAAGTAAAATAGAATTTATATCTACAGGTAAGTTATTTGGCAAACATACTTACTCAAGATGTAGCAAGAAACCAGGATTTTATTACTATGCATAAGCTTCTGAACACCCAAATCAGATGTTGCTAAATTTATATACTAAGGTTTAGGCATTCACAGCACTATGTTGTGCAGGATTAATCTTCCTAAAATACAGATCTAATCATATTGCTTACTTAAAAATCCTGTAATGGTGTCCATGGGTTTTAGGGTGAAATCCACATTCTTAAAGACTTGGTTCCTGATTATCTTTTTATTTTAATTGAGGTGAAATTCATAGAACATAAAGTTTATCATTTTAACAGTTTAAAATTTTTTTTAAATTTTTTATTTTTGGTTGCATTGGGTCTTCGTTGCTGCGTGCGGGCTTTCTCTAGTTGCGGTGAGTGGGGGCTACTCTTCGTGAGGTACGTGGGCTTCTCGTTGCAGTGGCTTCTCTTGTTGTGGAGCACCGGCTCTAGGCGTGTGGGCTTCATTTGTTGCAGCACACAGACTCAGTAGTTGTGGCACGCAGGCCCTAGAGTGCACGGCTTCAGTAGTTGCAGCTCATGGGCTCAGCAGTTGCGGCATGTGGGCTCTAGAGCACAGGCTCAGCAGTTGTGGCACATGGGCTTAGTTACTTCACGACATGTGGGATCTACCTGGACCAGGGATTGAACCCATGTCCCCTGCATTGACACGTGGATTCTTAACCACTGCGCCACTAGGGAAGTCCTTATTTTAACAGTTTTAAAGTGTATAATTCAGTGAGTTGTAGTCCATTTACAGTGTTGTGTAACCAGCACCAGTATATAATTCCAGAACATTTTCATCACCCCAAAAAGAAACCCCTTACTCATTTAGCAGTCATTCCCCATTCCCTCCCACATCCCCAGCTCCTGGTAGCCACTCATCTGCTTTTGGTTTCTATGAATTTGCCTATTCTAGACATTTCATATAAAAGAAATCATATAATATGTGGTCTTTTGTGACTTCTTGTTTCACTTAGCATAATGTTTTCAAGGTTCATTCATGTTGTAGCATGTATCAGTATTTCATTTCTTTTTATGGGTGGATAATATTCCATTAGATGGTTACATACTACTATGTTTATCCATTCATTTATTAGTTGATAGACATTTGGGTTATTTTGGCTATTATGCACATTTGTGTACAAGTTTTTGGGTGTACACGCGTTTCATTTCTCTGGGTATATACCTAGGAGTGGAATTGCTGGATCATATGGTAACTGTATATTTAACTTTTGGAGGAACTGCCAAACTGCTTTCTGCAGTGGCTGCACCATTTCACATTTTCAGCAGCAATGTTTGAGGGTTCTGATTTCTCCACATTCTTGTCAATACCTACTCTTAGCTTTTTGATTATAGCTATCTCTAGTTGGGTATGAAGCAGTCTCCTGTGGTTTTGATTTATATTTACCTAATGACTAATGATGTTGAGCATCTTTTCATATGTTTATTGGCCATTAATATATCTTCTTTGGAGAAATGTCTGTTCAAGGCTTGGCTCATTTTAAAATTGAATTTTTGTCTTTTCATTGTTGAATTGTAAGAGTTCTTTATATATTCTTTATACAAGTCCCTTATTAGATATATGATTTGCCAAAATTTTCTCCTGTTCTGTGAGCTGTCTTTTCACTTTCTTGGTAGTGTCTTTTGATGCACAAATGTTTTTAATTTTCTCGAAGTCTACTTTATCTTTTTTGTTGTTGTTGGTTATGCTTTGTGTCATATTTAAGAAACTGCTGCCTAATCCAAGGTCACAAATATTTACACCTGTGTTTTCTTCTGGGAGTTTAATATTCTTGGCTCTTACATTTAGGTCTTTGATCCATTTTGAGTTAATTTTTGTCTATGGTGTGCAGCCTGTGGTGTGTCATTCTTTTGCATGTGTATATCCAATTGCCCCCAGTACTATTTGTTGAAAAGACTATTGTTTCCCTTTGAATGGTCTTGGCAACCTTGTTGAAAATCAGTTGACTATAGGCATATGGGTTTATTTCTGGATTCTCAGTTCTTTTCTATTCATCTGTATGTCTATTCTTATGCTACTAACGCACTGTCTTGATTACTGTAGCTTTGAAATTGGGAAGAGTGAGTCTTCCAATTTTGTTCTTCTTTTATAAGATTGTTTTGGTTATTCAGGATCCATTGAATTTCCATTTGAATTTTAGGATCAGCTTCTCAATATCTGCAAAAAGGAGAGCTGTGATTTTAATAGGGATTGCATTGAATCTGTAGGCCAGTTTGAGGAGCATTGCCATCTTAATAGTATTCAGTCTTATCGTCTATGAACATGGGATGTGTTTCCTTTAATTTAGGTCTTTAATTTCTTTCAACAGTGTTTTGTAGTTTTCAGAGTATAAGTTTTACACTTTTTAAACATTTAAGTATTTTATTCTTTTTAATCATTGTTTTTAAGTGTTAATAAAATTATGGAAATAATTTGGAGAAAGGTCTCTCAAAACTTAGGAGAGCTTTAGTATTTATTTTTAATAAGTTTATTTTATTTATTTTTGGCTGTGTTGGGTCTTCGTTGCTGTGCGCGGGCTTTCTCTAGTTGTGTTGAGTGGGGGCTACTCTTCGTTATGGTGCGTGGGGTTCTCACTGCAGTGGCTTCTTTTGTTGCGGAGCACAGGCTCTAGGCACGCAGGCCTCAGTAGTTGTGGCTCGCGGGCTCTAGAGCACAGGCTCAGTAGTTGTGGCCCATGTGGGATCTTCCCTGACCAGGGCTCGAACCCGTGTCCCCTGCATTGGCAGGTGGATTCTTAACCACTGTGCCACCAGGCAAGCCCGAGCTTTGGTAATAAAGTACTAGATCATGCGTGTGTTCAGGAAATGAAACCGAAACCACAATAAGGTAATTGTACAATATTAGAATCAGCCATGGAATTAAAGCCACAGTAAACCATAAAGAACATTTAGTAAAGTCCAGTTTTGTTTAAAAAGTTATACTGGATGGTATTTTTCTCAAGGACAGGGACTATACCTCACATTCTCTTAGCATCTGGCACAAGCGCTTATATCCAAAAGGTGCTTGAATGAATGAATACCACATCCAGAAAAGAAGGAAGGAATAGTATTGGAAGTGTGAAATGATTGTGCTCTAGTTATATACAACCATGTAGAAAGCTTTAATTGGAATAATAATTGGATTAAAATGATTATAGGTGGAAACCTAGACCTTTAAAAAATTGGAGCTATTTAATTAGTAAAGACAAAGGTTTAGGTAATTCAGATGCAAATGGAGGTGGATTTGTTCACTAAATCTGGAATACTCAAATAAGAAGGTTCTCTTGAAGCTTGACCACCTTCACCCATTTAATTCACAGCCCTCACCTTCCCCGCCCCCACAACCCCCAATCTGTTCTGTGTATCTTTCAGTTCAATTTTGAAGAAAATAATTTTTTGATTACTCACGTAAGTGATATCATATAGTATTTGTCTTCCTCTGACTTATTTCACTAAGCATAATGCCCTCAAGGTCCATTCATGTGTTAAATGGCAAGATTTCCTTCTTATTTATGGCTGAGTAATATTCTTGTGTGTGCGCGCATGCGTGTGTGTGTGTGTGTGTGTGTGTGTGTGTGTATGTGTATGAATGACATCTTCTTTATCCATTCATTTGTTAACGGACACTTCGGTTGTTTCCTTGTTTTGACTGTTGTAAATAATGCTGCAGTGAAAATGAGGGTGCAGATATCTTTTCAAGACATGATTTAAGGTAAATACCTAGCAGTGGAATTGCTGGATCATGTAGTTCTATTTTTAGTTTTCTGATGAATCTTCATACTATTTTCTGTAGTGGCTGCACCTGATTGGCATTCTTGAGCACAGGAATTGATTATATTTAAACAAAAACATGTCAGTTAAATGAGAGAAGCACTTAGGTGACTGGCTATAAACAAATACAATATGAAGAGTCTGACTATACTTCATTTTATTGATTAGGACAACTATTTCTGTATATTTAGTTTAATAGCAGCAAAATACTGCTTGTGCTATTAAACATATTTGTTATATTTAAGAACATACTGACTTTAATATATTGCTAAACATAAATGTTTTAAAATAAAAGCACTGATGCAATAAAAATATGTTAAATATTGATAAGGATATAAAAAGATTTTCAACATCATTAGTCATTGGGGAAATGCAAAGCAAAACCACAGTGAGATACCACTTCACACCTACTAGGATGGCTATAATCAAAAAGACAGATAATAATAAGTGTTGGCAAGGATGTGGAGAAATCACCTCACACACTGCTGGTGGGAATGTAAAACAGTGCAGCCACTTTGGAAAATAATCTGATAGTTCCTCAAAGAGTTAAACATAGAGTTACCATATCCAGCAATCTCACTTCTAGATACATACCCAAGAGAAATGAAAACATCTGTACACATAAAATATACATGTGTATTTGTATACGTATGTTCAGAGCAGCATTGTTCATAATAGCCAAAGTATGGAAACAACCCAAATGTCCATCAACTAATGAATGAATGGATAAACAAAATGTAGTATATCCGTTTAATGGAATAATATTTGGCCATAAAAAGGAATCAGTTACTGATACATGCTGGAACATGGATGAATCTTGACAGTATGCTTAGTGAAAGAAGCCAATCATGAAAGACCACATACTGTATGATTCCATTTATATGAAATCTACAGAATAGACAAATCTAGAGAGGCGGAAAGTAGATTAGTAGTTCCTGGGGTGGAGGGGAGTGAGGGGGATTATAGTTAAAGGGCTTGGGGTTTCTTTTGAGAGTGATACAAATATTCTAAAATATATTGTGATGATGGTTGCACAACTCTGAGTGTACTAAAAGCTAAGTGTCCACCAACAGATGAGTGGATAAATAAAATGTGGTATGTACATACAGTGGAATATTATTCATCCTTAAAAAGGAATGAAATTCTGATATCATCTTACAACATGGATTAACCTTGAAAACATATGCTAATTGAAATAAGCCAGATACAGAAGGACAAATATTATAAGTTTCCATGAGGTATCTAGAATAGAGACAGAAAGTGGAATAGTGGTCACCAGGGACTATGGGGAGAGGGCAATGAGGAGGTATTCTTCAGTAGGTACAGAGTTTATGTTTGAGGCAATGAAAACGTTCTGGAAGTGAATACTAGTGGTGATTGTTGTACAACATTGTGAATGAACTTAATGCCATTGAATTGTAGACTTAAAAAAATGGCTACAGTAGTAAATTTTATGTATATTTTACCACACACACAAAATGTTAAAAAAACAAAAAATAATTTTAAGACTCTGAGATATACTAACTTTTTTTATAAAGTTATTGAGACAGAGGTAATTGTGTGGTGGCACATGGAAGGGAGACTTTTTTCAGTTTCCCATTTAACACAGTATATTTTAGTTGTCTAAATCATCTAAATGTGCTTTAAATGTAGATAGGATGATCAAATACTGAGTGTGCTACATCTTGAATAATCAAAAAATTTTGATGAGCAAGATTAGACAACAGATGACTGAAAAATTCATGAAGTAGATTAACCTTGTTTAGTTTGGAATTTTTTTTGACTATTAATATGCATGGTTGATTCATTTTGTTGATTTCCTGAAAGCAAATGTTTAATAGTAGCAAGAGGATTGCAGTTTTCTAATAAATGTCACAGAATTGTGACAGTGAGCTAGGAGGAAGAAAAACTGCATAAGTGAAGTGAGATACACTTCTGTAGCAGTGGAAACTATAAACCCTACTGTCTTGAAACGTTCTCTTTGTATTTGTATTATTAATTAGACATTAGTAGAGGATAATGAGGACCCTGGATAACTGCTAGATTTTTTTTTTTCATTTTCTTAATGGTATCTTTTATTTATTTATTTATTTTAACTTTTTGTCTTAGAGTATAGTTGATTAACAATGTTGTGTTAGTTTCAGGTATACAGCAAAGTGATTCATGTATACATATACATGCATCTATTTCACATACTGCTAGATTAAATATAGGTATAACTGTATTCATCAGAGTTCCTGAGTAAGAGGCATTGCTGGCTAGTTTAGTATTTGTTTTGTGTGAACATGAAAGTGCTTAATTTATTTTTCTTTGATTTGTTATGGTCCTCAACTACTAAAATATTTTCTGTTTAAAAGGATGTTTTCTTAAATTATTGCCACAGCTCAAGTTTTAAGTTTGAGAATAAGTGAGAGAACTTGAACATGATTCAATGTTGAACATTACTTCAGTTTAGTGAAGTTAAATTTATCTTGACCAGTACTCGTATGTTTACTGGTAAAGGCATATTAATCTGTGTATGAATAGGCTTTATGAATAAATAATGTTTTAGGTATAAATTAGGCACTTTGGTAATTTATACAATAATTTTTGTAGACTGACTAGCGCTCTTACCGAGTACTAATTGCATCATAGATTCCTCGAGTACCCTATAAGCTTAATATTTCCCCTAATAATAGAAACCAACTTACTCCTAAGAATACTTAAGATTAGGTCTGTAATCACCGTTGCCTTTACTCATGTGTTGGAATTACAATGGGCTGCTTGAGATGGCAAACTTCAGAGGGGAGATGGCTGCTAATTCTAAAAATAGAAAGGTAACCTAGAGCTGAAAGATAGCTACTGAGTCATTGTGTTCTCACCATACTTGTTTGCTTATTTGTGTGAACCCAAAGTGCATTTTCCCTTAAATTTAGATGCGCTTTGTTCTCCTATACATCTATACTAGTATCTCTTGAACTTGTTAGGGCTTTTCAGAAACATCAACTGTCAACCAACATAGAAACAAATTATATTTTGGAATCTCCCAAATCAAATAGATTTAAAAGTGAAATTTAGCAGTCGTTTATTATGTGAGCAAAATAAAACAGAAAAAGTGAACTATGAGAAGTAAGGTCTTTTGGAAAAATCATTGTAGTTTGGACCCTATAATATTGCCCAGAAGAGAGCATATCCATTGGATATGCCAATTTAGAGGGAAATTGGTGGGAAAAAAAGGTTCTAGGCCTTCTTCCATTAAGAACTATTTGAATATTCACCACTGTCTAGTTCTGGAACAAAGATAGACCAGAGCATTACAGGGAGGGTCCTTCCCAGTGTGTTGGACCTCTTCTTTTCCTGCTTCCTTTTTAGTAGGATATTGTTCATCTACTTGTCCATAAATTGCGTATTGCAGAGATCATGGATTGTAGTAAGCATAGCTCTTCATAAAGGGACTGGATGGTGTGTCCTGTGAGAACAGTACCTTTGTAACAACCAAATGTGGATGTGCTATAATAGGACGGATAAGCAAATCCACATTTGGATTGCTAAAAATCCTTAAATGTAGATAAAACTTCAACTTGGAAATTCAAAGGAAATTCAACTTGGAAATTCAAAGGATAAAAATAAGAGAGTAAAAAAGTTTTATGAGTTAAAATAGCTATAAATAGATAGTAAAAAGCAATATCCCTAATTTTGGTATTCAACTAAGATTGACTAGAAACTTCAGGATGGTTCAAATCTCTCCTTTGAGTATTCAGGGTAAGTAAGGCTCTTCAATTCCAAATCCAGGAAATAAAAGAGAAGTGTCTTTTTTCTTTCTTTTTTTTTTTTTGGATCTGCAGCAGGAAGGGTTTGTTTTTGATACTTTGTTACTTTGTTTTTCATTATTCTCTCTCTGTGTATTTTGTCTTTCATCATAGGTGACTCTGACACCCCAGATATCTAAAGAGCTCCTTACTTTGACATTTGTATGTCTTCTTGGTACAGATTTTAATGAGTGCTAAATACCAGGTGACTTAATACAAGTATTCTGAATGAACCAGTAAATTGACAAATCTTGTTTTAGGCAATTAGGTGATGATATACAACAGAATGGTTTCCTGATAATTTTAGGTTTGAGCATTTATTAAAAACCAAAAAACCATATTAGTCAAAGTTCAGGATTTTTCAGGAGAGGTGTTTCACATTACAGAACAGTATTATTTCTTCTTTGTATCATTAAAAAAAAACAGTTGAATTTCAGCTTGTAAATATTGGAAAGTTGTTCACAGTTATTTTGTCTCAGGTTAGAAGATTATAAGGAGAAAATAACTTCTAAAGTGGTTTAGACAGTCATATTTTAAGTTTAATGTTCTGTAAATTTCAAGTTGTATTCTATATCTTTTTCTAGACTTTTCCCCCCTTAGCCTGACAGGTTAGAGATTGTCCCATTGTAATTATTTTTCAGTTTTGCTAAACATATTTTTAAATGGCTGCCTTCGGGCCAAGGATAAAAAAAGACACTGAGTCTTTGAGACATTGTCTCAAAGGTGAGTTGTTTTCTAACATTTCAGTCAGGTAGTTGTGCTCTATTGCCTCACTCAGTTTCTCCATTGAAATAAGTATCACACAGAAGTTATGTCATGAGAGTCTATTCTCTATAGCGGATCCAGTTCCAAGGTCTAATGCCCAACTACATAGGAACATTTCATATCCCATTTTGTGGGGCCAGTATTCTTTTTTTTTTTCCTCCTTTTTTCTTTTTTGTCTGCGCCGGGCAGTATGCGGGATCTTAGTTCCCCCACCGGAGTTAGAACCCGTGCCCCCTGTAGTGGAAGCATGGAGTCTTAATTAACCACTGGACTGCCAGGGAAGTCCCATGGGGCCAGTATTCTTGTTCAACAGCAATATTCTTATTCTCTAGCCATATAGAATTTAAAAACATTAAGGCAATTTCAAAAAACTTTTCTTCTCATTCTGTTACCATATTCTCTCCCAAAATAATATATTAATAATATGTAGAGGGCAGTGTGTATAGTGGCTAAAGATATGGGCCTTGGAGCAAGACTGCCTGGGTTCAGGTTCCGGTTATATTATACACTGGCTATGTGGCAGTTTGGACAAGTTCATTGACCTCTCTTTGCCTCAGTTTCCTCATCTGTAAGGTGCTGTTGATAATAGAGCTTACAGCATAGGGCTGTGAGAATTAAATGAGTTAATAGAAGTAAAGTACTTAGAATGGGTGCCTAGCATAGGCTACTTAAGTTGATGTTATTATTACTGGAATATAGTTTCTACATATTTTTTTGAAAAGAATAAAAAATATACCTTTATTTTACTATCATTAGTGCCAAAGAAAAAGTGGAAGACATCACATCTTAAATAAAGCAGAATAAACATCGGTATTGGTCTTTTTGGCATTCTATGTTTATGGCCATATTTCTTTGGGTGGTTTCTTGATATATCTGACTTTAGGAATTATAAGAGTACCAAAGTTTCTTGGGTTTGAAAACAAGAATTTGTGCCAGTGCAAGAGAAACTGTGCTGCCAGCCATCTCTTCTTTACTAATGATTGTATTGTCCAGAGTGTCTGTGTTTTAAGGCTCCATTTTCTTATTTTGGGAGAATGAGACACAGGGAAAAAGGTTTAGATAGTTAATACCAGACTGGCTTCTGTGGAAAAATTAACTTACTTTTGTATTTTATTTGCAATTCAGTTAATCTAGAGGTACCTTTGTGGTGGGGGAAAAAGTACAGAATTTATAGTTAGGAAACATAGTATTGGGCCTTCCCTGGTGGTCCAGTGGCTAAGACTCCTCACTCCCAATGCAGGGGGCCCGGGTTCAATCCCTGGTCGAGGAGCTAGATCCCGCACACATGCTGCAACTAAAGATCCCACAGGCCACAACTAAGACCCGGTGCAGCCAAAATAAATAAATAAATAAATATTTTTTAAATGGCTTAAGTTAAAGCTCTTAAAAAAAAAAAGAAACATACTATTTTAAAATACCTGTTTCACGTTTTGCTAGTCATATTTCTTTTTATCCTTTTATCCTCATTTCCTCTTTATCTAACAGGGTTATTATGAAGTTTATATGAAATAATGGTTTTCATTATGCTAGTGCTTTTTTTTTTTTTTCCTGTACGCAGTCCTCTCACCGTTGTGGCCTCTCCCCCCGTTGCGGAGCACAGGCTCCGGACGCACAGGCTCAGCGGCCATGGCTCACGGGCCCAGCCGCTCCGTGGCATGTGGATCTTCCCGGACCGGGGCACAAATCCGTGTCCCCTGCATCGGCAGGTGGACTCTCAACCACAGCGCCACCAGGGAAGCCCTAGTGCCTTTAAACATTATTTGAATGTGAACCTCCAATTTTCTCTGGATATTTTGAGGAAAAGTCGAAGATATATTGAAGGAAAGAATGTTAATTTTTTAGGACAAGTTATTCTTTTGGGGTGTTTAAGATATTTTTAATAGAAATTTTTTAAAAATTGAAAACTTAATTTTTTCAGATTATAATACAATTATACTTTTATGCTTATTACAAAAAGGGTAGGTCATTGTATTACATATAAAGCATATAAAGTAGAAAAGGAAAATAATATATAATCCTACCATACAGAGATAACAACTGTTCACATTTTGACATACAGTATGTCATTCTGTATTCTTTTCTGTGCAATGTGGGCATTTTACATTTATTTATTTTTTTCTAAAATAGAATCATATTGTGCTTTTTTTTTTAGAATGTTTTGGACACCACTCTAGGTTAATAAATGGAACATAATGTAGCTTTTTTTTAAATTATAAAGACTTCAAACAATATAACAAATACAAAGAATAAAAGTTACAAAAGATCCCACCTCTCATAGATAACCACTGTTATATTTCTATGCACATATATATTTTTTTTATGTAAATGGGATTTTTATATGGTTTTATACTGTTTATAGCCTGCTTCCTTTACTCAACAATAAGTTATAGATGTTTTCTGTGGTCCAAATAGATCTGTGTTTTTATTTTTAATAGCTACATTATATTTCATAATATGGATGTACCATCATTGCCATCATTTATTTAACTACTCTATTGATGACATTTAGGATGTTTCTGGTTTTCATTTTTATAAACAATGCTGCAGAGAGCATTTTTGTATATGCATATCTTTGCAAACTTAACTATATTTTTTTTCTTAATTTAAATTTATAAAAGTATAATTACTGGGAAAAAGCATGTACACATTTGAAATACAATGACCCTGTTGCCTTATTGCCTCCAAAGAGGTTTTACCAGTTTATATCCATTAGCAATACCAATTTCCTGGAACCTTTGCCAGCACCAAGTATTATTTTTTAAAGACTATTACAGTTTCATATGCTATGCTGTCTTATTCTTTTAGCCATTAAAATTGAATATTTTTCATGTATATATTGGCCATTGTGTATCTTTTTGAATTGTCTGTTCTTATCCTTTGCTAAATTTGCTATAGGAGTCTTCATTTTCCTCCTAATTGATTTAAAATTTCCTAAAAAGGTAAATTATAATTATTTTCTTTTGCATGAAATGTGATAATTATTTGTCATTGATGTTTTTCTGTCAAAAATTGTTAAAGTGGCTATAAACTTGTTATCATCTCAAACTCCAAAGATCCACAGATCTTGAGTATTTTACATGTGCTTTATAGGATTAAGATACAAGTAGATCGTTGTGTTTTCATTTTTAAAACAGTATAGTGGTGGCACAGAAACAGACATATAGATCAATAGAACAAGATCGAAAGCCCAGAAATAAACCGACGCACTTATGGTCAATTAATCTACAACAAATTAGGCAAGGATATACAGTGGAGAAAAGACAGTGTCTTCAGTAAGTGGTGGTGGGAGAACTGGACAGCTACATGTAAAAGAATGAAATTAGGGACTTACCTGGTGGCGCGGTGGTTAAGAATCCTCCTGCCAATGCAAGGGACACGGGTTCGATCCCTGGTCCGGGAAGATCCCACATGCCGTGGAGCAACTAAGCCTGTGTGCCACAACTATTGAGCCTGCGCTCTACAGCCCGCAAGCCACAACTACTGAAGCCCACATGCTCTAGGGCCCATGCTCCTCAACAAGAGAAGCCACCGCAGTGAGAAAACCGCGCATCCCAACGAAGAGTAGCCCCTGCTTGCTGCAACTAGAGAAAAGCCTGCACGCAGCATCAAAGACCCAACGCAGCCAAAAAAAAAAGAATGAAATTAGTTCATGCTCTAACACCATATACAAAAATAAGCTCAAGATGGATTAAAGACCCAAATAGAAGACCAGGTACTATAAAACTCCTAGAGGAGAGCATAGGCAGAACACTATTTGCCATAAATCGCAGGAGTATTTTTTTGGATCCATCTCCTAGAGTAGTGGAATTAAAAACAAAAAATAAACAAACAGGACCTAATTAAACTTAAAAGCTTTTGCACAGCAAAGGAAACCATAGAAAAAACAAAAAGACAACCTATGGATGGGAGAAAATATTTTGAAGAATATCCTTGTTTGCTGGAAATACATACTAAAGTATTCGAAGGTGATGTGGCATCATGTTGGCAACTTACTCTCAAATGGTTCAGGAAAAAAGAAGAAAGTTCTTTGCACTGTACTCACATCTGTTTTATAAATTTAAGATTGTTCCAAAAAGTACATAGAGGCACACGTGCACACATTTTCACTAAAAATTTAATAGTTAATTACTATGTAATCCAAATATTCAATTCCATAACTGTAATTTTACTCTTTAAAATTGCAATTTCCAAAGAAATGAATATATCAAAGAAAACAAGCTTATTTCACATCTTCATATTTGGATACATGATCGTAAAAAGGTAATCTACATTGGCCTCCCTCTCTTCTCACTTTTGCTACCATTTCTGCCTGAAATCAATCAAACAAAACCAAATACTCTGGTAGAGAAAGGTAGTCTGGGTTACAAAATATATGACAAGTTATCTTCTTCTGGTCATACTTACTTGTTTGATACCATACATATGTCACACTCACAAGCTCAGTATTTTTAACTATGCCATCCACTCTTCACTAACACTGTCAACCTGATAGACCAACAATTAATTTAAACATTCATTCAACATTTATTTAGCTCCTCTACCGGACTAAGAACACAATATAAGAGGAAATCACTCTAGTGAAGTTCACAGTTGAGAGAAAATAAAATTAGTCAAGTTTAAAGTAATGCAGTATGTGCTTTAATAGAAATATGGGATATTATGCAAGTGGAGAAGAGGGAATCCTTAACACTGTCCATAAAGGATCAGAGAAGGCTGCACAGGCTATGTGACACTTGAGGTCAGTCTTGAACACTGAAATGGGTATTTGACAGACATAGTTTTAAAATTCAAAATTAATGGTAATTTTATTTTTTTGTGAAGAGTTGAGAAAATGCCAGATTTAACTACATTTTTTCTAGTTATATTAGTGCCAAAAATGAATAAGCTAGTTTTAGGTTACCAATGTGTTTTGAAGGTTATAGATATGTGTATACCTTTACTAAATATGAATAAATGAATTCAGTCTTTCTGCACCACGTGGCATGCAGGATCTTAGTTCCCCTACCAGGGATCCAACCCATGCCCCCTGCAGTGGAAGTGCGGAGTCTTAACCACCATACCACCAGGGAAGTCCCTAAACAACAAATCTTAGTCAGAATTTTATTTTAACTGGTCAAGTTTTTAAAAATGTGACTCTTACTGAGTTCCTATATCTCTCTGTCTTTATAGAAGATGTTATAGTGAAACATAACATCTAAGAAGGAGACTGGAATGGCATTTGCAATAACTTTAATTCACCTCTAGTATTATAGCACAGTTACAGTTACTGGTGGCGCAGTGGTTGAGAGTCCGCCTGTCGATGCAGGGGATGCGGGTTCGCGCTCCGGTCCGGGAGGATCCCGCATGCCGCTGGGCGGCTGGGCCCGTGAGCCATGGCCGCTGAGCCTGCGCGTCTGGAGCCTGTGCTCCGCGACGGGAGAGGCCGCAGCGGTGAGAGGCCCGCATATCGCAAAAAAAAAAAGTAATTTTGAGAATATAGATATAAAGGTTGTAATCCTAAAACTGGCAGGTGTGTAGAATAGGATGAGGAAAAGGAAGCAAATTAGAGGAGGAAAATGGTAAATTGAAATGAGTTTATTATTATAAGAAACTATGACACTTTTTGATACAGTATAAGAATATAAGATTATCAGCATTTTTTAAATATAAAAACTTGCATTTTAACCTGTTTTCATGTTAGAACTTTTTTCCCAGGTGCTATTTTCAGCTGTAGCTGTTAGAGGGCTGAATTTATTCCAGTCTACCTAGTTGTTCATTAACCTATTAGCACTTGACTAATAGGTTCAAAAAAATCTACTGCTTGTTAGTTGAAACTGCTAAGAGCTGGAATTGGAACTATTCTGCTTCTAGTATATCTTCCAAATCTGATTTCATTTTGAGAAAAGTTCCTTTTAACTTTAATAGACTGACTTACCATGTTATAATAAACAACAAGTAGGATTATTTCTATTATAGGAGAGTGGGCAAGTAGATAGCTTACATTAGTTTTGTATTACACTTCGCCCACAACTTTGTAGAGCACTTTGATATACATTACTTTATTTAATCTTTTTGCACCTAAGAGGTATAGTTATCATCTACATCTTATAGATGATAAAACCAAAACCCCAAATGATTAAGAGACTTGCCCAAGTTGGCACTGTTAATCAGTAGAACAGCTAGGTTTAAAAAAGGTATTCTGACTTCTGATCTGTTCCTTTTTTTTTTCTCTAACCTTGGCCAAGATCATTTATTTACTGACTGCACATATAATAGTAAAAGACAAAAACATGATTCTTGCCCTAACTGAGCTTACCTTCTAGTTGGGGAGACAGACTAATAAATAATCCGTTAAAAGTAGTATGCTAAGTGCTCTGAAAGGGAAATACAGATTGATGAAGTGGGACGTGAGAAGGTACCAATGTGCCAGGGAATCAGAGAGGGGCTTTTGATAGAAGATGACATCCAAACTCAGTCCTGAAATTATAAAAATTCATAAGGTGAAGGTGGAGGGGCTGTGTTGGAGGAAGAATGTTTTAGGCAAAGGGGAGACTACCATGTTGGAAAATTTGGAGATGAGCAAGAGCTTAGTATGTTGGAGGATTGAAAGAAATTCAATATAGCTGGATCATAGAGCTAGAGATTGGGGAAGAGTAGAATAAGGGAGGGAAAAGGTATAGCTGTGTAAGATGTGGTAAACCAAGGCTGGATATGATAAGAACCTGAATAGCAACACAATGCAGAGAAGAGACCGTCAGGTATCATAGAAAGCTGAATAAATGTGATAGAGATATCATAGTCAACTAGTGATATTTTATACAGTTATTACATATGTCTTGTGTTTTCTTTGTACAGTGAAGGTCACATGATCCTAATAGTTGAAAACAGGTAACTCTGCACTCTTCACCATGGTGAATCTTGGAGATCACCTCTGGCTATAAGATTCTTTTGCAACCATTTCTACTCTGGCTTCCCTACTCTGGTACGTGTGGGTTAATCTTCCTCCAACGTGTTCTGAAGCAGGTCTTGGACCCAAAGTTAATAGAGGATATATAAGTAAGTGAGGGTTACCCTTGATAGACCTTAATAGTTATCTCTGTTGTCTAGAGAAGATGTTAGGGAGAAAGTAGGAATGGAGGGGTGGAAATTATGATTTGTTGCCATAATAGTATTTAGTTAATTTTTAAACATAAATTTAGGTTGTTAATATACTGAATATTAAGATATTTGGGGAGGTGGCCATTTATTCAATATATTTTGTGCTCAGTGCTTTAAAGAGGCTTACCATTGTTAATAGGGCAGGCAGACACAATTTCAGCATAGTTTGGTAAGTGCTACTTCAAAATAGTTTCATGCTAAAAATAAGGCAGCAGAAGATAATGAGTTCCATTTTGGATATGTTGAAATTAAGACTGTTGTGGGATATTGAGCACCTACTATGTACCAAGCACTAATCTAGATGCTGGGGACACAGAATTAAAGAAAACAAAGTTCCTGCCTTCACCAGTTTATATTCTGGTAGTTGGAAAGAGACAATAGACAAATAATCAAATGTCAGAGGGTAAGATCAGGCAAATCCATAGAGAGAGAAAGTCAATTAGTGGTTGCCAGGGATTTGGGGCATGAGGGAGTGGGGAATGACTTGCTAATGGGTATGTAGTTTCTTTTTGGGTTATGAAAGTGTTCTGGAACTTTAGGTAGTGGTGATGACTGTAAAACTTTGTGAATAAACTCAAACCACTGAACTGTACAGTTTAAAGCGTACCCTTTTGTTATGTAAATTATATCTCGATTTTTAAAAAATGGCAGGGAGTGAAAAAAACAAAGCAGGATTAGGAAGGATAATAAAGTGCTAGTGGGTGCTATTTTATATAGGGTGGTCAGAGTGCCTCAAAGAAGTGGTGCCTCATTTGTACAGAGACCTGAAGGAATTGAGGGAGTAAGCTATGGTAATATCTAGGGAAAGAATTTCCCAGATGGAGGAATAGTAAATTCAGAGGATTTGAGGTTGGGAAGGTGCTTGGCATGTTCAAGAAACTACTAGTAAGGAGGCCAGTGTGGCTGGAGCAGCGTTGGTAGGGAGGAGAGTTGTAGAGAGAGATGTTGGTGTGCTGAGATCATGTAAGGACTTTAGGTTTTACTCTGACATGGGAGCTGAGGAGTGATCCGAATTAGGTTTTATTTTATTTTTTAAAAATTTATTTATTTTTGCGGTACGTGGGCCTCTCACTGCTGTGACCTCTCCCATTGCAGAGCGCAGGCTCCGGACGCACAGTCTCAGCGGCCATGGCTCACGGGCCCAGCCGCTCCGCGGCTTGTGAGATCTTCCTGGACCGGGGCACGAACCCGTGTCCCCTGCATCGGCAGGCGGATGCTCAACCACTGCGCCAACAGGGAAGCCCCCGAATTAGGTTTTAAATGGATTATTCAGGCTACAGTGTAGTTAACAAACTATAGGAGTGAAATAGTAATTCAGTTAGGAGGCGCTCGCATTAGTCCAGGTGAGACAAGTAGACCAGGATTGTGGTAGTGGAGGTAGCAAGAAGTGGTGGAGTTCTGGATATATTTGGTAGGAAAAGCAGACAGGAATTGCTCACGGATTAGGTGTGTAGTGTGAGAGAAAAAGAAAAGTGAAAGATGATAACCAACATTTTTGAACTGAGCAAACTGGAAGAATGGAGTTCTCATTTAACGAGATGGTAAAGACTCTGGTGGGGTGGGGGAGAAGTAAATGAAGAGATTGGTTTTAGACACATTAAGGATGAAATGTCTATATAAGTATCCAAATGAAGATATTGAGTCAGTATTTATATCTAACAATCTGGAACTGGAAGCAAACATTGATAGTCGTCAACTTACGAATATCATGCAGTTATGGTTCAAGTTGAAATTAACAATAAAGGGAGAAAAATAGGAAAGAAGGTGGTTGAGGATTCATTTCCCTGGGGAAAACACCCAAAATATTTAAGGGGAATGGAAAAAGTAGTAAACTAAAGAGGAATCAAAGAGGGAGGAAAAGAAATAGAAGATAATGGAGAGAAGGGTTTCCAGTAGTAGAGTCAGAAGTTGCAAATAAGTCAGTTAGGAGTTTATTGGTGACAGAGAAATTTTAATGGACTAGTGGGAACAGAAGCCAAGTAGTAGTAGTAGGTTGAGTAATAATTGTAAGTAGACGAAATAGAGGTAGCTAGTGAACACAACTGTTGTACTGTGTGGTTGTGAAGGAAAGTGGCAACTAGAAAGAGATATAGTAGGAACAGGAATCTTGTGGAATGAGGGAGTTGAAGATAAAGGATAGGAATTTATTAATAGAAGAAACTTTTCAAGGACCAAGGAAGAAAAAGGGATCTAGTACATAGGATTGCTTCTTCTCTTGGACCTAAAGGGACACAGGTAAGGATAATTTGTGTCTGGGAAAGGAAGTATGGGGAATTCATGCCTTATAGCCTGCCTATTTTCTCTCTGGAGCAATAAACACTCATTTGCCAAGAATGATAGATAGAGGTTGGTGGCTTTAAGATGGGGGAGCTGAGGGAATTCTCTGGCAGTCCAGTGGTTAGGACTCCCTGCTTTCACTGCCAAGGGTGCCGGTTCGATCCCTGGTGGTGGAACTAAGATCCTGAAAGCTATGTGGCATGGCCAAAAAAAAAAACAAAGAGAGATTTCCTGAGCTACTCTGAGGAAAACCATGAATTCATAGTAGTACTAGTCTGTGTGTTTTTATTTTCTCCATTAAAGAATAGACCAGGGGCTTCCCTGGTGGCGCAGTGGTTGAGAATCTGCCTGCCAATGCAGGGGACACGGGTTTGAGCCCTGGTCTGGGAGGATCCCACATGCCGCGGAACAACTAGGCCCGTGAGCCACAACTACTGAGCCTGTGCGTCTGGAGCCTGTGCTCCGCAACAAGAGAGGCCGCGATAGTGAGAGGCCTGCGCACTGTGATGAAGAGTGGCCCCCACTTGCCACAACTAGAGAAAGCCCTTGCACAGAAACGAAGACGCAATACAGCAAAAATAAATAAATTAATTAATAAACTCCTATCCCCAACATCTTCTAAAAAAAAAAAAGAATAGACCAGGACTTCACTGGTGGCACAGTGGTTAAGAATCCGCCTGCCAATGCAGGGGACACGGGTTCAAGCCCTGGCCTGGGAAGATTCCACATTCCGCGGAGCAGCTAAGCCCATGCACCACAACTACTGACCCTGCACTCTAGAGCCTGTGTGCCACAACTACTGAGCCCGCATGCCACAGCTACTGAAGCCCGCGTGCCTAGAGCACATGCTCCTCAACAAGAGAAGCCCGGGCACCACAACGAAGTGTAGCCCCCGCTCGCTGCAACCAGAGAAAGCCCGCGCGCAGCAACAAAGACCCAATGCAGCCAAAAATAAATAAAATAAATTAAAAAAAAGAATAGACACTGATTCAGGAATATTGAAGATGAGGTTATTGAGGATTGGGCATGATTAATAGGGTGAATATGTTAGAAAAACAATAAGGGCTGGGTAAAGGAATTCTTCAAGATACAATCTCATCTATTCCTTGAAGTTATCCTCCATTGGTCTTTTTCATTTGTGTTTCTTTTCACTGTTAATGCTGCCTTACGTTTAATCTATATAATTAATATGTATTTATATATTTATGTATCTTGAATTTTTTTAATATAGAAGGGTACAAAACAAGAATCCCATGAAAGCCCATTGTATCTAGATATGACCACCATTAACATGTTATTCTTTCAGCCATATCTCTCTGTACTCTATGTATGTATACACATCTACTTATTTGTACATTTCTGCATAAATGGGATACAGTACATCCTGTTTTCTTATCTACTTCCTGATATTATTATTTATAGATCTATTATAATTATTATAATAGCTGCAAAGTACAGTAGTCGCTCAATATCCACCAGGGATTGGTTCCAGGACCCCCAAGGATACCAAAATTAAATGCTCAAGTCCCTTATGTGAAATAGCTAGTATTTGCATATAACCTACACATATCCTCCCATATACTTTAAATCATCTCTAGGTTACTTATAATACCTAATATAATGTAAATGATACGTGAATAGTTGCCAGTCTGTAGCAAATTGAAGTTTTGCTTTTTGGAACTTTCTTGAATTTTTTTTTTTTTTTTTTTAAACTGTGGTTGGTTGAATCCAACGATGTGTAACCTGGGGATCCCAAGAGCTGACTGTATTCCATAGTTTAATAACAAATTATACTTAAATCAGCCAATCTTTGATGGTGGGCTTTTTTTTTTTTTACTTTTTAACCGTTACAAACATCACTATAAAGAACACCATGGATACTTTTTTTTCTGTACTAGTATGGTTATTTCCTGTGAGTAATAATAGCTAATACTTATGTAGTGTTTTGTCTATGGCGAGCACTATTCTAAGCACTTAAATTTTTTTTTTTTTTTTTTCGGTACGCGGGCCTCTCACTGTTGTGGCCTCTCCCGTTGCGGAGCACAGGCTCCGGACGCGCAGGCTCAGCGACCATGGCTCATGGGCCTAGCCGCTCCGCGGCATGTGGGATCCTCCTGGACCGGGGCACGAACCCGTGTCCCCTGCATTGGCAGGTGGACTCTGAACCACTTCGCCACCAGGGAAGCCCTAAGCACTTAAATTTGACTTTTACTTTTAAATTTGTTCTGCTGTTAAATTTCGAGGGAATCCTTCAGATGTGCATCTTTTAGCTTCATCTTGAGAATGGAGTAACTAAGTAAGACTACCCACATGTAATTAGATAAGACCACATCCAGACCATCCTATAATGTTTTGGTTAAGTGCTTAGGCTTTGGAGTCAGAACAGATCTGGATTCAAATTCTTGCTGTGCTACTTACTGTAGTTGTAGGACTCTAAACTTTAGCTTTCCAGTTTGTTAAATGAAAGACATTTAAAGCATAATACCTTTTTTTCCTTGGGAAAATTTTATAACTAAGAAGAAATAATAATTAGTTTTTAAAAAATTTAATTAAAATCCTTCAGGATGCAATTTAATGTTAGAATTTCCTTTTCTAAGTTAAGGGAAGGTAAAGAATTCTGTGTTATCTTTTGTCTATAAAATGTTCATAACGGCTTCCCTGGTGGAGTAGTGGTTGAGAGTCCGCCTGCTGATGTAGGGGACACGGGTTCGTGCCCCGGTCTGGGAAGATCCCACATGCCGCGGAGCGGCTAGGCCCATGAGCCATGGTCGCTGAGCCTGCGCGTCCGGAGCCTGTGCTCTGCAACGGGAGAGGCTACAAGAGTGAGAGGCCCGCGTACCGCCAAAAAAAAACCAAAAAAAAACCAAAAAAAAACAACGTTCATAAGATCTATTACTATAAATCATGTATTCAAAGAATAGTTAATGATCAAAGAAAATGTCCATGATGAATGTTAAATTTTTAAAAAGGAAAATATAAAACTATGATCCCAATTTTACTAAAAAAAAAAGTCTAGTAGGAAATAGATTAAAATGTTAGAATGTTTATCTCTGAGAATTGGGATTTGAAGTGACTTAATTTTCTCCTTTATACTTAAAAAAATCCCCATTTTCCATAATGATATATCCTTTATATATCTTTTTTTGCCTGTCAATTTTATAATTTAATGAAATATTAAAATGTTAAAATAGGAAGCTTCGTGTATTATTGGGTTGGCCAAAAAGTTAATTCCAGTTTTTCCATAAGATGTTACGGAAAACACCAGAACGAACTTTTTGGCCAACCTAAGAGAACATTGTAACTAACTGAACATTTTCTTTTTAATATTTATTGGCTGCATTGGGTCTTAATTTTGGCATGCAGGATCTTTCGTTGCAGTGCACAGGCTTCTCTCTATTTGTGGTACGCAGGCTCTGGAGTGCGTGGGCTCTGTAGTTGCAGCACATGGGCTCTCTAGTTGTGGCGTGGGCTCAGTAGTTGCGGTGCATGGGCTTAGTTGCCCCATGGCATGTGGGATCTTAGTTCCCTGACTAGGGATCGAACCAGCATCCCCTGCATTGCAAGACCAATTCTTAACCACTGGACTACAAGGGAAGTCCCCCTACCTGAAACTTTTATGATACCATCTTTTTAATTTTTCCTCACAGATTTTAATTTTCAGTGTTTGCATTTATTACAGCCCTCTAAGTCCTCTTCATGTTTTTCATTTATATAATGCATTAAAGGACTTAGAATGTATTTTTGCTTTTAAGATCTGCTTCTGTTCTGTGTATAATTTCAGGATTGTCATTTCCTTCATATATATTCTAAACAAAAGAACTTGAGATCTGAACAATTTACTTGTCAGTACCATTATATACAAGCAGCTTTTGGTGATTGAGAGAACAACCAGTTACAGATTTTCAATGGCATTAATATTAATTAATGCAATTCGCTCTATTAATGATTATATTATATTAATGACTAATTATATAAATAACAATGGCTAAAATTTGTTTAATTCTTTCAAAGAGCCTGGGTCATTAAATTCTTGAATTATCTCATTTAATCCTCAGAACAACCCTGTGAAGTGTAGGTAGCATCGTAACTAATCTGTTTTACAGATCAGAAAACAGACTGAAAGTAACTTGTCCAGGGGTACATGGTAGCAAGCAGTGGAACTGGCATTCAGATGGTACTCAATTTGGTACCAGAACCGCCTCTCCTTTCCCCCCCCCATGATAAATTTATCTGTCCTGGTTGTTGGTGAGATTTGCTGAGATAATTTATATTTAAAACATCTAGCACTGGGGCTTTCCTGGTGGCACAGTGGTTAAGAATCCGCCTGCCAATGCAGGGGACAGGGGTTCAATCCCTGGTCCAGGAAATCCCACATGCCACAGAGCAACTAAGCCCGTGTGCCACAACCACTGAGCCTGTGCTCTAGAGCCCTTGCACCACAACTACTGAGCCCACACGCCACAACTGAAGCCTGTGCGCCTAGAGCCCATGCTCCACAACAAGAGAAACCACTGCAATGAGAAGCCTGTGCACCACAATGAAGAGTAGCCCCAGCTCACCGCAACTAGAGAAGGCCTGTGTACAGCAACAAAGACCCAACGCAGCCAAAATTAAATAAATTAAATAAATAAAAGCTAACTCTTAAAAAAAAAATCTAGCACTGCATTTGTACCTAGTAGGTGGTCTGTGGTTGTGGGATTTTTTGGTGGTTGTTTTTTTTTTTAATATTTATAAATAAATTTATTTATTGGCTGCGTTGGGTCTTTGTTGCTGCGTGCGAGCTTTCTCTAGTTGCGGCAAGCAGGGTCTACTCTTCATTGTGGTACATGGGCTTCTCGTTTTGCTAGCTTGTCTTTGTTGTGGAGCACGAGCTCTAGGCATGCAGGTTTCAGTAGTTGTGGCACGCGGGCTCAGTAGTTGTGGCTTGTGGGTTCTAGAGCGCAGGCTCAGTGGTCGTGGCACATGGGCCTAGTTGCTCTGCGGCATATGGGATCTTCCCAGACCAGGGCTCGAACCTGTGTCCCCCTGCAATGGCAGGTGGATTCTTAACCACTGCACCACCAGGGAAGTCCCTGGTTGTTTTTTGGCTTTATTTTTTCCTAATAGGAAGAGCAATTACTTTGACTTAGGTGGCATATTCCACCTGGTGGTCAAATAAGGAATTGTTCTTTAAAAAGTCTATTGGTATGAAATTCACATAAATTAACCATTTTAAAGTGATCAATTCACAGTGTTATGCAACCACTATCTCTATATATCTATCTCAAAAACATTTTTATCACCCGAAAAGAAACCCTGTATGCATTAAACAGTTGTTCCCCACCTCCACCTCCCCCTAGCCCCTGGTAACTGCCAATCTGTGTTCTGTCCCTATGGATTTATCCACCTGGTTACTTTACATAAGTGGAATCATACAATATGTGACCTTTTGTGTCTGGCCTCTTTCACTTAGCATGTTTTCAAGATGTATCCATCTTGTAGCATCTATTAGTACTTCATTCTTTGAATACGATTCCATTGTATGGATACCACAATTTGTTTATCCATTCATTTTCTGATGGGCATGTAGGTTGTTGCCACCTTTTGACTGTTGTGAATAGTGCTGCTAGTCACATGCTGTGAATATGCACATACATGTGTTTGTTTGAGTACCAGCTTTCAGTTCTTTGGGGTAGGTTTTTTGTTTGTTTTAAAAAAAGTGGCCTTTATTGGATTCTTTAAAAATCCTATAAAAATATTAACAAAAAAAGTGGGAAAGCAATATATTAAAAAGTACTGTCGTACACATTTATATCTTTATCATCTTGCATGGAGACTTTAAAATATTAGATGTTTAGTAAATGTTAAATTGAAATATTGGTTTTGAGACTGCTTTCTAATTCTGATTTTGCTGTCAATTATCTGATTTGGGGCAAATTCTTAATCTCTGGCCCTATATAGATAAGGTTTATATATCTGTGAACTATATAGATACAGTTCCTATATCTATAATATAAGGAAGTACAGTAAATAAACTCTTTAAAAATCAGATTTTTAAGTTCTGTGAAAGTCTATACTTTTTTTAAAACTACGAACTGTTTTGGTACTGCATCTTTATTTCACCCTCTGGAAGATCAGGTACTTCCCAGCCCTTGACTAACATATACAGTTTCTTTCTCATATTAAATTTGTCTCTGGAAAGGGATCAAGAAAGTTATGATCTATATGATCAAGAAAGTTGAGACCACCGTTTTAGTCTTTTAAGCTCTTGAAAAGTTTCTTCAGGAAAGACTCATCTTTTATCTTTCCCTCCTCTTATTTCGTAAGAAGATCTCAGTCATAAAACTCCTAGTGTAGATATTGAAAAATCAGATGCCTACAGAACTCAGTGTAATGTAAATCAATGAAATTGGCTGAATGGTACTTTCAGTAACTGGAAAGCACACTAAAAGAGTTTTCCTGAAGATGAGCAAATGAGCCTTTTCGACACAAAGCCTGGGCATTTCTCCCTCCAGCTGCTTCCATGCTACACCCTGGGGCAGATAGCCTCATCCACCAGAGGGCAGACAGCAGAAGCAAGAAGTACAGTCCTGCAGCCTGTGGAACAAAAACCACATTCACAGAAAGGTAGACAAGATGAAAAGGCAGAGGGCTATGTACGAGATGAAGGAACAAGATAAAACCCCAGAAAAACAACTAAATGAAGTGGAGATAGGCAACCTTCCAGAAAAAGATTTCAGAATAATGATAGTGAAGATGATCCAGGACCTCAGAAAAAGAATAGAGGCAAAGATCGAGAAGATGGAAGAAATGTTTAACAAAGACCTACAAGAATTAAAGAACAAACAAACAGAGATGAACAATACAGTAACTGAAATGAAAAATACACTAGAAGGAATCAATAGCAGAATAACTGAGACAGAAGAACAGATAAGTGACCTGGAAGACAGAATGGTGGAATTCACTGCTGCAGAACAAAGAAAAAAGAATGAAAAGAAATGAAGACAACCTAAGAGACCTCTGGGGCAACATTAAATGCAACAACGTTCACATTATAGGGGTTCCAGAAGGAGAAGAGAGAGAGAAAGGACCCGAGAAAATATTTGAAGAGATTATAGTCAAAAACTTCCCTAACATGGGAAAGGAGGTATCCACCCAAGTCCAAGAAGCGCAGAGAGTCCCATACAGGATAAACCCAAGGAGAAACACGCCGAGACACATAGCAATCAAATTGGCCAAAATTAAAGACAAAGAAAAATTATTGAAAGCAGCAAGGGAAAAACGACAAGTAACATACAAGGGAACTCCCATAAGGTTAACAGCTGATTGCTCAGCAGAAACTCTACAAGCCAGAAGAGACTGGCATGATATACTTAAAGTGATGAAAGGGAAGAACCTACAACCAAGATTACTCTACCCAGCAAGGATCTCATTCAGATTCGATGGAGAAATCAAAAGCTTTACAGACAAGCAAAAGCTAAAAGAATTCAGCACCACCAAACCAGCTCCACAACAAATACTAAAGGAACTTCTCTAAGTGGGAAACACAAAGAAGAAAAGGACCTACAAAAACAAACCCAAAACAATTAAGAAAATGGTCATAGGAAGATACATATAGATAATTACCTTAAAAGTGAATGGATTAAATGCTCCAACCAAAAGACACAGGCTTGCTGAATGGATACAAAAACAAGACCCATCTATATGCTGTCTACAAGAGACCCACTTCAGACCTAGGGACACATACAGACTGAAAGTGAGGGGATGGAAAAAGATATTCCATGCAAATGGAAAACAAAAGAAAGCTGGAATACCAATACTCATATCAGATAAAATAGACTTTAAAATAAAGAATGTTACAAGAGACAAGGAAGGACACGACATAATGATCAAGGGACCAATCCAAGAAGAAGACATAACAATTATAAATATATATGCACCCAACATAGGAGCATCTCAATACATAAGGCAACTGCTAACAGCTATAAAAGAGGAAATCGACAGTAACACAATAATAGTGGGGGGACTTTAACACCTCACTAACACCAATGGACAGATCATCCAAAATGAAAATAAATATGGACACAGTAGCTTTAAATGACACAATAGACCAGGTAGATTTCATTGATATTTATAGGACACTCCATCCAAAAGCAGCAGATTACAATTTCTTCTTAAGTGCACACGGAACATTCTCCAGGATAGATCACATCTTGGGTCACAAATCAAGCCTCAGTAAATTTAAGAAAATTGAAATCATATCTAGCATCTTTTCTGACCACAAATCTATGAGTTTAGAAATGAATTACAGGGAAAAAAACATAAAAAACACGAACACGTGGAGGCTAAACAATACTTTACTAAATAACCAAGAGATCACTGAAGAAATCAAAGAGGAAATCAAAAAATACATAGAGAAAAATGACAATGAAAACACGACGATCCAAAACCTATGGGAATGCAACAAAAGCAGTTCTAAGAGGGAGGTTTATAGCTATACAAGCCTACCTCAAGAAACAAGAAAAATCTCAAACAATCTAACCTTACACCTAAAGGAACTAGAGAAAGAAAAACAAACAAAACCCAAAGTTAGTAGAAGGAAAGAAATCATAAAGATCAGAGCAGAAATAAATGAAATAGAAACAAAGAAAACAGTAGCCAAAGATCCATAAAACTAAAAGCTGGTTCTTTGAGAAGATAAAATTGATAAACCATTAGCCAGACTCATCAAGAAAAAGAGGGAGAGGACTCATCAATAAACTTAGAAGTGAAAAAGGAGAAGTTACAACAGATACTGCAGAAATACAAAGCATCCTAAGAGCCTACTACAAGCAACTCTATGCCAATAAAATGGACAACCTGGAAGAAATGGACAAATCCTTAGAAAGGTATAACCTTCCAAGACTGAACCAGGAAGAAATAGAAAATATGAACAGACCAATCACAAGTAATGAAATTGAAACTGTGATTAAAAATCTTCCAACAAACAAAAGTCCAGGACCACATGGCTTCACAGGTGAATTCTATCAAACATTTAGAGAAGAGCTAACACCCATCCTTCTCAAACTCTTCCAAAAAATTGCAGAGGAAGGAACACTCCCAAACTCATTCTGTGAGGCCATCATCACCCTGATACCAAAACCAGACAAAGATACTACAAAAAAAGAAAATTATAGACCAGTATCACTCATGAACATAGATGCAAAAATCCTCAACAAAATACTAGCAAACAGAATCCAACAACACATTAAAAGGATCATACACCATGATCAAGTGGGATTTATCTCAGGGATGCAAGGATTCTTCAATATACGCAAATCAATCAATGTGATACGCCATATTAACAAATTGAAGCAGAAAAACCATATGATCATCTCAATAGATGCAGAAAAAGCTTTTGACAAAATTCAACACCCAATTATGTTAAAAACTCTCCAGAAAGTGGGCATAGAGGGAACCTACCTCAACATAATAAAGGCCATATACGACAAACCCACAGCAAACATCATTCTCAATGGTGAAAAACTGAAAGCATTTCCTCTAAGATCAGGAATAAGACAAGGATGTCCACTCTCACCACTATTATTCAACATAGTTTTGGAAGTCCTAGCCACAGCAATCAGAGAAGAAAAAGAAATTAAAAAAATACAAATTGGAAAAGGAGAAGTAAAACTATCACTGTTTGCAGATGACATGATACTATACGTAGAGAATCCTAAAGATGCCACCAGAAAACTACTAGAGCTAATCAATGAATTTGGTAAATTTGCAGGATACAAAATTAATGCAGAGAAATCTCTTGCATTCCTATACACTAATGATGAAAAATCTGAAAGAGAAATTAAGGAAACACTCACATTTACCATTGCAACAAAAAGAATAAAATACCTAGGAATAAACCTACCTAGGGAGACAAAAGACCTGTATGCAGAAAACTATAAGATACTGATGAAAGAAATTAAAGATGATACCAACAGATGGAGAGATATACCATGTTCTTAGATTGGAAGAATCAATATTGTGAAAATGACTATACTACCCAAAGCAATCTACGGATTCAATGCAATCCCTATCAAATTACCAATGGCATTTTTTATGGAACTAGAACAAAAAATCAAAAGACCCCAAATAGCCAAAGCAGTCTTGAGGGAAAAAAACGGATCTGGAGGAATCAGACTCCCTGACTTTAGACTATACTACAAAGTTACAGTAATCAAGACAATATGGTACTGGCACAAAAACAGAAACATAGATCAATGGATCAAGATAGAAAGCCCAGAGATAAACCCATGCACCTATGGTGAACTGATCTATGACAAAGGAGGCAAGGATATACAATGGAGAAAAGACAGTGTCTTCAATAAGCGGTGCTGGGAAAACTGGACAGCTACATGTAAAAGAATGAAATTAGAACACTCCCTAACAGCATACACAAAAATAAACTCAAAATGGATTAGAGACCTAAATGTAAGACTGGACACTATAAAACTCTTAGAGGAAAACATAGGAAGAACACTCTTTGACATAAATCACAGCACGATCTTTTTTGATCCACCTCCTAGAGTAATGGAAATAAAAACAAAAATAAACAAATGGGACCTAATGAAACTTAAAAGCTTTTGCCCAGGAAAGGAAACCATAAACAAGACAAAAAGACAACCCTCAGAATGGGAGAACATATTTGCAAACGAATCAATGGACAACGGATTGATCTCCAAAATATATTAACAGCTCATGCAGCTCAATATTAAAGAAACAAACAACCCAATCCAAAAATGGGCAGAAAACCTAAATAGACATTTCTTCAAAGAAGACATACAGATGGCCAAGAAGCACATAAAAAGCTGCTCAACATCACTAATTATTAGAGAAATGCAAATCAAAACTACAGTGAGGTATCACCTCACACCGGGTAGAATGGGCATCATCAGAAAATCTACAAACAACAAATGCTGGAGAGGGTGTGGAGAAAAGGGAACCCTCTCACGCTGTTGGTGGGAATGTATATTGATACAGCCACTATGGAGAACAGTATGGAGGTTCCTTAAAAAAGTAAAAATAGAATTACCCTATGATCCAGCAATCCCACTACTGGGCATATACCCAGAGAAAACCATAATTCAAAAAGATACATGCACCCCATTGTTCATTGCAGCACTATTTACAATAGCCAGGTCATGGAAGCAACCTAAATGCCCATCGACAGATGAATGGATAAAGATGATGTGGTACATATATACAATGGAATATTACTCAGCCATAAAAAAGAATGAAATTGGGTCATTTGTTGTGACGTGGATGGATCTAGAGACTGTCATACAGAGTGAAGTAAGTCAGAAAGAGAAAAACAAATACCGTATATTAACGCATATATGTGGATTCTAGAAAAATGGTACAGATGAACTGTTTTGCAGGCAGAAATTGAGACACAGATATAGAGAACAAACGTATGGACACCAAGGGAGGAAAGCCGTGGGTGGGGTGGGGATTGTGGTGTGATGAATTGCGCGATTGGGATTGACATGTATACACTGATGTGTGTAAAATTGATGACTAATAAAAAAAAAAAAGTTTTCCTTGTTGGAATATATACTTAATGTTGCCAGATCTTGTGATTTGTCAAGAGAAGCCAGAAATCTGGATTATGTAAAATCACATTATTAAATGTTGACTACTAATTCAGAATGTAGAACACTGTGCAGGCCAGACAGAACACTTCTGCAAGTCCAGTTATGTACTGTAGAAACTGCAAGACCTGCAGAAAGAAGAGCTGTGCATTTCAAAGTGAAATTAGTCATCTTGAACTGGTCATGAAGTATTCACCCAATTGCCTTTGGAGTAAAAGATATAATGCTCATAGAATATCTCAATAACACCTCCTCATTGCACACCTTATTGCGGACAGGGATTATGACTTTTATTTATGTTAGTAGCTCCAATTAATATCTCCATAACTCATTGGTTCCTGGTAATCCCTCACTGAATGCATGTAATTTTAGCAGCTGTGGCTCCCTTCATAACAAAGTTTATAGATTTATGGCAGAAACAACCACAGATTTTAACCAGTTCACGTGTAAACTTTTGGCACATTATAGGTTGGGAGATTTTAGGTTGGGGAAACAGCTGCAGTACTGTGTTGTTAGTGTGTGTTTAGCTCTTGTTTACCGTCACGTTTATATTTTTAGCCTTATTAGGACGATAGTAATTATTTGTTTTTTTTGTTTGTTTGTTTTTTGCGGTACGCGGGCCTCTCACTGTTGTGGCCTCTCCCGTTGTGGAGCACAGGCTCTGGATGCGCAGGCCCAGCGGCCATGGCTCACGGGCCCAGCCGCTCCGCAGCATGTGGGATCCTCCCCGACCAGGGCACAAACCCGTGTCCCCTGCATCGGCAGGCAGACTCTCAACCACTGCTCCACCAGGGAAGCCCTGTTTCTGTATTTTTTACTTTGTTTCGCTTCCCTAAAAAATGCTGATTTGCGTAAGTAGAACTTCATTGTTTTTATTTTTGTTTTTTAAAGGTGCTGGCCACATCATTAGGTATTTCTCTCTTCTGAGTCCTTTGTATGAAGTTTGAATTCTGTTTCATGCATCCATTCATCTATCCATCCATTTAGTAAACATTATATTGACCTTATCAAAGAGGCCAAGGCCTCGTAAGATCTGCCCTCTACCATCCGCATTAACCTTATCTCATGCTAGGAAGCAGACTCTTGATTACTATGTTTTAACCACATTGTGCACCTTTCAGTTACTCAAACATGCCATGCCTTTTCCTGCCTAAGGACTTTTGTACATGTTGTTACCTCAGATTATTTTACTTCTCTTTCTGCTCTTTGAGTTGCTGATTCTTCTTATCTCCAGGAACCTTTCAGAGAGGCCTTCCCTGACTCTTTTCTCTTAAAGTATTATTCTTTATCACAGATTCTTATTTGTTTTCGTCATAGCATTCATCCCACTTTGAATTGTTAAAAATTATTTCCTTGTTTTTCTGTTTCTCTCATTACAGAAAAAATCCTTAAGTACAGGAACTTTTTTGTGTTATTCAATTTTGTATCCTTGGCTCCCAGTAAATTACTTTTGAATGAGTTAATTACTTGTCATCATAGTAATCATATTGTATGCCTACATTATGCTGGACAATTTGTTCTAGGTATGTTATGCACATTATTGCTAGTGCTCACAACTCTACAAGGTAGATAGATATTACTGTTACATTGTAAATGAGACAATCAAAGGCTTACTGTGATGAGTAACTTGCCCAAAGTCAGAAAATAAGTGATAGAGCTGTAATGAAAGCCCAGTTCTCACTACCTTTGCTCTTTCATTATGGCATGCTACTTACCTCTTATTTGTTGTGAACAAATTGGTATCCTGATACAAGGATCATACTGCTTTTATACATTTCTATGTAACCTTGTGGCTTTCTCCTTCCTCACTACCCCCCTCATGCAAAAAAGATTGCAATAATATTTGAAATACCTAATAACCATCTGCTATATATAGTATCTCATGATACTGACTTTCTGATTTAAGCCAAATGAGAATTCATGTACTTTTGTTTAATAATAATATTAACACCCCCTAGTATTAGAAGTTTTATACCCTGAGTCTTTTTTGTTTGTTTGTTTGTCTTTATTTTTGGCTGTGTCAAGTCTTTTTTTTCAATATTTATTTACTTATTTATTTATTTATGGTTGCATTGGGTCTTCATTGCTGCACGTGGACTTTCTCTTGTTGTGGTGAGCAGGGGCTACTGTTTGTTGCAGTGCGTGGGCTTCTTATTGCGGTGGCTTCTCTTGTGGAGCACGTGCTCTAGGCACGTGGGCGTCAGTAGTTATGGCTCCTGGGCTCTAGAGCACAGGCTCTGTGGTTGTGGCGTACGGGCTTAGTTGCTCTGCGGCATGTGGGATCATCCCGGACCAGGGCTGGAACCCGTGTGCCCTGCATTGGCAGGTGGATTCTTAACCACTGCGCCACCAGGGAAGTCCCTGTGTCAGGTCTTAGTTGCGGCTACCCTGAGTCTTAATCCGTAATTCCTCTATATAGTGTAATTGGTCCTTTAAACATTAATAGGTATAGAAGGATTTTGTACATTGCCTCTTAAGCATCTGCTTCTAGAGCACAGCCATTGGCAAAAAGAAATAATTGAATTATCTTCTAGAGGACTTTGAAGTTCTCCCACCGAAGTCCCTCAGTTTTTTACCTCTTCATCTCAAAAATTTGTTTAGGTCTTTTCATTTTCTATTTTCTTTTTCTTTCATGTTAGCAGAAGAAATGCCCAGTCTTTTTCTAAGGCGCCCTCAATCTCCTGGACTTGATTCCATGACATACTTTACCTTGCTTTAATATTTTTCAACTCTTCTTTTTCATTATTTTCTGTCATGTTTTTGTTTCCTTATAGCAGTAGTTGCCAAACTTTGTTTAACTCCACTTTCTATGGAGTTGCCACTGCACATGATACAATTCCAAAAGAAATTATACTTAAAAAGAAAGTTAGAAAACAAATTCCTTATGGTAGTATAATTCTATAACATTGCCCTAGAAAACTGTTTTATTATATTATTGCTATGCTAATCTGAACTTCTTCACCATCTAACTGTCCCTTAACCCTTTATTAGCATGCAGGCATTCTCACAGAAATTCAGTTATGTTTTCACAGTTGTCAAATCTGATGGTGTTATCTTAATTAATTAAATCTCTTCTATATGTTCTCTCTTGCATCTTCAAACTTTTCCTCATTACTGGCTGTTTTCCTCGTACTGTCAAGCATACATAATTTCTTCTTCCACACAATAAAATAGCAAACCCTTCATTTGGCCCTGTCTCCTTAAGTGTTCTTTTCCTTCTCCTTGGAAGGGTTTTGTGAAATAGTAGTCTATATTTCTGCTTACACTGCATTTACTTCCTCAGTTCCATTTGGTCTTCAACTCTTTGCCTTCTGTCTTCTATCCCCATCACTCCCTTGATAACTTCCTTGGCAAAGGTATCAAGAAATACCTTTTGCCACATTAAGTAAACACATTCTTTCAAGTTTTTTCTTACTTGAACTAAATGAGCCATTTTCATTTGGGGGCATCCACTTCCAAGATTCTTCTTTTTGACACTCTATTCTCCAGGCTATCCTCTGACTCTTCTTCTCTAGCTTTTTTCCTGGCTTTTTTTCTCACTCTAACCCTTCTGCCTCTTCATTCATTATATGATCTGTCAGCATTCTTATGTATTTCCACAGTTTCTGTTTTCTTGCTCATTCATGCATTCATCGAATGAGTGCCTATTTGTGCCAGGCACTGTGCTATTGCTGAGGAGACAATGTGAATGAGATGGACATAGCCACTGTCCTCATGACATGTGTAGCATAATAAGAAATACAAGTAGATAAACTGGTAATTGTGGAACGATGGATAATAAGTGTTCTGGTAGAGGAAATACAGAGGAGGGATGCCTAACTAAGACTGGAGTGGTTGGGAAAAGCTTTTTGGAAAAAGTAACAGTTGAAAGGGGCTGTGGGAAGGTCAGTGTTTCAGGCAGAAACGATAGCATCTGCAGAGAAATAAAGGTAAGGGAGTGCATTGCTGAAGTATTGAAAAATCATTGTATCTTGAGAGTGTGGAGGGAAAGAGCAGAATGGAGAGGGATAAGGTTGCATGGCCATAAAGTAAGCACTCATATAAATATTCATTCAACAAGTATTTAATTAGTGTGTTATTTTATAGTTATACTGCCACATAATTATAGACTTTAGTAGCCTAGTTTCTTTTCTTTTTTTTTTTTGTGGTACGCGGGCCTCTTACTGTTGTGGCGTCTCCCGTTGCGGAGCACAGGCTCTGGACGCGCAGGCTTAGCAGCCATGGCTCACCTCACGGACCCAGCCGCTGTGCGGCATGTGGGATCTTCCCGGACCGGGGCACGAACCTGTGTCCCCTGCGTCGGCAGGCGGACTCTCAACCACTGTGCCGCCAGGGAAGCCCATAGTAGCCTAGTTTCACGCTTGCTGCTATGAACAATCAAAACTAGGTTTTAGAAGATATCTGAGTCTATGATAATTGCTTATTGCTGTAGACTGGTCTTACGATAGGTTTGTGCTGCTTATGTAACTAGATCTGACGCAAAAGCTTCAAAGACTCTTATTGATTATTCAAAACCTTGGCCTCTGATGTCTGAGCTTTAATTATAATCATTGTCAATAATGTATAACCTATTCTTATTCTCTAAATGTTTAATATATATTATTACCTTATTCCAACTAGATTTTCAGTTTTTTGAGGGCATAGCCTACCGTGTTTTTAATTTCTTTTAAATATTCCTTTGTGCAAAGAATACAAAGGGTACAGCTGTATGTGTCTTCATGTACAGAGTATTTTTGTACTTTTACAAGATTAAGACTCTCTTTTATTTAACCTCAGAGGGCTTAACCCAGTATTTCTTACATAGGGCACATATAATATTTATCAAATATTTAATTAAATAACTAAAAAAGTTCTTTAAAGTAAAGAACAACTAGTATGGGTTAAAATTATAATGACTTCTGTTTTTAGCCAAGATAGAGTAATAGGGGCCAGATTTACCCTCTTGCCTGAAGCAACTAAAAAGCCAGATAAATATATGAAACAATGGTTCTCTTTAACATCAGGCAATGAAGGAAAATGATCCTTAAGGAAAAAAACAAATGAGATGAGCCCTACAAGGGCCCTGGCTTACTCCCTGGAGAAAGTTCCAGGATTTTGTGTGAAAGGGGGGAAGTACAAATAGAGCCCAGTAATCTCTCTGAGTGGAGGAGGTAGAGTTCAGAGTCTGGGAAAGCCAAGATAGCTAGAGTTCTCAGGGCAGAGTATTAGAAAGGAGGGAAATGGACACAGAGAATTTTGGAGATCTGCAGAGGGTCTCCTTTGAGTATTCAGCTGAGTGGTGATCATTACATGCATGTGGGAAAACGACCCAAGACTGAGGAAAGAACTACCTGAAAGGATTCCAGGAAGCAGTGCTTAGACCTCACAGAGGGCTGGATATGATGCCTGTTTGCACCAGCAAGAGTAGAAAAACTAACACTTGGGTAGTGTTAAGAAGGGTCTTGCCTCGGTAGTAAAGAAAAATTAACCCTGGACTAAACATGCTCTCGTCATGGCTAACAAAGCTTAAAAAAGCAAGAACTGAAAGGATCAAATTATTCCCAAGTAACTTAACCATATCCTAAAATAAAGCTCAAGAAAATTTATAGGAATATGAAAATATCCAGCACACAAGGTAAAATTCTCAATGTCTGGCATCCAATGAAAAATCATCACCGTGTTTCTAAAAGTTTGTTTTATCTTATCAAAAATCACCAGTCATGGAAAGAGGCAGAAAATTACAAAATGTAATGAGAAAAATCAATAAATCGAAACTGATTTAAAAATGACTTGTGGCTTTTTTAGCCTGTTCCCATTGGCATTTCCAGATTATTGGCCTCCCTGATACCCAGTCTGGTATATATGAGGCAAAAAGAAAACCCAGAGAACTTACTGCTGCATCATTCCTGGGTCCTACCATCCCTAGCTGGTCTACCTCTTTTCACCACCTTTCAGTCTTATTAGGTGTTTTTTTTTTTTTAAATCTATGTAATGTCCCAGGTTTTTCACTGAACTTAGTAGAAGGAATAGGGAAAAGTGTGTCTACTCCATCTTTCCAAAAGTGAATCCCTCTGAGACTATATTTTTGGAGTGTAAACAAATGTTCCTTGATGAATCAATTGGGCATCAATATGAAAAACAATGAACTTTGGCTTCGGTAATACAATAAAACCAATTCCAGATGGATCAGAGATATGAATATGAAAGGTAAAGCAAAAAGACTTCCAGAAGAAAACAGAAGAATATCTTCATGTCCATGGGATATTGCAAAGATTTCTTAAACAGGACACAAAAATCACTGACCATAATGAAAAGATTGATAGATTGAATTCATTAAAATTAAGAACTCCTGTTGATTAAAGATATCATTAAGGGGGTGGAAAGCAAACCACATATGGGAGAAGTCATTTACAATATGTATATTTGACATAGCATTTGCATCTAGAATAGATAATGGACTCCTACAAATTGATTTTTTAGAAAAAGGACAACCAAATTTAAAAATGGGTAAAAGGCTTGAAGAGCCACCTCAGGAAAGAAGATAACCACATGGCCAATAGGCATATGAAAAGGTGCTCAAAATCATTAATTTTCAGGGAAATGTGAATTAAAACCACAGTGTCATACCGTTCCATCTCTACCAGATCACTTATAAAAAAATTATAAAAGCATTTTCTTATGACTGAGCTTGTGGAGTAGCAAGAACTTTCATACACTGATGTTGAGAGTGTATATTGCTACAACCACTTGGGAAAACTCTCTGGCAGTATCAATTAAAGTTGAGTATACACATACCTTCTGACTCAGCAGTTTCACTCTAGGTATGTATCCAAGGGAAGTACGTATATGCACATATAAGAATGTTTACGGCAGTATTTTTGTAAAAGGTAAAAACTGTAAACAACTCAGTTGTTTAACAGCAGAATGGATTTAATTGTTGAATATTCACTTGACAGAATAATATATAGCAGTGCAAACGAATGAACTGCTGTAAGTATAACAACACAGATAAACTGAACAAACATAATTCTGAGTGAAAGAATCTAGGTACAAAAGAAAGGTATATCCTATATGATTTCTTTATATAAAGTTTATAAACAGGCACAACTATAATCTGTAGTGATAGAAGTCAGAAGATTGGTTACCTTGTTGGGTAGTTCCTGGGAGAAAGCATGAAGGATGCTTAATCTTAGCTTAAATTCTTCAAGTTCAAGATTTAAGATATGTATACTTTACTATATGTATATATTATGCTTTAATAAAAAATTAAAACACTAAAAAAGAATCTATTCTGAAGTTATTAGTAATTTTAAAATTAGTAATATCTATCTTATTTATATACACTTTAGAGTCAAAGCACTTTACACATATATCAATTCTATGATTATAAATATAAAAGTACTTTGTAAGCTCTAAACTGTAATATTATCAGATATAATTTATTTTTAGAACAGTTTTCAATTTTCTAGAGCTGTTTCTGTTTCTGTTTATGGACCACATTGTGGCACAAAGATTTATGTAAGCTACCCTTTCATTTGCTATTGTAAAATGGCAACTGAAAATCATTATCAAAATTAATGAAAAGAGTGGCTTCATTGATCAGTAAAGTGACATCTGGTCAGTTCTCACAATCAAGCTATTTTTTTTTTTTTTGCTAGAAACAAAGTATTAAACTTTTATATAACAAGTATTATTTGTATTAGAGAATAGCCAAGAGAGTTCTGGAAGACTACCATATGCTGTCAGTGGGCAAGTTTTACCCATTGAATTTCTTTGGTTTTTGCCCTTAAGAAGTATTTCTGAATAATTTCTCTCAGGCTCAAAATGACAGATGAGCTAAGTTGTTTCATTATTTTAGGTACTATTAAAGTCTACATGGTTGTATCAAATCTAAATAACTAAAATTATCTACCACCATGTGAAATAGCAATTGTCATTTTAGTCAGGAAAGATAAACAACATTCCTTTCCTCTTTTTGATATGTAAATATAAATACTGTTTAGGAAAAAAACCACTAGCAATATTTAAAGAGACAGTAAACTCAGACCAGTATGAGGCTGAATTTCATGCTTTAAAGTAATGGCTTTCACCATGGAGAACAGTATGGAGGTTCCTTCAAAAACTAAAAATAGAACTACCATACGACCCAGAAATCCCACTATTGGGCATATACCCTGAGAAAACCATAATTCAAAAAGAGTCATGTACCACAGTGTTCATTGCAGCTCTATTTACAATAGCCAGGACATGGAAGCAACCTAAGTGTCCATTGACAGATGAATGGATAAAGATGATGTGGTACATATATACAATGGAATATTACTCAGCCATAAAAAGAAACAAAGTTGAGTTATTTGTAGTGAGGTGGATGGACCTAGAGTCCGTCCTACAGAGTGAAGTAAGTCAGAAAGAGAAAAACAAATACCATATGCTAACATATATGTGGAATCTAAAAAAAAAATGGTTCTGAAGAACCTAGGGGACAGGAATAAAGATGCAGATGTAGAGAATGGACTTGAGGACACGGGGAGGGGGAAGGGTAAGCTGGGAGGAAGTGACAGAGTAGCATGAACTTATATATACTACCAAATGTAAAATAGACAGCTAGTGGGAAGCAGCCGCATAGCACAGGGAGATCTGCTCAGTGCTTTGTGACCACTTAGAGGGTTGGGATAGGGAGGGTAAGAGGGAGACGCACGAGAGAGGAGATACGGGGATATATGTATATGTATAGCTGATTCACTTTGTAATAAAGCAGAAACTAACACACCATTGTAAAGCAATTATACTCCCATAAAGATGTTAAAAAATAAATAAAATAAAGTAATGGCTCTTAGCCAGAATCATCTGTGGAGCTTCATAAAAATATGCATTACGTGATCCTACGTACTAAAACCTTTATTCAGTAGGTCTATGCTGGAATCCCAGGCATCTTCATTCAGGAGAAAAAAATATGTATTTATATATGCAATTCTGATATTCCTTGTTGATTACCACTCTCTTAAAAGGCAGAAGTAATAACTTGGTCATTTGTTTATTGCCGCTCACAGTAGGCAGAGTTTTTTTTGTTTTTGCAGTACGCGGGCCTCTCACTGTCGTGGCCTCTCCCGTTGCGGAGCACAGGCTCCGGACGCGCAGGCTCAGCGGCCATGGCTCACGGGCCCAGCTGCTCTGCGCCATGTGGGATCTTCCTGGACCAGGGCACGAACCCGTGTCCCCTGCATCGGCCAGCGGACTCTCAACCACTGCACCACCAGGGAAGCCCTAGGCAGATATTTTTGATCTTTGTAAACAATCAGCTTATGTCTAAAAGTATGAGGTTTACACATTTTTTCTGTTTGTTGTTGATAATCCTTGTGTAGAATAGAAAAGACAAAGTGAGTCTTGTTGATTTCTTCAGTATTGGCTTGAAGGAGGAAAAAAATCAAGTTACATGGGGAATTCCCTGGTGCTCCAGTGGTTGGGACTTGGCGCTCCCGATGTAGGGGGCGTGGGTTCGATCTCTGTTAGGGGAACTAATATCCCAAATGCTGCACGGTGCAGCCCCCCCAAAAAAAAGAGTATTTAAAAAAAATCATGTTATATGAATAGAAAAAAAGAAATTTGATAGGAAATAAGTTTAATCACTGAAAATGAATACTCTAAAACATGAAAAGTAGTTTTTATTTGTTCACTTGAAAAATGGTTGTTCAGATGATGATAGGGTAGAAGTTGGAAGAAGGGACATGAGGGAATAGGGTATTTGGGGTCAGAAATAATGTAGAAAAATGACATTTTTAGTTGAGGTGGTAGGACATTTTGGTAATGATAGCAATGAAAAAAGGTAGATTTTTGTTCATTATTTTCTTCTCCCTCACTAAGATTATGAGTATAAAAATAAGAATGATGTTTTAGAATTGTTTGAGTAGAGTCAATCAAGGTAGATGGTTCACTCATTCATTCGGTTCATTCACTAAGCACATTATTGAAGTGCCACACACAATAATAATATAATAAATAAAAGAGATGGAGTTTCTACTTCAGTGTTCTTTCTAACTGCATAGACAGGAATGCTGGATAAAGAATTTATCTTTCAGGGCTTCCCTGGTGGCGCAGTGGTTGAGAGTCCGCCTGCTAATGCAGGGGACACGGGCTCATGCCCTGGTCCGGGAAGATCCCACATGCCGCGGAGTGGCTGGGCCTGTGAGCCATGACCGCTGAGCCTGCACGTCCGGAGGCTGTGCTCCACAACGGGAGAGGCCACAACAGTGAGAGGTCTGCGTACTGTAAAGAAAAGAATTTGTCTTTCAGCCAGCTAGTCTCCTGCTCAGGACCCAGATTTAACCAGTCTTGGCTATGCTAAGCAAATCATAACCTGATTGGAACATAATTTCTTCTTTGTAAAAACCGAGGGTTACACTGAGTACTTTTACCATTTCTACCTCTAAAATTCTGTGCTTTTTTATGTGAACTTTAATCTCCTAAAACTACATTAATTCTATTCATACCATTCTTCCCTTGCCATCTTTATATCTGTTTTCTTCTACTTTCCTTTTTTGCACATAACATCTGTGGCTTGGTACTGATTCCATTGGTTATTTATGTATTTACTTGTAGTCTACCTCACTGGACTGTGAATGTTTGAAAACAGAGATAGATACAGGTCACTTTAGTGTCTGCACTTACGCACACAAAATGAATCAGTGGTAAAAAAAAAAAATGAATTAGTGGTGATTAAATTATGTTTTTCTTCTTTTAGAAACTAAGTTCCTGAGGTACCTTGTAATCCAAGGTCTGTGCAATTAGAAATAGCATTAAAGTTAAGACCTCTATTTTATTTACTTTATTATTTTGCCTGGCACATAATGAAATAATGTGCTTTATGAATGATGAGCAAATCATCATTTATAAACTGTCTTTCCAAGTTCAAAATGCATAAAATAATATAACATTAATCCTATTTATCGGGACTTCCCTGGTGGCTAAGAGGTTAAGAATCTGCCTGCCAATTCAGGAGACACAGGTTCGAGCCCTGGTCCCAGAAGATCCCACATGCCGTGATGCAACTAAGATCCCACATGTGCACCACAACTACTGAGCCTGCACTCGACAGCCCGCGAGCCACAACTATGAAGCCCGCGCTCCTAGAGCCCGTGCTCTGCAACAAGAGAAGCCACCCCAACGAAAAACCTGCGCACCGCAACGAAGGGGAGCCCCCACTCGCCGCAACTAAGAGAAAGCCTATGCACAGCAACAACAAAGAAAACCCAGTGCAGCCAAAAGAAAAAAAAAATCCTATTTATTTCTTTTCATTGATTATTACATACATTGATAAGTACATCATTAGTTTATTAAATGTATGATATAAGATGGTTGACTGTTAAGCAATGGAACAGATCTCTATTAAGTATTGATTTTGGAAACATTAAGCTAAATTTTAAGTATGTATATATTATATTGTATATACTATAAAGTTTTAAAATAAATGTGTTTTGAGATGCTTGTACTGCTTATATTCCAGAAATGAACTTATTTTACTAATGCTACAATTAAATGTGAGCTTAGTAAGGGTGGAAAATTACAGGACACTGGAGCCCCCTTCTCTTTTTAGCAAGCAAGCAGTTACCATAATTTAAGTACATTAGAGTAGAAGGTCCATGGCACAGATTGTCTGTTTTATGACTGATGTATCCCCAGGAACTAAGACAATGCTTGGCTTACATCAGGCAGTCAGTAGATATTTGTTGAGTGAATGAATAAAAGAATGAGAATATTTATTGACTGTGCTTCATTCTCTAGGGGGTACAGTGTTGTCACCACTGATATGTTATTTATTACCTCTTTTATTTATTAGCAGTGTTTCTGAAATAATATGAAAATTAGAAATTTTCCTGAAGCTTATTTCATAACTTAAAATTATGACCCAGTAACCTTTTAGTATTTTAATAACCTCATCAGCAAACATTGAGTGCCTATTTTAAGTATGGTACTGCTAAACTTTAGTCATTCAGATAAGACATACCACAGTTTCTGCCCTTGAAGAGTTTTCAGTTAATTGGAGAGATAGAAAATAGACATAAAGATGATACATAGCAATATGAGGGTATCAAAATTACAGTACAAATGAGAAATTAAAGTTATGTTCAATGAAAAGTTTGATATTAAGTTTATGTGCATTATTATTCAGCTTTTTAAAAATGCATAGAAAAATAGGGAAGGGAAACATAAATATACTAGTGTTTTGGATGGTGAGATCATGGGCAAATTTATTTTTATTTCATACATACCTGCATTTTTAAAAGCAAACAATAACTTTAAATAAATTAATAATTTTCTATCCCAGATCTAGGATAGGATTTGTATTAAAAAGAAAAGTAGGGCTTCCCTGGTGGCACAGTGGTTGAGTCCGCCTGCCGATGCAGGGGACACGGGTTCATGTCCTGGTCCGGGAAGATCCCACATGGCGCGGAGCGGCTGGGCCCGTCAGCCGTGGCCGCTGAGCGTGCGCGTCCGGAGCCTGTGCTCTGCAACGGGAGAGGCCACGACAGTGAGAGGCCCGCGTACCGCAAAAAAAAAAAGAAAAGTAAAGCAGTCTATGTTCCCAGCATCATCAATTGCTAGATCCCTCTCCTGTTTATACATTCACTAGGATGCCCCATAGGTACCTCAGCCTCATCATTTAAAACGGAATTCATTGTCTTTCCAGATTTACTCTTACTCCTAAACTCTCTATCATGGAAAACTGCACCACCTTCCATTAATTTTCTCGTGCCAGAATTCCTGTGCGCTGTTTGGAACTATTTCTCTCTCTCTCTCTCTCTCTCTCTCTCTCTCACTCTCTCTCCATCCCCCTCTCTCCCTCTCTCCCTCTCCCTCCAATCGTTCCTCCCTCCCTCCCTTTGCTGCTAGTCATCCAATTCAGTTCATCAGTTTTCTGAGCACCTTTAAATTCGTATCCTATTTGCCATTCTCACTGCAGCTGCCTTGGTTCAGGACCTCATTATTTCTGACTTAGAGGATTGTAAAAAAACTTACTCTTTGCCACCTCTAGGACCTAGTCTATTTTGCATATACCTGGGAGGATGATCATCCTCAAATGTAAGTCTGAGCTTATCATGTCTTTGCTTGAAACACTCAAAAGCTCCCTATGTGCTGAGGGATAAAATCTTTATTGCCTAGAATGATTATACAAGGCCTTTCATGATCTAGCCCCTCCATGTCTTTGGGAGCCTCATCTCATGTTACTCCTCCATGTAACTACTGTATTCTAATTTAACTGAATTACTTGAAAAACTAAAGTAACCAAAATACAAATACTCTGTTCAGATTTGCTTTTAAGTTTCTCCTCCTTCTTCACAAATATGTTTGTCAAATACCCATTTCAGTGTTCAAGACTGACCTCAGGTGTCACATACCCTGTGCAGCCTTCTGTGATCCTTTCCGGATAGTGTTAAGGATTCCTCTTGACTTGCATAGCGTCCCATATTTCTATTAAAGCACATATTGCATTTTTTTAAATTGAAGTGTAGTTGATTTACAGTGTTGTGCCAATCTCTGCTGTACAACAAAGTGACTCAGTTATACACGTAAAGACATTCTTTTCCATTGTAGTTTATCACAGGATATTGAATATAGTTCCCTGTGCTATACAGTAGGACCTTGTTGTTTATCCATTCTAAATGTAATAGTTTGCATCTACCAATCGCTCCCAGTCCATCCCTCTCCCTCCTCCCTCCCCCTTGGCAACCACAAGTCTGTTCTCTATGTCTACTATGAGTCTGTTTCTGTTTTGGAGATAGGTTCATTTGTGCCATATTTTAGATTCCACATATAAGTGATCTCATATGGTATTTGTCTTTCTCTTTCTGACTTCACTTAGTATGATAATCTCTAGTTGCATCCATGTTGCGCAAATGGCATTATTTCGTTTTTATGGCTGAGTAGTATTCCATTATATATATGTACCACATCTTTATCCATTCATCTGATGGTGGACATTTAGGTTGTTTCCATGTTTTGGCTATTGTGAATAGTGCTGCTCTGAACGTAGGGGTGCATGTATCTTTTTGAATGATAGTTTTGTCCAGGTATATTCTCAGGAGTGGGATTGCTGGATCATATGGTAACTCTATTTTTAGTTTTCTGAGAAACCTCCATACTGTTTTCCTTAGTGGCTGTACCAACTTACATTCCCACCAATAATGTAGGAGGATTCCCTTTTCTCCACACCTTCTCCACAATTTGTTATTAGACTTTTTAATGATGGCTATTCTGACTGGTGTGAGGGTGGTACCTCATTGTAGTTTTGATTTGCATTTCTGTAATAATTAGTGATGTTGAGCATCTTTTCATGTGCCTCTTGGCCATCTGTATGTCTTCTTTGGAGAAATGTCTATTAAGGTCTTCTGCCCATTTTTGGACTGGGTTGTTTGTTTTTTTGTTGTTGAGTTGTATGAGCTGTTTGTATATTTTGGAGATTAAGCCCTTGTTTGTCGCATCATTTGCAAATATTTTCTCCCATCTATAGCATATTGCATTATTTTAAACTTCACTAATTTTATTTTCTCCCTGTAGCATATTGCATTATTTTAAACTTCACTAATTTTATTTTCTCTCAACTGTGAACTTCATGAGTGATTTTCTCTTATAGTGTGTACTTTAGTCCAGTACAGGAGCAAAATAAATGTTGAATGAATGTTTAAATTAATTGTTTTCTGTGAGGTTGAGGGTGTTAGTGAAGAGGGGATGGCATAGCTAAAAATACTGAGCCTGTGAGTGGCATATAAGGTGTCAAACAAGTGAGTATGACCAGGAGAAGATAACTTGTGATATATTTTGTAACCCAGACTACCTTCCTCTACCAGAATATTTGGTTTTGTTTGATTGATTTTAGGCAGAAATGGTAGCAAAAGTGAGAGAGAGGCCAATTTATAACAGTTGTGAGTACAGTGCAAAGAACTTTTTTTCTGAACATTTGAGAGTAAGTTGCCAGCATGATGCCTGCCCCATCACCTTTGAATACTTTAGTATGTATTGCCAGCAAACAAGGATATTCTCCAACATAATTACAATATAACCACCAAAATGTAAAAAATTCACATTGATACATTTTTTCCATCTAATCCTCAGACCCCCATTTAGGTTTCTCCAGTTGCCCCAGTAATGTCCTATATAACAGCAGCCCCCAACCTTTTTGGCACCAGGGACTGATTTCATGGAAGACAGTTTTTCTACGGATGGCAGTTGGGGGGGGCGTGGATAGTTCAGGCAGTAATGCGAGTGATGAGAAGCGGCAGATGAAGCTTTGCTCCCTCGCCTGCTGCTCACCTCCTGCTGTGCGGCCGGCTTCCAAACAGGCCATGGACTGCTACCAGTCTGCGGCCTGGGTGTTGAGGACCCCTGCTGTATAACATCAGCATTCAGTTTACAATTACATATCCATTTAGTTGTCATGTCTTGTTAGTTTCCTTCAATCTGAGATAGTTCCTTGGTCTTTCCTGGACTTTCATGGTTCTGATACTTTTGAAAGTTACAAGTCAATTATTTTGTGGAATGTTCCTCATGATTACATTCAAATTATGCATCTTTGGCACAAGTACCACAGAAATAATGATGTATTCTTACCAAATCCTCTAGGGTAGCATGTAATTTTGATTTGTGTCATTACTGATGTTACTCACTTTGATCACTTAATTAAGATGGTTTCTGTCAGACTTCTCTACTTTAAAGTTACCCTAGTTCTCCTTTGTAATCAGTATCAATATTTTGTAAGAGTTGTACTTTGAAACTATTTAAATATCTCATTCCTCATCACACGTTCAGTTTATTCATTACTATTTTATGTCAGTATGGACTCCTGTGTTTTCATTAGATTATAATCTGTTACTATTATTTTTTATTTTTATTTTTTTGGCTGTGCTGCACAGCTTGCCGGACCTTAGTTCCCCAACCAGGGATTGAACCCGAGACATGTCGGTGACAGCTCTGAGTCCTAACCACTGGACCGCCAGGGAACTCCCATGACTTATTTTCATGCTCATATTGTCTCATATTGGTTAGTGAGAGCCTCTTGAAGATGGTTTCTGTATTCTTTTGACATGTCCCCCATAATTCTTTGAGTACTTCCTTACTTTTAGCAAAACAGTATGTATTTCAGGCTCATCTTGTACTTTCCGTATCCCAGTCCTGATAACAACTATTTCTCAAGGAAGCCCTAGCTACTTTAGGTAAAAAAGAGTATTTAGAAACCAAGATCTGGATACTAGGTGTGCTTATTTTCCATGAGTGTGCTTTTGGAGTACTGCTGCTCACAGAATCTTTCAGAAGACAGAGCTAGGGAATATATGTATGCTTATATACATACATAATGTCTTTATTTATTTTTCTATCTTTCTCTCATGAGTTCATACTGATACTTCCAGTTGCAACTCAGTACCATAGGGTTCCTTCTTGTTTTTCTTCCTATGTTTGTAACTCTTTTGTTCAACATTGCAAAACTTGATTCCCTTTAATTTTAATATATTTACTTATTTGAGCAATCTTCCTCTGTGTAATCAAGCTTCTGTGGCCATTGCTTCTGTCTTTTGTACATGTTGATACCTAATTATCCAACTTGGACACCCATGACTTGCATCCAGGCTGTGGCTGCTTTCCTCCTACAGGAATGCTCTCTTCATCCCATGTGTGCTATGACACCCAGAGCTGCCCTCCTGCTTATCTGTTGACACCGTCCTCACCCTGCTTGGGTTCTGACTCCCCACACTGGGCAGCCCTGCTAGGCAGATAGCATCCTATAGCTCTCACCCTACTAGGATTTTGATACTCTTACCTAAAGGTACCCTTTGCTCCTGCTCCTTCAACCCCCATGGATGTCTTGCTTACCCACTGGAACTCCAGCATATTATGCTGGGCTGTCCATCCATAGGAATGTCCTCTTCATCCTGCTCAGGCTCGAAGGCCTCACACGAATGCCCTCCGCACCCTGCTTGGGTTTCTAATCCCCATTCTGGACTTCCACACTCCTCATGGGCACACTCTGCTTCCTGCTTAATCTTTGACACCCAGCCCAGGCAGCCCTACTATATGGACATTCTCCTTACTGCTTGGGTTCTTACACCCAGTGCCAAGTGCCCCTGCACAAATACCCTTTTCCCCCTGCTCAGGCTCTGCTTCTCTGTGCTGGCTACCCTCCATCACCTCAGTTGCTTTAGCTGTGATGCCCTGTGCCATCCCCTTGAGGGTGCATTTGTCACCATGCTCTGGCTCTGACACCCTATGCTAGCTTCTCTGCGTTCCCTCCCATAGATAACCATCCTCATTCTGCTTGGTCTACCCATCCCAGGAGACTTTTACTTTGCTTGGGCTCTAACCCACCACAGTAGGTTTTCCCTCTGTGTGTCAGGCTTCCCTCTTCTCATCCTGCTTTCTTGGACTCCATCCCACCCTTCCACTCTTCTCCACCCCTCCCCACTCCCCCCAGATATAGTCTTCATTCTGCTTGGGCTCTGACACCACACACCAGGCTGTGGATATTTTATTTACATTGCTTGGATTCTGCATCTGATTATCTTTTCCCGCTCACCCTGCTTGGGCTCTGAAACTTTGCCAGGCCTCTGCTACCCCCACCCCCACTGTGGATTCCCTTCTCACTCCACTGGGCTTCTGACACTCAACCCCGGTCCTCCTTACTCCTCTTGGACTCTGAACTCTACAGCTCTTAAAGCTCTATTGAAAAGTATTCTTGTAAGATCTTTGAAAATTATAAATAAGCCATAAAGGTTTTAATCGATAGTTAGGTCATAGATAGGACTTTGAAAGTCTTCTGTCTAGAACAGACTTAAGTAATAACATCTTCTGAGAATAATATAAATAAATTAAAGTATATAACAAAAATGGTTAGTTAAATAGTATACTCCATTCTGTATCTTATAAATGTTGTTATGTAGCAAATAATTGTGAAATTTCAAAGTGAAAAGTAATAACTATTAGAAAAAAATATATGATGTACTATGTTAAAATGATTGTGGAACTCAATTTATTTTTCTTATTCCTGAAATAATTGTAATCTATGCTGCTGTATATTGTTTAAAATTACTGTAGAATACCAGCTTGAGGAAAACTATAATAAAATATAATCAGGAAGAGGTGATATGATTAAGTAAATAAGTAACAGCAAACTAATAAATTGACTTAAACTTAGCTGAGAAAAATTTATTAAAACAGAGATCACTTACAAGTTATTTTCGGACTTAATAATCTTTTAGAAAACAAATATCCGGTAGACCTGCAGCCAGTACATTTTCCAGTGGAGATGCCAACTATGATGACTGTCAAGCCTAAAAGTGTTTTTAACAGAATGAATGCTGTCTCTCTTCAACGCAGAACTATGTTGGCACAGTGGAGGTGCCAGGCATTTTGTTTTAGAATGTCTGATGTGAAACCATAGCTTTGGGATTCACCAGCTTATTGAGATAGTTAATAGAGACATGGAAGAGTAAGGCAATTAGTTCCCAAACCATTTGCAAGAACTTTTTGAAAGTCTTTTAACTCTTTCGGGTGCTTAAGTAGCTTTGTATATACAGTTTATTTATTTATTTTATAATATTCTTTAATGTGCTGCTTTTTCTTAACATATATATAAATTTATTCATTTATTTATTTACTTTTGGCTGCGTTGGGTCTTCGTTGCTGTGCGCGGGCTTTCTCTAGTTGCGGTGAGTGGGGGCTGCTCTTCATTGTGGTGCGCAGGCTTCTCATTGAGGTGGCTTCTCTTGTTGCGGAGCATGGACTCTAGGTGCACGTGGGCTTCAGTAGTTTTGGCACGTGGGCTCAGTAGTTGAGGCATGCGGTCTCAGTAGTTGTGTCACACAGGCTCAGTAGTTGTGGTGCATGGGCTTAGTTGCTCCTCAGCATGTGGGATCTTCCCAGACCAGGGCTTGAACCCATGTCCCCTGCATTGACAGGGAGATTCTTAACCACTGCGCCACCAGGGAAGTCCCTGTAATACAAAGTTTAAAAAAAAAAAAAAGTAAAATCCCATTTTAAAAACAGAATACAAACATTTATAAATACATTTTCCAGTATTAGAGTGTTTGCATCTAATATCAGGGAGCATTTATTATTTGAATAACTAATATCTGTGCTGAGCATTAATTCACCGTTTTTTAGTTTTTTTAAGCATTCCCAACACAAAGTATCATCCTTTTTACCACAAATACTTCCATTTAGCTGCTTGCTCGACAATTGAGTTCAATTTATTTACAGAGCTTCCCCCCACCTTTTATTGTTCATCTCTGCATGAAGTTAAGTCTGTGGTATTAGTTGTGTACAACTTTGAATTGTTATGTTACCTGAAAGTTAATAAGAGTCTTCAGAAAAGTTAAAGAGTAGATGGGCTCTGACAATTCTGGTCTTTACTTTCTGACCCTAAAGCAGCTGAATATTGAATGCTGTTAGCTATCAGGTCAACAAAGGTAAAGTGGCGATAAAAATTCCTAAAAAAGGAATAATAATTTACAGAGGTTTTTTTAATACTTATTTAATTTATTTATTTATTATTTTGGCTGCGCTGGGTGTTAGTTGGAGCATTCGGGATCTTTAGTTGTGGCTTGCGGGATTTTTTTTTTTAAGTTGCGGCATGTGGATGTCTTACTTGCAGCATGTGGGCTTCTTAGTTGCGGCATGTGAACTCTTAGTTGCAGCATGCATGTGGGATCTAGTTCCCCAACCAGGGATCGCACCCGGGCCCCCTGCATTGGGAGCACAGAGTTTTACCCACTGGACCACCAGGGAGGTCCCTACAGAGTTCTTTTTAACAGTTCTTCTTATTTAAGCCTTACATAGCAACTCTGTGAAGCTATGCACTATCCATGCATAGCCTTAATTTTTATTGTATTTATTGATTTGATTAGATTATATAGTTTAGTAAAAAGAACATTCATGAGCCCAGTGTCCAGACCAATTTATTTCTGCTACTCCTTTGTCCTGTATCTTTGTCTCACCATCAAAGGAAACTAATGTCCTAAACTTTATATTTATCATTCCCTTCTTTTGTTTTATCACATGTGTTTTTCTTTCTTTCTTTTTTTTTTACTATTACACAAGTTTCACATTCTTGGTAAAATCGACCTCACATAATTGTTTTGAAATTAAGTGAGAATATGTATACAATGAGCTTTTGCACAGTGCCTGTCCCCACTCCCAAATGCTCAATAAATGGTAGCTGTAACTGTATTATCAATGTTGTTATTTTGCAAAGGGAAGAACTAGAAAAGCATGCCTTTTCTCAGCTGTTTCATTTGCTTATCTCCCTGGACTCTTCTGGGGTAAAGTGAAGGAGTTTGGGGGTTTGAGGTCTTTTCATTTTTTTCTGGAACTGAGCAACATGTAAAACAAAACAGTAAAGTGGGATTTGGTTGATCAGCAGTTAGGGAACCAGAGTTTCTAAGTGAGAAGAAAAAAAAATGCTGCAGTATTAAGTTACAAGTTTTTCCTTCTCTTTCACTGTCTTGTGATAGGATTTCTCTCTCCTTGAATTTGATGCAGTGTGGTGGGACTCCCACCCTCTCCTCCCCATATAGCCAGTGTTGAAGGGTAAAAGACCAAATTCTCCCAGAAATAATCCGTGACATAAAAGGATCATTTAGAGTTTACTGAATGACTGAACACATATGGCAACCAGTCAGCCAATTTTTACATTGTTCACCTTCCCAGCAAACATTGGGAAGCATTAGTTCGCTTTCAATATCTGAAAATGATTTCATTCCTCTAATCGCCCAAGGGTCTGCACTATTGCACCAACATAAGGCAAATTCTTGATCTGAACTTGTTTTCTCTTCTGCCTAATTGCTTTTTTCATACACTTATGTTCATGATTTATGTTGGGACTTCCCTGGTGGCGCAGTGGTTAAGAGTCCGCCTGCCAATGCAGGGGACATGGGTTCAAGCCCTGGTCCAGGAAGATTCCACATGCCATGGAGCAACTAAGCCCATGCGCCACAACTACTGAGCCCACGTGCCACAACTACTGAAGCCTGCGAGTGACAACTGCTGAGCCCACGTGCTGCAACTACTGAAGCCTGCGCACTTGGAGCCCCTGCTCTGCAACAAGAGAAGCCACTGCAATGAGAAGCCCGCACACCGCAACTAAGAGTAGCCCTGTGGGCTTCCCTGGTGGTGCAGTGGTTGGGAGGCTGCCTGCCGATGCAGGGGACACGGGTTCGTGCCTTGGTCCGGGAGGATCCCGCATGCCGCAGAGTGGCTGGGCCCGTGAGCCATGGCTGCTGTGCCTGTGCGTCCGGAGCCTGTGCTCCGCGGCGGGAGAGGTCGCAGCGCTGAGAGGCCTGCGTACCACCAAAAAAAAAAAAAAAAAGAGTAGCCCCCACTCACCGCAACTAGAGAAAGCCCATGCACAACAGTGAAGACCCAACACAGCCAAAAATAAATAAATAAAAATAAATTTATTTAAAAAAATAATTTATGTTAACTTATTATTTACTTTATCATATTTGATCTAAGTCTATTACATGGATACTTAAGCAGGACACTTATATTGGGATTTTGGTCAACTGAAATTCATAATGAACCATTAAGTGAGTTGATTAAGCATTATTATTGCTCAAATTATTAGCAACGTTAATAGAAAAAACTATGAGACAACAGTCACCCCAATTCTGGCAGACCAAGGAAAGAATTCTTTAGAAAACAAAAGTGAAATCATTCCTAGATTTTGAAAAAAAGAGTGAGAAAGAGAGTGAGTGCATTTAAGTACATTGCACAAGAGCAGTTTTTACCAGATGTTACATTGATCTGTATTAAATTTGATTATTCCTTTGCACAGGTATTCCAGCCTTTCATTATCTGTGATGAATTATGACATATGATATATTCCTCTTAAGCCTGTGTCATTTGCAAATTCTGTATCTCTGTTCAAGTTGTTGATGTAGTAACCACATTCCTGAAGGGGGAACCCATACATTTTTGGGTGGTGTTGTTTAGAGTCATCTGTTTTATGAAGTCTACATTTCTTATATTGCTCGTAAGAACTTTGTAAGATTTTCATCATTTTACTGACTATAAGATACCTATGCCTGTAGTAATTTCTTGATACAGTAGATGAGCCTTAAAAGGGAAATTAGATTAGTTTGCAGTTTAGCCTTCATAATTTCACTTTTCACAAATAAAAACTATGTGAAAAGATATTTCTGTCCATGAAGTTTATTAGGAACATTGAGAGACCTAGCTCGCTCTTGTGCAGTTCTCAGTTGTTCTTATTCTATTCCTCTTTCTCTTTTTTTAAAAACAGCTTTACCCATCTATAATTTACATATCATAAAATTCACACATTTAAAGTGTACAGGAGATTGGCTCAAGATGGCGGAGTAGAAGGACGTGCGCTCACTCCTTGTGAGAGCACCAGAATCACAACTAACTGCTGAACAATCATCAACAGGAAGACACTGGAACTCACCAAAAAAGAGACCCCACATCCAAAGACAAAGGAGAAGCCACAATGAGACGGTAGGAGGGGCACAATCACAATAAAATCAAATCCCATAACTGCTGGGTGGGTGACTCACAAACTGGAGAACACTTATACCACAGAAGTCCACCCACTGGAGTGAAGGTTCTGAGCCTCACGTCAGGCTTTCCAACCTGGGGGTCTGACAATGGGAGGAGGAATTCCTAGAGAATCAGACTTTGAAGGCTAGCAGGATTTGATTGCAGGACTTCGACAGGACTGGGGGAAACAGAGACTCCACTCTTGGAGGGCACAGACAAAGTAGTGTGTGCATCAGGACCCAGGGGAAAGAGCAGTGACCCCATAGGAGTCTGAACCAGACCTACCTGCTAATATTGGAGGACCTCTTGCAGAGGTGGGGGGTGGCTGTGTCTCACCATGAGCACAAGGACACTGCCAGCAGAAGTTCTGGGAAGTACTCCTTGGTGTGAGCCCTCCCAGAGTCTGCCATTAGCCCCACCAAAGACCCCGGGTAGGCTCCAGGGTTGGGTTGCCTCAGGCCAAACAACCAACAGGGAGGGAACCCAGCCCCACCTATCAGCAGACAAGCAGATTAAAGTTTTACTGAGCTCTGCTCACCAGAGCAACAGCCAGCTCTGCCTACCACCAGTTCCTCCCATCAGGAACCTTGCACAAGCCTCTTAGATAGCCTAATCCACCAGTGGGCAGACAGCAGAAGCAAGAAGAAGTACAGTCCTGCAGCCTGGTGAACTGAAACCATGTTCACAGGAAGACAGATGAGATGAAAAGGCAGAGGACTATGTACCAGATGAAGGAACAAGATAAAACCCCAGAAAAACAACTAAATGAAGTGGAGATAGGCAACCTTCCAGAAAAAGAATTCAGAATAATGATAATGAAGATGATCCAATACCTCGGACGAAGAATGGAGGCAAAGATCAAGAGGATGGAAGAAATGTTTAACAAAGACCTAGAAGAATTAAAGAACAAACAGAGATGAACAATAAAATAACTGAAATGAAAAATACACTAGAAGGAATCAGTAGCGAATAACTGAGGCAGAAGAATGGGTAACTGACCTAGAAGACAGAATGGTGGAATTCACTGCTGCAGAACAGAATAAAGAAAAAAGAATGAAAAGAAATGAAGACAGCCTAAGAGACCTCTGGGGCAACATTAAACACACCAACATTCACATAGGGGTCCCAGAAGGAGAAGAGAGAGAGAAAGGACCAGAGAAAATATTAGAAGAGATTATAGCCCAAAATTTCCCTAACATGGGTAAGGAAACAGCCAACCAAGTCCAGGAAGCGCAGAGAGTCCCATACAGGATAAACCCAAGGAGAAACACGCCGAGACACATAGCAATCAAATTGGCCAAAATTAAAGACAAAGAAAAATTATTGAAAGCAGCAAGGGAAAAATGACAAGTAACATACAAGGGAACTCCCATAAGGTTAACAGCTGATTGCTCAGCAGAAACTACAAGCCAGAAGGGAGTGGCATGACATATTTAAAGTGATGAAAGGTAAGAACCTACAACCAAGATTACTCTACCCAGCAAGGATCTCATTCAGATTCGATGGAGAAATCAAAAGTTTTACAGACAAGCAAAGGCTAAGAGAATTCAGCACCACCAAACCAGCTCTACAACAAATGCTAAAAGAACTTTTCTAAGTGGGAAACACAAGAGAAGAAAAGGACCTACAAACACAAACCCAAACAGTTAAGAAAATGGTCATAGGAAGATACATATAGATAATTACCTTAAACGTGAATGGATTAAATGTTCCAACCAAAAGACACAGGCTTGCTGAATGGATAGAAAAACAAGACCCATATATATGCTGTCTACAAGAGACCCACTTCAGACCTAGGGACACATACAGACTGAAAGTGAGAGGATGGAAAAGGATATCCATGCAAATGGAAATCAAAAGAAAGCTGGAGTACCAATACTCATATCAGATAAAATAGACTTTAAAATAAAGAATGTTACAAGAGACAAGGAAGGACACTACATAATGATCAAGGGACCAATCCAAGAAGAAGATACAATTATAAATGTATATGCACCCAACATAGGAGCACCTCAATACATAAGGCAATTGCTAACAGCTATAAAAAGGAAATCAATAATAGTGGGGGACTTTAACACCTCAGTAACACCAATGGACAGATCATCTAGACAGAAAATTAATAAGGAAACAGAAGCTTTAAATGACACAATAGACCAGATATGTTTAATTGATATTTATAGGACATTCCATCCAAAAACAGCAGATTACACTTTCATCTCAAGTGCGCACAGAACATTCTCCAGGATAGATCACATCTTGGGTCACAAATCAAGCCTCAGTAAATTTAAGAAAATTGAAATCATATCTAGCATCTTTTCTAACCACAACACTATGAGATTAGAAATAAATTACAGGGAAAACAACGTAAAAAACACAAACACATGGAGGCTAAACAATACTTTACTAAATAACCAAGAGATCACTGAAGAATTCAAAGAGGAAATCAAAAAATACCTAGAGACAGATGACAATGAAAACACGACGATCCAAAACCTATGGGATGCAGCAAAAGCAGTTCTAAGAGGGAAATTTATAGCTATACAAGCCTACCTCAAGAAACAAGAAAACTCTCAAATAAACAATCTAACCTTACACCTAAAGGAACTAGAGAAAGAAAAACAAACAAAACCCAACGTTAGTAGAAGGAAAGAAATCATAAAGATCAGAGGAGAAATAAATGAAATAGAAACAAAACAATAGCAAAGATCAATAAAACTAAAAGCTGGTTCTTTGAGAAGATAAACAAAATTGATAAACCATTAGCCAGACTCATCAAGAAAAAGAGGGAGAGGACTCAAATCAATAAAATTAGAAATGAAAAAGGAGAAGTTACAATGGTCACTGCAGAAATACAAAGCATCCTAAGAGACTACTACAAGCAACTCTATGCCAATAAAATGGACAACCTGGAAGAAATGGACAAATCCTTAGAAAGGTATAACCTTCCAAGACTGAATCAGGAAGAAATCGAAAATATGAACGGACCAATCACAAGTAATGAAATTGAAACTGTGATTAAAAATCTTCCAACGGGGCTTCCCTGGTGGCGCAGTGGTTGAGAGTCCGCCTGCTGATGCAGGGGACACGAGTTTGTGTCCCGGTCTGGGAGGATCCCACATGCCGCGGAGCGGCTGGGCCCGTGAGCCATGGCCGCTGAGCCTGTGCGTCCGGAGCCTGTGCTCTGCAATGGGAGAGGCCACAACAGTGAGAGGCCCGCGTACCGCAAAAAAAAAAAAAAAAAAAAAAAAAAAAAATCTTCCAACAAACAAAAGTCCAGGATCAGATGGCTTCACAGGTGAATTCTATCAAACATTTAGAGAAGAGCTAACACCCATCCTTCTCAAACTCTTCCAAAAAATTGCAGAGGAAGAACACTCCAAAACTCATTCTATGAGGCCACCATCACCCTGATACCAAAACCAGACAAAAATACTAGAAAAAAGAAAATTATAGACCAGTATCACTCATGAATATAGATGCAAAAATCCTCAACAAAATACTAGCAAACAGAATCCAACAACACATTAAAAGGATCATACACCATGAACAAGTGGGATTTATCCCAGGGATGCAAGGATTCTTCAATATACGCAAATCAATCAATGTGATACACCATATTAACAAATTGAAGCAGAAAAACCATATGATCATCTCAATAGATGCAGAAAAAGCTTTTGACAAAATTCAACACCCATTTATGTTAACAACTCTCCAGAAAGTGGGCATAGAGGGAACCTACCTCAATATGATAAAGGCCATATACGACAAACCCACAGTAAACATTATCCTCAATGGTGAAAAACTGAAAGCATTTCCTCTAAGATCAGGAACAAGGCAAGGATGTCCACTCTTGCCACTGTTATTCAACATAGTTTTGGAAGTCCTAGCCACAGCAATCAGAGAGGAAAAAGAAATAAAAGGAATACACATTGGAAAAGAAGAAGTAAAACTATTACTGTTTGCAGATGACATGATACTATACATAGAAAATCCTAAAGATGCCACCAGAAAACTACTAGAGCTAATTAATAAATTTAGTAAAGTTGCAGGATACAAAATTAATGCACAGTAATCTCTTGCATTCCTATACACTAATGATGAAAAATCTGAAAGAGAAATTAAGGAAACACTCCCATTTACCACTGCAACAAAAAGAATAAAATACCTAGGAATAAACCTACCTAGGGAGACAAACGACGTGTATGCAGAAAACTATAAGACACTGATGAAAGAAATTAAAGATGATACCAACAGATGGAGAGATATACCATGTTCTTGGATTGGAAAAATCAATATTGTGAAAATGACTACACTACCCAAAGCAATCTACGGATTCAGTGCAATCCCTATCAGATTACCAATGGCATTTTTTTACAGAACTAGAACAAAAAATCTTAAAATTTGTATGGAGACACAAAAGACCCCAAATAGCCAAAGCAGTCTTGAGGGAAAAAATCAGAGCTGGAAGAATCAGACTCCCTGACTTCAGACTATACTACAAAGCTACAGTAATCAAGACAATATGGTACTGGCACAAAAACAGAAATATAGATCGATGGAACAGGATTGAAAACCCAGAGATAATCCCACGCACCTATGGTGAACTAATCTATGACAAAGGAGGCAAGGATATACAATGGAGAAAAGACAGTGTCTTCAATAAGTGGTGCTGGGAAAACTGGACAGCTACATGTAAAAGAATGAAATTAGAACACTCCCTAACAGCATACACAAAAATAAACTCAAAATGGATTAGAGACCTAAATGTAAGACTGGACACTATAAAACTCTTAGAGGAAAACATAGGAAGAACACTGACATAAATCACAGCACAATCTTTCTTGATCTACCTCCTAGAGTAATGGAAATAAAAATAAACAAATGGGACCTAATGAAACCTAAAAGCTTTTGTGCAGTAAAGGAAACTATAAACAAGATGAAAAGACAACCCTCAGAATGGGAGAAAATATTTGCAAACGAATCAATGTACAAATGATTAATCTCCAAAGTATATAAACAGCTCATGCAGCTCAATATTAAAAAAACAAGGGCTTCCCTGGTGGCGCAGTGGTTGAGAGTCTGCCTGCCGATGTGGGGGACGGGTTCATGTCCCGGTCCAGGAGGATCCCACATGCCGCGGAGCGGCCCGGCCCGTGGGCGGTGGCCGCTGAGCCTGTGCATCTGGAGCCTGTGTTCCGCAATGGGAGAGGCCACAACAGTGAGAGGCCCGCGTACCAGAAAAAAACAAAAACAAAAAATAAACAACCCAATCCAAAAATGGGCAGAAGACCTAAATAGACATTTCTCCAGGGAAGACATACACATGGCCAAGAAGCACACGAAATGCTGCTCAACATCACTAATTATTAGAGAAATGCAAATCAAAACTACAATGAAGTATCACCTCACACTGGGTAAAATGGGCATCATCAGAAAATCTACAGAGAACAAGTGCTGGAGAGGGTGTGGAGAAAAGGTAACCCTCTTGCCCTGTTGGTGGGAATGTGAATTGATACAGCCACTATGGAGAACAGTATGGAGGTTCCTTAAGAAACTAAAAATAGAGCTACCATATGACCCAACAATCCCACTACTGGGCATATACTCAGAGAAAACCATAATTCAAAAAGACACATGCACCCCAATGTTCATTGCAGCACTATTTACAATAGCCAGGTCATGGAAGCAACCTAAATGCCCATCGACAGATGAATGGATAAAGATGATGTGGTACATATATACAATGGAATATTACTCGGCCTTAAAAAGGAGTGAAATTGGGTCAGTTGTAGAGATGTGGATGGATCTAGAGACTGTCATACAGAGTGAAGTATGTCAGAAAGAGAAAAAGAAATATTGTATATTAACACGTATATGTGGAACCTAGAAAAATGGTACAGATGAACCAGTTTGCTGGGCAGAAATTGAGACGCGGGGCTTCCCTGGTGGTGCAGTGGTTGAGAGTCTGCCTGCCAATGCAGGGGACACAGGTTCGTGTCCTGGTCTGGGAGGATCCCACGTGCCATGGAGCGGCTGGGCCCGTGAGCCATGGCCGCTGAGCCTGTGCGTCCGGAGCCTGTGCTCTGCAGCGGGAGAGGCCACAGCAGTGAGAGGCCCACGTACCGCAAAAAAAAAAAAAAAAGAAAAAAGAAATTGAGAGGCAGATGTAGAGAACAAACGTATGGACACCAAGGCGGGAAAATGGCGGGGGTGAGAGGTGGTGGTGTGATGAATTGTGATATTTGGATTGACATATATGTATGTCAGTATGACTAATATGAATAAAATGAATAACTAATGAGGACCAGCTGTATAAAAAAAAATAAAAAATACAATAAATTTTCAAAAATAGATAAATTTGAGCACTGAGCAATATGGTTACAGCCCTGCCCAACACCTTCATTGCAGTTTTGTGAGATTCTAAGCAAAGTACCCAGTTAAGCCATGCCCAGACTCCTGGTCCACAGAAAATATGAGATAACAAATGTTCGGTTATGTAGGTTTTTTTGTTAACAATCTTATTCACATATAATACAACTTGCCCATTTAAGGTATACAGTTGAAAGGTTTTTATTCTCTTCACAGTATTGTGAAACCATCACCAGAATCAATTTTGTAGTATTTTCACTACTCCCAAAAGAAAGCCCATATTTTTTTAGCTGTCACCCATCTTTCTTTCATTCACCCAGCCCTAGGCTACCACTATCCTACTTTCTGTCTCTATAAAATTGTCTGTTCTAGACATTTCATATAAGCGGAATTATACAAACAAGGTTGAGCACTGAGGGTTGAACAGAGTATTGCTTTTTGCTAAACTGTAAGTTCCTCTAGGTAAGGAAATAAAAAAAAATAATAAAGTGTGCAGATTCAGTGGTGTTTAGTTATTTATATTTATAGAGCTCTGTAGCCATTGCCATAATCTAATTTTGGAATTTTTACCACCCCGAAAAGAAACCTTGTAACCATTCTTTCTCTTTAAAAAAAAAAAAATCTAGTAGATTCTTTTAAAATCTAGTAGGTTTTTTAAAAAAAAAATGTAGTAGAGGTTATAGTTATCTAAGGAAGTCGTCTCAGGAAACTGCCTTTCCGTTAAAGATTTCCCATTCTCTTTCTTCATATTCTTTGCTTATAAATCTAGAATTTCATTCCTCCTTATCTATTTAACTGATTTAAAAGATAATGCAAGAAAAATAGATATGGCAGCTTAACATGAGGGAGGACTATTTGTTGTTTTCATGGATTTAAAGGACCTGTGCTCTTGTTCAGGAGTTCTCTCATTGGCTAGTGGAGACTGTATAAGTGTTTAATTTGGATTGAATTTAGGACTAAAGGATAATAGTACTAACAGCATAATTTATATCCCTTTAATCTTTTTATGTTTTATGGGAAGCAGGCTTGAGAGTAAGACCAAGGTATGTGGTCATGGTGTACAGTTATATCTTGGAGGGAATCTTTGAGATAATGGGGTAAAAGAAGAGTTTCAGTGAGGATTTAAGCCTTAGAGAAGTTGTTTAAAGTAGCAGAGCCAACACAGTTTTGTCTGAAGTCAGAGCCTGTGATGGTAAGGACTGTATTACCTGCTGTTTTCCTTGGATAGATAGGAAGAAACTTCTGACTTCTCTAATTTCCAAACACTTGAGTCAGTTAATCAGAAAATACCTTTGGTGAAGGAATGAATCCATGCTTCCTACACCTTCCACTTGACTTGCTTATTACTTTGGTTTGGGGGTAGGCTATAGGGAAGATTGAAATATAACAAGTTCTATATTTAGTTACTTTCCAATGTATTTTTATTGACATTGCTTTTATACCTCTAATTTAGACTCTATGTCCTTCTTTGGGAAAGTGAAATGTGGTTAGTGATGGGGCTTTTACTAGGTTAAGTTTTTTTTCCCTTGACATAAATGCATTTTGGTAGGTCCTTTCTCTTTTTATCTAAGCTAATTTTTATTTTCATATTTCCTTTTTGTTTATTTTCCTACACCCCCCCCAAAAAAAGGTCTTGAATATGCTTTTCTTCTATGTATAAGGGTCTCGTTTTCAACGTGGATTGAGAAAAATAATTGTATTAAAATCTATGTTTGATGATGTGACATTTGTTTTAATTAGTTTCTCGTACTATCCCCCCTATATTATTTGAAAGATGGAAGTAATCTACTTAAGTTTTTTAGCAACATTTTAACAAGCTGAAAAATTTTAGTCAGGGCATATTATATTCAGACAGATGTAACATCTGCTAAATGATTTGAAGATGAAAATTTCAAGTGTTAGGTAATAGTTTTTCAAAAGAAAAATTTTTAAGTGGATTCTTTACTGTGAACAGAGATCATTTAATACTACAACTTCTAATTTTAGCTTTCCTTCATGATATTCTTTCTTATTCCTATCCACATGAAACTCAGGATACGTATTTTAACTGGGAGGATCAAAGTATTTATGAATTCAGTAATCAGTTAACTGAGAGTATTGTTTGCTACCAAGGATAAAATGTCTTACAGTGCTACCTTTATTTTTTTAATCACTTAGTACAAATAGTTAATAATCTTCTTTAATAGTTGGAATGTTGCTTTTCTTAGAATACTAGGCAGGTCCCTTAAACTCTGTGCCTCGATTCTTTAGAAAATAGACATATGATTATAACTGGTCTTTTGAAGTTTCTTCCAACATTGATTCTACTACCTTTAGTGGATATCTTGATAATTATTTCTGTCCAAAAACCATGTAATAATAACTATAAAACAATTTTTAAATAGTAGATGTAAATTTGATTTTATGGACAATTAGAATATTATAAAATATATTAAAAAGATACAGTACTCTTTAATCTGGGATAGAAAAGTAATCATAATCTAATATAGGCACTTGTGCTTAGTGATTTAAGAGTATCCTATACTTGTGCCTTTCTAGAGTTGGAGATACCTCAGAGTAAGAAGTAGTTCCTTGAGCCATAACATTTCTCTTTTTCTCTTCTTTAGGAGGGAAAAATGCATTATGATAGCAAATTAAAATGTTTGATAAAGGTGCTGAGTAAAAGAGCAGTAGACGATTGGTCTAATTGGAGAAGCCAATTTAAAGCTGATATACACTAGTACATGCCATCTCATATGTAAAGGATGATAAGTTATGCTCTTTTTTTTTTTTTTTTTCAAAGGAAGATATTGGAGCATCTTGGGTTATTTGACATCTCTTCTGTCTAGTTTTATACAGTTTTAAAATTTCAATAACTTTTTCTGTAGATCATCGTAAGCATGAGGGATAAAACCAAGAAGAAAACAGGGGTTAGAATGAATGGAAAATTCATTATTCAGTTCAATAAAAGTATATAATAGAAAAATATTTGCTAATAATTTTTACAACAGTAGTTACATGAAGTTTAGTGTATGTGTATGAATAATATAGTTCTTCTTATGAGTGAAAAGACATTAATTTTGTGCTCATAATTAGGTTATTGACTTATACTCCTTTTAAAAAAAGTTTTTTCCCTTTCCCCCAACAGAATCTGTCTATGATCTTCTCCCAAAGGAGTTACAGTTACCTCCATCTAGAGAACCATCTGTAGCATCAATGAGTCAGACAAGTGGTGGTGAGGCAGGCTCGCCTCCTCCAGCTGTAGTTGCTGCTGGTATGCATTTCATTTTACTTTTAAAAGAAAAAGTATTATCTGGTCAACATGAACAGTGCTGGCAAAATTCATATCAAAGAGTGTGATTTGAGGGTTTGTTTTAGGAGGTTTTAAACTACATACTTTTAACATTAAAAACTTTCAGTATACAATATTCTTGATACAACTGTTATTTCTTAAAATTTCACGTTGGCACATCTATTAGTGCCATCTCCCAGAATGGACCTTATCTTCAACTATGGGAACAAGTTTAAAGTTTTTTTGTTCACTGCACATAAAAAGGTTATTATAAATACCAAGCTATGGGTAGAAAATTATATTTGAGTCTCTATAAAACAATTATTTTAAAAAATTTGCTCAAAGGGGAAAATGTTTTATTTTGTATAATCTGAAAAAAGGACTCAAGCACTCAAGTGTCTTTTCTGTTTGTAGCATGTTACTATAACCTTTTCCCTACATTTAAAAACATATGTGACTTTATACTTATTTTAAATTCAGTTGAAAGTAAATGGAAGATTTGAATGTAATGTTTATATAAAGACATTTTCTTATATCAGTGAAAAAGTATGGAAAGTAATGTTTGAAATTTATCAAGTTTATTTTTAATCAGCTCTCAAATCATACACTTTATAATTATATAAAATTGGTTCAAATTTTGATTGAATTACAAGATTGACAGACAAGCTAATTGAAAAATGTCTTGATTAGTGGTAAATTAATAAAGAATGCTTTCAGTAATATTATATTGCCCAACTGTAATTCTTTTTTTAGTTGGGTTTATAGACTACTAAGTGTGTTTGGTGTTTTAAAAAAGTTAGAAAATTACATATATATACTCTGAAGTTTAATCTATCCTACTAATTAGAGGTCTCTTGCCTAATATGATACCTCTCATCTTTTAAAATGGTACTTAAAATCCATCAAAACATTGTTTTCAGTAAATTCTTTTTGTTTCAAAAAGAACAGTGAAGCGGAAGGTTGTGATTTAAATGAGGATATTGGTACTATAATAGAACTTTGGGTACTTTTCTTATTTGCATTAACCTAAGTCCAGTTAACCTTGTGTACCAATCTTTCCCCTGAGCCGTATAGTGCAATATGCAGCCTTCCTGGTTGAGGGCAGGAAAACTTTAAACATGGCCAAGAAACTTACCAGCCCTGCTCACTGTTCATGTGTTGCCAGACATTTTCTAACAGATTCTGTGGATTTAATTGTGAACATTTTAGTAATTGAATTGTTAAGATGACCTGGTTTCACTTTATATGCACTGAATATTTTTTCTGGAATTTAAATATTTAATCTAGTTTTAAAATAGTATCAGATAATAAAATATATAGTTTTTAATTTTAATGAAATATTTCACTTTAAATCCACAGGTAGAAATTGACTAACTGATTTCTTTTGTATCTTTTGAGATTTGTTTAAAGACATGTTGAATCTGTATAGAACTAAAAGTCTGTTTCTTCTGTGCTTTTTAACATCTGTTGACAGTAGATCCAGTTCCTTTTAAAAGCTGAAAAAATGTTAGCTAGGTTTGGAAAAAGAACGACACTTCCTTTGAAATAATACCAAACTCAGTTTTAGAAGTTTTTATATATAAATATTGAAAGTTTTTGAATTTGAGTCACTAATGGAATGTTGAAGGTCCCTCCTTCCCTCCCTCCCTCCATAATCCTCTCCAGATAAATTTGAATGAAGGCTTTGAGTTGAAAAATCATGAAAATAAGAATTAACCAAAGGAAGTATTCTGAAGTAATGAATTCTTATTAGATCAAGAAGTTATTGACATTGTAAAGATTGTGAAGAGAGTAAAGAGGTGACCTTGATAATTTTCATATATTCACACACACAAAGTTTCTACGATCTAAAACCAAGTCGTTTGTAATTTTTTTTACACATGTTTACTTTTAACCAACATAGTCTTATTCTAGAATTCTAATGTCTTATTGGTAGAATAGAGTCTTTGTCATGTAACATTATAGGTAAGAGAGTTTAAATTGCAGAATAGTTATAGTAGGGATATCAGTTAGTATGTATAATTAGAGTTGCTTTTTTTATTTGACATATTAATGTCCTTAGTGACATAGATGTCAAAGAGATTTGGAGTAACTTACCAGTTATTCAGTGTTTCCTGGCCAAAAGACTAGATGTTTAGGGAAAGATACATTAATTTAGACTTCTTTGATTTTTTTTTAATCTATAGCATTTGCTGTTTAAATATGAAATGCATAAAAATGATGACTCTTGATGTAGTTAATTCTTCAGAGTTTTGAAGGAGCCGGATTGGCTGCTATCAGGTATGAGGGCCTGGTGGGAACAGACTTCTAGTTCTGCCATAAAGGTTTGTGTTTCACAAATTCTAAATCAATTTAAATTTTAAAATTTAGAGGCTGGGCATATAGGTGTTCATGTACATTTTAAATTATTTAATTATTAAAAATGTGTTTCTCAGATTCGCCAATCTAGATTTTTTTCCCTTTATGTATTACTGAAGGAATGAGTAAACATGATGCTGCTAATCCACAATCCAGAATACTGGGTAAAAAGAATGTCTCTTAAACCTTTTTTCTGCTTCTACACTATTCACACTTTTACATACTCTCATTAATAACATCTTTTATCTGGTAAGACCCAGAGTTGGGAATGGGGGAGAGGTTTACTTCCTTACAACTCCTCCCCTCTCCATAGGGCCAAGTGTCACAATCTGGGAGGTGTAGTTGGAAATCAACAGTCTGAAATCTGTACTCTTCCCCATTTTTAAAAGGCATCTGTTTTTGTCGCACTAGAAGGTTTCTTAGGAGTTTGAGGTTCAATATATAAATGAATAAAAGTTTTAGAAGTACAGACTTTCTGAAGAATATTGTAGGTTCTTAGTAATTAAGACAGAGACTGTTTTCCTAACACAAAAAAGTTATCCAGGGACTTCCCTGGTGGTCCAGTGGTTAAGACTCTTCGTTCCCAATGCAGGGGGCCCAGGGTTCGATTCCTGGTGGGAGAACTAAGATCGCACATACTACAACTAAGGCCACGTGCTACAACTACTGAGCCCGCACACCCTAGAGTCCACTCACTGCAACTAGAGCAGCCAGTGCACCACAACAAAGACCCAAATAAATAAATAAATAAATAAATTTAAAAATTATCACTTACTAAAAAAAAGTTATCTACATGAATTGATAAATTCTGGCAAAATAAGGAGTTGATCAAGAAGAAATGAAAGTTGTGAAAGGATTCTTTTTGTTTGTTTCTTTAATCCTACAGTATAGGTTGGAAGGAACTAAAATATAAGAAGTATTATTAAGGAGAACTAAAACAGTTACACTAGAATTTTGGATTTTTGAAAAGAGATATGGCAGATATTTTTCTTAAATAACAGCTTTATTGAGATATAATTCACATACCAATCAAGTATTTTTAAAAATCTACTTACATGTTTACAGTTTTATCCTTAGATTGTCTTAATTTATTTAAAATAGGGAGTCTTTCACAGAAGTGAACAATAAACTTTACTCTTCATTTTAAGAAATCAAATTATTTTCTTGTTCTATCCTAAATTCTATTTGTCCTCATCTTGGGATGTAGCATCATGTTTATTAGTTTATATCAAAATATTTTGCTAGGGTAATTATTTCAGGTTTCTTTAAAATGTTTTAATTCTAATTCTTGAAATAAACAATGAATTAATCAAACCATAGGTTTTATAATTCAGCCAGAGAATCTTAAGAATAACTAGTTAGTAATTCTTTTGTTGTTTTCATAAAGTTGTTATTTTACTTTCAGGAATTATATATTAGTCCTCTTTAGAAATAATATCTCAGTACATGAATACTTGGTAGCAGTTTTTAACATGTATAGGTATATACACTAATAAAGCACATACAAAAGTTTTTAAAGGCTGTAATTAAAGTTAATAATTTTACATGAAGTGATCCATATAATAAACTTTTCTGTTGGAAGAGACTTATTAAATAGTGCTTTGAATTTTATGCTTACAGCAAGTACCTAACAGGTATTTTCTATACTGAAAGAACTTAACTGTGTGCTATTTATAGTATAGGAGGGGACACTAGAGAACTAAATAATGTCCTATAATCAAAGAACAGCTATGCTTTAATTTATTGGTTTGGCCAAAAAGTTCATTCAGGTTTTTCCATAAGATGTTACAGAAAAACCCGAATGAACTTTTTGGCTATCCCAATACTTCAGACACCTTAATCACCTAAATTAAAATCATAGAAATTTGTAGACCATCCATAACAGCAAAACTATACAAAAATTGAGTTGAAGAAAATATAAGCTATCATTTTTGAGTTCCTACTATGTGATAGGAATTGTACTTTACAATTTACATGAAGTGATCCATATGATCCATATCATATCATATGGTATGGATATGGATATCATATATATATGATCCGTCCATCATATCATATCATAACTCAATCCTTCCAGGCACAAGACACCTCTCTTCTTTCCCACTAAGGTCTAAGTTCTTTTCTCCTTGCCATTGTACTTTAGGGAATTTAGCATAATGTTCTGTCACTTCAATTAGGGAAACACAAGATCCTGGACTAGGCAGTGTGTAGGACATTGAGTTGAAAAAGCCATACTCATTCTCCTCTGCAAGTTTCAGGATCTAAAAAATAGGAATATTATTTCTAGAAGAATATAAATTGTTTATAAAAGTTATTTACAGTAACAGAGTACTTAGCCCATTGAATTTATTGTAACTTGTTTACTAGTGTTAGAAGATACTTGCAGTTATGTAATTCTTATTTTCTTGAGTTGACTAAATTTAAGGAGCAAATTTGCCTTTGACTGCTCTCCTGGGCTAACTAGGTTAACATATTTCAGAATTTGGGCCATTTATGTAGTATATATTCCGAAGATTAAACCCAAAGCCCATTAACAGGAAAAGTAATTCACCTATGTAACCTACATATTGATGTTGTGAGCTGAAGTGTGAATTGATCTTGGTTATTCCATATGGTCATTCCTACTTTTCCTAGAAAACTGGACCACTTCCAGAAGGAAGTCAGATCCTAGCTACAAACACGTTGAAGTAACAACATGTTTAAAAACTTTTCTCCTCATTCTGACTTTTAAAATTACATAGTAAATCTAAATACATACATTTATACATATAGAAATATGTGTGTATGTACGTATGTATAGATGTGTACTACTAACATCTGCGTTATTAGAATGGAGAGCATCAGCAAACTTGGGCCATAATGGTTAATTCAGAAACAGTTACCAATTCAGGAGACTATCCATATTATACATTTTCACTGACAGAAAGTACACATGGCCTATTAATGGTTTATTCCCTAAATGTTTACCTTTTTTGGTCCTCTTGCTAATTTTTAGCAACTTTTATAAATATTGTGGTTTTTTCATTTTCTGGTAGAATAAGCAGATTTTTATATTACCTGAGTCTATAGAATAGCATTTTAAAACTGCACACAGATTCTCAGCCATTCATAGACAAATTACATACATCAAATAGACACAATTTCTTTTTTTGTTTATGTGTTTTGTAGAATTTCACATTAAGAAATTAATGCACAGAAGTAGGCTTACTTTTTTTATGCTACCAATAAGATTGATAATAAGCAAAAAGTATTGCCATAACTAATTGTTTTATAATAATTAGTTGTATAAATAATAGTAATAAAGTTGTATAAAAACACTCCAGCTGGGACTGGAGTGAGGGGAATTGATTAGGGTAGGATACAACAAAAGACTTCACCTGTTTCTATGACATTATTTCTCTTTTCCCATATGTGAAATATAATAAAATTAGCATGAGCTTTGGAATCATAAAGACCTAATTTGAATCTGATTGCTATCATATCATTTCTATCATATAGACAGAACCTTGTGGAAGTTCAGTAAATTTCTCATATTACCCCTGTAAGTAGACAGTAACAACAACTTTTTCTTAAGATTATTATGAAGGTAAATATGTAAAATACTTAATACTGCCTGATAATCAGTGATCGTTCGGTAAACATTGACCTCCCTCCCACATGGATTTCTCCTTTCATTTGTTAGTAAGGTTTTAAAAAATAGATCTTATTTTTATAAAAACAAGTTTTTTAGCTTTATTTTGCTTCTTTCTTTCCATTCTCAGTCTGTTTTTTACCTCATTTTGAAGTTTTGCATATCAGACAACACATGGGCCATGGGATTTCCTTTCTGACTTACTCTTTAATGTTGACACTCTCACTAGGAGCCCTTGTAAATAAAAGAAGCATTGCTAGAGGATGATGAATCATAGGGAGAACAGACACTTCCCAAAGGGATGATTCTGCAAAGTTGACTGATGAAGTATTCTTCCTAGAATTCTCTTCCCACTTTTTAAAAAATGAAATGATAAAGTTGTGTGATCAATTATCAAAACTTCTAGTAGAGCAATTTATGACTTCTGTTTTTTGTCTAGACATTTTATCTACAATTGGATCTAATGTACACTGTAATCCAGATCCAGTTGTAAAACCATTCTGAATTATTATATCAGAAGATTTTAATGATACAAATACTATTTTCCCTTTTTTGGTCACCTCTGAAAAAGAAGAAATATGAAGACATTGGACTAGAGTTGATAGGAATGACTTTATTATTTAATTTAAACTATTTTAAAAGGTATTATATGATAAAGCATTGAAGTGACCTTCAAATAGCATCCCTCAGAACTGTTTTTTTCTCTCCAGTTCTTAAGTTAATGTGGTGGTAATCTCTCTTTTTGTCTTAAAGTAAACATTACCTTTCAAGTAGTATAATTGCTGTCTTTTTGTTTAAAAAACCCTGTTCTTCCTGGGGTCTTTGACAACAATAAATGTAGTCATCAGCTAGTATAGTTATTCCCTTTTGTGTTTAAATTATTTGAGAGTGAGGATTCTTTCTGGGATTTTTGGTCTCCACCCAGTATCAATGACTGATGCTACCCTGTAGTACTTAAATCACTGGATGATAGAAAGCATCTTTGTCTTCCAAGAGGAAAGGATTTAAAAAACAGATTGTGTAATATGTACCTAGTACCTATTTTACACTGTGATTAAATACTTAGGGTTGAATAGGATAAAATATATATTTAAAACATTGCTCTCAGTGTCAGGAGACTTACAAATTCTGTAAGCATTTTATTTTTTAGGAAACATTCTTTAATAAATACTCTGTGAATGTTTATTAATGGCACTCAGACAAGATAAAAATAATTATTTTAGGAGAATTTAGATTAAAAGCGGGAGAGTAATTATTGTGTAGTATTAGAACTATGACTGGCAGTTTGATGGACTGAAGGAGAGAAGGATGGTCTCTAGTAAATCAGTAACCACCCCTTCAGCTTCAGCAATAGTGCTAATTATTTTTTTTAAATAGAGCCTCTAGGATCAAACGTTTTATGCACAGTAACATATCTAATTTAAAAGTGTAAATTAGGACTTCCCTGGTGGTCCATTTGTTAAGATGCCTCACTTCCAATGCAGGGGCAAGGGTTTGATCCCTGGTCAGGGAACTAAGATCCCATGCTGCACGGCATGGCCAAGAATCTTTTTAAAAAGTGTAAATTAGTAACTTTTTTGGAGGGGGGGGTGATGAGGAAGTGTTTGGAAGTTGGCCTGAGAAATGAAACTACTCTTTTGCTGGTAAAATGTATATATTTTTTAGTGCTTGAGTGTATTGGTCAGAACATATCGTCGTATACTCTTTAAGGGAATTTGGGTAAGGGCATAGTTTAAAAACACCTAGAGAGAACATTCTGGCTTATGGATTAGATTGCATTAGTAAACAGGAGAACAAATTGGTGAATATGAGTTAACAAAAATTTTGAATAAGAAATTTACCCACATGCATTTATTTGGATGTTAATAATTTAATTTTTTAAAGTTTGTTTTAAAACATTGCTTATAGTAGCATGTAAACCTATGTTGGGTGGGAAAAGTACAAATGGGAAATTAGAACTGTTTTAAACATGTAAATTAAATGATCGACCCTACAATTTTGGTTTTTTTTGTTTTGTTTTTATTTTTGTTTTTTGGTAAAGTAATCTGGATTGCTTATTTTATATGCTGGGATGCTAGTTGTTTTTTCTATTAATACACTTAACTTGCATTCTAGCTTCGCCATTCAGAGACAGGCATCGTGTGGTGGGTTGTGTGACAGTGTCTGTCAATAGTGAAGACAAATAGTGCCAGAGACATTTAACCCATCCAATCTCACCCAGGGTATAGGTCGGTCTCGTTTTCAGACTTCTTCTTAAGTCTTTTTTCTTTCTTTCTTTCTTCCTTCCTTCCTTTCTTTTTTTGTTTCTAAATAGTGGATTGATACTGATTGAAACTAAAACTTTTTTGTAAAGTTTTAAACTTTACCTTAATATTATAAGAAGAAGAAGAAGAAAAGTAGAAAACGAAGGTTGGCATGTAAGGTGTTGACAAAGCAGGTTTGCAGCCACTTTGTGTGTTCTAGATTTTTCAGTCCCTTGGCAACATGAATGTTGGCCTTATAATTTTTTTCTCTCAATATCTTTCTTCTTTGATCTGAAAATATATTCTTGTATCTGGTGACTTTTATCAGACAAATGTTTAGATTTGAAGTCATTGTTACCAGTAAGAAAAATGGAAATACTTAAAAAGAATTACTGAGACTGAACAGTAAGGGTTTTAGACCAGAAATTGTTTCCAAATGACCTGTGTTGATTTTTATTATTATTTTCTGAACAGTCAGTAGTTTACTCCCTCTCCGTTCCACTATTGGTTCACTTAGCACACTTGCAAATTTTTACGGCTTTTTTAAGGTAACTCAACTGATTTTGCACTGATGTTGAGAAGTTATAAAATATAAGTGCATATTTAAATGCTAGGGACCACATTTTTATCTTGGAAGCTTAGTTAAATGTCATTTCTGTCATATTTTTTTAAATCAGTGAAAGGTATTTGTTTCTTTTGAGGACTTTAAAGAATGTTTCTAATTTCAAAGGTTTCTATTAAAAGTTGAGTTAGTTCCACATAAAGTATCATCTCTTTTTTATGGTATTTAAAGCACTAAAATGATAATGCTAATTTAAATAATTTCTCATTTACAAATCTAGAACTAATGGTTCTTAATTTTAAAATACAGTTTAAGAAAGCAGTATATAAACTACATGGGTTTCTCTATGTGGTACCACTTAAAACTCCATTTTCATCTTTCCAATCAAATTAATAATATAGTTGACCCTTGAACAACACGGGGTCAAGGGTGGTAGGGGTACTGTCCCTTAGCACAGTCAGAAATCCATGTATTACTTACTTTGCACTCAGCCCTCCTTATCCTTGGCTCTGCATCCACAGATTCAAGCAACCACAAGTTGCCTAGTGCTGTAGTATGTATGTATTTAAAAAAAAAATTGTGAATAAGTGGACCCACGCAGTTCAAACCTGTGTTGTTCAAGGGTAAACTGTACTTGCAAATTCTGTAATATCCAGGAAGATATTATCTGCTATTCTTTTTATCCCAAGTGCTTTGAATATTCATAGTGAACCTTAATGATTACATCAGTTCTTGAAAGAAGCCAAATATACAGTTTAAGTTCACCATCATTACTGGCATTTGGCCTAGTAATTGGCTACTGCCAATTAATAAATCTAACAAATCTGAAATTTTTATGTTTAGATATAGAATACTATAGATGTGATGCTTTTCTTATAAATTTAAAAATTATTCTTTTGAGATTATAAATTTCTGTCAGTAAGTTATAAAAATGGTCTATCAGTTTTCTCTTTGGTGTTGCTGTGCTCTCTGTGGTCACAGAAAAAGCTATGGAAAAATAAAATTCTTTTTGGGGACTTTTCTGGCAGTCCAGGGGTTAAGACTTCGCCTTCCAGTGCAGGTGCGGGTTCGATCCCTGGTCCGGGAGCTAAGATCCCACATGCCTCGTGACCAAAAAAACCCCCAAACATAAAACAGAAGCACTATTGTAACAAATTCAATGAAGACTTAAAATATGGTCCACATCAAAAAAAAAAAAAGAAAGAAAGAAAACTCTTTAAAAAGTAAAAAAAAAAAAAAAAATTCTTTTAAGTTCAAAGATAAGTTTTTTCATAAAAGAAATAATAAAAATTTATTCACACATTACTTAGGTGAGTAAATAATTTTAAGAGGAAGAAACTTTCAACTTTATGAAGGATTGGTAAGGGATTTAAAAAACAAATAAATTATAAGGTTATAAAAAGAATACATTATGACTGTTCTGCTTGGTGAGAAAATAAAAGCAATTATTAAAACATTTTTATGCTGGAGTTTTTTATTTTAATAAGCAGCAATTAAACATAGTCTCTACATTCCTAACAGATAAAGATGGGCATTCAAACCCAAAAAGGGATGGGAGGGGTAGTTAGCATATTTTGTTTATAAAGGAATATATAGAAGAGGCAGGATTACATTAGCATTTTAATTCTATGGAATGTCAGTTAAGCTATTTCTTGAAATTTAATAATATATAGATTAAAACGTTTTTGTAAATATTTTAAGAACATTTCTAATATTCCCAGGAATTCATTGTGCTTTTCTGGGAATGCTTAGAAATGACAAATTACTGTTTAGAAATCTAAAATGTTCTTGCTATTATGTTATGCATTTACTTTTTAATAGATAATATTAAGAATTTGTTATTTTTAGTGAATTTATGGATTAATACACAAGTAGGTAATTTGGCTTATGTATGTTTCAAGAAAGAAAGTTATTAGCACATTCTTTGTAGAAATAGTGAGTAGTTACCATTAAACTCTTAAGTTACTTCTGAACCTTCCCTGTATAAGTTAATGCTATTATAGCAAGGTATAAATCTTTTTTTTTTTGACCTGATAATGTGTCCATTATGAACACATTGGTACATTTATTTACCAGTTTAACTTTAATGTAACTCATCATGCATATCAAATATTGGCTTCTCATAAATCAATTTAATTAAAAAATTGAATTTTTACTACATGCAAGTCATAGTATGTTAGGTGTCAGGAGGGTCTAAGATGAGAAAGATGTTGTCCATACTCTCTAGAGGCCCATAGTTCTTATCCCTTATTACTTCACCACCTCACCTGGCATTATTAATGCACTTAGGTGATGTCTTGCTAACCAGAATGTAACATGCTTATGTGAAGGGTTTTATACACCATTTTCATCATCATCAGAGGGATAATGATACTATTGTAAAGAGTTTTATAGTTTAAAAAAATTTGTCTTATATTCATTGTATTCTTAAAATGAGTAGAACCTTTGTAATTTAGGATCAAACTGAGGTAACCTTTAAAAAGTAATTTTTTAAAATTAAATGATACTACTGTCTTTTGACAGAGTTTATGTTTTCAGCTTTATAGTTTTGTGCTAATGAACTTTTTTATTTAGTAAGTATATCCAGGAAACTGCAGGTAAAATATTCATAATGTGTGTTAGGTGTCAAAGGAAAATGTATAGAATATTTTAACTTATGTAGGGTATGAGATCACAGTTTGGCATACCTGTCCCAGAACAGATATTTACGTACAGTTAAATCAATTGGGTTTTATAACCATGATTTTTAAATAAGATTTGCAAGATAAAATCACACATACTTCAAAGAGCAATGCTAGGTTATAGCTTGCATATTAAATTCATAAATATATAACTTGCTTTTGAGTTCATGATTACATTTCACCTAACTTTCCGTCTGTCATGGACAGGGATCCCTGAGATGTTCATATTCTGCATTCTCATATGCATGGTACTTAGATTCAAAAAGAGTGGGTGGGGGAAAGCTGCTTTATAGAAATACAAGTTCACAGAATTCATGCTGCATGCTTTGTGTGTTCCACTGCAAATACTGCATGCTGCATACTTGTATTTCTCTGAAAATGATGAACATAGACTCATACACACAAAAAGTTTAGTTTCTTTTTTGCCAATAGTTGGAACAGATGGAGGAATGTTAGACATAATACCTTCTCTATTTTTTCTAAAATGAATTCTGTAATATTTTTCAAAAAATAAGGAAAAACCTTGTTATTTAAACCCAAAGTGGCTACAAATCAGCTCCTAAACTGTCACTGACATTAGTATCTAGATTTTGTAGTTTTTACAAATCTTTTAAAATATTTATTTACTAAGAAAACATTGCATTAATGCATGATACGAAATTGATAAAAATTTTTCTTTAAATTGGAATGCAGTTTAAAGTGACTGAATTTTCCAATTTCAGCTACTGCATTTGACAAGGATACAAACTGGAAAATGGAACTGGTATCATCTAAATGCTCTAAGTGCTTTAACTCATGGTAGTTGAGAAAAATCTTTCCATGTGGCATTATGTAGATTTCATTATTGATGGCTAATATTAATAACTGTGCTCTTCAGCCTTGACAGCAATGAAAAATTGTGGGTGCATTTAGTTCTTTCAAATGGTTTAAGTGTTTTGGTGCATGTTTTCAATTTAAAAATAGATCTTTGGCACTTGGCTTTTGATTATCGAAACATTGGCATTCTGACATTTCACTCTTTATATAATTGATGTGGATGTTGCAATTCCAGTAACTGCACATCACAGTTTTAAGTTTATCATATTACACCACTTTAAAACAGTAGCATACATGGCTATAGATAAAAATTAATTTTAGATTTAAACATATTTTTAGTTGTCTGTCACGTTACCTATTTTCATTTTTGTATGTGTTTATGATTGTAAACCTTTCCTTATCTTATACAAGATAAAATTGTATAGGACTGATAACTTCCAACTTTAACATTATTAGTGTGCCTCTTGATATTATGTTGTTAAGGGTTTAGTAGTAGCATTTTTCAATGAGTTGTTATGCCAGTTGCCACACATTTTGAAAAGATCTACTTTTGACTTTTTTTGTTAGGCATAATAGGTAAATGGTTTTATAAAAAACCTTTTTATAAGAACTAATTCTGGTTCTCTCCAGAGATTTTTTTCTGTTTAACTCTTTTTTGTTAGACTTCAGCCAATAAAATTTACTGTTAACTCATCTGAAGAAATTCCCTTAATAGTTAAAATCAAGGAGGCCTTTTAAAGAGAGAGGAAATGGACAGTGGTAACCAATTGCCAATAAGAAAAATCCATCCAATAATACGTCCTTCTTCTGTTTTTCATTCTGCGATAAAGGGTGGATTTATTTATTTTAGAGATCATGGTTTTGAACTGCCACTTCCAACTTCTGGAGACCCTCAGTGGTTAACTTGCTTATCTTCTACAGCCCAGCATGTTCCAAATCAAACCTTTTTCACTTTTATTCTTGTAGATTTTAAAACAATCATAGTGACGGTACCAGTTCCATTTTGCCTCCAATTCAGTTGATTATATATTTTTTCTATTTATTTCTCATTTTATAATTGATATCTGGAATAATCAGCAGCTCTTTTCTCATTTATTTTCTCATATTTTTATTCCAGGATTTGCCTCTGAAGCAGGGAGTGTCTGCATTAAAAATGACCTGTAGTTCTCTGCTTCATAGGTTAGAAACTTATTTTAATATTTTGTGGCTAAGCACAGTCCCACTTTTCAAATTCTATAATGAATTATTTAATTGGCATTGAATGTGGACCACAAGCATATATTTCATATTGGGGTTTTTTTTTTATTATTTTAAATGATTAAAATTCAGTGGAACTATCCAGCTGAGGCAATAAAAGCTTTGTTTTTGCTTTACAGCTTAAAACATTAAATTAGATTTTAAAAAATCTATCAATTATAACACAAGTAAAATAATGCTATTTGGGCATTTTTAAAAATTGCATTTTTTAGGCCTTGTATTGCTTGAAGCATTTATATTCTAAAACTTAACCAAATTCCAACTATTCATTTTGGGGAAAAACAATCAGTTCACAAATCACATTTTCAATGGGACTGCTAGCCAGCATAGGTGAAAACATGTATAGTGTATTTACTCTTAAATTGTACACTGCAGATGCTTCTTCAGCTCCCTCCTCTTCCTCCATGGGCGGTGCTTGCAGCTCCTTTACCACCTCTTCCAGCCCTACCATTTATTCTACCTCAGTCACCGACAGCAAGGCTATGCAAGTGGAGAGCTGCTCCTCAGCCTTGGGGGTAAGTAACCGAGGGGTAAGTGAAAAGCAGTTAACCAGTAACACAGTTCAGCAGCATCCATCAACACCGAAGAGGCACACAGTCTTGTACATCTCACCACCACCTGAGGACTTGCTGGATAACAGTCGGATGTCCTGCCAGGATGAGGGGTGTGGATTGGAATCTGAGCAGAGCTGCAGTATGTGGATGGAGGATTCCCCCTCCAACTTCAGTAACATGAGCACCAGTTCCTACAATGATAACACTGAGGTACCTCGTAAATCACGAAAACGAAATCCAAAGCAGAGGCCGGGGGTCAAACGACGAGATTGTGAAGAGTCTAATATGGATATATTTGATGCCGACAGTGCCAAAGCACCTCACTATGTGCTTTCTCAGCTTACCACGGACAACAAAGGCAACTCAAAAGCAGGAAATGGGTTGGTATTCACATTTTTTTAAAGTTCTCTCACCATTATGCAAAACAAAAAAATAAATCATTCCTCATTTTTCTTAATTGCTCAGCTCAAGTTTGCATCTAAAGCAAAGATATTAGTTTTATCATTGAAATAACATGAAAATTTTAACTTAAAATTATCAGGTTTCACTAGAGAAGAAAATAAAATACCAGTAGATTTTACCAATAGTTATCTTAGTATGGGTAAGATTTAGTAGAAAATGAAAATAATCTGTTTAGAAATAATTTTTTAATTTCAAATGGACTTATACTTTAAAAGAATTTTAAAATATTTTTATTCATAGAAATAACTAGTGATGCAATGACTCCAGCTAAAACAAACATTTACAGAGGGCTAGTTTGTATTCCCTTTCATGTTGTCTCCCCAAATGATTCAGTCATTTTCCATTTTTGTGAAGATTTTAGTCTTTATTTCCCTTTTTTCTTTTATTTGATGAAAACAAGAAAAACTAAATTGATAGTTTGATTCTCAACTTAGATTCATGTATTTATTTTAAGCTTTTTCTTTAATATATTATGCCAATTCAGGATTTTTAAAAAAATAAATGTATCACTTTTTTTTTTTTTTTCTGTGATTCTGGGTTATATATCTAAAGGGTGATAGAACCAGGATCATGGTGCCTGTTTGAGTTTTCATTCATCTCTGCCAGTTCACAACACTCACTAAATATGTTTCAATAGCTATATTATAGAATATTCACTTCTGAAGTAGAGAATACTATGACTTATTTTTAACTTTCTGATTCCTTTAATACTTTTATTGTAACATTTAATTTCTAGACTTTTGATTAGATTTTCCTACAGTATATTCAGCATAGTTTGATAGAATTTAACTCACTGGATCTTGAGAGATTACTTTTTTGGGTGGCAGGGTATGTATGGTCCTTTAGTTGACCCAGGATCTCCTACAATTTCAGGCTGTCACAGAATGTGATGGAGATGCTTTTGATTGTTTTCACTATTTGATTACATCATTGGTATATTTTAAGTTAAAAATCTGGTTGAGAGTTATAGAGAATATTCTTAATGTGTATTAAACTTGTCCTTAAATATTTTCTCAGTATATTTTTAAAGTAATACCTACCATTTAAGTAATGATTATTCTATACTACTTTCTTCTCTACTCTCATTTAAAACTCCTTTGGGGTGATAATAGTAAATAAAAACGCACATTTACATATTTTTCATTTTTAGAAAGTCCAGATTAGGAAATTATCTAAAAGAAAACAACATATACCCTTTCCTAAAGTGTTGCCATTAGCAGAGTCAACAATTCTAGGACATATCTGTAGAACTGTTATCTATAGAAAATGCTCTGAAACGCAGTAGCAGAGATTTAAAAGGCTCATATGTGTCTATCATTAAATACAGGTATGTGTTTATTCGGGCTTCTGTGGAGAAAGTGTTTTTTTTTTTTTAAGTTCCGTAAGAGAGATTTTCATTTTTATACTGAAATAAATGTTAAAGTTCAGAATGAAGAACAAATAAAATTTTGACTTACAGTTAGTCAACACACATGATTTGCAGTTACTGTTAAAGAGATATCTTGACCTACATCTTTTCTGCTTCTGCTTTTGTATGATAGATATATCTTAGAAATGATTTGAGGTTACCCAGGGAAAGTATAATAACATTTGTCAAGACAAAATCTCTCATGAAATAATTCATGGAACAGAAACTCATCAAGCAGCAGAAGAAATGTCCAGCTTCTTAGGTAATGGAAAAATATTTGACACTAGCATATGAAAATGATAGAAGAAGTTTAAACTTTGAATTTATAAGAACTATATTAAGGAAAGGATAAAACCATATATAAATATAGAAAAATAGGCCTTTGAAAACAGTTTTTAAGGGGATCTCAAACTAAAGTTCTATGTTCTTCAATAAGGAAGATGTTAGAAACATGAAAGAAATTTTGCCATAAAATTTCTATTTATATAATGCTAAATTATAGAAAATGTACCCTCAAACATGTTGAGTACAGCAGTTTTTATTGATCTTCAAGATGGAAATAGCATTTTTGTATGAATAAAATGTTATATGAAAGAGTTTATTAAGAAAACAAAATCATTTTTAAAAAACTACTCAGTATTTAAACATTCCTAGCCATATTTTTCTTAAATTCTTCACCTAAATGTCCTAAGAATCAGTAGCCAATGTCTCTTTAGATATTCCTAGAAATTAAGATATGATGTCACCTGCATGTGAAACCTGTTTTAGGCATTTTATAGTGAAAATTATTTTTGTGACAGGCAACCAGAAGGATGTACAGCACAAAGGAATTAGTGTCATTTTAAGTTCTGAATAGAATATTCCAAGACAGTGGATTTTCTTTTTAGATAATCACTTAGAAGTAAAATCCCATACAATTAGCTGCTATTTTCTTGTTTTTTCCTTAAGCCATAATGCATTAAAAATTAATAATTTGAATGACTGCTTTTCTAAGAATTAGTTGATGTTTTTATTGTTTTACACAGCTAGGGATCTAAATATGTATGTATTCAATTTTTACATTTAAGTCTAGAGAATAAAGTTAGTTTTAAGGGCTTTTAAAAGTATCATTTCAGAAATTGTTTGATTACATGTGCTATTCTTCTTTAAGCCATAATGTGTATACTTTATCAACTTAAAATTTTCATCCCAAGTGAAATATTTTGTTTTATTGAAATAGTAAAACTCAATATCATCTATTTACCCTCATAAATATTAGCTTGGCCAGCATAAATGAATACAAAAGCCACATCTTGCCAAATTAATGATATGCTAAATTTTCCTTATATTTCAGACTAAAGTGTTCCCTTTCCTATTATAAAATTAATAGATATTAATTACAAACATTTGAAAAATGCAGAAAAATAGAAGAAAATAAATAACCTATAATCTAATAAATCAATACAACTATTAGATTTTGCTGTTTTTTCTTTTAGTCCCTTTCAGTGCATATTTAGAGAATGTTTTTACATAGCTTAAGTAGATGAATATTTTTGCTTTGATTTTTTTTAATGAGTATAAAACAGTATCATTATAGTATGCAAAGTACTGCACATTGTATTCAGTGCAAATATTTGAATTTCTACCCAGAATGATGAAAAAATAGGATTTATTGCCCTTTGTTCTGACTTTGACTTGATACTTTTGTTCATAGAATTTATTCTTCCAGGGCCTTTTAAATTACTTACACAGGTAATCTTTGACTTAATTATGTCAAACTTCATCAACAAGTTTGCCTTCATCAACAAATACTTTTTCAGCATCTTTTGTTTCAGGAATTGTGCAAGGTTTAGGGAATATGAAGATGATTGAGCAAAGTACTTCCCTTCAGAACCCTTCCTCTCACCCAGTCAGTCTAACTGCATACCTTACTGCATCCTAGCCATGGATTCACCCCAATCCAAAATTCCATTGAGAACATAGCCTTTTCCCTCTTTATTATTGATGACTGAGTTAACAACTTGGTTAGAAATGAAGAGGTAAACATTAGAGCTAGATTTAAGGCTGCTTAGCCACCATTGCTCCTCTATGTTTGAAGTCATAATATTTCTCCTAGGACCTGTTTGCTTTTGGACAGGATTTTGTCCACAGTCATCTCTTGGCTCCTTTATTTTCAATTTGAGTGTAAACTTAGGACTGGGAAAGTGATACAGAAAGCATTATAGGCCCTGACTCTATTTTTAAATATACATAGGTAATTTTTAAACTAATAGTATTGTTTTCTATTTATTTTTATCACATATATACAGTACTTCAGATTAAATGTGTTGACCTGAAGTCCTAACCACCATTTGAAATATTTTTCTTTGAACATACATTCTGCATAGCAAATGCATAATATACAAATAAACATTAGAAACCCAATTAAAAAAAATAAGTTAGATTGCCTATCTGTAAAGCACAGATTATAAATTTTTTATATGCTGAGGGCTTTAATTATTTAATTAATCACAAATTAAAGTACTCTGAAAAATTTAACTTCTGAGAAAGATTGTTTAGAGTAAAGCTAATTTCCAAATTAAAATTGAATCACTGATTTTTTTTTTTTTAGTATAATTTTCTCAGTTTGATGTACTAAGGAAAATATCCAAAAGAATATGTACATGTTCCTTCAGTTTCTTTAAGGCCTTTTGTGTTTTTTTGTTTGTTTGTGTCTTTGTGCTACCCCCACTTTTCTTTTGCTTTGTAAGTCCTATTAGAAAATAATAGTAATCTTGTAGCTTTAGGTAACACTCACACATATATGTAATTTTTAAACTTTATTTTGAATGAAGTGCAATGTGAAAGGTTATAGTGACATTAGCTATTGTCTTTCCTGTTATTCTTGGTTTATTGCATTCAGTCTTCCTTCCTCCTGCCACACATACGCATTCTTTGTCATCCCTGTCCAACTTTACCACTAAATTTTATTTTCAATTTTTTTTAATTGAAGTATAGTTGATTTACAGTGTTGTGCCAATCTCTGCTATACAGCAGAGTGACTTAGTTATATACATATATACATTCTCTTTAATTACAAAAGTTTTAAAGATACTTTACTTATGGAATGTAGTGTCCCTTAGGCTGTCTTTTATTTTGTCAGTAAGATAATCAGTTGTTTTTAATGTTATTGCCTATTCTCTTTCTTCCTTTATCTTAGATGACTTTTGTAGAAAACTCTTTTTGATACTTTTTCCACTTTGTGCTTTGACTTCTCAGAACATTGGAAAACCAAAAAGGAACTGGAGTAAAGAAGAGCCCTATGTTGTGCGGACAGTATCCTGTTAAAAGTGAGGGAAAGGAGCTGAAGATAGTTGTACAACCTGAGACCCAGCACAGAGCTCGGTACCTAACTGAGGGTAGTCGTGGCTCAGTAAAGGACAGAACACAGCAAGGCTTTCCTACAGTAAAGGTACTTATTTTAGTTAGCAATATATGAAGAATTTTATCTACTTTTACTTATTATTTTGTTTTTAACCAAAAAGCTGCCTAAAATAAAACTAATAGTTGTATATATTAGAAATTAAAAGTCTGACTGAATTATAGGCCAAATATTATTACTCTGATGTCCTTTGAATTTTAGTTTAAATGAAAGGAGAGATGAAAGTGTGTTCTAACAAGTAAAATATATGGCAATCATGAATTATCTTCCCTTTATATTTGACATTGGTAGCAACTGTTTTAGATTCTTCTCACACCTTATATTTAAGAAGAAATTTTAAAGTGAGTCCAAAGAAATATTGTAGAAATTATCTTGGACTTGGAAAATAAGGTTTTTGAGATGGCTAAAGCAATCAGGACTACTCAACTCAGAAAATAATTGATTGATAGGTAACTTAAGTCTTCAGTTTAAAAAACAGGATATCGGGCTTCCCTGGTGGCGCAGTGGTTGAGAGTCCGCCTGCCGATGCAGGGGACACGGGTTCGTGCCGTGGTCCGGGAAGATCCCACATGCTGCGGAGCGGCTGGGCCCCTGAGCTATGGGCGCTGAGCCTGCGCATCCGGAGCCTGTGCTCCGCAACGGGAGAGGCCACAACAGTGAGAGGCCTGCGTACCACCAAAAAAAAATTAATTAATTAATTAAAAAAATTTAAAACAGGATATCAGTTGAGTCTTTATCTTTTCAGAACTTAGACTAACAGAAGAAAGAGGGGGCACTTAAATTTTAGCACCTGGGATACCTTATTAAAAAGACTATTTCTCTTTGAAGACAAACCAAAAGAAGTGGAGTAGGGGATGTTTATTTAACAAGTGTTCCTACCCCTTGCAAAATACTAAACAGGGAGGAATTTTGGCTAGTCACATGGTAGATTCTTGTAAATACAGTTTGTGTAAATGTGTTAGTTGAACAATATTTAATTGAACTGCCTTTCGTTTTATACTTGAAAGAAATAATGGTAGAAACTTGGGATCAAGAAGCTTACTCATGACCATTATACGGTTTGTTAATAATCACATGTACAGTATCATTCCTACCCCTCTACTACTCACCACGCCAATCCTTTTTCAGTCCCCCCATCTTAGGACAAGTAACAGGCAAGTGAGAAATTTAAGTTATGCTTTGTATAAATATTTGTCTAACCAGACATTTTGATAGTTTGGTAAATATTTTTAACCTAATTGCTCTGACTTTAAGTTATGCTTTGTCTAAATACTTGTCTGCAGAAGTAGTTAGATTAATTGCCTGTGATAAGGAGTGAATTGGCTGATCTTAAAAGTTTACTTATTCACTCATTCAGCAAATACCGTACCCTTCTGTGTGCCAGACACTGATCTAAGGTACTGCTAACAATTTGGGTAGACTGCTTATTTGCTGCTTGTTTGACTCATTATGATGATACCCATAGATACAGAGATACAGTTATTCTTGGATAGAGAAGATATATGAGTTTTTTTATAAGCACTTTGATGTGGATTGTACAAGTTATTTTGTGATTTTCTGCATTCTGTATTAGCAGCTTCAATGTTTACAAACCTTATCAAGAACCAGCATTGGAAACATTTGTTCCCAAGTGTTCTTTTAAATATTTATTTATTCTTCAGCATACAAATTATAATTTAATTTATGAAGGCTTGCTAGAGATCTGTAATGACCCATAGGTCCTGGTTTGAACCAGCAGTTTTTCAGACCATAATGTTTTGGCCTAGGATTTTGTGATGTTGTATATATGTATCTAGTCTACGAAAATGAGCTCCATACCCCTAGTATTTATATAGCTGCACTTCAAACACTTTCCTACTCAAGCAGCTTTAACAGAGTAAAAATTTAGTAGATGTACTCTCATTTGATGATGATGATAATGATGCCACTAGCACAGTTTAGTGAATTTTCCATTAGTGGTGGTGGTAAATCCTGAGTAACCCACATGCTTTGGCAGTCCGTAAATTTATAAATACCTTAAAGGATTGTGTATGCATTCTCATCTGGTTGTACAAATTAATTACAAATGATAATTTATCATTAAACATGTAAAATTAAAATGTGATTATTGCAGAACTAAAACTTAGAGTTTTCTGCAAAAATTTAGCCAATTTTCCTTTATGAAAATATTTTACCTCTGTTTTTCTGGAAGACTTGTTATTTCTTTATTGTAATCCAGTTATAAATATAATAATATAGAACTTGGTCTTAAATGTTTGATTTTACAGTTAGATTATTTGAAATGCTGATTAGTGTTTATGCTCCCTGTTATCTCACTCCAGCTGGAAGGCCATAATGAGCCAGTAGTGTTGCAGGTGTTTGTGGGCAATGACTCTGGTCGAGTGAAACCACATGGATTTTATCAGGCCTGCAGGGTAACTGGGCGAAATACAACTCCCTGCAAAGAAGTGGACATTGAAGGCACTACTGTTATAGAAGTTGGCCTTGATCCGAGCAACAATATGACACTGGCGTGAGTACTTTTTGTTAATTCGTTACACTTTTGCAGTAGGCAGGCAAATTTTTTAGTTTCTAATGTATAAAAGGTATTGAGTATTGTACTGAAATGTTTTAAGCATAACAAATAAAAAGAATAGTTTATTGCAGAATGGTAATGGGTGAAAACGAACTCTTTTGCCCTTTGCTAGAGAATTCCCATAGTGAAAGACAAGGATATAAAAGCCAGGTGGAATGCTGGCTTTTTGGAAAATAATACAGACTTATATGTTGGCATTAATAATATTAACATTAAAAAATAAAATTACAAACAATTTGATTTGCTTTCCTAAATTCTCTTTTGTTAGTGTTTGCAGTAGAAACTGACAGAGATCATTCATGGTGCCTTGACCCATCTTGGTATGAAAAAGCATATTGCTGGTCTAAATTTACCTTCTGTTTCTATTTTCCTATGTTAAAAAATTATGTCCTTGGACTACCTATTTTTCATCTTATGCATTTTCATTTCCTGAAATATATTAGAAATGATTGAAATTAATTTTTTTCCTTAATCCTTTTATTAAGGACCTTTAATCCTAACAGTAACCATAACAGCAGCAAATATTGATCTGGGATAGACCTGTTCTGTAATTATCCGTATTGGATAGCTAAAGACTTTTCTCTACTTGGTTTTCATGTTTTGTTCTTTTTTTTTTGAAAACCATTTTGAATAAGTTAGTGAGAGGATAGTTTGAAAAGGGAAATTTTGAAACATATTTAGTGAAGGTTTATTTTTTAACTTTTGAAATTGTAAAAATAAATGTATATGGTGGAAGATAGGGAGTTACTGATTATAAAAATAGTACTTATTCCTTATAAGTTGAAAATACAGATTAATAAAAATCTCAATAAAATTTAGTAGTAATATAAAGCTAAAAACATACCCCTCAAACGCCAGCTTCCAACTTAATAGAACTAATTACTGTTTTGACATTTATTTTTCCATCCTTTTTTCTGATAAAATTGCGATGATACTCTACTCACTGCTTTGTAACCTGCTCTTCACTTATCATGAGCATTTTCCCATAACATTAAATATTATTTATAGCATATGTTTTAATGGCTGTGCAGTGTTACATTTTGGGGGGGAGACAGTTACTAATTTTTTTCAAATAAAATCCGTTTCTCTATTTTAATATCTGAATTAGGTGCAAAAAGAAAGAGGATAAATTTAATTTTTTAAAGCAAAAGTAACTCTTGTAAACCATTACTTATGTTCAGATTTTGAAATAGTGATTTTACTTCTGTACTATTTTTTCCATTATTATTAAAAATGAAAAGTTGACAAGATGAGAAGTTATGAATATTCAGAACTTACCCTTCTCTGTTTTTTGAATTTGGAACCGTATAATTATATTACATACTCAAAAATTAACAAGGAAGCAAATTATTTTTAAAAAGAAAACTTGTTTGATTAAGAATATTGTACTATTTATACAACAGAAAATATCAGTTAATATATTTTTTCTGTATTAGGGTGGACTGCGTAGGGATATTGAAATTGAGGAATGCTGATGTTGAAGCCAGAATAGGAATTGCTGGTTCCAAGAAAAAAAGCACTCGTGCCAGATTGGTTTTTCGAGTTAATATCACAAGGAAAGATGGCTCCACTTTGACACTGCAAACACCCTCTTCTCCGATTTTATGTAGTAAGTAAGAAAATATGGAGATATTAAATATATGGAGTTTTTTTTTTCATTTTCTGTCAATCTTTTGATATCTCTAAATATCAGTTGTTTTTCATATTCCAGCTTGTGATCATGAAAAATTTGAAACATTTTCAAAGCTATAGTTAAATTTTCTAGGCTAAATTAAAGGTGGGTAATTTCTAATAAAATTCAAAAGGAATGTAGCATTTTGTAGTTTCCTTTTATCATCCTATACTGATTTAAAAAGTAGTTTGAACAGTTTGCCTGAAGTAAATTGCAAAGGCACAGGATTTTCACAGCATCTTCATAGTGTGATAAATCGCTGTGATTCTAAGTGTTTGTATTAGAATTTAAGAAAAAATAAGGTAAGCAGAACTTTGTAAATATATAGCAGTTGGAATTCTGATTACAAATTAAAGTATTATAGTATAGTGGGAAATGAAATTCTTACTTTGCTAACCTTGGCATAGAAAGTAAATGACGTGTGTGCGTAATTTTTTTTTTTGGCTGTGTTGGGTCTTCATTGCTTTGCATGGGCTCTTCTCTGGTTGCGCAGAGTGAGGGCCACTCTTCGTTGTGGTGTGCGGGCTTCTCATTGTGGTGGCTTCTCTTGTTATGGAGCACGGGCTCTAGGTGCACGGGCTTCAGTAGTTGTGGCACGTGGCCTCAGTAGTTGTGGCTCGCGGGCTCTAGAGTGCAGGCTCAGTAGTTGTGGCACATGGGCTCAGTAGTTGTGGCTCACGGGCTCTAGAGCACAGGCTCAGTAGTTGTGGCGCACAGGCTTAGTTGCTCTGTGGCATGTGGGATCTTTCCAGACCAGGGATCGAATCCGTGTCCCCTGCATTGGCAGGGGGATTCTCAACCATTGCACCACCGGGGAAGTCCGTGTGTGTGTATTTAAATTCAGTCATGTTGTATGTGCTTCAAGATATAGTCTGGTTTCCCTGTAATGAGTATTATTACAAGTAATAAATAGGAAAACTTTTTCCTTTGTACATCCCTTAAGAAGATTTTCATTAACTATTATTTTCTTTGGCCTTGCTTCTGAATTCAAAAGAGCAGAAGAGACTGAGTTCCATTCACTTGAATTTCCTATTGGGTCGTTATGGGTATTATGACCTTGGTACCCCCAGGATACTTACAAAGCCTTTGTTATTTAATTGTAGCTTAGTTTTGTCAAATTATTCACCCTTGGTAAATCTTATTTTTCCCTTCCTTTCTAATTCATCTCAGAAGTGACTGTACCCCTATGTTAGCTTGGCAAACACCCTCATTTTTTTTTTTTTTTCTGTACGCGGGCCTCTCACTGTTGTGGCCTCTCCCGTTGCAGAGCACAGGGTCCAGACGCTCAGGCTCAGCGGCCATGTCTCACGGGCCCAGCCGCTCCACAGTATGTGGGATCCTCCCGGACCGGGGCACGAACCCGTGTACCCTGCATCGGCAGGTGGACTCTCAACCACTGCGCCACCAGGGAAGCCCCACCCTCATTTTTAAAATTTATTTATTTATTTTTTTGCGGAACATGGGCCTCTCACTGCTGTGGCCTCTCCCATTGTGGAGCACAGGCTCTGGACACGCAGGCTCAGCGGCCATGACTCACAGGCCCAGCCGCTCTGCAGCATGTGGGATCTTCCCGGACCGGGGCACGAACCCGTCCCCTGCATCGGCAGGTGGACTCTCAACCACTGCGCCACCAGGGAAGCCCCACCCTCATTTTAAAAAGAAAGTAGTAAATATCTTCCTGATCTCAAGAGAGCTCATTTGGGGCTTCCCTGGTAGCACAGTGGTTAAGAATCCAATCCCTGGTCTGGGAAGATTGCACATGCCACGGAGCAACTAAGCCTGTGCGCCACAACTGCTGAGCCCATGCGCCTAGAGCCCGTGCTGCGCAACAAGAGAAGCCACTGCAATGAGAAGCCCACACACCGCAACGCAACAAAGAGTAGCTCCTGCTCACCGCAACTAGAGAAAGCCTGTGCGCGGCAACAAAGACCCAATGCAGCCAAAAAATTTTTATAAAGTAAAATAAAAATAAAGAGAGCTCATTTGGATTTCTCTATTTTTCATTATTATGAAAAATTTGTTTTGATATTAGTATTTCCTTGGGCTATTTCTGGATAACGTTCAGTTATAAATATACTGCTTTTAAAGTTTCTAGGTTCCATGTCCATTCTGTTGTGTTCAGATAGGGACAGAGTAAATAATCTGTAGATGGTTTATTGAGTTATAAAGCTTTTCTAATTTAGGTGCTAATTTACTGTAAATCACAATATGTCTCAACTTGAATATTATTAGAATGGAGTTTCAATTTTAGTGGGGCATGTGCAGTTCTTCTTTTACGTGATCTAATACTTTGAGCATGACCATAGCCACTCTATGTTCCATTATGGGTTTATGGTTTGTGTTTATTTCCGTGAATATAACCTTTTTGGCAGGTTAGAGCAGTTGGAGTAGAATGAGAGGTGAAAAGGAAATAGGTTAGTAAGAAGGGTTAGAATTGGAATGGGAGGTAGAAGGAAACAGGAAGATGAGAGGGAGGTAGAAAAGGAAGAGGGGCCAAAAGGTTCTAGAGCTGGAAGGGAGGAGAGGAAACAGATACTTGATCTTCCATCTAGAAACACTCAGTGGAAAGAAGGCCTAATGCCAGAATTCATGTTGTGCCTTGTGACCTTAGAAAAACAGTCCTGCTTCTACTTGTTGGTTTAACAGTGGTCATTGGATCCATTGTCTTTTTGTTTGTTTGTTGTTAAGAGGATAGAAAAATCATCCCCTTTTACATTCTTCACACCTTTAGATGTCTCCAGACAATACATATATACTAGATCAAATTAAGAATATCAATTTTCATACCTTTTTAGTATCCACCCTTCTATAATAATTTTTTTAATATGGCAAAATTAATCATCGCTTTCTTTAGTGTAATGTATTTTAGATTTTGTCTTACTAATGCTTATTGTATTAAATCTTACTGAATTTAACGAGTTCCTACTTTCCTTATTTCTAGCTCTTCCACAACTTTAGAAAAGGGATAATATCATTGAGTAAACTTCTCTTCTCTTCACAGACATTAAAAAGCCTTACTAATTCTTTTGACAGGTTGAAATATTTGCTTTGTTGTTTTTCAGTATTCAGATATTCAGTATTCAGATGTTCATTAATTTTTTTCAGCTTTTTATTTTTGGCTGTGTTGGGTCTTTGTTGCTGTGCGAGGGCTTTCTCTAGTTGTGGCGAGCAGGGGCTGCTCTAGGCATGCGGGCTTCAGTAGGTGTAGCATGAGGGCTCAGTAGTTGTGGCTTGCAGGCTCTAGAGCGCAGGCTCTGTAGTTGTGACGAATGGGCTTAGTTGCTCCATGGCATGTGGGATCTTCCCGGACCAGGGCTCAAACCCATGTCCCCTGTGTTGGCAGGTGGATTCTTGACTATTGTGCCACCAGGGAAGTCCCTCAGCTTTATTTTTGTGGCCACTATTAGAAAAGCATCTAAAAGCACATTGTTTTTTATAATACCAGAAAGGTGCCTGCTTTTTTTGTTACAGTTTTTTAAAGCAATGTGATCACTTTCAAGAGTCAGCTTACTAATTACTTAAAGATAAAAATAAAACAGTTAATGCGTAAATAATCCTGACTTCAGTTCTGTTTAGTATGGAGTATGTCCTGTTAGGTAACCATTAAACTTTTTAATAGGAAAGACCTTTTAAGGTCAAAAGTTAGAAGTTAAATTGTCTTGAACAGACTAGTTCTTTGTGTAATGTAAATACAAATATATAAAAGATAAATACACATTGTACCTTCAGAGGGGCCTCATTTGGCCATCTTAAGCCTTTAATACATAAAAGGAAAAAATGAGGTAGGAAAAAAGTTTTTTTTTTTTTTTGCGGTACGCGGGCCTCTCACTATTGTGGTCTCTCCCGTCGCGGAGCACAGGCTCCGGACGCGCAGGCCCAGCGGCCATGGCTCACGGGCACAGCCTTTCTGCGGCATGTGGGATCCTCCCGGACCGGGGCACGAACCCGTGTCCCCTGCATCGGCAGGCAGACTCCCAACCACTGCGCCACCGGGGAAGCCCAGGAAAAAAGTTTTGATAATCATGAATGAAGTGGAATTTCCATATAGTATTTTGAAAGTGGGGGGGGAAGGTTATAGACTTTCCATTCATTTTGTTAATACAATATGTGCATATAATTTTGCACCTCTTATTGTTTTCTAATCAAAATAATGTTTATCATATTTTTCTTGAATGTTATATAAAAATAAGTGTCTAGTTCCAGTGTTACTCCAAAAAGTTATAAATTCACTTAATTCTTTAAAAGGGTATGTAATTACCAGTGTGTGACCAGTAACTGTTTCCATTCTGTTCATACATTAACCCTGTGGGTTCCAGACAGTGTATATGTTTATACAATCACAATTTCTTTTAAACTCAGACATTGCTGAAAATATTATTTGCCATTCAGATATTGAATTAGGATAAGATACTTGTTTGTATTAAAATAAGTGAGGCTAAACGGTGCTACAGTAACAAACAACCAAAAAAATCTAAGTGGCTTACACAACAAAGTTTTACTTCTTCCTCATTTTATGATAATATTGGGTGTAGTTTGGAAGCAACTCCATTTTCTTCACTCTGGGAACCAGGCTTTAGAAACTGCCCCTTTCTGGGATATTGCCATTTTTGTAGTGGAGGAAGATGGTAGAACCACGTGGGGCTCTTAAAGCCTGGAAGTGGCACATTACTTCAGTTCACATTTCATTATACGAACAAGTCACATGGCCAGTCCTTACATGAGTGGAGCAAGAGCCTTCCCACAAGGAACGGCAGGCCTAGGGAAAGAGGGGCAGTATTTTGACAAGGATAATTTCCCATATTACTTTCTTGTAAAGATAAAATTAACTATTAAATATGTAAGTATTTAATGAGAAAAAAACTTAAACTTTTCCTAAAGTTTAATAGACTATCTCATTAATTTAGAAGTTGATAAGTTATACAACCATGTTAAAGTTTACCTTTGCAGTATATATGTTGTTAGGGTTTACTAAAACAACAAATAGTGTGTTCTATTTCAAAGTACTTAATCTTAAGGAAGCAGGTTTTTGAGTACCTAAAAAGTATGTATTTGCATTAACCAGTATCCCAGGGAGTATTCTGGTGGAAAACTAGTCCTTAGGCATCAATATGGAAGAATGTTTCTGGAGTCAGATATGTTGGGGGGACTGTGTACTATACTCACTTCTTGGATATTTACAGTGTACATCAGAATGTGAAATGCTTGGAGAAATCCTATTGTTCATTTAGCTTTGCTTAACTCAGTAATTCCCAGATACACTTACTTTGGAACCTGTTTTACTATGCAGTACATATTAAATTTTCTTAAGGAAATCATGACATGAGGAAGTTGGTAGGCCAGTTACAATTTCTTAGATCTGGCTCCTGCTCAGTACTAGTCAACCTCTTTGTTAATTGTACTAGTGGTTAGTTAGTCTTTGTAATTGAAAAACAAGTGCCTTTTATCTTTAACCTCAGGGTATCCTAGTTCAAGGAGATCCCCTGGTAGAAAGAATTACTCTGAATTGCATTCAGTCTGTTTTCAGGTGTTCTTTTGGTTTAGGGCCTGAGTCCTGGGTCTAGATCCTTAAAGAGGCCCTCAATACCACCCATAGGCTCACATTGCCTCAGAAGTCTTGTAATGGCATAGCATAGCTGACATTTTTAAGGTTAAGATTGTGAGATAAAGTTGTTTTTAAATTGAATTTTTAAAAAATATTAAGACAGGGCTTCCCTGGTGGTGCAGTAGTTAAGAATCCGCCTGCCAATGCAGAGGACATGGGTTCAAGCCCTGCTCTGGGAAGATCCCACATGCCACGGAGCAGCTGAGCCCGTGCACCACAACTGCTGAGCCTACGCACTGGAGCCCGCGTGCCACAACTACTGAAGCCCGCGCACCTAAAGCCCGTGGTCCACAGCAGGAGAAGCCACCGCAATGAGAAGCCCGCACACCGCAACGAAGAGTAGCCCCCGCTCGCCCCAACTAGAGAAAGCCCGCGCGCAGCAAGAGACCCAACTCAACCAATAAATAAATAATAAAAAAAAAAAAAAAAATATTAAGACAAAAACATGACCAAATTCATATTTTACACCTTTTTTTTGTTCATGTAATGAGAAAACAAAGATGACATCTAATAAATTAAAATGTCATCGCAGACATTAATCCATCCCTATAAAATCTTACAATAGTTATTAAACATTAATACAGACTTTTCTGTTTTTTCTTTGCTTTCTGTTATGGTAAAATTTAATATGCAGAATAAAAGAAGTCAAATTCAGGGGTCAACAACGACAACTTATAGAACTGGATAATTGAGAGTTGATTTTAGATAAGAAGTAAGTGTTGGTGGTTCTTTTTATGGAATGCTTATATATATCTACAGCTCAGCCAGCAGGAGTGCCAGAAATCTTAAAGAAGAGCTTACATAGCTGTTCAGTGAAAGGAGAGGAAGAAGTATTTTTAATCGGCAAGAACTTTCTGAAAGGAACTAAAGTTATTTTCCAAGAAAATGTTTCTGGTAAGTAGGCACAATACTGCCTTAGAAATTGTTGCGTGTTTCACTTTGTTATAAAGATATAGTTGTAGCTACAAAGTAAAAAATTTTTCACAATTTTAGTAAGTCACTGTTTTATTTCAATCAGATGAAAACTCTTGGAAGTCAGAAGCTGAAATCGACATGGAATTATTTCATCAGGTATAATTTAAACTTTTTATAGTTTGATTGCTTACTCTCTGAGAAATTGAGTTTTGCTCCAAAATTTTCCTGCATTAACAAATTTCTTCTTTATATGAGGTTGACATAAATCATTTAAAGTTTCTTTCTTGGGTTTCTTTAACTGAAATAGATTTATTCCACTGATGCTAGAAATGACAGTTCTCTATTTGAAAAAGTTAAGAGCATTAGCAAATTACCATTGTTAATGAATGAAAGATTTCCTAATACTTATTTGCTCTGAGGATCTGGACTATCTTAACGTACTATTTAGTTAAATCAAAGGGAAACATTTATTGAGTACCTGCTATGTGCCAGGTGTTTTATACTTGTTAGTTACCTTTTTGCATTCAGAAGCACTACCTGTTACACTTAAAGAGTCTATATTTGTAGGACCTTGCTATATATTGTTTTCCAAATAACAAGGAAAAAAGTTTGAAAACAAGGATAAAGAACTGACTTAAGAATTAGTATGTAGAGCAGATAAGACCAACCTCATAGAAGTTGAAACTAACAAAAGAGAAAGACAAACTTATGAGTAAATCAGATATAAGGCAAACGCAGAAGACTGGTATGTATAAATACAGTTCATAAAGAACAGAGAAGCAAAAGAACACAAATCAGAGCCAGCCAAAGGGAGAGACACATAAAGTAAGGTCTGGGAGGGTCCTGAAGGTGAAGCTTCCTGTCCTCAGGGATGCCTTACCTTCTCAGCACATTGATGTGTGACAACATAGGCAGTACATACAGAGTACTGCCTGTTAGGAAGCTCATCCAAGCTATTGGTATTCAGAGTTTTTATTTGGGTTGGATCACATACTGCCCGTGCAGCTAACCTTTAGTCTCCAGTTCCCCCAGAGGTTGGAAATGATATGACATGTTTCAAAGCTCTCTTCATAAATTACATTGTTAGACTTTTCAGTGGCCAAAGCCCCTAAACAAACGAAGATACTTCTGTCAGACAGGACATTCTAGGGGCCTAGAGATCACCTCCCAGTAGACAAGGGAAAAGACTAGACCTCACTTTGAGTTAAATGAATTCTTCACTACATAGTATCATTTAAGGTGGAGCTTCCTGTATACCTAGACAAATGCTATGCAGAAAGTTTTCCTACATGCTGTCAAGAAGAGATAATAGGACTCAGCAGCCATTCCTTTGTCACATTTACCATCAGATAATCTCTGCTAGACTAGTCTTAACTGAAATTCTAGTACCTTCTTTGTCACTAACAATCTGTGTTACCTGTGTAAGACAAGTCTCTCTTTTGCCCCACTTTTCTAATCTATAAGATAAACTCTTTTACTAGATTATTTGAGGTTCCTTCTAACTCTGGCATTTTATGATTTCTTGTATAACTTGTTGATCAGACCATTCCCACTTCAGAGCTTGTAAGCTCTGAAAAAGATTATCCGCTGAAAAAAGAAAGTCGTTACTTTGAATCCAAGCAGATTTTTCTAAGAAATTAAAATTCAGGGACTTCCTGGTGGTCCACTAAGACTCCGCACTCCCAATGCAGGGGACCCAGTTCAGTCCCTGGTCAGGGAAGTATTATAGATCCTACACGCATGCTGCAACTAAGAGTTCGAATGCTGCAACTAAAAGATCCCACATGCTGCAACTGAGACACGGCGCAGCAAAAATAAATATTTTTAAAAGATAAAAAAATTAAATTTCAGATATTCTTCTCTTTTTACCTCAGAGAACATTCTGCCTGCTCCACAGGTCTCCCAGTCCTTTGTGTGTTTTGTCTGTATTGTACTCCTAGCTCAGTGGTAGTTAATTGCTCTTAATTTTTGAGAGTAGTATTTTTAAAAAGCTTACTATCACTACCTACAATTTACTTAGTTTTTAATTCAAACCACTTGTAGAATTTCTGGATTCAGATTGAGGAAGTAAGAAGAATTAGTATGAAAATAGGTTCATTTGGCTTTTATAAGGTTTCGGGGGCTTCCCTGGTGGTGCAGTGGTTAAGAATCTGCCTGCCAATGCAGGGGACACGGGTTTGAGCCCTGGTCCAGGAAGACCCCACATGCCACAGAGCAACTAAGCCCGTGCACCACAACTACTGAGCCTGCGCTCTAGAGCCCGCGAGCCACAACTACTGAGCCCGTGTGCCACAACTACTGAAGCCCATGCACCTAAGAGCCCGTGCTCCACCACAAGAGAAGCCACCACAGTGAGAAGCCCGCACACTGCAACAAAGAGTGGCCCCCGCTCTGCGGAACCAGAGAAAAGCCCATGCACAGCAACGAAAACCCAATGCAGCCAAAAAATAGAATAAATAAAATAAAATAAAATAAATTTTATAAATAAATAAAAGGTTTCAAATTAGATTTGCTTAAATACGCTCTCCAAAGCAAGTGGAGTAAAAGGTTTGTTTAAATAAAATATGCATCTGACTTTTAGATACTAATTCTGTTACTAATTACCAAAAAACAAGTTTTTATTCAGAAGAATAATTTCAGTTATTGAGTTTGCCAAATAGGTAATTTTAAGACTGGGAAGATACTTCACAAATCATCCATTCAACCATCTCATTAACTGTAAGTAGGACTGCTTTGTGATGTAGTTGCAGTGTTTAAACAAAGGAAGGTGGGCAAGATTTTAAGATTCTCTTTCTTAGAAGTTGGATCACTGCAGGTACGTTTTTTGATGGCCTCATGGGCAATTGAATATGTGCATTCAGATTTTTGCCCCCTAATACCTGTGGATGTACACACATTTATATATGTTTTTGCACCTGAATTAGAAGTGTGATTTTTTTTGAGATGGCTAACTGGACTCAGGAGGCATTCTATTAATGCCATAAATAAGCTATATATATATATATATTTTTAAATTTATTTTTGGCTGTGTTGGGTCTTCGTTTCTGTGCAAGGGCTTTTTCTAGTTGTGGTGAGAGGGGGCCCCTCTTCATTGCGGTGCACGGGCCTCTCACTATCGTGGTCTCTTCTTGCGGAGCACAGGCTCCAGACACACAGGCTCAGTAGTTGTGGCTCACGGGCCTAGTTGCTCCGCGGCATGTGGGATCCTCCCAGACCAGGGCTCAAACCCGTGTCCCCTGCATTAGCAGGCAGATTCTCAACCACTGCGCCACCAGGGAAGCCCCAAGAAGCTGTTTTTCAATGTATAATGTGACTATTTCAGAGAGTGTTTTATGATGGCTTAGAAACAAATTAAGTGCTCAAAAATCAAAATCTTGGCCTCATTTGTCACATGTTCTATTCAACTGAGTCAACCAACTACTATAATCTAACTAAGTAAAAAATGTCATCACATTCACTTCATCCTCAGCTATCACTGTTGGCCTCCTGCATATCACATACTCAGTATAAAAAGAATAATCACTACCCCTTGATATTCCTTCCCAATACTATAACATACTAGGGAAGAAGAGAACAAGTCAAATGTGGTTCATTGTGTCTTCTAAGAAGAATAAGTGCTGCTGAAGCATTTATGGAACTCTTCCTTTCTCTTAAAAGGATGCTTCTACCACTATTTTCACATACAAAAAAATGACTTTGATCTACTGAGGTTTGGGTAAACTGAACCCTATTGACTTTAAATGAGAATTAAAGTGGTTAGGAAGTAGTGAACTGCATTGCGAAGTATTGATACATCTCACTGTTAAGGTTTACAAAACATATGGTAACTGACATTATGCTTGGTGGACATATTTTTTTCCTGAATATATATTCATTCTTTTTTTCAACAAATATATTTGAGTATATTTTGTGTGAGGTGCTTAACCATGGAGATAGAATGAAGAACAGAACAGAACCTCTCATGGAGGTTACATTCTTTTGGTTGGAGAGAGACAAAAAGAAGCAGATAATCACAGTAATTTCAGGTGGTGATAAGTGCTATTTTAGAAATAAACAAGATTATGTGGTCAGATTGGAGAGGGGTGCTACTTTAAATAGGATTGTCAGAGAGGGCTTCTCTGAGGAGATGACATTTGAATGAGACCTGAAAATGGATAAGGAACTAGCCATTTGAAGAGGTAAAGGAAGAGTTTTCCAGTGAGAGAGAACAGAAAGTTGTAAAGGCTCTGAGGTAAAAATGAATTTAGTGTGTTAAAAGAATGAATTTACTGTGTTAGTGTAAGAAGGTCAATGTAACTGGAGTGTAACAAGCTGGAGGAGAAGGGGAATGAGATAAATTTGACAGGGCAGGGACCTTGTAAGCCATTGTAAAACATTGGTATTTTACCTTAAAAGCAGTTTTAAGATTAATGTCCTGATGCTTTTAAATACTACGTTTTTTTCCCTAGTCAGACTTTTTAAACTTTACAACTAACAGGAAATGTACTTAATTATCATATTTTATTTGAAAATTTTAATTTAAACATTACTGCTTTTCTGACTCTTGTAATTTTCTTTCAATTAGAATCATCTTATTGTGAAGGTTCCCCCATATCATGACCAACATATAACTTTGCCAGTATCAGTGGGAATATACGTAGTGACCAATGCTGGAAGATCTCATGATGTTCAGCCATTCACTTACACTCCAGACCCAGGTATGTCAAAATAAAAAGTTCTGAATCAAAAGGAATAATTAACTTCTAGTTCTTTGGAAGAATATGAAGAAGACCAGCCAATTTAAAAGAGAAAGTTGTGTGCTAAGATGAATTGATATCAGTATTTTTTGAAGATGGCATTATTTCCTAAGAAGATGGCCACCAAACACTGCTTTTACTCTTATATTAAGGGAACTGTTTCTGCCTTATGCTCTAATAATAAAAGAAAAGCTAGAAATGCTCTGAAGTCAGGCTCTCCAGAGTTGTCATACAAGTTACTCCTTGTTAAGAATTACCATTCATTGAGTACCTCTTATGTGCAGAAAGGTGAAAGTGACGACTTTGAGAAACTGCTAATAGTTTTTAGTCTGGCTGGCTTATAGGATGCATTTTGGGAGAGGTGAGAGATAGCTTGGAATGATAAGTGATAATATCACAAATAGAATCATATGCCTGTAACATTTTCAAATTTGTGTTATCAAAAATATCAAAGACTTCTGGTGAATAAATATTTTATGTGTAATTTTAAGCATTTAGGTAAAACAGGTGCTTTAGAAACCAGAGCAGTGGCTTATAAATTTAGATCTCTGGGTAAGAAGTGTCCTAAGAGTTTTTTGCCTACATTAGTTTAGTTGCCTGAAGAAGAGAAGGCTTTTCCTGGAGAAGCAGAGAGAACATTCTGGAAATGGAAACTCTTCACATGTTTTGTTGACCTAGGTTTGGTTTCTGCCATGCTTACCATGGTTTACTCCATTCCTATCTCAGGAATCTTTAGAGCTAGAAGTTCTTCCATATCTTTACGTTTACCGATATGTTATTCCCAAATAGTTCAGGATTCAGTGAGGTACAAAGTGAAAAATGGTAGCAAGGAAAGAAAGCCCTGGCAACAAAAGTGATGGAAACAGTCTCTAGGACAGAGTTATAACTAGTCTTGATTAATTACATTCTATCACTTAATGTGATCTGTTCCCTTTTTGTTCTTTTTAATCATGTCTGAGTTTCACAATATTGGTTATTTCCCACCAGTTTGCTACAAAACTGTGCCATAGTATAGCACTAATGAAATCCTTTTAGTATTTATCTCAGAATAAAAGATCACAAGTAGAAATTTCAGACAGAAAAAGACAAAGTTTGGCAATAATATACTGGCTTCAACAAAACTAGGGAAGAGGATATTGGTTTATACTTAAAGATGAAATAGTTGATTGTTTTCTTTCTAAGAAGGCCTCAAAAATCCAAGAAAATTTGATTTAAAACTAATGGTAGTTAAAGCATTTTAGTAACTGCTAGTTACTAAATATTAACATTTAGTATTTGTGTGAGGAGGAGTTTGCTCATAGGGGGAGAAAAATGGCATACAGTAATTAATTGTGTGGGAAGGGAAGAAGGAAGTGTGTGTGTGTGTGTGTGTGTGTGTGTGTGTGTGTGTGTGTGTGTGTGTGTGTGTGTGTGTGTGTGTGTGTGTGTGTGTGTGTGTGTGGAAATAGCCTTAAAGTTTTTGCCATCCTGAAAATACTGAGGTTTTGTTGTTTTTGTTTGGTTTTATGATCAATAATAAAGAACTTCAGGACTTTGAAGTGCTTAGCATCAGCACTATGAATCTTCATTTCTTAGTGTTGAATACTGATTATTAAAAATTTCCCTTTAATAAATTGCCAAATAAAACAACTTTTAAGTGTTCTGTTTTAAAGCCTACACTAATCGGCTATATTTGGCCACATTTAGGCAATCACTAACATACGTTTATTCTTCTAAGTATTTCCCCCTTATATATATCATAGATAGCAGTCGCCCTCAGAAACTCTTAATTGAATAAATATATAATATGCAAATTTTATAGTGAGATCCAATGCTTCAGTTTCTGCCTTTATGATATAGCTAATTAAAGAATCTTCCCACAATTTCACTTTTTTATATTTTATAAAATGTGAGCATCTTTTAGGTGTTCATGTGAGAGAATAGAGAATATGATTTCAGGAAAACTTGGTTATAGAAAATTTGTACTGTCTCATTATGATAAACTAATTGCTTTTGTGATTCCTCCAGGGACTGTGGTTAAACATTTGAATAGTCAGTGGTGTATAGTAATTGTAACAGCTAGAACAAGGCCCAGCATAATTTTTGTGAGTCAAGAGTAGAAATGGCAACTGCTACACCATTTTGCCTAAATATTTAAAAGTTATAGATAAAAATAACAAATAATTAAATGAAGTATATTCTATCCTCCTAATTTGACCAAAATACCTTCATAATAACCTGGAAGGCCAGATTCGAATTGAGGATTTTCAAACTGCTTGGAGGTCCAAACTGGGATATGACAACATGAAGAAAGAGGAATCCCCAGGCTGGCACCCTTCTTTTCCCTCTCCTGGCTCCATCCTCTACCTGGAGGGCCCTGATGCACTGGCCAGTGCTCATAAGCTCTGTTCACCCTATAGGCCTGAGATTTCACACACGGTCTATAGAGTAGTTGTGCAGAAAATTTGGGGATCTTGTATACTTGGTACACGGTCTAAAAGTAGGATTGGGGCAGGGGCTCAAGTGTACATAAACTGGCTGGCTCTGCATGCTCTGCCAGACACAAGCCCCTCTAAAGCCTTCTGAGTCTATACTGCCAAAAATATATTGCATGTACATGCTCTTAGGCACTTAACTTTGCAGAGTCGTAAAACCTTTTTTTCATTGCCAGTTAGTCACTGAAGCATTGCTTAGCCATTAATTTGTTTTACTTCCATCTATTAAGACACAGAAATCTCCTTAGTTATTTTTTGCAGTGACTCTGCAGTAGTAATTGCTATAAGAAATGGAGGATAAAGTATTTATTCATAATTTTTTGTTGCTCTAAAGACAAATGACTAAAACTTGTTTTAAAAGTAGAAATTTAAAAATTTTTCAAAGATTAGTTTCCATTTTTAAATCTAATTATTAGAATTAATGTTATGCTTTAAAATTGTCTATGGATTTTTTTTCTCATCAATTCTATTCAATTGATAATTTCATTCAATTGATAGTTCATTCAAATTATCATTTGTTGGACCTCGTGTGCAGTGCAGCATGCTTAGATAAATTTTTTTACTTCATTCTTAGGAGATGTGTACATTTTGTCTCTTTATTCACAGTTAACTATCTCTTTATATTCTCTATAACCATCATTTTGTATTGTCATGTGAAAAATAAATTGAAAATAAGTTGACTCAATTCCCATTTTGAATAAATAAGGGAATAAATAAAATAAATAAATACAATGAAAAATAGAAATTAACATCTATTTAAATAAAATTATTATACAGTCATTTTAAGTAAAAACCTGTTTATTTGGAATTTATTTAACTTTACCATTCAGAACTGTTCTCTACTCTCACGCTCATTAAATTTAAAGTTTTCATAGTAGATGTACTTGATATGTATAGATATAGTAGTGTAGTAATTCTCCTTTAATAATAGCAAAGATTATGTTTTCTAAGGCTTGCTAAAAAGAATAATCATAATGTTATAGATTTTGTATATTCATCACACTTTTTAAAAAAATTTAGCTCAATTGACTCTGAATCAGTATTATTTTAAATAAATCATTTATGTAGGTAAATGGTGAATTTTTTTTTCATGCTAGTGTTACAGTATATTTGGTAAGTTTAAAAATCTCATATCAGTCTTCTACTCATCTCATATAAATATGTGTACTGTTACAAGAAAGATTTTTTGAAGTTGCGGTTGTTTTTATTTTGTTTTAATAAGTAAGCATATGCTTCTGCCCACTGGGAGACAGGTGCATTTTAGAGCGTAGACTGGTGATTATAAAAACTCATCTGAACCTAGAATTTCTGCTAAACAAATAATTTAATAGTGCTTTGTGAGAAGATATTCCAGTTAAAGTTTCCAGTTAAAATTTTAAGGTACACGTTTTGTTAGGATAAGTTTAAATAAATACATTAATCCTTTTTGTTTGTCTTAATAGCAGCAGCTGCTGCTTTGAATGTAAACGTGAAGAAGGAAATATCTAGTCCGGCAAGACCTTGCTCTTTCGAAGAGGCCATGAAAGGTACCAAGTTAATTCTGCTCAAAAATTGTAAATTAGTGATGCTATATATTTTCTCTAGCAAACCTTACTATTTTATTTTCTCTTGTGTACTCGGAACACTTTGCAGGTTATCTTCCATATTGTAAAATAAATACTTGTTTGACTTTACTGAATGCAGAGACTTGCTTCCCAACTTGATATTTCCCTTCATTTACCATATAAACAACTTTTTTTTTAACATGTGTTGGAATAGAGAAGTTTTTCTTTTGTATTCCCTAATGTTAAAAATCTTAAAAGTATATATAGAATACAATAATGTATATAAAACAGCTTTATAAAGCTTCTTGCTGCCAATAAGAGTAGTTGACATTGAGACTAAAGAGACCAAAATAGAAACTACTGGCATTTGAAAAAGTTGCTTTAGGTTCTTTAGGTACCATTCTTTCTTCTGACACCATTATTTCCAAATAGAAAATGAAGATATCTTCAGGATGTTATAATGTGTTTCTCAATTATGATGCTTTTGTGCCATTACATATGAAGATGTCAATTGCATAGTGGCCATTGATTTATTCCTGTAATTCTAGCTTTTACTTATATTTTTCTGCCATGAAATTCATGAGTTAAATTAAATTTTAAAATTTTGTATACTTATATTTTTAAGGGGCATAATATGCTTAATACATTTTATCAAATACAGTGGATTTTTTTTCCTATTGTCATAGTAAAATTCAGCATTCATATATATATTCAGTTTAGTATAGCTTGCCATTATAATTTCTATCAGCAGTTCCAAAATAGATTAATTAGGAATTATGCACAAGTAAGTGCATAATGATCTGATTTAACTACAGGAAAATTTACAAGTCTCTGCTAGGGATAACCATGGCTAATGTTTCTCGAACATATATTAAATGCTAGGCAGCATTCCACACTCTTTACCACCATTATCTCATTTAATCTGCCAAGTCTATGAGATAGGAAATTTATGATTGTCATTTCACAGGTGAGGAAATCAAGGTTCCATAGAGGAATTTAAAAAGACAGGTCGAGGGGGCTTCCCTGGTGGCACAGTGGTTGAGAGTCCACCTGCCGATGCAGGGGACGCGGGTTCGTGCCCTGGTCCGGGAGGATCCCGCATGCCACGGAGCGGCTGGGCCCGTGGGCCGTGGCCGCTGAGCCTGCGTCCGGAGCCTGTGCTCCGCAACGGGGGAGGCTGCAACAGTGAGAGGCCCGCTTACCGCACAAAAATAAATAAATAAAATAATAAAAAGACAGGTCGAGCTTTAGTGTATAAGGTAACATCTAAGCAATAATAATTCAAACAATGTTTATTAGATGAATAATACCATAATTAATCAATCATTAAAGAAAGTCAGGGACATTTATGGTCTGTCCTTTGCCAACTTCGATGTGTTCCTGCTTTTCTGCAAAAACTCCTTCATGCTTCTTTCATAGAGTATCAGGCTGGTGGGACACTAATGTAATCCAGTGTGAAATTTCTCATAGTGAAGGTTAAAAGGTTTTAAATGCTATGTTTAATTTTTGGTAATAAAATGATTTAGTCATTTGATCAAAATCTTACAAGCCTAAAAAATGGGTAAGAAACACACATACACATATTATTATTTTTCACAATTCAGACCTTCTTATTTTGACAATTTTATCAACTGAAATCATGTAAAATAATTTTATGAAGATATAAAATTAAATACTAAACTATCTTATCAGTTAAAATTTTTCATTTGTCATTTTTAAATACAGTATCATTAATTGGAGATTCCTGATCAGTTAAACCAACAATAGCTTTCAACTAGGAATTTCCCTTGACAAATAGCTTATTTTTGTGATTCCTTGAAATCAGAGCTTTGGTATAATGCCCAGGTGCCCTCTGAGAGATTTAATTAGGTATGCTTTAATGATGAAGACTGAGCAACATAAATGACTTTTAAATTTGTGTTATGGCATAACCCTTCATATAACATTCTTTAAAATAGCCATCAATTACAGTAAGATTTAGAACTTGATACATAAATAGGACATTATGGCCAGACATTGAAAGCTTTCACTCTGCAACAAGTTTCTCATTCCTCGGAGAGGGTTTGCAGGGGGAGGTGGAGAGTAAGGGGGATAACTGCACAACTGCTCAGTGAGATATTAAGGCTAGTGGTAAAGCATCATGGTTCATTTTTCAGTTTTACCCAACTGTGTATATATTAACACAAAAGTAATACAAATTACATAAGATAAAGTGTACAGTGTAAACTATTGTTAACAGCTTCCAGAAAGTTTTCTATATCTATATACGTACAGGAAGATGTAAGTGAACATTCTAGACAGATCATTCAGAAACTCTGTGATGCAGGTTTAGGACCCAGGGATAGAGTATTGATGTGCAGTCTCTCAGTTTTAGCTTTGTAAAGAGTGGTTAATTGGATGAATGTGAAAAAATAGTTGCCAGCATATGTTTTTCTCTAACTGGTTGCAATTATGTGAAAAGTTTTAGGAGCTTGTAGGAATCATAGAGATAATGTAGTTCAATCTCATTTTACAGGTAAATAAACCAAAATTTAGAGAAGTTAAGTGATTTGCTCAAGGTCACACAGCTAATAACTGACAGAGGTTGCAACTTAGATTTCCCCCAAAACTCTGTATTCTTTTTACTCTATTATTTCCATCCCTTATAAATCTTAATTTGTATTTTAACCAAATGTATTTATATATGACCTAAGTGCTGCTTGATGACAACAAACTTAGCAAAGATTTTTCTAAGTTTCCAAAATTGTTATTATTTGGCATGGATGGAAGGAGAACACTCTTTAAAAATTATTTGGCATAAACTATCAATAACAGTATTCTTCATAAATTCAAATTGATATGGGGATGGTTAAATATGTCTGTCTAATTTACTTTCTGAGGAATTCCCTGGTGGTCCAGTGGTTTGGACTCCACGCTTTCACTGCCGTGGGGCTCGGTTTGATTCGCTGGTCAGGGAACTAAGATCTCGGAGGCCATGCGGCATGGCCAAAATAAAAATTAATAATTTACTTTGTGGATTTTCTGAATTGGCTTAAAACTTCTCCCCCAACTTCTAGGTAGTACAGACTTTACTTGTTTGTATGTTTTTCCTCCTTCACTAAAATGTAACCTCCAGGTAGTAGGGCTTTATCCATCTTATTCATCACTGGATCCTTATAACCTAGAACAGTGCCTGGAACTTTGTAAGGGCTCATTAAATACATAGTGAAAATGTAGGAAGAAAAGATATTAAAAGCCATTTAGTATTATTTGCAAGTCCGTTAAGATACAGTTGTGGGTTCTGAGAAAAGATAGTGTAGACTTAGCCCAGGCGGTGGTGTAAAGGTGATGGGACATCTGGTTCCTCAGTTTCCTTCTTTCTCCATTCCTGGATTGGAGGAAACACCTGAACATGTGGAATCCCAATGCTGGGCATCCAGGGCCAAATCCATACCCCCTAACATCGGGTACCCTGGAGGTTGCAATCCTGCCCATCCACCACCTGCCAACCCTACCTTTCCTCCAGGCCCCTTTCCCACTCCCCCAGGATCACCCCAGGGGAATCCAGCTTTTGCCCCTTAGTGGACCTGTCATCCTGTGCCACAACCACGTAACCAGGATGCCAACCCACAGGTCCTTACCCCCCTGCATACCCACCACCTGCCCTTGGCATGCCTCCTGTGAATCCTTTGGCTCCTGGCATGGTAGGACCAGGAATGGTGATACACAAGAAGATGCAGAAGGAAATGAAAAAAGCTCACAAAAAGAAGCACAAACACCACAAGCATGGCAAGCATTTCTCCTCCTCCTCCTCCTCCTCCTCTTCCTCCTCTTCCAGCAGTGACTCTGACTGAATACAGGGCCTGGACCCTTCCCTCAAATCCCTCCAGTTGTGCTCTCCCGTCAAGCTTCAGATGCCATCTTGTACTGGGGGAAATTAGCCCTTGAGTCTCTCCCCTCCCCACCCCTGCAATCTGAGCCTCACTCTGCTTTTCAACCCTAACTGGCTAGGGAAAATGGGAAAAGAATTGCCATGGGCTAGCGAAGGCCGTATTCGCACTGCTTGGATAGAATTTTTTTTTTTTTTTTTTTTTTTTGCGGTACGTGGGCCTCTCACTGCCATGGCCTCTCCTGTTGCGGAGCAACAGGCTCCGGACGCGCAGGCTCAGCGGCCACGGCTCATGGGCCCAGCGGCTCCGCGGCATGTGGGATCTTCCCGGACCGGGGCACAAACCCGTATCCACTGCATCGGCAGGCAGACTCTCAACCACTGCGCCACCAGGGAAGCCCGGATAGAACTTTTAGCTTATGAGTTTTACAAGAGTATTACTTTTTGAAGATGGTGAAATTTGAGCAAAATGCTGAAGACAAGTCTAAGATATGTAAAATGTGATTTTTTACTTCTTTTTGTAATACTTTTGATTGGGGAGATGCTGTGGAAATTTAATTATGGAAAACAAAAAAACAACCTGTACCTTTCTTGTAATTGTGGCATGGTTGGGTGATTTAGTGGCAAATAAACATTTCCCAGCAAGCCTTTTATTGATTGCACTTACTGCAAGCCTGCTGGGAAGTGGAGCCCATTTTTGGCTGATGAGCTCTGACTGCCATTTTGGAAACTAATCTCTACTCCTTAGCTCAGTATGCTCCCTCAGGTCCTCCTCTCATCTCCAATTCTCAGTCCAAATAAAGCTGTTTTTCCTGAGGGGGTGGTGGGGGAGATAGTATAGACTCACTTTTCCCTGTTCCTCCTTTCTAAATCTACTTAATACCTTGGAAATATTCAGCAGTATAAAATGACTTTGAAATATAGAAAAAAGGAATAGGACTGGCTAAAGACCTTAGAACTTACAGAGCAACACCAAGTGAGTTAACTGGTTTTCTTTTTATCTCCAATTCATCTGAGTCGGGCAGCAGTTGTGACTCAGAACTGGCAACAGGCATAGACAAAATAATAAATCTGTAAATAAGCATGAAAAGCCTGTTCTCTTTGGCCAAAAGATCAGGAAAGGGAAAGCCCAGTAGAGACTTAGTGAGATGACTCGTACCAAGTGACAGCAGCTGACCCATTAGCAGTGTTTGGGGGCCAACCCATCCCCTACCCAAACCTGCAATAGCAACAGCAGAATTTGGAAGGGTTAGCCCACCCCATTCCCCACATCTGCCAACTAGTAATGGACCTGATCTGCCAACAGTGGAACCAGGAGGCCCAAAACACAGGGCTCGTATGTGCCAGCAGCAGCAGGTCAGTATGTCTGCAGGAGTGGCAAGGGCAGAACCCAGGGGGCCAACCCATCCTCCACCCCACAGCAGGCAGCAGCACACAGGCTCCCTCCACCTGCACTGGTGGTACCAGTAGGCCCTGTGTGTCTTTATCCTTCCCCCAACAGTGGAGAGAGAACTAGACCTGGCAACACCTGGCCCTCCACCAGGGCCATAGTAAGATCCAGACCAAGTGTCTCTCAACCCTCTATCCAATGGCAGAAGGCAATCCAGGGGCAGAAGGTAAACTAGACCAGGGTCTCCCAAACCTCCGCCCAGTGGCAGAGAGCTATGCAGCCCAGACCCCACAGTTCTTGACCTTGTACCCAGTGGCAAACGACAGCACATGTAGTTGCTTCCCTTCCCCAGCAGCACCAACAGTGATATAATGGGAACCCCATTAGTACCAGGAGACCAGAGAACATACCAGGAGAAAGGTTTTCCCTCCTCCAGGTCCAGCACCCCTCACCCCCACCTAATGACACCAGGCAGCCCAGGGAAGCACCTTCCACTCCTTCAGACAGCACCAGCAGGATTCCAGCTGGAGCTCACGCAAAGCTAACACAACAAGCAGACCAGAATAGGGCTCAGAAAACTAAATTATCATTGGCCGTACAAAGACTTTATGCATATGGCCATAGAAAGACTTGTATCTTTGAGTGAGCATTAGACAAAAAGTCCTTTCCTTGTTTGTCTACGCTAGTAGACATACCTATTTGTGAATAGTCTCCTTAGGAGAAGTAAAAGACTCTCGCTCAACTTATTCCACCTATTCTCACTTTCCAGAAGAAGAAAAATCACACTAATAAGAATTATTCTCTGGGAATTCCCTGGCTGTCCAGTGGTTAGGACTTGGGCTTCCATTGCCGTGGGCCAGGGTTTGATCTCTGGTCAGGGAACTAAGATCCCACAAGCCATGCAGTGAGGTCGAGAGAGAGAGAGAGAGAGAGAGAGAGAGAATTATTCCCTAAATAAATTTGGGGCAAATATGCATATAGATCTGTTAAGCAGTAACTGTGTAGGTGATGCATTTGTTTGTCAATGGATATTTATATGCAGTGTCTAATTGAAATGTAATATAAACTTGTTTTTAGATACTGAAATTTTTTAGGCCAGAAATACTGTTAATGAAAATATGTAACACTATAAGATTAACCAAATAGCCCACAACAAACTAAATTGACTACGATAAAGGAAAAGTAAAATTAATTCATTCATTTCTTCATTCAACAAATATTTATTAATTACCTACTATGCATCAGTCAACAAAAGCAAGAATAGCAGTTGATATTACAGGATCAACGTAAGACAACACTAATGGTCTTTCAGATTGTCTTGTGGGGTGGGCCTGAATTACTTCTAAATGCCTGCCCTGTGCGTGATCTGAAGCTTTGTCTCAGACAGAATTGGATTGTGAGTTGAATCATATTGGTATTGATAGTATCTAGGTGAAAATAGGTCCAGAGAACTCATGAGTAAATAATTAATTTCTTAGAGTAATAAAGCATAGAATATTGAAAGTTAAATGGGCACTTTGCCCTCCCCCAGTATAATCAATTTCCATAGGAATTGTTTCTAGCCAGCTGGCTGTGAGACAAGCTGAATAAAGACTAGAAGGTTTCAAATATTTTTAAATCAAAATATTTACGAAGATAACTATCCTGCTCATATACCATATTCCATTTTAAAACCCTCTTTGTAGCCAGGATTTCTTCTCAATATCAAATTAAGAAATCTATGTATAAAGATATCAAATCACTATGTTGTATACCTAAGGCTAATATAATATTGTATGTTAATTATAATTCATAAAAAAGTTTAACAGCTGAGCCTTCTGGGGAATCTATATTTCTTTACACAGGGTCTCAAAGTAGTGGTAAACCTTTAGATCAGAATTTGGCTATGTGTTCAATTTAGAAGACTGCCATTAGTGATTATCAGTACGCTCCACTAAGTGCCAATGGCAGGCTTAAATAGACGAAAAAGAAGAAAGAGAATCAAGAGGGAAAAATAGTTATAATGAAGTGGTAGAACTTACCTATCTGCTATGTATTGCCTTTCCTTGGTTGTTAATCTATAACTACTTCTGAAAATAGAAGTAGATGGAAGTAGAAAAATACTTGTTGGTTTTGCTTTGGAAATTTAATTGGTAAACCTAAAATAGGACTTAAAATTTTTTCTTTTCAGAAGTTTAAGTACTATCTAAAAGAGAAATGTGTTCATGTGTCAACTTGGCAAATTCAAGTCTTCTAAGACATTAATTTAGAAAAGTGAAATCTGTTTGGTTAATTGGTGGCATCTTTTAATGAGAAGCTTGAGTTTTGTTGAGGAAAGAAATGTTCAGACAGTCCTATGGCCTTTAAAAAGTTTGGCTTTATACTGCCAGGCAGCCAGATACTAAGAGGAGAACATAACAGTTGTAATTGAGTAGCTTGAACCTCCTAGAGATTTCCAAGCTGTATCCTATAATATATTATGGTCATGTTAAGCAGTGTATTCATTCAGGCACCTTGGAAGGGTGCTGGGGAGTATCACTTGATAACTGAAATGCTCAATTGTTGATATTTAACTCATAGTCTCAGGCTCTTACCAGGAGTCCTCAGGGCACTGATACTTAAAAAGAGGGAAGGCAAAGAATTCCCTGGTGGTCCAGTGGTTAGGACTCTGCACTCTCACTGCCAAGGGACCTGGGTTCAATCCCTGGTCAGGGAAATAAGATCCCACATGCCGCGCAGCACGACCAAGAAAAAAAAAAAAGAGGGCACATTTTGATACACCAGTTTTGTATCTCATGCTGCCATCATAGCATCAAAAAATAGACGTTTAAATCATGACTAATGTCAACACACAGTAGAATGAAATAGTTGATGATTTCAGTGATTTTAAACTTTTCTTTCTTTTTTTGATATGTGTGCAGCAATGAAAACTGCTGGATGTAACTTAGATAAGGTAAATATTCTTCCTAATGCTCTGATCACTCCACTCATATCAAGCAGTGTGATTAAGAGTGAAGATGTTACTCCAATGGAAGTAACAGCAGAGAAAAGATCTTCCCCTATTTTTAAGGTGAGCTGCATTGACTAGTGCCCCACATGTTAACCTCAAATATAAAAATTGCTATATTTTGAGTAGTTTGACTTCTTTTCCCCATATTTATGCTTTTTACTTCTCCTATTTCTTTTATATCTGTTTCTCTTCGGATTCACTTAATGAATTTTGCTTTGCAGAGTAAATGATTTTATATTCAAATAAAATAGCCTGCGAAGCAACTTCCAATATACATTTTTTTTAACATCTTTATTGGAGTATAATTGCTTTACAATGGTGTGTTAGTTTCTGCTGTATCACAGAGTGAATCAGCTATACGCCAATATACATTTTTGACAAGGGAGGGATTAATACATTACCTAGACCTTTGTGATGTGTGGTATTAATGAAAGTACTGGTTTTAGCATTTTCAAAACTAGAGACATTTTATTTCCTTTTCTCCACCAGTCTTTTCCTAAAGCTCCTTTTCCATTTTACCTTTGTTCCCCCCTCTCAATAATGTTACCAGTGATCCACAAATGGACATATTTTTAAATTGGCTATTAATTCATCAACCATAGAATTATTGTGTTCTTACTCTCCAGCAGCTGATTATTCTTCTACTTATTTGACTATCTTTGCTTATAATACTTATTTAAAAATCCCGATGACAGTAAGACATAATGTTATCACTGAGAATCACAGTCTTACACCTGTTTTCCAAATAATAATATAGAGGGTAAAATTGGCCCTGCATATGTTTTTATAATAATAATAATTTTTGAAGTATCATATGAGTTCATTTAATATTTATATGTACATGTTATTTGGCAATTTTTATTTTTTAGACTACAAAGACAGTTGGATCCACTCAACAAACATTAGAAAATATCTCTAACATAGCAGGAAATGGGTCTTTTTCATCATCATCATCATCTTCCCACTTACCTTCTGAAAACGAAAAGCAACAACAGATTCAGCCCAAGGCATACAACCCAGAGACCCTGACAACTATCCAAACACAGGACATTTCACAGCCTGGTACCTTTCCAGCAGTTTCTGCTTCTAGTCAGCTGCCCAACAGTGATGCACTACTGCAGCAGGCTACACAGTTTCAGACAAGAGAAACTCAGTCTAGAGAGGTATTACAGTCAGATGGTACAGTGGTTAATTTGTCACACCTGACTGAGGCATCACAGCAACAGCAGCAGTCACCACTACAAGAACAAGCACAGACTTTACAGCAGCAGATTTCATCAAATATTTTCCCATCACCAAATAGTGTGAGTCAGCAGCTACAGAATACAATTCAACAGCTGCAGGCAGGAAGTTTTACAGGCAGTACTACTAGTGGCAGCAATGGAAATGTTGACTTGGTCCAACAAGTTTTAGAGGCACAACAACAGTTATCTTCAGTTTTATTTTCTGCTCCAGATGGTAATGAGAATGTTCAAGAACAGCTTAGTGCAGACATTTTTCAACAAGTCAGTCAAATTCAAAATAGCGTAAGCCCTGGAATGTTTTCCTCAACAGAGCCAGCAGTCCATACCAGACCAGATAATTTAATAGCTGGAAGAGCTGAAAGTGTTCACCCACAGAATGAAAACACATTATCTAATCAACAACAGCAACAACAGCAACAGCAAGTGATGGAATCATCAGCTGCAATGGTGATAGAGATGCAACAGAGTATCTGCCAGGCAGCTGCCCAGATTCAGTCAGAGCTATTTCCTTCAACTGCTTCAGCAAATGGAAACCTTCAGCAGTCTCCAGTTTACCAGCAGACTTCTCATATGATGAGTGCGTTATCAGCCAATGAGGACATGCAAATGCAATGTGAATTGTTTTCTTCTCCTCCTGCAGTTTCTGGAAATGAAACTGCTACAACCACCACACAGCAGGTTGCAACTCCTGGCACTACCATGTTTCAGACATCAAGTTCAGCAGATGGAGAAGAAACTGGAACACAAGCAAAACAGATTCAGAACAGTGTCTTTCAGACCATGGTCCAAATGCAACATAGTGGAGAGAGTCAACCTCAAGTTAGCCTTTTTTCATCTACGAAAAGTATGATAAGTGTTCAAAATAATGGTACTCAGCAGCAAGGTAATGGTTTATTCCAGCAAGGTAATGAGATGATGTCACTCCAATCAGGGAATTTTTTGCAGCAGTCTTCTCAATCACAGGCTCAACTCTTTCATCCTCAGAATCCTATTGCTGATGCTCAGAACCTTTCCCAGGAAACTCAAGGTTCTATTTTTCATAGTCCAAGTCCTATTGTCCACAGTCAGACTTCTACAACCTCCTCTGAACCAATGCAGCCTCCAATGTTTCACTCTCAAAATACCATGGCTGTGCTACAGGGCTCTTCTGTTCCTCAAGACCAGCAGTCAGCCAACATATTTCTTTCCCAGAGTCCAATGAATAATCTTCAAACTAACACAGTAGCCCAAGAAGAACAGATTTCATTTTTTGCAGCTCAGAATTCAATTTCTCCACTTCAGTCAACATCAAACACTGAGCAGCAAGCTGCATTCCAACAGCAGGCTCCAATATCACACATCCAGACCCCTATGCTTTCCCAAGAACAGGCACAACCCTCCCAGCAAGGTCTGTTTCAGCCTCAGGTTTCCCTGGGCTCCCTTCCTCCTAATCCAATGCCTCAAAACCAACAAGGAACAATCTTCCAGTCACAGCACTCAATGGTTGCCATCCAGAGTAACTCTGCATCCCAGGAGCAGCAGCAGCAGCAACAGCAGCAGCAGCAGCAGCAGCAGCAGCAGCAGCAACAGCAGAGCATCTTATTCAGCAATCAGAATACCATGGCTCCAATGGCATCTCAAAAGCAGCCACCACCAAACATGATATTCAACCCAAGTCACAATCCAATGGCTAATCAAGAGCAGCAGAACCAGTCAATTTTTCATCAACAAAATAATATGGCCCCAATGAATCAAGAACAGCAGCCCATGCAATTTCAGAACCAGCCCACAGTTTCCTCACTTCAGAACCCAGGTCCTGCCCAGTCCGAATCATCACAGACCTCCTTGTTCCATAGCTCTCCTCAGATTCAGTTGGTCCAAGGGTCACCCAGTTCTCAAGAGCAGCAAGTAACACTCTTCCTTTCTCCAGCATCCATGTCTGCATTGCAGAACAGTATAAACCAACAAGACATGCAACAGTCTCCCCTTTATTCCCCTCAGAACAACATGCCTGGAATCCAGGGAGCCACATCTTCACCTCAACCACAGGCTACTTTATTTCACAACACTACAGGAGGCACAATGAACCAACTACAAAATTCTCCTGGCTCTTCTCAGCAGACTTCAGGAATGTTCTTATTTGGCATTCAAAATAGTAAGAAACTCTTTCTAATTTCTCATTTCTTAAATGTTATTGGTCGAAATGGTCACATTATTATTACTAGAAGAAAGCACAACATAGCGGTTTTAAGAGCACAGATTGTAGTTAGACACAATTGAGTTCAAATCCCAGCTATACCACTTACAGACTGAGACCTTAGGATATTTGACCTGCATGAACCTCAGTTTCCATATCTAAAGTGGTGGTAATATTACATACTTGAAAAGGATATTGGGAGGATTAAATGTGGTAACATATATAAATGTATGTGTTTGCCATTTTAAGATATAAACTTGAAAGGAAAATGAAGTAAGAATGACAGAAAATTTTTCAGCCAATTAAAGTAAGTAGTTTCCAAGGAGGTAGAAAACCATGTTTCTTTAAATGTTTATATAGCAAGGAAATTATATAGGACTTATGGTGATAACTAAGCATTGTTGTATTTTTATACTGCTTAGAGGAAACCTAGGATGAATTCTACTACTGTTCAATGAAAACCTTTTTGGAGGCTGTCAGGTGCCTCACTTTTAACTCTATAATGAGCAAACACAGTAATGAATTTATCCCAGCCACTAATAAATAACCTTCTTATGAATCTTAACAGAAAATAACTAATCAGGTAGCTTCTCTATTTTAAATATCTCTGCAGACTGTAGTCAGCTTTTAACTTCTGGACCAGCTACATTGCCAGATCAGTTGATGGCCATAAGTCAGCCAGGCCAACCGCAAAACGAGGGCCAACCACCTGTGACAACACTTCTTTCTCAGCAAATGCCAGAGAATTCTCCATTGGCATCCTCTATAAACACCAATCAGAACATTGAAAAGATTGATTTGCTTGTTTCATTGCAAAACCAAGGGAACAACTTAACTGGCTCCTTTTAACTGGATATGTGAGTATTGCATTTTGGCTTTTTTCTTATTGAAAAGCATCAATAAATTTTATTATTCTTAGCAGATTTGAGTTAAGTAATAACACTGTTAGGACTCTGATCTTTTAAAATATGGCTTTCTCACAAGATGGTACTTTTTTACCCTAAATAAATTATTCTGAATGATAGCTTAGGTCATATTGTTAATACTGGGCATTCCTTCTGGCTCTAAGCTTCTTTTCCTTGGAATGACAGAACATCCGATGAATGTACTATATATCAGATATAATTATGACTCATATCTCCGTTCCTCAAGAAATAAATATTGAATCTGAAAAGTCTGACAGTATAAATATGATAAAGTATCATTTGTAGTACTGTAATATACTTTGGGATCATTCAGGGCTACGGGAACTTTGTAAAGGCTTTCCCTCCCTATTGAGTTATATTAAACTTCTTCTTTTTTTAGAAATTCCATGAAGAAAATCCTGATTTCAAGATACCCTGAGATCTTGTGATTCCATGAGGATTATTGAACTGTTACTTTAAAAAGAAAACAAAATATGAAAAACTGTGATTGAATAAATGGATGGATTTTACTCTGACTGCAAAAGAGCACACCTGTGCTGCCTATTGCAGTGATTAACCACCATTGTTAACACCTTTTTATTTTATATTCCTAATAACAGTGATGACTGAGAATCTATTTGAGTTTCCAGCTGACAGAATTAATTGTTGCTATTTTCCTAGGCATTATTTCTTTAAAAGTACAGTTTAAATTGATAAGCTGGATCACTCAGTTATTATTGCTATTAGAAAATAATTCATGTTTCATGTTTACTTTTGTTCTTCATTCAGATTTTCTTTCCTGCATTTAGTCAAGTAGTGGCTTTTGAAAAAGGAAAGTTCAAATCATAACTTAGGCTGTGATTTTTCAATATAAAAAGCACAGCTATTGGCCAAAGTGAAGCAGTCTTCATTCAGTTTTTATAGAGAAACTGAAGGGGTAACATTCTGACAGGTAAGCTGTATTAAGAGCTCTACACAGATAAGAGGACTCTATTTATCACAGACAACACACAAACTGGGAACAGCTGGAATGCTATTGATTTTATTTTTCAGAGAGTTGTTAATTCTCTGTGTTTCTGTTAAGGGTTTTAGCCATAACTGTGCATAGAAAAATATAAACATCTTGCTCTATTTAAAAATGAAGGGGATAATATATGGTAAATTATGTTCTGATATCCTCCTACAATAGTTAAAACTGACAGAGCAATTCAAGTCTGTTTTCTTCTTATCCCAGTCTTGAACTGGTATTCCATTTTTATGTTCAGCGATACTGTTCTTCCCCTCTTCTTCACTTTATTTTAGACAATTAGTAATATATTACTAGCTTTATGATCCTGTAGTAACTTAAATGAAAAGACCACTTTGATCTGGGGTAACCCAGCAAGCAACTCCTGCAGCACAGGCCGGGGGGTATCCTTTCAGGAATGAGGGGAGCTGACTCCTGAGAAACAAGAAACAATGCATTTTTTTTCCATGAACGGTGCTGTTCTGACGTCTTCAAATTTTTCCCTCTAATAGGAAACAGTGTAAATGTTAATCTGAAAAAAAAAAAGACAAACTAAAATTTCTTGAAACATCACTTCTCCCTGAGCTGCAGTGAGTGTAATTCACTTGTCACCTCAGTGCTTTACAGTTTGAAGTGGTCACTTATCTGATGGTTCCCACAAGCCTTAGGCTTTACAGGGTCATATCATTGACTTAATATGAAGAATTAATTTGTGTTACATCTATACAGAGCAAAATAACACACTCCAGAACTTGCAGTTGTAGCATTAGTTATACAGATTTGGGTGTTCGCACCACCCATGGGATGCCTGCTTCTCTCTACAACCTGTTGTCTGGACACATGCTTATGTCTTACTCTCCTTTTGGCATGTAGAAAGCTGTTAATACAGTTTAAGGCCAAATTGTGTGTGGCTTCTATATGTAGATAAGATGTTTTGGCATTCTTGTCAGTTTCATTTATTTTTTAAGTGTACAAAAAATAGCCTGTTAATTGTTTGTTGAAGGCTACAATTCTGTTTTTTATTTTTTCTATCCGATACATTTAGCTGAACTTTGTGGAATTGTGGTGTTGGTTTTGTTTATACAGTCAGATTTTTCCCCCTTTTTGTGATGGTCTTCCTTGGTTCTTTGTGCTCTTCTTTAATTTGTTTTTTCTCTTTGTTCTCATTTATTCTTCCCTCCACCCCCAACCCTTTCTTTCTCTCTCTGATTGAGAGTCATTGAATTATGTTTTCAGTAGTACAGGCTTCTTGCCGATATGAAGGGAACTTTTCAGAAAGAGACCTACTCTGGGTCATTTAATTTTGAATACAGTTTTCAATCGTTCAAGTTTTGGATGGTTTATATCTAATGTGTGTTTCATTTTTTTGGAAAGCTATATTTTGTATTTAGGAAATGGTATACTATTTTGCTATTTGTACTGAGTGAGTACATTGGCATAAATATAGAAATTTATATATATACATATATATAAACTATTCTTTTTTTGCCACACATTTTTGTGGTAAATTTGTGAGTTTGTCTGATGTTCTACCACAACGTGGCGTCTGATAAAAGTGAGGGGGGGTTTGTTATGTCTTTATTGAGTATTTAAGTATCTTTTGAAACAAATGACCTTTTCATCTGTGGCCATTCCATCAGGCGGTTCCTTGATGTGATTAGTGGGCTAAAGGCAGCTCACTGTGTGTTCGCTGGATCTTTCACTCAGCAAAACGTTAGAGTAAGGAAACCCATCCAGGCAGTTGTGTAAGTTGAGTTTCACAAGAATGAGCCATTCAGTCTTTGCTCACTATATATTTAATATTTTATTATTGTTGTTATTGTTATTATTAATTGGCTTTCTGTATTCTATGCCTTTTATTTATAAAGACACTAAAAAAACCCCCATGTTTGTAATTTTAATAACATTTTCCCCATCTTGTAATATCCAGAGCTACTTTATAAATTCTCTAAACCAAAAGCATTTTCCTCAATATATCTCTCTCTCCCCACCCCATCAGGAAAATTTACCCAGTATAGTTCAGGGTATGAGAAGGACCACACAATCCAGTGCTCCAGTTTTAAAATGTAAAACTCTTAACTGCAGAGGGTTGACTCATGTCAGTAAGCTTATCCAGTGGTATAAAAATAAGAAGTAGAAATAAAATGCTGTAAGTTTATTTCTGAGTTTTCTGAATTTTTTCCCAAGAGATTACACAGGAGACTCAGGAAGTCTATTTGTTCATCAAGTTCCAGTTAGAATGTTAACACTGCTGTATGGATAAAGTGGTGGCAAGAAGACTGGCTTGGGTGCTGACTTCTGTTATTTAGCAAGAAGTTTATCATTGTAAAATGCTGATTGCCAATGCCAAGTCACCAGGGACCAATTTTCTGTTTTATAATATCTAAGTTTAGAACAGAACATACACCTGAACTGTAGTGGTTTGATTGGATGGAGGCAGAAAACCCAATTTTTATTTTCATAAGTTTTGTGGTTATTTGTACAAGGGCTGTGCTAAGATACCATATTCTTATTCAATAATGATGATTTTTTTTTTTTTTACATTGTTAAATGTTCCTTACCCCTAAAAGGTCAATGTTAAGTATAGCATTCAGAACATACTATTTGGTTACAAAAAGTACTCGTCTTCTTATTGAAGAGTTAGCTTAGTAGTCAGTGGTTGATACTTGTGCTAATAATGCAGTTTCAAGATTACTGTTACAAGTTATATCTACATATAGGAGAGACTCCATGAGCCAACAGAGGCCTTGGAAACAACAACTTATTAAATTTACTTATGGCAGAAGGACCTAAATAAACTATAAACCACATTTTATTCCTTTTTATTGTTACATTCAATCGTTCTTGCTTTTAGCAACTCACATTAATGCTTGGAGCTTACCTGTGTGTCTGCGTGAGTGTGTGCGCACGTGCACATGTGTGTGTGTGTGTGTGTGTGTGTTTTATTCCTTATTGTCATTCCATTATATATCCACACCAACATGGGAGAAAATAATTAGAAGTCATATTTTGCTTCTGAGCTTTATCATGTTACCTTATTCTAATTACAAATAGAGTATCATGTTGTTATCTAACCAATGCAAATCTGTTTTCGCCAGTCTCCCTAGAACAGGTTTTTAAAGGGCTTTGTTTATTATAGAAGCAGTATTAATGAGGGACCTTCCTTCCTTTCTTTTTTTTGTAATACTGTATACGCTGTAGTTGGGAATTTCATTATAGTGCATTTCTTGCCCATCAGAACCTCAGTTAATCTGCCTAGGAAAAATTGTGTCAAAGGGAATGAGAAAAGAAGTTATATTGAGTCCCTCCAGAACTAAGATAATAATTCCTTTTGACCATTTAAGCCATTATAGATGCTTATTTTGGAAAAGTGAAGTCTGTTTAGATGCATCAGCAATTGTAGACCAGAAATTAAATGCTTTAATAACCAAAATCTCAAATTCAGCATGGTTTATAAACATTCACTAGGAGTAATTTGAGAATGTTTCATCTTTCTGGTGAGAATTTCTGTTCTAGTATCTGTTTTCCAGTTGTTTTTTTTCTAATTAATTGAAAATTATATGAGACCTATTAGCTTTACTCTGCTTCATGACCACAGGCTTCATCCCTAACCAAGACAGCCACATTATATCTGCATGCCTTTGGTTATATGGAGAGCCTTAATGAGAGAGAGAGAGAGAGACTGTATATAGTTCATCAGCTTTAGAATCTCATAACATGTATTAAAAATGGTTTTCTTCTCTGCTTATTTGTGTCACTAGAGCTAAATCATGAAGATAATGTTCATACTGTAGTAAATATCAGAATAATACCTAGAATATCATTTGTGAATTGTCCCAGTACTCTAATTGCTTCTTTAATCCCCATTTGTTTTCGTGTCATTCTAGGCTCATTTATTAATAAAATTCTATTTTTACTCCATTTTCTCTTTCAGGAAATTTTTTTAATTAATATTTTAGATCTAGATTAAATGCTTATGGAAAAGTGCCTTTTTACCATGTTAGTGCCCCTTTCTTATAATTTCATTTTTCACTGTTGCCAAAAACACATAGCAAATGACTTTAATAGTCTCAACTTCCATTTTTTCTATTTAGTCATTTTTTTCTCCATTTCTTGATCACCATAGAAACAACTTCATAACTTTCTAACACCCTTTGGCATAAGAGGAACAGAAAAGATACATAGCTAGAATTGTTTCTTTGAAGGAGGCTAAGTAAAAGATCACAAAATTATACTATTTAGCATTTATAGAAATTAGCTAAATTTGTCTTCATCTTGACCAACTAATAATAGGTCTTATCTGAATGCTATTGAAAATTTTACTATATGTGAGACTATGTACACAAATATGGATAGTTAAATTTCAGAAAGGAAGTGTTTGAAGCACCTTCTCTGATCTTTATTATAAGATGGGTGAAAATAAACCACTAACACATAGTTTAGGTAAAGCTTAGTAATGTCAATTTTTCTAACCATACGGAGTCAAATAATTCATTATAGTGTACTTCTCGTCCATCAGAACTTTAGAAATCTGCCTATGAAAAATAGTGTCAAAGGAAATGAAGTTGTATCTGAGTCCCTCCAGAACTAAAATAATTCCTTGCAGCCAAATACAGTTGGATTGAGTATCCCTCTGTTTTTTGTTAATTTTGCCTATGTTCCAGCTCCTTACCATAGTGGTGGTGCCTGAAGAAAGAGCCATCAGCAACAAACAGGTCAGGAGAGTAGTAGCTTAGGGATAGAGCTGCTTTCCCCATGTGAGTATTTCTGTGACTGTTAGTGGCACTAAAGACTGCAAACCTTTATGCAATATTCTCAATACCCTAATGATATTATGCACTTTAATCATTCCAAAGAAGTCAAGAATGCTGTATAGTTATGATTCCTTCTTGATGAGTATATCTTAACTGTTTAGAATATTTATGTCCCTTTTTATTTTGGATAGCCAACTTGGTATGGAAATATTTTCTAAAAAGTATAGTAGGACTTAAGACTTTGAAATGTAACTGACTATAAGGGGAAATTATTACACTTCAGAAAATCATTTTAGAAACATTAAAATGTTCGGCTCTCTAATGATATGTTTGAGAGTTAATTAAAACCAGCCCTCTTCCTATATTTTTTGTTTCATATTAATAGCATTATAGTATATAGTTTTCTATATATATAGTATGTATAAACCAATGGTTCTCAAAGTGTGGTCCTCAGCCCACCAGCCAACATCCGTATCACCTGGGAACTAGTTAAAAATGCAAAATCTTGGGCCTTATCCCAGACATAGTGAATCAGAAACTCTGGAGTGGGACTCAGCAATCTGTTTTTTAACAAGCCTTTCAGGTGATTCTGATACATGCTAAAGTTTGAGAACCACTGGTGTAAACTGTATACAGTAAGATCTAGAAAGGGCTCTTTTTTCCCACTCACACAGACACAGTTATACATTGTTTTTAATGTAAATTCAATTTAACCTGGTTATCTATAATCATTTATTGGCAATGATAATTTATTCTCAGTACTGCCTATAGAAATACAGTATATTTTATGTACATATAAAATTAGTCTAGTTATTGATAATTCAGTTAGTTTGGCATTTTCATACCACTTACTAAAAAGTTTACATTAAATGACTGATTTAAATATATAGGTGCAATGTTCTGTGTTTATTTTAACTATTATGACAGTTAAGTAGCTAATACAATTGACGGGTGCTAAAGTCTCCTGTTTATCCATAAAATGGATACATTGTGGGCAGTGATAATAAAAGCTTTCTTTTCATTGCCTCTTACTTTACCAGCAGACCACAATTTTGGCCCATCTAGACCAACTCTCAGAACAAAATTATTTGTCATTCCTTATATTTACATTTGTATCTGAGCTATTAAACAACATAGCTAGCCAGGTCAACAAAACATCTTATTTAATTTCTTTTTTTAATAGATAAATCTTCTTTTAAAATAGCTTGCTTTGTATGAGAATTGATGCATTAGAAATATAACTATCCTTGGAACTTATGCTTCAGACAAGATGTTAAACAAGACACTGTATTATTTAATTTGAGCATTTCTCCCTTCCCAGTTATATGCATCCTGTTAAATGTAAACTAACCATAAGATAAGTAGATTTATTCATTCATTTTAATCTCCCTGTATAATTCAGTACCTCCATAATTGTTGGTGTTTACAAATCACCAATTAATAAACTCATGTAAGAAAAGTAAACATTTCAAAATGAAAATAATTGTACACTCACTTTATGAAAATCACCACTGCTATCTTTGCTTAAAACTAGCAGTGGAAATACAAGTGGCTTACTCTGCAAACTTTGGTGCTGGAAATACATAGGCAAGCTGTTGGGAGATGCTCTAGCTACATTCCTCCTTTCTTGTTCCCCTTCCCCTCTTCCCCGCTTTATTGCATACTGTATTTGTATATCCAAAGCATTATACCATACCACAATTCTGTTCAACTCCAACTTGTAATATTTCCTTTAAAGGCTCTGTGTTTAACCGTATCACCCTGTTTTGTTTTGTTTTTTTTCCAGAAGTAACTTGCCTGATTTGAAATAGTTTGTATTATTATTATTATTTTAGCTAACGAACCTCAGGACAGCGCGCGCGCACACACACACACACACACACACACACACACACACACACACACATCTCAGATGTTTGAGAGTGGCTTTGGAATCAGACTGTGTCCAATAAAGAACTGTCCTGCATGGAAGTGTTTATGACTTTCATAGCGACAAACTGATTCCAATGATATTGAGCTAATTTCCTTTGATCTAATGAACGTATCTGCTCACCTTGTTCCCTTACATTGAATTGATAAGCTCCAAGTATTTATTACTTTTTTTGACAGTTTTTACTGTTTCATTCATTTCTTTTACTTAGTCTTTTAATGAATATACTACAGTTATGTTATTAACCTGTTCTCAAGTGGTTTAGCTACCATTCTGCCATTTAATTTTTTTATTTAATTTTATTTGCTTGAGCACACTGATCAACCACTGAACTGCCTTCTTCCATTGTCCTGCAATGATGTAAGTAAGGGTTACATTTTTGTGTATATGGCTTTCATAGTTGGGATTTCAGAGCACTGACACCAGATATTTTCAGTTTATTCTCTGAGGGAATTTCATTTGCATCTATGATTTTAGCTATCTGTGATAACTTGTTAAATATTAAAAAGATATTTTGCTTCTATTGGAACATTTGTATACTTGCAACTATATTTCTGTAAACAGCTGCAGTCAAAAATAAAACATTGAAAGTTTTCATTTTGTAGTAGTTAACTGTCTTTTTTCCTCAGATTTTATGAATGAAGTCATATCCGTGAATGTCAGTTTTGAGCGACATGAGTATGTGATTGAACTTAAAAAATCAGTAGGAAAAGGTATGAAATATAGAAATATTTTTGAATAGTTACATTGTACCAGGAAGTGTACCAAGTGACTTAGTGTAATAGAATTTTTGTTTGTTTTACTTAGTTTAAATGTTTCATGTTTAGTAAAACACTATATACATGTGGTGACAAATCTTGTATTATGGAGGTACTTTTGATGAAAACCACATCTCTCCAGGCCTCAGTCCCACATCCAGAGGCAATCTCTTTTTATTTTTCTGTAAGTTATTTCCATATATATATATATCAGAATGTGGTACATATATCACTAGTGGTACCCAAAATGATTTCAGGTGATACATGGGTAAACATTATCTTTAAACATATATATATATATATATATATATATATATAAGGTTTGGATGTACATTAGAAAATATATAATGTGTCTACTTACTAGACTATGGGGAAATGTGAGTCAAAGACAAATACTAAATAAATACTAATACAGGTGATACATGAATATCATGTATGTGATATATAAATAACTGAAGCTTCAGAAGCACTGCTTTAAACAGTATGCTTATACCTTCTTATCAAATATAGACAGTGTCTGTTGATTCTGTGAAAGTGACTGAATTTTTTTAACACATCCAAATGTTTATATATAAATGAGTTGTCACTTTAGGAGTCTAAAGTGACAACAATGCTGCTATTGTTCTAAATATGTTTAAAAGTTGTCTTTTGGCATTATTGACTGCAGCAGCACTGGAAGGGAGTAATAACCAAATGAATTTAAATAAGTATAAATATCAAAAGTACTGGGGTCCAAAAAACAGCATATGTGGGCAAAAGACTGATCCGAAAATGGGACTGCATATGAGTGGCTGCCGGAAAGGCTGATGCAATCCTGGGTTACATAATTTAAGTTACAGTGTGCAGAACAAGGGAGATAGCTGTCCTGCTTTACTCCAAGCTGGTAAGAGTCCTGCTCTATTATCTTGTGAGGAGCAGACAATTCTCAGCGGCCATATAATTAGGCCTGTAAAAGAACCGAACACCATTTATCCCTGCTCAGGACACAGAGGGACTCTAGAAGTATAAAAGCAGCTATAGTTTCTCGACAGCAACACTTAATGGTCTTTCTCTCAGGAAGACAATTGATTACTACTCTTGTGCTCTATTTCATGTTGTCATTGTCCCTGCCTGCATAGTATTTAAAGCATAGGCTCTTTTTTTTAAAAAATAAATTTATTTACTTATTTATTTACTTTTGGCTGTGTTAGGTCTTCGTTGCTGCGCGCGGGCTTTCTCTAGTTGCGGTGAGCGGGGGCTACTCTTCGTTGTGGTGCTCAGGCTTCTCATTGTGGTGGCTTCTCTTGTTGCGGAGCATGGGCTCTAGGCACGCGGGCTCTAGGGCATATGGGCTCAATAGTTGCGGCTTGCGGGCTCTAGAGCGCAGGCCCAGTAGTTGTGGCACACGGCCTTAGTTGTTCCTAGGCACGTGGGATCTTCCTGGACCAGGGCTCGAACCCGTGTCCCCTGCATTGGCAGGCAGATTCTTAACCACTGTGCCGCCGGGGAAGTCCAAAAGCATAGGCTCTTGAGTTTGCCTGCTTGGGTGAAGTTCTGGCTCCTATACCTACTGTTTAACCTCTCCATTCCTCAATTTCTTTATTTATAAAGTGGAAAGAAAAATGAATGATCCTCTTAGGGTTGTTATAAGAATTAAGTAAATTAGGGCTTCCCTGGTGGCGCGGTGGTTGAGGGTCCGCCTGCCGATGCAGGGGACACGGGTTCGTGCCCTGGTCCAGGAAGATCCCACATGCCACGGAGCGGCTAGGCCCGTGAGCCATGGCTGCTGAGTCTGCGCATCCAGAGCCTGTGCTCTGCAACTGGAGAGGCCACAACAGTGAGAGGCCCGCGTACAGCAAAAAAAAAAAAAAAAAGAATTAAGTAAATTAATCAGTGTAAAACTACTTAGTTCCTGGCACACAGGAGCTAAGTGCCTAATAAGTGTACCAGTCCTGTTGCTACTTTGCTCTTCTGCCTCTGGTGCACTGGATCCATATCCTTTTGCTTTTTCAAATACATCCTCCTGTTCCTTTAATTGTCCTCTTTCTTTTTTTAATTTTTAATTTAATTTTTATTTTATATTGGATTATAGTTGATTTTATGTATGTTAGTTTCATGTTATGTTAGTTTCAGGTGTACAGCAAAGTGATTCAATTATACATATACATATATAATTGTCCTCTTTCTCCAGCATGAAAACCTTTCTCTCTGAGTCATATCCACTGGTATATAAATTTTCTGTAATGTCCCTCATCTCTTAAAAATATCAAACAATTTTCTTTGACCACACATCCCCACATCCTCCATACATACTATTTCCACTTTCTCTTATTCATCCTCTTGAACCCATTCCAATCAGGTTTTATCACCCTGCTCTACTGAAATAGCTCATCAGCATCACCAATGGCCACCCAAAAGTTAATTCTGAGGGCTGTTTCACTCAGTTTATCAACAGTATATGACACGCTTTGAAACACTTTTTTCACTTGGCTTTCAGGACACCGCACTCATCTCTCCTGCTACACTGGCCTTTTCCATTCTCGTCTTCTTGACCTCCTAACATTGGAGAACCCTAGAAGTCAATCATCAGATCTCTTCTCTATCATAACTCAATTTTTAGGTGTGCTCATCCAGTCAGATTGCTTTATAGACTATGTGTTGAAAATTTCCAAATGTATATCTCCAGCCATAACTTCTTTAACTCCAGGTTCCTATTATCGAACTATCTACTTGACAGTCTTAACAGGCATCTCAGAAATAACATGTCTGAAGTGAAATTTTGATTCTCCCCTTCCCACTCCCAACTTCTGCCGCCAATACTCTTTCCAGATTCTTCCCCATCTAAGCAAATGGAATTTCCAGTCTTCTAATTGTTTAAGCCAAAATACCTTTGAGGGTTGGTTGGTTTGTTTTTTGACCTTGATCCAATCCATCATCAAATCCTGTTACTCTGTCCTTTGAAATACTTCCAGAACCCAACCACTTCTCAATACATCTATTGCTGTCACTTTGATCCAAAGCGTTTGTTGCCTAGATTGTCATAACAGCGTCCCAGCAGTTCTCCCTGCTTCTATCATTGCCCCTTATACTTGATTCTTCACATACCAGCCAGATTTAAATGTAAGTCATATGTTACACCTCTGCTCAAAACCCTCTAGTGACTTCCTATCTCTACATTTCACAATGCTTGTAATGCCCTTTGTGGTCTGATTCCAGCTTTGTGTCTGACCTATCCCTCTCTTGCTTTCTGTGCTTTAGTCACACTAACCTCCTTGCTCTCCCTAAAGCATACTGATCATGCTGCTGCCTCATGGGTTTGCACTCACATCACTCCTGGCATGCTCTTCCTTCAGGGACCTACATGTATCATTCTCTCACTTTATCAGGGCTTTGCCCAAATATAACCTTATAGGAGAGATCTTTCTTGATCACCCTGTATAAAACTCGTATCCCATCTCTAACCCTCTTACCCTGCTCTTCCTTCGTAGCATTTATCACCACCTGACTTACATTTGTTCCTCTCTCATTCTTTACTAGAATGCAAACTTCATGAGGCTAGGTTTTTTGTCTGCTGTATTCCCAGTGCCTCTAGAAGAATGCCTGGCCCATTGATTAGATAAATCAGAATAAATCAGGGAAATCAGAATAAATATTGCTCCTTGGCATTTGTTTATTGCATTCTGTGTTTTTCTTGATTTCTATACCACTGTCTTTCCTGGATCTCCTTAAATGTCCTTTAAATTCCCTGAGAGAATCTTAGTAGGTTCCCTTGCCATTCAGAATGAAGCAGCCTTATTGGGCAAGCTCTCAAGCCAAGTCACCATATAGGCTTCTGGCCACAATTTGTCACTGAATCCTCTGATTGCTTCTTGCCCAGTAGATTCCACTTTTGCCTGAATGCCTCTGTCACTAGCTTCTCTGAAACCAGTGAGTGTGGGTCTGTTTTGTAGAAATGGATTTTATTTATTTCACTTGGAACTTTTAGAAATTTACATAAAACTACAGTGAAGATGAAGGCAACAGTAAATATTTTCATATGTTTTCAAACTGAAGCACCCAGCCATCTGCCATTGTGGATATTGTGGAAAGAATACCCAGTGCCTGCTGGCATCTAGCACATGAGGTTCTCCAGCCTGACGCCATCATTTCCTTGGCAGGTAAGAGGCTGTTCCCAGTTTCATGCAACCTTGCTTTGCATCATTTTCTCATGTTTTCTTTCTGTGCACCACAAGAGGGCGTTCTTTCATCATTTTCTACTTAGGTTATACCAACAGTGAGTAGAGGTGCACCTCAATCATTTAAATAGGAAGTTAGAATGTTACGCCAAAATTGTTCACCAAAGTTAATGAAACTCTAGGCTCACAATTTTGTCCCTAAATTCATGAAACCAAAACACATCTTTAAAAGGCAAGTCATCAGTTTATCAATGATACAGGAAAAACTTCCAGAAGGTTAGTTACATGGATCTGAAATAAAGTACTGTTTGTGGCAAGCTGTTTTTAGATACTGGGAGTACTGTTTCCTTTCGTGAATTCATTCATTGTAGCAGATGTAGTGTTTAGAGGTGTTGGTTTATTTGCAGACATTAAATTAGAAGATTGAATTAAAGAGATTTTTTTTAGCTTTTCATTTCAAGGTGTCTGTGTGCACTGTATAGAAACAACAAAAGCTGAAGGAGAATGACACTTGTATTAGGCATAATATTCATTGTGTAGTAATTAAAGCCAATATATCTCACAAACAAGCAGAGAGTAGTAATTACTAAACAAGTCCCTTAGGTCAGACAGATTTCGTCATTTCTTTCTCTGAGCAATTCCCTTCTGCCATAAACCACAGAGAGGTAATTAAAAGAAAAATAGATCATTGAGGAGTTGGATGCTCTCTAGCCAGATTTATTCCTAAAAATGTATCTCTAAAGAGAGGAATTAAATTGTGTAGAGGACCTTAAAGAATACTGTCTGGGATCTTTCTACACCCTTCTCTCCGGCTTTACGTCCTAAGCCTGAGAGGCCTTTTGAGCCTAATCAGATTTTGCCATGATAGCAGTTGGTTACATTTGGGACTTCCCTGGTGGCGTAGTGGCTAAGAATCCGCCTGCCAATGCAGGGCACGCGGGTTCAAGCCTTGGTCCAGGAAGATCCCACGTGCTGCGGAGCAACTAAGCCCGTGTGCCACTACTAAGCCTGTGCTCTAGAGCCCACGTGCCACAACTACTGAGCCCACGTGCCACAACTACTGAGCCCACGTGCCACAACTACTGAAGCCCATGCGCCTAGGGCCTGTGCTGCACAAGAGAAGCCACTACATGAGAAGCCCGTGCACCGCAACGAAGAATAGCCCCCACTCGCTGCAACTAGAGAAAGCCCACATGCAGCAATGAAGACCCAACGCAGCCATAAATAAATTAATTAATAATTAAAAAAAAAACAGAATCGGTTATGTTTAACAAAACTATACAAAAATGTATGAATATAGTCTGTTCTATCCATTCCTTGTGGCAAAAGAAAAACACAAATCTTAAAAACTAAAGCAAGTCAAGGAACCCCAAGAAAGAAGTCTAGATTTGGCTATATTTTAGAAGGAAATCAAGTCTTGTGAATCTTATTTTCTGGCTTTGATCTGGTTGTCCGTTGGGATGGACTTGCCCGAGTGATGGCCCACTGAAAGGCCAAATTCCTTATTTTTCTGTTCATCCTGTACCTCCTTGTTCATTAAGAATCCTGCCTAGAAGTTTAGGTCAAAGAGGCTACTTGGAGCAAAATACAGTGGCATCTCATCCCAAATATTCTCCAGGCGTTTCTTCCATCCTTCCAGGATCTGAATTTGGACATCCTCGGGAGTGTGCCCAATGCTATATGTCAGTTGAGGTTCCAAGACTTGGAAGCCACAGAAATGCAGAGTGCCACTCTGGGGATACACAAAGCACAAAGGTGAGTTACAGATCAAACCCCACAGACCTTGTACCATATACAAACAACAAAAGTTAATCTGGGTTTCCCAACAGGACACTCTGATGTGGAGGCCTGAGGCACCCTGGAAAATTAGTTCATAGCTCCACCCTCTCACCTTGTGCTTTCTGTACCTAGTTGTTACCTATTTTAGCCTATTCAGCTGTGCTCTTCTTTGAATGAAGAAAACCTTGAAACTGTGCCAGCCTGGCATTCTCTGCCAAAAGTGCCCAAAGTTCTATTACCTAAGGGTGAGTTTCAGCTTCTTGGCAACTGACCCTTGCCAAGGCATGCACATGTGCATTTCTCTGCCTCCCCACATTACTAGACAAGTCTTGATAAATTATTTTTACCATTTATTCTCCAATGTTAATATTAATTCCCTAATCCTATAGGCGGCCCCTTTTATTTATTTATTTATTTGGTTTCGCTGGGTCTTAGTTGCAGCAGGCGGGCTCCTTAGTTGCGGCATGCACACCCTTAGTTGCGGCATGCGTGTGGGATCTAGTTCCCTGACCAGAGATCGAACCCAGGCCCCCTGCATTGGGAGCGCGGAGTCTTAACCACTGCACCACCAGGGAAGTCCCTCCAAGAACAACTTGAGAGAGTAAACTTTTAATACCTGGCAAACCAACCAATTCTTTTTCAGCCCTGACTGTAGAACATTCACAAGGGACCAAATCTACTTGCCTAAACAACCTGCACATTTATCCTAAAAGCTGCAGATCTGGTCCCTCACAATTGGAGCATCATAAATGTGAGAATGTGAGAAGCTACTAGAGATACCTCAAGCCCCTCTTTTTACTGATGAGGCAAATTACTGGCAGATTCAGGGTGAGAATACAGGTCTCATTCTCAGTCGTGTCCTAAAACTCTACTTCCTTATCCCCTTTCCTGTAGGTCAACCACCCTTCAAAGAGAGACCTATCAAGTCTTAAAAATTCTTTCTCTGTCCTAGTTTTGTTTTTTAACCTCTGGGCATGTTCCTGTTGTTACTGCCTTTAAGTGAGTCAAGGAGAAGAAGAAATACTGGTATGTCCTTGCTTAGCTTTTACCAGGACAAGAGGCCCAATAGGTCTTTCTCATGGCAATTCCCTGATGAACTTAAGTCACACAGATCATTTGTTTGCATATGTGAGTGGTTCTGTTTATTCTAAATGATAGGATTTTAAATCCGTGAGCACAAGGTACAGGTTTCATATTTTTGAAACCACACCCACAAAAGCAAGCTCTTGGGAAAATATTGATTTAGGCAACACACACTGAAGCCAACTTTGCCTGCAATCCTTGCTGTTCAGACTTGGCTGCCAAATGTGATTTCATAGAAGCAAATCTTATTGCATGTGTTTCTTCACACCCACCCAATATTTGTATTTTTAGGCAGAAACAGGAGTGTCAAGTTGACTGACCAAGGACAATAATTTTCTTTTCTTTAAAATTTTCTTTTCTTGAATGTGCTAACTCCTCCAGAAGGGATGACAGGTCCTGAAGAAAGTTCGCCCCTCAGTGACATCATGGGCAGCAGCTAAGCACCCTAAGTCTTCTATTTTGGGGGTGTTCCCCATCTGACCTCTTTGTCCTCTGCCCCACAGTTCCCCCTGCAGTGGTTTGGAGTCCCTGCCATCCTGAAAGGCTGGTTTGAGTGAGTGCTCATAGGGGAGTTTGCTTACTCGTATGCTGCCGTGTATGACAAGGGACCTTTCTGGGTAGGTTGATGGTTCTGCTTTTTCTAACACCTGGATTCTAGGTAGATTCTGTCCTGAGGCAGAGTTTTGAGCACAATTAGATACCAAAATCAGGCTCCAGGTCCCTTAGGGAGAGATGCATGTCTCTCCCAAAATTTTTAATAGATATTTTCATAGATATTTTGACAGGATGTTCAGGATTTTCTTTAAAATACTCCAGGAAGAAACAGGAGTGAGGGGATACTGAGAGTTAAAGCTGGGTGGTGGATGCATCATTATACTATTTTCTCTTCTTTATGTATGTTTGAAATTGTCCGTAATAAAAAAGTCAGTCTGTCTTCATTTTGCAGACACCCAAAACTATACAAGAAACATTTTTAGAGCTCCTGGATTACAAGCCTAGATACATGCCTAGCAGTGTGCGGAGATAGATAAAAAACAACAAATAACTCCACCTAGGCACCAGCAGTCAGCACTGATTTTGTGTTACCATGACAACCTTCACCTGATTTGCCACATCCAGGAGTATGGAATCCTGGGCCTGCCCCTCTGTGTACCATCTTCCAGGCTGGTATTTCTGCAGAGTCAATACTGTGAGGCTCAGAGGAGCCAATGTATGAAGTAACATAAACAACAGATGGGAGGGGGGACCTTTGTGTTCTTTCCCCTGGGGCTGTTTCATTAACTTCCTGTCACCAAGGAGATGTGGAAGGTAATGACTTTTCTTTTACAGAATAAGAAGGCAGTGCTTTCCATCTCCACTGGTGGCAGTGGCTCCATGTACTCTCTGCAGGGTATCCACGGGGACATGAATATCATTCTCTGCCCAATTCAGGTATCTCGTTTTCAGTGACCCTTCAGGGGGATTAATGAACTTTCTGTGGAGTCCAAATCCTCCAGATAGCAGCTCCACAAACTAATTTCAGGATGCCTATGGAGATGGGGGCAGGGGAGAATTGCAAACTTGAGTGATTCCACAAGAAATAACTAACTGAAGAAAAAGATTAAACATACTAGGGAAAAAAAGCTCAAGGCTCAAATGTCATCTCTGCCATCACAGTCATATTTTCAAAGAGTAGTACAGCCAGATTCACGACATCTGTAAATCTGTGTAACACTGCGCCTTTGAAGTAATCACCCTTCTCTACAGAGAATGCGGTCAAGTGGCTGTTACTTTCCTAAGATTACATAGCTAATTAGGTGCCAGGTCTAGGACAAAAAGAACGCAAGTGTCCCAACACCCCTTTTGATGTCTTAGCCACACCTGAAAAATCACAAGGTCTGTGGCTTGCAGCTTCTTTTGTTCGGCCACAATATCTGGGCTCAGACAGCCTTCTTTATAAGCTAGAACAGACTCGGCAGGATACTGAGAGTTCCCAGGGTCCTCCAGTTTACCTGCAGAGAGGAAAAAGAGAGGCTGACGCCAGAGGGGCCAAGGTGGGGCCAGAGAACCCACAGGCGAGAAGTTCCACAAAGACCTAATTAAAGGGGAGAGCTGCTCCCACCTGTGATGTTGTTTCTGGAGATGACGGGATTGAAGTTCATGGCATACAGGTCCGACACAGTGACCTCCCATCCTTTCCTCTTCAAAGCCTCTATGGCGGCCTCCTTCATGGCATAGTTGAAGGATGTCCTCTCTGAGTGGGCCAGTAGGATCAGTGCTTTTCTAACTATTTAGACACACACAAGGAACATGGAGAAAATCAGTCACCAACCAGCAAAGCTCTGGCTACAGGTGAGCCTAGCTGGGATCCATAATGGAAGACGTGACTTTGTTAGACCTTGGGTTATGCAATCCATCCACTGCATCAAAAAATATATTTTCTCCTTACAAGTACCAACAATGAAAGGAGGCATTTTAACTCACTGGGAAAACAGTGGCTAATTTAGTAAATGGTGTTGGCATACTTAAACAGCCATCTGCATGAAAACAAAATTATCCCCTTAGAAGACTAATGTAAGGTGTTAGAAGTCAGTATAGCAATTACCCTCCATCAGGGGATAGTGACTAGAAGGGGACAAATGGGCTTTTGGGGTGCTGGCCGTATTCTATTTCTCGATCTGGGTGCAGATTACACAAGTGTGTCTTCCGTTTGTGAAAATTCACTTAGAACTTGTGCGCTTTTCAGTGTGTCTATTGTATTAAAGTTTTGGGTTTTAACTATCCCACTAACACACCACATACAGCAACAATTTGCTGGCAGATTAAAGATCTACATTTTAAAAAATGAAACTATTAGAATAGTATGGGATAGGGAACCCTCTTGCACTGTTGGTGGGAATGTAAATTGATACAGCCACTATGGAGAACAGTATGGAGGTTCCTTAAAAAACTAAAAATAGAATTATCATATGATCCAGCAATCCCACTACTGGGCATATACCCAGAGAAAACCATAATTCAAAAAGACACATGTTCCCCAGTGTTCATTGCAGCACTATTTACAATAGCCAAGTCATGGAAGCAACCTAAATGCCCATCGACAGATGAATGGATAAAGAAGATGTGGTACATATATACAATGGAATATTACTCAGCCATAAAGAGGAACAAAATTGGGTCATTTGTTGAGATGTGGATGGATCTAGAGACTGTCATACAGAGTCAAGTAAGTCAGAAAGAGAAAAATATCGTATATTAACGCATATATGTGGAACCTAGAAAAATGGTACAGATGAACCGATTTGCAGGGCAGAAATTGAAACACAGAGGTAGAGAACAAACGTATGGACATCAAGGGGGGAAAGCGGCGGGTGGTGGTGGTGGTGGTGTGATGAATTGGGCGATTGGGATTGAAATGTATACACTGATGTGTATAAAATTGATGACTAATAAGAACCTGCTGTATAAAAAAATAAATAAAATTCAAAAAAAAAAACCCACCAAAAAAAAAGAATAGTATAGGATGCTTTGTGTACTCTGTTGCTTTATGTCTCATTTTTAATTGAACATTAAGGGATTGCAGTATTTTAATCATAACTCTTGCCAATATCTTTATCTAGAGGCCTGTTGCCATTTTGTCTTTTATGAAATTTTTGTCGCCAAGAAAGGCAAGATTACATTTTTCCCTTCCAGACTGAGTTGGTATAGTGTATTCTTGGTTGTGAAAATACTCATAGCTTTGGGACTTTGAAATGGTAGATATTCGTGATATGTGAAAAAGCATGATACATAACTGTATGGTCTTATTTACATAAAAATGGATGCTTAGTTGTGTAGCTACCTACATAAACAAGACCTAGAAGGACACATCAAACAGTAAACTATTTGTGATTATGGATAACTTTGTTTTTTGCTTCTAATGATTTTTGGTTTCCTGTTATGCACATGTTAACTTTTAAGACATAAATGTTATTTTTTGTTTGTTTGTTTTGTTTTGGGTTTTTTGTGTGTGTGGTACGCGGGCCTCTTACTGTTGTGGCCTCTCCCGTTGCAGAGCACAGGCTCCGGATGCGCAGGCTCAGCGGCCATGGCTCACAGGCCCAGCCGCTCCGCGGCATGTGGGATCCTCCCGGACCGGGGCACAAACCCGTGTCCCCTGCATCGGCAGGCGGACTCTCAACCACTGCGCCACCAGGGAAGCCCCATAAATGTTATTTTAAAAACCTTTAAAAAAAAAAGAATAGTATGGGATGAAAGGGAGAATTTGTATAACCTCTGGACAGAGGCTACTTTTTAAGAAAGACTAGAGATTCAGAAACCATGAAGGAAAAGCCTGAGAGATAAAGCCACATAAACATCAAAAATTTGTTTTTAACAAAAGGTCCCATAAACAGAAGCAAAAGACAATCAGGAGAAGATATCCAGAACTCATCACAAAGAGTTAAAATCCTAAAGAATGCCTACAAATAATTAGGAAAAGACAATGCAATAGAAGAAAAAGTCAAGGATATGAACACATGATTCAGGGAAGGAAATTGCAAACAACAATAAACAAATGAGAACGTGCCCTGTCAGGCCTGCAAGGAAAAGCAAATTAAAATAAGGCATCATGGGACTTCCCTGCTGGTCCAGTGGTTAAGACTCCACACTTCCACTGCAGTGGGCACGGGTTTGATCTCTGCTCAGGGAACTAAGATCCCACACGCCACGTGGTGTAGCAAAAAAATAAATAAAATAAAAATAAAATGAGACATTATTTACCGATCACTTGGCAAAACAATTTAAGACAAATAACATCAAGGGCAATTTAAGATTTCAGGAAGGGCTTCCCTGGTGGCACAGTGGTTGAGGATCTGTCTGCCACTGCAGGGGACACGGGTTCGAGCCCTGGTCTGGGAAGATCCCACATGCCGCAGAGCAACTAGGCCCGTGAGCCACAACTACTGAGCCTGCGCATCTGGAGCCTGTGCTCCGCAACAAGAGAGGCCACGACAGTGAGAGGCCCGTGCACCGCGATGAAGAGTGGCCTCCGCTCGCTGCAACTAGAGAAAGCCCTCGCACAGAAACGAAGACCCAACACAACCAAAAATAAATAAATTAATTAAAAAAAAAAAGAAGAAGAAGAAGATGGAGGAGGCGGGGAAGGGTGAGGTAAATTTAAAAAAAAAAAGATTTCAGGAAAACTGGCACGTTGCTGGTGGGAATATGAGTTGCCTCAGCCTTTGGGGAAGGTAATCAGGCTGAATCTTTAAACATTTTAAAGGCACATAAATCTTTGATCTAGTTGTCCAACTTCGGGGAATCTGTCCTACAGACTGAAAGCATCAGGATGGAAGAGCAAGGATGTGTACTGAACCATTCTAGTCATTGGCAAAAATTAGACATAACCCCGATTATCTATTTCTGGAGCACATTTGAATATATTACGATACACACATACTACAGAATATTTGCTCTTAACAAGAATGAGTTAGCTACACATAGTCACCCTGAAAGATATCCAGGATATATCGTTAAATGATAAAATGAGTGAATGTGAATCCACTTTTATTAACTCCATATATATAGGTAGATTTGCAGTATATTGGTATGAGGGGAAAAAAAGATGTGGAATGATCACATGAAACCGTTACTAGTTTCCTTAGGTAAGTAAGAGATGGCAAGAGGGTAGAGGCAGAGGGGAAAGGTGAACTTTTTCTTGGACCTCCTTTGTGTTAATAAACTTGTTAGAACGAACCTGCTTTACTTTTGCAATAGCAGCATGTAAAGGGTGCTAACTATGTGCTAGGCACTGTTCTAAGTGCTTTGTATTCTTTTTCAGTTGTCACAGCAACCCTATGAGGTAAACAGAATTAGTATCCTCATATTATGGATGGGAAAACAAGCACAGAAACCTTAAGCAGTTACCCAAATGTACATACTAAGTGGTGAAGCTGGAATAATTTAAAAATATATAGACATAGATAAATCTATGCAACAACGTGTAGGGCGTGGGGAGGAGTACCAGAGAAAGGAAGTTTACCACCACCGTTCTCCCGAAAATTGGTGCCACAATTTCATACCTTAAGAACTCTGAACAGCAGCGACTGGGTGGAGCTGGGAGAGAATGCACCTGCAACTTTTTTCGCTATTGTTTGAAGAAAATTAACTAGAAAGGGATGTGTGAGGCTTCAGTTCTTGCGCTGCTTTCAGTATTAACCACACCTGGTGTAGGCAGCTCCTACTGGCTTAAATTCAGCCACGTGTAAGCTTCAGCCACGTGTAAGCTTCAGGCAAGCTTTTGGCGCTTGCCAAAATAGAGGATTTCCAAGCTTGGTCCTGGCGTTTCAGTCTCCATAAACTCAGATTTGGTGGAATATAAATTTGATGAGGATTTAAATGCTACAGAAGTGATATATCTGCTTCTGACGCTGCCTGGGAAAATGGAAAGGAATTCCTGAGCCTGCCTCAACAAATTCCCACCCCCCCCTTTATTATCAACTCATGGACTGAACGCTACTGAGAGCGATGTGAGTATATTAATCTCTGATATGCATTTTCTTTGTGATTTATCTTTGCATTAGTCACATCAGTGTTTACTAAATACTGCTTTGTCAGTTTTTATTCTCTTGGCTTACTCCTTACCTACATATTTTTTAAAATATATATATGTGTATATATATATATATATATATATATATATTTTTTTTTTTTTTTGCGGTACGCGGGCCTCTCACTGCTGTGGCCTCTCCCGCTGCGGAGCACAGGCTCCGGACGCACAGGCCCAGCGGCCATGGCTCACGGGCCCAGCCACTCCGCGGCACGCGGGATCCCCCCAGACCAGGGCACGAACCCGCGTCCCCTGCATCGGCAGGCGGACTCCCAACCACTGCGCCACCAGGGAAGCCCAATATATATATTTTTTTCACTTATCAACATTAACAAGCAGTTTTTTTCTTTGTTTGTTTTTGGTTTTTTTTGTGGTACGCGGGCCTCTCCCTGCTGTGGCCTCTCCCGTTGCGGAGCACAGGCTCCGGACGCGCAGGCTCAGCGGCCATGGCTCACGGGCCTAGCCGCTCCGCAGCATGTGGGATCTTCCCAGACCGGGGCACGAACCCGGGTTCCCTGCATCGGCAGGCGGACTCTCAACCACTGCGCCACCAGGGAAGCCCAACAAGCAGTTTTTAAAAATTATTTATTTTTGGCTGCATTGAGTCTTCGTTGCTGTGTGCAAGCTTTCTCTAGTTGCAGCGAGTGGGGGGCTACTCTTCGTTATGGTGCATTGCGGTGGCTTCTCTTGTTGGCGGAGCACGGGCTCTAGGCACACAGGCTCAGTAGCTGCAGTGCACGGGCTTAGTTGCTCCACAGGCTCAGTTGCTCCACGGCATGTGGGATCTTCCCAGACCAGGGCTTGAACCCGTGTCCCCTGCATTGGCAGGCGGATTCTTAACCACTGCGCCGCCAGGGAAGCCCTAACAAGCATTTTGTAAGCAGTAAAAGATAAAGGCGCTTCCTAGAAAATGAGAAAATCAGGACATCTATCCCTTGCTTTCAAAGAGCTTACCATCTACTAACTACAGTATAGGCATGACAGTTACCTTCAAAAATAAGAAAAAAGTAAGACGAGATACAAACAGGAAGAATATATTTGCAAGAAATATAACCAACAAAGTTAAGTATCTGGAATATATTCTTAAAAACAACCCAGTAGAAAAATGGTCAAAGGCTATGAATAGGCAATTAACAGAGCATTCATTTGCAATTAACAGAAAGGTCATGTGTATTTGCCAGAGATAAGGGTAAAGAAAGAGATTTACTACCAAAGCATAAGCCCGAGTTGCTTGTTTCCAAGTCATTTTTCACGGCCATATCTGAGTTTTTTTGGACTTGGAGGGTTCAGTTTCCCTTCCTGCCATTTAACTAGCTACATGACAGGCTTGACTTTCTTGAAATTTACCCTAAGAAAGGCGTAAGACACATACACTAATAACTAATAGAGGAAAACTGTTCACTTCAGGGCTGACCCCTCAGCAAAGGCCTTCAGAAGGAGTTGCCATCTGAGCTGTCTTGAAAGACAAACGGGATTATTACCAGTACCTCTAGTTTGTCATTCAGTTTTTCTTATCCTGCACATCGACAGAAGTGACCATCTAACACAGCTAAGCACATCTTGTTAGTGCTTCTCTCTCCCTGCACCGGTTCACTTTCAGATCTCAGGCCCTAAGTAATATGCCCCCAATCCAGTGTCACTTCTTTATGTCCTGAAAGCCCTTGTGCCTTCTTCACCATTCTACATTTTCTATTTCCACCCCACATCCACACTAGCCAACCTTCTTTCCCTGCCTTGAAATGCTAATGTTCTCACTGACCCATCCTCTCAGCCTCTCCACCATGGTTTATTGAGCACCTACTACACACCAGGCACTGCTCTAGGCATTTGGAATATATCAGTGTACAAAAGAGACACAAATCTTTGTCTTTGTGGAGAGTACATTCTGGTGGCCAGATCATCCTGTCTCTCGGGGGCTGACCTCTGTCCCCATCTATTGCTCTGACATTCCTACAATTCTCTGGCTTCATACTCAGGCCAATCTGAAACCAAGAGTTTTTACTAACCTCTCAGATCAAACTGTACTCTGTCAACCCGCAGTTTCATTGATGACCAACATAGAACTTAATGACAAAAAAGATAAAGCTGGCACAGAAAGAAAGGGATTGTGGTTCATCATGTCAATGTAAAGCATGTCTAGATCTCTTCAGCAGTAATAGACACCTTACCCGCATGATCGTTTTGGCAGGAAGAATAAGCAATCAAGGCAAACCTATTGGAAATATAATAAGGGCAGACCCTCAAATAGTTTCATGCATTCTGCTTCTACTCTCTGGGCTCACTGAATTCCTCAAGGAATGTGCTGCCGGTTGGATGCATCTGTTACTTGCAAACAAGTTCTCTGGATGATTCAGTTCACCTCGAGATTTGGTTAGCTGGGTAGGCTAATACTAGTTATACAAGATCTACATCTTCCCATTTTCCCTCACTAGCTCCCCCCCTTTTTTTTGTCTAAGTTACACATAAATACAGAACATTCTGTAGAATTAGAAAATCAGGAAATAGTTTTCACCCTAGTATTTCAGGAGAGGTATTGGTGCCCTCCAGACAGCTGAAGAAGGAATAACCTAGAGGGAAACAGCCGCTCCCAGATGCTTCCACTCTAGGCCCCCAGAAATGGGAAGTCCCTGTTGTCTTGTTTTAAACAATGCCTCGTTTTGATCAGACTCTCAGCCTGAGAGATGTGATTTAAAAAATAAAAAAATTGTTCAGGCTCTAGTGCTACTCCAAACTAAACTCTGGAATTCTCGAAGTTTTTGCTGAGTCTGTGTGTGGTATTTATTCACAGTTGACAATGCTGTATCGTGTTCACTTTCTTTAAGTTGGTCTTTCTCTTTGATCCTCTTCTGAGATTCTAGTCTTAGGGAAATCATTAGCTTGGTGGTTAGCAGTTGCAAATATGCATTTGAAACTTTTGAGGGCTTCCTTGGTGGCGCCGTGGTTAAGAATCCACCTGCCAATGCAGGAGACACGGGTTCTATCCCTGGTCCGGAAGATCCCACATGCTGCGGAGCAACTAAGCCCGTGTGCCACAACTACTGAGCCTGCGCTCTAGAGCCCGTGAGGCTCAACTACTGAAGCCCATGCACCACAACTACTGAAGCCCGTGCGCCTAGAGCCCGTGCTCCCAACAAGAGAAACCACCGCAATGAGGCGCCTGCACACCACAATGAAGAGTAGCAACCAGAGAAAAGCCCACGTGCAGCAACGAAGACCCAAAAGCAGCCAAAAATAAAAAATAAATTAAAAAAAAAACTTCTGAGAAAATATAGTACACCTGGAGACAACTATGATTTTTATAAGCAGGAGTGTCTGGAGTGCATTTGAGAGCCACGGTCCCCAAGACCCAAACCAATCAGAATCATGTAAGTCAAAGGAGTTACTTTTAAAAAAAAATTTATCTACCTATTTATTTATGGCTGCGTTGGGTCTTTTTTTTTTTTTTTAACATCTTTATTGGGGTATAATTGCTTTACAATGGTGTGTTAGTTTCTGCTTTATAACAAAGTGAATCAGTTATACATATACATATGTTCCCATATCTCTTCCCTCTTGCGTCTCCCTCCCTCCCACCCTCCCTATCCCACCCCTCCAGGCGGTCACAAAGCACCGAGCTGATATCCCTGTGCCATGCGGCTGCTTCCCACTAGCTATCTACCTTACGTTTGTTAGTGTGTATATGTCCATGACTCTCTCTCGTCCTGTCACAGCTCACCCTTTGCGTTGGGTCTTAATTGCGGCGTGCAGGCCCTTCTAGTTGTGGCGTGCAGGCTTAGCTGCCCTGCGGCACGTGGGATCTTAGTTCCCTGACCAGGGCTCGAACCCACATCCCCTGCATTGGAAGGTGGATTCTTAACCACTGGACCACCAAGGAAGTCCAGAAGGAGTCACTTTTTAAAGTCAACTGGCTTATCCAATGGTCTTATGTGACTGAGTCTCAACTTTCCCAGAAGTGTCAGTCCAAGTGTAGCAAGAGGTATGGGCTACAGCGCAATTACCTCCCTGCTCAGCAAAAGATAGTCAGGGACTCTCCTATTATCAAGAACAACTTTGACCAGAGAGTCTAGCGATTTTTGTTGGGCAGATATTGCTTTAGCAGCAGATTCTGTGATATCTTCAAGAGTTAAGGAGAGATCCTAGATCATAGCCTCATTTGTACTTACTCTTAGCCTGGGCAGTAGGGATCTGCCAACGGAAGCAAAGTTTGAATCATGATGCCTCCTAGTAATCTCTGTATGACTCTGTGACTTGAGACTGGAAAGGTGACAACCGGGAAAATTTAAGGTCTGTAGACTGCACAGGCAGTTTTCTTCTGGTTACCCTTATCTTGTGTCTTTGTATGAAGCCTGGATGCAAGTTTCCCCAGGTTTGGGGTTGTTAACCAGAGTCAGGGAAATGGACCCCAGGGCTAGGGAGTCTGACACAATAGAGAGGGAGCTAAGTTTGTTCCAGAGAAACTGAGGCATTAAAAGTCAGGGAGGGGACTTCCCTGGTGGTGCAGTGGTTAAGAATCCGCCTGCCAATTCCGGGGACACAGGTTCGATCCCTGGTCTGGGAAGATCCCACGTGCCGTGGAGCAACTAAGCCTGTGCACCAGAACTACTGACCCTGTGCTCTAGAGCCCGTGAGCCACAACTACCGAGCCCACGTGCTGCAACTACTGAAGCCCGTGCGCCTAGGGTCCATGCTCTGCAACAACAACAACAACAACAAAAAGAAGCCCCCGCAATGAGAAGTCCATGCACCTCAGTGAAGAGTAGCCCCCGCTTACCTCATCTAGAGAAAGCCCACACACAGCAATAAAGACCCAACGCAGCCAAAAATAAATAAATTCATTAATTAAAAAAAAAAAAGAAATTGGGGGAAGTTTGTGATGGGTAGAACTACAGGATCCGCAGCAGCATGGCAAGTCTAACAGTCATTTGGAGGTTTGATTATCCCCCTTTGCAATGGCCTGAGATATGTGAATAGTGGCATTGTCTTTCCAGGCCAGAGCAAGGCAAAAGAATCATAAAGACCTTCATGGTGTAAGAACTGGGAAAAGGAGGGACTTCCCTGGCAGTCCAGTGGTTAAGACTCTGTGCTTCCACTGAGGGGGGCATGGGTTCAATCCCTGGCCAGAGAACTAAGATCCCACATTCTGCACAGTGCAACCAACAAAAAAAAAAGATTTGAGAAAAGGACAGAGAGGGAAGGTAGAATGGAAAGAAATGTTCTGTGTTTTTTTTTTTTTTTTTACTGAAGTATAGTTGATTTACAATGTTGTGCTAATTTCTGCTGTACAGCAAAGTGGCTCAGTTACCCATATATATACATTCTTTTTTATATTCTTTTCTATTATGGTTTATCCCAGCACATTGAATATAGTTCCCTGTGCTATACAGTAGGAGCTCATCCATCCATTCTATATGTAATAGTTTGCATCTACTAATCCCGAACTCCTAATCCATCCCTCTCCCACGCCTGTCCCCCTTGGCAACCACAAGTCTGTTCTCCTGTGGTAACTCTGTTTCTGCTTCGTAGAGAGGTTCATTTGTGTCATATTTTAGATTCCACATATAAGTGGTATCATATGGTATTTGTCTTTCTCTTTCTGACTTCACTTAGTATGATAACCTCTAGTTGCATCTATATTGCTGCAAATGGCATTATTTCATTCTTTTTTGTGGCTGAGTAATATTCCATTGTGTGTATGTATATATGTGGGTGTATATATATATATATATATATATATACATATACCACATCTTCTTTATCCATTAATCTGTCAGTGGACATTTATGTTGCTTCCATGTCTTGGCTGTTGTGAATATTGCTGCTATGAACATTGGGGTGCATGTATCTTTTCAAATTAGAGTTTTCTCTGGATATATGCCCAGGAGTGGGATTGCTGGATCATATGGCAACTCTATTTTTAGTTTTTTAAGGAACCTCAGTACTGTTTTCCATAGTGGCTACACCAATTTACATCCCCATCAACAATGTAGGTTTCCCTTTTCTCCATACCCTCTCCAGCATTTATTATTTGTGTGTGTGTGTGTGTGTGTGTGTGTGTGTGCACGTGCATATATATATATACACACACACACATATACATATATATATATTTTTTGGCAGCGCTGCATGGCAGGTGGGATCTTAGTTCCCCTACCAGGGATCGAACCCACACCCCCTGCAGTGGAAACGTGGAGTTTTACACACTGGACCACCAAGGAGGTCCCCTGTAGATATTTTGATAATGGACATTCTGACTGGTGTGAGGTAATACCTCATTGTAGTTTTGACTTGCATTTCTCTGATAGCTGTGTTGAGCATCTTTTCATGTGCCTGTTGGTCATCGTATGTCTTCTTTGGAGAAATGTCTACTTAGGTCTTCTGTCCGTTTTTTGATTGGGTTGTTTGGGGGTTTTTTGTATTGAGTTGTATGAGCTGTTTGTATATTTTGGAAATTAATCCCTTGTCAGTCACGTCTTTTGCAAATATTTTCTCCCAGTCCATAGGTTGCCTTTTCATTTTGTTTATGATTTCCTTTGCTGTGCAAAAGCTCATAAGTTTGATTAGGTCCCATTTGTTTATTTTTGCTTTTATTTCTATTGCCTTGGGAGATGACCTAAGAAAACAGTGCTACGATTTATGTCAGAGAATGTTTTGCCTATGTTCTCTTCTAAGAGTTTTATGGTGTCATGTCTTATATTTGTCTTTAAGCCATTTTGGGTTTATTTTTGTGTATGGTGTGAGGGAGTGTTTTAACTTCAGTGATTTAAATGCAGCTGTTCAGCTTTCCCAACACCACTCGCTGAAGAGACTATCTTTTCTCTATTGAATATTCTTGCTTCCCTTGTCAGAGATTAATTGACCTTAGGTGTGTGGGTTTCTCTGTTCTGTTCCATTGATCCATATGTCTGTTTTTTGTGCCAGTACCATGCTCTTTTGATTACTGTAGCTTTGTAGTATTGTCTGAAGTCTGGGAGGGTTATGCCTCCAGCTTTGTTCTTTTTCCTCAGGATTGCTTTGGCAATTCTGGGTCTTCTGTGGTTCTCTTTAGAATCTGATTTGGGGAAAATGTCAAAAGGTTTGAACATTTGATTAAATAGGATCACAGATCATTATGAAATAATACTGAATTATCTATTTAACCAAAATGACAATAGATGATGTTAAAGGCAAATACAGAAATTCACCTAAGTGTAAACAAAACTTAGCTCTTTTGAGAAGACAGTGTTGTCTTTATCAGGTTTTTGATTACTTAAGAAAACATGCACAGTAAATTATTTTGATAAGACACAAAATCTTTGCTATCTGGGCAGATTACTTAAAACTTAAGGAAACTTCCATAGTCTTTCAAAAGCAGACCAAAAGTCCAATAAAACTTTTTTCTTTTAACAGAGAGAAAATTAAATTCTAATTTTGCACCAGTGTACTGTTGATATTAAAATTTATTTTAAAAAAAAAACTTAAATTCATTCCAATCTTAGCCAGCTTGACTACACATAAAGTTCCTTTCCCAGGATTCCTTTTTTATAAACCTCATAACTTTTTTATGTCCATTCAGATCTTGTCCTGTTTATTTTTTTTTTCCTTTTTCTCATTCTGGAACAATAAATCATTTTACTTTCCTTATCTACTTTTCATACAGTTGTTGCCTTTAACTGTTAATTTTTCTAAGTTTTTAAAATTTGAGGGACTTCCCTGGTGGTCCAGTGGTTAAGACTCTGGCACTTCCACTGCAGGGGGAGCAGGTTCGAGCCCTGGTTGGGGAACTAAGATCCCGCATGCCATGTGGCACAGCCAAAAAATGAAAAAATAAAAATAGAAATAAAATTTTTAAAAATTGAGATGTAATAGACATTGTGTAAGTTTAAGGTATACAGTGTGTTGCTTTGGTACATTTATGTATTGCAATATTATTCAGTAGCATTAGCTAACACCTTTATAATGTCACATATTTATCATTTCCTTTTTGTATTGAGAACAGTGAAGATTTAGTCTCTTAATAACTGAAATTTATAATACAGTAGAGTTGACTATAATCATTATGCTATGCATTACATCTCCAGAACTTATCTCCTGGTTGTAAGTTTGTACTCTTCAACAACATCTCTCCAATTCCCTCACCACCTAGCCCTTGTTTTTACAAGTTCAGTTTTTCGATATTCCACATGTAAGTGATATAATACAGTATTTGTTCTTCTATGTCTGGCTTATCTCACTTAGCATAATACCTTTAAGGTCCATCCATCTTGTCGCAAATGGCAGTATTTCTTTCTTTCTCACGGCTGAATAATACTCCATTGTATATATTTACTATATCTTCTTTATCCTTTCATCTGTTGACAGACACTTAGGTTGTTTCCATATCTTGGTTATTGTGATTAATTCTTCAATGAACATCGTTGTGCAGCTATCCTCTTGAGATACTAATTTGAATTCCTTTGTATGTGTACCTAGAAGTGGGATTGCTGTTTCATATGGTTGTTCAATTTTTAACTTTTTGAAGAACCACCATAGTGTTTTTCATAATGGCTGTAGTAAGTCATTTTAATTACATATATTAGAATTTTTAACCCGTAGAATCTTTTATTCCTCCTGAAACTAAGAAGTAAGCAACTGTGGACTGTCTGTTACACTAGCATTCCATGGATTGGCAAATTTATGAATACATTTTATAATTTCTAGAAGTATATTCTTTCTCATAGTAAATGTTTCTATGTGGCACACAGGATATTTACTGATAGACCCAAATATTTTTAGTTTCTCTGTAAAAGGAAACCAAAAGTGGATACACCAGTAATTAATGTTTCAGTATTTTATCTTGTTTGGAAATGACCTAGATATTTAATGAATATCCATCACTTATCTCAGCATAACTTTAAGGTTTCAAGTACCAAAAAGATTTTGGAAACTGTTTTTTTTTTTTTTGTCTGCGCCGCGCATCTTGTGGGATCTTAGTTCCCCAACCAGGGAATCAACCTGGGCCCTCGGCAGTGAAAGCGCAGAGTCCTAACCACTGGATTGCCAGGGAATTCCTGGAAACTTTTTTTTTTTTTTTTGCGGTACGCGAGCCTCTCACTGCTGCGGCGTCTCCCGTTGCGGAACACAGGCTCGGGACGCGCAGGCTCAGCGGCCATGGCTCACGGGCCCAGCCGCTCTGCGGCATGTGGGATCTTCCCAGACCGGGGCACGAACCCGTGTCCCCTGCATCGGCAGGCGGACTCTCAACCACTGCGCCACCAGGGAAGCCCCCTGGAAACTATTTTTAAGTTGACATACTGTGAAGCATAATTATTGTTGAAAAGGTCAGTTATAAATTTTTAAAAATTGTATTGAAGTATATTGATTTATAATGTGTCAATTTCTGCTGTATAACAAAGTGATTCAGTTTTACATATATGTATTCTTTTTCATATTTTTCTGTTATGGTTTATCACAGGATATTGAATATAGTTCCTTGTGCTATACAGTAGGACCTTGTCGTTTATCCATCCTATATATAATAGTTTGCAGCTACTAATCTCAAACTTCCAATCCTTCCCTCCCCCATGCCCCTTTCCCCTTGGCAACCACAAGTCTGTCTCTGTATCTGTGGGTCTGTTTCTGTTTCGTAGATATCTTCATTTGTGTTGTATCTTAGATTCCACATATAAGTGACATCATATGGTATTTGTCTTTCTCTTTCTGACTTACTTCACTTAGTATGATAACCTCTAGGTCCATCCATGTTGCTTGCAAATGGCATTATTTCATTCTTTTTTATGGCGGAGTAATATTCCACTGTGTGTGTGTGTGTGTGTATGTATATATGTGTGTGTGTATGTGTGTATATATATATATATATATATATATATATATATATATATATATACACATACACACCACATCTTGTTTATCGTTTATCCATTCATCTATCGATGGACATTTAGGTTGCTTCCATGTTTTGGCTATTGTAAATAATGCTTCTATGAACATAGGGGTGCATGTATCTTTTCAAATTATAGTTTTGTCTGGATATATGCCCAGGAGTGGGATTGCTGGATCATATGGCAACTCTATTTTTAGTTTTTTGAGGATTTTTAAAATTTTATCTTACCTCTATTTAATTTACTTTTTCTTAAAAATTATGTTTAGATTACTCAAGAAAATTTCATGAGACATTAAACAGCTAACCATCATGTTAAATTCTTTTTCTTGCTGACAAATTCTGTAACAGAGATAACATGAACTTATCTGACTTTTAATAAACCTAGGTAGAATAAAAGTATTATATTTAATGTGACAACTCTAAAGGCATGCCTGTTTTAATTAAACCACAAACAAACTAGCTTTTATTTACCAAAGATTATCCTAGACCACATGAACTTGAATAGAACTCTTTACAAATACCATCTGGAGGTAGAAAAAAATTACACATTTATAACATATAGACATACATAAACATACAGATGCAAATAGGATCTTATAGGTTTCATTTTATAATTTTAGCTATGGGACAGGTACAATAATGCAAAATTTACTAGTTTAAAATAGAACAGTTGGATCCAAATTGTATTTCTGGCAGATGGAATAAGTTAAGGTGTCCTGCTTAGATACCTAAAGCTTTTCAGTCATACTTGTGGTGAAGATTTTTAAGATTTTTCATGGGCCTAGTTTTCAAATAACCTTTTTCCCCCCGCTTCTGATAAGAATTACCTTGGTTCCTAGAGGGAACTAGGTAGAACATTTCCATCTCAAAAGGCACAGAGAAAGAATGTAAGTTTCACCAAGAAAGACTTTTGTTCCCTAAGTCCAGATGCTTTACAATATCTACAAGTCTTTTAAGATGGATAGGGGAGGTTTGGGAATTGGTAGAAAGGAAAGGTGGGCTTTGAATTGCTTCTAGAGCTGCATTTCAGTTCTTGTAAAGACCCAATCTTCAATACAAGGACAGTTGTTTTTAATTCCTGGAAAAACTGGGTTGCAACTTGTTTGGATCCACCCGTCCAACTACATTATCTTTAATTTGCTTCTTCATAGCAAGAAGAAGCTCTTCAACTAAGATGGAAATCAAAAGGTTCCTAGATTCCTATGTTCTAGATTTAGAGCTGTTTGTCTTTGGGATGTTTTTCTTTCCCCCTGGGTACATAGTTTCATTTAGCTTAGCGGAAAAGGCCTTAAAAAAAAACACTCACAAAATTCCTATCAGGATCTGAATATCAGCTTCTGTTTTGGCCAATTCTGACCATAGCGCTGCTTAAAAAAAAAAAAGAAACAATCCTTTCAAATATTTTGTCAGGTTTCAGCCAGCACAGAGAGTAAATATTCCTGTCAGTATTAAACAACCACTTGGATACAAGAGGAGTCTCCAAAGAGAGTGCAAAGGGTACTCCTCCCTCCATTCCCCAAGATCCAGAACCTTCCCAAAGACAGCCCAAATAAAGACAATTCTCTTGAGAGTTGCCAATAGTCGGTAGGATCCTCACTGCAAATGGAGTGCAACCCACATCTGTCTGGCCATGTCTAGCTGAAAACAGGGTGAAACCCACATTTCTGCCCAGTCATATTTTGGGGCGGCCAACCTGATGGTTGAGTTTCCTGCTTATGCAAGGACTGACAACCAGACAGAAAGCCAAGCCAAGTTCACAGGACAAAACAAGACAAATGAGAAGGCAATAGCTGTCCCTGAGAGAGAAAGATCAGTAACCATTGGGTACCTCAAAACCAAATTCATGAGAGTCTAAATTTGGAAAGGAAGGGACAATGTGGACTTTTACCTTCCTCTCTTGACTGGGCACTACAGAGATCCAGGAGAGTTGGCTCTTGTAAGAATTCTCATCTTTTGCCAACTTCTGTCAGTTTTCCCAGGATCCCATCTGCAGGCTCCAGGGCAGATGGGGCTTATATTAGAGAATGTAGCCCAGGTATCTACCAGAATTTGGCAAGGTTTTTTGCCAATTTTAATTTTAGTTTCCCCTTGGATATTTAAGGGAATAACTGGTAGAGTTTACCAGAGAATCCCTTGGAGTCCCATCCACATGGGAGGCACCCTCTTGGGGGCCTCCTTCAAGGGTGGATACGGGGGCCATTCAATTTGGTGTAGAACGATTTGACAAAAACCTTTGAGGACAATCTTTTTTCCAGTGTCCTGGTTGATTGCAAATGAGACACCAATTCTGGGCCAGTGTTTTGTTGATGGACCCCTAGGAGGGCGCAGTGAGGGAGTCCCAGGTGTTTCAGGTTTCTGGTCTTGGAACTGGTTGCAGCTGTGAGGTCACTAACTTGGTCGACTTTTGTTACAGTTTTATAGCTTATTCAGAGTGGAAAGGCAATTCAGATAGAGGACTAATAGACTGAGTACTCAGGGAAAGAAGGATAGAGAGGAGTAGTAGAAGCTACCTCCGTCTTAAAGTCTTTTGTTTTAAGTACCTACTGCACCTTTAATTTTTCATTAGCCTTTTGCAATGACTCTTTCAGTGAAGTTATTTTGGAATCTTAAAGCCTTTCCAAGCCTTCTGCATACCACTTAAAATAAGTGTTCCATTCTTTCAAGTGCACTTCGTAAAGTGAACAAACTTGTGTAATTAGAACATTGCCCATAATGGCCATTGCAACTCTAAATTGCCTTAGTAAGATTTTGCCATTTTAGTAGATATCTACAGCTTCTGGGACCACAGTTCTTAAACATAAAACAAGCAGTTGTGCCAGGTGGTGCATGCTCAGTTCTTTGAAACGTGAAGATCTCATTTCTTTAGTTAAGCCTTGGGTCTCTTGGAGCCAAATTAATACCTAAGAGGGATGTGCCACGGGTCTGGGGATTTTGTGGTGTTTTACAATATACTTCATTGTATGGAAATTTTCTTGAGGTGGCAGGTGACCTAGTGTTGACCTATCCCATTCCATGACCAATTTATCTTAACACAGGATTCTTACAGTTAGATGGCGAGCATTCTATCAGCTTTTAAGTGCTCAACCTGTGCCCACCAATTTTGTGGTTTTGGCTTCAAGATGCCCATTAACAATAGATCTATTATTCCTTTACCCCATATGCACATTAACAGAAACCAACAGTAACCAAGGAAACGGAACTGTGGACACTGCAGTAACCAAGGAGATGGCACTGTGGACTGGCCAAGAGAAGGCCTTAGGTGCTCATCACAAATGGTTCCCAAAGTGGAACTACAGACCGAACCAGCAGAACCCAACAAAAGGGGACTAATGGGCTTCCCTGGTGGCGCAATGGTTAAGAATCCACCTGTCAATGCAGGGGACACGGGGTTCGAGCCCTGGTCCAGGAAGATCCCACACGCCACGGAGCAACTAAGCCCATGCGCCACAACTACTGAGCCTGTGCTCTAAAGCCCATGAGCCACAACTACTGAGCCTGCGTGCCACAACTACTGAAGTCCGCGCACCTGGAGCCTGTGCTCTGCGACAAGAGAAGCTGCTGCAATGAGAAGCCCGCGCACTGCAATGAAGAGTAGCCCCTGCTTGCCACAACTAGAGAAAGCCCGCATGCAGCAACGAAGATCCAACACAGCTAAAAATAAATAAATTTAAATAAAAAAGGGGTGGGGACTAACTGAGCCCTCAGACTGACTGAGAGCTGGGGACTTGGGTTCCAGGTGTCAGCTCAAACTGACCCATTACGCTGTGTCCTGGGACCACAGACTAACCAAGGGCTAAGGACTGGTGCTCTGTTAGAGACTCCTGTCAGTCTAGACCAACCCATAAATCCTGGACTGGAAAGCCAATTAGACCAGGAGCTCAATGTAGAGAGTGGAGTTCGTATCAAGAGGAACTTACCCACGGCCCTCAGAAACAGTGACAAAGAAAGAGAACTCAGGGACTTCCCTGGCGGTCCAGTGATTAAGACTCTGCACTTCCACTGCAGGGGGCACAAGTTCAATCCCTGGTCAGGGAACTAAGATCCCACATACTGCACAGCCTGGCCAAAAAAAAAAAAAAAAAAGAACTCAAAGCATTTGTGGATATCAACACGTGTATTTCTTGTTGTCTATGAAGTCATCAGGAGTCTTCAGATCCCACCACTACTACCAAAACTTAAAATACAAAATTCAACTGGGTAAATTTTAAAGCTCTTATTGGCTTTATTTAATGATTCATGAATCAGGCAGCATTCCATCTAGCACAAAGAAAGGAGCTCCAAGGAGCTGTACAAAATAAAGGACTTTTATAGGTAGAAGGAGTTACTGAGTCCAAGCTCATACTGCTCACCGCATGACAGGCCAATAAATCAAGAGACAAGTTGTGGGGCAAGGAACAGCAACTTTATTCGGAAAGCCAGCAGACCAAGAAGATGGTGGACTCCTGTCCCAAAGAACCATCTTACCTGAGTCAGAATTCAGGCTTCTTTTATACTAAAGAGGGAAGGGGTGTGGCTGGTTGTTGCAAACTTCTTGGTGCTGGAATCCTTTGCTCTTGCAGCTGTCCATGTCCAAGTAGGTCAGGTCACAATGTTCACATAAACCTCCTGGATACACACAGGCCAAGGGATGGCGGGTTCCACCACAAACCCAACCCGAGGCACCACAGTGAGTCCTGGGGCAGCACTATGGAAGCCAGGCCTCTTCTGTGTCCAAGTGGTTGTGGAGTTGGCACAGCTGGGGACCTGAGACATGGGTCTCTTGGGCAGTCACAGCATCAGTCCAGCTTGCCTGTGGAGCTCATGCTTCACCTTTTCTTCACAAACTTCTTTCTGGAAGCATTGGGATTTAACCGTCTCCTGCCGGCTCCCAAGGTGCTGTCTCGGACCTGCAAGGTAGCTGACCGGCTGGAGATGTCATTCTCTGCAAAGGGAGACACCCCAGCTATGTAGTCAGGGGCAAACACGTCAGTTTTCTGCCTGGCCTTTCGGGAAAGTCGCAGCTGAGGGAAGCGCTGGTCCTCGGTCAGGTGGGGGTTGATGGCGTACTTGCCCCCTTTGGGAGTGGGGAGTGAATACTGCAAATAAGACGAGGAAAGGCCATTAGGAGGACGGGGATTCGTATTTATACACATCAGATCCTGTTACGTAAAGCTTACCTGACAACTCTGCACGCAGGCAGACGACACCAACGGAGTCTATCGTCACTGCCTACTGTGCACTGAGTACATGACATGCATCTTCCCACTTGAGCCTACTCTCACCTCACAGATGAAAAGCAACACGGTATTGTGACTACATTCCCTCAACAAAAGACGGAAAAAATTACACTAAAACACAGAACCCTAGTAGGCAGGTACCATTTTCATAATGGTATAGGTTAGCACTTCTGAAATAACCACACACACACACACACACACACACACACACACACACACACTCCAGTTGAACAAAATTATAATTATGGAAAATGGTGTTATGAAGGGTGTTATGGATATTAGAGGGAGGGCTAGAATGAACTCTGGTGTTGAACTGAATCTGAAGTTATAAATTCAATTTTTAATACAGATAAGAGAAAAAGTATTAATATGTGTATTTATATATAATATTTCCCATCTTTGTCCACTGTGGACCTAGAATTAATGCCACCCTAGGACAATAAGCATACCCACTGTCCAGTGCCCAGATCTTTGCTTCTAAAAACTTAAGAGCTCCTTAGAGAAATGGCTGATTCCAGGGCACAGGCAGGGAGGTATAAGAGTCGGAACAGCTTGCTGTGCCAGAAAGTAAAATTGTTCAAAGAATAACTGGGGCACATCAGAAAGACACAGAAGCCATCCTGAAGGGGCTCCATGAACAGTTTGAGTATCAAAATAAATAAGGATAGCAATGGATCACAGCCTACAGACTACAATAAAAATACATGCGACCACACTCATATAAATGATATATGGGAAAGTTCCTCTTTACAGCAGAATGGCAAGTAATAAATATGGAGAAGAAATGATGCAATTAGAAAATCACCATTTGGCAACCTTCATTGTAAAAACTGATTCAGATGACTTTAACAAGTAAAAGTTTGATGAGAAACAGTATTCACACAGTATCAGACTATCTTTCTCTAAGTTACTTATTAATCACGGATAATAACCTTACAGGAAATTTGGTAATCTTGGTTTTGTTAATTATATTGTGGTTACACAAGAAACCTCCAACTAAGTGATCAAAGTTATTATCAGCAGTAAATTGGACACAGCCTGAATCTAACCAGGAGGAAACACCAGACAAACCCAAGGTAAAGGAGAGTCTACAAAGTAACTGCTTTGTACTCTTCAAAACTGTTCAAAACTGTCAAGGTCATGAAAGACAGCAGACCTGAGAAACTACTTCAGTTTAAAAGAGACTAAGGAGATAGGACAATGAAATGCAACAGTGAAATGCAACATGTGATCCTAGACTGGATCCTGGACCCCAAACAAACCCCCTTCTCTTGCTGTAAAAGAAATCTGTGGCAAAGTTTGAGTATGGTCTAAGGACTCCCCTGGCAGTCCAGTGGTTAAGACTCTGCACTTCCAATGCAGGGGGCATGGGTTCGATCCTTAGTTGGGGAACTAAGATCCCACGTGCCACGTGGCACAGCCAGAAAAAAAAAAAAAGTCTGGAGCTTCCCTGGTGGCGCAGTGGTTGAGAGTCTGCCTGCTAATGCAGGGGACACAGGTTTGAGCCCTGGTCTGGGAAGATCCCACATGCCGTGGAGCAACTAGGCCCATGAGCCACAACTACTGAGCCTGTGCGTCTGGAGCCTGTGCTCCGCAACAAGAGAGGCCACAATAGTGAGAGGCCCGCGCAGCGTGATGAAGAGTGGCCCCCGCTTGCCACAACTAGAGAAAGCCCTCACACAGAAACGAAGACCCAACACAGCAAAATAAATAAATTAATTAATAAACTCAAAAAAAAAAAAAAAGTCTGAATATGGTTCATAGATTAGATAGTATTGAAGTAATGTTAACTTCTTGGTTTTGGTAATTGTATTGTGGGTATCTAAGATGAAGTCCTTGTTTCAGGAAACACACACTGAAGTATCTAGGTGCAAAAGGGCGTCATGCACAATTTACTCTCAGATGGTTTAGGGGAAAAGAAAAAATATAAATGATAAAGCAAATATAGTGAATGATTAAATTGGGAAATCTAAGTGAAAGCTAAATGGGAATTATTTGTACTATTTTTGGCAACTTTTTATTAAAAAAAAAAACTACGAGATACCATTAAAAAAATTATTTCAAAATAGAAAGTTAAAAAAAAAAACAACCTTTCTAACGTTAGTGGCATGCACCATACCTGGAGAACTCAGAGCCAGGTCAGCCACACTCATACTTGCCTGCCTGTCAACACTTCTCTCCTGATTCCTCAAAACAAATCCACCCCACTGTGTATCCAGCCCAGGACTCTCTTGTGCTGAGTATTTACACAACCTTCCCTTGTGGTTCTTGAAGCTTCTAGACATTCTACCCATCCTCAAATTCCCACACAAATCCATCCTCCACCGTCCTGCAAACCATCCCTCTTTGACCCCACATATATTTGGCCCTTGCTTTTTACCGTGTGGAATTACTGGTTATTTCTCCTTAGACTGCAAACTCCTCAAAAACCTCCCAGGGAGGTTGAGTTGTGAGCTCTCCCCACCTGCCTTGGTCCCTGGATCACAGGCTTTCAATAACTATCTTTAGAAACCAGGAGGGTCTGTTTGTCCTCTCTGATCATTTCGATCCTGGTGCTAAAAGGTCTCGCTTCCCCGACCTGGGCCCTGCTGTTAGGGGAGCGGGAGATGCGCCACTCACCCGGAGGCCCCGAGGATTCAGCACCTTAGGGTTGCGGGAAAAGTGCATGCGCAGGGTTCCATCGTCGCTGACGGTCACAGACACCTTCTTCAGTGTCTTGTTTCCACACTGTGCACAGAACACCCTGCTCATGTCAGATGTTGTCCTGCAGGAACAAAGGAGATGCATCACACTGGAGCCAGAGGCAGCAAACCCCATCCCCAGAGCGCAAGGTGAGTCTCGGGCCTCAGAGGAGGAGACACAAGAAATGGGGACAGGCTGGACTGCACCGCACACATCCCAGACCAAGGCCACCTGCCCTCACGCTGCTGATATAAGCACACTGCTGCTGCACGGCTCCCACGGCAAAGGTAAATGACATAAGGAGCAAGTTAGTAAGTAAGAAAACTGAGCAGAATGTTGTTACAGTAATAATGAACTCTTACTGAATTTTGTTAGGCATTATTCCACAAGTTTAATGTCAAAATAACCCTATGAAGTTGATATATCTCCATTTTACGGATGGGGAAACGAAGGCAAGGTAAGGTAGCTTGCTCAAGGTCACAGAGCTAGTAAGTGGCAGGTATAAGCCCAGGGAATCTGGCTCCAGAGTCAGTGCTCTTACCACCACCATACTTTCTCAAGGGTCATATTATTACATTACTCAACTATTTCTGAACACCTTGTGCCCAAGTATCAGCCTAGGCATTGAGCCAGGAGGTGGCTCTGGAGGTGCTGAGAATTTACTAACCAACAGGATACACTATCAAAGCTGCTATGACTGAATGGGTGTGGGTGCTGAGGCAAACCCACAGGCCTTGCCTCTCTCGCACCCGCTCAAGGCCCAACGATGGACCTGAACAGGCAAAGCTGCTGTTGTCAGGGACCAAGCAGGAGCCCTGGTGTCTGTCCTTGAGGAATTCTCCCTCAGTTCCCAGTGGTAAGGACACAAGAGCTGCATGAAACTGCCAGAGAAGCCAAGCCCTTTCCTGAAGTCTCTGCGAGTGAACTAAGCAACAGGGGCTAGGAAATAATTATTTTGTGCAAGAAACCACTCAGTCACTGGGGTTAATCTAACAAGAATGGAGAACATTTCCAAGTGTTTCTAAGAACGAATGTTAATTTGAGGAACTTAGAGCTTTTGTAACAAAGGACAATGGGGGAAATGAGATTTCATGAAGCAAAAAGCTTTACCGACATGAGCCTGGCACGTTTACACACTAAAGATTCAAAGAATGCAGAGGCAGTTTTGAGGAGTGGCTCCCCAGCAGACCTGCAGAGGACGGTAACAGAGATGGGCCCCGAGCCACGTGGGGGAGGGCTTCATCCAGGCTACTCCACCGTCAGTGGAACAGCACTGGGGACACAGGGAGAGACACCTTACTGCTTCGGAAAGCAGTGCACACAGGCCTCCACACTAAGGGGCTCCACCAGATACCTGACATGATGGCTACCATGTCTAGACTGAATCTGTGGAAAGGCTGGAAGCCACCAAGTTCCCAGGGCCACGCTTCACTCAACAGCAGGGCTGCAGTATAGTCTCTTCCATTCCAACCAGATCTCGGATCTGGGGGCCTTTCCACACAACACCAGCCCTCACCACGAGAAAAACCAATTCATGAGGCAGAAAAGAAATGGGGAGGAGTGCATGGTCAGTGAACTAAACAGTTCACCTCAATGGAGCACTTCCTATGCGCCAGACAAGCACTCTTTTATGTGACGATCTCCCTAATTCCTCACAACCACCTTTCTAATTTTACATAAGAAGAATCTGAGGTACAGAGAAGCTGACCAACTTCTGCAAAGTCACACAGCTACTAGGAGACAGAATCTGGATTGGAACCCACATAGTCTGGATCCAGAGTCCACTTTTTTTTTAAACAGAAAATTTCAAACATGAAGTAAACCAAAGAGCACAATGAACCCTCATGGACCCATCACCCAGCTTCATCTCTACCCTCACCCATTCCTCCCACTTCTGTTTTATTTCAAAGCAAGTCCCAGACATTATCCCATCCATAAACATTTTGGCACTTACTGCTAAACGACTAGGGCTCTTTGCTCCAGAACCCACACCCTTAATCCTATACACAAAGGTAGGGACAAAAAACACCCGCCCTGGCTTTGTCAGGTGGGAGGTCACTGGCCACCTCTGTCCCAGGGCTTTCAGTGCCCTGGTGGGGGCAGAACCTGGCCCGAGTAGGAAAGACAAGGTGGAGGGAATGCCTGTACACAAGGCAAGGTTCTCCTTCAAGAAGTCTCTAGAAGGTTTAGGAACAGAGGAGTGTTCAACAGAGGGGCACTGAGCCCAGGTTATTGGCTACATACTTGAAACAGCCGTGGCAGCGCAAGATGTAGCTCCGGGCCTCGCGGATCAGCATGCCGTTCACGGCCAGCACATGCAGCCCCATCTGGAGCAGGACATTCTGCAACCAACAAGTTAAAGAGAAACTGAGCTCATAGCAAAACGAAGAATTGTTTAATATCTGCATAATCACAGTTAAAAGAACTTCCCAAACCCTGGTTTGGCTCATAAAGGGCTTCTGCTAAAGAAAAGCAAGCTTAGGATACCTCTCAAGACATGTAAACTAGGACAAGGACCCAGATTTTTCTTCTCTCAGGTGCCATGGACCGAGAACATCATTTCGCCAAGGCCTCCTTTAGCAATCTCTCTTAACAGAGACATTTATTGTGTGAGAGCAAATATACTCATTTCTGGACTCAAAACCTCTACAGTCTCCAAATACTTAACTGAGCACAGGACGTTACACACACTGAAAGAAAAGCAGCAACAGATCATGAATACTGAACATCAGAAATTTAATACATCACATACATTCTGTAGGTATACTAGGATTCCCTAACCTCCAAGCAAAACTAAAAATTACCAAAGAGCACAGGCAAAGTTTCTAGAGCCAGGAAAAGAAGCATTACACAACAGTCCTGTACACACCCCCAAACCTCCAAAGGACCACTGCCTGTAACGGGTACGACACCAAGCCCAGGGCCAGCCAATGCCCATTCCACCCACCTGCATGGCGAAGTCTGTAGTCACACAGCCGACCCGCACATCCTTCGGGATGGCACACTGCTGCATCTCCTGCTGGACCTGCTTGATGTTGCTGGGGGTTATCCACCCACCCCCGTCATCATCACTGTCTTGGTCCTTCCTTTCTTCAAATCCATTCTCTTCGTTCTCTTCCTCACTTGGAATAGCCTCACCTTTGTCAATCTGAAACGTTAACAGAATTCAAACTTCTCGCCCAAAGGAGCAGCTGGGAGACGCTAGTCTCTTGTCATCAGGAGATCATAAAGCAGGGCCTTACCAGCAGCTCCTGCAGTTCATGATCAATATTAGGCAAAGGATTTCTCCAGAACACAAAGGAACTGAATTCTAGGTCCTCAGGCTCACCGACTGGGTGTCCATGTTCTACTGTTCCTCGTGCGGGTTTAGGCTGAAGTTAAAAGAAAAATAATTTTAAAACCTGAAAATTGAGAGGGTTATAAATGAAATGATATACGATATACAAGCCAGATCAGACAAGGATGGACAAACTATGCTATCTGTCTAGGTAAATTTGGTTCCCTCTAAACAGACAATTTGTGGAGATCTGACATGTAACAGAAAAGAGCATGAAGAGCCTGGCCTGTCTAAGAAATTACCTTTGAGGGCAGATGGAAACCAGAAATGTGTAGAGGAGTTTCTGGGTGCTGAATTGATGAACTCACTTTAACCTTTAAAAAGAAAAGAAAAAAGTGACAGCTCTAAGCAAAGAAATGCAGGTTGAAAATTCAACATGGAAGAGTAATTTAAAAAACAGAAAACAAAATACTTCCCCCTGGTTATTGAAATCAAAGATATTCAATGTTTTTTAAAAAGTGGGAAACATAAAAATATATGTAAAAATTAAAAAAAAAATAAATTTATTTTTATTTTTGGCTGCGTTGGGTCTTTGTTGCTGCGTGCGGCCTTTTCTCTAGTTGCGGTAAGCAGGGGCTACTCTTCATTGCGGTGCGCGGGCTTCTCACTGCAGTGGTTTCTCTTGTTGCGGAGCATGGGCTCTGGAGTGCAGGCTCAGTAGTTGTGGTGCACGGGCTCAGTAGCTCTGCGGCATGTGGGATCTTCCCAGACCAGGGCTGAACCCGTGTCCCCTGCATTGGCAGGCGGATTTTTAACCACTGAGCCACCAGGGAAGCCCGTAAAGAATTATTCAGGGATTCCACTACTACCAAATAACCACTTTAGGACATTTCTTTTTTGTCCCTAGACATAAAGGTTTAATGAACATCATTATGTGTAAAACTTGGAAGTATCTTTGGTTATATCCTTAGGATAAATGCCTAAGAGTGGAATTGCTGGGTCAAAAGACAGGCTGTTTTAAAGCTTCTGATACAAAACAGCTAATTCCTGCCCAAAAGACTGCAGGAAAGGGCAATTTTTAGGAATCTCAAATTGACAGAAGCCAAAGCAGAAACCCAGCTGAGCCACAAAGTCAGAGTTTATATGAAACTATTCCCTTCACTCCCATCGCCCCAAAACATTCTGGTGACACACAGATGTCTATATTTTAGGCATCACTTTTAGACTTCTTGGATTGGAGGACTCTACACTTGGGTGAAAACAAGTGAAGGCAGTTCTGACTAGAATAGAATCATGAGCCCACTACAGTTTTGATGACCTTAGACAGCGGAGATCAAGTAATTCTTTGCAAACACTACTTGAAATTACTTATTACAGTATAAGGTTAATAATCTATCTTTCAAAATCCTCTGGCCTAGAAACAGGCAATGGGGTCCAGGCACAAAACCATTAGTCTCTTCAACTTAGCCAAGATGGACAAGTCCCTAAAAGCACAACAGGAACCCAGAATTTTGAAGGTAGCAAGAGTTGAAAAAAATGGTAATCATTTAAAGTGTTCTTTCTTGCTTCCTTCTGGAAAAGAATTCTATTTTTAAAAAACTAGTGAGAGGGGCTTCCCTGATGGCGCAGTGGTTAAGAATCTGCCTGCCAATGCAGGAGACACAGGTTCAAGCCCTGGTCCAGAAAGATCCCACATGCCATGGAGCAACTAAGCCCGTGCACCACAACTACTGAGCCTGTGCTCTAGAGCCCGTGAGCCACAACTACTGAGGCCTGCGTACCTAGAGCCTGTACACCGCAATGAAGAGCAGCCCCCGCTCGCCACAACTAGAGAAACCCTGCCCGCAGCAACAAAGACCCAACACAGCCAAAAAAAATGAGAATATTTTTACTCTTTCTGCATTTTATTATTTTAATTTAGTTTATCTATTTGGTTGCACCAGGTCTTAGTTGCGACAAGCGGGCTCCTTAGTTGTGGCATGCAAATTCTTAGTTGCAGCATGGGGATCTAGTTCCCTGAGCAGGGACTGAACCTGGACCCCCTGCACTGGGAGTGTGGAGTCTTAACTACTGTGCCAGCAGGGAAGTCCCTGCATTTTTAAATTTAACCAACGTTACCAAGAACCTACAGGTCAAGACTGAGACATTGTTTGCTAATTGCAACGTATGAACCTTATCTGGATCCTGATCCAAACAAGTAAACTATTAAAAAAATTTTATAAAATAATTGAGAAATGTGAACACAGATTGGATATTTGATGATATCAGGGAATTACTATTAATTTTGTGTAGGTGTAATATTGGTTTTGTGGTTATTTTTTTTAGAGACATACCTTATCTTTAGAGACACACCAAGAAATATCTATCAGTGAAATGTTAGGCTGTCTGAGTTCAAAATATTCAGGGCTGGGGTCGGGTAAAGATGAAAACAGATCATGAGTTGACAACTGTGGAGGCAGGATGATGGGGACACTGGGTCCATTATACTATTCCCTCTACTTCTGTACATCTGATAGTTCTCATAATAAAAAAGTTAAAACAGGGCTTCCCTGGTGGCGCAGTGGTTGAGAGTCCGTCTGCCGATGCAGGGGACACGGGTTTGTGCCCCAGTCCAGGAAGAGCCCACATGCCGCGGAGTGGCTGGGCCCATGAGCCATGGCCGCTGAGCCTGCGCGTCCGGAGCCTGTGCTCCGCAACGGGAGAGGCCACAACAGCAACGGGAGAGGCCACAACAGTGAGAGGCCCGCGTACCGCAAAAAAAAAAAAAAAAAAAAGTTAAAACAGATAAAACCAACTATCTTTCTTATTTACCTTTTCTGGTTCTTGTTTTAGGTGAGACACCCCAACAAACTCTGCTTCCAGCTGGTAGGTAAGTGCCAGTACTTGGATATCTGTGGCAGAGAGGCTGGGATAGTCTCCAGTTTTCTTTGAAAACTCAGTCACTGTAAACAAGAGATTCCCAACTTCAGTTAAAAGCAAAGAGCTATATGACCTTGGATAACCATAATGAAAGTATGAAAAGAACTTAGGATCAGTATCCCAAGAAAAACGGAAGCCCCAAATCTTTTTTTTTTTTAAACTGAAGTATAGTTGATTTACAATGTTGTTAATTACTGCTGCACAGCAAAGTAATTCAGTTATACATATACATACATTCCTTTTTAAAATATTCTTTTCCATTATGGTTATCATTGGATATTGAATATAGCTGTCTGTGCTATACAGTAGCACCTTGTTGTTTATCCATTTTATATATAAAAGCTTACATCTGCTCACCCCAACCTCCCCCAACCCCCTTCCCCTTGGCAACCAGAAGTCTGTTCTCTATGTCTGTGATTCTGTTTCTATTTCAAAAAGGTTCATTTGCGTCATATTTTAGATTCCACATATAAGTCACATCATATGGTTATTTGTCTTTCTCTTTCTGACTTCACTTAGTATGATAATCTCTAGTTACATCCATGTTGCTGCAAATGGCATTATTTCGTTCTTTTTTATGGCTGAGTAGTATTCCATTGTATACATGTACCATATCTTCTTTATCTGTTCATCATCAATGGACATTTAGGTTGTTTCCATGTCTTGGCTATTGTGAATAGTGCTGCTATGAATATAGGAGTGCATGTATCTTTTTGAATTACTATAGTTTTGTCTGGATATATGCCCAGGAGTGGGAATGTTTCAGCCCAATTTTATGAAGTACGTACTGTTAGTGTTTCCTCAGAAAGATTAAGTAACCTGTCAAAGATCACACAGCTAGGATGCTGGAGAAAGCTAAAGAAGTCACAAATAGTGTAGGTAACAACATTTCCATTATCAGGCCTTTAAACCCTAAAACACTTCCAACCACCTAGGTCCTTTCCTGGGCAGGATCATCGCCTTGATCCCTAACAAGAGAACAACGCTGACTCCTAAGCCAAGTGAGAGTTGTTTAGTTTTCTTTCAGGACTAATGTAAGGCCTAAAAGCCATCCCTTTTTCTGACTTGAGGCTGGCCTCCATATCCAAAACAGTCATCACTCTTATCTACTGAAAAGAAATGGGCGAGAGTAAGAGATCTGGGTTCTTCCATTTTTTTAAAAATCTTTTTAACATCTTTATTGGAGTATAATTGCTTTACAATGGCTAGTTTCTGCTGTATAACAAAGTGAATCAGCTATACATATACATATATCCCCATATCTCCTCCCTCTTGCAGCTCCCTCCCATCTTCTATTTTTAATCCAAACAAATTTACTGAATACTTGCAAAGCGCTGGACACTGTGCTGAGTGACATTATTCCTCATTTAATGCTCCCAGCAACCCCTCGGGTAGGTACTGTTAATCCCATTTTACAGATGGAGGCAACCGAGGCCTAGAGCGTCTGAGTGATATTCCCAGGGGCACATAACTAGTAACTGGCAAGGCCTGGCTGACTCATGACCCAGAACTCCTCTCTCCCACCACGGTCTCCTAGACCGTGGAGTTTCTTTTATTTACTTATTTTTTGAATTTTATTTATTTTTTTATACAGCAGGTTCTTATTAGTTATCCATTTTATACATATTAGTGTATACATGTCAATCCCAATCTCCCAATTCATCCCACCACCACTATCACCACCACCCCCTGCCACTTTCCCCCCTTGGTGTCCATACGTTTGTTCTCTCCATCTGTGTCTCTATTTCTGCCCGACCGTGCAGTTTCTAAATCAACTCTGATAAAGTATCCAGACTCCGATTAGAACCAGAGCAGGTTCAGTCAGCAACCCGGGAACCAGCTTCGCCATTAACACCGGGCAGAGACACTCACCCAGCCGCACGTATTCCGGGAAGGGCTCCCTGAAACGCAGCTCGTAGGGCAGGACTGCGAGCCGCCTGCGCGTGGCCTTATCCAGAATCTCGCTGACCACATCCCGAATGGTGTAGATGTTCTTCCCGATGTCCTGAGGAGAGATCGGCCCAACTCATACCCGCCCGCACCACGCAGCGCGCTGCACGATTTCCCAAGCTCCTTTAGGGGCCACCAGCCCAGACCCCGCTCCTCTCCGCCGGAGCTCCCTGTACCTGTAGAGCCGCGTCCCGCAGGAAAGCCCCTGCATCGGCTACAACGTGCTCCACCGGCGCCATCTTGGTCCATCGAGGCCGGAGCGTGCATGCGCATGCAGATTGCGCCCGCCCCTCTGTCCCGATCTGGGCATCTGGGAGCCGGGAAGAGCAGCCGCGGCTAGGCCCCGTCTCCTGGCGGCCGCCGCAGCATCTTCCGGCTCAGGGCTCTCCGAGCGCATGCGCGGTGAGGCCGCCAGCTCTGCCTGGGAGGTGTGGGCGGGGTCAAACCTTGGGAGGGGCGGGGGGCCACCCGAGGAAATTCGCTTTGGCGTCTGCTCCTTAGCGCCTTCTTTACGCTTAAATGCAAATAGTCTGTATTAGTTTCATTGTTAAGAGTCAATCAATACAGATGCCCTAATTTAAAGATCACAACAACCCTATGAAATAGGTACTATTTTACGGGTAAGGGGTAGCTACTCAAGAAAACTAGTCCCAGCTAACATGGGTAGTTAGTGAGGTATCGAGATTAACACTGAAACAAACCGACTCAGAGCCGCTTTCTTACTACTGTGTCATACCGACCGCTGCTTGCTTACTTACCCCCGCTTCATTTTGAGCAACTTGGGTCCAGGATCTCTTACGCCACTTACATAAGGCTCATAATTACTTGCTGAGATTTCATAATTATGAGATCTGGTCTATTAGAAATTCATGCTGGCGAATTTTGGCTGAATGATGACTTGAGTTTTCAGTCATCCATCTTCAGAGGTGTTGAGTTATTCTAAACTTTGTCAAGTCTTCACTCTAGTTTTTACCCCTTGGTTATAATTTTTTTTTTTTTCTTTTCTGTACGCGGGCCTCTCACTGTTGTGGCCTCTCCCGTTGTGGAGCACAGGCTCTGGACGCGCAGGCTCAGCGGCCATGGCTCACGGGCCTAGCCGCTCCGCGGCATGTGGGATCTTCCCGGACCGGGGCACGAACCCGTGTCCCCTACATTGGCAGGCGGACTCTCAACCACTGCGCCACCAGGGAAGCCCACCCTTTGGTTATACTTTATCCATCGTACTTCCAAAAATTGTTCACTGCCCTCGGGGGTCTTTTAATAGGTGCCCAAATTCCTTTTCCTTCCCCAGATGTCTCCATTTTTTTTTTTTTTCTTTTTTGTGGGATCTTAGTTCCCCAACCAGGGATCGAACCCCGGCCCCAGCAGTGAAAGGGCCGAATCCTAAGTGCCTAGACCGCCAGGGAATTCCCTATCATATCAATTTTTTTGTTCTTATTTCTCTATACTTTCAGTTTCTCTGCAGAATTTTACAATGCTGACCATTTCCTCTTTCTGGACTGTCTCCTTGCCTCACTTTGGTGTTACATCACTATCCTGGTCCCGCTGTGTCTCTGATGATCTCTCACCCTCCTTCACTGTCATCTCTTCTGCGTTGCTCACGGGGCACCCACCACAGAACTGTCTTGGCCTCTGTATCTTAAGTTTTCTCCTTCACCAATACTATCTATCCCCAAGGCTTATCACAATTATCGCATTATAGGAATGCCTTTGGAATCTACAGGTCCAATCCCTGTTTATTCCCTAGCCTAGCCATTGGCCACATCTTTCTGAAATTTTTGGCATCTTCACTCCGGAGGAAGGTTAAAACTAAGGTAGTTTTCTCTCCTGACCCCGCTTAAACTTTCTTCACTGGTTGAGTTCCTATTTTTCCGAATGGCATTACCAAAAAAGGCACTCGAGGTAAGAATCTCTGAGTCATGTTTATTCCCACTCTCAACCCATACCACTCTTCCTAAACTTTATTGATGTCACTTCTGAATTGTTTTGAGGTGCCTGGGTCTCCTCTCCATTCATTCACCTTACTCTAATCAAGTTTTTATTTCATGCCTAGAAAATATAATCCACTCAACGCTAATATTTGTATCTCTAAGTTCTTCCTCAATTGCTCCTGTTGCCTAAAAAGGGAGGGAGTATATAGAAACTAGACTCCACAATAAAAGAGGTTTATTGAAGTTGGCAATAATTCTGTAGACACTAGGGTGAAGAAGAATGATCTAGATCAGTGCTGTCAAACTTGACTGTGAATTAGGATCACCTGGAGAGCTTGGCAAACTAGATAGCTGGGGTTCATCCTCAGTTTCTGATTCAGTAGGTCTGGGCAGGGTGGGAGAATCTGCATTTTTAATAAGTTCCAGATGATGCTGGTGCTGCTGACCTGGGGCCACACTTGAGAACCACTGATTTAGGGGAATAGCCAGGGAAAGAAAGATCAGGCTCTGAGCCATTCACTTTCTAGTAAATATTAAAAATACTTGTTAATATAAAAGGTTTCTTGACATTTTGTAGTTTTTGTCATTTTTTGTAATAGTTTAATCCCTTTTCTGTTTCCCTGTAATGCTCGCTAGTCTTCAAGTCCACTGAAGCCTTAGAAGGACTCTTATTTAGTGAACAAATAAGTACTGAGAGCTAATTTATACCACCACAATTTGGGTGATATAACAGTTATGAACAAAGTGATATTTTGTGTGGTGTCTAGGGGCACCTTCGAGCTTATGACCTTGGAGCCAAATCTTGAAGGATGAGTAGGGCAAAAGCATTGAGGTATGAAAGTCCAAAGGGAGTGTTCAGGGAGTTGAGGGTAGTGCCTGTGGTAGCACAGGGTGTCTGGGGACAGGTTCTCTCAGAAGTGAAGTGAACTCTAAAACACTTCAATTTTTTGAAGCTCCTTGTTTTTTAAAAAGTGAAGAAATCTCAAACATTATTATGAAATTATGGTCACTTGAAACAGTTTACCTTAACAAATTAACACTTTCAAACATATTTAGAACTCCATGTATAACTTATCTGGAGGTAATGACAACTTTTACATGTGAGGCCCTTTATGAAAGAAACGTCTTGTGTGCCAGTGAAGAGCTGACTTCACTTCCAGGACTGGAAAATGTACAAGCTATGAAACTACATGCTTAACAGTGGGGTAGGGGAGAGAAAAACTACATGAAATCAGTAAGTATCCCTAGAATTCCTCTGGACTTTCCTGGGAGTGTCCTGGACTTTCTTGTCTCTGCCTTTGCCCTTGTTTTCTCTTCTGCCTGAAAATTCTGCTGGCCAATCCCTGCGTACTTAGTCTCCAAGAAGCAGCTCGATTGTTTCCTTTGTAAACTGGTCCTCATTACTCAAATCAGATTTTTCTCCAAGGACGGATATGAACCCTTCTTTCTCACCATACTTAAGACATTTTGATTCTATCACTCAATAAGCAGTTATTACTTCTGCTTTGCATTGTAGTTAATTGTGTGTCTTCTTTAAGTAGGTTGGAAATCAGGGGTCTTTCTTTAGGGGTCTTTCTCCTTAAATGAACATTTCAATTTACTTTTTAACTTTTGCAGGGCACTTTTATGATGACATATTTCAGATTTTTTGTGTCTTAAAAAAAATCTCCTATATTGTAGGACCTTCAGCAATGAGTTCAGTGCTCAATAAATGTTGATGAAGTCTATTCATTCAACAGATTGTTTAAAGAGGCCTCCTATGGGCCAGGCACTGCTTTGAGAGCTGAGTTATAGCTCCTGTCTTCATAATTTTTGTAGTGGGAAACAGACATATATATATATATATATATATACACACACACATATACATATATATATATATACACACACATACGTACACACATTCATATGAAAGTCAGATAGTGCTAAGCTGAGGAAATATGGAGAGAAAAAATAAAGCAGGAAAGGGCTGGTAGGAGGGGAAGGAAGAGATGAGTTGCAATTTTAAATAGGGTGATCAGGAAAGGCTTCACTGAAAGGGACAGTTAAGAAAACATCTGAAAGAGATGGGGGGTGAGCCAACTGACTACCTGGGGAAAGAGCTTTCTAGGAAGAGGGAAAAACCAGTCCAAGGGCCCTCAGGCCAGAGTGGCTGAAGCAGGGTACTGAGTGAAAGAGTAGTTGGAGATGAGATGAAACAAAGGGGAGGGGTGGGAGGTATCACCTAGGGCCTTTATAGGTCCAGGTATATATTTAGCTTTTACTTCTTTAATGCACAGTGAGAACCTGCCTTGCCTAGTCCTTTTTTTCCTTTTGGTCAACACCTACTCAAATGCCACCAAATCAAAGAGGCCTTCCCTAATTCCCCTAAAAGAGAATTAGTACAACTCCCATCAATGTTACTAGAGAAATTTTAATAGTTTTTTAGATAGGAATTAAGGTGTTGAGAGCTGTAGCTCCTTGAAAGGCCATCTCCTGGATGGATTTGGAATTACTAAATGCTCAACCAGTTTCATTTGTACGCATAACAAGATCCATCCAAACTGGAAGAACCAAAAATAACAGAATAATTAGTGCACAGTGCTTAGAGCTAATTAGGTGATTAGTATTAATTTTAGTTAATGGTGATTAAAAGTGAAAAATTCAGCCTTCATTCAACTTGTCAAAGCTGAAGTTCTCAACTATCAGTAAAGAATACTGATTTAAAATGTTTTTTCTAGTTCATAAAGGTCTGTCTAGTCTGTATACTAAGGAAATGGGGATTGTCTGGTGTGGTGGGGCACTTTATGGACCCCCAGCAAGAGTTTTGGAGCCTTTCTGCCTTTGTTTCATGTCACAAGAACGGACGCTCCACAAAAGCTACTTTTGTGTTTCTAGAGCCTAGAACCGTGCCTGGCACATAGTAGGCTTTGGGTCGTCAGATATAGCAAATTAAAACACAAGATGCCTAATTAAATATGAGTATCAACAACAAGTAGTTTTTTAGTATAAACATGTACTGTACCAGGCAATATTTGGGGCACACCTACGTATTAATGGTTGTTTATCTAAAATTCAAATTTAACCGGGCGTCCTGTATTTTATATGGTAACCCTGAGTTCAGTAAATACCTGCTGACTTGATTGAACACCTCTCACTTGTAAAATGGGGCTAAGACAGGCCCGCCCTCGGGGTTGATGGGAGGAGTATATGAAGCGCCTGGAACTCAGCGAGCCCTCAATTTATTTGATTGCTCGGAGACCATCTAGCGAGTGGAAACCCCTCCCACTTTTAAACCTACAGAGGATAAGAAGGCCTTCTGGCGAGAGGTTCTTAGGCCTGGCCTAGGTTGCACACACCTGCGGTCCGGCCAGCCTTTTCCGGGTCAGGTGACCGCGCGTGGTCACGTGACCTGGCCCAAGTGCGGGCGGTGGAAGGCGGAAGTGGGAGAGGAGTTGGGCGCCGCTTCTGTGGCCGCAGCAGGTAGCGAGCACCGGCTCTGGGGCGCGGCGGGCGGGCGGGGGCGCGGGGAAGTCCGAGAGTGGCGGGCGGCGCGGGGTGGGCCGGGGGAGGCGCGGCCAGGGCGCTGGGGGGCGGCGGCTTCCTGTGGGAGGGGCCTGGCGCGGCGGTTCCGGCCTCCGAGGAGGGGTGTCCCGGTTCCCGCCCGAGAGGGGTGGGCTTGCCGCGGGTCGTGCGCGGGGGCTGCTCAGAGGTGGGCGCGAAGGCAGTCATGGGTGCGGCGGCCAGCAAGTCCTCCCAGAAGCGGAAAGCATCTTAGGTGCCAGGGATGAAGAGGAGTGACCTTTGTGCAGGGATCGGAACAAGGGGAAGGGGCGACTTGGGACTGAGTTGGAATGGGTCGCCTGAAATTGGGCGAGTGACATGGGGGGAAAGAAGGAGAAATCAGTATGAAGATGCAGGCTGAACTGCACCTGAGGGTCTTTTCTTTCCTTCCTCTTTGTAAATGATTGGTACCCGAGACTTTGATTTTGGTCCCATTCAGTTTTTAAACTTCAGGGAGGATCACAGAATCTTGATCATCTTGCTTTCGTCACACCCAGTTACTCCTGCTTGGATAGGGTTTCCACTTCTTGGGAACCTAGCCCTTGGGATCATCTTTCTTTGAGATTTTCTCAGATCAGATCAACTTCTAGGCTTAAGAAAAAGAGTGTGGGCACTTTGCTCTGGCTGTAAAATGACTTTTAGCCTACCATGTTGAGCACGACCTAATCCCAGCATTACCTCACCAATGCAGAGACTGCTGTAACCTTGGACACTGTCTACCTACCCTGCTTCATGAGTTTTCCTCTTTCTTCAGTTTAAATTATTCAGTTTCCTTTACCATGTGACTGCTTATCTTGACAAACTGTACCTAGGTAGCTGACTGAGAGGTCTGTGTTTTGTTCCTTAGAACTGTGACCTGGATCATAATTTTGAGATTAAATACCTGTGCTAAAACTGTTTATCCTCTTTTTCTGTATGTTTACTAACATTTGCAAAAGTGGAATGAATTTCAGAGATGTGGTACAATTGGAGTGAATGTTCAAACTGGACATTTGCAGGAGCCGGAGTTGTTTTGGGTTACAAGTAGGAAAAAGAAAAGTACTTTGCTAATGTATAATGAGTTCAGGTTTTTGGAGTACTTGACAAACATTTAAAAATTGATTTTTGTGGCAGCTCTGTGAGTTAGATTGGGAAGGTGTTATTCCCATTTCACAGTGAACAAACAGACCTAAGAGAGATGACTTGATTTTTTGACAGTTGTTTGCTTTTTCTTGTCTGCTGGTCTCTTTCTCCCTGCTAGACTGCAAATTCCTCAAGGGCAGGGTTCATATCTTATTTGACTTATTTGGCTCCTAGCCTAGTGCCTGTCATGTTGTGGGCACTTGGTGTTTGGTGAATAAATGAATTTCTAAAGGTCACAGACCTGTAAGTGGAGGACAAGAGATTTGAACCTGAGTCTTAGCTCTTCTCTTGTCAGACAAGCTTGCCATTTTCTGTTATTGGTCCATGTGAACATGACAGTCATGAGGAAAAGGCTTGGGTTGGCTTCTCAGTCTCCTTTATTTAATGACTACTTTCCTAATTGTAAAGAGCTTATGACAGCATCTCATTTAATCTTCACCATGATCCTGTGAAGGTTGGAATTGTCCCTATTCTGCAGATGAAGAAACTGAGGCTTAGTGAAGTCCTCGCTTTAGAGTCTGGAAGTAGTGAGTGATTGAGTAGGGACTCACGCCCCGGCATTTTATCCTTAGACCCATTCTTTTCCATTTATAGAGGCAACATAAAGTTTTATTTTAAAATATTTTTTCAAGTGGACAAAGTATGACATTTTAAGGGAAAAATAGTACAGGTTACAGCAAAAATTGTGAATATGGAGTGTAACTGAAATTTAGAAAATCCTATGCTATATCATAGCTGCCTCTTCCTGGGAAAACATTTTTTCATTCAATGAATATTTATAAGTACCTACTCTCTACCAGGCATTGTTCTAGAGTTGCATTGTCCAGTATGGTGGTCACTTTCCAGTGTTGAACACTGGGGGTAGGCTATGAGTATAAAATACACACCAGATTTTTGAAGACTTAATATGAAAAAAAAAAAGAGGTAAACTATCTCCTTGATTGTTTAAAATATCATAATAAATGACAAATATATGCTATAAATCATAACATTTAAAGTTTATTGGGTTAAATACAATAGAATTGAAATTTCCTCTGTAGTTTTTATTTTTTTTAAAAAAAATTTTTTTAAAGCTGTACCTATTTTTTTTTTTTTTTTAGCTGTACCTATTTTAAATTTATTTATTTATTTATTTTAGGCCACCTTGGGTCTTTGTTGCTGCGTGTGGACTTTCTCTAGTTGCAGCGAGTGGGGGCTACTTTTCATTGCGGTGCGCGGGCTTCTCATTGCGGTGGCTTCTCTTGTTGCGGAGTACGGGCTCTAGGCACGCGAGCTTCAGTAGCTGGGGCACGTGGGCTCAGTAGTTGTGGCTCACAGGCTGTAGAGCGCAGGCTCAGTAGTTGTGGCGCATGGGCTTAGTTGCTCCGCGGCATGTGGGATCTTCCCAGACCAGGGCTTGAACCAGTGTCCCCTGCATTGGCAGGCGGATTCTTAACCACTGCACCACCAGGGAAGTCCCCTATTTAGTTTTTAAAATGTTTCCTAGAAAAATTAAAAATTATATTGGACAGTGCTATTATGAACACCAGGACTATAGTATACAAGGAAGGCAAAAACCCCTGCCCTTGTGGATCTTAAATTTTAGTGGGGAAAGGCACAATAAACAAAATAACCAAGAAAAATGCACATTACATTGTAATAAAGGAGGGAGGCAGGATGTGGGTTATTGGCTGGCATTGTGGTTTTGAAGAGGGTCCTTAGAAAGTCTTCCTGAGAAGGTGACGGTTGAGCAAAAATCTGAAGGAGGTGAGAAAATGAGCCATGTGGCTAAATGGGGACACAGTGGTCCAGGCAGAGGAAAGAGCAAGTTCAAAAGCCCAAAGGAAGGGCCACCCCTGGCAGGTTAGTGGACCTGCCTGGAGGCCGGTGTGGCTGGAGGGGGTGGTGAAGGGGGGATGGAGAGGATGAGGTCAGAGAGGCGTTGGGGGTAAGGGAGAGATGGACAGTTGTGGGGGCCTTGCAGGCTCTCGTGGGGATGTTGATTTTCCCTCAGAGTGAGTTGGGCCATTGGAGGGTTTTGAGCAGTGGAGTGGACATGTTTCATCCTGCCTTCTAACAGGCTTACTCTGATTGCCTTGTGGAGAAAGCAAAGAGGAGTGAGGAGTAGAAGCAGGGAGACAAGTTGAGAGGCTCCTGCCGTGATCCAGGTGAAGGATGGCCTGGGTGGTAGTGATGGAGGTGGCCAGCAGCGGTTGGGCCCTGGGTATATTTTGAAGTACAGCCAACAGGGTGTATGGAGGTGGGATGTGAGAGGAAGAAAGGAGTCACGGCAACGCTGCAATCTTTGGCATGAACACCTGGAAGAATGGAATTGCCGTTAACTGAAACGGGAAGACTGTAGGAGGAACAGGGCTGGGGCTGAATTTCTTTCGCACTGATTGTAAAGTGCCCAGTAGAAAAACAAGTGAAGGTGTCATGGGCAGTTAGATAGGGAAGTCTGGAGCCGGGCTGGGCTGGGGATGTACATGTGGAAGCTGATATTTAGAGCTAAGACACTGAGCGAGGTCACTTAGGGCATACTGTGGATACATAGCCAAGAGGAGTGCTAGAAGTTCAATTTTGAGACAAAAATCTCAGTTTATACTGTTATACTAGTAGGTATTTTAAGTATAGCATTGCATTATATCTTGGGGAACTTTGTTTTCTCTCCTTTTCACTTTTCATTTAAAGACCGTTTTGAAAACCACAAGCTAATGGGTCTCTTTTCTTCCTAAGGAGGCTACTCTTCCAAGCGTGCATCTTTGTAGTGCCACTGAAATCAATATAAGTCCCAGTTTCTGGAATTCGTCAGGCTTTCTGGGTTGGCAACCAATTTAGAGACCTCCAAGAAGGATGGGAAAGAGACAGCTTGGAAGGATGGGTAATGGCTTTTTAATGTTTAAAATATTGGTTCTACCTAACATTATTGAATGTATGTTGTTGCCAGGCATCCTGCTGTTTTATAGACTTAAAACAAACAACCTCACTGTGGTGAAGTGACCTGCGCATGAGGTCACGTAGCTAAGAGATGGAGGAGCTGGCATTTGAACCTTAGTCTTCTGAGCCCAGATCTGATGCTTCTGTCAGTAAGATATGCAGTAGTGGTTGCATGAACATCACCTTCCACTGGAATCAAGTCAGTGAGTGACTTTGGGTTGCTTCAGACTATTATAGACTCTGGAATTTCTGAGAGGTAGGGACAAAAGGGAAGATCTTGTTTCTCTTAAAAAGAGCCAACTGAATCTTTTTTTTTTTTTTTTTTTTTTGTGGTACATGAGCCTCTCACCATTGTGGCCTCTCCTGCTGCGGAGCACAGGCTCCGGATGTGCAGGCTCAGCGGCCATGGCTCACGGGCCCAGCCGCTTCGCGGCATGTGGGATCTTCCCGGACCGGGGCACGAACCTGTGTCCCCTGCATCGGCAGGCGGACTCTCAACCACTGCGCCACCAGGGAAGCCCCCAACTGAATCTTTTTGAGAAGGTTGTAGTCCCCTGTTCCTGCCTCAGCCCCAGCAGCTTGAAAACAAACATTCAGTGCTTTCAGTCAAGTGTTAATCACCATTTCTAGGAATATACTGAATATCAAGACTTGGCAGCCCTGACCTAGGGCAGGTCCTCTTTCTCTCTGTGTCACCCATGCCTTTTGCTTCCTGTTTTGTCCTTAGAACTGCTTTCCAGTCTCTCTCTCTCTTTTCTTTTTTTTCTGGCTGTGCCGTGCGGTTTGCGGGACCTCACTTCCCCAGCCAGGGATTGAACCCGGGCCATGCCAGTGAAAGCCTAGAATCCTAACCTCTAGGCCACCAGAGAACTCCCCAGTCTCTTTTATTACTAGCTTATAATTCCACTGCGCTTCCAATGCTGTGACTTCCCATGTCCCTCCCTCCCTCTCTTCTTATGTGCTTGGTCTTTGTACAGATGGCATTTGGCCAACTTCAGTTCTGTTTGATTGTTTTTCAATATGGGCCTTCGGGGAATGGAAGGTAACTCAATGCTGAACAGAGGAAAGAGGCGGAGAAAGAAGCATTAGCGTTGGAAAAGCATGAGAGGGTGGAGGGAAGGAAGAATCTTTTGAACAGACCCTTCTCATCCGCATCTTTCAAGAAGTGGATACAGGGTGGATCTGTACTTATAAATAAGAAGCACTGCCTGTTTCCACAGTGGCCTAATTAAAAATAAACTCTTGGTGCTGGTGAGTCGTTTTTGCTCTTCCCTGCCTCATCTGCTACACAGGTTCTTTCGTCTCAAGATCAGTGTTCAGTGATTTCTTGACTCAAAGCTGGGTCAAGAATTTCAGGAATCTCAGAGCCTAGAATTTCAGCATCAAGAAGAACAAGTTTAGCTTGTAGTACTACTTGAAGAGCACTTAGTATTTGCTGGCTGCTTTACCTGAACTCATTTATTCCCTACGATAATCTTATAAGGTAGTGCTATCATTAGGTTCATGTCACAGATGAGGAAACTGAAATTTAGAGAGGATGAGAAGTAACTTGTCCAGTGCCACTCAATGGTTAGTGACTGGTGAAGCCTATTTGTTTCCAAAAGATTTACTGGTCTGAAAGGTTCTTGCCGAAGTTGGGTGATAAGAATAATCAGGTACTTCAGATTTTGCAAGAACTGTCACTTGCTAAATCTGACATGTGTTTGCTTTCTCTTGCCAGAAGCTCTTCGAGGATTTATTTAATGGGGGACTCTTAGAGTAAGATATCTGAACTCCCAGAGGGCAGGGGCCCCGTGGCATTCTGCTTTGTATTTCCAGGGCCTGGCACAGAGTGGGGTCTATGAGCATCTGTTGAAAGACTGACCGTGGCTCAGGACTGGATGAGGTGAATCAAAGGGGTCTGGAAAAGGTACAGTCAGAAGGCTGGCTGCCCTCTTGCTGAAGGTGCCCTTGACCGTTATAGTCCCCTGGCTTCAAGAATCAACCCATCCTGGAAACTCCCTAGAGGTCCAGTGGTTAGGACTCGGCACTTTCACCGTGGTGGCCTGGGTTCAGTCCCTGGTCGGGGAACTAAGATCCTGCAAGCCGCGTGGCTCAGCCAACGACAACAAAAAAGAATCAACCCCCCCCCCAAAAAGGGGGGGGCTTCCCTGGTGGCACAGTGGTTGACAGTCCGCCTGCCAATGCAGAGGACATGGGTTCGTGCCCCGGTCCGGGAAGATCCCACATGCCGCGGAGCGGCTGGGCCTGTGAGCCATGGCCGCTGAGCCTGTGCGTCCAGAGCCTGTGCTCCACAATGGGAGAGGCCACAACAGTGAGAGGCCCGCGTACCGCAAAAAAAAAAAAAAAAGGAAAACCCGTCCTAATAAGACAAATGTTGAGTTGTCCATTGACTGATGAATCGATGAACAAAATGTGGTCTGTCCTTACAAATGGAATATTATTATTGTTTTTTTAAAAAAATATTTATTTAGACTGCACTGGGTCTATAGTTGCGGCACACAGGATCTTTTAGTTGCAGCATGCATGTGGGATCTAGTTCCCTGACCAGGGATCGAACCCAGGCCACCTGCATTGGGAGCGTGGAGTCTTACCCCCCAGACCACCAGGGAAATCCCTGCAGGGGCTATTTCTTAAGGGAGGTTACAGCCGGACCTGGGTCCAGGTGGATATGGAAATCTAGTGCCCCAAGGATGTGTTGTTGGAAGAGGCTTTTCAGTTTCAGCTTGCTGTCATGAAATCCACATCTTTCAAAAGCCTTTGTCCTTAATCATGTTAATTTCCAATTCCTCCTGTGTGTAACAAATTATCACAAACTTGGTGGTTTAAAACAACCGAAATTTGTTCCTGTATAGTTCTGGAGGCCAGAGGTCTGAAATCAAAGTGTCAACTGTGTCAGCAGAACTGAGATCCTTCTGCGCACTGGGGGAGAAATCCTGCTTTGCCTCTTGTAGTGGCTCTAGGCATTTGTGGGTTTGAGGTTGTGAGACTCAAATCTCAGCCCCAGTCTTTTTTTTTTTTTTGGCCGCACAGCTTGCGGGATCTTAGTTCCCTGACCAGTGATTGAACCCGGGCCATGGCTGTGAAAGTGCCGAGTCCTAACCTCTGGACACCCAGGGAATTTCTTCAGTCCAAGTCTTCATGGCCTTCTTCCCTGTGTCTGTGTCTTCTCTCTTCTGTCTCCTATAAGGACACTGGGCCCACCCTAAAGGATGGTCTCATCTTGAGAGCTTTAACGTAATTACATCTATTTCCAAATAAGGTCACATTTACAGGTTCCAAGAGGGTAAGCACCTAGGCATATCTTTTGGGGACTACAGTTCAACCCACTACACTAATTAAATGTAGACTGGGTGCTCTTGTAAAAATTAAATAAGGACATCATCGTATGACCTGATTTGAAGAGACCGTTTTTCCTTTCTTGAATTTAAATTTTATTTATGCCCCAAATAACACACGCACTTAGTTTAGAAAGTCCAATAGCATTACACGGCTCATAACGCAACAGCACTTCCTTGTTTCACTCCCTTTTGTTCTTGGTTCTTGTTCTGTAGAGTCAATGACTTTTAACTCATTGAGCTCTTTTCTGGTATAGGCTTCTGCATCTCTAAATGGCATCCTTATACCATCATTTCTTAGCTTGTCAGTTTTTTTTTTAATTGAAGTATAGTTGATTTACAATGTTCTATTAGTTTCTGGTGTACAGCAAAGTGATTCAGTTATATATATACACACACATATATATATTCCATTATAGTTTATTACAAGATATTGAATGTAGTTCTCTGTGCTATACAGTAGGACCTTGTTGTTTATCTATTTTGTATATAGTAGTTTATATCTGCTAATCCCAAACTCCTAATTTAATCCCTTCCCTCCGTAGCCCTTTCCCCTTTGGTAACCATGTTTGTTTTCCATCTCTGTGAGTCTGTTTCTGTTTTGTAAATAAGTTCATTTATATCATTTTAAAAGATTCCATATGTAAGTGATATCATATGATATTTGTCTTTCTCTGTTTGACTTACTTCATTTAGTATGATAATCTCTAGGTCCATCCATGTTGCTGCAAATGGCATTATTTCGTTTTTTTTATGGCTGAGTAACGTTCCATTGTGTATATGTACCACATCTTCTTTATCCATTCATCTGTCAATGGACATTTAGGCTGCTTCCATGTCTTGGCTATTGTAAATAGTGTAGCTTGTCAGTTTTATCTATTGCTTTTTTTTTTTTTTTTTTTTGTGGTACGCGGGCCTCTCACTGTTGTGGCCTCTCCCGTTGAGGAGCACAGCCTCCGGATGCGCAGGCTCAGCAGCCATGGCTCACGGGCCCAGCCGCTCTGCGGCATGTGGGATCTTCCCGGTCCGGGGCACGAACCCATGTCCCCTGCATCAGCAGGCGGACTCTCAACCACTGTGCCACCAGGGAAGCCCTTATCTATTGCTTTTTAACTCTTTGAGCTCTTTTCTGGTATAGACTTCTGCTTCTCTAAATGGCATCCGTACACCATCATTTCTTAGCTTGTCAGTTTTATCTGTTGCCTTTTAACCACTGAGGATGGATGCTGAGCTCTCTTTCTGGCCAGTCTCCACAAATGTACTCTTCTACCCCCACCTTCTGATTACAGCCATATCACAAGTTTTGATTAAATTGTTCATGCTATTTTGATTATAAATATTATTCACAGCTGAGCCACACTGTGTATTAGGATTACATTTCCTTTCTCATAATAGCTTTTGTTTTTACTAGAGTTGTTTATTTCCTGATTTTTTCATTCGCATAATTTTCTGTGTACCTATCACTACCTCAGCCCCAAACATTCTGATAGAGCTAAAATAATACTTCTTTCAGTGCAATCAGATGCCTCATCTAATCTATTTTGTCAGTTTTTTTCTTTCATCTAAAGATGACACGTCTTATGAACTCTCTCATCTGGACTGGTTGCTCTCTAGGCTAATGGACAGTAATGCCTTGGGATTTCTCTTCATCGTTAATCTGGGAATTCCTTTTGCCTCTCCCATGTGAATACACACTGTCCTCCAACTTTCTCATTTACTCCCCTAGAGCGTATCTTTCAGTAGCTTCATAAGAAAATGAGCTTTGGAAGCAATTTTTTTGACACGTTACGAAGCTGAAAATATCATTGTTTTCCTGTCATGCTTGACTGATGGTTATGGAATTCTGGATTGGAAATCATTTTAATTATAAATTGGGATTAATCATTTTATTTAATAATTGGAAATAATTTTATCTGAAATGTGAAGCATTGCATTGTCTTCTAGCATCCAGTAGTACTGTGAAGTCTGATGCCATTCTGATTCCTGTTCTTTGTAAATGTGGCTGGAAGCGTGTATACTCTTTGTTCTCGTGTTTTGAACTTTCATGACGTTTTGTCTTAGTGTGTTTGTTTGTTTTTGTTTTTCATTCATTGTTCTGGGCACTCAGGTTCTTTCTGTCTAGAAATGTATATCCTTCAGCTTAAGAAAAATCTGTAACGTTTCTTTGCTGTCTTTCTTTTTGTCCTCTTTTCTATTTCTGGACTAAGTCAGACATTGGACATTTTAAATGAATCTACTATTTTAAAAAAGTCTTGGGAATTCCCTGGTGGTCCAATGGTTAGGACTCCGAGCTTCCAATGCTGTGGGCCCAGGTTTGATCCCTGGTCGGGGAACTAAGATCCTGTAAGCTGCATGGCCAAAAAAAAAAAAAAAAAAGAAAACAAAAAGGAAGAATTAAAAAAAAAGTCTTTTCTCTCCTATCTACCATCTTCTTTTTCTTTTGGTTCTATTTCTTAGAATATGTCCTCACTTTATCAACTTCATTTCTGCTATGAGATCTGTCCTTTCCAAGAGCATTTGCTTATTCTCTGAATCAACCAACCAACCAACTTCCCTCTCTCCCTTCCTTTCTTCCTTTAAAATTACATTCTGTTTTTGTTTCATGGATGAAACATTTTCTCTTATCTCTCTGAATTGTTTTGAGGTTTTCTCTGACCACGGTTACATTTAACTATGAGTTAAAAAAATTGAAATATAATTCACATACCTTAAAATTCACCAGTTTGAAATGTTCAGCTCAGTGGATTTTAGTATTTTTTACAAAGTTGTGCAACCATCATCACTATCTAATCCCAGAATATTTTCATCACCCAAAAGAAAACGTGTACTCCTTAACGGTCACTCCGACCCCCAACCCTCTGCCCTGGACAACCATTAATCTACTTACTGTTTATGTGGGTTTACTTATTCTAGATAGTTCATATAAATGAAATATGATAATTGGGTCTTTTGTTCTGGCTTCTTTCACTTAGCATAATGTTTTCAAGGTTCATCCATATTGCAGCATGAAACAGTACTTCGTTCCTTTTTATGGCCAAATAATATACCACTTTATGGATATACTACATTTTGTTTATCCATTTATCAGTTGATAAACATTTGGGTTGTTTCCACTTTGTAACTACTACAAATAATCCTGCTATGAACATTTGTGTACAGATTTTTGTGTGGACACATTTCAGTTCGTTTGGGTGTATACCTAAAAATGGAATGGCTGGGTCTTAATGGTAATTCTGTGTTTAACTTTTTGAACAAACTCTTCCAAAGCTGCTCACCATTTTTCATTTCTTGCCTGCAGCGTATGAGGATTTCAATTTGTCCAAGTTCTCGCTTGTGCTTATTATTGTATGCTTTTTGGTTTTGGCCATTTTGGTTTGTGTGAAGTGGTATCTCATTGTGGTTTTAATTTCCATTTCTCTAGTGATTAATGGTGTTTGAGCATCTTTTCATATGCTTATTGTTTATTTGTATATCTTCTTTGGAGAAATGTCTGTTTAAATCTTTTGCCTTTTTTTTTTTTTTTTTGTGGTACACGGGCCTCTCACTGTTGTGGCCTCTCCCGTTGTGGAGCACAGGCTCCGAACGCGCAGGCTCAGTGGCCATGGCTCACGGGCCTAGCCGCTCCGCGGCATGTGGGAACTTCCCGGACCGGGGCACGAACCCGTGTCCCCTGCATCAGCAGGCGGACTCTCAACCACTGCGCCACCAGGGAAGCCCCATTTTAAATTTTTGATGAAGTTGAATTTATCTAGTTTTTCTTCCATTGTTTGTGTTTCTCCTATCATATCTAAGAAACCATCTCTTAATATAAAGTCATGGAATTAATTATATTTCGATAAAATTAAAAAAAGATAAAGTCATGAAGATTTACACCAATCGGTTCTTCTATAGTTGCTCCTATATTTTGGTCTTTGATCCATTTTGAGTTCATTTTTGTCTAAGGTCTGAGGGAGGGGTCCAACTTCCTTCCTTTACACATGCATATCCAGTTGCCCCAGCACCATATGTTGAAAAGACTATTGTTCTTTTCCCATTGAATTACAGTAAGTCCCCTACATACGAACCTTCAAGTTGCGAACTTTCAAAGATGCAAACGTGCGTTTGCATGTCCAGTCATGTAAGTTAGTTCACGTGTCTGTCTGTAAGATTACTGTACTGTAAGATTAAAAATGTTTTCTTTATTTTTTGTGTCTGTTTGTTTTTTATGTATTATTTGTGTGAAAAGTATTATAAACCTATTACAGTACAGTACTATGTAGCTGATTGTGTTAGTTGGGTACCTAGGCTAACTTTGTTGGACTTATGAACAAATTGGACTTACGAACGTGCTCTCGGAACAGAATTCATTTGTATGTAGGGGACTTACTGTATCTTGCACTTGTGTCTAAAATCACTTGAACATCAGTGTGGGATTGTTAAGGGAACCGCTGACTGAAACTGCCCACCCTGGCCAGGCACAGTAGTAACCACTTGCCTGAGTTATCTTACAATAGGAGGTCCTGGTAAGAAACACGGAACTAACAAGCTACCAGCAACCGGTCAAAAGGAGAGAGGAGACTCCAGTCCATATGTCCTATCAACCTCCCTTCTGGATTCTAGTGAGAAGGATTCTTCCTTTTCACTGAAATCCATCTTGGCTGAGCGATGTGTGTGCCACTAGGAAGGACCCTGAGTCAGAGTGATTGGCCAGAGATAACCTGGACACTAACCCCATCACCATAAAACCTGAGACTATGAACCATGTGGCAGAGCAGTTCTACTGGGTTCCCTTACCCTGCTGCTGTGCACCCGGTCGCCCCTTCCCAATAAAGTCTCTTGCTTTGTCAGCACTTGTTTCTCCTTGGACAATTCATTTCCGAGTGTGAGACAAGAGCCCTCTCTCGGGCCCTGGAAGGGGTCCCCCTTCCTGCAACAGGTTTGTATCTGGACTCTTAGTTCTATACCATTGCTCTGTATGTCTTTCCTTATACCAGTACCACACGGTCTTGATTACTGTAGCTTTGTAGTAAATTTTGAGATTAGCAAGTGTGAAGCCTCCGACTTTCTTCTTCAAGATATTTTGGCTATTCTGGGTCTTTTGCATTTCCTTATGAATTTGAGGATCAGCTTATCCAATGAGTTCTTTTTTATCCTCTTTGTTTTGATATTTGGCTTTTATGTCTGAGTCTCTCCACAGTTGTGTGTGCTTAAGCGTGCTAGGACCCAAATGAGGGAAGGTAAGTGGGGGTGGGGAAACCTCTCATAGTTCATGATATAGACTTTCTCTTATCTCCCTGGATCAATATGGTGCCTTATCCCTACTCTCAACCATGCCTTAAGTTCTCAGGTCTGATTTAACCTATCCAGAGATTAAAATTTAACTCTCTGTTTGGGATTAGGGAGGGATGAGTGCCTAGCTGAAGTGGGTGGGGACTGGAGTCTGGCACTCTTTTCCATGCAGGTTTTTACCAGCCCTCCTGTTTTTAACCCCACTTCCCCCATCGCAGGCAGTTAGATTTCAGTTTTGACTCACTTGCCACTTTCCAAAATGTTGCTGCCATCTCTGTTGTTTCCTTTTCCATTCTTTTTTAGTGGGTTTACATTCTTTGTGTTTCTTTCCTGACATTTTGTTGGGGTTTGAGAAGGGAGCAGAGATAAATATAGGTGTTTAATCTGTCATGTTCATTGAGAGCCCCTGGAAGACTCTCTGTGGGAAAAGTTGGCATCAAGGAAGGTGGTGCAATACTTAGTCTCCTTGGAACCACTCCTGGAACAGCTCCTCCACTGTATTCTGTTCCTAGAGTTACATATCACCCCACTTTTTCTTTTTCTTTTTTTTTGGCTACGTCGGGTCTTAGTTGTGGCAAGTGGGATCTTTTGTTGCAGCGTGCCAGCTCTTCATTTGCGGCTCGCGGGCCTCTCTCTAGTTGTGGTATGCGGGCTCCAGAGTGTGCGGGCTCAGAGTGGCATGCAGGCTCTCTAGTTGTGGCGTGTGGGCTCAGTAGTTGTGGCATGCGGGCTCTGTAGTTGTGGCGTGCGGGCTCCAGAGCATGTGGGCTCTGTAGTTGCGGCGCAAGGACTCAGTAGTTGTGGCACGTGGGCTCATTTGCCCTGAGGCATGTGGGATCTCAGTTCCCCGACCAGGGATTGAAGCCGCATCCAGTGCATTGGAAGGTGGATTCTTAACCACTGGACCACCAGGAAGTTCCCCCCACTTTTTCATTTGCAATTTTGGGACATAATTTTAGTTTAACCTTGAGCCTTCTGACAGAGGTAAAGTCCTACTTTCAGTGCAGTCAAGTTAGTTGAAGCCTCAGCTGATTCAGTAACACTGATCCAGTGGTTCTCACCACAACTTCACTTTGGAATCATTTGGGTAGCTTTTAAATAACACAGCTGTCCCCGGCCCACTCCAGACCAATCCAATGAGAATCTCTGAGGTTAGGGTTTGGTTGTCAGTGGGGCTTTTTTTTGTTTCATTTTGTTTTTATTGCTCTCCAGGTATTCAAATGTGTAGAAAGAATTGAGGACCACTGCTCCAAGGCATTTCATAGTTCATTAAGGATGACTTTACCTAACAGGATAAGTTCAGTTGCATCTTTTTTTTTTCTTAATTTTTAGAATTTTTGGCTGCACCATGTGGCTTGTGGGATCCAAGCCATGGCCCCTGCAGTGAAAGCACACGGTCCTAACCTCTGGACTGCCAGGGGATTCTCCAGGTGCATCTCTTATCACTATCTTCCTCCTCCTCTTTCACTGCCCTCCAGCCGCGCACGCTGGCCCCCTTTCGTTCCTTACACTTTCAAGACATGCAACCATCTCAAGAGCTTTAGCTCTTGCCCTTTTTTCTGCCTGGAATGTTCTAACACAGATATCCTCAGTTCCCTCCTTCTCCTGCTTCAGATCTTTGCTCAGAAGTCACCTTCTCAGTGAGACTTGCCTTGTCCACAATGGTCAACATTTCTACTTCCAACTCCCTCCCAAATTCCTGTGTTCTTTCACTGCATGGTGTTTCCCCATATCTCTCGTCACCTCTCTAGTTCTCTTGTCTGTTCCCTATTTGGCATCCGCTTCCCACATATGCCGTTCCCCTAAGCATTAGTCTTTTACTGTATAAAGAAGCCAGTGGTGGGAGCTTCATTTATTCCTTCTGCCATGCTCTTTTCTTTGTGTAGGTAGAAGTTTCTGACCTATATCATTTTCCTTCTTTCTGAGGAACTTCTTTTCAACATTTCGTGCAGGGCAGGTTTTTGTTTGAGAAAGTCTTTTTTTCTCCTTCACTTTTAAAGGGTAACTTCATTGGATACAAAATTCTGGGTTGGTGGGTTTTTTCTTTTTTCTTTTTAAAAATATTTATTTATTTATTTGGCTGCACCAGGTCTTAGTTGCGGCACTCGGGATCTTCGTTGCGGCGTGCGGGATCTTTGGTTGTGGCATGTAGGATCTTTAGCTGCAGTGTGCATGCGGGATCTAGTTTCCTGACCAGGGATCGAACCCAGGCCTCCTGCATTGGGAGCGCGGAGTCTTTACCACTGGACCACCAGGGAAGTCCCGGGTTTTTTCTTTTAACACTTTAAATATTTCACTGCACTCTCTCCTTGCTTCTTTTTTAAGTTTATTTTTTGATTTTTGTATTCATCCTGCTTGATGTTCTGTGAGCTTCCTGGATCTATTATTTGGTGTTATGTCATTAATTTTGGGAAATTGTTGACCATATTACTTCAGATATTTCTTTTGCTCTGTTCTCTCTTCTGATATTCCAGTCATGTGTATTTTGTACCTTTTGAAATTGTCCCACAGTTCTTGGCAGTTCTGTATTTTCTTTTTTTTTTTAATTCTTTTTTTCTCTTTGCATTTTAGTTTGGGACGTTTCTGTTAATATATTTTCAAGCTTACTGATTCTTTCCTCAGCCACATCCAGTCTACTCATGGGCCCATCAAGGCGTTCTTCTTTTTTGTTACCATGTTCTGCATTTTCTTTTGATTCTTTCTTAGAGTTTCCATGTCTCTGCTTACATTACCCATCTGTTTTTATATGTTGTCTACTTTTTCCATTAGAGCACTTAACATATTAATCATAGTTATTTAAAATTCCCTGTCTGATAATTCCAAAGTCTGTCATATCTGAGTCTAATTCTGATGCTTGCTTTGTCTCTTCACACTATTTTTTCTTACGTTTTAGCATAACTTATAATTTCTAACTGAAAGCCAGGTAGGATGTATTAGGTAATAGGAACTGAGGTGAATAGGCCTTTATCTAGTTGGGAGTTTTGTGTAATCTGGCTAGGAGTTGGCTTGTGTTTAATGATTGATGTAATTGTAGGTACCAGAGGCCTCAAATTATGCTAGTATCCTTGTTTTTGTCTCCCCTGTAATCTCTGGTCTTCCCTAAGAACTCTTTCTTAAATAGAGTATACACCTTTTAGCTCTTTCAGCTGTAATCCACTGTTATTTTATTGGACCCTCGATATGGTGGCAGAGTATGGGAGAGGGAAAGCATTTTATAATTTTATGATTAAATCTCAGTCTTTTAGTGGGTCTCTGTCCCTGGGCTGTGACCTTTACAAGTGTTTATGAACTGTTTTCCTTTCTCAGTGCGATAAGAAGTCTAGAGGGGGCCTCAGGGAAATTTCCTCCCCCGCACTTGGGATAAGTCCTGGTAGAGTCCTTTTCCTGGAGTGAAGGCTGCTGTTAGAGAACACTCTGGGCATACAGCACAATGGTTACTTTTCCCATCCCCCTGCCAGAGCCAGGAGCATTCTTGGCTCTTTACCAGAAGACTCTTATAGGGTAGGAATTTTTTTTAAATGTTTTATTCATTGATGTATCATTAGCACCAAAAACAGTATAAGGTACAGAATAAATGCTCAGTATGTATTGAATGATTGAATAAATACTGTTTTACATAGATGTGGGAAAATTTCTCAGACCTAAAATGATAATAATAAACCGATGGCATTTCTCTGAGTGACTAGTTAGTCCCCAATCTAGTGTTTGTCTATTTGCTTAGTGTTTGTGTCTCTCTAATCCAAAACCCTAAGTAAGATAGGATTGTTATAGAGCAGTTGTTCTCAAGAGGTTTTGACTACAATCTTTAGTAAGACATATACATATTTTATATCATGACCCAATATACATGAAGATGTAAATGTACATTTTTTTTTTTTTGTAAATGTACATTTATCTGAACAAACTTTTTATGAAATAATACTTTCCTTTATGTATGGTGTACTTTAATATTTTCTACTCTGTTATTTTATATTTTATTTTAAAAAGTGCTTGTCGAGATTTACATAGAGGTTAAGTTCAGAGGATAATGTTTTTGTTTTTTTTTTCAAGAAATTTGGGTAGATCTACCACACTTAGTTCTGGCTTCCCCCTTTTTCTCCTGATAAATCCATGACTTCCTTGAATAATGAAATTCATTGAGCATCTATAACCTTTGGTGATGTTTTAAACATGTTCTCCCTCCTCCCCCTGCCTGCCCCAGGCTTATGCTAACTCAGTTTTTGTGGAAGTGATTTGAATGCAAACACTTCTCATCACTATTAGCAGGGGAAAAAATTACTTGAGTGCATGTACAGAGTCATCTATTTGTGTTGCTGAGACAGGTGTAGAGTAAAATCTGGGTCTCAGGTTTTATAAGCTTCCTAAAGTGGCTAGTAGGAGTTTGGACCTCATGCCCATTGGAAATCCTGTCCAATATGGGGCCCTGAGACAGAAATTATAGGTACTTTGGGGTACTTTCCCTTCAACAGTAATGGTTATTTGTCTTTATACATGGATTGCAAAGGTTCAATTCAAGATACCTACCTTGGGGCTTCCCTGGTGGCATAGTGGTTAAGAATCCGCCTGCCGGACTTCCCTGGTGGTGCAGTGGTTAAGAATCTGCCTGCCAATGCAGGGGACACGGGTTCGAGCCCTGGTCCCGGAAGATTCCACATGCTGTGGAACAGCTAAGCCCGTGCGCCACAACTACTGAGCCTGCAGGCCACAACTACTGAAGCCCATGCGCCTAGAGCCCGTGCTCTGCAACAAGAGAAGACACTACAATGAGAAGCCCGCGCACCACAACGAAAGAGTAGCCCCCGCTCGCCGCAACTAGAGAAAGCTGGTGCGCAACAAGGAAGACCCAACACAGCCAAAAAAATAAATAAATAAAATAAATAAATTTATTTAGAAAAAAGAAAAGAAAAGATACCTACCTTGTAGTGTCAGGGTGGTATCTTGCTAATGGATCTGGAGACAAAGCCGTGCATAAATAACATGGGCTATTGTTAGTAAACAGTGGCCTGTAATTATGAAAGACATGGGAGGAAGAAAACATGGTAGTCTTATCTACTCTATTTCTACTACTTTCCCTGTTGGTTTTGTTCTGAGCCGCCTCTGGAATTTATCTGATTGGTTTTGTTTTGGAGCCACGAAGTATAGATCGAAAGGTTTGGTCTTTCTCCCATGTAACAGGCCATGCGAGGGCTTTGCGTTTCATTCTCCAGAATTCTCTCTAGTTCATAGCAAAGGCTAAAAACAGTTAAAGCTCAGGGAGAACAAGCTAGTTTAAAAACTACCCTTAGTCAAGTTGCTTCTACCCTTAGAATGAGTCCCAGTAGATGTAAACATTTTAAAATTGTTTTCTTTTTAAAGTCTATAAATAATGGATTTCCAGCTTTTAGTGCTTTAACCTGTTACTAAAAGCCCCGAGGCTTAATTTACAATCATTAATCTTTCCTTCATTACTCAAGATATCATCTTTTTATCCCCTTTAAAACTATTGTTAAATTATGAAAAAGATCAAACATATGAAGTGGTTCAGAGAATAAGATAACAAGCAGTCATAAAAACCACCATCTGGATTTAATGAATAGTAGCATTTTGCCATATTTGCTTCAGAACTTCTTCCTTTAAAACATGAAATGTTGCAGATACAGTCGAAGTTCCCTTGGTCTCTCTGTTCACTCCAGTTCCCCTGCTCCCTCTTCCGCTACCCCAGAGGTAACTTCTGTCCTGAACTTGGTGTGGTTCCTTCCCATCCATGCTTCTATACTTTCATACCATTTATGTGTGTCCACAACAGTAGATACAATTGTTTTGTGAAAGTTCAAGTGTATACCAATGGCACTGCCCTACACTTAAGCTATCACTTGCTTTTTTTTTTTTTTTTTAGTTCTAGTATTATAGTTTGGGGTTTGTACATATCAGTTGAATTCATACATTTCAAGAACTATATGGCATCCCATTTTATAACTATTTCACAATTTATGCATTCCCTCATTGATGGACATTTAGGTTATTTATAAATTTTTGCTGTTATAAACATTGCCATGATGAACATTTTGAACACGGTTGCTTCTGCATTTGTTGGAAGATTTTCCCCTGGCAAATATCTAGGAGTGGAATCCTGGGAAGTACAATATATGCATCTTTATTGGCAAATACCTAGGAGTGGAATCCTGGGAACTACAATATATGCATCTTTAACTCTATCGGAGGTTGCCAGGTACCGTCTAACTTGCACTGCTTCCAGAAGCCTGTGAGACTTCTCAGCAACACTATTGTCAGACTTCTGATCTCTTGCTAATCTGATGGGTAAAAGAGTTGATATGTTTATTGCTTTACCAAAAAAACTTCAAGGGAGTCAAAACATTATCCTTTTGAATTTCAGAAAGTTGATGCACCTCTTCATTCATTCAATAAATATAGAGTTCTTACTAGGAGCCAGGCACTATTCCCAGATAGTAGGCTACAGGGCTAAGAGGGGGACACACATCTCAGCCCTCATGGAGCTTACCTTCTAGAGGAGGGAGACAGTACACACAAGAAATCAATACACTATGAACCGTGTCAGTGATAAATGCTAAGGCAGAAATGTAAACTAGGGAAGGATGGGTACAGTGTGTGTGGAGAGGTGAGGTTGACAGGGTGGCCAGGGAAGGCCCCTTAAGAAAGCAACATTTGAGTTAATGCCTGAAGGCAGTGAAGGAATAAGCTGTATATGTGGACAGTTGGGAAAAGAGAATTCTAGACAGAGAGGTAGAAGTCTGATGGGGGAACGTGGCTGGCATGTTCAAGCAACAGCGAGGAGGCCCATGGGGAAGGTAGGGAGAGGGGAAAGAAATGGGAGGCCAGGTCAGAGAGGTGTGTGGTAGTGTATCACGCCGTCCCTCTAAGGTCATTACAAGGACTTTGAGGTAGATGGGAAGCCCCTGGATAGCTTCCAGTTTTTGAATAGCACAGTGATATGATCTGATTACATATTAAAAGACAGGACTCTTGCTGAACGTAGAAATTGGATTGAAGGGGACAGAGAGCAGAAGCAGGAAAAACAATAACCCAGCTAAGAGGTGATGGTGTTTGGAGCAAGGCAGTGACAGTGCAGATGGAGAGAAATGTTTGAGCTTGGAAATATTTTAAAGGTAGAATCAATAGGATTTATTGATGGGTTGAATGTGGGGTGTGAGAGGGAAAGAGGAAGCACGAATGAGCCCCAGAATTTTGGCCTGAGCCACTGGATGGAGGGAGTTGTCATTAACTGAGATGTGGAACAGGATTGAGGGCGAGTATCAGAAGCTCAGTATTGTCAATGTGCAAAGAGGACCTGAGGTTCTCCTGCATACTGAAGTATAATTGTTGTGCTGAGAAAAAGCACTTGTATGACTCAATTAAAAGCTGTATTACATAGTTGCTTTTTTCATGAAATACCATTTTTACTTAAAAAAAATCAACAGATAAACTAGCGTTAATAGATTTGGGTGTTTGGCAGACATTTTCCTGAAGATGAATGAAGTAAGCCTGTCACTTCAAGGAAAACAACTGACAGTGCTTATTGCCAATGATAGAATATGAGTTTTTAAGTGAAAATTAGAAATTTGGAAGACTTCCATCTACCACAAAGAGCTTGACAGCTTCCCAATACTCAAAAACTTGTCTGATGAGATCAGTGGTGACATTCACAAATGTGATATTTTGGATAGAGTATAATGAAATGGGTCAACATTTGGAATATCTATAGAACTCAGTGAACCAAATATTTTCCAAATGACAAATGACGATGTTACACAATTATGTATGAGTAAAAGATCCACTCAAAATGCAAGATAGACTTCTGCTTCTAGCCAAGATGGAGTGACAGGGATGCCTTATGGCTAATGAGGTCCATCAAAAATTATTTCATGTGCTTTGTTGGCCAGGCCCATGTGCACATCCAGGTGATAGCAGAGTAGTCGACTGGATGAATGTTGGGCTTTGGAATCAGAAGATGTAGATTGAATCCTGGTCTGTCATTTCCTTGGCCAATAAACACATTTACTGGTATATCTTCTTGGAGAAACTTTTATTAAAATCTTCTGTCCATTTAAAAAATTGGTTTAATATTACTTTAGAATTTTTTTAATGTTTAAAAATTTTATTTATTTATTTTTTGGCCACACCATGAGGCGTTTGGGATCTTAGTTCCCCGACCAGGGATTGAACCCGTGCCCCCTCCAGTGGAAGTTCAGGGTCTTAACCACTGGACTGCCGGGAAGGTCCCTACTTTTTAAAAAATTGTTGAACTGTGACTTTCTTTTTGGAGATATTATTTTAGGCTCTCCATCCTTAAGAGGTTGATATAGCAGTGCTGTGTCCTTCTTAGCCCATCCAAGTCCTACCCAGATTCAGTAGTCATTATGAGACAGACATCACTCTGCCTGAAGCAGCGTGGCTGCAGTTGCTTAGATGTTTATATTTTCTTTTTTTTTAAATAAATTTTATTTATTTATTTTTGGCTGTGTTGGGTCTTTGTTGCTGCGCGTGGGCTTTCTCTAGTTGCGGTGAAGGGGGCTACTCTTTGTTGCTGTGCATGTACTTCTCATCGCGGTGGCTCCTCTTGTTGAGGAGCACGGGCTCTAGGCGTGTGGGCTTCAGTAGTTGTGGCACACGGGCTCAGTATTTGTGGCACACGGGCTTATTAGTTGCTCCGTGGCATGTGGGATCTTTCCGGACCAGGGCTTTAACCCGTGTCCCCTGCACTGGCAGGTGGATTCCTAACCACTGCACCACTAGAGAAGTCCTGGATGTTTATATTTTCTTGCTTCTATCTCTTTAGACTTAGATATAAAAATTGGGTTCAGTTCCTCAGTCTCTTATCAGATATCCTCTAAACCTGCTGCTTTGTTTGTCTTTCAGTTTCCTGGTGATGACATGGCATCTGCCAGCTCCAGCCGGGCAGGGGTCGCCCTGCCTTTTGAGAAGTCTCAGCTTATTCTGAAAGGTGAGTGGCACTGTGTGAAGTTTGTCATTTCAGGTCCAGCCCCATCTTTGGGAAAGAGGTGGAATTATACCACACTTTGGCTTACGAGCATAACTATTCATTCTTATAGGGTTGTCATACTATAGCTGGAGTTTTTGAAGAGGAGGGGGAAAAAAAGAACTTTTGGAAAGAATTATATAAAATGGCGAATCCTTCCTTCTCCAGGGCTCTTTTCTATCTACGCTCATTCCCTTGGTGAGCTCATCCAAACCTTATCACTTTAAATGCCACCAAATAGTAGGATCACTGCCACATTTGTATCTCCAGCCTGGCCTTGTCTCTGAACTCCAGGTTTGTATATCCAATAGCCCACTTGGCATCTCCACTTGAAGGCTTAGTAAACGTCTAAAATGTGACATGCCTGGAACTGACCTGATTTTTTTTTTTTCCTCAATATCCTGTATTCAGCAAATCTGGTTTTGTCTACATTCAAAATGTGGGCAGCGTTCAGCCACTTCTCACCACCCCTGCTGACCCACCAGCTGGCATCATCTCTGCCCTAGATTAAGGCGGTAGCCTCCTAACCTGGCTTCCTACTTCTGCCCTTTGCCCCGCTTCATTCTGTTTATCGCACAGCAGCCAGTGATCTTGTTACAGTGTAAGCCAGCTCTTGTCACTTCTCTGCTCAAACACATCAAGGACTGTCTATCTCACTCCGCATACAAGCTGAAGATCCCACGTGATATGACCCCTTCCATTTCTCATTTCCTGTTCCACATTTACTCCTCTTTGGCTAGATGCACAGGTCCACATGGACCTCCCGTGCTATTCATTGCCTCTACCAGGTACACTCCCACCCCTGGGCCTTTGCACTTGCTGTTCCCACTGAATGAAATGCTCTTTTGGCTGAGTTATCTACCTGGTCTGCTTCCTTACTTTCTGCAGGTTTTTACCCCAAAGTCACTCTCTTCAACGAGGCCTTCCCTGATTCCCCCATCTAAAGGCTCCCTACCCTGATTCCCTCATGTCTCTCCCCTTCATCACCTTATCTTTTTCTTATCAGCCCCTATCACTATTTAATGTTTGACCTATTGGAATCTATTTCATTTATTCACTGTCTCTTTCCGTAGAATGTAAGCTCCACGAGAACAGGGGTTTTTGTCTGTTTTGCTTACTGTTGATGCCCCAAAGCCTAGAACAGTGCCTGACACATAGTGAGGCCTCAGTAAATATCACACGGATGAAAGCCTGCTGCTCCAGTAGCTTTAGGAGGAGGAGTCACGGGACCACAAGATGCTCGGGGAGAGAGGAGTGGCATTCAGTATCTGGGCTCAGGCCTCTCAGCATGATCATTGGGAGACAAAATTGTATCTTTGGTCCAAATTTTTAAATTATTGTTTGAAAAATGGAAATGTTATTCATTTATTTCATGCACTCACATAGTTTACAGTTGTTTCCATTCCTGCAGCTCCCCAGTTCCCTCGCCTGGAGGGAACCTGTTGTTATCAGTGAGTGCTCCTTTCCCCACGTCATCTTTTTTTTTTTTTTAAGCCTACAGCACCTGGTATTGCCAAGCGGTCTCCCATCCAAGTACTACCCAGGTCCAACCCTGCTTAGCTTCCGAGTTTGGGGGCATTCAGGGTGGTACGGCTGTAGTCCCCACACCTTTACCAACATGATATGTTGTCAGATTTTTTTTTTTTTTATCTTTGCCAGTCTGGTTGGTTAAAAAAAATTGTGCTCTCAGCATAGTTTTACTTCTCATTAAATGATAAGTGATGTTTAGTGTCTTATCATATGTTTAAGTAAATCTGTATTTCCTTTTCTGTGGGTTGCCTGTGTCTATTTTTTGCCTGTTTCTTATTGAGTTATTGATTTTTTTTATAGTCTTCATATATTTTAATTACTTTTCTTGGTGTCTCATGGCTGCTCCAGCCCTTTTGAGAAGGGAGAAGGAATAGAGTGAACTGGTAGGGTTTTGAACTCGAGACTACAGCCTTTACTGCCTATCTAATAATTAGCAGGGCTAGGTCAGAACAGAAGCCTGCCCATGGAAACTGGTGATATCCTGAGGTCCCTGTTTTGGGACCATGTTATTCAGGAACACACTCTGACTTCTAAAGGTTTCTCTCTTGCCTTTCCCTGATGTGTATTTTCTCACTAGTGTGGAGAGAGCTAACTTGATAATACAGGTGCACCTCGTTATATATGCACTTAAGCTATAGGGAGTTGATAATACCATCCAGGAAAATGGTGGGGGAGAAAGAGGAGAGAAGCAACCATTTAAACAGTGTGGGTGGTTCTTCCTCCTGTGCATTTTGTGGATAGAGCCTCTGGTGTAATTTGGGAGCTGTTGCTATGCTGTCCCCTCTCTGCCTCAGTTCCCTGTGCCTCTTCTAGTGCAGTCCTAGAGATTTATTTTTTTATTTTTTATCTTTAAAAATTTTTATTGGAGTATAGTTGATTTACAATGTTGTGTTAGTTTCAGGTGTATGGTAAAGTGAATCAGTTATGCATATGCATATATCCACTCTTTTTAAGATTCTTTTCCCATATAGGTCATTAAGGAATATTGAGTAGAGTTCCCTGTGTTATATACAGTAGGTCCTTATTAGTTATCTATTGTATTTATTTTTTAAATTAATTAATTTTATTTATTTATCTTTTTGGCTGCGTCGGGTCTTTGTTGCTGCGCGCGGGCTTTTCTCTAGTTGCGGCGAACGGCGGCTACTCTTCGTTGTGGTGCACGGGCTTCTCATTGCAGTGGCTTCTCTTGTTGCGGAGCATGGGCTCTAGGCACGAGGGCTTCAGTAGTTGTGGCACGTGGGCTCAGTACTTGTGGTTCTCTGGCTCTAGAGCGCAGGCTCAGTAGTTGTGGCACACGGGCTTAGTTGCTCTGTGGCATATGGGATCTTCCTGGACCAGGATTCGAACCCGTGTCCCCTGCATTGGCAGGCGGATTCTTAACCACTGCGCCACCAGGGGAGCCCTGGTTATCTATTTTATATATAGTAATAGTGTGTATATGTCAATCCCAATCTCCCAATTTATCCTTCTCCCCCAGTCCTAGAGTTTTACAATACACTTTTTAAACACACTAAGGTCCTCAAACGTAAGCCAACTATTTTATCTGATATTTAACTGAAGGAACACTGAAAACACAGCACAGCAAAGCAAAAAACTGGCTGTTTGGAACCTATAGAAGGATAATATGCCACACTCTATTCTGTTGCCTTCCTAAGAGCTTTTCAGGGGTATAATTTTGGAAATATGTGATTTTTTGCCTTATTTGTTGACTTTAAAAGCTAAATCCTATGTGAAGATGTGACTCCATGTATAAGAAACTGACATTTATATTTTATCAAATAGTAAATAAACTTTCTAGATAAACTTGAGACCTGTATTTTGGCTTGTCTTTTTTTTTTTTTTTTTGCGGTACGCGGGCCTCTCACTGTTGTGGCCTCTCCCATTGCGGAGCACAGGCTCCGGACGCACAGGCTCAGCGGCCATGGCTCACGGGCCTAGCCGCTCCGCGGCATGTGGGATCTTCCCGGACTGGGGCACGAACCCGTGTCCCCTGCATCGGCAGGCGGACTCTCAACCACTGCACCACCAGGGAAGCCCTGGCTTGTCTTTTAAGAACAAGAAACATTGAAAATATCACCCCACTTATTAATTATAAATTACTGCGGGGAAAATGTATCTTTACAGTGGAGTGACCTGGCAAACCCCACATTAACCATGGGATCAAAATTAGTATCCCCAGTAGGAGGATGGCCTGGTGTGTACAGTAAGAAGTATACAACCTAACCTGTGTAGTTAGTATTCTTGACAAAAATGTTCACTGTAAATCTAACCATGAGGAAACAATCAGAAAAATGCAGGATTTAGCATTCTATAAGACAGCTGGTGGAAGCAAGTCTTTAAAAATCATTGTCATGGGGCTTCCCTGGTGGCACAGTGGCTGAGAGTCCGCCTGCCGATGCAGGGGACGCGGGTTCTTGCCCGGTCCGGGAAGATCCCACATGTACAGTTTGTTCATCTTGATTGGATCCTGGGTTGGGAGAAAAACAGCTATAAAAATATGTTTGGGGGACTTCCCTGGTGGCGCAGTGGTTATGACTCTGTGCTCCCAATGCAGAGGGCATGGATTCGATCCCTGGTCAGGGAACTAGATCCCACATGCATGCCACAGTTAAGAGTTGGCATGCCACAACTAAGAAGCCCGCGTGCCACAACTACAGAGCTGGAGAGCCGCAACTAAATCCTGGCACAATCAAATAAATAAATATTAAAAAAAAAAGTTGGGAACAACTGGGAAAATTTGAATATGGAATGGGTATCAAATGATGGAAGGAGTGACTATACATTTTTTTTTTTAGGTATAATAATGGTGGTGTGGTAGGTGGAAGAATGCCCTTATTGTTTGGAATTGCATTCTGAAAGTAATCAGGGCCGATCTGTCATGATATCTCCAACTAACTTTTTTTTTAAATACAGATGTCATATATATATCTGGGTCCTGTGCTATCCAATAGGGTAGCAAGTATAGCCACGTAGAACTATTTACATTAAAATTAAATAAAATTTAAAGCTCCAGTCCTCAGTCTCACTAGCCATATTTCAAGTGCTTTATAGCCACATGTATCTCATGGCAATGTATTGGAGAGCGCTGGTGTAGAACATTTTTATTATTGCGGAAGTTCTCTGGGTAATATTGATGATAGACGCTGAGAGAGAGACAGAAAAGCATATGTGGCAAAATGATAGCAGTTAGTAAATAATGTGCAATTATTTATTCTATTCTTTCAATTTTTATGTAAATTGGAAACTTCACAAAAAACTACTAACTGCACCATGTGATCTTAGATTGAGTCCAGGACTAGAAAAAAATCTTTTCTCTTTTGCTATAATGGACATTGATAGGGTAATTGGCAAAATTTGAATAAGGTCTGTACCTTAGATAATAGTATTAAAGAATGTTGAATTTCCCAGTGTTGATATTTATACTATGGTAACGTTAGAAAATGTCTTAGTTCTTAGAAAAGACACACTGAAGTATTTAGGGAGAGGAAAAGAGAGAGTAATAAAGCAAGTAGCGTAGAAAGTTAATATTTGGTGACTTTGGGTGAAGGGTTTTTTTAATCAAATTATTTTATTTATTTATTTGGCTGCGTTGGGTCTTCTTTGTGGCATGTGAGATCTTTTGTTGTGGCACGTGGCTTCTCTCTAGTCGTGTCGTGCAGGTTTTCTGTCTCTAATTGAGACGCGTGGGCTCAGTAGTTGTGGCGCACGGGCTTAGTTGCCCCATAGCTTGTGGGATCTTACTTCCCCGACCAGGGATTGAACCCGCGTCCCCTGAGTTGGAAAGGGGATTCTCTACCACTGTACCACCAGGGAAGTCCCCGGTGAAGGGTTTATAAGAAATCTTTGTATTAGTCTTGCAGCTTTTCTAAATGTCTGAAATTATATCAAAAAAAATTTTTTTTAAAAGTAGATACTAAAAAAACAAGGACCAAAAGGGAAATTTGATGGAAGGGTTCAAAGAATCAGCCCGGGAGCTGGGAGGCTTGGTTCCAGGCTTAGCACTGCCTTTGACTAGCTCCGTGATTTTGGATATGTCTCACTTCCCTGGATCTTAGTTTGCCCAACTATTAAATAAAGGGTTTGAACTTGTTGATTTCAAAGAAACTGTCTAGCTCAAAATGGTAGGACTCTATATAACTAGTCCCTATTTTTTATCTATATTTTTACATTTAAGGGTCTGCCTGCAGATCTGCACTCACACCACCAGGTGGCCTCAGTTAACCTTGGTCTATGTGTGTAGTATTTTCATTTTCCCACTCTGGGCCACATTTCCCAGCTCTACGACCTTTTTTCCTAGTACCAACTCTTGTTGCTTCTTAATCTTCACGACAGCTTTTGTTGCTGTTGTTCCTTGACTTTCTCTCTAGTGTTCTTTTGGTCCTGGAGAAGACACGTATTGCTAAAAAACAATCAGAGGTGGCTTTGCCCTTTGCCAAGTTGTGGACCCTTATAGGACTGTCATCCCTCAGAAGGGTCTAGGAGGAGAGGTTTGCTAACTCTTGATGGGAACTCAGGTTCAGGCAGTCTTGTCATCATGGGTAAGGAACGTCAGTTACATGCTCTGATTTGGGGCATAGGATAGAAAACATCCAGATGGGTTTTGTCCTAGTGATCTGGAGTTTCCACCATGGCTGATAAGTGCTACAAAAGGAGCTTGTCTAGCACCCAGCCCTGGGCGTATGCTTGCTTAGTTGGTGCTGGGCCCCTCGCTTGCTGGTGCCGTGTAAGCATCAGAAATGCTGCCACATGAAGGAAATGAACAGAAGAGGAAATGCAGATGGTTAACAAGTACATGGAAAAACTATTCAATCTGGCTAGTAATTGAAGAAAAGCATTAGAACAAATAAGCAAAGTCTGGAAATGGCATATAGCATGGTGTGGAGTCAGGCTGCCGGGTGCACATTGTGGTTCGAAGCTCCCTGGATGTGTAGCCTGGGGCAATGACCTAGCTTCCCCAAGCTTGTTTCCTCCTGGGTGAAATGGAATGATGATGTATTTCCTGCCTTATTGTAAGGATTGGGTTAGATAATGTGTGCATACCACAGGATCTGTAATAAGTGCTCATTAACTCTTAGCTATTATCTTTATACTATTTTTTTTTTTACCTACATGATTTGCAAAGGGTGAAAAAAATATAGTACTCAGTGCTATGCAGTGTTTGGTGAAATGGATATATTCCTATAGTGCTGATAGGTGTCTACATGGGTTTAGAAAGGAACTGAGCAGTTTTAAGAACTTTAAAAAATGTTCATATCCTTTGGAAGAATACTCAGAAATGCATGCAGATACTATATACATTTGTGGTCATTTTCCCCGAGCCAAAAGTTGGAAGCAATCTATTCAACAGTGAAAGAATAGTTGCCTAAATTATGGTGTATGCTTGTAATGGGCTTATATTGCAGCTTTTTAAAATGGATTTTGGGGGGAGAGGACTTTTTAAAGAATTGGAGACATAAAAGATGAAAGTCTAGAAAGTCTGTATTTACCAACATCTTAATGATAATTATCCCAGTGTTTTCCGTTTAGGAGTGATTTTTTCTCTTATGCTTCTTTTCTTATGCTCTTTTTATATCCTCACATTAAAAAAGAAGTCTTTTTAGAATGAGGAAAAGACAAAATTTCTTTTTTTAAAAGAAACAACAAAAAAAGAGGGAGAACATCTGCCACAGGGGGGCAGCTGGGAGCCCTCTGACTCATCCTTGACTTCTTCTGTCTTTCCTGTCCAGTGGTGTCAGCAAAGCCCAAGGTGCATAGTCGTCAACCTCGAATTAACTCGTTTGTGGAAGTGGCAGTGGATGGACTCCCCAGTGAGACCAAGAAGACTGGGAAGCGAATTGGGAGCTCCGAGCTTCTCTGGAACGAGATCATCATTTTGTAAGAGAAAACCCCTTCTCTCCGAATGCGGCCCCCCGGGAGAATAGAGGAAGGGGTTGTGGGAGATCCAGGTTTCCTGTAGCAGCCTCTAGGCCTTCCGCCTTTGGTACCTGAGGCACCTTCTCTTCAGGTGTTTCTACATCATTGAGCTCACAGAGTGTTCATTGTTAGCTAGATGGTTACAGGGTCAGCTCTCGGGGGGAAAGGGTTTATGTGAGTGTCTTCCTCTTTGGGGTTCCCCCCACCTTCAAGATGTCAGCAGGGTAGTTTCTCTGTTTTCTTCTAAGTTACAGGAGTGACTGATCTGCTTGGATATGATGAATCAAGTATTTGTTTTCCAGGAATGTCACGGCCCAGAGTCATTTAGATTTGAAGGTCTGGAGCTGCCACACCTTGAGAAATGAACTGCTAGGCACCGCCTCTGTCAACCTCTCCAATGTCCTGAAGAACAATGGGGGCAAAAGTATGTACAAGGAAGGGGTACCTGACGTCATTCATTTGTGGGGGTGGGGAAAAGAATGTGAAGGCATGGATGTCTCTCACATGGTGGATAAACCTGGTGATGCAGTTTCCTCCAGGACCAGAGGCTGCAGTTACTGTACTCCCCGTGGATGTGGTCCGTGGAGTTCTAGGAAGGCTGAGAGCTACTCTCTGCCTCTATTGCGGAACTCAGCCCCTTGGTCCAGGGCCCCTAGTGGTGGGATGCACTGATGTCCCCCCCTTGATCCTTCCTCAGGGCTGCATACTTTCCCTCTGCCCCTCTTTTCCTGATCCTGATGTGTGACGTGTAAAATCAAACTGTCAAATGCCTCCAGCCTAAATCATTACTTTCCTAGTCTGATCCCTCAAACACAACAAAGGAGCTTCGTCTGTGGGTGGGTGTGTACATGTGTGCCTGCCTGTCTGCGTGGAATGGTGTTACAAATGGTGCCCTGTGCTTAGAAGGCGCTCGATAAACATTTCCTGGTTGTTGGAATGCAGTGGAAGCTCTATCATGATTATTCAGCATGCCTCGGCTGCACGGAAATCTAAATCCTCACGTCTGTTTATTGCTGTTTGTGGTCAGTGGAGTAACCCATGGCGGAGGTATCTGGATCCTCCCTCATAAAGCCTCTATTCAGAGCAGTACCAGATGTGGTGAGGGAATGCCACAGAAAGAAAGGCTCCTTCTTTTCTTGATGTGTGCTGTCTAGCAAATATTTTCTGAACGTGGATTTAGTTTAAGAGAGATGTGTGGGTGGGGAGCCCCGAGTCCCAGGGAGAGTGCTGCTTGATTCAAGAGTCTTTCCTTTCTGAGCCTGTCCTTTCTGATGGGCCTCTTGAATGGGGTGTGAGGCTCCCCCGGTCTTTTTCTTTCTGCTGGGCACACACTGATGTGGTGAACCCACTCTGGACTCGGGAATCGTCTGAAATGAGGATCTGCCTCTATTCTAATTCTGCAGGGAACACCCCGCTGCTCTGTCTTCTGAGTCGGTCTTTATTTTCCCAAATGCTAGCCTGCCTTTTATAATTTGATTCTCAAGGAGGATTATATTTACTATGTCATTTGGAAATAGACTTGTGGGCATTCTCACATTAGGATCAGCAAGCGACATGAGTGTCCTTTTCTCTCCTTTTTCATTTGTCCAGTTGGCATACTTTTGCTTTCAATTACAAAAGTAATTGTTGAAAACTTGGGAATCACACAAAAGCACACAGACACACAAAGAAGATAAAATTCTCCTGGAAGCAAAGTACCTAGTGATAATTATTGTTAACATTTTGATACATGCCTTTCTGAGCCTTTTTTCCCTGTGTGCAGTGTATTAATATTTAAGACATCAGTGAAACAAAATTGAGATCATACATGAACTTATTATTTTGCAACATGCATTCTTCTCTTTAAAATGTATTACTATATCTTTATTTTTAATTGTGATTAAAAAAACACATAACGTAAAACTTACCGTCTTAACCATTTTTAAATGTACAATTCAGTGGCATTAAGTACATTGACAGGATTCTGCAGCCATCACCTCCATCCGTCTCCAGGACTTTTTCATCTTGCTAAACGCAAACTCTGTACCCGTTAAACAGTAACTCCCTCCCTTCTCTCAACCCACACCATTCAACTCTCTGTCCCTATGAATCTGCTTACTCTAGGTACTGCATATGAGTGGCATCATACAGTATTTACCCTTTTGTGTCTGACTTCTTTCACTCAGCATAATGTCCTTAAGCCTCTTTCACGTGGTATGTATCAGAATCACCTTTTTTTTCTTTCTTTTTAAATTTTATTTTATTTTATTTTGGCCACACTGCACGGCTTGTGGGATCTTAGTTACCTGACCAGGGATTGAACCTGGGCCCCCGGCAGGGAAAGCACGGAGTCCTAACCGCTGGACGGCTCAGTAGTTGTGGCTCGTGGGTTCTAGAGTGCAGGCTCAGTAGTTGTGGTGCATGGGCTTAGTTGCTCTGCGGCATGTGGGATCTTCCCGGACCAGGGCTCGAACCCGTGTCCCCTGCATTGGCAGGCGGATTCTTAACCATTGCGCCACCAGGGAAGTCCCCAGAATCACCTTTTTAATGCCGAATAATATTGCATTGTATGCCGCATTTTGTTGATCCATTCATCCATCCAAGGACATTTGGGTTGCTTCTACTTTTTGCCTGTAGTGAACAGTGCTGTTGTGAACATGGGTGTCCAAATATCTCTTCAAGTCCCTGCTTTCAGTTCTTTTGGATATATATTCAGAAGTAGAATAGCTGCATCACATGGTAATTCTATTTTAATTTTTTGAGGAACCGCCATACTGTTTTCCATAGCTGTTGTACCATAAAATATTTAATTGTTGCTCAAAAGTCAGTTTTTGATGACTGTCTGGTAGTAGTCTTATCAGATGGCTGTGTGAAAATTTAAGGTTGAACATTTGGGTAGTTTTCAGTATTTCAGTCACAAGTAATGCTATTTTGATAAACTTATAAGTTTACAAATCTTTATACCAATTGTTAAAAATGTGTATTAAATTATTGAACATAGTCTTGCTGGATTTAAACATTTTTCAAGGTTTTGGACACATTGCCAGATTACCCTCCAGAAAAGTTCTACCCATTTATCCTTCCATCAGCAGTAGCTGAGATGGCTGGTTTCTATTGCACTTTAACATTTATTGGATTTATTTGTAAAAAAATATATATATATTTTTAGCCTATTTTATAATTAACATTTTGCCAGATTTGCTTCATCTATTTCTTTTTGGTTGCAGTATTTAAAGTAAATTACAGGTGTTTCAACCTTTTATCCTAGATTCTTCAGCATGCATCTCATTAAAAAAGGACTTTTGTTAACATAATTACTGTACCATTATCACACCTGGCAATATTTACATGAATTCCTCATTATCACCTAATACCCAGTTCATATTCGATTTCACCATCTATCTCAAAGTGTTGTTTTACAGTTGGTTTGCCCCAACCTGGATTTGGGCAACGTCCCCTCATTGCATTTGGTGGTTATGTCTTTGAAGTCCCCCCACCTCCACTCCACCTTTTTTAAAGCTGTAATTTACTCAAGGAGACTGATTTTTTTTTTTTTTTTTCTTTTACGCGGGCCTCTCACTGTTGTGGCCTCTCCCGTTGTGGAGCACAGGCTCCGGACGCGCAGGCTCAGCGGCCATGGCTCACGGGCCCAACCGCTCCGCGGCATGTGGGATCTTCCCGGACCGGGGCACGAACCCGTGTCCCCTGCATCGGCAGGCGGACTCTCAACCACTGAGCCACCAGGGAAGCCCTGAATGTTTTTAAAGTGTGTTTATTGCCTTATTAATGTCCTTTGCTCATTTTTTTACTGAAATGTGCATTTTTCTCTTTTGGTTTTGAGAGAGCTCTTTATATGTTAAGGCTGTTATTCTTTGTCTTGTAATTTGTGTTTTCCCAGTTTTTCATTCGCATTTTAATTTTTCAGGCTTTTTCTTTTTTCCATACAGATGTTTTAAACTTTCTGTAGTCAAGTCTGTTACCTTTTATATTTTCAGCCTTTTCTTTTATGTTTTGGAAGGCTTTCCTTTATTCTGAGATCAGGTAAATGATCATCTCTATTTTCCCCTAGTTCATTGTGATTTTATTTTTTTAATTTAATTCTTCATCCAAATGAATTTATCTTTGTGTACAGTGTGAGTAGGGATCTAATTTAATTTTTCCTGAATAGTTAACTGATTACTTTAGCACTACTTATTAAATAACCTATCTATATCCCCAGTGATCTGAGTTGCTACCTTAAGCATATATTAAAAAATATGTATATTTGGGCCTGTTTGGGACTTTCCATTCATTGCTGTTTTTTATCAGCCTTTTCAAATCACTCTGCCTTAGCTAGTATAACATTATGTTATGTTTTTAATATCTGACAGTTCAAGTTTCTCTTCTTTTCAAAATCTTCCTGCCTCTTTTCTTTGCATGGATGACATCATCACATGAATTTTACATTATTTTGTCAGGTTCTCCCCTCTTCCTATTCTCCTACCCCCAATCTCTTGAGATTTTTGTTGGAATCTATCATATGTAAAGTTTCTTTATGGAGAATTTTCATACCAGGAACATGGAATGTCTCTAAATTCACTCAAATCATTTTGAAGTTATCTTCAGATAGATTCTTTTAGTTTTTAAAGGAGGTTTGATATTATTTTCAGTGGGATCTTTTTCTATTATGTCTTCTAACTTAGTGTTGTTGGTATATGACTATTGTTTCTGTATTTTCTTTTATATAATCAGTCACTTGCTGAATTCTTAGTATAGGTTTTCAACAGTTTCTTTTGGATTTTCTTGGTAGACGTTTATGTGGTTTCTAAGATCAAAAATTTTGATCGTCTTAGGAGATAATTTTACTTCTTTTTCTTTGTTAGTTGCTTTGTATACAACTTCCTGTTTTAGTGGTGATGGAGTGGGCATTCTCCCCTAATAACTAAGCTTATAGTGACTTCTTCAGGTGTCAGGTTGGGTATTAGTTGGTTTACTAATCATTGTTGTCTTTTTAAAAAAATCAGGATAAGGGTTGAATTTTGAGCAAATGTTTTTATTTTATCTTTTAAAAAATATTTATTTATTTGGCTGCGTCGGGTCTTAGTTGTGGCACGTGAGATCTTTTAGTTGCAGCCTGCAGCAAATAGCTTTTAAGCAACCATTGGGATAATTATATGTTTCTCCTTTCAATGTATTATATTAATTTCCTTGTAGTAACAACCTTAGAATTTCTAGAATATACCTAATTGCTCATGGTAGATTATTCCTTGAAAATTTTTTTAGAATTACATGTTCATATTTTATTTGGGGGTTTCCATCTAATTCATAAGTGACATTTGTTTGTAGTTTTGTACTATTTTTGTCATCTTTGGAATCAAGTCTAGGCTAATTTTATAAAATAAATTGAAGTGCTTTCCAACTTCGGGAATAGACTCTATAACATGGGAATTATCTGTTCCATGAGTGCAGGAAAGAGCTCACCCATAAAACCAACTAGGTCTGGCAGCTTTCTCTGAAATAATTCTTTGATGACTTTTTCAGTTCTTTCCCCATAATGATTGGTTTGTTCAGCTTTTCTGATTCATCTTGTGTCAATTTTGTTAATTCATATATTCTAAGAAAACTGTTTCATGAGATATTCAAATTATTAATATAAAGATTTGAGATAGCATTCTCATTTTTTAAAATGTTTCTAATTTTTCTCACTTAAAAATGTTGGTATTTGTGTGTTTTTTTTCCCCATTTTTTTTTCTTGACTGGCATAAACATTCTTGTTTTAACTTTTGGCTTTTAATTTATTTTTCAGAGGACAACTACTTGGACTTATTTATCAATTTTACCATGTTTTCTAATGTTAATTTCTATTTTTAACTTGGTTAATCTTTTTCATCTTTTTGCTTTATTTATTCAATAGTCAGTCATTTATAGCTTTTTGAGTTGAAAGCTTAGTGCATTTATTTTTGTCCCATCTTATTTAATAATAAAAACATTCTTGCTTTAAATTTGTCTTTGATTTTTACCCCACTTTGTATTCAAAATTTTTTCTGTTAAAGAAAAGTGCACAAATCTTAAGTGAGACAGCTCAATGAATACTTACATGTGTTCACATCTGTGTAATCACCACTCAAATCAAGAGATAGAACATTCCCAGAACCCCAGAAATTTCCCCATGTCCCTTGCTTGCCCTGCCCTGAGATAACAACTATTCTGAATTTTATCACTGTTGATCACTATTGATTAGTTTTGCCTATTCTTGAATTTTGTATCAGTGAAATCAATTCATCTGTGCTTTTGCATGTAATGAGAGTTTGTTTTTTTTTACTGGGGTATGGTATCCTATTGTATGAATATACCACAATTTATTTGTCTCATCTCCTGTTGGTAGACATTTGGGTTAGTTCCAGTTTTTAGCCATCATGAGCAAAGCTGCTGTGAACATTCTTCTACAAGAATTTTGGAAGACACAGACATACACTTCTGTTAAATCTATCTATGTGTCTATCTATCTATATCTATCTTGGGGACTTGTTTCATAGGGTGGATGTATGTTTAGCTTTAGTAGAGACTGTCTGGTGGAGAACCAATTTGCCATCCCCTACATTTTGCTGTGTTCTGCTCCTTTTTTGTAATTGCTCTTGTGATTTTCTCTTTGAGCCCAGCGTGATTCAGGAGGATGTTTCCTATGGCTCCCAGGGGCTGTGTTGCTTGTGGCAGTGGCTGCAGCTTCTACTGCTCTTGCTGACGCCAGCCTTAGCACTTTGAGTGTGTGGCTGGGTTTAGTAGTGAGGCACATCAGATCCGAATCTGATGGAAAATTTGGGCAGTGGGCTGCTTTTTCTTAGGAAAACATATCTAGGATGACAATATAGATAATATTCTGGCTGTGTTTCCTAAAGCCCTCTGTATAGAGCAAGGCTGTTTCTGATGATTGCAAATCTGTCATGTAGAGAAGTGGTTAAGAACATGTGGACTCTGGAGTCAGACTCCCGGGGTTTGAATCCTGATTCCACCAGCTTTGTACATCAGACACTTAACTTCTCAGTGCTTCTGTTTCCTTGTCTGTAAAATATTGTTTTGAGATTAAGTAAGCTAACAACAGTATGTGACACATGTTCATACTATAGTAGTAGTAGTAGTAGTAATGGTAGTTATTATTTTGTCTCCTCTGATACTTTCCTTCCCAAAAATTGGGAGGTACAAATCCCAGAGATGGACAGCAGAGACCCAGTTTCCTGATATGGGACCTCCTTGCCTAACTGGGAGGCAGCCCTGAGGTTGTTCCAAGAGAGAATTCTAAGACTGGACAAATGCAAAAGCTTTGCGGGTGTGGAGTGGGGAGGCCATTATTAACATGTGACATTTTCCAGCACCACAGTCTTGGAGCCTGCGCTCCTTGGGGAGCTGCTGGACGGGAAATGTTTGCAGAGTGGTGTCTAAGTATGAATACGGTTTCGTAGGGTAGTGGGTTACAGTAGGTGAGGTGACTCCTCTCATTGTGGCCGGGTCTTCCTGAAACCACTTTTCCTGGGAAAGGGAGTGACGGGTAGCGGTTACCCCACCTGGTGTTTTTCTGCTCCATGGGACATAATTCATTCTTTCATTTGCTCCCTTGTTTTCCCCTGGGTGGACTTGGAGGTTGACTGGGAGACCCAGCTGATGTTTCCTGCCTCCCCCTGGTCGAGGGATGCTGCAGTGGAGGGTTTTACTCGAGTCCAGCAGTTACGTAATGGTCAGCCTTGGCTGACTCTGCAGGGACATTGACCTGGCAGTGGCTGCACGGAGGACTTGACCAAAAGTCCTGGTTTGGTTCTTAAGGATGGTTCTAGTCATCTCTGTGTGGAAGCCAGCTTTTGAGTTTGACTATCGCTTTTTTTTAATTTATTTTTTGGGGACTTCCCTGGTGGTCCAGTGGTAAAGAATCTGCCTTCCAATGCAGGGAACAGGGGTTTGATCTCTGACCGGGGAACTAAGATTCCACATGCTGTGGGGCAAATAAGCCCACGTGCCACAACTACTGAGCCTGCACGCCACAACTAGAGGGCCTGCATGCTGCAAACTACAGAGGCCATGCACCACAACTAGAGAGAGAAAACCCACATGCCACAACTAGAGACAAGCCTGCGAGCTGCAACAAAAAATCCTGCATGCTGCAATGAAGATCCTGTGTACCGCACCTAAGACCCAATGCAGCCAAAAAATAAAGAATAAATAAATACAATAAAATAAAAATTAAAAAATCTTAAAAAAAGTTAAGTCCACGAAGCAAGAACCAATGCTTTAAAAAAATAAAAATAATAATAAAATTTATTTTTAAAAAAATTGAATGAATACGAATTTTAAATTTATTTATTTATTTACTTACTTATCTGTCTGTCTGCGCCGGGTCTTAGTTGCAGCACGTGGGATCTTCGTTGCTGCCTGCAAAATCTTTAGTTGCAGCGTGCGAACTCTTAGTTGCGGCAGGTGGGATCTAGTTCCCTGACCAGGGATCGAACCCTGGCCCCGTCTGGAGTTCTTGGGAGCACGGAGTCTTAGCCACTGGGCCACCGGGGAAGTACCCTGAATACCGATTTTATTTTATTTTTTTTGCGGTACGCGGGCCTCTCACCGTTGTGGCCTCTCCCGCTGCGGAGCACAGGCTCCGGACGCGCAGGTTCAGCGGCCATGGCTCACGGGCCTAGCGGCTCCGCGGCATGTGGGATCTTCCCGGACTGGGGCACGAACGTGTGTCCCCTGCATCGGCAGGTGGACTCCCAACCACTGCGCCACCAGGGAAGCCCTGAACACCGATTTTTAAAAACCTTTTTATTAGGGGAATTTTCAAACATAATCCCCAACCCCCAGTAGTCACCAGCATGTTTCATCCATACCCGCCCACTGGATGATCTTCATTTCTTTCTGGCTTGGTAGCAGATAGGAGTTGAGACCCACTTTTCTCTTGTAGCTCTCCTCTCTGGTAGTTGGACTCATCAACACTGCAGACCTTGGCACTACCAGATTGTCCTGCTTTCAAGGAGGGAAATATGGCTTGAAGTAGATTAAAAAAATATATCCAAACTTCTTTATTTTAAAATAATTTCAAATTCAGAGACAAGTTACAAGGCTAGGACAAAGAACTCCCCTATACTCTTCATCCATGTGGTGATATTTTGATGCATTTGCCTTAACATCGTCTGTATGTCTGTATATGTATGTATGGTGATTTGCTGAATCATTTTAAATTATAAATCTTATACATCTTTGTCCCTGAATATTTAAATGTGTATTTCCTAAGAAGGATATTTTCTTGCCTAACCACTATAAATGAACCTAATCAAGAAATCTAACATTTTTACAGTATTGTTATGTAATTTGTATTTTCTAATTGTTGCAAAAATGCACTTCAGGTGATTTCCAGGATCCCATGCAAGATTGTGCATTACATTTGGTTGTCCTTAAATCTGGAGTCAGTTCCTCAGCCTATTTTTGTCTTTGATGACACTGTCATTGTTAAAGAGTTCAGGCTGTCTTTTTGTAGAATCTCCTCAGTTTAGATTCAGAGTACTACACATTTTTGGCAGGAGCATTCCAGAAGTGATGTTGCGTCCTTCTCAGTGTGTCAGATCAGGGGGCACACAACTCAGCTTGTTTCATTATTGATGATGTGAACTTTGACCATTGGGTTAGGGTTGTGTCTGCCAGGCTCTCCACTGTAAAATGACTATTTTCTCTTTATAACTAAGACGTTTTTTATGGGGAGATACCATACTTTGAGACTATGTAAATATCTGTTCCTCATCACACCTTCACCTACTAGTATTTGCATTCATTAATGATTTTTGTCTGAATCAGTTAATATTCTGATGGTCGCAAAATTTTTTTTCCAATTTAGTCATTCCTTCTACATTTATTAGTTGACATACTGCTGCAAGGAAGAGCTTTTCTTTTTCCTTTATGTAGGTATGTATTATCAGTCTCAACTCATGGATTCTTATTTTATGCATGGGTTATAATTTATTACTGCCATTATTTTATGCTCAAAATATCCCTGGTTTGGCCAGTGGGTGCCTCTTCAAGCTTGCTCCTGTATCCTTTTTTTTTTTTTTGCGATACATGGGCCTCTCACCGCTGCGGCCTCTTCCACCATGGAGCACAGGCTCCGGACACACAGGCCCAGTGGCCATGGCTCACGGGCCCAGCTGCTCCGCGGCATGTGGGATCCTCCCGGACCGGGGCACGAACCCGCATCCCCTGCATCGGCAGGTGGACTCCCAACCACTGCGTCACCAGGGAACCCCTCCTGTATCCTTTGGACATGTCCCCATCATATAGTTTTTTCCAAACATCATCCAACATAGATAGAATTTACTATGTGATAAAGGTGGCATTTAAAATCAGTAAAGAAAGGTGAACAAATTGGGACTATTGGTTAACCCAGTGGTTTTCAAAGTGTGGTGTCCAGATCAGCAGCATAGGCGTCACCTGGAAACATATTAGAAACATAAATTCTCAGGCCCTCTCCCAGTCCTACAGAATCAGAAAACCTGGAGATAGGGCCCAGCAATGTGTGTTTTAACAAATGCTCCAGGGCATTCTGATGCCGGTTCAAGTCTTAGAACCACTGAGTTACCACTTGGGAAAAAAATACAGTTAGATACCTTCCTTACACTGACACTTGTGCTGGTTTTCTTTATTTAGTTTTTAAATGTTTAACCCTTTAATCAATCTGGAGGTTTTTTTGGTGTATGGTGTAGGCCAAGGATCTAGTTGTATTTTTTCCTTATGGGTTTTACGGTGTCACTGTTTTCACTGGAGGGAGTGCCAGTATCAGTTTGGACATACCTATTCTCACTGCTTTTCTTTTTAAATTTTTATTTTTTTGGCTGCGTTGGGTCTTAGTTGCAGCATGCGGGATCTTCATTGAGGCATGCGAGATCTTTCGTTGTGGCGCACTGTCTCTTCGTTGCCACACTCGGGCTTCTCTCTAGTTGTGGCGCGCGGGGGTCCAGAACGTGTGGGCTCTGTAGTTTGTGGCACGCGGGCTCTCTTGTTGAGGCGCGCGAGCTCTGGCGTGCAGGCTTAGTTGCCCCGCGGAATGTGGGATCTTAGTTCCCCGACCAGGGATTGAACCTGTGTCCCCTGCATTGGAAGGTAGATTCTTTACCACTGGACCACCAGGGAAATCCCCTCACTGCTCTTTTTCTTCAAAACTTTCTTGGCTCTTGAGCCTTCATTTTTCCTGAAAGACTTTATGTATACACACACACACACATAAATATCTATTCTGTGTCTATATATTCAAGGTGATGAGTTTATGCTAAAATCTCCAATTCTAATTCAACCTCACAGAGTTCTTCCTAACTTTCCTCCTTTCCCCACTAGAGCCCTGGCTCTCACCATCATCCACATCTTTACTCATTTCTATATGCACAGGAGGCGGTTAGAGAATTGCTGTCCCCAGACCACTGTGAAAAATGAAGTACCTTTGAAAAGCTTTTTGCTTATGCTCTTCGTTTTCTATGCGTGTCTGTTTTCTTTCCCCATGTGTGTCTCCCAGATTTAAAAAAAAAAAAAAAATGAGAGAGGGAGAAAAAGCAAACAGCTCCCTATTTATTTAAAAATCTTATAAGCAGAGGGTTGTTACTGCACTTTATGTTCCAAGAACAGATAGGCCAGTCACGAGTGCTGTACCACCTCCCTCCCTCTTCCATGAGGATGAAGTGTTCTGGTGGGTGGGCCATGCATCTCAAGGAGGCAGGCCTGACAGACAGTGCATGCATTTATTTTAAAGTAAACACCACACTGTTTTTCCAGTTTTTCAACAAAAAGAGAAATAAACCACTGATCCTTGGAACCTGAGTCAGAGGGAGAAGAGAGAAACTTTTAAAAAATTGCTCCTAAGTTAAAAACAATTTTAAATTTAAGTTTGAGAAATTATTCACTGTTTCTTCAGATGAGCAGGAGGCGGGCAAGAGACAAAAGTGAAAGGAAGGATGTGACAGTCCTGTAAGCTGGTAGGGAGCTATTATTTAGGGCATAGCTACAAACTCCAGTGCCTTGATTAGGCCTGATGGGAGAATGGCCAAACCAGTTCTGCATAGCCAAGTAGTTACTTTTATGAGCCTGGTAAACCACTAAGACCTAGTTATTTCAGTCTCATGGAATACTCACAGAAGATTTCTGAGAAATTCTCTCTTGCTCCCCAAATTGAAAATAGTATAATTGTATCTCTGGGATGTGCCCCCCCACCCCCCATACCACAATCCACAGATGCTCAAGTCCCTTATATAAAATAGCATAGTATTTGCATATTACCTATGTACATACCCCCGTATACTTTAAATTATCTCTAGATTATCTATAATACCCAATACAATGTAAGTGCTTTGTAAATAGTTGCTGGAGCACAGCAAGTTCAAAGTTTGCTTTTGGGAATTTTCTGGAATTTTTTTTCCTGAATATTTTTGATCCACACTTGGTTGTATCTGAGAATATGGAGCATGTGGATATGTGGCAGGGGAGGCTGACTATTAATATTTTTTCTGATAATAAAAGCAACGTATGCTCCTAAAACTGAAAATGTTACTGTTATTTTTCTGATTATTATTGTTGTTTTATGCTTATTGAAAAAAAGACAAAGAACATTGTGAGTGCTAAGTATGTATCAGGCATTGTTCTGAATTCTTGATCTCTATCTATCTATCTATGTCTATATCTATTCTTTCCATTTAATCCTCCTGCATACCTATAATGTAGGTTGTACTGCCATCCCCTTTAATGAGGAAATAGGCAGATTTTATGTAACTTGCCCAAGATCACATAGTAGGTGGTGGCAGAGTTGGGATTTAACCCAGGCCTTTTTGGTCTCAGAGACTTTGCCTGCAACCTCTGCATATACTGCCTTCCAAAGAAGGAGAAGGTTAAAAATCACTGGAAATTCTTTTTTTCCCCCCACAAAGCTAGCAAATCTTGTTCCGTTATTATGAACTCCATTGAATGTTTGCTTTTTTTTTTTTTTTTTCTTTGCGGTACACTGGCCTCTCACTGTTGTGGCCTCTCCAGTTGTGGAGCACAGGCTCCAGACACGCAGGCTCAGCGGCCATGGCTCACGGGCCCAGCCGCTCCGCGGCATGTGGGATCTTCCCAGACCGGGGCACGAACCCGTGTCCCCTGAATCGGCAGGCGAACTCTCAACCACTGCGCCACCAGGGAAGCCCCTGTTTGCATTTTTTAAAGACAATTTTTGGAGCAATTTTAGAGTTCACAGCAAAATTGAGAAGGTACATGGAAATTTTTTTATTCAGAGCTAACCCGGTTAATACTTTGTTATATATCCACTCAGCTTTTTGGGGGTATGTCAACCATATATATATATATATATATATATATATATATATATATATATAAAAAATATATATATGTATAGGTGTGTGAGTGTCTAACCTTTTCCCCAAATTGGGAACTTACTCTACATATTGCTTTATAACTTGCTTTTTTTCACCCAGTTTTTCTACCTCAATGAAACTAGATCCTTTTAATGGCTACAACAGCATTTTTTTGGTATGAATGCACCATAGTTTAACAGATCTTTTATTGTTGGCCGTTTCTGAGTCTTTACTACTACAAGCAAGACTTTTCAGTAAATTCTTGTAATGATATCTTTGTTCTCCTGTCCTTTTTTTCCCTTAGGGTAGTAAGTTCCTAGGCATGCATTGCTGGGTCAAAAGGCAGGCACGCTGCAAGTTCTGTGATATCTGTGGCCTGGGTCTGCTGCAAAGACTGGACCCGTTTACACAACCCACCGTGTGTGTGCACGTGTACTTGTTTCCCTTCCCCCAGTGGCGCTGGGCATTACCAGTCTTTTAACCTCTGCCAGTCTGTTCAGCTGTGACAGTGATTTCTCTTTGTTATTTTAATTTGCATCTCTTTTCTTTTCTCCTCTCCCTTTCCTTCTTGAGGAACTCCTGGGTAAACTTTTGTCCTTGCTGCCTTGCTGCAAATGCTGTACCAGGTCTCCGGTCACCTCCATGTGACTCCATCCAGGGTCAGTTCTCACTTCCAACTCACTTGCCTTGCAGACTGGATACAAGGAATCCATCCCTCCAACTTGACCTACTCTTCACTTGGTTTTCAGGACACCACGCCCGGCTGGTGTTCTGTCTATCTTTCCAGTCACTCTTTTCCAGTCTCCTTTGCTGGTTTTCTCCTCGCTGGTCCAGAAGCCTTGGGATACCCCAAGTTGGCTTAGTCCTGCATCCACTTGTTAATTTATACCTCTTCCTTTCATGATCTCGTCCAGCCTCACGGCTTTAAATTTGGTCCGTTCACCTATGACTTGCACCCTGGACCTTTCTCCGGGCAACCTGAGACCGTGTTTCTAGATGTCTAATCAGCATCCTCGAATTAACATGTTAAAAGCTGAGCTGTCAGCTTTCCATTTAAGGCAACGGAGATGGAGATTTGGTGTTGCTCAGGCTGAAAACCTGGGTGTCCTCCTTGACGCTGCCATTCTTTCTATTACAACCCCCACCCGGTCCATCAACATGTCCTGCCCTCATTACCTTCGAGATACCTTGGAGGAACTGACTGTTTCTCACCCTGACAGTTGCCGTCACCCATGTCCACCTCACCACCACTTCTCAACTCAGGAGGCAAAGGCCTCCTAACTGGTCTCCCGGCATCATCTGCGTTTGTCTCCCTACGCTTCATTTTTGAGCCCAGCAGCCAGAATGATCCAACTCATAAGTCGAATCACATCCCTCCTCCAGTGGTTGCCTTTCTCACTAAAAGTAAAAACTGAAGTCCTTCCCAAACGGCCTAAAAAGCCTTCCCTGATCTTTCTGTCACCTCTCTGTTACCCCATCTCAATCATTCCACCCTCACCAAACCACCTCCTGCCCACAGGCCTTTGTGCTCTTCCTCCAGCCCACTGCTGCTCTTGCCTCAGGGCCTTTGCACCTCCCTGACCTTCTTCCCAAAATATTTCTTCCTTGTGTGTCATCCTGCCTTTCTCCCTCACCCACTTCCAGCCCACTCAGATGTCACCTCAGTGAGGGCTTCCCTGATCCATTCAGTGATTTTTTTTTTTAAATTTTACCAAGGTGTGCAACATCACCGTGAACTTTCCCACCACCTCAGTAAGATCCCTCCTGCTCACTTAGCTCTGGTTCCCATTAGTTTCTGTTCCCAGCCCAGCCCCTGGCAACCACTACGCTGCTTCCTGTCTCTGTAGATTTGCCTTTTCTGGACACTTTATACAAATGGAATCATACATGTGGCCCTGACCAAACCACCTTAATTTCAGTTCCTCCCTACACAACATTCCCTATTCCTTTCCTTGCTTTATTTTCTTTTTAGCAGTATCCCCATATAGTATATATATATTTTGTTTATTTATCTGACTTACTGGCCTCTACAACTAGAATGTGAGCTCCATGGGGGCAGGCACTGTTTGGTTTTTGTTAACTCTTGTACATCCCCTCATTCCTGTGCCCAGAACACAAAGAAGATACTAATAATATAATATAATATAATATAATATAATATAATATAATATAATATATACCATAACATAATATGATATTATACAATGTAATGTAATATGATATTAGTATATATATAATATACATATTTAATTAGATTAGTGAGGATGAACATCTTTTTATGTGACTGTGGTTTTTGTGGCCAGTGTCGTGGCTGACCGCTGAGGCAGAGGTAGGACCAGGGAAGTGCTGGGTGCCCTCTCTGGGGAGGTATCAGGCAGAATCCGTCCCCAGCCTCCAAATGCAAGGCTTTGTTTCATTTTACCTCCATCCAGTTGCAGTTGTATCAGTGACTCCTCTTTCCTTGATGGGCACCAGATGCCAGGCATTGGGATTTAAAACCATCTTTAATAGTCTCTGAAAAGCTCCCTGTGTGTTGCTTTCCATCATTGTGCACCTCAGGCAGATACGGCCAAGCCAGAACCTCAAGGAATTTCTGAAGAAGCCAAAAGCCACCCCCTCCCCCGACCCCAGACCCCCAGCTTCTCAAAGTTACAGCTGGGCCCAGCTCGCGGCTTTGGTGTCAGTGGAGAGCTGGTCGAAAGAAAAGGTCCTTTTAGCCAGGAGTCTCGAAAGTAAACACACAGGCCCCTGCAACGCAGGGTAAAACAGACCTGCTCTCTGTGTCACCGGCTGGGAGGCTGCCTTGTGAAACCTCACTTGAAAAAAGAAGAAAAGCTTTCTGTCAGGAAAGCCATCCCCTGTACGTGGCTGCCTCAGTGTGGCCTGGGCTTTAAGGCCGCCTCCAGAGTGTTCTGTAAACTTATTGGCTTTGGAGGGCCGTCAGCCTCGTGGGAATGCCTGTTTGAACAAAGAGTGATGCCACCCCTCAAAACACGAATGCTGGCTGAGGTCATCCCCCCTTTTCTTTTTCTAATGGTATATTGAAAACTTTTGCATTTTAATCCATAGTATTTGGTCAGACAGTTTTCCCCTCTTTTCTTTCTTTCTCTCTCTTTTCTTTTCTTTTTCTTTTTTTTTCTTTTTAGACTTGTGAATTTGTCAGTGTTGGATCAGGATTTTGTATAACTGGAAATTTCCTTCTTTTCTATCGGGCATTTTCTTAGGGTTGTGAGAGGGGCCTGCGGCGGAGTCGGGGGTGGGGGCAGGGTGGGTGTGAAGTTTATTTACCAGCATTTGCACAGTAAATCCCTTTGAGCACTGGGCTAGATGCCGGAGATGCAGCAGTGAACTAAGGCAGACAGTCTCGGAATTTAGGATCTAGAGAGGAAAGCGGACAGATGTTGGACAAATAACTGGTGCAGACTGTTCCAGTTGTGACAGATACGATGGAGGAAAGTGCAGGGTGCTCTGGGAGTATATCATTCAGGACTCAACCTAGAGTCCTGAGTCCTGAGTCAACCTGGGGTCAGGGAGTCTCAAGGAAGGCTTGCCCGAGGAAGTGACACCAGAACTGCAGAAGGATGACAAGCGATTGTCCAGGCCAACAAGGAGAAAAGCATTCCAGGCTGAAGGAAGCTTGGAGGCAGGAAAAAGCTTAGTTCAGTCAAGTTACACAGAGAAGGCCCCCGGGGCTGGCCGGGCCTTGGCAGACAGCTGCTCAAGATTATGACCAAAAACAGCAGGAAGGAGGCGCCCAAGCAGCGCTGTCCAGTAGAAATGTGATGTGAACCACAGACACAATTTAAAGTTTTCTAGTAGCCACATTAGAGAAAGTAAAAACAGAAATAAACAGGGGGGAAATTCGTTTTAATGATCTATTTTCTTTAGTCCAATATATACCAAATGTTATCATTTTAACACATGAGATCTGGTGTGTCATTTACACGCCCAGCATATCTCAGTCTGGAGATAGGAAAATGAGACTGTTGCCTGGATATGAGCAGTTTCCTTCCGCTTGCCAGAAAAAAAACCAACCCTGAAACATTGCATCTGATGACGGGGCCTCTTCCTTGTGCCAGTTCCCTGAGAGTGGCTCCCGCCTGCCTGCCCATCCAGTCTCCCAGGTTCTTCAGGGGAGACACCGCGGCTGCTGGGGTCATACGAAGATCAGACCTTGTTTAGCTCATCGGAGTACATGATTTCCTCTTTTCCTTCAGTCTTCTGGGATTCTAGGCGCATTTTTCTTAGAGCAGGAGACTTACTCTTGTAGGAGAGTGGTGAGTTGGGAGGGAAAGCGATCCTGGATCAGAGTGAGAGTGCCACAGTTACACGCGTGGTGCAGTCAGTGCTACGGTCAGGTACAGAGCGGAGATTTTCACCTTAGCGTCAGGCCCGGCCTGGGGGATGCTGTTTATTATGTACAGGATAGCAAGGCACACAGTTCTCAGAATATGACGTCTGTGTCTTCCCTCCCTCCCACTCCTAATTAACTGATTAATGTTTATTTACACGTGTATTACATGAATTCATTCTTTTGGGGCCGGGGACTTTGTGGTAAAGGCTGAATTCCCTTTGAACGTGCTGTTCCCTCAATCCTAAAACCCTCCTCAACAGATAGATTGCTTCTGTATATATTTTTAAAGATTCTTAGGATACTTTACAAGTCAAGGGGCACAACTTGTGGGCCTAGGGTGAATTCACTTTTGTATGTATAGTTTATACGTGTGTTTTTGTGCTGGTGTTTGCAAGTCTGGTGACTTCATACAAAGTTGATGACAGTGACCTATGTCATGGGGAAAGGGTTTGGAATGTGTGTGCTTACATCATATTTTGAATTTCTTTTTCTTTTTTTCATAGTTTGAATTTCTGCTTGAATTTTTAATAATAAGCATGTTGTTTAAAAAATTGTAAGTTAATGTTATTTATTGTGGAGCAAATATTATATAGCATAAATGGGGAAATTTTTAAACTTTTTATTATGGAAAGTTTCAAAGACAAATAAAAGTAGAGAGAATCATATAATGACTGAGTCATCCTGTATCCATTACCCACTTTGAACAATGAGGAGCACGTGTCCAGTTGTCTTTCATCTCTAGCCCCCACTTTTTGGGGATGTATTTGAAAGCAAATCTTAGGCATCATGTCATTTCATTTGTAAACACTTCTGTATACGTGTGTAACTGATATTGGAAATTGAGAAAAAATACATATGCACTGTGCAGATAATGGAAATTTAAAAAGTGAAACCGTTACTTCATAATCTGACTCTTCAAACACAACTTATTGTTTTTCTCTGCTTCATTTATTTCTTTGCCCCTTTACATACTTATTTTTACAGGGTTTTAATAATAGGGTGCTTTTTATAACTTCATGTTCTTGTTTTTTTTAAAATTAACCTTGTAGTGTAAATGATTTTCCATGTTGTTCACTCTTCATAATCATTAATCCAAATCTTTTTTTTTTTTTTTAAGATGTTGGGGGTAGGAGTTTATTAATTTATTTATTTTTGCTGTGTTGGGTCTTCATTTCTGTGCGAGGGCTTTCTCTAGTTGTGGCAAGCGGGGGCCACTCTTCATCGCGGTGCGCGGGCCTCCCACTATGGCGGCTTCTCTTGTTGCGGAGCACAGGCTCCACACACGCAGGCTCAGTAGTTGTGGCTCACGGGCCTAGTTGCTCCGCGGCATGTGGGATCCTCCCAGACCAGGGCTCGAACCCGTGTCCCCTGCATTAGCAGGCAGATTCTCAACCACTGCGCCACCAGGGAAGCCCCATCCAAATCTTAATTGTGGCATAATATTTCACTCATTTGAGATTTGTAATTTTTCAAAAGCCATTTTCTAAAAGGGGGAATTTTTTTTTATTGTGAAGTGATTACCACAATAAGTTTAGTTAACCATCATCTCAGGTAGATACAAAAAGAATAAAGGGAAAAAGTGGTTTTTTTCCTTGTGATGAGAACTTTTAGGATTTCCTGTCTTTGCATCTTTCCAATAGATCATACAGCAGTGTTAACTGTAGTCACCACGCTGTCCATCACATCCTTGGTCCTTATTTATTTTACAACTGGAAGTTTGTACTTTTTGGCTACCTTCATCCAATTCCTCCACTTTGCTGATTTGTTTAAAAGCAGAACCTTAACCATGAAAGCGCTCTTCTAGCTGGGCTCCTGCATTTCACTATTCCGAGACCGTTGAAAAGGAGGTTTGTTCATTGAAACCCTTTCTCTGCTGTGTTTACAGACACGTCCTCAATTCTGTGCAACGGGGAGAGGTGGTATAGTCACCGAGGTTCCCTGAGGGCGCAGAGAATGGATGAGCTGCTCAGATAATGGATGAGCTGCTCAGATGGGACTAGTCTAGGAATCCTCTGAATTAATGGGTGATGAGGACCACCCCCGCCTTGGGATAGAGGAGCTCCAATGACAAGGCCACAGTAATTAATGTGAACTGACAGTTTATCCTAAAAATGCAACTTTCCCAGATCTGTATTTATTTCCTCTAAATCACTTTAAAAATAGGCTATAGCTTTACAAACAGTGAGATTCACCAAGACAGATGAGGCTTTTTTTTGTTTCCTACGTGAAGGGGACCCTCAGTTGATTCAAGAGGGACTCTTTGTCTATAATGTACCTTATTAGATAGATGACTCAGATGAATAGCCAGTTCTGAAGTGTCTGTGTCAGTGCATTTTTTTTTTTTTTGCGGTACGCGGGCCTTTCACTGTTGTGGCCTCTCCCGTTACGGAGCACAGGCTCCGGACGCGCAGGCTCAGCGGCCATGGCTCACGGGCCCAGCCGCTCCGCGGCATGTGGGATCGTCCCAGACCAGGGCACGAACCCGCGTCCCCTGCATCGGCAGGCGGACTCTCAACCACTGCGCCACCAGGGAAGCCCCATTTTTTTTGTTTTTTATTTTTTTGTAAGTAAAGAAAAGCATGTGTAGCTTCAGGGGTTTGGACTGTAGAACACTGTGACCCTGAATCAAGAGAAATAAGGATGATCATGACTGACGAATCTGTCATGTACCGAAACGAGGATGCATGTGCCTAATCTCTCCTCCATCATTCTTGTGGTTGGAGGCGAGCCGTCCCTCTTCCTCCCATGTGAAGGACAGATTCTCCATCCATGCTTTGGAGCCCACCCTTTCCTGCCTTCTCAGGGCTCCTTTCTGACTTTGCTCCTGCCTCTCTGACTGGTCTTCTTCCCCAACCTGCTTCACCCCGCAACGTGCTAGCTCTTTGCCTGAAACTTCAGATCACAGTTGAGCTGTCAGTTCCTCAGGAAACTTTTCCTGATGCCCTGACCAGGCCAAATATCCAGCACTGATGGGACCATAAGGTCTCTTGCATGAAATCTGTTTCACAGTTGCAACTTTACATTTCTTTGTGACATTATTTAGTTACTTCTGTTTCTCCCACTGACTTGTGAGGTTCCTAAAAGCAGAGACTATGTCCATTTACCTTCTTCATTATAACCCAGCTTCTAGCACAGTGTCAGGATGCCCAGAAAATGCTTCTTGAATGAATGCACAAGAAAAAAAGGAGAAAAATAAAAGTTTAAAAACCGGCTTTGTAAAATGAAGCTCTTTTCATTTTTAGAGGAGTTTATGCAACCGTCAGTCAACCAAGACTTTAAACTTTTATTTATTTTTGGCTGCGTTGGGTCTTTGTTGGTGCGTGTGGGCTTTCTCTAGTTGTGGTGAGCGGGGGCTACTCTTCGTTGTGGTGTGCGGCTTCTCATTGCGGTGGCTTCTCTTGTTGTGGAGCACGGGCTCTAGGTGCGCGGGCTTCAGTAGTTGTGGCGCCTGGGCTCAGTAGTTGTGGCACGCAGGCTCTAGAGCGCAGACTCGGTAGTTGTGGCGCATGGGCTTAGTTGCTCTGCGGCATGTGGGGTCTTCCCGGACCAGAGGTTGAACCTGTGTCCCCTGCATTGGCAGGCAGATTCTTAACCACTGCACCACCAGGGAAGCCCCAGCCAAGACTTTAATTTGGAGATAATTAAGGATACGTTCCCAGCAGCAGCGAACAGAAGAAGCTTCAAGGCCAAGGTAGACGCTTCCTTACACCATGTGTTCTGGGAAGTCTCTGCCAAGGCTTGAGTGATGGGGGCCGAGGGAAGGTGGGTGAAGCAGAGTCAACCTTGGTACCCTAACAAGAATTCCAGTGTCTACAGCGTGCCACTAGCTTGGTAGAAGAGGCTTTCTCTTGTTAGGCTCTGGCTAAGGTTGGAAGCCAAAGACACATCGTAGCAGTAAATCCTGGAAGCCTCTGGCTTTCTTTACTGCGAAGGGAATGTGAAACAGTGTTCTCTTTAAACCTGGGGTAGCCTCCAGTCTGTGTGTGTCTGAGTTAATGGGGAGCCAGGGAAGGGAAAGGAGACTGTTTACTCTCTGCCCTTCTGGAATTTCCTCCAGTTCCGTTCCTCTGTGCACCAGTGTTTCACAGCTACGTGTAGAATGAACACTGACCTGTTAATGAATGCCCTGTTTATTTTCACTTTCTTTTGATGGGCCTATGGGATTGAGGGCAGAAGGAGGCCGGAAGAAGGAGGTTTGTTTGTTCCACTGAACAGCTCTGTTAAGGCCAAATCAATCACATCTTCCTCGGGCTTCTGAGACTCTTGGCCGGAGAGTACTTGGTCTCCCTTAAAAATATCCTACTTTGTGTCCTGTTTTGTTTTTCTCAAATTTCCGGGTAAATCCTTACATTTGTATTCTGAGTTAGGAAGAAAATATTTTTTCTCTTAAACGATATAAGCATATACATGCACATACATTTTGGTGGTGTGAGAGCAGGGAAGGACAGTGATGATAGAAGATTCTAAAGCAGAAAGTTCCTTCATACACCGCAGTGAAACTGCCCAGGCAGGGCTTCTGGACTTAACTGAATTGCACTATAGGGGCACAGTTTGGCAGTTCTGGTTTATGTAGTTTTTTTCTTCTGTCGGAATGAGGAAGGCAACTTCCATGCCCTATTTATCTATACTTATTGGTACCATATGCAAACAGCATATTAAAAAGTCCATGTCAGGAAAGGGAAAAAGTAAGTCTTAGAAAAATATTACTCATCCTTGTTGCACGTAACAACTCTTCCCAATAGGAAATTATTAACCTGAAGCTATTTGCAAATCTGAGGCTTTGAAGTAAGGGAAAATAACCATCAGAGCTACTCCCTCAGCAGCTTGATTGTATATTTTCTACCTTTTCATATTTCAAAATGTTTATGTAACATTGAATTTGTGTAAGTTTTTTAGTTTACAGTCACTGTTTGTTCTTTAGGTATGCTGGCTTGAAAAAGAAAAGCTATTATGGAAAATGTCAAAATACACAAAAGTAGAAAGAATAGTCCATGAACCCCTATGTGCCCATCACTCAGATCCACAGCGGGCTACAGGTGGCCATTCCCACCCCACCCTCCACGGGGTTATTTTCACATAAATCTCAGACATGTTTCATTTACAAATATTTCAGTATGGATCTCTTAAAGATAAGGGCTCTTAAAAACCATAACCATGATACCAGCTTCATACCTGAGAAGCTTAATGGTAATTATTTAATCTCATCAAATATTCAGAGAGTTTTTAACGTTTCCCCAGCTGTCTTCAACATTATTTCCCCCCCACCATTGGTTTGTTTGAATCAGGATCCAAACAGGATTGATAAGTCTCTTAAGTCCCTCTCCCTCGCCCCGCAACCAGGGATGGAACCCGGGCCCTTGGTGGTGAAAGCTCGGAGTCCTAACCACTGGACTGCCAGGGAATTTCTTCTTTCTCTTTTAACCAATATGTTCTCCTTCCTCTTTTTATCCCTTACAGTTCATTGTTGAAGAAACTGGACAGTTTGTCCTGTAGTTTCCCACATATTGGGTTTTGCTGTTTGTGTCCCTGAAATGTGTTTTAACATGTTCCTCTGTCCCTCTGTGTTTCTTTTAGTCTCATACCTGTTGAGATCTAGATCTAGAGACTTGATCTGATCCAGGTTCTTATTTTTTTCTTTTTAATGAGGTGGTGTGTGTTTCTACCAGGAAGCACGCTATGTCTTCTTGTCTCTTCTGGTGTGCCGGCTTTTAAAGGGATCTCCTGGCACAGTCCTTGAGGATTTTCCTAATTCTTTTCCCCTAGCTTCTAATCTCCAGCCCTACCGCTGTATGTTGACCTCCATAAAGTAGCGTTACAAGGTATTGGTAACCAGTGGGTACTTAGAAGAGAAGAAGGACATTTGCTGAAGTTAGCGTGAGCTCATGACTTTGGCTTTTTCGGAGGAACTAAAGTCTCTTACCATCGGAATATTTTCATTGTATATGTTCCACTTGGTCGTAATTGAATCTGACTTCCCCCAGCCATGCTCTACGTTTGTGCTTTTTGCAGCCCCTGCCTATGATTTGCCCAAAGCTTTGATTCCAAGGGCCTGATGGGCCTGTGGGGACTGACCAGTGTGCTCAGTGGGGAGCCATGGGGCTTTCCTAACATGTGCTGGAAAGGGGGGAAAGGGCGAGTCTCCCTTCTGCTACCCTGCTCCCAGAAGACACTGCCATCGCCTGGCCCAAGCTACCAGCTACTCCCGCCTGGAGTATTGCAGTGACTTCCTCCCCGGTCTTGTCTGCTTCATCTCTTGCTCCTCCTGCAGCTGGAGTGACTGCGCTGCAACAGAAGTCACGTCCCTTCCTTGCTCACGAGCCTCCAGTGGCTCCCAATCTCCCGCTGAGTAAATGCCAGCGACCATGCCAGCGCTCCGAGGCCTTCCTTGTGAGCTTCCGGTTTCCTACCACCCTCCTCTCCTGCTCCTCTCTTTCCCCATCCACTCCAGCCACACTGACCTCCCTGCCATTCCTCAGATCTGCCAGGCGTGCCCCCATCTGGGGCTTCTGTGTCTTATTCTCTCTCTGCCTAGAATATCCTTCCTCCAGATACTTACGTGGCTCCCCTGCCTCATCCTTCTTGAAGTTTTTGCTCCATTGTCACTTTCCTGGCGAGACTTTCTCACCACCCCAGACCCTCCTCCACCTCTAGCACTCTTCATCCCTTCCCCTCCTTTCATTTTTTTTTCTACTGCATTTGCCACTAACAGATTGTGCAATTTACTTTAAAAACAAAAAACATTGCCTAGTGTCTGTTTGCCCCAACCAGAATATAAACCCCCCGGGGCACAGCTTTTTGTCTGTTCTGTGCCTGTTGAATCTCACTGACCAGAAGAGTTTGTGCTCGCTGCACACGTGTGGACTGCATGATTACAGATGGAGCAGGGCCGGATGAGGTGGACGGTGGCTGGTGAGCCTCCTACGCTCAATCTGGTTCTAGTTCTGGAACTTGACTTACTACACCCATGTTTTCATCAGTTTCTTGATTTTTGAGCAGTGCCTGAAAAGGTGGGGGAAGACCTGGTGCAAGAGAAAGGCCCTTTGTAGAGTTGATGGCGTTGCCGCAGTGAAACCCGAGGGCCCCAGAGGAGAGGTGGCTAATGCTGCTATTTATAGCTCAGATTCCAGTATATGTTTTCCAGCCACACTTACTCCTTTCAGCCTCCCCTGTATGCTCAAGTCTGTCACTCAATTAGCTAATGGTTTCTTTAGTCCCATTATGCATTGTAGTGCTCCCCTGGCTCAGGTGTGTTCTTTTTGTTTTTGTTTTTTAAGAGAATAACAATGTTTTATTGTCAGAGGTTTAATTCTTTAATAGCTGTGCCAATTAAAAAAAAAAACACAACCCTTTCCCAATGTTTTATCATGCAATTTTCCAACATACAAAAGAGTTGAAAGAATAACACAATGAATGCCCAAATGCCCTTCACCGGGAACCAACACTTCTTAAGATTTTGCTGCATTTGTTTTACCTGTATGTGTGAGCCTGTGGGTGTGTGTGTGTTTTTTTCCCTGAACCATTTGAAGGTAAACTGCAGACATCGTGACACGTCACTCCTGAAAACTTCAGCCTATTTTCCTACAAAACAGTTTGAGAATAAGTGCAGACATCATCATAATATACTCTTGGATCTCCCGAGAATGAGACCATTCCTAAATACAGCCACAGTACCATTAGTGAACCTAAGAAAATCAACAGTAATTTCAGACACCATTCAATATCCAGTCTGGATGCAAATTTCTCCAATCGTCCCAAGAATGTATTTTTCAAACCAAGGTTTTGTCAAAATTTATGCAAGGCATTTGGTACTTACGTTCCTTTAAATCTAAAAGAGTCTTCTTCCTGCCTGCCCCCGCTCCCCTTTTAAATTTATTTAATGACATTGACTTTTCGAGGAGTCTGGGATGGTTACCGTATGGATGTCCCATATTCTGGGCTGGTCTGATTGCTTCCTCGTGGTATCACTGAATTTATTCCTCTATCCCCTCATTTCATGTAAGCTGGGAAAGAGGTTTCGAGGCTTGATTGGATTCAGGTTAAATGCTTTTGAAAGAAGACTTTAAAAGTGATGTTGTGGGTTTCCCTGGTGGCACAGTGGTTGAGAGCCCGCCTGCCGATGCAGGGGACACGGGTTCGTGCCCCGGTCCAGGAGGATCCCACATGCCGCGGAGCGGCTGGGCCCGTGAGCCATGGCCGCTGAGCCTGCGCATCTGGAGCCTGTGCTCCGCAATGGGAGAGGCCATAGCAGTGAGAGGCCCGCGTACCGCAAAAAAAAAAAAAAAAAGTGATGTTGTGTACTTCATCCTGTATCATGTCAGGAAGCATGTGGGTGTTGAGTTGTCTTGCTCTGAGTGATGCTCACTTCGATCACTTGGTTATGATCGAAGTGATGCTTAGAGGTCTCTCTGAACTGTTTCTCTTTTAAGTAAATAGAACAGTAGAGCGTTTTGTTCTCAAAAGCTTAGTTTAAAGAAAAAAAAAATCTCCCCTGTCACTGGCTCTTTTTGAAGGTCAGATGTGTCTCTAAGAGTTGCAAGGTAACTTCCAAGCCTATATGTATATAATGACTCTGCTGGACATGATGAGCAGGTAAACCAGACAGAAGAGCTGAGTTGGAGCTTTGAGTTGAGACTGTGGAGAGGAAAATGTGGGCTCTGCCCCTGGCTTTGTCAGAGGACCATGGCAGGGTGGCTGTTAGGAGGTTGAAATTAGCAGCAAGAGGCGTTGGGCTCTTCCAGCTTCCTGTTGAACATTATCATTCTTCCAGAAAGGAGGGGAAAGGTACCCACACTCCATTTGTAAAGTGATGGCCTTTGAGATATCAAGAAGGGAATTAAGGAGCCCTTCTAGAATTCTCATCCTGGCATGTTCCTGAGAGTGGTGTACCGGACATCTTTAGGAAGTGTCCTAGATACAAGATGAGAGGACCATACGTCCTTGTGATAGGTATGTGGGTGATCTTGGAAGATTTTTGCTGACCTTGGAGTTTGTTGTCGAAAGCTGAAAAAGGCTTGGAAAGGTCAGGAGAAGAGCAAGTATACAATGAAAAAATTAGATTGAGAGAAATCAGGACTTTTCAGCCTAAAAACAGGAGAGTCAACAAGGGAGATAATAAAAATGACAGTTTATTGGGAATTTACCAGGTGCTGTTTAATTCATTACATGTGTTACATGAACAATGTGTTCTTACTGCTCCTGTTTTGCAAGGTAGAGAGACCAGTGCTCAAGTTAAGTAATTTGTGTAGTACCGCATAGTACTAGATAGAACTGAGATTTGAATGCAGTCTGTCTGACTGGTACCCGCCCTCGACCTCTGTGCTTTGCTGCCTGCTAGGGACTTATACCCTGGATCTCAGTATGATAGAGTGGGGAGGTGCTCCTTGACTTTAGAAAAATAAATAAACAAACATTTATTACCTCATAGTTTCGGTGAGTCAGGTTTTGGGAGCAGCTTAGCTGGGCAGTCTGGCCTGGGATCTTCCACGAGGTTGCACTCGATACATTGGCTGGGCCGCAGTCATCTGAGAGCTAGACCAGGGCTGGAGGATCCATCTCCAAGGTGGCTCATCTGCACGGCGGGCATGTGGTGCTGGTTGAAAAGCCTCAGTTCTTTCCCTCTCGTGGACTTTTGAAGGAGCTAGTTTTCAGGTTGCAAGTGTTCTTTTATAGAAATATTTGGAACTCACCAAGCCCCTTAGTAAAACTGACTGAAAACAGACTCAAAAGGATTTGGAGAGCTCCATCACAGGGAAGAAAGGTTAAGGGGAGGGAGAGGTGCTTCAAGAGCTTGAAAACATGAGGGAAAACTGGTTTCTACCTTATTATAGTAGATCCTTGAATTGATCGAGACTGTTTTTTTTTTTTTTTGCTAGGTTCTTAAAGGGCTGTGTCTGTTTCTTGGAGAGATGCAGGGTAGACTTTTTTGGTGAGGGGAGGTTGTCTCTAGGAAATGCTCATGGAGGTAGTTATTTATACATGCCCTGCCTTGTTCTAGAAAACCAGCTTATAATAATACAGTAGCAACAAAGAGAGAAAATGAAGCGGCGGTTTGATGGATACTGTGGGTGGGGAAGGAGGTTGGAATATGTGGCACTTTCCTGGTCTGGCTTTGTAAGATGTGGGGTGGCATGGAAGGGCTGCATACTCTTTGGAAATCCTCATAAACGCTGCTCTTTCTTGGTAATTATTGAACGGCTCTGAACTGGAGGCTCTGGGTCCTCAGCAGTAACTGGATGGAGGCCATTCGGTGCGGCCAGGCTTGGTGGGTGGGGTCAGGGGTGTGTGTGCAGCAGTTTCCAGCCTGCCTAGGGTTTGGTGCTTCTGCCTCGTGCCAGTTAGTTTTGTTTCTTGTTCGCCCACAGGGCTGAATTTGCCTAGTGTTCCAGGGGCTGGGTGACTCTGAGCTGCCTTCTTACCTCACTGATGGAGCCAGGTGTTGACTAGTCTCTCCCTGTGGGACTTACCCAGGACCGTGTAACGACGGGGCTGACTTGCTTGTACTGAACTTTTGTTGTTTTAAACTTTTTTCCGCCTTATTTCAAAGTGAAACATTTTCCGGATTGAAAATTAAAAAACACTTTTTAGCCCAAATAATAAGTCCCTGAAATCCTTTATCTAGAGATGACTCCTGATAACGTTTCTTTAGGGTCTCCTGACCTGTTTTGATTCTTTTTGCCACCCCTCTTCCTGTGGGTGGGGGGACGCTATTTGTAACTGCTTTCTTCCTCTGTATGCTGTCAGTATCTCTTACTCTTTTCTTACGGTCCTGCAGGTATAAGCAAACAAATAAATAAAGTAGAAATTACCTAGTGAACCTAACTATATAAAATGTTCAGAAAAAAATGAGCACAGCCTTCCCCACCAGCCTGATACCGTGGTGACAGTTAGGCATATTCCTTCCCGTTCCTTTTTCTGTGCCACGAGACAAGTTTGAAGATGTAGAAGAAAGTTGGCAGGAAAGCCAGAGTCAGTGAAGTGGGAGCTTATAACTTACAGAATCTGAACTCAGTGTGCATTTGCTTTTGTCCATCCATGTTGCTTTTTGTGTCCAACAGTGGAGAACACACAGCTGACCCTGAACCTGCAGACAGAGAACAAAGGCGGTGTTGTCTCGGGTGGTGAGCTGACAATTTTCCTGGACGGGCCGGCTGTTGATCTGGGAAGCGTGCCTAATGGCAGCGCCGTGACGGATGGTGAGTGCCGCCCTGCTCCCCAGGGCTGTGCCGGGATGGGGCAGGGCGGGGCAGGGCGGGGCAGAGGAGGTGCCCAGATCTTGGTTCTCTACCAGGTACCTGGGTTTGGGTACTGCACAGCCAGCCCTGACGCTTCTTTTTTTTTTTTTTTAACTGAGGCTTAGGGGTCCTGGGCAAGTCCCTTAACTGCTTTGAGCCTCAGTTTTTGTTTTTGTTTTTTTTAATTTTATTTATTTATTTATGGCTGTATTGGGTCTTCGTTTATGTGCAAGGGCTTTCTCTAGTTGCGGCAAGTGGGGGCCACTCTTCATCGCGGTGCGCGAGCCTCTCACTATTGCGGCCTCTCTTGTTGCGGAGCACAGGCTCCAGACGCGCAGGCTCAGTAGTTGTGGCTCACGGGCCCAGCCGCTCTGTGGCATGGGGGATCCTCCCAGACCAGGGCTCGAACCCACGTCCCCTGCACTGGCAGGCAGACTCTCAACCACTGCGCCACCAGGGAAGCCCCCTGACACTTCTTAGCATCATGGATCACAATCAGGACATGATTTTTCAAGGACTGTTTTCTGTTAAAGGACCAAAATAAATACCAAGCCTTTGTAAGCGTGTTGTTGTTTTGGTTCTAGAGCAGAGAAAAACATGTTTTCATCCCACATGGACTTTGTAAAATAAAACATCTTTATTAAATGTTACTTGGGCCCATTTTTCTTCTTCCCAATCCAGTTAAACTTCCTGGAGAGCTTGAGAGTGTCTTTTATGAGATGGCCTTGGTTGGAAAAGGGGAACTGTGTGTCTCAGAGATTCACACTAGCTGAATACAGGCAAGAAGCAGGGAAATTGGAGTGTCTCTTGCTCTGTCCTGAATGTTGGCGGTTTGTTTCTTTTCATCTAGTTTGAAATTAGTCACTTTTGGATCTAGCAGGAAATTACTTCATGAAGTCTGAGGTCCAAAACCGGTTGGCTTTCTCCATAATTTTTCTTGTTAAGCGTGATGTAACTACGGCACCTTCCAGGCCCCAAGCAGGCTTTCTGTAGCTTCAAGGGGTGGGGTTTGAATTCTATCTGAAGGGCATTTGAGTGGAATCTCAGTGATTGGATGGGCCTTGACGTCTGAGAATCCTCCCTCAACTGACCTCCATGGTGCTTGGGGTACTTTTGGTGCATCTAGAAAAACCTGCATCATTCACTCATTCAGCACATACATCCACAGTTGAGCACCTGGTGTGTACTAGCTCTTGGACCGGGTGCTAGCCAGACGTCAGGGGCAAAATTCACACGGTCTCTACTCCCTAGAGCTTGTGATCTACTTGGCAGGGGCAGGGGATGTTAGATATCAAATGAGTAAACACAGAAATAATTATATAACTGTAACTGTGAACAAATCTATGAAGGAAGAGTACTGGGTGGTATGAGATTCCTTTACTAGTGTTTCGGTGAGTCAGGTACAGAGTCAGCCAGGGCAGCTGGATCGTGGGGAGCGAGAAGGAGGTGCTGGGAGGTGAGGTCAGTCAGGTCACACAGCCTCGAAGACCTTGGTAAGGATTGTGAACCTCAACCTAAGAAGTAGAAAGCTGTTGAGGGGTTTTTAATCAGGAGAGTATCATGATTTGATTTAGATAGAATCTGATTTGGCTTTTTAAAAGCTCTCTGGTTGCTGCGATGTGGAGAGATGCCCAATTCCTTGCTTCCACTTTGCATGGCCAGCATCTATCCTCTGTCTCACGGGGTGTGGTTCATTTAACGTATAAGGCAACACGCTTGTAAGTGCCTTAGACATTCTTGAAGGTCTTGGGAAGAGCTGTTTCCCAGGTTTGAGCCCCTCTGTTCCGCAGCCCTGATCAGACCTCACCCAGCCGTCCCTGTCCTTGTCATGCTGGAGGCTGCAGCTTGCTGGACCGTTGGTGTCCCCCTGGGGTGGGTAACTTTAAAACATGCACTTACCGCTGTTCCTGTACCCACATCTCAAACAGAGGTGTGAGCTTCTCAACGTTTCTGTCTTTTTTTTGTGTGATTGTTCCCTTTTCCAGGTTCACAGCCGCCTTCGAGAGAATCCAGCGGGACGGCTGTCACTCCAGAGAACCGGCACCAGCCCCCCAGCACAAACTGCTTTGGTGGGAGATCCCGGTAAGACACCTCCCTCCTTGTGAATGAGGAGGAGCCTGGAAGTTGCTTAGAGCTCTTGAAAACATGTTGGGAAGCGGCGAGGAACAATTTTTGTTAGAAACTGTTGGAAATTTCCAGAGAGCTTATAACTGACTTATAAGTATGTTAAGATGGCCCAGAGAGGAATACAAAACTCAGGATTCTCGGAAGGGTCAGGGGTGCCTTGACAAAGCTTGGGACTGACTCAGTGGGTTATTTGGCCGAGAGGAACTGTTGAACAGAGCTTGACTGCTTTTTATGCATCAGGTACAGTAGCCACAGTTATCCTTCCAGGATGCACATAGGAACACTCAGAGCAGTGGTTCCTTGTATGTGAAATTTTCTGTCTGTACATTTCTATTTGCGGGGGGTGATCCATGATTCCCTTTGGAGTGTTGGTTAAGACCTCCTGCACACAGAGTCTGACCTGTATTATACTTGTTATATACATCCCAAATGACTTAATTTTATTTACCGACATTCCCATCTTATACCTGTGTTAATGGTGCAAACTCCTCTCCACGGTCACTGAATTCCCAGGCAGAGGAATAATTTTAAGTGTATTTGAGAGATGGGGAGGAGGTTGGGAACCTGCTTTTTTAAATAAATAAATAAATTTATTTATTTATTTATTTTTGGCTGCGTTGGGTCTTCGTTGCTGTGTGCATGGGCTTTCTCCAGTTGTGGCGAGCGGGGGCTACTCTTCGTTGAGGTGCGCAGGCTTCTCATTGCGGTGGCTTCTCTTGTTGCCGAGCATGGGCTCTAGGTGCACGGGCTTCAGTAGTTGTGGCACACGGACTCAGTAGTTGTGGCTCGCGGGCTCTAGAGCGCAGGCTCAGTAGTTGTGGCACACGGGCTTAGTTGCTCCGCGGCACGTGGGATCTTCCCGGACCAGGGCTCGAACCCATGTCCCCTGCATTGGCAGGCAGATTCTTAATCAATGCACCACCAGGGAAGTCCCGGGAACCTGTTTTATTGTTTATTACAATGTACAAAATCCCCAGACATTTTAAGGAAATTTTAAGGAAAAGAATCATATGGAATGTAGTTTGTATCTGCAGAGAGTAGGCGAATAACTGGTAAAAATCCTCCCAAACAAATCCCGGGCGGTGGGGGAATAATGCTTTAAGAAACAAAGCATATTTTAGCCAATACCCACAACATCTGGAAAGATCCCTCTGAGGACAGCCTTCAGCCTCTCTGGATTTGGTTGTTTTGAGGGTTTGTGAGGTCTTGATGCTTGGCAGGCGTCAGGAACAAGAGGGGGTTGGATGTTTGGATCTTTTGTCTATAGCATCATTAGAAGCAGAGGTGCTATTTGCCTGTCATCTTTTCTCCAAGCCTCTGCAAAGGTCTTAACTACCTCATACCATGAAGACTAGTCATCTAGCGAGTCACAGAGAAGAGTGATTTGAAGGTTGAGATAAGTAGTCGACTCTCACAGGGTAAGGACCAACGATATAACTGGCAAATCTTATATCAACAAAGGCATGATTGGCGCCCAGAGTTAGAGAAAAGAAAATCTCTTCAATGGTGAGTAGCTGGTGGAGAGGAACACCTCAGACATTCACTCTGAGAATGATGCCTCCTTAGCTCTGGTGCTAGTAACTACCATCTTAGTCTTTTAGCTGACTTGGAAAATTGGTGTCAAACACAACTGATGTCACTTAATTTGGGGCTGGAGGGCAGTGTTCAGCTCTTAACGTTTGGACTTAAGTTCTTGACCTATTTGTTGCTCTCTGAAGTTCTCTAGTTGATAGGTCTTGAAATTTACGTGTCTGGATAGCGCTTCTTTGCTGATGTGTTGAGGATTCTTGAGTGTTACAACAGCAGGCAGACTTCAGCAGAAAATCGGACGCATTTTTGCCCATAACACATGGCGGACGTTCAATGCTAGTTAATTGTTAGTGGGCAAATTGCCTTCTAGGTAGCTGAAGCCGTGTAGGAGTCCTCCTCCACCTGCCCAGCTACTGCAGCATTTTCCATGCCTGGCCTCTGAATTTTCACAGGCCTCTTCCATCTAAGTATTTATTGTGTGTTCGCATGGAACCTGCTGCCATTCAGCAGCAAACACTTTTGGATGTATGGCCCAAAGGCAGTCTCTTCTGCATCCTTAAGACCCCCCTTTCCCCACTGCTGCCGCAGTTACGAAGGTCACCGTGCACACGGGGTAGCAGAGTAGTCTGCTGGATGAGTGTGAGGCTCTGGAATCAGATGTAGATTGAATCCTGGCCTGTCATTTACTTGCTATACAATATTGGACAAGTCACTGAAATGCTCAGCCTCTCAGTTTTTTCAGGCATGAAATGGGGACATCGCCTGCCTCACAGGGTCACTGTAGGAATTAACTGAGATGAGTTCTGTCAGTCTGAGAGCCTTGCACACTGGGAGCGCTCAGTGAAGGTGGCCAGGAATTGCATCTGGAGACGGTCTTTTGCGCCCCACATCCCCACACCCAAACCTGGGAAGCACGGCATTACTGAAGCATTCCTGTCCAGGAGGCTGTAGTTAGGAGGGTGGTGAATCTAACGTTCAGGATTCAGGGACAGTCCTCCGCTGTCCTTGGTTTCCTGTGGCAGAGAGAATGACGGGCTTCTGCTTGCCGCCTCCCAGACTAAATATTTAGCTTTCGCCGTCTGAATGGTTGGTTTTTCTTGGACTTGGGTGCTGTTCTCCATGATCAAAGGTGCTCTGATGTGCCCGTGAAGGTGAAGATTACAATGTGAAAGCAGCCTTTTCCTCTCCTTCCCCTGCTTTATACAGCCATAGAACCGGAACCGTGTAAGAGTTTTATCTTAAAGGTTCATCTACCCAAGCTCATCCAGCAAAGCTACCACGTGCTTGCTAAACAAGGCCTCAAAGCTCCGTCTCTTACTGGGATCTTTCTCACTATTTAGGGATCATCAGGTGAAACATCTCTAGTTGTTTTGCCATCTGAGCTGCCACATGGAAGCCAGCACAGGATCGCCACCGATGGCATAAATTTATTAGCAGACAGACCATGTTAGTATCCAGTCGGTGGGTCTGGCTGAGTAAAGAAAGAGTTAATATTGTACATCGTTGTTTAGTCCTACAATGAAATGGCGTCCCATAACAAAAATGGAGGAAAGATAGTTGCATCACTGTGGTAGAATTTCAGAAACATAATGTTGTACAAGAGCAGCAGATCACAGAAAAAATATATAGTATGATGTCATTTATGTGAAGTTCAAAAATGTAAACTGAAACCATGTATTTTTTATGGATACCTTCATAGGTGGTAAAACTATAAAAATTGGAAGGGAATGCGAATTAACCCTGAATTCAGGAAGATGGTTGTCACTGGTGGGCTTAATGAGGAAAAAGCACAGTGAAAGCTTCTGGGTATGGGGGATGCTATTTCTTGGCCCTGGGTGTTCATTTTATTATTCTTTTTTCAATTGACTATATACTTAATATATTCTTTGGTTTATACTGTATTCTTCATAATACAAAAACTGTCATCCACCAACCTAGGTAAACTGTATAGTGATGGTGTTAGGTTGGAGAAATTGTTGTGTGCCATCGAGGTAGACAGATTTCAGAACTTAGGGATTCTCCAGGCTCGATAATGACCACTCATTTCTCTTCTGCCCAGTTTATCTTTATAGCAGTGGAGCCAGGGATTCTAAGGCGATGCTTCACGTTGGCCTTGTTGGCTGTGCTCCTGTTACTTAGAAATCTCAGGTGGGAGAATTTAGTTTGGGCCTTGGGAAAGGGTTCCAGATGAAAGCTGGTCACTGCCAGATCATGTGTCAGAACAGCAGTAATCTTGGGGGCCCAGGAGGCCCTTTGGTGTTTGGAGCAGGGGCCATTACGTGGTGTACCCAGGGCTCTGTCTGTGAGTGTGCCGTCCTGCCCTGCGTCCTCAGCCAGCGTTCCTTATTCCAGTGTGTTATGGAGTCCCCTGGGAGAGTGTGTGCTAGTTGGCACAGGGAGGGCCTACCACACCCTTTAATAATCCCCCAGTGTTTATTTTATTTTGCTGGAATGAGGGCCAGCTTGGGAACCGTGCCTAAGTCAATTCAGGCTTTGCAGTTCTCATGTGTGCGCGGTGTCGTGCACACCTCGCCTTGCACGAGGCCTGCCAGAAACATGGTGTCTGCTCTCCACAGTGAGCGCACAGTCTTCATGGTGTACACGATGTATATGAAATGGCGAGTGTCACGGGAAGCTCAGAAAGAGGAGAGATGAGCACGTGGAGAGGGAGAGACCGAGGCGAGGCGGGGCGTGGGTTTGCAGAGAGACTTGTCCACTGTCCAAAGGTTCAGTACAGTGTCTTAGGGGCTAACACATGAGGGTGCTAACTAGTGAACTAGAAGAGCTAGTGCTGTGGTGGACGTGGAGGGGGAAAGAACCCAGCAAGGGGATCCACTCTGGTACCGGCAGCTTTCTTCAGAGCTACCGCTAGGTTAGAAAAGCCAGGGCGTTGGAGTCCCTCTGTGGTTTGCTGATTCTTCATCACCTGTGATTTTTTTCCCCACTCCTCAGCTATTACATGAAACCAGGGAGTTAAGGTGATGTCACCTAATGGGTGAAACCATAGGACTGCCCGTGAGCACTGCTGCTGCTCCAAGCATAGCCTTAAGATTTCTTCTGACTTGAGTAACTAGCTCCTCCATCCAGAATCCCCGTAGATTTTCCATCGTCACACAGGGAAACGGTACCAACAAATGGAAGAATGCATTGAACTTGCTTTTAGGTTCCTAAAGTTTTTCATTAATAGGTCTGAAAACTGTGAAAGGGATCTTGGTTAAGAATCTAGACATAGGGGCTTAAATAATTAATTTTTCTTTATTATGTATTATGTACATATTTATTGTAAGAGTATATGTGAATGTGCGTGAGTGTGTGCATGTGTTTGGTGTGAAGGGCTGCAGGCCTCCGTCCTCCATCAACTGTCACTACTGGGCAGTGTTGGTTGGAATCTAGATTTTAACAAACCCCCCCACGATTCTTTTACATGTGAAAGTTCAGACCCTCCTGTAATAAGTTTTCATCCAGCCTCCTTTCCTCTCTCCCTTTTTATCCTGCTTTGATGAAAACATATCCGATTTATTGACTCCCTTGCCTTGGCATCAGTGACCTCTGGAGATGTAAAAGAGCTGTAATCTCGGCGGCATAGAAAGGCGCAAGGTCTCTGGTGAGCTCTAAATAGCTCATCAGCTGTGTCTGCAGACAGCCTAGCCCAGAAAGGAAAGAAAAATAAACTTAACGGGGCCTGAGACTGCTGGGAACACTGCTGGGAGTCCTGGGAAGCAAAACTAATGGGGTAACGAGGGGTGGATAGGAACTGAGCCTTCAGGCACTCTGTCATTGTTGGCCACTTTCACCTGTCCTTCCACTGAGATGACTAAAGGCTAATTGATTTGGAACTGTAGTCATGTGGCGATGTCACCCTGTCAGCATGACACTGAACCCAGCATCTTTACAGTTCAGGCCTCCCATCCAATAGCTTTTACTTAAAATCTAGCTCTAGCCTCACTACGATTACTGGGGATGAGAAAGGAGTAAGAAAAGGAATACGTGTACTTCATTTCTCGTTCATTGATAGCTAAGATCCGGTCCCTGCACACAAGGAGCTTTCAGGGCTCTCTTCTGAGCAGGTGGTGTATAAGGAATAGGATTGAGACTGTGGACAGGAGCCCCACTGCGTTCTCAAAGGCAGACATCGAAAAGTCATCCTGGAGATTAATTACACATTAATTTATACATTAATTAATTATTAATTTATTAATCAATTATTATTTATTAAATCTGCACTAATTAAAATTATGCATTATACATTATTGTACATTTTTTTTGTTTGCTTTTGGCCATGCTGCGAGGCTTGTGGGATCTTAGTTCCCCGACCAGGCCCCCGGCAGTGGAAGCACAGAGTCCTAACCACTGGACCGCCAGGGAATTCCCTATTATACGTTTATTTATTCAGATCCATTTATTTCATTGGTCTTTACTGGGCATCTCTTCTGAGCCCAGAGAGGTGTGGTATGTGCCAGAAAGTAAGGCAAGTATCCGAAGTATCTGCAATTGGAGGCAATATTTGTTCCACAGACATGAGTGCCAGGCTGTGAGCTAGGTTGTGGTGATAAAAAGATGAAAAGCCGAAAAAAAAAAAAAGAAAAGCCACAGCCCCTGACATCGAGGACTGGCACCCAGTAGGAGACAGAGTCACAGGTGAGAATTCTAGTTTAGTGCAATGGACCCCATAGTGATGGTGAGTGAAGGCAGTGGAAAGTTTACCTAAATCCACCTGGTGGGGTTTAGGGGAAAACCTCACACATTTGAGCTGTACTTTTAAGGAGTTTGCAGACCATTGAAGTGGGGGTAAGGGAAGTCACTCAGGCTGAGGGAGCAGCGTGGGAAAATGCAATGGAGAAAAAGAGAACTTGGCATATTCGAGGACATATTAGTCATTTGGTAACGTGGACACATAGATATTCAGGATGATAGCTGAAGCAAACCATTGTTTGCAGGTCACATCCAGGCTGCCACCTGTTTGTTTGTTTGTTTAGAGCAGTGTTAGGTTCATAGCAAAACTGAGTATGAGGTACAGAGATTTCCCATATACCCCCTGCCCCACTTACACACAGCCTCCCCTGCTATCAGCATCCCACACTAGAGTGGTACATTTTGTTACAATCGCTGAACCTACATTGACACATCATTATCCCAAATGATAATGAGGGACTTTACCCCCCAGCGTCCATAGTTTATATTAGGGTTCATTCTTGCTGTTGTACACTTTGTGAGTTTTGACAAATGTATAGTGACTTGCATGCACCATTGTAGTATTATGCAGAATACTTTCGGGGCTCTAAAAATCTCCTGTGTTTTGCCTATTCATACCTTCCTCCCTATTAATTCCTGGCAACTACTGATCCTTTTACTGTCTACATAGTTTTGCCTTTTTCTAGAATGTCATATAATTGGAATCATAAAGTTTGTAGCTCAGATTGTCTCCTTTCACTTAGTAATGTGCATTTGAGGTTCCTCCATGTCTTTTCATGGCTTGATAGTTCATTTGTTTTTTAGCACTGAATAAAATTCCATTATCTGGATGTACCATGGTTTGTTCATTCACCTACAGGAAATCTTGGTTGCTTCTGAGTTTTGACAGTTATGAATAAAGCTGCTGTAAACATCCCTGTGCAGGTTTGTCTGTGGATGTGTTTTCAACTCCTTTGGATAATACCAAGGAGAGCAATTGCTAGGTTGTATGGTAAGAGTGTAAGAGTGTAAGAAATTGCCAAGCTGTCTTCCAAAATGGCTGTACCATTTTACACCCCTACCAGCAATGAATGAGAATTCCTGTTGCTCTGCATCCTCACCAGCATTTGGTGCTGTCAGTGTTCCAGATTTTGGCCATTCTAATAGGCATGTAGTGGTATCTCATTTGCATTTACCTGATGATGTACGCAGTAGAGCAGGTTTTCAAATACTTATTTGCCATCTGTATATCTTCTTTGGTGAGGTGTCTGTTCAGGTCTTTTGCCCATTTTTTAAATCAGGTTTTTCCTTTCTTTATTGTTGCGTTTTAAGAGTTCTGATAACAGTCCTTTATCAGATATGTCTTTTGCAAATATTTTCTTCCAGTCTATGTCTTGTCTTCTTATTCTCTTGACCACCTCTTTTTGTAAATAAAATTTTATTTGAATACAGCTATACTCATTCATTTACATATTATCTATGGCTACTTTCACGCTACAATGGCAGAGTTAAATAGGTGTGACAGAGACCATATGGTCTGCAAAGCCTAAGATATTCACTGTCTGGCCCTTTACAGAATGCTGATCCCGCTGTGGGAGATGGTAAGAAGGTGAGACCAGTTCACAAAGGGTTATGCTTTGCTGAGGACTTCAGATTTTATTCTTTGGAGATAGGAAACCACTGAGTTCTGAGCAAGGGCATGTTGTGTTATTTCTGTGGTAAATTATTCAGGTAAGTATCTGCTGGATGAATTTGAAGTTGTATCAGTTAGGGTTCATTGCCGGAAACAGAAACCACTCTAGGTATTTTGAGCAGAAAGGGATTTAATGTGGGGAATTAGGTATTTATAAAAGTCACTGGGTGGGCTGGAGGAGAAATGAGGCCCTCCCCATCCTTGGTTTCAAGGTTATAGTCCTGTGGTGGCAATCCAGACAGATGTCAGGAAACTTCTGCCCCTCCAACCACTGCATGTGCATGAAGTGGTGTCCAGGCAGTGAAGCAGGGAGACTGCTGGAACTACTGACAGCCATCACCACCACCAGAAGAGTGGTCTCTCCCTTTCTTCTGCTTTCCAAATCTCCTGCAAGAGCTTCTCATTGGTGCAACCTAAATCACTTCCAGAACCTAGGGGCATGGTAGTCTGAGAGTTTTCTAGCCCGTGCAGTGAGGGGACACGACAAGGGACACATGTGGAATAGAAGAAGGTAGGAATGTCTGACACAGTGGAGGTTGAGGCTAGACTCAGGGACCAATAAGAGGACTGCTGTGGGAACTGGTGAGATAGGAGTGGATGACTAGCTGTGGGTGGTGGCAGATTAGGGAGGAAATAGGAGAAAGACCTATAGGAGGTGTAATCATTGAGCAGGACTGGGTGACTCACTAGTGAGACAGGGTGGAGGATGAGGAGGCATATAGGGGACTCCCAGGCTCTTGGATTGAGACGCCATTCATGGAAATAAGAAATGCAGGAGGGGAGCAGCTTATGAAGCTGTCACTTTAAGGTGGCATCCCCCATGACGGTTGTGATTGGTGCTTAGCAGGCTCTGTGGACCTGGGATGGAGTCATTCCCCTAAAAGCGTATCCATAGGAGGAGGAATGCAGAGCAAAACAAACTTAGGAGATCTAGAGCACATCAAAGTGTATTCCTGACAGTGAACAACGGGGCCAATATAAGTGTCTCCACGATTTAGGGGATGGGGTGAAATTTCTATTGTATTTTAACTAGATCTGTGTCTGGATTTTAGCACTTCTCAGTCCCAGAAAATTGTGATTGAAAGGGAAAGAGTTTAGAGAGAAACCAATAAAAAGAGTATGCATCTCAGAGAAAGAATTTTTTGGTCATGGGAGCTTGAGCAGTTTGGGTATGGGATGATCAAAGATTGGAATAGAACTGACTGCAAATGCTTTGGACAGATGTGGATGGTGGGGGAAAGGGTTGCTGAAGCCATGGTGTTTGTGGTTGTGGTTTGGTGAGGTGAGGTTAGACTTTTCCTTTAGGATTCTGTTGGCACTGGATGGCTCCTTTTGAAAGTGCCAAGGTCTGTGGAAGTGGAGATTTGGGGTTTGGTTTAGTGACTGTCTTTATGATGGCATGCTCCATAACCTAAATAGAACGACTCCTTTCAAACACTGGAACAATTCTATATTTAGCTTTTTCATTTTGCGTTAGGTAAAAATAGTCACAGAACTGAAGCACGGAATTTATATTGCTTTACGCTCTACATGCCACAGGGGTTCCTGAAGTTGTTATGTACCCATAACTTACTGAAAATATAGTGAAGATATTAGTCTTAATATTCTATGGGTCTCCCATCCTTATCTCTATTTGTGTATTAGTTCGCTTGATTCTAGCATCCACCTCTATCATTCTGCCAAAATTACAGCCACAAAAGGCCAGCTGACTTGTCTGCAGGTTTCACCTTGTGGACTCGTCCTTTCTGGAAAAGTTGCCTGCCTTGGCATCTATAGTAGTGTGGAATCCCAGAGTGTTCCTCTTTTTTCTGGTTTTATTGATCTTTATTATTTAAAAAACAAATTTGATCCACGTGAAAATATATATATATAAATGTATTACACAATAGCAGGATGCACAATTATATAATGCAGTCAAGAGAGGTATCATTAGGGCTTCCCTGGTGGCACAGTGGTTGAGAGTCCGCCTGCCGATACAGGGGACAGGGGTTCGTGCCCCGGTCCGGGAAGATCCCACATGCCGTGGAGCGGCTAGGTCCGTGAGCCATGGCCACTGAGCTTGTGTGTCCAGAGCCTGTGCTCTGCAACGGGAGAGGCCACAGCAGTGAGAGGTCCACATACCGCAAAAAACAAACAAAAAGAGAGGTATCATTAAGAAGGTGACCTATAAGCAAAGATTTGAAGAAGGTGAGAGAGTTATCCATGAGGCTATCTCAGGGAAGAATGTTGGGCAGAGCAATGGCTCTTGCAAAGGAACCGAGCTGGGAGCGTGCCTTTGGAGTTGAAGGAGGCCAGTCTGGCTGGAGTGGAGGGAGTGAAGGGAAAATAGGAGGTGACAGCAGTAACAGGTAGGGCCAGATTATATCCATGAATTTCTTTCCTTTTTTAAAAAATAAATGTATTTATTTACGGCTGCGTTGGGTCTTCATTGCTGGGCACGGGCTTTCTCTAGTTGCAGTGAGCAGGGGCTACTCTTTGTTGCGGTGCGCAGGCTTCTCATTGCGGTGGCTTCTCTTTTGTTGGGCTCTGGGCACACGGGCTTCAGTAGTTGTGGCGCACGGGTTTAGTTGCTCCGCGGCATGTGGGGTCTTCCCAGACCAGGGCTCGAACCTGTGTCCTCTGCATTGGCAGGCTGATTCTTAACCACTGTGCCACCAGGGAATTCCCATGAATTTCTGCGTTATGTATTTCAAGGTTATTTTGTCCACAATACAAATTTGAAGTACGTCTTGTGGGCGAATTGAACCTTTTATCCTTATCTCACGATCTTCTCTTTTTCTAGAGTTTTTTCTCTTAAAATTTATTTGCTCTGAGCAATAAAAAGGAACAGCCTACAACAACATGGGTGATTCTCAGAAGCGTTATGCTAAGTGCAAGAAGCCAGACACAAAAAGCTACATTCTATGTGACTCCATTTACATAACATACTGCAAAAGGCACAGTTATTGGGACAGAAATCAGTCAGCAGTTGTTGGGAATTGAGGGGGGGATTGACTGCCAAGGGCACCAAGAAGTTTTGGGGCGCTATGGAAATGTTTTATGTCTTCACTGTGGTGGTGGTAACACGATTGTATGCATTTGTTTAAACTCACTGAACTGCACCCTTAAAAAGGGTGAATTTGACTATATGTATTAATAAATATGCCTGAATTTTAAAAATCATTTAAAAAATCTGTTTGGGGGACTTCCCTGGTGGCGCAGTGGTTGAGAGTCCGCCTGCCGATGCAGGGGACGCGGGTTCGTGCTCCGGTCCAGGAAGATCCCACATGCCACGGAGTGGCTGGGCCCGTGAGCCACGGCCGCTGAGCCTGCGCGTCCGGAGCCTGTGCTCCGCAATGGGAGGGGCCACAACAGTGAGAGGCCCGCATACCGCAAAAAAAAAAAAAAAAAAAATCTGTTTGGTTTGACATTAACATAGCTTCCCCAGCTGACCTTTGTTTTGTGTTTTCTCAGCATATTTTCCCCCACACATTTAGTTTCAGCCTTTTGGATGCTTATATATTAGATGGTGTTGCTTGCAACAGCATTTAATGGGATTTTTAACAAATAGTATGAGATGCGTGGGAGGTTGGGAGAAATAGGTGAAGAGGATTAAGAGATGCAGGCTTTCAGTTATAAAATAAATAAATCATGGTGACGTATGTACGATGTCGGGAATGTAGTCAATAATATTGTAATCACTTTGTATGGTAACAGATGGTAACTAGACATTGTGGTGATCAATTCGGAATGTATATAAATGTTGAACCAGTATGTCGTATACCTGAAACTAATGTAATTTATATGACAACTATATTTAAATTAAAAAAAAAAGGTTGAGGACTTCCCTGGTGGCGCAGTGGTTGAGAGTCCGCCTGCCGATGCAGGGGACACGGGTTCGTGCCCCTGTCCGGGAAGATCCCACATGCCGCGGAGCGGTTGGGCCCGTGAGCCATGGCCGCTGAGCCTGCGCGTCCGGAGCCTGTGCTCCACACGGGAGAGACCACAACAGTGAGAGGCCCGCGTACCGCAAAAAAAAAAAAAAAAAGGTTGAAAAAAACCCCAAACCAATATGATAGCTTTTATCTTTAAGCTCTCACGGTTAGTCCATTTATGTTTCTTGTGATTCTCGAGATCTTTGGAGTTTTCTCCAAAGATGTTATCTTTTTATCTTCTTGCCTTTTAATTGCTATCTGTCCTGCCTTCCTTGTTTCCCTTTGCTAAGCTAACTTTGTGTTTGGCCTGCCTTTTCTTTGTCTTGATGAGTTGAAGGTATCTTTGGCTCACTGATTATTTGATAATGGAGTGTGAAATTCTGCACCTAACAGTGTAAAGAGAACAAGAATTTCTACCCAGGCTCCCTGTCTGAAGATTTTCTGTTTGGACTTGGACTTTACTTGGACTTTTATGGCACATCTACGTGTTGGGTCTATTTTGTGTGCTTATAAATGGCCTTTGAAGGTACAACTTTAAAATGAGAAAACAACAACACTTTTTAACATGAGATTAGCGAAAGTCTAGAATAGGAGATGGTATGAATAATTGTTATTTTGTGAAGGAGAAGGGGAGATGAGGACATGGTTCTTTTTCTTTAAAATTTTACCTTAAAAAATTTACCTTAAAAAAGGTAAGCAAAAAGCTTTATTTTAAATCACATCATACAATTTTGCTTTACACTTAGAAAAGAATGGTGAACTGGGGACTCCTGAGGAGTTAGTTTTTCCTCTTCCATCTACAGCACTCCTTCTTTTGGAGGTGGGGAGCGGTACAGGGGGAGTGGTGCTGAGTTCTCAGCCAAACTCATCTGGACCTTATGCATCTTTGTGTCCCTACCAGGGCCTAGAATAGTGCTTTGCCGCACGTAGCAGCAGCTCAATAAATCCTTGTTGAGTTGAAAGAGTCTTGTGTTCCTGCTTCTCACTTGCCAGGACTTTGGGGTGGGTCTTCCTACTGGTTTACATTCCTTGGCACCCTGACTCCCTGAGAAGTGGCGGTTTCAGGGGCACAGGTTACAGGGGAGACTTTTTATCAGGACGGCCTTGTGCTTTCCAAGGCTTAGCCGGACCACCAAGAATGTGGTGGGTTCCCACTGCCTGCTCTGTCCCTCCTGTTCCTCCTGTTTTTTTCTTCATGATTGATATTTCCACTTTGAACCCTTTACATGGACTGTTCTACTCAGATCCTTGCAACTTTTAAGGTTAACGTTGGAATCAGAGATAAGTTGACACATAAATACGTCTTGCTTGGAAAAAGAATGCGTGAAGTCCATGTGCCTGAACTCTACCAGGAAAGAGAGTTACTTACTTACCCTCTGAGAACAGTAATGTCCCACATATATATAGCTGTTCAAATCCCCAAGTGATGGTTGAATGTGAGGAATGCGTGTCTCATAAAGGACATTTGGATCGTGGAAATGCGTCCCTATGAGATGAGCACTGATTCCATAGGGCATCTCCATCTCTGTATAAGGCCTTCTAACAGAGTGAGGTGGGGTGCTCAGCAAGAATTACCTAGCCGTATATTTGAAAATTAGTATCTTCTTCTGTGGAAACTGACATTTATTTGTGCTGAGAGGATCTATTAGTTTTCAACTGCTGTGTAACAAATGACCACGAATTTAGGGCTTAGAACAGCATCATTTGTGAGCTCACAGTTCTGTAGGTCAGAAGACGAGGACACCATAGCTGGCTGACTGGTCTCCTTAGGGTCTCACAAGGCCAAAATCAAGGTGTCAGCAGGGCTGCATGCTTAATCTGGAAACTAAGGAAGAATTTGCTTCAAAGCTGATTCGAGCCATTGACTGAGTCATTGTAGGACTGAGTTCCCATTTCCTCGCTGGCTCTCAGTTAGGTCTTACTCAGCTCCTTATTAAGGCCATCCACACTTCTTCTCATATGTACCCCCCCATCCCACTCATCATCAAGCTGGCAAGGGTGTGTCAGATTTCCCTCGTGCTTTGAATCCGTCTGATTTTCTCTTCTGCCCTCCACTTTTGACAACTGCTGGAGAAAGTGTTCTGCTTTTAGATTATGTCATTAGATTGGACCCATCTGCATGATATCCCTTTCTTTCTTATTTTTAAATACATTTATTATTTTTTATTTGGCCACACGGCATGGCAGTCCCGACCGGAGATTGAACCTGGGCCCCAGCAGTGAAAGTGCCGAGTCCTAACCACTGGACTACCAGGGAATTCCCTCATGTCCCTTTCTTAAGGTCAGCTGTGCCATATAATATCATAATATTATCATGGTAATATCATGTGCCATATAATAACATAATCAAGGGTGTGATATATCATCATATTCCCTAGTTTTAGGCATTAGGGTGGGGTGTCTTTGGGAGGAGGGGCATTTTAGAAATTCTGCCGACCACAGAAGGTATCTTTCTTAAATCCCATATTTAATCACTTGCCTAGTCTTCACCTGTTGGAGAGCACTTGAAAATTATAGCTAGAACAAAAAAAACCATGAAAAATAAAATTTGGTTGGATTTGAAGATTGTCTTGCAATTTTAGTAATGAGTCTAATGAAATGATTTTTATCTGTAGACCCTGATGCTAGAGAATGTTTTTTTTTTTTTTGCGGTACACGGGCCTCTCACTGTTGTGGCCTCTCCCATAGCACAGACTCCGGACGCGCAGGCCCAGTGGCCATGGCTCACGGGCCCAGCCTCTCCACCGCATGCGGGATCTTCCCAAACCGGGGCACGAACCCGTGTCCCCTGCATCGGCAGGCGGACTCTCCACCACTGCGCCAGCAGGGAAGCCCTAGAGAATGTTTTTACATGATGTTCAGGGCTAACCTTTCTGGAAGACACTAGCTCTGACACTTCTCAATACCTGGTAGATTGTGGATTCCATCTCTTAGCACGGATTCCATTCTTTAAAAGGGTGGAGGGAGATGGGGAGGTGAGGACTGGTTGCCACAACCATGGGAAGTATTAGAGGTTACAGGCCCAAGAGTGCTTTTGTGCTTGAGAGCTTGCTTCTTTTATTCATTCAGCAAATGTTTTTATATGCCTACTCTGGGGCCAAGCGCATTCTAGGTGCTGGTTATACAAAGGTACACAAAACAGACAAGGTCCTACCCTCATGGGCCTCGTTGAAGTCAGACATTAAACAGATAAACATATAATCACAAATGGAAGTGCCATAAGGGAAAAGTTTAGAATGCTGTGTGAAAAGAATTAAAGGGAGTTTAGTGCAGGCTGGGAGGTGAGGGACATTTAGACTAAGATTTGGATGAGAAGCCAACTGGGTGAAGAGTCCAGAGAAGAGGATGCCAGGCGAGTAGATCTGCAAAGGCTCTGAATTTTCCTTGGGAGGAGTTTAGAGGGAGGTTTGGAGGAATGTCCGTTGAACATATTCTTTTAGGAGCTTACCTCCCTCCTGCTGAATCCCTGCCTTTGCGATTCGTTGTCAGAACACTTAGAAATAACGCCCCGTATACTGTCATCCCTGGTACCGCAGGGTCCCCTGTGGCTCTTTCAGGTCTGGGGCTGTAGCACAGGGACACTCTGGGCTGGGCCAGGTTCAAACAAGATGTGATGCCGGGAGGAAGAAGGTGGAGATACTTTTCTGGCCCACCTGTAGCAGAAGCTGGAGCTCCGTATTCAGGGTCAGCCCTGTGCAGCTTCCTCCTGCGTGTCAGTGGAGGCAGATGGTCCACCACGCTCATCTCCTGAGCTGCTAGAGCATCCCATGCCCTTGTACCATCTCAGGACATGGGACAAATAAGTCAGGGGCTGCCCTCTGTGTTCAAGGAACCTCAGATCATCCCCTCCTGCCCCGAGCGGGGGTGGGGTGGAACGAGACAGTGACCGCTTCCCCTGGACTTCATCTCTCGGTCAAGTTTGGGAGGGCGTTTGGGCGTTCTTTTTAGTGAAGCCCAACATGCAACCTGGGATGAGATGAGGTGAGTCAAAATTTATTGTATTTTCTCTCTTAAAATGATTTTTTTTAGTCTCAGGAAGCTGCCACCATTGAGAAGCTTGCTCTATATTCCAGGTTGGGCAAAAGTAAATCACTTGTCTTTCTGTCACGTAGAATGGACTTGCAGCAGTTTTATTTTTACCTTTCCTGTCGTTTCTGAGGCTGGCAGCTAGAGGTAGGGTGTGGAGTGGAGCCATAAATTACCCTTGGAATGACTCGGATGGCCCCATTTTTAACTCTAATTGCGCCTTTCCCTTTTCACCTCTCCTTTTTATCCCCCTCCCCCCGCCCCCCCTCCACATTTGAATGAGAAGGAAGAATTGAGGCGGCTGTAAGTGGGAGCAGGTTTGCTTAGTGACGCCTCTCTGAATGGTGGAAAACGTTTCTTTTCCCATCACCACTTCCCATTTTTTCCCTCCATGCTTCTATTTTAAGTGGCTGGTGTTTTTTTTTGTTTTTTTCTTTTTTCTTTTTCTGGTTCTTTTACTGGAAACCAGCCCAGCCTCACTCAGTTTTGTTTCCATGCTGCTATTAAAAGACAATGCCCAGTTAAGAGGACTTGGAGGAGGGGCCGCCCTCTTGGTTCTAGTCATCCAGGCAAAAATCGATTCCCTGGATTGGAGTGTGAGAAGAGTTTTAAGATTATTAGGCTATGGGAACATATGTATATGTATAACTGATTCACTTTGTTATAAAGCAGAAACTAACACACCATTGTAAAGCAATTATACTCTAATAAAGATGTAGAAAAAAAGATTATTAGACAATTTTTAACTTCTGTATCTGTTTTTTGTTTTTTGTTTTTTTTTTTAATTTAAATGGAGGAAAACCCCACCATCAGTAGTTCTACCCTGAAACTTCTCTTTTGCTGAGCTAATGAGCCTGAATTCTGAGGTCAAAGAACCTCCCTTTAGTATCCTGGGCCTCTTTTACCAAGATAGAAAAGTATGCTTGGCACCCGGTATCCGGTCAGCCATGAATTCTTTTTTTGCGGTACGCGGGCCTCTCACTGTTGTGGCCTCTCCCGTTGCGGAGCACAGGCTCCGGACGCGCAGGCTCAGCGGCCATGGCTCACGGGCCCAGCCACTCCGCGGCATGTGGGATCTTCCCGGACTGCGGCATGAACCCGTGTCCCCTGCATCGGCAGGCGGACTGTCAACCACTGTGCCACCAGGGAAGCCCAGCCACGAATTCTTGACATTTGGGAGAGATGTGTCCCCAGGCTTTGAAGAATCCCTATATTTATTAATACAGAGTGTTTGTAGAGTCCTGAGTATTACCTGAATCACATTCCCATCAAGGTTTTTGTTTTCTGGGTGTTTTATTTTTGGGAGGGGGCTATCCTCATACCATAAGTTACATGCCTTTAAAAAAATTTATATATTTATTTATTTATGGCTGTGTCGGGTCTTAGCTGCGGCACGCGGGATCTTTCATTGTGGTGCACAGGCTCTTCATTGCCTCATATGGGTTTCTCTCTAGTTGTGGTGCGTGGGCTCCAGAGCGTGTGGGTTCAGTAGTTGCGGCGCATGGGCTCTCTAGTTGTGGCGCACAGGCTTAGTTGCCCCACGGCACGTGGGATCTTAGTTCCCCGACCAGGGATCGAACCCTTGTCCCCTGCATTGGAAGGCGGATTCTTAACCACTGGACCACCAGGGAAGTCCCAAGTTACCTGCCTTTTAAAACTTTAATTTTTTCTCACGTGATGAGCTGTTTTTTTTTTTTTTTTTTTTTTGTGGTACACGGGCCTCTCACTGTTGTGGCCTCTCCCATTGCGGAGCACAGGCTCCGGACGCGCAGGCTCATTGGCCATGGCTCATGGGCCCAGCCACCCCGTGGCATGTGAGATCTTCCCGGACCGGGGCATGAACCCGTGTCCCCTGCATTGGCAGGCGGACTCTCAACCACTGCGCCACCAGGGAAGCCCATGATGAGCTGTTTTTGCAGTGACTGAAACACACAAATTGCTTTTTAAAATAATGAAGATAGGTTTATGGAGGTATACAATAAAACGCCCCCTATGCAATGTACAGTTTGATAAAAGTATAGCGTCTGGTAACCACTACCATAATCAAGATATTGAAAGTTTCATCTCCCCCAGAAGTTCCCTCATGTCCCTTTATAGTCAGCCCCTACTTCTTTCTCCAGCTCTTGGCAGATACTAATTGCTTCCTTTCCCTACAGTTTTACCTCTTCCTAAATGTCATAAAAATGGATGGATATACTCTGTAGCCTTTTGTGTCTGTCTTCTTCCACTTAGCATAATGCATTTGTGATTCATCTATGTTGTTGCATCATCAGTAGTTCAATCCCTTTATTTACTGAGTAGTATTTCACTGTGTGGATGTACCACAGTCTGTCTGTTCATTCACCAGTTTGGGTTGTTTATGTTTTTGGAAATTATGAATAAAGTCACTATAATTTGCCTACAGGTTTCAGGTAAACGTTTTCATTTCTCTTGCGTAAATACCTAGGCATAGGATTGTTGGTTCGTATGCTAAGTGCATGTCTAACTTTGTAAGAGACTGCCAAACTCTTTTCCAAAGCGATGGTGCCACGTTGTGTTCCCTCCAGCAGTGTTTGAGAGTCCCAGGTGCTTTGTGTTCTCACCACTACTGTTACTGGCAGGTTTTTTTGTTTTGTTTTTGTTTGTGTGTGTGTGATTTTTTAGGTTTGTTTTGTTTTGTTTTTACTTTGTCCATTCTAACAGTTGTGTGATGGTACCTCATTGTCGTTTTAATTTGTATTTCCCTAATGACTAATGATGTTGAGCATCTTTCATGTGCTAATTTGCTGTTTGTAGATCTTCTCTTTTAAAATCTTTTGATTATTTTTATTGGTTTATTCTTTTTATTATTGAGTTTTGAGAGTTTTTTTTTTTCTAGAAATAAATCCTTTATCAGATAGGTATCTGGCAAATGATTTTTCCCAGTCTAGGGACTGTCTTTTCATTTTCTTGATAGTGTCTTTGGAAGAGCAGGAGTTTTAAATTTTGATGAAGCCACCGACTACTTTTTAAATCCATTTCCTCATAAAGGATGTGGTAGATTTATCAATCCCAAATTCTGAGTGACCACCAAATTTAGAATTTCATTTTTTAATTTAGCAAAAATTTTTGTTTTCGTGTCTGTGAGCCATCACTTTTTTTGACTCTTCATTTTGTTTTCATTTGCATTACTGATGCTAGGGCTGGCTTTTTTATTTAAACAAAGTTTTGTTTTGTTTAATTACCCCACATAAACTATTACATATGTGATGAGCAACAAAGCTGCACTGGGTGACAATGCCAAGTTATCAGGCAGGCTCACTCACTAGACAAGTGGCTCTCTCACACACTGGCATTGTAGGGTGTGATGCAAATTTGTTTCTGAGCAGAAGTACAAATTACCGCATTTCCACTAAGATGTAAGCTCCTTGAGATCAGCGACTCTTTCTGTTTTGTTGCTAGCCCTAGAACAGGACCTAGTGCTCAGAAGATAATGATTGAATGCAATTCTCTGGCCTTCATGCAGAGCAATGCAGGGTGTCCCACAACATTGGAGGCTGTGGCTCTCAGGGTCAGCTGAGGACTGAGGCCAGTGCTACGAATGTCAAAGCTTGAATGGCAAGGGACAGCCAAGAGCCCTCTCCTGGGGACCTCACCTGCATCAGTTCTCTTTCTGCAGAGTGGAGAGAGAATCCCAGGGCCCTGACCTTGACTGGCATTCCTTAGGGGGGTCTTAGTTTCTGATCTGAGGGAGGAACTTAGGTAACTTCACACCAGTATTTTGAGAGGCACGTGGGGTAGTGAGAGCTGAATCTCTGTAACTAGGTGACTTAAAACCATTCATGGAATTTTGCCGTTCTGCCTTCTTCTGACTGCCCCAGGGGCTGCATAGCTCCTCCCTCCCGCCCCCAAGGTGGTGGAGGGATCAGGCCAAGGTTGAAGTCATTGGCAGAGCCGAAGCCAGGCTGCCTGTGGTGGGGCCCAGCTCATCTCCACCCCATCGCCCCGCTTGTGTCCTGGTACTATTTTGGCTTATGGTGTGTGGTTTCAGCTTTTGGGCCAGCTTTTAATCACAACACAGTCCCATCTTTTAAGGGTTGAGTGACCTCCCAGAGAGGAAACTGCTGAAGAGAAGATTGTCCTCAAACTTTGAGGCCTTCTCTTCCTTCTAAGAGTCTTATTTTAAAGGTAATTCAAGAGGGGAACAGTGGAAGCTCCAGATTTAGGGCAAGAGAAGAATCTGGGGGAAGGGTGTTTGTGTGTGTGTGTGTGTGTGTGTGTGTGTGTGTGTGTGTATGGGGTGGGTGGGTAGCTGGGTGGCCATGGGCCACGGGCAGGGAGGTGGCAATTCACACAAAGTGGTCCCAGCTGCCCCTGGCTTACAGGCTAATCCCGGCTCTGCACCAGCCTGTCATTCAGAGTGTGCTGCTGTCATTAGTGGTTGAACATTTCTGAAAGTATTCTCTCTCAACTCTGACCACACGCCCCTTTGGGGAAGGGAGGGAGGGGCTAGGAGAGTAATGGGACCCACCCTGTTGTCACGCCCAGCTGCTCTGCAGAGGGACAAGGAGCCCAGGACCTAGAAGGAATCACGGGCCTGTCAGAGTCCGTGCGTGTGACACAACGAGTGTCGCATTTTCTATGCTGCCCCCCGACCCCCTGCCTTGTGGCCTGCTGCGCCCGGAGGGGTGAGCCCTCTGCTGTGGGCTGTGAGTACAAAATCACAGAGGCTTTTTTTCTTTTGTCCTTTTTTTTTTAAATTAATTAATTTATTTTTGGCTGCACTGGGTCTTTGTTGCTGCGTGCGGGCTTTCTCTAGTTGCAGCGAGCGGGGCCTACTCTTTGCTGCGGTACACAGGCTTCTCATTGCAGTGGCTTCTCTTGTTGCGGAGCATGGGCTCTAGGCACGCGGGCTTCAGTAGTTGTGTCGTGCGGGCTCAGTATTTGTGGCTCCTGGGCTGTAGAGCGCAGGTTCAGTAGCTGTGGCGCATGGGCTTAGTTGCTCCGCGGCATGTGGGATTTTCCTGGACCAAGGCTTGAACCTGTGTTCCCTGCCTTGGCAGGCGGATTCTTAACCACTGCGCCACCAGGGAAGCCCTTCTTTTGTCCTTTTAAGGGGATTCTTGTCTGAAATAAACCTTCTATTAACCAATTTGATCTCTCTCAAGCTCTCTGCCCTCAACACATATACGCACATTCACCAGTGGCTAACGACCATCTTTCCCTTTGGAACAGTCTGCACTCATTCTGCTTTCGAAGAGGACTTATGGTGAAATGCTCAATATTAATATTCCTTCCCATGGAGTGGGGACTCTGAGATATTTTTCTTGACTGAGGTGTGATTGACAGCTTTGATTTATGAAATTAGCTCAGGGAAAAATAAGACGGAAAAAGAGAGTCCAAATTAAATCTTTATTTCCACAGCTCAGTCGTACTCTCTCTATCCATTTTTAAGTGCCATGCAGCCTTAGGTACAAAGGGCTCCAGGGTTTGCTAGGTTTCTTTTTCTTCTTCTTTTTTTTTCTTTTTTGTAGTTTTGGCCCCAAGAAAAAACTTTATTTTTTCTTTTTAAATAATTGTGTTTCTTCCTTGCTCAAAAGTAGACATGCTTAATGAAGAAAATCAGAAAAACCCAGAAAAGCACAAAGGAAACACTAAAGGCATCCATATTCCCAACGTCCAAAGATAATCACTGTTAGCATTTTGGTTTATACTCATCGTGTTGGAGAAGGTAGTCAGTGGAGGCACTTCTTATTCCTCCAGGAATCTCTGAGTTTGTTGCGCTGTAAGTTTGTCCCAACATACGGGACCAGAATGTCTCACCAGCAGAGATGTTCTGGTGGGTATGGAGCCTCCCAGTGGGGGGAGCTTTCTTTCTTCCTTCCTTTCTTCCTTCCTTCCTTTCTTCCTTTCTTTTTTTCTTTCTTTCTTTCTTTTTTCTTTCTTTCTTTCTTATTGTTGCTGTTTATTTTTTAAAAAATTTTATTGGGGTATAGTTGATTTACAAAGTTGTGTTGGTTTCAGGTGTACAGCAAAGTGAATCTGTTATACATATATGCACTCTTTTTTTTTTTTTTAAAGATTTTTGATGTGGACCATTTTAAAAGTCTTTATTGAATTTCTTACAATATTGTTTCTGTTTTATGTTTTGGTTTTTTGGTCCCGAGGCGTGTGGGATCTTAGCTCCCTGACCAGGGATCGAACCTGCACCCCCTGCATTGGAAGGTGAAGTCTTAACCACTGGACCACGACGGAAGTCCCTATCCACTCTTTTTTAGATTCTTTTCCCATATAGGCCATTACAGGATATTGAGTTGAGTTCCCTGTGCTATTATACAGTAGGTCCTTATTAGTTATCTATTTTATATATAGTAGTGTGTATGTGTCAATCCCAGTCTTCCAATTTATCCCTTCCCCTGCTTATCCCCTGGTAACTATAAGTTTATTTTCTACATTTGTGACTATTTCTGGGAACTTTCTATTAGAGGTCTTCGTCTCGCCATTGACCAAATGACCAATGAATAACCTGGAAGGGATTCAGCTTAAGTCCAGGCTTCCCACCCCCAGCCTCCAACCAGAGAGCGTGGGCTCTTGACCTTAGAGCACCTGGATTCGAATCTTTGCTCCATTGCTCACTTTCTCGGTGTCTGTTTTCACCTGTAAAATGAGCATAATAATAGTAAGCCACCTCTAGGGTTGCCAGGTTAAATGAGATAATATATGCAAAGTGCACAGCACACCACAGGTACCTGGAACATAATATTCCAGCTCAATGAATATTAAATTCTTCCATAGTCATTGTTTTCACGTTTATTGTTGGTGGTATTGTCACTGCCCCGAGTCCCGTGGTTGTAAATTGTTCTCTGGATCTCTGTTTCTCTGCCTGGAGAGGGGTGGTCTTTTCTTCACTGGGTAGTACTTAAATCATCTCACTGTTGAAAAGTAGTATATAATGAGTAGGAAGTAGAATAACCTCCTTTGACAAAACTGAGAAAGGCAGGGAAGCTTAGACATTTCCATCAAGTGAACAAAATCAAGCTACCACAGGACCGTGAGAACATGTACTGTCTGTTGCCTTGTGTCCTCTGAAGATGTTAGATCGAGCCTCTGCCGCTGTATTCCACCATTTTCCTTGCGGTACAGATCCCTCTCTGCATTTGTTCCTCATTTACTTGCATGGATGTTGAATCACCTTTCCTAGATAAAACATGTCAACATACACATTGGTTGCAGTTGTCTAATGCCCCTTGACTTTTATTCCCAAGGCAAGCATGTTTCTAGCCATAGAGAATATGGATTTGGATAAGTTTTGGGCTCTTTTTTGGCCAATGGGAGAAACATGTCATCTGTAGCCTGTTCAGTGATTCTTGTTTATTTCTTACATTCAAGCCCAATAAAAATAATGTGATGGTCACGGGATATTTTGCCAGTTATTTCAGATGTGGGGGAAATTCACTCTGGATTTGTTTACTTCAAATGGAAAAGTTTACCGAAAGTTGCCTTCTGTGCTTTTACCAAGAAGGAAGCTTACATGGGTCTCTCCATTCAGGGCCAGCTTCTGTCGAGTCAAAGACCAGAAGGACTATTACGGGGCTTATTTCCCATAAATAGCAAGAGAGGGAATACAGTGAGTTAGGTGGGGCACACCTCTGTCTTTTTCACAGTGACTTATATCTGTCTGCTTTATATTTTGAACCCCCAGGACACACAGACATTCAGGTGGTTCAGCCAGAACAGCAACTGGTGAGCAGAGCCCCGGTACTAGCAGCCAGCAGCATCAGCCCCTCAAGAACCCAAGCCACAGTGGCTTGGCCAATGGCACAGGTGAGTGACAGCGCAGAGCACCAGCCCAGACTAAAGCATGGCCTCTAACTTGTTCTCACATGGAGTCGGGACCCTGCCTGCTGTGTCAGGATGCAGGGTGGGCGAGAGAAGACTCCCACACTAAGATGGAATTTGTATCCGTCAGTCTTTCCATGACCCGTCTTCTTTTCTCTCTGGCATAGTGTGTACAGCCAAGGTTATTCTCCACATGACTGTGCTCGTCTGAAATCTTCCTTTGTACAGAAATGAAAAGTATTGATATTTAAATTCATTTCTTATCAACATTGGATTTCTTTGCGAGGGGGGGCGATATCTTACTTACACATGACACGTTTTTTCATTTCCTTAATTTAAGGGACTAATCAGACTAGGGAGAAAGAAGACTAAGTATTGTTGTGAAGAGCTGGCTTAGAGAAGATGGCAGCACTGTTGAGCAGGTTGGGATGCTGGACCAGGAGCAAAGCCCAGCTGCCACTGGGGGGCCTCCTGTGGCTGTTCCACTGAGAGTATTTGGTCCATTTGAGAGCAGATAGCGCTTCCACATCCACATGGAACGTCTCTGCACTTGATCCTGCTTCCCCACAAGTGGGAAGAGAAGGACCTATTTCAGAACAAATCCATTTTTGTCGTGTTTTCCTTCTGTCTCATCCAGACAGTGTTGAATTAAAAAGGGGAAGGGACCAAAAAAAAAGGTTTTTTTCCTAAACATCTTGAAGATTGTCATATCTTTTGTGACTGCTGGTCATTTGGTAATTTGTCTTAATTTGGGGCAGTTGGGAAGGGACACGGGCGTTTGCTTTGGTAAGCTGGAGGTGGGGGAAATGCAGGTGTTTAAATCAGTAAGAGACACTGAAATAATTTTGTAGATGCTCGTGATAACAGAGGTGTGGCAGGAAGGACGGGAAGTTCAGAGCAGCACAGCTTCTTCACATAAGCGTTACCATGGTACTGTTCCTGCCCTTTGTGTGACAAACTTATTGAGCAGGAGAAGTCGATTGGGGTTACTTTCTAATGACTTTTAGTTCTCTTGCAGCACTGCATGAGGGCTGCAGAGCCCCTTTGATAGCTCAGGGTGCTTGGCTATACTGTCGTCTGCGGCAGACTGCAGGGTGGAGTGGCCTGTGTCCCGCAAGGCTCACTGTGTGTGCAGTGGCCTGACTTTCTCCCTGGAGTTTGGGACCCGCCTGCAGGAATTGAGTTAGCGAGCTCGCCCCGAGGCTTGAGGACGAGGGTGAGCTGGAGGTGAGGGGCATAAGCGGTAGCTGTCTCAGCCTGCCTGGCGCTCCTTTGCCAACCATCGTGTGCAAGTGCTGGAACTGCCAGTTACAGAAGCCGGGGGTGGCCTGGCTTCCCGTTTGTGTGGTGGGGACAGCGAGGTGGGGGCTGTGGACTGCGTTACAGAGTACTGTATGCAGCTCCGCGAGCACCAGTAAACATGTTTCTCTTAAGCAAATAAGTCACTTGTGGGAATTCCCTGGTGGTCCAGTGGTTAGGACTTGGCTCTTTCACTGCCAGGGCCCAGGTTAAACCCCTGGTCCGGGAACTAAGATCCCACAAGCCATGTGGCGTGATGAAATAAAAAAGCCACTCATAGATGAGGGCCGGTGTTCACAAACGGGCAAGGGGAACTGGCTTTGGAAGCAGTTGTTTCCTGGATGCCACAGGTGTGATACCAGCCTCTTTGTTCCTCCAGGGGCCTGCATCGTTGTGATGCTGGTCTCCCCCAGCCATCTCTGCTTGTCTTACAAAAACTATGGGTAGGACTTCCCGGATTGTCCTGTGGTTGGGACTGCATGCCTCCAATGCAGGGGGCGCAGCTTCGATCCCGGGTTGGGGAACTAGGATCCCACATGCCGCGTGGCGCAGCCAAACCCCCCCCAAAAAACAACCCCCCCCCCCGCAAAAAAAAACCCAAAAAACACCTATGGGTAAATTGCCTTTCTGTGGTGATGGTCTTTGAGTAACTCTCATTGGACATTTAAACAGGTCTGTGTTTCCCCTACTCTTATTTTTAGGTACCTTTGTGTATTGTCCTTATCTCCAGGAACATTATGTATTTCAGCAGATGAGGCACGTGCCAGCCACGTCTTCCGAAAGCCAAATATCTGTAACCCCAAACTGCCTTGGAGATGTCTTATGGTGCTGTGTCTGAATGCCCAAACTGTTCCCAAACATGTCTGTGAAGGACAGTCATTGAATGTTAGGGATTTCTGCCTGTTAAAATACAGGGCTTGGCCCCTATCTTGTTTCCTTTCTGCTCTGATGACGGTTCACATTTGGCTCACAGCCAACCTGGACTTTGTAGGCTTTTTAATGTCTATCCAAGGGGTACAGAAAGATCTCACCTTTCCTTGGGGAGCAGACAGAAGCGCCCCTCTTTGGTAGCGTAAAACTAGAAGGGGGTTGAGGCGCTGATTGAAGACATCTCCATCCCTGTATGGACATACAGGTATATGGACATCTCCATATACTGCTGTTCGAACTGCTAGGACCAGTTCCAAAATGGTGGTGGTAGAGAGCCGTGCTTCCAGGAAACGTTTCCAGAGACATACAAGATTTATTTAGCAAGGCTTTTTGGCTGTGCTCTGCAGCTATGCATGAAAAAGACATTTGGGGCAAAGACGGAGCTGACTTCCAGGTGTTTTTTTCACATCACAACTGTAAAGTATCCGTTTTTATAAAAAGAAGGTGAATGGCAGTCTGTCTGTATAAATATTATATCTCTGAGTTTTAGAAGTGGTGGAATCAAGGACTAGGCTAATGGTATAGCACTTTATTGGGACTTGTGTGCAATGATTTACTTTCTAATTTTTTCTTGAAAACTCTACCCGCCCCCCCCCCCCGCAAAAAAAAAATTACATCTCTCACTCATTCCTCCCTTAAATGTGATTTCCATGCATGTAAGGTGGGGAGTCACACTGACTGCAGTCAGATTCTGCCCCCGGTGTATAGCACGTGTGTAAGACCCAGGGACTAGTTGGGCCTTAGTTTTCTCATTAATAAAATTAGGACAAGATTATATATCTCATAGCGTTGTTATAAGGAATAAATTATATAAAACATGTAGCATGTCTAGCACAGTGCCTGGGACATAGTAAGCTCTCAGTTAGCTTTTGTCTTTAAGAATAATTTCATATGGTTATAATTATGCAGCGTGAATAGGTATTCTTTTTTCCATTTCATTATTTTTGTTACACGTGTTCATGTATCGGTGGTCTTCTTGTTTACCTTTTTTTAGTGGCCTCATACTATTTCATAGTTAATATGCCATAACTCATATAACCATTTTGCAGTGCTTGTGTATTTCCCTTTTGTAAAACAAAATCCTGATGTAAACATTCTTTGCATACAACTTTGTTTCTTCCAGAATGGAGTTCTCGAGTCAAAGGATGCAAATTTTTAAAATCTAAAGTGTGTTACCAGAGTGCCTTCCAAAAGGTTTGAAATAATCATACATCCCAAGGCACTGTAAAATTTTCCTCATGGCATATGAGGTTTATTTTTCCCTTGACCTTGTAAATACTGGTTTGTCATTTTGCTAACAGGTATTGGGTGCCACCTCATCGTTTAACCTCATTGCATTTCTACAATTATCAGTTGCTTTTCTCTTAAGCGACTTTTTTCATGGTGTTCAGTTATTTGTCTCATGGAGTTATAGATATTTATTTTAGAGATTTATATAGTCTAAGTACAGGTTTTTAATAAAATTGTGGCAAAATGCGCATAACATAAAATTTACCATATAAACCATTTTTAAGTGTATGATTCAGTAGCATTGGGCACATTCACAGTGTTGTGCAACTTTACCACTATCCATTTCCAGAACCTTTTCATCATCCCAAACTGAAACTCTGTACCTTTTACACAAAAACATTCTCCCTTCCTCCTACCCCCCAGCCCCAGCCCCTGGTAACCTTCGTTCTGCTTTATGTCTGTATGAATTTGCTTATTCTAGGTACCTTTTGTCCCTGGCTTATTTCACTTAGCATAATGTTTTCAAGATTCATCCATGTTGTAGCATGGGTCAGGGTTTCATTCCTTTTTCAGGCTGAATAATATTCTGTTGTATGTTTTTACCATGTTTAATTTATCCATTCATCTGTTGATAGACATTTGGGTTGTGTCCACTCCTTGGCTATTGTGAATGCTGCTGTGAACATGGGTGTCCAAGTATCTGTTTGAGTGTGTTCTTTCAATTCTTTTGGCTGTATACCTTGGAGTAGAGTTGACGGGTCATAGGGTAATTCTATGTTTAGCGTTTGAGGAACCCTCGAACTGTTTTCCAGAACAGCTGTACTGTCTTTTCCCACCAGCAGTGAATGAGCATTCCAATTTTTTAATATCCTTGCCAACACTTGTTTTTTTCTGGTTTTTTTGTTTTGTTTTGTTTTGTTTTTCCCATACTAGCCGTCCTAATGGGTGTGAAGTATCTAGGTACAAGTTATATCTGTTATTTGTATGATTATAAGTTTTCCCCCTATATCATTGTTTCGCCTTTTGTCTCATTTTCTATGGTTTTTGTAGCAAAGGAGTTAAAAACTTAAAAAAAATTGTGCCTGAGCATTTTTTTAATATTTATAATTTTAACTTTTGCTTCAGTAGTGAAAAGATTCTCTTGTCTCTAGATGGAATAAATATGTTCTGTTTTACTTTTTTTTCATGTTAAAAATATCCCACTGGAAATTATACTGGTTTATCTGTATCTATACATTCATAAATATAATGAAAGTTGGGTTTCAATTAATTTTTCTCTATAGCAGGGCCCTGTTATCCTGTAAACATTAATTACTTTTTTTCTTTCTGTGGTTTTACTCAGTGTTTATCACTTACTGTATTCTTATATGCAGTGAGTATTCATTTCTGGACTCTTTACTTATCCCATTTATTTCTGGTTTTGAGCCAGTCTTGCGTGATTTTGATTATAGACATGTTATAGGATGTTTTTCTAATGTCTGGAAGGGTTAGTCCTACCTTATTGCTTTTTCTCCGTGATATTTTTTGATAGTTTATACATTTTCAAAACAAATTTCAGACTTTGAATGCTTAGAAGCATGGTGGAATGTAAGTGGAAACTGTATGAATCTACATATTGAGCAAGGAAAGATTGAACTTTCCCATCAGGTGACATGGTATGGCTTTATCCATTTTTAAGTTTTTCTTCTTTTTTCCATCTAATTTAATTGCTTTTAAAAATATAATCCTCACCCACCCTGTGTCATACTAATTATGAAATATTTTTCTAGTTTTGGTCTGCTCCCTCGAAGAGCTGAGTTGATCGATTGCATTGGAAGGCATTGCTTGGGTTTCACGGGTGAGAGATACCGACTGCTTTACCGTGTATCATAAGTTACGAGCTGATCTTCAGTTTAAAAAGCTTCCATTGTCGGCAGTCGCCTTCTCCATGCCCGAGTGAGGGGGCTGAAAAGACCTGTGTGTCCAGTGAGAGTCTGTGCTACACCACACACACACCTAAAGATCTTGGAACACACAGTGAGCTGGCAGCCTGTCTAGGATTAAGAAAAAGAATTTCCAATTCCTGATCTCTTTTTGCCAACTGTGACTAGAGTATGTCTTAGTCCTGAATGAATATCTGATTCAGAAAGTTAGAATGTTTAACCAACATCACAGAGGGAACCTTGTGAAATACCCACAGTTGCAGAAATCAGCCATTTTACCACCTTATCCCATTTACCCTCTCATCTTGGTACCCAGCTTTTCTTTCCCACACAGGAAAGCCATCTAAGCCATCTTCATTTCTCCTCCTCCCACCTCCTTCCATTGTTTTTGTTTAATAGTCTTCTGGTTTTGAGTGCTGGTTCTGCTACTTGCTTGGCACCTCTCTGAGTGGTACCTCTGGGAACCTCAGTTTTACCTTCAGTAAAATGGGAATAATACTACCTTCCTCATGGGGTTATTAGGAGGATAAGTGAGCTAATGAGAATGAACTTGTGAAAAGCAGCACGGGATCCTGGATTGGATCTTGGAATAGTAAAAGGACATTAGTGGAAAATCTGGTGAAATCCAAATAAATTCTAGAATTTAATTAATAGTAATATACTAATGTTATGTTTTTAGTTTTGACAAATGTGCCCTAGTTCAGCAAGGTAGTATCTTTGTACTATCTTTGTAACTTTTCTATAAATTTAAAACTATTCCAAAATTTAAAAAATTTAAAAAGAACCTGCTTTGCAAGTGATAGTGTTACCCAAATGTGAGGCGGTTTTATTTCATATATCTTTTGCTAGATTATTAGGCCTATTAAACAAGTATTTATTCAATCAATATTTATTGAATGCCATTTTGCTAAGTGCTATGACAGTGTGAAGAAGTATGAAATAAGGCCTCTGCCCTATAGTCTGTTTCAGGGAAAGAAGCTGAAAAACCCCAGTCAGCCAAGTACCAACACAGCAGTTGTCACAGGGGCTGCGAGGTTGAGTAGCCAAGGCCACAGGTGCTGTAGGCTCTGCAAAGGGATCCGTCTGGGCTGAAGTGGTGGGGAGAGCCTCTAGGGAAGGAGGGCTGAAGTGAGCAAAGGGGTGGAGACAAGAATGTAGTAGGTAGAGAATGGAAGTAGCAAAAAATGAAGGAAAACAAATTTGCCCTCATTCTCAAGAAGGATGCTGTGTTTTGGGGGAGATAAGTTGTGTACATCAAATAATTATGATTAATAGAGAACACTGGCTATACTGAATAGAGCTTAAATGTAAAATACAGCAATTTTCTAAGGCATGATGAAATTGTAACTCTTCGTCTTTGTCAATCCAGTTTTTCTCTCTACTTGAAGTCATGGCTCAAGTGTGGCGCTCTGTCACTTATTTTACCAGGGTGGCCATGACGCAGTAACTGAATTATCTGAACTTTGGTTTCTTCTGACTGTAAGCTGTGATGGTTTGGATTTACTTCTGAGGTTTCAAGCCCTTATGTTCTAAGAACATGTGTGTATATACAGGCATACCTTTGTTTTATCTCTTTTTGCTTTATTGTGCTTCACAGATATTACATTTTTTCTTCTTCTTCTTTTTTTTTTTTTTTTTTTTTTTTTTTTTACAAATTGGAGGTTTGTGGCAACGCTGCATCAAGCAAATCTGCCGGCACCATTTTTCCAATAGCATTTGCTCACTTCGTGTCTCTGTGTCATATTTTGGTAACTCTTGCAATGTTTCTTTTTTTTTTTGGCCATGCCGTGTGGCTTGTGGGACCTTAGTTCCCTGACCAGGGATTGAACCTGGGCCCTCGGCAGTGAAAGTGCGGAGTCCTTACCACCGGACCACCAGAGAATTCCCCAGTTCTTGCAATATCTCAAACCCTCCACCAGCAAAAAGATTACAATTCACTCAGATGATGGTTAGCATTTTAGCAATAAAGTATACACTGTATTTTAAGATATCATGCTATTATTGTACACTTAATAGACTGCAATATAGCGTAAACAAAACTTACACGCACCAGAAAACCGAAAAACTTGCTTTATTGCGATATTTGCTTTATTGTGGTGGTCTGGAACCAAACCTGCAATATCTCTGAGGTATGCCCGTACGCACACACATACAGAGTCTTTGAGAGCAGAGAGTTTAAGCATGGACACATAAAGTTTCAACGCTAGGATATCTGGCTTTCACATTCAGTTTCCAAATCTAAACTCGAGAAACCACAAAGCTCTTAAACAGATGAACTGCTCTGGTGAATCAAAGGCTCTCGGGAAGCTCTGTGGACAGATGCAGTCCTGGTGGGAACCCTTCTAACTAGATTCGCAGCGGCATGACCGGTCAGGTCCAAATAGTATTGACTAGGCGGTCTTTTCCACTGGCATGCTACAGGGCTCTGGTTTTGTTCCTTTCCTGGTTGAAAATTTCATTAAAAATTTTTTAATAGGCAGTACATATATGTTGTCAACACTTTAAAGGTATAAAAGCTTAAACAGTGTAAAGAAAGTCTCCTTCCTATTCTGGTCTTCCAGCTTCCCCTTCCCTCCCCAGAGGCAGTCACTGTTGTGTTTCGTATGATTCTTTGAATTTACAAGCATATTCTTTGAATATACAAGCATATTCGTTGAACATACACACACAAATGGTAGCACAATATATATGCTGTTCTGCAGTTTTACCACTTATTAATTATCTTAGAATTTTTTCCAAAGAACTTGAAGCCACCTTGAAGATCTTTGGCCCTTCCCTCTTCTGCTAACCCCAGCCAAAGATGGGGACAATTTTAGTTTCAATAAGAAAAATAATCACAAAAGATTGAAATGCTTTAAATATATTTAAATCCAAGAACTCATAATGATTTTTAAACAGAGCAAAAGTTCACTGTTTGTTTTTGGAGAACATGAGAGTATTAACTCATTCTTCTGAAAACTGGTAAATGAAAGGAAAGACTCAAGCAATTCTCTTGCCTTTTTTTTACAAACTGAACCTCAAGGTAACCAGATAGTTGATAGGGGAAATTTCTCTTTAGAGGCGTGATAGAATTAGAATATTACTATTTTTCGGGTCTTTACCAGTTAGTGGATTTAGGCAATAATCATCAATGGCTGCTAACATTGCAAAAGAGAAATGACCAGACATTATGTGCCTCTCCTGATGGGAGTACACACTCCATCTGTGCCACAGACATTGAATATGTACAAAAGTAAAAAGGAATATTACAATGAACCCATCACCCAGCTTTGACTGTTATTGACTCATGGCCATTTTAATTTCACCTGTAGGCCCCCCGACCTCTCTCTGTACCCACCCAAGCTTCCCCCCACCTCCCAATTATTGTATTTAAATTTTTGGTATTGCCCAGCTGCACTCCACAGAGGTTCTAGCAGTTTCTCCTCTTACCAGCAGTATGTGAAAATCCAGTTTTTCTTACATTCTTATCAGTGTGGTTGAATATTTTTCACTCTTGCTAGTGTGATAGGTTAAAAAATGGCATTTCATTATAGCCTTAAATTGCATTTTTTGGTCTCATAATTGAGGTTGAGCATCTTTTCGTATGTTTAGGGGTAATTTGTATTTCCTTAACTGTGAAGTGTCTGCATATTTTTGGTCTTTTTCTTACTGTTTTTTTTTTTATTAATTAATTTATTTTTGGCTGCGTTTGGTTTTCATTGCTGTGTGGGCTTTCTCTAGCTGCGGCGAGGTGGGGGCTACTCTTCGTCTCTGTGCGTGGGCTTCTCATTGCGGTGGCTTCTCTTATTGTGGAGCACGGGCTCTAGGCGCGTGGGCTTCAGTAGTTGTGACACGTGGGCTCAGTAGTTGTGGCTGTTGGGCTGTAGAGCACAGGCTCAGTAGTTGTGGCGCACAGGCTCAGTTGCTCCACGGCGTGTGGGATCTTCCTGGACCAGGGCTCGAACCCGTGTCTCCTGCATTGGTAGGTGGGTTCTTAAGCACTGCGCCACCAGGGAAGTCCCTTTCTTTCTGTTTTGTAGAGGCTTTTTTTCATATCAAAGAAATTAGCACCTGGTTTGTAATATGAATTGATAATAATCTTTCCCAGTTTGTTGTTTTTCTTTTGATTTTAATTTTGCTTATGGTGGTTTTTTGCCATTTAGATTAAAAAAAAATTAATGTAGTTGAATTCATCAATACTTTATGACTTTTAGATTCTGTCTTTTCCACTTTGAGATTATAAAACTGTTCTCCATTTTCTTTGGTTCCTCTGTGATTTCATTTTTTATGTCAAAATCTCTGATCTCTTTGGAATTTATTTTGATGTAAGGAGTGAGGTAGGAATATGTCTCAGTTTTTGTCCAATACACTACCCACTTGTCACAGTACCATTTACTGAATAGTCTGTCTTTTCTTCAGGAATTTAAGATGTCACCTTTGTCATATACTAAATTCCTTAATTCCAATGTGTATTTAATTCTGTTTCTGAACTATCTTGTTATTTAATTGACATCTGCCTATTCATATATCAGTGCCACATTGTTTTAGTTGTTGTAGCTTTATAATATGGGTTAATTAATACCTTAGAAAACTATCTCCTCTCCTCTCCCCCACCCCATGCACACAAGACTCTTCGTCTCTAGAATGTTTATGGCTATTCTTCTGTGTTTAGTTTTACTTATAAATTTTAGAATGAATTTATTTAGTTCTCATAAATGTCATGATGGTTTTTTCATTGGAATTGAGTAAAATTTATAGATTTGCATAAAAATAATTGACATCTGTTGTGTTTTACTAACTCAGCCGAGACAGACTAGGAATATAAATAAAAATTCTTGCATTTATGTTGAGGAAACATCAGTTGCATAAAATATAGTCATTTATTAAACAACTAATTTAGTCTGTGTGCCAGACAATATTTCATATGCTGAAGAGAAAGCAGATTATTTAAACTAATCGTAGGTAGTTCCTAGGCTCCTTGCTGTTTGTTAAGATCAAGCTTGGCATCATCTCATGTGAAGAAATTTTAGTTTCAGCTGACCACCAGTCTCACGTCAGCCGACAGGCTCATGTGGTTGCTTCTGAGTTATTATAATCCCGGGCTGCATTAGAGGATGCGCAGAGAGGGAGAAGTAGAGTGTAGTGAATGAGGGTTCAGGCTCTGGAGGCAGACAGCAGGGGTGTGAATTTGGTGCCCTGTGACCTTGGCAGGTTATTTAACCTCTTCGAGCTTCAGTTTCCTCAACTGTAAAATGGGCTTGTGTATGAGGCTTAAATGAGATAATCCAAAAAGCAATGATGTGTACTTTGGCTGGCATTCTGGTGTTCTATAAATATAACTAATATCATTTATATTGGAAATCTGACTCTGCTGGTCTGATGGTATCTTGTTTATTATGTTCGGTTCATGATACCATTATTTAGAAATGGGAGGCAATAGAAGAAAATATCTACAAGAGGGCAGCCAGATCATAAGAAGAGAGTAATAACCTAGAGACATTAAAGAAATAGTAGGCCTTTTACTGGAATAGAGAGGGTGAATGAGAAACAGGATGGCCGGATACTTATTTCGTATTGCTTGGGGTGTGGGGACTAAAACCATCTAGTGGAATTCAGCTTAACATAAGAAAAATCTTTCTGGCAGCTACATGTGTTCAACAGTGGAATGGCTCTGTAGCAAGGTGTTTGTCAGAAGAAATGTTCAATCTGGATAGCCATTTGTTAGGGGAACTGCAAAAAGAGTTTCTGAATTAGGAAGATGAGGCTAAACCAAGGGGTTTTCCTATGAAATTCCAGTGTAAATGTACACATATGCAATCACATATGTAGAAAATTCTCTGTTTATGGCTTATCCGTTTTCAAAGAATTTTAATTCTTTGAAACCGCGTTTGATCCCTTTCTGAGTGAGAGGATATTGCAGTGCCTTGGGATCCTTGTGAACATGAGTGATCATCAAAGGAATGGAAAAATGAGGAGACTCAGGAATCAGCTTATTTCACTTCTGTCTCTTTGTCTATTGTTACCTTGGAGATAAGTCCCTTCTCTCACAGCCCCATCTTTTCCGTCTCGGGTGTTAATCCTTGCCCCCCACTTTGAGCACGAGCCTTTAAAAGAACAAGCACATTATTGGAAGTTTTCTACCTCTTAGTGTGTATGGAGCTTTTTGAAGGAAGGTGCTATTTGTGCCCAGCAGACAAGTGACAAAGAAAAGTATACAACCCTATGAACTTGGCTTTGGCCTTGCTCCATGTAGCACTAACATTAGTTAGTGCTGGTACATTATTTTTTCTGCTACTCTTTTATCGCTGTAAACGTAACCATGGCATGTTAGAAAAATTTAGTGAAGTTATATAAAAGACGTAATATTTAATAATCCATTTATTTCAGCTCCATCTCCCACTGTTCTTCCAGCAGGCCCTCACTGACTTGCTGTCCTTTCCAAAGTTATGTTCTGTAAAACTTTTTGCCGTCACCAGGTAACATGTACAGTCACCTTGTAGGTACTGTGTTACCATGTCAAGCGAGAAACCTGGTGAATGTGAACACAACGCTGAGTTGATCTCTAAACTACGGTTCCTGTATTTTCAGTGAATGACGAACCCACTGCAGCCACTGACCCTGAAGCACCCTCCGCTGTTGCTGTGGTGTCCCCGCCTGCTGCGGCATCGAGTGCGGTCCCCAACCCCGCCACCGTGACTCTCCCTGCCACGGCCACGCCAGAGGAAGGAGAGGAGCCCAGCACTTCGGGCACCCAGCAGCTCCCAGCGGCTGCCCAAGCCCCTGATGCTCTGCCTGCTGGGTGAGTAGCCTTCTGTCCCACAGCAGCACCTCCCTCCCCACCCCCTGAAATAAAAAACAACTGAGGCTCCTTCACCAGCATAGAAACAACGTGGTTATTTATTACCTGGTGGCTAGTAGTCCCTGGGGAGGCTGCCATGCATAGGAACAAGGGAGGTGTGGGAGAACTGCTCGTTCTGCATAAATCTTGAAAAGGATCTAAACCATCTAGGGCAGAATCAATGGTACCTTATACCGTGACTTGAAATGCACAGCTTGACTCAAAGAATGTGGCTTTTATGGAACAAGGAGCTCATTTTGCCCTCCAGCATCACTGGATTTGCCTAGATCCTGCCTAGAAAACAGCTTTTCTCCCTTGCATTTTATCTCAATGGCCCATGGAGGACTTCAGGCTCTGAATATTACTGTATGTTATTCCCATGGCCGGGGCTGACGTTAGCTCGGGCTCCTGGTTTTCTTGGAGCCTCCCTTTAGTTCAGAACTAAATCTGATGCTGAAGGCCTTGAATGACAAGAAGATGGCCCCAGCAGGCCAAAAGCAAGTGGAGATTAAAAGCATGGACCTGGGAATCAAGTAGATCTAGGTTTAACTCCCCACTCAACCCTTTATGACTTTGCCTGCGTGACTTACCATCTCGGTAAGGTGGAGGTAATAATCATGCATATCTATCTCCCCAGGAAGTTAAGGGACTCAGATAAGACAGCCCTCACCCAATGGTGGGTGTTTTACCTGGTGAATGATATTTTTTAAGTGGGTGTGAAGGAAGCATAAAGGAACAGAACAGTTCTGAACTGGGAAACAGAGTCTTCTCTAAGGACTACTGATCACTTTCAGGGCCAGTCCCGTTGTGGTCCCAATGCCCATCCTGTTTATCAGTTGGTACTGAGGAAACCAATGTCCGTATCACCACAGTCACCATGGTCTGGCCAGTGGTGGTGGTGTGGGGCTGATTCACAAAGGAAAAGGGAAGGATGGATGGTCTCTTGCTTGATGTATAACATTCTGTATTGTTCTTAAACCACTTTAGAAAACCCAGTTGTTTAAGCAAAAAATCCTAAATCCGAAGGCATTTGCGATCCCCAGCATTTGGCACACAACTTAACTTATGTTTTTTAATAAAACACAATGAACGCGTGAAAAGTATTGCAAATAGCTTTTAATACCTCAAACCCGGAGAGAGTTGGGGGTATTGAGAGGTGGCTCCAAAAAGTCTTCTGTGAAGTTTTTGATTTTGTGAAAAGATTCATAAGCAATTGCTTGTGTGTAACTCCTCCCTACAGAGGCGTTCTTTTTTTTTTTTTTTCTCTTTCGTACGTGGTAAGGAATACTTGAAAGACCTTTGTTTGGTTTATAATTTGAAATCTGTATATAATTTGGGGGGAGCAGGGCAGAATCATTTTGGCAGAAAGGAGAGAAAATGGCTGCCCGGGTGCTCCAGGAGCTGTTTGTTTGCTTTGCGCTGAGCAAATGCCTGGAGGGCGGGCTTCACTCCCGGTGTCAGTCACAGGCAATTAGGGCTAATGGCTCAACGCGTCTTTATGTAGGGCGTGTGTGAGGGTTACTGTTCTCCTGGATTGGGCTCTTCCTGTTTCCAGGCAGCTGGAAAACTCCAGGCCTTGAAAACACCCTTTATTCTGCATCTGGCGATTGAGCAGGCTGTTCTCCTACCCCCCAACCCCGCCCAACCAGAGGCTGAAACGCTTTTCCTGAGTACAGTTTGAACAGCATCTTCTCCGTGGAGCGTTTAGAATGGGATGAGGCCCCGTGTGTGGGTCTGGGGAGGCCACTCCCCACCTGAACATGTATCATGGTCCAGAGAAGGGTACCGAGACCCAGTTTTCCAGCCCAGACGGACATCCAGGTGCCCACTGGAAGCTCCGGTACTTTGCGGGCTGTCTCAGGGCCTGGAGATTGCCAACGGCACTGCTGAGTGTGTGGCGGTGAGGATGGCAGGCTTTCAGTTCTCGGCTCTGTGACAGCAAGCCAGAAAGGGCGCACTTTCCACTGTGAGCCTTCCAATTCACAGACCTACCGTCCCCGCCCTAGCTTATTTACAAGTTTAGGAGATTCAGACAAGATGAGTTATTCCTCTTTTCTTGGTATTTTTTTTTTTTTTTAACTTTTCTGAAATTATTTTATTTTATTTTTATTAAAAAAAATTTTATTTAATTGGGGTATAGATGCTTTACAGTGTTGTGCTAGTTTCTGCAGTACAGCGAAATGAATCAGCTATATGCATACATATATCCCCTCTTTTTTGGCTTTCCTTCCCATTTAGGTCACCACAGAGCATGGGGTAGAGGTCTCTGTGCTATACAGCAGGTTCTCGTTAGTTACCTATTTTATACATAGTAGTGTGTATATGTCAATCCCAATCTCCCAGTTCACCCCACCCCCGCCTTTCCCCCCTTGATATCCATATGTTTGTTCTCTACATCTGTGTCTCTATTTCTGCTTTGCAAATAGGTGCATCTGTACCATTTTCTAGATTCCACATATATGCGTTGATATACGACATTTGTTATTTCTGGTATCTTGCATTCAGGAGTCAGGGGACCACTTTTAACCTTTTTAAATAAAACTCCGAGCATGACATTTCACCACTTAGAATGCTGCAATGGCTTCCTATTGTCTTTAGGGATAAATTCTCAAATCTTAATAAGACCTAAAAAGCCCTGCAGTGTAGGACCTCATCTACCCCTCAGGCCTTCCATGGAAGACATTCTTTGCTTTGCTCTCTAAGCTGTAGCTGTAACTTATTTTAGTTTGACAGATGTACCACCCTTTCTCTGGATTTGGGACCCTCTGCCATGCCGGTTACCCTTTCTGAAACCTTCCTCACAATTTTGTCCATTACTTTCTATCCATCTTCAAGTCTCAGATTAATCAGCACTTCCTCTGGGAATCCTTCCTCTATCCCTGGTAGACAAGGTCAGACCACCCTGTGTACTATAACTTCTCACACGTGTAATTGCATGTTTTGCATCTCTCTGCCCTGCTGGGCTGTAAACGCCAAGATGGCAAGAAGCCTGGCGCAAAGTCGGCCCCCAAGACATACTTGTAGTGAATTAATGAATCGATTTAAATGCCATCTTTTTTTTTTTTTCTCCACCTGGATGAATGTTTTCTGCTTCTTTGATGCCTCAAATAAAGAGGAACTATGACAGGAATACTGCATTTTCTTCCCAAGAACAAGACCCTAAGGGGTTACTAACTAGGCTAGGTTGTCTGGCTTTGGGTTCAAGTATGAATCTCTCACAGGGTCAGGATGCTCTTCCCTGCTCACTAGGGGTCCTCATGCCCTGGGAGACACTGTGAACCTTGTCTCCCCTTTGCTAAGGCATTTCTGAGCCATGCTAGACTGCTTTTTCATGGCATCCAGCTGACTTTGTCTCTTTCTAACCTTACCTTCTCAATCTCCTTTACAGAGGGATCGGGCACAGTTCATTTGGGGATCCCAAGGGCTTATTTTTCCAGTTGCTGCATTGCCTTTCTAAAACTTGCAGCAGATGAGACTGGACATAAAGATGTCACGTCCGTCTGCGTGTTTTAGTGACCGAAGGCCACCGAAAACTGGGCCACATAAATCCAAATAGAACACCCTTTATCTCTTTCCTCTCTCTCCCTGTCTCCAAACCCTCCTGCTTTCCCTACCTTTTAATTTAATTAGCACGAAAGAAGCTAGTTGGAAGGGCATGGTGTTTTCAGCTGGCAAATGTCCGTTAAAGGAGGGGGTGCCTGCCAGGAAGGCTCGGGAGACATGGTGAGATAGTGGTCCGGGCAGTGGGCAGTGGGGAGGGAGGCCACTTTGATCAGCTGGCCCTGCATCTGGTTTTTATCAGCAGGGAGCCCACTTTGGGGACCAAATGCTCATTAACAGACCGTGTGTACATGGCTTAGATAAACTCCAAGTGCGTCCCAGGCTCTGCAGCTCGCCCAGGCCCTCTCACACAGAGGCACATTATTTCACCCTGGCAGCCCGCGCTGTGCTGTGGTTTCTTACATAAGGGAGGCCGTTGTGTTTGGACTCTGCCGACTTACCTCAGCACTGCCACTTCACACCATCCCTCTCCTCTTGCAGTCATTGGCTGCCCTGGCCGTTTCCTGCCTCAGAGTAGAAATAATTGAGGAGGGTGTTTTCTGGATCTGTTTGATTTGCCATCTTCCCCTACCCCCAGGCCCAGTAATGGAGACCCAGAGGTCCTTTCTCCAGGTGGTCCTTGACACACTATCAAGGATGACAACCTGGTAAGAGTTCTTTGATGTTTTCTTTGTAGAGACACTTTAAGAGACGTTGGAATTTGCAGCTTTTCTGCTAAGTTATAAAACAGCTGCTGCCACTGAATTTCATTCCAAACTCAATTTTGGCGCTAGCCAAAGATCCTAACCCAAGGAGTTTTAAAGCAGTGCTTCTGAAACTGTCTGTGAAGAACTAGTCCTTGTTTTTTTTTTTTTTTCCTTCTGGTTTTGTTTGTTCTGTTTTAATTATTTTTTTTCAATCTCTTATGAACCTTTACTTTTGTCCTCTGTTCTGTTCAGTGAGGCAGATCTACAGATCACATATTTGGATGTTGTGGCAATGTCATATTGGTACAAAAGTTTCTAAACATCTAGAAGCTTCTGTACTTTTCTGGTTGCTGAATAGTAACAGTTTGAGCCATGGACCATACTTCAGTAGCAAAGGATTAAAGGATTATACTGGAGAATCTGTGCCTTTTTGCTAAGTAGTATGGTTTAGTTCTCAACTCTGCAGGGATTATTACATGCTTAGTTAATGGCAGATAGTACATGTTCCTGGCTCCCTCCTCCTCATCTCAGGACGAAAGCCTTGTTTCCAAAGATTCTACTGTTGTTGGGACTGGCCCATGAGAAGTTCTCGCCCTGCTATATGTATGTATTCATATGTAATTAGGAATTTTCTTTCTTTCTTTTTTTTTTTGCTGTACGCGGGCCTCTCACTGCTGTGGCCTCTCCCGTTGCGGAGCACAGGCTCTGGACGCGCAGGCTCAGCGGCCATGGCTCACGGGCCCAGCCGCTCCGCGACATGTGGGATCTTCCCGTACCAGGGCACGAACCCGTGTTCCCTGCATCAGCAGGCAGACTCTCAACCACTGTGCCACCAGGGAAGCCCAGGAATTTTCATTTTTTGCTACACTTTCTTGAGAGCTCCTCAGGAGTTGGGATTATTGGGTTTTTGTATTCCCAGCACCTAGCATGGTACTTGGCTCCTAGGGAGCTGGAGTGAGAAGTGTTTGTTGAATGACTGGATAAGTGTTTTCATTCTCAATAGCTCTTACAATTTTTTACGGTTTTTTTCGGGGGGGGGAAAACTTAGAAACAAAAATAGAAGAAAGAAGTAGAACAACAGCAATAACAAACACACACCCACCTAGATTTAACCACTGGTGCTTTTCACGCACCTTGTGTATTTTTTTGCCTGATCATTGGTGAGAGTTAACATATGTTAAATGTTTCCAGAGTGCTGGGGAGTGCTAGGTTTCATACGTGGGTTATTTCGGTCTTCACAGCACTCTGTGTAGTAGCTACTTTCACCCTTATTTTGCAAATGAGGAAACCTTAAGCAGTTTGCCCAAGACCACATACACAGACATGTACACGTCAACACGCATCTACCAAAATTTTTTGACAGTCTTAGGGTATGTGCTTTTAAATTTTATTTTTTAATTGTAAAATATTTTAAACATGCAGATAAGAATAGAAAGTAATATAAGAAATACCTGTGGGCTCCCCTACCGAGCCGTATCAAACTTTAGCATTATGCTGCATTTGCTATAAACCTCCCCCCTGTTTTTTTTCTTTTTTTTTTTTGTGGTACGCGGGCCTCTCACTGTTGTGGCCTCTCCCGTTGCGGAGCACAGGCTCCGGACGCACAGGCTCAGCGGCCATGGCTCACAGGCCCAGCCGCTCCGCGGCATGTGGGATCTTCCCAGACCGGGGCATGAACCCGTGTCCCCTGCATCGGCAGGTGGACTCTCAACCACTGTGCCACCAGGGAAGCCCCTCCCCCCTGTTTTTTAACCTCTTGATGAAGACTGTCAATAAAGTTGAAAGTCCCTGTGAACCCCTCCCCGGTCCCATTCCCTATATACAGAGATACATGGAACTTGGTACATTCATTTAAACTGCTATATGGTCTTCTGTTGTATGAATAGGTAAAATTTTATTTATGTTATAATTAAAATTTATTTATATTTACTGTGTATATTCTATATCATATAAATGTAAAATATAAAAAATAACATTCTATATTTGTGTTTATTTATACTATAATTACATCTTTGCCTTTATAAACAATGCTACAATGAAGTTTTTTCTGTGTATGCCTTTTTGTGTGCATGTTTGTTTCTTTAGTGCAAGTACTAGAACTAGGGTTTCTTCTTTGTAGGAAGATGAAGGTCTTCAGTTTTAGTAGACACTATCAGATTGCTTTTTTTTTTTTTTGCGGTACGCGGGTTTCTCACTGTTGTGGCCTCTCCCGTTGCGGAGCACAGGCTCTGGACACACAGGCCCAGTGGCCATGGCCCATGGGCCCAGCCGCTCCGCAGCAAGTGGGATCCTCCCGGACCGGGGCACAGACCCGTGTCCCCCGCATCGGCAGGCGGACTCTCAACCACTGTGCCATCAGGGAAGCCCTCAGATTGCTTTTTGAGTCAGCTCAACAGTTCATGCTCCCATGAGCATGCATAGCATTCCTGCTAAAACTTAGAATTGTCAGATTTTTTTTCATGTTGGCCAGTCTAATGGGTGTGAAAGGGTATCTTTTGCTGGTTTTAATTTGAAAACCTCTTCTTACATGTTATTTTAATTTGGTTCTTGAGTTTCCTTTCTTGTGAATTGTCTATTCATATATTTTTATCCATTTTTCTGTTTGCTATCTGTCTTTTTAATCTGCAGGATTTCTTAATATATGGTGGATACTAATCCCCTCTCAATTATGTGCATTGCAAATATTTTCTCCCAGTCTGTGGCTTGTCTTTTCACTATTTCTTTTTTGCGGTATGCGGGCCTCTCACTGTTGTGGCCTCTCCCGTTGCAGAGCACAGGCTCCAGACGCGCAGGCTCAGTGGCCATGGCTCACCGGCCCTCACCGGCCCTCACCGGAAGCCCTCTTTTCACTTTTTAATGTTGCTTTTTATTGTACAGGAGTTCAAATTTTTAGATAGCCAAATCTGTTCATCTTTTTCACGTGCCTTTTGTGTCTGTCTGAAATACTTCCTTACTCTGATGTTGTAAAAATTTTACACGCATACGTGATCCCCCTGCCCCCATGTTTTGTAGATTCTGATACGCATGTTATTTCACATTTAACTTCTTTAAAATCAAGATGTGTAGGCTTCCCTGGTGGCGCAGTGGTTGAGAATCTGCCTGCCGATGCAGGGGACACGGGTTCGTGTCCCGGTCCGGGAAGATCCCACATGCCGCAGAGCGGCTAGGCCCGTGAGCCATGGCCGCTGAGCCTGTGCGTCTGGAGCCTGTGCTCCGCAGCGGGAGAGGCCACAACAGTGAAAGGCCCGCGTACGGCAGAAAAAAAAAAAAAAAAAAAAAATTAAGATGTGATTTACAAACATTGGAGTGTCATAGTTTAATTGGCAGCATTTTTTTCTTTCTTGGTGGTATGTAAAAAATCTTACAATTGGTGGCATTTTAGATTTAATGAAAAATAGTATATTTTTATAATTTTTAAACAAAATTTTGATTATCTTATGCATGTTATATTTTCACTTATTTTTGTTACCCAATATATTGTAAACATCTGTACAAATCTATATTATCCACAATGATATTTTAAATGATGGAATACCCATTATAGAATGAACATAATTTATTTTACTAATCCTCCACTTTGGAGCATTTAGGTTGTTTCCAGTTTTTCTGTAACATGCTGCAACATACTGTGATGGATGCACTTAAAGCTAAATCTTTTGACACATAATTATTTCCTTAGGATATGTCCTGGAAACAGAGTTGCTGAATTAAAGGGTATTCATGTAGGAAATGTTTTTGACTGAGTTGCCAAATTACCCTTAGGAAAGAGTATACCCATTTTTGCTCCCACTAACTATTTTTTAAAAATATTTATTTATTTGGCTGTGTCAGGTCTTAGTTGCAGCATGTGGGGTCTTTAGTTGTGGTGTGCAGGATCTTTACTTGTGGCATGTGGGATCTAGTTCCCTGACCAGGGATCGAACCTGGGCCCCCTGCATTGGGAGCTTGGAGTCTTAGCCACTGGACCACCAGGGAAGTCCCTCACTATTTTTTAAGAGTGGCTATTTCCCTGCATTGCCAAACTTATCTGCACGGTTTTTAAAATCTGCAATAATGTTAAAAAAAATTTTTTTAATAGACACCGTCTCTAGGAATTGTCTTGCCTGTCTGTGAGAGCATATCTTTTTTTTTTTTTTTAATTTTTTTTGCCTGTGTTGGGTCTTAGTTGTGGCACTCAGGATCTTTCATTGCGGGGCACGGTCTCCTCGTTGCAGCGCTCGGGTGTCTCTCTAGTTGTGGCGTGTGTGTTTTCTCTCTCGAGTTGTGGCACGCAGGCTCCAGGGTGCATGGGCTCTGTAGTTTGTGGTATGCAGGCTCTCTCATTGAGGCGTGCAAGCTCAATAGTTGTGGCACACAGGCTTAGTTGCCCTACGGCATGTGGGATCTTAATTCCCTGACCAGGGATCGTACCCGCGTCCCCTGAATTGAAAGGCAGATTCTTTACCACTGGGCCACCAGGGAAGTCCTGAAAGCAGTTGCCGTCTTCCATTGAAGAGCTATGGGGACTTTTCCAAGGCAAAGAAAATGGGATGGGTGAAGAAGAAAGAGATGAAAAACAGACCTTAATTCAGAGTCCTCAGAAGCTACTACTGTGCCCCCCTGTGATTAAGGGGCATAAAGTGCTGGTTGTTGATAGTTTTAAAAAGGGGGTTAGTGTGCTTGGATTTAAAGGAAAGCTCAGTATTTCAAGAAGGGTTCTTGGGGGAAGGTCTGAGTTTAACACACTTCCTACCCAGTTTACAGAGGACCTACTGAAGCAATGAAAACAGTGAGTAGGAGATGTGTTCCACTGCACACAGATTTTTTGACTCATAAAACAGTCTGACAATGTCCCTACAGGGGAAATAAATCTTACCGTTCACCCAGGAAGTGGCCAGAGTTTGGGGAATAGGATTTGGTTCAGAGTTTAAATTTATTATAAGAGCATGAAGTAAGAAAATATGAATTCCCTGTAATATTTGCCTGAGGGGAGTTGAACTTCTACATAGGCAGCTTTAAGAATACCTGAATACTTTCAGTGTATTTTTCTGAAGTTTAGTTTTTGTCCAGGTAACCAGCAAGGCATCTTTTCTTTATTGGTGCATAAGTGTTCTGGCATGACTTTGTTTTCTGATGGAGAGAGTGTATGTTGAATGAGAGTCAGCTTTACTAATGCCCAGTGCTTTTGTTAATAAAATTTATTAACAAATTATAAATAATACAAATTAATAATGTTCTTACTAAGAATTTGTGAGTGTGATGATAGCATCTCTGATACTAACCTGAAATCCTCGGATTATCCAGCTTTAAATTCCTTCCCAATTTAATCCGACTCTTGGTGAAACTGTGATTCTGTCCAAACTTAGGGGAATCTGACCAAGAAGTGTGTTGGTCAGGATGGTTGAATATACACTGTAACGGCAAGTAACTGAGAATTGATTTCCTGAAGACCTTTTAGGAAACCTTTCACAAGAAAATGTGGTTCAGGGAATTCCCTGGCGGTCCAGTGGTTAGGACTCCGTCCTTTCACTGCTGAGGGCCCTGGTTGGGGTCCCATAAGCTGCGTGGTGCACCCAAAAAAAAAAAAATTGTGGTCACTGTTAGTGACCAGACAATTTCCTTTCAGATAACATAAGAGAGAAATGATTGGATGCCATCCTAATAATGGAATTGAGATTTTCATCCTTTACCTTTTTAACGATGATAGTGGGGGGGATGGGGGCATGGGCATGGAAGATATACAACTTGTTAACAAACGCAAGTTCATGCGCCCAATGGACAGTGAGGCCAAACAATACCGAAACATTGGAGTTTGGAGCAGAGAAAGGTTTATTGCAGGGCCATGCAAGGAGATGGGTGGCTTGTGCCCAGCAAACCCTGAACTCCTCGAAGGGTTTCAGCAAAGCACTTTTAAAGGCAAGGTGAGGGAGGGGCATGGTTAGTTGTCTCAGACTTCTTGGTGTTGGAATCCTTTGTTCATGCAGCTAGGTCAAGTCACAGTGCTCCTGTAGGTCAAGTCTCAATGTTCCTGTAAACCTCCAACAAGACAAATGTTACTCTCTGTTCTGCAACTTTTTTTTATCTCTAAATGAATGGACTCTTAAAGGTCAGAGTCTTGAGAATGGGCTATCCTGTATATTTCAGGCTATAGGCAACATTCTTTTACAAAAGGTGTGGAGCCAGCATGACTAAGCACAGGCAACAGAGCACTAAGGTTAAAGTAAAAGAAACTGATCTAATATGGAGTCAGATTTGCTCTTCCCTATTACAAACTGAATAAAGGACAGTTAAAATCCATAGGAGCAAAGGGAATTTAGGTTGAAAAAAAAGTACAGAGATTAATTGAAATTGGAGACTATTTTTTAAGTACTTTCAAAATAGAAAGACCCTGTGTAGTCCATGTTCCAACTAAAGGCTATACATCGAAAGCCAAGGAGCAATGTGTTGGGAAGGGACGTGAATCAAGCTTGGTGCTTTGAACACTGTTTCTGAGAACATCAAAGAAAGCTATTCAGTGGGAGAGGATATGACCCACGTGACCAGGTTGCAGTATCGAGACCCATGGGTAGTTTGATTGAAAAGCCTTTTAATCTCAGCATGAAGAAGATGCTTATAAGGTTCAGAAACCTAACCCCTGCCAGGGATGTGCCGATGAAAGGTCACTTCCAGTATCACTTTCTTGGCATGGGGAGACCAAACCAAGACAGTCGGAAGGCTCAGTCTATATGGGTCAGCAGTTACAGCGGAGAAATGAGAATCCGGGGGCTCGTTTGATTGACGATAGAATCAACCGACTCTGCTACACAAATGGAGGGGAGGGATTTGTATGAATTCTGAGGAGCCATGCAGGTAGGGAGGAGTTGAGAGTTCTCTAAGGAAAGCAGTTAGGCCAGGTCACGGATCAGGGAGGACCCACATGGACATTGAATCCGAGCAGGAGTCCAATTTTAAAAGGAAGAATGTAGATATCAAAAGAAAGGTAATGGAAGAAAGGTCTTGTTCATTTTGGTAACTATTTTTCTAGCTAAGCCAATTGAGAGGGTTCATAGAAGGACACTGAGATTCGCTGGACAATAACAGTGCCCAAAAGACAGCCTTTCATTTCTAGGATCAGCTGGGATCAAAGACAGGATAGACGGGTCTTGTGAAGGCTTGGGAGGAGCCGTCATAACTCTTGAATATAAGCAAAGAGGACTTCACACCGATTTCCTTTCTGGCAGTGCAGGAAGACCACTGTGTCAATTCAAGGCATTTAATTCATGGAATTTTAAGAATTATTCCATCTTCAAATGAAACTATTAGCCAACGTATAATAAAACCAAAGTTTTCTCCTTGCCTCAAATGAAATAGAAAAGAAGCCAGAAGTCGAGACCACTTATAAGATGAAAGTTGTAACAAAAGAATTGTTGGAATAAAGAAAAAATGTGTTTTAGCACCTTTTCTCTCCAACTGCAACAACACATATTTTGTCTTCATTCAAGGGGCAGCCCCACCCACCAATTATGGTCAGTTTTCCAATTAGTGACTGCAAAATGAGCAAAGTTGTTTTATTGGTGCTTTTGTGCCACAAAATTGCCAAGGACAGGAAGGATAGAGCTAATTTCTTAGGAAATGCTGAGGAATTCTCAGCTCCTTAAGTCTTTATTAGGAGCAAATGTTATGAAAGAGTGGCTTGCTACCCTTGCCCGAGGAGCTTCCATATTTCACTACTTACCCTTAAGCCAAGTATCTTTCTCAAGGCTTTCCTTATTTCCAAATTCAGATGAATAAAGAGGGTATCGGATTTGCTGCTTGATTACCCAGCAGACAGGAGGAATTTAGAGAGCTGGTGTGAAATCACAGTATGTTAGCCTTTTTGCTGAAGGGTCCCCACCAGATCCCTACCAGTCTTTTGAGCTGGCAATATCTGTTTACTCTTTTGTCTTTAATTCAGAAGGGCATCGAGAGGGAGAAGAGCTTTAACTTTACCCTGTGTTTATTTTCACCTGGTCAGTTTTGTCAGAAGATTCTGCCCTTTCAATAAAATACTGACTGAAGTGCAAGAATCTTCCTTTTGCAGTGGGAGGAACCCAGGGCACCTGGGCCAAGTCACCAGTATCTGCTTCAACCAGAACCTTGAGCGGGAATACCCAGGAGAGAAAATGTTCTCGAGCCCATTTTAATGGTGTTTATAGCACTCCGGTCCTCAACACAGTAGTTGATCCCTTTTGGAAGGAGGGAGTCTGGAACTACCAGACCTCACTGCTCCCAGGCTAAGCCTCCCAGTGGTGCAAAATGTGCAGCCTCTTCCCATAGATTGTATCTGAGCAGAGGGTTGTGATTAAAATGGAGCCTAGAAATTAACTAGGTGGACTTACTGTAATTTCTCCCCAGTCGTCTTGATCCTATAGGTCCCCCTACCCAGACTCCTGTGCTAGGGAAAGCTGTTCACGTTGAGGTGGGCTTTGGAAAGGCACCTGGCACCTTGTCTGCTGGGTTGTGGGTTCCTTATAAGTTCCAGTTGCCCTTCCTTTTCCTCCTTTCTTCCTTTCAGAGTGACATGGTAAAACTCATGGGCTAGAGAGTCAGAGCTGAGTTTGTTTGTTTGTTTAGATTTTTCTGATGTGGACCATTAAAGAAAAATAACTTTAAAAATATTTATTTATTTGGCTGCGCCGGGTCTTAGTTGCAGCATGTGGGCTCTTTAGTTGAGGCATGTGAACTCTTAGTTGTGGCATGTGGGACCTAGTTCCCTGACCAGGAATCGAACCTGGCCCCCTGCATTGGGAGCATGGAGTCTCAGCCACTGGACCACGAGGGAAGTCCCAATGTGGACCATTTTTAAAGTCTTTATTGAATTTTGTTACAATATTGCTTCTGTTTTATGTTTTGGTTTTTTGGCCACGAGGCACGTGGGATCTTAGTTCCCCAAGCAGGGATCGAACCTGCACCCCCTGCATTGGAAGGTGAAGTCTTAACCACTGGACCACAAGGGAAGTCCCAGAGAGCTGAGTTTAAATGCCATGTAAGAGTTACTTAGCCTCTCTGAGCCTCAGTTCCCTCGATGGTGATGGCATGTGCCACTGTAAAGGATGAAGGCAGGACTGAATCAAGTAAAGATGAGCCTGCAGCTCATTGTGGACATTCAGTGGGTGATGGTTACCCCCTTCCCATCTTTGCCTTAGAAACCTTGCGTATACCTGTATCTGAATTAACCTCAGAGGGGCTTATCAATGCAGTCCACTG